>NC_135480.1:148454194-153254194 GCF_052094955.1 Ictidomys tridecemlineatus | reverse complement strand
TTAGTAGTGATAGTATTCCTTGTTAAAGAAGAGTGGCAGGAAAATATGCTGCTGGTTCAAAAAATTACTTTGTTTTCACAAATTCTCAGATATATATATATATATATATATATATATATATCTGAGTGAAATACTACCTGGAGCAATACTACCTAGATCAAAATAAATAAATAAATAAACAAACAAATAAATAAATAAACTAGAAATTAAACTTTAGTTTTATAAGCTCTGTGCTACTGTGCTATAGTCAACTCAATTAATTGGCCATAAACCAGATTTTATTAAGGCCTGTGTATACAGTGCAAATAGCCCTTTTTCAAAACTTGTAAGCCTAGAATATCATTCTTCACTTCTCATTTTTTTTCCTTCCAATGCTGGGAATCAAAATCAAGGCCTCATATATGATAGGCAAACTCTCTAACATCAAGCCTTAGTTTAGACCTTCTTCACTTTTTATCTTAGTGAGCTATGGATCTCTCCAGGCAGGCAGGGGAAGATACTCCTCTCTCTTCTTACATCCTCCAGTCAGCAGCCCTCAGGATGAGTCCTTGAGGTCTCTCTGTGCAACTTCTGGGAATTTAGGTACCTTATGCAGCAGAAAGAGGGAATCTATGGAAACCATATACTCAAGAAGTTTGTTCTGCCTAATTGTCCTAGAAGTCTGTTCTAATTTAAATTAAAACAGTAAAATATACTTCTATTTCAGTTAAGTTTCTTGGCATTTCTCCTTTTTACTTGTCCCCAAATTAAACTTAAAAGAAAAGAGAATGAAGCCATTCCTTGATCCAGGAAAAAAATCATATTTTTTATGTGTTTATTTTCCCCAAAAGGTATAGGACAGAATTTGAGTTCTGAAATATGATTATATATTTGAAAAATACTTTCTTATTTTCATAGAGTATTGTATAGGAGTTATTTTCTAGTTGAAACATAGGAAAGTGAGCCATTTTTCTATTATCCCTAAAGTGAAATATACTCATGACTATAAATATACTCATATATATAAGTATAAATATATTCATGACTATTGTGTTTCCAAGCTGTATTTGGTCAGTAGCAAGGAATATGCTTCTCAGAAAGAAGGTGTTGTCAAATTACACATCTGGTACTGGCAAATATTTTTCTTCTTCTCCTCCTCCTTTTCCTCCTCCTTTTTCTTCTTAGATTTTTAGTTGTAGATGAACACAATATCTTTGTTTTATTTATTTATTTTTATGTAGAGCTGAGGATTGAACCCAGTGCCTCATGAGTGCTGGAAAGCTAGGAAAGTGCTTTGTGAATGAGCTAAGACTCCAGCCCATGATGAATCTTTTAAGATGTCTGACCTGATGAGCATGAACAACGGAGAGTGAGAGTAGTCCTGGACCCTTTTACTAGAGGTGCTGTTTAGCAAATAACAGGTGATGATCCCCTTTTCTTCAGAGGTGATACAAATTACAAATCATGGAAGAAAATTGTTTTATCTTGTTATTGGAATCATCTCACATCTTCATTTAAAATTCATTTTTAATTGAAGTATTGAAAAAAAGTAAAAATAAATTGTAACTGCATTCTAATAAGCTCCTTTGTCACTTTTAGTCTTTAAATGGTACATTTTATTTTATTTTTTGTCACTCATTTACATAAACTTCTTGTAAAAGTAATATATTTCAGACCCATTTTTATGACAATTTTATTCTTACCCTCTATTTCTAGGGAATGCCCCACCCCTCGCCCCGTGTCTCTCTCTCTCTGTGTGTGTGTGTGTGTGTGTGTGTGTGTGTAAAATAAATATATGGGAAGGGCATACTTGTAAAAGTTAGAGGAAAACACCTGATATTACTTATAAACAGTGGTCTTATATTTTGTTTCCTAAATTTGTTAAGATTGATGAAATGTCTTTAGAGGAAGCAGTGTAAAAAATGTGATTGAAGTAGTGGTCATTTCTGGAGACATGTGATCATAGGTAGAACTTTTGTTTATGTTCGACATCTTCTCCAGTTGTCATCAGACCCCTCTTGGCTCTTCCTTCCATAGCAGATTACCCTGTATCACAAATACTGGCTGTATCTCAGCACTGTGGTTCAAACATGTCATATGTTTCTCCTGAGTCATTATGTTTTTACTTGCATACAACCATCAATGCAAGGTTGTTGGCAGCTATATATGAGAGGCCCTTGGCCCCAAGCTAGGCTGCCCTATCTCCTAGGATGCTATTTTGATAACATTTTCAGTTCATCATAGTCTAATATCCTCTTTCTAAGGAGCTAATCTACTTTGTGCTTAAGCATAATTCCTTAAGATAAATAATGTCTATTTTCCAGTAATGCTGATAGATAAGGAACATATCTGTGGTCATGGAAATACTTTTAAAAGTATTTAAAAGTATCAGACTACTAGATTTAAGGAAACAAGGAAGCTTATATTTTCTTACCCATGAATTCTGTAACCAAAGTGTTTAATTCTGCAAAGTACTCTTATAAAAGAGAATTTGGTAGTTTGATTAGATTGTATGAGGGTATGTGCCATATCCAGTTCTATAAATTTCATAGTGTTACATTAAATTACTTGAGCCGTCTTGCCTAAAGGTAAAGTTAGACTATTTTTCAAAATTATGCCTTCTTCTTTACCATATTAGTTAAAGAAAAAAAATCTATGGCAATTATTCAGTAGTTCACAATATTTCACTATAAAAAATACATGTTACAAATATAAAGACAAGTCATCAATACTTACAGTTTTAAGAAAAGATAAATAAGGAATGCTTATACAGTGATCTGTTCTCAATTCTAATAGTAAGGTGCCTTCCATATACTTAAGTAGTAAATTATTAGGTATGTGAAAGTTTCACAAAATTCACAAAAAATCAGTTATAATTATATAAAGCATAACATGTTTTATATAAGAAATGACTATTTTAATATAAAGCACTCTTGCTTTCATTAAAATATTTTAGATTTACATTGTTTACTTAAATTCTTACATAGCAATCAAAGCCAAGCAATGACTAGATAGTAAGTAGAAAACCATATTTCAAATCCTTTCAGTGAACTAATAAAAAATTCATGCTGTTTTATAATACAGTATGAGCTGATGGAGAATTACTAGGGATTGGCAGGAGAAGGTTATTCTTAGTACAAAGCAGCTGTGTTTATTAAGTAAAATTTGTCATTATAACTGCAAGTACATTTTTATCAGATTTATTATAACAGAAGTATTTTTTTATCAATCCTTCAAGATAAGGAATTGCAAAAGGCAACATAATAAGACATTAGTTTTCATTTTAAGAAACAATTGGCAATAGATAGTCATTTCTCACTTGATCTGTTTATAAAATGTGTTTGTAACGTATTAGGAAAAAATTCTTAAGAATTTAATAATTATATAAATTAATTATGCTAGTTTTTGTAACTTAAGTTTGATTGGCAAGGGGAAATGATAGGAAAATATTGGTTAAAGTTGTCAAACTCCTTACATTTTTATTGATAAACCTATTATTTACGATTATTTTTGTCTATCTTAGTTCTTCAGTTATATGTGATAGGCTACATATGGTTAATATCTCGTTATGTTATGTTTTATATAAACTATATTAATATAGTATTCCTGAATAAAAATATTCACATAATCTTTTTACTTTCGGTGATATTCATTTACAAAAATTAATAATTGTCAAGACAAAATAATTAAATATGATGAATTACTGAAACACATATAGTATAGTGACACTATATTATACTATTGCATTATTGAAACAATTCATTATTTTTATATTGCCTCAAAGTATAAAAAAATAAGAATCATGAAAAATATTCAAAACATAGACTCTTGGTATTTATACATTGAAAATTAATAGATATTCATTGAAAATTTATTTGCTTTAACAATTTGGGACACATAATCCTTTTAGAATTAAATGAGATAATAGACTTGAAAATTCCTTGTGACCATACAGAACTGAAAATTTATAACATGTGAAAAATATGTTCTATCTGGTAAATCAACTTTTTTGTGAAAATAGCAGGATCTGAGTTCTTTTCTTTTGGTTGGTCTATTTCATAATATCTTTATAACAGCTTAGAAAGTTGTTGAATTTCTCTTATATCAACAAATAAAGGATAAGTGCATTTAACTCTTATTGGGCATCATGTTTGGATATAAAATAGTATAATTAAGTCCTATTGCATACCATAAAACATACACATAAAAGGAGCATATGGAAAATAGTCCCTCTTCCATCCTTGGGTCAATGTGTACTGCACATTAATGTTTAATGGTTTCTTTTTTTATTTGGTTCAATTTTATCGCTCATGAACATGAGCGAGTAATTGCAGGAGCTAGAGCCAGGCGAGCTTTCCCATACACCTCTGCCAGTGCACTGACCTGCAACACCCCTGGTATTTCATTCCTTGGCCTCTGCTAAGTGGAGTCTGCCAGTCATTTTAAATTGTGCCAAACTGCATAGCGGTTTTATGATGTGAAAAACATCCATTAAGTTCTAGTTTGAGTCTACACACCACTTCATATTGCTTGTAAACAAAGCCAAATTTCAACCTCAGCCTTGAGAGTTAGATACTTGAAGAAACAAAAAAGAATACATTTTTTAAAGCAGAAAAAACCTGATAGATTAACAAATAGATCAGGAACACATTGCAATTTTTAGCTTTCAAAGGTCACTTTCTTTTTCTTTTTAAACAGTAATATAATGGATTAAGCCTGAATCTCAGGCCCATGGCAAGTTAAAGTAAGGGATAGTTGTGGGGAGGGACTTGCTTATACTGAAAGACATCCTTTGCCTCTTGTCCTTGAGCCCACCAAAATCACTCTCACCAAAGGATTTTTACTTACGAGACAATTAATAGCTCCCCCTCCATCTTCATTTTCTTTGATTTTCATTGTGAATAACATTGATATTTCCTTTCCATATCAAAAATATAAAGAAAATTACACCAGAGATGCTTTCATTTAGTTAAAAGTAAGTGGTAGTAGATTTGGGACAAACCCATTAGAATTTACCAATAATATCACTAAATATAGAACAAAGTTATTATGTTGCTAGGGAACCTAAGAGCCACCATAAAAGCCATAGGTCAAGTAATAGTTTAGAGAGTTGTTTTTTGAGTTTTAAAAATATTAGTATGAATCAAACATAGTGAAGGGCTGGGGATTTGGCTCAAGCGGTAGCGTGTTCCCCTGGCATGCATGCGGCCCGGGTTCAATCTTCAGCACCACAAACAAACAAAGATGTTGTGTCCGCCAAAAACTAAAAAAAAAAAAAAAAGTTAAAAAATTCTCTCTCTCTCTCTCTCTCTCTTTCTCTCTCTCTCTCTCTCTCTCTCTCTCTCTCTCTCTCTCTCTCTCTCAAAAAAAAATCAAACAGTGAGATTTTTAAAAAAGATTTATAAAAACTTTCAAACTATACTTTCCAAAATATCTATAGGAAGAAAAAACAATAAAATATAACTTAGCAGTTTTGCTTTCCCTATTTTATATTTGACATAGAATATTCAGAAAGATGGCCAGTGTTCTAAATAATTGAGGGTAATGGACTTTGGGATTGATGACCTAGAATTACCCACTTTCACATTGAACACTAACTGAAAAGAACATTATATATTTACCTACTTTGTTTAACCAAGCTGAATTAGTTTATCTGAACATGAAGAGTTCAGGAGGAGGACTATAGTAACTGTTGCTTAAATGGCATATATTATAGTGCTGATTGTTGTGGACACCCCATGGAAGCAAGATGAGCCTCTCACCCACAGTTTGCTTGGGATGTCAGGACTGATGATGCTGCAATGAAAACCTTTGTGACTCATGTAGTGAGGCGTTCTGGAAAAAGGGGGGAACCCTCCAAAACAAATCTGAAAATGGCTTGAGAGAGCATGGGAGGGCAGCTGACTTGAGGTTTTATGGCAGTTACTGAGTTGAATGGAGATGGGCAGGGTGTGGGGGGCTTTGTCTTGTATTCACACAGCACAGAGGTCTTGTGTAGTTTTAACTTCAAGGTATTATTAAAGGGGGAAGCAGCTAGGTTTGTTGTTGTTGTTGTTGTTGATGTTGTTGTTCTGTTTTTAATAGCATGCCCACATATGAGGCAGAAGAGGTAGGGAGTATTAGGATTTGGAAACTGTAAGTAAACATCAAAATAGAGCTAGACTCTGTATTATATGATTGTAATAAATTCAGATAATTTGGGAACGGTTGTAACTGATTCTGCTTTTTGGAATAGGGGCCAGATTGGAATGGAGAGAAAAGGAAGTTTCCACTTCTCAGGAAGAGTTGCATACATGTGCTGGAGAATAGCACTTTTTTTTTTTTTTTTTTTTTTGCAGGGGGAAGTACTGGGGATTGAACTCAGGGGAACTCAGCCACTGAGCCACATCCTCAGCTCTATTTTGTATTTTATTTAGAGACAAGGTCTCACTGAGTAGCTTAGAGCCTCCCTTTTTGTTGAGGCTGGCTTTGAATTCATGATCCTCCCATCTCAGCCTCCCAAACTGCTGGGATTACAGTTTTGCACCATCACACCAGGTGAGAATAATACTTTGACCTGGGCGGGAACAATATAAATCCTGAATTCCTGCTGCCCAGGGAATGCCTGTGTACCAGAGTGTGTCTTGGGTAGAGATGGGGAAGTATACGTGACTGGAAGGAAGATGAAGGGAAACTAATCCCACTCTTTGATCATGGGTTATATGGCAAGCATTGCTGAGCACTCTAGGAACATATGAAATAATTGGAAAACTTCTAGAAATGCCCTTAATGGAGATTTCCATTAATGTATTTGTATTCTGAATGATAGTTTTGATTGTATCACTGCTTTTTTCAAATACTTTTAATAGATTTTTCCTACAAATAAATCCAAGCATTAATTTGTATCTCTTTACAGTCAAATATATAGTCATATGATTAGTATAAAAAGTTATCACTCAATATGTTAAGTTTGATGTTATTAGAAGTTTTGTATCACTACATATTTTAAACTTCTGAGAAAGTAAGTTAAGGTAAACACACTTAATATATTCTTTGAGACTATACATCAAGATTCAAAATATTAATTAGGATTTTCACTTTTAAAATATAGCCTCAAGACATAATTAAAAAAACTTCATTATACATTTTAAGAAAAAGAAATCATAACTCAAGTCTTTTATTATGTGGTTCTAATTAGAATCTAAATGATAAACAGAATTAATAAACTGGAAGCACTCATTAAATACATCCTATGTGTGGAACACTTCACAAAACATAGGAGGGAATGTGGAGAAGTGAGAAATATGTGTCTGTCTAGAAAAAAAAATATATATATATATTTGTGTATGTGTGTTGCTGGGGATTGAAGATTGAACCCAGGAGCTTGTGCATGCAAGGCAAGCATTCTACCAACTGAGCTATATCCCCAGCCCACTAGAATAATTTTTAAACTACTCTGTTATACAGAAGGGTTGACATTAAAATAACAAAAAAGGAATCATGCAATAAAAATGTAAAGATTCTGTTTTTAAATGTGATAAGATTGTGTTTGGAGAGGAGAAAATTAAGCAAAGAAAGCTTCCTGAGAACAATTAACTTTGTTCTAAGACTGGAAGAAAGATGCTTGTAATATTGGTTTAGAAGAAAAATAGTTGGAATCTGATCAATGCCGTTGGAATACAAAATAGCCATCCCCATAGCATCCCCTTCTTTACAAAACCATTCCCAATCTTATTTGAACAGTGACTGGTTAGGAATGGGCACTGTAATCCAAGAAGGATCAAGCACAAGTTAAGCAATGATTCAGATCATAAAAGTGAGTTATTTAGCCTTAACTCAAACTCAGGTTTGTCTATTTGTTTTCAACAACCATGATATAATATTCTACATCAGAAGTCCCCAAATTTTACTTTGAAAAGCTTTCTAAAACACAGACTGTTTGCTATCATCCTCAGAGTTTCTGATTCAGTGGATCTGAGTTGGGGTGAGAGTCTGAACCCCTTAGGGTTCCAGGTCATGCTAAGAATTCTAGTCTGTAATTACTTTTGGACCCATTGGTCCAAAGTAAGACTAACTGAATAAGGAAGTAAGAAGAGCATGAGATGCTTATTTTGGTTTAAATCATATAAGATTTAGTCACAAGGATACTTCTATGAGATTATAAAAGATAATTTTAGAATAGTTAATGGGAAATATAAATATGGATATAATCAGAAAATAAAGGAATGTTCAGTGAAGAGGAAAGCAGAGCTAAATTAAATATATCTGTTGAAGGAAAAAAAATATAAAGGAAAGCATTAAAAATTGGATAGAAAAAAGAAAACACAATTGTCAGCCAAAGAAATAACAATTTGATGAAATAATTTAATGAAGATATTTAAAATGATATAATTTTCGATTTTAACAATTGTTCATTTAGATTAACGTCCAATTTTTAGGTATCTATCTAATATCCAGTCAATTATGATGTATATACTTGATCTCATATTATAAAAATTAATAAAAAGCACTAGAATAACAAGAACAAATTTAAGAACAAAAATAGAAAACAAACAATATGGTGTTGAGCTCTTTAACAACATTTGGAATTAGAACTGACATTAACAAATCAGTAAAAAAAAAATGGTTTGTGAAGAAGATTGAATTGTGAGAGATTCCATATCAGCACTAGAATAAACTTCTAAATTTGATTTTAACAATGTATCTTTCACATAAAAATATTTGTTAAACTAAATGTCCTAATTTAGTGATTATAATCTTATAGATTTTCCCACACATATTTGTTGGCAATAATTTTTAGTGTACTCTTCAGAATTCTTTCTGTCTAAAAAACTATTAATGACTGAATGTTGTTCATCTTACAGCCCTATTCAGGTCTGTAAAAAAAATTGTAAAATGTCAACTCAATTATGAAATTGTCTGAGACCCCCCAAAAGGAAGAGGAACTTTGAAGCTTTTATCTGAAGTACTTAATGACTTCACTGTTTTACCTGTTGTTAGTTTAGGTGAAACTCTAATAGATAGTAATAAAGCATTGCCAATTACTAATTATATTTGGAAGAGAATTGGTTGTGCCCTTAAATAGTGAATGCACTAATGGTTATATTCAAACTTCAGGTAGAAGAACAGGAGTTCTCAGTTTTTAGCTCCATATATAATGAGACTGCCTGTTTTTACTTATGTTTTCTGTTCTCTGCAGAGTACCCTGCATCCATATGTATTCAAGCAACACGTTTTACTTTAAATAAGAATACTGTGTTAATCGATGTTGAGTGAATTGTTCTTTGTACTCAGGACTGCACAGCTTCAGCAAAATGTGACCAGAAAGTACATCAATTGGACCAGTCTAACTACTTTTAGTAGATGCTGGTTAAGAATGGAAGCGACTGGCAATAGGATAAGGACAATTCTAGAAGGTTTTGTTGTTGTTGTTTGTTTTGTACTTATTATTCAAGTGCACACATATGACACAGTTACAGAACATAAGAAAAAATTTTGAAAGTACAAGGAGGAAAGGGATAAGACCAGAGGTTGTCTTAAGAAACTGACATGCTTCTGAGAATTACTGAAAAATTTATCTGAAGCCTCAAAAATTGTTCATTTTCTGTACACAGTTGATGGTGTACTGAAATGTAAGCTCTTTCATAGTTTATAGCTTTAATAGTTGTTCTATTATGCATCTGGATTGAAACAAATATTTAGACTTTGCTTAAGAGGTATATTCCCTGGACTCCTCCTCTGGAGAATTCCGATTCTATAGACAAGGTTCCGGAGATCTATGCTATATAACCTAGCCCACCCATCCCCATGTAATGTGATTTTGTTATCAAAGGATTTCTAACCCCTGGAAAACCTCTGTTATACTCTTTTCATTGTTATTATTCCCACAAATCCTTGTAATTGATTTTTGAAGCCAAATCCAACTGTTTGAGTATTAAGACAAACACACCTGTGTGAAACTTATATCTGCTTTCTCACTATGTGACAATACAGGCTGTAAAAATGTAAAAGGATATCTTGGGACGGATTAATCCATACTCTTGGCTTCACCTATAACATGGAAAGCTGCTGACAGAATGTTAGATAGTAGTTTTTCAATTTGCCCAATGTAGTTTCTTAAAACTAAGATAAGCTATTGTTTTCTCATACAATGAAGTTTTATACGTGATGAAAAAAATCAAGTAGATTATTTTTGCTTAATGGGTGCATTAAATAAAAATACATTACATTCCTCTTAAATATCTCCGTGGCTTAGTTATTGGCCTTGTATTTTTAAGGCTATAAAATACTCATACTGTAGTGATTGTATCACTTTATTTTATCAGGAAAAAAAATGCTTTTCTATGTCCATTAGTGAAGCATATTCTTGTTAGTTTCCTTTTTAAAGATGTTGGCATACGGCGAGCTCACCAGATCGCAAATAAATGGCATTGTTGAAAAAGCTCACAACAGTAAGTAGATGTAAATTTCCTAATGAATTAGGTCCAAGTCATAAAATATTCAGTGTGTTTAAGGGAGAATGAGTAGTAAAATGGCTTTTCTATGTTGAAATTTGAGAATCATCATGATGAAACAAAGAAATAAAATAACTTTTGATTTTTTTTCCCTCGATGTTTTTTACTTGAAGGCCTGACTAAAATCCAGTATTCACCATTAAAGCAGCAATCTGCTGCAGAGTGGATGAATTTGTGATAAATGGTCCCTTGAGGTTTATAAAACATATTCTCCATAAAACAAGCCACAATATGTTTCTCCACGTTAGTCGGATCCTGACATTCTGGCTGCTGGAGCTCCAGTCCAGTGATGGTACTTGCCATCTCCAAGCTGTAAACAACCCTTTGTTTATTGTAGCAAAGCTCATACATCCATTTCAAGGTTTTACAGCGATAAAAGGCTGACTGCCTACATAAACTGAAGTGGGCTGCAATGTTGTTATTTTGTTTATTGCTCTTTTATTGCAGTGGTCAAATAGTTCCTTTGAGACCAGACACCAGTTTTCTGCCATCTGCACATTCAGTGTCAGAAAACTTGTGTCAACTGAATCACTGTGAAAAATATTTATAATGAGAGGACTAATTGAATGAAATGTTGCCTCTCTATATTAAAGAGGAAATACAACTGATTAGTATAAAATTAAAAGTAATCTGTTATCTTTTTTTTTTCTTCTTCTTCTTAGTAGATAGAATAGGCTTTGCTTTGGGGACATTGAAGATCATGAATCATGACTGCCTACCTATCAATGATCAGCTAAATGGAAATTTAGTTCTTTTGTACTCTTCTATGTTTCCACTTGTGGAATTCACATCTAAATGCTTCTGAATAATTTTCATTCACTTATTTATGTTTATGGGCCATAAATAACGACCCAGAAAACTCACATCAAAAAACTTGCTTTTAGTCTTCAGTATATTGTCTGAGTTGGCAGGATCAAAGACAAAAACATAACTTAAAAAACACGTAATATTTTTGGATGAATTTGTATTTAACAAAAGAAAACCTTCTATTGTGAAAGTTAATAATAGGTGGAGTAATGTTTTCTTTCAAGCAAAATTACTGTATCTTATTTTGAAATAAAGAAGGGATTTCTCTAAACGTCTCTGGAGTATTCTAAGTATTGAACTGTGAAGGGTGGACCCATAGTGCAATTTTGATATACTTTTAGAACTCTGATATTAAAATTTAAAAGATACACCACTATAAAGAAAGAATATGCTATCTTTGAATTTTATTGAAGCATCAAGCCAATTTGATAATGATTTTAAGGGTTTCCTTTAATATAATATGTGGTTGAAGAGTTCCTGAGATTTACATTTTCTATGAAATTGGATTTAAATACAATTAATTCCACTGTGTATGTTGAAATGAGAATAACATATATTTGACATTTACTATTAAAATGAAATATTTACCTAAAAAGCATTAAATGCAAACTTAAGTTCTAACAAAAAAATTAATTTATAAAGACTTCCTATTAAAAAATCATAATAGTAGTTACATAACATGAAATGCTTACAAAACAGTTTAGTAAAAGGAAAACTACTGTTCAGGTGAAATTTTGTATTAAATATGGCTTTGAAAACAGATAACAAAAAGGTTTTTATTTAATATTATATTTACACAAATCTGTTAATTCTAGGAAAAAGATCTCTAATTCTTTGATATTTGTATAATTACATCCATAGTATGGCAGGTAAATTGGCATCATTTTTTAAAAAAGTTTATAATGATATTACTCATTAATTATTTCTATTTATAAATATAAAGTTTATATGTAATCATAATCTTTAACAAGTTATTAAAAAAACATAAAAAATCACCACATAATTTAAAATGAATTACATCTAAAATGATAGAATTAAATCAACAAAGTTAGACCCAGTGAGTGTATATACCTTTTCAATAATTGTAAATTAACCTCCAGATGATTTTCTCATCTATGTTTAATTAGGACACGGTATTAGACTTTTTTTTCATGTCAACAGCTACTGAATTATGAATAATAGTGGTACATGCATGAATGGGTGAATTTTTGAAAATTTACATGAAGAACCATTAATAAAGCTGAGGGATTAGGAACAATAATTATGAAAACTACAACCTAAGAAATAGATAATCATGAAGAATTATATTTTCTTCAGAGAGTCCCCACATAGAAACTAAAAGTGCAAAAGATTATGTATTATTAATTCTCACTGTGTAAAGGCATAAACCTGTTATTTAGAAGAGACATTCTGGTTCAATATTGTTAAAGAAATAAGTAGTAAATGTCATTATATAGGGTTTCTTTATATCACAACAGTGGATTTCAACAGCAATCCTGTAGAAGATGCATGAGCACTTCTCATATTGCCATTGGTCAGGACCATTTTTAAATAAATTATTAAATAAATAGCACATGATACATTTAATCCCTTTATTAATGATGCTTCTGATCACTTGGATAAGGCAGTGTGTTCCATATTTCTCAATTATTAAGTTACCAATTTCCACTTATAATAAGATATATAGTTTGTTGTGCTATTACAGATCTTTTGATATATAAATTTGCTCCAATATGATTAATACATCATTAAAGAATTTGAGCATTATAATTGTGTTTGTTTAGGAGCAATTTGGTCTGAAGAAACACTGTGTGAACACAGAAAATTACACTCAGTTAAACCAAGTCATGCAGAAAGACACAAAACACACAAATGCCAATATCTGACACATTTCCTGTTATCTCAGTGGGCATGGGTGCTATAAGGCAAACTCACCCATATTAAGTGTTATAATTTTACGTTCAATTTCACAATAACTCACAAGCTGCAACTTGTAGATTCAGTGAGATAATTTTCTGTTTCTTTCTTTTACAAGGTTAAATGGCATATTTATTTTGGTTTTATTTTTTCATAAACACTTAATGTGGTTAAAAATATCTAATGCTTTTATTAGATTTTACCATTCTTAAAATATATTGCTGATGATGTTTTTGAGTGTTCTGCCTCTGTTCCCACTTTTTAATATAATCTCTAATGTTTTCATTGTATGTTTTTTCAAAGCCTGATGATTTTTTATTGGTACATATTGATTTTACAGAATGATGGGTTTCCTGTTTGCATATTGGATGTACATACAGAATAATTAGATCAATTTCACGCCCCAGTGTTCACTCTCATCTTTCCCTATCCCTCCCACTGCATCTCTTCTTCTGTTATAAGTCTCCTATCAACTCTAATTGTAATATATATGTAATATATATGTCCATTGGAGTTCTACTCAGCTATAAAGAAAAAACAAAATTGTGCCATTCCTAAGAAAATGATTACAATTACAGAATATCATGTTAAGCAAAGTGAGCCAAAGAAGAAAAAGAAATATCTTATGTTTTGTTTCATATGTGAAAGCTAGTTGAAAATAAAAGAATATGGTAGTTCTATTTTTAGCTTTTTAATGAATCTCCATACTAATTACCATAGTGACTTTAATAATTTACATTCACACTAAGGAGTAAAAAAGTTCTTTCCCCCCATGTTCTCACTAGCATTTATTATTTATATTCTTTTTTTGAGGTGGGCATAAAAATTGACTAGTTATTTATTTTTATTTGTGCATTATAAATATACACAACATTGGGATTCATTGTGATATATTCACAAATGCACATAATTTGCTTCATTTCATTTCCCCAAACTTCCCCTCTTCCTTTCCTTTTTCCTCCCTCTAATTACCTTCCTTTGCCTTACTGGATTCACTTCTATTTATTTTTTTTAAATTGGTGCATTCCAATGATATATCCCTTTTATATCATTCTCTTTCCTGGATACAATTTCTGGCTACAATTTTTCTGGCTACAATTTCAAGTACTATATTGAATAGCAGTGGTGAGAGTGAATAACATTATTGCCTTGTTTCTGATTTTAGAGGATTTGTCAGTTTTGCCTGATTTATTATGATGTTGAATCTGGATTTAATATATTATCTTTATAATGTTCAGGTAAGTTTCTTCTATAGCTAGTTTTTTTCAGGCTTTTAACATAAAGGGGTGCAAAATTTTGTCAAAATCTTTTTTTGTGTGTGTGCATACTATTCAGATAACTACATGATTTTTGTCCTTGATTCAATTCATGTGGTGGATTTTATTTATATATTGAACCAATCTTGCATTCCTGTGATGAAAACAACTTGTTCATGTGTATGATTTTTAAATTCATGTTGTTGAAAATAATTTAGCATGCTGATTTTTGGGAATGTATATTCTGTTGTAACAAGTGTACTATGATATAAATGCTTTAAGATATCTATGTGTATCCTATTTTCTATTAAGCTTTCAATCATTGGCTTTAGCATCCATTATTGAATCTTGATTGTATCAGTTATTACTATGATAGGTTCAGGAATATAATTTTATAGTTCTTTCCCTATATGTGTTTATAAATTTTAATTTTATTTCCTTATTATTTGATATAATTGTCAACACATGAATTGTTTTTAATTAAATGCATTATAGAATGCTATTGCCAAATTTTAATGATAAAATTTCTTATAATAGAATAGTGAGAATTCTTTTGATATGGATCCTATTTCATTTTTCCATATTTCCATCTTTTTTTTTACTATAAGAGAAGCCTCTTAGAGTAAGCTTCCAGACTCACTATATAATTTTGCTAAATCAGCAAGGTATTTCCTTTTATTAAATCATTTTATTGGACAGTGACACATAGAGGACAGTACTTATTAAGTTTGAAAATCCCTAAGAGGGAATCAGACCATTGTGGGAACACTTATCTTAAAAAAAATATTTTGAATGATGAAAGTGAGTTTGTAGGGGAAAAAAGAGTGCTCCATTTGGATAGGGTAAAAAGCTTTTGTGTTTCTTGCTTTTCCAGTAAAGATAATATATCATTTGCTTTTTTTTCCTGTAAAAAGAACAATGTGGTTCATTTTATTCTTCTATTCTCACTACATAGTCATTTTTTTAGAAATGGAATTAAAACATAAACATAAGTTTTTAATCCAATCAGTTGGGTCTAATATTGGATGAGGGACAATTGAGGCTGAAAGAGAATTTCACCATAGATTTCTTTATAAAGGGTATATTGTCTAAATAGTGTCCTAAATATTCTTGAAGTTTAGTAACAACCACTAAAATCAAGCTCAATTGCTAGTAGAATTGTTGAGTTGCCTCAGAATAGAAATAACTGAAGACACTAGCAAAAATAAACAAAGAGATAAAAGTTCTGTTTCCTTTGCTAAGAAAACACATTAACTTTAATGTGTGTGGCACTTAATAAAATATTGAACCATGGGTTTCATGAAATCTAAACCATGTATAAATCTGCTATAATTACATTTAATCTTTTTAAAAAATTAGTATATAATGTGAAAGTATAATTATAAAATCATCATTTGATGTTTTCTAGAAACATTTTGGAGAAGCAAGTAATTATTATTAAATATTTGAAGACAATTTTTGCAAACTCTCATTTGCCTTCAGTAGAAGTCAGGAATAGACAAGTAAAATGCATATTGATGTTTATTAATGCATAAATTGTTGGATAAATTGATATCCACTTTTTTTCTGTATAGCAGATGACCAAGTACCTATTTATTTAACATTGTCAATATATACTACCCTTGAGCCATTTCCTTAGCATAGAGGTTTTATATTCTGTGTTTAATGTTTTGTATAAATTTTGGGGAGAATACACACACACATATATACATATTTATTATATATATCACATTATATATATATATATATATTCTCATTCTGATTTTATTGTGGTAGCAAAAGATGCTAAATATATATTGTAATAACTACTGTATATATAATGTGTATTTTAATGTGGACTCCACATTAATAATTGTAGTCAATGATTTAGCAGTGATTATCTGTAAGGTACTATTTGAAGCATTTATACATCAGAACTCAGTTCCTCTTGACAATCCTAGAAAATAGATTGGCATATATGGAAAGTGTAGGGGGAAGGCTCCCAGAGAGTTTGAGTGACTCATGAATAGATGCATAGTAGGTAAATGGTAGCACCTGGAATCAGGCCCGTGAGTCTGGCTCTATCATTTATGTTTTTAGTTCCTTCTTCCTCTGGTTTCCTGGTGAGAATTGAAAGGAAGAGATATTCCCTCCAAAGACTGAGTGCAGGAATCACTGCATAGATTTGCACGCATCTGCCCTCATGGAGCTCTCACTCCAGTGTGCCTGGTGGAGTATGCTGTGAGATAACTGTTGTCCAGATTTTGTGAGAAATGATGTTGAAGCAAGGCAAGATTTAGGGCATGGTTACCTTTAAGCCTTTGTTTTATTATTGCACTAATGGTTCTGGATAATTTTAGATTTGTTGTAGAATAAAAAGGAAGATAAGTATAATCAAAGCAGATTTACTAGGGAACCACACAATTCTTTCTACCATAGTGCTGTATGTAAATATTGAATATCTTAGTGTTATATTAAGCTAGGAAGAAAGAATCATATACAAAAGTAATTACTACTAAAGAAAAGCCTATTCCTCCTTCTGATAGTGGCTCTATGTTTTAATAAACTTAAAAAGCAAATCACGCAAACTCGTGTTAATAAAGTTATCAGTATGACTCTTAGGTCCATTACATTTCTAGGTTCTCAAAATTGACTTTGAGGGATAATTCTTGAATTAATCTGATGTTACATTTCTCAAAGATTTTCATTTCTAGACTTCTCTATCTTCATGAACTATTCTAAAGTTTTCAAACTCCAAAGCTTTTTATATTGTGGGATAATATAGAGACATATGGCTTTTCCTTGGAATTATATCTTCTTCTGGTTCATCTAATGCATTTGGAATTAGTTTATTATCCTATTTTTAGTTCATATTTATTAATGAATGCATCAGCTGCATTCAATATTTTATAGTTTGAAAATAATATACACAGGTGAGTTAAATTTTTCTGTTACCTTGTCTCATGTCTCAGCTGTTCAGGAAACAGTTCTTTATGGCATGAATGGTATACTGAATTGTGAGTCCCCATTTCCCTGTAGCAGGAGGTCTGAGAAGGCTTTAGAGCATATTTACCTCTTTTAAGGAGAGGAGGAAAAATGGCACAGTCTGGAATCAATTGAATTGTTTATTCTTAGTTTCTATCTGTGCACACCGCCGCCTGGTGATAAATAACACTCTTCCCAATTGTATTTATTTTTCATCTAATTTATTATTCTGAAGTCAGTGAGAGCTGTGTTAAGTAAATAAAGTTGCTTTTCAATCGTGCATTTATATTAAATAAGGCTTTCTTTGGAGCAGGCTAAGAAGAACAAGAATAATAGTTGAAAGCAGAAACTGGTTCAAAGGTGGCAGGCAAAGCATGGATTTTCTTACCCAAGCCTCTGTTTGTTGCCAACCTGCAGATCAGCATGAACAAATAGATCATGTGGCTCTTCCTCAGAACAGAAGTTGCTTTCTTTAGCTATAGTTGAATGTAATATGGGTTTCACACCATATTCAAACATGCACAAATTATAACAATATAATTTGGCTAAAAGTATTTTACCATTTCCTTCTTTCTGAGTGATGCTATCACTGAAAGTCTGTAAGTTAATAGAAGTACATCATCCTCTACTAGGCAATAGTGACTGGCACCCACCATTACCAGTAAGTAAACAAGAAAGAAATTTATTATTTTAAAATTTCAAATACCTTTATGTAAAGAATATTGAAAGATAATTGATTAAAAGAAGCTTATATAAACTGACCAGGACTAACTAGAGATAAACATATGGAGTGTACCAAAGATAGTTTTGGATAGTACCTTTTGAAATACCCATGTCCCCAGAATTACTCAAAATAATTTTTGACAATTGTGACCCTCCTTGCATTTTCATAATTACAATCTGTCATCCATATAACAAAAACATGGTAATATATATAATTTCCAGTATTAATAAAGTTTATATTTAAAAAACTCTTATATTTCTATTTATTTTTATCCAATGATATATAGAAACTTTAATAATGTATATTCACAATCATCCAGCTTAAAAATTTGTGCCCACACTATAATTGTTCAGAAATTGTACATAGTTTTCTTCTTTAATTTGTGTTTTCTTTTACTTTGAAGCACAATTTTCATCTGAGTTTAAAATGATATTTTATTGTTGCAAGACTCATTTACTATTTACTTGTAGGCCGCAGTGTCTTTGCTCCACCCACAGAAGGTCTTTATATCTTAGAACAGGGTTTTCCAAAAGAGCTTTCTGTAACTATGGAAATGTTTTAATCTTCACTAATACAGTATCTACTGGCCACATGTGTCAACTGAGCATGTGAAATGTAGGTTGTACACTAAGGAACTGAATTTTCGACCTTATCTAATTTAATTAAATAGCCACACGAGGTTACTGTCTATGTGTTGGACGGCAGTCTTAAGGCAATGCACTTAAGGTGGGCTTTGCTTTCTGTAAGACGGGAAGAGTGCAATACTAAAGGTAAAAGTGGAAAGAAAGTGCCTGGAGATGAGTGTATAGCAGATGGATTTTCCATTGTAGCAACATTTCAGGGGAAAGAAACCCCTGCACATTGGGTAAACCTTTATGGATCCCTGACTGTTGAAAATTGCTGTTCCAACTTTCTAAACTCCTGGGAATGATATTTTTTTTATCGATAATTTAGTGTTGATTTCTAGAAAGGAGTTGATTTCTTCAAGAATCTGATGTAAGACAGTCATGAGCCTGACTCTAGCAAGGAGCAAGTATCATCAAACTAGAACTATGAGATCAGAGAGCTACAGATCAATAGGCTGTGCCCTAAAATCTTTTACATTATTGTCAGATTAATTTCACATCGTTTCTTGTTTGTGCCAAGTATGTAAAAATTGAATGACTTAATAGAATAATTCTAACAATTACAATACTTTGACAGCACAATAGAATAAGTATTCTGAACAAGTTGAGGATTTCAGAACTAAGCATGAGAAAATCCTCTGCCATTCTTGGTGTTGTGGCCTTAGGTGAGACCAATAACTATCACAAGGAGACTTCTCTATGAGATATATCTAGATGTTTTAAAATCCTGTTATTAAAGGCCTTCTTTTGAACTTCATAAAGAGAAATATTTAAAAAATTCTTTTTATGTGGTTTGACAAATCTGATACCAAGAACTGGGAAATTAATACTGGATCTATGTACTACTTGTTCTTGTGAAATGAAAGAATTGTCAAAAATAATAATTCTTCCTGACAGTATCCCTTGACAGGAAGTAGGGACTGTTACCCTGAAAAAGAAACAGAAAGCATTTCCCCTTAGAGAAGAAACTCAGAATTCAGGCCCTAGTGTTCTAATCTGTCATACTACAAGCCCTCCAAGAATATGGTGCACTTTGTTGTTTTACTACTACTTTGTGGTGTGGGTCTTACCTACTTCTATATTTCAATTCATCTATAGGGACAATTTTAAAATTAGTCACAAGATAACTTCTTTTTTCATGCAAAAAGGAATGGAAAATAGCCGATGTTATAATGTGAATTCAATTGAGAAAATTTTGTTAGTATTTATTTGCAAACTGTATTTTTACTTTTCAAAGTGAGGTTGTAGGTTACTAGGGCATAAAACATACCTCTTAACTGGAAAATTCTTGACTGCTTCAGTGCATTCTGAAATCAAAGGCTAACAAGAATATGTGTTTTCAAAAGGTAACAGATAACCTCTTTGAAAAGTTTATTTCTTCAAATTATTGTGACAGAATCAGATATGGACTTCAAAAAGGATTTAGGCTATTAATAAAATGATGTTTCCCTGAAAAATTTGATATCACCTATGACAGTGTTAGAATTTTTTTTTTTTTTTGATCACTGAGGAGTGGACTTGGGTTCTTAACCACTAAGCCACATCCTCAGCCCTTTTATTTATTTATTTATTTATTTGAGACATAGCCTTACTAAGTTGCTGAGGCTGGCTTTGAACTTATGATCCTCCAGCCTCAGCCTCCAGAGTCACTGCACTTATAGGTGAGCACCACCATGTCTGGCCCCAAATTTATATGCTGAAGCCCTAATTCCCAATGTGACATTATTAGAAAATAGGGCATCTAGGAGGTAATTTAGGTTAAATGACATCATCTGGGTGAGACCCCTAATCCTACAAGATACATTCACCTTACAAGACAGAAAAGAAAAAGAGAAATCTTTCCTTGATATGTACCAATGGACAACCATGTGAGAATTTATTGAGAAGGCATTCTGCAAGCCAGAAGGGCATTCTTACAAGAAATGGACCATGCTGGCACACCTTTGCTTTGTACTTTTAGCCTCTAGAAATGAAAGGAAAACAAATTTCTGTAAAATCACCCTGTCTGTGGAATTTTTCCTTTATTTTTATGGCATCCTAAGTACACTCAAAGAGGACAGTATATATTTTATTAGTTAAAACGGCAAAATGTCAGAATGTATTATCATCCTGAGTATATAGTGAGCCTTCCCTAAAATCATAATTAGTAGCATGTTGTTCAAATTTTTGTTTCTATCAGTTACAATGTGTCATTTTAAACAGTAGGAATCTGTGATCACTTACCTAAAATTGCACCTGTAAGCAAATATGTTGGAGCCAGACCGGTTTTCTTTTATTTCCTTTCCTTTCTTTCTTTACTACCTTCCTTTCTTCCTTCCTTCTGACATATATGTGTTCTTAAAAAATACTGGGGAAATCTTATGAAGAAAGTATTTAAAAAAATTCCTTGCTTATTTATGCGAAAGAACTAAAGTCTGACTTGTTGTCAGGAGGATAAATTCTTCCATTATAATTACAGAAGATGGGTGAGAAAAGAAGTGGAAACAGGAGAGCTGCTGAGCTCAGAGAAGCATTGCTTTGGATAGCTGATTTGTCTGTCATTGATAACTAATATGTCAAGGCAAGCAAGAAATATGCATGCCCTCTGGAGAACCTAAACAGGCAGTGCAAGTGTTGATGAAGTGAGTCTTGTCATAGTATGTGGTGGTAAATCATAGAAAGCTTTACATGTTTCCACAGAGAAGATTCTCAGTCCAGTTGCCCTCTATTTTAAATTAAAATGTCATGAGATGTACTTAAAACTATTACTGTGTATTTCCCAAACGTTAAAATTTGTAAGACTTACCATTCTGATTTTATTTTTCAACCACAGAGATTTTGATGAAGCATGTTCATTAGGCTGCATTAATTATACATGCAACAACCACAAAACAGGTGTTCGGCTCTAAGAGGGGTATTTAATCAAAAAAATTGATTCTAAACTAGTATTTTATATTCTACCCTTATTTATGGACTTCCTCATATAACATTAATAAAAGTTATAGTTAAATACCTAGCTTCTCTTTTGGGAAATACCCTTCTGAGATGAAAGCTGGTGTATTTATGCTTTGAGATAATTGATATTTGTATTTATGCATTATTTGTTTTGTATGATTCAGTTTTTATAAAGTTTTTTTCAGTTTTACTGTTTATAATAATCTACATTGAGGGGTTTTAGACTGAAATTTACTTGAATATATATCATCATATAGAACATAAATGTACACTAAAACTTTATATCATGGCCCAGATTGAGTCTGCAGTTCTCTGTAATCCACTGTGGTTGCTTTCAAAGTTACAAAATCAATCCTTCCTGTAGAATTTCGAATCACCCTTCATGCTATTACTTTTGAGAGGCATAGATTTTACACTTTCTGACATAGGTAGGTAATCAGGTATTTTTATTTGTGTAGAAAGTTCAAGTATTTGCAAATTACACCAGGTGGTTTTATATACATACATACATATACATATACATATATGTATACATACTTATAAATGTATATTTGTACATATAAATATTTACATTTATATCTGTAACATGTGTGTATATATAATATGTGTATATATATATATATATATATATATATTAGCAAGCACCTTTTTTACCACTGAATATAAAATAAACACTCATAAGCTTTGTGTAAATTGTGAATTATCATATATATGTTCAGCTGAAGAGGATGCTTGTGAATAGCTAAGGGCTTTTACTCAGTCTTACATTTTACTGCCTAGAGATTCTGCAAAAGTTGTCCATGACATTGATTTGTAAGGAACAATTACATCAGGGAACCCTTAATGATTCAATTCCAAAATGGCACTATTCCTCTAAAGTCTATAGTTCATTGAGTTTCAATGGGAGGAAGAAGTCAGGAAGGGTGGGTTGGTGGTTTGCTGGGTGAAGTTATATACCACACATACTGTTCCTTCCCACCTAAACTTTCCCTGATCCCAAAATATTATGAGTGTGAGCATGCACACACACATCACATTCCTCTTCACTAATAGTGCCTATATTTATGGATTGAAACCTCAATATATGGATCAAGTTTCAAGAAACTCTTTATAATGAAATCGGCTCAATTTATGTTCTTTTATATTTTTTACCATGCACTTTTTGGGGGTACATATTGGTTAGTTGTTAGAGTTTTGACAGTGTTGATTTGTTATATTTGTAACATTTTAATCATCATATTTTGGTAATCTTTGTAATAGTGCACAGAAACTAAAATGGAATGTACAGGGCATGATACGTTTCTCAAAGAGAGTTCACAGATCATTTGGTTTTGTGGGGTTGAGTTTCTTAGGGTAGGAAATGAGAGAGAGTTCTTCTAATAACTTTTCCTTCTGAATAGAATGACCTAGATTTGTTGTATACTAGCTAAGCTGTTAGAGGATATTTTTACATTGCCATTTTGTCCTCAAGAGTTATCAAACTGTTTTCACCATATGAAATTCCTTTCAAGTTCCTATTCTGAGGATGTAGAGATGCTATTGGATTTGTAGTATCAGAAAGCTGGAAGGTAAAAGGTAGAAGTAGCTGAAAATAGGAGATAAGAGTTCAGTTTTCTTCTGACCATTAAAAAATCTACTAGAAAAAGAAAATTAGAAAAGTGTCTTCCTGCCCCACTCATTATTTTGTATGAGCTATTTGGGTTTATTTTAATAATTATAAAGGTTTTTTTTTAATCTTGAATTTTCATGAAAAACAATGTGAATGATCTCACTATGAATTTTAACCTTGACAAAGCTACACACAATTTCCTACTAAATTTCTCCCTCAGACTTGATGAAGGAAGAATTTTATTTCATACTCCATTTCCAATGCACTGATTGTTATACATCAGGTTTAATTTCCCCCTAATTGAGAACATTTGCCCTTCTTGTACTACTTAATAGATATGATAAGTGAATTCACCAACCTATGGAAATGAGACACGCAGGAACATATGTCAGGCTCCTCATAGGATCTGCCCTTCCAGTATGAAACATGTTGAACCTTTGTTTTACATATGTAAACACACACACACACACACACACACACACACATCAAACCCTGGACCTTGCACATGGTAGGCAGGAATTCTAACACAAAGCTAATAAGCTACAGTCCTAGCCTGAGTCTTTGTTTAAAAGTATAAAATACTTGTTCTTAATTTTCTCACCACGATATGAAAAGTTAACAATTAGGCACTAGTGCATGGGTATTCAATAAATTCTGAAGTCTCCCAAAGTCTCTACATTAGAAACAATGGATTTCCCTCAGCATATAGAGTAAAACCATTCATTCCTATTGACCTATATTATATCATTAGCACCAATTTTAAATACAAAGGGCAAATACTTAAAAATCAAAACTGTGAAAGGAAGACATACAATAATTAGAAAAAGGATTATCAGTGTTAAAATTTTCAACTAGGAAAGCAAAGACCCTCTGACCCTCTGCACTGTATACCTTCTAATAGCAGTATTATCATTACAATTTCATGTAGTACATAACAGAGAGGCATTAGAGAAATTCAAATACATATAGAGATATTCATAACTGTTGATGTAGAGGTTGATACATTATATATTTTTCAAGTAACATTAACATAGTCTGACTATTACATTGGACAAAATATTTTTCTATTCACTTGAAATTAACAAAAATAAATAGAACAAAAGATGAAAATGCCATGATCTTATATGTGCAAACCCTAAAGAATCAACACACACACACACACACACACACACACACACACACCACTCAGAACTAATAAACAAATTCAGTAAACTTCCAGCAT
Source organism: Ictidomys tridecemlineatus (assembly GCF_052094955.1). Taxonomy (NCBI): domain Eukaryota; kingdom Metazoa; phylum Chordata; class Mammalia; order Rodentia; family Sciuridae; genus Ictidomys; species Ictidomys tridecemlineatus. Next base: position 153,229,663 of record NC_135480.1, on the reverse strand, counting down.
ACAAATCAGCATATAAAAACTCCTAATGCACAAGAAGTAAAATCAAGAATTAATAAATAGGATGGATTCAAATCAGAAAGCTTCTTCTCAGTAAAGGAAACAATAAAGTGAGGAGAGAGCCTACAGATTGAGAGAAAATCTTTACCACATACAACTCCAATAAAGCATTAATCTCTAGGATATGTAAAGAACTCAAAAAATAACATCAAAAAACCCCAAATAACCCAAAGAATAAATGGGCTAAGGAAATGAACAGTCACTTCACAGAAGACGAAATACAATTGATCAACAAATTAAAATGTGTTCAACATCTCTAGCAATTAGAGAAATGCAAATCAAAACTACTCTAAGATTTCATTTTAGTTCTGTCAGAATGGCAATCATCAAGAATACAGGCAACAATAAACCTTGGCGAGAATGTGTTGAAAAAGGTACATTCATACATTGCTGGTGGGACTACAAATTGGTGCAACCACTATGGAAATCACTATGGAGATTCTTCAGAAAATTGGAAAAGGAGCCATCATTTGTCTCAGCTATCCCACTCCTTGGTTTATACCCAAAGGACTTGAAATCAGCATACTAATGACGCAGCAACATCAATGTTTATAGCTGCTCAATTCACAATAGCTAGACTATGATACCAACCTAGGTGTCTCTCAATAGATGAATAGATAAAGAAAATGTGCTGTATATACTCAGTGGACTATTACTAAGCTTTAAAGAAGAGTAAAATTATGGCATTTGCCAGTAAATGGTTGGAGTTGGAGAATATCATTTTAAGCAAAATAAGCCAATCCCACAAAACCAAAGGCCAAATGTTTTCTCTAATATGTGGTTGCTAATTCACAATAAGGCTGGGGGGGGGGCGCACTAGGGAAGAATAGTGTTACCTTAGATTAGGTAGAGGGAAGTGATGGGGGGGGCAGGGGATGTGGGGATAGGAGAGATAGTAGAATGAGACAGACATTATTACTGTATGTATATATGTGACTATATAAGCAATATGATTCTGCAACATGTACACTCAGAAAAATGAGAAATTATATCAGATCTATGTATGATTAATCAAAGTGCATAAATGTATTCTACTGTCATGTATAACTAATTAAAACATATAAAATTTTAAAAAAATAAAAAAGAATTATGCTGTAGAAGATTTCTAGAGGATGGTAAATAAAAATAATAAAAAAGGGGATAAAAATTAGTTGTATCACTGTAATCTAACAAGGAACTCTCTGAAAAGGATATTAGTATATTAGGGAAACAATAACATTTGGCAAAGCATCAAAAATAATTAAATATTTAGGAATAAACTAAGGAGATCAGAGATTTGTACATAGAAAACTATAAAACAAAGATGAAAGAAACTAATTGACACAAATGGAAAATTGTAATGTTCATTGATTAAGATACTTAATATTGTTACAATGTTCATACTAGTCAAAGTGAACTATAGATTTGATATGGTCCCTATAAAAATCCCAGTGACATTTTTAAAAGAAATAGAATAATTCTAATTCTGTTGTAAAACCATGATGACCTCGAATAGCCAAAAAAATAAAAAATAAATAAAGAAAGAAAAGAAAGTAACAAAGCTGGAAGCAACATGCTTCCTGATTTGAAAACATATTATAAAACAATAGCAATTAGAAAAGTATGGTACTGATGATAAACACATGTAAACCAATGAAATAAAATATAGAATCTATGCATTAACTGTTCTACTGATTTTTGTTAAGGGTGTTAAGTACACAAAATGTGGAAAAGATAATTTATTGAAATGGCAATTGGAAAACAGAACATTCACATGAAAAAGAGTAAAATTGAACACTTATCTGAATACTAGACAAAAAACTAAATTCAAAATTGTTTAAAAGCTTAAACATAAGACCTGAAATCTCTAAAACATCTAGAAGAAAGAAAAGGGAAAAAAACTTCAAAGTATTAATCTTGTTAATTATCTCATGGCCATGACACCAAAATCACAGACAATAAAGCAAAAGTATCTGAGTTGGACTATAGCAAAGTAAAAAGCTTCTAGAGAACAAAGGAAACAGCTAACAGAGTGAAAAATCAACCTGGGAGTGGGAACCACTATATTTGCAAACCATTATAGCTGACCAGGTTAATTTCCAAAATATGTGAGGAACTCCTATAGGTCATTAGCAAACAAACAAAAAATCCCCCACAAGTAATATCCTACTTACATAGATGCATCTACAAAGAAGAAATACAAATAAGAAACAGGTAAATATAAATGAATATCTTCTCAATATCACTAATCATCAGGGAAACAGAGATCAAAAAGAGATATCAAAAACAGAGATATCACTTCACACCTATTAGGATGGCTATTATTCCAAAAAGAAATAAAGGAAAAGTATTGAGTAGGATGTGGTGGGACTGGCAATCTTATACACTGTTGGTGGGAATGCAAAATAGTATATCAATGAAAAACAGTTTGGAGTTTCCTCCCTCAGAACTTAAAATAAACATAGAGGTACCATATGACTTAGAGATGTCACTCCGAACATTTTCCCAAAATAATTAAAATCAAGGTATTAAAGATATTTTAGCTCCCATATATTTATTATAGCATTATTCACAATAGTTCAGGTGTGGAAACATACTAAATGTCCAATGACAGATAAGTGAATGAAGAAAATATACTAAATCCATATAATGGCACAATATTCAGCCAAATAGATGAGAAAAATCCTGCCATATGTGTCAACATGGATGTATCTTGATAATATTAAGTGAAATAAGCCAGTCACAGAAAGGCACATATTGCCTAATTTCTCTTTTATGACATAGACACTATAGTGAAACTCATGGAAACAGTGGGATGATAGTTGCAATTATCTGGGACTAGAGGATGTGTGGAGCTCTTATTCAATGGGTATAAAGTTTGAGATAAGCAAGATGAGTAATATCTAGAGACTTGCTATGTAACACTGTGCATAATTAACAATTCTAATTATACAGTTAAAATATGTTAAGAGCACAGATATTTTGTTCAGTGTTCATACCACAATAGTATTTAAAAATAACAATGGAAGACAATAAAATGAACCTTAAATAAATCATGCTCAAGACAAAGAGATTTCTTAAAACATTGTTCATGAGACCATGGCATCTATCTTGTTCTTGTCTTCGTTCTAGCTAGTTACAGTGGATGTCATCAAATATGGTACTAGTTTACAGTAGTAAAAGACCAAGTTTAGTGTTGTTGTTTGTGACAAGAACATGTCACTAGATACCCAGGAACTTTAATATTTCTAATTTTTAAAAGACATAGAACATAAAATGCTTAACAAATCCCTCCTTTTCTCATAGTTCATGCAATGGGTATTTGGGAAGACATTACCATGCACAACAATCATTTGTTGAAGTTATAATTTGCATTGTAATTAGAAAGTGGTAAAAGACGGGGAGTTTTTTTTTTATCTTTAAAGACCTTATAATTAGAGATACAAATTGAGAAAGTATGGGTTGAGATGAAATTATATGTTTGAAGCTTTGGGAATTCTAAGCTCAGGAGCAGTATATTATCCTAGCACATGTGAGCCCCTTGGTTTGATTTCAGCACTACAAAACAAAACAAAAAATTAAAAAATTATATTCTTTTTAAATTTTTACAATGCATTTGTTGACATAACTTTCTATATACTAACAATGCTCCACTCTTTCATCTTCAGAAGAAATCTGATTTGATAAATCAGCAGTAGTTTCTTCTATGTCTAGGTTCCATAGGATTTGCATTAAAAAACAATTTCTTCTGAATAAATAACCAAATTTCTCTAGTAGTGGAAATTCAGACACTATGAAGATACAGGTGGATGTATTTTGGGATCATTTGCCTATAACTTTGAACACATAAGCAACAATCTATTTTTCCTTATCTAATCTGCTTGATATAATAGGAATTATATATTTGTTTCACATTGTTTTTTCTAATTTAAAACTTCAAGAGAAAATCGCCTGGTTAACTATTAAATAAATACCAATTTTTAGAATTTTCTGAATTCTGGAAGTCAAGAAGAAGATAGGCAGTCTGTAGACTTTGTAAATATTTTGAACATTTATTATAATCAAACAAAACTATTTACTAGAGCAAATGAAACCACTGTTTTGTTTATAAAATATTTCTTATTTTGAATATAATTATGTATTATATATTTAAACTATATCATTTTTATATGTATATGTAATTTAATATTCTTAAACTACTAGTATTTAAACCTGCCTAATGCACATACCATATTTTGAAAAGACTGAAATTCTAAATGTAATAGGAATTTTTAAAATTGTGATTTTTTTCTTCCCAAAGGAAGCCATATAAAAAATAAAGAAAAAGAAACAAAGGAAAAATAATCAGAGCTTAGAATTATACAAGCATGAACAAATACAATATATATGGGAATATATTTGTATACATATTTACATATATATGTAAAAATAAAGTTTTATTTTTGGATTGATGTATAGGTTTCATAAATATGTTTTTTGAATTACATCTTGGCATTCAATCAATTGTTCTATATGTGAATATGTATATGGGATTTGTTAAGAGATGTGAATTAATATTAAATACTACATAATGCTGATCGAGAAAGCTTACAAATAAGAATTAGAAAATATGGGTATCTTTGTCATGTTTCAGTAAGGAGACCTAGGTTAAACTGGATTTAAAATTATTCCCAACATATTGGTGATTTGAAAATTGACCTCTGCCATGGTGAGATAAAAACATGGCAAATCATACACTGACTCTCAAGATATTCACCAGGAAGTGACACATCATTTTCTCTCACATTGTGCTAGCCATGTCAAATCTCTTGGACATGCCCAAATTAAAAGAAGAAGAAAACTACATCCTTTCCATGTGTCCCAAAGTAGCAAAGCTGAAGGCATCTGGTAACCAGTTATAATGGTTAAGTTATGTACCTGTCCCTTTCATCCTTTGCTCTTGCGATTGTCATTGCCATACTTTGATCATACTTCCCACCTCCAATTTCTTATCTATTTTCAAAACATTTCCACTGCTTTTGGAATTCCATTATGTAGTAATCAGTATTAATATCACTCAAATTTTGTTACTTCCTTTTCATTTAAAATCTGGGTCTCTCATAAGAAAATTTCTTATCTTGTTACCCTGATGGTATGTATTGTTATATTTCCCATAGTGACAAATAGAAATATGTTTGTTATTATCCCTGTGTTACTTTCACACATTGATATTTTAAAGATTAAAAAAACATTAAAACATGCATGAATGCACATATACATAAAATTTTTTAAAATCCCAAATAAAAACAGTGACAAATATAAAACTCTTTCACCACTTTTTATCTGTCTCCTGGGGTTCTTCTATTATCTGACTCAGTCTTTCTCCTGAGCTATTTTTCACCAGATGGTCTTCTGTGACTCTCATAACATACAATTTCACTACAATTATATCCACTTTGTTTCAAACTATTAACTCCCTATTCTATTCATATTTTACCTATTCTAGATCTTATACTCTCAAATTCTTTCTTTTCTGTCTAACATATGGAAAATTTCAATTTCAATGAAATACAGAGGTTTCTCTTCACTACTTAATATGTTTGAACTCTAAATCCTGGTCTCTAGCTCTAGTTTAGTTCCCAGTGTGCCTAGCAGTAATTTTGTATGATTTTTGCAAGTATCTTGCATTTTTCCCCAATAACTATTTCAAATCTCACCAAAGCTTCTGGTCCCTACCTACCACTTTTTAATTCATTTCTCCTTATCTATTCAAAAATTTAATGTTTTCCTCCTCGAATAGAAACCTGGCTCATTATTAGAAATGAAAGTATTTCTGCATCTGTCTTTGATTCCTGCCCTCTGTTAATCTAGAAAGTAAGTGAAAATCATTCTCTAAGCTTCATTTTCTCTCTGTACACATGGCTCATATAATCATTATTTCTCCAAGTAGCATATTTCATGCTTTCCTGAAACATTTTCTATTACCATTACTCATAGTCAAGATTCTTTATTCTATAGAAACACCATTTTTGGCAGTATGCCTTCTATCAACTATCATAGTTTCTTAATTTCAGTTTCTCAGAATCATCTACACACATATGCATGTACCCTTTCCCTCTCTTTTAATCTTCTGACATGTCATTACTTACTCCATTTATGCAATCCATTTTGCCATCCTTCCATTTTACTGCTTATGTTTTTGTCAAGGTAGGCAAGGTTTCCTATTTTACTAAATCTAATAGCCTTGGTTTTTCACTCTGCTTCTTTCACTCTATCATCCATTGCTTAGTCTGGAAACATCTTGCCTGGTGGTTTTTCCATATCTCTGACTCTCATTCATAGTTTTTTCCTTCATAATACTGCTTTCTTTGGGGGGCCAGGGGATACTGGGGATTGAACTCAGGGGCACTCTACCAGTGAGCCACATCCCCAGCCCTATTTTGTATTTTATTTAAAGACAGGGTCTCATTGAGTTGCTCATTGCCTCACTTTTGCTGAGGGTGGCTTTGAAATTGTGGTACTCTTACTTCAGCCTCCCGAGCCACTGGGATTACAGGCATGTGCCACTGTGCCCAGAAAAACATACTTTTTTTTTTTATAAAGCATTTATATATGCTTAGCTCCAGGATTGTATTCTGTATCCTTTTATATTTTTCTCTGAAAATTCTTATTACTATCATGACATATTCTTCTGTGCCTTCAAATATTCATATACCAAATCTACATTTCCTCATCAGACTTTTCTTCTGATATCATAATTTATTTATACAAAAGTTGCTCAAATTTCCACTTGAATTTTACTTTTTTCTTACAAATGTAAACAAAACTGAGCTCATATCTTTTTTTCTATGTCCTTCTTTTTCCTATGGACCCACCATCCCCACCTCCATATGTGACTTCTTAATTTCCTTTTATCTCTTTATGAAACAAGTTATTATTAAAACATCAGGTATTTAGTTCACTTTCTTCCCTGTTCATGGGCTGTATCTCAGTTCAGGACCTTATAATGTCCACAGAGGCTTTCATATTTGTTTTGTGACTGGTCTTTGTCCCTTCTTCCAAGTCTTTTTCCACGCTGCTGCTAAAATGACCTTTGTAAAAGTGAATAACACTTTCCTATGCTCATAGTTCTTCAGTTCTCTTGACCTTCAGGATAAAGTTCTAGTACTTTACCATAGCATAAAGGCTCTTTGTGTTTTTTTGTCTCTGTTGAACTCTTAAGCTTCATGTTTTACAATTTTTCTCCTTATAATTCATATTTTAACAACTTAAAGTCAAATTTTAGTCCTGAGCAAGGACACATTTGAAGAGCATCCTTCTATTATATTCGATATCAATTTCCTAGAATATGTTCTGCATTGTTTCTTCACCCTTGTTCTTTAATCATCTCCTTAGGTTTTATTCATAATAAGAGATCCTTTCCTAATACTTCTAATTGGATTAGTCTCCATTCCTCTGTGCTTTGCTGATTTACAATTTCAGGTTGCTAATCATTCCAATTGGAAGTTTTCTGAGGATATGATATGTAATTCATCATTGTATTCCTGGCTCCTACAGTAGTGCCTTCTGTCAGTAATAAATGTTTCTAGCTCTTGTTGAACAAATGAAAGATAATTTAATATCTAATCAAACATGTTTAATTTGTTTTATTAAAATAATCTTTATGTTTTAGTCAGTTTTGCATTGCTATGACCAAAAGACCTGACAAGAACCACATAGGAAGAAAAGTTTATTTTGGCTCATGGTTTCAGAGTTTCAGTCTATGGTAGGCTGACACTGTAGCTCTGGGCCCAAGATGATGCAGAACATCACAATGAAAAGGCATAGCAGAGGAAAGCAGCTCAGGATGGCAACAGGGAAGCAGAGAGAGAGCTCCTCAGAGAGGAAATATAAAGTCCAACGTCAAAGGCCCACACTACTTCCTCCAACCATACCCTACCTGCTTACAGTTACCACTTAGTTAATGCATATAATGTATTAATCCACCCATCACATTACATTTCTCATAATCTAATCATTTTACCTCTGAAAATTCCTGCATTTTTTTACACAGGAGCTTTTGGGAAAACACCTCATATCTACACCATAACACTTTAAAAAACTGTTTTCTTACGAAAATATTATATATTACTCTCAGGTATAATTTATTTAAGCAATTGATGAGACATCTTAGGCTGAATCTGAAGGAACTCAGGCACAGACTTCCTATGTTCTCCTTGAACACTACTCCCAATACACACATTCAGAGCAGTCACACAGAGTGCATTCCTTCCTCCAGCTGCAAAATACAACACATGTACCAGAATTCTACTCAGGAAAGCCTACATGAGACCGACAGCTCAAGTATTTTTATTGGGAATTAGTCCTATAATGAAAAGATGTTAAATTTAGCCATATTAACGAGACAGAAACAACAACTTTAAAAGCATATTATTGATAAGTAATAATAATAACCTTGATAACTACACAGTATTTTCTTAATTTTAAATAATAACTTTAAAATGACAGAGAAATTTAAGTTTCCCAAATGGACCAAAAAAAAAAAATGATTGTAAGAGGTAGAAGACAGGGAGAGACAAAACTTATTAGTCACTAATGTCTTTTTCTCTGTTTTTACAGTAACTGTACGCACATAAGTTTCTTGAATGCTTATCAATTCATTAAATTCTCCAACTGTATATTCCTCTTCAATTATAAATTGTATTTATTATACTAACATAAATCTTTGGCTAGTTTAAGCATTTAAAAACAGATAAGTTACAACAGTGTGTAGAGTTCCCTGTGAAAGCTCCTTTCCTCAATTCCTTTTAGAAAAGAGACAATCTCTTTTGCTGTGTGCTACCTGCAAAAGAAGGCACACTTTGTGCACGAGCATGGAGTGCAGGCAGAGCAGAGCTCAAGATCTTTTATAGGAGAAAGACCCTCAAATAAAGCACCATAATGTCTTAATCCTGGTATCCATGTTGTCTAGCACTGTACTTCAAATGTCACATGAACCCAATCAGTTTTTATTTATCATATAAAAAATTTTTAAAAAACATAGAAAATATAAGCACATTGCCTTGTACAATGAGGTAAAATATTGCCAATTCAACATAAATCAATTTTTTTCAGAGAAATATAAGCAAATTGGGGAATTTTAGTGTTTTTGCACTTCTCTGAGTAAACTGGAATTTAAAAAATATATCCCAAATATTTTTATTATTATGTGTAAATACAGGTATATAAATTTTAAAATCAAATCCCCTTTAATAAATTATCTTCATTTCAAAAGCCACATGTTAGAAATTTTGAATTGACATAATAAAATATTTAAGAAAATATTAAAAATTATTATCTGTTTTTCATAAAGAAGAGAGGCATTGATTATATTCTTACTCAACACCAAGCACCAGGCTAAATGTATTATAAGCAGTATCTCAGTAGTAGTTCCATTTAAGATGAACATCTATAATAATAATAAAAGAAATAAATAATTTCTTGTATGTTGCAAAACTAGTAAGTATGGATCCTGGATGCCTAAATAAGTTGGTCTAACTCAAAAGCCCAGATGGAGGGTTTTATTAGATTTACATCTGCAAGTCTGTGAGTATGACTATGTCAGTGTGTTTTTAGATCACTTAAAGAAGAACAGGATCACCTGTGTGAAGTTCAAGTACTTAAGGCCATCCTTTAAAATGTTGTGGATATTTTAAAATATAATGATGGAATAGTTGGATGGCTATATGTCAAGAAATTGAAACTGCTCTTAACCTCTATTTCACATCATATACCAAAATCACATCTATGTTGATGATTGATCTAAATATATAAAAAGTCCAGAAGAAAGTGCATAGAAGTTTAGATTTGATGTCCAAAACACACTCAATAAAATACAAAAAAATTGTTAGACTGTATTAATTTTTTGCTATGTGAAAGACATAATTAAAGGTATTTTTTAAAAAGCCATAAACAGATAATATTTGCAAATAATATTTTTTATAAACACTTATCTTTAGATTATATAAAGAACTCCAAACACTGGACAATAGGAAAACAAACATTCCCCACACACTGGCAAATTAAACAGACATTCCACTAAAGAAAGACACATGGAAAATAAGTAAATATATACAAATGCTCAACATATTAATCACATGCAAATGCAAATTAAATCCACAATGAGATAGCATTTGTAAGAATATTTAATTTTTTTAAAAATGTTAGCAGCAAATGCAGATGAGGATACAGAACTATTGAAATTGTATATGTGTTGCTAATAGGAATGCAAATAGTATAACTACTTTGGAAGACAGTTTGACAGTATATTATATAAAGTCAAAGTTATACCTACCATTATAATCAGTAACATATATCCCCCTCTTAGGTATCTAAGAGAAGTAGAAACTTAAGTTCACACAAATTAGCTTGTCCATAAATATTTATAGAAACTTACTTTGTAATTATCAAAAACTGTAACTAATTCATACAAATTTCAACTGTGAAATGGATAAATGACCCACTGGAACATACATAAAATGGAATTCTCCTCAACAGCAAAAAGGATGGACTATTGATTCACACGATAATACATATTAATCATAAATACATTTTGCTAAGGGAAAGCCATAAGCTATTGAATGCTACACATTACCTAATTGCATTTTGTAACACTCTTTAAAAAGTCAAACTGTAGGGTAGAAAGCTGATTAGGAGATTTTTTGAAGATGTAGTGCAACAGAAGTTCAGAGAAGATAGAAGTGTACTATATGTGACAGTTGTGATTAGCTCCATTTTTCAAACCTATATAACCCCATACCACAAAAAATGAAGTTTGTGTATGTGAATTAAAAAGATCAATCAGAATGTTGAGGGAAGATGGAATGCAGATTTTGAAAAATGGCTCTAAATATATTAAGAATAAATCATAGGATCACACTTAAGGTGATAGGGAAAAAATGAGTCTATCAACATCACTTTGGAAAAGTGAAATTTTACTAAATATCCTAAGATAAACAGAAACAAATAAAAATAGTGTATGAACACCGCACTCCAGTTGATTAATTTGCTTTCAAATAGGGCATAGGTCTGAAATTAATTTACTTGTTCATAAGAGCTGAATAAGTCAGTAACTTATAAATAAGTTGGATTCTTTCTATTGTGGAAAAAAATTCTACAAATAAGGAAATCAGGAAGAGTGGAACTAATCTTGTGATATTGACTCGGCACTACTAAGTGTGAAAATGGAATTATATTTTTAAAATTTATATACAGTTACAGTATTAAGTTCAAATATGTGATTTGGTGCACATGCCCATATATCCTATTTCTGTACACTGGTAGGTGCTAGAAGTAGTGACCATTCAATAGCAAAGAGCATATCTAGCATCCAAATCTAGTTTTTGAAATTCTGTTCTCCAATGAAAGTAACTAGGGCTCCTGGAAAATTTGTTGTTTTAAGATTATAGAGGAGACAATGTGAGCTGAGCCAGAGCACACACACACACACACAAAAATACAAGATTTACCTGGAGAAACTATCACAGAAGAAAGTAAAGAGATAAAAAAAATATGTATTTATATAAGACATATCTAAAGGACTCAGGAGTCAAAATGGAAGATTATCTAGTGGCTAAAGTTGGAATTAATTGAGCAATAAAATAGCCATAGAGCATAGGAATAGAATTAAAAAAAATCCCTATGAACTCCGGATGATTCTTATAAATAAATAAAAGGGAAAGAAATGTCCAAATTTTCTTACAGAAGAGCCTCAATTAATATATATATATAATCTATCTATATATATATATAGAGAGAGAGAGAGAATGAATAAGGAAGAGAAAAAGAAATCATCATTACAACACTGTATTATACATTTTTGCATGACAAAAGCCTCCTATGAACCCTAAGAATAGAAGATGAAAATTTAGATGCAGTCAGGATATTTATAAAGTTTCATATTATCTTTCCCTAAATATTTCAAATTTAGAATGTTTCAGAATTTTATCTTTAAAAAAACTAGTAAATTGACAATGGAGAATCTTAGAAGATTGTATCCTTTCCCAGGAGATCCCCCAAAACACTTATTTACATTCTCTCTCCCTAATGTGAATACAAGTGCAGTGACCACTATAACTGACTTTCCTCAAGAATCTGATCACTGAATCGACTCTTTTTTTTCCTAATACTTTCTTCTTTTCTGTTCTTTTCTGCTAGTCTTTTGATACTTCTAGTTAAAACATAATTGGAATTTTAAGTTAAAGTGTTTTCTAGAACATTTCTGTTGTTAATATTTTCCTGTTGATTTTTATACATATGAACACTCTCCCTTCATAAGAATAATGGCATCTGATTCTCAATTGAATCTGTGTGTGTTTTAATATGGAACTGAAGCTAGGTTGCATCTGCAGCTATAATGCTTCAAACTTTCTGTTCTTTTTGTTGGAGAAAGATGCAGCTTTATACAGTATCCTTGCTTCAAGTCATGGTATGCCTGGCGACTACCAAAGGGAAAGTTATATAGCAATCCAATATTTCCTAACACAATTTATCCTGGCTTCCCGAAGGTATATCTTTCAGTTGTTTCTTGATTACCCACTGGTGGCAGGTGGGAGCTTCACAGCTGTTTGATTCAGTGGCTGATATATCTATTCTTTGAGAACACAATTGGCAGTTTGGCAGTCAGCATTCTTAAATGATCAGTGGAGCTCAAATAGGATTCTTTTTTTTATGCAGCTCTTTCATGAAAACTTCAGCATGTGTGCCAGCTAAAAAATATCATATATAATGAGCCCTGAACTTTAAATCTAGTGAAGTCTAATTGCCTCTCTTTGGAATACTGTTGCCACCGACTATAACAGCACTTTTGCAGTTCCTTACATAAGCAGAAGGATTTCGAATTAGACTGCCTTAATCACATTGAGAAATCACAGAGTAGAGGACATTAATATTTTCCTAGCAGACATACTGCTTGCTATTCAAACCTAAATTCCTGTTCCCTTTAAGGATTTGCCTTTTTTTTTCTGACAGTATTTTAGTCTTTTTAGCTAGGATAGCTCTTGCATTAAGATTGACATGATGTCTGAGCAATTCAAAATTGTGTGATGTGTGGTTAGAGCCATCATTGTAAGCAGAAGCATCATGGGAACTCAACAATCCCTTTGTCTTTCAATAGTAAAAGCAGGGCACATGTTTAGTTCCTGACAAAAACCAAGAGATCATTTTATTTTGAGGTGGAGAGAGGTTATGGGGTAGGCAGTAAAATGAATTGGGAAAAGAAATGCAATATGAAGAAGAAAACACAGATTTTAGTACACAGTTCTCTAGCACTTGGTCATTTCAAATTTTCGAATCTCAGTTTGTTCCTTTGTAAAATGGTAATAAAAGGAACTGTCCTCTTTTCCTCACAGAGATGTGCCAGTCATGAACTCAAGAAATATACTGTGTAAAATGTGAAGCTCCAAACAATTTTAAATTAATACCACTCCAATTTCTCTGAGAATTGACATGTTTCTGGCTCCTACATCTATGTTGTCATCTTTGGTAGTTTTCACCAAATATTTCTGAGTGACCAAACTTTCTGAGGCAACAGTACTTACTGTATGGCATTCAAATACAATCACTCTCAATTATTAGCAAAATTAAATGTATTCAGAAATGTACTAGTAAGAATAATCCCAACATTCTATTATGTATAGTCAGGAGCAAATTTTAATTAAGATTTCAAATAGTTTGGGGAGTCATTTTGAGCATGAGGCATAACATGGGTTTTTAGTACCATAAATTTTGAGACGGTTTGTTAAATATATAGAATGTAGAGAGTTCAAGATATATATTACACTTAAAGCAATATTCAATTCCTTTGGCTCTGGGATAAAATAATAATCACCATATCCCTGAGACCTTCCTTGTGCCTTTTTTAAAAATTATAGTTTTTTTCCCTCACCCCTGACTCTTACTTTTCTTTTTCTGTCTTTATTTTTCTCCCAATCATCTATAATTATCTCACCTTCTATTCATTTATTTTCTTTAACATCTGTTTAGCCTATTGGAAGATGAGAGAGTTTTTCTGCTTTTGCCACTGTATACTTCCAACACCTATAGTAGTACCTCGCATAATAGTCTCTCAAAAATATTTAAGAGAGTGAAAAAGGGCTAGAAAAAACAGTGTTTAATATAATTTTTATCACCAGTTCTCCCTTCCCACTTACCCAACTCCACTCCCTCAACTAAACAAATCTCATCAAGTTTTCATAGAAATCTTAATAATGACAAAATTTATTCTTTGAGACTCATTCAGTATTTTGTTAAGGAAACATATAAGGCACATATCACTTATGAAAATGCAATCACTTTCAGTTCTGTATAGTTTGCAAACTTATAAACAAAGGTGCTTTGGCTACACATAGCTTAGTAATATAGACAGCCGTAACGTGTGGGCAGGATCTAGCCACTGAATTCATTATTTTCTAGACTTTCCCAGAAGGAAAAACTCTCTGTATTACGTCTCCATCTCAATGAACTCTGTATTCTTCACTCTTCATCTAAGACAGCCTTTGAATTCTGAGTCATTCTGTGGTCAAGCCATAATTGGAATATAGGTCACAATCCTGCTTACCATAATTTCAAAAGGAAATTAACATTTTGTAGGAAAAAACAAAGATAGTCCGTGTTTAATGTTTATGAAACAAAACAAAAAAAGGAAATCAAACAAACAAACATTAGTGAATTTCAGACTTCCCACTCAGTGCAAAGGAGAAAGTATGGATACTGAGTCTATGACTTTCTGTGTAGGTTTTAGAAGAAATGCTATGTATATTTTAGAAAGCAAGTTTAAGAACAAGGACTTACTACATATAAATTCTTTCCAAAGTCTAAGATTCAATAATTTTGTTATTTTATTGTTTTTCTCTGAAAGTTACTAAAATGGATATTTCATGCATCAAATACTTTCTTTGCCAGATAACTCCAATCAACAGTGTAAGATAGATATCTAAATTTTAAAAACCCCTACATACATGATATTATAATTTTGTTTTGTGTAGGGGAATGTTTTTTTGTGTGTGTGTGTATGTGTGTGTATGTGTACACACACTATTTGTTTTTTACTTGTTTTAGACAATGGGATAACTAACAACAATGGAATAATTGAATCTACAATGTTGTCTGTTTACTATTGATTTTTCTCTAACTTGTTTGTAAAAAAAATTAGAGGTAACAAAACCTTTGAGAAGCTCTGACCTTTCATCAAATAGTTGATCCCAAATCATGTCTTATGAAAACAACTTTTGAATCTAGTTTCCTATGTAAAAGACATACTAAAAAAACTTACATTTTCAAATAGCTAAATTATTTATGCTAAAATATTTATTTAGTGCTTTGATTTTATGTAACATTCCCTTTGTTAAAAAAACACTTCCATATGGCTTAAATCTGCACTTATCAAAGAATTTAGATGTACTTTCTCCAAATCATTTCTATGGTATTTTAATTTTACAACAACCATTTTTTGTATAGTCTTAACTACCTTGAATTTTCTAGCCATGGGCTATTTATATTTACCCTTTCATGTTTTAATAGATTTTGCCTAATTTGAAATTTATTTGAAGGCACTTCTCTTTGCTAATTTGAATTCAAACATGGAATGGCAACTTTTTTTAGGCCAGGGTCACTTGTACAATAGCATATACATTGTTTTTAAATAGGACACTCAAAATTCCCTCTTATAGATTCTTCTATGGCAGTGGTACACTAGAAACTCATGAGGAGCTTTAAAAACATAGTGATGTCAAAATGCTATAATGGAACAATTAAATCAGCATCCCTCAGGGTTGGGATCCTAAATAGAGTCATTTTTTTTTATATATTCCCTGGGTGATTCTAATGTGCCTCTAGGATTGAAAAGTATTAGTTTACACCCTCTGTGATGGATTCATCAGCAAAGCAATTAAAGGATGATTCTTTTCTGACTTCAATATGAAGCTTGTCCAATACTTAAAGTCCCACTCCACCAGTACATAGGCCTTTACATTGCTTCCTAATCAGTATTTGGAAAACATCAATATCTCATGTATAAAGATGGAGAGTAAATAATATATTCTAAAAAATAATGCCTCTTTTTAAAATTCTCCAAATTGCTTTCTTACATATTTTCATCTAAGTTTTAACACAATTAGCAAGTGACATGAACTTTCATATGAGCTAATCCTGCTGAATATGACTGATTAGACAAATCAAATCTTCTTCATGTAAGAATTCAGAATATCCATAAATTCTCTAAAAACATAACTTTCTATGATTTTTTAAATGTGGAGATTTTCTATACCCTGGAGGAAGGGAATATAATTTTATTAGGTCCTGAATGAAGTCTCTGATTTTCAAAGGAGTCAACAATCTCAGGGCTTAGGTGATCTTTGCTTTTATGACAGTAAGTTAGTTATAAGGAGAAACCAAAGACTATATATACAACCTGTTCCTTTCTCTTTTTGAATTTGTAAGTTTTCTCATTTATAAAATGCTTACAAGATTCAAATGAAGTAAATATGTATAGAAGAAATTTTCACCTATAAATATTACATAAGATGCCATTGGAAACATAGATTCATATGGGGGAAATCTGTTAGTAGGATGTCTTTTTTAGATACTTAGAAAAATATTTCAGTGCTGGGGAAAAGGTTGCAGTCTTAAAAAAGAGGATTTTGCTTAATGGACATAGGAAGAAGACAAATGTCATGGACAAAACTCTGAAATTAATAATGAGATGATTTGTGGCCCTCCAGAAATCTCAAGTATTGAAAATATTTTGCAGAATTTCAAAACCTAACATTTTATTTGTGTGTGTGTGTGTGTATATATATATTCACACACAACCTGATAGGAGGGCTACCCAAAACAAAACAAGGGGAAAAAAATCAAATTTCACCCTCTGTCACACATAGATAAATATGAAAATGTGTTGATAGTGGAAAATCATGGCAAGAAAATTAATGTAGAGCATGGTGATCTTAAAGCAAGAGATGAGAATAAAAATCAGACTGCCTTTTGACTTTTCAACTGGGATTAGCGTACAACTTTAATGATAGGGGCTGGTGCTTGAACATAAAAAAATGAGTTCACTTCTATTTTGGAATTCCAGAGCAATCACATAGGACTTGATCAATTACATGCACTTTGAAAACACTTTTCAAACATTTTTATTAGTCATTTTGACCACAATCACACAAAAAGTTAGTAATTTAGATATATTTCAGAAAAGAAGTTAAAAGTTTCTACTAAGTTTGATAGTGACTGAGATTTTAAGATATTTTGTACAAATTCAAAAAGAGAAAGGAACAGGTTGTATATATAGTGTTTGGTTTCTCCTTATAACTATAAAGTAAGAGACTTGATAAGAAATTGCTAACTATAAAACTTCAAGCATAACTTGTGTAATTAAGGATGGAACTAGGGGTTTCAGGATTCTCTGCTCAACCCCATCAAGTGTCTCTAATCTTATTAATAGTTACAATGTAACTGAGATATCTAGTGAACCAAGACCTAACTTTTGTTGGGGTAACAGGCATCAAAGAAGACCTTAAGTCTCCTTTTCTTTTGTGTTTATGGTTGTGGAAATTTTACTTTAATTGATATTTCTTAGATCCAATCCTGGTTGTTCTTCATATTTTCCTTATGTCTCAGTATATTAAATATCTATAATAGTCAAGTAATTGAAGATATTAGTCATATGAAAATTTGTATCCTTTAAAAACCCTTTTTATATGTTGATTTGAGAAATATTTGAAATAAGAGAGAGATGATATAACCGTTTCTTGAAGAAAGGATCTAGGAAGCCGCTTTTTTAATATTGTAGAACAAATTGGCATGAATCAAGTGATAGTATGATTATTAGAATGTGTATGGGAAATATTTTTTGGTGTGCAAATATAAATACTGTACTTCATATTGCTTATTATCAATTATAAGCTCAGATTTTTATTAAGTTAATGCTTTCTCTCATATGTCTTGCCTGTTTGGGTTTAGAGGAGGTAATACCTATATTTTACTGTGTTGAGACTGTTTTATAAAAGCTAAGCTTTAGAATCTGTGTTGGCATGTTAGGTACCCAAAAAAAATCATGTCTTGCTACTCATTACAATCAGTATTCTAGAGGGAGTTAAACCAAATCCATGGAAGAGCTGAATGTTAATTGTAATAGTGCTCTGTAGCTCATTTGGTTCAAATGGATTATAAATTATTCATGAAGCAAGCAAAACACTAGCAATATTTCTGCTAACTGAGGCCATAGCCTTCTTTGAACTAATCTTTTAATACGAAGCTAATAATAAAAAGTCTAGCTATTAACTAACAGACTAAGTAAGCAATCCAATGCATGGTATGTAGTGGTTCCCATATTCCCTTTTTAAACATTCTGCTCTTAATGCAGGTTTTTTTTTATTTGTTTGATTTTGATACTTAAAAGACTGGATATTTTCAAAAAGCTGTAAGTGTGATTTTTAAGATAAAATTTAACTATAGACATCATAAATAGATATAATTAAATTTGGAGCATATCTTTTTTCTTTTTGAGTATATATTATATGGCTGATATACAAAAACACATAGTCATATGTTTCTCTTTATCCCTAAATGTTACAATTTTATATACTCAGTAATAAATTTGTTTAAGAGTTGAAAAATAATCCAGCATACCTACCATTACATTAATTTACAAATTAAATTAATTATCTTTCCTTTATAAGTTATTGAAGAATATTCTACAACCAACTTAAATCATAGACTTTTTAAATGCACAAATAAAATATATTTTTAAATTTCATTTACATTTGACTGAAAAATCGATGATGAATCTCATCCTTTCATTACATTAAGATTTCCTGAGCCCATACTCTTGTGTCACTCAGTGTACTCAGGCTGAGACTGAATAGGTAAGAGATAGGTAGAGTTGTTGGTATATAGAGCTTAAAGTGTATTGTTCATGTGTATATAATTTGGTAAAACGTACAGGAAAAAATACATGTATTTAAAATGTTATTGATTTATATGACATTTATTCTTGATGTAAAAACAAATATATTTAATTTATTGATTGCTAAATAAAGTTAGCATCATCTTTTCCCTGATTAATTCTCTAAAGCAAGTCACTTATCTTTCTGTGATGTCTCAAAAATACAATAGAATATGAATAGTATAGTGCATAATCAGAAAATTTTCATTTCTAAATGTACATTTTATCTTAATTGACAGTTTTTGATAATATTTTAGTGCTCCTAGAAAAATCCAAAGATTAAAAATGCTCTAAATTGTATCTTCATTAAGCAATTGTTTTTGCATCAGTTAGTAGACACAACTTCTGCATATTTTGTGTGACAATATATATCAATAAGAAATATTTTTCACATTTGAAGTTTTACATTGTAAATATTCCATTTCAGAAATCAATTTATTTCTTAGAAGAATTTATTAAATTGTTCATTTATAACTTATATTTTCTTGTAACTTTTTCCTCTCCACCCAGTGTATGTATTTCTAAGTATTACCCCTTATTATAATTCTTACCTTAATTATATAACTGCCCAAAGTTAAAAGAGATAATAATTAGAAAATACTTACAACAGTGTTTGGTACATGGTAAAAGCAATTAGAGCTATCAGACATTATTATCACAGAAAATAATTCTAGACACACCAAACTTCTAAGAATAATAAAAGGGTAACAAGGATTAGTATTAGATAAGCAATTCTCTTCTCACCATAAAACTGACATTTGAAAGCCCAGATTTCTCCCTTAACAGCAAAACAGTTGTGAAATTAGGATTGGAATGAAGTAGGTTTTCCATTTAACATCTAGTCTTTCTTTATATCTCTTAAATCTGGGTGACTTCTGACCTGACTTTGTAGAAAAGAGACATTTCATCAATGAAGTACCCTAGTGCAATCCTTTAATTCTCTCACACACCTACTTATTTCTAATATCTCTCATCCATTTCTCTCTTGGCTTTCAGTGATTGCACAACATTAAGAAACTAGTATTTCTCTCTTTGCTTTTTGTGATTGGACAACATAAGAAACTAGAATTGGTGTGTCAAACCTCTTTCTTCCTGAAGGTTTATAAATTATTTTTTCTTCTGAAAATTATTCTAGTCTTCTAAGATAATTTAATTATTATTCAATATAGACATTTTGATAGGTCGCTAATGAAAATATAATTTTAATGGAGAGTCAAGCAAGAACTGAAAAAACAAACGATATTAATATACATATTTTTCATATATGTAAAATTTATTCTAAATTTTGTCCATTATTTGCCTTGAAATACAATGTTAAATCATTGACAATGTTATGTTTTTAAATCAGATTTTTTTTTTTTACCAAGGATTGAACCCAGGGATACTTGACCACTGAGCTATATCCCCAGCCCTATTTTGTATTTTATTTAGAGACAGGATCTCATTTCGTTGCTTAGCACCTCATGGTTGCTGAGGCTGGCTTTGAACTCGCGATTCTCTTGTCTCAGCCTCCCAAGCCTCTGGGAGTACAGGCGTGTGCCACTGTGCCCAGCTTTAGCAGACATTTTTAAATTAAGTAGATATTAATGCCAGCTATAAATTTGATTATTAAAAATTTATGCTAACCATATTTTGTGCTCTAGAATTTGTATAGTACATCATATGCACTTATTTGCCTAATGCTAGAATCTATCAGAAATCAAAGCATATAAAAATAATTGTACTATTCTAAAGTACAGAGTCTGGAATTTTATTCGATATGCTATGTTTAAAATAATTTAGAAAATATAAGAATTATCCGTAAATTTTTTTATTAAAACACATCCTACATTTACTCTATAATTGGAAAATATTTTCAAATTTTATAAATACTTAATTAGAAATATATATATTTTTTTAGAATGGAAAAAGCTGTTGACTGATGGAAAGGACTGGAATTTGCCCCTATATACTGCAGGAATACAAAACCAAAGCTGATTATCCTAGAAATTAATCAAGCCAGCCAAACTCTCTGATTTTCAGCTTTCTTAGTGGTTAAATGGGAATAAAAGAATTTAAAAATGATCTAAAGGAATAGCATTGGGCCAATACTGTTAAAATGCTAATAAAGCAATTTGCATATAAGATATCTAGGCATGTTGATAGTAATTAGAGTAAATTATATCTTTTGTGGTCTTTATAACTTTTATCAGACTAAAATCACATATTTTTTCTCTTAAAATAAATGCATGTAATCAGAGAATTTGATTATATGTTCATGATAAGTGTTTTGATTAGAAAAAGGAAGAAAGAATTAAATTTCACCTTGATTTACTTTTTAACTGTCTTAAGGGGATATTGCTTATAAAAATGTTAGAAGAATGTATAATCTGAGCTTAAATTGAACTGATTATGTAAATATATTGAAAGTGAGTTGGAGGTATAAATCACAGATGTCGACTTGATGGAAAGTTTGTTACCAGCAAAATCTACTGCTCCCAAATCCCAACGTGTTAATTACAAGAAGGCATCTGGTATACAAATTTATGCTAAGCTAAGAAACATACAGATTAATGTCAAATACAGTTTGTCAAAAAGACATGGTATCATCCACCTTCACTGGCTGGATATTTTAAGTCATAATTATTGCATTAGTGTGTGTGGCTGAAACAGATCATAGTTGTTAAGGACAGCTAATAATACTGGTAAGAGAAGTAGATTTGTGTGTATTTTGCAAACTTCAAATTAGGGTTCAAGGGTCAAGAGTTTGGTGGGAGCAACATGTGAGAGCAGAATCATTATACCATGGGAAACATCCTTATTTTTAATTCTAGATTATAAAATCCCTAAATTATAAAGCTTTAAAAAGTAATAAAAGAATAAAGGAGATTGAGGCCATGCAATATTAGCTAATCAAAGCCCTCAAAAATTAATCTAGCATTATTAAAAGAAATCCTACAGATAGTGATAGTATGCTCTCATTGTTAATAAAACTATGTTTGCAAGGTGTGGTGGTGCATACCTGTAATCTCAGGGTCTCAGGAGGCTGAGACTCAAGGAAAGCAAGTATGAGACCAGTCTCAGAAATTTAGCAATACCCTTTATCAAAGGAAAAAAAAAATAAAGGGGCTAGGACTGTGGCTTGGTGGCAGTGTACTTGCCTAGCTAGTGTGCGGCATTGGGTTTGATCCTCAGCACCACATAAAATAAAGTATTATGTTTATGTATAACTAAAACTATATTTAAAAACATAAAAAATGACTGGAAATGTTGCTCAGTGGTTAAGTACCCCTTGGGTACAATTCCTGGTATCCCCTTAACCAATAGTACTTTTATTTAAAAAACCACACACATTATGATACTGGCAGCACATAAATTCCAATGAAATAGGAGTAGAAGACACAGAGAAAAGCCACATATATACAGTTATCTTATACTAGACTGTTGAGGGCCACAACCAAGTCAAGATGGCACCTGGCACTTTGCCAGGAGGAGTGGTTTGTGAGCCAACACCACCAAACCATTAAGATGATGGAAATTCCTTATTGGCTGATTGCTGTATCTAGATGATGTTAATTGAAACAAGCTGTGAATAATCAGTTAGGTATATATACCTCTGCTGTCCTGCATTAAAGTGGCTCCCTCTGTTTCAATCTTCACAAGTTGCTTGTCACCCCTCAGTTATTTTGCCCAGCCAGACTGTGGCACTAGACAGTAGTGTCAAAAATATATGTTGGGGAAAAGATAGCCATTTTGACAAACAGTGTGGGAAAATTGGAAATCCATGTGTAGTGGAATGAAATTGAAACCCTATTTCTTACTCAGCACAAAAGCCAACTCAATGTGGATCGGTGACCTAGGCATTAGACCAAGCACCCTGGAACTACTGGAAGATAATGTGGACTCAACACTCCAACATGTCAACTCAGGAACTGACTTCCTTAACAAGACTCCTAAAGTGCAAGAAGTCAAATCTAAAATCAGTAAGAGGGATGCATCAAATTAAAAAGTAGAAATGCTTTTATACAGCAGAAGAAATAATTCAGAGCATAATGGGAGAATGGGGGAAAATTTCTTTCACCTGCACCTCAGATAAAACACTAATATCCAGGATATACAGAGATCTCAAAAAAAATTAACACACACACACACACAGACACACACACACACACAGACACACACACACAAATGACCCAATGAAAAAATGGGCAAGGGAATTAAACAGATATTTTTCAAAAGAAAATATACAAATGGTCAACAATTACATGAAAAAAAAGATTATCTCTAGCAATTAGAGAAATGCAAAATAAAACTACAATGAGATTTCTCCTCACTCCAGGCAAAATGGCAATCACCAAGAATAAAAGTAACAATAAATATTGGTGAGGGAGCTGGGGCTGTAGCTCAGTGGTAGAGTGCTTGCCTATCATGAGTGAGGCACTGGGTTTAATCCTCAGCACAACATTAAATAAATAAATGCATATAAATAAACATAAAGTCATAAATATGTATTAAAAATAAATAAATGTTGGTGAGGATGTGGGGGAAAAGGTACATTCATCTGTGGTTGGTGGGACTGCAAAATACTGTGAGCACAATGGAAAGCAGTATGAAGATTCCTCAAAAATCTAGGAATGGAACAACCATATGCACCTACTATCCCACTCCTTGGTATATACTCAATGGATTTAAAATCAGTATACTAGAGTGACCCAGCCACATCAGTATGTAAAGCAGCACAAATCATAATAGCTAAGTTATGTAGCCAACCTAGATGCCCTCAAATAGATGAATGGATAAAGAAAATGTTATATGTACACATACACAGCACAATATTAGTCAGTCATAAAGAAGAATGATTTTATAACATTGGCTATTGAATGGATGGAACTGGAGACTATCATGCTAATTTAAATAAGCCAGTCCCCAAAAGCCAAAGGGCAAATATATTCTCCGATATATGGAAGCTATCTAAAAAATAAGGGGAGGCATAAGAAAAGAATAGAAGAAAGATCAGTGTAGAAGATAAAAGGAAATGAAGGGAAAGAAGGAGGGATGTGATAGAGAAAGACAATGGAAGGAATCTGACCTAAGTTTTCTATGTACATATATGTATATGCAACAAGAATCTCACAATCATGTACATCCACAAACAGTAATTAAAATAAAATAACCATAGATAACTGGCAGAAAGATCAGTAGATGGGAGGGAACAAACAGAGGGATCAGTGAGGGTGCAGGGAAAGTATTAGGACTAAATTAGAATAAATTTTATGCAACATAATTCATTCTAATTATGTCAGAATAAATCCTATTGTTATGTATAACTAAAAAGAATCAATAAAAGAAATCAAATGGAGATTACTACAGGAAAGGACCAAGGGGTGGGAGGAGAAGAGGGATGGGGAAGTGCTGAGGAGTGATATTGGCTATTGGTCAAATTATATTTTTATACCGTGTTCATATATGGTTATGTAACAACAAATCACATCAATAATTACTACTATGCTATAGCAGTAAAAATGTGAAAAAAATTTAAAAAATATATAAATTAAAACTATTTTTGCTATGAAAGTATGCTTCAATATCTTTTCATGGGAACTAAAGTATTTGCTCATTAGTTGAAGCTAATCTATGTGATTATGTTATTACTCACTTGGCCCCTCCTAATTTAAGCCATTTGAGTGATTGTTTCTTCCCGCCCCCGAGGGTCATGTAGACTTGAAATAAAAAGACAGCATCTGTACCCAAATGTTCCATGTTATCTTTCACATTCTATCTTCACAACTGCTACTATAAACTAAAAGTAGCTTTGTAAAGTACATCAAATTTCATATGTTGAGGGATGCAATTTCTGTCTTAATTGAAATAAGAGAGCAAAATATTTAGAAACCTGTGTTCTTCAATGAACAGAAATGAGGTATAGAATATAACTTATGATATCATAAATTAAGTTTGTGATTATACACTAGCCCACCTTATCTACAATTTCATTAACTGCAATGAATCTCAGTCTGAAAATATTAATTTTATCATTTTAGAAATGACTTACAAACTATAATATTCACAAAGTTCTGAATAAAATGATGAAATCTCACAATGGGCCACTCCTCACCAGGCATGCAAATCATCTTCCTGTACAATATGTCCACACGCATTACCTACCATTGTTCATTGACTAATCCTCTCTGGTATCTGTTGTTACATCATATTACATGTTTAACACCTTATTTTGGTGAGCCCAGGACATAAGAATAGTGATGCACACAATTCATATATGCTATAATGAAGCTGGAAAGTGTTTCTCTCATGTGAAACACTGAAAGTTCACAATTGAATAAGGACAGAAAAAAATGTATAGTGAGGTTGCTAAACTCAAAAGAACAATAATCTATTTTGATAGAGACACAGAGAAATGGAAGACAGGATACCATATTCACCTAACTTTTATTATAGTGTATTGTTATATAATTGTTCTGTTTTCAGCTACAGATATTAATCCTTTATTGTGCTTAATTTATCAATGAAACTTCATCATAAACACGTATGTGTATGAATGAACACTGTAGTACACATAGAATTTGGTGCCATTAGTAGTTTAAGGCATCCACTGGAGGTCTTGAAATGTATCCCTCTTCCCTCCATTAAGTGGAAAACCACCATGTACTATAACTGCAAATACAAGCATGAATTATATTAGCATATTACTTTTAACAATTTTTTGTGACTACTCATTTATGTGCAATTATTTTTGAGTTATTTATTGAACAAAATATGTAATAGATAACAGCTATAATTGCTTAATGATCAAGATGTTATACTCAGGAAGCTTGCAATTTAGTGAGGTTATAAAGAGAGTAAAATTTTCTTAGAGCAAGTGAAGAGTATATATAAACCTAATGGTTATTTGGGTTCAGAATACTAATTTGGGGAGTTGTGAAAATGATTATACTCTTACTTGTATTGATTTATAATATTACTTCTTTCTGATTTTACAAGGGATAGTAGTAAAGTTGTTAGTAACATTAATACAAAAGCAAAATGTGCTACATGATAGATGATTCCTAAACAAAAGTTTCCTGGGTATTAAGCCAAATCCAAAAATCATCTGCATGAAATGAGAGAAGGGATATGATGAAAGTGACATTAGAAGACTTTTCTTCATGGACAAACTACAGTATCACATATGATTTTAATTCAGGAGCAAAACCATAATATATAAAGGTAGAATTTAGAGAAAAATTTAAAACTAAACTAAGACCATATTGTAGGATGATTTGAATTCCAGACCAACCAAACAAACAAACAAGCTTAAGTGGTAACAAACTTTATCAGAGTCATTATTCCAGTGACAATATGCCAAAGTGTTTTGAGATGGGAAGGAAAGAAATAAGCAAGGACTGCAATTGAATAGCTGGTGAAGAATCCGAGCATAACATATAACACCCATATAACATATTGATGACAATAATTCTTTTTATGACTTCTGTTTTTATATAGTGTAATTTTATACTATCGTGGATGCATACAGTTGCGTATTAAATATTGTTTATAATATTTAAGAAATCACTAATATAAAAT
Source organism: Ictidomys tridecemlineatus (assembly GCF_052094955.1). NCBI lineage: Eukaryota > Metazoa > Chordata > Mammalia > Rodentia > Sciuridae > Ictidomys > Ictidomys tridecemlineatus. The sequence continues at coordinate 153,203,106 of NC_135480.1, read as the reverse complement.
ACTTTAAATCTATCATCATATAACACTTTTACATTTCTTTCTAGGGTGTCATTAGTTTCCTAGTATTTCCTAGTATTAGGAGACTAATATTAAAAAAAAAAGAAAAACTTCACTATTGGATTGGTCACATAAACAGGCGTGCTTTAAATGTGACTTTCTAGTTACTACTAACATCACAAAGTCACATAGCTCATATCAATGTATTTTTGGTTAGAGAAAAATATATGAAATACATATTTTTTTGAATATTTATTCTTAAGTTTTAGATGGACACACAATATCTTTGTTTTACATTTATGTGGTGCTGAGGAAAAATATTAAAAAAATAAAATATAACATTAATGAAATTAGAGAAGTTAATCATAGTGACAAAAGAATTTTTTTATTCATTTCAAAACCATTAACAATTGGAGAACTGGCAGAGTTAAATAAGGTTGCATTTGATGAAGAGAAAAATGACAGGAAAGATAGAAAGACATTCTTCAAAAATGGAGTGATTTGAATATCAAATGATTTTTAAAAATAAGCCCTTGAGAACATGAAGAATCTTCAGAATTTTTTTTGCAAAATTGAATATGATTTGAAATTTGTATATAAGAATCTAAGATGTCATACACTTTTATTAGTAACTGTAACAAAAGTTAATACTTAATTTTTGATAAGTTGGGGGTTTATCATTATTGTGATACATTCATATTACTTAGTAGTGGGTATAGAATTCTTTTTAAAAGGCTCTATTCAATTTTTTTGTAATATTTTCTTATTTTCTTTCTAGTTCAAAGAGTTACATTTATTCTTTCTTGTTTGTCTCTGTAAGTTGAAATGTTTCAGAAGCACAGGAACTTCTTTAATATTAGCCATTGCTATACTTTAAAAAGTAGTCTGCTTATGGAAGGTACACAATAAATATTTAATGAAAGTTATTTTTGAGGTTAGTTCATAGTAAGGTACAATTGCCCCAACGTGTAATGAATTACAAAAATGTGTAATTGTTGAATGAATATCTTTTTATGTGTATGAGACATTTGTGAATTTCTTACACATACATGTTCTACAACTTGCTCTTCACATTTTAATGATTTTATTATAGATTTGTGATAGTTATTTGCAGATCAAATATCCACCTTTATTTTCCTATAATTCAAAATACATTACTTGGATATCTATGTCGGAGAATTTAAAGAAATCCCTGAAGATTTAAGCAATGTAAAGACGAAAAACTCTTATAATACTATACTGACAATGTATTACAGATGCTGTTGTACTGAAATTTGTGTTGGGGATAGAGAGGATTAAATTTTTGTATTTATGTATCACTTAGAATGAAGGAGGGAAAAGTAAAGGAGAAGAAAAATTGAAAGATAACACTCATATTTCTACCAAAGAGGAAAAACTTGGGCAATTGTGAAAATTTGATATGGAAGAGATGTTCAATTAGAATTATCCCGTGTCCAGTTTTAAATAATGGTCTGGAATACAAAAAAGAGTCATAAGTCAGTGATTAATTTTAGTTTGTCAATATGTAGGGGGTTACTAAAGCAATGATACATAAAATCACTTACAGAACAGAGTACAGAATGAGAATTAAAGCAGCTTCAGGTACAAGTTCTGAAGAACACCAAAATGTGTGTTTAGATGATAGATATATCTGTATTTGTGAGAGTTGAAAGGAGGCACATATATAAAAGGCTATTGAGAAATGAAATAATAGGACTAAAAATCATCCTTTGATTTTGTTTACATGGGAACAGGGGATATGCTTTCTGTGTCTACCTGGAGGAATTTATAAGGATTAATGGATGAGGAGACACTCCTAGAGGGAGTTGAAGTTTAAAGATGAAGGGAAGGGAGGAGATTGCTACATATGTGGAAATGTTGCTGTGCAGTTTTAGCTGTGACGAGAGAGATACTAGTTATGTGTTGCAATAATTTTGTTGATATTGATAGTATTTCATTTGTTTCTATTTTCTTCCTACAAATTGCTTTTCAAAAAACTGTGACCATGTGATTTTATGCTCTATAAGAGGTTTAAGATTTAAAGTAATATTATCTGTTAACATTTTCTGCTTTAGATTTTTGTCTTTATGTCATCCTGCCAAATTTGCTCATATAAAATATAAAACCTTTCCATTAATATAACTTCTTTATTTTTGCAGTAAATATATTAACATTTGACATTTTTACTTACAAAGTGAATAAATTTACTTTACATGTTACAGTGACACACAACCCAGAGCTATATAAGAGTAAAAGAAGAACTTCTTGTGATTTTCTCTGTGTGATCTATTTATTAGATACTATTAGGATTCAGAGTATAGTGAATTCATTAAATAGGAGATTATTACTATGTTATGTGTTTGAATTAGTTTTATAAACTGATTTTAAGTGGTATTTTGATTGAAATCTGAATTTTAAAAATCCTTCATAATTAATAGATAATTAATTAATAGATTTTTAATATTCAGAGCCATCTGTTGATTTGACCTCTATTCTAGTCTGCTGTTTTACCACTGTGTCCAAAAGACAATTTTATTGGAGAAAAAGTTTCTTTGGTGCTCACAGTTTCAAAGGTCTCAATCCATAGATGACAGACTTCTTTGCTCTGGGCCTGAGGCTAGGCAGAAGATCAAGGCAGAAGGGCAAAGCAAAAGTTAGCAGCTCAGGGTTTGGCAATTAGGAAACAGAGAGAGAACTCTGCTCACTGGGGACAAAATATAAACCCCAAAGGCACCCCACAGCCCACCTACTCTAGCCACACCTATCTGCCTACAGTTTTTAACTAGTTAATTCATTCTAGGGGATTAATGCACTTATTAGGTCAAAACTCTTATACCATAAATTTCATCTCCAAATTTTCTTTCATGGTCTCACACATGAACTTTTGGAGGACACCTCATATATAAACCATAACAACTTCTACTTTGTTGAAATAATGGAACTGTACTACTTCATAATGATCTGTTTTTATAACTTAGCATATTTAGTGTCCATGAATATCTCCTCAATCTTTCAAAATATCAAGGTCATGGACGACTTATATTGTTAAAAATTTATTCTTGGGTTTTATTTGCAAGTACTGTTGGGATTCAGAGTATAGTGAATTCATTAATCATAAAATATTAATCAGGAATGCAACTACTCAAAATCAGTAAATAACATTTGGCATTTTATTTACAAAGTGAATAAATTTCCTTTACATATTACAATGACACACACCCACATGTGCAAATATGATCTTATTTCTAGTTTCTGTATTTGGAATATGAGAATACCTTTTTCTTAGTTTTGACTGTTTTAAATTAATAACTCTGACATGTGCCTGTGAGAGACATATTTCTAGTTTCAATTTGGAATTTTTCTCATACTCATATCTACCTTTATTTTCATGCTAAATATTTTGTATTCTGATTATAGGTTTTTATTTTCATAACACACAAAATGACAGAAAGCTCTGTGAAGGTAATGAGTCACATTGTAACAGATCACAAAGGATGCTATTTTTCTATGTAGGTCAAGTTGAAATGCCTGAATGAATATAACAATTTAAATTTCTTATGGTCATAAACATTGAAATTATTTAAATGAATTAAGCACTCAATTTATTTACAGTTTTGTCTCTTGCTTTTCTTACATTTAATTATTTGAAAATACTAACTAATATATTCTTTTCAAAATTTCACTGTGTCCCCTTTGAAGCTGGTTTAAATAACTAAGTCTATCATAATGATGATTATTTTATCAATGGGTAAAAAATACTTTTTATATATTAGGTATGTATTCCAGTTGTTTTCTAGAATAAGTATTCACTATGTATTTAAGATAATTTTACCTGTGCAGGCAAAGGGGGAAAATCTGATTCTGAACATCTTGTGGCTTTTCAGAACTGGAGAGTGTTTAAAAGAAGATAGCAGAGTTAGCCTAAATATTGTGACAATGCCCAGAAGAACCTGCACAGCTTTGTCACCAGATGACCAAGTAGACAAAGCTGATTCTTCACTGCCATTGCTACACCCTGTAGTTCTCAAGAGCTCTATCCTGCCTCAAAAAAACTGGTTTATCAGAACTCCTATGTTAAAGAAGGTCAAGGATTGTATACCACAGTTACAGGAGAGGAATTATTACAATTGAAAACCAAATTCCTCCTCTCTATAGTGTAAATCTTAAAAACTGAATAGCACAGACATTTAATTTCAAGATGTCATTGTCCTGGATTTTACAGAATAAATAAATTGCAGTATCACTGACTTAGGAATTGTTGAAAACAGGTTCATTATGTATGAAGTGCTAAAACTAAGCATCAGTTTCACACTTTCTTTCTTCTAAACTTATTTTAACACCTTCAAACTAAGAGCTGGAAAAAATAGTTGATTTATATTATTCTGAGTAAAGCTATCTTATGACTTCATAATTATATGTTGAATATCCTTCATTTAATAGGCTGTAGCAAGATTTATCTTATTTTGTGACATTTGATAAACTAAAACTATTTCTTTATTAATGTTAGGGTTACCTCTTTTTTATCATGAGGCATAAATCAAAAGAGTCATCATTACCTTAAGCACATGTATGAAGACAAGTGACTACTTTGTGTACAACAAGAGATATGAAAATTGTGCTCTGTATGTAGAATATGAATTGTAATGCATTCTACTGTCATATATAACAAATTAAAATTTAAAAAAAAGAGTCATAGTATTTATCATTCTTTGAATGTGTCTGGCCTCCTGACTTACTTCTATATTTATCCTCCTATGGTAATTTTTTTTGCTCTTTGTTCATATTTTTCCAATGGAATTATTGTTTTCTAGGAAAAATTCACAATGTTTCCATTGTAAAGCTAAAATTTACTGCATAAAATACTTTTAACTGTATCTCCAATGTAACAAGGAAAGATTTTTATGGTTATTTCCATAACAATGATGACATTTTTATCCATAATCATTAAAGCTTCTACCATAATGGCTTTATGTACAAAGAAATGTTTAAAATAATAGGAGAATATTATTTTTGAGCACTTTCTTTACAGTATCCACCATACTAACACTTTCATATAAGTTATTTCATATAATATTCACAACTACTAGGTTTGGAAATTGAAGCTTAGAGAAAATTAACAAAAAGAAAAAAATTGGCACAGAATCCTATAAAAGTCATATTCCAAACCAGGGTTGTCTTAAACTAGAGCTAACACTCTTAACAATTAAACTGCAGTGCTGAGGTACCTGGTGATGTTTTGTAATATCTAAAATCCCAATCATTAAAAAAGCACAAAAGTAATGTATCTGACACTTGTGTCCCTCCAGCCCCAGTATAACAGATGTTATTTTACAATTTTCAAATATTTCTTCTGCTCCTTTCCCCTCCCTTCAGTTTTTGAGATATGATACCAAAGACTTACTCTACTCCAGTGGTTCTAAAGTACTGGCAGTTTTGCTCCCATGAGACACTTGAGGGTTTCTAGAAACAGTTTTGATTGTCATTACTGGGAGGAGGCTATTGTCATCTAATGGGAAGCATCAGGGATGCTGCTTAAGCATCCTGTAATGCTCAGGAGAGTACCCATAGCAAAATGCCTGATCTAACTCATTCTTTCCCCTTCTCTTTTTTCCCAGAGATCACTATATCAGGAAGTTGGTTTTCTCATTTTCCTGGAAATTATCACATTTGATGGCATATTTGTATATATGCATTAAAACATAATTGTATGCATTTATATTTCATATAAGTTTTATTATACTTACTTGCTTTTGACAGCTGGAAGGTTTTTAAATTTTATTTTTGCACAAAATTACTATTGTAATGACAAATATAATATGATAATTTTACTTATTATAACTATATGATGGATTTTAATACTTCACAGGTGAGTTCACTTCTTATTCTTATACATCCATTATTGGCTCTTCATTTTTCCCTAAAATTTAATGTAATATTCTCATGTTTCATAAAAATTCCTTCAGGATTTTGGCTGAAATTGCACTTCATCTATAGTCTAATTTCCTTCCATCTTTAATCTTTTTACCCAATAATTTAATGACTTTCTCCACTTATGCATGTCTTCTTTCATTCTTATATCATGTTTTATAAATTACTCTACTCATTTTGTTAAATTTTTTGCTCTTCAACTCCTTTGTAAATACTACATTTTAAAGGGGCTTCTGATATTATGTTGCTTGTGTATAGGAAGGTAAACTTTCTAAGCACTCATTGTTGGGCAACAAAATTATTTAGAATTTCTATGTATATGACCATGTTATATGTGGGTGATTTCTTTCATTTTAGTCGTTATTTCCCTATCATTGAAGGGCATCGTTGTTAATTTCACCACTATGTATGATATTTACAATCTACTATTATTTTTGATAGTTATATTTACCAGTTAGAATACTTCTCTCCTAGTGCATTCCTTTCTACTCTATTCCATAAATAGATATTGACTTTTGTCAAATGGATTGTCTATATCTATTGGCAAGATCATATGGCTTCTCTTATTTAGCATATTACTAAAGAAGAATACTAAATTTATTCATTGGATAATGTTGAACCATTTTTGCATTCCTGGGATAAATTCCTTTGGGTCATGAGGCATTATTTATAAATGTATGTGCATGTATACACACTTCTAATCTGTCATTGTGAAGAGAGGCCTAATTTTAAGTATTTTATTTCAATAAGCCTTTTCTCACTGGCTAGTTTTAATATATACCTTTGGTATTATGTGTTTCCCCTAGGATATGTGAAGTTGTGGTTCTATTTGGAATTTATTCTGAATGCTTAATTTAAGAATTCACATCTTTCATGAGTTCTGCAAATGAACTAATTCTCAAACATCATCTCTTGAAGTTGATTTTGTTATTCTTTTATTATCCTAGCTCAATTTTCCATAGAAACTGTTAGATAAATTATTCCTTCTTCTATCTTCCTTGATGACAAAACTTTCAGTTTATAAGTGACTTGGCCACTCTGTATCTGAATCCACAAATTCCTGCTCAAATATTATGCATTTTTATTTTGGGTACTATGTTTCATATTGAAAAGTTCTTATTACATGTTCTTATGCCATTTTTTTCTTTTAATCATTAGATTTGTGTTTCAGAGTTCCTTTTTAAACAGTTCTATTCTTACCTGTCTTAGGCTTATGGTTTCCTATTTTTTGTGTGTCTGCTGAGATTCACTCAAGACAATGGTTTTTTGTTTGTTTATTCTTATTTTTTAATGAGATCTTATTGTCAGGAGATTTGTTTTGTATTCATTTAAAAATTGTATATGTCACTTTGTAGGAAATCCCTCCAGTATGTATTTGTTTGTTTTGTGTGTTTCTTCCAGGTATCCTAGGAGAATTTCTAGCTCAGGATCAAATTTTATTTTAAGTTTTTGGCATGCTGATTTCCAAGTCACAAAAACAGCACCCTAGGTAAGTAGTAACCATTTTTAACACCAAGGCTTTATTTTTTCCTCCTAGATATCAGGAAGAAAAGTTTGTTTGTTTGTGTATGGTCCTGTGGAGTCAATAAGCAAAATTTTCTAGTTCAGTTGAATAAAAGTACTATTTTAGATAAGCTTTTGTTTCAAAACCCACGTTATATTGGCTTATGTCCTCTTTAGTCTTTATGTAGTCAGTGATGAGAACTCAGTCCCTAACTCCACTACTTCTTCCTCCTAACCTATGCCACAGCATCAGATCACAAGGATTCATTGGTCCTGCTTCGAATTTGTTCTTTTCTGGCACCTGGAATTATCTTTTTAGCCTACATGTAACTATGCATCTTTGAAAGTTGTTACTTTTGTCCTAGATTTCTATATGCTTGTAATGGTAGGATCTCTGCATTAGTTTTGTCTGTCAACTTTCTAAAACAATAACATTACAGAAAGCAAACCACAATTATTATTTTGATTAGATATGATCAAATGACAACATGTCATTATATATAATTTTAAGAAAGATATTTTTAAAGTATTTAAGAGAATACCAAAAACTATCATAAATTATGATAGCCAAACACCCAGTATTGTAACACAATTAAAGGTTAATTTCTTATAATAATTTACATACTTTCTTCCACATACAGACCTAATGTATTAGAATAGCAGTTGTACTGCATTTAGCACTTTGTCAGATTCTTTTTCAAAAAACATGGAATTTTTTTCTGTCCTTCATAGGAATATATTTTAAAATCTGCATCAAAAATCAATTTCTAGTGTTTTATAGTCACTTATTATATATTCACCTCCAATGTTGAACTATTAGCTTGCATCCAAATTTTATTGCAAAATACATTTCAAACATATTATCTTTTCATTACACTTAAATTTATTACTCTGAAAATAAGGTTCTAACATTAAATTTTTATGTCAAAGGGACTTATTTTTGTGGCTCTTCTGATACAGTATCTGTATTATAAGTCTTTTAAATGCACTATGGAGATACTTGTTTCTTCCAAAAATAGGTGGACAATTTTAATATATTATCTCCAACCCTGACTTATCTAATGTTTTCTATTTTAATGATCAGAAAATAAATTAGGTTTGTTTTAAAGTTGCACTTATTTGCTTTGGATTAGCATTCCCTCTATTGCTTTCTTTTCTTTATTCTTTTTTATTCTTTCATAATTTTTTGTTCCAGTTTTGCTTAGTGGATGTCTACATATACATTGTCCATTTATTTTGGGGAGAAGAGATTTTTTTTGGTCATTATAGGTCATTTTTATCATAACTATCACACTTATACACATTTATATTTCCAATTATTTCAAGTGCTGTGTGGGGATTAAATTTTTGTGCATGTGTTTGCCAAGTTTCAAATGAAAAAAACATATGTCTATTGTATTAAAATCTATGATTTCTTTTGAGTTTTGTTAATACAGGGAGGGTGCTGAGCATGTGTGAGAACTGTTGTAGAGAAGTTTCTTAGTCATTCCAGTAACAATGATTTTGATCACCATCATATTTATAATAACAAAGTAAGAAAACAACTTAAGTGCTCTTCCAAGAATTAGGCAGATGTTTTACATGCAAATTGTTACTAATTCTTGAAACAACACAGTTAACTGGCAAAGTTATCCCTTTTTCTCAGATGTTGCATATAACATCCCACAATTACAGAGAGCAGAGCCAAGTTTTTGGTTTGCTTCTGTGCCACTGAAATTGTGTGTGGTTTTTGCTCTACTGTTGATATTGTACAATAGAATAGAGCCTTTGCTTGTTCCTCTTCGTGATGCTTAGGCATAGAAGACATCAGAATATTTGTTTATGTGCTCTAAATGGTGACAGAAGGTAAAGTCTAATGTACAGAGTGGATAAGGGAAAAGGTGAACTTTCCTTGGCACAGTAGTGCCACCATCCATGAGGTCTCAGGGGAACTCCAGTATGTTCTATCATGATAGTTCCCATCATAGTTTCTAGAGCAAGAAGCATCTGGAGGATACTCAACACACACACACACACACACACACACACACACACACACACACACCTCATACCAGCTGAGTGGTAAATTTTGTTGTTCAACCTGAAATTGATTTTAAACTATTGTGTGATCTGTGCATCTATTTCTCCCTAAATTGCTATTTAGTCATCACTACATTAGCTAGTAATAGTTCTTTCTTTATTTTGGAAAGCTCACTTTACCATTCTGAAAATTTCATGTGTAGTTTCAGATGTATGAATTCACATTCCGTCTTACATATCTGCATTTTTCTACTTTAGTTCCAGGCCCTTATTGCCGTAGAATTGTTTTCTGATAGGATTTATTATTCTCTTTCAAATAATTGAGAGCAGCATGAAAGTCTGGATGTTTCTACATCCTGATTTCCTATTTTCCTGGTATAATTTTAGTCAAGATATTAAGGTTCCTGAAATCCGTTTTCTCATCTAATTAAAAAAAAGTTGGGGGAGGATAGTAATGATAGTACTTTCCTCATTGTTGAAGGATTTAAAAAGAAATATAAGGGAAAAGTCCATCACTCAACAAATCTTAGACTAGAGGCCTTGTGGCAGCAGCTGCCACAACATAATAAATATTTTTATTTTCAATAGTCTCATTCATTGTTCCCTCATATATTTTTTTCAATCACAAATCAGAGTTCCAGGATATATTTTGATTGAATTTCGAATTGTACATTTATTACATTCACATAAGATTTACTACTAGGATCTATCCAGTAGTCAGTCTATAATGTTTAGACTTTGTGAGGTTCTTAGTATTTGGAATTGTGTTATTCTATGTACTTGCTGTAGTGGTACAGTATTAATGAAGTGATCCAAGGTCATTATATATATTTCAGTTTATTTGCATCCTCTATGACTGAGTAGAATTTTATTGACATATGAAGAGAACATAGCTATTCAGAAGAATTTTTTGCTGCAAGTATGAGGGGTGGCTTAGATTTTGCTATCAAGTAAATTTGCTATTGTGATAATAGTTTGATAGAATTTTTGTTTGCCTAGTGATCTTTGCTAAATTACATGAATGTTGTGGATTTTCATATTTTTTACCAGAATTCATTTTTGACTTTTAAATTTATTATTGGTAGAAATTTACCTTATTCCTTTCAATGCATACAGTGCTATCTATAAAAAACAATATTCAGCTACTTAGCAAATATTTGTTTTTCCTCTTGTACTAGCAAAGGCCTCTATGATGTTGAATAATAGTGACAACAATAGATAGCCTTGTTTGCTTCTGAATTGGAAAGAGTTGCTACCATTTTTTTTGCATGGGTCATAATGTTGATTTTGACATATATAGCTATTTCAAAAAGTATTATTCAATTCCTTGGAAGTGTTTTATTGGAAAAGAAATTTTAAAAAGTGTTCTCTTTAATTTAGTTTTTTAATGATCAACAATTTAATTTTTTTAACCAACTTATACAACAACATTGCTACATTTGGAAATGTGTTACACCTATATAATTATTGTAGTGATACAGTATTAATCGTGCGATTCAATGTCATAATATAGATTTCAATTTATTTGCATCTTCTCTAGCTGCATAGAATTTTATTGACATAGTAAGAAAACATGGATATTCAATTAAAGCAATGATTTCATTTCTGGATTAAGTCACACCATTAATTTGTTGTTCTTTTTACAATTAAAATGTTAAAAAGTAATTCTAATCTTTTATTAAACTCTGGCATTGGAATGATAATTAGGTCACAAGGAACGCTGCACCCCTCTTATAGTTCCCTTACTCCCTTCCCCATCTTTGGTAATGGGTTACCCATGAGTCTGCGTGCTTTGCTCCCTGCTCTGCAGCTATAATGCTCAAATTTTTCCTCATTCTCAATGTCATAACTTTAAGTATATTTATAGATATAGCTATAATGCTGTATTTCATGTTAAAAAGTGCTTATCTTTTCTTTCTTATTAAAAGTTGTTTCCCTCACCTTGTGTAGAGTCATCAACTTCCATGTGCAGAGGTTCTCTTACCTATCTTCTCAGCCAAAAGAAGGGGTATATTGGTAAATTTTATGAAAGTTTTCAGGTTTAAGTGACAGCCTATTTGGGTTATTAAATATGTATCTTTTTTTGGTAACACTCTTAAGTTATTCTTTTATTAACTTCTGATGTTTCTTGTCACAGAAGACAACTCTGAAACAATAAAACTAAAAGAATCTCCTTTTCCTTGAAATGTGAGACTATTTCCTTGGTAATTTTATTGAGAGAAAATTATAAGTTCAATCCTCAATGCTCTTGTACAGTTCTGGAAATTTTCCTTTAAATTTTTCTTCCACCTCAAATCATTTTGAAATATTTGTCAATAAAATTAACTTCAATAATAAATTTATTCTAGATTTTTAATTCAGCTCTGTATTCTATTTTCTCAATACATGTAATCTCCTCTTGAATTCTTTTTGTTTTTCTATTAAATTTTTCTTCAAATTTTCTTTGTACCTTCAAATTATATTTTGGTTTACTAACATATATTTGTCTCACATGGATTCTAATATGTATTTTTCCCTGTGACTTCTTAAGTAAACATGCATGTTTTTAAATTATGAACACTAAAGCCTTATAAGCTTACATTTAGAAAATATTTATGATTATCTCATTTTAAGAAACACATAAGCACATACCGATCTCTGTATATAATATATGTATATACATAGATATATGTAAATAATTTATCAGAATCCTATATCCAATTTTGTCTCAGTATTATATTGCAGGAATTATAAGCAACAAAATAATTTAACAATATTACCTAATGAAAACTAATGATGAAGACTATTCAGTTGCATATGTATACATGTATATTATATACAATGAATATAAAACAAATATATTTAATTTTGAATAAATATACATACATAATTGTGTATATATACATTATTCAATACACATTTATAATTTTTATGAAGTCCCTATATACTGTTGATTTTATTGATTTCACATATTTGAAGTACTTTTAAGCTATTAAAATTTCTTGTAGTCATTTAAATTTGAATTAATCATAAGGCATTAAAATTTTTTCATATTAATGTAAATGGGTGGGTCTTTATGTTAAGATCTTTGCTCTACTAATCTCTTACACTCTGTATGTATACCTATGCATGTTTTTGTATGGATATATATATATTGTGTGTGTGTGTGTGTGTATATATATATATATATATATATATATATAGTGAATAACTCTACAAATGACAATGTTATATATCAACTAATGCAGACATTTCTAAGCATTCTCTCAGGAAAGGTATTTAGAAAGAACAGGATTTATATTGTCCTTATGGCCTTTTTTATAGCCTCAGTGTACTTCTTTGTTGAACTGAGAGTAGACAATAATCCTTTTGTCTATATATATATGGATATTTGTGTGTATTCAACTTCATGCAATTTCTAACCTAACTATCTGAGTTTGATGTCATATGCTTTCCCAATGGTCTTTGCTCAATTACAAGAATGTTTTGGAATTTTTATTTTTTACCAGGAATCATTTTTTACTTTATTTTCATTCTTAATGATATTTTCACCATTGTAACAAATAGCAATTTTAACTTTATGGCAAACATTAATTTTCCTCCTAAATCAGCAAGACCCTCTATAGTACTGAACAACCTTGCTGGCCTTTGCCCCTCTTATTTTTCCCAAGCACTTTGTAGCTTCTCAAAACTGCTTGTACCTGTCTGCTGTCACCATTCAAGAAGGAGGACTGTGGAAATAAGGACATCACAAATTTTTATCTTGGACAGCAATGATTCAAATGCATCATTTCTTGCAGATTGTATGTCATATTTTCTGGTTATAACTTATTTTATGTGCATTGCAATGTGGGATCCTCTGAGGAATACAGACCTTTGAAAAAGACAGACTGAATCTGGTGTATCTTCTGCCATGTATTAGTGTGTGATGTTTGGTAAATTATTGTACCTCTCAGAACCTCATTTTCATCTTCATTCAGGTGGAGATAATATTACTTTCTCAAAAGTCACTAGAAAAGATAATAGACTCACTTCCAGATTATAGAAAATATTCCTACCAATTAAAAAGAAGGAATCTGTCCAAATGGCCAATATTAATTTGAAAACATTTTGAGCATGAATTTCTCAACAAAGAAATGGAAATTGAAACTACAAAGAGATACTGCAATACATTCAGTAATCTGCCTATTGACTGAGAACCTGAAGTTTGGGGAAGAGAAGTGGAGCAGTCATTCTTTGCTGGTTGGAATGACAATTACCACTGTCACTGTGAAAAACTTTTCAGTAGTTTGTACTAAAAGTTAACACATAGTATCCCTATGACCTACCAATTGTTCTTCTAGAGAATTAAGCTCTATTAATAATAGAAGCTATATTAATAATAGCCCCACATTGGAAATAATCTTAATTACACCAAAAACTGAAGGAATAAAGTGTGGCACATAAGAGACAAATAAGAAATGTTCTTAGAAGGAACTTATAATTAATATACTACAATGGTCTTTAATTTTATTGATGAGATGGTCATAAGCAAATATAGGTAGTCTATGGAAGGAAGTACATGTTCAAATTATGGCTACTTTTATAGAATGGGTTATGAATGACTACAAGGGAGGCAAAAGGGAGTTTTCTGAGGTTAAGGAAATGTTCAGTATCTTACTTCTGGTAGTCATTACACAGGTATATATATATGTATGAAAAACCAACTGTGCATTTCATATATTTGTACTTTATGTATTTTCAGAAAATTAACGTTAGCTTGATAAAAAAATAAAATATTTACTAGGATATCAATGAGATATAATATTTCCTGCTGCAATTTACTAGGTCTTCAACAAATTGAAAGTGCTATACCTTGCATAAATAATTGAGTCCAAATGCTCCTTATAAAATCATTCTGAATAGAAAATGTGCTTCACATTACTAGCTACTGTATTTTTTTAAGCAGCATTTAGACTACTGCCGGTTTATTATTTGAGGACAACCTCTATATATCCCATTTCCTAAGAAAGAAATTCCTAAAGAAAGAAATGAGTTTTTTTTCGTACAATCTGTAAGTTGTTTAAGAAAACTTAGGCATAATAAAATACAATATAAATTTCTTTCCACTGTATCACTTGCAAGAGATGGCTATTAAGAGAGCCAACTCAAAGAGATGCATTTCTGTACTTGGGATGAATCTGATGTGTGTGAGTCTGCATCATGGCTCATAATCCTGTCTTACCAGAATTTATTTTCTTTTTCTAGAAAAAAAATTAGTAGTTGTTAATGAAAATAAGAAAAAAATAAGAAAAAAAACAAATAAAATTGATGATTTCTTAAATTATAATTCTTAGGAGTTCGAGTTCTTACTTTGATCTTTCAACCAAAGAAACAATTAATTGAAATGCTTCCACATCTAATAGCACTAACAAAAATGATCATGTCTGGTGATTCCATGGTAGGAACAGTACATATTATGCAGAGACTTTGATTCACTTGGTAAATGGAGCTTCAAGTACTATCATCACCATTTTTTTAAAACAATGATAACTGTGAAATGGTATATCAAAACAGCACTTTAAAACTATGTTCATTTAATTTGTCCTATTTTTCTGTTATATTTTTATAGGTTGCTATTTCCCTTGCTGCTGAAATTGGTTGGCCTTATCAGGTTTTATGAATGGAGCATAGTCTCAAGTAGTTTATTTAATGAGCCCAATCTCTCTGTGCATTTTATCTTTATGTAGTAGAGGAAGACCACAAGATTTCTTTTACTTGATACTAGTGAGCCTGAGGCATAAACAATTTTTAGTTGGCTTATAACAGTGACAGCTACATAATAACAGTATTAAAACAGAAATAGAGGATCAGAGATTAGAAACAGAATTCTAATATTTTTACAACTGAGCACTAAATCTTGTTCTGTGATTTCCTAGAAGTCAAAGCAAAAAAAGAAACAAAATTGGAAATATCTTTTTGAGAGGAATTAGATTTTTTTTCTTAAACATGCATGTTGAAGAAGAACTAACACCATGGCAATTTTGAACAACCCCAGGAACAAAGCTTTTAGTAATTATTTTGCAGAAGTTAGGGAACACTCTTTCATTTACCTTCCATAAAAGATAAATGCATCCCATGAAGTTTCTATTGGAGTCATATGCATAATGGTGGCAGACGCAAAATAACAGAGAAGGAGGAGGAGAAGATAGAAAGAGAAAGGAATTAAAACCTACCGTGGAGTCAAAGCTGATGATGGCAGGTTAAACTATGATATTGAGTGTGACTCATCTGGACTCACAGGACTGGGTCATCTGGCTGGAAATGTTAAGAAGAAACCTTTGACATGCACATATGAATTTAAAGGATAGATCAATATAATAAACACAGAACTGGGTGTTACTGTAAAAGGGGACAGTTGCTTCCACGAAATTCCCAACTGGAGAAAAATAAGGAGAAGGAACTAGGCATTAAAATTGAAGATGGTAAGGTTTGAAGGGTCAAAAGAATGAGATATAACTAGAAGAAGGGAAGCCATGAGAGTTATTTTAACTAGGTAAAATAATGTAGAATTTTAAGAAAGCTGTGTTCAGCAATGCTATAGGGTTTCCAAAGGAGACCAGAAAAAAAATCAAATTGTCAATTTGTCTCAAGAAGATCATTGGTAATCTTTCAGTGAGCAGTTTTTGTAAAATGTGAGGAGACAGAAAACCAATAACAAGGTGATAAAGGGTTGGTTGAGTGAAGGGATGGAGTAGGAAATTTTAAAATAGAATTTTTAAAAAATAGCATATTCTTTCTGTGCCTCTAAAAAGTACATTAAAATATTATAGTATTTTTTGCAATCTTAATTTTTTACTAAATTTTGACCATAGTTATCCATACTCGGTACACTGATCACGCTTTTAAATATGACCCTCACAACTTTCAAAGCATTATGTGAGTACCTGTGTATACACATATATACACACACACACACACACACATACATACATACACACACATACATGCATGTTTAATATAAAGATTTTTAGAATTTAAGAAAATCTGCTTGTATGCTTTGGATAAAAGAGCTAAGTAAATAGAAGAAGGATCCAAAGTTAATGAAAATCTTAAATAAAGCTAAAAAAGACACAAAAAATAAAGTAGTTTTAGGATGAACACATATTATGACACAAGCACTATGGGAGAAAAGAGATTGAAATACTGAATCTATTTAATGTGGAAGAAAATTGCCATGTAATTGTTTGTATCTTCTCAGCAATGTAGAAGTATAGTCTACAGCCGTTATTAGTAGTTGGGTGGTAGAGGAAGATATTGAAAACAGTTTTCTTAATATAGCTATTTTTTTGAAGACAAAGAAAACAAAATCAATTTTAGGAAAAAAACAAACAAACAAGTATTCCGAGGAGTTCCCCCACTCCCATCAGAACTCAGAGAAAATGTATTGCCATGATCACAGTGTAAAATCCTTTGGTATTCTCCAAAATCATCAGTAGCCTATGAATAGTATTAGGAACAAAGATTGTGTTTGGTATTGAAGATGGGTGGTAAAAGCTCAGGAAATTGAGACCATATGTGGCATTAGGCATGAAATGAAATGATAACTATAAGGAAATATAAAATAGAAACTCCAGTCATAAGAATTTACACTATAAGAAAAGGGCTTTCTTCTGGTAGATATATTTTGCTAATTTATCACAGAAACAAGACTTTGAAGGAGTTGATTTCCTCTACCAAAGGACAATGTAGACTAGTAGATACAATTTTGCCATAGACTTATTTTCAGAAATGATATATATTAATCACAAAAATATTTTGGATACTAACTTACTTCTGGGGTAGCTTATATCAAGAGACTAAGAGTAAAATGTCTAAAACTAAAGAAATAAATTGGTCTGAAACTAAAGAAATATAAAGAATTATATACCATGATCAAGTAAGTTTTATCCCTTGAATACAAGAATGGTTCAACATAAGGAAATCAATATATGTGATATAACACATGAATAGAATGAAAGACAAAAACCTATTATCATCTCAATAGGTGCAGAAAAAAACATTTGACAAGTTCAATATCCTTTCAAAATAGAAAATTAAATAAAATAGATACAGAGAAATCTATTTCACCAAAATAGTCTTTATATGATAAGCCTACAGCCAATATGATACTCAGTAATAAAATGCTAATTGTTTTCTTTTAAAATCAGGAATAGCACAGTTATTGGGACACAATATTTATGCTTTAGTCACTATGCTTAATAATACTGTACTTTTAATTTAAAATTTTCTAGGAGAATAGATCATTAATGTCCTTACCATACATACACATGCATGCATATAAATATTAACTGTGAAATGAAGGGTATACTAATTTAGTTTTGGTAATTGTTACATACATCAAATCATATTATTTCGATTTTATTTTATTTATGTCAATAATCTTGGAAAAAAAATCCACAAATAAATAATGGTATGTTTCCATAGACAAAGAGTATCCTATGTAGGATTGTAGAGACATTGTTTCTTAGAGAAAGCTTACCTCATGCAATTGCTTAAATAGGATGTGCATGCATCTACAGGAATTCCTTAAAGTTCTTTGATTTGGCTCATCTATACTTTTCTCCCTGGGATTTTAAATCAAACTAATATGAAGAAGACAAGTGAATAACCAGGAAGAAGCTATCTCTTATTTGTGATAAATATTTTTGTAAGAAAAATAAGAAGGAAAAAGAAAATTAATATAGGAATGGTTTCTAGTCAGAATTGCCCTTATCTAATTACTCTATATGAACATTTCAGTTATTACTGACAGATAATTTTCTAAGCATAGTACTTGATAAGTTAATAGAAACAGTTAAAGTATAACTAAGTTTAAATATTGGACACTTAATGAATATTCACTTAATGAATGTTTTGATTAATGACAAATTTACATTTAAATATACATATTCTATGAACTACAGTTTTCTACATGAATTCTTCTATTTTAATGTAATTGTCTATCAACAAATACTCTTTAAAATACTTTGAAAATCTTCTTGAACTTGTTGCTTCTACTATCTCACTGATGTAATTGAAATTATAAATTTTAAAAAGACAAAAAAAATTTTAAAAATATTAATTCAGAAGCTAATGGGAAAGTGCTTTGGATATGGAGATATTCTTTTATATTTGCTTCTCTTTCTTCCACAGAAACAATTAACATTAATTCTGAATAATATCTTTAACAGATACTATGAATTTTCTATAGTATTTAACATACAATGATGAAGAAGTTGATTGTTGCCTAAGATTATCAGATGAAGGTTTTAGTTCTCATTCAGCAACAGTCTAGAAAGACAAACTTTATACCATAAATGACAGCTTTAAGAAAACATTGGTACTGGGAGTCAAAAAAAAGCATTAGTGAAAATCTTTTGTAGACTTCCATATAACAACATTGGTAATACTTTCAGAGTAGCTGTTTTGTGCTACTCATTAATCCAGGTGCTGCAGGTGCCAAATTCAAGTGACTGTTTAGACAATGATCTGAGGTAGAGAGTTTTAATCACCAGTTTACAGATGAAGAACCAGGATGAACATATCCCCAGGGTCACAGTAGTGGGAAGTGGAAGAGCCAAGATTCATACCCAGGAGATCTGGGTAAGGCCTCTCATCCATCTGCTAGGCTCCATTTCACTATTAAAAAAGAAAAAGCCATAAATGCCAGGGGATTGACTTTATTATAGAAAATAGAATGATAACGTTATCTGTTAATCACACATCAGAGTAGTTTTATTTCATAAGCTAATTCCCTAGTGAACTGAGGAAATAAGCAAATAGAATTAATTAAGTGGAACAATGATTGATTCCTCACCTTGGTCCCACAGCATCTAAAACAGTGTTTTGTTCATAATAGGGTCTCTAATTGGTATTTATCAAATTAATGTGTATTTTGCTTCTTGAGGTGTTTTTTGTAGTATGTGGTGAGTCATGGATCAGAAAAATCAAGATAATGATACTTTTAAAAACTCTTAAATAAATATGGTGGATTAAAACTTAAAAGAACCCTGAATTCTTACGTCAAGATTATTTATTAGGCATTGTTTAGTGTCACTTAAAAACCCCATTGTTACTTAACTGTGTGTCAAAGATGTGAGTTTTCACCTCTTAAAGAACTTAGAAATTTTTTAAAAACTAAATTTGTTTGTAACATTTTTAAAAAATTATAAAAATATAAACCTTTTTTTCTTATCAAAAATATGTTTTCCAAAAAACATAATGGCAAACAATTTAATACATTTTAATAATTAAACAGCAGCCACAGTTACTAATTTTTTCTAAATCAAGCAGTTTCAAACCAATAAAAGAGAATTTGTAGAATGGTTTTAAATAATGACTACAGACTGATCAGTACATAGATTGAGGAAAGTACATTCGCTGAACACCATGGCAGCAAAATATATGCTCAAATTTTAATAATACAGTTATTTGCAAGGGCAATAGCTTAATTCAGACTGGTGCTGGACTCCTCACTTTTTGCATACTTAAGGATTCATAAACTACATACCACAGCTTATGAGCTATAAATTCTGGAAGGCTTTAAATAAAGCAATAAATAATTGTGATTCACATTCTTGAAAATCTCTCTGAATTATTGACAAATAGCATGATTTCAAGAATACAAATTGCTTATAACCCCCAACAGCAAGCTAATAGGACAATTATATAAGAAAGTTAAGTAATATTTCATCATATGTCCTAACACGATGTACTTTTAAATCATGTTGGTTTACTTTAAGTAAGTTTAATAAGATATTGGTGACGAGTGTTTTTATTAAGTACACAGATTACTAAGTTAATGAAACATTTGCAATGACTCTAAATTTGGAAAAGCCTGACATATTATGAAGAGATAATATGATAAGTGTATCCCTTTTTCCTTCCTGGAAACAATGAGCTCTCTTGTGTATCCAAGATGTCACTGGGTGTGATCTGATGTGTTGGACAGGCCATAGGATCCAGACATAGGCAGATATAGAGTTTTCTATCCACTCTGCCAGTAATTGGGCTGGCTCACTGGCCAAATTAATGAAACATTCTGAGCTCCAGTATCCTTAGATATGAAATAGAAATAAAAGTAATTCCCACTTTACTATATAGCTGTGAGAGGGCGTCAAATGTACAACAATGTGAAATAGTTTTAAAGTTTCCATTGGTACTATCTTATACACTTCCTATGATTTATATTCTCTATCTTGGATAAATCATTCTATACCAAATATTATACTTAAGGGTCACTTGATTTATATGATCCTAAGAAGAGAACATGATGCAGCATGAATCCTTAGAGCTATTGTCTTTATCTCTTTTAACTGTAGTCTGTACAGAACAAAAAAGGAAGCTATAACAACTATACAGAAACAGACCTCTGTGTCACCTTCTGACCAATCCAGAGCAAACTGTTTCCAATTCTCTTAATTAAAGATTATTTGCCATTTGAGACCCAACAGTTTGCAAGATTCAAGACCTTAAGTGAAGAATTTCACAATAGTATGTTATTAACATAACTGTAGAATTAGTGCTGTCATAAGACTCAAAAAAATTCAAACAGTAGCCCCAGCTACAACTGTGTAATCACTAATCAAGTAAATAATATTGAAGGCATGTTTTTCTCACTCAGGGAAGAAAATAGAGCTATTTTTACCCTCACACTTTTATATACACTCATTATATTTGCACATACATGTGTATACTATATAATAGAATGTATACATTAATGAGGATTATATATATATAATGAGGATTATGTATGTATATAATAATGTACATAATAACTACTATGTCTTATAGTGTCTGAAACAGCTAGGTTGTATGATAGTTATCACCATTTTCAGTGCATAACTTGTATGTGAGCTTGTTTAACTGCTGATGTACAGTCTGAATAGCCAACTAGCCTCTTTCAACATTTGACATATGACCCAAGAGGAAAGGTCAGAGAGCATTAAATGCAGCCTTCTAGTGTGAAGAACAAGGAAGCACATTCTGCATGATAGTCAAGTTCTCAGGTCAATACCCCACAGCTATCAATCTCTCCTGGTTCCCAGACCTGAACTCCTGTTTGTACTTTTCTGTATTCTTCCCTGACTTATGAGAAAAAGAAAAAAAAACGAGGCAAATATTTGTATATAGAATGATTCATTATATTATTGCTTCTTAGCGTGCCATAATGAGAAATGTGGAGGTTCGGAATGATCAAAGATAATCCGGTGTTGAAGAAGGATTAGATTTCAGAAAATACTGACGGAAACCATAGGGGATAGCAAGGATTCAGGTTTCCTCAGTCCCATTGAACCCAGTGTGTTTAGACAGAGGTATAGGTTAGTGGAAAGCTGAGGACATTAACAGCTGCTCCCAGGTACCTTCAACCAAGGCAGATGAGTATGTGTGTAGGATCTGTGGTTAATCTACAGTAGAGTCTTCCATTAATTTTCATGGCATTTATTTCTCTGAATGTCATGTGCTTGTGTGTAGCTGTCCCAGTTATCCCAGGCCCTTGATTTTATGTCATAGGTTGGAAAAGGACTTTTCATTTTCAAAAGGCTTAACATACATGTTTAAACTTGCATACCTCAACCTCTGAAATGATTCTGAAGAGTGTGTTTTTAATTTTCATTCAATTCCTGATTTTGTTCTCTCCACTGAACTTTTTTTCCCCACTTTGAAATAAACACAATTTTGTTTAACTTTTCCTAAATCAAGATAAGAAACATATAAGCAAATTCCGTCCCTCTGATGTGTTCACTACATCTTGTTTTTGTTCCCCTCTTGAAAATAGACCTCACTTGCTTTCTTGTCTTAATATTCCTCTTGTTTGACATTCTGCCTGTCCTGCTGGTACCTGAGATCATCTTTAGGCTTGTATTTGGCTTTTCACAGTAAGTGTTCTGTATGCTCAACTCCTGCTCCCAGGGCTTTGACTCTGATTATTCCTTAGATATGAAAACCTCATCCTAAGTACACTTCTACTCTTCTCTAATGAGTTTGTGATTCTGGTATACAAATGTATTCATATTTTTTTCAAATGCATTATTTTCTTTTCATTCCTGTTGCCACAGCAATAGTTTACTTCTTAATTAAATTAATTGTTCCCCTTGCAGACATATTATTACTAGTCTCCTTGTTTCTAGGTTCTCTCTGCACCTGTCAAAAATGTAACTCCAAAAAATTCTTCTTTTGCTCAAGTTTTTCAGAGAAAACAATTGCAATTCAAGGAAATCCTAACTTCATCACAATTGACAAGATCTTTTGTGAATGATTATAATTTATCTTTATGGGTTTAGCTAATATTGCTTTCCTACAATTAATTTCTGCTGCAACATAAGAATTTCCTTTTTTTTTTCTTTTTGCCTTCTTTCTGTTATAAGTATTTTCTACACTAGAAATGCTTTCCCAGTAGAGCACCTAATTTATCTTTAATTCTGGAAATCCTAAATGCCTTTACCATATCCTGAGCTTCTAAAGTGAATTATTCTTACTCTTTCATGCCAGTAGCAATGGGTTTCCACTTCTCTTTAGAAAATAATTTTTGTTGGTGTTCATCTACACACCTGTAGATATATTCTAATTTCTGTGAGAAAAGTTACCTTCTTATAATTAACCCATAATATACAGGAAAAATCACATTAAAGGAAAAGAGTGTTGATTTCATTAAAAATCTGTTTTATTTCAAAGATTGAACATTGTGCTTCCAACATTACAATGTTCCTTACTTTACTGTGTAGAAAGTGGAAGTTTCTTTCAGCTTGTTTTGTCATTGTGTGTTTTTTGTAATCATAGGAGTTTACAAATAACACTCATTTTATTACCCTCTAAACAAAATTTTGACTTAATTTTTTAACATTATATAAATTGCCATGGCAGCAACACATCTTTCCTCTAATTGAATGTACATTCTATAGATACCACCATCTTTCCCTAACAGCTTGGGATTAAAACAGAATAATATTATATGTCCTTTTACCTCAGTCAGTGTAAAAAAGAATTAACAAAAATCAATTGCCCATTTATATGGACTTCAAATAACTGAATAATTCTAACTACATATTTTCAATATTCATTTCTGTAAAGTTGTTTTAAATCTAGTTATCAACACAGAGCTGTGTATTATTTAAATAGGCCACATTCTTATTTGTTAGTCATTCAATATCTTCCTTATATTATGAAAATTTATATTTTGTCTGTTTTAAAAGAACCTAGATTATATATAAACCAAGTCTTACATAAGTAAGATTTCAGAATAAAATAACACAGAGGTAATCAAAGTAAGGCATTAAAGCTGGTGATAACAGGTTCCTAACATGAACTTGTGACTTTCATTTCTTCTTATTTGGCTTCTGAGAATTATGGCAGGTAAAACAGAATTTTAAGCTTGTTGGCTTACATGGTCACTGGAAAATTACTGACCCTTGACTTCAATTTATATAATCTGAACTTGGCAGGAATGTGAATTTTGAGAAACTGGTTTAAAGAAAGACACAATCAGTACTCAGTATTGCCTATTAATATAGATGGAGCAAAGCAACTTATAGGAAAATCCAAGTGAAACAACGTAAAACAAACTCTAGGATTTTTCATAAGAGGTTGTGGAAACACTTATTAATGTGAGGTTGTGGTAAACAGCTCTATGTAGTTCTAAACTCTAAGCTTTTAAAAAATTTTGTATCATCTGAAGTCAGGCACTTTATGAAATAGCATTGTATTTAGCAGCTAATGGACAGTAATATTGAGAAATCCTAAGGGGAAAAAGCAAGTATACCTCACAGAAAAGCTATTTAGTAATAAATTTTATTAGATTTGGGAATACCTATCTGCATTCTAAGCAAAGAAAAAAAATCCATGAGGCATCAAGTAATATAAATTTAAGGTATAAATGGATATATATTGAAGTAATGGAATGTATTTGAAAGGAAATTTCAATTACTTTATTCAGAATATTTCTTCTCTCAGTATTATCGTGAACTCTTTGTGACCTCATATAAAAAAAAATTTTGCAGAGGGTTACTAGTATGTCAAATTGGGTTTGATTCAAGGGACAGTTGGTGAACACTACATTGACTCTGGCTTGCGGGCTATGTGAAGTTAGTTTAGAAGATTTACTACCATAGATTGAATCTAGCAGCTCGCCATAAACCCAATTTATCATCACACATTACTTTATCAGATAGTTCCACAAGGTAGAAAAATTATGCTGGAAGTTTCATTAATTTTTTGGCATATGTGACTGGGTTCTTAGAGTCTATCGCCTCAACAAGAACATTTTATTATGGACTGACTTTATTTCCAACAGTTTGGTTGAACAAATGATGACTATATCTCTAATAAAAAGCACAAACATCATCCAGGAATTTTTTCCCCCTAAATTGCGTATATTAAGGCAGAGTTCTACTTCTCTGTCCATTTTTCTAGTAATCATAAAATACAGAATTTTGTGCCAAAGCAAAAAAAATTCTACCTGATGCTTTATGAAATAAAGCATCAAAAGAAATATATGTATATATACACACACATTCTTTATTATCACACATTTATCACATGATGCAATAAAGACAGGGTAATTTCTCAGTTGTACAAAGGCTATAATTGTTGGTTGTCATACTGTATACTATAATAATCAGTTTATCTCTTTCTCAGAGCAAGCAAAATTAAGGCCATAACACTACAATTTTAAATCTTTTGTATTGTTAACTATATTCAACAATTATTTTACAAGCAGAAGTAAAGATTTTCGCTTACCTTGTTTTCCTTTTTAAATTTATATAGAAGCTCTGGTGTACTATTGCACAATAGGATAACTATAGATAACAGTAATGTGTTATGCATTTCAAAATATCTGAAATATTTTGAGGGTTTTTAACCATAAAGAAATGATGGATCTTTGAGGAGATGGATATGTGTATCCTGATTTAAACATAGCACAATACTTGTATCAAATATCATGTTATCCTATTAATGTACATTTTTTGTTTTTTTACTCAGAAATCAAATTTTTAAAAAAATTAAAAACCACAAAAGTTAAATAAAATAAACTAATACTTTTTAGAATAATTTGTTATGACAATGACTCCATTCCTCTATTACTACCAACTTCCTTTCTCTATTAACTGCTACTTTGCTATTTCAACTATTTGGAGGAAAACATGAGCGAATTAGTGATCACTTTCCTAATCTTCCTATGACTTTAGAGTCATCCTTCAGAATCTGTTGAAATACCCTTTCTCAATATCTCCTTGAAATCAACACTAGAAATAATTTGTCCTTATACATCAAACTACCAGTGAAATTCCCCTGTCTTTTAGTCTAACATGATACTGTAGCTTCTGAGAAAATCAAATTAGATCAGCATGGACACCTCAGAATCTATATGACTCTTCAGCTCCCTATCATACGCTTTTGTCCTTGATCTTAGGTTCAGTCATCTAACAAAAGAATGATGACTTCAAGCATTCTTTTGAGTAAATTTTGGTCAAAATGAGGATTGCAAAAAAGCATTTCTGATTACATTTACTCATTAGTTAATAAGTATCCAGCACTTAAGATAGTTTAGCTAAGGATAATAAACCTAAATTAGCATGATTTAACTAAATTCAAGAACTAGATTTTTTAAAGAATATTACCAAAATATTAGCTATAGTTGGTGATTGTGTAAAGTCCTCAAAGCTTTATATTTAGCCTATACTAAAATTATTAAAATTTCAACTTTTCCCTCCAGTTCTTTTTTACTCATTAAACACAATTTGTCATATGTTAACGGACAAATTTAATCTTGCTAATTGCTATTGTCTGGTTACGGTTTGATTATTTCCCTGTTCATATACTGGAAGCTGGGTCTTCAGTGTGGCATTTTTCTTTCATTAGAGCATTATGGTGGCACGTCATAGTTGGGTTCATCCTGACAAAATCACACATATATGGGATTCAATTTCAATTCATGTTTCCCCCTCTTTCCTCCTCAACCACATCAATCTCCTTTCTCTACTACTGGTCTTCCTTTTACTTATTTATTTATTTATTTATTTATTTGCCTTTTATTGGCTTTGACTGTTTAAGCTGGGTGGCAGAGGGCTTCCTAAAAACAGAGTAAGCTCTAATGAGCAATCACTTCCAAACTCTGCTTGCATGATGTATGTTGATGTTCCAATGAGCAACCAAGTTACTTTGGTGGTTAAAAAACAATAGGAAGGGCTGGGGATGTGGCTCAAGTGGTAAGCGCGCTCGCCTGGCATGCGTGCGGCCCGGGTTCGATCCTCAGCACCACATACCAACAAAGATGTTGTGTCCGCCGAAAACTAAAAAAAATAAATAGTAAAAATTCTCTCTCTCTCTCTCTCACTCTCTCTTAAAAAAAAAAAAAAACAATAGGAGTTGGCAAGGGGGTTGACTACAAATGCAATTATATGGAAATACATAATTTCCTGGGCCCTTGCTCTCACATTCTGCAGCACCTCTCTTGGCATCTCCTTTACCCTGTGCAGTGGCACTGTGGTTATGAAGTAGTAAATAACTGCCCATCAAACTCTAAAGAGTAGATTAAATTCTTACCACACATAGTGATATACTCTCTATCATAAGGAGAAACTTTGAGTTAATGGGCTTTTTAGTGGAAAGATTAAAAAACATCAATCTCCCCAATATGCTAATTACTCTCATAAACTGTGAATGCAGAGGTCTTCACAAACATCCACATAGATTGCTAAAATGGGAACCAAACAATAAATGGAAATAATCACTTGTAAATTAAGAAAAAAATGTAATAAATCTGTTTGAATTATGAAATGTGAATCAATCAGTTGCCATAAAATCTGGAAAACCCATTGACGTGTAGTCCAAAGGCTCATATGGTTCCTGGCTCTGTCTCTCATTCCTTTGGAGTTATTCCAATGCCCAAAGTGATGCTTGCCACGATATAGGCACATCATAAATATTAGATGAATAGGTAAATGGAAAAAGAAAACTAATTACTTAATAGGTGAACTACCTTTGCTGAATCTTGGTTCTAGCATTCAATAAATGTTATTTTGAAAAAAAAATCATATTTTTTGAAACCTGATTTTGTTCTTCAGATAATAGAATACTACCTGTACTGTACTTATATCTGGTCAACTTAAATTGGAGTCATCTACTTAATAGATGGAGTTTTTGAGGTTAGAAACCACACTACTTTTCTTTGAATGTATCTACTGCTCAGTGCGATGTTTTGCATTATACATGTGCAAGATGCAAGATAACAAACAGAAAAACAGTGAGCTTAAACACAGCCATGCAAATGCCTACAACATTCAGTAAAATAACCCTCACCACACCTAGGAGGATAGCTGAAGAAAAACTAAGAATTATTCACACATAACCTAAAGTCCTTGATGTAACTTCTGATATCCAGCTGAGTTAATTTTTGGATTAAATTTTCATGTTGATTTTGTGCTACATGATCTGAAAATCAGATTGGAAATACTCCATTAGTGCTGATCAGATTTGATAGGCAAAACCTTAAATAGTATCTCTAAATTTAGGGAAAAAAGAGCTATCAATTTGGAATACTTAAAATATATTTATTTGTTCAATCTAATTTATGTAAAATTTTCAAACCTGATTCATTGCTGAAATTTGGCTCACATCATTTTTGAAATGAATTTGTGTCTAAAAATGCTCCATCCAAAAAAGATTGGCTACATATGACTGAAGAGTGGATTCCAAAGTGTTTTTCAAATTTTACAAAGTTCCATAAGGATCTCTCATGATGAAAGATAGCTTATACACAGGGATGGTGGGTCCTGTGAATTTTCAGTCTTCGGGGAAACACAGGAGATTGTAAAATGAGGTCAAGTTTCTGTGCTGAGGGAATGGTTATTGTACATTTTCTTATCTCAGCAGTTAAGAAACTGCTTCCAAAATGACTACCCAGTTCAGCTCAGCCCACGCATTGAAACTTAAATGACAAGTTGGCACATATAAGTGGACATCTTGTACCCACATTTAGTGCATGTTTAGTTCCCTGAGTATATTGGCACTAAAACTATATTTTCAAGGCCCTCCACAGTCAAGCCTCAGGTGATATTTCTCTTCCATTTCTACAAGGTAATTGTAAGGAAAGTTTCATAAGCTCATGAACAGCAAACTTCTGTTACTATATTTTATAGAAATCCAGCTAAGTAAAAAAAGAAAATGAAGTGAAAATTTGAGGAATAAGATTTTTTTATAATTTCATTTTTTTTTTCTTTAAGCGATTAGTCTTATTTTAAGCAGTGGAAGAGATTGTAGTGAGAGAACAGTCATTATTCAGTTGTCCCCTTTTCTGGGGAGGATGCATTTCCTGACCTCTGTAGATGCCTAAAAGCATGAACAGTATTTAACCTTATATGTGATATATTTTTTCCTGTACATATATATCTATGATGAAGTTTAATTTACATATTAGGCACTAAAAATTAAGAACAATAGGACAATTATAACAATGTACTGTGAAAAAGTTATATGACCTATCTCTCCCTCTCAGAATCTTATTGTATTGCATATCTTAGCACAAAATATTTTTTTTCTTTTCTTAAGAACTTTCATTGTTTCACTTAAAGTGAACACTTTATGGCATATCTTTGGCATCACTACTCTTGTACATCAGGGCCATTATTAAATAAAATAGGGCTTCTTGAATGCAAATGCTGAGAAGCCTGCTAAGTGGCTAATGGGTGGGAATGGTAGATACTCTGAACAAAGGGATGCTTCATGAACCCAGTTACGAGTTATGTTGTGAGGGATAGCATGAGACTATCTTTCTACTCAGAATGATGTACCATTTAAAATTTATGGATTGTTTATTTCTGGAACTTTTCATTTAATACTTGTGGACCATAATTAACAACAAGTAACTAAAACTGCTGAGAGATGAGAGATTCCTATGTGTATGTGTTTTTTTTTTGTGTGTGTATGATACACATACTAAATAAAAGAGATTATAGTAAGACTCTATTCGTTATATGTTTCTAATACATAGAACACATGTGTAAAAGATTAAATTGTAATTATTTAGATTATTTCCAAAATGATGCATATTAATTTCTGTCTTAAATATTTTTGGCACAAAGCATGATATGAACATTTAAACATTTAGGGTCATTAGCAGTGAGGGATGAGAGTGGACTCTTCATTTTAATTTATTTTAATGAAAAGATAAATACTGAAAATAATTCTTTTTATATATGCAATTTATATATTCAAATATATTATATATTCATACACATATTTATTAACCAGAAAATGAAGAATTAAGTGCATATTGATCATAATAAGCTTTGTCTTTTCAAGAAAAAATTACATTCATTTTTTGACATAAAATATCATTTCTAATCTGTCCTAAAAGAATTGTTGATTAAAACATTTTCTACTCAGAAACTGGACAAATAGCCACAGTAATGTAAAATGATTGTTAAAGCTTCTTCCATTTTGTGTTATAACTCTTAGTATTTTATAAGGTAAGTAGTCCATAAATGGTTTATTTTCTCTATGCAATGTATCAGTGTGTATATACATATTTTAGAAACAAATTATAGGTACTTTTAAAGGTCTTAACATGTAGAAACATGGAAAAGAAACCTAAGTTTATCATGTTTCAGGCCCTAAGTCACCAATAAAGTCACTTTTGACCATTTAACTGTTTTAGTAGACTGAATTTTATAACTCATACTTTTTTGTCTTTGCCTTGGCTACGGAATATCTGTTAGCCAAAATGTGTAACCCATGTCAAATAATTATAGAAGAGAATAAGAGAATGCAACTTATGTTTTAATTTTATATTTATGTTTACTCAAATATTTGTTTTCCCACTATCCTACAAGCATTTGCATAAACATATTCAAATATTTTTTGAATGAAGAAAGGCCAATGTAATTAAATAAGAACATTTGAAAAAATGACTTAGAATAATGGTTCTAATGTAATGATGGACAAGTTAATACAGCAGAAAGGGCAAAGTAGCAGGAGCCAGGAAAATTCCAATTGTAAAATTTGGCTTGGCCCTGCATTAGTCAAAAGACCTAGACAAGTCATGTCACATATCTTAGTTTCTTACTTGAAAACTGAGGATACTACACAATTGTGAAAGTGAGTTTGGAAATGTTTTAAGAATCTTCATATACTTTAAAGGTATAAAGTGCTATTAAGATGTCTTATTAAAGAATTTTAAAGACAGCACTGTTGGAAGGTATGGATTTCCTGCTGGATCCTATTCATTTGCACTGTTAGCATCAGCTACAATTGAGTGAGCAGTCATTCTGCTTGATCAGTTTCCATAGATTGTACTTTTGAACTTTGTTCAAATATTGCCAACTTGCATTGTCTTCCCTTGTTCCTTGAAGAAATAATGACTCTTCTGCAGGAAATAATGAGCATAACTGCTCTTCAAAAATCCTCATTTCATATTCCAATAAAATTTTTAAAAATCAACATTTTAGTGTTTCATATTTGCTCTCTGATTGTTCCCTCCTTAAGCCCCTGTCATCCATCCAGCAGTTAAAGGAGTCAAATGATTTCTGTATCACTTAAAGAACGCATGGAGATCAGATAATGAGATGTACTAAGTAAGAATAAGGGCCAACACCATGCTATTTTGCAAGAATACCTCTTAAAATTTACAAAATTCACAAAATTGGAAGAAAACCGAGACTACAATAGCCTGTAATGAAGCCCTCATTGTGCAGAACAAAAATTAACTTATTGCAAAATAGCATGCAGAGAAAACAGTCTTTTCCATTTATGGTGGCCATGTGGGAAATTTGTGTTCCTATTTGAGAGAACAGTTACAAAACACCTACAATTTCCAAACAGCCATGTCAAGCATACACTTTGTTATGATTCTGATAGCACTTACTCTGAGTAGGACATGCTCTACTTGAGAATGCTCATCAGCATTGTCTAATAAAAAAGGCCATCTTTTTTTTTTAAAGAAATAGAATACCAGATACTTTTCTTTTGAATACTTAAATATTTAAGTTGCTAAAATAAATTTTAAATAGAGGTTTAACCCAAGCAAACCAATGATCATTATGGTCTAATTTAGATTATTTACCTTATTATGTTTAAAATTTGATTGTTCCATTTAGTTCTTATTTGAACAGTAATATTGAAGTTCTGTAGTCAAGAAGCTGTCATCTAATGTATTTGCATCTTTCGTTCTAGTTTAAAAAGTGCCTTGAGGTACATATTAATTAGGAAATAAAGCAAATATTTCATACTTTCATATAGAGAGTGATGCATAAGGAATTTGTTTAAACATATTTTATGTATATTGAAAACTACATAGAAGAAATCCTTACTAAAACACCTTATTAATTTGCTATGTAACATAATAGAGAATCACAATACTTGAAGATGTTGTGATTTTAATTATGAAATTTAGTTTGAAATGAACATGGAGAATCACATTTTAATGACATGTTAATACAATTTTCCTTAATATTATATACTGATTATACAGTAGATGTTTAATTAATTACATAGTCAATTATATTTGAAATAAAATAACTAATTTTGCTATTACATCATTGAAGACATACTTTTGTGGGCCATATGGCATAATTAAAATCATTGGGTTGTCTCTTCTCTATATTGACATTTAAAATGTTTTCTTTAGATTGAAACATTACATATTAATTAGCTGTTCATAATTTTTCACCTGAACCACCACAGCTATCTTTGGAATTAAGAACATGATGTTTTCTGTAATAGATTTATTCTATTGCCAATGGCAGTTCATCTCAGTACAAAATCGTTTAAAATGCAGTGTTTTGATGAATTGTAAGCTTCAAATAACACATAGCTTTATTTGTTCTATAAATAGTTTTTCAAAAACCTTCTTAAGGTCTGGGGATGTGGCTCAAGTGGTAGCGTGCTCACCTGGCATGCGTGCGGCCCGGGTTCGATCCTCAGCACCACATACAAATAAAGATGTTGTGCCCGCCGAAAACTAAAAAATAAATATTAAAAAATTCTCTCTCTCTCTCTCTCTCTCACTCTCTCTTAAAAAAAAACCTTCTTAAAAGAGTTTTAAATTGTTCATTTTGAAGATTGTATTTAATATAAGTATTAATGCTATCTGTATATTCGTCATTTCCTAAACATAGATTTTTTAGTTTTATATTTTAATTGATAGTAAAATGATCAATTTTGGTTTATAATGTTGTATTTATCCCTTTGTTATGATTTTTAAGTATTCAGACAAGAGGAATTCTACTTTCAGGTGCTTTTCCTCCAATCTCTTCTGTGTATCCATTAATTTATGTGTCCCATGACTTTTAAATATGACCAAATGCACCCTCTAAATTAGGTGATATGCATTTTTATGGGGTAACATTTATCAAAGAGACATATGATATTAGTAGATAGATAATACAAAAGCATATTTTTATAGGTGAAATAATCAGAGTAACAACATTATAATCCTCATGGTTGAAGTGCAAAGATCGAGGCAGCCTACCTGAATTGAGTAGCAAATATCTGCCCACATATCTAAAATGACTTTTTATATTTTGAATACACAGCAAATATCATGAAAGCTGAGTTTGCAAACTTATAAGAATTTGTAAAATTAGTGGAGTAGGAAACATAGCGGATTATCATTTTAAATGAACCTTCTAACGAGCATTCCATGATGGTTCTTTTGATTAAGTAAGATTCTCCCTGAAGCCAGAGTCAAAAAACATAATTATCTCTGAATGCTTTGAAATATAGCAATACTTAATACCATAACAATTCTAAAAATTTTACAAAAATAAAATGACCTATATTATTAGGATATACTTATGTATTGATCTGACAAGAGAGGCAAACTACTGTTTTCAATGAAATGTAAATATGATGAGAGATGAAAAGACAGAGGAGTTAGACCCAATAAAGTAGAAATGCTAAGCACCATGAGCACAAATTACGTGATATGAAACATGAAATATAGCATCCTTAGGAAATATGAATAGTTTGTTTAGTCTGAGAATTAATATAGAAAGAAGACATGTGGGTTAAAGAGGGGGATCCTAAAGTCTTAAAGGCCAGCTAAAGATCAGAAGGACCTCACATGATTATAGTTGGCCTTTTGTATGTGAGGGTTCTGTATCTGTGAATTCAACCAAGTGTAGACAGATAATATTTGGAAAAAAATTTTGTCTGTAATGAATATGTATGGATGTTTCCCTTATTATTGCCTTGTCATTGTTCTGTAAATATTATAACAACTATTTATGGAGAACTTATATCATATTAGCTATTATGAATAATCTAGAGATGATTTAAGGTATACAGGAAAAATCATAGGTTATATGCAAATATTTGCCATTTTATATTAGTCACCTCAGCTATCACTGATTTTGGTATAAGCAGTAAATTCTACAGTGAATTGCCTATGGATACAGAAGAATAATATAATTATTTTAATATCATGTCTATAGAAAATCATGGATGGACTGCATTGGTGTTTTCATTAATATAATAAAATTAACAGCTTTGAAGTTTAGGGAAGTCACTCAGCATTATGAAATACGAATTCGAGTATTATTAACACTGGAGTCATTGGTGGTTTTACTAATCCAGTTATGAACTAAGAAGTAGTAAGGATTGAGATGAAGAAGAGAATATTAAAAGTGTTTGGGAGCTAGAGATGATAGCACTTGATGAAGGATTGGTGTTTTGGAGAAAAATGGGAAGATTAGAATAAATTAGTTGAGAATTTAAAGTTGGAAAATGGCCTTTCAAAAAATGGTTGTGAATGGATGAAATTTAGGATACTAAGGAAAAAATGAGAATCAATACAAGGGGGTTCTAAGAGCTCTTTGGGAAGGCTTGTATTATTGAAGCTGAGAAATTTCTGTATTTTTCAATATTTTAAATATTATTCATTCATAGTTTTGTGTGTACTTACAGTTTAACCTGTGATAAGCATCCAGAAGACATTCAGAGAATGTGTTCTTATTTCTGTATTAATTTTGGTAGCCAAAATATTTAAATTTGTTAAAACTTAATGTAATGCCATAAAATGAAAACTCTTTGCACTTTTTTTCAATCATTAAATGTTGTCAACCTTCACTTAATATTTATTGACCTGTAACATGCACTAACCATTATTAAAATAATTTAAAATTTGAAAATTATATTTTAAGAAGTTTACATTTTTCATTTTCTGTCAATACTAGTATTTATTAATAATAATTATCCATAAAGACGTTCCAGCTATTTATTCTTATAGTATTCAGGCATAGCTTATTAGATTTTAATGTTTTTGATCGGTAGTCATTGTTTTATGCCTTTTGTTTCAGTGAAATATTTTATTGATACAGAGGACTGAATCAAAATATTACATTATAATGCACACCTTACTTTTAAAATAAAGACACACCTTCTAGACAGCAATGCATTTTTCTGTTAAGTAGGCATTATAAGTTTTATTTCAAATCAGGTTTGATCATTGGTTTATTATATTCATATCTCATCCCTTATTGAGAAAGAAAGAAGAAGCATACATACATATGTATAAAATTATTTAACTATTATTTAAATCATTGTAAATGTTTTAAAAACTCATTTGTAGTTTTATATTATTCTTAGTTTTTTATTGTTACAATTAAAGTACAAAAATTTCAAGATCTGATTACCAATGTTTGCTTGCAATGAGAAGTATTGAGGATATCAAATTTTATTTAATACCATTTTATAAAAAGTATATATTTTTCTGAGATACTTAGTCTGAAGTGTTAATTAATTTAATCTATTTATATAACACCTCCTTTATGGAGGGAAATACATGAAGGTTGTTATATATTTATTCAAAGACTTTTACAAAGTTATAACTTCTCCTTGTACAAAAATTGTTATGTAATTGAAGGTTCATAGAATAGCAAATGAAGAAATTAGTGATGGCACAGGGAGCAATGGAATAGGGAACAGAAATATTTTAGTTTAAATTATACCTCTAACAATAATTCTTAGAGTTATGAAGACAATTAATATTATATATATTAAGAATGTTTTTATATTTATTTTTTTATTTGTTCTACTCAGTTATACATGACAGCAGAATGAATTTCAATTCATTATACATGAATGGAGTGCAACATTTCAATTCTCTGGTTGTACATGATGTAGAGACACAACATTCATGCAATCATACATGTGACTAGGGTAATGATGTCCATCTCATTCCACCATCTCTCCTGCCCCCATGACCTGTCCAGATCCATCCTTTGCCCAATCCAAAGTTCCTCCATTCTTCCCATGCCCCCCCTACCCCCATCATGGATCAGAATCTACTAATCAGAGAAAGCATTCAACTTTTATTTCGGAGGGGATTTAGCTTAGTTAACTTAGCATGATATTATCAAATTTCATCCATTTACCTGCAAATGCCATAATTTTATTCTCTTTTAAAGCTGAGTAATATTCCTGTGTGTGTGTGTGTGTGTGTGTGTGTGTGTGTGTGTGTATATATATATAGATATATATATATCAGTTTCTTTATCCATTCATCTATTGATGGGTATCTAGGTTGATTCCAAAGTTTACCTATTATGAAATAATAGTATTATATCATTAAGATAGTATTATATAATAGTATATTATAATTTATATATATAATAGTGTATAGTATATATAATATATATTAGAGTATAATAAAATATACTGTATTATATATATTATATATGTTATAATATATATAAAATGCAAGAGGTGGAATTATCCATATCCATAATATTATATTTTGTATAAAATGACATTTATAGCAGTGTGTGTATACACACACACATATGTGAATAAATATATATACTTTATAAACATGTGACTGTGTCACTATATTAGGCAATGTTCTATATCAATTAGGAATCTTTTTATTTGATATTTATTATATAAAATTAAATAACTGTTTTACATCTCTACATAAAATTGAACTCTACAAGAGCTAGAGGGTAATGATGATAATTAGTTTCATGAAATTATTTAACACTGTTTAAGGACTTATTATGTTTTAAATATTATCTAATCCTGTGAGATAAGTACTCATTATTCTTATTTTATAACTAAAAGAATTTTCATGACTCAAGATTTTTAAGTAAGTTGTGTAAGGTCACACATACTAAGGGTTTTTAAAGAATGTGTGACTTCACTTGATTGCTGAGGTAGGAGGTTTGCAAGTTCAAGGCCAGTCTCAGGAACTTAGGCCCTAAATAAGAGCAAGACCCTGTCTCAAAGCAAGAACTTAAAATGATTGGTTATGTGGTAAGGTGCCACTGGTGTCAAACTCCAGTACTTCCCTGTAATAAAGAACATGTTTAATTTAAATATGCGTCCTCCTACATTTTTTTTCATAAAAATTATTCCAAGTAACATGAACAATTTGAAACAAAATAATTCCTATACCAGTTGGTATTGTTTTTATTAGCCAATCACTGCCCCCAAATACTGAGCAAATATTTGCGACCCAGTTGTTGAATCTATTTATCTATCTATCTATCTATCTATCTATCTATCTATCTATCTATCTATTTGGCTTTTTGTAATACACAAAATGAGCTTTTACTGAAAATGAATAATTACTTAGTATCTAATCAGAACAGACAGTACATGTCAACTCAGGCTTTGATCTCCTTTTTCAGTGAGTGTTTTATGATTGGCATGTAACTCTAGTGAGTTTTGCCTGAATGACAGTTGTCAACTATCAGTGTACCATATGCTGTGATGGGTAGATTTGCTGTCAGCTGCCAGTAGGCCATCTGGAGTAATGCTTACTAAGTAGTCTAAGATTGCTCAGAAGTACAGGTGAGAGCCAGCAGCTGCTGGAATAGGTCTTAAAACTTTTAAACCAAAACCTGGGTGTGACCTTAGCAATTTAGCATCTTACATGCATAATAAAAGGTTATTCTCTTAATATATGTCATGATCAAATTTAGTAAGACTTAGATTTCACAGTGAAGCTCTTACTGATATTCTATCAGGAAGATACCTTGACCTACTTTATGGAAAAAATGGTCATAGATTAAGTGAGAGTGTGAATACTAGCCAAAAGCTTGGCTGCTGGTTTATATATGCCATTGTGGCCATTAAAAGAAAGATTGTCATTTAAAACAGGCTTGCTTACTGAATCTTTTTTGTAAATGCTTCACAAACAAAATATATAGAGCAATATAATTGATAAAATATAAGCAATACAAGAAACTCAGTAATAATACAGTTTGTGAAGTTTTTTTCTTATAAGCTAATTTAATTTTCTTAATTTAATGGTATCTTAGCTTTCTAAAAATGTTTGAGATATATACAGAGCTTTGAAATCTGTGACACTTGGAAGACTCAGGGACTTGGTCAGTTTTCTTTGCCAATCTGTGGATATAGAGGCAGAAAGAAAATCGAAGCTTAGGAGACAATTTGGATTATAATATTGCTCAGTCCTCTGCTAGTCAGTTTTCTGTCTCTGTGACAAAATACCCACGATAAACAACTGAGAGGCACAAAATTTTATTTAGGCTCAGGTTTTTAGAAGTTTCAGGTCAAGATCAGCTGAACCCATTGCTTAGGCACTGAGGCTAAGAAGAGTATTATGGGGCAGGAGCTTGTGGCAGAGGAAAGCAAAAGAGAGAGAGGAAGTGACTGGGGACAAAATATACCCTTACAGGGTGTGCCCCAGTGATATGCTTCT
The DNA here is from genome assembly GCF_052094955.1 of Ictidomys tridecemlineatus. NCBI lineage: Eukaryota > Metazoa > Chordata > Mammalia > Rodentia > Sciuridae > Ictidomys > Ictidomys tridecemlineatus. The sequence continues at coordinate 153,164,999 of NC_135480.1, read as the reverse complement.
TCCAACCAGGAAATTTCAGTTTCCATCACCCTCTAATAGTCCTTTCAATTATACCCATCAATTCTTTGGTCTATTGATCAGGTGAGAAGCCCCCATGATGCAGCCACTTCCCAAAAGCTTCTCCTCTGAACACTGCTGTATTTTGAACCATGCCTTTAACACAAGAGCCTTTGGGAGAATTTTTATTTTTATTTTTATTTTTTATTTTTGGCTACCTTTCCTATTCTCTACTATCCCCCCTCCCCTCCCCTCCCATCTTCTCTCTCTACCCCATCTACTGTAATTCATTTCCCTCCTTGTTTATAATTCCATTCCCCTCACAACCTCTTATATGTAATTTTGTATAACAATGAGGGTCTCCCTCCATTTCCATGCAATTTCCCTTTTTTCTGGGAGAATTTTTACATCCAAACCATAACAAACCTTATCAAGTTTAATTTTTAATTTTCTTCTCTGCCTCTAGGAAAACTATATTCCGCTTGAGGTAGATACAAAGATGTCATTGTTAAGTCTGAAAAACTAGCATTTACTTATTCGATGCACAATAACAGGTATTTATGCAGTAGGTGAGACACCCGTCTGTGTTTATGAAGCTACACTGCTATGCCATTCAGTTTTCTTTTTAATTAAGAGTAGACCACTCACTATAAGACATCTGGAAAAGAAGGAAATATGAAGCAATGATTTTGAAACAAACCTACATAATTTCCACAGGAAAAATTCTAGTATTTAGGATGATTTTTTTTTTGTAGTTTGTGTTAAAAGAAAAAACACACTATTTGTACATTTCTTAAAAAACACATTTTTTTCTTAGCAAAATTATGCAGAATTAAACACACAAGTCCTTTGAATATGCTTGAGCTTTTAAAGTAGATAAATATAAGCAAAGCAAGTGATAGAGAAGGCAAGAGTATGAACTTCATAAAAAGAAAAACTAACTCAGAGAAATGAGATTACTTTTGATATGAGAATTGATTACTCCAAACTTAGAGTTATATCAAATACTTCTTAACAAAGATGAATTTTACCAATTTTAAAATGCAAACGGCAGCTGAATTTAGCAGGGATACCAGATTAAGTAGGAAAAATATTCATATGCAAGGTAAAGTTTATACAGTGGTCTCTCAAGTATTGGTTTTAGTATTATATCATTACCTGATATAAAAATGCAAGAGGTGGAATGATCCATATTCATAATATTATGTTTTGTATAAAATGGCATTTATATATGTTAACAAATATACTTATATATACCTCTTTATATATTATTTGTATGTACAGGTATGTGTACATATATATTCTTGAATATATATTCAAAAATAGTATAACTTAATAAGATGAATAAAAAAGTAAATAAAATTATAAATGAATTATGATTGTAATCACATGTACAGCATGTGTTTTAATATATTTTAGAATAATTGAGTCAGCCTGCTATTAGTTTAATTAAATTTTTTACACCTTCTTGATTAGACTGCTAGTTTAATGACATCTTCCACACTTGGAGCTGTGAAGTGTGGCTCATTTTAAAGTTCTGTAATGAGAAAGAAAATGTAAATCTGATGAACATCTCAGCAGACTAAAAAACAATTTTTAGTCTTCACTTGTGGAAAAACAACAGAATCCAGAGGTGATTAGCATTTAAAAAAAAAAAAACAAGTTTACTGTGAGCCTGATGTAATTGACCATTAAATAGGTGAAAACCCTTTAAAACAGCTTATACTCTATGGGGATATACCTCAGTACTTGAAGAATAAATTCGCATATTATCCAGCATGAGGAAAGAGAGAGAGAAAGAGAGGTGAGAGGAGAAAGAAAAGAGAGATAGAGAGGGAGACAAAGAGATTTGTGCTTTTTTAGCAATTGTAAAGGTAAGCAAAGAGAATAATCTGGTGACTTTGGTAGGAAATCCTGGAAGGAATAGTCATTTAATGCGTTATGAACTATGTTCAAGGCCTGGGATGAAGCATGATTAGATTTTCCTCTGTTTGGCACTTTAATACTTCAGTAATTCCTTTATAAAGCAAATATTTGAACAAGTCTAATGAGCTGACTGTAAGCTGCCAACAAGCTCAGCAGCAATTTTTTATTTGCTAGACAATTATCATTGGTTTCTGGAATTGGTTTTATTTATAGCATGAACTCTGAAAATCTTATTTAAATGCTTCTTTTTATATTGTTTTTGAATTATATGAATTTCCATGTCAAAAAAATAAGCCTCATATAGAGGTGTTTTAATTTATTAAGTCAGAGAAAATGAATTCACTTTGACTTTGTATTTTAACTCGGAATGCAAGTTGAAAGTACTACCACAAGTGAATCTTTATTGTTTTGGATTGGATGAGACTGGTAATGCAAATATTTACATTATGGTAGAAAGGTATTATGAAAGTGGAATCACCATGCTACACAGTCAAACTGTAGAAAGGGTAGTATCTCTTACATGTTCACTTATTTCTAAGAGGATTTTTACTTCAGTATGTTTTAGTTTATTAATATGTCTATTTATTTATTATTTGTTCTTTGTAGATATACATGGCAGTAGAGTGTATTTTGATATATTATACATATTTGGAGTATAACTTCCCATTCTTTTAATTGTGGAACTCCATGATGTGGAGTTCCACTGGTCATGTGTTCATATATAAACATAGGAAAGTTGTGTCCCATTCATTCTGCTGTCTTTCCTGTTTTCATTCCCTCCTTTCCCTTCATTTTTCTTTGTCTAATCCAATGAACTTCTATCCCTTTCCCTTACTGTGTGTTAGCATCTGCATATCAGAGAGAACATTGCTTCAGTTTTTGAAGGAAAGTAAAGCAGCAAATATTTAGTACATAAATCATTTTAATGGTGGTTGTATACCATTTGTGAACAATAAAACCTCACCAACTCTAGGTACAAACTCCTGGCTAGTTCTTGGTTGCACTGTGTGGCCTGTGTCAAGGTTTCCTCACTTTACTATACACACATGTCCTATGTAAGAGGGGTACTAGAAAGGGCAGGCAAGTGTCAGGGAGCATAGACTCTTCCCTGTCTGACTGCTGGTGTGTTAATTTTCTTTGGAAAATTCACAGCGTTCAACCCTTCTGTTCAAGTGGTGGGAGAATATTTCTGTGATGGATCACTGCCACTGAGACTCACTTATGAGCACTACTGCTGTTTGGAAATAATAGTTCTGAACAGTTAACTAAAAATACAATAACATCTCATAATGCCTAAGGGAGAAAAAAAGAAAAACAATGCTCTCAAGATTTATTTATAGACATTTTGATTTAGATTTCTATTTTTGAAAATACTTAATATTTTATTACTCTCTATGATGAACTCACAGCTTAATAAGTAATGAACATATCACTTTCAAGTAATGTTATTTAATTGTTCCTCATAAAGTCCCTAGATATGATCATGATGTTGCCATCAATTCTTCATTTTGAATTCAGTGTAGACCTTTAATGCTAAGGAAAAAAACAATATAATTTTTGTACTTCTAAAAGAGCAAGACTTTTTAAGTCAGTAATTCAGCTTTATGTAATTAATTTATCAAATTCTGAAAAAAACATATTTTTTGTTAGAGAAGTTCAGATTTGAGGATTCAACATTTCATCAATATTTGAAAAAAGAAAAAAATACAAAATAGAGCAAAGAACTCTTCCAACTCTTCTCTGAAACCTGGAGGGTGTATTCCGAAACTGAAAATATAACAGTGGACTCACCTACTATATACATATGATATGTATGTGTGTGTGTGTGTATATATATATATATAGATATATATATATATATCTATATATATATATATATCTTCTATATACTCCGATTCTAAGAAAAAAATTTGAGTTTGTGTAAGCTTACTATAGATATATTCCCACTTAAATTTCATTTCTTTGATTTTTGGACATAACGCAACATGCTTAACAATTGTTATTTCTCTACATTAAGAGGAGAATCCTTGAAAAACATCTTATCTCTGAATAAAAGATATTGCTACTTTTAACTCAGCAACCATTGTTTTATTTTAATATTAGCTGGTTTTATCCTGAAGTAAAGCAAAAGAAAAGAAGGAACAATGCTAGTATGTCTTTGCATAGAAATATGGCCACAATCTTCTTTAAACAGGAACTGAGTATTAGTCATCTTTCAATCTAAGTCCTGGAGCATTGTTGGTACCTTATGAACAATTCTATTGAGTGAATTCTTGAATTTCTTAAATCATTCTCCATTATAAACTAAACTATGATGTCTCGATCAATTTTTAATATATAATGTCTTTAACAATAATAATGTATTGTTATTGGCAACATGGACAAAGTTAACTATGTAAGAAAAATTAAAATGAAGGTAGACTATAAATGAAATGAACATATTTGACTGTATCCCTGTTGTTATACTTTAGCATCATCTTCTTAAAATTGCTCTCTAAAAATGGAAGTGGTATTTTGTTATCTTCATTAGTTGTTATAGATAAAGAATTTATCAAAAAGTACAGTTCATAGCTCTTCTATCTAGGTATGCTTACCATCACAATAAGATGTTATTTTTAATCACCTAAAGTTGCCAACATTATTGTCAGTATTACAAAGAAAGCAAGAATAAAGAGGTATGTTGTAAGGGAGGAGAAAGGAAGAGAAAAGGAAGCTGTAATTCAGTTTCAGGTGTAACTGTCATGGCCTCTAGCTGAGAGAGACCTACAGTATTCTATGAGGCAGAACTTACTTCCTAAGGTAGTGGATTATGTTGTTCATGGTAAATGCAACTTGGTCTCCTAGATGAAGAAGAGGTGAAATAACTTCTAGATTTAAAAATGTGAAGATGTTAAAGAAAATAATATACATTTATTATCTGTTAACAATAAAAGGAAAGAAAAGTAGGTTCTTCTTCCTTTAAGTCTGGGATGCACAGTGAGTACTCTTAAACATGTTTTAACTGAGAGGGAACTCATAATTTTGAATGAATAAGAAAATGTAGGACAAACTTGTTGAGTATTCAATGAAGTATAAGACAGGTAAGAAGTGAAGTCAGTTGAATCACTGGGGAGAAGGATTCAGTTGTGATTTTAGAGTCTGATAAGACGTCTACTTTTTGGAGAATACAGTGCTTTACTCCTGGTTGAGCTAGCACAGCTCACCATTCATTTATATCTTGAATGACCAAGAAAAAAATTAAACAAAGTTAAGTGTAATTTTTAATGTGGGTTTGTTTCTAATTCATAATCACTCTTGTCCTTAGCCAAGGATGTCTTTCACCATTGAGCTCTAGACTCTAAGTCAGAAAAAGTCACAATCCACCATGATGAAAGAATCTACAGAATTCTTAAGCCCCTATCAATATTCCTTGAGAAATTCTAAAGACTCGCAAGGGTGTCAAAGGATAAGAGATGACCTGTTTTTTAATCTAAAAATTAAGAAATTACAAATTCTGAAGGAAAGTCAATATTAATTCTCAAAAAGAGTTTATCAGCAATTATGAAATGGATTGTGAATATATGATATATTATTGATGATTTGAAGGAAATTATTTGTGCTAATTTAAAATGTCATACAAATTATTAATTTTATGATTTTCATTATAACCTCATTCTCAGTTATGTTTGAGGGTTTAAATATTAAATGATGACAATCCTAGTTGTTTTTATTTGTCTAATTTTATTTTTGTCTATACTTGAGATTTACAATATAATATTTTGATATGCATAATTATAGTGAATAGATTACTACATTGAAGAAAATTAATAAATCTATCATCTCCTAGTTATCTTTCTAATCTTTTTTGAATTGTTGTAATCTTGTTATAAATGGTCAATTCTAGTAATATTGATGTTCTCCTCTTTGTTAAGTCTTAAGAATTAACAACATCCTTATAACAAGTATTTTCAAATTTAATGCATGTGAAAACCATGAGAATTTATGTAAGATATTGATCCCCATTTCATCTTTAAATATTCTAAATTCAGTGCATTTGGAGATGATAGCAAGGGATCTATAGTTGTTTTACTAAACATTTGAAATTAGTAGGATAAACACGGTTCTTATATTTCACTCAGATGTATACTAAATTTAGCCTGAGACAGAATAGGAAAAATAGTAAACTTTGAGGAATATTAGAGTTAGAAGATAATCTCCCCATTTAGGAACCAATAACTGAATAAGAGTCCAGTAACATACATTGGGGTTCAGGAGGAACTAATTTGAACTCATATGTCCACTTTATCAAATAAGGAAATAAGCTCAGTTAATAATTACTAGCTTTTTTACTTTGCTAGTAACTCTCATTGATTCTTTCATTAAGACTTATTTTATACATTTTCTTAATCTTGATGGGACTAAGAATCACTGAAGATATTCCATATTTTGTCTAGATGTACAGGTTCTGCAGCTTGGCTTCCTGCATTTGAATCCTGGCCCTACTGGTAACAATGGCAAAATTCTTTCATATCCCTGTGAGTTCTTTATTTCCTATTTTTTTTGTTAGGGATTTGGGTACCAGGGATTTCATTCAGGGCCACTCAACACTGAGCCACATCCCAGCCATATTTTATATTTTATTTAGAGACAGGGTCTCACTGAGTTGCTTAGAACCTTGCTTTTGCTAAGGTTGGCTTTGAACTCTCTATTGGTCTTTTTGAGCCTCCCAAGCCACTGGGATTACAAGCCTGTGTCACCACATCTGGATATTTCCTATCTTTTGAACAAGAGTGATTGTGAATTCTAAATGCATTAATACATAGAAATTATTTAGTAAAATTCAAGACACATAATAAAGTCTTCCAAAAAATAGTAGTTTCTGATCCATATTTCATCTTCCATGTTTTACTCATCATTATTAGGTCAGCATTTTCATCTTTAGAATTAAATAGAAATTGAATAATTCAAAGATGTTAAAAGTGGTGCCTTTTTATTTGTAATCAATACATTTCAATATAAATTAGAGTACCTATGACAGTTAAGTCAAGTGAATATAGTGCTGAAATTCTAATGTACGAGTAGTTGGGAGCAAACCTTAACCAAGTAAATAATTTAAAAGTATATTTAAAATATGTTCAAATATCAAATCATCCAGTTTTCATCAAAATGTCTTGTATTAAATGAAAAGATAATTTTAAAATACTAATGAAAAGTAATTTCATGTAGGACACGATCATGAATTCACATGAAATAAAACAAAAATGGCATAGTGGGACCTTTACTAACCCCTAATTGAACCTCTTCATCAGTATTTCATGAGGTGAAGAAAATTAATACATAGATCTAAAGCTTTTTATATTATCAGTAAGGCTATTAGAAATATGAACTCATATTTACAATCATTTACAATACATTTTATAAATGTATATGTTCTGTCCTGCTTCTTTGCTAATAATATAAAGCCATTAGAATAGAACACCATGTAAAATACTGCCATTTTTGTCTTTTTATCAACCTTTCCCCTTTTCTTTTTGCATAGTTTTTATAAAAATATCCATAATTTATTTTAACATCACTGTGGGGAAGTTTATTCAATTATGTTTTTATGAATAGACCTTTTGGTAGAAAGAAAAAAAAATGTGTGTCTTGTAGCATAGTGAACATCTGTAAGGTCAGAGCAGAGACCAGTGAGTTAGCAACACAACAGTAAAGTCAAGTATCCTAGAAAACAAAATAAGAGAAATATGCTCATCTTTGTTGAGTACTGATGAGGTATCATATGACTTGAGGTCTGAAAATCATTTACTGGATTTTGTAATATACAGGTCATTTGTGATATGTACCCAAGTAGTTTATTGCTATGAAATTTTGTCTCAAACCCAAGTTGGATTTTACCCTCAACCATCTTTTGAAGGCAGGGTGGAGACAGCTGTAGCCCTAAAGTTAAGCTTAGCACTGGTCTTACCCAAAAATCTTCATATTAATCAAGCTAGGCTACAAAAATTCAGAGAAAATAACAGTAAGGGGATAAAAGCAAGGACAGAGAGCATTCCCAGAAGGGACTCAACCCTTGGCTCTCTTTCCTTGTCACTATAATGAGAACACAGTAAAACAGAAAGTCACTTCTTAACTCTGCCCTTATACCACTTACCTCTACTGTCCAATTAATGACACCCTGGCCAGAATGCCCTTCCTTGTCCCTTTCTATCCTTTCTTCCTTCAACTTTGTCTTCTGTTATTAACAAGTACATACTATGTGATAGAAGCTGTTCTGAATCCTGGAAATAGAGAAGCAGACCAAACAGTGTTTCTGTGATTATGCTGGACATTTGAGTCTGGGAGTTGGTGGGGTGAGGCAGGATTTGGAGGCCATACAAAAATCTTAACCAAGTAAATAATAACAAATATTTAAAATTAACAGATATATCAGATGTTGATGAAAGCTGTGGGGGAAAATATACCAGCAAAAAGAGGGATAGGAAATTTGTGTGTGTGTGTGTGTGTGTGTGTGTGTGTGTGTGTGTGTGTATGTGTGTGTGTGTAAGGAAAGGCTGTATTTTAATGGTGTGGTCCAGAAAGGCCCTGCTCAGTGGAAAAAACTCTTTCAATTGAATACTTTCTGTTTAACTAATCAAGGGCAAAGGGATGCTAAAAACAATAAACCAGGGACTCAAAAGTTGTTTTCCTTTATAGACAGTGTTTTAAATTATACCATTGTGAAACATATAATGCTAATATATTTGTCTTGAGCTAGATAGGAACACAATCTTCCTGCATTAATAGATTTAATGCTTTTAGACACTGAAGAACTTCAAAGATTTATAATTATACCATTATTATGTTTTCTTCATTCCCATTGCCTTTTAAAACAATAGCAAGCACTATATATTTCATTTTGCCTTGTAGTTTTAATAGAAAACAATCTACATTACTTAATCATTTGTCTTTCACAGTCTCATTGCCATTTATTCTCCTTTTTTATGCTTTAGGAGATGTCATTAACTAATCTCTTAAACTCCATAAATAAGTAAAATAATATATTCACAGTGTAAATGTTTCAAAACTTGGGGAAAAAAAAACCATCTAGACTCATTTAATGGAGTCCTGAAGATAAGTTAAAACTGAAGTGCTGCTGGCAAACTAATGGAAGATTTGAATATGCAAACAGTGAAGACTCTAAAGCTTCTCTAATTGGGATTCAGTTCATGTTGGCTATATTCAGAGCTGCTTGTCTTAGATCCCAGTAATCCTATGTATCCTCCTGGGAAGGGGCTTCTTTGCCACTTTTGATTTTCAATTTTAATTCAATTGGTATCTGTTGCTTTGGGTTTTTACTGATGGAGTACATTACCAAATGTTTCAGAATAGAAATTTCTTTCCTCTATCATTTTAATATGTATTTTTAAAAGGTACATAAATACCATGATGTTGATTATTAACAATAATGCTTGGTCACTTTTCAATTAAAATACTCAAACCAATAACTTGTTAAAATGACCTGACACTTGCTATACTTCTTTAGATACACTCAAAAACGAGATTAATTATGATTGTAAAGAAAGAATTCAGAGATAATTGTGCCAGGCTAAAATAAGTGATGTTTCAGAGATTGGTTTGAGATCTCAAGGATGAGGAAGAGAGAATAATCCAAATAAAGTGAAAAGACTCATTTTTTGTTTGTTTGTTTTTAATGGTACTCGGGGTTGAACCGAGTACCCTCACACTTGCTGGACAGGCATTCTTAAAATCATTACCAATAAATATTAAACTTTTTAATAAGAAGATGGCACACTGGTATATTATTAGAGTGCAATTAATTCAGAAAGTTGTAAATATTTTTTAACTGGTGCTTGATTGGGCATAATTATGCATTCCCTCAATACCATCCCTTCTTAGGAGAAGAATTCTTGATATGTATCTAAAATATTTCTATTTCTATTTAAAAATGAAGGAGAAGAAGAAGAAATGAATGGGGTGAGAACGGAAATACTTATATCCACAGAGTTTTCTCTTTTCACTAACACAAGTTTCTTATTTCACTCTCTTCATTCATACTACTTTTGTAACCCATGAAGATAAATTGTGAAAAAAACCTTAACTTTGTTTCAAAGACTTTTTGGAAAACTCAGGTAAAATATGATTAGGCTATGCAACTTTTCAAGCGATGGTTTATTTTCCTAGATTCTATATCCTCATCTCAAAGCTCTCTTACTGCTATGCTCATCAGTCATAAACTAATATATCACCTTGCTTGACCAATCTGATCTTAGCCCTTGTGAAGATAAATCTAGCCTAAGCCAGATCCCCAACCTAACAAATAGCTTCACATTGCCCTCCCTTCTGAGACATCTCTACCTGCTCTCAAAGTGGTAGTCTGCTTAAGCAAAGTAAAAATAAATCTACATTTGCTGTAGAAATAGTTGTTCTGTAGTAATTTCTGGGACCTTTTATTTGACAGGGATGAATTTGAACTGGTTATTTGCACATTAGCATCTTATTTGAGCTTCTCTTATTTTTCTCATCACTTTCTTTTTAATAACTGAGTTTGTGCTTTAAAGCACTTTCCCAATGAAATCTCTACCATTTCTCCATACTTGTTTTTTTTTTTTTTTTGCCAGTTGTTGTCTTCTTCAACATCCTTCAAATTCTTTCATTTAGTGTTACTCATCTTGAATGTTTTCATTTCAGAGGCATAACATATTTAGAGCATTCTCTTATTTGTCTTGTATTTCATTAAAAATGGTATTCAAGATTAATCATAGACTCATACCTCCACAAAATTGTTTTCTTAAAAAAAATAAAAAAATTCACCTATGCCTTGTATTAAGTTGTGGAATTCATCTTCAAATTCTTACTTGGTTTCAAGTTTTTCTCCAAGGTCCTTCTAGTATAATGTACAACTTTCTATTAATAGATAAGAAAAAGAACATTTTGTCATTAAAACTGAAAAACATTATAAAACCACTTTTAGAGTTATCTATGTGCTTGTTTGCTGATCTTGACATACTTGTCAAATTAAATTCAACTTAGGATATTTCATTTACATGCATTGTCTACTGGCATCATGAACATTTGAAATTCTTTCACCTGGAGCTTATTTACTCATAACTATGTGACGATGTGTGATATTTTTAAGTTCTCTCTCAATGTTTCCTCTGATCCTCATCATGAAACATTTAATAACTCAGTTTAGTCACCTGGGGCCACTGCAATTACTATGCTTATGTAAGATCTTATTGAACCAATATAAAAAGCATTAAGGAATCATGAATATAGCTATAGCAAAAAGAACCAAAAATCCAATGTATCAAGCAAGATAAAATTTATTACTTACCTATTTAAAAATTCAGACACAATATAGTATATAAGCAAGCAACTCTTATCCAAGGGGTTTTATAAAATCCTTGGATGACAGTGACTCTGCCAATTTTAACACTTAATTTCCTAAGCCACTCTGAACATCACCGTTTTGAATATCAAACATCAGAAGTTTAGAATCAAACATATTCTTTTAAGCCAGTAAAACAGACATTGCACATCTTCTATAATATGTCATTGACAATATGGGTGATACATACAGTTTTATATTTTCCAGACCGAGAATATCTATCCCTAACTGGGCAGCAAAATGCAGATTACAACTTCTTTACTAAATAAGAAGTTCAGTGATTTTAGTGGCCTGCTAGCAGTATCACACAGAAGTAGTCTAGGATATATTTGCTCCTCATTAGATTATTTAAAGTCCTGTTAGAAAATTCCAATTAGAATACTTGAAAGTACACTTGAAGATCAGCCCAAATACCTAGAGTTAATCTTATTAATTTTTTAAAAAATTATTTACAGTAATTATAAAATTAGTTGATCCTATCCTCTGAGTCATGTTTTGTACTAGTACATATTTACATTTTTTTTTCTTAATGAGGGAGATATAAAAGTCAGACCCATAATATACAGAAGGACTTTCTAAGTTCTTTATCTTCCAGTTAACTACAGAGTGATTCCAGAAACCACATCATTAACCACTCATATAGTCAGTAAAGCAATTTGGGAAATTCAGTAGGTTTTGGCATTCCAAATGTGCAAACTCTTATGCTATTATATTTTTACATATGTTGATCATTGCTATTCCATTTGGGGAAAGTTGTTTTATTTAAAGGTGCTTTTTTGCCTAAATCAACATTATGAATTAGATAAACCATGATTTTTCCCTTTTTTTAATCTTCTACAAGTAAATTTTTACTGTTATTTCAATAGATACTAAGAAGCTATGAAAATTTCAAAAATGATCTGACAATCATTATTATGTTCATATAAATATCCCTGTATTTTGGAGACACTTCACTGCAGTGTGCATCTATCTTGATAAAATAATTATTAAAGACAAGTTATGATCAAAATTCCTAATATGTTACTGAGATTTATATGATGTAACTTCTGATGTTTGAGTACTTTTTTGGCTAAAGACTCAGGTAAGAGAGCTGAATACATTATAAAAATGCCCATTGGTTACCTGCATTCTGAAAGTAAGATGGAATTTATTGGGCTTTCAGAATTGAAATATTATATAAAGAGAAGTCAGATGGAAAGTTTGTCATGGCATTGGTTGATGTATTGTATTTGTTATCTATTTCTGAATAATAAATTATCCCAACTCTTTGTGGCTTACAGCAATAAGAAATATTTATAATCCCATAGATTTTGAGAGTAGGAGCTGCTTAGCTGAACCATTTTGGCTCAAGGTTTCTCATGGAGTTGCAGTGAAGATTTTCCTAGGGTTACTGTCATTGGAAGGCTCAACTGGGACTGGCACATCTGCCTCTGAGTTGCCAACTGCCATAGTTGGCTGGTGTGTTGACACTGGCTGCCAGGGGAATGTTTCAGTTTCTATGTTGGTGTCTTCAGAGTATCTTCTATAAATACTGGCTGGCTCTCTCAAGGTGAGCAGTACAAAAAGAAATCCAGAAGGAAGGAATTCCTTTTAAGAAGACAACTTGAAAGTAAAATGGTATCATTTCCATCAAACATACTCTTTAGAAATAAGTCTAGAAAACTTGCCAACATAAAGAGGGATCGTATGCCACTCTTAAAAAGAACAGTGATTCGTGGTCATATTTTAAAAACAAAATATGCATAAATACATGTAGTAGTACTTGAACTTTAGTATAGTAGGAAATACCACAGAAGTAAGAGACAATATTAGAAGCAAGGAACAATTTGGTATTGAATATTTGGTAATAGGATTTGAACTTGATTCTTTATTTTATTTTCATTATGTATATATTTATGCGTATATTTTTGAGAAGTGGGATGATATGTTAAAAATTAAGCTTTAAAAGAATTAGTATGAAATTCTGGGGCTAGGGATGTGGCTCAAGCAGGAGCGTGCTCCTCTGGCATTCATGCGGCCCAGGTTCAATCCTCAGCACGACATACAAACAAAGATGTTGTGTCTGCCAAAAACTAAAAAATAAATATTAAAATTCTCTCTCTCTCTCTCTCTCTCTCTCTCTGAAAAAAAAATGAATTAGTATGATATTCTATCTATCTTTCATATCATATCTATGATATGAAAGGTGAAATAAACATGAATGAAAATAAAATTTATTATTACCGTGCAATTGGGTACAAAACATCACAAATTTTAGAAATATGCTAATTTGTATAAGTGATTAATAAGGACAGTTTTCTAAGTTTTTATATCAAAATATATTTCTATATTTTTATCAGGAAGTCCAAGTCTATAGATCATTTAAATTAGGAACTGAAAAACTTTCTTTAAAGGACAAGGTAGCAAATAGTTTAGGTATTGTAGCCAACATTTAGTTTATGTCATGTATTTGTTTTTGTTTTGTTCTTATTTTACAACCCTTAAAACTGTAAAACCCATTCTTAACATATTGTCAGTACAAAAAAAAAAAGGCAGCAAAGAGATATGGACCATCAGTCACAGCTGTTGGTCCCTAAGTATTACATTTAATTTAGTTTTGTATTTAATTTCATTTGATATTAATATTTGATAAATAGATCTATTGAGCAGCTTTAGAGTTAGACCACTTTCTACATACCAATGAGCATGAGAATAATAATATCTAACACATAGTTTACACTGAACTTTCCAGGATTCTTAGAGCAACTTGGCATTATTTCTGTTATTCTCACACTGGTCTAAGATTCAGGAACTCAGAAGAGAAAATTGAATCTTAGAATGATTAAGTAACTCACCTCAGTCAGAGAGCCAAGAACTGAACCTGGGACATTAAACAATTAGTAGTGTTAACTAGCATACAAAGCAGGGTAAGATCAGCCACTTTTCTTCACAGACCCTATCTTACACATATGAAAAGGAGTGCTATAATAAGGCAAAAGACTAGAAAGACAATTTTAGAGGTTCACATTGTATTAGCCAGGGAGAATAAAATATAATTAATTCCTAAATTCCAACATTTTCCATTCTAACCCCAATTCCTAGCTGTATAAACTTGTGTAGTCATTAACAATAACTGAGATTGCATTACATCATCTTTGAAAAGCATTTTCTTACTTAAAATGCCTTTTACTGGAGATCATCAGCTCTGCTTCTCCAAGGACCTAGAGAAACATTTATATGTCAGGTTAATTCCAAAGTTCACATGACATTCTTCTAAGGAAAAAAAAAGAGACTACAATAAGCAGAACTTAGCTATCAACCACATTCTTAAGAGAATAAAAAGTACCTAGGTTAGGAAGACTTTATTTTTAGCTGCAAAGTCATTACAGGGAGTCACCTTCTTTGGTGGTGGGTCCCTTGATCTCAGAGAAATGGGAGTCACAAGAAAGGCAGAAGAAACAGGGCAAAGACTTCAAGGCAGGGAATGGCAGTGTCTAGCTATAAAATTTCAAGTAGTTTTGTGGCAAAGAATATGGTAGTGGGCAAAGGGGGAAGGTAGAGCTGAAGGTGCTCATGTTACCTACAATCCTTTATTTTAGTTAAAATTTATCAAAAAGTCATTTATATGAAAATATTAAAAGACCTTCTCAAAAGCAGAGCTAATTTTAGAAAAAAAAATTAATTAACAAGGGGTTTCTTCATCAAACTAATATATAGTATTCTACCCTTCTCTTTCCAAATATTTATTTGTATGTATATATGCATATATATATGCATGTATGTGTCAGATATATATATATATCTGACATATTAGGTCTCATATATAGGATATTAAAGAATACAATCTTTTGATGAATCAGTAGCCTCTTCTGTAAGTTCTCCCCTTAAGAAAGGATTAATTACTTTGAGTTGTTACTTTATGTCTATTTATATTATGCTAATTCTCAGAGAAATTAATTATTTGCAAGTGTAGCTTTTTGGTATAAAATATTATTCCCTTCTCCATTAGCTAGAAGATCATTACCATTTTATCTGAAAAAATAAATTTCTACACATGCACATGTCATGGTTATCAAAATATGCTACAAATTTACACATATTGGTTAGAAATCCCACCATCACTAATAAAGTTTACTTTAGATCACTGTGGGTCAAATCATTGGAAATTCCTGACAATTTTCACCAAAATGTAAACTTTATAGAATAAGACATGAAAAATTATTCTTTGTAAAGAAAACTCTTTAGTGGTCTGAAAATGAAGTGTTTGTAGATGACTTTCATTAGGAATGGTACAAATCAATCAATGATATTAATAGGTAACCTATTTTCAGTTCTCATTCTTAGAGTAATATAAATTTATTTAATTATAGCATAAATAATCTTCAGATTATAATATGAATCTGAAGAAAATGGAGACATTCTCTCAAATTTACATATGTACTTGTCAGTGGCATTTCGGATATGTATATATAATATTTGAATATTATGCCAAGTCTTTTTTAAATCTACAGCCTAAGTCATTATTGAATCTAATAACATAGTGATATAAAAATATATTTTATTTTAATTTGTGAGTATCAATTAAAACTCCAAATTACTCCAAATAATGAGGCTTCTACTTATCTAGATAAGTCTACCATGAAACCATTTTTTTGACAAGGGCATGAACATTTCTGTTTGATGGGCACTGGAATAAGCATTAAGAAAAATATTGATAGATAATAGTGGTTAATACAGATTCAGTGGAAAGATAATTGGCTATTGTCCATTTTTTTCTTACTACCAAGACCACTGAATGTGACCATTTTTTTTCTAAGAAATCAATAGCTGGGTTATACCACCTACCTCTTGCCATTCCCACTCACCATGGGATTCCATGAGGCTGTGAGATCAGAATGGATTCTATGAAGGTCTTTAGTCTAATAATTTTCAAATTCTTTCTGCCATTTTTATCCTTGTTCACCCATGTGGATGTGTGAAAGCTGGCTCTCACCTTTGATTTTGTGCTGATTAAGTTGAAACCACCCTTAGAGAAAATTGAAACACACATGCTAAGAGTGAAAATTCCCTTGTCATAGATACTTACAGCTAAAATTGCTTTGTATATACAGACCTCTACACACCAGTGTTCCATATTGGTTATAGAGATTTTGCTTTGCAATTTTTTCCTTGTAGCAGAATAGATAATGCTGAGAAGAAAATTGCTATCTATTCTGTTCCCCCAAATCAGAATGTTGTCAGGGTTATATACGGAATACATACAGTTCTTCTGTATTGTATTTACACAAATGATGACTATAAAATTATATAGACAGGGCATAAATATTTATATAACTTCTCTACCCTTTTAATCCATTATAAATTTAGATATTTGGTATAAATATGATATCATCTAAATTTAGAATTAAACTGAGTTATGTGATAGATTTTAGGGTCACTTATCAGACCAAGAAACAACATAATAAATTTTCTTTTATTTTTCATTGTTATGTCAACTACTAATAAAACACTCTTTAAATATATAAATGAAAATTCCAACCTTTCTTTAACTTTCATTTTATTCAAAATTTCTCTGCTAGGGTAAATAGTAATATCAGTAATTACTGGTAAATATTTATTAGAAAATCTCATCTATTTGAAAGAAACATTTATATGTGCCAATATGTCATATACTGAGTGATTTTCAAGTATATTTCATGATTAATTATTATAATAGTTACATATTAATATGTTGATAAAATTAATAGCATTAATATATTACAGTTCACAACATCTGAGCATTATATCTTCATTCTGTATTGTATTATGTATTTCTATTGTTAAGCAATTGTTTTTAATTGATTTGATAAATATTGATGCCTATCAATTTCTGCATTGCTCTAATTAAGCTGCTTCTTATTATTAAGCTTATTCATAAACTAGTTGATGTGATTCTATTGTTCCAGATTAAATTACTCTTTCCATTTTAATGCAGTTATTTGAAGATAAACCTGATACTTATCTTTTTAAATGTTCTCTTATTCACGGTTCCTTAAATTTAAACATAGTTGTGTAAATCAGTAGAAGTAATTGAACAATATTCTGAACAATAAAATCAGAGAATAATAAAATTATCAGTATCAGCTACTTTCATTTTGTTTTTTTACTTAGTGAATTAGTTCTATATCTCATATTTTGTGCTAAGGCAACTGTGTTCTTCTTTATTTTTTATCCTGTTACTCTGGTTGCAACAGCAGTATCTATTTTACTTTCTGGTTTCCAAGTCATGAAAATATTACTCTCCTAGTTAAGGGTTCCAGAAAGTAAAAGTAAAGATCTCAAGTAACTATCACTAAATAACATATTTTAAATTGAAACTTTTACTACTGTAGTGCCATCATAAAACAAAAAGCATGGCAGCTTTTGAGGGCCTTCCATTCCTGAATCTCACCATTAGATAGTGGTCTGACATGCTGGCACAGATATAAAAGTGCTGACCCTAGTTTCATATTTGGAATACACACACACACACACACACACACACACACACACACACACACACACACACACATACAGACACACCCGTGGACCATTAATCCATTAATCCAAATGTACAATGCAATTGCTCTTCTGACTGTTTGCAAGAGAGGGGAGTAGATGAGATGAAGTTAGGTCAGTTTGAGGCTGGCTCTTGAACTTGCCACAAGGATTGGTGGATTTCATATGTAATCAGGGAGAATGAGAATGACATGTTGCTTCACTACCCATATTCTCTCATTACTGCCAGTCAGAACTCCTTAGTTGTTCAGAGGGCAATCCTAGCTCACTATAGCAATAAACAGAGCAGACTTATGCTTATACATGTTGCTATAGGATATGTGTTCACCAGGGCTAAGGAGCAGAGATGGCTTGGGAAATTTGAGGTTTCCCTACGTGCATGTGTGAAAATGTCTTGTTTTAAAAATTATTGTTTAATAGTGAGTTTTAATTAATATAGCTTGATACTCCATATTATGAGAAGCTAGAACATAAATAACAATTTCTAGTTTTGTACTTAATAATTATTACTTGTCAAAATTTATGATCATTGGCTGAGTTTTTTTGACAAAAGGATGCCTTGAATTTAAAGCTACATTTAGAACTGAACATCTTTTGAGTACTATAATTATCTCAACCTTGAATTAACATAATTAAGCAAGCCAAAAGTATATACTTTTGAAAAATATAGACTGAAAATTAAAATAATTAAAATTAAGAAGCCCTTCAATAACTCTTGATTATGTCTTTGCCAGTTTTTTTTTTTAACTATTTTGGATAATCACGAAAGTTTTAAAGTCTCAAAAAGGTGCACTAATGCATACATTGAAAATTGCACAAAGAATACACTGGTAGTTTGACCACAAAAATACTTTCTTTTTTAAAACTATTTGTTCTTTTTAGCTTTGCATGAAAATAGAGCATATTTAGACATACTTCTACAAACATGGAAAATATCTTAATCTAATTAGGATCCAGTCTTTTGGTTGTACATGTTGTGGACATACACTATGGTGTATTTCTATGTATATAGCAAAGTCAAGTCAGGTATATTTTACTGTCTTTGCTATTCCTGTACACATTTCCTTTCCTTTGTTCCCCTTTATTTTATCTACTGAACTTCTAGTTTTCCTTCCCCCCAATTGTTGGGTGAAAACATCAACATACCAGAGAGAACATTCAACTTTTGGATTTCTGGGATTGACTATTTTGCTTAGCATAATATTCTCCAGATCCATGCATTTTCCAGAAAATGTCTTAAAGTCATTTTTATGATAGTAATATTCCATTGTGTGTATATACATATATATATGTATATATATCCCACATTTTCTTTATATATTCTTCTGTTGAAGGGTACCTAGGTTATTTTCATAGCTTAACTATTGTGAATTGAGTTGCTATAAGCATTGATGTGGCTGCATCACTGTAATATGCTGTTTTTAAAATCTTTGGGTATATGTTGAAGAGTTGGATAACTTGGTCAAATGGTGGTTCCATTCCAAGTTTTCTGAGGAATTTCTATACTGCTTTTAGGGGCATTGAACCAAATTGCAGTGTTACTATCAATGTGTGAGTGTAACCTTTCCCCTACATGCTTGCCAACGTTTATTATTACTTATATTCATGATTGTGGTCATTCCGACTTCTGTGAGATGAAATCTATGTGTAGGTTTTTAAAAAACTTTTTCTATGTAAATATATATACATATACATATATATATGTGTGTGTGTGTGTATATATATATATATATTTAGTTATTGATAGACCTTTATTTTATTAATTTATTTATATGCAGTCCTGAGAATTGAACCAAGTGCCTTACGTAAGGCAAGCACTCTGCCACTAAGCCACAACCCTGACCCCCTAAGTGTAGTTTTAATTTGTATTTGTCTGTTAGAGATGTTGAACTCATATGTAGCAGAATTAACTTATTTCTTTTCTGATTAGAGTATTTTTTCATGTAATTAACTTTTTTAAAAAAATTAGTTCTAATCAGTTACACATGACAGGAGAAAGCTCTTTGATTCATTGTATGCAAACAGAGCAGAATTTTTTGCTTCTCTGTACATGAAGTAGAGTCAACCATTTGTGTAACCATACCTATGCATAGGGTAATGATGTCCATTTCATTCCACCATCTTTCCTACCCCCTTGCCTCATCTACCCCTTTCCCTTTGCCCCAACTAAAGTTTCTTCAGTAATTTCATAAGCCTCCCCCCCCGACTTATGGATTCACATCCATTTATCAGAGAAAATATTCAGCCCCTGGTTTGGGGGGATTGGCTTATTTTACTTAGCATGATGTTCTCTAACTTCTTCCATTTACCTGCAAATGCCATAATTATATTCTCTTTTAATGTTCAGTAATATTCTATTGTGTATATGTACCACAGTTTCTTTATCCATTCATCTATTGAAGGGCATTTAAGTCTCTTCCATGGTTCAGCAATTGTGAATTGTACTGCTATAAACATTGAAGTGGCTGCAATAGTATAGCATGCTATTTCCAAGTCCTTTGGGTTTAGACCGAGGAGTGGGATAGCTGAGTCAAATGTTGGTTCCATTCCAAGTTTGCTAAGGAATCTCTGTACTGCTTTCCAGATTGGTTGCACCAATTTACAGTCCCACCAGCAAAGTTTGAATGTGCCTTTCCACCCACATCCTTGCCAACACTTATTGTTTGTATTCTTGATAGATGTCATTAGCAGAATGAAATTTATTTATTTTTCTTCTTATTATTATTTTTTATTATTAGTTGTTCAAAATATTACAACACTCTTGACATATCATATTTCGTACATTTGATTCACGAGATTATGAACTCCCATTTGTACCCCGTATACAAATTGCAGATTCACATCGGTTACATATCCACTTTTTTACATACTGCCATACTACTGTATGTTGTATTCAATCCTATCTCTCATCCTGAACAAAACTCAATGTAGATGAAGGACCTATGCATTAGACCAGAGACCCTTCAGTTACTAGAAAATGTAGAGCCTAAAATCCATCATGTTGTTATAGGAACTAACTTCTTCCAAAAGACTCCTTATTGTAGAAGTAAAAGCAAGAAGTAAAATAAATAATAAATCAGATAGTATAAAACTAAAGGTTTCTTCACAGCAAAGGAAACAATCAAGAACACTAAGATAACCTACAGAAATGGGAGAAAATCTTTGTCACCTGCATGTCAGATAGAGCATTAACCTTCAGGATATGTAAAGGACTCAAACACTTAACACCAAAAAACCCAAATAACCCAATCAATAAATGAGCAAAGGAACTAAACAGGCACTTCACAGAAGAAGAAATACAGTTGATCAATAAATATATGACTTTCTGGAAATCTATAACCATGCTGTCTTTGCCAGCCCTAGTTGAGAACCTTAGCTCTCTCCTTCGATCTACCTATATTTTGTTCCCTTTCAAAGTTTTTAAAATAGTCCTTATTTTTAGAGAAGTCATCACAAAATTTCACTGAATTTATACAACTTCCTTATACTTCTGATCTCACATATGCACAGCTCTCCCACTATCAATATCTCTCATCACAGTGGTGCTTTTATCACAACTGATGAACCTACATTATACTACCCAAAACTCATAGTTCACATTAGGGTTCATTTTTGATATTATATTTTCTATGTACTTGGAAACACTAATAATAGTATGTGCCCATATTTGTAGTACCATACGGAATATTCTCACTGCCCCAAAACCCTCTATGCCCTTTGTACTGATCCCTTCCTCTCCTAATCCCTGACAACTGCCTTTTTACAGGCTTGATAGTTTTTCCTGTCCCAGAATGCAATATGGTTGAAATCATACACTATAAGCTCTCTCCAATCAGGTTTTACTTATTATTATGCATGTGATTTTTTTCTTTGATGTCTTTTCATGGCTTGATAGCTCCTTTCTTTTTAGTGTTGAATAATATTTCATGGTCTGTAGGTACCACAGTTTTATTTCTGTTCAGCTATTCAAAGACATATAGGTTACCTCCACATTTTAGTAATTATGAATAAAGTTATTAAGAACATTCATACACAATGTTTTTTTTGGACATGTAATTCTGTAGGGTAAATACTAAGTAGTATACCTGCTGGATTACATGGGGAGAGTGAGCTCACTTTTCTGAGAAATTGTCAAACTGTACCATTTTGCACTCCCACCAGTAATGAATGAAAGCTCCTTTCTCTCCACGTTCTAACCAAGGTTTTGTGTTGTCAGTCTTCTGATTTTGGGATATTATAATGATGTGAAGTGTTGTCTACTTAAAAAATCATTATAATTTTTAAAAATCTTTAAATTATTTCAAATGTTGAAGTGGTTAAATTATGATTTAACTCTTCCTTTATGTGTACTTAATTTTTTTTAATCTTTTCAATTCTTCTATTCAAAGTATTGACTGATCATCCTAGCAAATTCATCTTTCAGGATATATTTTTTAAGTATATACACACATATTTAAAGAAAAAAACAACATGAAAATAATGCCAAAATAACTTACGTTTGTTTCATTATATATATATATATATATGTAAATATGCTTTTATTTTATTCATATATTTTATCCTGTGCATGGAAATGCATATAAATATGATTAGATTGAAAATATTTAAGGTGATGTGGGGAACATTGGCTGAGGATTTAGTTGCAGACCAGTTTCCTCAGTAGTTTCTAAGGACTGAATAATTGATCTGCTGTGAGGAAGTGGACCATTAATACAGTCAAAGCAGCACACATGTTCAAATAGATCTAATGGTTATGTAGAGACATAATAAGTGTCTAGAAGTCTGTTCCTCAGGTTCTGAGGAAATACAGACATTCACAATTTTGAAGGAAAGAGATGCTTTGGTATTCTCCCCATATTGGGTGATTGGAAACCTTAGAAAATTCAGTTTCATTAAAATGTGATGAGTTTAAAGGTAGATTGGAAACTACTCAGAGATTGACTAGATAAGGTTGGAAAAGATGATTTATAAGAGCTAACAAATAAAATATTTCATTTATTTGATTTAGTTTTTTATGTAAATTAGGGAAGAGAACCCACATATTCTTATCAGGGGTAACATAATTTACAACTTTTATGTTTGAGTACACTGAAGTTAATAAAAAGATATTTTAATGTGATTTTTTTAACATAAAGTGTTATTCAAACATCTTTAGATAATGAAGAAACACTTTTATTTACTTTATGAATGGGCTGTTTTCTCAGCATTTAAAATTATACTCCAGTGCTCAGTAGATATGAAAATTTATGTCCAAATGTGTTCATGCTGGGATCACAGAATAAATTTTTCATTTAAAATATATCTTAGGATTTGTGATATGATTCCTATAGAGTTTATGAGAATCCATGGGTAAAACATAATATTTATAATAATTTTATCAGTTCTTCAGAATCAAGATAGTTTCATGAATCCCCATACAATTATTGACTGCATGAGTATGTCCAATAACCAAACTCAAGATACCTGAGTATTGTTTAAGTACTTACTGCTTTATACATCAGTGGCTGGTTATCTACTTTGTAAAGACATGGGTACATCTTTTAAATATGCAAGTTTTTTCTTTAGACTTTTTTCTCTTCCAAACTAGTGACTTTATATCAGATGTTCAATAAGTGAATGGCTTTGAAAACTTATTTTAGAATTGGATCTCTTATAGGGTAATTCTTTCTAGTGTCATATCTCTGGAATATACTTAATTTTGACACTGAAGTTTTGTACATTTGGAAAATAAATAAAATATCAAGTGTGGTTATTATATTAAGGTGAGAATTTGGTTCACATTAAGGGAGCTAGAGAAATTAGGAAAGGTCTCGTATCTACTATGACCTTAATGGGGTAGAGCACTCATAAATGTTTCATTTTGTAAATTACTCTAAATGTCTCACTGGGTTTTATTTAATATATCAGTTCTTTTTAGATATACATAACAGTAGAATTCACTTTGATTTAATTACACAAATATGGAATATATCATGGAATATATCTTATTCTAGTTAGGATTCCATTCTAGTGGGTGCATACGATAGTAGGATTTACTGTGTTGTTTTCATATATATGTATGGTCAGTATGTACTTCCCACTCATGATATTTTAATACCATAGATATGCTATTATATCCACTACATACTGTATATACATATGCTATTATATCCACCACATATTGTATATACATATATAACATATACATTTATATACGATGAACCTTTGGAATATCAATTTTATCATCATGGGATGGCACTGTCCCCACTTAGAAGGCCTATCTCTACCTCTTAAGAGACTTTAAAAAAAATAATGACTGCTCAATTGTTTTACTAATTAGAGATCACTTCAGGCAATTACTACAGGGAAAGTAGAAACTAGGCCTCTCAGGAAATTGAGTATATCCGCAGGTGATATCATGACATTAAATAAAATAAAATAGTATAGCTGTGAGGGTAAAAAAAAAGTTAGTTCACATAAACATGAACAAATGGAGAAGAGGGTTATTTTTAGATAGAATCTTAAAGATTTCTGAAATGTGAAAATCTGAAGTTGGGACTTCAAAGCCCACAATTTTTGATGATGGGAGTGATTAGAAGCAGAGGGAAGGGCAAGTGGTAATGACTAAGTAGGATAGAATCTAAGCATGGGGGCAGGGGCGTAAGAGCCATGAGAAGGAAAAGGGTGCCGCCGGATTGATGATGAATCTTGAAAGCTAAGCAGTGGTTTTTAACTTAATGCCTCAGTTAAACATCTAAGCCTAAGAAAATGGGCAAATTTTTCTTGGATTTTGACCTGATCAGAAATGGTTTTGGAAGGAAATAATTATTGTTGTAGTGAATGTAGACTAGATATAACTCAGCATGTACACAGATTTAAGACAGGAATTGGAAAAAAGAAAGGATACAGAGAAATAATTCTGCAACAGAGAAGAAACCATTAGTACTGAAGTAAACTATCAGATCATTGGTAATGACAGATAAAGAGGTATAAAGTTTTTAAATGTACTACCAGTAATGAAAAGTTAGAAAAGAAACAAATTTTCCTCCCATACTCCCCCTCCCTACTCTACTATGAATCAGCCTACTTATATCAGATAAAACATTTGGCATTTGTTTTTCGGGGGGGGGGGGTTAAGTAACTTCAATTAGCATTATCTTCTCCAAAGCCATCCATTTACCTGCAAATGCCATGATTCCATTCTCTTTTATTTCTGAGTAAAATTCTATTGTATATATATGCCACATTTTTTTTTATCTATTCACCTACTGAAAGGCATCTAGGTTGGTTCCACAGTTTAGCTATTGTGAATTGTGCTGTTATAAATAATGATGTGGCTGTGTCCCTGTAGTATGCTGTTTTAAAGTCCATTGGGTAGTTGGTTCCACAGTTTAGCTATTGTGAATTGTGCTGCTATAAATAATGATGTGGCTGTGTCCCTGCAGTATGCTATTTTTAAGTCCTTTGGGTATAGACTGAGGAGTGGGATAGCTGGGTCAAATGGTGGTTCCATTCCCAGATTTCTAAGAAATCTCCAGACTGTTTTCCATATTGGCTGCACCAATTTGCAGTCCCACCAGCAATGTGTGAGTGTACCCTTTTCTCCACATCCTCTCCAACACTTACTGTTGTTTGTCTTCATAATAGCTGCCATTCTGACTGGAGTGAGATGAAATCTTAGATTAGTTTTGATTAGCATTTCTCTAATTGCTAGAGAGGATGGACAGTTTTTTATATATTTGTTGTTTTATTGTATATCCTCTTCTGAGAAGTGTCTGTTCAGGTCCTTGGCCCATTTATTGATTGGGTTATTTGTTTCTTTGGTGCTTAGCTTTTTGAGTTCTTTATATACCCTAGAGATTAGTGCTCTATCTGAGTGTGAGGGGTAAAAGTTTGCTCCCAGGATGTAGGCTCTCTATTTACCTCACAGATCGTTTCTTTTGCTGAGAAGAAACTTTTTAGTTTGAATCTATCCCATTTATTGATTCTTGGTTTTAATTCTTGCACTACAGGAGTCTTATTAAGGAAGATGGGGCCTAATCCCAGGGGTGGGAGGGAATGGGGGAGGGCAGGGAGTTAGCAAGAATGGTGGAATATGATGGACATCATTATCTAAAGTGCATGTATGAAGACAGGAATTGGTGTCAACATACTTTATATACAACCAGAAATATGAAAAATTGGGCTATATATGTGTGATAAGAATTGTTACACATTCTTCTGTCATTTATTTTTAAAATAATCAATCAAAAAAGAAATGAAAACAAATTTTCAATTATTTTAATAATAACAAGCTTAAAATTAATTTGATTTGGAATTTCAATTGAAATTTTAGTCCAGGGAAGTTTTGACTAATCCTTTCAAACTTGTTAAATTTTCATCAATATTCCATTTGATGTTTTTTAGTGTGCCTGAAGTGATGTAAATTCAAAAGCTGAATTTTACAGATTTATTTCATTTTTTACTTTGATTCCCTGTAAGTGCATTTTAAAGTAACTTTATTTCTTATCGTATTAGGTTTGGCTTACATATTATTAATTTGTAAAAACAGGGAGTTACATTATTATTTTAAAATTATTTTAGAAGTTACACTATTAAAATAAATCAAATAATATAGAGAAATTATATTTCTTTTAAAATTTAAGATGCTTAGTATTGGCTAGAGGAAAAGATGATTATATAATAATTACATTAACAATGAATATTTACTGTATTTAGGTATTATCTCAATTAATCCTACAAGTCCTATAAAGAAACCCAGATTATTTTCTTTAGAAATGAGAAAACTGAACTACATAAAATTTAATTGCTCTTTCCTAAGTATATAGCTAGTACATAAGCTAGTACACAGAAGGGATATACCCATTCTACCTGGCTTCTGAGAACATGTACTTCAGCACTATGTCAGAGTTTTGCTTTATGTCAAAGGGAATACTTTTTCCTTCAAACTTTAAGTTTTGAGAGAACAATATTTTAAAATAAAAAATTGACAGCACAGTTCTCTTTTTAATGACTCAGGGTCTCCCACTCTTGGCAAAATAAATCTAAGCTCCTTAAAATGGTATACAAGGCCTTTAGAGTTCTAATCCTGCCCATTTATTTAACAATATATTCTATAGCTCAAATACTTCTCTTTCTACCTCTTACAGGGCTTAATCTAGAAATGCTGAACTATATTCCTCCTTGAACATATCAGGGTCTTTCATTGCCTGGGATATCCTTCTCCTACATATTGTCTGCCTGTATATTTCTCATCCTTTTTAAAAAGAGTCCAGATGTCATTTTACTTTTAAAATCTTCCCTAAGTAAGTCTAACCCAGGTATAGCTAATGTCTTCCTTAATGCCTTAATGGCCCTTATATCTAATGAATTATATCAGCCCTAGATATTGTCACCCAGACCATATGCATGTCCTTGAGTGAGTCCTCTTACAACTGGTTTCACAGAGTGGTTTTTTGTTTGTTTTGTTTTGTTTTATTTTAATCCTCAGTTTGTATGATACTTACTGCCTGAGCACCTCAGCACATTGCTGGAAGTAAAAAAAAAAACAAAAAAAAAACACAGTTTGTTGCACTGAATAACAATTTTGAACATTTCTATGGTTCTTTTAAAATGGCAAAATAGACTTCAATTTTAAAGGCTTACTTTAGTTTACTGGCATTTTTGTTTTGAATGATACCATATACATTTTCAAAGCATGTGATGCAAAAGTATTTAATAGAAACATTATATGAAAAAAATGCATGTAACCTTTCCTCACTCTTTGATAAAATGGTTTTATCAGTCACCTCATACTTGCATATCCTCTTCTCATTTAAAATTCTCAGAATTTTTCTTTCAGTGACTGTATGTTCAGGTCTTGGATGAGTGTATTTGATTTGGTGATCTCATATCTCTTGACAATTGTTCTGTATTTTAAGTAGAAGGATCCTTTCTGAAGGGGCTGATCACTTGCAGCTTCTCTAGAGACAATATTATGAGGGAGGCCCTATAAAATGAAGTATGACATCCATTGAGTATTCTCCCTATACAAGGCACACATTAGGAGGGTGACAGCAAATCTGTGGGGTTGAGAGCAGAGTCTTTGGCTCCTATAGCCAGTCTTATCATTTCCTAGCACCATGTTCTTGACAAATTATTTATTCCCATTATGCTTCAGTTTTCTTACCTCTAGAATGAGGAAATAATGGCAGAGACCCCATGGAATTTTGTGATATTTACATAATAGCATTTTGACAAAGTCTTTTCTATTAAAGATGCAGTATGAATTAGTGATTGCAATAATTATCATCATCATCATTTCCATCACCATCAGCAGCAGCAGCAGCCCTACTAATGTTTATTTTATCTGATCTTTATAACAATACTGTGAATTTTGTTGTAAACAGATTTTTAGACTGAATTATAAATAGTGATAATGCAGAAATAGTTTTCATTTGTCTACCAGGGTCAATGTCTAGCACATGGTTGGTGCTTGTAAAGTTTGGTAGGCTCAATAAATCAGTAAAAATATTGGTAGAAATAACTTTAAGCTGTTGTTCCTATGTTATGAGCTATTACAGTAAAGAGATTCAGATTAAAATTGGTCAAGTGAGGAGGTTAATATGGCAGAGTCTAGGGGAATTCCCAGGATAGAGTTTCCATGTGTCCCCAAACCTTGTGTTCACAGTTTTTGTTGACCTGATTGACCACCTGTATGACTGGATTAAGTTTCCAGCCATTCTAGGGGTTGTACTGATGTGGTATGGCTCAAAACTTCCACCACAAATCAAATTATTATTAAAATAGATGACTAGTGGGATGAGTGCCCTCAAATAAGTGCACTTTCCAGGTAGGATATTTCAAGGCTATTGATTACCTCCTAGGATATTGATTACCTCCTAGGAGTAGGGTTGAAAACATTTCTGAATTAATGAATTAGTTCAGGTAAATAAGAAGTAAACATTCAGATTCTCTCAGGGCCTAACATATTGTTAAAGCTATACCAATTTTGATTTTAACAGAAATAATGAATAGAAGTAGAATACCATAGAAATCTAAGAATTATTATTTATGAGTTGCATGTATAATCATATAATAAATTTCTCTTGTCTGAGGAATTGGAATAGAAATAGTTATCACCTCTTGATAGCTGTTTTTTTTTTTGCCACTTCTGGCATGTTTCCTTCCCATCATCATCACTAGGCTGACAAACCTAAAATATAAGAAGTAAAAGACACAAATCATGCCTGGGGACCTTTCTTCCTCATCCTCTATTAAGAATACTGTCTAGAACGGATTCAGATTTATGAATTTTTACTAACTAAACCCTGATTTTCCCAGCTGGAGACAGTGTAATGATTTGTAATCCATTCCTGAAAGCTAAATCCAACATTTCAGGGAAAATGGTTCTTAGGATTTTCTATTTTACCAATTTATCTGATTTTTCTCACACACAGAGAGAGAATGAATGAATGAAACAAAAAGTAAAGAAAACATCAAGGGAAATTAGGAGTAACAGTACTTTACTTTCTCACTTAATAGATGCTCACTTCTTTCCTGAGCCCCTAATACTTATTTTGGGCAACTGTCATATTCACATATGTATCTTGGTTAATATCTCGATAGATAATATCTTGATAGATATGTATATCTTGATATATAAGATAATATCTTGATAGATAAGTGTAGGAAAGCTATAAAATACTGTTTTGGTTTGATAGATGTTAGAATAATGGAAAGTGATTCCAGTTAAATTGCTGTATAAATTTTAACATGTTGCTAATGAATATAAGACAGGTAAATTGTTTTAAAATTGCCAATTATGGTTATAGTTTTGAAATACTACTAGTTTTAAAGTTGTAGCAATTATAAAACTATTTTTCTCCCCCAAATCCTCCTTCAATAACAAAAGGATTGAGGTCCAAGTTACTAAGTTAACTAGTAACAATAGGTAACATGTACAGAGAGCTCTCATGCCCTGCTTACTTGCTGGATCATGTTCATCTGCTAGACTGGCAGAACAAATATGGGGTGTATGTACTATTACTGTGTTTATTATTATACAGCTAAGAAAACTACAATAGTAAGAGAGTAATGAACTTATCTCAAGTGCCATAGATATTGACTGAGAAATATGGGATACAAATATAAGAAGATTCTGTTCAATATTTCATTTTTTTCCCCAATTTACCTCTCTATACTTGTGGAGAGAATTGTAGTGTGCTGTAATTCCTATAATATGTCCCGGACCAGTTTCCCGATGGTGGTGTTAGGGATAAGTGGTATATATTTCCAAGCTACTCTCAAGATTGCCCCATTCCTGCCTGTAGTTTACCCAGACACATAGCTAGGTATGTGACCTGGAGCTGTCAGGGAGATTGCTTAGCTGGATGTATCAAGAGCCTGATTCTAGGGCCTCAGCTATGGGGGAGGTGCCTGCAGCATTAGCTATGTAATTTTGTTCACAGCTCCCTTCAATCTATGCCTGCCTCCCTACTGGGCCAATTTATACTGCAGTATAAAGTAATGAACAGTTACAGTATCCCTGGGGAAAATCAGCAAGTTTTACTCAGTATTGCATTACAGACAATTGTTATGTATACTTGCCCATTAGTCAGGTGGAGCAGAAATAAATGAAATCCACAGTTATTTCCCAAATCTCATTAAGACATCACTTTTCCCTTATTTCCACCAAATCTTTTACTAGGTGGTTAAGCGGTAACTGGATAGATTGATTTCAGTTTCAATGTCTCTGTAATTCTTTTCCCAGAATCTGGCAGAAAGATTAATAGGATTAAAGCTAGTTTTGAAAGAATTGGCAGCAGGGAAGAACTAGGGGCAGAAAAAGAGAGAATGATTAATAATTTATATAATTAGATCCTAAATAATCAACATGTTTTACAACCCTCCCCAACAGTTTGATTCCAGTAGACCGATACATCTTGAAGAATTACAAGGTTTATTGCCCAGCCAGCTCACAGCCTTCCCCTGCATCCTTCCTGCTCAAAGCACAGCTCATCTCTTTACCTTTGCTGTGATCATAAGATTTCAGGGAAATTAAGATAGCATTCCCATTTCTGATACAAGTTGCAGAGGCTTCTGCTTAACTCATTATATTACATTAGATTTAATTGAAAATGTTTGTAAGTAAATCTATTTTGCATTATCTCGAGTGAAAAGGGGAAGAAGGGATATAACTGTGTGAAGATGTTTCATGGACAGAGATGCAGCCAGACCTTTGAGCAATTGGAAAATGAGAATTAAAAAGTTCTAAAAGATCCAGGATATTACTTACTGCTTTCCCTGTCTCCTCTTTCTTTTTTTATATGAACTTCCTTTTCCTTTGGGAAAAGGGGTCTTTCTTCCCAAGACCTAAGTGTTTCTAGATCCCGCTTTTCTCTGCATAACCAGCTCATTAATTTCTCCTGGGTATTGCAGTTTTCACTATTTGGTTTGCCTTTT
The DNA here is from genome assembly GCF_052094955.1 of Ictidomys tridecemlineatus. NCBI lineage: Eukaryota > Metazoa > Chordata > Mammalia > Rodentia > Sciuridae > Ictidomys > Ictidomys tridecemlineatus. The sequence continues at coordinate 153,133,771 of NC_135480.1, read as the reverse complement.
TCATCTGTATTTTTGATAATTTCACTTCAATCAGGTCTAGAAAGAACTAGGATATCTATATCCAAATGTTATTCCTTGGAAAGAATTTATTTGGTCCCCTTGAGTTAGCTCATGTATATAAAATATCATGAATTTGAGAGACTAACTTCAATCCACCTGACCTTCAGTTCTAAGAATTTTTTTTTAATGAATATACTGAGAGTAAACATAAAATAACAAACTTTGAATGACTATGCCTGTTATGTTGTAAGCTGAGAACCCTGTTGAAAAGGTGCAGGGTGAGTGTCAGGAGTCCAGTACAGAAGCATTGGTATACCTGGTGTCTGGCTCCAAGTGGAAGACACCAATTCCTAAAGCCCCAGCCAAGCACATTCTTTAACTTTGAGGACTCCAGATCCTGCAGGCTCACTGATGAATCATTGTATTGTATACTAAATCTTGCCTACTCCATCCCAGAATGCCTCTGGAATCTGCTCTGTTCTTTCTATTCCAACAAATATCTGTACTTACCAAACAGCATAAGCTCTGGCACAGGTCCAGGCTTTGTCCAAACTCTACCTTCCACCTAAATGGTTTTATCTCCATTTCCTTTTCTGTATCTCTGGTAGATTCCTACTTATTCAAAAAGTCTCAAATTAGATATCATGACTTGGAAGCACTCAGAGCAGCACTTTTTATTCTCTGTAACTCAATGATAGAGGAGTTTTCATCCTGCTAAATGTTGTTTATCTCTCTTCACTCAGTATATTCTTTAAGGGAAGAATTTTATCCTGTTGATTTTGATGTTGCTACATCCTGCAAAAGGCATAGGTAATAAATTCCGAATAAATGACTGCTAAATGAAGTAACAAATAAAGGTTCATCTGCAGTGCATTTCAAGTATAGAGGTTTTTTTTTTTTTGCTCAAGTTGGTACATTTCATGATGGGACTAATTCCTGACTATGCTAAGTAATGGAGAGTTCTTATCTATTACAATGATATGAAATAGCTACTATTTTCTCAAGATCTTGACTTATAGAAACAACTAATTTATAGGATAGACAGTAAACAGATAACAAAGTAAATAATTTAAGTATATTAGTGTAAAAATGCTAAGGAGCAAAATTATGGAAGGGAAGAGAAGAGACAGAACAGTGTTATAGAAGGACTCCCTAAAGTTGGCTGTTTGAACAAAGGTCTGCATGAAGTATAGGTGTGAGGCCTGTGATAGAAGAGAACCACTCTGGATAAATGTTAAAACAAGTACTAAATCCCAAGATGGTATGTGTGGCAGTAAAAAAAAAAAAAAAAAATGTCTGAGAAAAAGCCAAGAGTGAGGTCATAGTAAAGATTTTGGATTCTGGCCTGAGGGTGATGAGAAGCCATTGGAATTTATGCATAACAGAGTTAAATGATCTGATCTATATTGGAAGAGACCTCTCTGGTTGCTGAGTGATGACAATAGGTAAGGAGACAAGGAAACTCACTAGAAGCAACCATCTAGGTAGTCAATAATGTTCACTTGGCTGAGGGTTAACAAGGCGCAGTCTAAGACATGGTTAAATTCTGAGTATGTTTTAAAGGAACTATCCACTGGGATTCACTATTGACTTTGTAGGCATTCATACCTATGTTCACTGTAAAGAAAGGGAGCAACCTCTGTAGGGGGTTAGCCTTGTATTGTCAGTTACTTGGAGTGTCCCTATGCAAGGTTAGGGTGTTATTGCATGGAGCATAAACAGAAGGTGAGCATCATGCTACTCCACTGTAGCATGTCTATGACAGAGACCAAAAATAAATAAATAACCTAATAATATAATAATTTTGTTTTGGCCACCTTTTACTGAGGCACCTCATGGTTCCTCAGATGAGCATTTTCTTCCATTATAGGATCAACAAACTAAACTTTGCCAATTGATTTACCTTTGAGTGGGGACAATGACAGCTGTTGATAGTGGACAAATAATTTTATAGAATCTCAGGAAATTTGTTCCTCTAAACTCCAAGGAATGTCCTGTATTCCTAGAAATATCTGGTCTCAGAAAGCCTCTTACATTTATTTTAGCACCCTAAATAGAAAATTCTGTTCACACCTCAGAGATCATGACCAAAATGTGAAACAACATTTAATTATCATACTTTCAAGAAATTCTCTTAGGCTTTCTTGGTCAAACACTCATCACTCTGTTGGGATTACCTTAATTTTCAGATATAGTAGGGGCATCTTTTACAAGATGCTTATTATAGAAAACTACTTGGGAGAAATATTTTTCCTTCTAACAGTTTACTGTAGCAGGCACCTCCAATTGCTTTTACCCACACCTATGCAAACAACAACTTTGCAGGTCAGTGTCAGTCCAGGGAGAGATGAGACTGCCTGACGGAACCTCACTTATATTTTAAATATATCTGGATACTGTATATTGATTATAATGAAGTGGATGTGATGGGGTGAAGTCAAAGGTGTAATACAGCTTAAGGCCATATGCTATGAATTTGAGAGTAAATCTTTTAACCATTATAAATGATAAATGTTTATATCTATCCATAATGCCAAGATAGTTAAAGTATATAGCACATGAAATTATATATATGTGTGTATATATACTTATATAATTATACTGCATTTGAGCTATACTGTATATAAATCCCTTATGTTAAAACTAAATGTATATTCCATGTTTATTCCTGAGTTATATATCTAGATTTTATTTGTAATTGTGAGTTACATAAAATCATCTAAATGGAAAAAGATAAAAATTATTCAAAAGGATTAGATATTAGTTGTGCATCCGCTATAAAATATATGGATCCTATTAATAACAGAATCATTAGATCAAAAGAGCCCTTGTCAGCAGTGGTGGATTCCACATGATTTCTTCTTCCCAAAGTGTCCTAAAATCAAACAAGGTGAGGAGAGAAAGGATCTGGAAAAGACAGTTGTTAAAAATTAAAGTTACATGGGGAAACTCAAAAGCTTATATGAATGACAAAATTTTGCATTGTATTTTACCATACATTGATTAATGACCTGGAGTGGACACAAGGTATGATGTGGGGAAAGTCATGGTTGTGAAGTCAGAATAGGGTTTATGGCTATGGGCTATGATTTTTTGTAAGTCTTTTAATAATTTGAATGTGGACTTTTTGTCTGTCCTACAAAGATAACTAAGTATAGAAAAGAGTATGTAAAAGAAAATATATGGAACATTTTATTCGTTGTAAACACTGCACAGTGTTATAGATGAGTTCATCACTGTGCGACAAAAGGGAACAAGTAAAAGTGATGCCTGATTGCTCTGTGTAGATTTGACCAATGCAGGTATTTAGCTTGAATAGATATCACTTGAATTAGATGTTTCAAAAAATGTTTGTAATGCTGTATTAAGATAGCATTCTGATAAGAGATCATCAAATTTCTAAAATGTTGTTCTATTCCTAGGCTGTAATTCTCACCCTGGGAGAATCTCATTGTGTCAATAATATTTAAATGAATCACTGTTATTGTAAACCTTTTGTTGTAATAGCACCAAATAATATGTGGGGAAAAAAGCATGATTATATGGTTATCACTCTGTTTAATAGGGTTTGCAGCCTCTATGTACACATAACAGCTGTCAGAGCAAGCCCTCAATTAATTTTACATAACAGGAGCAATTTTACACAATTACTTGAAAATCTTTGGCCATGTTCCATTTCTCTGACATAAACATATGGGCCAAAATCACAAGAAATGATTACTCCAATGGGATCTCTAGTAATAATATATGAAAGTTAGTATTTTTCCAGATTAAATCTTTTAGTCTGTATAATCTCATTTGATATTTAAAAGTTGTTTTCATAAGAATAATACTTGCTGTTTGCTATTATTAGAGTTAACTTTGAGTGTTTAATAAATTTCTGCTATTTAAAATGAATTACCTTCCTGAATACACAGATTATCTAAAGAATATGTTCCAGTTTAGTTGTATGGAAACAAACTTAACAAAATTAACCTGACCAAACTCATAGTGACTAACAAGCAGACTGCACAGGATTCAGATCCATTTTCTCTGGTGTCTAACCACAGGACCTCTGGTTTATTTTTGTCACTATTAAACATATTTTTCAAGATTTTAATTTCTAGCTATAATTATAAATTACTTTAAAATGCATGTGTTTATTAGTGGCAGTAATTAGTAACATCATTTAGACACCATCAGCTACTTTTTTTTTGCTAATTATCCATTTATATATTTAATCCACAAGTATTCATTAAGCACCTACTATAGTCAAGCCTCTGCTTGAGTTGACATATTTAGTCGCTCACCCTGCCAAGAAATGCAGCCGTGTGTTCCTTAGTCAGGAAGCATGTTTCTTTGTAATCATTTTATCTCAGGATGTACTTACTTTCCATTTCAGAAGAGAATAATTACAGCTGAGTACAGATTCAATATATAGTTAATGTCTAAGAGTCTTTTAGACACAATTCCTCTTTGTTCAATTTCTTATTCCCTTTTCTTACAAATACCATATTGCAGAATTTATTATAATCCATTGTCTTTTCTACTTATTATCTATATCTCCTTTTAATTAATATATGAAGTCTCTGAGGAGAGAAATGTCATCTTATTTATCATGTTACAGATAATGTAGGATCAATAACTGAATAAATTCTAAAATGAAGGTAATTTTTAAAAAAGAATATTCACCAGGTATTGGTAATTCCTAACTCAGCTGAAAATGACAGAAATGGCTTCAAATGTGCTTAAGCTCTCATGTCAGGTGAGTCCTTTTGAAACTTCCACCTGTCATATGCCAGGATCTCAGAATGAGTTATACAGTGAAAGTATGGTTTTTGTAATAAACTTTATTGGAAAATTTTAATATTCAAAGATTAGCCAAGAAGAGAAAGATGGATGAATCTGATCTTCAGTGTCATTTACCATGGAGGTGACATGAGGACAAGCCCCTTCCCAGAAGACCAACTCTTGACTGTGTGTCAACCCAGCCCCAGTGAGTCTCACCATAAGAAAAAGGAGAGACTTTTTGGTCTGATTGAATCCTGGCTTGTATATTTCCCTGCTCTTTTAAAACCTGCTCTTTTAACCATACTTACTGCAGTGCCTAACTGGTAGATTACAATACACCAACCTTATAAGACATTAAAAAAAATCTGACTCATGTCACTGAAAAGATGACATACATTATTGGAAACTTTATACAAAAAAAGTTAGTTTACTAATATTGTAATAAATCACTAGAAATTTAGTGACTTAAGACATAAGTATTCTATAATTTTATGTTTCTTGAGATCTGGTGTTCAAAATTGGTGTACTGGAAGCTGTGTTACTTATTTATTTAAAATCTTGGAAACAACTGATGTGTGTGTGTGCACACGTGCGCATGCACTTTTTCCATTTTTTGGATGCCACTTGCATTCATTGGCTCCAGGCTTTCTTCTATCTTACAACCAGTGATAGCTGATGACATCCTTATTGCATGACAATAGCACGTTACTCTGACATTGAATCAGCTGCCTCCCTCTTCCACCTTGTAAGGACTCTTATGACTATAATAGAACCTAAAAGGATAATTTTTTATCTTAAAGTCAAGTAATTAAAACCTAAATTCCATCTGTAACTATAATTCTCTCTTATACTTAATGTAACATATTTATAGTTTCTACATATTAGGATGTGAATATCTTCAGAAATCCATTGTTCTTCCTAGTACAGAATTGTGTCTCCCCTCTATTTCTCATTTTTGGCTCTCTTTCTGGTAGGCAGGCTTCATTCTTGAGTTCTATGAGGAAGCAAAATGGCTGCAGTAGGTAATCGTCTACAGCCTCCTAGATTCAGGTTCAAACAGGGAGAGGAGTTCTCTTATTTTCAAAAGTGTGCGCTTGGTTCCTGGGACCTATAATTTTTCTGATTTGCCTTATATGTACTGTCTCATGGGCAACAAAATGCAAGGCTTGCTTTGCAGAAGCCTAAATCATACCCTCCACCCTATGCAACAAAGATTGATGATGGAAAAGGAGGTTTCTGATTGGGCCAGGCTGTAGGGAACCAAGAGACCAAAACAACCATTAAATAGGGATGTGGAGGTGAGGGGAAAATCTTGCTTCTACAGACTTTTTCATTTGGGCTAAATAAAATCTGTCTACATACTGTGTTGGTGATTCTTCCACCCAGGATAAGTCAAAAATACAACTTATCCTAAAATTTCAGTTTGAGTTTATATATCCATATTTTATTATATCTGATATATTTTAAGTTCTGGATAATAAAATAGCTTGATAAATAAGGATTGATTTTTATGCTATGCGTTTCTAAATTTAAACTTCAATAAATTAATATCCTTTTTATTGCTTTTTAAAAATAAAAGTCTGAAGATTGAGTATTATGTTAACTTAGAAGAATGTTTGTATAAAAGATGCTATTTTCATAACAGAATATCTAATCTCCTTGCCAATATTTTTTCATGTATAAAATTTTAACTTTCTATTAAAATCATAAGATATATCGTCCTCATCTTTATTTGTGGAAAACACACTAAGGTTCACATCACTGACCACCTATAAACTCCCACAAGGGACTCTGCAAATGAATATTTATTTCATAATAACCAACTGTGTGTCAGGCACTGTGCCGAATATGTCTATATTTGCAGTTCGTCCTTTACAATAAACCATAAGTGAAGTACTATCTATTTTTTATAACTAAATGAACCAAAATGGAGAGAGATGAATTTGCTTAAGACTATGTAGCATTTAAGTGGAAGTGTGGTTTCTAACAAAAAAGTCCTTCACATTCTGCAATAATGATACACTTTTATTTTAAGGAAATAGAGTTAATGCAAACAGAGAGCTCATATTCTTCTAATTTACTTTTTTTTAACAGGCACTGAAATTCACTATCCTTTTTCTTGGTCCTTCACATTAAACATACTTTTTTTGCTGAATAAATTAATTTGATATGGTATATTTATATATTTTCCCACTGTGATGAACGCATGCTTGAGGCTACAGGAAGAAATTATCACCAATTAGACTCTAATTCTTCCAAAGGAGCTTAAAGTTAGTGGAGGAGATAAGATATACCCTCATACAGACTGCATATATAACCGGAACAAGAGAATGTCTGATATTTTCCCAGCTAGAGACAATAAGAACATTAAAGGCAAAAAGAGACTGAGCACACCTTTGGCTGCACTGATAAGGAAAGCTTTAATTCCAATTTGTGGCAATGGTAGAAGGGACTATGCAAGGTTGAAAATTAGTGTACAAGATAGAGTGAGTGATACCAGATGAGAAATTAGAAGTAACATTGTGAGCTATTGGCATTACACAGAGGAAAAGTGGATATTTGGAGCTAAGACAGATGTAGAATTCCAATGACAGCCCATATTTAGAATTTAAACTTTAAGTTATGAAACAGAGACAACAATTTAACACTTCATTGAAAATAAGATTATCTTTTGGAATTTTTAAAAATTTAATTTACCTATTTAAGACAGAGACCTTTCATTCTGAGAACATTAGAGATTCAACTTTTTTTCAGAATTTATTACTTTGTATCATGTATGCTTACAGTTTGCATTTAGATTTAAATTTGTTCCCAATACAAAGAAATGTCAAATGTCTAGGTGATACATTTGCTAATTACCCTGATCTTATTATTATATATTTTACATACATACTAAATATCACATGGGACCCCATAAATACATACAATTGCTATGTGTCAATTATAATATATAAAAAAAAACAAAAAAACCCTTGCACTTGATAAATCTCTTATTTCTTTGTACTACTCCTTGGCTGATTTTTATTTCTTTTTAATATCTGTTTTTTTCCAGGAAATTATTTGATACCTAGAGCTATAATTTCTATTTTTATGATTCACAGAAAAATAAAGTTCTTATTTTTTAATCATCTTCAGTATATTTTTAAACTCAATTTTATTCACAATATCCTTTTTTAAATAAATTCAGGAAATTAGATGGAGCAGGAAATGAGAGAGAGAGAGAGAGAGAGAGAGAGAGAGAGAGAGAGAGAAAGAGAGAGAGAGAGAGAATTTTTATTTATTTTTTAGTTCTCTGCGGACACAACATCTTTGTTCGTATGTGTTGCTGAGGATCGAACCCAGGCCGCATGCATGCCAGACGAGCACGCTACTGCTTGAGCCACATCCCCATCACTTTTCACAATATTCTTGATTCTTTTAACATTATGCTTGTATTCTTATTTTATTACATGAAATGAGAAAGCTGTACCAAATCTCATAAAATCACCTGGTTCAGACTAATGTTGGGGAATGATCTCCACCCTGTCTAATAAAGACTTTGGCATGTTTTCAAAATTCCTTGGTTGGCTACACTTGTAGTTAATATTCTTTTTTTTTTTAAGAGAGAGAGAGAGAGAGAGAGAGAGAGAATTTTTTTAATATTTATTTTTTAGTTTTCAGCGGACACAACATCTTTGTATTTGGTGCTGAGGATCAAACCCTGGCAGCATGCATGCCAGGCGAGCGTGCGACCACTTGAGCCAATCCCCAGCCCCAGTTAATATTCTTAAGATGGATAAAATCTCTAGCTTATGCTGTAATTGTTATTTGTTGATGTTCCCAATTCCAGAATGGGGTGGTTTTGCCACATTCTTTTGCCTTTCCTTCTATTATACTAACTTCTGATCAGCTAGACTTTTGAATGGCTGTGTATCTTTTGAAGTCTATAGAATGACTATGACCCCAAATCTTATTACTAAAGATTTTATCTTGTCATTTGAAATGAATTGCAATTCATAAATGGTATAGATGAAACACATCCAACACTGTAACTGTGTTAATACTATGCTTTGATTATCTGATAAGATGCATCATTTTCAACATGTGACTAAGAAAGGTGAGTTAAAATGAGAACAACTAAATATGTGAACTGAATTCTATTACCAAAACAGTTCATCCCATAAGAAGAAGAGCCTAAGACTTACCAAGCCTATCATTTATCTGGCATTTATTATGGAAAGGGACTACAGAGGAAATGAAGAAAGGAAGCTACAGTGGGTGTCACATCTCTAAATATATTATAACTGAGAGAAGAAAATTAGAGCATGTGCATATGAACATTAACTAATAAAATTAACTTAATAAAAACTATTCTCCTTGACCTAAATTTTTTAGTTATTAATAAACAAATGTGGTTCTTGATGTTAAACTAAAGTTTTAAAAATGATACTGACATTTAATCTGACAAGAATATTTTAATACTAACTGAAAATAAAAATACAGGCAAAGTAAGTGAATATGTTCACAATATGTTCACATGTCTCCTCTTTGTACAACTTATTAGAAAGTATAACTATGACTCAAGGCATTAATAGCTCATAAATACCAATGTGATCATATTAATGGTACTAATCTAATATCTATGCCATTTTATGTCTCCAATATTTGAGAAGCTCAATATTCCTGAAGAACAAGAGAGAATGTACCTCTCCCCACTCACCATATACAACACTTTCCCCTCCATAAGACCAAATAAGATTCTCTAGGAGGCATTTATATTAAAAAATAGTCTGACTATTTATACTTGCCATTTTGTACAAAGTCTATCATCCTTGACACACACCTTTCTGTTTCTTTTAATTATGTAAGTTAATGGACAAAAACAGATATTTTAGGGTTGCCTATCAGATCAAATTTATCAGACATACTTGTCTCTATTTTGTTTTAATATGTGACAGATGCTAGAAAAATTATTGAAAAATTTATGCAAAGTCAGTGTTTGATTTGTGTCACATGGAACTAGACATGTGTATGTGATAGTGAAAGAGTCATAATTTCTATTTTAACATCTTTTACTGCACAAAATCAGGATTACATGATATAGATTGTTTTTCAATAATTCTCCCATAACCAAGTTGATTTTTTTATTATGGAAATAAAAATAGCCAATCAGTTCCTCAGGAAACCACAATATTAGGTAAATGATTACAATGCAGAGGCATTGGAATGAAGATTAAAGCCTACATTAGAATAACTAGAAATAATTTGCTATAGCTGGATCAATGTGCATATATTTGTCAGTAAGACAGACCATATCTAGGAGTTTGGGAAAGAAGAATTTCCAGTGAAGGCTTTTGGAAAGAATATCTTTTTTAGAAATGTAAAGGTTTATGCGGCACCTGAAATTGAATGAAAGCATCAGATTTTAATATATTAGAAAGTTCAATGGATGGAACTAGAGAATATCATGCTAACTGAAATAAGCCAATCCCCCCAACCAAAAGCTGAATGATTTCCCTGATAAACAGATGCTGATCAATAGTGGGGTGGGGAGGGGGAATTGGGAAAAATGAAGGAACTTTGGCTTGTGTAGAGGGGAGTCAGGGGAGAGGTGGGGTTGTGGGGATGGGAAGGACAGTAGAAAGAGATAGACATTATTGCCCAATTTGCATGTATGATTACACTACTGGAGTGACTTTGAACCATGTATAGTCAGAGGAATGAGAAGTTGTACTCCATTTGTGTACTATATGTACTATCAAAATCCATTCGACTGTAAAATAAATAAATAATTTTTAAAAAAGAAAATTCAATCTGGGCATCATTGTAGAGAACCAAAGGAGACCAAACTAAGACTTGGAGACCGCATAAATATCATTTTTAGAAATAGAAATAATAGTGGGTTGGAGAAGTTAGGTGACTTACTGGATTTTAAGGAGAAAAAGAAGGAAAAACAAAAATGTTTAGGTTTTTTTTGTGTTGTGAACAAGGAAAGATGGTGACATTATTCTCTGAGATGAGAAGCATGAAAGGAATAATTTTATATGAATTAAATATATCATAGTAGCCTTTGGATTTTAGATAGCATTACTATCGTATTCTAAAAAGGAAAACCTGAGAACTGTAGAGGTTAATTAAGTTATCCCATAACTGGTTAATTGTATGACTCCCATAATATAGCACAATGTGTCACCTAAAAACTGTGCTGGTTCCTCTATGTCAGTGCTATGAAAATATAATATATAAAGATCACACAGAGCCAAAGAATGTGAAGACAACCCCTTTGTATGGGATACACAACATCCTGGTCTCCTGGAAAAGAAAAGTGAGAGCAGAATGAATGTGATCTCTTGCCAAAGTTAATGTGTGATCTTTTGTAGCTAGTTTAAATTAACAGAACTGAAAATAGATGCCTTGTCTCACAGACTCTTAAATTTCAAGGAAGTGATACTCTGGATCACACTGTGAGGACCACAACTCTGTGCTTAAGCTCTCTGAAAATCCGCTTGTTCCATTTTTACTACAATGGAGGTGTGATAGGGTAATAGGATAGTTGACTATAGCTAAGTGCTCTGTTGAAGATTTCTACAACAGAAATAATGATTATAGAAATAATGATTCTGGTTACAGAGGGAATTTGGTGGTTAAATAAAATCTTGCTATGCAGCAAAGCCTTTGTGTGTTTCCTAGGCAACAAAAATGTTTAAGAAATGGTAGCAGTTTAAGTAGAAAATACTTTACAACTAACGGGAAAAAATAATATTTTGTTTTATAGGTGATGTATGGTCTGTCAATATTGAAAAGAAAAGAAACTGGGTGGGTAATAGTGTAGGAGATGGAATCAGGAGCACTTAACAATATACTACAACTGGGTTTTGTTTTTGAATCTTAGTTATTTTACTTAGTTGATTTAATATTCTGCATTTTGCAGTTATTAAGCTGAAATTCCTACTAATCTCTATTTTAAGCAGTGTGTGAATTTTTAAAAACCTGTACCATATGTCAATTCTCTTTGGAGTAACTATCTAAGTGTGAAATCTACCTGTGAAAAACTATTTCCAATGTGTGAAGTGCATTTTTCAAACTGGTAAAGATGATAAAACTATTCTGATCATGGCATAATGGATCACCACTATTAAACTTTAATATACTTGGCACAGATTATTTGGAAATCAAACTAGGGGGAAAAAGTGGAAGTTTGCTAGAATACATATTTGAACTAGGATAAGTGTTACAGAAATATATTTGCTAAAAATATGTTCATATTTCAAACTTCATAGATTTTATTAGCAATTCCTAGTACACCTTGTCTTATTTGATTTCAGAATATTCCACAAATTTTTTAATTTCATTAAACACTTAAGTTAAATTGAATTAAACACTGCTTTTCTTTTGAATAAATGCTGTGAGATACAAGTGTTAATGACACTTTTACTGTCAGCCATTTGATAGAGAAAAACTTTGCTGATTGGAGAAGGAGACCTGTCTTTGGTACTTAATTTTCAGGGTCCTGCTAAATCCTTCTTATATGAGGAGAGCTAAAAATACAATTCCTAAAATTCAATAGGATACAAGTGCAATTGAGAACCATGTTTAAAACCACCATGCTCTCATCTTTTATTCTTTGGTATTTATATTGACCCAGAACACAGTGTGCATGTTTTGCTCTCATGGATCATTGATTTCTAGAGCATCCATGAAATCTTAAGTTTGCATAGCAAAGCTTTCTAGGAAAAACAGCATTTCCCTTATTGATATTTTGCTTTCCAAAATGCAATATTTTATGTTTATTTCTGGTTCTCTTTAAATATTAATTAGAAATTAATTGGCAAAATAGGTTTATTGAAAGAGAGGGAGGGAGGAAAAGAAGAATGGGTCAGATTTTCTACCAAGATTCTGCCCATATAAATAGAAATGATCTAATTTTAAAATAATCAAACATAAAATATGTTCTTTATAATTTCACACATATATTTTGGATTTTCTACATGAATTTATGAGAAATTTACCACATACTTCAAACTATATTATGTTCTAACACTGATGATTGTAAAAAAAAAGCTAAAAATATGAAAATGTTGGCATGTATTAACCCTCAAAGTAATAAAAACATTTTAATTTGTAGTATTTAAGAAAATACTATTATTCAAATACAATTATATTTTTATCATAAAACAAATTGGTTAGGCATATTATCTACTTCTCTGAGCATTTCAAGTAGAATTTAATGTATGCAATATAATATTTTTAGAAGTTAGAATATTTGCTCTATGTTGACAAGTTCATATTGAATAAATAAAAATGAAACCTGACCAACTGAACCTCAAGAATCATCTGTTTTATTGATTTCTTAATCAATAATCAAAGTAAATTTGAGAATTATTTTTTTATCTAAAGCATATAAATACCATTAAGGAATAGTAGATTTATTTAAATTATGAAAATCTGGAAAGATACAGGAAGAATTTTCTGTGCATTCTAATACCAATAATCAGTGATTTTTCCTAATTAACTGGGTTAATTTTGATCTTATGGATACAATTGGTGGAACGAATTGTGTTTTCTGTTTACACGGGTTTTACTGCTTATGGATTTACAAGGCATTTTGAGGCTTTTCCTCTTGCCAGAAAGCAATCATAGTGTAGAGTCATGCATTTAATACATTAACTTTATTTCTTAAATAGCAGTATTTGTTCAATTTGTTCTAATTTTCCTTTCCTTCTAATTTTAATATGCTTTGTATGGCAGTTTCTATGTTAATCAGAATAGTTCACAGTAGTTGCACTATCCAGACTTAAGGTTTCCAAAGTCAATACAGCAGAAAAGTAAAGAGTGTGTAGGTAGCTTATTGCCAATTAATTAATACCTAATAGGGGATAATATAATTTCTGAAGGCTTATCACACATAAGCCATAACCAGTTTCATAGTCTCTGCCTAACTGCAAGGTATTCTGAAAAATGTAGATAAGCATCTGAAATATTAGATGAACACCACCTTCTCTGTCCTTGTCCCTTGCACATAGTAGGTATTCAGTACAGCATCTTGATGAGAATATTGTATGAATCAGAGTGCATGGCATTATAACAAAAGGCAGAGACATAATGTTATTGAAGAAATTCTAGGGACTTAAAAAAGGCTAGTTAGTATGAAACAGATTTGAAACAAATGAAAGGATAAAATGCAAATCAAAAGAGGGCATGATAAGCTAATCTCAATATTTAGAAAACTTTGACAAATAATTGCTCCACATTGTGAACATTCTCTCTTAATATTCGTAAGAGGATACCCAAGATTTTCAGTCACTTGGTAAGGAATCTCAAAGGTTTCTAGACTCTATCACCACATATCATGACTTCAAGTACTCTTCTCAAAGGAAAAGTAACAAAGCAGAATTATTCATTGGGGATTATGGTGATAAAATATTCACAGTTCCTATTAATGCAGTAATGTGCCAGTTTTTAAATTACTGAACTATTCTGTTTGTTATTTCCAAGGGATTCTTATTAGCAAAGATAGAACATACTAACATAGTTTTGCTTTGGGATTCATCACATGTCTGATTAGAGAGTATTTAAAAATATATTTCAGATATCTTCTCCTCATTGCAGCTTGAAATGACAATTAAGTAGTATCAGGGTTGTTAAATTCAGAGACCTGAAAGGACACTGGAACTTGTGAAATTGTACCAGCAATGCACATAATAATTTTGACAGTAAAAAATAAGTGAAAAAACCAGAGTTATAGTTTAAAAATGGATCTAATTCTGTATGCATAGAATCACCCTCCAAAGCATTCTAGACACATACACACACACACACACACACACACACACACACACACACACGGTATAACCTTGGTCCAGCAGACCAAGGCTCTATTTACAAACTTATCCACTTGCCTATTGAATGTCCCACTTAACACTGATCTGAAAATATCTGCTGCCAAGTAGAAAAAAGTTAACACCTACTTTTTACAACTTTTTGAACATCATTAATGCATTCAGCCTTTTTTACTTAAAGAATTCACTCTCATATAAATAGACAACTCCTTATATCTATAGTCAATAATAATCCAAAAGAAATTTATTCAGCTCTTCAATATTTCTTCAGATTAATATAATTAGGTGAAATAAATGGCCCATGTTGTTTTAACCACTATTTCACAGTGTATTTAAATTTTGGACCAAAGGTTTAATTTTCATATTTGAAATTTTTAATGACTCTTTAATAAGAGGTCAAAAATGACTTCAGTAATATTTTCAATGAGTCATCTATACCAAGAAAATATCAGCTATTTGTGAAAATGATCATTGTAGTTACTAATTAGTTGATATCCATTTTATTTTCAAATGGATTTTTTCTAATAATAGAGAATATGGAACGAGCAAAACATCTAAAGCAAAATTATACTTTATATTACCACCTTCCACCTCTCTTAAAACTAGGAAAGAGGATTCTGAGCATGGGGAAGATTAAGATTTTACATTCTTCCCAATCCAAGTATTGACCTGACAATCTATGGACTCCTGAACACTGGATCTGGTGTCTCTGATGAGGGGAAGGGAATCCATGGAAAGACTGCAGCAGGTAGAGCAGCAGGAGCATGGGCCAGAGTGCTTGTGTTGCAAGAACTGGCTTTCTCTGAAGTTTGGTTATGAGGTGTCCCTCAAAGCACAGAAGAAAGTACTGAGGGATAACTGTACACAAGAAGGGAGTGGAAGGAGGAAGGAGGTCACAAAGGCATGCCTTTGCGGTTCATATTTTGTACTGACACCTGACTCTCTCCCCTCTCTCTGCTTCCTGGATATCATGAACTAAACAGCTTTCCTCTATTGCTGCCTGTTTACCATGATGCTCTGGCTCACCTTGAGCCATAGTGATGGAGCTGGTTGACGATGGACTGAACCTCTGAAACCATGAGCTCAAAATAACCTTTTTATTTCTAAGTTGTCATGTAGCGTGCTTTAGTCACAATGATAAAAGCTGACAAACACAAGTGTCAAGGGAGGGGCGTTTTATATAGCCAGCTGGTCTAGTTGTGGTGTTTATCAAAAGCAACCAAAGTTTTTACAAGCACCATGAACCTCTGATAAAGCAACATCATGAAAACCACCCACAATATTAAGCCTCACATCCCACCTTCCTGCAAATCCAAGCTTCAGTATTTTAACAGTTTCCTCCTCTTTTTTATGATTTATGTTCTGTGTCCACAGCTAATTTAAGGGTCTTTCTGATGACCAGAAAAGAAAACTTGTTTGTAATGGTGTATTTGCTTAGAGGGCAATCTCAAAAAGCATTTTCCTGATAATTCCTAACTTAACTATTTTTAAATATTTCATAGAAAATTCCTATACTAAACAGAAGCCTACAGGTGTTGAGTTAAAAAGGCATAGAAAATTCCTATACTAAACAGAAGCCTACAGGTGTTGAGGTACTCAAAGAAGTTTAAGAGAATACACATACCAATAGCCAGCCCCATAGACCTTCTGTGATTGATGTGAACTCAATAATTTAAACAAGTGGATCTGGAACACAATATAGCAAAATGAAGCCATCACATTCTGGCTTCAAAGTTCAGATGCTGCTTAGCTCCTGCTCATCGTTGATAGGTGGACATGTGGGTTTGGTCTTGCCAAATTTTATGATTTTTATACAAACTGAGAAATATAGCAAAACCATAAGATTGTGATATGCTTAAAGAAGTGTGAAAGGAAGAAATATTGGAAAGGGAAGAAGCAAGAAAAGAGAAATTGAAGCAGAAAGGTGCATGTGGATGCACAAGAAGACCCCAGGTTTCTGCAGTAAGGGATACATATTTCTCTTCTCCCTTGGGCTCCATACAGTGACTGAAAGTCATTTTGTGGCCAATGATCTACTGTTCAGCCTATGGTGCTTATCTTGTATGCTTGTTTGCTCTTTCACAGAATAAAGGGATGATCCAATTAATGATAGATAAATATGTAGGTAGAGCTGATAAAGTTCATATACTGAAAGTCTAGAAGTATTCAAATACATTGTAATCAGCAAAGTGGATGCCAGGAACTGAACCATCATAGAGGACAAGGCAAGTTATTTGAAAATATAGATGTTTCAGGTAGAGACTAAATTTAAATCAATACCCCAAATGAAATCTTATATTTACTTCTGGAAATCTGACTGCATTTATGAAGTTTACTCACAGTCTAAGTAGGTTAACATCACTTTTACTTCAGTAAACATGTACTGCTTTATATTGAATTTTTAAAAATTTTATCAATTTTAATGTATAAACTATGTGTGTACATTTATTTCTAACTTTAGGCCTATATGCTAGTCATTTTTTAATGCAAACAAACATTAACTGAAAGACTAACTTATGTAAAACTAATGAAATGACTGAAATTTACATTAATTTTGTTCTGTAACATGCAAACTGTAGGCACTGAGGAGGTATAGGGATGTGTAAAGGTTTAGAGGAAAATATTAGACAGCTAAGCAAAACACACACACACACACACACACACACACACACACAAAAGACAATGTCAATGAAAAGTGTTAATGAGGGGCAGAATTGAATGTGAGATTGAAAAAAAACTACAAAGAAAAGGAAAGGACCTTTTTTTTTTTTTTTTTTTTTTAAAGAGTGGTATGAGCCACAATCCAGGTATGTGCCATTAGCTATTGGAACTGCTGGATTACATAATCAAAATATCAAAGCAAAAAATTCTAGGAACAAAGGGCAATCCAGCAGAAACCTGAAGACATGACATATTTACATTCCTGTCAATATCCTTCAAATAATGAAAACAACAAAAATATTGAGGACAATGATATGAATAGCATACAATTACATAGAACTAAAAAGCATATAGGGAAACCTAAGAGAGGGAGGTAGTTTTCATAAAGCAGATATTAATGGATTTCCAAGTAGAAAAATACCTGAATAGATTGTGCTAAGATCAGTTTTTTTCTAATTATACTCCTTCTCTATCTTTCTGCATTTTAGCTTCTGTTACTGATTTTGTGTAGACTTCATTCTTTCCTACCATCACTGCCTTACCACCTGTTCTCACTGCCCATCACTCTCCACTGTGCCTGCAGCTAATAAAATGGTTGTTAACAATTAGCATTATAACCTGGAACTGAGAGAGTCTTGTCATACTAATGACCCAAGAGGTAAAGTGGATTACATAATGAAATCAGAAATCAAAATGGAATCAGACATTTCACCAGCAACATAAAGATGGAAGGCAGTGAGCATATAATTCTGGAATGTATACCATATGCTCTCAAAATATTTCACCCCCCAAAATGGTTTATATACTAAAAGTATCTTCCCAGATAACTTTCTAATAAAAAGATTGATTTCTTACCTGCAGTTTTTCTGAAATGTACCTTATATACATCTTTCTCAAGATGTTGTTCTGAGAAATTCTCCATAAAAAGAAAATCAGAAAACCAAGAAAGAGATAGAGGTGCATTTGGAGCACAGGTATCCTTTACAGGAGGGAAGAGAAGAAATTCCAAAATAATGATAATAGACAATTCCAGGAAGACATTACAGACCCAGAGAAGCAACCAGTCTAGACTAGAGTGGGAAGATACCTGCCCCAGAGGGATATATCTAATAGGAAAAACAGTAGAGTACCACAGGAGTAGATTATCACAAAGTTTGGAGGCCACATAATTTTAAAAAATAAGCCATAAAAATTTTGGCAAAACAAGGAGGAGGGAGTTGCCCAATAAACAATCTTCATATGTAGCTTAAGCCAGGTATAAGCAATATTTAGTCATCAGAGTAACAAACACTCTTGAGAACCTAACCTTTTTGTATCACTATACTATATTGACTGAAAGAAGAGGGGAAGATTTGTGGGTAAGAATGTAAACTATTTAAATTTTTATCTTTGTTATTAAACATTAAATAAACATTATCTAATATTCAAAATTTGAAAATAAGAATTGTAGAGAGTAGAATATTGATTATCAGAGTCTGGGAAGAGTAGTGGCCATAAGGGAATAGAAAGAGTTTGGTTACAAAATTATAATTACATTGGAATAAATTGTAGTGTCTTGTAGTATGGTATGGTGACTATAGCTAACAATTTACTGCATATTTCAAAGTAGGTAGAACATTCACAATACGAAAGAATGGTAAATATATGAGGTAATGGAAGTGATAATTAATTTGAATTGATGATTATCAATTATATACTTGTATCAAAATATCATAGGCATCCCTTAAATGTGTAAATTTTATTTCAATTAAAATTTTTAGTTGTATGAAATATCAGCTTTCATTTTTATTAGTAGTGTAACCATTCCCTAAACAAATTTTATTTTGAAAATTATTTTTATCTATGAAAATACCATGATATAACTTAGAAATATGGAGGTATATAAATCTTTTAAAAATCTAAAAGCACTGAAAAATATGTGCTGGAAAGTATGAGTTAGACAAGACAGGAAAACTGTCATCTTTCATTATAACTTTACCTTTTAAATCTTTACCTGTTCTGTTGATAAAAGTATTCAAGTTAACTAAAGAAAATCCTAAAGAGAGACAACTTTCCTTCTAACTTTGTTAACTAAAATACTTCAACTGAAACACATGTGATCATTACATGTCCAGCTCCAGGTGTAGGAGCTATTGATCAGAGAGAAACCAATTATATGTCTGCATCTTTTATCAAATAACACAGCAAGGGGCTGGGATTGTAGCTCAGCGGTAGAGCACTCGCCTAGCATAGGCGGGACCCGGGTTCGATTCTCAACACCACATAAAAATAATGGCATTGTGTTGTGTCATCTACAGACAAGATTCATTCTCTCTCTCTGTCTCTTAAAAAAAAAAAAAAAAACACAGCAAGATGGGAAATAAGACCATCACAGTGACCTTCCAGGATAACTTGAGAAAAGGATGCATGAAGGTAGAACACATTTAATATTTAAGAGAATATTCTAACTTCTTAATATATCAAATATTATTTAAACAGGATACTTGTGACCTTTTATAAAAGACAAATTTATTTTATTCTGTCCATAGAAATTTTATCAACAGACCTTCATACAAAATTCAGTCTCATTTACTTATTGATTTGGTAGTCCAATTTCAAGGTATTGGAAAGTTCTGCATGAATGTCTCCCAAGGCCAAACATGCAGGAGTTTAGGAAAGAAACATTTTGTTTCTAGGTTGACAAGAACAATAAACATTATACTACATCAGAGCATTCTTACATGAACAAGCAGAATAGCCCCAAGAAAATAAGATAATTCAGTTTTAAAGGCTTTCATTAAAAAATAAATTAATATGTTCACTCTCAGTTCAAATTTTTCCTTAGGACAGTAAAGTGGCTGCTAGTGAACATGTGTTGTGACACTTCCTTTCATTGATAACTTTAATTAAAATTTTAATGAGAAGAAAAAAGTAAGCAAAGGTTATAGAACATATGATGAACAATGAAAATAAAGACTGTTCTGAAATATGGGACTTGGCAACACTGCTGATAAACATGAGGGAGGAAGCTCTTGTTCAAGCCCTGGCTATGCTGGTCTGAGCTTAAAAAACCTGTCAGTGTAGTGATTTGTTCCCTGATTTACTTCCAACATCCACCAAATAGGGGTAATAGTACCTGCATCATATTATAGTCATGAATGTTTGAAGAAATAATATGTGTACAGTGTTAGGACAATGTCTGACACCCAGATTAAGCATTAGCTCTCTGCTTGCTATTGTTACTGCTGTTTTCTTAGCCCAGTGTTTCCTTTAATATGACATGCTATGTATACTTTTCTTAAAACTTGGCAGAGATAGGTGTATTTCATTTTATTTGAAAATGATTCTGAAGTATTGTGTAGCTCATTTAGTGCTATTCTTTTGGAATATAGTAAAGATTAGTTTTCTATCATTACTATCTGACCCAGATGTTTCATTCCAGTGGAATATTTAGTTCATAGAAAAAAAGAGAATGGGGGTGAATGGGCAGCAGTCAGTAATTAGTACATAAAAGAAGTAATTTAGAAGGATAATAGCCAGAAAATGAGTTTTCCTACTAGACTTGTTTCTTAAAAGATCAACTTGTTTCACTGACATTAGCCTCATTCTCACATATACTAGCAAACACTCTGCTTTCACAAGCAATTTTTAGGTGTTTATTATTACAATTGTGGCTCTTCAGTCAAATAGACCCATATCATCTCTTCTCTTTCTCTCTCCCCCCCCTCTCTCTCTCCCTCTTTCTCTCCCTCTCTCTCTCTCTCTCTCTCTCTCTCTCTCTCTCTCTCTCTCTCTCTCTCTCTCTCTCTCTTCACTCTGCCCCTGTCATTACCACAACATCAGTAGGACAAGGACACTAAAATGCTGGCTATTAGAATTGAAGCACACCTTCCACTTTATGTTTGATCTTTTAGAAAAGTAGATGCAATGTGCTAATTGAATAGAGTACAAAGGATAGGGGGGCCCTAAAACAAAAAAAAATTGCTGAAAAATTTTGAAAGTATTTGCATAATACAAATTCTTTGTTATGTGGTAAGGCAAATGTATTACAAATGGCAAAATTATTTGCACAAATTTGTATCCATTCTATGGCAAAACAAGAATATGTCTGTAGATTTTTCAAATTCAAATTTAGTATCATTGTGTTTGTTTATTTGTTTGTTTTTGGTATTATGGTATTAATTGTTTTCTTTAATTTTATCAAACATAATTATAAAACACACAAGCACACAAAAATTCCCAACAACAAATGCTACTGACACCAATAAAATGAATGAGATAAGTGTGTCTTGTTGTGTTTTACTGCTTAATCATATCCTCTGGCTACTTATTCATTTTATGCTCAAGAAAATCACTAATTTAATTAGGTAACTTAATGTTGATGAAAGGTCCTTCTGTGAATCAGTAAATTTCTGTATTGTGATGTGCCATATGTCCTTTCATTACTATTCCCAAATAGGTCCAAATTATGCCCAGGATGTTTTCTAATATCCTTGATCATATATCTGAGAAAAGATTTGGCTAAGCCTGCTTACCTTTTTAATTTCTTCACACATATGAAAGTCATATTCAGTGATGACAATCTAACTTTAGGGAAGCATAGATTAATTACAAATCTCTTTATTCTTTCTAATAACTTTTTTTCTTGTTTTAACACTCTGTTGTTTCCCACTAAGTTCTTCTAATTGATCAGTTTGATGAAGTCCATTGGATCTAATTTATTTCTGAGAAGAGTAAGAAGTCATGGTTACTCTCAATCATGTTATTTTGTTCTAAGTTTGACTAAGAACAAAAATAGAAGAAAGAGTGAGCTAAACATGTTAATCATTTTATCTGAAAGACACAGTCATATCTGTCTCCCATTAGATATTTGTAGGAGGTATTGTAGGATCTTTCTACCCTTGAGTTTGATAACTTCTATATGTATTTTACTTACTTTCCATACTTAGAAAATTGCAAGTGAGTCAGCATTGCTTACATGCACTAATGAAAATACCATATAAAGAAGAAAACTAATACTCATTATTTTGCATGTTTTAGGAAAAAACCTACCAATAGGAGTCAAAGACAGCACACATAGTCCTTAAGGTGACTTCTACTTTCACTCAAAACATGATTTTCTGTCAAGTTGAAAACCTTCATTAATACTTGTTGGGTTGTTTCTAGATACAGACATAATAGTAACAGTAAACATTTTATTATTAATTGATAATAAAAATGATAGCTGTTTCTAATTTGACACCAATAGTGCACATGGATATCTTATCTCTTATAATTAAAAAAAACACATGAAAGCAGATATTCTTAATCCTATTAAACAGATAAAGTAGCTGCATCACAGATTAGGCACTTTTCTCAAAGTTCTACTCAAGGTCTAAATTCAAAGAAGGTTTTCTGTGTGTTCCAGTAAGCTTTTCTGATATGAAGTAAGTTTTTGAATACTCTAGGGGTTTTGAAGAGAGTATCAATGGGGTAATAAAGACAGCTCCCTGTGCAAGTCAGAACAGCTTCTTATATATATACTCTACTCTCTCCCATTAATTTTCTTCTTTGGCCCCTATAGATCTACCTCTGTTACACTTTGCTTTTTCAATTATTACACTATGATTTTTCCACTGGCTCATTACATATTCTCCTGGTGGGCTTCCAGAAGATGGAAATTTCAATAGCATTTCACTTAAGAATCTGTGGCTCTTCACACAAATCTTCATGTCACTCCAGTGGCAGTGCAGGGTAACAGCATATCACAGAGATGAAGGTGCAGGCCAATGGGTGAGCATGCTCCTTCCCCAGATGATGACTTTCTGAGCTTTGCAGAGGGTTCTGTAAGGTAAAATTCAAGGGTTTCACCAAGAAGGTAAATAAATGTTTTACACAAAATCTTAGTGCTTTCACACTACTGAAATTTAAATTTCATTTAAAAATTTATAGGTTGATTTCTCTTTTCCAGCATTACAATGACATCCAATTGTCATTAAGGAAGAACTACTCTATACATGAGGCCAATTTTTTATCAAGAAATTAGATCTATAAGGCACATTCCAGTTGTTCCTTGTTTTGTTTCTTTCCATTTGTAAAACTAAAATATATATGCATAAAAGTAAACAATGTTTATATCTTTATCTAGATGAATTACAACAAATTTAACCCATCCATGTATTGAGCACATATATCAAGAAAGAGCCACACAATCTCTTCTTTCTCCCGGTTAATCACTATAATCTCAGTTTTTCCTTGAAAGATCAATAGTCTTCAATTGACTTTAGCCTTATCCTCAAAGGTTAATACAAATGAATACTTTTTCATAAATTCAGGTTTGTTGGGAATAATTGTAAGATTCTTAGCACATTTGTACACACAGCATCAAAATATGTTGCATGTAGGTGGGAATAGTATGAACAGGACAGGTCATATCCTGACAATTACTCAAGCTGAGTGAGGAACAGATAGAAGCTCACTACATCACTTTGCTTTTTAATTTACTTAAAAATATATATATAATTATAAAATGTCAAAATATAGCAATTTTATGCTTTGTCTGTATACCATTAAAAACACTATTCAGTTATTCAAGTATGGCCATTTGCTACATACTCTCTAGCTCTTTAATTTGATCATCTCAAGATAGCTAAGTGAAGTTTTTCTTCTACTTTGTCTGGAACTGGGTGCTCATTCCACAATTTCTGGCTCTCCTGGGAGTAATGAAATGGACTCTAGCAATGAGTTAAAGTGTGCAAATGTCAAGCCAGTATAGCATCACCATCTAGAGGTTGAAATGATAACTGCAAATTTCCTCACCTTTAGGTGTCCATACACACATGAGCTCACACACACACACACACACACACACACACACAACTTTCAATTTGAATGTGCATAGCAGTTTATGTGAATATGGAGAAAATAATGTTTGCTTTTGTTTTTTTTCTCCAGTTGAGTTTCCAGAAAAAGATCATAGCACAAAGCAGGAACCACCTGTATTTACAGATGGCATAGGCAAAAGTAAATTATAGAGTCATGTGTCAGCAGTACTCTAGCACATTTCAACCAAAGATGAGCCTCCCACATGTCAGACAAACCACCTACAGCAGGACCACAGCAGTGACAGTGTTTTTTAGCACATTCCTGATAATGAAATCTATGTTGAACTCAACACGAATGGCTTTTCCTTTTTCTTGGCAGTCAACAGCCTACACCATTCTGCAGTTGACTGTTTAGTTTATTCGCCCCTCTGGGTAGGCATGCCTATGGGAATAGATTAGAGATCTTGTGAAAGTATTTTTTTTTACTCTTATTGTTGTACTTGCTACAAATAGCATCCTTTTGCATCCAAAGAAATAATTGACATGGTGGTGTTTGATATTAAATACCTTATTTACTATAATTAACATTATTTATGTTATTAACTAATTCTTATTTAAGTCTGAAAAACTATGCAATAAATTTTTAATGCAAACCATTAGTTAACCCTAACTGTTTGTTACCATTTATTTATTCAGTAAATGTTTACTGAGCTCTTTCTATGTGCCAAAAAATAGAAGAGACTTTCCTGACCTGCTGGAAGTCCATAGCCTAGAGTGACTCATTCAAAGTAAAATACAAAATCATAGTGATAAACTTGATTCTGCTTGAGGAAATAGGAAAATGTTTTGGGTATAAGGAATCATCTTGAAGGATGAATAAAAACTGTCAAGCTAAAAATATAGACAAGGACATTCTGGACAGAACAAAAAAAGTATATGTTAAGATTTTAAAGGACATGATTTGTTGAAGTGTGAAGCTTATATAGTATCTTGGAAAAATAACAGTCGAGACCATGGCTGAAAATATAGTCTGGGGTTAAATTAGAAATGACCTTGTATACCTTAGTAAGTATTTTGTGCTCAAATATATAAGAACAGACTATAAAAGACAATAGGAGAGTTTTTAACTAGCAAATGGAAGACTCTCTATATGTGTTTTAGAAAGACAAATCTGATGAGAATAGTAAAGCATAATTGGAAAATTGAGGGTCATGACAAGCTAGAGCAGCACTACAGTGGTCCAAGAGAGATTTGATGAGCACTTCAACTGATGTAGTATGCCTGAGGCACAATTAATATTGATTGATGTATAATTTAATGTAATATGGAAAAAAGGAAAAATTATTGAGGTGTCTCTGAGGTTCTTAATTAAATTAATGAGCAGCTGGTAATACATAAAACAATTATTCAACATAGTAGTAGAAGGTACATTTTTGTGAGAGTTTTGTTCCATTTGCTTTCCCTTACCATTGCACTAAGTTCGGGGGCATGCCTTAATTGATAATTGGAAATATATATCTTAGATTCCGGGGAACTACAAAAAATGAACTTACCAGCTAGAGACAGAGATATTAGGTCACCATTGCAGGGTGTGCTGAGAGTTAAGTGAACCCAGTTCACTATGCTGGAGGAAACAAAGCATTGCCCACTTCCACCAGAATTCTTATAGCCATGATTATTTGATATCGTAACTATTTATTTATTGATATTCATATTGTGACATTTAAAATTGCTGGGGAAAGTCTGATGTTTTTATTTGTGGTAATGGGGGATAGTACTGGAATTGAACCCAGGGGCATTGAACCACTGAGCTACATCCCCAGTACTTTTTAATTTTTTATTTTGAGAGAGGTTCTAACTAGGTTTCTTAGGGCCTCCCTGACTTGCTGAGGCTGGCTTTGAACTTGCAATCCTCCTGTCCTAGCCTCCAGAGTGTCTGAGATTATAGACATGCACCAGAGAAGTCTGGTTTTTGAAGTTAATTAAAAATATAGTTGTATAAAATATTTTAAGTTTTTGGAAATTATAAATATATTTCTCTCTTAGAAATTAAGCTTGAATAGGGTAGTTCAGAGCCAAGATTCTAAAGCCAGATGACTTGGGTTTGAATCCTGTTACTTTAGCAAATTGTCCTGAGACCTTGGGTGATATATTTCTCTTTGCTGTGCCTTAGATTTGTCTCATACCAAATGAACAGATAATAATAATAATAGTACCTCTTCATGGGGGTATTATTCACATAAAGCTGCTTAATATTCAAAATACTTAGAAAAGTATCTGAAATAAATTAAATACAATGAGTGCTTGCTAGTTATTTTATTTAATAAAATATTTATATAATTCTGTCTACATGTATAAAATGAAAAAAAATCAAGCCTTAGCTTTTCATTGCAAAAAATATAAAGGTTTACACTTTTATTGGTTTATTTTGACAGTAGTTATATATTTAAATCCTAAAATGATAAATGAATCCAAAGAATGTTGATGTAGTTGTTTCTGCATTTTCTCAATCTAATCTTAACTGTAAGATAGCTTGCCTTTTAAAATTGTTAAATATGTGTTTATTTGTGTTTAAACCATAGGAAAGGTCATAGGAAAAACATTGACAGTTGGAAGTATCCAAACAAAGCATTACAGTATGTCCCCTAGTAAAGTTCAAAGAATTTAACATCTCATGTGACAATCATTCCTGAAGCAGTGAGAAATGTCACTTTTCAGTTTTTCCTAAAATAATGGCAACAGTGTAAATGAGAAAGGGTGTGTGTAAAAAAAAAAAACAGAATCATCATACATATAGTGTTTATATTCTGTTACTTTTATGACATGTAAGTCACTTTAATTGCTTAAATGTGAAAGGTATATTTTTCTGTCACTGGTGAGACTTTGGTCCTTAAGGAGTGGGCATTGGACCAATAGACTTAGACAAATAGCTCACCTGGGAACTGGTTAGAAAGGTAGACAGAGAAGATTCTGACTTGTTAGTCCTTATTTATTTTCTGTGTTTTATCCTCTAGCTGGAGAAAAATATGTGAGCCCATTGAATTTGTGTTGACCCTTTCTCATGTTTGCATACTTTCTCTTTAGTTTCAGCTCCTCACTTTGTAAGGTGTGTTGGTATAAGAAGAAAAAATTAATTCTTGTTCACCTGGCTTCTTTTCTAACCTTTCCAGGTGTTTTAATGAAAGTGGTAACTCTTTTCCTTTTAAATAGTACAATAATATTCAAAACCCAACAGGGATGACAAAACTTGAAACCATCCAAAAAATTAAAATCTTTGAAAACTTCTGATCTCTACCATTTTCATCCCAGTTGGGACATGGGAAGCCTTTCTTTCCCAGATCTCTGAAATCCTGTGCCCTCTCCAGTGTTTTGCCTTTGCAAAGTGAAAGGGAATGAGAATAATTAGGGGAAAGAAGAACATACAAGATGCTATGTGGCTTATAGTCTCATTTCTAGGAAATCAAATGTTTACAGAATAGAAAGCAATGATATGACGTTTTCTGATGTAGTAAAATAACCTAACGAATAAGACTGAGTGCAGTTCTAAGGGGTTTGGCAATTAACTGAAAGAACTTCTCTAAATTTCAATAAAAGTCCAACTTCACTGTGTTTTATAAGCAAAGAAACAAAAGATACAGTTGATGACAGATGGTCTGAGTCACTGACCAAATCAAGTGACCAAATCAAGAGTCAAAACTCAAGTTTCCAGCCCCTAGTTTTATTATACTACTATCAATCCCCCCAACTAAGATATGTATTCTTTTTCCAATTTGGATGAATTATGAATATAATAAATAGAACTCTGTGCATAATACTATTTATCTGAGTAAAAGCCTACCAAGTAAATTTGGAAAGGAACAGTGAGAAAATCTAAACCCATGGCAACTATTTGGCAAAAGACTTGGTATAGATATTGAACTGCACTTGCAAAACAACATACACAATTCCTCTTGCAATTTAGCAAATTATTCCAATGGCCTATAACATGATTGATTTGGAGATTTTCATGTGGATTATAATTATATCTTAACTTTTAAAACTATAGCATTACCCATTTAGTTAACAGAGTACATTGATAAAAATCACAGTGTCCCCTAGTGTACATTAAAGTTGTTAAGCAGAATAATTTATGCAGATTACTTATAGAGTTAATATATGTTAAATATGTTTAATTACACTCCAGAACTTAGTTTGCTGTGCACACACAATTATTTTTAATTATAAAAACAGATATTTTGGAGATTTATGTTCAACCTGTTATACCGCTAGTTAGTACTGTTCCTTGCTTTCTTCTTTGCTTCACAAAATAAAGAAAACATATTAACATTTTCAGCCAAAATCTTCCTGTTACGGAAAAGCTCATATACATTTTAACGTAAGCTTTCTCTGAGATTCAAAAATCATCAATTTCTTTCTTAACCTTATTTTAAATACATACTTACTACCAAGAGATATAGTAAGAAAGCAAAGAGAGAAATAGTTTAAAGATGCAATAAGATGCAATAATACAACTGGGGAACAATACTGGAAAGATAAAGGAAATAAGGGTAAAACTTTTTTTTGTTGTTTTTGTTTATATATATATTTAGTTGTCTAGGACTGAATGCTTTTATTTGATTTTATGTGGTACTACAATCAAACCTTATATCTTCAAGGCAACTGGTCTACAACTGAGCTATAACTCCAGACCTGGCAACGCCATTTTTATTACAATTTTTCCTTTACTGCTTGATTTCTAATCATATACTATATGTGTAATTTTGATCAGAAATTTTAAAAAATGGGTACATACACATATTACACAATATTTACTCACAATTATTGGTCTTTTGTATATTCCTGTTATTTTTATGTCTACAGAAAAGATGGTTGAACAAAGAATGTTCAAGTGGTAATAACACACATCATGATATAAATAAGCCTAGGAAATTCCAGATTTTATGAAAATAATACCCTTTGCCCTGGTACTTATTTTATATCATGACATTAGGTGCTAGGTTTGTACCATATTAATTTTGCTTTCTGAAGAGTAACCAATGTAATAACATTAGTGAAATAATGTAATCACATTTTAATAATAATAATATTAAGTCAATGATGTTATTTTTGTGTCAAAGTTTTAGTTTACAAATCTATCTGTTGAATGTGAATCCTCAAACTTGAAAACTATATTTTTAATAAAATAACTAAATAGTAAACCATGTACTATATGGTAGGAAAAATATTTTTACCTAGAGAAGCTCAAAATTGTATAATTTTAGTGGACTACTTTATTAGTAATATTATCCTACTAGTAAATAAATGAACACTATTAAGCATAGAATGCAGTTATATTAATAAACAAATTTTCAGACTAAAATTTTATGTATCCAATTGTACTTAAGATGGTATGTTGGGGCTGGGGATGTGGCTCAAGCCGTAGCGCGCTTGCCTGGCATGTGTGGGGCCGGGGTTCGATCCTCAGCACCACATACCAACAAAGATATTGTGTCCGCCGAGAACTAAGAAATAAATATTAAACTCTCTCTCTCTCTCTCTCCCCACTCTCACTCTCTCTTTAAAAAAAAAAGATGGTATGTATTCTATAAATGGTGGAATCATAACAATAATAAATACAAGCTTTTTTATAAGTAATTTTTTCAGATAGAGTCCTCTTTTGATGAATATATGAATACACACAAATCTTTCAATGTTCACTCATAGACATTGTAACTATTTACTAAGAAAATTCTACAAATAAACAAATGCCAAACTAAAGTAAACATGAAGCCTAATATGAGAATACTTATATACTGCTTTATTGATAAATGAAACTAAAATATCAATAAGTGGAGATTATAAAATAGTTGATAAAACTAGAATATTACTTGCTTGCTCTCTGTATTCTTAAATAGGTTTACCATGTGTTATGTGAATTCTACTTTGCATGATTAAAGATGGTTAGTTTTTCTGTTTGAAGAAACTCTGGACAAAAATAGAAAATAGGAGGGGGGATAGTAGGGGATAGGAAAGGTAGCAGAATACAACAATTACTAATAGGGCATTATGTAAAAATGTGGATGTGTAACCGATGTGATTCTGCAATCTGCATTTGGGGTAAAATTGGGAGTTCATAACTCACTTCAATCTAATGTATGAAATATGATATGTCAAGAGCTTTGTAATGTTGTGAAAAACCAATAAAAAAAATAAAAAAATAGGATCTTTTGATGGACACAAACCTATTTTATTTATTTATGTGCAATCTCATTATTTCACCACTTTTCTTTTTTCTTATTTATTTATTTGTTTGCTTGTTTATTTATTTATTGGCACCAGGGATTGAATTCAGGGGCCTTCAACCACTGAGCCACATCCTCATCCCTATTTTGTATTTTATTTAGAGACAGGGTCTCACTAAGTTGCTGAGTCTGGCTTTGAATTCCTGATCCTCTTGCCTCAGTCTCTGAAGCTGCTGGGATTATAGGCGTGTACCACCATGCCTGGCCTTGCTATTCTTTTCTATCCTTTGCCCACGTGTTACTATCTTGGATTTTAAATATTAGCTCTTCCACTACTTCCCCACCCCAGAGTGCTGGGGTCAAACCCAGGGCCTCCACATGCTAGGTGTATACTAACAAATAAATTAGAGTCCCAGTTCAAATATTAGCTTTCTAATGAGGCTTTTCTCCACCTAGTCTTGGCCCTTTAGTTTAGACCTTGGACTAGCGAACATCTGGGATGTATAATTACTGTTATTGTGTTAATATGACCAATGTTGCTATGTCACTGGTTTTAGCTGGCAAGTATCTTTCTGAATTCTCTTTACACGATGATGATGATGATGATGATGATGACAACGATGATGATTAACAATGGAGCTAAGCACTAAATACTGAATTCTGACTAAGGAAAAAGTCCCTAGTCACCTCATAGGCCTCTACAAGATTATAAAGTATTTTAATGTCAACTAAAGTTCTTTTCATCTTTATATTCCCTCAGTGCTTATCTTAGTACTTTCTGCACAATAGGTATACAAAAAATTGTTTGAAAATAATCTCTTTCTTATTGTCATAAAATGATCTAATAATACTCTGATGACCAATACATTTTTTTACACTTTTTTACATTTTTTTTTACAGGGGCTGAGCTCTGCTTTAGGCACTTAGCCTATGTATTAGGTTAAATTAAACCCTCACAAGTCCATGATATAAGTGTTCATCTCATTCTTATTTGACAAGAACTGAGAAAAGGTTAAATAATTTGTCTTGGGCCTTATGGCCAATAAGAATAGTTTTAAAATTAGGCCATATCACAAGAATTTTTTCTTGGACACAATAATTTATCCTATATAGTAGTGCCAATTGTTATTAAGAAATGCATCCAACACAAAATACTTTTTTTTTCTAGTAAAGAGTTCTTAAGATTTAGTTTTATGTTGGTAAAATAAAATCAAACATAGGAAAACCTAATATACACACACCCTTAAGCAATGTTTGAAAAGTGGTGGACAATGCAGTCACACAGAAGATGATACAATGGTGCCTCAAAAAAAAAATAACACGATTTCTGTTTCTTTTGTATTTGTTACCACTTTCTTTCTTACTTTTTATTAAATATTCAAATGAAAATCTAGCATAGTAATAAATTTAGGTGACATACTGATGAATAATTATAAATACAGATAGTACCTGTGTATATTAAAATATTTTATCAATAAGCACTAATGTATGGAAATCATTATTTTAAAGACACTACCCACAATTTCAAAAAAAAAAGATTTAAGGTAAATATAATGGAAATATTAAGTACCCCTATAGTTATATTCCTATGACTAAGTGAATAAAATGTGTGTGAATTTTCTCAGTAGAGCCACTGGTCACTCAAATATCACTTGCCAACCTTTTCAAATGGCATTTTGAGAATCTAGAGCTATGCGAGAAACCTTAATGTAGAGAATATTCTGGGCCCCTTTAATGGTCAAGTTATCAGATTGAACTTTGTAATGGCTAAAAGGCAAAAGAAGATCTCTGGGTGACAAATTATTTCCTAGAAGTACTGTCCAGCCCCTTTGCTTCCTGTTGTTGGTATTTCTGAAGTTTATTAATATATACTTTTAGGAAGCCACCCTAGCCTCTAGCCAGGCAGCTCTGGTTCAAATAAACAAGAAAACACTTGAGGGACTGGGCATGGGTTTCAGTGATAGAGCATTTCTACTATGAAGAAGGCCTTGGGTTTAATCCCCAGAATGGGGGTGGGGTGGGGAACCTCCAAAGGAGTAAGGTAGTTTTTTTTTTCTTTAAAGAAAGTCCTGACATATGGACAATTTAATAAGTTAATATATATAGTTAGAAGTTTCTAACATTTCCTAAAATTGTGCTCATCATTTACCTTGCACATCTCAATGCAGGCTCTAATATTGCTTTAGATTTTAACTTAATATACACAATCATTAAATTGCTACTGATGTTATTCATCTACATTTTATTATCATAAATCTGCAATGTTTATTAAAGTATTTCATAGAGTGTTTCTTCCATATTCTACACTGAGAGTATTGAAATATAGCTGCATTTCTCAACAGTGTGTTCTGTAGAAGGGCAGTTCTACAGCTCTCTGATGTCAATAAAATATGCTACAATAAAACATATTTTAAAAATATAGCAGTTCACATATGCATATTACTGAACCTAAGAAGTCAGAATAGTTTGAATACTTCCTAAATTTATTTGACCAAGAAAAAAAAAACACATTTTTTTTTTATTTGCTAACATCCCAAGGAAATAAATTCACAAAAAAACTCTGAAAATACTGAGATATGTATTTCTCCTTCATAGGTTTTTTAAAATAATTTAAATTTGACGATTATTTCTCTAAAATAAAATTTCATACAATAAATAGACATATAAGTTGTATATTATTATACAGGTAATAATATATATTACATATATAATATTTTATATAATTCTAAGATGCTTGTTTTCCAGATTATTAAGGAAATAGAATATATTCACAAGCCTTGCATGAGACTGTAAGCATCTCTATAGTGAATACAGTTTACAAACTGATGTTAGAACATTTCTATCAAGTGGCAATGGAATACATACTAAGGTCAGAGGAAGGATCCCTGTGCACATCCAAAATTATTATGTGTAATAATATACTGTACACACATTGAAAAATCATCCTTCTTGTATCTACTTTCCCATTTACAAGAATTATTTGATGCATTTCCTGGCCTACAGTAAAAAAAAATATTGACATGAATATGAGGTGATGACAGAGGTTACAATGTCACTCTACCACTAGTTTCATATTTCACCAAAGTTCTCATATGATGCAATACGACAGACAAGGTATTGTAAATCAACTTCCTAATACAAACTTGGTACAGAATGATTGATAATAAACCCAATAAATACTCTTGTAAGTGCATAGTGGATTGTCAAAGAACTTAAGGATTTTCTTTTGTAGGGAAAAACTCTAAGAGAAAATAGAAGTCAAAGATAGCTATCGAGGTTTCAGTTATAATGGTTATAAAAAAGGAATAAGAGACAACTTCTCTGGAATTTGGAATTTGGATCCAAAGTAGATCAACTCTCATATATGCTCATATAATAATGTACATAAGCAAAAATAGCATTTTAATAGAAACTAGAGGATTCCAAATGCCTAGCAACATAAATAATTATCAATATTTTAGATAGGTATAAATCAATAAATAGTTTTCATTAAATGGATTTCACAAAGATAATGCTTAGAAGTTGTGAAAGTATTCATCAATGATGATGCCATTTTTTTACAGTATCAAAATATGCTAAACAATAAAATCCATTCCTTAGAAATATCTATATGTAGAATAAGCATGGGATTTATACTTACATTTCAGATGGCCAGTTTCTTGAGGGCATGACATGATAATGTAGTTTGGAAGTGCAATACTTGTTACAATTTTATTTATGAGGTTCTATTTTGAAGCTAGGTTAACTGCGTGGAAATTCACTTTATGTTCTTTATATTTTTCTTGTGTTCCAGCTAATTAATGATAAGTAAACAGGTTACTCTGTTCATCCCTGGGCAGATTACTCATAGTTTATTTAATTTTAATAGTTATTGGTTGTATCCTGTGGCAACTCTACAATGTAATATAGAAATGAATTTACCAAATTATATATTTGTGTGAATGATTCAGATTTCTATTTTGGATATGAGTTTAAAATTAATAACTTTACATTAAACGCTATTTTGGCATACTGTCATGACACAAGACTAAACTAGTCAGGATCACTTCAAGTGATTTGGGGACTAAATAAAGACCCAGACACAGAAAGTACCCTTTCTATGGGTTCAGTGACTGCTCCTCAACTGCAGCTCCCACAAGGGGGACAAGGCAGGCAAGAAAGAGAAAGAGTACACATCAAACCAGGGTTTTACTGGGGAGAAGTCATTCAAATGAGGCAAGGGGTCAGGTTTCCGGGGGGGGGGTTGAGTCTAGCTTTGTGATATCTTGCTGTCAGCAGATTGACTGACATCTTGGAAGATCACGCCCATCTCACATGCTGTGTGATGATCAAAGGCAGAGCAAGTGAAAGGGACACAAAGGAACACAGTCCAGGCAGAGAAATATTGTCAGTCCAGTCTGCTTTGTGTGCTCAAAATGCTCACAGCTCACACACACAGCCCATGGCTGGCTCACCACAGCATAGAATTGTCACAAGCTTTAAATTTATTATAAAAAGTTTGCTCTCATTCAGTGAGAGGTAAAGTCTTTATTTTTAAAGAGCATAAGATTATTTTGAGTCTCTATTATGCTTTCATTCCATTGGAGACTCTATAATGACTTTAGAAAGCTTTGCCTCAACATTTTACTCTACTTCCCTTGCCTCTTCAGATCTCTTGTCTTGCAGAGGCTGGCAGGACTGATGACAGAGGTTGTTTTATTGTGGATAGAAGTTACTAGAATTAAAACAGTGCTTATAATCATGATGCAAAGGAAGTATTCAATTAATATTGATGACTTAAAAGTGTCATTAGGAAAACTCTGAGATAGTCAAATGCCTGAGAAAGCAAAACATGTTAGGTTTTGTCGTTAGTGGCTCTGTCATCACAAACTAGCTGATAAATTGTTTTAAAATTGAATTTTATGATAATTTTAAGGGTCTAGATAAAGGAAAACTAGCATATGTGCCTCACCTCACATACATACCCTGTGTGGCTTATCAATTTTATGAGGATGTCACGCAACTATGCAACTATTATAACTTGTTGAATACACATCTTTTGGATTCAAAAGCCACCTAAATATATTGTGGCACATAAAGATAAATAATATGGATATTATATTACAGAAACAGAGATGTGAGAGTTCATATAAATTTCTCTGAATAAAGCCTTGCATAAAATATGTATTATTTTATAAACTCTGTACTTACCTTAAATCACTTAGATAATATACTTATGTATTGTATATATCACTTAGATAATATACTTATGTATCCTAGTGACTAGATAAAGTTATAGAAAAATGACAGTTTCATTTATTGAGTAATCAAATGCTAACAGATTGTGAAAAAGCTTTTTATCCAATACCTTAAAATGCTTGAACAAGCAATATATTCAATTACATATGTTCTTGAAATTATAAGCACACACACCCATCTATAGCTATTACTTCTGGTGATCTCTATTTCATTACTTTAACCTTACATGTAAGACACTTGTCTATTTTATATGCAGTACCTCAACTGCTCTGTCTACGGAGGTGATGTAAAATTTCTACTTGAATAGCAATAAATCATGTTAATTCAGCCTTCGTCAAACAAACTGTGGTAGAGAGGATGAAAGTAGAATAGGAATGAGAATGGTCAAAAGGAACTATGGAACATAAGAATCCACCCGGTTGAAGTGATGCATTGAAATTAGGTCAAGTATTTCCAGCTGTGAAATAAGCAGTCAGATCAGCAAGGGTGTTTGTATAATTATGGTAATCTATTGGTAGTACAACAAGATAAAATAATTTTATGTAGTTTGATTTTTAGTACAGTCTTTTCTTACAAATTCTGTGAGTACAACTCAATTAGTTTAAAAAATGAGGTGAAAATGGACTGCTTACCAAAGGTTAATGAGATAAAATGGTTTGCACTGAAATTTTAAGCAGTCTACAGACTGATGAAACAAGAACCTACGTTATTTCATTCTTTTTATCTTATTCTGTTCTCAAAATGAAACTTAATAACATGAGGATCACTTATCAATAACTCCAAAATTAATTAACATCTATATGTAATACCAATTCAGAACTCATTGTTTCTCTTTTAAGTTGTGTTTTCCTGAAGATCCTTGATAATCCACATTATGTAATTCTCTATTTGCTACTCATCTATTATTACTAAGCAATGTAGATGACTATTATTTTCTGTCTCTGCATATTTCTAGTCCTCAAATTTTCAGACTTCAAAAATCTTAAGAAATTAATAAGCACAGAGAAATGTTAGATATTTTTTCATGTGCAAATGTTAAATAAGACTTATTTCTAACTTTACTTAGAATTAAAAATCTGGGAGCTACTAGCCCCTGTTGTTCCAGTATTATTTCTTGGATAAATTATGTTTTTTGATCTC
Source organism: Ictidomys tridecemlineatus (assembly GCF_052094955.1). Taxonomy (NCBI): domain Eukaryota; kingdom Metazoa; phylum Chordata; class Mammalia; order Rodentia; family Sciuridae; genus Ictidomys; species Ictidomys tridecemlineatus. The sequence goes on along the minus strand of NC_135480.1, from coordinate 153,097,141 downwards.
AGCCTTATAACTTAAGGCTAAGGGCACCAGCTATGATTGAACCCAACATAGCTTTTGAGTAGTCTGTAATCACTTCATGACTCTAACACAGTATTTTTTCTTAGTGGTGAATTAGAGGTTCTATTTGAACAAATCCATTCTCCTTTCTATAGAGAAGGTTTGTGCATGACTCTTAATCTCCATCAAAATGTAATTGGGCACTGAAAGTAACAGATTGGTTATTGTCAACTGTGTGATAGGCACTGCATAAAGCCAGGAAGAGACATGATTCATTGATTTTAATCATGTTCAACACTTAGTCAACTCAGTATTCACATAAATGGAGGTTAACAGCAATTTAGATAATCCACCATTGCAAATAATTCAAAATAATTTACAACTGAGTTTGAAGTGCATATGTTTCTTCAACACATTTATCAAAACTGTCTTTTAATGCTTAATGCCTTATATTTTACAATTTCTTTATACTTTGTAATTGTAAAGTGATTTTATGTATAGTGACCTCTCCCTCCAGTAATGTAGTAAATCTCATTTTATGTATCTCAGCTCAAATATCACCTCTTTAAAACTGACTCTTGGCTCCTTCTTTCTAGACAACATCCATCTATTCTTTGCTATTCTCATAGCTCATTGTACTTTCTTTTCAAGCTTATGATCTGAATTTTATTAATCCAAGGAATTATCTCTCCAGCTGTCCTGTAAACTCCATGAGGTTGAACACCTCTCTGTGTGGCTCTTAGTTGTCTCAGAACCTAGTGAGCATATCCTAAGTCCACAATAACCAACAGTTTAATAAATGAATGTGGGGGAATGCATATATGCATTTAATCCTGTTTCTCATTTGAGAGATTGATCAGAAAATTTTGTTATCCTCTTATAGACAGTGTGATGCAGTATATACTATGTTGGCAGGTAGCCTGTTGGACTACTAACTAGCATCCAGATTTGGGAAAACTGCTTATCAACTGCAAAATATTTCAACATGCACAAAGTATAAATAAAGACAATATTTTTTCACATTTTAATGATGAGTAAATGATAGAATATATGTAAAGAGTTCAGCAGAGGGACTGAAGTGAAATAACTACTCAAATATTTTATGAATTTTACAAAATAAGTTGTACTGTTATTATGAAGTAAATTGAGACTTAGAAAATTGAATTAACTATCTGAAAGCATATCATATAAAATAAAGGCAGTATTTTACATAACAGAGGTGGTACATGCTCCAACTTTTAAGATAAATTTACTAGGAACTAAATATTTCTTTGTAGTTCATTTGAGTTTTGAATACAATATTTAATACTGACAAGACTTCTATACCACATCTTTCCCATGAGATAATCTTAGCTGAGGAAGTAGACATGCATATTCTGTATACCAAGGTAAGAAGTATGTATATGAATCTATAACATATTGTCTAATTCATATTGTTGCATAGCCTTTTCTAATCTGTGAGATTGAATTGCTCCACAAGTTAGTTTGACTCATTCATCTGTGTTTGGAGATATACCTGAGATTTCTCTTTTTGTTATTTAAAAAAAATATATATGAATTCTGAGTTGCTTTGTAGCAAAGTGATTCTAAAAAATTCAACAATCTTACCAGGCTAAATGTCTGTGATTTAGTGGCATCCAAATCACATTCTCTGTATTTTTTTCTCCTTTTCTGTCCAATTTCTCATCACATTGAAGAAATAAAAGTTTGTTTTCTATAAGTGAGGCAAATTCAGTAAATGAGATATCCTCAAGGAAAAAAATAGCTTTTCTTAGTTAACTATGTTAAAACATACTAAAAATGAGTTTTAAAATTAAATTAGTATTTCTCCATCAAAGATATACCAATGTCCAATAAACATACAAAAAGAGGTTAATTTCCATTAGAGAAATGCAAACCAAAACAGCAATGAGATACCACTTCCGACCTACTAAGGTGTAGACGTACTAAGGTGTTTTTTATTAGTTATTAAAAAAAGACAAGACATAACACATAATTTTGAGGATGGAGAAAGTTAGAATTCTTATATATTGCTCAAAAGAACAAAATGGTGCATTCACTTTGGAAAAACAGATTGGCAGTTTCTTTAAATGTTAATTAAACATGCAGCTACCATATGACCCACCAGTTTCACTTCTGGGTATATGCCCACAAGAAATTGAAACATGTCCATAAAACTTGTATAAAAATGTTCATAGCAGGGGAGGATTCCTTTCTGGGGACTCAAGTGAAAAATTCATTTCTTTATCTTCTGTCTTCTTTTCTTAGGCAGGTCTTTCTCAGATTCTGTTACTCTGATTCTCACTAGCTTCTCTCTCCCACTATTAAGGATCTTTGTAATTACATTGGGCTCACTTTTCATTCTTTCTTTTTCTTTTTCTTTTCTTTTTATTTTTTGAGACAGGTTTTTTACTAAGTCATTTAGGACTTTGCTAAGTTTCTGAGACTGGCTTTGTACTTGTAATTCTCCTGCCTCAGCCTCCTAAATTGCTGGGATTACAGGGGTATGCCATGGCACCCAGCTTGGTCCCACTTTTTAATAATCCAGCATGCTCAATACCATTTCAAGATCAGATTAATAATCTTTTAATTCTTCTGGAACCTCAAAATTTTTCACCATGGAACATATTGGCAGATTTAAGAAATTAGCAATATGTATAACTTTCAAGGGCAATATTCTACCTACCTCACGTGACTATTTCTCTTTTACTTTTTTATCACTTCTATCTGATGATTTTAAAGGCATGCCTAATTCAATACACATTACAAAATAAAAAGGCCATTTATTCTTTCTTATGTATTGAAATGGTCATAAATTAATTTTAAAACTGATTACCTATTAAATATTATTTTAGAAATATTAAGAAGTGACAAATCCAATATATCAAAGATATATATATATATATATATATATATATATATACACATATATATATATTTAAATATGTGCTTGAGTATATTTCCTATTTAGTAATTTATGTATTTTTAAACTACTGATAGTAAAATAGACCATAATGTTTGCTTGAATAATTTATCTCTGGAGTCTGAAATTCACTTGCAAAAAATGTGTGAAAATGAATGTGAATGTGTGTGTGTATGTGCGTGTGCGCACACAGAGTTATATATATATAACTAAGATTCAGGGATTATATTTTGTATTTATTTTTAGAAAAAAATATTTTTAAAATAAAGAAGTAAGGTACCACAGCTGTATACAAATAGAGGAACTAAACTACTTTTATTTTCAATTTTTTATTTTTAAAAATAATATCAGTATATGTTTTAAACCATATACTAAAATGTATAATTTTTATGCATATATGACAAATTTTATCTTGTATCTATCTGATCAAGGGCACCTTAGGACATGTCCTTGTTCACAGGGAAATAATTTTGACTAAACAATGATGTGTAATATGTAATAGACAGAATTTTAGCATTTGTATATGTTTATCATCCTTCTTTTAAATTATTTCAGTTTTATATTGTACCTTCAAACAGTATTTTCTGATCTTCACTTTACCTAAAATAAAACAATGCCCTTAAACAGCCATATAACATTTCATGCTAAGAAAATGGATCATTGGAATAAGTGAACAGGTTTCAGATATTTTATAATTACAAATTCTTAATATTTTCCCATTTAAAAAAGTAACATGAAGAAAAAATATACCTGGAAGTACAACTAATGGTAGTCATGGAGGCAGGACTAATCTAGTCTAGCTCTGTTGAAAAGCAGAGGTGAGACAAGAAATAGCAAGGAAGAAAATGAAACACAGGAAGAAAATTATCTTTTCCTTTCTGGTCTAGAATCTGGTGGAAGATATAAATATTCTTAAATGTGTGCTTTATCTTAATGATATCACAGTTATATGACATGAAAAAAATATAATTCACTATTACAAAACTTCAAACAAAATGATAATTAGGTGGATGGGTCAACCCAAGATCAGTCAGAACCATGATGGTTGCTATGAGGCCTAAACTAGACCTTACATTCCATGGAATTACTGTAGAAATACTTACCTCCTGCTTTCCAATTCACTGCTATGCATCCTGTTCCACCTGTTTACATCAGTGTACTTAACTCAAGGACTGGAAGGCAAGATACCCTCTCCTCTTCCCAGTTCAGTTACAGGCCAGATAAAAAAGATGCTCTCAAAGACTATCGTCAATCCTAATCTAACAACACTCAAATTAAATGTTTTAGGTTGAGGTTTTTGGTAGATTATTGTTAAACCTAGACATGCAGACCTATTTGTTTTTTATAAAAGCCAATATTCCTATTATATCACTTGCAGTTTAGAGAAAATCATAATATTATCAAACTATAAAACATCCATAGTCTCTCATATTAGCTAAAGTAGTTCCTTAGTTAAATTATCATATCATAATTTAAAAATCTTTTTTCCTATCTTTATACTCTTATTATTTTGTTCTTGGATTTTCAATTTGTAATCATTATGGACCAGGAAACTGATTAATTAATTTAGTAATACATTTTGAACATGAATTTATGAATTTAATTCTCACAATTAATCTGATATTGTGTTAAATCCAGGGCATATGAAGGTCAATAACACATATATTTTGCTTTCAAAAACATGTGTTCTTGTTTGGAACATTTACTAAGAGCTAGGAAATGGTTTGCTTCTATTACATTTTTCTTGGACTTTTACCAATTTTCATATTGAAATATTTATTTCAGCATTTTTACATTAGGATCCTATTTTATCCTTTAAGTACTATATCTTTGGTTATACTCTTCAAAATTATGTTTTGATATAATTACTTAAACTTGATTTATTTTCTTATCACATATAATATATTTAAAACTCAGCAAAAAATTATCAAAATATAACTCCATGTTGAATTGAGGTTGTCAGAAAAATAGTATGATCATTTATAATTTATAATAATTTTGACTTTCAATAATGTTGAATTTATCCAACAAATATTTCTGAGCCTTTTCTACGGGTCTTAAACTATGATGGGTGGTTGGAAACCTTTAGTGTACAACAAGGATTGGTCTCATTTAGGCTTATCCTTCACAAAGCCTTCTTTCTAAGAGAGGTGGGAAGGAACACAAGACCCATAAACATAATATTTCATGATAGTAGTACAACAAATAATGTGAGATTTTCAGGATACTACAATAAACATCTAAAATAAATATGGGACAACAGAAAATGCATGGTATAAGAGATTATATTCATGTAATTTGGATGTTTTGTTTGGTCTTTTAAAAAACATGTCAGTTATAAATGGTATTGAGGTAAGGCTATTTAACATGGAAAGAAATCATCATTGTCTTTTTTGAAGAATTGTTTTTTATTATGATTTAATTATACAAATTTTTGGGACATGGTATGATAATTCAGCATGCGATCAGTGTGAAATGATCAGATCAAAGCAGTTAACATTTCCATCTCCTTAATCATTTAAAATTTTTTGATTAAAACTTAATTGTATATATATATATATATAAGATAAAGTGCAATATTTCAAGACATGCATACAACATCTACTAATCAAGTTAGGATAATTAACATTTCCATCTCTTCACTATTACTTTGCGCTTGGAACCTCTCAGTTCCTCTTTTCTAGTTATTTATAAAGTATATAATAACTTATTATGGACTATAGTTACTCTATTGAGGAATTTCACTTATTTTTATTTGTTCATTCAAAAAATATTTATTTAATCTGTAGCAGAAAATATTCTAGTAAATAAGTACTAGCCTATAATTACATAGTGGAGGAAAAGAAACATGTTTTCAAATTAAAGTCAAAGGTTTATTTGAATTATTTTACTGTTGCTTGTGATTGTCCAATACTAATGAAATAAGTATGCAGACATATGTTGGGATTTATTGCATATAAAACCCCACATTGGTGACTGCGGTTGTAGTTCATTGGTAGAGCTCTTGCCTAGTATGTGTGAGGCACTGGTTTTGATACTCTGCACTGAATAAAATAAAGTTATTATGCCCATCTAAAACTATATATATATATAATATATTAAACCCACATTGAATAGAAATTATTAAAATTTAAAGAAAGCAAAATTATACTTTAGGTAAGTATATATTTATTTAGAGATGATAATTTTGCTGTTTCTTTCAGATTATTCATGTTTTTTCAATTAAATGCTAACCCTGTTAGGTTTTATAGCCTATAATTGTTTATATGTATTTTTCTATTGTTGAAAAGATAACAATCTTTCTTCTTCACCTTTCTGATGCCATTTTAATTTGGAAATAATGCGTATTTTTATATTGAATTATAAAAATATAAAAAGGTCTGGTGTCAAGTATGAAATTTTAGAGGTGTCAGAGTGATTATTTTAAAATACATTAAGATTTTTCTGTATTCTACTGAACTAAAACTGATGACTATACTTTGGAACAAACAAACAAGCAAAGAGGTCTTGTTACCTGTAAATGACACAGGATAAATTGAAGGGCACACTCATGATGTGGACAGGAGTCAATATGATCTGATGGTCTTCCAATTAAACGCATGTGAACTTCATACTAATTAGCTTATAATTCAGACTGATACTCAAGTTTGTTTGGGCCAGAAAGACTACCTACTGTCAAGCAATCAAGCACTACCCCTTTAATTGCAATTTATTCCAACAACCACAATTTATTGATTCTAGCATACACTTATGCCTCAGCAGTATCGTTATTTGACTTTATTTTAACAGCTTCAAAAGGTTAGGAAGTTAGAAACCACTGTGAAAGAAACCATTAAAAAGTTGAGTTGCTAGCTCTGCTTCAGACTCTGTGCTGAGCAATGTTAACTATGCATGGAATTATATAAAAGGAGAGTGAAAAAAGAACCAATGTTGCTTAGGCAATCAATATGAACTGGTGCTTTCTTATGTCAAGTATTATTTAATAATTACCAAACACAAAGCAAGCAGGAGAGATATAGATAGATAGATAGATAGATAGATAGATAGATAGATAGATAGATAGATATAGATATATGTATATACATATATATATGTATATATATCCAAAAGCAATTTAAATTTCTTGCATGATTTCTAGTAAAAGTTTTGCACAGACATTCTATGATATTATGAACATCTCAACATATGCTTAGTGATATTATACTACAAAGGCACAGGTCATCCATGTGAATTTTATACCCAAATTGGTATTTAAAATGCAAATCATCAATCTCTGTTCACTCTCATTTGTTCAATACATTATCTTCTGTAAGAAAAAAAAAGTTCTTTTCTTCATTTAAGCATTAGAATTGTAGAATTTCACTTTGGAATTTTCAGTTAACTAGACAAGGTACTCAGTGTGCTTGATAAAATTGCAGGTGCAGAAGCTCCTTTTTCATTCAGAGAATATAAACTAACTTAGATTCTGCATTTCTTTTACATGCTTTGAGTAGCCCTGAGTAACTCATTAGCTCTCCCAACTCTCTAGGAATCTTATATTGTCCCTTGACTAGATTTAAGTCAAGTTTAGTCTGGCCTGAGGGAGGAATTGATAGGTAGAAGCTCTGTACTTCTGCTTCCTACCCATTCAGAGCAACTCTGCCTCTAATACTTTCATTTTTTGCCCTTAAGATTTCATTCACAGAATAAATAAAGAAATAATCAAAAGTTTAAAATTGATTTAGAAACTATGGATCTAGTCCAATGTCCTCATTTTTACAGGTGAAGAGTTGAAGAATCAAAGAAGTAAAGGACCTGCCTCAAAGTCACATTACTAGTAAGTAATGCCTACAGATCTAGACTCCTATCCTCACCTGTTGAGTTATAGTCATTGTATAATAACAGTTTCTCACTTTAGATTAAATTTTAAAGCTTATAAAGCTCTGTTTTCATTCCTGTTTTGACCCCATTTGGTTCACAGTACTAATTGTGTGCTGCCTGGTTTCCATTTTCACTCTATGCACCACTTGGAGAACCTTTACAAAGTGAGTTAGGGAATATTCTTTTTACAAAGATAATGTGCCTTATGATATGGTGTGTCAAAAAAAAAAGTTGGCACCCATGTGAGGGCTATCCATCTCATAGGATCTTAATGTGAAACATCCCATTTAATTCTCATAAGGTGTTGTAAGGGAGATGGCATCATCCATATTTTATAATAAATCAAAACTCTAACACAGTTGATAGTTTGTCCAACTATATAGAGCTATTTAATATCACAGCTAGGTTCAATTCTCTCCCCCGCCTCTCTCTCAGATTTTAAATATGCCAACTTTTGGTTCTGTGTAATGCTGTAGTTAACAATAAAAAAGGCAGGGATCAAATAAAATAGAATATAATCTCAAACAAATTAATATAACTAATTGTTTGTTATAGTGCATAGCTCAAGGTGCCCAGGGAAAACTAAATAGTGAGGAATCAGCTTGAGTTAACACTGTATATGCTGTAAAGATTGATATGCTCTTAACATTGACCCCCCTTTGCAGGCTTGTTACTATGAAGACATTACATATAATGACATCTGTAAGTGAGGGGGAAATATTGACAACACGTGTCCATAACCATATCTCAGGGAGAGATTTGATAAATTGTCAAGTTAAATAGAAGGAGCATTTTTGAAGAGAGAGGCTTCAATTTAGGTGTTCTAACATAAAAGAATGGATGAAAAAAAAAGTAATTGGCATTCTGAAGTTGATGAGATGTAGATATATAGGATTAGATAAAAATCAATTTCTTTTAAGAGGACAATAGCAAACACAGGGGTGGAAATAAGTAGGGACAATTTGTTAATGTGGAATAACCTAAATCATAGAATATGATAAGGTAGAGTGAGATATCAGATTGTTAGCCGTCTTTGAAGCCTGATTTTAAAAACTATATTTTACTCTTGAAACAGAAAGATATCATTAAACATATTGGTGTCTTATTATTGTTCTTTCTTTGTTGTTCTAAAATCTATTCAGTGCTATAATCAGATCTGTGCCTTAGGAAAAAAAATGATGAATTCACTAAATTGTGGGTGATCTCAGTTGTGTGGGGGGAGATAAAAATAATGAGACCAAAAATCCCTATTTAATTTTTATCTCATAAAGATAATAAGATATCTCCATTTCTCAGCAGTTGTAATTCCTCAGATTTCTATAGTAACTTTGAGGAGGATCCTATATCTGTTTTCCTCCCAATTGTCACTTTTCTCATAAATATTTGTTGAATAGATAAATCTCCTTTTTATCTTGCCCATCCACCTTGAAAATACCTGTCACATAAGGGAGAGAATAGACATCATGATTTCTTTTATTAAGCAAGAGTCTTCTTAGATGAGAAGTCTTTCAGAGAAAAATTTCCTTAGGTTTTGTAGTTCCCGGTTTATCTGATATTTGCACATAAGATGAAAGAAAGGAAAAGTCAAGGGTGCTTCTTTCCTCCTGAGGAGCAAAACAAATAGGAAAAAGTTGTGGTTTACTAAAATGTTTTGCTAGAATAACAAAGAAACCACAACAATGAAAGAGCTTTTTGTTGTAAAATTAAAAATCATTTAGCATCTAAAAGATTACCTGCTTGATTGTAACACTCAGATAGGGAAGGGGGAACCCTAAAGTGTTCTGCCCCAATGCTACATGGTCAGTACCTTCAATTTCTGCTCCAAAAAATATTCTTGTTTACAACCCTCAGCATTATCTTCATTTTGTAGCACTTTTGCAGTTTATATTTATACCTTAATGAAAGTTAACCACACCAATCTAATGCCTGCCTGCTCCTGAACTGTGGACTCCTAAGAGATAACAACTTGAACTCTGAAATATTTACTTTGTTCTTGCTGAAAGTTGAATGTGTACCCCTTAACTCTTCCTTCAGTGTTGTCTTATTTTTTGACTGTGTTTTGTATGTGATTTCAGGTTACCATTAGGAATGTACTTCATTGAATTTATATTCATTTGTCCTATAACCTCTATATCTGCTAAGCTTATCCACTTTACATTGAAACTTTATTCTGCTTTCTTAGAAAAATATGTGTATTTTTTTTCCTGATCCAAAAGTGGGTTATCTCTCTCAAAAGCAGTGTCTTTGCCATTGGAGGTCCTTTTGCTATGCCAATACATATTAGCAGTTCTGATCTTCTAAGAAAGCAACCCTTTCATGTAAGGGCTATTCAAGTAAATTCTCTATATAAAATTTGACATTTTGTTTGGTCAGATATTTGTAATGAAAAGATGAGTTAGAGTTTGAGGTGGAAAAGGAAGATAAGACTACATCTTTAGCTATAGATTTAATAAAAGTCAAAATAGGCCAACCTTGTGAAGGTGAAGGTTTATTGTGAACACTGAATATCCATAGTATATGTCTGGCATGCACAAAAGAAATATTTGTTGAACTGCATTATTGGCTTATAACTGACAGTTCTTTTGTCTATTTCATTTGTCTTTATAAAAGTGCTATCAGTCAAAGGTTACATTCTCATGGATAGAAATCTATCATTAAATTCCAGGCAGCTATCTTAAGAATCAGTCCTCTGCTTGCTTGAATGTCACTTGGTGAGTGTGTACAAGGACTGAGATATAGGTCTTGTTCTTTATGACTCTTGGTAGACAATTGTGCTGGGAACTGGAGATGGACACAATGGCCTCAACATTGTTTCCTGATATGACTTTGATCCTGCTCGAAAGACCCAATGGTATTCCATTTACAGTCTTCTTTTTATGTGTCCCCAATTGGTCAAAAATGAATGAGGTTATGTGATAGAGAATGACTCTTTACTATCAATAGGGAGAAATAAGTGAAAATACGCACTATTTTTCCAGTGATATCAACTGGTAAATTTTCTAGTATTATGAAAGTTTTCAGAAAATATGATTACTAAAAATATTTTCACATAAAAGACTGTAATTTAGTATAGGAGAGAGTTTGTCATAGAGATCAAGAGCATGGATTCTGGAAAAATAATCTTATTAGTATTCTATTTGTTGTTATTTGTATGACCTTGAAGAAGTTTCCTAATACTTTTTGTGCCTAAAAATTCCTTCCTCATAGGACCATTCTAATTATTAAATAAGTTAATGCATATAAAGTTTTGGACAAGGAAATATACATAATATTTTGTTTAGAATATTATTGAAAGGTCTTCTAATTTATACATTTATTTTAATTAAATCTAAAACTTGGTTTCTTGAACTTCCAAAATTGTAATGGGAAAGAAATAAGGCAAGAATAAATATAAAATATCTTGTTCTATACTTAACTTTATAAGAGCACAATTTACATTCATTAAAATGTTAGGAATCTGCTTAGAACATATTCATTTATACTCTGCCTGCCATTTTCCACATATATTTCTTATTTAAATGCACAGTAAGTTGAGGGCTATGATTCTTTGCAACTATGTCTAAATTCCCTTAGAAAATGACATTTGGAATCTAAATTGTGATATAATGAAGAGTATATCTAAATCTGTGTCTGTAACTATCTATTTATCATCTATTCTAGACCTAACTTTTTTAGAAATTTTAGATTAAATTTTAGTTGTTATTTATAATAAAATTCATACACATGTAATGTGACTTTGAGGGAGGAAATTCTGTTTTACAAATGACATTTATTAAAGAGATTTAACATAACATATTGCAGCACTTTTCTTCTCACATATAATAAACCAAAAATAGACCACTCAGCTTTAAGGTTATAAAATTGAAAATGAAAGATCTTTTCAAAAAAGTAATTAAATAATCTAACAAATTTCCTCGTGCACCAATATTTCCTGCTATTTTGGTTGCAAGCCAACTCACCTAGTAGAGTTTGTCAGATGATTCCCTACCTGATTTTGAATGGGTATCCTCTATTCAAAATCTTCTGGATGTTTATCTCTTCATTGTACTTTGGAAGCCATCTATCTTTCTTTGTTTGAAAAGAATAGACTTGATCCCTACCTTCAAATACTGAAGCTCCAGTTGTTACCCACAATCTATTTCTAATATTATTTTCTAGATTTTATCACTGGGATTCATTTCCCATTCCTGTGTTGCCTTAGCATTTTGTTTCAAATATATCTCTTCATAGCTCCTGTCTTATTATTATTTGCTGGATTTTTCCCCTTCCTCCAGAATGAAAAATTATTTCTCCACCTCTTTTTATTCCATTCTTTTTTTTTTGGGGGGGGCGTACCAGGGATTGAGCTCAGGGGCACTCAACCACTGAGCCACATTCCCAGCTCTATTTTTTATTTTATTTAGAGACAGGGTCTCACTGAGCTGTTTAGCACCTTTTGTTAAGGCTGGTTTTGAACTCACAATTTTCCTTCCTCAGCTTCCCGAGCTTCTGGGATTACAGCTGTGTACCTCTGTACCCAGTTTCTCCATTCATTTTTTTGTTAGCACTCCAATAAATTGGGATAAACATAAATATTGTCTAGACTTAATTTTCTTGGCTATTGGAGCACCCATACCAACTGACTTCTGGTCTTTTCCTTAGTAAGTAACTTGTAACTGAATTCTCATTAGTGGACCATAACAAACTTGTATGTCCCATTTTCTGCCCATGGATATGCCCTACACATGATCTTTCTTATTAGTCTCCTTTGGTGCTTTGGGGAGTACATAAAACCCAGGTCTTCCCAAACCTCTTTTCTTTCTGTTCCCTTTCTACTTAACTAATCTCCTTCCATTTAGACTCAGGATTCATTTTGGTATTCACTTATTTTTGGCTCAGTATGCAATAGTATCTAGGTAACATTACAAATTCTTACCTTATGAGAAAAAATGAAAGCAGTGTGTGATGCCCCATTGGCCACATGTGTAGGGTAGCACTTATTTATTTGCCCTGGCCTGCTGATTCTGTAGAGTTTTCTTATGAAATTTTAAGACAGTTTGTCAGAAAGAGGGACTTACAAAATCCTGTGCACTGATAATTTAAATAATCTGAATCAGGAACTGATCTAACTCATATGGACTGAAGCTATTGGAAAGAAAAGAAGTATTGAAACAAAAGCTTTAAGAAAGAAGCTTAAAGGAGTGCCAAGGTGTCAGCAGAAAGAGGGGGAATATTGGACATACTCGGAAGAAGTTTGGTAGCATCTTCTTCATAGGTGGAAGGGTTTGCCTATATTTTAGTTTTTGTTTTATTTGCAGCAGGTTTTAGTTCATAACAAAATTGTGAGGAAGGTAAAGAAGCTTCCCATACATTCTCTGTACCCCCACCTCCCTAATTTGATCCCAACAATTACCAATATCTCCCCCAGAGAGGTATATTTGATGAAGATCAACATCAAATGAAGATTCACAGATCCTTCCTACACAAAGTTCACAGTTCATATTAGGGTTCACTCTTAATGTATTCATTCTATGGGTTCACTCTTGTTCATTCTATGTTGCTCATTCTGTGACTGCAAAAATGTATAATGGCATGTATCCACCATTAAGTTTTTGTTGAAAGTATTTTCACTGCCCTGAATTTTTCTCTCTGCTTTGCCTGTTATTTATTCCTCTCCCCAACACCTGGCAAACACTGAACATTTTACTGTCTCCTTATTTTTGCCTCTTCTGTAATGGCATATATTTGGAATCCTACAGTATGGAGAATTTTCAGGTTTATTTCTCCCATTAAGTAACATGTGTTTAAATTGCCTTTAATGATTTGGATAGTTCATTTAATTTTAGTGTTGGATAATATTTCATTTTTCTGGATGTACTAGAGTGTATCCATTCACTTATTAAAAGACATATTGGTTGATTTCAAGTTTTAGAACTTAATAGGTAAAGATACTGTAAACATCTATGTGCAGTTTATTATGTGGCCACAAGTTTATCACTCTTTTGGGTAAATACCAAGGAATAAAATCAATGGGCCCTATGACATGAGTATGTCAAGTTTTGTAAGAAACCACCAAACAGTTTTCCAAAGAGCTTGCACCCCATTGAACTCCTCCTACAAAGAGCGAGTGAAATTTCTGTTGTTCCACATCTCTAGCGCATTTTGTGTTGTTAGTGTTGAGTTTTAATCATTATAGATCAATTGGGGAAAAAGTGACATCTTGATATTGTTGGGTATTCATAACCACTAATATGGATTATCTCTGTATTTATTTAGTTTCTATAGTTCTTTTATCATTTTCATAGTGTCTATATTATGCATCTTATATGTATTTTATTTAGTTTATACCTCAGTGTTTAATTTTGTTATGCATTGATGTGAATTATAGTATTTTAATATACATTCCACTTATAAATTGCTGCTGTATAGAACAGTGATTGACTTATTGGCCTAATATCTTGAAAAACTGCTATAATTGCTTACTATGTCCAGAAATTGTTTATTGTTATTGTTGTTATTTTTTTCAGATTTTCTACATATGTGATCTTGTCACCTTAAAGAAAAAGTTTTGTTTCTTCTTTCATGATCAGTAATTTTTTTTGCTTGTTTCATTGCTTTAGCAAAAACTTCCAGTATAATGTTGAAAAGGAGTGATAAGAGAGGACAATTTTGCTTATTTCCTGATATTTGTAGGAAAGTAGAACGTTTGTCACTATCACATGTGTTGTTAGATATATATTTTTGTATGTATTATTTATCAAGAGGTTTCCTTCCATTCTATGTTTACCAAGTTTTTATCATAAACATGTGTCATAATTTATCAAATGTTTTTTCTTTATATATTAATATGATCATATGATTTTTCTTTACCATGTTTATGCTGTACAAAACAATTACATTTAAAAATATGATTTAACATGTAGATATATTGCTTTATCATTTTATAAATTCTTTTCATATTCTTCCTTGTGAACTAAATTGAATAACTATTTTGAGACTTTCCACAATCTTTTGTTTATACTTACTTAATATACAATGCTTAGTTTTAGCACCTGGGCATCAGTATCACAATATTCTAAGTACTAATCATGCATTTACCCTATGCATAGTAGCTTGTGGAGAAATCTCATGGTTTGTTTTATATGTTAAGAAAGAAAATAAGGAAGACTTGAGCCACCTTTACTATGCTTTCTGTAAACTTTTAGATAAACATGGAAATTTTGTTAAATAACAGCAAATATGATTGCCATTATATTTGAAGCATTAGTTCAAATGTGGAGAAAGAGGCAAGTTTGAGTCAAGTCCAAAGATGCAGGAGCTGTTTACATGTACCACAGTCCCTCAGAACCTGGCTGGAGCTAACCTAAAATGTGCAGGTAAAAGGATTGGGCTTCATAAAAGAGTTGTACTTCTTGCTATGATTTATTGGCAATAGTAAACCACTTTAGAGTAAATTTGATATAATATAATGTAGAATTTCTATGGAGAGTAAAATTACATTGACCTAAAGGCAAACAGAATTGCATGATTAATAATTTTAGTAACCTCTTTGCAGGGATTAAATGAAATCTTTAGTTATCCTAGTGTATGTCGAAATAGCAACCTTAAATAGGTAGTCTTGAGTTAAAAATTCCTTTATGTTATTTTAGTTTTTAAATGGAAATAAATACCATTTTTATCCCCACCTCTTCATTTATCAACCCTCCCCCCAGTGAAATTAGAAAGCAGCCGATTTTACTTCATCAGGGCAGCCAATTAAATGGCTGAGGGTGTCTGTTTCTGTGTCGTTTTAAGAAACAATTGTATCATTAAATTGCAGAAATTGTAGTGTCAGCAGGAAATAGAGCAAATAGCTGCCAAAGGGAGGAAAAAATATGAACAAAATAGCTACTTTGATGTCTTCCTGCCCTCCTTCCCAGTGACTATTGCTGAACAAGCTATAAACAAAGTGTGAAGGGGCAAAGGCTTGTGTGTATGAGCCTGGTGACTTCAACCTCCCTTCCTGGGAGCCTTGCTCAATGATTTCTTCTGCTCCAGCTTGATGCCTTCAGGCAAACTGCACTAATCAATGTTTTAGCACACAACTCCTACTTCCTCGACTCTGTTCTTCTCCAATTACTGTTCATTCACTGAATACTTTCTCTTGTCTCCCTTTTTAGAATTTGTTCATTCATTCATTCAACAAATACCTATTGAACTCCTATCTTGTGCCAGGCACCATTCCAACCTGCTAAAATATATCAGTAAGCAGCACACACACACACACACACACAAAAAAAAAAATTCCCTGCTGTTGAGTTTGCTTGGAGGTGGTAGGAATTACATACATAATAAATCTTGGGGTTATATAGTTAAAGGATGATCAATAGAGTTGGGGAAGGAAAGTCAGAAGTTGAAGGAGTTACATTTTTAAATTGGGTAGTGAGAGATTTGGGAGAAGAATTCTGCTGCCTTGAGAGGCTCCCTGCATGCTAGTTAAGAGAACAGACCCTCATCAGGCTGCTGGTGTTCTTACTCTAGCTTTGTCACTTATTAGCTATATGACCTTAGGAATCTTATTTTTTTTCTACAAGTTGCAGGTTTCTTATCTTCAAAGCAGGGAAGATGCTAGTACTTACTGAGTTTTATTTTATGTGAGGTTTTATTTTATGTATTAGTTTTAGTATATGAGTCACATTACTGTGACTTATAACATGGGAGTAATATATACTACTATATGAATTTCCTTGATATTATGATCGGAAAAGAATATACATATTAGTTTAGTAATATTCGAGTTTGAAAACTCATATATATTTCTTATCATATTGCTAATTTGAGCCTCAGTTGTATGTAGAAAATGATGATATTCCCTACTGTTGAAAGCTATTGTTAGAATTATAAGAAAGTTTATATTAAATGTCCAGAGAAGATCATTGCTAAAGTCATGCTTCTCTGCTCTTCTCTTATGAAGTAATGGAAACGCTTTGAAGACATAATTTTAGCTGGCAAAAATTCTTAAGTCCCCTCATATCTCTCATGGTATTTGATATATAATAACTTGTGCAACATTGCACTTCCTTCCAGGACATCATAGATAATTAAAAGCTCACTATTGATTCAATAGCAACTTTTCAAGTGAAAAAAAACACACTCCCACATTAAATGCACCCAATAATTATATGATGTGCCCTGATTTTAAAATGATTTCAATGTGAAAAATAAGTGCATTAAAGAATCAAGAAAATGTATTAGTTTTGATTTATAATTCACATTGCTGCCACTGTGAGATTACTCAGAAACTGTGTAATTCTTTGTATCTTCTTTGATTAACCCACTTCCTTATACAATTAAATAACTCAATAAATATTTCCTAAATGGTTGAATGAAAGGCTACACAATTCCTCAAATGAAAAACTTATTTAAGTTTGTACCCAAATATCAAGTAAAAAGAACTCATATTTTTTCATCTGGAGGGCATTTCTTCTTTCAAAATTGCATAAAAATAGTAAAGATATAGAAAGGTAAATTTTTTGATACCAGTATGAGTGAAAACTTTTAGATTATTTATTTGTCATTATTTTGTGATTAGTTAGGTCTCCTTTTGTAAAGGAACACCTGTGCAGGGAGAACTGTGGAGGAGGAGAATAGACAAAGAACAGACACAGACACACAGGGAAGGTGCAGATAGACAGAAGGATGGCAGACAAAAGGAGTGCTTACCCTTTTCTGCCGTTGTCTTTAATAACCCAAAAAGTTACATATTACCCACCATCAGTGACTACACTTGGACCAGTATTCCTTTAACCCTGAGTGCTAGCTAACTGAGCTAAGATCCAGGTTAATGCAGACACAGAACCTCTCTCCTTCAAAGGATGTCAGTATGTTAACCAGGTAGTGCATCCACAGAGTTATTATCTTAATAGCCTCAGCAGGGAAGAGCTGGGCATTCCAATCATGGGAATAAGGGCATCAGTTACTCCCCAGCAGTTTGCTCACTGGGAAACGATTCCCTGTCTATTTCCATGGTCAGAATACCTATATCCTTTTGTTTTCAAGCTGTAGAATTCAAAATTTGAACTAACAAGTAAAAATGGGGACTTTTAAAAATAAGCATAAAGGATTCTAGAAGCACAGTGTAGAATTCTAGAGTCCAAAACCAGATTCATCTCTGAGTGAACCACTTCCAAAGGAGTGGCAAAAGACAGCCTAGGCATCAGGAATTCATTCAAGGCACAGAGAGTATGGCACCTGACCTCCCAGGGAGAATATTTACTCAGGGGCTGCTCTCTTCTTAAAACTCTGACCTCCTCCTTCAAGGTAGGCCATCTTCTGTTGATAGTCTTCTGCCACCTTTTAGCTTCCTGAACTAAAAGCCTGAACCAAAGCCTTTGCCACTTGGTTTCAGATGTTCCAAACCGAGATGTTTTTTATTGCAGAATCATTCTTCTTATTTCTCTATGAATCAGTGTTTGATAAAAGAAACAGAATCACTTTTAATGATATTAAATAAACACTTTATTATAGGGATTAGACTTTATGAAATTATTGGAGAAGGAGGGGTAGTTTATATAAGACTATCATTTCTATTTCTACTGTTAAACGTAGAGTTTTCAGTTAGGTAGACTGGTGGTCAAAACTGAAAGATAATCATGAACCCTTGAGGAGCACAAGGACAAAACTGAATTCCATGAGGACAAATAAGGATTCATGAAGAGTAATTAGCATGCATGCTTGTCTTGTTATCACCAACAACACTGATGACACAGACAACCTGCTGAAGTGTACTTGATGCTCAATTAGAGAATCTTAAGGAAAGCAATCAGCAGAAACTTGAGGAGCTACATGCCATAGCTACCCTATGCCAGTAAAGTGAGTCAGTAGATCACAGCCATGTGCAAGCTATCCTGGATCCTGACATTCTACATCCACCTGTAAGGGGTGACTGACTACTGTTTCTCTACTTTCCAAACCATGTTCAGATTTCTCTTCTAGCTAAATCTAAATTGAAACTATATAGAAAATTAAATTATAGAAAATTAAGTGTCATCTTAGTAAAGGTGGCAATGTAAAAGACAAATCAAACACAGTGTAGAATTCTAGAGCCCTCAGGAACCTATAAAACATTGATCTCCATTAATTACACAATGAATTTTTGAAATTATAGAAACCAAATCTGGGCAGAGGAGTAAAAATAAAAAGGGGAAGTTTCTATAAAGATACAAGGTTCTTAAGTTATTTTTTAAAATCCAAGAACCAAAATGCAAATCTGCCTCAGGAGTGAATCACTGAGAGACTCTACTACAACTACTCTTTCTTTATGCCCATTGTTACTGCTTCTCTCTGTGTACTTAATGATTATTTTTTTTTTCCTGACACCAGATGGGTTTCCTCTGTAAATCAGTCCACATGTTGAAACATTTCACCATTACCTCTTGAGATTTACATATTGAAACCACGTAGAGTAAGATCACTCTTTTATTCCCCATTAAACTTTCTCAGGGAAGTATTTATGTTACTGTGACAGGGGTTGGCTCATGTTGTACAGACTGACAGTTGCCATATCAAATATGTGCATGAAATAAGGAAAGAAAAATTTCCAGAAAAAAAGGATGAAAGCATATATTTCTACAGTTGTCTACCAGAGTTAGCTTTTGTATCTAACTCAGTGATTTGAAATTTTAAGTATATATTCATGAAGGCTTTTCTGTATTATTTAAAATATTAAAAATATTTTAAAATTTGGCTATTTAGTAGCAATATTTAAATATTTCAATATATTATTACTCTATATGGCAGACTATTTTATGCACATGATATTGGCTATGAAGTGATAAAAGATTAAAAAAAATGTATGCAATATAACATTAAACAGAAAAGGCATCTAAAAACAGGTAAATAATATAAACTCATGAATATGTCAGAATGCCCATGTAGTAAATCAGTGTAGTAATTGTGTCTATGTTATTAGGATTATAGGTGATTGTTCTCCTCCCATTTCTATTTTTCTTCTTTTACACAAAAGACATATATGCTTTAAAAATATATAAAGCAGATACTCATAAGAAATGACTTAACTACCAACAAAGTAGTCTTGATTTATTTTCAATCAAAAGCCAAAAGAAAAAACACCATCTGATAACCTTACCCACCAGTAGTGCAAGTATAGAGTATTCATGGGCACACTTTAAGATCTTATATGTCATCCAAAGATATGTGATAACTAGTTGAAACCATACTAGACATTTAAAAAAAAACTTTTTCTAAAATAGTAACCACTAATCCTATTAATCCTAATTCATTGGAAAATGCACATTTAAAACATTTCCTTCTGAATGCCACTTCACTTTCTAAAAACAAGTGGTATATTGTATAAATATCAAAGAGCGAATTGACAATTAAAATATAATCAAGCCAAATCAAGAGTAATCAGTATGCTTTTATTTATTGTCAAATGATATTAATTTCACAATGATTAACTTACAAATATAAAATCAAGTGCATCAACATATTTTGGAGTACTAGAAAGGATATAACAAGAATAATAAAACAAAAATGTATAGATCTATTCTTTCTTCATCAGAAAACAAGCAATTTCCATTATACTTGGCCAGTGCTCTAAATGCATTCTCTTGAAAATAGTAGGAAGATTAGTAAAATATAGCTCAGTTTTATCATAAAAAGAGCATGAATATGACTCTGAAAAACTAGTAGAACATACATTTTTAACAATCCAAGCTTTTTAGAATCTAGGAAAAACTCATACTGTGTAATGAAGGTGCAGAAGAATGAGGCTGGTCAGAGATCTTTGGTGTGTATAACATTTTGACCTGTCAAAGTTGGAAAAGAATGAGAAGCCATTGAATAAATAGAATAAAAATACCTGCCAAATTTAATGTTCTGAAGTTTAACTTTTGTCTTCTTGTTAACTCTTTATCTATGGTAATTAAGAAATAATTTGTTTACTGCATAGAATTGAATTTTCCCTGTTTGAAGACCTGAATAGAAAATCAAATATTTTTCAGGTACACAGCATTCTACAGCCTGACCCCAGTCATTTGAAGTCCTGTAGGAAAACTCTTAACAATATTCATGTTAACTTGATTCCAGGAGATAAAGTGACTTGTTTAGGGGATGTTTTTCTTCTCTATATACTTGTCCAAGTTGCTAACAAGTTCCTATGGGCAGAGGTTTGTAGAGGTGTGTGAATATGTGTGCATGTGATGTGCATTTTTAAAAATCAGTTTCTTATACTCTCAAAATTTGGAAAACAGTAAAACACTGCACTTACTTCCCTTCTTTCTTTTCATTTATTTATGATTTTTTTTCTTTTCTAAAGCCGTTTGTACAAATGCATTTTAGAATATCATGTGTAATTCAATAGACATCATCATGAAAAACAAGAAAATGAAAAGCAGAGTTTGTATCTCAGGAGCTACTGACATAGTATTCTAGAATAGCTCCAGGCTAGATATGAGTCACTGATAACATTCTTCAAGAATTTTAATTTTTCTAATCTGTGTAAGGCCAATTGAACCAAGTTTTTTCTTTGTTTAGAATTGATTTTCTTTTAAGATGGAAGCTTATCTAAAAGAACAGAAAATGTATTTTAGAAAATAGGAGATTTTTTTTTCTCCTTATGCTCTATCTCAACCTGGAGGTAAAATAAATTTTATAATCAAGGTTCCACAAATTGTGGCTGCAATGTAATAAGTTCTATGTTGCAAGGACTCTAAAAGCATCAAAGAGTGAGCAAGGTCTTCGTAGGAGCTCTGGGAATACCAGTGGACCCCCTGACAAGCTTGGCATTAGCTCCATCTCTAGAAACTCTTGTACTGACATAAAGAACTGAAAAATGATCGATCACCTCCTTGTACTTTCCTCCTAGGAGATTTGGAAAGGGGAAAATGATTTTGAATAACACCTCTTGTAAATCTCTTGAGCTTTTGCCAATGGAATGCTTTACTTTTCCTTCAGACTTGTGTTAGAGATGCTCTAATGTGTATTTGCTTCATGAAATAATGATATTTTGTCATGTTTGCCCAGCAAAAGGTCTCCAAACTAATTGTTGTCATATAGAATATTCAAGAGATTAGTGAAAATTGATAGCTATTTCAAACGTTTTAGTAAACATACATACATATATATATATATATATATAATAAAAATAATTCTATTTATTACCAATTCTTGTGAAACAATAGAGAATAATATATAGAAATAAGAATGTTTATGATCACTTTATCTTAAAACATATGTTAGCCCACCAATTGATAAATTTGACTGAAAACTTTCTATCAGATCAATTGACTGCCATGAGTTTAGTACAACATTTATTTAAGAGGAAAAAGTTACATTTGTTTCAAAGTAAAAAACAAAAATTGCCTTTGATCTTCATTGCCTAATGAACTTTGAGATCTGGAGAACAGTAATACAATATCATACATATACATGCACAAATAACTCTAATATATTTATGTATAATATACATGATACATACTCATTTGCATGTTTGTTTATCTTTAGTACCTAGCAAATTCCCTAGAAGAGAATCAGTTAATTTATCAAATTAATTAAATGTTATTTACAGACACAACAAAAGTCTGGGATTACTGAGCATGGATTGTCAGATGTGCAGATATTTCCTACCAAAGTGCTTATTCATGTATTTGATTTCCATTGTTCTATAGTATTCTGAAGAAATTTTACATTCATGGATCAGACATTGCTTTAGAAAGTGCATCTTACTGATGTACCATTCATGATCATAAGTTAAAACAAAGAACATAATAAACCAGTATAGAATAATGTGTTTCTTTTTAAAAATTTGATAGCACACACAAACACATAAATATTCAGATAAAAAAGACAAAAAAAGTTCTTCTAACAACAAAATTCAAGGTGATTTTATCATATTTCCTTACCTTTTTAAAAAATTTTTAAAAATTTGTATTACTTTCATAATTAATATGCTAATAAACTTAAAATGTCAGGCAAGTTGAAGCAAAGAGGGGTGGGGAATCATCTGTAAATCATGTTAAAAATTGATAGACACAAAGATAGTCTGAAAAATTGTTTCGATGATATGCAGTTCATTTTCAGTTTAATGACTAATATTTATTTCAGTTGTTGGAACTTTAAGTTCTACCAAAAATACGTTTTCTCATTTTCTCTGATACCAGGACCTTGATATGATAGTTGAAAATTTGTCATTCTACGAGACAAATACAGAAACATGACATAATATTAATCTATCTATCATGCACTATTATGAATTTTTTACAAGATCTAACAATAATGATGACTACAAATATTCAACTTTGGGGTTGGTTTTATTAGCATGTTTTTATGTTTTATAATATCCCATTTAGATTTATTATTTGTATTTCAAAATTCTCTACTACTAGAATACTTTAAACTTTGTTTAGTTAATAAACCAATGTATCCACATGAAGAATGTCAAATTAATATTTTCCAAATTTATTACACTTAAAGTCTCTGTGCCTAATCAGATTTCTAGAATAGCCAAGTCAGCATAGAAGGCCTCCTTTTGGGGCATTAGCATTTTACCTGAATTCCTTGTCAGGTTTTTATTAAAGAACATGAAAATTGCTGAGTCCAGCTGACAGTTCTTGTTTAGACTAAGATTTTTGAAAATTTTCCACTCAAACATGGTAGGTTGCCTTTTTTTTTTTTGTATTTTAGATTAGTGAAAATAAATACAGGTAAATAAAGATAAAAGGTATAAAACTACTTTAGAATTAATTAGTTGAACCAAAATCTAGGTTGGGTAATCCTTTTTTTTAAAATACTTGTTATGTTGTATTTTTCAATATTATAACAAAATTACTTGAAATAAATCTGTTGTGTAACATTATTACATAACAGTGTATGAATCTCACTTATTTTTATGATCTAAACTAATAACAATTATGCTTATTATTTCATAAGAGAGTTAATCTATATATAAGTATTGTAGTCCAGGGTCAAGTTTTGAATAAACCAAATTCCTCCTTCAGTACTTATTCTGAAAACTTATTTAACAATTAGCTATTATTGAACATGATATACGTCACCTAGATGTAAACAATTTACACTTTCATCATTTCAAAAAGTATGGCTACCATTTTTTATGTAAAGTAAGCATTTTTAATGTTCCATGACTTCTTTTTTACTTTCTTAAAGTTTTCAAAGTAATAAAGAATTTCAGCAAATTAGAAATAAACCAAGGGAGCTGGGGTTGTGGCTCAGTGGTAGAGTGCTTGCCTTCCATGTATGAGGTACTGGGTTCAATTCTCAGCACCACATATAAATAAATGGATAAAATAACAGTCCATCAACAATTAAAAAAATTTAAATAAATAATTGGACCAAGGACATTGTTTATCATTTCAGTTTCTCATTTGTTAACATCTCTCTTTTATTTTTTAAATAAAAAAAATCAAAATGTTAATTTTTTTAAGCCTAATTAAGTGTTAATTGTTTATGAAGATGTTAGGGTTAAAAGATGGCCTATCAACAGTAGAATTTACTCAGATTTGTCTTTCCAAAAAGCAAAAAAAGTATGGTCAGTATGGAGATTCAACTGCTACATTTATGGAACATAGATCTTTTATATTTGTCTAATGCCTTGCATCTCAAGTCTGGCAGGCACGCCAACAGCATCAACACCACCTGGGAGTATGTTAGAAATTCAGAATCTCAGGCCACACTCCACTCTTAATCACAAATTGCATTTTAATAAGACTCCCAGATGATCTGATGTATATGAAAGATGGAGAAGCAACAACCAAGTATACTTTTCTACATTTTGCACTGAATTCAATGAGGAGGATAAAACGAAAGAGGTGAAATCTGGAGCTTCCTGGTCAACCATGCACATTTTAACACATATTACTGAAATAGCATGATATTTAACTAAAGTTAATCTCCTTCATAAACTGTATTAATAGAAAAAACACTACAAAATCATTTGATCTTCATTTAAATAACTTGCAGAAATATATTTTTATATTAAGAATATAGATATGCTAGTTAAAATTAAAATTCAATTTGCCCTGTTGGGTTTGCCTTGTTTGTTATTAGATTAGTCCCAAGTTTTTAGAAGACCTTGCAGGGATTGCTGGTAACAAGTCTTAAATTTTGAGGTATCATTATTGGTATACTATTTCAAAAACTTGAGCCAGGCACAGTGAATCACACCTGTAATCCCAGAGGGTCTGGAGACTGAAGAAGAAGGATTGCTAGTTCAAAGCCAACCACAGCAAAAATGAAGTACTATGGAACTCAGTGAGACCCTATCTCTAAATAAAATACAAAATAGGGCTGGGGATGTGACTTGTAGTTGAGTGCCCCTGAGTTCAATCCCCAGTACCAAAATTAAAACAAAACAAAACAAAACAAAACAAAAACTCTTGAGGTTATATGTTTAAAATACAGCAATGGTCATACAAATGATTTTGAGTACATTCTTTGGGTAAGAGTACACAGTAGGGCTACTACTGAGCACAGCAGATTTAATCAGAAAATATGCTCATTTTGTGGAATATGAGGTTGTTGGAATGGTGTATGTAAAGCCATTGGAGAAAACATGGGTTGCATAATTGCACAGTCTGATCAGCTCGGTAATTCCTGAAACCAGTATGAAGTCAGCTCTTTCAGATAAATATGCTATATACACTTTTAATAGTGCTATTATTAGCAACATGAATAGCCTGTTTATTTACCAAGGTGAAAATACCCTTTGTTTTTCATTTTTTTATTGCTATGAAATCATAGGCACCTAACTATCATTGATTACTTTTGCATTAAAAATGAATCAAATTCTTAAACCTAACATGTTAAATAGCATTGTTCAAACTACCATAAAGAAGATATTTCTAAGACATTAAATTTCATGCAGGCATAGTGGTATATGCCTATAATCCCAGTGATTCAGGAGGCTGAAGCCAGAGAATCACAAGGCAAAGGCCAATCTCAGCAATGTAGGTAGAACCTGTGTCAAAATAAAAAGGGCAGCAGGTGTGGCTTACTGGTAGAGTGCCTCTGGGTTCAATCCAAGATATCACCACCATCACCCCCACCCCCAAGTTCTACACTGATACTGGTTTGAAAAGGTTTTATTTCTCAGTTCAAACAAGGAGGTATCAGGTTATCTAATAATTGGGCATTCTTTCAATAAGATGTTCTGTATTTAATTCACTTGTGATTGCTATAGTATCTCTCTTCAGAGAAGGGCCAATCAATTAATTTACCAGCTTTATAAAGGGCTTTTATATTTTATAATTTCATCAGAATGACAGGAAGTGTTAGAATTTACTAAAGTCTTGCTTTGCTTAAACAAAGACATGAATTAATATACTAATCCATTTCAAATGTTTTCAGGTTCTACTTACTTAAATCAATGAAAGGGAATCCAATATATTTTGCATTTCTCTTAAAAGCGCATGCAATTGTAAACTCGGGACTTTTTTTTCTTTAGAAAATAGATGCTCTTCTGTTTCATCTCTCTCTAGATAATTCTACAAACATTTTTTGATTAGCTGCTACTCTAATGTAGATCAGGAATGTCCCCCAAAGTATATGTGTTAAAGGCTTTGTCCCCAGGTGATGACATTATTAGGAGGTGGTGTAAACTTGTAGAGTAGGGCCCAGTGAGAGGTCTTCAGGTCATGAGGCACGCCCTTGAAGGGGAGAGCAGGAACATAACCACTTCTAGGCCATGAGGTGAGCATTTTTCTTTACCAAGCACTCCAGCCATGATGTGTCTGCAGAGGCCCAAAGCAATGGGACCAACTGATCCTCAACTAAAAGTACTAAAACTGTAAGCTAAAAGAAAATTTTTATATTACTTTATGCATTTGTTACAGTAGTAGAATGGTAATACAGCTACACTGGTCACTGATCAACATGTTCTTCTTACTGTTTCACAGAATATGGAATAATCAGAATTAATGTATTGTATTTCTATGTTAAAAGCACTCCAAATATGAATTTGTAAATCATTCACTACACACAACTTAAGATAAGAGCTAGTACTTAGTAAACTGTTAACATGTATTTTCAATATTTGTTATTCTGTTATTCAGTGGATGATCTCTTCTTCCATATTTATGAGGGGTGGGGGGACTTAGTACCAGGGACCTAGTACTCGGCCACTGAGCCACATCCCCAGCCCTATTTTGTATTTTATTTAGAGTCAGGGTCTGTCTCACTGAGTCACTTCGCACCTTTGAACTCCTGATCGTCCTGCCTCA
Organism: Ictidomys tridecemlineatus; assembly: GCF_052094955.1. Classification (NCBI taxonomy): domain Eukaryota; kingdom Metazoa; phylum Chordata; class Mammalia; order Rodentia; family Sciuridae; genus Ictidomys; species Ictidomys tridecemlineatus. Next base: position 153,070,147 of record NC_135480.1, on the reverse strand, counting down.
GCCTTCTGAGCTGCTGAAATTAGTCGTGTTCCACTGTACCTGGCTGTACTTTATATTTGTGCTTTAACTTGTTGTTGGTTGACAAATAATAATAGTATATGTTTTGATAAATGTACACATTGTATAGTGATCAAATCAGAGTAATTAAGATATCCATCAGTTCAAATATCAATATTTCTTTGTGTGATATTTAAAATATCCTCTGAAATATGCATTACATTATTATTAACCGCAGTCACTATATTGTACAATAGAACATCAGAATTTATCCCTTCATCTAATTGTAGCTTCCTACACAGGGACTGACGTCTTCCCTTTCTCCAGCCAACACCCCGTATCCCATCCTCTGATGGCTGCCCTTCTACTCTGTAATCATATGAGTTTGACTGTTTAGGTTACAAGTGTGAGTGAGACCATTCAGTATTTGTCTTTCTGTGCCTGGCTTATTTCCTTTATCTTCTAGATTCATCCATATTTTTGCAAATGGCAGAATTTTCTGAGTTTCGTTTTGTTGTTTTTTGAGGGATATATAATACTCCGTTGTGTTTGTACCATATATTTTTTTTTAATTTACTCATCTATTGATGGATAATAAGATTATTTTCATATATTGGATATTGTGAGTGATACCACATTGAACATGGGAGTTCAGACATCTCTTAAACATACTGACTTTTTATTCCTTTGGATACATATTCAGTATTATGATTGCCTGAGCTCATAGTGATTCTATTTTTAGTTTTTTGAGGGATTCCATACTGTTATCCACAATTAGTATCCGAATTTACAATTCCACCAACAATGTATAAGGATCCCTTTTCTCCTCATCCTCGCCAAAACTTATTATCTTTCAACCTTTTAATAAAAGCTAATATAATATGTGTGATGGAGTGTATCATAAATATTTTAATTTACAGCCATTTGATAATTAGAAATATTGAACATTTTTCTTATATGTTACCTATTTACATATTTACTTTTAAGAAATGTTCATTCTAGTTCATTGCCTATTTATTAATACAATTACTTACTTTGTTGTCATGAGTACTTGGAGCTCCTTTTGAATTTTGCATATTAGATCCTATTCACCATATGAATTGCACATATTTTCTCCCAGTCTGTAAGTTGGCTACTCTATGAATTGTTTACTTTAGCGTGAGGGTTTTTTAATTTGATACAATTTTATTTGTCTCTTTTTACTTTTATTGTCTGTTCTATGTGTATCATATCTAAGATATCTCTGCTCCAATTAATGTCATAGAACATTTTCTGGTTTCTTCTGGTGGTTTCTTTAGATCCAGATTTTATAATTAAATCTTTAATCCATTTTGAGTTGACCCTTGTATAAGGGGTCAGAAAAGGGTTAATGTTTTCATATATAAGTATCCAGTTTCCTCAGCCCATTTATTGAGAAGACTGTTCTTTCCCCATTATATGTTCATGGCACCATTGCTGAAAACCAAATTACTCTAGGATGACTGGATTTATTTCTGGGCTCTCCATTCTGTTCCATTGGTCTATGTGTCTGTTTTCATGCCAATGCCATGATGGTTGGAATCCTATAATGTTGTTTTACATTTTTTGAAATTCAGTAGTCACAAATAATTCTCAACTCCCTAAATGAGTTTGAAAATATGCTTCCTTCTTTATTTTTTTTGCAAAAATTTAAAGAATGATACTAATTCTTTAAAAATTTACTTTATAGTATGTTTTGACTAGATACAATGTTCCTTTGTGTCCTCTTTAAATGTCTCTCCCCAAAAGAGGCTTTGAAGTGAAAGCAATAATTTCTTCAACAGCTTTACTAAAAGTGAAAATAAAGAAATGTTAGTAGTGCTTATTTTTGATACAATTTTCTTTATACTTATAGTTTTTTTTTCCATTATTGAACATTTCTTTACATAGTAATTGCTCTTCCCAGGCCACCACCCTATGTAACCCACTTCAACTTTGCCCTGCAAATACCCAGACAAAGATTTGTTTTCTGATAGCACCTTGACACTTAAATTTCCTCGCCTTCAACAAATCTATTTCTTAATCCTTAAAATGTCTCATTCCCACTTTACTCTGGGCTTAGCAAAATCTGAGATATAAAACTAAGTGCTACCAATGTGCAAATTGATTTATGTGTTAATTGCTGTCTCCCCTCTTTTCAAATGTACATTTGCTTTTTAATTAATTTCTGAATATTTTAGTCCAGCAAAAATTCCCATAAGTGGGAATTACAAGTTTAATTGTAAAATTATAGATTAAGGTTTGAGGGAGAAAATTGATTTGGTACTTCTTTAATTAAGGCTCAATTGTAAATGCAAATATATAAACTTGTCCTGGGTATTTATCCTCAAATAGCTGTTAATTCTAAGTTTGATATATTGATTCAGAACAATAAAGAATAGTTTATATGAGAATAGTCAGATTTGGGATTTAGTCTGTAATTTTCTGACTCTGTCTTGAATGATATCTCCCCAATACAGCTTTTTTGTGACCAGTTTTGTTGTTCTGTGGTTTTCTTCACTTTTATTTTTGCATGCAGTTAGAATGTGCCAACATTGCACTATTTTACCATGAATAATTTTTTTAATCGTTTTTCCATGTATTAAACTCTCTGCAAGATGTTCATATTCATGGTTGTGAAGAGTGTTTGCTTGTCTTTTGCTAACTGATTAAATATTTAATGGAGTTTTGGTTTGAGCTTGTTGGAAACACTAATGTAATAACCCCACCACTACCCTGCATACATTTTCCACACTTTTTTAATATATGAATACATTTTGAATTCCCAAGAGTTAATTCTTTTCATGTTACCATTTCTGTCTTTATGTTTAAGATTTTATTTACATTAATATGCATTTCCAACTGACAAATCAACTTTTTTGGATTTTTGACTCATTTATTTCTAAGCAAAAATGCCTAGAATGGTAAAGTGAATTTATCCTCAGGAAAAAAAAATGGACAATTAATTTATAATACTATGCAACATTTTTGCACTCATCCTGTGAATTTCAGAAGTCAGCCATTTTAGCTGGTTCTTAATGGTATACAATAATGTATTTGAATGACTGTCTCAAATGTACATTTTTTCAGATAAATATCATTCCACTGTATTCCTTCATTTTTTTAAATAAAAATAAAATGTTTCTTCTCTTTTAATGCTTAAAAATTATTTTCCTTCTTATCCCAACCCCACTTTTAAGTCACTTTGAAGTCCTCCCAATGCTCTGATTTGAAATGAAGTCTGTACCCAAAAATCAAAAATATTCTGTATGGTCTTTTTCTATCTCCACAATAATCTGATTCATCTTGCCTTCTAAGCTGTATTGAGTATTTCTTGGTGTATTTGATGCCTTAAATTTTTCTCATCCTCTTTGTAATTATGTATTGTCTGTGGGTTGCACCTGCTGCTTTCTATCTATGGTTCTTTCCTTGACCCTTCATTTGACCAATCAAAGCCCTTCTCACTTTTTTGTATTCTAGCTTACAAGTTATTTCCACAGAGAGGTTTGCTCAGGTACACTGTGTTTGTTAGGGATATCTTGAATACAGCAATTCTTATTTTTTGTCTGGATAAGTTATTATATCTATACTTGATTGCTTTAACGGTTACATTACTGTGGCTCAAATGACTATTAGCCTAGTCTATGACTTTAATTACTTTAGTTGCCTAAGGGCTGAGGCTATCTCTTTTTCACTCAATGTCTAAATTTTTATCTAACTATATATATATAGTTAGATAAAAATTTATATATATATAAATATATATATATATATATGTTTTTTGAATGAATAAATGCATGGAATAAACTTCAAATCGTAATTCTGAGTAATAACTTTTAAGAACCCAAGAAGAAAAAAAGCAATGCAATTAGCATTTTAATGATCTTATTAAGATATGGGGTTTCTGAGGGTTTTATGGTTGGATGCTTTGGGTGATAATAACCTGAATTTTTTTGGTTAACAGAAAAGATGAAACAATATCCAAAGATGCTGTGTTTTGCAAAAGGTGCCTACCAAGCATATGACAAAGCAGTTGTCTGAAAAATTATGATGCTTTATCCTAACCTTTTAGGGGGAAACCTGGCCAAGCTTTGCTAAATTCCTGATCCTTATATTAATAAAGCTTAGTGTGATTAAGAGACAGGATTTTCAAGCTTATGTAGTCAGCTGTTTTTTTTTTCCTCAGCTGTAGGAATTGCTGACTTAAGTAAGTCTGAGACACTATTTATCAATAGTAAGTGCAGGACTCTTCAATTGCTAGTTCTTCATAATGCAATGTAAATGTGTAACTGGGATCATTATTTATAATTTAAGTAGGTTTTTAGACACCCTTTGCTAAATAGCTATATTGAGATGTAAATTATTCTATAAAAAGTCAAGAGTTTAGAACATAAAGCAGAAATCCATATCATGTAAAGATTTTAGAATCTCAATCGACAAGCCACTTACTGATCCACTAAAATGTCAGATAATGCATTTTAGGCATTTTTATTAGAATTTTCATGAGAAATGACATTTGGTAGCGGGAAATAATGCACTGGAAAATATATTTTTTAGTTTGTCACTGATTGAACTGAGTTGGTTGATGATACTATGAATTAAATTATGAGAGGAGGGAAAAGAATGTCATTGCCAAACATTTCACCTAGAACCCTTCATGCTGTTGTAGCTCTATGCTTTTGCATGTTTAGAATCTCTCATCATCTCTCTTATTGTTATTAAATATTTGATATTATTATAAATAAGCATATAAAATCATAGGTTTACATGAGTGATTATATTTTCACTGCTTTTACTGTCTATCATGTGTACCATTTATTTTAAAAAAGCACCATGGTGGTGAAAAATGGCCTTGTATTAAGTGTAGTTTTCCTTAACAAAAAATAATTGAAAGAAAACAAAGATACACCTACTTCAATTCCTCAACTTGCTTCCTCTTGAAAGAGATATAATCCCGAGACTTGCTAAATTAGTATGATAATTGAGCTTGTTAAATGAGGTTTTAGAGAACACTCACAGAAGCTGTCATTCATGTAGTAAGGTAGATAATGTCTTACACATATAATGAATTTCAGATGCGCTTATTAGTTAAGTAAATTTCAGATATGAAATATAAAGCAATAACAGGCTGTAAAGCATATTACAAAATGATCAGTAAGTTATCAGCAAGGAGGAGGCTGTTAAGTGCATGTGTTTGCAAGCTTGAAGAGACAGAATCAGAAAGTAATTACAGATTCAGAGATGGATTAATAATGTATTAAAGCTTAGGTAGGCACTGGCCTCTGCCCAGCCTTTTGAATCATCATATAGTAGCTCCTGCTGGTTGTATGCCAATAGACAGTATGCTTTAATATATTTGTTTCAATTTTTTCTAATAAATGATTTCTGAAAAATTGATTATATAATTCCAAAAGAGAAGAAAAAGGAGGAGGAAATGAAGAGATCCACCAACAAAAACAATTGTTTTGAGCCTGGCCAGTAGCTTTCAGAATTCTTCATGCGCTTCTTAGCCCCACTTCCAGATCTGTGAGTAGAATCACTCACAGTGGAAGGCTGGTAACATACCTGATAAGAAATGTTCTCTCCTACTTCTAACTGGGGCAACAGTATGTCCAGTGAAAAGACACCCATGTAGCAAGCAATGTTCTTGTGACACAGTGTGGCTGGTGAGATATGGGGTAAAATACTGAATACAGGTTGGTTTTCTGGTGAAAAATGATAAAGCTGACAGGAACCTTAGGACTTTGATATACTCTTGGTCTTATTTCCAGATTTCCTTTTTCTTTACTTCCTTATTTCATTTAATTTAAACATTTGTGAACAAGTTGTATCATTTAAAACTTGAGATAGTTTATAAAAAAATATCAGATATTTTATCTGCTCTCAAAAACTCAAGATTTAACACTCTTGGGGTTGGGTCTACCTTCCAGTAAAGTTCAGTAGCCGCTAAGCAGCCCCTGCAGATTGTTTGTAATTTGCTAAGTATCTTACGTGACATATTACTCTAAACTCTCTTCATGTTCAGACTCTGGCTGGCAAACTTTTCTACTTTACTTTTTTTGGTCATATGGATATTTAAAACTGCAAACTTTGTTTGCCAAACAGAATTTTTGCTTAAATGTAGTACTGAGGATTTGGCTTATGAAAGAAAGTAAAAATGAAATATTTTAATGGTATAATTCATAAGGTTATCATTAAAATGTAGAAACTGATTCCAATCATTTCAAATGACAGAATAAAAATCTCATTAGCTGATTAAATTAGGTAGCAGTGGCAAGGATAGCCCCCTCTCAATTATTTTTTGATATTTTTTTGCCTCTACTTGACAAAGTGCTTTGTATATAGCCTAAGTTTGTTCATTTTCATTTTTTTTCCTTTTTCTGCTTCTTTTTTTTTTTGTATTAATGTTTCTGTATGGCTTAAAATGTAGCTCTAGACCTGATCTCACCAGGGAAATAAACCCATTGTGTATGGAATTACATTTTCTAAACTGTGCATTAGCAAACTAATAGGAATCTCTGAACAGAAAATAGAATGTGCTTGCTTTATAAATGCATGCATTTGTTGTTTTTGTTTTCTGTTTATTTTTAATATTTAGAACCTATTTAAAGAAGCCTATGGGATTAGCTTTAAGATCTATAATTAAAACACTTGACATACAATGTAGATTGTTAGCTTCTTATTCTCCTGGGAAATTATTTTACTGTTGTTGAATATGAACTTATCTTGCCAAGATTGAAAACATTCTAACTACAATGTTAAGATTTTATTTTATACATTTAGAATTATGTGTAACTTATATCAAGTAATTGCTATAAGTAGTGTGTGTGAGAAAATATGTATATGTCAGCAAATCACCTAATATTTTGAGAATCACTTTGATTTGATATGAAATTGCCTTTTGACAATAATTAGTAATGAATTTCCCAGAAAAAAATTAGAACAAATATAATCTTTCACAACTTAAAATTTAAAATATGGACCAAAGATATTATTTCTTATTTGTTTCATTTTATTTATTCAATATTAGTTAATCTTTGACAATATGAATCATAGTATGACTCATAATGTGTAGTCATAGTATGTAATCCACCCATGAAGAAACATTCTGAGTTTTCACTTCAGGTAGTATTATTGCCTTCTGTTATTATCACACAGTTGTGCTTTTACAAATGCCAAAGTCTCTTTATATTTATAGTAAGAAGGCAACATGTTTGCTTGCTAAAAAAATATTGAGGACATTATGGTATTTTTATATTGTAAAATAGTGCACAGTGATCTTTATGACAAATATGTCATATAGTATATAGTACTAAATAATGCAGGTCTAATTTTTTTCTCTATCATTTTTCTGTTATATTTTTGAAACTACTTGATTTTATACTCTTCACAGAATTTAGTCAGATTTGTCCCTGACTTGTAGACAAATAAGTTTATTAGATAGTCAGGTATTATCTCAGAATGAGTATCTCTTAAAAAATTTGATAGTTATATGTAAACAATTTATGCATGTGATTAACAACAAGTGTTTTAAAGCAATTGTAGAATATATATCTCCATTGTAAATTCAAAGCTACAATTATTATGTTCAGCACATTTTAAATCATTTTTTTATTTTCTTAAAATTCTAAAGTGACTTATCTGGTTTCAAAAGAGATTCTGATGATAGTATTGTAAAAGTTAGGGAAAACTAGAGGAAAAATATTATTAAATGGATACATCATGAAACTGTCCTAGAAAGGAATCAGTTCTGTAAATATCCTGCTGTAAATGGCATAAGCCACAAACTAACAGATGACCCACTCTGGGGATCAACCAGCTTGAGTACAAAATTGGTAGAAGCTGAAAGAGGGATGATAGTTCTTCTCTGTAGTTCCAGTGGGCCCATTGTTGAGCCCTGCAGAACTGTAAAAGGCTAATGCAGCAAGGAATGTTTTATTTTTAACCATATGAATTATTTGATCTAACTTAGGGAAAGTGTAAGGAGAAATTTAATGTTAAATTAATATTGTGATATTAAATTTGAAACACTCTAAACCAGATGCAGACACATTTTTAGAAATTTTAGATAATAAACTTTGAATTATGATGTTACATATGATGAATTGAAAAAATAAAGAATTATCCTGTTTCAATAATCTAGTTACTTAAGGTTTTCACATATATATCTGTAGTTTCATATAATCATTGTGATTTCAGAAGAGATTTTAAGTAATTTGGTGGACATAATAGACTCAGTGTATGTTTGATGCTGGGTACTAGAGTTTTTAAAAATGAAATAAATTATCCTGCTTTGATGTAGGATTATCTCATACTTAATATGTATGCATGTCCTACAACAGACTTCCCAAATCATGGAATGTATGATTGACCTTACTTAAAAAAAAAAAAGCCTCCTGGGATGATTCTGAAATGTTCCAGTGATAAAATTAACGCAAACATAATCAAGATGTTCATTTTGACCTCTTATGTAAAAATCAATCAGGATGATATATTTTCTAATCAAGAAAATGAATTGCACATGCATACATTTTAATGTCAAGTTGGTATTGGTCTTCCTTTTACATATGTCTGCAATGCTTTTCAACCCTCTAATTCCCTCACCATTCTTCGGTGATTTTAAATGATGAGGAAATAGAGTTCAATTGTATAAAATTGTGTTATTCTGTCTCAGAGCCCAGAAGAAATTTATGACCAAGTCTTCCTATGCCAGAGCAAACCAACAATTCTGAAAATATGAATGTGATATTGGAGTATGTGATATTATCAAGACACAAAATTTGGAATTCAGAGACTTAAATTAAAATGTTGCCTCAACTGTTAAATTAAAATAATAATAATAATGACAGGTACATTGGGCATTGGATAGTGTTATTAGAGTTGTTCTCTTGAAAGTTTCTTGTCTTGACTTCTGTTATGCTATATGCTCACAATTATCTATCTGTCCTTTTTCTTATTCATCATCATCATCATCATCATCTCCATCATTATCAATCTGTTTATAATAGTTTACTGCCAACATGAAAACTTCTGTCAAATATATATTCCAGCCTTATTTTCTCACCTAAACTTTGGGAATGCATTTCCATTTACCTCCCAAGTTCCTCTAATAGCATATAGTAACATAAACTCAAACTTTCTATGACAAATCTAAACTCATTTTTCAAATCTCTCCCAACAAGCACTCCCAAATTCATATTTGTTTACTTGCACTTGCTATATTTTTGTTCATCAAGAGTCATCTCCTTTATTTTTATCTTACCTTTTACATCTTATAGTAGGAAAGATACTGTTGTTTCATTTTCTAAAGTATTTGGAAATTTTTCTCTTTTCATTCCAGCATTACCCTAGTCAAGGACCCTTCCTGTACTATTGCAATAATTTCCTGTTCTTGACACTTCTAATATATCTTTTCCCATAAGAAAGCACTTTGTATACATCTACTATATTAACATTTGTAGAGGTTCACTATGAGTGTCATTCCTTCCCTGCTATACAACATTCTGAATTTTTTCTCTACCTGAATATTAAAATGCAAATTCATTTGGCTAATGCCAAACCTTCTTTAATACATCTCTCATTTATAAGCTTCTGTTTCCAAATACTCAACCTTTTCTTAGCGGCACCTCTTTGAAGTCCTATCCAAATCTGAGGAGAAGAAAATTTTAATTTACAGAGATAGCTAACTGTATAGCCTTTTGATACAGAATAGAAAGGACACATATCTAATTATTATTGTTAATCACCATCTTTAAGCACATGTATCAGTGATAACAGACAAAAATGTCTCTTTTTTTAATGCATATGTGTTTACAGTTTCCAAGAACGTGTTCATTCTTCACAAAAAGCAATATAGATGACAATAAGTTTTGTTATCTCATGAAATTACATTTCAAACCTTTCACATCTGCTCCTGAACTTGAGTACAAATGTAACAAAGTTTTTTCCAAGGTCAGTGGACTCATACTTTTGAATTCCCTTGGACTGTTTTCTTGGTGACTTTCTACCTTAATTTCACTTATATTGTCTTGTTCTGACTCTATTCTCTTGCATTGTTGTCATACTTTTATACATAAAGCTCATATTTTTTGAAGGTAGGTAATATGTACTCATTATATAAATGAAGTCAAAGTGTAATCAGTCATTATTTCTATTTCATGTAAATGATGCCTTCAAATTTTTTAGCTTAATTGATAAAGCTTCTAATAGCAAGTTTCTATAAAACACCTACTTATAATTTCCTTTTAAAAACTAATTTCTATTACACCAAAACAGAAATACAGCTATATATTCAACTTCATATGAGTAGTAATCAATACCTCTGTATTTGAACTTTACTAAAATATTATTTTAATTGTTTGTTTGCTTACTTTATCAAAAACAAAATCAATCTTTTAAGAAATTATTGTTCTTTGCAAAATAGTCTCAAATGGACAAGAAAGAGTCAATAGCCCAGATATACAGAAAGAATTAATTTTACTATGTTATGCCAATATTGGCAGAGGGACGTCTAATTAAAAGTCAATTATAATATAAAATCTCATAATAGGCATTCAAGAGATTTTTCCTCAAATGGCAATGCAAAATCAAATGTGACTACTGATTAAATTCCACCTCCCTGGACCCTGATTATTTTTACCTCCTCTAAACAGGAGAAACTTTCAGAGAGTGCCTAATAACAATAAATGTGGCCTTCCTACTGGTCACTGTGAGATATCAGAGTAACTGCCAGATCCAGATGTGTCTGTGAATGTTGAAGGAAGGGACAAAGAAAGAAGACAGATAAAATGTTGTGACATCTCTTTCAGTAGCTTGCTCCTGACAATTTTGTTCATCTATCCCACATAAAGGCCACCTGAAAAAGCATTTTATGTCATCAGAATTACTGTGAGTGGTTAATATTGAGGATATGACAGCATTAGGATTAACCTAGTCATCCTTATGCTTTAAATTTATCTTATTTTACTGAACAGAGTGGTGTCTGATTATATACAGGAATAATATAATTCCACTACTAGCAATTTTAGTTTGTAAGGTAATTATGTCTTATTTTTCATCTGATTCTCACAATAGCTTGGTGCCCAACACACAGTGAGCAAAAAAGATTGAAAATTAAATTTACGAAGGAAGGATTAGATGAGTACACAAATCACCCAGTAAAATCAGCAGTACAATTATATTCATCTTGATTTTGCAAAACAGGAAACTGAATTTTACAGTGAAATAAGGATTTTCTGAAGATTATTTGGCAAAATGAGTAGCAAAGCCAAAACTAACACTAGGGACTTTGATTCCTAGAATATGCTCATGTGCGTTTAAGATTTTCACCAGGTTTTAAAATTGTCATTTGTCATTCAGGCACATGTTAATTATTGACACCCTTAGTTCTTTCATAATCAGTTACAAAGAACTTAAAGGATGGTATTGCCATGGTTAAATGTTTTTTCTTTGAGTTTAGAATTATCAAGAAGGACAATATCAAGACAGCATTAGAAAAAAAAAAAACAGAACCTGTACTGTGAGGGAGAAAGGAAAGGCTGATGATTAAATGCCAAGTACAAACTACAATATTATATATGTAGAGTGTAAGCAAAATAAGAAGGAAAACATACATACACACAACTCAGTAAAAATATCTCCAATTTGAATATCCAAAACTAGATCTTGTACCCACTTTTACAGGAAAAAGGCCAAATGGATTTTGCAGCCAAAATTCGCTCCCATTTGTCACACATGCTTCTTCTATGACAAAGGGTGTTTTGAGAGTTTCACTTTCAGTACAGCAGGTGACTGGAACAGGCAGCCTGTTCTCAAGGCTACGTTGGACTCAGCTGTCCTATGAACAGAACATTTTAATGGATAAATTATCTTTGCAGTCTTTTGTGCTCAAGAATCATTCAAACTTGTCAAAATTCCAGTATTACTGTCCCTTGTTTGAAGACAGTGTTAAAAGGATCTTGGTTTAGGAATGCATAAGTGTACCAAAGGCTTATTGACAAATAGGAGAAAATGGAGCTTCAGTCAAAAGCTTGAAGGCCATTGGGATTTGTGGAAATGCTTTCTCCAAACATCTGGGAAAGATCCAAACTTCCATTATTCTTCTCCTTTTAAAACAACCACACAATGTGTTTTTATTTCCTTTTAATTCTCAATGAGTAGTTCCTCTCCCTTTCCCTTGCCAGAGAAACATTACTTTTCACATCTCCTATTTCCTAAACCTATGATTTATTTGCCAATCTTTGTGTGGAACTTTAATATATTGTAGACTTGTTTGCTAAAGTAAAATGATAATGGTGGGTTACACTTATTTTTTCTTTTGGTAAGCCTACCTTACATCTTATTCAATATATATATATATATATATATAATCAGCAGGGTTGGCAGAAGGTATGAATATGTCATTACATTTGCTACTCATTAGTGCATAATATTTCCCTTTGTGGTTGTTTTTTTTAAATGTTACATACATCTCTCCTTATATCATTTTAGATTCTTAAATTATTGTCCCTGAAACAGAAGAGCCTGGCCTAGCTTTAATTTGTTTACATTACTCTTGCATGATTTTAAGTCTATGCATTCCTCTTATATGTGTGCATACAAAGAATAATTCATTACTGGAACATTGTTTTGTCAGTTGTGAAGAAGAGTTACTACCCTTGATTGTGTGATAACAACAGGAGATCTTCAGTTGTCTCAAAAGTAGAAGAATGTTGACATAAGATTGCATTAAAAGTTATAAGCCATGCTGAACTTTTTGAAACTAGAGAAAGGTGACAAATCAGTGATACTTGGTGATAAGGTGTTAACACAACTACAAAGTAGGTCATCAAATATTTCAATAACTTGAATAATTGTGCCATTCTTATTTGTTAATTTTCTTTCTTCTCTAAACAAATTTCATTTATAATGTTTTCTTAGGAAAATTAATGTTGAATATTCCTAGTAAACATATATAAATGAATATTTCTCAAATGTATATTAGAGAAGAGAGACTGACAGTAGATTGTGATAAAGATGAAAAAGAAACTATTTTCAGATGGAAACAGCTGGGTTTCAAAGAAAGAATATTTATAAAATGCTATTTTTTAAAAGATGAGGTAATAATTTCTTTCTTTGTATAGTTTTAGAAGTGTTTAAAGTAAAGAAAAGAATATTGGGAGTGAAGGAAGAAAGAAAAAGATGAAGAAAATAAGTAGGTAAAGGAAAAGGGAGGAACAGTGTAATGAAATGGACCAAGTTATGCTATGCATATGTATGAACATACCATAGCATATGCTGCCTTTATGTATAACTGTAAAGTACCATTTCAAAAAATCTATAAATAAATAGAAGCAAGACCAGTAGAGAAGAAGAAGAGACCCAGGGGGAGATGGGAGTATGGGAGTAGAGGGAAAGAGGAAGGATTAGGGACTGAAGTAGAGTAAATAATATATATATATATATATATATATATATATATATATATATGTGTGTGTGTGTGTGTGTGTGTGAAAGTGAACCCCACTGTTATGTATAATTATAATGCACTAATGTTAAATATGAGTATAAATGTTAAAAATGAACAAAATAAGGAGGGAAACATGACAAGGTTAACTTTTTTAAGTTAGTAGTTTCTTAAGTTGTTTAGGTTGAAGGATTAAAATAGGGGTGAAAGATATTATGTCCAAGTACATAAAAAGGTCACTGTGTTCCTTACAGTTTGAAAAATTAATACTCACATATGCTATTATGCTGATATAGTTCAGTGATGTATTGAGAAAAATTTGGCTTTATATATAAAAATTAAAATACATTTATTAGACCCAGCAGCTCTATTTTTAGAATTATTTTTCTCTCATTCTTGCACAAGTATGCAATGATTTAATCACAAAGATATTTATTACAACATTTTTATTATAGTAAAAAATTAGAAAGAGTCTAACTACCTAGGAATAGGTAAGACTGAGTAAATAAATTCTTCTGCTTCTTCCATGCAGTGAAGTATAATGCAGCTGTTAAAAAGAATGAAAGAAATTAATTTCTTACATCTGTAGGGTCTTTTATTATTTTCATAATAAAAGCTCATTTGATAAGATAGAAAAATGAGGATGTTAAGCAAGATAATACTTTCATTTTCAGAAAGCATACAATTGAGTACATTTAGTATACACATACTAGAGCACAAATTAGTTCTATAAAAAGGTATTTAGATTCCAATAAAAATTTTGAAAAAAGAGGTAATGTTTTAAGACTATGGATAGGTATAATGGGTAACAGATATGTTCACAGAAAGCTTTTAATCAAGTAAAGAGTCATTAATACAATTTCATTGAAAAACTATTTGAAAAATGCTTAAATTCCAGTTATTAAGATAAACTCAAGCTATTATCTTATTTTCCACATAATGCATCACATATTTGGGGGAAAAAACTTAGTGTGTTGACACGAAAATCTGTAAGGAATAATTATTCAGGTTACATGCCACATTTTCCCATTAAAATTTTAACTTTTCTAAGTGTTTTTTTTTTCAGTTTTATAGCTACTTCTGTTTACCAGATGATAATCCAGCTGTTGACACAGACTATCAAAGATGGAATAAAAACACTTGGAATCATAAAGTTTTAACACTGGAGCACTTTTAGAGCTCATACTGAATATACAGGGCTTATCTTGCAATAAAGATTGCCCCTTCAAAGTTATATTGTAAATTGAACACAAAGTAAATCAGATTGGATTTGTACTAAGGAATGGAAGCTAGTTTGCAATATCTTATTACCCATTATTTGATGTGATCCACTAACAAATAATGATAGAAAAAAGTGTCAATAGTGATAGAGATAAATTACAACAGTATAAATATAAGAAATATCCACTGTGGTATGTGCTCTGCCACTCATGTGCAAATATGAGCCTGCTTTAAGCTGTTCTGAGTTCTGAACTTATCTGTACCAGCTATCAAAACCAGCTGCTATGACATGTAATGCGAAGTCCTGTCAAACAACCTTCTGATGAATTGCCCAATGGGGTTGATGAGTCCTGGGTGAGAAAGCACCGTTTTGACTAACATGAGGTTCATTTAGCATTTGAAATGTAAAACTGACTTTCAGTAAACCATCCTGACTTCCCTATGACTCAACACAATCTGCCTACATATACTTCTAGAAATACCTGCTTGTTTAAATTGTTCTTTTCATCTGAAGAGATTCTGGAAATCAGGTCTAGAAAATTCTGGAAATATCAATTTTTCTTTTCATAATCACACAGCTAGTTTGTGAGAGAGCTGAAATTAATATCTCAGTACCCTGTTTCCCAGGAATGTACTTTGTCATATACATCCTGATGTAAGTGCACAAATATCAGATTTCTGAGAATTTTATTTCAATTTACAAAAATCAGGTAAAATATGGGTATTTTTTTAGAAAATGTTTCTAAAGTATTCTGCAGCTAATAGATTCCCAATTATTATCTATTATTTGGTACTACCCAATATTTATTGTAAGAGTACTATACTATAATTACATCATTAAATAAATAGCAATAAAATATAAATATTAAAGAAGTAAACATTAAAATGTTATTGAATATTTAATATTTACCAGGTACTCTGCAATACTATTGCATACATTAATTAATATGATGATATTAATAATGTAACAGGGTAGATTCAATTTAACCTTTAATGTACATATGAAGGAACTAAGGCTTTTAGAAAGTTGCTAGGTTCTTTCCAATATAGAGAGTGAACAAAAAGATGATTCAACTATTTCCTTTCCCTCAATAAATCTCTGGTGTCACTGGGTGCAGTGCTGCACACCTTTAATTCCAAGGACAATGGAGGCTGAGGCAGGAGGATGGCAAATTTAAGCCAGCCTCAGAAACTGGGCAAGACCCTCAGCAACTTAGTGAGATTCTATTTCAAAATAAAAAATTAAAAAGTTCTGAGGATGTATGTCAGTGGTAAAGCACATAAGGGTTTAATCCCCAGGATAAAAGAAAGAAAGAAACCAACCACCCAACCAATTTCTGGTCTCAATTTTAAATGCTCATAAATGTAAAGTTCTATAAGGCTAAAATTAAATGTAAAGAATGCTTCTGGTCAGTGACTGTGTTGTAATACTTTATTCTGTTGGTTGGACACAGTATATTTTTTAGACTATACTGATATTTCTATTTAATTTTAATAGCTGTTTTTTTTTTTTTTTTGAAAAGAGGTTACCACACTTGTGGGAAATGGGCCTCCCTTGAATGTGTCTGAGTAATCAGATTTTATTTATTATGTGATAGCAAAACTATTGTCTGAAAATGATAGTAATTAAGTAAAAAGTAGAAAATGAACAAATGCTCATCTGCACTATGTGAAGGTGCAGTTTAAAATCCAGTCTGTAAAAATCCTCTTTGAACTTAGCTCTAACTTATTCCTTTATCATTATTGGAAATTGAATGCATGGTTTGGCAAAGATCAGATCTGTACTATAATTGGAGCCAATGGAACGCTAATTTGGCAAATAGGCATTCTTGTTGAGTAATGGATCTTTTACAATATATTACTATTGGAACCTGTAATGCATTAAGTTTAAATTTTCAAGAGAGGCAAGCTGATTTCTATTTAGGGCACAGGCAGTTACTTTCTATTCCAGGATAAAAATCTATTAAGAACAATTACAGAAAAAAGAAAAGGTTGTTGTTTGACTTCATAGTGATGAAATGGTAAATTCATAGGATATGCTTTTATTACTTTTTTTTTTAGTGTGGGAACTTGATTAAAGGGCAACTTTGGACTGCCATTGCCATTTTCTGTGTTTTGCATGTATTTTGTTACTTTGGGGGATGCTCTTTCTTGTCTGATGTTCTGGATCTGTATTCATTCATGCATGTGCTCTTTAGACTCACTTTGTTTTGGTACTATGCCATAGGATAGAGAAACTATACTAGTGCTCCAATATGAAGAGGACCTTGGAAATTATTTTCATGTCTGAAATGTTTCCAAATGTTTGGAATGTGGCCCATAACAGCAGAAGTAAGCATTTAATCAGATATTTATCATACCAAAATTCCTACATCACTTTTCATAGCAATAATGAAATAATAAGAGTTGAAATTCTTGTTTTTACCCTCAGAACATAGCCAAGAATTAAGTACAGTATACCACATGAGCATAATTGATTGAATTATTATTGATCTGCTATTTTTATATGAGTTTAATCTGCAGTGTACATCAGTTATTTGTGTATTTGTAGAAAACAATAAACATAACCATTTTAAAAAGTGGCCTAATTCTAGATTTTAAATATCACTGTTACTGAAGCTTATACAGAGTTTCTCTACTCTTTGGAAAGAAAACTAAATAAATATAAAATTTTTTTGCCTGACTCATGTTTCTTTTCTTTTTTTCCTTTAAATTGCAAGGCAAGTAAAACAAAATAATCTAAGTCTTTGTCTCCCATACTAGATGGCTATGGGTTATGTAAAACTGGAGGAAAAACAACATATAGCTTCTCAAATTTAATTTTATTTATATTATGCAAATATTCAGGAGAAATAATGTTATGATAGTACCACAAATTCAAAAACAAGAAGTGAAAAAAAATTATCTCATGTAGTCTGTCTTCAGCTGTGCCTCACATACTGTTGGGCCTCACATTATCATTCTTGATTATCAAGGGGATATCAGTCAAGAAGTTTGAGTAGCACTGGTTACAGTGGATGGGTATAATGATCATATTCTATTCTAATGGAAGAAAGGAAACAGTCCAGGTTTAATTTGTAGAAATAAGATAAGTAAATTTTAAAAATTCAGGAGATGATAAAGTGATTAACATAAACTTAAGAAGGAAGAAATAATCTGAAGCAGGTCTATCATCACCGTATTTATGATCACACTACTTCAGAATTGGTATAAGTGAAGAACATGTCTGGAATTTGACTACCTCTCAGAGTGATTTCTCTTTCTGTGCCAAGAACAGTACTTAGTGAAGTGAGTACGAAGTTAAAAATATGGAGGGCATTTTTGAGCAGGAAAAGAATGAAGTTGGAGATAAAATGGTTTTACTTTGTTTGTAACAAAGTTGATCATATATATGGGTACAATCATCTTCACAAGACATAAACTGATTTTGCCGCTCTCTGTGCAGTGGAGACAATCATGTAGTTTTGCTTTGTCTTGTTTTGTTGTTATTTATTTATTTGTGATACTAGGGATTGAACCCAGGTGCGCTTAACCACTGAGCCACAACCCCATCCCTTTTTGTATTTTTATTCAGAGACCGAGTCTCACTGAATTGCTTAGAACTTTGCTAAATTGTGGAGACTGGCTTTGAACTCATGATTCTCCTGCCTCAGCCTCCCAAACCCAATCATGTAGTTTTGTGATTATATTGTGCCCATGTTTAATATTATGCCCATGTTAACCCTGACTAAACTGGTGCATTTTCTAGATGAATGAAGAGTTTCAAACTTCCAGATGATGAGATCCATGTAATAAGTTTGTTTTTGTTTGGCTTTGCCTGATAGGGTCCTTGTGCTAAGTTGGTATTTGAATATTGTTATTCATTACTGTTACCATGTGAGGAATGCTGTTCTTTTTATTCCAATTTTATGTTTTTGTTAGTTTTATTTATCTTTGTCTTTGGATCCCGTTCTACATTACTTTTATTGTAAATCACCTTATATCATTGTTGAGAATAGATTACAAATCAGTCGAGTTAAAACAAGATCAAGGACAGAAGATGATAGAACATTGTATTTCTTTAATAAACTTTATTGATCATCTACTATGTGAAAGGCAGTACAAGGGAGCATGGGTGTGATCATTAGTAATAAAGTCTCTCTGACAAGGAAGAAGTAAATATGACTGGATTTAGTTGCATTTTTTTAAAAAAAATATGCTACCATAAAAATTTTCACAAAATGTATTGCCTTAAAGAAGTGCAAATTTATTTTCTCACAATTCTATAGGTCAGAAGATTTGGGGGTTGGTTTGAATCTTAAAAGGTCAATGTCAGGGCATTTTCTTGTCTGGGCTGTTTTCTGAGGATGTAGGTAGAATCCTCTTTCAAGCTCATTCAGCCTGTCAGCATAGTGAAGTTTCTTAGAGCTCCTGGGATTGCATGCTCCTTTTCTGCAGGCTCTCAATTAAGGGACTCTCAGTTTTTAAAGCCATGTATATTCTTTTTCACATTGTCCCCACCTCTTCTAAACAGCAGAAATGCATAAATTCCATGTGCATTAAAATCTCATCAACTTTTTTCACAATTCTTCTGCTCTAGCCAGAGAAAGTCCTCTACTGCTAAGGCTCATGTGAATTGGTAAGGCCCAACTAGGACAGAATAATGCAGGATGATGTCCATGTACTTGAATTTCATCTCCTTGTTTAGTTTGACCATGCAAAATAACATACTTCCAAGGTCCAGGAGTGAGGGTGTGGATATATGCAAGGGCCATAATAATAAAAAGAGTTATGTAAACAAAGTGTGTGAATGTTAGGCAGTCACATAGAAAGAAGTAATTATAATGCATCAGTACAGGAGAAATATTTATGCATATACTCAAAATATAAAATCAAACGACCAAAATGAATTAAAAGAGGTTTTCACTTTAATCCATGCAAAACGTAACTTTATCAGAATAAGAGGAAACGTCTTTAGTCAAACTGGGGAAGTTAATACTAGCTTTGTCTTGGTTTGGTTTGGTTTGGTTTAACACAAATATTTGAGCAACTATGCCTTCTTTTATAATGGCAGTAGTTGATTTTCTTTGTAGTTTCTCAATGTGGTTGAGACACACACCACAAGTTTCAAGGAACTAGGAGTCACCTATAGCTTGGGTAAAATTGAATCTTCTATGTTATGGTCCCTGCCCTTTCAGCAATAACACCAATTTTATATCTTTAAGCAAGTGGCGTGTTTATTCAAATTTTCTATCCAAAATTGTTGGATTGTTATATACTTTTTATTTACCCAATAGAGTGTAATGTAATTTAGAAGATATAAATAACCCTAAAACTCAAACATACAGTATACATTAGTCATTAAGTCTATACATTCATACTATATTCTTTTATTTTTATTAGTATTGTTATTGGTGCCTATTTATTATACAAGCTGGTACATTTTATGGTGTCATATTTGTGCATGTATAAAAATGTAGTTTGATCAATTTAACTCCCCAGAACTTCTCCTACCTTTTTTCTTCTTTCTCTCCCCATGTTCCCCTTCCTCTACTTGTGGTCTCCCTTTTAATTTCATAGAGTTCTTTTTTTGTTGTTGTTTACTTCTATCTTCTACCTATTACTGAAAACATATGATACTTTCCTGAGTCTAAATTATGTTACTCAAAATTAGTCCAGTTCCATCCATTTTCCTGAAAATGACATAATTTCATTCTTTGTGGCTGAATAAACCTCTATTATGTGTAGGTACCATGTTTTCCTTTATCCATTTATCTGTTGACAGACACTGCAGCTGGTTCCATAATTTGGAATTTTTCAACTGTAGTCCAATAAACATGAGTTCATGTATCTTTAAAATATGCTTTAACATATAGGTACAGACAAAGACTTCCTTTATAAGACCTGTATAGCTCAGGATATAAAAGAAAGAATCAATAAATGGAATGGCATCAAATTAAAAAGTTTCTGCACAGCAAAGACCACAAGAGTGTAGAGACAAGTGACAGAATCGGATGAAGTCTTTGCCAGCTACTCTCCTCTAATAGTTGATAATATCCAGAACTCAAAAAATTCAATATTAAAAAAATAGCATTATGAACAAATGAGCAAATGAAGTGAATGAACACTGTTTAAAAGAAATATAAATGACCAATACTTATAGAAAAACTCTTCAAAATCTGTATCTATTAGGGAAATGCAAATCATTGTCATTCTAATCAGAATGGCAATCATTAAGAGAAAATGCTGGCTAGAACATTCAGGGGAAAAAGAACACATATACTGTTAGTGGGAGTTTAGTACAACCTAGAAGGAAATCAATGGAAATTCTTTAAGAGACTAAAAATAGATCTACCATTCTATCTGACTATACCACTCCTTGGTATTTATCTAAAAGAATTAAAGTCATATTTAAAGTATTTTTAAAAATGTATTTGTTAAAGACTTTGAACAATTAAAAGTGTTTTACTTTTTCAAAAGTATATTAAATCACCATAAGTTTTTTAAATAAAAATTTATCCTACTAGATTGTATTACTTTTTAATTGATGTTTTATTTATGTTTAAGTAATAAAATAGATGACAAATTATACAATAAGAGCTCACATTGTATTACAAACTCTATTTTTCATGATTGTTCAGATTTACTTCGAATTAGTAAATACAAATCTAATTTTTATTATTTAAGGTATAAATATTAATGATAGTTGTTAAAATGTATAAGCCTCACTAAATTGCTTAGGACGGCCTTGAATTTGCAATCTTCCTGCCTCAGCTTTCCTGAGAGTACAGGCATGCAGGACTGCCCCTGGGCCATTTCTGCCATATTTTAACTGTATAATTTAACTTTCAACAATCTGAGCCTTTGTTGATATATATATATTTTTTGTACCTGGTATTGAATGCAGAGGCACTTAACCACAGAGCCTTATTCCTACACCATGTTTTTTTTGAGACAGGGTCTTGCTAATTTGCTGAGGCTGGCTTTGAACTCTCAATCCTCCTTCCTCAGCTTCCCAAGTCACTTGGATTACTGATATGTGCCACTGTGCCTGGCTCCTATTAGATGATCTTTACAAGAGAGTTTTAAGCAGTATTTAAGTTTTTTTTCCTACAATTAATGTTCACAATTTTTTAATGAGGTAATGAAATGTTCAGAGAAATGTATGCATAATATAAGAACAAATTTATATCTAAAGACTTTTGTTCTTAAGAGCTCAACTATTTCTCTGTTTAAAATGCTAATGTTTTTCTGAAAAAAACAAAACTGCTTTTGGATTGACTTGATTTATAGTCACTTTTCAAAATGTGGAAAACACTACATAAAATAATTGTTTTTAATGGTTTTTATGCTTTAGCTTGTAACCACCCGATAATGTGACTTTCCCCCTATCTTTCAGCCTTTTTCAAATTAGATGCTTTATCTTAATGGGATTTTTTTCTTACCGTATTTTCAATAGATGAACATCTTTTTGTATTTATAACCACTGCACATTATCAATTCATTGGAGGTTTAGCCTGACTGGTATCTCTCTTATTCTCTCTCTCTGGATAAACTTGGGAAATTAAGGGAAAAAATGTTTGTTCAGTGTTTAGTGAAACAGCCTAAAAATGAGATATTCTAGTTTTCAAACAAGATGCCAAATTCTGTCCCAATATTTCACATATTTGTAACAGCAGTGGAACTTTATACATTTTTGAACACTGGTCACACTTAATACTTATTATAGAATATATCATAAGTAATGGAAAATCAGCAAGAATCTATCACTTTTTAAAATTTGGCATTTACGGGATGCAGATGATTGAGCAACCACAGAAAGAATGACAGAAAACATTTCCCCACACAATATTGATTGCATTGTGTTCACAAGGATATAGAACATTCCAGCCAAATCAGTCTAAGATATGTCTAACTTGGTGTATCACCTTGGTTTCTTTGCAAAATCAACAGTTTTCACTTTGCAAACCATGTGGAAGTTTTTCTCTCTAGTAAGAGCTGCAGTTCTATCTCAAAACATTCTATGCTCTCGAATAGCATGACTTATTAAGGAAGTTTCCAAAGTTGGAAAGTAGTTTTATGTTTTCTGCATCTGAGATCTTTGGGGTCAGAAGATTCAGTTAACTGTTCTCTTGATGACAGAATACTTCCTTCATCTTACTGTTAGGGTGTAGGGACTCTCAAGGAGCACACTCACCCTGATGGAACAAGTGTGAATCATGTTTTATCTTACATGATTTTTTTTTTGTGTGTGTGTGTGTGTGGTGGTGGTGGGGGTGCCAGGGATTAAACTCAGGGCACTCAGTCACTGAGCCACATTCCAAGGCCTATTTTGTATTTTATTTTAGAGACAGGCTCTCACTGAGTGGCTTAATGTCTCACCTTTGCTAAGACTGGCTTTGAACTCAGGATTTTCCTGTCTCGTCCTCCAGAGCCACTGGGATTACAGGCATGCACCACCACACCTGGCTTATCTTACAGGATTCAAGTTTAATTTCTTTCAGGCTTTTTTGCTTTCCTTCTTTCCAAAGAGTTTAAACTAAGTCTCTTGTCAAATGCTTGATCCTTCTCCTCCACTTTGGTAACTGTATGTACCTTGAAGCAGAATTCATTTTCAACATGTTCCTTACTCATATAACATGAAATGAGAGAAATCATGTATGTTAGCTGTTAAGGACTCAAGGACATAGTGAATAAACAGAAAAGCCTTGTACTTACAGACTTTTATATCTCTTGGGAAAAAGACAAAAAGCCAAATAAATTATGTGTAATGTCAGCCGGGAAAAACATCACAAAGAACAAGAGCTTGCTTTTTTTTTCATATTTCACTAAATTTTGTTGGGTTACATTCAACCCTAACATTTTTGTGAATAAAGCCCATTCCTGTCTTATGTTACATGTTTTCTGTGGGCTATTTCGGGTCAGTTTCATTTCTCAGCATGTGTCTTCTTCATTCTGCGATCTAGGCTACACAGATCTTGTGAACTTTGTAGCCAGCTTTCAAGATATTGGCTTTTATTCCACAAGTGATGAGCAGACACTGGAATGTTTCAAGCAGAAAAGCAACATGATCCATTGTGTAATTTTTAAAGGATCACCTTGCTTTTTATGCATTAAGGGTTGGTATCAAGAAGATCAGCTGAAGGTTAATATTGTAGTATACATGAAAATAGTGTGGTTGGACTCGGACAGTGGCATTGGAAATAGAGAGGAAAATTGGAATGATATTGGAGATAATGAAGGCAGAGCTGAACAAAGTGCTCACAATTATATGTGCAGTGTGAGACACAAATGAACATGGTTCCTACACATTTTTCACTTGAGTAATTGAAGATATGGTGCTCTCTTTTTACTAAAATGGCCTTTAATATTTGTTAAAAATTTTATACTATTTTTTTTCAGTTTTTTTGGAAGGGGGTATACCTGAGAAACTCTGATAATATAGGAACTAAAACTGCTTACAGTAATGTGAAGTTTACTCTAAGGATGCCTATGAATGGGCATATATTATAAGACCCAGAAAAGTCAGCAAAAAGGAAAAAAAAAACATCTTTATTGTAGAAAACAATCATCAATGTCCTCTGATCATCCTCTTCCAACCCTCACAGTATTGCTGTGGAGTGGTAGCAAGGTGGATTAATTCAGTGGTTCATTCAAATCTTTCCATCCACATTAGTTTGCCATGGCTGCTATGACAAATAGCTGCCTAGTTTCTTTTGATACATAAGGCAATATTCAAATGTTGCAAGGATTGGGATGTTGAGGCATTTGGGGACTACTATCATCCTACTACACAATCTTCCTGCTCTGACTTCCTTGGCTAATTGACTTAGTCCTCAGTTACCAATTCTGGTGACTGTATCATGGTTGCAAAGCTAGGAAACCCATGTAAACACTAGCGTCCAGTTGAAGAAAAAGGGTTCAGTTAATTCCTCTATTTATCAGCAAGGTAAAGTTTCCTAGAAGTTACAGAGCAAGTTTTTCTTCATATTTCAAGAATCTCACTACATTCTCATTATTAAATCAGTCACTGACAAGGCATAAGGAAGGAAGATTCTATGAACAATTAGGTTTGTTACAAAAATGTAGTCAAGCCAGGCATGGTGTTGCTTGCCTATAATCCCAGCATCTTGGGAAACTGAGGCAGGAGGATCAAAAGTTCAAAGCCAACCTCAGCAACTAAACAATGCCCTGAGCAACTTACTGAGACTCTGTCTCAAAATAAAAAATAAATAGATAGATAGATAGATAATGAAAAGGGCTGAGGATGTAACTCATTGGTAAAATGCCCCTGGATTTAATCCTAGTACTAAAAAAAAAAAAAATAGGTGGAAAGTCAGTCTGTTATATGATGTCAATGTTAAACAACAGTTTTCTAACTTTTTTTTTTAACATTAGCCTCACAACATTTCTAAAACAAGAGAGTTTATTTCATTTACAAAAGTATCTATAGGGTTTTGCATATATATTTTCTTTCCTTTGGTGAGCTAATTTATGTATCATTTAATTATGACATCAGTTCATACCAATTCCTTCCTAAAAGCAGTGACCCTTCAGGACCTTGACCCTTATTCATCATACTTTATCATCTAAAGAATATTCCCTTTAGTTTTTTGACTTTAAACTTAATTGCATGTCAGAAATTATAAATGCAGTTTGAACATATTTTTAAATAGCATATCTCCCTATAGGCTCCTTGTTTAAAACCAAGCATAAAAACACAGTATTAGTGTGTTAGAAATATTAACCCAATGTAGGAGTCAATAACATAAATCTTTACTTTTTAAATTCGTTTATTTATTGTAATATATATGTAATTGGAAACTGTCAATTTTAAACATATGGAAGAAAGCAAAAGAGAAGCTTTGCAAAATTAAGCTGCAGTGTGTGATATAACTGGAGCTTTCTCATGTAGTGCGATAATCCCAAAAGCAAATGCCTGACATTGTCATTTCATAGTAAGAACCTGATTTATGGGTTTATGTCTGCATCAGTGCTTCCTTTAGATCATTTCAGTATGAAAAAGAGTAAACCAGCCAGCTTAAGATTGTCTTTGTCAACATTTCTGGAAAAATAATAACCAGCCTGTCATACAAAGGGAACAAGAGAGGAGTATTGGGGGAAGGGTGCGGAAATCTTGACCTCTGTTTCCTCTACTGAATGCACTAACAATATTTTGGATGCTTTCCGGTGTGTGATTTGCTGGGCGCACCAACGAGAAAACACTGTTTACTGTTGTCCTTCTCATGTACCTTTGAAGAGGCTCCTAGATAATGACTTGAGTACTGAAAATTCAGTAGCATAACATGACCATCCTATTAGAAGGAAAGGTGAGTCGACCAACTGCTCTTATTTTGTGATTTTATTATATGACAAACTTTTAGATTAGCTCTAAATTGACTGGAATGCCAGCTTTTAAATTTCACCGAGACACATAGATATGTGAACCTTTAAATAAAACCCTTATCCTGATGTTCCTTAATAGTCAGACACATATTATTATAAGGGATTCTCTCAGAATGCTCCTTGACATCACCTCTGCACCTCTTGTTCCATTCCACTCGTTGCAATCTTGTTATTATAATTTCATCCATGCATTCTTATTTCCCTTATTATATTTTAAAGTGTAAAATTTTTATATTTAAATTGAGTGCTTCACATCTGTTCAAATATACAAAGTATCTATAAGTAGATATTGAGCAATTGTTTAACTATAAATCCTGTAGAATAACTTTTTGTTTGGTTGCATGTTTACAATGTTCTAATTAAGCGTTGTGATAAATAATGTTTTCTTCTTCTTCTTTTTTTCCCCCATGGTTTTCTTAATTAAAGACCAGATGTAATATGGGCATAAATGGGGGTTGGGCAAGGCAAGCCGACCCTGCCAGACCATGTCCACTCTTCCTTCATATTTCAAAAGACAAATTTTTCATCATTGTTACCATGGATGATTTGAGGATAATGACTTACCTAAATATATCTCTGAGATTAAGTAGTCATGTCAACTTGAACAGAGTTTTCCTTTGTGCTGACATTTATATCTTTAGTACTTGGACTGGAGCCTGCTATGTGTTTGATACTCAATAGATGTTGATAAATAATGAAAATACAGAAGTTGATATATTGCTTATGTGAACTTAAGTGAGTTGTCCCATTCAGCCTGATAATAAAAAAATAAATGATACATAATAAATAAGTAAATAATAAATAATAAGGAAGTAGTTCATAAATCTTTCCAAAATTGAAATGAACTTAACTCATACCCAAGAGCTTGACACTGGATCACACAGACTCTTAAATTGGTTCCATTCTAGAAACATCTTCTTTAAATTTAATTTGACCTTTGGTTTTCTGGGGAAATTAAGAGAGAAACAAAAAGCAGGATTACAAAAACTCTTTTCTTGTTGATTGAGAGCAAGTGAACCATGACATGAGTGTTCCACATCCTTGTTTCCTAACAGGCTCCTTATAGGTGGATTACCATATGATCCGTTTTATTTATTTATTTTTTTGAGTATAGATGCTAATGAGATTGGACTTCTCTCTATTGTATGTATTTTCTATAATCTAATAATTAAAGTAATATTTTTACTTTCCTAGTTGCACTCTGAGCTGTTGCTTTGTCTGAAGCTTAGAATTGGTAAAGAGGCAGTGATAATGCCTCTTTCATGGCAAAGACACTTTCAAATACCAAAAGTGTGTCCTTCATTTTTCACTTTTTCTTCAATTAGATAGGATGAGAGCTGTATCTCTTATGCAAATTCTGCTGCTGTCCTTTCCTTGCCTCTAGAAGATCATGAATTTCTGTATCATACTTTATTTGTAATGGACTTTTACAAATTACAGACTTTTGTTCTTCTATCTTGCCCTTGAACTAGAAGTTGGATTTTTTCTGTATTCCTGAAAAACAAAAGATCCATTTTGTTGGTTCTGTAGTTATTTTATAAGTTAGTAAATTAAACTGGTATTTAAATACTGTAGAGAAGACAGAATAATCTTTGGACATGTTTGAGAATAGGCAATGTTACAAATGTTTTAAGTAATGATCCAGCAGATATTTGAAGCAATAAATAAAACAACTAAAGAAAGTTTCCTCTAAGATAGTTTTAACTCAATGTTAAAAATAAGTTTTTCTTTTCTCTTTTTCTATTTCCAACTTGATCTTAAAGTTTTAAGTATGCTTCTTAGATTTTTACTTTAAGTAGTAGGATGATTAAGGCAAAATTAGCCACCGATCTTTTCACTTTCCTTAAAAACTTTATGTTGAGTTCAAATTTGTGTTTATAAATCTTCCAACAGAGGTTTGTCATCACCTTGTTTAATATATCATAAATTCTTGTATTCTTAAATATTTGTCTTCGAACCTTAAGTGTGTATAGTATTTTTCTAGCTAATGTTGAATTCGAGACTTTACACAATATTCAAACTTTGCAAAAGGTAAAATATGCAGCATAGGTACAGGAGAAATACACATTACAAGTGAGGAGCTGAATGCCTCTTAGCAGAGGAAAATAAAATCCTCTGCTTGTTAAAACATTCTGTTGGTCATTATGGCTAAAGAATAGCCTTCAGGATATTGGACAGTAATACAGAAGTGACAAGAAGATAAAGCTTCCCTGCCTGAGGGATGCTCTTAATCTGGGACAGTTCCTAGTAAATTCATTACAACACAGAAGAAAGGAAGTCAAAAGTGCGAGAGAGAGAACACTCACTGAAGGATGGAGGGTCTGAGGCCCAAAGAGGCAGGATAATCACAAAGACCAGCCTGCAGAAGGGAATACAGACTTCACAGGCCCCTGTGAGGCTTCTGGGTTTGGCTTGTGTTGCTGCTGCAGGGTTTGTGGCTGCTGCCCAATATCCAGATGCTGTGAAGTGAATTGTGAGTACACGTTTAGGACTCAGCTCCTAACAGTGATAGCATCAGTGTGCAGATGTTTCGGGGTGCTCAGATTCCTGGAGTACACAGAGATTTGACTAGAAACAGTTTCCCTGGTGGTTTGGATGCAGAGAGTGTGACCTGTTCAGAAACATTTCATTTCTGCTATGGTTCAATAGGTTTTTGGCTCTGCAGCAGCATCCTACTGAAGAGGCAAGGGGTTTAAAAGCTAGTTTTACCACCCTCCCCAAACCATAGGCCTTTGTGTCTGTCTAGGTGTTAGGAAATCTTATCCAATGTGTCTCTGCACACACACACACACACACACACACACACACACACACACACACACACACACTCTCTATTTGAAAATTATTATGACCCTGCCATTTAGTCCAAAGGTGGAATTTTAACTGCCAAACCATGAATGTGCAACTGAAGATCTTCATGCCATCAATTCTAGGTTGGTGGCCTGAATAAATCCTCTTTTACATAAGGAATGTTCTTTACCTTTTCCATCTTGTCTTTCTCTTTCAGTCTTGCTAGCTAGCTATAGAAATAGTCTATGTAACAAATATATATAGCTGGAGGATTGTGAGTCCAAAGCCAGCCTTAGCAAAAGCAAGACACTAAGCAACTCAGTGAGACCCTGTCTCCAAATTAAAATACAAAATAGGGCTGGGGATATGGCTCATGGTCGAGTACCCCTGAGTTCAATCCCTTGTACCTGCCCCCCCACCCCATACTCATAACCCTATGATCACATGAAACTGCTAGATGCATGGAACCAACAGTGTGTAGTCTGATATGCCCTTGGCTTTGGGCTCAATTTTTCACATCAGATTTTTCAAATAATACTGTAATTATTTGTCATTATTTTTGCCTGTTTGCTTTAATACCTGCTTAGATATTTTCATTTTACACATGTGTGTGTATATACAGACACACAAGAGTGCCATGTCCCAGGATCTTTCTAAGCATATAGAAACAAATGTAACTAAGATTTCATGTTCTCTAGAAAGCTATTGAGGTTGGTCCCTATTATCATGCCTGTTTTAGTGGTAGCAAAAATGAGTCCCCCAAATGATATGTGTGATATCCAATATCACTTGACTGTTTGGGATTCAACATTGGCAGTCTTTCTCCAAAGGAATGGCATTTTTAATTATCACATAAAGTTTCTTGAAGAACAGTTAATTTTAGATGCATGTTAAAATGTTATTTATGGGTGTTTTGTGATAAAGAATGAAATTGGAAATGAGAAGGTATATCATCTTGACATACTGAATCCAAACAAAATATTTTTGAAGCTCATAATACCAAGGAAAAATAAATAAAAATGTAACCACTATTCAGATATTATTTCTACACTTTTAATTTCTTTACTCTTTCAAGTGAAAACAAATTAATTGTTGTGTTTGCTGAGTCTGAATTCATACTGGCATCACCATACAGACTTGATGAAATTAGTTAGAATTAGGGACTGAGTTATTTTATATCTTAATTTGGAGTCCTCAATTTGAAGAGATATTTAAAACTAATAACTGATGAAAATCTTTATTACAGTTATTGACCCAAGTAAGTCAGTTCCTAGTTCCAGTAAGCAGTTAATTTAAGTATTAACTCTCATAAAATGTTCAATTTTAATGCCATTTGGAATACTATACAAAGTAGAGCGTTTGTTTAGAAAACTTGCATTCTAATTATGTTGCGGATTGAGTGAATGTGGTACACAGAATCGTAACATAAATCCCAGTGCTTCCAAACCATATATTATTACCATCTCTTGGAGTATTAATTAGGCCTGTGACTGTTTCTAAAACATGGAATATGGCAAAGTGAAGATATTTTTTTCAGATGTAATTAAAAGCTAATCAAATGTCTTAGATTAAACAAAAGGCAGATTATCTTAGGTGGGCCTGGCCTAATCAATTGGGACTTTTAAAGGAGTTGAAAAGTGAGAGAGTAGAAGCAGAAGACAGGCATTTTCAATGTCTCTGTCTGTGTCTGGCCATGGAGAATCAAGTGTTCATGAGTTGTGTAGCTGCAAGAAATGAATACCACATATGACCACCATATGAGCTACAAAGAAGAACCCAAGCCTCAGACCTGGAGGCCACAACTTTAGCCAACTTCAAGATTTGGTTGCAGTCTTTGAAGACCCTGAGCAAAGAAAGAAACACCTGTATTTGTGAACCACAGCAACTGGGAAATAATAAAAGTATTATTTTAAGCCATTAAGTCTGTGATAAAATAAATGGAAAGAGCAATAGTTACCTAATATGGTAATTTCTTATAGGAAAAAGAAGAATGATTCCCTCCAAAACAAAACAAAAAACTTTTCTATTTTGATAAAATAGAAGAGTTCCATCCCATGCACATAGACAGACATGTGTCTGCACATGCACATGAAATTCTAGTGTATTTGTAGGGAAACAATGTCCAGTCTTGAAAATTACATGTAAAGAGTCATAATAATCATCATAATAATCATAGAATGTTGGAGTTATAATAATCATAGAATGTTGGAGTTAAAGAGAGCAGAGCCTACATAGTTTGTATGGCACATCCCACATTAAGCTTCAGAGAAGAAACAGGGATGAGTACCTAAATGGGCCCTCATGATCCTCAGTGTTTCCTCATAGTGTAACATAATAGCTCACTGCACCTCACCATTTCCAGAACTGCTAGGAACTCTTCCTTATTACATGCAGAACACTCAAAGGATTTTACTTCAAAAGATGCACAATCCCAAAAATATTTGGTCAATCAGATGGATGTTCTTATTCTATATGTCAGTTCTTGATGATTAATGGTACATTTTGACAGCACGGAGACTGTTGAAATTCCACCTGTGTCAATCGAAACTTGATCTGTCTTCAATTGAATAGATTACAGAGCTTGAATGAATGAGGATGATTATCACATAGCAAAACTAATTCACAGAATTAATGTATAACATGGGTAGATACACAAAAAGATGTTCACACTTACCAATAAATAAAAAGGTATAAACAGTAATGACAAAGATAACTTTGCTTCTCATTAATTTATTCAACAAACACTGAGTATTTAGGGTCTGTTGGCATACTTTATTGTTTATGCAGATAAATAGCAAAAACTTTGCCCTTGCCCACATGGAGTTCATGATTCAATAGTAGAGAAATACATGAAATAACAGATCACATAGATAAACCTATACTGAATCCATCTTTGCTATAAAAGAGAGACTGGGCCATGACCATATATACAAAGATATGCTACATAGTTTTGGGGAGATCAGCAGGCACTTTACATGTTATGTGCCTTTAATTGTGAAATATAAATTCATCAATTCAAGCCACAAGCCACAGCTTCTAATCCACCACGCAGTCATGCAGGTAACAATTAACATTCTATAGTGCACTGTGTTGCTGAGCTATGATATTCAGTGCATCAGGCATATTAAATACATTTTGGCTTATCATATTTTTAATTCATGATGTGTTCATTGGTACATAATTTTATCATTAAGTCAAGGAGACATATATAGAGAGAGTGATAGGAGAGATAGCGTGCATATGTGTGTGTAAATGTTGTGGAATTGTGATAGAAGACAAAATCTAAACTTCAACCTGTGATTCTGTTCTTGGAGAAAGTACAGGATAGAAGTTTTCATAATAGAAATGTGAAGATTATGTTAAAAATAGTAGTAGTACAACAGACATAAGAGACTCTGAAAAAAGAACTTGAAAACGACATAAGAAGTTGAAAAGATCACCCATGTTAATGAATTGGAAGAATTAGTATTGCTAAAATTGCCATATGACCTGTATAGTTTGGATTTTAAATATCTTCTGATAAATTCATGTTTTAAAAGCATGGCCATTAAAACAGCATAGTTCTCACATGGGGTTGTAAGGCAATGACTGGGTATCTGACCTCATCAGGGAATTAATCCATTTACTGGATTAATCCATTGAATGGAACCCTGGGAGTTGGAACCTAGTTGGAGGAAGTGGATCATGGGAGCATGCGCTGGAAGGGTTTATTTATTGCTCCCCTCTCCACTTCCAAGCAACCATGAGCTGAGAAGTTTTACTCAACCATGTCCTTCTGTTATGATGTTCTGTATAATCTTGGGCCCAGAGAAATGGAGTTGGCTGAACATGGACTGAGACCTTGGATACCACAGTTCATAAAAAGCTTTTCCTACTCTAAGTTATTCTTGCTGTGTATTTTGGTCACAGTGATAAAAAGCTGACTAACATACTACCCAAAAGGATCTATGGCTTCAATGCAGCCCCCATCAAAATTTTGATGAAATTCTTCACAAAGCTAGCAAAAAAAATTCTTAAAATTCATATGAAAACACAAAGAACCCTTGATATCCAAAGCAATACTGAGCAACGTTGGATACTTCACAAGAGCTGATTTTAAAATATACTACACAGCCTTAGTAACAAAAACAACATGGTATTGTCATAAAAATGTACATGTAGATCAGTGAAACAGAACAGAGTTCCAAGATTTAAATCTGTACATCTTCAGTTAACTGATTCTTGACAAAGGTACAAAGATATGCATTGGAGAAAGGACAGCTTCTTCAACAAATGTTATTAGGAAATCTAGATATCCACATGTTAAAGATTGAGACTAGATCCCTGTCTATCACCCTGTATATAATCTAACTCAAATAAATCCAATCCCTTCATAGAAGACCTGAAACTGTGAACATACTAGAAGAAAACACACACAAAAAAAATATGATTCTAGATATTGGCATAGACAAAGACTTCCTGGAGATGATTCCAGTAGCTACTGAAACAAAACAAGAGTTAATGAGTGAGATTACATGAAATTAAAAAGCTTCTGCACAGCTGAATAAACAACCTGCAGAATGGGAGAAAATCTTTGCCAACTATTTTTCTGATAATCAATACATAATTTAAAAAATGAAAAATGAATAGACAATTCTGTAAGGAAGTACAATGGCCAATAAATATATTTTAAAATGCTCCATATTTTTAGTCATCAGGAAAATGAAAATCAAAACTGTATTGAGATTTCATCTCATTTCAGTTAGAATGGCTGTCAAATACACACACACACACACACACACACACACAGGTATATGTATATCAGTATATATCTAAAGGAAATGAAATTAGTATACAAAAAGAAATGCCTGAATGGCCATGTATATTGTAGAAATATTTATAATAGCCATGATATGGAATCAGCCTAGGGACCTGTAAACAGATGAATACATAAAGCGAATACACATCGAGTATTATTTGATCATAAAAAGAATGAAATTTGTCATTTTTTAAAAAAGTGGAGGGTGACATTGTATTGAGACAAATAAATCAAACTCAGAAAAATAGTGATGATGTGTTTTCTCTCATACATGCAAACTGAAAACCAAAAGAACTCTATGTAGAAGAGGGACTATTTGGGATTGAGAAGGGGGATGAGGGGAGGGGCAGGGAGTGAGAGAGTTTAAAAAGGAGGCTGAGCATGATC
Organism: Ictidomys tridecemlineatus; assembly: GCF_052094955.1. NCBI lineage: Eukaryota > Metazoa > Chordata > Mammalia > Rodentia > Sciuridae > Ictidomys > Ictidomys tridecemlineatus. Next base: position 153,036,128 of record NC_135480.1, on the reverse strand, counting down.
AAAGCACAATATGTGTACATGTGGAAAAGCCATAGTGATATCCATTGATTTGTACAATTAATACATATTAATTTTAAAAGAATGCACATCAATGAAAGAAAACTTTGAGTATAAACCAATTGAGCTTGAACATGTTATGTGATATACAAGCAGGTAGAAGGAATTGACTAAGGTCTTATAGGAGGTACTTGTATCAAGAAAATTTTTAGCTGGGAAACAGAATGTGATTTTTGCTAATTCTACTTTTACCTTCCCTTACAACATTTATATCTATTCTTTAAATGATGTTTCACATTCTTAACATTATAGTATACAACATTCTACTAGGATTGAAAGCCATAGATATTTCTTAGCTAACATTAGGGTAATTTATCTGCTACAAAATCTTTTTTTTTAAAGAAAGAGTGAGAGAGAGAGAGGATTTTTTTAATATTTATTTATTTATTTTTTAGTTTTCGGCGGACACAACATCTTTGTTTGTATGTGGTGCTGAGGATCGAACCCAGGCCGCATGCATGCCAGGCCAGCGTGCTACCGCTTGAGTCACATCCCCAGCCCGCTACAGAATCTTAATATCATTCAAATTGGGGATTTCTTTCCCAATCATAGAAAAATAAAATTAATATCCCAGGAAATCCTCTAGTAAAACCTCTCCACTTCGTAGAAAGAGAGAACAAAGGCTTATCATGCCTACATGCCTTAGCTAGTCTGAAAAAAGGAGTCTTATTTCATTTCAGGTTAGCCAATTTTAATAATAGTCCACATACAAAATTCTGTGTTGAGCAATTAACATTCATTCTCAAAAAGTATTTTAGTGTCCATTAAGAGGGAGACACTGTCCTGAAAGGAATAAGTTAATGCCTGATCTTAAAAGGTAACTATTGTCATTTCCATTTTAGAAAGTCAAGAACATTAACAAATTCCCTAAATCATGGAGCAAATATCTGGTAGAGTCACAATTCAAATCCATTCTCACTAGATTTGAAAGTTACAGTCATTGCTTGACTACTTCCAAGGCCTTGTCTAATAGCTTCTCTTATGTCTAAAATTACCTGTTGGTACAATTTGCTGATTCCTTCAGCTTTGATCAAAGACCCATTTTATATCTTTTCTTAAAATTTAATCACTTAGATCTCCAATATTTTTGAAATTGTATGAATATACAAGAGATGCTCAGGAGTTTCAAGATTAAAATAATTCTAAAATAGTCTGTATTTTATGATAAATGGAATGGAATGCCTATCCTTGTTCTAAAAAAATTCAGGATGTTCACTTAAAACATCTTGAGTCATTTTTTAAATTGTAGTAGTGACCTTTACTAAGTGTTAAACAGGTTTGTTCAAAATTTAATGAGGCTAAGTTTTTATATGATAGTCAATTTAATTCATGGTATTACGAAGGATTCAACAATTTTAGTATAAGATAGCAGAACTTGTTACATATGTATGGTCGATGACTAGCTCAGGCTAAATTTTGCATATCTATAGAACCTAAATTCAATTACATCCAATTTTTTGTTTAAGTATCACAAGTAAAAGAAAATAGTCTTAAATGAACTGTGATTTAAAATTCTATTCTTTTCTCAATCCCTTTTTCTTCATGCATGTACCCCTAACTGTTGGACATTCAATAAGATTTAGTAATTGACACAAAGCAGGGCAAGCATACAGTGCTGCTACCTCATCTTATCTCATCCTTTAAGTGTGTGGAACATAACAGCCATCCTTATTTTTTAAAATATTACTTCAAGATGGAGTAAACAAATCCAACTAGGAAAGGAATATTGCCATTTAAGTTGTTAATTGGCATCCAAACTAACCACCATTTCCCACAAAAACACTTATTTTGTTTCTTGGATAACTTTAATCACTCTTGCAAGAACTTTCTTTTATTTATTTTCATGTTTATTTTATTCATTATTCATTCATCAGAAAATTATTTGGCCATAGTACCGTAGTCTCTTTAAAACATATATGTGTTTTATATATGTGTGCATAAATATATGTTTGTATATATAGAAACATATAAAACATAACTGTATCAATGAAATTACACAGATAAATTCAAAAGAATTTTATGCATATGAAACACCCATTCAGATTTGCTTTTCCAGTCAATCCGTCATGTGCCAAGGCATACAGAACCACCTCAAGAATAATGCTAAAACAATGGACCTAGTAGTCAAGGAAAGAAACAACCAAATATTTAATATGGAATGTGGGGAAAATGACTATAAAATGGAAAATATTGTCTCTCTAAGGTGAATCTTTCAGAATCACCTGTCTTGTAACTTATTTTAATTAAAAATCCATAGATCATTTTTATTTTCTAAGGAGATTATTACTCTTTTTGGAGATTTGAAAACTTCAAGGAGTTTACAATTTTATTGGTAAAATTAGAGCACCACAAATGAAGTAAAAACTACCAGATGAAGAAGTTTTATATATAATAGTTGCTTCTTTCTGGGCCAGTTCTCAATGTGATCCTTGAATCTGCAGCATCAACACACAGGGGGAACTTGTTAACTATGCATGTTATGGATCAGAAATTCTAGGAGTTGGGCCCAGCAACAGTACCTCCAGCAATTCTTATTTAGAGTTGAGAACCAGATACTCTTTTTATAATAACTTCTTTATCTGAATATGTATTGTTTTAATTATTTAAAACTTACTTTTATTGTTCAGATTATTCTGGGCATGATAGAGACTTGGTCTATGCTTTCAGGCAACTTAGAATACATATTTTCTCCTACTTCATCCTCTTCTCTTCTTGCCAACTATTTTTCAGAGAATCAGGAAAAGACCCAATCTTAGGAAACCAATTATAAGTGAATTTAACTAAATTTAATCTTTATTATAAAACTCCTTATTAATTTTGAAATGATTTAATGGGAAAATGGTAAATAGGAAAAAACAAAAATCTAGGCTGTTCAAGGAGTACATCCTGATTTAAATCTTACAATTAGGTCTGTATAATTTTTATCATAATGAATATAAGTAACAAAGTTAAACATTGAACATAGTTTTCATTTTTGTGCTATCATAAGACATCAGGATCTAGGATTTTAAAAACTGAATATTTGGAATAAAAGATACAGTCAGAACATGAAATGTGGATGAGAGAAAATTCCCACTCGTTGAAAGATGATAAGAACTTATAGAGGTGAAGATAAAAGGACTTCCCTAGAAAAAGACATAGGAATAAGAATCAAATCAAGAGTACTTATGGTATATTACTTGTAATTCTTGGTTGTGATTTTGAGGTTATGTATGCTTTTCTCAAAGTTTGGCATTTTAAGTATCCTTCTTCAGAGAAAAAGCCTTTTTCTTAAGCTTTACACTGTATGCTCCCCAGCTGATACAGTATCTAGTATGCAATAGATTTCTAATAAATAAGTTCCAATGCATATTGAAGATTAGGTAGGCATTTGGATCTATCTTAAGTAGGATATTGATGTCTAAATGCAGAAGCATTTAGATAGTATTCTGTAGGTTTTATCAGTGAAATGATCAGAATGATATTGTGGGAATGTAGTTTATAGCAGGAAGAAAGATTAGAGTAGGGAAAGAAGCTAAAAATTCAACGTGCAATTAACAAAATCTCATAGACTAGGAGGGGCCTAAAGACAAATGTTGTCGTGCATCTCTGTTGTCTCTCTTAAATCATGCAGGTTTTGTCAATCATAATTAAAAAGTCATTTGTTTTCATGAAGGCAATATCTGTTTTTTTTCTTCACTCATATAACCTTGAAGTGTACTTGTTATATTCTTACTAGTGACCAAAGTTGAAGAACAAATTGGGGAATGGTGAGAATTATGACTTATAATCCAAAAGAAAGTGAGGATGAAGCAGAGAGAATATGAAATTTTTTAAAATATGGAAAGTTTATGCATATTTAAACCTACAGATTGGCATAAAATGATAATATCTCAGAATCAATAGTAAAATTTGTTCTTATTTGATCTAGCATAGTGTATTTTATGTGTTCTAAATAAGGAAAATGTAAATTCCAAATCAGGGGCTTTAATTTTTTTGACACTCATAATTAATTCATACTTTATTAATCACAATAGATCATGATTAATATACATATTATTAATATATATTAATATATATATATTTATAGATATATATTGTTTGAAAAGGAATAACATATACACTTGACAGATATACTTTTCTTTCCATCAAGTGCAACATTGCTTGTATACATGACATCACAGATGCCTCACAGTAACTCTACTATTCACCACCCCATTCCTGGAGGTCTTTATGTCACATATTTGGGAATGTATTTCAGAAAAATTACCCTTTTGATATAATAATCTTGCCAAGCTATTGTTCAGCCTGTAGAAATCCTTCAGTGACAGGGAACTCACTACTCAAAACATATCTCTGGATCATCCTATTAGACTTCACTATCTTGAACTCAAGTTCCTATTATCTACCTAACTTGCTTTTTTTTCTTTTTTATTAGTTGTTCAAAACATTACAAAGTTCTTGACATATCATATTTCATACATTTGATTCAAATGTATTATGAACTCCCATTTTTACCCTATATACATAATGCAGATTCACATCGGTTACACATCCACTTTTTTACCTACTGCCATACTAGTGTATGTTGTATTCTGCTGCCTTTCACAACCTCTACTATCCCCCCTCCCCTCCCCTTCCCTCCCCTCCCATACCCTCCCTTCCTGTCTTCTCTCCCTACCCCATCTACTGTAATTCATTTCTCTCTCTTGTTTTTCCCCCTTACCTCTCACTTCCTCTTATATGTAATTTTGTGTAACAATGAGGGTCTCCTTCCTTTACCATGCAATTTACCTTCTCTCTCTCTTTCCCTCCCCCCTCTCATCCCTGTTTAGTGGTGATCTTCTCATGCTCTTCCTCTCTGCTATAGGGACACAGCTACAACAATGTTCATAGCAGCACAATTCACAATAGCTAGACTGTGGAACCAACCTAGATGCCCTTCAATAGATGAATGGATAAAAAAAAATGTGGTGTATATACACAATGGAGTATTACTCTGCACTAAAAAATGACAAAATCATGGAATTTGCAAGGAAATGGATGGCACTAGAGCACATTATGCTAAGTGAAGCTAGCCAATCCCTAAAAAATAAATGCCAAATGTCTTCTTTGATATAAGGAGAGCAACTAAGAACAGAATAGAGAGGAAGAGCATGAGAAGATCAACTAACTTGCTTTTAATTATTTCCTTATATTATGGAGACATCTCCAGACCCTCTTCACATGATGACCTTCAAAAACCATAGATGGGTGTTGTGGCACACACCGGTAACCCTAGCAGCTTGGGAGGCTGAGAAAGGAGGATTACAAGTTCAAGACCAGCCTCAGCAACTTAGTGAGGCAATTTAGGAGGACCCTCTCTGACAATTAAAAAAAAAATTAAAAAGGGCTTGGAGATTGCTCGGTGGTTAAGTGCCCTGGGTTCAATTTCCAGTACCAAAACAAAAACAAAAGCCAAAACACACAAACAACAACAACAACAACAACAACAAAAATATAGATGGTTCTAATACATTCTCTGAGCTATCTTTTCTCTTATATACATTTATCTGGTCCCATGTAATATTTTCAGATTAGGGTTTTCTTGATGTTGATAACATTTAACATTTGAAGGCCTTATGATGGTACTGCCTATGAAGCCAATCCTCTTCCCCTTTTCTACCATCTTCTTTGACCTCTTTCATGTTGCTATTGTAACTGAGCAATTGTTCTCCAGATTGCTGGTACTATGCCAGATCAGGGGCTTTAACTTTTAAACAGCAAACACACATACTCACAGCCTTTGCTTTTCTGCAGCGTAATCTTAATTGAAATCTTATTACTGTGTACAAATCAGATGAGTCCAGAAGTTGTCTGATTGTAGAGCAGATGTAGCTGAGAATTACTGAGCATCTTTCCCTGTTGACCTCCAGCTCACCCTCAGGTTCTCCTGAAACACTTTATTTGTGTACAAGACTCCCAGAAAGCTAGAGAAACCTTTCATATTAAGGCTATATATAGAATATTGCATCTGCTATACTCCAGTGAAACAAAATATGAACAATGAGCAGTGTGTTCTAATTAATTACCATACTTATTTTAATAACTTTCTTGATTGTTTGTATCTAGGGGCCACCAGATGATTACAGCAACCTTTTAAAGTAGCTCTAAGGCTCTTTGTCTATAGACTGGAGGCAAAATTTCCTTGATAAAAAGTTATCATTTTCATGTAATTCCACTTTGTACATGATTCTATGATGATTGGGCTGGGAGTTGCATGGAGTACTGTGATATTACAAATGAGCATATTTTAATGTTGTGGTGGAAGAACTCAGTAAGGAATATTATAGAAGAACCAGGAAACATAACTTTCCAGTACAACCATATATTAGCTAGAATGCATTGAATATTCTTCATCAGATTCTCAACTCATCATGATCATCTTAAACTCACAACCTCCTATGTTGAATTCTGGTAGTCTTATCTATCTGTAAATGAGGATAATGATAATTAGAGGAGAAAAAATATTTCCTTAATTATTTGTGGTACAGATAAAACCTAACCTGGCCCCAGGTCAATATTATTAATCACTTTCTTTTCTATCTTCTGAAAAGATGAATGTTAATAAAAAATAATTATCTTTTTAATAAGTAAGAGACATGGATTTTTTTATAAAAGCACCAGATGATATGTAAACTTTTACTAATTTACTCTGAAAATACTCATATTGATACTGAAGCATGTGGGCAAGTTAATTTGCTTTAAAGAAATAACTAATAGAATAAAACATGGAAATACTTTGCTCAAATATCCAGCACTGAAACTAAGGTCTATTTTTGAAATTCAGACAAATATTTCTATGTTATATTGTTCAATTTATTGTGCATTCTTCAGATTGAAATAAGATAGTCTAAAAGGTTCTAGTATAGAAGACAGAAGGATGATATTGCATGAGATATAAAGATATGAATCAGTTATAACAAAAAGAAAAAACAATGAAATGAAGCCTTAAAATGGCACCAGGAGTGGATAGCCCTTTGCTACGTCTTTCCAATGTTCTCCTTTTTCTTTGGCTGTCTTTTGTACATGCAGAGCTTGAAGTATCAAAGGTAAAATAATTTGATTACTTTTTATTCAACCATGTCTCACTTATACTACATTTAAAAAGAATTAGTTTTTCTCTTTCCATGTTTTATTAGTGCATTATAATTGTACATAATGGTGGAATTTGTTGTTAAATATTCATACATGTACACAATATAACAATATAATTTGTCCAATATCATTCCTAACATCCCTCCACACCTTCTGAATCCCCCTTGGTCCTGTTCCTCAACTGATCTCCCTTTGATTTTAATTAGATTCCCTCCTTACTTTACATTTAGATTCTTATTAGATCAAAGTCTTTTTAGTTTGTACACTCAAAGCATAGGCACAGTGGATGTGATTTAGTCAACCACCTAATTTGTGTTGTGTTTTCTCTCCATGCTTATGGAATAGACCTGCAATTTTGAATTAAGAGACTACTTTCTCCCCTGCCTGACCTTCTGCTGTTAAAGGATTAGACTTACTGTTCCCAATCATAAAAGTACATTACTCTCTAGGTATGTGCCAGGTGCAATATATGTGCTTTTTAATCAATTAGGTAGCTGCATGATATATAAGAGTAAATTTCACAGACTTAAAAATTCATTCCTTTATCAGCTACAGTTTTCTATATCATATTATAGAAGTACCTAGAGGCTAATGCAATGAATGTGTCTCAAGATTTGTTGCTCAAATGAATTTTTTACAATAATTTTAATGACTGTGTCTTGATTTACCAAAATGCTATGCACACTAAGTTCTGATCATTTCTTGGATGGAATTAGTTATCATTTTCACCTCGGTTCCCTTTTAATGAGAAAATTAGCTACTCTTTTTTTTTGTATTGCCCTTGGGTGTAAGTGTTGTAAGGGCATCAAAGAAAAGAAGGAAAGTGCAGGATTGTGCATTTGTGTCATGTATTTGTTAATGAGCTGAACCCATGACATTTCCCAAGGAAAATTAAATATGCAAATGAAAGTAATGGCTGAATTAAGCTCTTTCCATAAGTTTAACCTGAGATCATCTACAGAAATTATTTTTACAAGTGACTATTTTATAATACTCATCTTTCATGGATAATATTCATCCAGATGGCATCACTGTAAACAAGCAATCAGAAGTTTAGGTGGCCCCAGAAAGGCTGTGCTGGTAATTAATGTAGAGCCCCTACAGTACAATTGAAAAGGACTGGATAACAGAAAATATCTCAATGTTAGTAAATGTGCTCAGCTTTTCAGCCTAAGGGACAAAATTAATTTCTTATATAAAAGTACCCCAAATCATAGTGTCCCCAACGCCCCCTGTACCATATAGATTTTGAGGTTCTCTTCTCTCATTATAATGTCCTTCAGGGATGTTACTCACAGGCGCTACCTCAAATGTGTTCCTACATCGCACTGTACTTCTGGCTTTACAATTTCTTGGCTCTATATTTCATATTTATAATTTTTAAAAATGATATTTTTAATGTTTCTAACAATCAGCCCTAGAATTCTGGGACAAGTGGCCTTGACCTAATATCAAGTAGATGTCAGACTTCTATGCAACTTTCAAAGAGAGGGAAGGGATGCTACCCTTCTTTTTGAAAGTCTACCCCATTAGTAGAGCAGAATCTCCCCTTCATTTGTTTCCCCCAAACAATATCAGATATAAAATTATTTATTATCAACAACAGATCACATGAAATACCATTTATGCAGTACAGAATGTGTTCAGGAACATTATTTGATCTTCAAATTAATTTATAAGTACATTAGTTCTTTCTTTTTAACCAAGAATGGAAATAGGCTTCAAAGAAGCTAATTAAATTATCCAAAGATTTATATTTCAAAAGAGTATGTCTCAGATGCCAGGCTACTTCTAGTCCATCTGATATCTTCATACAAATAGAATGAAAAAAGTTCCTTTACTCAAGACAGTTCCAAAAAATTAATAAAATATAAAGACTTTTGACAAAAGAAAAAGACAGTTTACTGCCACCAACAAGAAAACTTTGTTGCAGTCTAGGAGTATATAATGGATATCACCTAAAAATGCTCCCTTAGATGTGTTATCCTTGCAAAGTCAAGAGTCTGCACAAACATAGCAGCTCTTTGGGATGTGAAAACAAGTGCTCTAATTCTTATGTCCTTCTGCTTAACTGCGCCATAAACTCAGAAATATCAATGCAAAACCTAGTCATATCATAATGTAAATTATCTAGGCAAAACTATGCAATGCTTTATGTCCCCAATTCTATAGTCACTGCAATACATGCTGGCCTTCAACTCCACTGTGGTTACTGCTCGAGGGCATGTTCCCCTTGTTGCTTTCTCATTCCTAAATATCCTGAGGACAAAAAGAATTTTAGAAGAGATGACAAAAAAAATGACTGGAATTATGGAGAAATGTAAATCTGGCTTCTGAGTTATTTTAAAATCTTTACAGGGCATACCTTTTTTTCCCCCTTTCAAAGTGCACCACAAAATGAGAGAAAAGAAAAAAGAAAATCAAGTTCCATTGTTCCATAAGTGACTGGACATTTTTAACTATGAACCACACTTGAAGATAGAAAGTCTATGAAAGGCAATGAATACAGGTTCAATATGCAGGGAGTTTGATATAATTCTGAATTGTCTGTATTTGTGCCAGAGCCATAATGGTCAGAAAAATTTAAATATCAACATAGGTCATACTAATTCAAACCAAATTATCATTTTTTTTGCTTGATTTTCTTGAAGAACTTACCAGTTCTTATAGGTGCATGAAACTATTTGGAGAATGCCATTTTTGAGTCACTATATTTAGAAATGGTCTCTTGCTGTCTTAGTGCCTCTGTTTAGATTCCAACCACCAAATAATTCAGTCATATGCTAGTTCTCATCTTCATCCTGAGAATGGAGTCCTGGCAAGTCATTCTCTTTTTATTTCTCCCAAGCTTCACATGCACAGGTGATTCATAAACAGTTCACACTACATATCTATTTGAAATAAATCTTAATGTGACTTGTATGTCATCCATATCTGTACCATGATTTTCACTGTGATAGAAGCTTATAATGTCAGAGAGAGAGAAACATTTAGAGTTCATCTGGAGGCCAAAGCTGCCACTAGATTTGAAGCAACAGAAACCCACAGACATTAAATGAGTTTCTCAAGGATGAAGATCTCTCAGGTGGATACAATTAGAAGTAGAATATATTGTGACTTAGAAAGACGGTATTTTTTTATATTAAGTAGTTATTACATTGAGTCACACCAATGTAATAAAATAACATTTTTATTAAAAGCATGGTATATTTTGAAATATATATCATGTATCATGATATATATTGAATTTTCTAAATAAATATTTCTAACTCCAACAATATTCTAAGAAACTTGATTTACCTTTGGAAAATACAGCTATTAACCATTGCATAGACGGTGAAGAAATGTAATGTCAATCACACCAACACACACAGATACCAGAGATTAGCTGCACTTCTGTGGCAGCGTGGTGTATCATTTCCTTCTCAGTAGTTCTTTGGATAAAGGAGCCTTTCTATATTTCAACGAATTCATAAAAGCAACTTTCTTATGAACCAGGTACTATAGATTGCATATGACCTTCATAAAATCCTCATACACACTTAGAATTCATATTAAGATATTTTTTATTAAATATTTTCTACTGCATCAGAATTTTTGACTTGGCCTTTAATGAGATTAAATATTTTTTCCGTTAGTTTTTAGTCTAACTTTAATATACCACATCTAATGTAGTTTGCTACTAGAAAAGCTGTAATTTTATAATTTTTGCTATAATTTGTGTTATGATAGTAATATAGTTTTCTCATGGGATTGTAAAAACATGTATTCTCAAAAATATCCCTTATTTATTTACTCAATAAATATTTACTATCTAATATGTAACACATAATGTGGCAATATGAAATAAGGGATGTATAAACTAATTAATTGAGGCAGTTAAGAAGTCAAGACTTGTATGTTGTCTCAATGGACATTTCTAGTTCTTATTTGTGTTATAATTCCTTAAGTCATAATTTCCTTGTAGAATTCTGTACTAGAACTTCTTGGGTATATCATCTGAAAGAGGTAAGTTCTCTGAATACAAGAATTAAAAATTAAAAAAAAAACTATACAGATATTGTGCCACTCATCGGCACATTTATGGAAAAAGATAATTTTCCCCCGTATGGGCTTACTCATCAAGTATTCCTGAGTGTGTTTGACAGTGACATCAGGCATTTTTCATTTTTACTGAATTGAAAGATAGGAGTGATGTATAGATAACATTTCAATTGCTCGCCCAACAGAAGAAAGATGTTTATTAGAAGTTAAGATACAAAGACTTCAAAGAATTCACACATTATATGTGATATTCTCTCAGTTCTCTTAACCATATTAGAATTTTAAATAGAGAAATATTGGGTCAATTAGCATCTTATTGATTTTTTTAAACAGGGTCTCAAATTAAAATAGGAAGCAAATCATCACTTATGTGAGTTCAAACACTGGGTGGGTTTATGAAACAGAAAACAAAAATTATGTTTTGAAATTATGTCCAACAAAACTCACAGCAACAAAATGTAGTGTTGTTTTCTTGAAAAACAAAATAGGTAGTTTTTTTGTCGCCTGGTAAGAAAATGGAAATTATGTGAAGAAAATAGGATACAAAAACAAAGTTTTTAAAGAGTTCTGTTTTCAAAAATCAAAGCAGTCTGTGCCTGGGTATATACTCAAGAGAAATTAAAATATATTTTCACACCAAAATTTGTACATAAATTTTCATAGATACACTATTAAAGATAGTCAGCAAGTAGAAGCAACTTAAATGTTCAGTAATGTGTGAATGAAAAAGAAAGGTATAGCCATAAAAGGAAGTAATATTTGAAACTAAAAATAAATGAAATACTTACATATGTTCAACATTGATAAATATTGAAAAGATTAAGTGAAATAGTCAGTTACAAAAGACACTAAATGTTTTAAAATTGCATTTATATGAAATGTGCAGAATAGGCGAATAGATATAGACATAAAGCTGATTAACAGGTACTTCTGAGAAGGGCAGAGGGGGAAGTGAAGAGTGACTACACAAGGGTTTGGGGTTTCTTTATGGGAAGATGAAAATCTTCTAAAAATTGATTGTGGTGAAAGTTGCATAAGTCTGTGAATATAAAACAAACAGTGAGTTGTACTTTATACGGATGAATGGTATAGTATATGAATTACATTACAGTATAGTTGTATGAAACACTGCCCAGAAGGCATGGGAAATTTAAATACAGAAAGAGTCAAAAAACAAAACAAAACGAAACAAATATCAAAGAAGGATTACTTATCAAAAGAAGCATTTACTTTTATCAGTTTTGACTATTTATTACTGATTAATTTCTGACAAAACACTTGATATGATAATGTAGAATTTTTTTTTATTGTTGCTCTTGTGAAGTTCAATTTTTATAGCAACATAGTCTCAGAAGTCATCAAGTGTCTCTTATGTAGCTCTTTAATCCCTCAAAAATCAACATCAAATTAAATGTAACTTTTATTCACTCTTATTCTTCTATAATATTTTAACCCTGTAGAAATATCAATGTGAAGTTAAATACATTTTCACTAACATACATGATTTTTATGAAATTATATTTTCTGAATTTTAAAATTCAAAATATTGAAGAAGTTTAAATTCAAATATGGAAAAGCATAGCTTAAATACCTGTACCCCTAGTTTTATGTGTTAAAATAATAGATCCAAGAATTTAAATAACTTTATAAAAGAGTTGTACAAAAAAATTTCATACAATTTCTCAAAGAACATGAAATAGTCTATATCTTAGCTGTGTATTTGAACGAAAAATGTATCCAAGATATGTTTAGTATGAATGAAATGTGATATTTTTATGTTCAAAAAAAAACCCCTTCCATTTTAACTTAATTGTCATTATTGAATCTGAAATGTTCCAGAGGAGTTGAAGATCAAATAATATATCTGGTATGGAAGACAGTTTCTTATTTTGGTTTTCTATGGCAGTTCTGCATTTTACATCATATTCAAATTAAGTTTTCTCTATATCTGGCACAACTCTATCTGACAGATAAAAATTGCTTTGTAAAATTATAGGAAGCAAAAATATATACATCAGGGCTCATTAGTTTTGCTTTCAAACTCTTTAAAATCCAATATTGGAATTGTATTACCTTGATTTGAGAAGAGTACCCTTAACCAAAGAAGTACTGCTTTAACACAATCCTTTTTTAAAGTGTGGTGTAAACTGAAAGCTATACCAGCATAATAAATTTTTATTTCTGAAAAAAGTATTAGTATAATTAAAAACTGTTACAATAATTCTTATGGATAATTTGATTGAGGAAAATAACTTAAATATTTTTTAAAAATTATATATTTATAAAATTCTTCATGTGCTTATGTAAGTGGTGACACTGTACTATTTAAAGCATACACACATGCACATATATACACACACAAAGACAAAAATATGACTCATTAGAAATCAAATTTTTATCTTATTCAAGGATTAAACACAAATGTAATATATAGTGCCTCCTCTCAAAAAGCTTATCTTCAACATTTGGTGTCTTATTGTTTCTAGCCTATTCTGTATCTTAGTGTCTAGATGACAATTTTAGTGTTCATTGATTTAAAGGAAATTAATAAAAAATTAAGCATAGTCTTTGATTTTTAAAAGGATAGCTTTAAGAATGGTATTTTATAAGACATTTTTAATGTTATTCTTTTCAAGTAATTGTTTTAGACTTATAAACAGACAAACTATGATAACATTTTATTCTCAGTAACTTAAGAGCATTTAGTAAGTTATGTTTTCTTTTAAAAAGCTTCAACTCGTAAGGGACTGTATATTGGACTTTGTATGAGGCAGCAGTTTGGGAGCTATGGGTAGATAAACAGTGTTGAAAATGCATTGCTTACCTTTAAATTGCTTTTGGCATTGGAAGCAGAAACAATAAAGTTAGGAACAGTGGAACACCTTCTTCCACCTAGTGTCAAGCATCCTCTTTCCTCAAGTGGTTGAGTAGTGCCAACTGCTCAGGGCAAGGTAGATATGTTGCCCAGCCCTTGCCTGTTCAAATGTTCTCTTGCTTCTGGTCACAGAAATAATAAATTCATGGTTATAGCAATAAGAGATTTCATCAGACTTCTTACCAGATTGGTTATTTTGAACAATGAGTTTAATTTTTGTATTTTCCTGGTAGTTTTGAGCTCTGGGGCTGACGGCTTTCACTTTATACAGTAAGAACATTTTGGGTGGAGGTACAAGAGCTTCAAGAATGTGGTTTTAACTTTTAGGTCTATTATATGCCCTCTTAATGCACTGGTTCCCAGATAGGGGTGATTTTTGTCTCTCGAAGATATTTGGCAGTTTCTGGAGAAAGTTTTGTTTGTGGAACTGATGATGGATGGGGCACCACTGGTATTCAATGAGTAGAGAGCACAGGACACAGAGCCCACCACAACAAGGATCAGTGCTGAACTTGAAAATCTCTTTCCTAAAGGAATGAGCATATTTAGGCGAACCTCTTCCTCCTCCTTTTTCTTCCCTTTGGTAAAATATATTGTAATTTGTGTTTCTATCATTCATAATTTAAAAAGTGGTTTATAAGAAAATAGGAGTGGATAATGGGAAAAGGATCAAAAATCAAGAAGGAGACAAATAATTGAAGTATGCTGGAAAAATGAGACTGAGCAAAGGCACCGGACTGAAGAAATAGAACCATCTGATGAAGAAAGTGAGAGCAGTCCATCTGCCTTAAATGGAAAGGAACAGAGGGAAATGGAGCCAAAATCATCTGCCAGGAGATTAGAACCACCGCTGAGCATCAAAATAAGGAACACTTAAGGGCTTTGATATTAGAAGGAATAGGATTGTAAGATGTCTTATTTATTCCTATAAAACGTTTAGTTCATAGTTGAAAATTAAGAAAATGTAAAATAATAATGGAAAAATACTATCACTCAGGTGTAATCACTATCATTTTAGTGGGTATTATTATTATTATTATTATTATTATTATTATTATTATTTTGAAGTGCTGAGGATCAAACTCAGGGTTTCACACATGCTAGGTAAGTGCCACTTTAATACATGCTATGAAAATTTTTCTCTACAAAAAATTTTTTTATGTACACGAAGTCAATATGTATGTGTGATCTTTATATTCCTCTTATCCTATTAATGTAATAGTAAGTTTCTCTTGAGTGATGAAACTATTTAGAATTTTCAATGACCATATAAAGTCTGTTAAAGTATATGACATATTTAATAATTTTTTTATTATAAGTCTTTCTGCTGTATCAATTAAAAATTAATTAGAAACATAATGATCATCCTTATGTATACATTTAATATTTATTAGAAAAAGCAGAGATAGATTAATTATGCAAACATTAAAGATTCTTAATCCTTAATAACAAAATAATTTAAGAAACCTGTGATATTCCACATTCCTTTTACCAGTCTAGAAATAACTCCTAGCTCTTCTTAAAACTTAAGGTAATTTCTTACTCAAGAATGCCCTAGGCAAGAATTTTTTTCCTTTCTTGTACTGTGTTAGAGTTTCCAATCATTTACTATTGTGACTATAAAACATAAATATTAAAAAATTAATTCTGATCCAATTCATTTGTTCATAAACCGCAACTTTAATAAAACAATCTATAAAATTTTCATTATTTAATCACTAGTTGCTTCTTATATAAGTCTGATTTTAACACCTTGAATCAAGATGTCAGTGTTCTTAAGATACTAAATGTCTAGCATTTATATACTTATTTTTTTGTAACTTATATTCAACCCACTTCCAAAACTGTTAGGATAAGTTCGTCTGAGCCATCTCTGAATACTCATAGAGGTAGGAATTATTCCCTAGCTTCATCATGAATTTTCTTGATAATAGTTTAACAGATTCTAGAATGTTCTTAGTGGCCTTTTATTCTGCATTTTTTAACCCAGATAATTTATAGCAATAACTTATATAGGCTAGTGTTTTTTCTTTCTAAAATCAGCTTGTAACACAGAGTTATTCTCTGCATAACATGCAGTTTTCTCTCAAGCTCAATTTGTACTCAGTTCGAACTGTACTTTTTGTAAGTGTTCTCTCTCTTTCTACTCTATAATCTGCTTCCAACCTCCTTCCTTCCTCCCCCATCACTCCACACATTCCTGATGTTATCAATTCAAGTCCACAGTAAAATGCTTCACCCAGTTAATAACATCAATTAAATTTCTTTTGACATATATTCTACATATATTAAAAGTGACATATTTGGGTCAAAATTATCCTCATTCAGCATTTAATGTCACACAAGTCTTTTAGAACCACCATGTTCCTTAGCATCATCTATTCTCTTTACTCTCGTATTTTGAGATATGTTTACAAGTGGCACATAATACAAAGGGGGAATGTTTGACACTTTGTATTTAATAAATATTATATATAATAAGATTTTTTTGCAAACTTTCAGTTTCCTCTCAAACATGATTTTATTCTTAACATTCATTACATTTATATGTTTTAATTTTGCTTGAAAATTATGCTTTATAAAGCATACCTAATTAGTTCTTTTTAAAATTGTGTTCTGAACAGAGCATGTTAGCCTGTAATCCCAGTGACTTGGGAGGCTGAAGCAAGAACATAGCAAGTTCAAAGCCAGCCTCTGCAATTTAGCCTGGCTCTGACCAACTTTGTGAGAACCTGTGTCGTGATAAAAATAAAGGACTGGGAATGTGCCTCAGAAGTTCAGTGCCTCTGGATTCAATCTCTGACACAAAAAGAAAAAAAAATTGCATTCTAACTCATTCTATGTGGTATATGTGTAGGGGTGTGTGCACATATATGCAGGCATATATGAGATTTGGCCTCGCTGGGCCAAGGAAAATGTAATGGTGAGGTTTCAGTTATATTTGTATTTTGTCTAATTAATTTTTTTGAACTATATCCAAAGTTTTAAACACTTACCACATTTAAAAATAATTTGGGAAAAAATAAGCTTTTCCCATTCTAGTCAATGATGACAATTTTATATTTTTTAATATTGTTTTAATTATAGTTGGATACAGTACCTTTATTTTATTTATTTATTTTTATGTGGTACTGAGGATCCAACCCAGCATCTCGCTTGTGCTAAGCGAGCGCTCTACAGCTGAGCCACAACCCAAGCCTCCACAATTTGGTATTTTTGTTGCTGACTTTCACGTTATGCTAATTTCACCTACAATGCTACTTCTCATTGA
Source organism: Ictidomys tridecemlineatus (assembly GCF_052094955.1). NCBI lineage: Eukaryota > Metazoa > Chordata > Mammalia > Rodentia > Sciuridae > Ictidomys > Ictidomys tridecemlineatus. Next base: position 153,018,765 of record NC_135480.1, on the reverse strand, counting down.
TGAAATTGATTTCCTGATTTTAATTAGTTCATTTTGATCCTAGAATCAGTTAGCTTTCTATAAATAACAAATTATCCCAGATCTCATTGGCTTAAAAAAAGTGTCAGCAAACTACTGTCCAGGGACCAGGGACCAGACACTGGCTGTTTACTTATGTTTGATATATTCTTTTGTAAATAAAATTTTCTGAATACAAATCTGCCTATTTATTTCTTCTATTGTCTGTGTCTGCCTTTGCATTACAATGTCAGAGCTGAGTACTTGTGATGAAAATCATGTGACTCACAAACCTTGAAACATTCACTGTTAGTTCCTTCACACACACTCACAACCACACAACAACAACAATAACAAAAAAAATAGTTTTGCTAACTCATAGCTTAAAACAATGATCATTTGTTAGCCCAAAAATTCTGTAAGTAATTTTGGTGAAGCTCAGTTGGTCAATTCTAATTTTCCTAGATGTACCAATGTGCCTAGAGAATAGGCAGGTTTGCTGGACACTGGGTGCACATAGATGGCCTCACTCATATGTTTGATGTTGGTGCCAGTTGTCACCTGAAGTGGTGAGAGTGAGTAGGTCAGATGTTCACTATAAGCTTGTCTGGGCTTATTCATATAGCCATGGCTTCAGGACTCCTAGTAGCAGTGAGAAAGGATAAACTGAAGTGAACAAGACATTTTCAAGTCTTTGCTTAGATTATATCTGTTATTGTCCCATTGACCAAAATAAGTCACATTTCCAATCTAAACATCAGTGCCTAATGACTCTACACAAACTTAGATGTAAGAAGGCATGAATAAATTAAGGGCTACTACTTCAGAAAGTAGACCACAGTCAATTTCCTGTTGTTACAATTGTGAATAAGGCTCAGAGAAGTAGTGGCTTGTCTATACCTGTGTATCTAGTCTAGTCCTATAAGTGTGTACTTGACTCAGAATCTCCTGGTTTCTAGTAGCACTACATCCATTCACTTTGCTCTTCTTAAGTATACTTCAGCTCATCATCAGTGAATAATTATGGTACAGTACAGTAGCTAAAAACATGGGCTTTGATTTTAGACTTCAGTTTTCATATTGGCTTCATCACTTGTGATTCTGAACAAGGGACTGAAATCTGTTGAACATACATTGTCCCCATCACAGAGAGGTGACACAGCCTACCCTGTAAGCAGTTTTGAAGAGTAATTGAGATGAACTCTGTTTTAACATAGGATCAAATCAGTCAGTGTAGATGTTGATGAAAAGCTGGGTGACTTCATTATTATAAACCCATCTCATATTTCATTTTACATTCTTTGTACCAAATAGATGGTTTGTTCTTCAACATTTTTTACCATTTATTTCAAACTCCAAAATTGGTTTCTCTTTTGTTTTGTTTGGTTGATTGGTTTCTATGTCCTAATTTCAGTACCCCACCAATGTAACTCAATTTCAAATTTTCATGAAATTAACAATGTCAGTCACTAAAATAATTGACTTGTACATTATTTCAAATCCCATTTGGTATTTAATTTTTTCTTCATTTGAGTAAGTACATGTCATGTGAACTATGAGGTTCATTTGTAAGCATGTCTTCTAGTTTCTAGGATCATTTTGTTTGGTGTTCTGTAGTTGTTTTGATCTATTTGAACTAGTGTTTAACAGTTAATTTCATTTTTGTAATAGAGGCTATGGCATATTTAGAAAAATGACCATATGTATTCCCTAAGTAATATAATTCCCATGGATGCCTAAGGATTATAAAGAACGGCAAGGAAATCACACTTAAAATTTTAGATTCTTTCCTAAACTGCTGGCAAGGGACAACAAGGCTGTCAGTTCAGACTTGTAATAATACACAGTATAATGCCATACTTAAAGGAAATTTCTAAGTGCAAAAACAACCACCATTTTGTTAATTATCTTAATATGAGCACAAATGCTCTTTCTCTGTTATGAAAATCTGGAGGCATGCAGAACATACTCATGTTCCTAGGGTAAGTATTACCTTGTGGTGACATTCATAGACACTAATGTGTGTCTTCACACTGAGCAATTCAGAACTCAACTCCTGATGACATGAATATAAAGCATTTATAGGGGTTTATTAGGCTCACATCATCATACCTAGAAAGATATTTAGAAATGCTAATTTTTGAGGAAGAAATAAATCTTAGTTGGAGATTTAAACTGGAAAGACCTTTTTGAAAAACTACCTATTTGAAACATTGAATCTGTCTGTGCAAAAAACAAAAAAGAAAGAAAGAAAGAAAGAAAGAAAGAAGAAAGAAAAGAAAGAAAGAAAAAAAGAAAGAAAAGAAAAGAAAGAAAGAAAAAAGAAAGAAAGAAAGAAAGAAAAGAAAGAAAGAAAACTGAGATCAAAGCTTCCTGCTAGCAAAACAACTCAATTAGGACAGGACCTGGAATCTGAAATTACACCAAAGTGGGTTTTTTGGGTTTTGTTTTTGTTTTTGCATTTGAGTTTTTTAAAGTTCTGAAAATGTTCACCAAATGATTCTGTTTATTTGACTCTAGTCCCACATTCTATACCCAACTTCCCAGGAGCTGACCTCGGTCTAAGTAACAATCAAGTCACATTTATGATTACTATACTTAATAATACATAAAACACAGGGCACATAGTTAAATTTGAATTTTGGATAAACATTTTTTTTTCACACAAATATGTGTCAGTATCAGTTAGAGCATACAAGTACCTTTGAAATGAGGTCTACAAACACCAACACAGAGACCCCCTGGGGACTGGAGATGGTTGATGTTGCCTAGGATCTTGAGAAGTTTAACTCAGCTCTCCAGGCAAAGGGAACTTGGTTGAGATTGTATCCAAAGATGGACAAAGGGAGTGTATGCTATAGGCCATATTCAGAAGTGTGGCATCACAAAGTAAATTCCTAGCCTGGATCTTTGGGAAGCCAGAATAAGTATAAAGGAGCTAACAAAAACCAATTACGTGATTAGAATTCAAGATTTAAAGGTGTTACTGGGGTATTTTATAGTTGAAATGAAGGATTATTTAATGGGGGAACTGTGGTAAATAAATACTTTTAATTAGTGAGGTCAAAATGTTCATACTTAAAAAAGAGGTATAAAGAAAGGCTCTGAATTAAATAATGGGGAAAAATCATTATGAGACTATATTGTGAACTTAAAATAGTTTGTTCAGATTGTCTTAGAAACTGAATTGGGTTAATCACATAGGTGAGATTATAGGAACTCCAATTTGGAGAATTTTATAAGTCTGCTATCAAAAATAGGAGCAGAATACTTTGAGAAATTTGTATAATCAAGACATTATCCCTGAGTTCCATCTGAAGAAAATTTTGATGTCAGTAATCAAATTATGATCATATTATGAGGATGACAAAGAATGTCAGTTACACTGGGAATTTGTACAGATAAAAAACAGATATCTTCAAAGTATAAACAAGCTCAACAATACTGTCTTAAAGTTGAATTAATTACTTTTATGTTTAGAAATCCATTCTTCGTCATACAGGAACTGCTTTTAGTGGCGTATAAATTAATATGAGATGTGAGAACTGATTATCCAGTTGTTATCCCTCCTCTTTGAATTTTTAACTAGAAATTGTTTTTCCTTAGAGTGTATACGTCTGTGAGAGAGGGGAAATCAACACCTGACAAAGCTTAAACCACACTCTATATCTATTTGTATATTTTATACAAGTTAGGTATTAAAATATGTAGGTGCAGGGAAGTATGCAGAAGTAGCTACCCAGATAATTGCTGGCTTGCCAATATTATGCATAAAGATTATTACTTACTTTACTGCTGATTTTAAAAGTGTTGCTAAATGAAAGTGTGTGTATAAAAATGCCTAAATTGCTTACATAAATTGCATCAAGTTTCATGACGATCTAAACACATTATTAGTGGTTACCACTCTGTGGTATTATAGCAGAATAGCCTCTGACAACCCTATGTTTCTCGGTTCTTTTATAATGATCTACTTCAGGCTTTTTCATGGTTCAACCTGGTGAAACCACGTTAATGAAACATTTCTAACCCTCCCCAAACCCCTAAGTTCACATGACCATACACAGAGCATATCCTGTTCTTGAAAAAGGCAGGATTGGAAGTCAATGAAGCTTACCTGATTTTAAACAGTTGAAATCTGGCAATTAACTCTCTTCTTCCTTCCTCTCTTGACTTTACTCTCTCGCTCTACTAATATATTCCTTCTTTCCTCCCTTCTCTTGATTTCTTATACTTCTACTATGTGATATTCATTGGTTTTATTTATTTTTAACATAATGAATACATGTGACCATAAGCATCTTAGCATTTTGACTGGGATTTAATCAGGGAGGCAATTAACCACATCCTGAGTTTTCAGATTTTTAAAGAAGGAATCAGACTGGCCTATCTTGGGACACATGCCCATCCATTCTCAGCTCAAGTTGAGAGAGACTTGAGTAACAATGAGTGGCCCACGTTAGGTCAAGTGTTTTCCTCCTGACTACACATTCATCTGCCTCTTTGTCTACCAGTTTTGCCCTGAGTGGTGTGCCTGCTTTGCTGTGGTCTTTGAACCCATCTGTCCTGGTACTACCTCCTTGGAGGCTTATTGATTACTTACTTCTTACTGATGATTTGTTCCTTATATACTCCATAAGCCACATATGATGAAGCTATGATGAAGATAGGAAAATTGTGAGAGAAGAAATCTTTTCTCCTTGTATTTTGGGCCGTTGAGACAAAACCTGTTTAAACTAACACATAGTAACTTCTCAGTCATTAGTTAATCTTATTAGGCTAATAACAATTTTTGAGCATTATGTCAATAACTCTATTAGGTAGAGAGAAGGTAACAGTGTTCTTCATCCCTATTGAGCTTTTAATCTTGAAGAGGAAACAAACACTCTCCAAAATTCACTTAAATATGTGCACCCCAGGGTATGGAATTTGTTGAATATGGAAAGGCATTTATCATATTTGAACATGATAAAGGAAGACTGAGAACTTCATGGAGCTGTGATGTGAAGAATCAGATGTTATGTACGTGCATTAGTGGTTTTTCAGTGCAAAGGTGTTGCATCAGCTAAACCTTTCAAGAGGCACATGAAGAACAAGCCTGGAGAGGCAGGCAGGCCATGTTAGAAATTCTGTCCTAAACCCTGGGAGCAACAGTGGTCTCTAAGGTTTTTGATGAGAAGAAGACTTGTTCAGATAACCAATCAGTTATGTGATAACTGACTTGTTAAATCTCTAATATTACTAGAACAAAGTGTGAGTCAAAGATAGTCCAAAGGAAATAATAAGAATGACTTGACAAAATTATTTAATCGCCACACAGAAAAAGCTATACTTGAGGCATGTTGTTAAAGTGCTTTGTGCTGTACCTAGCAAATTAAATATTTTTTAATAATAATTATTTTGCCCCTCTGTTTGTCCTACCATCTATTCAACAATGTTTTCTTAAGATACATTAGGGCTACATGGATTTAAAAAAATAATATGTGGCTTATGGAGTATATAAGGAGCAAGTGAAAAGATTATTCATTTTTAAACCAGAGGAGGACAGAGACTTTATCCTTTTGACTATGAGAGACTACAGTTGTTGATGCTTATTAGGAGTCTCCTGAGAGAAAGGGAGCAACTAGAGCAAACACATGTGAACAGAACATTATAGAAATTCTGTCCACATGTGGTTCTTTGTGACCTTCTGAGCAGGAGAGGAAATGATGTCAGGGTATGGGTTCAGAGGAATAGCACTAATTTAATTCTTTCCTTCCTACAGCTGGCAGTACAAAAGTTCCCCATCCTTCTGGGAACCTTTTACTCTATTTGAAATGCAAGAACTGCAGAGATAATTAAAAGTCTTCTGTCATCCTGATTGTCACCAAGCATGGACTTCCTCTAACAGAAAGCTGATGGGGCTAAATCATTTTTATGCTTTATTCATTTGCTGTCTAGTAAAGATGTTCAAATACACACAGAGACGGTCATCATCCTGGCAACAGTAAAAAATAGATAAAGTCTTGGCCATTTGACAATCTCTAACATTCACCCTGAATAATGAGAAGTTGGCCCAAATATTCAACAGAGACATTTCTTATGTAATTCATATTGTTTATCACCAGGGGAAAGATTCAAAACACTATTAAGCACATTTTGTAAATCAAAGCCTTACACTTATTATTTTTGGATTTTAAATAACTTATTTTGTATATTCAGTTACTTGCTTTTATATGCATGCACAAATGATTTGCTGGCTTAAAACAAATACTCGTATGTAAATGATAAAATATAAATAAGTAGCAACTTAAAAGCAAGTCAAGGAAAGTATATGATTTTGAGTTGGAATTGTTGTCCTGGGTGGAGAGGATAATGATTAGCTAGAGCCCTTCAGTTTTTGTTTATTCAATTTGCTACAAAGAGATACTTTCTTTAACATTAAGCTTAAATGGCAGCATTTTATTATCTTCAACATAATTACATTTCTATAGCTGCATAATTAGGGCTGATTTATCTTATTTAAATTAGGATTTTCCTTCCTTTGACAGTTTTTTTTAAGAGCTGAATTGGGGTCAGGAGCATAGTTCTGTGGTAGTGTGCTTGCCTGGCATGAATGATGCTCTACACTGAAAAACTGAATAGTGGAATTGAAATTTTATAGACTTATCATGTATTTCTTTCCTGATTGAAGAACAGTTCTTCATAGCCAGAGAAGAAAAATAAGATGATTTCATTCCCTGCAAAAATTGTGGAGTTTGCCTCTTAAAATATATGTATAGCCCCATAATCAATGAATATCTTTACTCTTTTCTTCATCAATGTAATTAATGGAGAAAGCTTCTCTGTTCACCAAAGTCCACTTTATGAGTATAAATGCTACCCTTTGAGACATTTTTTTCCTTTGTTCAACAGATTTTTCTTGAAACAGTGACAGCCTTTAGCCCCTATATATAAAGCTAAGTGATGCAACAAAGTTATAATTAGCATCACGAATTCAGACACCAGTACTATATTTAAAATAGATAAAAAGGATTGACTTTTAGTTTTATGTGTTAAAAGAGTTAGCTGGTTATATCTTCCTGAGCAACTGAGTCCCTACGTAAACAGTTATCCTCAAAGTCTCTGGACAGTTTGTTTTCCTTATCAATAGTCAGAACCTCTTCCAATTCATTCCAGAAATGGAAGAATATAAAATCCCTAGTACTATGGCAATTACTGATGGTAATGCTCTTTTACTCTTGAATTTAGAGAGAACTCAATTTTATGGGGATCCATAGTCCTTTAAGATATGTATTTACCCTATTTATTCACAATCTTATGACAAACATTTCTCTGATTGGATGTAGGTCATACTCTCTCTTTCTGGGTATCAAGGGAAAAGAAAGCATTAAATTTAATTCATTATCTCTGTATTTGTAATAAGACTGTATGTTTAGGGAGAAAAAAAGTTATGTCAGCACTGGAAAATATTTAGCCTATTTTTAGTAAAAATATAATTAAAAAATAAATAAAACCTTGGTAACTGGTGATTTTCTGTTTCCACATCAGAAATTATCCCCATATAGTGGCTTAGAAGGAGAGTGATCACTCATCTTGGGGGTGAGGGGTTGCATGTAGTAGTTTTTCCTTGGAGTTTATCATAGAGATGGAGTTAGACTCCTGAAGAGGCTTCTGATAACCAAAGGCTTTCTCATTCTGCTCATGTCTACTCATTGATAATGGCTGCTGCTGGGGAACTTAGATTGGCCCGTTGGCTTGAGTGTCTGTGCATGATTTGTATGTGTGACCTGTGCTTATTGCCAACCTAGTGACTTCAACAGAAAAGGAAGAGGGGAGGCAGACACATGCCAATAATAACTTTGTGGTGAGAATGTTTAAAAACAATTATTTTTAGTAGTTTGAAAATATGCAATACATTAGTATCAATTTATATCCCTCTTGTTCTGAAGTAGACCACCAGATCCGATTCCTCCTGTCCAGCTGAAACTTTGTACCCTTTGACAAATGTGTCTTCATACAACCCCACTTGCTTAGACACTGGTAACCACCATTCTATTTCCTATTTCTTTGAATTCTTCTTCCTTAAATTCTAGATATAAGTAAGATCCTAGGATGGAAAGATGTAAGGTCACATTGTAAGATAAGTATTTGGTTTATTGTTAGGACCATACTTAGGAAAAAGTAATCTGCCATAGTGACCTGCTAAGGACCCAAAGATCCCTAGTAACACAAGTCTACTTTGTGTACTCAGCATGTGCTGTTGCACTATGGGATCAACGTGTGTTATCATTCAGATCTCACCCTTCATCTACAAAATGTGGATGTTATTGTTTTCTTCTGTTTAAAAATTAGAAAAAGGTGTTAAGTGAACTGTTCACAATCACCTAGATTGAAAGGTCCATACTCTGCATCTACAAGGTTCTTAGACTGCTTCACATAAAAAAAAAGATAGAATGAGACTTGGAAAAGTTTATTCTTTTAATTTAGAAGCCTACTGTCTAGCCACAAGACCTTGATTTGCTGAGTTTTTATCGATGAATCTTAGAGATTCATTCCTATAATTTAGAGCAATAATATTGAAATTGTAGAAAGATTGTGAAAGGAAATTTATAATGTAGGAGCAAAAAAAGCCTGGCATTGTGCTACCCACATGATTATTGCCTAAAATAGAATGTTTTAAATAATTGGTATTTAACAGTTATATTCATTATACACACACACACACACACACACACATACACATACACACACACATAGTTTTTATTGTCATTGTTGTTTCAAGTCATTTGATATTGATGTCTGAACAGTACTACACTCCTTTATCTTATTCAAAGGCCTTTAATCAGCAATTGCAATTTAATTAATTAGTAGATATTACATTTACATTTCTGACAAGTGAAAAACTATACTTTGTAACACTAAATTTTCATATACCATATTGTTTTTCTAATCAAATGGTTTTCAGGAAAAGAATAGACACAAGTATACAAACATCTTTGCCTCTAAAAGTAATTAATATTAATTAATAATTTATAATCATTATGAATATGTAAATATTATCAATTTTAACATTTATATATATGTGGCATACATATATTTGTGTGTATATGTTTTATATGTAAATACTTAAAATATAGACATGCATATATAAATAAGAACTTATATACAATTTGTTCCTTGATTCTCTTTTGATTCCCTTTTACTCTTCAGAGTATGTTTGGGGAAATGAAAAGAATATCAATCTAAGTAAATTTATTTTTTCCTTAGACTTGCATTTGGTTTTCTCCTTTGTAATTTAAATGCTGTATGTTCCATAAGTGTTTGTTGATTGATCAAAGGATTTCAGACCTGAGATTAAGCTTAAAGAGGAATTATTTTGTAATGGTTTCCCACTAAAGATCATTTGAGGAAAAGCTTAAAAAGTACCTTGGCCCATTTAAGACTCTCAGTTTGATCTGATGCTAATCTAAACCTCACAAAGACTTACTAGATCTTTTGACATTGCAAAATTTGGTTTCAGTACATCTTGTATTGGCAGGAATCCAAAAGTGTAGAAACTGTTCAGCTGTCTTATAAAATTATTGAGGTTAATGTAAAATTTGTTTATATAAATGAATGAGGGGTCAGATAACACACATGGCATATATTTTATTACCCCAAACCTGAACCTTGAAAGAAATCACTTGCTTTTTCACTTTTTTATAGTCTCTTTTATTAGAATCTTTCTTTCTCATCTCTTAAAGTAAATGCTTTAAAATAATAAATGTTCAATTTATGCTGTGCTAAAGCTATCATAGTCCTCAAATATATACAAATAACTTTCATTTAAAAAGTACCAAAAATGCAGTATCTAAAATAAAAACTGAGGTTCCTTGATGATATTATTTTAAAATAACTCTATGATAGATATAATATAACCATTTTTGACAACACATATCAGCAACAAAGCTAACATTTTTATGAATTGACAAACATATGCATAACCTCTTATTGTGTATAAAGGAAAATATCTAAGCATTTCTTTTTGAAATATGGCAATGATTTCCATATCTTATTGCATGCAGGCTCTGTCATCTATAGTCATCAATGCTGGCACCTAAATTTGCTTGAATTTATGTATATCTATGTATTATATTTGTTTCCAGCACCCCAAATTCATATAAATGTGAGATATATATATATATATATATATATATATATATATATATATATAGAGAGAGAGAGAGAGAGAGAGAGAGGGGGGGGGTTGAAATTTTATTTTCTCCCATGTAACCCTCATGTATTTGTGTGCTTGTATATATATATATATATATATATTATATATATAATATATATATATATATATTCCCATTCTCTGATTTGCAGGCTGTTATATATGTGTGTATTGTGTGTGTATAAAGTCTATAGGAACAACAAAGAAAGATTTTTAACATTAACATTAATACTTGTTACAAGACAAATGAGTGAAAAACTATGTTAAATAATGCAAAGAAATTTTTAATGAGAATATTCAGTTTTAAATCTGGGTCATGAATTAGATTTCTAGATAATTTACTTTCTTTATAGTTTGTCAAATGTCAACTTTTAAGTGGCCATCCTTTCCTCTTGACAGAGTAATTACATAGATGGCTTACTTTTGCCTGATGGTATTATACCAGCCACCAGGAAGGGACATCTTGAGGTTCAATCTTACCTATTACCAGGTCAAAATTCGAACTTCATCTTATAACTCCTGCAGATCTTGAGACAAAAGAGAAGCTGAGAGCTACTGTAACTGTTAGTAATGGGAAAAAATCAAGTACAATAATGTCTTTTGTGTTGTGGAGAGCATGCTGGCTACAACAGGAAAAGAGAACTAAGTTTACTTTTTACAAGGGGAACAATCACTTGATCTTTTCTTCAGTGACTAATAGCTCTAAAGTTTCCTCTTGCTACTCTCCAGCAACCATAGCAGGGAAGATAAAAGCAGAGAGATCTTGAAATCACTTTTAATCACTTATCTGGTGAAGATTTTGAAATGCAGTTCAAATTTGCTGACTAGATTATAAGATAGGAAGAAGTAACATCTTCGCTTGAAAAAGAGCAGAAAAACTGTAGGGATGCATTGCCTGATTCAGGGGATCAAATTTCTAGGCTACCACACATTATTCCCACTTAGTACAAATTACTTGTAAAAGACTACAAAACTGCATTATAGTAAAAAGCAAGCTCAAAAAGATTGCAGGTTTCTTATTGACAGAATGAAATTCTGGTCATCTCTTTATCCCAGTGCCTGTTGAAAGGTTTCCATTGTTTTCCTGAACTGCCTCTCACTGTATGGGACAAGAATTTACACTTAGCTTAATGTAGGTGGGTTGAAAGGTGTGTTCCAGAAAAGTTGGGTCCCTCGAAAAGAACTCATGGTGAAGATTTAGAATAACTATCCATTTATTAAAGGTTCCTAGAATTCCTTTCCAGTATAGAAAACTTGATGTTACTTAACCTGTAATCTCCAAACTGATTTTGTATGCACAGACTCTGTTGTTTTGACATTGTTTTCCACTATAAGTATTCTTTGATGTTGTGTAGAACTAGTGTTTAACATGACCCATGTTGGAAAGGTAGCATTTCTTATTTTTGCTAATCAGCTTCATTTCCTTTCTCTGTTTCTTTTGCAAGCTGTTTTTCAGTAAGTGCTTTGTCTGCCAATTTTCCTAAGTTAGAGTCAGAGGCTGTGGTGTGGTATAATTATTTCTGTGTTTTCTTGAGTAGGAGACATAATTATTTTAAAAATTTCTTAAAATCACATAGAGCACACTGAGTCAGGGTCTCAGTCTCCTTCCCATCTTGAGAGCCAACTTAACTGCTCCTCTCCTCCATGTCCCTTCCCAGTGTTCTTTGTGTCTTTGCATTCTTTCTTCTTCTACCATCTAAAACCAATCCTCTTCTCTGCCTACCTCCTGGTTTCCAGGGAAGGCAAATAAACAAAATGAAAATAAATATGAAAAACAGTGAGATGTATGAAATGTCTTATTTCTATAATCCCATAAACCAACATTAAATGTGCAAACAGTGTGAGGTCATTTAGGGGGAAATATCTATGGAAATGACACAAATGTGACAGCAACTATAACTGGAAATAATGCTGAATCCATAAAATGTTGGATCATAAAATGCTCAGAGTATATGGTAATGTGTGTATAAATTATGAAAATAAAAATTCTACTAAAACAAGCTTAAAAGTTACTGTATAGAAATAGAGTTTGTCCCTGACTTAATATTGTTTGGGATTAACTTTTCAGAGAATAACTAGAGCTTTAAAAGGGATCTTATCCTGTTTAATTTTTAATTTATCCAGGAGGAAAATTTGCATAGCTATCCTTTCAATTTTCTGAAGCATGGATCTTAATCATTTCCGATGAAGCATAAGTTGAAACTTCATGAGGTCTCACTTTGGGAATAGCACTTAGGCATGGGATTTGAGATGCCATTGTCCCTGAAGGCATATAGATTTTACATTAATAAGGACAATTAACAATGATAACTAATGAAACTAAATTTATGGAGTCTCTTTTAATCAATTATTTAAAGTGTTTAATTTTCTAGTAAAGTTGCAATTACATTTAGTCATAAAAAAGTTATATATTTTTAGAACTGTTGTCTCTCTACTGAGGACTCCTGCAGGTAATAAGTATTCTCTTTATATTCACAGTCCATCTACCAGCATTTACTGCCTTAGACTATGTTCTGAAATGGACCTGAATTCTGCAGAACACAGATAAACAACTACTTAAAGAAGGGATATTGTTAAGTGATTATGATGATAATAATTATAAGGAAGAAGAAGAAGAGGAAAATTCCACTTTCTTAAGGGCTTAGTTTAAGTTTGTTATTGTTTCTGTGTCTTTCAGATAATACTTAAAGCAACAAAGTGAATTAAGTTTTAATACAATTTTATAGATAATGGGATTTGTGCTTAAAAAAATTAAGTAAATTTCTGAAGCTCATATGCCTAGTACTTTGCATCGCTGCACTTCAAACTTAGGTTGTTCATTTGGCCCCTATTGTGAACTACATGATTATTAAAGGTTTAGAAAACAGAAGCAGCAAGAACATGCTTAGGAAAATAAAGAAAACATAAAACAGAAGTTTCCATTTCATAATATTTATACATTTCTTTAATGTTCAGTGCATGCATTATTTTGGTAACATTCTATCACTGAAGTGGTTTATAATATATCAAAATTTAATTCTTAAGGGTGTCTCACATGCTATCATATTCTTGAAGCATTTTTTTAAATTTCCCAACCTGATGTCATTTCCCCCTTATTTGACTTTACTTAACTTTGTATTTTTCAAACTCTCTTACCTACTTGGTTAATCTTCTTGTTTCATTTACTAACTCTCTTCCCTTTACACACACACACACACACACACACACACACACACACACACACACAAGTAAAATGCTTCCAGTAGAAGATTGTATCTTTTTTCATGTGTGTCATTATTCATTCATTCATTTATTCATACACTGAACAAATTTCTACTAACCATATACAATTAGGAGACACATGACTCCTTAAAATATAGGAAGTTTTTTATTTTATTTACCAATAGCTTTTAATTAAAATTATTAACTAATATTGTTCAGTTGTGCATTAATTACTAGTTTTCTATCAAATAGAGTTATCAGCACTTTTGATTAAGAGACCTTTACCCTGGGCCAAATTAGCTTCCATGGCCTTTTGATTCAGTGTATGGATATTTTCTGTGGGTTCTCAGAGACAGACAAATGCAAGCACCTTTGACACATAGTGCAGCAAGCTCACTCAAGACCTTCTCAAGATGGCTGCCATTACTACTACTACTATGATTGTATGCTGGGAAGTGGGGAAAAATTCCCCAGGACTAATGTGCTATGGGTTTCCAGGTCCATCTACTGTTCATACTATACACTATAATGCTGAATCAAGTGTTAGATATTCTCTTTGGTTCCCTCCATCTTTTCTTCACCTCCACCCTCATCTTCTGCAGAATGGCCATGAGATTGGCACTAGGTACTCTGTATCACTCTTTATTCCTCTAGTCAAAGTCTCTGTGTTTTCAAAGTCTCTGTTTATAATTTAACTGAAGAATTTTATCACAGTCATCCCCTTAAAGAGCAACTGCTCTCTCTTTGGTTTGGTTCTATCTCATGAAGAAGTTGGTGAGTGCTAAGACCAATATTACATGAAATTCTCCAAAAATAGCCCTTCTTCTCTTTCTACAACTCCTTTTTCTATCAAGGTTTATACTTCCTAATGGAAGCAAAAGGCTAGTACACCAGTGTTTATAATGTAGTGTTCATGGGATCACCTAGCACTGTTTGCATATAGTAGGCTATACTAACTATTAATTGAATAATCACCTTAGCCTATTGTAAGCAGTTATTTTACTGAAAATGTTATTATAATTGGAATTTTAATAGTCATATCTTGTGTTTAAATACTACTATATCCTAGTAATAAAATTGACCCGAAATATATTGGAATCTACATGGTTTCTAGGGTAACAATGGAATCTCTATAATTTTTTTCACTATGCTTGAGGTAAGAGGTTTGTTAACAACACAGAAACATCAAACTTTAAAGTATGTCATAATTGTAGGTTCACCTTCTATTTCATTTATCAGGAGCTCAATGATAATGTTCTAAAATTATTTTATTTTTATTTTTAATTATTAATAAATGGTAGATGAGAATTGTTTCTCAATATGCAAATAATCAAAATGAAGTGTGTAAAAAGCTAACAAGCAGATTTATTTCTGGAGTTCAAAAATTCATTCCTTGGGTTTAAACAACTCAATATAGAATCAGCTAGAGTACAGGGTGTTTATAAAAGCAGCGCCTGATAAGAAGGGCAAGTACTGTAACCTTAATATTCAGTGGAAGAAGCAACAAGCAGAATTTTCTCCTTGTTTTAAACATTGTCTGTACTTTGGTCCCTTCAGCTGACCTTTTCCATAAGGTCCTTTAAGTTTTCAATAGGAGCTTTATGATTTCAACTAGTTTGATACATTAATTTCATCTTGTGGTGGGCTGATTTCCTACATGTGTCTAGAATTCAAGAGGAATATTTGTTCCTATTTAATTTAATAACCAACTTTAAAATAAACAGATAAATAGACTATAAATTCAGATCTTTTATGTCCATCTCTCCAAACTGTAGGAAAGTGCTCAGGTGTGTTCCTTTGCCACACATGTCACCATGTTTGTAAAGATTCCTCCAGCATCCTATATCTAACAGACATTTATCAGCCATCCCTTGTGCTTAGGGCATTTCTGTGGGCCCAAGAGACATGGACTAAAGAAGTAGATTGTATTGTAGTTTCCCACAGTGTGTGTGGGGGGAGTAATTAGAGGTTAACAAAGATTGAGAGCCTTATATATGCCATTCTTAACCTATGCACTTTACATATATTGCCTCATTCAATCCCCAAAAGTGTGAAAAGGCATAATTATCATCATGATTTTGAGATGAACTGTAGGAAAGTTAATTTACCCAGTGTTTAGCAATTTTGTGCGAGCATCTGATTCCAGGAAGGAAAATATATGATTAATCAAAGACATAGAGCATGCTTATATGTACCATGTCTAGGTTTGGGAGGATAAGTGCTCAAAGGGAAGTGACTGGTAAGTATGACTGGTAAAATAATAGCTAGAATTAGAGGTTGGGGCAGGAGTGCCAATAGTTTTATGTTTGTTGTTATTGTAATTACCATGTATATATCAATCTAGGAGAGGATATATATTATTATGAACATAATGATAATAGAAACATTTGGTATTTTTAGGATTTTTAAAAGAAATAATGGCAATATTATGAATTGTGGACTTTACAGGGAACAGAGTAGTTCACATTGATTGGAAATCAATTAAATGAAATACTTCATTTATTCAGGTAGGAGGATATTGATGAAGACTTAAAACACTAAACATAAGTCCACAGTATTATAGAATAAAAATCCTGAAATATATTTTATGAACAAACCTCCACAGCCAAGAAGAAATTTTACAATACACAAACTAAAGAATGTCCTAAACATAAAAAAAAAACTATTAATGTTCAACATGGAAAGAAAATTAAACCCATCTCAAAAGTACTAGCCAGTTTAGCTGTGGCCAAGTGCTTAAAAAAGACAGAATGTAAATGTGGAAAACATTATGTTTTTATAATCAAAGGAAACTATTATCCTTAAAGCAGAAAATACTGGAAGAAATAAGCAAGACATTAAAGAAGCTTCTCTTTAAACAACTACCTCCCAAGGGTGAATTTCCTTGGATTTTTACAGGGATCAGGTAAAACTTCTTAAAGTGCAATGGGACAGTGGAAACTAAATTGCTGTAGGCTGTGAAAACACAAATCCATGGTTTAGAAAGAGTTATGGAATCAGAAATATATATTGACTTTTAAACTTTACATTTTTGAAGCAGAACTATTTCTTTGACACTATTTCTCTTGCTCTCTTCCTACTTCCTTGTCTTTTTTTCCCCTCTCTCTCCCTCTTTGACATTGCGTTCTTTCTCTCTCTCTCTCTTCCTCTTTCCCTCAACTCTATCATAGAAATGGTAGCATTTTAATTTTCTGGCTTTTTTTTTTTTGCTAAAACAATATTATGTTGTGTCAAATCTCATAATCACATCTAGAGAGAAATAGCAATGTTGTATAATATAAAGCCAATGACTCCATTAATTAGAGGTAAACTGTACTATTTCCTCCACCACCTGGTCAGGAGTAGGTAAAAATAAATAAATAAATAAAAAATTTTTTAAAAAAACATTATTCTATCCAAGTCCTAGAGTTAGTACCCCTGGCACCAGAGAGGTATCATGTCATATTGAGAAATGTCAAGATAAACTTGGATGTGATGCATGCCTTTAACAGTCAAGTAAAGCAACACTTATCACTATGTAACTTATCACTGAATGGAGGGAAGTATGTGGCACATGATAAGGACTCATATATTTCATTGCATGAATTAGTGAATACAGATCCTCCTCTACTTGCAACAGGAATATGTACTGATACACCTGATGTGTTTAAAATGCACTGAATGCACCTAACCTAGTGAACAGCAGAGCTTATCAACACAGTGCATTGCTTTTTGCCTTCCTGATTGCACAGGTGGCTGGGAATCATGGCTTCCTGCAGCTGCTCAGCATCACAAGAGGGTATTATAACCCATACTTTTAATCCAGGAGAAGATCAAGATTAAAAATTTCAAGTGTAGTTTCTACTGAATGCATGATGCTTTCACACTATCCTAAAGTTGAAAAATTGTCAAACCTTTGTGAGAGGCTGTGTTGCTCTAGTTATTTAAGTCATGTGAATCACAGTAGTGTATCCAAATCTATTGTGAAAATTTGATTATACACAAAATTATGTAAAACAAGTTTGGCATTGCTCTACTCTAATCTCTCCTCAGGCTTAGAACAAGCAACTTCAGCATTTGAGTCTATAATGACTTGCATAGATGACATTTACATGAAAGCTTAAAGAAATCAAAAAAATGAAAAGAAAAATTTATATTAATGTAATAAGGTAGATAATAAAAATGAGTCTTGCCATTGCCCTAATTCCACAGTAGTGACTCATGTGGTTCTGAAAAATTTTAATGTGAAAACTAATGATAAAGAAATATTCACTCTTAATTGATTACATTCTTCTTACAGTCATATATTTTCAGGTTTTCTTTTTTCACAGACCATGATCTTTAATCATTGGCAGAATTATCAGTTTTCTAGAATGTTATGTAAATAAAATTGTGCAGCCTATGTTATATTTCTGTATGTTTTTTTCAGTCCTCGTCATTATTTGTAATTCATGTGTTTCTCAATAGTTTGTTACTTTTTGTTGTAAAGTAGTAATCCATTATATAGATATGTTATTGTTTGTTTATCTGATGTTTTCCAAGGATTCTGTTATTGTCCGTTTTTAGCTATTACAGTCAAAATTGTGTAAACAAAAAATTGTAAGTCTTTGGATACATTCTTTCATCTGTCAAGGGTAAACATCAAGGAATGAAATGTTTGGGTAAAATGATAGATGCATTTTAAGTGTTCATGAAACTGTAAAACTGTATTCTCCTTAGCATATAGAACGGGATTGTCTTAATTTTATCATATGTTATAATGTAAAATTGCAGCACAATTGTGGTACTATTTTGCATTTCTTTAATAACTAATTAACTGAGCACCAACTTATGAGTTTATATGTGATATATGTATCTTCTTGGAAGAAGTGTCTGTTCAAATCCTTTGTTAGTTCTTTCCCACTTGGGTGTTTGTATTTTTATCAAATTATAAGACACAAAGACTTTGTTGTATATATTTTACAATTGCCCTCTTAATTTATATTTTGATTTTGAAATATGCTTACTTTGTTTTGGTGATATCTAATTTAATTTTACAGTTCATGATTTTTGTATCTTATTTAAGTAACTATTGACACACTTAAGGTCACTGAGATTACTTCTAAATTTACTTCTAGATGATTTATAGCATTAGCTTTTCTTTCTTAGGGATTATAATTGATATTGTATTTGTTGGACACTAGTATTCAGTCTTAAACAAAATTAAGATTTAAATAGTAAAATATTTTATATGGAACTACTCATTTATGCCATATTTAATGCAAAATATAATTTATATTCTTTTGTTTATGTGAATTTGTGGTAAATTCATCTTGTATGTAGTATCAACTAAACATTGAGGCTTATTTATTTTACCTATGTATATCTAATACTTTTAGCATCATTTGTTGAAAAGAGTATTTTTTTCCTGTTGAAATGCTTTTGTTGGAAACAGACGATATGTGTTTGAGTATGTCTTTCTTCTCTTCCCTTAATCAATATATCTGTCTTCCTACAAATATAACACTGTTTGCTTATTGATATATTATATTTATATTTAAACCAGGTAGTGTAAGTTCTTTATCTTTGTTCATCTTTTGTCAGAATTGTTTGCAAAATTCTGTATTTTTTGTATGTTTTACAGAAATTCCAGAAATAGTTTGTTGATTTGTATTAAAAAAATGAAATTATAACAAAACTATTGATACATTTTATGAGAATTGACATTTTATTATTCATCAACCTTCCAACTATTGAATAAGTTGTATCTCTCCATTTATTTTGCTTTCATGTTTTAAGAACTATTTTAGAGTCATCAATATATAGGCCTTACACATTTAATTTTTAAATTTTTGATTATTTAATTTTATTATCTCACAACTTAATTTCTGATTGTACATTGCTAGTATAAAGAATAAAACTGATTTTTATATATTGATCATTTTCATGAAGCCTTTCTTTTTCACTTAGATTCAGTAACTTTCTCATAGATTTTTTAAAGTCAATTTATCTTTTCCTTTTCAATTTACATACCTTTTATTTTTGTCTTTCTCCTTATCATGGTGGCTAGAACCTTTAATACAATGTTGGATAGCTAAATGATTAGAAATTCAGTTTGAAACAGAGTATTTCTAGATATAAAACACATTGGTATATGTTGTTATCTACTATTTTTAGATGTGATTTATTTAATTTATATATATATATATATCCTCCATGAAGTTGAATGAATTTCTCTTTGGGGGGATCCTGGTGAGTTTTTATAAATATAAAGAAACCTACATTCTGTGGATAGATAACATCCACAATAATATCCATAAAATATTCATAGTAATATCCATTAAAACAATTTTCTCTTTCATATGAAGTAATACAGAACTGATCAATTACTCATTACTATTATTTGAGAATCAGAGACCATACTGAATAAACAAAAAACAAAAAAATTATAGCAAAGGGTATTTGGTTCCTTTGTTACAGTTAATAGGCAACAATGTTGGAAATGTATAATTTAATTTTTTTTGAATCAAAGTTTCTTTTTAAAATTTATGGTGAGTTATCGTAAGCTTATTGATATATCCCTTTTAAGATAAGGTTTTGTCTACACAGAAGTCTTTGTAATAGGTGCTAATTTGTTTGTAAGAATTTCGTCTGGCATGCTTCTCCCCCACCCTCCATGGCCGTATGATGTCCCCTGGCTCTCTTTTGAATCTTTTTAAAATTTAATATGCTCCTTGTCAGGGGCAGATGACATGCCAATCAGATCTGCAGCCATAGGTTTAGGAGGGACAAAGGAAGCAGATAAATCAGTAATGTGCACTTTAGAACTTAAGGCAATTAAAATTTTGGAGAATTTTTGTTCATGTCTTATTTCCCTGAAGTAGTGAAGAATCTTAATTAGGAGACATTTTAAAATTTCTAACCACATAAGCAGTGTTGCCAAATAAACTGTCTAAAGTCTCCTTTGTCCTCTTTGGTGTGTATCCCTTAAGACTGTTCAGTCACTCTTTCAAAAACTTCCTCTGTAGGGTAAAGGAAGAACTACGGATCTTGCAGAAAGCACAAATACATCAAGAATAAAGATATTAGCCCAGCATAAGAATAATATCACATCAAAAATAGAAATGGTATACAGCAGTCTGCAGTTCTAAGTTTATAAAGATAGCTTAAGACTATTTTTGCAGCAGTTTTAGGTTCACAGCAATTGAGAGAATAGTACAGAGATTTCCCATATACCCAATAGTCCAATACATGCCCTGCTCCCCCATTTTCAATTTGCCAACCGAAGTGATATATTTGTTGTGACACATTATGATTGTCTAAACTCCAGACTGTTTTTCATGGCTATGAAAATCCTCTGTACTCTACCTGTTTATTAATCAATGCACCCTTTCAAGATTTAAGTTTTTAATGCTGAATGGTTTACTCATTTGTTAGAGGTTTATGGCCAGTTTCTAAAATTAACATTTAAATATTAAAATGTTATACATAGTTATTGGATTTTATAATATCCTAATATATATATATATATACATATATATATATATAAAATTCAATATTTTAACTGAAACATAAAGGTTTATTTCAAAAAGGCAGTATTAAGAAAGTTTGTTGTTACCTTTGAGTTTAGAGTGTAGTATTAGATTTCTCAATATTTTTTCTGAAGACATAATTGTTTCAATTTTAGTAAAAAATAATTTAATTTAGTAGTTCATGATTTTTTGAAATCTCTTAAACAATTTAAGAAACCACTGCTCAACTCAAGGTTACTAAGATTCCTTCATTTTTTCTTCTAGCTGGTTTATAACATCATCTCTTATTTCCTATAGCTTAATAATTTATCATATATCTGTTAGGCATTAGAACTCAATTGTAAACAAAATTATACTTAAATATTAAAACATTAAAAATAGTTACTAGATTATTCAATATTCTAACATAAAATAATGTGGCAATAGTGTACCCTCAATTTCTAAAGTTTTTTAGTGCTAGATTTTGCAGAGAAGTTTACCATGTAGAAAATATAACATTCTAATGTATGTTGAGGTATTTTTCAAAGTGAAATTCTAATGGAAACCTAATAGACTACAAATATAATATTGTGGGAAAAATGCAATTAAGAAATCTGTGGAAGTCAAGTATGTAAATTATGTCCATCTGTTGATATAACCCTTGGGATAATATAGAATTGATAGAAAGAACTGGATGATTATTTTCCATGTGTTCCTATCAATCAGAAGTCATCCCTTTTAAGCCTAACTGTGAAAATAAAGACCTTCTCCCTTCTTAGTGAGCCCGAGGCTTTCCCTCATCTGAATGACTATATAAACATAAAAGAGAGACCAAGAACTGCAATTAAGTCAGAATGATTTGTTTAATTAAATCTACATCTAACCCAAGAAAATTCAATCCTCAAAATAACCTTGGCAATGACTTAGTTTTCTGAAATTCTTTGTAAGGTGCAGATCTGTCCATTTCTTATATAAGCAGTAGTTATGACCTGAAATACGTTGTAGCATTTTGAAAATGTGATATATTTGTTGTGACACATTTATTTTTATAAAAGTGACAGTTTTTTCTGGTGAAACTCCTTTTCGCAGCTATCCTTATGCATTTCTAGGTATGTTAGACACTGGGACCATGATGTTTGAAGGCAAATATAAGCTCTGAGGGTCTGGACTGCACAAAAAGTTGTAGGTCTCACAAAGAGAAGATATGCACCAAAACAAGGATTATCCAATTTATCTTTTAAGTGGTTTGCTTGTCAATTATTTTCACATTAAAATTTCAAGATTAGTAGCTCATTAATTACTGAAGCAAAGGTTTTTTTTTTCTCTCATATAATGTGTAAAGCAAAATCGCCAGTGGATAAGAGTTTATCCACCCAAGATAAAAGATAAATCAGATGACTTTCTCAATATAAGACATGGAATTTAAAGAGCTCATGAATGTTGGCTTCAGCAGTTCTCTTTTGTGCCAGCATATGTCTTCTTGCAGGAGTCCAGAAGATGGCTTAAATGATAACACCAAGTGTCTTTTTATTTTTTAATTTGAATTTGTTATATATGACAATATAATGCACTACAATTAATATTACACATATAGAGCATACTTTTTCATATTTCTGGTTGTACACAAAGTAGAGTAAAATCCTTCGTGTCTTCATACGTGTACTTAGAGTAATGATGACCATTGCATTGCATCATCTTTCCTACCCCTATTCCCCCTCCTATTTCCTCCCTCCCCTTTTCCCCTTTGCCCTATCTAGAGTTCTTTTAATCCCCCCATCGCCCTCCCACCCCGCTGGAACTATTATGAAACAGCATCCTTAAATCAGAGAAATCATTCGGCATTTTTTTTTTTTTGAGATTGGCTAATTTCACTTAGTATTATGTTTTCTAGCTCCATCCCTTTAACTTCAAATGCCATGATTTTATTCTTATTTAATGCTGAAAAATATTCTATTGTATATATATAGCACATTTCTTTGTCCATTCATTTACTGAAGGGCATCTAGGTTGGTTCCATAGTTTAGCTATTGTGAATTGTGATGTATACATATTTATGTGGCTGTATTACTGTAATGTGCTGTTTTTAAGTCCCTTGGGTATAGACTGAGGAGTGGGATAGCTGGGTCAAATGGTAATTCCATTCTCAGCTTTCCAAGGAATCTCCGTACTGCTTTCCATATTGGCTGCACCAACTTGCAGCAATGCATGAGTGTGCCATTTTGCCCACGTCCTTGCCAACACTTATTGTTATTTGTATTCTTAATAGCTGCCATTCTGGCTGGTGTAAGATGAAATCTTAGAGTAGTTTTGATTTGCATTTCTCTAATTGCTAGAGATGTTGAACATTTTTTCATATATTTGTTGATTGATTGTATATCCTCTTCTGAGAAGTGTCTGTTCAGTTTCTTGAACCATTTATTGATTGGGTTATTTGCGTTTTTGGTGTTAAGATTTTTGAGTTCTTTATATATTCTAGAGATTAATGCTCTGATGTGTGTGAGGTAAGAATTTGTTCCCAATTATTAGGCTCTCTATTCACCACTGATTGTTTCTTTTGCTAAGAAAAAGCTTTTTAGTTTGAATCCATCCCATTTATTGATTTTTGATATTAATTATTGTGCTATAGGAGTCTTATTAAGAAAAGGCACCAAAAACATACATTAGAGAAAAGATAGCCTCTTCAACAAATGGTGCTGGGAAAATTGGAAATCTATATGCAACAAAATGAAATTAAACCCCTATTTCTCACCATGCACAAAAGTCTATTCAAATGTATCAAGAACCTAGGAATTAAACCAGAGACACCGAATCTATTAGAAGAAAAAGTAGGCCCAAATCACCAAGTGTCTTTCACAATTTCTGCTGGTTAATGGTATAATTGGGTGTTATAACCTATCTGGTTGCACTAATTTCTACATGAACAGCAAACTGTACACTTTAATTTACTGAATTTTTCTGACACACAAAATGGGAATTTTTTTAAGTCAATGAAGCACAGTGATGCTTCTTTATAAGTGGTCCTAGTACATTTTGACTCACCTTTGTGATTTCTCACTGGGTTTAACATTGTATTTTATGTCTACTGTTAAACTAAAGTTACAGAAATTCAGAGGCTGTACATGAAAAATAAAATCCACTAAAATGTAATGTGTCATCAATAATCTGCAATTAATAAAATTAACTTTTCCAGTATTTAAAATGCTATCATTGAAGGAATACATCCTCATTGTTAAAACAAAATAGAGTATATAATAGGGAAAAAGTAAAGGACATATAGAAATTAAAATCAGTGATAATCACATATTCAAAATGTAAACCATTCTATAATATTGTGCAATTATGGGTAATGTATATACAGGTACATATATACTTAATAAATTACATTACATTAAATTTATAATGATCTAACTATATTATAGTTGAGTTTACTAAATAAGAAAAATATATCAAGGATCCTACATGATAAGAATTTTAGACTTTTATTAATGAGTGATTTAAGCTCCCAAAGTATACTTAGATTTCTGTTGTGAGCATTAAAATATATTTCAGTTTAACTCAAATTGCTATAAAATAAACCAGTAGTATTAACTTCATTATCTACTGTGCCTCATCTTAATACAAGAAGTAAAATAAAAGATTATTATTATTTATTTTTTAAAATTTAAAAAATGGTTAAAAAATTTGAATGACCAATCAAAATGTTCAGAACAAAATTAACAATTAGAGGTTTGCATTTCATTGGTACAGAGTTCATCTACCCACTAAGCTTTTAATTCCACAGTCATCAATGAACTACAATCAAATTATATGTCAGATATAACATGAAAGGTGAGGAAAATACATATTTCAAGAAAAATAAAAGCAATTCTTGGGTGTTCAAGGGCCAGAAAACCATCATAACTTTTCTAAGACTAGGCTCTTGAGATCTCTACATTTTTTAATGGTAATGTAAGATAAAGAGGGGAATCTTCATAAATTTTAGAATTAATACTTTCTCTCAATGGAAACATGTATTATTACTAGCAAAGACATGTATAGCCAGATGTTGTCCAACCAATTTAAAAGTTAACATTTCATACTCCAATAATAAAACATATTTCAAAACAGAGAATCGTTGGAAACTTCAGTCATGTGAAGTTATAGCTCCATAAGCTTTTCCTCGAGGGATTTTCTTGTCCTTAGGCCTTTAAAAATAAGTACATACTTTTATTTGGTTTCTGTTTATTATTATGATTCTGTTTTCAACTAATTCAGCACATATCTACTTTGACTTTATTCATTCTTGTACTCGTAGATATTTATTGAGAACCTTCTGTGTCTTGGAGTTACACTGGAAATACAATGATAGACAAGTTAGAAAAGGACTAGAGAATTATGAAGCATCTATGATTATGCTCTCTTGGTTTTTCGTTTTACTTAGTTTTTTGTTTTTAATTGTGCATTATCCTCTAGATTTCAAATGTTTGGTTCAGGTGGAAGTTGAATGCACCTGACAATAAAGGGAGCAGGGCGGGGTGTTTGAAACATTCTTCTTAGGCTTGGCCATTATAGATGTTCCTTTATCTCCTAGGTTCAGTCAGCTGCAGCAATCTCAACATACAAACCCAGAATTATGATAAATTCTATAATCATTTTTGCAAAATCTAAATGATGGAGTGAAGTACCTGGTGACCTCCATCAACATCAACAGGAAATTCATTAGAAATGCAGATATTAATGGCGACTCTAGACCTGCTGAATCAGACACCCTGAGGGTGAGACACAAGTATATGTAGGCTAACCACCTTTCAAGACAAGTGATACAAAAGATGTTAAAGATTGAGATCCACTAGTCTAAACTACATATCAACAATGTCTTTATCCCAATCTCTAATGAATGCCAGTCCACAGATGATATTTCATAATTCTACAAGCAATGGTATCTTGATTTTCTAGAATACTTTCATCCCAATAATGAATCATCTTGCCATCTACATTGTTTTTCACTATACTACCAATGATCATATCAACAAAATCAGGTAATAGTAACTATTACCTATCCACAGGCACAGAGAAAATACTAAAATCACTCTCATCAGAATTTCAATACATAATATAATATTTTTAAGCAACAAAAGCCCTTCTATATTTACTGATATCAATGCTTAACATCCAAAAATAAAATAAAAATGTATAACTGAATAATGCTTTAATTGAATATTTTAACATCTATTATAAATATTTAGTCACAGTGAAAGATAAATCATTATATTGATTTAATAATTAATAGTCAATTCCTAATAGAAGCATATCCGTAAAGGAAGAGGCACAATTGGGGTGTATGAAATCATTAATCTCCTTAAAAACTTACAATATGGAATCTAAACACATCACTTTCTAATGTGAGACAGAATGTGAAATATTTTAAGGGGAGAATGTATACTGTGAGAATTCCAAGTAGAGAGAAAGCTGATTTGCACCTTCAGAGTTGCTTTATGGTGACAGTGTCATATGAACCAGTATCCCTAAGCCTTGAGACTAAATTACATTTTTTAAATTTATTTTTATATTTGATTACTGGGGATTAAACCCAGGGGTGTTTACCACTGAGCCACATCCCCAGCACTTTTTATTTTTTATTGTGAGAGAGAGTCTCACTAAGTTCCTCAGGGCCTTGCTAAATTGCAGAGGCTGGCCTTGAACTTGGGATCCTCCTGCCTCAGCTTTCTGGGTTTCTGGGATTACAGATGTGTGCCACCATTCCAATGGAGAATAAATTACACTTTCAGAGGTATAATAGTGGATGAGAGTTTTCAGGAAGAACAAAGGGCATATGCAGAGGAAAGAAAGGAAGAAAGCATAGTACCCTGCGTCTGGAGAATATCAAAGAATGTGGCTCATTAAAAATAGAACTAAATGACTAAAACAGATGGAGAGATGCTCCAATCTTGAGTTGAGGACTTAGATAACATAATAAGGAACACAGTAGAAATTTGTGTGCTATTTGAGAGCCTGGAAGTGAAAAGCATGTGAGCCAATTAAATATATATAAAGAAAAAAACTTTGCATTTCCTTTCTTATTTTATAGAAAGAAATAGCAGAGCACATAGTTGAAGACAAGTTGAATAATTAGGAATTATATTAATTCTGGCCTAAGGAAGAGGAAATGAGACCTTGAGCAACAAAGAGAAAGGGCTTCCATGAGGGAGAAAGATGAGCACAAGAGAGATGCACAGAGGTAGCCTTTAAAAGTTAAGATAAATGTTCAGAGTATTCAAAAGTAATGAAGGAAAATGTTTGTGTTCATTTACAGAAGATTCCAGGGTGGGACAATTGATGATTTTTTTTTTCTGGGGATTTCTTAATCTCACTTTATTCATTGAAGTGGCAGGATGAGGAGCAAGTTGACAAGTTGTAATTCATCCTGGGAGAATGGATGAAAGTGAAAGGGAAGCATTGGGACCTCCTATGAGTTTCAGTAATGCTATGGTTACATAGAAGTGAGGCACTCTCCTCATAGGTTTCCTTTCCTTGTTGATAGGCAATAGTTGAGGCCCTGCAAATTCAGTTAAGAAAGACTTTGGACCTGCTCTCATGTTGATTATACTTCAGATGGTTATTAAGAACACAGGAATTGTAAGAGTGCACACAGGTTTTGCTTCAGAGTTTCAAATAAAGATAAAATATTGATTTCTCCCTGAGACCTCTTTCTAGAGCCACTCATTTTCAATACTCTAGATTGGTCAAAATTAATAACGTTTTAAAATTTTCAGATATTTTTAAATAGTCCAGATATTGTTTTGGTCACTCTTGAGTATGTCACCATCTGAAATTTCCTCTTAAGGTTTTACAATGTCCTTTATGACAGGACTAGTAATGCCTATATAATGAACTATAGATTTTATGGATAGCATAATTTTTACTGGCAAGTAAAATATAATGAGAAAAAAAATCTGTCCATTCCTAGGTAAATTATTGCTCATAACTTGGCTTTGATGAACAAAAATGTCCATATTTTATTTAATTTGATTTTTTTAAAAAAGAACTGAAACCAAAAAGGAAAAGAGAAAGAGAGCTCAAGCTGTTGGACTTTGAAATTTTGGCAGGGAATCATTTTATATGGAAGAAAAAGCATAAAATTCAAAACATCCGCCTCTTTACTTCTATTCAGGCTTCCATAATACTGCTTCAGAGGACACAAAACAATGAAGGACCTAGCTTGTCCCAGGAAAAAAAAAATCATTTGAAATTTTGGCATGCAAGCAGAGAGAATTCTGGTGACCCTTGTGTGTATCTAAACACCTCTCTCTCCTTCTTAGAACTCAATCACTATCATTTCTATGAAACCAACAGAATTGTCAGCATTGATATGCAAATGAATACACCAACAGCAGCCACAGTATTCATTTTCCGTGTGCTTTGTAATCCAGAACTTTGAAACACTTCCAGTAATTGAATATACTGCACCACCGTCAATGAAGTTGACTAAAAACAAGCAGTTTCATATATACTAGAGTAGTTTGTAGGGACCTTGACATATTTGGGATGACTGTTTTGTCTGAATTTGGTTAAATGCCACTGAGGTTTTTTTTTTTTTCTTTTCTTTCTTTCTTTTTTTTAAAACTCTTTTAATGAATAAAATGGAAAGAGGCAGAATGGAATGTTTAAAATCTTTGTTTCCATTTATGTTCTTTCAATTCACATAAAACGTTAGGCATAGTTGACATTTGAGACTTAAGAGCAAATGGAAAAGGTTGGCCTTGGTTTGTGTGAGCTGAATTTCTGTCTAAGCAGAACAATTAAATTGTCCCTCCAATACAGACCACTCTCACACCTATCAAATTCTAGTACCCTTCTGATAATAGTGAAAATTGAAATAAATGCAATGCAAATAAAGGAACTTAAAAGGAGGGGAATCAGAAGGAATTTACTCATATTCTCTCTCTCTCTCTCTCTCTCTCTCTCTCTCTCTCTCTCTCTCTCTCTCCACCCATTCCCCCCCCCCGCCCCCCGCCCCAGGTTTGTTTGGTTTGGTTTGATTTGGTATCAGGGCTTAAATCCAGGGGGGCTTAACCACTGAGCACATCCCCAGACCTTTTGGATATTTTATTTAGAGACATGGTCACACTGAGTTGCTTAGGGCTTCACTAAATTGTTGAAGCTGGCTTTAAATTCAATATCCTCCTGCCTCAGCCTCTTGAACCACTGGGATTACAGGTGTGTGCACTGTGCCCAGCTTCTTCTCCTAATTATTAAGGTAATTACAAGACTCAGGAGATATGAACATCTACCTTTATTATCTATGCAAAACACCATCTGCTCCAGGCAGACTTTGCAAACCAGTAGGGCCAGAATGTAAGAAAATGCATTTTAGTACAAGTGATGCTTGGTTGTACTGTTCCTTCACTCAAGTGCCAGATTTGCCTTAAGTATCCCAAGAGGTCTATTTCTAAGAAACTAAAAGAGATGTGGGAAATATCTAGAAAGACATTTCATTTCATCCAACCAACACTGTCATATTCATCTTTTACTAGTGCTCTAGAACAGAATGTAATTTCCAGATTGGTGCCTTGTTCCAATTATTTCATTAAGAACATTTTTTTTCCAATGATTAAGTCAAATTTAATATCCATGAATGGCTAACCAAAGATCATTCATTCAAGAAGAATTTATGGAACACTTGCTGGTCAACAGGCAATTTGCCTAAGTGCTAAGGATACAGAGAGAATCATACAGGCATAAAGATGTGTAGGCTCTGATTTCCTCACCTGCCCCAAACATTGTGCTCCCCAGGAACTCACCACTTAAATCAGCAGAAATTACACAATAATTCCCTGAGACTTATAATAAGAATGATAACAGGCTTCCTCTTACTTTTAGCTTGACTACTTTTAAAAATGTAATTATACTTTTTTTTTCTTTCTCTGTCTTCCTAAACTTCTATTTAGTTATGCCTTCCTGTGAAGCCTACTTCTTTCTCTTCTTTATTTTCCCTCACAGGTTTTTTTTCTTTGTTTCATTTGCCATTAGACATGTTCCATTCTACAATCTCTCCTTTCTTTCCTTTATGCCTTCTATCTCAATGTTATGTTTCCCTTCTTCATAATACACAAAACTACTTATTTCCAGGGCATGCCTGTTTTAAGAAATCTAAAAGGCATGGCAGAATCAACAGACGCTTCCAGTTTATAATTTATCCCAGTCAGATTCTCTGGGAATTATCAAAATTAGCTTTTGAAGCATCTGCATTTCAGATAGTGTTTTCTGTCTCCCTTGAGTCTAGCCCTATGAGTGATTTGTAAGATAAAATGATCAGCAACCCCAAACCCTCTTCACTGTCATCCTAGAGACCAAGAGGAACCCTAATCAGATAAGATCTGCAATAATCTAACATGATGTAAATTGAGCTTCAGAAACCATAATCCCAATTAGATGGATCATGTTCCTTCAACAACTGACTCAAATAAGGGTCCATGGCAGAGAGTTGAAAGCTTTCACATATTTTGGCACACTTATTGAAAATGTTTACATTTTCTATTCATTAACCTAAAAAATAGATATGAATAAACTTTAAAGAACAATAACAACAAAATTTAATTTTGATTTTAAGTTGAAAATATCCCAGCTTCAGTCAGTGTTTAGGATATATTATAAGGAAGAAAAATAGATATAAACATTAAGGCCCAAGGACATACAAATATGGCTCTGAGATAGATCTATCTATCTGCTTACTTACCTAGATAAATACACACACACACAAATAAAACTACATATATATATATATATATATATATATATATATATATACACATGCCTACATATATATACACAAACATATATACACACAAATGTGTATATATATATATATATATATATATATATATATATATACACACATATATATATATACATATGCATACACACAGTGATTAAAATGTCCAGCCTGGTAGGCATGGGTAACACTGAGACCTTATCACTTAGCAACATAGAGAAAGCCAAGAACATTCATCTGCAACTGATCACACTGACTATTCTTACTATCAGTTTAAACATGGATGATATTATTATCAAAAACATCAGTTTATACATGGATGAAATTATTATCAAAAACAGAAATTGAAGATTGAAGTTTAATAAAAATACATATGGTGGTTTGTCATTAATGGGCAAACCAAAAATGTACATCAATAAGTTAATTAAATAGTATTTAAGCATAAGAAGTATGATTAAACGTGTTTTGTCTCTTTTTCTGGTATACAATCATTGCTTAAAACTATTTGGTGCTGACCTCATGTATGTACAAAATTTCAAACTTTGTTCTGCATCCTTCTTAATTATGTCAACCACTGAACAATTCCATCAATGCCCTGTTAGTGTATTTATATTCCTACAGTAGACATTATTCTATAAATACACTTTGAAAATATTCTAAGGCCAACATAAAATTTACTTACCATCTTAATTTTATTCTATTATTTTTTTCTTAGAGAGAGAGAGAGAATTTTAATATTTACTTTTTAGTTTTTCGGTGGACACAACATCTTTGTTTGTATGTGGTGCTCAGGATCGAACCCGGGCTGCACGCATGCCAGGCGAGCGCGCTACCGCTTGAGCCACATCCCCAGCCCCCATCTTAATTTTAAATATCTATCTGTGAGAACAACGTTTTATATATGTGAATGATATATAAAGTTATTGAAGAGAAATATGTAATATTCATTTTATGTAATATAACACATAATACATAAAATAATCTCATAAACTATATGATTTATGTATATATAATATATTCTTTTTATAGCTGTATCTGATTTGTCATTTTAATTACTCTTTTTATCAAAATAGAGAATTTATAAAAGACAGATAAAAAATTTCTACCTTTATGAGAATCATGATGATTGCAAATATTTACTTTCCTCTTGGGGAAGTGCTAATGGATTTTCTTATAAGTGAAATATTACTTTCTACCAAAAAATGTTTCATGCTTAAAATAAGTTGTAGTTGTTCAATTTTTATGGCAAACAATAGATTATTGCCCATTGTTAACAGGATAATGATATTAATGGATGTGGAAAGATACCTTCTCAGTCTTGCATATGTCTCCCCTAATTGACTTAAACTGTGAAAACAAAATATTCAAATACTCTCAGGAAAGCTTCCTTGAGGTTTAATATTGGGCAAAAACCTAGTTCTTAAACAGTAATTTATCTCTTTTTAGCTAAACATTAATGTATGAAATTTGTATTCCTTTATATTAACATTATTGATAAATGCCATCTTTTAATTTCACAATTTTAGAATACATTTTACTAGTAAAATTTATTTTGCTATTAATTTTTCAAAATATACAATCAGAATCATAAAACAAAGAGCTGAAATTAAAGTATATGCTATCTCCAAAACTGTAATTTAAAAGAATCAGCTTCTAAAAGCAAATTACCACGCATTATAAGACTCAAATAAATATCATTAAAAAATGATCTACAAATGATAAATCTTAGAGAAGTTCTAATTTCATAGAAGAGAAATAAATATTGTGTAGTTAATGATCAAAAAATTATAGGGTACACAAATATTTTTATAGTAGTATAAGTAGCACCATTCAAAACTTGCTATCATTTAACTGCTTGTATCTCTTCACAAATAGCATTTTATTATTTAATTAGAGATTGCCTTTCCTGTAAGCAAATATAATGATTCTGGAAGAGAGAAATTTTTCTGTTGTAATATGGAGCAAAATGTTGAAAACTGTTATTTATTTTTTTATTAGTGCTTTATAGTTACATATGGTATTGGAGTTCATTTTGACATAATCATAAACACATAGAATATAATTTGCTCATCTTCAGTATCCAGTACTTCTTCTTTTCCTCACTGAACTCCCCTTCCTCTACTGGTCTTCCTTCTATTTATCTATAATTTTTTAAAAATTGGTGCTGTTTTAATATTCATAAAAGTGAAATTGACTGGCATGTTCCTATATGTGTATAGCATCATTTGGTAAATACCATTCTACCACTCCTATCTTTTTGTACCATCCTTCCTTACCATTTTTCTTTCTCTAATCCACTAATCTCCCTTCTATTTTCATGGGACTCCTCCACACACTTTTTATCTTATTTTGGTCTTGGATCTTCATATGAAAGAAAATATTTGATAATGTGCAAAGAGGCACAGATCCCTTTTCTTCTTTAACAATGATACATATTCCACGCTTTCCGTTGAAAGCAACTTACCTAGAACTTGTGACATTTTCTCAATTTTTAAAAATGTCTTAAAAATGTTTTCTGTAGTTGGATTTGAAGCACTCTAAATCTCATTTAATCCTAGTAAATTTGAAAGTATAGTAAATAACCACCTAAGTTAAAACAGGGATTTTTGCTTTAGTTCTACATGAATAGACAATTTATAGAGCTTTCTGAATGACTGGGAAGGTTTTCATTATTCATGGACTGTGAAAATTTGAGGATATGTGGGAAAATGTCTGCCAATCCTCATTTAGGCAGGGCTGGGGAAAGCTGATGTTAATTTTGGCCTTAGGAAGAAAGATAGGATTATCCTCTCATTCATTCATTCATTCATTTATTCAATATTGAATGGTTGTTTTTCATCAAACATACCCATAAAGACAGATGATCCAGAGATACAAGAACAAACAAACAGGAAACTGATCCATGTTTTCCATGGAGTTTCTGAGATTCAGGAGTAAGATAGAGGATTATGAATAATCACAACATAAGGTGCTAAGGTAAATGAAAGATTTACCCAGGAAGAGGCAACATAGAGGGTCCTTTCATCTGGTTTGTATGGGAAAACAGGTAGTTAGGCAATGTGAATAAAGAAAGTGATTTTTGAGCCAAAACTTGAATAGCAACACCTAGAGGGATCATATATGACATTTAAAAGTTTATTAGGAAAAATTAGTTTTGTAACTTTTGTGAGTTGAAATAGGTAATAGAACTTACATAAATTATCTTTACCATAATCCTCGGAGGAAAATCTGATCAAGTTTTGGTCTTTGTGTAATTCCTTACAGCATATTTTTAATCTAGCATCATTCTTGATCTTTCATTATTTTAGTAACTTTGTAGAAGCTATCACTCTACTTCTCACACCAGTTTTTATAAAGTGGTTATTGGCATGCAATTTTGCATCTTTCCAAATCACACTAGACAATAGGTGATGGTAATAATAAATGCATCTGAATAAATTATTTTTATAACAAAAATAAATATAAATGTGATTGGAAATCCTTTTGAGGAACTGAAATATTTGCTTGCATTTTATAAATTTTCCTATAAATTCCTCATGTAGCTATCAGCATTGAGCTCGATGGCATATGATAACATGTATAAATATTATCATTGCTTATTTTCTGTTGAGATAAAAGTTCTGATAGGCTAGCCAAGTATATTTACATTTCATTAGGCTTTCATAATGGGTTCTGTATATGTGTGTGTGTGGGGTATGTATGTGTGTGTGTGTATATATATATTTTTTTTCTTTAAAAATATTTACCCAAAATAGTTTAAAGGTAAGTAACATTCTGTAAGAAATTTCTCAGTATATTTTATAAATAGTAATTAGGCAATAGATGGGAAAAGACACAAGTTCACGTTTAAACTCACCACACAGACATGAGTTTGGTTTCATCCTGACAAATGGAACTTTGGACAACATTTTCATGTGTAACCTGGAAATAGGGATGACTTTGTGGGCATGTTAGCAGTGTGATCACACAGAGCTCTATGCTTACCATTGGAGGTTTATAGCTCCTTGTTTGTAATCTTGAAATTCATAATGTATATGTGTGTTTGTGTGTGTGTGCTTATGTTTAATAAGTGAAGTCTGAGAGAAATGGAGTATGCACTGGGTGCTTGAAGCCCCCATCATGCACTTTCTATCTCCTGAATCTTTTGTTTCCAGGGATCTGGGATGGTTTCTCTGTTGTTTACCCAAGCTCACCCTCCCATTCTCTCTGCCTCCCCTCCTCTGACCCTTTCCCTGTGACTGCTGCCAGCTTTCATTTGGGCTAGCATCTGGAGAGAAACCTCAGTTTTACAGCTGCTTTCTTCTCTCCCCGGGTTCCTAGACATGGGCACAGAGCTGGGAAGACCTGGGCACATGCCACACAGTTTTTCAGAGATGGGCAAGGCTGTGACCATCTTACCTCTGGGCTAGAATCCAGTCAGAAGGTGACTTGGTAAAGTCCTCCTGCTCACTCTTGTCTGGGTACTGAGTGCATCCTAAGAGAAGATTGCAAGCTATTTGGACTCATCTGTCCACCATAAATTGAGGTGGCAGCACATTAGAAAGAGGATATTGATTTCCTTACCCTAGCCATACATTTTCATTTTACACTGGAAACTACAAATTATGCAGCGGGTCTTGAATCAAAATTATGCACATCTTAAATTGCAGTAAGAATTAAATAAGACATGTATATATATAATGTCAAGCATAAATTTTGGCATAAAGTAAAATAAGTACCAATGTCAAATACCCCATTCTTTATTTGCTTCTGTTGACCAAATTAGCCAGGTCTATATTATTGAATGTTTACTCTTATTCCAATCTATCCTAACAAATTTTCATGTGTACCTTAATTGAAAATCATGAATATTATCTCTTAAAGGATGAAGAACACTTTTTTGTTATTGGTATTGAATTCATATATATGCTTAAGGGAAGTTGTTGCCATGAATGCCTATATTGTCTGTTTGAAATTGACAATTAATGGCATGGATGATGTATGTCTTAGACTAATTCTTTCTCCCCCCTTCTCCTACAAAATTTCCATGTCCAGTTCAATTTGCAGAAAGGAAAAGCAAGGAGTTGAATCAGCTTTTATTTTTTTAATTTATTATGATTTGTTATATATGGTAGCAGAATGCATTTCAATTCATAGTACACATATAAAGCAAACTTTTTCATATATCTGGTT
The DNA here is from genome assembly GCF_052094955.1 of Ictidomys tridecemlineatus. Taxonomy (NCBI): domain Eukaryota; kingdom Metazoa; phylum Chordata; class Mammalia; order Rodentia; family Sciuridae; genus Ictidomys; species Ictidomys tridecemlineatus. The sequence continues at coordinate 152,982,980 of NC_135480.1, read as the reverse complement.
GCATACAAAGTAGAGTCACACTATTTGTATCTTCATACATGCACTTAGGGTAATGATTTTCATCTCATTCCACTGTCTTTCCTACCCTGCTGCCCCCACCCTTTCCTTCCTCCCCCTTTACCCTATCTAAAGTTTCTTCATTCCTCCCATGCAAGATGGCAGGTAGAGGGAGGCTGAATTCAGTGTCACACCAGGGCCTGGGAATCAAGTAGTGGGAATACTGTTTCTAATATTGCAAGTGATTAGAAGACCCCCAAGAGCTGCTCCCAAGGAGGATTCATGGCTGCCATGCTGCCCAGGTCTCCATGCCTCAGTGTCAGTACAGGACTTCCAGCCGCTTGTCCACATAAGACCTTCAAGTGCCCAAGTAGGACCACTAGCTTTAGCACCCACACAGGACTCCTGGCAGCCCACCTGCACAGGAACTCTGGCTTCACACCTGTGTGGAACTCCATCTACCAACATGGGGCTCCTCTGGTTGCCTCTATCTTGGGACATTGCAACCACTGCCATAGTCCTCTACACATGGTAGCCTGCACCTGGGAACACTGCATTGGGTCTGGAGACAGCCATTAGCCATAATACTGCATGCCACAGAGCTACATCTCTGAATGCGCCCCCCACTGCCACTGCCTGGCCCCATTTGACCTGACACCCCATCTCTGAAAGCAGCCACCTCCATTTTGGGATATCTTTGTCACCATCTTTAGTTGGGACAATTCTCAGCTTGAAACAGTGGCTGGGGCTTAGAAGCAATATCAAAGTATGAAAAGTCCCCAATCCCCTATCTTCCTGGCCCCCGCTAACCCGGCACAGTGCTTGTTGCTACACAGCTGGTCCGTAACTCGAAAAACTAGGTCCTGTACTATCCAATATAAAACAGCTCTCCGAAACACATGCATAGCCCCTAGAGCATTGACCGGAAGACCTCGGAGAGAGAAAGGTTCCTGATTGGGAAGTAAAAAGGAAGGTGGTGAGATACAGTTTAGAGATGAAATTAGACATCAGGAATTGAGAGGTCTACAGATGAGATAAGGAGATAAAACCAAGAGTCTACATAACACAAGAGGGTCCCAAAGGACATCCTTGAAGTGCATTCTCCCATCAAAGACCTGCAAGTGCTATACCCCACCTTCAGAAGGTCTGTCCCCCAAGACCAACCCTCCCACCCTAATAACCTTCACTACCCTGAGGGTGGAGATACCAGCAAACAATAGGCAACCTCACCTATTGGATGAGAAGGCAAGCTGGAAAGATACTGATCTCCATCAACAACAATCCTTGTATCTTCCTTCAAATATTTTCTCCATTTATTCTCTGTCTCTTCTCCTGCCCTCACATCCCCAACATACGTGAAACCAAGTACTTTTCATGAATTAGGCTACTGAGGACTGGGATGTCTGAATAGTATATTAATTAGAGTGGTGTTGTATGTTTTTTATCTCCTATTTTACATTTTTTAAAAATTTTTCTTAATATTTATATTTGTTATTTTTTGTACTGTACTGTCTTCCCACTTACTTGTCTCCCCCAAATCACTTTATCTGTCTCCTCCTGCTACTAACCAACTTCTTATATTCCTCTTTCATGCTATCAAAGATCTAATTATTCTATATCCTAATAATATCTTAAAATTCTATATACCCTCAACATCTTCTCCTATACCTCACCCCCAGTTCTTTGTCTCCTATCAGAAACTGTAGACACTTTTGAAAATATACTGTGTATATCGTAGATAATAATTGAACTTACCATTTCTGTATATTGTGAGAAAACCCACAAACATCTTAATAGCAGCTATTTGGTTTCAGGTTGTATATTGTTTGGTATTGGGATTTGTTCAAATTGTTCTCCCCCTTAAAGGAGAGGTATGGAAACCTACAGGGACATATAAGCCTATAGGATAAAAACTGCAATGCCTTAGATCCACAGTTCTAGAAGGAAACACACACGAACAACATGAATAAAACAAGGGAAGAAAGTGCCCCCAACAAACTAAGATATTAGATTATTAAAATTAATGGCCAGCACAAGAGAGGAAATGACAGAGAAGGATTTCAGGATTCACAGAATTTAAATGTTCTAAATGTGAATTAAAGATGAGAATTAAAATGAGAGAGCAAATACAGGCAGCAAAAGATAATTTCAATAAAGAGCTACATAAGCAAAATAGAGGAAGCAAAAGATTACTTCAATATGGAGATAGAAGTTCTGAAAAAAAATAGAAATCCTTGAAATGAAAGAAAAAATAAATCAAATTAAAAGCTCAATAGAAACCATCACCAACAGATTAAAACACTTGCAAGATAGGACCTCAGACAATGAAAACAAAATATATAATCTTGAAAAGAATGTTGATCACACATTGAAGATAGTAAGAAATCAAGAACAGAACATTCAATAATTATGGTATAACATAAAAAGACCAAATTTAAGAATTATTGGGATAGAGCAAGGCATAGAATTCCAAACCAAAGGAATGAACAATCTATTCAATAAAATAATACTAGAAAATTTTCCAAACAGGAAGAATGAATTGAAAAATCAAATACAGGAGGCTTACAGGACAGCAAATGTACAAAATCACAATAGATCCACACCAAGGTACAATGTAATGAAAATGCCTAACATACAGAATAAGGAGAGAATTTTAAAAGCCACAAAAGAAATGAATCAGATTTCATATAGGGGGAAACAAATTAGGATATCTGCAGATTTTTCAACCCAGACTCTGAAAGCTAGAAAATCCTGGAACAACATACACCAAGCTCTGAAAGAAAATGAATGCCAACCAAGAATCAGTTCTTAAGGCAACCAATAAAATAAGGATACTCCACACAGTAGTTTCTGAATCTGGTGATACTATCTTCTCCATCGCCTAGTCAAGAAAAGCAGAGCCATGTCTTCACTTCGATGTCACCCATTTTGCTCTTGCATCAGAAACACAAGCTAATTTGTCATCATTTCATATGCCTGAAAGACTCATTAGAAGTGGGCTCCTAATTAATATCACCTCCTTTAACATGGTTAAAAAGACTATATGTATTAAACTTAGAAAACAAATTGTGTATTCAGTCCTTCAGACATGAAGTAGTTTATTTTGGTTTATTAATACATTTACAATTTATAACAGTGACAACTATGACATTTAGATATTATTCTCTTTTTAAAAAGGAGATTTCTTAACCATGTCAACTCATTATACTTGTTATATAAATGAAGTTTGTACTTAAGTTTATATATGTAAATAAACTTTATATAACACTCAATTTTGTTTTAAGAGTAAAAATATAAAATGTAAGGCAAGCTTTTTATAACTTGGTGTTACAGAGTCATGTTATAGAATAGATATATACATTGTTTTGTAAAAAGAAACTATCAAAATTATATGACACTATCAATGTTACATAAAATATATTATTTTGTAAAAGAAAATTATAAATGCCACATAAAAAATAATTATTTTTTTATTACATAGCTTAAGATTTTAGAAAGTCACACGTGGAATGGCTCTCCAGGATTTTGATTATCCTATAATTGTTGAGTTAGAGCACATCAGATGATAATTTAGATAAATATTGTCTCATTGAATTTTAAGCTCATACTTTCTCTTATTCATAAATGGACAATGGTGAGTTCTGGAATTAGACATGGGTTTGAATGTATAATCTAACTCTCTTATCTGTATAAATGTGTGAATCTTTTACAAACTTTATTTGAATATGATGTGTATCTGTAATATCTTCCTTGTATAGTTTTTGTAGTTGGAGTAATATAGATAATTCTTCATGGAATGTAAACATTTGATAAATAGTGAGTTGTATAATTATTTTTAATTAATATTTTGAGTGATATTATTCCCAGGAGACCAATGAAAGCAAGTTTACAGACTTACTAGTCTATGAGAATTCCCCCATTTATTGTAATTTTGTTTCAGAAGATATTATTTAACCTATCATTTCCAAATAATCTAATCAAATGCCATATGCTGATAGAGTTTTCCAATAAGAACTCTAAAGAAAGTTTCTGGCCTACACAAAGCCTTTGGAAAGCCTAAATCATTGTATATTTTCTGTGATTAAGACCAGTATATATAGAATAAGTTGGCTATTTTTTGCTTATAGTCTTTTCCAGAGTTTGAAATGTGTTTCTATGTAAAAGTTGATTATTAGAACAAATGAATTATAATTTGTTTTTATATTATCTAGAGTTTTTATTATTTGTTTTACTGAAACTAAGTGTACTAACCACTGTACTAATGACAATTTAGTTTAAGAGAGAACACTAGGTGGTTATAATTTTTAGTCTAGTTATAGCTGAGTGTCTAGGTCTGCAAAGAACAAAAGGATTAGAAATAAAAGAATGAAAAAGAGGAGGAGGAGGAGGAATGAGAGAGCAGGGTGGAAGAGAAGGATAAGGTAAAAAAAATTATGGAGAGACCACATTAGGAAAATGCAGAACGAAAAGAAGAAACCAAACCAAAACAAAGGAACACAGTAATCTTATAAACAAGGATAATGCAAAGAAGAAATAGATAACATTAAAAAAATTATCTTCTTTTCCACCTTAAATTATTTTTTTACTGTCATTTTCTGTCGTTGGTTCTTTTTTCTGGCTTTACACACAACTCTGACACATCTTTTTCCTACTTTACCATACCTTGGCTTCCACACGGACAAAACCCATTTTAGCCTCTCTTTGAGACCATCCAAAGTATTACTGAATAATAACCTAATGAATGGAGTAAGTGCCCTGTCTTTCTTTCCTTCTTATTTCCTTTTCCTTTGCTAAACTGCTTGTAATTTCAGAACACAAAATTGCCACCTATTTTTTTTGTGTACTGAGAACAACCTCTATTAAGAAAGATGAAGTCATTTAATTTTCATTTTTTTAACTCTTATCTGTATTTGCTTCTATGAGCCTTTTGGGCAAGTCAGCTATGGATTTTGTGCCTTGATTTAGTACAACATAAGTTTAGGATATCAATGCCATTTTTGTAAGGATGATATCTGATCCTGAATGGGAAATACATTCTAAATTCTAAGATGTTCCCAAGTATGCGTAGGTGTCATTCACTGTAATAAAATTTCTTGATAAATTTGTTAGAACTGAAAAGACACACTGATAAATACATAGACTACTATTAAAAATGTTCAGAAAACTGAACTAAAGTTGACCAAAAAATTGTTGTATTTGTTTAGTTTTAAAAACAGCAGTACATTTTCTATTAATTTCTGATTTCCCATAGATTTATGAAACTCCATTTTCACAATACAAAAAATGATGACTATGACAAACAAGTGTAGCAAATAGCTTTATATAAGACTATTGCTGTGTGAAATATGATCTTTTCATAGCAAAAAAAAAATGTTGTCACAGATGAGAAGAAAAAGTCTGAATTGAAAATAATTTTATGCAAATATATTTTCATCTATTTAATTCTCAAAACATTCAGTTCCAGTATTAAATGAAAACTAGATATTTTGCAAGCTGTGGTTTCATGCATTGTGATAATGGGTAATTTACACTTCTGTAACCTGAAAGTTTGCTGGTACTGTTCTTTTTTTTTTTTCTTTCACAATTTTCTGTCTCTGCTAAAAGTAACAAGTCTGGTATGTTGAAAAACTGTGTAGTTAACCTAAATTTGTTTTTTACACAATTTTCCCAAGTTTAATAATTATAAAAAGAATGTTTATAGGTCAAGGTATTATAAAGCATTTATGGTCCTACTGCTCAATACTGGCTTTAGAAATTACTTATACTAATACAGCAGGTGGGAAGTAAGATAAAGAAGAATAAGTGTTTGTTAGTCATGAACACTGATCTAATAATTTAGTTTCTATGTATTGCTTTGTAAAATTCAGAAAAACAATTAGTTAAAATAGATTACAGATATTCTTAGTGCTTCTTAAAATACATTTATTTTTATGTACTATGAGGTAACAATCCCTTAGTCCTAATAGAAAGATATTATATAATGTATTCATAAAATAAATGCATACTTATGGATTCAAGGACTCTAAGTATTAGTGAGTAAATAATTTTGTTACTATTTCAGAGCTCCTTAGAACCTTAAAAACTTCTGTGTTCAGTATGTTCATTTTTTCTTGACACTGAAAATGAAATCGGAAGCTTAATTTCCCTAGGGAAAAGAAGAGTTCTAGAATTCATGTTTTCTAGTCTAATATAACTAAAGATGATATTGAGGACATACAGGTGTGTGTGTATGTGTGTTTGTGTGTGTGTGTGTGTGTGTGTGTGTGAGCTCTTTATGGGCCCAAATTCTATGACTAATTTCTGTACGCCAGTGAGTGAGAGAAAATTGCAAAGGGTAAAACAGCCCCTGGTATTCCATGTTTGTGTCTATATAGGATGAGTAATAGGGCAAGATTTTGCCAATTTCTTTTACTTAAAGAGTTTGGACTCTCTGAGGACACAGGAATGCACATGCACCTCTTACTGAATCAGGATGCAGGACAAGAAAACGGTGGCTCAGCAATTCAGTAAAACGCTCCCTACTCTTGGCACCCTTCCTGCTTTTTTAAAGTGGCTTTCTGTGTACCACTTCTTTTTTTCCCCCTTTATCATTTTCTCTCTTATTTTATTTATTTATGTATTGCCTGTGGCTCACTGTTTCCTTGTGTTTTTAAATTTTTTATCTTTTCTTCTATTTTCCACTGCCTGTGCATCACACTTCCCATATGCAAAAATCTAAATGCCATTTTGAAATTTTCTATATTCAGCAAAGGTATCTTTCTAATTTAAGATAATAAATTAATATATGCATCTTCCAGCACCCATACAATATATATAATAGTATTATTTATTTTATGAGATGCTATGTATAGTTTTATACTCTGTATTATTTTACAATGCACTATTATTGTTAGTATGTACTTCTACAATATTGTACTTATCATGGACATACTAAAATGTATTATCTTTATATAATTTGCAAATAATTGTTGCAGAACAGTTGCCATTAACATTTCTAGTCTATAATAACAAGTTGTGATCTATGAATTATTTGGTTCAAATGCTTTCACTGTTTACCATAGGCAAGAATTGGACCTAGAGCCAGTTTCCTGGTTACTCTTTCTTTCAATTCCACCAATTATCATGTAAACTTTGATGAATGGATTTAAGTATTTTGTTCTGTTTTTAAATTTAAGAAATTCACATACATTCAAAATCTAGTTTCTAATGTTGCTGTAGGGACTTCAGTAATTAACACAGGTAAAACTATTAAGACAGCCTAGCATGCAAGAAGTACAAATACTCATATTTGTTATATTTTAAATTAGATTATGATATGCTAGGTAGTATTGTGGTTCAATTAATATTCACTACATTTAAAAATGAATGAAATCCTAACAATATTATTTAAATTAGTGAGAATTCTAAAGTAGTTAGTTTTTTCTATATGTTGAGATAGTAAGATATACATGTCAGTAGTAATAAATGTAAATTATATAAAATCACTTTCCTATCATATACACAGTTAACCAAAATTCAAACAAAAATTTTTTATATTTTCTTTTATACTTTCTTCATTTTTAATTATTTTTAAATTTAAATAGAATGGAGTTCTATAGAACATGTTTGATATTGTTCTAAGTGTTTTCATAGGAATTATTGATAGTATTCAATTTAGCCAGTGCCTTTAATGTCTGATTTTAAGAATTCTCCAGTTTGTTTCAGCTGTAGAACTGATGTTCTTTATTTCACAAATAGAAAAAAGGGAAATCTTCAGGAAAGAGAAATATTGCTAAATGGAAATGGGAGCAAAATAAGGTATAAGATAAATAAGAAAAGGGAGAAGATGAAGTAAAAGACAACCAGGAATGTAACTACAGTAATGGAAATTTAATCTCTTGATATTTTCAATACCAGACACTACAGCAGCCTAGAATTTGCAGACTTAGGTTTAGAGAGTTCATAAAAGTACTACAATATCGGTTTCAACTCTAACAAAAATATTAGTTGTTCATACTCTGTTCAACTAGAATATGTTATTATTGATAATAAAGGTGAATAGTTTTCTGATCTAAATAAAGATTGTAGAAGATATACAGAACAAATATATAAGAAATGCTCTGAAATTAACTTATTTATTTCAATTTATTAAAAACATTGGGAGATTTTCCATTTAATCTGGTATATTTTCATAATCATGAAGATCATTTATGATATAAAAATATCCTAATCTAATATAGTGAAAATCTAATATATTGGGTCCATACTTATAAAAAGTTTTGTTTTGTGTCTAATTTTCAAAATGGTTTCATTAAACGTCATCCAACACTATTATTGAAATAGGCCAAGTTCATGCTTCTATGGACTTCTTGGTGGAGACCTGGATGGTTGAATAGGAGTACACCAGAGTTAGCCAAAGTCTTTAGATTTTTAAGAAATAGTTTCACATTATAGTTCCATCATAGCTTAATGAAACTATTTTTTTCAATAAGACATACATCTAATATTTATTTCTTAATTATTTGCTAGTATACTATGGACTAAAATATGAATATGTTGTAGAATTTAATGTATCTAAACAGGGCAGGGGAAGAGATCCAAGGCATGGAAATTCACAAACCATATCAATTAGACCAAAAATTTTCTAGAGTTAACTGGATAAAATAAAATTATCCTATATAGAATAAAGACAATTATGCTGAACAGTATGTCTAAGAAAAGAAATTGTCATATGAATATTTTGGAAACTGCATAGGCAATCCTTCTAAAATGAAGACCAAATTAACTTTAGTAAATGTTTAGAAATTGTTTATGTTGAACATTTCTGTATAACTCTTTTCCTTTGGAATTGAAAAGTAAGATTTTTTTTCTTGTCTTTTGTAATTCTTTTAAACTACTTTGGATAACTTTTGAAAGACAGTTTTTGTTCATTTGTTTTTCAACCTTGTGGTTCTTCATAATATGCTGATGTACATTGAAAGTTACAGGGTAATGAAAACATCACATTTCTCACATTTACTACTTGAAGTCTTGTTTTAAATACTGTGATATATCAGTATTGCATACCTCATTTGAATTGGAATACTAAATTAAGGAAATGGAAAGATGAATCTCTAAACTATTGAAAATAGGACAAATAATGTTCTTCCATAGGTCAATTTTATAGTAAAGTAGTTGGCCACTATGAATAATCACCTTGCTACTTACTGACAAAGATGCCATATGAGTGACAGTGTTGAATATGGATATTGAGAGACCCTTATATCTGACTACTGAGTTCCTAGAAGTCAAGCAAGTATTCTTAATTGACCAAAATGTTGTATCTCTTTATTCATTCATTTGTTCATGTATTTAGTTATTCCAGACACATTGATTCAATATCTACCACATACCATCCCTTATACTAAGATTAAGGATTCAGAGGTGATAGACAGTGCCTCTTCTCAATATCAGAAGTGGTATAGGAGATATATAAGAAAAAAATGACAGAATACTATGTTTTTATTTCCAAGGCACTAGGAGATTGCAGTTAAATAAATAATTCATGTTTGAGGATAAATAAAAGAGGCAAGAAAAAAAGAAAGTGAATGTTACTTGTAAAGTTTTCTTAGAGAAGTTTACACTCCTTAGAAAGCTACTGGTAAGTTAGAAGACACAACTGTCATGTTACGAATCCTATTTGCCACTAGAATCTATATTATGATGTATATTTGAATTCTTTTCTGTGAAAATCAAGTTCATTGTAAAATAGTTAGAGTTGCCTTCAGCTATGAATTAGTAAATAGTAATGCCTAGTAATATATGGTAGTTCATAGGTTATATTTTTATCTAGATTATATTGTAAGATATTGCTGTCTTTCTTCATTCAAATGACTTAATTCATTTTTGTTCATCAAGTATTTCTGATTTTTTTCACTATTTTATCACCCCTGTGCAGATAAAACTTTTTTAATTATGAGAGTAAAATAAATGAAATGAATTGCAATTTTTAAAAAGCAACTTTAGCAATAGCTCTTTATACAATATAGGAAAGATATTAAGCTACTACTAAATAAAGAAATTTAGAATTACTTGTGATTTTTCTATGTGAACAAATCCAAAAGATTAACATTTTTTAAAAAATGAAAGATTTTTAAAAATTCTCTTGTTAATAAAAAAATCAAGAAGCAACTTAAGAAAACTTTTTCTTAAAGCTTATAATTAAATTCTTACTAAAATCTATACAATTTACAGTGATATTCCCGCCACTCCCCCGCCCCCCGCACCTCTCCCCAAAATGTTTTACCTGAAGGAGTTAACTCTAGGTGAATAAGCCTCTCATTCTTCCTAGAATTTAAATTGCATTCCTTTGCTGGCACAGTTATCAGAATGGGAAAACCCAATTAATGACAATAATTTCAGCATAAATACATATTAGCTCCCAAATCTCAGTCTGGGAACAGATTCTTCAGACAGACCCATGCCTCAGGAATCTTCCTTCCTTAAGTGAACAGGATTAAGAGAAGTCTGTACTTGTACAAGCTCTTAGTGCTAAAGCTTAGAGAACATGCAGTGAGACTGAGGATAGGCTATTTGAAATACACTCTTCTTAACTATAAATCTTTACATATTATACAAAGGGCTTTATTTGTTGGAGAATCCCTTTGGACTGCATAGATCAAATTTTTCTACACTTCTATTCATTTTCACTGTTGTTACCTGAGAGATAAATGAAGATGTCTATAGGACCTTTCTTCACCCTTTCTGATACATTATTATTTGGTAACATCTTTTATTAAAAAGTTACAACTTCTGACAGAGCTTTTAATTTGGGCTTTAATCTTCCATGTGGTGCCCCGGTATGTTATTAGCACAAGGTTAATGGGTAAATAAAAAGCAGCAATGATTTTTTTTCACTTTTAATTTTCTCCCTGTACATAATTAATAATGTCAAATACAGTATTCTAACTACATTGTTTAACTTCAAGACTCATATTGTATTTTACTATGTAGTGATAAACTTATTATTTTATAATGAATAGATTACTAGTATAAACAATTAAAGCCATGCAGAAAAGAATAAGAAAAATAGTATAGATCATGAAGAATCCTTATCCCTAAATAACTAATGAATTTGGAGAACAAGATTCCAGACATTTCTGTATGCATATACATAAATTCAATACTAGTTATTTTGTGAATGGATTCAGACTACATATTCTGGTGTGTTTTCTAGTTATTCACTTCAATCCAAAGTGTTCACATTATATCTATAATAATGAAAGGGAAGCATTTGGCTATGCTTATGAAAACTCATACAACATGCTTTTATACTGAATAAATTTTATAAAATTTATTACCTCATTAACATAATGAAAGCTTGAAATTTAAAAGTAAAACATAAAACTGCTTCTTTAAGACACAGACTGCATTTTTTAAGTCTGTAACACAAATTTTAAAAATAAAGTAAATGAACTATTTTGTTCAAATGTCTTGGATCCTAAAGATTAAGAGAATATGGTACAGGTAAGATAGGAAAAGAGAAAGCACACATTTATGTTTGAGTTGTTAACTTTTTTGCTTGATTTTTATATCTATTACATTGTTAGTGTTTTTTTAAGTCTATCTTTACTAAGCCCCTAAACAGGAGAGATTGTCCAAAAGTATTCAAAGCCTATTTTCAGAAGGTCTACTATTCTGTTTTCCTGTTTTCTGTTACCATAAAAAAAAGAAAGAAAAGAAAAAAGAAAAAAAAAAGAATCCTGGCTACAATAGAATTACTTAAATAGGTGTTTTACCCCAATCACTCAATTTATCTTACATTAACAGGAAATAGAAGTAACCAAACAAAAACACTGCAGGGTTTGTGGGTGCTGACTTAGTCATGTCCTTGGCTTTTGTACATGAGCATCTATTGAAAAGTCACCTTTTCAAACTGCTTGGCTGGTAGGGAACCTTTTCTCCTTAATTTATAATGTCTCCATGGCCAATGGAGTATCTTCAAAGTTCCTGAAGCTGCTCCACTTTCATAGTCACGGCCTTTTCCCAACATCAGCGTGTCCCCTTCCCTGGAACTCGGTGTTGGCTAATTGTGGGCACATTATTATGACATGTGGCTTAATTACTTACTTTAGAATTGTTATATAGACTTGACTTGATTTGATAAGAAACCTCAGTATTCTAAGGTGAATGAAACTTCTGTTTTCTTTTTGGTCACTGGAGACAATTAGGCTCATCTCAAGTACAAACTCAGATGAATTGGAAGTGGCTTCCTGAAGTGATTTTTTTTTTTTTTTTGTATGGGGGTTGGGTCCTAGGAATTGAACTCAGGGGCACTTGACCACTGAGCCACATCCCCTGCCCTGTTTTGTATTTTATTTAGAGACAGGGTCTCACTGAGTTGCTTAGCATCTCCCTTTTGCTGAGGCTGGCTTTGAACTCTCTATCCTGCCTCACCCTCCTGAGCAGCTAGGATTACAAGCGTGCACCACCATGAATTATTGTAGTGATGTTTTGATGCTGTTTTTCTGGCTAAATGGAAAGAGTATTGTGATCAGTTTTCAATGTCTGCTATGCTGAGAAAAGGATAAAGAAATATACTTACTTTTGTCCCAGGCCCTTCACTTTGGGAACACAAACTACTCACTAATGTGCTTTGAGGCTTAAAAGATGAGACTGGATTCATTTCTAATTTTTTCAGGTCTGAGATTAATCTTTATAGTGTATGTATGCGTGTGTATGTTGGCCTGGAATTGCACAATAAATATAATGTTAATGCCAGACATGCCAATAGTCAAGTAACACTCAAACCATTATTTTTTTTTTCAAAAGCAAATATGGTTTACATTGACATTTGGGATAAAGCAAAGAAAATCTCTTGGAGAGCCAGTTTCAGTAGTGAAAATTCTTATCATGCCACTTGAGCACTTAATAGGAATAAGGAACAAGAGAGCCAAGTGGAGGAAAAGGAAAAAGTCTACACTATATGACAATAATTGCATGGGCATTAACAATAAGGAAGAAAGAATCATACAATGAATGTTTCCTGGATTTTCATTTTTGACCTAGTAAAAGAAAGAATGCAAAACTGCTAGTGAAATGAAGATCTCCCTGGAAGATGCAAATTCAATGAATGAAAGACTTCCATCCTCCTACTGAATAAGGTGGCTGGAATAATTTGATAATGAAAAAGAAAAAAAAAACTAGGTGTAATACAATTGCATATCAAGCTATTACTTTCCAGGATTCAAAAATTAATAAACAAAACTGAAGTGAATTTATACCTTATAATTTTAACACCATCAGAAAATTCAAGGAAGCCCTGGTTATCAGAAGTGCATTGTGTGTTACAATCAATTTTATAAACATTTATAACAATTGTAGATTTAAAGGGAAGCATAATGATATGCATTTATTTTAATGTCCTCTTAATGTGATACCATCTAGTTTTTTCTTATAACATGAAAACACACAGTTACCCAGGAATTAGACATCTAGGAATATTACTACAGGAAGTATTGTATGTCTGTATCAGAAAAAAGGTAGGAATAAATATTTAAAATAGTCTTATTTGTAGCAATTACTAGAAAAAAATTAATACTCAATATTAGAAATAGATAATTAAATTGAATTTTATTTACTTAATACCACATATATAGATATTCATAAAATTAAGAGTATAATTTGAAGAAAAGTGAAAATTATGTAAATGAATATATTACATTTCAAAAACATGATTAAGGTCAGGGATGCTGCTGGGTATCCTACAGTATACATGAATACCTCAAAACAAATGATTGTTTTGACTTAAATATGAACAATGTTAACATTGAGAAAAACTTTTCTGAAGAAACATGAAAAAGTAGTTAATGTAAATTTCTGTGAAATTTTTAAAGAAAGGTTTAGTCTTACTGATTTTTCCTTTCAAATTTCTCTTTGTATTGACACTGTCTTTATCTAAAATGTTATGCCAATTCTCATTCTCCTGGGCATGGATAAGGGTCATTTATTGTTCTGTATTCTTAAATTAATGTTATCAGTCTTTGGAAAATTGTGTCAGCCTTTTTGTTTTCAAATGTATATCATTGGATTAAATTATTTTCCTGATAGTGAATGTGTTTGATAATCTTACTCATTTTTATTCCTTCTTTGAAATGTCTAATGTGCTGTTTCACCTATCCATTAAGTTTACTCTTAATATTTTATTTTACATTCCTAAAATTCTTCTGAACTTTTTTCAATCCTGCTTAGTCAATTTTATTGGTATCTTGTTCTTTTATTGTACTTTCAATCTGCCTGGGTCTCCTTCTATAGAATATTTTTTTCCACTGATAATCATTGGTGGTGTTTGAGTTCCTCATCTGTTTTGTAATTTTTACAAGCATAACACACTATTTTAGAGTTATTTTAATAACAAAATGACTGGGTTTGTATGTAGATGACCACACTGCAGTTTGAATTAGGGATCTTGAATTAATGTTGTTTCTGTCTCCTTCCATCCAATTTCCTCAACACCACCTCTACTACCTAGAAACTCTATCATGAATATTATCCATATATACTCAAGACAACTTATGTGTTAATATACATATTTCTAAAAATTCAGTTTGATGATTTAAGTAGAATTTATTGTCCTATAAAATGAATACAAGTTACATTTTTATTCATTTATATGACTGATAATTTATCAGATTAAAGTTTCTGAATGCAGGTGAAAAAGTAGAAAAGTTTCATGCATGGCAATGTATTAGAAACATATTTTTACTTATGATCCATATACTGTCTACATGTAAACTCTTTGGTAAAAATATAACATTAGAGTTTTGAGGAAGAAAGTATAGTGTTTGGTGGTAAGTAAACACCTGGGAAATAGGAAAAGATATGCTTTAAGACCAAAGTGTGGAATCAGTTTCTACCAGCATTAAGCAGAATGAGATGCCACCTGCCCATTTCAAATATTTCATCCAGCATTTGTCCACTTCCCAGAGTGGCCTGAATCTCAAACTTATGTAGATATTCCTGGATTGAATAACCCAAATGAAAATCTCCCTGCAGGGAGACATCTGATCAGGGTCCTTGCATGTACAGTATAAGAACATCCACACTTGTATTAATATAACAGTAAAGAACAGAGTTTAATATGTTAGACCAAAGCTTAGCATATTAGCAACAAGACCAATAAGAGGGATGATGAAGGATATCTTTATATAGATGCATCTTGGCAGTTCCATCCAATATGTGACTCTTTAAAAAGTTGTTTTTCTGCAGCAGGATTCAAGGTATTTTTAAAAGTGGGCATTGTGTTAGGTAAACAATGTATTTGTGGAACATCCCACCTACAAATAGTTTCCATAAATCTTTCCAATAAGTATTAATTTTCCACTAAGTATTAATAGTAAATTAAGGAAGCAAAAAGATATTATTACAAATTACAGATGGAAACTTTCATGTATTTCTATATTTACCAATATAATTTACACATTTGAATAGAATTTTTTAAAAAGAGAGAGAGAGAGAGAGAGAGAGGGAGAGAGAGAGAGAGGGAGGAAGGGAGGGAGGGAATTCTTTAATATTTATTTTTTTTAGTTTTCAGCTGACACAACATCTTTGTTTGTATGTGGTGCTGAGGATTGAACCCGGGCTGCATGCATGCCAGGCGAGTGCACTACTGGTTGAGCTACATCCCCAGCCCTTGAATAGAATTTTAAAAGTTAAAACAGAATATAAAGTAAACTACAAACTACACTAATAAGTTTTTTTTCAGATGAAATACAAGTATATACCTGCAACATATATTCCTTTTGCACATATATAAGGCTTATTGAAAAATTTCATGATGATACACATTTATAGTTATTGGTGGACATTTGTGGTGTTAAAGGAATTGAAGTAAGGCAAGAGGGATCCAGAAACTGGATAGAATTTTTCCTGAAAATAATATACTGTGAATATAACAATTGATTCTCTTAGGAATAATATATCAATTCATATAACTTTAGCTTGTTTTTATAATTTTTGATTTGATAACTATATATGTGTGTGTGTATATGTTTGCATATATACACACACATATACTATTCACATATACTATATATATATACACATATAATTATGATGATGATTACTCTTGAAGATAGTTTTTGTTAATAAAGAAGAAAATGAAGGTCAGAAATTAAGTACTGCTCAACTTTTATAAGAAATGTATATTAATTTGATGTTAGACCATAATTTTTTTTTCCACAAAATAACTGATTAAAGCCTCAAAAGTAAATAATAGTGTCAGAAGTGCACATCTGACTCTTGAGCCTAATTTTCATTCACAGATCTACCTTTAAATAATGGGAAGAAAATGCCAGCAATGCTATTTTGAAACTAGTTTCTCTGATGGGGGTGTTAATTGGACAAGAAGATATACACACATAGCTCTACTCATGGAAGGTTTATTTGAAATTCTTTAAAACGTGGTCTTTAAAAGCTGAAGAGAGAAAGAGTGACTCTTGAAGAAATATCATACTCAGTCTCTGTGGATTTGCAGTCCCGGAGCTAATTTGGGCCATCTTGGTTGCAATGACATTTTTTAAAAATCTACCTTCAAGAGATAAATTTGGTGCTATGTATTTTTGAAGTACATAGGAACCTAAATGCTATTTTTTAATACTAGAACATATCTTCGAGAAGATTATGGATTTAGAAATACTTTGATAGTGCCATCTAGTGAATACAATAAAGAAATCCAAGTGAAAAGAAAGCCATTCTGTTAAAAAAAAAAAAGGAAAGTAACATTTTTCATGATATAGTGAATTTACCTCTCTATAGTGCCAGAGGTATATTATCACTTTAATGTGTCTTTCTTTGTTATGCATTTAATAGCTTCCTAAAAGCCAAACAATGATATAAAGTGTTACTATTAGAAAAATGGTAGGTTGAGCTTATTTTGTGAAAAATTCTAGTAATAACTTCATTGCATTCCTGAGAGAGCTGTCTGAGATAAATAGCTCTGTCATACACATCTGCTGGCATTCCTTAATAATCTCAGACGTGCAATCACTCAAGCCATGTGGGAAAGGAAGAGTAGGTTACAAAAGTAGGCTTGTTGATCCTGAGGGTGAAGCCTTGTAGGACTCTCTGGCAAGATCAGCTGTGAAATCGCTGTCTGCCTCTTGATAATAAGGGGATTGTAAAGTGTTCTGAAAGGAGAAGGTAAATGGTGACCTGATTATAGGGAAATGATAATAGCACACATCCAGAGAATGATTAAGAGATTACAGACCCATATTTTCATGCAGATAACAAAGAATAATACTATATCTAATTGTTATTTTAATTAAATATTTGTAATATCCACTCTAAAGAAAGTTGTTTTTACTAGAATCCATAGGTTAACACTCCTGGTAGAATCAAGGACTTCCAATATAAACTGAATAATGAAAATTATCTAAATTTCATCTTTAATATTCATACTGATTTGATCATATAAGATAAACATATATGCTTTTTTGGTGTAATAAGCTTTTTTTTAATCCTAATTTAGGGTTTTTGTTTTCCCTTTGGTACTGGGGATTGAACCAGGGGTGCTTAACCACTGAGCCACATTCCCAACCATTTTTTATTTAGGGACAGGTTCTCTGGATGAGTTGCTAAGTGCCTCACTAATCTGCTGAGGCTGGCTTTCAACTCTCAATTCTCTGCCTCAGCCTCCTGAGTTGCTGTGATTATAAATATGTGCCACTCACTGCAAGCCTGCCCTAATTTCCAATTTATTGATACTTTTAGCCATACATTTATGCTCCGCATCCACTGATAAATTGAAATACATTGATACCAATTTCCATATGTTTTGTTCTTTAATGTCCTCCTCCTGTAGTCTATGGTTGCTTTTATCTGTGCAAACAAGCTATGCTTTGCCCAAGGGAAAAAAAAGCGCTACTTGATTTATGCCTTGTGGTCATATTAAGTGAGTATCAGGGCTGTGAAAACTTCTGAAGTTATCACTGAGAGAAAAGTACCAGGTACAAATTACACAGTAGCTACTAGATAGACTAGGAAAGGCCATTCCACTGGTTATTGTCCTCTAAATCATGTTTAGTCTTCCTAGGCAACATCTATCCCTTAAATTTCATCCCCAAACTCATAGCACATGCCAAAGGTGTCCTGACATATCTTTAATGAGTGGCTCTGGTGTGTTCTGCATCATCTCTGCAGGCAGAGAAGGAGCAGAAGAAGATCTATGGAGGTTTTTCTTTCAGCATATTTATTGAGTGACACACACTGATATGAGCATGTGATGCCTCACTGCTTCATCCTTGATCATGTACTTAAGGAATACAGCTCCCGGGTCAGCTAGAGATGACCAGCAGCATGTTTGAAATTGAGGAAAATCATCCTTGAATGATTAGCTTAGTCTAAGTCATGCATAAAATTTTTCATTATTATAGATGTGTCCTCCGATGCCTTTGCCCTTGAAGATGTGTTATTTTTCTTTGTTTCAGAATTTTAGGTTTTTGCCTTTGAAGCACTCTTCAGGCGTTTAATCAAAGCCTGTTATTTATGTTACTATGAACTTCTATTTCTTCCACAGATGGCATTGTAATACAAATAAAGGAAATAAGAAATTAATTACTTACCCCAAGGCATCAGCTGTTTTCATTTTTTACCTTTACCGTTTTCCCCTTTTCCTAAGAGATATTAAATATAGAGATAATTGTATTCACATAGTAGCTGCAAAATTGCATTCCATGTCTTTCAAATATATTGTCATTTATTTTGCCATCTGTAAGCTTATTGTCATTTATTTGTACACTACTATGTGTGTGTATGTTTTACTAACAAAGTAGCATCAGTTCTGAACTTATAGACCTAGAAAAATACATTATAACACTGTAAGCAATCAGCTTGGCCTGAGAGTTCATATTTTATTTACAGATGTAACTAAAGATTGTACATTAGAATTGAGAATTTCTAAATACACCTTATAATGACTTGAGTACTCCACTGAAATTCCCCAAGTAATTTCCACTTATACATTGTAAATAATGGAAATGGATGGAAAAATATGCAGAATTCCTTCCTTGTCAAACTTTTCCATTCCCCAAGATACAAATGTATTTTTATTTTCTTCCAAGAAGTCCATATACTGTATATAAGAGGCTACCTTTGCTACTTTTCATGAACAATCAGGAATTATTTCCATATACCTAATAAAATATCTCAATCATATTTTATATATTTTATCTTTTTTTAATATGTTTTCAACTTTTTTCACTCTTTTCTGAATTCTCCGATATTTTTCTCTCCTCCATTAAGTTTTGAGAAGCCGTGTGTATAGGAGGGATTGACCAATAGGAAATTACTCTCTGAAATTTTGATTGCTAAATCTCCATAATATAAACTGCATAGGCCTTTTTATTATTTTCCTAGTTTCATGTTAATGGCTGGTGGTCACCTAAGTTGGTAATTCACCTGAAATATTTTCAAATTTTTAGAAGTTAATATTAGTAATTTTTTAATGTTTACGCATGTTTTTCATCTTTTATAATATTTTTCCTTTAGTATAAACTTAGAGAAATGGAGTGTATTAGAGGGCTGGGGATGTGGCTCAAGTGGTAGCGCGCTCGCCTGGCATGTGTGCGGCCCAGGTTCGATCCTCAGCACCACATACCAACAAAGATGTTGTGTCCACCGAGAACTAAAAAAAAATAAATATTAAAAAAAAATAGAGTGTATTAGATTGAAGATTTCATGTTAGAATGTTTTGTGATCTCCTTGTTGTATTGTTTTCTAGAAAAATTGTGTTTATTTGCCCTATTCAAACCAAAAGTGTCAGATATATGTAAACATTTCTGACTTTCATTTTTTTTCTAGTTTGGAAAGAATAAACTTTTCAACAATATTTTTATTTGCCTTCTTTGATCACTAATGTAGAAAATTTTTTCTTTGTTTAGTTTTTAATTGCATTTCTGCATGGTGTTATTGCTCATTGTCTTTGAAGGACTTTTTTCTGTTTTCACTCTTTTTCTTTTGAAATAAGTAAAATAATTAGAAGATATGAGATTGAGGGCTTTGTGTACTACTACAAAATTAAATCTAACTGAAATCACATAGCACAGAAAATAAAGCCAGATAGAAAAGTTGTAACAACTTAAAAAAATGCTTAAGAAGCTGAGGATCAACTATTAATGAATGTTATCGAATCCAGATTTATGAGAAAGTTTAGGGGCACCAAGAAAAAAATTTTGAATTGATTGAACTATCCAAATGGTTTATTACCAAATGGCTAGATGAGGAAATTTATTTGCCACTCATCTGAGAAGCAGTAGAAATTAAGAATGGAATGGACTGCTGGTCACAGTATCTTGCAAGAAGCCTTTAAAATTTTATTTTTCATTTCAAAAATTTAATATTATATAGATATTGCAGAAACCATGAATTAGTGAATTTGTGTTTCCATGTATTTTTCTCTCTCTAGATCTTTTACTTTTGCCCAAAATACATGCTGTGATAATACTCTTTGGAAAAGTAGAATTTATGCTTAAAGCTGTGCTATCTACTTGGGCAAACTGTATACAACAGAACTTCATAAATAATATTTTAGTCATATTGTTTACAGTGGGAAAAGTTCATGAACTTCAGCATCTATAAAACTTAAATATGAAAGTCAGATTATTCCTTTGAAAAACAGGTAAAACCAAATAGTGTTCACAATTTAGAAAACCAAAATCTTAACTCTGCCTATCATTTTGTTTTGACATCTTTTCTAGTGCAGGAGTTGTCTGTTGCATAATAAATAGATGGACTGGTAAGATAAAAGCTGTCTGCATTCCTCGCAGCTAGTGCAATGTGCCATGGTGCCTTGTCATCACCTGCCCACACTTAATTAATAAGCATCTGTTTCATTTTTATAATTACTCAAGATAGTGGCTCCATTTTGTCTTCTTGATGCTCTGCTAACAAAGAATATTCTTTTTCCTACACCTTTTCAAACTTCTTATATTGACCAAAACTTAGGAAATATTTGTTAAAAGCAAATGGAGAAACAAGACAATGCCAAATAGATTGAAAGTTCTAGAAATTAAAAGATGAAATAATATCTTGTGGATAAATTGCAGAAATTTTGGTTGCATTTCATCTGTTCATGTTTTTTGTTCCTGATCAAGTAGATTTACTTTTTCACTACTACACTACCACATGCAGAAAAGATATGCAGAAAAGATATACATATATATGCATGTGTGTATGTGTGTGTGTGTGTGTGTGTGTGTGTGTGTGTGTGTGTGTATATACATCTGTGATAAATTAGGAAAAAATACAATAGTTTCCCATAAAAGACTAACAGCAAAGACCCTATTAAATAGGTTTTGTTGTTGTTACTCCTGGGAACCAGGGACTTAACAGCCTGGAGCTATATTTAAGTTTATGACTGACAACTTCTGATGTTTTATTTATGTTGTGTATATGTAGGTCCAGTGCAGAAAATGTTCACAATACAAAACTTCTCCAAGGATATAATGCCAAATGTGTGGGGATTGATGTGCTATTGATTGTAGTAACACAGACAGATTTTATTTTCTATAACTCAGGTTTATTTTGCCTCCATACAAGACAACATAGCCCCTTTTACTAAGGTTTCCCACTTTTTGAAAGATTCTTCTCCTTAATATCTACTTATCTACAATGAACTTGAAGGACTATTCATAGGTAATTTAAGTACAGACTATTGTGAGAGAATAAAAAACAACCAGATATAAAGTACTTGGCTGTTGTCTATCAAGAAATTAATTTGTGGAATGTTATTTAAAATCTACAAATAGGGAATGGGTTGAAGCTTAGTGATAGAGTGCTTGCCTAGCATGTGTGAGGCATTGGGTTTGAACCACAGCACAACATATAAATAAATAAAAGTACAAAGACACAATAACATTAAAAGTAAATAATTAAGAACTACAAATATATATTCTGTGTCAAGTAATGTTTTAATTGAGCTATTATTTTATTAGAATACAATTACCATTTAGCTATGAAATGAAGTTTTCGATAATGCAGTTTGTAACTGAGCAATATGGAAGTGTGATCAGGTTTTTTTTTTTCTTAAGGTGTAATATGCCCCTATTTCTACTTGTGTTTCCTCAGTCTCTAATTTGATTTAGCCTCAGTATCACCAAATTTTCTCTTGTTATTATCCCTTTCAAAATCTGGTGATTTCTATATCTGAATGCCAAACTATGACTCTCTTGATGCGCAGAACCATACGCACCAAACTATCTACTGGACAATAGTATTTGGATATGACCCATACTTCAAACTATGTGTGTAAAACTGAGGTCTTTGTCTTTGCCTTACCCAATCTCGTCTTTGTATTTTCCATAATAATTGAATTATAATACTCCATAGTCCCCACTAATAGCAGCTAAAACTATTACTGTAGCCTATTTCTTTACTTGAGTCAGTCATTGGTCTTTCAAGTTTTATCAATTTTAAAATGCAGACATATTATAATCATTCTTTTTTTTTCTACTCCACTGGTTTGATTCCCATGAGGACTATTTTAATAACCTCATACACAGGTGTAATCCTCCTTCCCTCTAACCTGCTGTATATGATGCCAGTGGTATGGTTCTACCATTCAATACTAAAAATATTATAAACTTGATAAAACTTGTCATATGCACAGCACATCTATGGGAAGGAGGCTTTGCTGCAGAATCCAGATGACTACCTAGTTCTTTCGGTATAAAATAAAATGAAACAAAGAGGTTTGGTATGGTATAACAGACCCACCCTTTAGAGACTGACATTTAGATGTAACTACAACTCCCTGAATTATTACTTGGCTTCCATAAAACTTGCACTTCAGAAAAAAGCACATTTCTTTCAGTGTCCCAGACATGGTCTAATACTTCAGTTCTCATTGATTTCTTTCACCTAAACTGTGATTACTCACAGGGATGCTGGACCCTGTTTGCTTGCATTTTCTTTAAGACACAATTAAAGCTTCCTATGCTGTGTGATACCCTCCCTGATGTCTCTGAATTATTAATACTTTTTATTCTCCAAAGCTGATAGTGGAAACAATGATTTATATATCTGACTTCCTACTAGATTTGAAGCTCCTTGTAAGCAGGCTGTATCTGATTGATCTTTATTGTCCCAGTGCTTAGCACAGAAAAGGAACAACCACAGCTCTTTAGTAAGTGAAGGATTAAAAAACAAAATAAAACAACAACAACAAAAAAAAAACAAGAAAAATGCACTTAATCTTATTTTCTAAGGTATATAATCAGATTTTATTTAAATATAAATTAGTTGGTTTGTTTCAACATTCTAGGTGTGTACTTTTTAAAATTCACTTCTAATGACTGTATTATCATTATTTATGCTGATATATGACTTGTTTGAGTTTTTAAACTAAAACAAAATGGTGATCACAAAAAAAGAATAAAATATCTTGCTTTTGTAAATTCTCAATTTTCATTTATGACTTAAAGATTTTATTATTTTGCAGTTTTAGAAAAATATTTAAATATAATCTTTATAATAGATGAGGAAAATTCAATACTAAAATATTATAAACTTGATAAAACCTGTCATATGCACAGAGGATTTATAAGTAAAAACATGCATACATGGATACACATGTGGGTAGTGGGCTGTATGAAACAGATACAAAGCTTTGTGAAAATAATGCAAACCTCTGCAGAGCTTATTAGAACAATAGAACTGTATCATTGAAAGTATTAATTTGTACTTAACGGTTCATTATTAAAAACATCATCTAATGACAAAATTGTACTGGATATGGCACTTCATATACTCTGGTTCTAATACCTAATAATTTTAGAAACAAGTCCTAGACTTGTCGAATAGCTGTAGGCCTTTTCTACTTTGGGGCCTGAAATGGTTTATTTGACAAGTAGAAACGTGCCTATAATTTGAAAATAGATTTTCTGATAAAATTTTAAATGTATTTAGTATTAATTTTGCTGAATATACGATTCATTCTTCTTAGGCTGCAGAAATTTTTGCAACCAATTCTTCCTTCAGTAAGATGGTCTTGATCAGTCATCCTTTATATGTTGTCATTGCTCTTGCCTTTGTCATCCTCAAGCACAATATTACTAGGCTGGGAAAAAAATTAAGTCTAATGAATCAGAACAAATAATAGGCTCTCTGTATTTATTATACCAAAATTAATTATCTTCTGCACTTATCTGCATACTTAACAAATATTTAATGCTGGCCAACTAGATGACAAATTCCAGTGGAAGCACCAGAAATCCAGTGATAAATGAAGTCTGTTCTCTGGAGTGTGAGTGAAAAACCTTAGTTTAGAGGCCTTTGCTATACTTTGAACACTTGTCAACATTGATGTTTGCTTATATCTTAGGAGTCAGAGTGTGCTACGGATGCTCTGAGACTGAACTGACCAATACAGAGTTGGTCTGTAGAACACAGGTAACAGAACAAGCAGCAAACCTAAAGAGTCTTATAGAGGCAGAAATCTGGCAGCTGATAGGGAGATATGAAAAATAAGGGAGAAGGGACCTGAGGAAAACCAGGGAAGAACATTCAGATCTCACAAAGACCAAATCTTGCATAACTCAGTCATGAGGAGGTCCCCAGGAGAGGACCTGGAAAGCCAAATTCAGTAGCAGTGGCCCAGGCTGCCAAGTTGCATGATGTTTTCCCTCATCTAGAAGCAGTTTTCTTTCTTCCTATTTTACTGGGGGCCAGGTGATGGTCTGGAAAATAATGCATCTGAGTTCATGGATTTTGACATCAAGTCCTATGTTCAATTGAGGCAGAGATAGAAATGATAGACTTTACATATAACTTTGTTCCTGCAAATTTGTTTTTCCAAACTTTATAATTAAAGGCTTAGTAAAGTATCATTGTGATCTAGTCACTTAAGGTAAATACATCTATCTTTATTATATGTTATTATTAGTCTAGATAGGGACATTTATGATATAAAATGATTCTTTATCTGTCATACACGTATGCAAAAGTATGTTTTTCCCATTTGAGGTATGTGGATGCACTAAAGATAATTGTTATTACTGAGAAGCAGGACCTGCCCCAATTAGGGATATGTATTTCTTAGAACAGAGGAATGAATGATGGAATCCTGGATCTATGAACAAATGGCTGTCAACAAAAGTGCTTCTCAAATAGCAAAATTATCCATTTTACTAATAAACAACTTTAGAATACAGATGGTTAGACTGTATGTTGGAGTTTCTGCTTCAGAATGGTAGTATGACCTTTATCATCATTGATATATTACCAAATCTCCAGCAAGGGTCCTGGTATGTAGCATTTGTCAATATAAAATACCTATATTGTTGGTGTTAGATAGGGTTTGGTTTATTTCCTTGTAAACTCCAGGAAAGCTAGCTGATTTTAAGCAGCTTTCAATTTATTCATCAATGATTTATCGAGGGTTTCCTGTGTGCTAGCCACCAATCTGTCAGGCAAAAACTAACAACACATGGATACTTCCTTCCAGAAGCTCACAATCCACAAATAGAAAGGGAAAGATGATAAATGAGAACTAGATTTCTCGGCAACTCACTTCCTGAGATTGGAATTCAGAGTACCCTCCATTCTAGTGTACCAAACAAATTAAAAGTATGTCTACTATATATCTTTGTTTGGGCTTTGATAACAAGAATATGAGACTGTGTAACTTAAAAGAAATGGATTTATAATAGTATTGGAATCTGGAAAATCCAATATCAAGGAGCTGGCAGATTCAGTGAATAGTGAAGGCCGGCTTTGCAGATGGCTATTTTCTCCTTGTATCGTCACATAGCAGAGAGTAAAACAAATTGTCATACATTTTCTCATAAGGAAACTAGTTTCACTCATGAGCACTTCATGACTCCATGGCTTCATGACCTTGACACACATACACACAATTAGGTTATGTTTAATGTGTGTATGTATATTTACATATACATATATAATTAGGTCATGAAGACATACCTATGTGTGTATTTATATATAAAACCTAATTGCACACAATTTCTACAGTAATATAGAACAACTTGTGTACATATATGTTTGTATATTCAGTTCATAGAGGATGAAACTTTTTCTATATCTTATAAGTTTTAGGTTAGTTTGCTTGTAGGAGATTAAACAGGATCACATATCAACACATAATTCATATACTAAACACATATTAGCGTTTCACTTGCACATATGTCTATCCATATGCTTTTTATAAAGAGGCATTTAGGTGCTATGGAATTTGAAGCACCCTTCAAGGCACCCCTTTTTAATCCTGAAGTGACAATTAGAATCATGAAGTCAAAGGATAATTTGAAGAGGTGCTCATAAAAAAGAAATATATCATGAAAGCTAAGTGGGGGAAAAAAGCTACATTGTTTATTCATTATAGACAGCATCATTTCCAATGTCAGACCTGTACTTACTGGTACATCAGGAAGTGGGAAGAGGACCACAGAGGTTATAAAGATTCAGCTTCCACCAGAAGTTGGAGTCTGCTCAATAACATAACTGGCATATGGTCAGCAGCCTGCATTTGAAATTTCTAGTGGTAGGATCTTACTTTCAAGAAAGCTGAGGATGCTATGTTTATATTATTAGAACATTCCTTTCATAATGAGCCTGAATTCTCTTTTTGTAAGTTCTCCTTGTGGAGGCTTTGGTCTTGTCCTCAGGAGCAGCATATATTTCACTAGATTCCTTTGAAGCACTGCAGAAACTTGAGGGCAGCTATCATTTTCCTCATTCATCTTGTTCCCAGTCTAAACAGCCTGTATTTGAAAACATATTTAATTTTCTCACTGTTTGGTTTCTTTCATCTGCATGTTCATCAATTGGTCAAAATATGTTGGAAAATGTGTTGCCCAGACAGTGAAAATAATAATTCAGAGATAGTCTGATCTGTGTAGAAAACTTGTAAAACAGAAAATCCTGGTAAAGAGGAGAAAAAAAAAACATAAAATTGACTCAAAATGTCACCTCCCAAATTTAACAATTGTTAAGATTGTGGTAAACGTTTTTTAATGTATTTCTTTTTCTTTTAGTTTCTTTTTAAATTGTAGTTTTAATTGATAAATATAGCTGTACATTTTTCTGGGGTAAAATGTGATATTTTAATATATGTTTACATGGTGTAATTATGATGTGAAGCTAATGAACATATTCAGCACCTTGAATTTTTCCACAATAGCTAAGCTATGGAAGGAACTTAAGTGCCCATCTATGGGTATATGTATAAAGAAAATGTGGTACATATAGTAGTATCCAAATTTAAAAAGAAGAGATTTCTGTATATTTCTACATATGCATTACACTGTACATTTTACCCCCCAAAAAGGCATTGTTACAAATATTCTTTTGTAATTTGTTTTATTCAGTTAGCACAAGCTATGTTTCAAACATTTGTCATTGTTGGATAAGTGTAAGCAGACCTTATTTTAACATTTGGAGGATTTTTTTTTTTTTACATTTTTTGTTCACTTCTTCCCATTATAAATAATGCTATGATTAACATATTTGTACTTCTTTCTGTTAGATTAATTGATATCATTGGATTTTCTGTATTGCTTCTTAGAGCTTCATCATTTTATTTTTCCTCAACTTTCTTAATTTTATCAACAACAATAGAAACAGCAGTGGCAACAATAAACAAATTTTTGTTAGTCACTAAGGATGAAGACAGACATATAGTTGAGCTCCTTAATGACACCAGAGCTGATTTTTTTAATATCCTTTATAAAATGAAGAGTTTGAGTGAATTGGAAATTACTATCTAAGAGTGAATTGGATAAAAAACAAAAAAAAATACTATCTAATTATTCATGATCCTAATAACTTTTATAGACTTATGAGGTTTTAAATGATTTTCATCATTTAGAATTACCTTTCCCAGAATGCCTTAAATGAAGAATAGACAAAACAAAACAAAACATACCTACTACCTCAACCCACCTTATTTGTGAACTCTTAAATCTCTTAAAATTCTAATACATAATAATTTAAAAATATCAATTAAAAGCCTTTCTCCTTTTAAAGGCTATACTTCTTTTTTCTTTCTTTGTTCTAATTAGTTACACATGACAGGAAAATTTATTTTGACACATCATGCATATATGGAGTGTAACCTCTCATTTTTCTGTAAAATCACACTAGTCATGTAATCATATAGGCATACAGGGTCATAATGTTTGATTCATTCTACTATCCTTCTTACCCCATTTCACCTTCCCCTCCCTTTACTCCCCTGTGCCTAATCCAAAGTCCCTCTATTTATTCCTAGCCCCCAACCATATTGTGAATTAGCATCCATATATCAGACAAAACATTTGGCTTTTGGTTCTTTGGAATTGCCTTATTTTGCTTAGCATGATTTTTCCAGCTCTATCCATTTACCTGCAAATGCCATAATTTCATTCTTCTTTAAGGCTGAGTAATATCCCATTGTATACATATACCACATTTTCTTGATCCATTCATTTGTTGAAGGCATCAAGTTTGGTTCCATACTTTGGGTATTGTGAGTTGAGCTTCTATAACATTGATGTGGCTGCATCAGACTAGTATGCTGGTTTTAAGTCCTTTGTGTATAAGCCGAGGAGTGGGATATCTAGATCAAATGGTGGTTCTATTCCAAGTTTTCTGAGAAATCTCCATACTGTTATACAAAGTGGTTGCACCAATATGCAGTCCCACCCTATGTATGAGTGTACCTCTTTCTCCACATCCTGGCAAACATTAATTGTTGCTTATATTCTTGATAATTGCCATTCTGACCGGAGTGAGACAAAATCTTAGAATAGTTTTGATTTGCAGTTCTCTAATTGCTAGAGAAGTTGAACATTTTTTCATATATTTGTTGATCAATTGTATTTTTTCTATGAAGTGTCTGTTCGGTTCCTTAGCCTATTTATTGATTGGGTTATTTGTTTTTTTGACATTGAGTATTTTGTGTTCCTTATACATCCTGGAGATTAATGCTTTATCTGAGGTACATGGGGTAAAAGTTTCTCCCATTCTGTAGGCTTTCTCGTCATGTAATTGATTGTTTCCTTAGCTTTTTAGTTTGAATCCATCCCATTTTTTTGATTCTTATTTTACTTATTGTGCTTTAAGAGTCTTATAACAGAAATCAGTTCCTAAGCCAACATGGTGAATATTTGGGCCTATTTTTTCTTCTGTTAGGTGCAGAGTAAGTTCTCATTTCTAGTGCCTCCGTCTTTGATCCAATTTGAGTTGAGATAGGGGTTTAGTTTCATTTTGTTACATACGAATTTCCAGTTTTCCCAGCACCATTTATTGAAAAGGCCATCTTTTCTCCAAAAAACAGTTTTGGAATAGTTTTTTGTTGTTATTAATGATGCTGGGAATGGAACCCAGGGCCTTGTGCAAGTGAGGCTAGCACTCTATCAACTGAGCTATGATCCCAGCCCTTGGCACAGTTTTTAATATTCATGTTTCTTCCAAATTTTCCTTCATGAAAGAAAGTTTCCTTAAGAGAAGTGTGACTATATACGTTGTTTTCCTTATAACATTACACTACTTTCCCAAGCAAGGGTAAAATCTGTGTCATTTTTATGACTCCAAACACTTTTGTAATTCCAAGGATGTGTAATCATTTGATACTTGTACTTTTTGTCACCTACTGTTAAAGATGTTCTAGCCACGCTACCTGAATTTAGTTCCCTCAAGATACCACACTGTTCTCAACTCTCTTCCATGATTATACTCTAGCCTCTAACTGGAACTGGCTTTCCACTCCCTCTCAAGCAATCTCACCTGTTGGAAAGATACTGTGCTTAGCTCACATGGCCCCAGGGATTAAATCATCACAGAATATTTTATTTTCCCACTTTCCATTTATTTAACAAAATACCTGAGGATGTATATGTTTGAAGCAAAAGATGTTTGTTTAATTGTGGTTTTGGAGGTTGATGGTCCAAATAACATGGTGAGGGCCCCACGAGTTGTGTCACATGGTGGTAGATGACATCATGGCAAAAGTATGTACAAAAGGGAGAGATCATATAATAGGGCAGGTACCTAAGAGTGAGGAAAAGCTACTGTTGCTCTTTTATAACAACTGGCTCTAAAGGGAACTAATCTGGACCTACATTTCCTACCTGAATGCCTTCTGAGGACAGCACCCTAACAACCTAACCACCTTTCACCAGGCACTACCTCTTAAAAGTTCTTCTGAGGTATAGTCACTCATTATAATTTACAGTAATTGTAATTGTTCCCTCTCTCCCCAGTTAGCTCTTTGAGGGCATATCTTTCATCTTTTATTTCGAGGTGCAAATGACGGATGGTTCATCAACACATAGTTGTATTTATTTATCAAAAATCAAATAGCAGCTAAAAGATGGAGAAGATTAAGGGAAGAGGTCTTAATTTACTTGTTCTTCTTAGTTTTTTGCAACCAGTCTGCAAATATGCTAAATGTTTGCAATTAGCATTAATTTACATTTGCTTTTTTTTTTCTCATGCCAAATTCTATTAATAAATGGAACAGCTAAGTAGTATCTTGGCAACATTCAGCAAGTTTTTCTCACCCCTTTCCTTCTCTTGGCTGTACCTATTTACTTCTAAGTCCTCTGTGCAATAATTCTCCTTTGAAATCTGTCTTTGTGCTTATTGCCTTTCTGATAAATTATGTTAATCTCTTTCATGTATTATAATATAACAAGATAGACATGAAAGAGTCACATTGTGTTGCTTTTCTTGAATATCATCCTTACCTAGAGTTCAGTTTTCTAATAATTGCAGTACTAACATTTCTGTCCAGATAATTCTTTATTGTTCTGGACTTTCCTGTGCATTATGAGATAAATAGCTTCTCTTTATCCCTCCACCAAAATTGTGACAATTAAAAAAAGTCTCCAGATACTTCCAAATGTCCTCTGGCAGGGGAATTTCCAGCTAAGGAAAACTGATCTGAAGGTTACCTGTCAGTCTATCATTCTATGCCAACATAATCTAAAAATTTGATAGTTTTTTTTCATCATTGTTAAGCTGCACAATGTCAAAGGGGTGAATTACCAAAAGATATAAGAAGGAAATAAGAGAAAACATGAGCCTTTCAAAAATTCAATGTACAAAATGGGTTAATTATTAGTATTATAGAATACATAATTTTTAGGAGCCTGTATAATAGACTAGATCTTCATATGGTAAATAGTATAAAATACAAGTTTAAATGGTTTTACTTACTTCTAGGCTTAAAATTATCATTTGTTACATTTATCATTCTTTAGTTTACAGGGGTTACATGTGATATATTTCTATGCTTGCATTCAGTAGTAGCAAGGTGGTCACCTCTTTCGCGTTACTACTTTAATAATATCAATGCTTACAGTTTGTTGCAAAGCCTTCAAATATATTTCAGAAAGTGAAGCTCGGAGCATGTAGCACTCTTCTCAATATATTTTACATTAAATTAGTTTGAAGAACTATAGAGGTATTACTCTTTTTCCTTCTTGTTCTTTTGTTGTTGTTATTATTGTCTTACATATGTATGGAGGGTCACGGTCGGTCAGCTCTTCCCTGGTGAAGTAGTCATTGTGTTATAACTTTATAACTACTTACCCTGTAGGTAATCTTAAAATATATAGAGAAAACTGGGTTAGTCAGTTCTTCATTGCTTTCTTCAGTGATATGACCAAAATACCTGACAAGACCAACATGGAGGAGGAAATTAGTTTCAGTTTCATGGTTCAGAGGTGCAGTCTATGGTGAGCCGATCTCATGACTTTGGTCCATCGGCAAGGCAGGACACCATGGAGAGAGGGTATTGCAAAGGAAGCCACTTAACCTCATAGCAGCATGGAGATGAAGAGCAAGAGAGAGGAGCCATGGGGTCAAGATATAATCCCCAAGGGCATGTCCTGTGACCTAACTTCCTCCAGTCATATCCCATGTGCCTACAGTTACCACCTAGATTGTTTATTCAAATTATTAATCCATCAAGGGGATTAATCCACTGATTTGGTGATGGAGCTCATAATCCCATTATTTCACTTTCGGCATTAATACAGATGCTTCTAGGGGGCACTTTATATTGGAACCAGAATAAAACTTTAAAGGGAAAGGATGTTTATAAAAAGTAAAAACTAAGACTAAAAATAGTAAATAATGAAGGAAGAAGAAGGAACAAAGAAAGTAGAAAGTGAAGCAGGGAAATGAACAAGAGATCTGGGAAAAAGCAACACCTCTACCCAATGGTCCTGTAGCTTTAAGCAGGGAAATCCAACAGACCTGGCTGGTGGAATTTCAGGGATGCTCCCTATTGGCTTCATGTCTTAAGGAAAGATATTTAACATCTATGCTTCAGTAATGAATTTTACATATTATCCACATCTGAAAAATTAGGATAATACATAACTTAGCTTCCTGGGTGATGGTGAGAAACAAACAGAATGACCTGGGAGGATCCTCTATTTGTTGCCTGACACAAAGTGGTTTTCTCTATGTCTATTGCCCGTGCCCTGTTTTGGTTAGAGGTTGAAGCAATAGTGACTAAAGCTTAAAGTCATCCAGATAAAATAGAGAACAGATGTGAGCGAGTGTCATGAGGGAGATGTCAGATGGCCCATCAACATTTGTCTGTCCACTTTATTTTCACTCTTCTGCTATCCCTACATGTGGGTCAATTGCAAAAAGTGGAAATAGTAAAAATCTGAGTTCCCAGGGATCATTGTCACAGGTTATAAACAGCTACCTGTACACTAATTATGGTAAGAAATAGAAGGCGGGACCATGTATTAGTCTTGACAAATACACCAAGAGATAGGTAATAGAAGACCAGTAAAAATCAGTTCAATTTGAGCATATTGCCAACTGTGTATCTGCTTTTAAGACATTCCAGACCCTGACCCTTCCACAATAAAAATGAAAAAGGGTTTGGAAGAAATTGAGGAAAGATAAATGTCTTTGTAGGTATCTTAGTTCAGCATCACAGATTATCTTCTCTCAACTCAGAAAGCTATTTAACAAAATTTGAACCATTCAAATTTTAAAGCAACAACTGTAAAATGTAGTGACCCTTAAGCCTCTTTAACATGTGTCTTTTTATTCCCGACTCATAAACAATAATCAATGGAATATAAATTTCATCTCTCATATATTAAAATTTATAATACCCAGACAATTTTGAAGAGGCATATTGTCATAGGATAAAATAAATTCTCATTGGACATAATGAAATCATTTAATTTCACTATTTCAACATTCATTTTTCTACCTTGGAGAACTAAAAAAGAAAAAAAGGCTTATTCTACTGGAGAACAAATGATGGTTTAAGTAATCCTCTCTAGTTATTTATTTGCTTCCAGAGTGTTGATTAACCACCATCAGTTTAAACGAAATGTCATCTTGCTCTTTAACATCGCCTTTGTCCTTACCTCTAACACTCCCATAATGGATCCTGCTTCTCATTTTTTCCAATTATGCCCATAACGTTAATGCCTTCGGGCTTCAAAAGTCCTGTGAATCTTTTGTGACCCACCTCTGCAGGCAATCATTACAACTTTCAGCTTCTATTACTGTACCCCATTTGTCACCACTGCTGGTACCTGGCCATGGTTGTAAGGAGCTGCTTAGTTCTGTCTTCCTTTCAGGCACTGTCATTCATGCCTGACCACTGCTCCTTTTGCTAACATCACATAATCTGGACATTCAGTATTACTGTGCCTGATACAATCATACTGTATCCATCCTTTCCCTTAACTGTGCAGCAGTGCACTCCTCGGAGATACCTTTCTGATATCATTATTCTTGAATTACATTTGATTTGCAAGATGGTAATCTTTTCCAAATAATTTTCTTTATGAGAAAAATAATGTGCATCAATACAAGGTTAAATGATACTTTAACATAAGATGTGTACTAAAAGTTAGATTATTTTTTCCTAATTCATTGAGTTAATAAAAAAACATGAATAGAATAAAAATTTAAAATTTGAATTATCTACAGTGGGAAATAAATAATTCCGTTGTTCAACAATTTTTGTGGCTAAGAAGCCTGGCTTTTGTTTCATAGACATTGAAGTCAAATTTCATAGATATTATGAAATTGTTGTCTATCTTATCTGTATGTTATTGTTTTTGTTCTTTGCTTGTTGGAATGTTTTTTTCTTTTCTCTCCAGTAACTGCTTCTCTGTTCATGTTCTCATTGGTGCTGACGTAACAACTTCATTTCTACCTAGGCCCACTAGACCACAGAGAAAAAGTCCTTTCTTGTAGACTCCTACTAGTAGAAGGTCCTAAAATCTTTGGGGACATGACCTGGAGGAGGATCATGAGAACCTAAACCCTTCCTCATTTTCTTTAGATTTTTGACTCAAGAGTCAAGTGAGCTGGCTTCACCATATATTCCTGCCATGATGTACTATCAAGTGAGTTGGCTTCACCACATATTCCTGCCATGATGTACTGTCTTACAACAGGCCCAAATCATGGGCCAAAACCTCCAAAACCATGCACCAAAATAACCCTTTTCTATTTATAAGTTAATTATCTTTGGGTATTTTACTATAGTCACAGAAAACTGACTAATATACAGTCTTAGTTCACTTAGACTGCTTTAACAAAAATGCCATAAGCTGAATGGCCTATATAAAACCAAATTTATTTCTCATAGTTCTGGAAGCTGAAAGTCAGAAATAAAGGACCCACATGATCACATGATCAGATTCTGGAGAGGACCCTCTATAGGGATCATAGATAGATATCTGTCTTCGCACTGTGTCATCACAGGGCAGAGGGGAGAGGAATCCCTCTGAGGCTAACTTTATGATATTAATCCCATCTATGCGGATGTGCTCATGACCTAATCATGTCCTAGGGCCCCAGCTCCTGGCACCATCACCTCAGGAGCCAGGATTTAAATGTAAATTCTAGGGTGACACAAATGTTAGTCTACTGCAATGTGCTTATTTTTTACTTTGTTTTACTTGCATTTTAACCATAATGTAACTCTGCCTACTGAGTTAGTTAGTGTCTAAAAGACCTGACAAGAACTGCATAGAGGAGGAAAAGTTTTTGGGGGGCTCAGTTTCAGAGGTTTCAGTGACCAACTCCATTGCTCTGGGCCTGAGGTGAGGCAAAGCATGACATAAAGCATGGTAGAGGGAAGCTGCTCAGCTCATGGTAGCCAGGAAAGAGAGGGAGAAATCAAGTCCTCAGGGATAAAATATAAACCAGAAAGTCAAGCCCATTGTGACTGACTCCCTCTAACCACACCCTACCTGTCTAAAGGTATCACCCATTATGATAATCCTTTCAAATTAATAATTCATCAAACAGGTTATTTCACTGAGCAGGTGACAACACTCATAATCTACATTTCACCTCTGAACATTCCTGCACAATATCATCCATGAGCTTTGGGGAGACACCTCATATCCAAACTAAAACTATAATGTATCACATTCAGATTGTTGGGTTGAATCATTCTCATTTTTACACGTAAGTTTTTCTTGAAGATATTTACTTAAAAAAATATAGGATTGATACTGGTCTGTCACCTTCTTATCATGGTTTAAGACCTTTTGTCTTATGGGGTATGATAAGACACTAAAAAGGGTACCCAGAATCTAAAGGGAAAATATAGGATGAAACTATGTCTTTTGAGAAATATTCAAGCCAGCTAAGAATGGATTGAACAGTGATAGTAGAAGCAACTAGCATATCTAGTGCTTCTTTTGTTACCAGTGATGCTCTAGCCTCTTTATATATTTGACCATTTAATCTCCAAATTTCACATTTTTGTGAATGAGGTACTTTTATTGGCTACATTTTATTGGTGAGGAAATTGAGACATAGAGGGATTGTGTGTCTTTGCTGAGGTTCTAGGTAGTAAATAAGGAAGCTACAGAATGAATGAATTCTTCCATAATGAAGGTGTACTGGACCTCTGAACAAAATAATGTGATTCCAAAATCTGTGTTGATTCTAAAATATCACTAGTGAGTACCACAAATAAGTTTTGTACAAAAGATCTGAATGAGGTCTGATGCTTGTAAAAGCATATGAAAAACAAAGGTATATGAAAACTAGAATTGATTGTGCAAAGTGTTACCTAACAAAATTCACATTGATGAGACCTGTTTAAGAACTCTAAATGGCACTTGAATACATTAGTTTAAATGTATTTTCTTGTGGGCTCACACTAAGGATATGGCCTCTAGGGTTCTGAGTACATCTAAGTATATAATTTTAAATCTCAATATTAGAGAGAGAACTATGTAGAAGGAAATTCTGCATCAATACTATACCAAAATTCCTAATCAACACAACTGACATTATGATATATATATCTCATAATATCAGTTGAGATATATATATATATATATATATAATTGCAAAATTACCAGTGTATGATGAATGGATATAAACTATATTTTAAAATAAAGTACTTTATCCTCACTTTGTTTCACCACTAGCTGAGAGGATTTTTTTTTAATGTATCTTAAAATATATTGAAGATCTCATGAGGGATTATATTTAAAACTCTACTTGGGGTTTACAAAATTCAGAAGAAAATTGTGATCCTTAGCTAACAAATGTTATATCACAGGTGACATATTTTAATATCAGATTAATTAAACATAGTTCAATGATTTTTGATAAATGTATAGTTATGAAAAAACTACCACAATAAAGATATAGAACATCTATCCTCTGATAGAGTTCCTTTATATCTTTCTGTAGTCCAACCCCCTTCTCTATTTCTAGTCTGTGGCAATCCCCAAGTTGATTTCTATAACTAATTTGCACTTTTGAAAAAGTCATAAAAATGGAATTGAATATTATGTAGCCTTTGGTGTCTGGACACTTTCACTAGACGTAATGTTTTTGAGATTCATCCATGTCATTGCATGTATCCCTAGTATTCACCTTTTTATTGGTGGATGTGATTTCATTATTTGGAATCAAGCTAAATTTTAATGATCATGTATGACTTCATCTTTTCTCCTCCTTTACCTGTGGCTTCTTTGCTGATTTATCTTTTTATCTTGTTGCAGCATATGTATCTTTGCAAATGATCTTTTCATAGATGGTTAGATGACAGGGATAAATTAGACCTTATAGTAAAATTGACCTTGTAACAAGCATGTGTAACAAAGTGAATAAAAACTAAATGAGATATTGTATGATCTCAAGCATGGTGATTTAATACCTCTGCTTCACTGTCCTCATTAGGAAAAGGAGGATAATGATTATACTTTCCTATTTATAGACTTTGAGCTAATGTTTCTCAATATCCTTTGTCTTATTCTTCTGTTTTAATATAGCCCCCAATTTTAGTCCACTAAATGGCCTCCCATAATGAAGACTGCAATCCCCAGTGTTTCTGATGCTATTAAATTTGCCCATGTAACTGTTCTCTGACCAATTGAAATGTGAGAAGTATCAAGCATTAGTTTCTGAGAGTCTCTGTCTTTGACATCACACTCTTCTCAGACCACCTACACAGGTATTTACTTAAAAGCAAAATTAATTTCTACAGGCAAATGCCTGTTACACATTTTTTTCTGTCTCTCATAACTGACTTTAAGTCTAACAAATATGACACATCATTAGGGTTGTGACTGCTAAGGGAGCGAACCATATAAAGTACAGATGTGCATTTGAACTACTGTAAGCCTTTAGTCAATGTCATCTGTTATTCTCAATGGTACTAGGAAAATTATTAAAATATAGAAAAGCACTTTAATGTTCTCCTTAGTGTACAAAAATTTTTTGTACATCATCACCAATGTAATGGTGTAGAAAGCATTTCTAGATTTAGCTTTACATAGCAGCAATAATTTATAATGCTTCTATTAGTATATGTACCATGGCTGAAGTGGATATAAGGTGGGTTCATGTGTTACAAAAAGTATCAGTAGCAGCTAATTAAAACATATACCAACTATGCAGTCTTGCAAAGAATTTAACATCTCTCATTTTCAATTTCCTGATAAATAAGCTCTGCATAGTTGCTGTAAGACATTATAGAAAATATGAATATAAATGTGTGTGTAATATTCTCAGTAAATTATTATTGCTGTAGATTGACTTATTAGACTTTGTATAGAATGATAGCTAATAAGGGAAAATTTTGGTAATGAATAGTTGAGAATGAAGAGGATAAATTCTGAAGCAAGTTATCAATTGGGGAAGAGACACCAATTATAAGTATAGAGAAATGATATTGGTGATTGATATGATCCCTTCAAAAGTATATTTTGGCTGAACTCTTGGTTTGAATACTGAGTTTATATTTGTATTTTGTAATTGTTTTAGCAGTATTCTGTGGAAAGCAGCAAAATAAGATACAAATAAATAGGAAAAATTTCCACTTGTCTGCCTTTGTTCTAATTTTGAGCACAGCACACATTGATGACAATTATAAAAGAGCATGTTGCAGGGCATTTAAATATATATAAATGCCTTGGAGATATATATATATATATATATATATATATATATATATGTCATTTTAGTCCACTAAATCTGTCATTTCCTTTTTCAGTGGCATAAGAGTGCCAAGTTATTGATCATTTTAAAGTACTAAAAAAAAGTTTCTTTTTTGTATCCAAAATATTCAATAAATTATTTTCCTAACTTTCTTCCAGATACTTTTGCATATTACCCAAATAGGAGACCCTCTGCTACAAGAAGAAATAGCAATAGAATTTTTTTTTGCAATAGAATTTTTTAAAATAAATTTTGTATGAGATTATTGGCATCCCGAAAGAACTCTTTTCAAATGTATTCATAAACACTATTTCTTGACATTTTTAAATTGGTAACAACCTCATTCCTGTATCCGTTCACAAACTACTGCCAATACTCAAATGTGCTGAATTTCTCTCCTGCTTATCCATTTGTTTGCCTTATGACAATTAACTATGTTCCCATGATAGTACTTTATATAATTCTCTGCCTCTCCCAGGTAATCTGCAAGTCTGCGCTTGATATACACACCCTACTCTACCTCTGTCTTCCCAGCCAGGACAAACACAGAGCCTGTAAACAATCAAGGCAAGTTGTCTGAGTGGGATTTTTGCCTCAGGTCAAATTTAAAAAGTCATAAGTGAAATAAAAATTCCCTCAAAAATTCCATGTAAATTAGTTCAAGGCTTAAGAAGAAAATAATAGAGTCTCTAAAGAACAAAGATCCTTTAACAGGGGAGAA
Organism: Ictidomys tridecemlineatus; assembly: GCF_052094955.1. Lineage (NCBI taxonomy): Eukaryota > Metazoa > Chordata > Mammalia > Rodentia > Sciuridae > Ictidomys > Ictidomys tridecemlineatus. Next base: position 152,943,838 of record NC_135480.1, on the reverse strand, counting down.
GTTAACAGAGAAGAGAGTAGGTGATTGAAGACTATCGCCCAAAATAGCCAGAGCTATTTTTAGTTGAACATACCTGCTGGAGAAGACACACAAAAAACTGACCTATACTGTAGGAATTTAGATTTTAACCAAGGAAAAGGGAAAGTACTTAAAATACTAGCAAGAAGTTTTCATGATACTTTTGGAACCCAATTCCATGGAGCTCTTGAGAAATAAGGTCGATACCTCTCTGCTTAGGAAGGTTTAGGTTCTTATCCTTGCTGGAATTATAAGTGTCGACTTACAGATCCCTATTGTACCATTTTGTTCTTGTGATTCTGAAATCCTCATTAACATTGCTTTCAGGCTAAGCTTATTCCTGTCTACTGGGATCCATAGAAAGTGCTTATCTCCTGTAGTTGTTTCTTCCCAAGCATGTGTTTATATGATCTAGGAGTGAGATCAGGATTTGGAAGTTGACAAGGGATACAAAGACCAACTACAGTGGCTCCTGTATGTGCATCTAATCTCACCCAAGTTGAGAGCAGAATCATTTGAATAATACAGAAAACATTTTGGTCTAAACAGCACAGCGGTACTTTCTTCCTATTGAAACCACTAATTTGTGGGTCTGTCTATAAAGGATTGAAAGGGGGAGGAACTCTGGTATTAAAATGTGGCAGACTTTTGTTTCCTCAATCATGACCTTGCCATCACCTTATCTTCATCCCAGTAATACTGTTTAGAACTAGCCTTCAGAATTGTAAAGAAATAAACTTCTGTTTTATTAAGCCACTCAGTTTCTTGTAACATCAGCTAAATAGGAAACTCAGATTTCATACATAACATCACTGGGAATTGCATAAACTGTATTTGCTCAATGAGACATTCCACAAATCTTCATTCCTTTCATGGTGTATATCTTTCAGTTTAAAAACAAAAGCTGTGCTATTCACAAACTATCTTTCTTCTCAAATCCATATGTGTTTCTTTCTTTTCCTTTCTTGTTGTGGTATTAGGGATTGAATCCAAGGTCTTATGAATGCCAGACAAGTACTTTACCACTGAGACACATCCCAGCCCTTCACACAAATTTCAACTATAATAAAATATGTATTACAAACTATGTATAAGTAAGCTGATATTCTTTAGTTGTTTTAACAATATTTCTTCAAGTGTTCTTTCTACTTTATTTATTTATTTTTTCCTTTAGTACTGGAGATTGAACCCAGAACCTCATGCATGCCAGACAAGTTCTTTATATGGAGCTACACTCAAAGTTCCTTTTAAAATATTTTTTGAAACATGGTAACTGAAAGTTGCCTAAACTGGCCTAAAATTTGTGTTTGATATTCTTCTGTCTCAACATCTTAAGCAGCTGGAATTATAGGCGGATAGCCCTGCACCTTACCAAATATCCATTTTGTTTCCACCAAAATAACTTATAGTATTTCAATATGTATCTGTGTTTTCCAGCTACCACCATCAGCATGGTGGAAACACCATGAAGTGTCTCTTGTTTGATTTGTATCTATAAACAATTGATAAAATTGAATAGTTTTTGAGCTCACACAGAGGAAAAGATAAATAATTAAATTGTAGAACAGTATGGTGAACACTGATGCAGTTGTACTTTTAAAATGCTCTGGGAACACTGATTAAGCCCCCAAGACTCTAGAGAAACCCAACGAGGAGTCTCTGAGAAAGTGTCATTGGAAGTGAAAACTGGAAGTGAAACTGGAAGAATAACTGAGCAAATTCATGATCAAAAGTGTATCCTGATGGATATTTCAGGGAAAGAAAGCAACACAGACTCAGCACATGCTTTGTGAAAACTGAGGTGGTGTGTGGAGTTATTTTCTATTCCTAGAAAACTACATCTTAGAGTTGTGACAGGAGTGTATGGAGGAATTGAAGTTACATGGAACTTTTTTTCTTTATTTCACTGAGCTCACTTATAATATGATCTTTCAATTTTTAAATGCATGAAACAATTTAGTTTATCTAAGAACCATTTAATTCTAAATTAGTAGTAGCTATAGTAGTAATGAATACTTAAAATAATCTTATTTGTTCATTTGGTCATGTCAAACTCATAAATTATTTTTTATTTAAAAATAAAAATAAAAATATGCTTTATGGAATTCAAGAAAATAGATTTGCTGGCATTAAGAGATTTGTGAGATGGTATTCGTTTGAAAACAAGTGTATTTTATTTAGTTTTTGAAACAAATTGAACATAGGAGCCCTGTGCCACTGAGCTATGTCCCCAGCTCCTTTTTACTTTTTATTTAGAAACAGGGTCTTTCAAAATTGCCCAGGCTGAACTTAATCTTGCAAGTCTCCTACTTCAACTCTCCAAGTAGCATGGATTACAGAAATGCACCACAATGCTAGGTTAGGAAATACATTTTAAGTTAGCCCTGGAGTTTTCTTTTTGTAAATAAGGGAAATCTTGTCCCTTGCTTTCAAGGGAGCACAAGTTATGGAAAATAGTCACATAAATCTTCAACCTGATGTTATTAATAATCAGAGTCTTATTTTTTTTATAATTGCCAGTAACCCCAAAATGGAGAGGCCAATTATTACTGAAGTGGTCCAATCCCCTTTAACATGCTTCTCCAATACAAATCATCTCTCCAGTTGCTTTTTGTCTAGTAATTTGCTGTGGCATTTTTGCATTCCCAGTGACAACAGTGAGTTCCTCCTTAATCAGGTTAAGGTTTTTTCAGTGCCTACTTAACAAGGATGGGCTGTGGGCCCCAGGCAAACCTCATACCCTCTGTATGACTTGAGAAGTCGCCTGATTTTGTGTCTGGTTGTACAAACTTAATTCAGTGTTCCATTGTCTGATCTATTAGTATCTTCTTATAATTCTGAGAACTGAACTCTTTAGCATAACTTCCTTTGTTCTTTGGATTCCTATCTCCACATTGTGACCCTCCACAGGCAAGCATTCTCTTGTTTCTCTTCCATGCTTACTTCTGTTTCCAGGCGTTTAGACTTCACCTGCTGTCCCTTAGCTCAGAAGACTCTTTTATCCATCCCCTCATTCTTTGCCCCAAAACTCCTACTCCTTTTTTGAATCTCAATTTATGATTCATTTTAATAGGAAAAAGAAATCTTCCTTGTTTATGGAGATACTATGTGTTCATACAGTGCCCTGTAATTGCTCTTTCTTAGAGTAGTTTTCTTTGCTTGCCTTTCTTCCTCACTGCTTTCTATGAAGAAAAGACCCATGTCTGTCTTATTGTTTATCATGGGAGATTGCAAAAACACCTTGCCAATTCTGTCCATGAAAAGCCCTTTATATGGTAACGCAACTCTTCTGTACAAGAGGTGAAGTCTGTGGCTTTATCCCATTGAATCTTAGCACTGTGATTTGATTTGACTTGTGAAATGCAGCAGTGATTAGAATCATGGCATTGAAGAGGTATTACACTATTCAATGTCAACATTTTCTACTCTCCTTACCCCTGTGTAAAGAATCTTAGCCTAGCTTCCTTCAGGATAAACAACATCTCCCACCTTTGAATAAGAATAGCTATTTGTTCCAGTGTAAGGCACCCGCTGGGGTAGCCCCAAAAGTGTCAGTAGGTAGATGCCTGCAAGTGAGTACCCCAGTACCCAGACATGGGGTTAGGAAAGAAGGAAGCACTAAAATGGCAGAGCAACCAGTCCAAAGTGTTTATTAGGGGACCTTAGTTAAAAAGAGAGACTGCCATGTGCCCTTGTGATGGACATTAAGATAAGAAGTTCATACAAGTGTTTAATAAATTTGGTTCAGGGTCAGGACCAGTATCTTTCAGTATTTTAATCAACAAACTAACTTTTTTATCAGAGGCTGGGAATGGTCACCGCCCCAACTTGGATTCAAGCCTGTGAAGGAGACCTGCAGCCAGCAGGGTGGCAGAAGAGTCAAAGTACTCTATTTCTGTCAGGATAGAAAAAAAAGCAGCAACAAGACTATACAGATCTATGACTGTCCAGTCATAGGCCAGCCTCTAGATGACTGCAGCAGCCTGACTGACCCCAGGCAAAACCATTTGAATCGTTAATTCCCAGAACATGAGTAAATACAATTATTGTTGTTTTAAGTCTCTAACATATGGGGTTATTTTGCCTCAGCCGAGACCTGACAAAATTGTCAGTCACAATTTCTTGAAATATCCTACTGTAAAAATTGATCAACTTTCTGTTTACTTTTGATAACTTTATACATTCCTTCTCTGATTCACACCAACCCTGCAATACCAATAGCAGGAGAATACTCAAGTACACCCACAACTTCTGCTACCACACAGAGGTGTTTACTTTCCATATCTGCAATGTTATTTTGAACTTGTGAGTGAAAGTTTTGCTTGTGAAAATTGATGATTTCTTCAATTATTATATGAAATGAAAAACATGACTGGGAAAGAGCTGGTTATTTCTGAGAAAACTAGGTTGAATTATTTGAAAAGTCCAAAAAAGTTTAGAATGTTTCAAAGATACTAAATATTAGGTATAGGAATGACTACTATAAAGTATTAGGGGGAAATCCCAAAAACTTTTTAAGGGATGTACTTTTCAAGATATTTCTCACTCCTCTTTAAATTGATAAGATTCCTTGCTCCAATAAAAATTTATTTGACCTGACAGCAAACATTCTCAAATGAATGTGAGATATATATAAATCTATGTACATATAAATATATATACATATATATATATATATATTTCATATATAAAATATTTGTACATACAAATATATATACATATATATTTCAAGATATATAAATATATGTATTTATTTATATTATATACATTTAAATTATATAATGTATTTATTTATATACATTTAAAGCTTCTCTCCCTCTGGCTACAAAGGAAACTTTGCTGTAGGAGTTAAACTGTTGTAGTAGGGGCAGGAGAGGTCCACTCTTCAGAAAAAAATGTATAAATGTATATAATGTATATAAATAAATGTATATATACATATATTTATATATTAAGCAGTTTTTCCAGTATCGTTCCTTTAAAAATATTTCCAAAATATTATTGCAATCCCAATCATGTCATCCATGATACTCCAGTTATTAAGTAAATATACATAAAATTAATGAATATAAGCAGAAAAAATGGGGAGAAAAGGGTGGATAGCACTCCTTGTTGAGACAAACTGCATAAATGAAGTAAGTTTAATACAAGTTGCCACAGGTTTCCCAAAATATTAAAATGCTGAACAGCAGGAACATATCAGAAAAGAATGCATGGAGTAGTGAAGATGTATTACAAGCTTACTGTACAGATATCTCAATGTTAAACTTATGTAGTAAACTAATTTACTATGATTTCCATACACAAGGAGAATTCTTTGCTGATTAAAAACCAAAAAAGAGTAAAATGACAGAGCTAACTTTAGAAAAAAAATTATGATTATATTGTGAAATATGGATAGGATAGAACAGTGGGGACTTTTACAATAAACCTGGGGCCAATCACAAATAATTATTTCTACAGTCATGATAGAATCACCATGAAAACAAAACTTCTTTCTGAAGAGTGGACCTCTCCTGCCCCTACTACAACAGCCTAACTCCCACAGCAAATTTGCCTTTGTAGCCAGAGGGAGAGAAGCTTTAATAATGGGAAGAAATGCAAAAGCTGCCTTTGCTCTAGTTTGGAAAGCTGATATTAGGGATTACATGGAATTAGAGTTTAAGTGTATTTTAGAAGTGAAAGGGATCTGCAAAATAAAGCCCAAGACTTTCAATTTACTTTGTGTTGAGAAGACTTTGTGCAAATGTCTAATTGATGATATTTTTGAAGCTCCCGATAGAATAAAAAACAAGATCCTAAGAATATCCAGGCTATGATCAGCAAAATTAGGTAATATTGGTTAAATCCAAATCCTTGATAAATTACATAGAAACCAAATGCCATGCTGTACTGCTGAACTGAAAGAGGATGACAGACTGAATCATGTGTCTCTGTGTGGAGACATATATATCTGTCTTCAATTTCCTACAAGATACTCTGCTGGAGCAATGACAGAGATCAAGATGGAGAGACATACAATTTTTAATCATAAAACAGAAAAACTTCAGATGATCATCTTAAAATATATTTTTTAAAGAATAGTTATGGATTATTAGCAAGAAGTTAGTTATATAAATTGAATCAAATGTGTTGGAAATTTTTTTATATTTGTTACTAAGAAAGCAGATTTTTTTTCTCTGCTGGTATGAAATGGTCATATTAGAATGGTTATTGCTCTCAGGAAGATTAATAATGGAAGTTCTTAAATAAAGCAAAAATTCAGTAAGTTTTTTAATTATGTAGTTATTTAATATGAATGTTCATATCTTAGCATTTTCTTCAGCAGCAGTCTTCCCAAGACATAAAATAAAATGAAAAGTCAATTGTCTGTATCTTGTGACAATGGGCTAGGGGCTGTCATGTAGACAAATGATTTACACTTTTGAGGACGCCGTTTTGAGTAGTGTACTTAATGTTTCACACTTCAGTGATTCTTGATACTGCCTTTTTATAGCATTTAGTGATTTCATTTTTTCTACCAACGTTATTTATGAACCAGAAATCTATCTTGGCAAGGCTAGTCATTTTAGAAACCTCTCTGGAAATGGTTCAGTGTTAATTTTGTTTGGTGGTGGATTGGTAAAAGATGATAAATGCATTGTGATATAATAACCTCCTCCTTTCATCTATCATATTGTTAAATCAAATTGCAAGTGTTGCATTAATGTGATAAAATGCTTTCTCCTTAGTTTTTCTTTTAGTCATTTAAGAACTGAAATCAAGTGAGAAAATTAGACCCAAGTAAATAAGATTGCAAAATGTTTAATCTATACATCAATAAATTAAAAGTGAAAGATTGATCTACATCTTAGAAGTGCAAAATTGCATAGATGATCTTAATGCTACCTTGCATGTAGGTCAACTATGAGAGAATAATTGTATCTCAGGTTGACTTTAATTGTTTAACTTTTCTGATAGTCTGGATGGCATTGGAAAGTTGATTGAGGATAGGCTCTACACCTCTATTATTGACAGGGGCTATTACTTCACAAGTCTGCTTCTACCATAATGTATGTGCTGTATACAAATAAAAGTGTTATGACTAGTCTGGCCAGTAACACATGACTATAATCCCAGTGGCTCAGGTGGTTGAGGCAGGAAGATCAGGAGTTCAAAGCCAGCGTCAGCAAAGTGAGGTGCTAAGCAACTTAGTGAGACCCTGTCTCTAAAGAAAAATACAAAAAAAGACTAGGGATGTGGCTCGGTTGTCACGTGCCCCAAGTTCAATCCCAGGTACATCCTCCCAAAAAAGGTCTCAAAATGGATTTATTATGATGGAGAAGTGGTGTTCAAATATTGATAGACAAAAGGCTCTGGTAGAAATCACTCTGATTTTGTTGAAACCTTTTTATTAAATAGTTGTCCTTTCCATAGAGAATAAACATGGCAGGTTTTATTATTTACTTTGGTATAATATTCTGATAGAATGCTATGATGTTTCACAGGAAACAAATTAGGTAATAACCTGCATATGTGGACTCATTGAGTAACAACAACAAAGAATGAAAACTGTTAGCTCTGCAGTGAATTTATTTTAAACATTAATTATAATCTGAAATGCAGATATGAAGAGATAACTGACATGCTAAAAGCATAGGTTTCAGAGTCAAATTAGCATGTGTTCTAACTTTTGTCTTGTACACATTTAGCCATATGATGTTAGGCAAGTTACCAAATTTTCCCGAGGTGTTTGTAAACAAAAATAAATATTCCATAAGGCTTGTATGAGCATTAACTAAAGATAATTGATATATATATGAACAGCCTAGAACACAGTTTAGCACAACTGAGGGAAGATGTCAATACTGATTCTCTTTCTCCCTTTGCCTTTGGGAGAAGTTATGGAATTCCCCAAAGCAGAAAGCAAATTTCCCATTGTAATGGAAGGTTATGCATATTTCCAAACTTCTGATTTCATGTCAATTATGGTTTCACATGTCCAATGGTTATTTCTTTCCTGTTTTAGTGTCAGGTATATCCTGGTAATGCACCATGTTGTGTACCCATTCATCAAACATAGGAAACAGGAATTCACAAATAGCTAGAACCTAATCGCAATTTCTGTGGAGATTAACACCTAGATCATCTTTAGTGATGATCTTGTGTCAGTATTAGAAAAGAACTAGTAGAGATAAAAAATCAAATCGTTTAATACCTTCAGTCTGTAGGTATAACATTGGTTTCCTTGTCTTTGGAAATACAATCTCTCCTTTAACATACATCTTAAAGGTTACAAATAAAGCAATCACATTGGCTTTCACAATTACTGCTGTAGTTACAGATCTTTATAACACATACTTAGGTCTCACTACACCTAAAGGAATGATAAGTATAATATGTAAAAACAAATGAAAAGAACCACCTCTATTTACAAAGTATTTCCTTTAAGTCACATAGGATGCCTAGGGTCTTCGGTGCATTCATGTTTGATTCATAGGGCAAAAAAAAAAAAAAAAAAAAAAATTCCATGTCACCTCTGACTCACTGAAGAGATAGTTCTAGGCTTGTACCAAATATCATTGTTTTAAAATACATCAGAAGTATAGAATAGAAATTACCAAGAAGAATGACAAGAGAAACTGAAGTTATTCACCAGGGAAAGTGATCGGCATGGTTCTACTATAAGGCCCAACGCCTTTTATTTAAGTACTAATGCTATCAAAGATTAGCAAACATCTACAAACATACTTTATGTTCTGTGTACTATGCTCAGATCAAGAATTCACACACAATGCATTAAAATTCTCACAGTTTTAGTATGTAGGATAGTGTATTTTACTTAAAATTTCCTTTTTCATCAAAACCAGTGAAACTTCTCATTATTCGGTTTTGAAATCATTCTTATCATACCTTATGACTTTTTTCTTAAATAGTGAAATAATAACTTTAGTTCTAAGTCATATGAGCATGAATGTAACAAAATGTGTTAAATTTTTTAAAGTATGAATTAAATGTATTTGAAGATACTTGACAGTATTTCATGTTAGTGAAAAATGATGGTATTTCTTTATGAACACTCAATGGGAACATGATTATAATCTCTCCCCTTTGTTGCTTGCTATTTATCTACTTTTTAGTATGCTGTGCATTTCATAGTTTGTTTACTAGTTCATGGTAAAACAGACTAATATTTTGGGAAGTTTTTCTCTGAAATTTTCTTTTGTCTGAACTGATAACTTTATGATGGTTTCCTGTTTCATCTGTCACCTTCACTTACACTTACAGTTCATTTCTCTCTTTTTCTTTTTCTCTTTCATACCAGTCTAGAAGCTAGATAGAAAGGCATAGCAACAAACAGAGGAGACCAGCTGTAGCAGCACTTCCTGTGCTCATATTATCTTTTTCTCCTTTAAAAAGTACCTTATAGCAATTTGGTTATTTTATTTTAAACACTATGTCGAAGTACATATTTTTTAAAAACTTAAGTTTGTAGTTGGAGATGGTGATGCACTCCATAATCCCAGCAGCTCAGGAGGCTGAGGCAGGAAGATCATGAATTCAAATCCAGGTTCAGCAAGGGCAAGGAGATAAGCTATTCAGTAGGATACTCTCTCTAAATAAAATATAAAATAGGGCTAGGGATGTGGCTCAGTGGTTGAGATCCCCTGAGTTCAATTCCTGGTACCAATACCAAAATAAAATAAAATAAAATTCAAGGCCAGCCTCAACAAATTAGCAAAATAAAAATAAAAAGGTGGTGGAGCACCCCTGCGTTCTATCCCAATTCTAAAGAAAAACAAAACACTTTCTGCAGTTGTTCAAATCTTTGATCACTCAGATACATGCAGTTAGTTTTATTGTTTTCACTTCAGTATATCAGTTGCATTAAAGATTATAAATACATATTGGTCATAATATTAATCTAGGAAACACAGACATCATCCATCCATGGAAGACAAGTCATTGTATATTTTTCTCTTCCCTGGTTCTCAGTCCCCTCTTTTCCAAGCACACCCTCTCAATTGTACTTATTATCTCACCTCTCTGTTCAGGGATAACAAAATTTATTTTGTTTTTAAAATAAAATATTGAATGCAAACTGAGCACTAACTGCATATTAGAATGTGACCTAAAAAGTTGTCATAGTTGAAACCCATCACAACCCTGAGACAAATATTATGCTCATTATTGTTTTTATCATCATCATTAATATCACCATTTACCGTTTGTGATGTAGACAGCAAGAGATTAAATGACTTGACCAAGTTTGAAGGCTAATGTATAGAAAACGCAGCTATGAACTCACATAATTTGTGTTCATTATTAGTTCTAAGATAGCTGCACCAATTTAGAGTTCTACTCACAGGACATGTATGTGTCCTAGCTGCATTTATACCCAGAAGTTTTTAAAATAAAAATATTAATATTTGTGAAATTTTAAACTACCTTCTGGTTTAGATTTGAATTGTATTAAATTTGTAATTAAATTTAGGAAAAACTGAAATTCTTACAATGTCATTTTGATAGTTAACAGAGACTCCTAATGTGCATGGATTTATTTTATGTCTTTCCATGGAGCTTCATATTTCCACATAAGCTATTCATATTCATTGTTAGGTTAGTATCATTAAAAAAGTTTGATTGAAGTTCTCTTGTTATGGTAAGCTGTATCTTTACATTTTCTGCTTGGTAATTGCTTAGAGAAGGGTATTAAGGTGAAAAACCTACTTTTCACTCTAATGTTTAGGTGGTTATCTTGAATTGCTTCACATTTCCTGGCCTCCCAGGCCTTCTTTTGAAATCTTTGTGGAAAACTCCATGATCACCTAACTCCAGTATCCTGCATTCCCGCAAAAGTAGCACCACTCGGTTGACACCAAGTTCTGCTGCCATCTTGAGCAATAGCTAAACCTCAGAGTTGCTGGCTGCTTCTGCCTCTGAGTGCCTGGAAAGCTGAGCACATTGCAAAAACTTCCTAGGCCCACTTATGCAAGAAGGAATCCCCTTTAGTCTCTTTTCAAGAGAATTTTCACTTTTACTCTCTTGAGCCTGAGATGGATGTGGTCTTGTTAGCTCCTGAGAAGCCCTCAAGCCATCTTTCTTAATGTCTCTTGGAAAAGTCTTTAGCATTTCTTTAGTGGCACTAATCTTTTAACAACTGCAACTTCCTTAGCCCTGGTTTTGCTCCTGCCTTTTAAGTTCAAGTTTTTCAAATCTTTCTGCTCTGCTTCCTGCTCTGAACATCACAATAAATTTGGCTAAAAGCTACCAGTAAAATTCATGCCACTGCCTGAATGCTATGCTGCCTAGAAATTTCTTCCACCAGATTAAGAAGTCCATTGCTTTTAAAATTAGCCTCACAGACAGTCTCAGGACAGGGACAAAATGCAGATAACTGGCCTCTGGTCCAATTACTGATAGTGTCCTCCTTTTCCTCTAAACCCTCTGGAGCTCTGTCTTCATTGTCTATGGTCCTATTGGCATTCTGGTCTTCTGAGCTCCCACCAGAATTGGCAGTCAAGCTCTGCTTACAACAATTTAGAACTTCTCCAGCTGGCACTGCTAAGCATCTCAAAATTCCTCCCACTAATTCCAAAAGCTTAAAAAGCTTCTGAAACACATGGTCAGGTTAGGCCCAGCAAGGACCCCACTTCTCAGTACCAATTTTTGTTTCAGTCAGTTTTTGTCACCGGTGACGAAATGACCCAACTTTTACAATTGTAGAGGAGGAAGAGTTTATTTGAGGGCTCACAATTTTAGAGGTATCAGTCAATAGAAGCCTGGCTCCATTCCCAGGTCTCCAGGGGAGGCAGAACATCATGGCAGTGTTATGCTTGAATTCAGGACCCCCAAAAGACCACCAGAGACCAAGATCGATGTAAGCAGCAAAGAGGTGTTTATTGCAAGCTAGCTGGGTCCTGCATATGCACACAGTAACTGGTGATGCTGAGAGGCCCCACCCAGCGTTTGCAGCAGTTTTATACATTCTTTGGAGAAGGCAGGGACCCCCCACATACATCATAGCATCTCTTAGAAAATCATCACACACCACAGGAAAATCAAATAACAGCTCTAAAACATGATTAGCACATTCACTGGCGGGAACAAGTTGGGTAGCGGTGATTGGTTACTACAAGAGGGGGAATCATTTGAACTGATTGGTTTAAGCCAAGAGGGGTGTAGTGCTGAACTACATGGTTTCCCAACATGTTATCAACCACCATAAACTACTGGCAGGGTCATCTGGCATCCCAGGTATTTCCCTGTCTCATGCTGATTGGTGGCTACTAGGGGGTTGCTATGGATCCACACCTAGCCTGACTGAGTCAGGGACACCTGGCACAGCAGATCTCTCCTGTTATTTGTAGATAAACAACTTAGCAGGGTGGGAATGTGCCTAGGAGTGCTCTGCGGGTCTTTCCAAGGACAAAGTTCATGTCCCTTCCTTAGACAGGCTTGGCTCTGAGGTAGAGGCTGGTTTTTCAGCAGAAGAGTGTGGCGATGGGACCCTCCTCACATAATGATCAGGCAGCAGAGAGAGAAACTCCACTTGCCAGATACAAATATATACCTGAAAGTCACACCCCAATTCTCACCTGTTCCAGCCACACCTTACAATTTCATTAACAAAAAATTTTTGTTTGTTTTTTTTCTAGATGTCCTAAATTCTATTTGTTTCTCATTTTGCAACTCATAAAAGAATCATTATTGATGTCTGTGCATGTCTTATCCATATATCTCAGTGGGTCTCAGTTGGGTCATTTTCTTTCCAGGGGATATTTACAAATGTCTGAAGACACGCTTGGTCCTAATAACTTATAGATTACTCTTAGCACCTAGTAAGTTGAAACCAAGAATGCTATTAAACATCCTATAATGCACAATACCATCCCTCACAACAAAATCACCTAGTTAAAAATATCAATTAGCACCAATGCTCAGAAATCATGATATATATTAACATTTCATTAATTATTTTGGTCCTTTCATGTCATTCTGTGAGACATCTGCACTTTGGTTTCCCAACTTAATAGTTTATTATTATTCTATGTAAAATTTGCTACTTTATCTCCTTACTGAAATCCTTATGTTTCTTGAATTACATTTTCCATATCTGTCCTCATTTTTCCCTAAAGGCAATTATTATAATTTAAAATATTTTCCTACTGATTTTGACTCCTCTAATGTACTTTTTTTCTTGTTTTTAACTAATCAAACTGATCATGTTCCTCAGATGTTTTATATTTCTTCCCTGTGATTTCATCTTTTGTTTCCTTAAGCATGTAAGATAACTGTCATAGTGGTATATGGTGGGAAAGTGGGAGAGAAACAGCATTATGGCTGTAGTTTTTATTCCTCTAAGTGGTTCTGGGGCTTAGGAAACTCCCCAGCTTTCTTCTATTTGCTCAATCCTTTCTTATGCACCACTGACATTCCAAGCCCAGTATTTCTCCCTTTTGAAAGCTCACAATCTCTCCATCCTGATCCTTCATCTGGTGGCTAGCCATTGTTTACAGCAAATACTCACTAAAAGAGCAAAGGGTAGTCAAATAGAAGTACAAGGAGAGAATGCTTAGAAGCATGCCCCATCATGACCACAACAAAACAAATAATGATCCAATAATCAGGGAAAGAAAAAGGTCACACCTAGAAAGCTCTCATGTATTTCACCTTATACTGCCACCTAGCCCTGGTCCTCTCTCATTTTGGCTTACATTTACTATATTTGTCACCTTCAATGTACAAGAGATAACAATATGAACATAAAAAAAGCATTAGAACTTTCAAAATATGCAATAAAGAGATCTATTGGCTTGTAATTTACAGATGAGCCAAAATTTAAATTCAACCCTTTGATGTAACAGGAAAAGCTAAGGGAAGAAAGCATAATTGTCAAAAAGTCACACCACAAAGCCAAGTATGGTAGCAAACATCTACATTCCCAGCTCCATTGGAGTCTGAGGCAGAAGGACTTCGAATCTGAGCCAGCCTGAACAATCTATGAAGATCCTGCCTCAAAATAAAAATTAAAAACTTGAGATATAGCTCAGTGGTAGAGTACTTGCCTTGCACATGGGATACCCTAGACATAGTTCCTAGTATCATACAAACAAACAAACAAGTAAATAAATAAAGTCATCCAAGCAAACAAACAAACAAAAAAACTTGTCAGTCATTAAGTTCTATTTGTTCTACCACATTATTTTCCTTCCCACCAACACTAGACTCTTTTATGGACAGTATGTCAACTGAAAGATGAGAGCCTGACAATTTACCTTTCCTCTAGTCTTGTTTTCCTCTCTACTTTCCTTTTGTTTTCCACGTTGCCACCAGGATGTTCTTTCTAATACAAAAAGTTTCATCATGATACTCCCCTTTGAAAAAGCTTTTAATAGCATTCTTCTGTCCTCAAGTGTGAACTCATTGTTCTAATGCACAATGCTCTTGTGCAGCACCATGGTTTTCTGCCTCCCCTACTCCTTTTTTTCCCTCTTCATACTCTTGACATAATTTATCATTCTCTACCTTTACTTTCATATTTATATTCTGTTTCCTGAATTCTTTGCTTCTCAGTCACCCCTGGCAATTTCCCTACTCATCCTGGGAGTCTGAGTTTACATGCAGGATGAACTCCATGATGAAAACAAATATATTGTCCCTTTATCATATTCTTCATGAAGCAGCTTTCCATTTCTATATATTTTTAAGAGGATAAGTTTTGTGAAGGCAAGGACTGGACCTTATTATATTGCTTGGCAATATAATAAGGTTCTCTGTAACATGGTTAGATTATATAAATGAAAAAAAAATTGCATAGGACATAAGAGTACTCAAATGCAATAACCATATTGTGCTACTTTTTTTTTAACCAGAATGTGCTTCAGTGAATAAAATAAGAAAAACAGATCTTAAGCAATTTCTTCATGAAAACTACACATTAAATATTTATTCCATATCAATAGTGCATTATATTAACTTTACTCGTCAAGAATTTTCCTTCTTTGGATACAGCACTTATGTGGTTTATCCAACTGGAGTTTGTCTTTTAAAGAAATGGCTGTGTATCTAATACACATGAAGATCTCTGGAGGCCACTCCTGTAGTATTTCACTTCCTAATTCCCTGTCACCACACAGAGATAATTATTTGTATGATTTATGTTCTTGCAGAGAACCTTTATTCAAGATAACCTTTTCCAATCACTTTTATTATGTAACTTGAGATTTGGGGTCTATCTGACTTCATGGATTCTCCTTTGGTTTACTTACAGGTCTGATAAATGCATTGATTTTTTATGTGTAGGTCAAAGTGCTGCCTTTTTTCTTCCCTTGGTTCTGGACAATTGCGTGGTTAATCTAAGATGTTTGCTTTGTGTTGTTGAAAGGTAAACTGCCTGGGCTTTTCTGTTGTTCAGATGCTTGGGCGGGTACATTCTTAAATGATTCAGACTTCTGCCAAATTGGCAAGGGGGGAAAAAAGTAAAAAGCATTTAACCTTGAGTTGAAAAAAGATTTCCATAGAAATAACTATTTATATGAATAAATGCCATTTAAATAAAGTAGTGAATTTACATGTAATGTTCAAAGATTAATACAAACCATTGTGCTATCTTGAGTAAGAAGTATTTAAAGTAATATAACAATTCATGCTCCTCAAAGGCAAAATCTTTACTTTTATGGCCATTTTCCACTAAATAAAAGAAAATGTCCCTAACAAATATTGTTTGCAATGAACTGCATTTTAGAGGAACAATAACAAGCCATTTGCAGTTTCGTTTTATGTGTATTGTTACTCTACATTGCAGCCAAAACCATAAAAAGAGATTGTAAAATGCTATTAAAAATAACCTTCCTTTATGTTTTGCATTATCAACATTGAGAATTTTTTTCTTTATTTTATCTTTGTTCTTTTTCCAAATCCAGATGAAGTAGTGTTGATATGTTGAGTATAACATTACTTATGACAAATGCTTCATATCAGGGCTATATAACATCACACTTCACCACATACTTTAGCTTAATGGATTGCACTTAAGAAAGTTTTGTAAAAATCACAAATCAAATAAACTGTATAATTAAATTAAATGTAGGAATTTGCATCCTACTATGACATTATTATTATTATTTTTTTTTAGCAAACCTGTAACCTGGATGTTAAGGGATTGCCAGATATTCCATTATATTCAAAGACAAGAAAAAAATGTTAGACTATCATTCTGTTCAGAGACCTGTTTCAGAAAATGATTTTGTATTCTAAATTGTTGTGTGTTAATGTAAGATACATCCGTTTGTGATGGATGATATATATATTTTAATTTTTTTTATTTGTTTAAATTTAGATAAGTAGTTGCTTTTTTTTCTGATGCTAAGGCAAATGTTTTATCTCAACATAATAAGCCTCATATTTTCTTTCTGACAATAATACCATATTTGTTTAGAAAAGGAAGTGACTAAGTTTTAGTAAATTTAGATGACAATGTCATAGTAAGATAATAAATAAGTGGTAAGGGCTTGTTAGGAAGGACATTTTGATAGTGTTTGGAATAATCCAGCTCCTTCCATAAAATGGTCATTAACTCTCTTATGTTAAAAAATAAATAAACAATTCAAGGATTATTTCTAAAAGAAAAGCTTTAACATTAACAGCACCTTATTATCTGTTAAAGTTTTAGAGGTAAATGTAGTATTGAGTGACATACTTTATTATGGGCTCTTGAAAAACTATGCTTTTTTATATACTTTTTGTCAACATTTGTTAAAATTGCCACAGATACCTGTGTGTGTGTGTGTGTGTGTGTGTGTGTGTGTGTGTGTGTGTACTTGTGATACGCTGCTTTTACTTCTTTCTGGAAATATAGTTCAAAATTATAAAAATAAAGTTACCTTTACATGGCTAATCTTTGGAAAGAAAACTGAAAGAAAAAAATATCTTTGTTGTTTTACAATAGCTAGAAATTTAAAATCTTTCTATGAGTGAGGTTTTCAAACCAACCTCAGCCACATTAGAAAAATTATCTTAATTTAGTAAGTGATACCAAGCAAAAGCCAATTACTGCTCAGGCATAGTTCTAAATAGAGTACTTAATTTTGTATGCATACACATATGGCTGGCATTCTTTTTGCTAGTAGAAGGAATGAATTTTCCCGAAAATTGAGTACAGTAAGTTCTATCAACACTATTATTGTACTAAGTCAAATTGAGGCTATCTTAAATTTAACATTCATGATTTAACTGTTCATGTGAGACTGCTAGCTCAGGGCATGTTATGATTTGCAATTGCCCCAAGACTCAGCTTTCAATCTAGTGTGTTCTGAGAGCATTATGTACAAACCATGAATTTACCTAAAGAATGAGACCTGAAAGCTGCCTAGCATAAGCACACACATCTCCATGTCTATTGTTTTCTACTTATCTAAGATGCGAAATATTATTTTGTGAATACCTAAATCTCTTTTTCTGTGAAAAAATGACCTGGTAAAAATTTAAAATTTTAAAGTTAATCATTACTTTGGATTGCATGGATAAGGGAAAGCATACCTAGATAAATGACAACATTTATAAACCTAGGGATGAGTGAAAATTTGGGCACAATATCTTACTGGAATATGAAAGACTTCAGTTTTCGTATTTGAAATCTTGTTTAGGAGTTCTGACCCTGTATCTTTTAACATTTTTAAAAATTTGTTCTAATTAGTTATTCATGACAGCAGAATGTGTTTCAGTTCATTGTACACAAATGGAGCACAGATTTTCATTTATCTGGTAGTATATGATAGAGTTGCACCATATGTGCAGTCATACATGTACCCAGAGTAATGATGTCTGTTTCATTCCACCATCTTTCCTACCTGCATGTCTGCTCTGCTCCTCCCCTTTTTCCAATCAAAGTTCCTCCATTCTTCCCATGCACCCCCACCCCCATTATGGATCAGCACACTTATCAGGGAGAACATTCAGCCTTTTGTTGTTTTGGAATTGGCTTACTTCGCTTAGCATGATATTCTCCAACTCCATCCATTTACTTGCAAATGCCATAATTTCATTCTCTTTTTAAGCTGAGTAATATTCCACTGTCTAAATATACCACAGTTTCTTGATCCATTCATCTTTTGAAGGGTATCTAGGTTGGTTCCACAGTTTAGCTGTTGTGAATTGAGCTGCTATAAATATTGATGTGGTTACATCACTTTAGCATGCTGATTTTAAGTCCTCTGGGTGTAGACCGAGGAGTGGGTTAGCTGCTGAACCTATCTTATCCTATATCTTATTAGATATGGTGACATTAACTATGAGCTATAAGTTCCTAAAGGCATATTTCGATTACAGTGAATGGCTCTATACTTAGGTAAGTCACTTAAACTCTCTTTAACTCCCTTTTTCATAATAGGAAAAACAAAAACTTTCACCAATTTTACAGGTGTTTTGTAATATTTTGTTAATTGTATTTATTTTTTCAATTAATTTTCTAAGAATTTCAAAATTTTCATACCTAAAAATATTTGATATTAAAAATATCTTTAACATCAAAATGTGCTAAAGACTAAACTCCAATACTTCATAGTAAATCCTCCAACACAAATGTCTCTAATCATACTAAAATGTTACTAGGTGACTTTTAATTAATTAATTAATTAATTAATTTTTTAAAAAAGATTTATTTCTTTTAGTTATACCTTTTTTAAAAAATTTATTTCTTACATACATGACAATAGTGGAATGCATTTGTACCTTTGTTTTTATTTATTTATCTTTATGTGGTGCCGAGGATCGAACCCAGGGCCTCACATACGCTAGGCAAGCACTCTACCACTGAGCCACAATCCTAGAGCCACTAGGTGACTTTTTCATCTGGAATCATACTCTAATGTTGTATATTCTGAAAAATACAAATGACTACACCATTATTGTGTGAATGCTTTGTTAGATGTTCAATATTCACTTATCAATTAATTCCCATTCACAAGGGTAAAAAAAGATTCTGGTTATATTTGTAGGACCAAAGAAATTTAACCCGTTTTCCAATCATTTTATTTAAATTAATGTTTTTACTTGTATTATGCACTGATAGCTCCTACATAAGATTCAGCAACTGTGACAGCCAATAAAGCTTGTCTTTGATTCTGTTTAAGTTTTAGTATATTTCTCCTCACACATAAACCAGAACTCCACATTAAATGCAAATTGTGCAAGCTTCCACTAGCAAGCCTGTGATCCCAGGCATCCTGAGGTACTAGAGTACAATTTTTTGTTTCGTTTTATTAAAAGCTACTTTGGAAAAGACCCTAACATCTGCCATAGATACTTCCTGCTTCTATAATTCCGGTTTAGTTCAGCATTAAGTGAAATTCAGTTCATAAGCTCCCAATCTGTCAAATGTAACTGTAAGAAGAATAGCATGTCCCACCCAAGCACGATTTCTGTGAATGGAAAATGGCTAGATTTTAGAACTGATTCAAATAAAAAGATCACCTTCAAGTAATTCACTAGGTAAGATTTCATCTACATAATTTGTATCTTTTATAAATCTGTATTATTAATGATATAATAGTAATTCTTTAAGTCTTTAAGAAGTCTAAAATAACTTATTCTTAAAACATATCTGCCTCTAATTGCTTTTGTAAATATATGGATGTTTAGGTTGTAAAAGATTTTAATTTCTGGGCTGGGGATGTGGCTCAAGCAGTAGCGCGCTCGCCTGGCCTGGCACGCGTGCAGCCTGGGTTCGATCCTCAGCACCACATACAAATAAAGATATTGTGTCCAATGAAAACAACTAAAAATAAATATTAAAAATTCTCTCTCTCTCTCTTAAAAAAAAGATTTTAATTTCTGTTTTAGAAGTATAGCTCAGTGGTAAAGTGCCTGCCTAGCTTAGCATGTGCAAGACACAGTGTTCAGTCCCAGATAACACACAAACACACGCATGCATGCATGCATACACGCGCATGCACATACACACACACATGCACACACACACACACACACACACACACACACACACACACACACACACACCATCCTGTCCTTGAATTTAGATTTTAAGAACTGGCAATCTAACAAAGCTACATGATAATTTATACCTCTTCTTACAACTAAGATTCTGACTCTCTAACCAAACAACTTTGTCAATAAATTGTCTTTTAGATTTTGAATCTTTAAGAAGAGATACAGAAAGAATCTTAAGACAACCAGCATTTGGTGTTTGATATAAAGATCTCTTTTGCTTCTTTGTGGAAGTAAATTTATCAACCAATCATTGGAACTTGAAATAAATTCTTAGGAGATTAGAGTGACATATTTACCCTTGGAATATTGAACAAGGAAAATGTAACCATGTCTTGGAATGTATAAAAAAAGAATGATCTTTCTTTTTTTTTTTTTTTTGCTCTTTTACTGCCTACCCTTCCTGGGTTATAATATTCCTGGGTAAAATTCATGCTTAAGAAGTTAATTGAATAGTACATTCCCGTGAATATATATGGTTCATACACACATACAAGCTCACGTGTACACGCATGTACACACACACATACACACACACATGCACACATACATATATATATATATAGAGAGAGAGAGAGAGTAATTTCTCTAGATATACATACTCAATAAATTCTGCATTTAATGGCTTCTATAACTTGTTGCTATTGTTGGATTGGTCTTATGTATTTATTTAACAAATATATATGGATTGTGTACCATATGGCAAAACAAGACTTAATGATATCTAGATTACACAAGCACTGATGGCATCCCAGTTAAATAGTTAAATCAAGGAAGTAAACTTGATTGCAATTATACTGGGAAGGGTTCTATTATGGGGAAATATGTTTGAATTAATGTCAATTCTAGTATTAAACCATTATTGTTATGAAGGTTTTCACATATGTTATTTCTACTCCTGTAATGGTATACTATTTATAACTGAAAAGAAACTGAAAAATACTAAAAGATAACATGGAGTCACAAATGGAAATATTTGCATTTGTAATGTTTGTTATAAGCTGTGACTCTTGTTGAAGAAAACATGACTTCCCAAATATTATTTTAATTCTTCTCTCAAAGAACAATTTATTTTTAGGTAAAAATCTTCCAAAATATTTAAAAAGTTTTAGCAATAAAATATTCCTGTTTGAAGGTGTTCCCTCACTTGCCTTCAGTGGCCACTTAAAGAAAGAGGTCTCGGCCAAAGAAAGTAGTTGTCTGTATACTCAATGGTGATTATAGAAAGCAGCTGAAGGTCAGATTGTGGACACCATCAGTGTTGCACTGCCAGAACCATACCCACTGCTATCTGGATGTGATAAATGCATTGGCACATGAATACTTTTGAGTTTCCCTACCAAACTTTGAAATTATTTATACACTAAAATCTCTTCTGAATTCTATATTGCATGCCAAATTTGATGAAAGACTTTCTTGTATTTTGTAGTTATGAGAGCATCATATTGATAACATTTTTCTTTAATCCTTTGATCATAATTTTCTTCACTTATTCGAATGTACTTAGAGCTGCTTTGAAGTCTTTTTAAAGCTAAATCCAATATATAGCCACTTGAAATCATTTCCTATTGAATATTTTGAGTAAGAATGATACTCTTATATTTCTTTTCACATAACTGCTAAGGCTTGGTTGAATTTTGGGCATTATAGGTAACACATTTTGGAGATGTTTTTTCCTCATTCTGATCTATGGTACCTAGCAAAGTTATGGAGTTTTATAGTTCTAGAGATTATACAGTTTTCTCAGGACATAAAGCCACATTGGGATTAGAATTTCCTCTCTATTCTCTGTTTTGGACTTTTTATAATATCTTTATATGGTCCCATTATTTAAAAAAATGTATAATTGCTATTTGTGGAAAGTGTAAGTACATCACTCCTATGCCATTCCAAGAAATAATCCTGCTCTTTTATTCTTATTCACACATTTTTCTCTATCAGGGCCCAAACACGAATACATCAATGAATGTGGTAGTAAAGGTCAACCACTAGTAACTTTGCTGCTTTCAGAATTATCTATGGATTCAAACCAAGCTGATTCCACACAATTTTTAGGATGACTTATTCCCAGTAGTCACCATTGTTCTTCTGACATAAATTCATGAAATACTGATTGGATTTTCCAGTCTATTAGACATAACACAATATAGAATAAAATAAACCAAGCATTAAACCATTAAACTGTGTTTACTCTATTTTGAGATTGTCCTTCCCTTATGTCTAGATGAGGTGAGCTTTTTTTTTTTTTTTAAGATTTAATTGCTAGAGCTTTTTTTTTTCTTTTTAACTGAAAGAGAACTGAAATTTCCAGTTTGTTTTACTTTTGTCTGATACTCACAGAAAAAGTAACTTTTAAACTTGTGTAGTTAGTCATTGAATTAGTGAGTGACAGATCTATCCTCTTTTAATAAATACCCTTTTGGCTAAAAACTTTATATTGGAAAATGAAAGATTAAAACATTTTCTTTCTTTCTTTTTTAAATATGGGAAGATACACTGCTGCTTTGGTATTTCCAGAGAAAGAGAAGCACAAAAGATGCTGTTCTTATGATTTTTCTGTTAGATCTCTATAGAGATTTTAAAAGGCAAATGTTAGGAATAAGAACCCATGCAGAGGCAAGGTACCATAAAGGACACGGAACTCCAGGCGTACAGCAGCTGTGAAAACATCATCTCTGCTGCACATAATGGTGGAGATCATTACAAAGACATTTTAAACAGCACTGGCTGTTAAAATGAACATTGATTTTCAAAAACAAATTAGTTAAACAAGATCTTTTAAATTTCATGATCCAGTACATAAAAATCATGAGTTAGTATCTTGATCTGGATGAAGTGATTAAATAAAGGCCTAATTTTATGCCATAGTTTTTACTGCACTGTTTTGTAAGATTTTTATTTTATTATGGCAAATACAATGTCATTTTCATTTATATTTAAATGATATTTTATCAAGTGTCATCACATACAGCAACAAATATTTCTTAGTTTCAAAGTAAAACCTGAATTGCTTCCTTGAGCTCCCCAATCTCACATCCAAAGATAATGCCACCAAGGTACTGTGAGCTGATCTTGTCCAGTTCAGTTTGACACTCAAGTCACAATGCACCTTCCACAGGCTTCTCAGAGAAGTCTCTTTGCATGTTTGGTCTCCTACATCATTACCCAGAAACAATCCTTAGGGCTATATTGGCAGATTGTGAGTTTGGACTTTATCTAGCTTTCCTGAAGCAAAAATAATAGCTTCAGAGGCTTTGTAGTAGGCTGAGGATAAGAAGTAAATAGAAAACTTCGTAAATCAATATTCTCCTTAAATTCAGCACATTCACTTCTGACAATAAGCTATTCCATATTGTATGTATATTTTCTAAAAATTCATGAAAATGGGTTCTATTTCTTAATAAGTAAATATCATTAAAACATTAATAGATGCCACCTTGGAGAAGATATCTCTAATAATTTATTTTTAACATTGGTACATGTACTTGAATGCTGTTTGTTTCCTTCATAAATAAATACATAGTCCATCTGTGTATACAGCTGAGACTGGAGACTGGCTGCTTTAGCATGTTAGAAGACTCCATTTTTGTTTCAAGTATTTTTATAATTCCTCTACTTTTCATCTTTAGTAACAATTATTTTGAATAAAAATCTGACCTACTTTATGAAAAATAAAAATAAAGGTAATTGCCATAAAATATTAAAAATTTTCAGGTACTACTGTTTAAGCAAAGACTAAATCTCAACCAATGTGTTGATATTTTCTGGTACACAACACTATAACATAATAGCTCGCATATCCATTGATTGTTTTCTTTGTGGATGAAGTTTTTGTGGGATCAAGATATTTGGCAATTGAGGATCATCTGTGATATCTAATACATGTGTAGGTTTTCATAGACTAGATCCAAATAGTCTCGCCCTCAATAAGAATCAGTGAAAAGAGAATGTGCTCTTTAATATTTCAGTATATTCTTTTGTTTAGAATGAACCAATAATTCATTGAGACATATGTTCATGGTCTCAAATGATCTGTAGCACCAGATGTAACCAGTCATTGCCTGGATGCTCAAAATAGGTGAAGTTTAGTTTCACTATTATTAGAGAAGTTCTCTTAGGGCCTGTCTCAGAGGCCCCCCCAGAAGTTCACTTTAGCTTCCCTCCTACTCTATAAGCTAGTTAGCCCCATGTTTATTATGCAAAATATCGTTTTGTTTTTTGTTTTTTTTCTAAAACTAAGCACCAGTGAAATTGAAATAGGTAAATTCTGTAATTTAGAGCAAAAGGACTCTTGGATTTGAATGCTTAATAAAAATTTTAGAGGTGAATAATTTTTTAACTGTCAATTCCATGAGTAGACTAAATATTTTAAAAGAAAGGAAATGAATTAGCTGTCATAAATTTTATGCACATTTGGGGTATCAAGAGAACAACTGATTATTTTATACTTGAAAAGTGTAAAGAATTGTATGATGGAAATAAACCTACAAAATTACTACTTCAGAACCTGTTAGTTAATGGACAAAGCATCTGATACATTGCAGAAATTTGATGCCTTGCCATGTCTCTTTTATTTCAGTTAAACACATCAGCATTCAGAAATTCTTTAAAATGTGTTATTTTTATCATTTTCTAAGCTCGAGGGAAGAAGAACAATTTTGTTTACTCCCAGGTGGCTTAAATTTGATTTGAACTCACAGCAGAGTTTACGCTGATGAATAGCTTTTCATTGAACATGAATAAATTGAGAAATTCAGATTAGTCAGCCACTTTTTCTTCATAATTTAAATTCCAGAGAAGAGCATTTAGCAAAAATAGAACACAAAGGGTTGTACACTTGATGAATTGCACCTGATGACTAGCTGAATTAATAAAACCATTAATGAACTAGACACCAAATCTCCTTTTTCAGAATTTCTATGAAAATGATTGTTTTAAGAACACAAACAAAAAAGCAGCATTGGCAGGAAAAAAGAGCAAGTGCTTTGTTCAGTTAACATGCAGGTTAATGTAAAGTTAGAGATCAGCAAGCAGGCAAGCACATTGGTTTCCTCAAAGTATAAGTGGTCGTTTTGCTTTTAAGGTAATTTAGCTATTTATATACCTCTAAAATAATCAAAATTTTTTAAAAAGACATTCTTAGAGAGCTAATACATAACTCATGTATTTAAACATAAATATTAAATGCTTACATATACACAGGTATATTTAAATGTCCTTTGCTTTGTAAAATGTAAAGATTTTATCCCTTTTAAAGTTTCAGATTTTTAAACACATACAAACATGATGTTCATATTCAATTAGGTATAATTATTTAGTGTATGCTTTTATTTTAAAGAAAAACATTTAAGAAGGATTCTAAATCTTGCAGAGAAGTTTGTCTCTGTAATAAGAATTAAAATTTATCTTTTATTTAAATTAAAATTTATCTTTTATAATTAATATATTTATTATTATCTTAGCTCTTACTCTTACAACAGTCATTTGGTCCATGATTTATTATTAATTTGAAAGCACTGAATCTTTTAAGACAGTGAGATGAACTATTTGACAACTAGCCACATATCCTTCTAGCCACATTTTTATATAAAAGAATCAGATATCAGATATAATGAGGTTATTTATTTATTGTCCATACATAGTAACATATATGTGTGTATATAAAACATATTATAAAATTCTGTGTACTTATATTTGAATGACAACTTTTGAGTCAATACATCATTTCCAAACTTATAAACCACCCAATTAACTGTACTATTACTTATAGATTTAAAGAACAGTGTATATCTGGTGTAACACTTTTCTCTGTGTTTTACTCACATTACAAAGAATCTCAAAAACTTAAGTCAGATATAAATGGGACTAGAATATATCTAACTGAATTTTTATAGTCATCCCTTGTAAAATGAGATTTTTCAGATGGCACCACCACACAATTTCTGTGGAAAAACATCAAATGATATAGATTGGTGGCAAACTTACTAAGATGGAAGACAAAGCTCTTGGAATCTCATGGCTACAAGGAGTAAGTCATTTCAACTAAGGAAATAATAAATAACTGACTGACTGGTTCAACAACTAGGCAATTGTTTCTGTATTTAAAGTATTCTATCTCATGGGCCTCTCAAAGTCACTAAACTTAAGTGTTAAAATAGATTTGTATATCATCTTCTGAGAAATGTCTGTTCAGGTCCTTGGCCCATTTATTGATTGGGTTATTTGGGTTTTTTGGTGCTTAGTGTTTTGAGTTCTTCATATACCCTAGAGATCAGTGCTCTATCTGATGTGTGAGGGGTAATTATTTGCTCCCAAGATGTAGGCTCTCTATTCACCTCACAGATTATTTCTTTTGCTGAGAAGAAACTTTTTAGTTTGAGTCCATCCCATTTATTGATTCTTTATTTTAATTCTTGTGCCACAGGAGTCTTATTAAGGACATTAGGGCTTAATCCCACATGATGGAGATTAGGGCCAACTTTTTCTTCTATTAGAGTAGGGTCTCTGGTTTTATTTCTAAAACCTTGATTCATTTTGCATTCAGTTTTGTGCATGGTGAGAGATAGGGGTTTACCTTCATTTTGTTGCATATGGATTTTCAGTTTTCCCTGCAACATTTGTTGAAGAGGCTATCTTTTCTACAATGCATGGAAAGCAGTATGGAGATTTCTTGGAAAACTGGGAATGGAACCACCATTTGACTCAGCTATACCTCTCCTCAGTCAATTCCCAAAGGACTTAAAAACAGCATACTACAGGGACACAGCCATATCAATGTTATAGCAGCACAATTCATAATAGCTAAACTGTGGAACCAACCTAGATGCCCTTCAGTAGATGAATGGATTAATAAAATGTGGCATATATACACAATGGAATATTACTCAGCAATAAAAGAGAATAAAATCATGGCATTTGCAGGTAAATGGATGGAATTGGAGAAGATAATGCTAAGTGAAGTTAGCCAATCCCCAAAAAACAAATGCTGAATGTTTTCTCTGATATAAGGAGGCTTATTCATAATGGAGTAGGGAGGAGAAGCATGGAAGGGATAGAGAAACTCTAGATAGGGCAGAGGGGTGGGAAGGGAAGGGAGGTGGTATGGACTTAGAAATGATGATGGAATCTGATGGACATTATTATCCTAAGTACACGTATAAAGACACAAATTCGTGTGAATGTATTTTGTATATAACCAGAGATATGAAAAATTATGCTCCATATGTTTAATAAGAATTTTAATGCATTCTACAGTCATATATAAATAAAAAATAATAAGATAGATTTGTAGATTTTATAGAAACAAAATATTTAAAGACATGATAACTACTCTTTGTTCTCTTATAACTTCTCAGTGTTTTTAAGTAGTGCAGTTATTTTTAAGCACTGAAATATCCAAAGATGAGTTGATCTGTTGTTTTTAAACTTCATTTTCCTCTTGAAAGGGTAGTGGTAGCACTCTTCCATCCTTTGCTTCAGGCTAAGACATTTTTGGGAATTCTGTGTCTATTTGTGTGTGTTACAAATAGTTCAATGCCATTCAAATTGTGATCAATATATATTTTAGGTTAGTATTATGGAAAGAAACTGTAAAAAAATATGAAATCAAAAGATGATTCCAGTTACAAAATGTTAATACTCTACATGACATTTCAAGAAAGAATGTCAATAGATTTTCTGTTTTATAATTGAGCCTGCAGATGACTTGGGTATTTTGGCATTAACCCACCACAAAATAGGAATACATTCACACACTTAATTTTAGATGGTTTTTGATAGGTATTATCTTGAAGAATATTCCTCAAGAATTTATTGTGTATTGATATGTTGACCTTGGTTAATGCATGAAAAATTGTTGCTCTAATTTGCCTACCATTTGAAATATACTGAGTTAATTTTTAATCTTGTCTTTTACTCTATGTATGAAAGGTAAAATTTATACCTTGAATTTAGAAATGAAATATGGGATAAAAATATGTATTAGTGCATAAAATAGCAGCAATTTTAATGGCATTGTAGCATATTGAACCATATGTATTCTAGTCAGCTCAGAAATTCATTTTACAAAAGTGAATATAATCACATTAAAATAAATCCTAATGCAGATAGTTTTAAATTCTCTTACTCATAATTAAAGGATATCTCTGGTTTATATTTATTACTGAGGATAACAAAAATATTTTTGAAGTAATAAGTAGTACCTTTTCCAAGATGGTATTTAAAGTCAAGTTGAAATGAAGGGTAGACTTATTAAGTTCAGGAAGATAACAACAGTAGAATCTAGCCTGTGTGAGAAATTTGTATATGTGGTAAGCATATTAGAGAGCAATGTAATTTAGAATCATTTTTAAATTAAGAAAGTCTTAAATAACAAAATATGATGCTCACAGAATAATTATCATTATAGCAAACATAATAAAAATAATCACAGTTAAGTTTTCTTCATTTATTTTCCTTCTTCCCCTCCTTTTCTCTCTCCCCTCTACTCTCCCTCCTTCTCAATATTGATAGTGATACATATTTGCTTTATTTATTCACTATGGAGCCATCCTAGTTCTTGAAATTAAGTATCATGTTTACATTTTTTCCTCTGAAGCATTAACTAATGAAGAAAATAAGAATATAAAAATAAAAAAATGAAACAAAAACTGTTGTATAACATAGCTTAATAAAATAAAAATATGCAGTATGGAGGGGGTAATTAAGGACATAAACTCCAATGCTAGACTGTGGATTTGAATTTTAAAAATCCCATTTACTGAATATTTGACCTTGAGCAAATTGCATTGTCCATCAATGAAACTTCAAAAGAGAATTACTGGAAATTATTATGGTGTCTTCCCTGGGAGTACTTGTTAATATTCAGTGAAACAATTTAAATATTTCCCCTGAAACTTAGGAAGTGCTCAATAAATGGTTACTATTAGTAGAAGGACTGGCTTTAAATCCTGAGCAAGAATTAGATAATCTTGGGAAAATAATTTTATCTTTGGAAACTCAATATTTTTATTTTAAAATAATACAAAGAACCATTTCATAAGTGCTATAAAATTAGGAAAAGATAGTTAAGTAGCTAATATATGGCTTTTTTGTTATGATTTTGGTTTTCCTCATTATTATTTTGAGTAAAGGGGATTGAAACTGCCCACAGAAAAATGTTGTAAGTGGTTCAGTGGGGAAGAGCTATTTCTGGAAGTTTAAAATAAAGGAGTAAGACTGAATAGGAGGTGAAAGGGCAGGTGAACTGAATTATATCTTCTCAGCAATAGATGGGAAAAAGTTCAGAGGACAGTGCCATCAACAGAAAAGTAGGAAAAGAAAGAATCAAAATAGATTTTTCAGCAGACAGAGAAAATGGGATCAAGAGAGAGGTAACATATTGGAATTTGAAGTGGTAATGCTGGTTCTAAGATTGTAAGCAGGAACCAATCTAATAACCTAGAAGTAGAATGGTCTCAATAGTCATATCAATCAACAGAAAAACTGAAGATTTATGAGAATTACACATGGACTGGTAAAGCATCCACAAATTTTTGAGCAGCAGGAATGCAAATTAATAAGCAGTGAAATAGAATATTTTTTCCCAATGGTTTACCCTTGATTGGCTAACCAAAAAAAAAAAGTTTGAATCATGCTTATTTGCATAAGCTAGACAGGTAATAGTGAATGCTTATTATACAATTTATGCAGATTTTCAAAAATCAAGGTACTTATAAATATGAATTTTATATTAAGCCTTTATTTGGGTTGTATTTTGGATTACTTTAAGGTTTTGATTACTAAAGTTATTCAGCAATATCAAAAATCATCTCAGTATCCAGGATTGTGAATTGAATTATGATCAGTTAAATTGAGATTTTAAATAAATGAATTATTTTTAAAGGAAAATTTTTTTATATTTATTGTTGCAAATAATGGTCTCATAAATTCAGAAAGAATGGAAAGTATAAAAGTTTACTGCCTTTTGAGATTGTATTTATGAGCAGTGGCAACACATGAACTTGGCATTGCCTTTAGTAAATATGCAAAGACTTCATGTTTTTACTAGGTAATAAACTGTATACACCAGTAAGGTGGGATCAATTCCAGTATTACAAGACTATCCTTCCTCATCTTAGAGATTTCCAGTGGAAACTAGTAATTCCTGTCTTCTTCCTTATTTTTATTTCCAGGGTTGTTTAATAACAGTTCTGATCTAAATTCTAATCCGAGTAAATCTAAACTGTTATTTAAAATAACACTGGACAAAAGGGAGGCCTTTGTGAATAACTCATTATCTATACACTTGAATTTTTATTTACTAGATTTTTAATTCTTAATCCAGATAGTGTGTGTGAGTGTGTGTGTGTATATGTGTGTGTGTGTGTGTGTGTGTGTGTGTGTGTGTTCAAGGGCATCTATCAAATAGTTTGATATATATGAAGTACTCAGTAAATTATTTTGGGGTAGCTTGATGGATGGATGGAAAAGTAAATGGATTAATAAGCAGCAAAGGATGAAGATTATGTATAAAAAGGATAAAATTCTATCCAGAATGATAAGGAAAAATACATAGAAGACAAAAACTAGCCAGGATCATGAATAATGGAATTACTACAGAACACACAGCATTTAAATAATACTAAGTAGTAGTATGAGCAACTGTATGCCAATAAATTTCAAAAGTTATTCCATTTGTACAGATTCCTTGAAAGATAAAATGTACCCAAAACACACAAGAATTAAACTATTAAAGAAATTTCTAGATTCAAGTGAATTCACTGATTAAGATGATATTTCAGAAATTTAGGACACAAATGGTACCAATCTTACACTACTTTTTTTAACTCATGCCTTGATGTGAACTATACACTGTCCCAAAGCTAGGGAAATAGTTCAAAACACTTCAATACCCATTATCCCTCATGAATACAAATGCAAACATTTTTAACAGTTTTAGCAAACCAAATCCAATAGTGTACAAAAAGTACATCAAATCATGTTGAAGTGGGATTGATCAAAGCAACAAACAAACAAAAACAACAAAAAACATGTATATATCTCAGTAGATGCAAAAAATAAGGAAGAGAAAAAATTCAAAAATAAGAAAAATTGTTTTGATGAAATCCAATCATTTACTCTTGTTAACATGGATGTGTAACCAATGTGATTCTGCAATCTGTACACGGGGTAAAAATGGGAGTTCATAACCCACTTGAATCAAATGTATGAAATATGATATGTCAAGAGCATTGTAACGTTTTGAACAACCAATTGAAAAAAAAAAGGACTCTCTGTTACACCAAAAGTGGTGCAAGCCTGTAATTCAAGCAGCTCCAAAGGCTAAGGCAAGAGGATCTCGAGTTCGAAGCCCGCCCCAGCAAAAGCAAGGTGCTAAAATACAAAATAGGGCTGGGGATGTGGCTCAGTGGTATAGGGCCCCTGAATTCAATCATTGGTACTCCCCTTCTTACAAAAAGAACTCTTTGTTAGATTAGGAAGAAAACTTCCTGAAACTAATAAAAATCATCTTCAAAAGCCTATAGCTATCTTCATACTTAATAGTTAAAGACTGAATATTAAAGCAAAAATTTGGAATTTAAACAGATAAGTTTTGCCACACATTTATATTTTTAAAATTTTTATATTAGCTCTTTTTATTTATACATTATAATAGAATATATTATGACATAAATATAAAGGCATGGAATATAATTTGTTCTAGTTCAGGCCCCAATATTTTCCCTGACCTTTGTGCTACTTATGTATGGTTTTTTTTAAAATCAGTTTCTTGTCTTAACATTTTTTTTTTTTTTTTTTTTTTTTTTTTTTTGCTCTATAAAACTGTATTAAATTTTATTTTATTTTTTATTTTTTTATTTTTTTTTTTTTTTATTGTTGGTCGTTCAAAACCTTACACAGTTCTTAATACATCATATTTCACAGTTTGATTCAAGCGGGTTATGAACTCCCAACTTTACCCCGTATACAGATTGCTGTATCACATCAGTTACCCTTCCATTGATTCACATATTGCCTTTCTAGTGTCTGATGTATTCTGCTGTCAGTCCTATTCTCTACTATCCCCCCTCCCCTCCCCTCCCCTCCCCTTTTCTCTCTACCCCTTCTACTGTAAATCATTTCTTCCATTTGTATTATCTTGTCTTACCCCTCCATTACATATTTCTTGATATATCATATTCGAGACCCTCAGGTTTATACAAAATTACATACAAGAGGAAGTGAGGGGAAAGGGAAAAATAATACAAGGGGGAGGAATGAATTGCAGTAGTGGGGGTAGAGAGAGAAGAGGGGAGGGGAGGGGAGAGGAGGGGGGATAGTAGAGGATAGGAAAGGCAGCAGAATACAACAGACACTAGGATGGCAATATGTAAAGCAATGGAAGTGAAACTGATGTGAATCTGCAATCTGTATAAGGGGCAATATGGGAGTGCATAACCCACTTGTCTTAACATTTTTATCTGTCATTGTAATTGAAGTCCTAATTAGTGCCAAGGCAAGAAATAATGAAAAGCATACACATTGGAAAAGAAATAAAAATATTTGTATTTGCAGATGATAAAATTTTCCTTATATAAAACTTCAAAAGCATACCAAAGGGTAAAACATGTACTAGAGCTAATAATTTAATTAAGTAATGACACAAGATATAGTATACAAAATATTAATTGTATCTCCATATAATAGCAATAAACCAGAGAAATTTTTAAAAAATTATATCATTTATATAAACATTAAAACCTTCCCAAAATACATGAAATATTTGAATATAAACTTGATGAATTATGTACAAGAAAACTCAAATTTTATCTTGAAACCAAAATACACCTAAGTAAATTGGTAATCAAACCATAATCATAGATTCAAATAAATAATGTAATTAAGATGTTGATTATCACTATATTATTTTACAAAGATTCTAACAAATTTTTTTATAAAACTAACAAAAGTATTTTAAAATTTATATGCAAATAAAAGTTTGTTAAAATAACCAAAATGGTTTTGAAATAAAAAAAGAACAAATTTGGAAGAATTATAATATCTATTTTCAAGATATTGTAAAGCAACACAAACCAAGAAAGTACTTTAAATAATATTCAATTTAATTGACAAAAATATATATTTCATGGCATACAGTGTGGTATTTTGATAAATGTATACATTGTGGAATAATTAAAGCAATGAGTTAACATATCCTTTGTCTCACATGCTTATCTGTTAGCAATTTGTAAATTTATGATATATTATTACTAGCTGTAGTTTCTATTCTGTAGAATAGATCTGTAGAACTTGTTTCTCCTAACTGAAACTTTCTTCTCTTTGACCAACCCATATCCCAGAACTTGGTAATCACCATTCTATTTTGTACTTCTGAGTTTAATTTTTCCTGACTCTAAATATGACTGAGATCATGCAGTATTTTTTCTTTCTGTACCTTGTATATTTCACTTAGCATAATGTCCTTCATATTCATTCATGTTGTCACAAATGACAGGATTCCCTTTTTTTCCGAGACTGAATACTCTTCCATTGTACATACATGCCACATTTCTAAAATATATTGTCAAGTGAATAAAAAGATAAAACATTAAAAGTACTTTTCTGAAAAAATGACTTATAACAAAAATTAGGAAAAATCTCAAAACCCACTGATAAAAACAAAGGAGTTGATTAAAAATTTGAGAATGTTTGATCTGACACTAAAGATATGCAAATAACACATAAGAAGTTTAAAATAAAAGATGCTCAAGATTATCTGTCATTTTCAGATGTATTTAAACCAGGAGATAGCTACAGGGAATAATTAGAATGGCCAAAATTTTAAAAACTCATATCACCTAATAATGCCAACTGGAATTCTCATACTTTCATGTAGGAAAGTAAATATAGTAGAGTCCCTTTGGATAACAGTTTGACAGTTTATTACAGTGACAAAAAGAAGTGTACTGTATCAACCATTAATCCCAATCTTACATATGGATCCAAGAGAAATGAAAACATATTCATGAAAATCTGCATACAAATATGTATAGCATCCTCAGTCATAATTGACCAAAGTTAGGAACAGTCCAAACATCCTTCAGCTCCGGACAGGAGAACTTGTGGCATACCCATAGCTTGCAGTAGTTCAAATTATTGTACACACTGTAACATAGATGAATTTCATACATTATGCTAAGTGAAAGAATTCTGTGTATTGAATTATTCTGGAAGACATAAAACTATAGTGGTATAATAGATTGGTGGTTAGCAAAGATTGACAAATAGCTGCAGAATCAATTATAGGGGGTATTGTATGTTTTTATCTCTTGATTGTGATAGTTATATATCTAGTTGTATGCATTTAACAATACTTGTAGTATTATATGCTGAAAATGGTGAACTTACTATATATATAAATTTAACCTTCATTAAAGAAATAAAAGGAAAAAAATAACAAAATACTAGAGAGTGTGCACATTTACTCATCAATATTCTTACCATACACACAAATGATTCCATGTTAGTGGTTCTTATTAAGTTTTTAAAGTAATCACTTTCTTTTTTAAGAAAATTTAAATCTATATAAACTTAATAATATGGTGAAATATATTGGATTCTATGAATTTTATCCTGACCTTTTATTTAAACAAATTGTCTTACCATCCACAGTAAATGTTCTGGGAGAAACTGAGTCATGTTTTCTAATGAATAACATTTATTTTTTTGATATTTCTAGATATACTTTACTATTTTCTACTGTAAGCACTAATGTTATTTAGTGTTTATTAGTATTATTTAGTTCCTTATTAGTAAAAATAATTATTTGAAAATAAAATTCTGCATTTCTCAATTTATTACTAGAGCTTAGATTTCTAAAATAATGTATACAGCTTTATATTTCTAAGGTAAATTTTTGACAAGTTTTAATAAGAATAATATATAAGATTTTATGCTGCCCACTTACAAATATGATCTCATTTAAATGGTACATACTAATGCATATAGTAAATATTTACCTGTAATAATAATCTATTCAGTCTGGTACCAGATTATGAGTCTAAAATGAACATATCAAAGGTCTTTACCTCAAACAATCATGTACACCAAGCATGTAATATAAGTATGTAATCTAAGTCAGCTTTCAGTTGTTTTAACAAAATACCTGACATGAAAGAAAGATCTATCTGCAGTCAGAGTGACAATGATCAAGAATATGAACAACAATAAATGCTGGTGAGGTTGTGGATTAAAAAAGTATAATTGCACATTGCTGGTGGTACTGCAGACTAATACAATCACTCTGGAAAGCAGTACAGAGAATCCTCAAAAAACTAGGGATGGGACCATGATATGACTTAGCTATCTCACTCCTTATTATTTTCCCAAAAAGATCTAAAACCACCATACTACAGTGATACAGCCATATCAATTATTCTAACAGCACAATTCACAATAGCTAAATTATGGAATCAATCCAAGTGTCCATCAGTAGATGGTTACATTAAGAAATTGTCGTATATTTGTACAATGGAGTTCTACTCAGACATTAAAATGAATGAAATTATGGCATCTGCTGATAAATGGATGGACATGGAGACTATCATGCTAAATGAAATGAGCTTAACTCAGAAACTCAGAGGTCAAAAGCTTTCTCTCATATGCAGAAGCTAGAGTAAAATAAAGAAAGGGGGAAGAAAGAATAGGTTAACATAAATAGCCAACCAAATATAAATTAATGGATGAGTGAAATGAAGCCTAATAAAACAAGGAGAATGGGAGACAAAGTGGGAAAAAGAAGAAAAGAGGGGAGGGAAAGGGGAGGATCATGAGTTGAAATAAATTTTTAGGCATATACGAGTTTATTGGGATGAACCCAACTACTGTGTATAACTATAAAGCTATAATAAAAAAATAATAAAGATTTATTTTTGCTCACTGTTTCAACATTTCTGTTCATGGTCAGCTGACTCCATTGCTCACTGTTTCAACATTTCTGTTCATGGTCAGCTGACTCCATTGCTTTCTTTGGTCATGAGGAAAGATAGAACATCATGGGAGAAGGAATGGTGCTCAGCTCAAGATTAGCCAGGATGCAGAAAAAAGAGGAAGGAACTAGAACAAGATACAGACCACTAATACAACCCACTCAGGGGATATATCATGGGCATGCCCCCAAAAGCCCACTCCCTACAACTAGATTCCACCTCCTACATTTTCCACTAATGCCATCAAATTATTGTACATTGATGAAGTCAGAACCCTTATGATCCAACCACATCCCAAGAGTCCCACGTCTGAACATTGCTGCATCGGGGACCAAGTTTCAACCTATGAGCCTTTGCAGGACATTCCAGATCCAAACCTTAGCAGACAGTGAGTGTTGCAGACTAGGTAGAGGATAGCAGCCAGCTGGAGTAAGTGCCTTGACTACATGTGCTGTCTGATATTTCTCTAAAGTCAATTATTGTTAAGGACACAGAGCGGTTTAGAAAAAGCTAAAAACTAGGACTTGTTTATGTTGTTCACATTTTAAAACTTTGTGTACACCAAACAAGGAGCACCTCTTGGCCAAATCAGGTCCAGAGTCCACCAGTTTATGCCTACAGTAACAAAATTTCCTGTCCTAAGTTGTCGATATTATGATTTAATAAAACTATAGGAGGAAAAGTGGCAAATAAAACTTGCATGAAAGCATGTCTACCCTAAAATGTAGAGCTTCAAGGCATTATATTAGCATGTATGTTCTTTTTGGTGTTTTTGAACAATAATACAAATACTTCTCCTTCCTTGACTTGCTACATGGTCATAATTTAGGGAGGGAAAAGCCTGCTTTGTTTAAGTGAATCATATATTCTTATTTCCTTCTACTAAGAATGAAGTGCTTTTCTGAGCCAGCTGCAGGAAACACACTGAAATCCCATTAATTTATTCTGAAACCAAATTTCTTTCCTTCCATACTGTAGTCTTACTATTCAGCTTTATTGGTATATAAAGGAGCTAAACATAGACCTGATTTTCAAAATTCTATATTCAATAAAGAATTCATATTTGAAATGTGTCTGGGGTAGAGGAGCTCAAACTTGACTGCATACTGGAATCACATAGGGAGCCTTACAATATGCAGAAACCTGGTTTCTACTCCAGAGACTGTGATTTAATTGATGTATGTGTGGCCTGAGCATCAGAGATTTTAAAAGATCCCCAGGTGATTCCAGTGCGCAGTCAAGGTTGAGAACCAACAATCTAATGTATGTTTCAGAACATAGTATTTAAAATGTAATGCGAGCTAAAAAATAGCATCTATTTATTATCATTTGAAATTACTATAACAATAGTACTTTTGGTCTAATCAAAATAATCATATTATTATTCTTTCTTGAACTTCCCTGAGATGTGGCACATAGGATATAGTGATACTATTATTTTTATAATTTGAAAACTGCCTAATCAAATTTGAAGAGATGATGTCGTATTTCCTATGACTGATTCATCTTCTAGACTATAGTCTGTTTGAGGGAAAGACCTCTGTCTGTGCTCCCTACATTTAGCATCAAAGCCAGACATACCTTATCTGCTGAACAAATGAGTAGACTCATTAATTTCTTGTAGACGAGAAAAGGAAACTAGAATAAGGGCAGGAATACTTGTGAATTGTGCTTCCCTCCCCATATACATGAGAACCAGGGAATGAAAGGCAGGGACACAAGCAGCACCATCTGTGTTTTTGACTTGTTTTCTATCTTGTACAGTTGTCTCATGCTCAAAAATTTTAAAAAAGGTATTGAGCATAGGGCAGAAAAAAATATGATTTTAGAAACTTCCATCTCCTTTTTGACTTTCATGTATCTCTGAACATACCTGGAAAAAAAATTGGGCCAAAGTGTTTGACTGGACACTTTAGCCATCAAAATGGTCTCAGTATTTACTAAGCCCATATTCACATATACAAAGCAAATGCAGATCTTAAATCTCTATAACTCATCTTTCTTCTAGACATTTCTTCTGATTGGGGAAAATTAAAGTTAGACTGATGGAATAAAAGTCTGTCTTATTTAATAAACTAAACCATTCCCATGTGTAACTTAGGCTCTTAGAATTAAATGTTCAGTGTGTTAGGTTTTTTCCTCCTGCTGTGTTCATGCTTAAAGTGACTTCTGAGTGTATATAAGTTTATGTTTTCCACTGTGTGGACAAGATGGCAAAGGAGTATAAAGGATTCACTTCTATATGAGACACTCTGTATTCTTCTTGGAGTCTGCAGTAAGTAACTGGTTTAGTTCACTCCTGTCTCAGTAGTTGTGATGTTAATTTTCCCATTTTGTCATTGAATAGAATATTGGCTGTGATCCCAGTCATTTGTTTCAGACTCAAATTCACTATTAACATCTCAGGGCAACTGAACTCTGCTCATCAGCTGGTTTGGTCAGCAGCCCTTTCGTACCCACATTGCTCTTGGGTTTACCTAAATATCTTAGATACAAGTAAAGACTCCCTTGTGTTCTCAAAGTATTGCTCCAAACATGGATGGATGGGTAACTAGGACAGTAGCATATCAAATCTTCAATCTCCTTATATTTCTCTTTTTCTTCCCCAAATCTAGCAATGCTTGGAAGAGAAGAGTTTATAATGCTAGACTCCCTATTATGACTTTTCTCTAAATGATCAGAGCTAATTAGTTCTGGTGCTAGATAGCCTAAACTAAAGAGATTTACAAAATCCTACCCCTTCCACTTCAAAAAACACATGCTTTCAAGACTATTTATTTTCTAGGGAAATAAAACTTACCTATGATCTTTTATTTCTCAGTAAGATGTACCTTCTCCTTCCCTGAGATCATAATGCCAGACTATTCCCAGAATGGTCACCTTCAATGTACATATGGTTATATGAAATTCCTTTATATACATTTTGTTTATTTATTGTTGTCTCTCTATCCCCAAACTATAATTTAAAAAAACATGAATTTTATTTGTCTTATTAATTCTTATATCTGTATTACTTAAGGCAGTGCTTTTTGTGTAGATGTATAGTATTTTTGTTCTTTGAATGTACATATATATGTATAAACAGTTGAGTAGATGAATAGATGAGTAACCAGGGGATGATATATGTGTGCATGTATATTTTGCTGTATAGGTGTACAGATGGATGACTTCATTAACTTTTTGACCATGGAAACTAAGACAACATAATACAAAAGAAAATGAAATTTTAGATTTCAAACACCAAAAATATTACTTATAGAAGTTTTATTTTATTTCTGAATAAATTAAAATAGAAGAGGTAGAACATTTGATATTTCAAGTTTGAAACATGAATAGGACATTTTACATTTGTATTATAATTTTAAACATGCATGCATATATAATAAAATAATTGGAGAATTATAAACAAGATTATTTATGATAAGATTTTTAATAACTTGTTTTATAATTATGTTCATATCTATTTTACAGATATTATATCATGATTATATTTTATTTTTGTGTAACATAAAAGCTAAGCATATGAGCTGGGCACACATGATGGCACACATCTGTAATCCCAGTGGCTCAGGAGGCTAGGAAGGAGTATCACAAGTTCAAGGACAGCCTCAGCAACTAAGTGAGGCCCTGAGCATTAGTGGGGTCCTGTCTCAAAATAAAAAAAAAATAAAATATAAAGGTCTGGGGATTATGGTAAGGGATCAAGTGACCCTGGGTTCAATCACTAATACCAAAAGAGAGAGGAAAAAAAGGTAAGTGTATGAGATATATATGTAGGAGTATGCATATGTGTGTGTGTGTGTGTGTATATGTGT
Source organism: Ictidomys tridecemlineatus (assembly GCF_052094955.1). NCBI lineage: Eukaryota > Metazoa > Chordata > Mammalia > Rodentia > Sciuridae > Ictidomys > Ictidomys tridecemlineatus. The sequence continues at coordinate 152,904,051 of NC_135480.1, read as the reverse complement.
GTATACAAACATGTTTACTTTCATCTACCTGAAATTTTATGAAGGTTTCATCAAGAAATTGAGATGATCCTTTATTAATTACCTTTGAAGCTACAATATTAAGTACAGATGTTATCTTAAAATAGTTTTCAAAAAATTATCTATACCTTTTAATATTCCTTATCACAGTGTAAATTCTGTAGATAGTTTTAGAGGGAGGAATACAATGTATATAAAAGAAAAAAGTTATAGTAAGGTATTATAGTCTAAGACACAGATTTTTTTCCAAATGAAAAGAAAAAGAAATCAGTATTATCCCAGAAATATACAGATTACATGTCAATTTCATTCTGAAGGGAATTTTTTTCTGTGCATTCTGCAATCCATTAGAGACAGAGACTTACAATGGGAATGCTGACAGACCACTTCCACAGCCCTGTGGAGTCTTCCTTAGCTGGTTCATTAATATCTAAGGAAGACAGGCCTATGTCTTTTTACAAATCAAATTCTTCCTCTCCAGTGGAGATAGGTCAAAATAGTGAAGAAGTCCTGATCTCTCTGTAGAACGGAAATAGATGATGCTGACATCTCCATTGGTTTAATGAGAGAATGGCAGCAGAGTGCTGCTGGATGAAGTGCTTTGTCAAAGTGGACTGAGTCTATTTTTAGACAACGTGGCTGGCTCTCATATTCATCCTACCTCATAGCAGGGGAATGCAGCAGCAATTCCTGAGTACAAAAATAGAAAAGACTAGAATGAAAGCAGCTTACACTTGATTAGCACATAAGTCCACATGAGTCTCACCAATTCCCCACCTTACCTTAGTTGTTTTTCCTTTATGTTTTTTGTTTATTTGTTTTCATTTTTTTTACCATTCAGAGACTAACATTATCCTTTGTTCAGCATAACAGCAATCCTAGAGTCCCACCCATTAAAATGTTCTTTTTTATTAATACAGAATATTATTACACAACAAACAGCCTGGAAAAAGAATAAATGGCATTATAAACACAACCTAAAAAACAAATGAATAAAAAATAAAATAAAATATCCTATTTTATGATTTTGTTGCTTTATTCCCCTAGAGTTACAAATGGCTTATAAAGAGTGAATGTTGGTTTGAGAATGTGTACCTATCCATTCTGATAAAATTGAGTATGGTGTCATGTGGAGATTTAATAGTTGTTAAAATTATGCTTCAATTTGCTCACATACTAAGCAGTATTCAAAGACAGGAATGATTTAGACTATACTCTCAATGCTGCTAGATTAGATTTGCCTTTAATGATGTATGTTAATTTTGAATCTGTAGATATATGCCCTATTTTATGAGTTTTCATTTCATATTTTTCATTATGTGATAGAAAAAAAATTCCAGAATAAGATGCAAATTTACTTAAGGTGATATATATTAGAAATCCTGGTTCAAACCCACTTTACCAGTACTAAACATGATCTTTTGCAAGTGCTTTGAACTATCTTTGTCTTGGTTTTAACCGGCAATAAAAATAAATTAATATCTAAAAGACACTTATGCCATACCTTCCTCATGGTAAACCTCAATAAATGCTAACTTTTTAATTCAAAAATGAATTTTATTCTACCACTAAGTGTGTGAATTAACTAACTTGCAGTATTAATTTAATGAGGTAATTAGCACATAAAATTTAGTTTTCATTTCAGTAAGTTAGCAGTTTATAATTTTCAGTATTTTGATTAACAATATTGTGTACAATAGAAAATAGGATATAATTATATGATTATAATAATTTTATACAAAGTTTATAAGTAAATGTTGATCAAATGTCATATTCCAAGCACACATTCTTCAGTAAGATTTCAACCAAGTAACCATATTTACAATGAGCTTTCTTAATCTGGAATTGAGGTTTAACAATTACAAGTAATGGTCAGATATGAATGCTCATAAAAAATGGCTTATCTTTGCACAGATTAAAAAATTAACATATGTACCATTAATGGCAAGACTAATATAGCAAGGTTGATTATGTGTATTCTATGCTGTAGTTTTACTCTGCATGAAAAGCAATCTATCTTCTTTTATGCCTCTTAACCGAGGATGAAACATAAATTAATTAGCTGTCTTTGAAATTATTGCTACATAAAAAATCTCCAAAATTTAGTGATTGAAGACAATAATAAATAGTACCCTAATAGTTTCTGTGGATCAATATTCAGACAAGATTATGAGGGATAGGGGATTTTACCCAGAGTTTCTTGAGTCATCTGAAGACTTGGGAGGTCTAAGGTTCTATTCAAGGTAATTCACTTGTGGCTGAGATTTGGTGGCAGCTGTTGACAGTAGACCTCAGTTTCTCCCCAAGGGCCCCTATTTGCATTGTGCATGTCCTCAGGATAGCTGTTTGCATCCCTCTGACACCAGAAGATGTCATTCAGATGTCATTCATATCGTCTTCAGTCAGATGCATATGTATACGCATCTGTATATGTGCATCTGAGCTATATTACCTATTTACCATAGCCGTATAGTAACACTCCTACCATATTATACTTATTAGAATTAAGAATAAGCCCAGCTTATATTTCATAAGCAATAAATGAGGACTCATTCTTCATTATTTAAAGCATGATGTATTAAAGAATTTGTGGGCATAAATTAAAATTTCTACACTGATGTAATTGAGTTAGATACTTCAAAAATAATTTTTTAAAGAGAATGTTAAATAGGAGACTGGCAGGGGGACCACAAGTTGAAAATCAGTTTGGACAATGTAGCAAGACCTTGTCTCAAAACTTAAAAAAATAATAATAATTAAAGAGGCTGGAGGGGCTGCGGACGTGGCTCCAGCGGTAGCCCACTCGCCAGGCATGTGTACCGTCCAGGTTCCATTCTCAGCACCACATACAAAGATGTTGTGTCCGCCGAAAACTAAAAAAATAAATATTAAAATTCTCTCTCTCTCTCTCTCTCTCTCTCTCTCTCTCTCTCTCTCTCTCTCTCTCTCTCTCTTTAAAAAAAAAAAAAGAGGCTGGAGATATAGCTCAATAGTAAAGCACTTGCCTAGCAAGTGCAGGGCCCTGATTTCAGTACCCAGTACTAGAGAGAGAGAGAGAGAGAGAGAGAAAGAAAATGTTGGAAAACTTTGTAAAAAATGTCCTAGTTTCACAGAGGAAGAGAAGGATAGTATCTCAATGTCATTCTTAGAATCTAACACATAATATTTTCAGGTATTGCTATGTTCATATGAGTTTTAAAGTACCTTACTTGAATGAATATATTTGTGTGTGTGTGTGTGTGTGTGTGTGTGTGTGTGTAGCAGTACCTTTTAAAAAAAGTTCCTAGAACATATTTGAAAATGTACTTAAATTTTACAAAGAATTCACAGTATAAGCACTGAGTATAGTAATTATGCAAATGCAAATCCTTCCAGGTAACTCATTTTTCAATTCAAGATTCATGTAGCATTTTTCAGATTCATTTCTAAAATTTGGGCATTCTCTGTACAGAGACCATAAAAATAGGCACACATTAGTTAGCCTTTTTAGTTACTATATATTATGGCAAATATATTGGTGGTTTTTCTACTTTGCATATCATGTCTTTTTGTTACTATAGTTTTATGATAATTATCTTTGCTTTTATTAGTATTTTTTATTATACTTTATATATTAGTTTATAATCTGATAGAGATTTATGTTGTTTATCCACTTGCATATTTATATACTTACATATAATGTATATATATATAAACATGTATATTTTAATTCTTACATTGCCATCATATATTTGTCTACCTTGAACTTTCTGATTCCAAATCTGAGCTAGGGACACCCTGACCTTTACTGTTAAACACTCCATGATTTTTTGGCTTTGAGAGTCTAGGGTCCTTGTATTTGCTGCATGTTATGAAATTTCACAGCATCTTTCTTTCTTCCTGTGTACTTACCAATGTTGGGTATATTTCAATTCTCCTCTTTGATCCTTTGGTGATCCTCCCTCCAAGTTTATGAACTTTCTAAATCTGGTAGACAGCCTCAGTTAAGTCCCTCACTGGCTGCGTTCTGGAGACTTCAAACACTTTGCCAAAGATAATCTCTGTCCCCATGGGTTGTCTGGGTGTCCTCATGCTGTGGGATATGGTTTCCCATAAATCAGTTAATGGGAGAGACAGAGAAAAGCCAAAGTCAGAATCTCAGAAGTGGCATGCCATAATTTTTGCTGTACTCTATTGGTCACCCAGACCAATGTGTGTGGGGATTGCAGACAAGCATCAACATAAGCAAGAAGGGATCATCTGGGCCATCGTAGAGATAGGACACACAATCTGATCTCTGGCCCCCTGTGAAGTTACCAGCATGAACAAATTATACTAATCCCTCCCAAGATTACAATAATCAGAACAATGAACCACTACAAATTTCCTGCCACAGTTTGCACTTCCATGTGCTAGATCTTTTGCTCAATTATCCCCTCCCTACTACTTTCTCTGTGAACTAACCAACAACTATCTCCCTATATTCTGATCATTGCAGAGTATCCATGATGTATGAATATGCCAAGTTCTTAAGTTCTATATAAAGTAGACTTGCCAATTTTTTTTCTCAGCACAAAGAGATATTTTTCAAAAGAGAGATTCTCTGTAAAACTAACACAACAATTTGTTGCCAGCTCAATACATTTGCCTTTTTTCATTTCCATGGTTAACATAATGCTCATCATATGGCAATATGGCAGGTGTGTGTTTGCTAAATTAACATAAATAATTATTTCTAAAAGAATGAATCTTGATAAGCTAAGAAAACTCTTTACAGTAACATTCACCAGTGAATATATGTTATAATGAGGTGGGGTATCACCAACATTTTCTACCATAAAACTCATAATTTTTAAATAAAATCCCATGTAATTTTTATTATTCTATATATACTAATTTTTACTTCATACTATATTTTAAAAGACAACAAATTTTCAAATGTCTCAAGAGTGTTACCAGTTCCAAATCCTGAAAACTAATATAAACTTTCTCAGTGATGATTTGTGTCTCCATATGTTTTCTTTATTATATATCACCCCATCAACTGTTATCAGTGTAGTTATTATAAGAAGCAAACATGACCCTGAAACGAGGCCGATGTAGAAGGATCTCAAGTTTGAGGCCAGCCCTATTGAGACACTGTCTCAGAATTTAAATAAATTAAAATAGGTTGAGGATATAACTCAGGGGTTCCGTACCACTTGGTTTAATCCCCAGGGAGGGGAGAGAGAGAGAGAGAGAGAGAGAGAGAGAGAGGGAGGGAGGGAGGGAGGGAGGGAGGGAGAGAGAGAGAGAGAGAGAGGAGAGAGAGAGAGAGAGAGAGAGAGAGAGAGAGAGAGAGAGAGAGAGAAAGAGAGAAAGAAAGAAAGAAAGAAAGAAAGAAAGAAAGAAAGAAAGAAAGAAAGAAAGAAAGAAAGAAAGAAAGAAAGAAAGAAAGAAAGACCGACCAGCTAGGGAGAAAAAATAAGAGATGATAGGAAATAGAAAATAGTATGTACTTGATGAGAGTCTATCCTGGCTCATAGCACAATCTTTCCTCATCATCTCTTACTTTTAAAAATGACCTACATTGTTTCAATATGTATTCTGTTTTAAAATTATTTACATGAGCTATAGAAAAATTCTCAACAAGCTGTGAATTAGAAGTTCATTGATCAGATATGTTTTAATGCACCCTAAAACTCATTTTAGCAAAATCATGCAGTATATCTTCCATGCCTGCCCACCATTGTTTTTCTCTTTCCTTCATTTCACCTTGCACCTGCCACACATAACCACTGCTATTGAGTTATGTAACTGATTCAATTAAAAAAGACATTTAGTTTGAATAAAATACTTAATAAATTACAGCCCCCCACTAATAAAATTATAAAAGAATAGGAGCTATTTTACATGGAAACCTATGTATTTGAGGACCAAAAATCCTTCCTAGAGTGTCTGAAACATGATAAGTTTTAAATACTAAAAATAATACCTAATGTTTACTGAGCACTTAACAACGCAGGCTTTGTGCTAAAGCCTGAAATATTCTATTTTATTTTGTTTCAACAATGTTTTGATGTAAGTGCTGCTATTGTTCTCATAGGATAGAAAAGTAACCTGGTTCGTAGATAGACAAGCTGTACTAGGCTATCTATCTCCTAAGGTGCAGAACTTGGAGATGAGCCCAGCAGTGGTTCACTTCAGACTTTTAACTCTAAATGCCATTGGACGCTAACACCAGCTGACTAAAGGTATAACACAGCAAGAGTTTCTCTCAGAGTTTTGCTCTATCCCCACCCTTGCTTTTTCTCCTGGAAAGCACAGAAAATTTTTTACAACCTCCCCAGCAGCCAAGTCTCCAACAAATGCAGTTCTCCTTGTCCTTGTTTTGTGCTGCTTGACATTGCTATCACCTCTTACTTCCTTTATCTTGCATTTGATGGTAGCTTACAGAGCTTTAAAGGATTTATTCTTTCCTTTCTCTTCTGAATGCCTGTACTCACAGTCTCCTCTTTTCTAAGATGTGCTGACCTACTTTGTACTCTTCTTTATAAAGGAAGGTCTGAGAGAGCCTTCTTTCCAAGATCACTTCAATTTCCATTTCCAGCTCCTCTGCCTACCATAAAACATGATTTGGCTCCAAGGATATGATTATATCAGTTCCCTACAGTTCCAGTTTGTTTTCTTTTTTTTGGTATTGTCTTCAGTATAATACTTTTTCTTGTTCAGATATATTATTACTTGTACTATTTCTGTCATTCGGTGAAGATTTACTGCATGAGATTTGTTTATCATCACTGAATATTTTGCCCTATTTTGAATTATGCAACTGTACATGCAGAAGACAAACCTTTATAACTAAATGCATCTATTTCTGCAAAAAAAAAAAATATTTGAAAGATGCTATGTGTTATGACCCGATTTGTTAATTTTTTCAGGTTAGGTATAGATTCTTGACTGCAAGAAACCCAAGTTATGAAGATAAAAAATATTTCCAATGAACTATAGACATGCTTTTATTATAAACATAAAGAGAGGGCAAATATGACACAGGCTAGTAGGAAAAAGTGAGGTTGTGCTGAGGAGGAGCATGGGTTTTTATCATAGAAATAACAACAAAACAGAAGTAAAAGGGAGGGTCTGATGAATAAGAAGAAACTTAGGGGGAGGGAGGAGGTAGAAAAGCTAAATGAGAAAATAATTTGTTTAGAGTGGTCAACCATGTCGAATGCTTTACAGATACCAAGTAGAAACAGCCATGAAAATAAAATATTAGATTTTAAATTTAAGAGGCCATTGAGAACCTGAATGAGGCTAAACAAATTTTAATGATTAAAGCAAGAGTTCTTGAAGTGATCTTGAAATTCTGTACATGCTATTAGTATGCATGGACTTTGTGAAGGCAGTCAACTCTAATTAAGTCCTTTTTCCCCAGTAAAACAAAAATAATCCATAAACAAAGCAAGAAGAATATCACCAAAATAGTAAGAAGCAGAAAGATCCAACCACTCCCTGTCTCAATTCATATCAGGACTTCAAATACATTATTTATTATGTTAGAAAGTGTTTTCTTTATCCTTGTTGATACTAGGTATTATTTTAACTTGCTATAACCTTCATCACTGTGTATTCCCAAAGCCAGCATGTACATTCGAAACAACTACAGATAACCTTTGTTGATGATAGTAATCATAATAACACTCCAGTTTGTCTCTATTTAAATATATAACATTAAATTAGATTCTGGCCTTTATTTTCAAGTAATCAATAAAATATTTTCCAGATGAATTATTAAATAGCATTTGGTTTTAAAAAAAATTAAAGTTTGCAAAGAGCTTAGGCAGCTGATAAACTGTGACAGTTGTAAAGCTTAGGCTACTTCTTAACAAGGCAAAGAATCTGCAATGAAATCTGCAGTGGGAACAAAGGCATAGAGATGGGTTCATATGTCATATTGTTAGGGCAGTATATCAAAGGGCTATAAACTGGGTGTCTTAAATAAGCAATTTTGTCTCATAATTTTGGAGACATGAAGTCTCAGATCAAGGTGTCTGTAGAATTGGTTACTCATAAGATGTGCAAGAGAAATGTGCCTCTTTCATAGCTGCTGGTGTTCTGTCTGTCTTTGGTGTTCCTTGGCTTCTGCTGCATCACCTAGATCTCTGCCCTCATACTTGATGGTGTGTTCCCTATGTGCTTCTCAGTGTACACCTTTCTCCCTTTTATTAAAAAGGATTATGTTCTCATCACAGTATGTCCTTACCATAAATAATTATATCTCCAAATTTTGGTTTCCAAATGAGGTCCAATTAAAAGGTACTAGAGATTAGACTTCAACATATAAGTCTGGGAGACACAGTTCAACTTGTAGCAGAGCTCAATGAACTAATGGTTTTGTCTGAAGCATATGATTCATGTAGAGGAGAATTGGTAGAAAACAGTACAGTCAATGTTGTGAACAGAAAGAAGAGGATTTGGATTTTAAAGAGATATCTGGATTGATTCTGATGACAGCCAATGCTTGTGCCTTTAAAGACCTATAGTTGCCAATTAGTCCTTTCTTCAAACACACTGTCAAAGGTAAGTAAAATAAACAGAATCACAAATAATACACAAAATAAACAGAAGCACAGCTTTCCAATTGTAGAAAGATTTAAGATCTACCATTCTCCATATCCCACTCCTTACAACCTCCCTGAGAATGACAAAGAATCTTAGAGATCAGGAGAATTTGAAAACTTCCACTTAGAAAATTAATCTACCAAAAAAGATTAAAAGAAATGGAAGAGAGTCGTGGATTATTACAGTAGTTTAGAAATAAGCAAATGTGGCCACCTTAGGATGGTACCAGGGAGAAAAAGGAAAAAGTTAATGCAAGCTGTACAATTTATATAATGTTTGATGACTGGTACCAGCTTGGTAGAGTGGGGAGGGAATAATACTAAGATTACTGAGATTAATATTATTAATTAATAAATATTTATAATATATTATGTTTCCATTTCATATCAAGCTGCATCCTACTTGCCTACATTTTACAGTAGTAATAGTCTGCAATTTGACTTGAATTTAAAATGGGATAGAAATCTTTATTCAAAGCTAGAGAATATAAGGATAGTTCAGAATTCCTACAAACAGAATTTCAGGACTCCTATCTTTAAATCAATTCTTCCTCAGAAAAATCAACAGATGTGTTGAAGGAGACATGAAACAGAGTCCTGAAGACAGGCTAACTGATTATCACCTTCACTTTCTCAATGATGACTGCCTAACTGCTGTGTTGATGTCTTTTCTTGTTTGTCCTGAGCTGTGTGCCTTCTAGCCATGAACTTGTTGTGGTCCTCCACCAATTCTGAAGATGGTCTTTGAGTGACCATTGTGTTGTTGCTTTGAATTGTTCCCTCTCTGTTCAATACTTCCACAATGTACATTTTTTCTTCTCTTATACCACATATGCATTTCTGGAAAAACTTTGCATTCTATCAAACTGTAATTAAATAACAAGGTTTACCAGGAAAAAGAATGGTTGGGAACAAAGAACTCAGAATTGATGCAATTTTATTATCACAGCATATATAGAAACAATAAGATTTAAACACTGATAATTCTAGCAAACATGGTACTACATGTAAAAAAAAAGGATTCCCTAATAAAATTTGCACATATAGAAAAGTATTTTTCTAAAAAGTGCAGGAGGAATAAAATATAGCTTGTTAAAGAAAGGGCTTTAAGGGAGGGCTAAGATGTCTGAGCTATGGATATTCAAAGGATAAATTTCAAAGATTTTGGAGAACTGCATAATAAGCACTTGCAATTCAGAGCATGTGGCCAAACTGAACCAAAAGAAAAATTATGGGGAGAATGAGCATGGAGTGCTGTGTTGCTTTCTTCCACAGTGTACTGCATTTTGCTGTGTAGTGCACTTTACTTTCAGAAGCAATACTTGGTGGCAAAAAATATTAAGGTATCAGTGGAAATTGCACAATAAAATAATTGTTCTGTTTACTAAATGTATATGAGTTAAATCTGATTAGGAAAATATACATGAAAACATTAGCTTCTAGCTTGTGTTTTATGTCACATTAATGGTTCTGTTTGTATTGGAACAAATGATATGCAAATCATGATTGAATTCTGTGCTCTTTCTTACTTTGACTCAGTTTATTAGAGTCCTCCTATCTAAGCACTAAAGCATGAGTTACAAAGCCTTGGCAAGGTACCTATCATCAGGCTCTCCTCAAATTAATCTCTTTTCCTGGGCAGCTAGATCTTGTTTCTTGATCAAGTCTCAAATCTTATATCTCTCTTCAATCAAAAAGGGGCTCATTGTTTCCTTAGAAAAGCAAATGGGTTTCAAGTAAGTCTGACTAGCCGTCCACATGCAGCTTGGATGCATTTGAATTTGTTGTAGTTACATAATTTAGATGTTCATTCTAGGATTTCAACTACACATTTAAACTTAGATTCCTCTGGATAACGGCTGCTTGGAAAGTTGTTATTAAGAATATGTCTCCGGGCTGGGGATGTGGCTCAAGCGGTAGCGCGCTCGCCTGGCATGCGTGCGGCCTGGGTTCGATCCTCAGCACCACATACAAACAAAGATGTTGTGTCCGCCGAGAACTAAAAAATATTTAAAAAATTCTCTCTCTCTCTCTCTCTCTCTCTCTCTCTCTCTCTCTCTTTAAAAAAAAAAAAAGAATATGTCTCCTAGTAATATGGATATTATTCAAGTCCAAACATTCACAGATACCTACTGTGGTATGGCATCACGGATGTAGTATTGTATACACAGAAGGGGATTCTCTGTCCAGCGTATCCATTTTAGACCCTGAAGAAACTAAAACACAGTAGGATGATAATGCAGAATTCAGCACCATGGGTGTCAGCTTTAGGGAAGACAAATTTATTATTCCCACTTCAGTGATATGTGGTCATTTTGCTCCAGCTGTTAGCATGTCTTCCTCTTTATCTGACCATATTTCCCCCTAGTCATTTTAAACCCATGAGAGTTATTGGTGAATTCTTTTTCACAGATCATTTGTGACACTTTTATATAACAAAACAATTGTATGAAGGACAAATATGGAAATCAAAGATAATAATTGGTAGATAGGTTCTGGAGACCCAATCTCTGGTCAACTTCCAAGATGTTCCTTCACTAAGGAAAATAAAATCAAACACTAGATTCAAGATTTCATATAAATGAAGGCTGAGCGCAACACAAAAGAACAATTATGGCAGTCTCGAAAACTTTAAATATTTTCACCTCACAGATTTGCACACTATTACACCACTCATTAATCACATAGGTAATTTTTATAACTGAAGTCTATTTGGTCTAAAGGTGGCCACATCCCTGAGGCAAATTCAGAGCACAGAGAGAAGTACCTGTGCAGCTTGGATTCACTATGCATACCTCCTCAGTGTTCTTTTGCTTTGGGAAATGTCGACTCTTAGCACTAATGTACTATGGGGTATGCTTCTGCTTTTTATTGCCTTAAATGCTCAGCTTTTGATGATGATTTGTCTTGACCAGGTGTTTGCCTTTAGTTTCACCCCTGGGACTCAGGCAACCTGCAGCCAACCACCTCAGCAGGTATAGAACTTAAGAAAGCACATTTACAAAAAGAGTGGCTCATAGGAAGCCCTTCCAGCTTGATATCTACTCAGTCTCTGAACTGCTCTTTTCAGTCTGCCTAAGACAAGGAAAGTCCTCTCCACCAATAGCTTCTAGTTTATCACCACTCTCTGACCTCATGGTTAGCCAACTGCCAATTAATGCCTGTGTAGTGGAGTAGTGTCAATATGATTTAGGCCACTCTTTCTAGGTATAACTAGTGAAGCCTGCAGCTATTTCTCTGTAAACATCTATTATTTCTCTAGCTGAAACCCTATTCATTAACTGTAAGTTATTGTTTTGGTTTGGATGCAAATATTTTAAATATGATCCAGAGAAGTGAATTTCCTGACTACTGTTTAATAGAATCTAAGATCCACTATGGTAACCAAGTTTTCCCGCATAGACAGGTGTTCATTATGAAAATATGATTTCCTTTCTGGCGTGATGTCTACCAAAAAGATCTTCTTTGTTTGTTCTTAATAACGTTCTGGTCTTCCTTTGTACCCCATTGTCCTCAGCCAAACTTCAAAAAATCCATACTTTCCATGGTTACCCTTTGATACCCATTAACTTTTTTTTTTTTTTTTTAGAGAGAGAGAGAGAGAGAGGAGAGAGAGAGAGAGAGAATTTTTAATGTTTTATTGTTTAGTTCTCGGCGGACACAACATCTTTGTTGGTATGTGGTGCTGAGGATCGAACCCGGGCCGCACACATGCGAGGCGAGCAAGCTACCGCTTGAGCCACATCCCCAGCCCGATACCCATTAACTTTTAATTGTATTCAAAAGAAAATAATTTTGATTTAGTGCATTATTTTGATTAACTCAGAACTATTCATAATAATTCCAGGCTATTATGTGCTTAAGTTTAAAGTCTTACAATTAGACAATTATTGAAATTTAATACCACAAACACTCTGGGACTATTGTAAGAACCTGCATTTTACTGATGCTTAAGGACTGATGGAGAATGACTATGACAGATTTAACACCAAATTAAAACATAGTATTGGAAAAGTTAGTACACTTTTCTTAGGAGCTGAAACATCACTCTGCCAGACACAGATCCATATTTTCTCGATGCTGAAGCTAATAAAGTTGTGTAGCTTCAAAAAAAAAAAAGCATAAATTTAGGAATGTAAATTTTCCTCAGCTTCTCTCTCTTCTTTCTGTGTTGGACTCATTCCTCTTTGTTTTCTACTCAATCTTGCCCTCTTCTCTTAACCAGAGTTTTTCTAACCCCAGCTATGAAGGGATAGCTTTAAGGTTTCAGTTTCTCTAGTGTGAGGAATTGTCCAATACCCTTGTCTCAAACTCTCCTACCAAAACAGGTCCTTTCCTTTCATAGACAGAATTCCAAAATCCTGTACTTGAATATACTCCTATATCCCCATAGTTAAATAACAAGATGTGGATGCACTATGTTCTTACCAGATGCTTTTAAAAGTTAATGTGAGCTTATTAGTGCAGCATCTGGCTTATAATGCATGCATGGTAAACAGTAAATGATGATGATGACCATTCCCTTGTTGGCAGAGTTGGAAGCAGCAGTAAGTTATTAGGCTATGTCAATAGTAGTAATTACTATTACATTTATAGGATAGAATTTAAGTTCATTTTACCTGAATACTTCTATTCCAGAACGTAGTCATATCTATTCCTTTGAGGTTTTTAAAGCCCATACTTTCAGATGCACAAACTACTGAAGAAGCAAACAAAAACACTGAAGAAAGAGTGGGTACCTTTCTTAAGTGTCTGTGTCTCTTGGGATTCTATGTTGTCATTGCAGGAAGGTCATAGTACAGAGGACAAAGTTAACATGGGAGATGATTAGGGAGGTGGCAGAACAATGCCTTGTTTCACCCTCCATCTTTGCTGTTGGAGAAAAAAAGAAGTAAATGTTGGAGTTCTGTCTGCAAGCAATATGATATCTAAGAAAGGATCTGCAAAAGTAGTGAGTAAGTCTCGGTATTTAAGGGAAGGTTTATTTCTTAATAAAGGATGTAGGACTTCAAGTATACTTAAAATTATTTTGCAAGATATGGATTAGTGGAAATAAAAATTATCACAGGCAAAAAAACAGAAGCAGAGCAAAAATCAGTGATAAATTAGAACTAACTACATGATGCCATAAATTAGACCATCCTGGGTAGGCTACGAATTTCCTCTGCATGTCTCTTTATTGCTGATGCTATTTTATTGGTAGTGTTACATGTTGATGTCCTCAGCAGTGCAACCTGGCCCAGTTTGGTGTGCCCTTAACAACCACAGTATTGTGGGCCACAGTAAACATTGTGTGTTTACTACTATTAATAATTACTACTATTAAACATTGGTTGCCTACTTTAACTTTAGCCTGTGCAAAATGTAATTAGAAAATACATCTCTTCCAAATTAAAATTCATCCCAAAACAAACTCTAAATAATTTGGGAATTATTTGGTATTTAGGATTATCCACACCACTATTTCATTCCGATTTCATAGCTGAAAAAAGATAATTTAAAGTGCTTTCTCTAGTCATACTTAATCATTAAGGCAAAGTTAGAGATGACTTATCTTTGATAACCAAAATTTGGTTCAGAATACAGTGCAAGCTATTAGCTAATCAAGATTAAACAAGGATATAGAAAATGTTGAAGATATTTTTAAAATACTCATAACTTCTTGAAATCTTTATAATTATCTATTTTGGCACAAACCATGACACAATTCTACAACCCTACTTGGTCAATAAAAATACTCATAATACTTTATTTGACATACATAAATGTTTGCTTCTGATAGTATATTTTGACCCTCTCTTCTATCTCCATTTGCTCCTTTGCTCATAGGATCACTAAGAATTATTTCAGAAGGGGACACTAAGGGAGTGAAAGAAAAAAAGATAACATTCAACATATTGTGTGAAATTATTACTTAAGATAAGCAAGTCAGGGTCTGGGGTTGTGGCTTAGTGGTAGAGCGCTTGCCTAGCATGCGTGAGCCACTGGGTTCGATTCTCAGCACCATATAAAATAAATAAAATAAAGGTCCATCAACAAATAAAAAAAAATTTTAAAAAGCTAAGCAAGTCAGAGGAAACACTACTTTTATGGTTTTATAATTGGATTTTTGAAAGGAATTGCTTCTGAAGAAATTTCATTTTGGGTTATAAATTTTCCTAACTATTTATTTTTTGAAACAAGCCATATTTGAGATATCTATAATCATTAAAAGATACTTAAAACTATAGAAATTTTTAAAAAATCTAACAAATGTAGTCTTTTTCAATATGTCTAAGAACATAAATTATTTTGAATTCTTGTAAATTTAAAATGCACTGACATGGTGATCAGTGACAGTTTAGAGCATAAAAATTATAAACACAGACTTTGTATTCAGAGACATAAGTTGAAATTTAATAATTTATATGACCTTAGAAAGTAAATTGAACTTTGTAAGCCTCAATTTACTCATCAATAATGTGGTGGGAGCTTATAAATTAATTAAACTACAGCACTGATTGTTAAGATTCAGGTAAACAATACTTAGAACAAGTAGGGAAGTTTCAATAATCATTTAACTAAAAGGAAGTATTGTTATTGATTTGTTCATACTATTGCTGCTGAATCATTGTAACTAGTAGGAAAATTATATGTACTAATGCACATAAGTCCATTCACACAAAGCACTAATACAAAAAGCACTAAAAAAATTACACTTTTACTATCAAGTATTGCATCCTTAGCAATGAATGTGGCATTCAATAAACATTGATTCCTTTAAGTTTTCCTATACAATGTAGAAATGTCACTGGGAGGCCAGGTAGTTTAGTTGGAATGCCATTATCCTTCATGTGCTAGCTTCCTATCACTCCCCTGCTATTTCCAACCTAAGTGATTTGCACAAACATAATTATAAATAGTTGAGGGAAACATTGTGAAAGGCTTTGAAATGAGCCAAAATGGCCATCTACAATGAAAAACGAGGTGTTTTCTAAACATGCCTTCAGTTGTGTTCTGATTTGAATAGGTCTCTGCACTGCTTGTTGTCTTAGAGCTATTTTTATACTGTATATATTCTCAATTACTGATCACAGTACAAATGATTATGTTTCATAGACATGAAAATAAAAAAGTTTAACAAAATACAGTGATTTCCTTCCTCCTCATCAGAACACAATAGATTTCAATCTATTTGTAAATTTATTTCATTATTACTGTGTGTGTTGGGTGATGAATTATGAGGCCAGTTATTATATCATATGGTTCCCATATTAATTATTTAGCTGAATAAAATCTTTTATACATGTTCATTTTGTATCTGTATGAGTTCTGATTATATTCTTATCTAAAAATTATCCTGTTATACACTCAGTATGTTTTAACTACTCTTAAAAACTGAACTGTTCCAAGCATTTTTCATGTATTAACCTTAAAAGCCAGATCTACCACACTCCAGATGCATGGTATCCATTTAAAAGATTTTTACCAGTTGTGCTCAATTTAGTGTACCAGAGAAGGCTAAGACATTGAATGTGGCTTAAATAGTAACTTTAGAATCTCTAGTCCTGTGGCCATGGGCAAATCACTTATATCTCCTCTTCCAGGAAATGAAGATAATAACCTCTGACTCATAGGATTATTCTTAGGATTGATTGCAACAGTGCAGAAATGCTGTTAGGTTTGTACCAAGCACTTCAGTGATCAGTACTTATCATTATTATGGAAATTCAGTGTCTGACAAGGTAGTTCATTTCACTGCTCAACAGTGCTAATACATACAAGGTATTTCTTACATGGAACGATAGTCTTGCTTATTGTAATTTTCATGTCCTAGCTGATTTGCCTGTTTTACTTGGTTTGGTTTAATTTTATTTTTTCCAAAGGACCATCAGTCAAATTTTTAAAGACAGCTGCTATTTTTATCCTAAGTATCTTCTTCCAGCTAAATATTATCTCTAATTTCAGCTGTTTTATATATGGCATATTTCACAGCTATTTTACTTTTCTAATTGTCCTGTAGATGGAAAGTTCATCCTCCAAATATTCTGCCTAGAAGTCAGCCCTGAATTCTAGTTGAGATATGAACTAAAATATGGTGCTGAACCGACACTGATCAAGACGCATATATTTTCAGGAATTCAACTCAAAAAGACATTGGATTTATTAATTTTGATTTTGCATTGTGTTCTTGACATATTTTGAATTTATACTCAACTGGCACTTTCAAGTCTTTTTCCTCTAGGTTCCTTTTTTAACATCTACATTTGACATTTTGAATCAAATGTTAGAAATTTACATGCATTGTTTTTGACATTAGTGAGGATCAATACTGTTAAGTAACATGTTGAATGCTTATTTTATGCCAGACACTAGGTGAAGTGCTTTAGTCTCATTATGTCAAAACAATCCTTTAATGTAAGTACTTTCATGAACTTAGATCTAGTATATAAAGAAGATATTATTTCCTTTTGACAAGTAAGAAATATGTAATAAATATTAGAAGTTTACTCAATAAATATTAGAAGTTTTCTTCAGCCATTTACTTAACCTGTTGTTTAATGCTGTACTAATCATGGGCATGTGAAATCACTGTCATATGACTGTGATTGAGTTGCATTTGAATCTCCTTCTGGCAGACCCCAAACAAAATATTGCCCTTCTAGGAACAAAGTGATATACATCATTTGACATTTTCCATCTTTTTGCTCCAGTGAGAAAAATATCAGGTTATAATTGTAGGTTTGTATGTTTTACAGGTAGTTTATTCTTAGCTACAAACCTTATATGTTCCACAGAGTCAATGAGAAGATCCTCCAGGAAAACGAAGTTTACAATTCTACAAAAGTACTAGGAAGGCATAAATCTCCTTTTCTAGAGACAAAGTGAATAAAAAGATCCCATTTCTTTGGACTTAAAGTTCAGGATCATTTCTTTTCTTCTGTAGAGAATTGTGTCACCCAAAAACTTATACCCATGTCCTATCCCCCAGTGCCTAAACATAACCTTATTTTGAAAGAGGGTCTTTTCAGATATAATTAGGTAAGAATCTCATCATGGGATCATCTAAGATTTAGAGTGAGCCCTAAACCCAATGACTATTCTCCTTATAAGAAAAAGGTGAGGGAAACTTGTACACAAAGGGTCTAGAAAAACTGTAGGCAGACTGGAATTCTGCTTCCAGTGGCCAAAGAATGCCAGCATCCTCCAAATGCTGAAGGAGGGAAGGAGGAATTCTAGAGTTTTTGGAGAGGAGTAACCTTATCAACATCTTGATTTAGGATTGCTGCTCTCCAGAACTAAGTGAATAGATTTGAGTTGGTTTAAGCCACCAATTTTGATTAATTTTCGACAGTAGAGCTAGCAAATTAATACTTCTGTACATTTTTGGTAACCTGTATGCTAAAAGTGTAGCATCAGCTTTCTACCTAAATTCTCAAGTTCTACATTTAGCAGTCCCCAAAATAGGCCAATCTACTGTTGGAGAGATGATTTACTCTCATTTACAACCACATTAAAAAGGGTCATTTATTTCTACATACCATTCTTTGACTCTACAGATGTTTATTGAGCACCTAATTGTGTTATAATACTGCAGCAAACAAAAGAGAAAAGCAAACTGAATAAAAATCTCTGCTGCAATGAGTTTATATTCTAGAGGAAAGCTGGTGAAAAATAAAGATAGTAAATTAAGTAATTAGCAAAATAAGAAAAAACAGAATTTTACAGAGGAAGTGACTACAAATGAAATAGTTATTAAGGATATAATTCTAGGCTGAGGGAAGAGCAAGTGCAAAGGTCTGAGTCTGGATGTGCTTATGTTTGAGGAAAAGAATCATAAATCTGGTCCAATGGGCATGGAACCCAGGCCTTCACTGTCAGTGAAATGGGAAGCTAGCAGAGACTTTTAATGTTCATGCTTAAGGAAGGTAATTTTTTTTAAGTTCTGGGGTTTGGACTCATGGTCTTGCTAAGCAACAATTCCATCCCTGACCTAAAATCCCCAGCAAAAGGAAAATATTTGAAAATTCTTTTCTTGTGCTGCAAATCCCTTCACTTGTCTGGTAGATCACATAGACTCTTCAGAAAATATTTTAATGTGCAAAGAATTAATATGTAGAAAATAAAAGTAAACTGTATCACAAACTTGAGATAGAGTAGTATATGAGCTTTTCTAAATGCCTAGCAGTGTATGTATTAAGTAGTGTAATTTTTAAATAGTGATGGAAATACACAGTGTTTTAAGGTATCTGTGGCATGATTCCACTTATTTGATATATCTAAAGTAGTGAAACCTGTAGTAGCAGAAAGCAGAGTGCTGCTTCCAGGGGCAGGGGAAGGGAAAGTAAAGAGTTGCTGCTAAATTAGTAGGAAGTTTAAATTATGCAAGATGTAAAAATTATGGAGTTCTACTGAGCAATATTGTGCTTCCTAACAATACTATGATGTACGTGTAAGAATTTTACAGAGTAGACATTATGTTATGTGTTTGTTTAACCATGACTTAAAGAAAAAGATAAAAAATTGAAAAAAATATCTGTGCCAACAATAATTTGATAGGAAAATATCCGATTTCTTCTGTTGACTAAAACAGATACTGTTATCTGTTTTGTTGTGAATTGCTTATATTAATAATCAATTAAATAACCCTCTTCCTGAATTCTGTCCAACCAAATAACCAATAATAATCAATTAAATAACCCTCTTCCTGAATTCTGCCCAATTAAATAACCAATGTTTTATATTAATGTTGTATTGAGTCAAAACTATAAGCATAAATAATCATGATCCATATATCACATGATTAAATTCTGACAGATATCTACCAGCTAGAAATAGATTTTTTTAATGATGGTGTGGCTACTTCAAATAACTACAAACCAGCCTCATATGGTGTCAAATATTAGAAATGTTCATATGTTGGAAAGGCAAAAAGTAATTACATTTTGTTTTATGATGAACTTTAGTCTGACATAATTTTAGATACAAATATGAAGACAGTGGTGAAGTTTTTCTTTTCCCATAATGAGCTATAATGTGATCTACCTATATTTAAGACATTTATCATTGAAGACTTATTTCCTATTTTATATTATGCATTAAGTGTTTTGATAAACAAGAGATTATTTAGATTCTAGGTGATATATGATAAAGATGGTTTCATTTTTACCCAGGAACCTCTTTATTTGGGATTTACACACACACTCACATATATTTAGCATGTAACAAATTTACAATGAATATTCCTCCTGAGAGGAAAAAGGTGATTCATAAAATTTTAATGAATATAATTTAACTTTAAATGCCTTACCATTAACATGATGTAAGTCTTAAAGCACCTCAAAGTTAAAGATGAATATAATTTGAGACCTTAATAACAGGAAAGTTTGGGGATTCTTTTCAATATTTCTTAGTCAAATTGTGAAGAAGCAAAGGA
Source organism: Ictidomys tridecemlineatus (assembly GCF_052094955.1). Taxonomy (NCBI): domain Eukaryota; kingdom Metazoa; phylum Chordata; class Mammalia; order Rodentia; family Sciuridae; genus Ictidomys; species Ictidomys tridecemlineatus. The sequence goes on along the minus strand of NC_135480.1, from coordinate 152,884,035 downwards.
AACTACTTTTGAAATTTCATAATGTACATAATAATTCCTAAATGATTTTGTCACTTGATTATCTATAGGCAGCATAATTTTAAAAAATTCACCTGAACAATTGATTTTCTGAATGCACTGCACTTTACATTCCACATTATGAACCCCAACAATTCAGTAAATGTGCATCACACTCAAGAATGTTCACAAAAAGGCTCTGTATTAAATGTGACATTAAATAATATGGAAAGTAAATTCACTTGATTGTAATTCCCTTGCTTGCACTGTTTGTGTATGCCTAATCCACATTTAAAACTTTCAGATACACCAAAGTGAATGTAGTATGTGGCTTTTCGTTTTAATTCACATATTTTTACTGCTTCTGTAATAGGCATTGACCTAAACCTTGTCCTTGCCACGGGCTGTGAAAGATAGTACTTTGAAGGTTTTTCTTTTTTTGTTCAATCCAATAAGGCATGGTCTGAGAAAGAAGCTGAAGACCCCCTCCCTTTAAAAAGTAATAAGCTTTCAAGCAGAATAAGGCACAGTGATAATAGCAGAACACTATAATTCCTTGGGAAATTCTGTAATAAAAATCTGTATCTTTTCAGATTCCTATTGATATTCTAAGTAGAACTTGAGATCTAAAAGTTGGGATGATAACATATGAATCAGCTTAACATTTAAGAACATGCATTATTAAAAAGGTGTTGTTAAAATGTCATATTGTAGGAGCTACATTAGCATTGTTTTAAAGGTTAGCTATATTACATGTCTTTAGAATCTCAAGTCATCTATAAATTTTGACTATATGCAGATGTGCATATTTCATATATGTAAGCACTTATGTATTTCAGATCTGCAAGCATATGCACATATATATGCATGCATACATACATACATATATAAATACAGAGAGAGAAAAAAAAGAGAGAGACATGCATACATGTATATGCCTACTCTGTACATACATATAGATGTATAAGCTTGTAGGCATGAAATTCTTAGAGAGGGAGAGAGAAAGAAAGAGAGACTATCATTTTATAATAATAGACAAGTATTGGTCTTACCTAGCTAGTAAGTGGACAGAGTGAATGTGGTGATTTTGTAAATTGCCTTTATAGCCTAAGAATCAGGAAAATATAGGAAAGCTTTTCTGCTGCTTTGGCCGAAAGTGATTCTTTGCTGGATCCATATCCTATTTCCTTTGACCCCTTCAATAGGGTGGCTCAGCTGCACTTTGCTTTCATGTCTTATCTCATTTTATCCTAACAACTCTATAAAGGCACATATTATTCTCTCCAGGTTGTGGGTGATAAAACCAAGGGATTGAATGACTTATATAATGGTGCACTGCTGTTCTTTCCACCTTTAGAGTACTTTGATTTCCACAGCATTTTCAGTGTTTATCAATGGGAAGTAGGATTGCAGATTGTCTGCATCAGAATCAAATCACTTGGGATTACTTGTTTAAAAAGTGGATTCCTGACAATGATCCTCATTCTGTCAAATCAGAATCCATATTATTAGACACTAGAATTTGCATTTTTATGTACCTCAGAGGTGATTGCTGTGTTTATTAAGAAACCAGGGTTATGACTGACCCAAATGAACCCCATTTCCTAGATACTGAGTTGTTGCCTGGAGTCTTGAATGCAAAATGTAGTCTCTACCAATAAGGCCTGGCATGGGCTGGGTGATGGAAATGCACTATGGGCCCTCCTACTGCACTTTAGCATGATCTCAGGGTGATTCGTATGCATATTAAAGTGTGAGAAACAAGGTCTTAGAGAGGTTTTTATTTATTTATTTTCCTGCTTGTCACCCCTATTGGGTTTTCTCAATTGATAATGAGAATCACCAGCAGGCCCTTGTCAACTATGGTAGTCCTTAGAGTTCTCCCTAGAGAATCTGTTTCCCTAGTTCTGGAAGGTATCTCAAATCTATATATTTAGAAAGCATGCCGGGTAATTATTATCTTTGGGTAAATTTTAAAAAACGCTTTTTCTATTATCTTTAGTACAAAGTCTCTGTTGTATTTCCTTAGACTGTTGGAGCTGTAGGTTGCTATTTGAATTATTGATCAGCAGGTCTAGCAATTTATCTGTATATGTGCAAGGACAGCATGATGTGGAGACAATGAACACATGACTCAGAACTAGGAGGCCTGGGAGTAAACCTGGCAAAGTTACTTCATTTCTCTTACTTTCTTCATTTGCAAAATGGAATCTCTCATCATGTGCACTTCAGAGAACTGTTGCAAAAAATGAATTTTTATGAAAAGCACTGGAAATAGCTCCTATTTACTTGTTATCATGAATATGTTGCCTCCCCCATAAAAGCCTTTCATAATTGGGTATTGATTTTATATTTGTATCTTCTCAGAACATTGCAGAAAAAGTTACCTTGGGTACAATTTTAGGTAATTAATTAATTAAAAATATTTAAAATGTATTTATTTATTTATTTTTATGTTACCTTGACAAAAGTGAAAATTGAGACTAAGGAACTTGGACTGTGTCACAGAATGAATCTCATAACAACCTAAATGATTGTTGGCAAAGCATAGTCAGGCCTTCCAGTGTTTGGGCAGATGAATGGAAACTTTTTGGCAAGTGTCCCTTACACCTCTTTCCAGCTTTGAAACCATGTCGCTTAGAAGAAGATGTTACGTTTTGGATATGAAGGGTTCCCTCAAAACTCCTATGTTAGTGCAGAAATGTTTGGAGATAAAAGTGCTGGCTTGCAATAGTTGTAACCTCATAGTTCTTCCTAGTTTGAATAGACTGAGTGGTAACTATAGGCAGGTGGGGGATGGCTGGAGGAGGTGGGTCGCTGAGGGTGTACTCTGGAAGGGTTCATCTTCTCTGAAGCCTCTTCCCTTCAGTCTCTCTACTATCTGGTTGTACCATGAACTGAACAGCACTCCTCTACAACACCCTTCTACCATGATGTTCTGCCCCACCTTGTGCCTAGTGCAATGGACTTGAGTGGACTAAATCTCTGAAACCATGAGCCAAAATGAATTTTTGCAACTTTAGGTTGTTCTGGTAGGGTATTTTTATCACAATAACAAAAAACTGAATAACACAGGAAACTAGCTATACCAAAAAAAAAAAAAATACCAAATAACTGATCTTTTAGTCACTCACAGGTGGGCAATCGATTTTAAGAAAAGGCATGCCCATTGATCCCTTCTTGGGAATACAGGGAGATGAAAAGAGAAACACATTTGAGAATGATTATTCTTGTTCTTCCTAGCAACTGAATTTTCTTCTCATGAGAATACTGAAACCCATCCAATATGCATTTTGTTTAATTTTAGCATTTATCTTATTGTGGCTCTTGGAATCTGGATCCAATAAAATTAACTTTGTCTCAGGAGTCAGACTCCTCCACAACTTGGGCAGGGTTAATCATAAGCTATTACACATCTAGTATTTATCATAGTTGTAAAACAGTCTCATTCTCATTCTTTTTTCATTCTAAATGTGATATTCCTTGAAAGCAATAACCTTGATTTATTCTTTTTTTTTTGCTTTCTTTTTAATATTCCTGTCATCTTGACACAAAAGCAATAGATACCTGTCAGTTGAATAGGTACATCATTGCACACATATTTTTATAAGAAATATATATTTTTTAGTTGTAGATGGACACAATATCTTTATTTTATTTATTTATTTTTATGTGGTGCTGAGGATCTAACCCAGGGCATCGCACATTTGGGGTGAGTGCTCTCCCACTGAGCCGTAACCCCAGTCCCCATTGCATACATTTTTAAAACTAGTATGCCCATCTTTTTTTTGGCAAGGTAAACACAAAGTACTATTCTTAATGATCCTCATGTTTACTTCATGAATAAGATAACAAGGAATCATTGCTTTGCCAAGTACATGCTCCAAATCAACCTGGAGGCTCAGCTGTGACCCATTGTCTTCCTGGCTAGTCAAATTTGGCTGCATGAAGCAAGTTAAAGCCTCACAGCTGACCACTACTGTAGGGAACTTGCTCTTCAATTCTAGAAACACCAAAGAACACTTAGGACAAAAGAGAAAACCTGGGATGCTTGTCTCCTTTAGGAGTTCCTGTGGGTTCATTACCCTGTTCACATCATTTTTTACTTACAGTTGTTTAAATTACTACAGTCAATTAGGTCTGTATCTTAAAATTACCTAAAGGAAAATCTTTCTGCTGTACTCAGAGCTAAAATTGCAAAAATGGTAAAGATAAAGGAAAGGATAGTACAGGTAATCTGGGTACACCATTGTCTTTACACACCTATTCTTATTACATTCTCATGCTTCCAGTTCATAAATGAAGAAATGAGCTCACAGAAACTAAATTTTATATCTGAAAAAAAATACAACTCGGATGTAACAGAGGCAGAGATGTTCTTACTGACCTCCTCCTGATTTCAAAATTCTCTGATCATTCTGACTCTAAAATTCTTAATCTTTCTATTATAAGAAATTTAGGATAAAACATAGGATGCCCACAAATTCTTGCTCATCCAATTGTCAAAATTATACCTGAGGAAGGAGGGACTAAAGGGAAACAGAACTCAGAAAAGTCATCAAAATGAACAGTAATTACTATAATAATAAAAGTAATACTCCTGCTGGTACAAGAAACCAAATTGATTGTGTGCAGATTATAATCGCCATTTTCGTTGGCACAGAATTATTTACAAAATTCCATGATATTTACCTAACTTCATTCTCACAAAAACATTAAAACATTACATTCTTCCCTTTCCACCAGTAAAGGTGTTACAGAAATTCAAGGAGCATGTGTAAGGTCACACAGAAAGTTTATGTTTCTAGAACCCATGTCGTCTCTCCAATATGCTGAGTCCAGAATGACAACTTTATGTTCAAGCCAAAAAGTCCCATATATAAAATATAAAATAAATAGAAGTCCAGTTCATGAGGGTCTGTTTAAAATACTTCACTAAAAATATAGTTAAGCTTTAGCTAGTTTGAAAGTCAGCTCCATGGGATATTACTAAATTATATCGCCTCTTTGTATTTCAGAAAAGGAGCCTGTCAAGCCTTCTCAAAGGCTTTTTCCTTCAATTAACCAGGAACTATTTCTGCTTTAAATGACTTCCTAATGTTAATTTTTGCCTCCCTTTTACTGATTGAATTGACCAAAGCCCTTCCAGTAACTTTTCTTTTGACAAAATATAACCTTTAATTGACCTTTATTAATTTGGCAAATTGAGACAATATTGCTCATCTCTCCTCCATTTCTTAGGCAGGAAAACTTTCTCATGAGTGTTTTTTTTTTTTTTTGGTCCTTTCTCCTCTCATGATCTTTTCATATTCTTTTCTTTCTCTCTCTGATCTGTCCTTTCATTTATTAGTATTTGGTTTTCAGTGGGAGAATAGAAGCTGCTGGGTTATAATGGGGAACACATACATTTTTAGGATCAGGTTGAACCAGATCTAAAAGCACAGTGACACCACTTCAAAGCCACAAACGTTGAACAAAGGACTGAACTTCTCAGAGAGACAGTTTTCTCATCCTACAGAATGACAACAATAATAACAACCTCACGGAGAGCTAGTGAGGAATAAAATTTTAAAATCTGTGCAACTGGAGTGCATCGACTAGAATATAGGAGGTATTTAGTAATTGGAATGGTTGGTATAGATGAAAAAGAATAGTTGCCTACACTAACTTTTCAACTTTGGATCAGTAAGTAGCTGGTAAATTGTTGTGTCAAGGTGTGCTGACCTTATTATGGGGAAATTGAATCTCTCCTTAAAATTAAAACAAATAATAAACAACACCATCTTTATTATTCCTTATGCAGTGCACCAGATATGTTGACACCATCTTTGAGGAAAGAAAGTTTTCTACTTCTTTTATATTATTTTTTTTTCTTTTTGGCAAAAGGCATTGGCATATATCAGGAAAGCAGCTGCAAAAATGTTAGAATTTTGACAGTTTGGGGCTGCTTGTCCTTGTCTTTTTATTCCTGTCACAATCATTCTCGAAAATAGTCTCCTTGCAACAATGGAAAAAATATATAACCAGGTAGTTCATTTTCCAGCTCCTATTTTTCCCCATGAGTTTCAGAAAATTGGACCCTAGAGGCCTGGCTTTATCAACTGCTTGTAATACTGCCATGGAAATATGATCAGACACCCCGTCACTCAGCCCTTTGTCAGGTACCAATAACAGCAGTGAACACATCCACTTAAATATGACTTGGGTCAAAGAAAATGACCATAATAACAGTTAGGTAGTCAGCACCTTAACAGAAAATCTGAAATAAAGTTGCGTAAGTAAAGGTAGATTATTTATATTTGCCTAGGTTTATGTTGTTCAAACTTGGTCACGTATTAATTTAGAAGGAATTCATTTAGAAAAGTAGGTACCTGTCAGGATATTTATTGGATGCAATGGGATTTGATAATTATATAATACATATTATTTTTGCTTTAATTTTTTTAAAACCAAAAATTTTGACAAATTTTTATTAGGAAAATTTATTTTGTTCCACAAAATATCCATTAACCAGGCAACTTAACATCAACTGTGTCTTTATTTAATGTAACATCAACTTGTCAGATTTTTAACCAATTTTCTCTCTATAACAGTGAGAATACAAAAGTCTTCTCTCAGAAACATAATTTTCCAGAGGCAAGACATCAAAATTCAATAGCATGAAGTTGCTTATAGAAAATCTCTTTTTAGCCTCCTGTTTAATTTCTTAAGGGATCAGCAATACTGATCCCTTAAAGAATATGGTAACATATTTATGCTCTTCCTTTATTTGTGTTTACAGTAGTTGATTTCTGATGCAGCAGTCTATTGTAGTACCTTAACTCATTTTTAAAGTGTGAAAATTCAAATGATATGCAAATTCTAGTCCTACTAAAGGTGCTGAGGTTTTTAGCTATCGAATCTGAAAAGGATTCTCCTAATGATATGTTGAATATATTAGTAAAGACTAAGTAACTTATACCAAAGTGCAAAATAACTCAAACTCTTTTTTTGTGTTAATTCACTTATCATCCTCCAAGTTCATTTATGTTGTCTTGCATGACAGGATTTACTACTGTTTTTAAGGCTGAAACATACCCACTTGTGTGTATACTGCACACACCACACACACACACACACACACACACACACACATACACATACCTGTAACAGACGGTTACATTGTCTTCATCTATTCATGGAGAATTTGGTTGTTCTCATATCTTGGATATTGTGAATAATGCTTCAATGGACATGGGAGAGGCAGATACCTCATTGACATATTGGTATACATACTCAGAACTAGGCTTACTGGATCATATAGTAGTTCTATTTTTATTCTTTGAGGGTCTCACTTATGTGTGGAATTTTAAAAAGTGAAATTCATAGAAACAGAGAGTAAAATGGTGGTACGAGGAGATGGAGAATGGGGAGACATGGAAGATGTAGGTCAAAGGATATAAAGGTTCAGTGGGTTATAGTATACAAAAGTTCAGGTAGGACAAATAAATTCAAGAGAGCTACTATATAACATGGCAATTATAGTAAATAACAATATATTGTAGGCTTGAAAGGGCAAAGAGATTAGATTTTGTGCTCTCATCAAAAAAATGATGAATCTGTGAGATAATGTACAGGTTAATTAGTTTGATTTAACTATTCCATATGGTTAACATATACACTAGAAATAAATATATGCATATATAATCTATGAAATGAGAAAATGTCCTCAGGGTATATTTGTCTTCAAGTGGACAGGGAGTTTAATTACTTAGCGATTGGCATTCCCATTCCCTTTCCTCTGTTCTGAATTCAACAAATATGATTTAGCAGATACTGAATATGAGGTATTTGCCAGCTGCTGTAGTGAAAAGCAGAATGGAAGTCATGCTATATGTATGTATAAAAGTACCAAAGGGAATTTCACTCTTACATATATGTAGGAAGTACCAGTTTAAAATTTAAAAAATGAAGGAGTGAGAGGAAGATCAGTAGAGTTGAGGAAGGAGAATAAGGGGAGAGAGAAAGGGGGGGAAAAGATGAGTGGAGATTGAAATAAAATTTCTGTGTTCAACATGTTTATTGGACATTTATTGTATTAGGAGGTGGCAGTCACTACTGGGTGCACCATCTTATAGCATGTGCAGATGGTCTTCCCATTCATCCAGAACAAATGAGGAGGTTTGTTAAGAAAGGGTAGTAAGTTTACACAGACAGTAAGAGTTAGAGTGTGTAGTCTTGTAATTCTAGTGGCAATTCCAGTTAAGCTTCTACAAAATATCTGTTGACCACAAGAAATGATCCATGTGAAAACATAAACTAAAACCATTACCCACTCATGCCGCAGGATTGTCGTGACTAAGGCATTTCACACTATGATTTCACATTTTCTACTTTTATTGTCTCTTCTTCCTCAAATATGGGCCTTTATTATCTCTCCTCTGTTATATCCCTTTACTCTTCCCTTAGGGATTTTATCTAGTTATGACCTAAACCCCCAAATCTCTCGCAATCGATGTGTGAATGTGTGTGTTTCTGTCTATATGTATCCATTTCTGACCAGTATTTCCTTTTAAATTTCCATCTACCAAGTTATCTATTTTCTAAAGTTTTAAAATTTATACACTCTTTCCTAAAACTCACACTTCCCTGTAATTTATATTTTATTTAATGCTCTGAACATTTTCTAGTTCCTCAGGCTCAACCTCATAGTGTCATCCTACATTTTTCTTCATTCCTATATTCAGTCAATCGCTTATTCTTTACAGCAGGGTTTACATTTTTTCCTTCTCTGCCAGCCTCCCTACTAAAATTTGGTGCTTCATGACATCAATTCCAAACTTTGGTTGTAGTTTTCATTCTCCTGTCTCCTTCTGCATGTCAGTGCCAAAACTGTCAGTTGAATATATAGACATTTAATATCACAGAGCTGGCATTCAAATTCTACCCTAATACTCTTCCTGCTTATTTCCTACTTTGTCTCCAAAAAAGGGCTGGGGATACTTTTGTCTAACCCTAAATGATCTGCTGCTAGTCAATTGTTATCTTATAAACAAAGTCCAAACTTTCTGATCACTGTCCGTTTGTTCATGTTAATTCTCCAGTTACTTTTTCAAATTCTACCTGGTTTGTGAGGCTGAGATAAATTCACAGTTTTTTTGTTTTGTTTTATTAACCTTTGCCTTGACCCACCAACCTCCAGACCTTCTACTCTGGCATAGTGGGTATGCTGGAAAGATGAGTATGGTGAATAGATAATTAAATTGATAAACTTTCTAAAGTCCAAATGAATGGTATTGATTAAAAAACTTTAATGTAGATTATTTCTGACATCAAAATTTCTCTTTGAGAAGGCCCCATACTATTCAGTTACATAACTGAAGAACAGAAACCAGCCTGATTTTCTGCATAAAGGTTGTGCTAGGGCAGAATCCTTGTTCAATATTTGTAGTCTATACATAAAATTGAATTCAGAAACTTACTAGAACACAGTGGAATTATTTTAAATGTCATGGAATAACAAACACAAAAAATTAGGTCAGCAAGTTACAAAACATTGTACTATTTTCACCCTTAATTAGGAATGTAATAGACCAAGACCTAAGTTTTTGCTTTCTTTCTGGATAAGCGTCTCACTGTTGATATCTGTGCCATGTGACTTGCTGTCTGATAAAATGGGAATGGAGATGATGCGTCTTTTCCACGTAAAAGAATTTAAGGTGCATGTAAGAATCCCATTGTTCCCTTTTGCTGCAGCAGTCCCAAACACAAACTTACATGATAACATCATAAGAGTGGTGTAGAAATCAAATCAGGGCTCTGAGAAATACACTAGGCATTCTGTTGTATTCCTTTTGAAATATATATATATATATATATATATATATATATATATATATAAAACACATCAGAAGCTTATCATATAATTATAAAACTAACAAGCTACTAATTTTGATTTTTTATATTAGTCTGAATTTTTAGAAAATAACAAATTTGACTGGGCAAGGTGGAACTTGCCTGTAATCCCAGTGACTCAGGAGGCTGAGGCAGGAGAATTGTGAGTTCAAAGCCAGCCTCAGGAAAACTGAGCTGCTAAGGAACTCAGTGAGACCCTGTCTATAAGTAAAATACAAAATAGGTCTGGGGATGTGGTTCAGTGGTTGCATGCCCCTGAGCTCAATCTCCAGTACCCACCCCACCAAAAAAAAAGAAAAAGAAAAAGAAAGAAAGAAAGAACGAAAGAAAGAACAAAAGAAAGAAAGAAAAGAAAATAACAAATTTACTGAATGTAGGTTGGCAGAGGGAGTGAGATGAGAAAAGTTACCAATTGTTATAATCACAAAGGTTCAAACACTTGAGAAGGCTTCTAATTCAACTGCTTCATCTTATAGATGAGGAAATACAAAGTCATAAATATGGGTAAAAGTAGAGAGGCAAGAATCTGGGTTTCTTGGTTTCTAATTCCAGGCACATCTTGCCATATAAAGTTGCCACTAAAGGGATGACATTATTCTCTAAATTTATCTCTTTAGCTGTCTAATTATTCTAACTACAAATTATTTTGTCATGATCATCAAAACAGTAGAGTAAAATAGGCTAAATTATTAACAGTATACTTTAATAATAGATATTAACATTTACTTTATGATGAATTAATGTGAACCAATGACAAATATCAATCTCTCAAAACTGAGTTCCTAATGAATAGAACATTTTGCTAAGAATTAGAGAAACAGCAAAAATTTTAAAAACTAATATTCTCCATTCTCAAATAATTTCCACCCCAAGGGTATAGAATAGAAGCATTATTGATACTAATGAACTACATGTATATTGGTAATTCAGAGTAATGTAGGAGGCCTCTGGAAATGCAGAGAGAAGCTAGTTGAGGAAAGATATCCAAAAGGAGACTTTAACTGACCTCATATTTGAAGCATCATTTGGAGAAGTATTTCAGATATATAAGGGGTGTGGGGTGTGGGATTATATTCTGGAGATACTGACTGTTTTAATAGCATTAAAAACATTTTAAAAGCATGACACAGCTGCCAGAATATGAATATGGCTGAAATTTGTGGCAGGAAATGAGGTAGGAGGCTAAGGCAGAAGCAAGGCACAGTTGTAGAAAGTTGTTGTTTCTTAAATATTTTGAACCTACATATGACAGTCACAAATTGTTTTTCTTTTTTCTTTCTTTCATTCTTTTTCTTTTTCTCTAATTTTTTTTTTTTGCACCCGGAATTGAATCTGGGGATGCTTAATCACATGCCTACCCCTTTTCCCTTTCTATTTTTAATTTTAAGGCAGTATCTTGCTAAGTTGCTTAGGGCCTTGCTAAGTTGCTGAGTCTGGTTTTGAACTTGTCATCTTCCTGCCTCAGCCTCCCCCAGTGCTGGGATTCCAGGTGTGCATTACTGTGCCCTGACACAATTATTTTTGAAAAATTTTGTACATTTTACTGTTTTGACTTTGAAAAATAATTATTTTCAGATGAATAGATGAGTTAATTGGGCTCATGAATATTGATTTTTCCAAATAAAATAATCACACTTAAATGACATATAGCAAAGAATATTAACAAAACTTGCATTGTCATATGACATTATCCATATACTTTCTAGGACAAAATGATTCCGTGGTAGTTATTTTCATAATTTTAATGATGAGTTGCATAGACATTATTACATAGGATTTTTAATTTTTGTACACCAAAGAAAATTTGTGATGTTTGTTAAAATTAACTTGCATTTTGAGTGTGTGTGTGTATGTGTGTGTGTGTGTGCGCGCACACACTTGCACATATACACACATGCAGACATGTGTTTAGGAAGATAAAGCAGATATTTTTAAAGAATTAGTTGAAACTTTCAATTATATAATCCTACCTTTGATTTTCCATATTTCTTGTGAACACCCAGCAAGGACATGTTACAAAACCATATAGTAGAGGATGTAGACAAGCCCCGATTCTGTTCCATGTAAGACTCAGTGTCATTAAGATTCCAGAGCTTCATAGGGGAAGACAAGGGAAAGATCTATTAGAACTTGGTGGGAGGCAGGAATTGAGGGAGGAAACTGAACCCTTAGACCTGCCCTTTCTCTAAGGGATCATATTATATAATTCATTTTCTCAAACAAGGAACTTTTGTAGTTTCCATTTTGCTCCATATATTTGAAATGAACTTTTATGACTAACTTTTGCTAATTAAACCATATTGTGATGGGATTTTTTGTCCATTTATTCATTTAAGTTCATTTATTTAAGCTTTTCTCACTACAATTGTCTATATATATATATATATATATATATATATACATACATACACACACACATATATATTACTATATGCAGTTTTAAGTTTCATAACCTACTGACAATAATTTTGTCAATGGCCTATGCTATTCTGGCCTATTCTGGTTTTAAGGAGGAAAATTGAAACAAACAGGAATGTATAGATATTTATGAAGATACACTTTATTTTACTGAAAATAAAATAGGCAAACTGTATAAAGTAGGTAAAAGCAGGTGCAAATATTAGTGCTAGGTAAGTAAAATTTCTCTGAAAACCATTATTGTTTAGATATAAGCTTCTTGTTCAGCCTTTCACATTTCCTTTAGCTGTAATAATGATATTCTCTCAGTACTTCGTAATGCCTTTATCATGGCATTTACATTATTGAATTCTAATCTGTTAATTAAATTGGAGAGATCAGAACTTATTCTTATATTTTACATACAACATAAGGAAAGGTTTTGAAGAAAGATTGCTAAATAATGAATGAAAAAATGAATGTGTGATTATTATGATTATAGAGTGAAATATATTGGATTAATTATTAGAAATAATATTATTTATTTTGTGAGCTATTACAAGAAATTGGCATTTAGACTATACATATTATATTTTTCTAATATTTTACTAAATAGAAAAAATTTTATACTCATTTTGATGCCCCTCAAGAGTATACTGGGGGCATATGACAAAGTAAACTGGCAAATATTAATAGATAGTATTAATAATAATCTTCTTACATGAGAAATATTGCTGGGAACACTGGATATCCTGAGGATAAAATTGTGCATAAATTCAAGGTTTTATTAACACTTTGTAACTTATATGAATTTTATTGTATAAATAATTATAAAAACCAACAAAGAATGGTAGCTCTTGCGACCTGTTTTTTTTTTTTTACCTGATATGAATAAGTAAAATAACGGGATTAGTCATAGAGATTATTTTATTAATAATAAGTCAGTGTTTCTATATTTACATCCTTCTAGCAATAATCTGAAGCTTTCTGTATCTGATTTTTGTTTACAATTGTTTTTGTTTTCTACTCACGAGGAATGTTTCATCAAATTCAATACCCCAGGCAGCAGAATATATTGAAGGATCTATAGCAAATTTTAGATGAAATAGCTTCATCCAGTGTGAGTTTCAGAAAATAATGAGTATTGTGAAATGAGAGAGAGAGAGTGTGTGTTAGGATTTTAGAAGGCATAAACAGCAAGCTTATGTAATTAGGGTGGGGGAAAGAGCAGAATTTAAATTGCTCTAAAATATATTGTTATATGCATTTATATTTATTAAAACAGAATGGGTAAAAATTCAATAAAACTGATTAATTTAACATTAACTTGTAAATTAAAAAGATGCTTCCTTTTAGGATTTCTGTAAAGCATAGCATGTGACTGGCCAGCTAGAACACACGTGACCTATCTTCCCAGTAGCTGGGGCATTAGCAATGCTTTAAATAACGTGTTTCCTGTGATACCTCTCCTTGTACCTAAAACCAGGTCACTCAGCACTATCCCCAGAATGGATTTGTGATTATTTACAGATTCAACATGTACTCTCTAATATACCACAGCTGTGGCTAGGATTTATGATTTTATATAATTCTTACTGAGTACACTTGAGGTTGTCTTTCTATTGCACAATATGTTTTTCAATACAAAATTAGCTTTTATTTTCATGTGGTTGCTTTCACCCTTAAAATATCTCACATAGGGAGAGTAATAGGAGCTGTATAAACTGTCTGTAGGAAGAAGCTGGAAATATGATCTGAAAGAGATTCAAAAAGAAGGTCTATTGTGGAAGGTCCTTCTGTGGAAAAAAAGCATTGGGCTCACGTGTCAATATTAAGTTAGCTCTCTATGCCAGGAACATCTCTTATGGTTGTTCAGTTTGTGTTCTGTTGAAAGGCATCCTGCAGGGGAGAGAAACTGAGAGCAGCCATGTACTCTTGCTTGGCAGTATATCCTGGGATGATGCTACATTAGCTATAGGAAAGGCCCATCATAATTGCAATTTACACCCTACTCCCAGTTGGGTGCCTCATTTGCTTGACAGATTTTTTTCTTTTACATAAATGGTTTTATATCCCCATTCTTCACTTTCAGCCAATCCAGTAAAAACTTGCTTTTACTTGCTTTGTAGCTAACGCCTACTCTGCTTCTTGGGTTGCCTCTCACTCATGAGTCAAGCATGGCTTTCCATCTGCCCCACTTTCTCAGGCTATATTACAGGGGAAATTTTTCCATCAGTCTTTTCTTTTTGAAGTGAATAGTACCTCTATCTTTTTTTTAATCAATTTGCCCTATGTGCAAGTTGCCTGATAATTTTAAATTTCAATTTTCTCTTCTGTAAATAGTCCCTAACTTGTAGGATCATTGGAAAATTCCCATGAAGTCTTTGTTATTACCCATGTTCTATGGTTCCTGAATTCCTCACAAAAGACCACCATTGGCTCAGAGACCATTCTAGTCTCTGAATATGCTCCTTGGCATGCAGCTTATCAAGCCTCTTCCGTCATGTCAGGTTCCTTCTTTGTGTAAGGAAATAATGAGCTCAGTTTCTAAGAAAGCCAGCTTTGCACTCAGACTGCCTGGGTTCGATTTCCAGTCTTATACTCATCTGATCTTTACATGAATAGTTGACCTTTTGAACCTTAGGGTCTTTTAGTTTGAGGATTCATGACACATTTTGATTGGTTGTAAATATTGAGATGATAGAAAAGGGTGTTTAGTGGCATGCTATGTCCTAAACAGATACTCAATTGTTTGCTGCTACCACTGTTTTACCTCATTCCTCAGGAAAAACCATCTGTTCAATAGTGGAATAGTTCTTGAGGTGAACTTGCTAAGAAGTATTTACCAAATTCTAACCTATGGATGAGCAGTTAATAAATTCTGATTAAAGTTTATATGCACACAAACTCACAAAGAAAAATACCTATACTTTCAAGAAAAGCTGGCTTTAAAAAGGCATATGTGTTTATATACACTGGATGAGTTTCATGTCCTTTAATAAGTTAGTGTGCATTAGTAGACTGCAGTGGATACAGTATATCCTATACTAACTTACACAATCATTTTCTTCTTTACATGATTTTCAATGAAGAGTCTGCAAAAATCTCATTTTTTTAAAATCGTAATCCTGAGCAATCTTCTTTAAATAAGGAGATATTAATAAATTTGGCATCTTTCAGACAAACTGCACCACTTCCACATTCTTTTATTACTAAAACGAGTGGATTGGCATACAGAGATAACCAAGAAACTCCATAAAACATAAGATCATTTTTATTTAGCCTCCACTACTGATGCCTAACTTGAACTGAATGGCCTTTTCAAGTGAGCATACAAATATTGTGAAATGAACCCTTCAAAGCTTTATTTGTCTTGATATCATGGGCAAAAACATTGAATAATTTCACTTAATTAAAAAGTTCACAAAGTAGAAAATAATATCAATCAGTTAAATACTATTCACTATATGCTGGAGTATTTACATGTATTAATTCACATAATTCCAACCAATCCTGTTGAAAGAAATATTTTATATCTATTTTACAGATAAAAAAATGAAGGCATATAGAAGTTAGGTAATTTGCTGCAGGTTGCACTCTACTCTTTTGTAAGTGTTCTAGAATTTAAAAGCATGCAGTCTGACTTTGAACCCCAGACTCTAAAGAAGTGTGCTCATATTGACTTTTAAAACATAATCTTGAAATTAAATCCATACTGAAAATTACTGGCTCAAGGAGCTATCTATGGAAATCAAAAGCAAATACATTGATTAAAAAATTAATATGTAAATACTGCATGTATATGTAACTAAATACAGTTCAGAATTTTCTAATAGATGATCCTTTGAAAAAAGTTCAGTTTACCCATCATTTTATTTTGCTGGGTAACAAAAAAAAATTTTAACTTCTTGCTCCACTTTTTAAATTATAAAAAATTACTAGGATGTTGTACAATGGGAACTGAAATGTGAAGTGAAAGAGTCATTGATATTTGATCCTAAGATCAGAGTTCATATTTCAAATTTTAGTAGTACAGTTAACTGCCTGCATGTCTTTGCCATTCAGCTTTTTTAAATGTGTAGTTTCTACATTCACAAAATTAAGATATTCACTCAGTTCTTAGACGTTCTAAGGACTTGAATTTATAATATATAAATTGGATGGAAAAGGAGAGCTGCTTCTAGTGTCTTTCTTCTAGGACAAAACTTACAAAACTACATGGTGTTCTTTGTTAGACTGAAATGTGTGACCTCCCAGCCTACTCCCTACTGAGATGTGATAATGTGTGCCCAGACAAAGCAGGAAAAATTTTGTGGACCAACCAGTTCGAGGAAGGGGTGATATATAGGGAAAATTTCTCACCACCTTTATTTTTCGTTTAGATTCAACAAAAGAGAGATGGAAGAGAATTTCAGATAACCCATACATAGATCAATCTGTATTTTAGTACTTCTCTACTTGCTCTAAATGCCTGAGTAGTAAACTGTAGTATTATACTATAGAAGAATCAACAATATTGCCTATATGAATTTCCTATGTTGTTCAAGACGGTGTTTATGCTGTTATGTGAGGAGAATGATCAATCCATAACTCTATTGCTGTCAGTCTCCTGAACATCCACTGTGGTCAAGATATCTGTACTGAAATGCAGTGGATGGATAATCATGAATAATGAAAAGGGATGAAACTGTATTCATGGCAGTAGAACCAACCTGTTTTTCCTAATGTTCCATTGCCATCATCACCGATGACATCCAGATATCATATAAATAATGCTTCCATGGAAGCATTATTTATATGATGTATAAATTATTCTATAATTGTACGACAGGACACAATTATAGATTCCTGACAGATATTTCCAGACTCCAGGGAAAAGAACTGAAATATTCTATTTTGCTCCATTTATAAGATACTGGGCACATTTACTTTATATTTCATTGTGTTTTTCAGACTCAGCATTGAAAAAATTAAAAAAAATAATAATAAGTAAAGCAAACTCCTCACAATGACAATACTCCTCTACTATTAGATATCAGTGTGTTACTTTATGCATACCTAATTTTGTTTAGAACCAGCAAAATGACAGTATATCTCACCTATGCCTATTTCCTCTTTGTAGTTTCCTGTATTCTTCGAAATTCGGTGTGCTGACACCATAAGGCCCTGCAGTGCTTGGCTTAGAAGTTTATTATTACTGTAATGAATCTTAAAACAGCATATAGGACACACTCCAAAGTATGAGGAACCTTTATGTGATAATGGAAAACAAATCAGTAATGCTAATATTCTTGCATTTGAAGAAGTCCGTGATTACAAATGCATGAAAACCTGGCACTTAGTGTAAGAGTGAAATAAGGATGAAAGCTTTTCACTGGTGGTTGTCAAAACATTTTTTGAAATTCTCAGGCCTGGAAAATTAGCTTACTCTCATCACAGCAGTCTTTTGCTATGAAAGCCATTATTTTAATTTCTTATTGCAATTCCTATTGAAAAGTCAAGCTCTGAAGCTTCTTTTTGTTTTACATAAATCAAACATGATAATAGATATGGTATGTCTTTATATGACAGATATGACTAATGTCAGAAATAGGAAATGAGATGTCATTTCTATGGAAAGTTATCCTGCCCCCATTTCAGAAAAAAATAAACTAACATTTTTTAATGATTTTACTTTTTGCTGTGTCCTCTTGTTTCTAATGATTTTACTTTTGCTGTGTCCTCTTAGATGGATTGTCTAAAATGTAAATGATTGTTTAGGAATGAACAAGCTTGAGATTGATTTTCAATGCCTTGTGTTGAAGTGGTTCTATGAATTGGGAAAACCTTGTCAAATTTCTGTGAAGGACCTTTTTCTCTTCTCATTCAATGTGTAGTGACTTTGCCTTGTGAGTAATTTTGTATTGAAACCATGATAATAAGTCTTTTAGAAGCAGGCATTTATTAAGAATATTGATATTTAAGGAAAGATAGAAAATTCTAAAAAAGATAAGATAAATGAGAAGACAAAAAGAAGACAATAAAATGAAGCCAGTCAATCTTACTATTCTGGAAGCTTTAGAAAAATATTTTAGATTCAAAATTTTCAGTATTTATAGGATACCTTTTGAAAAACAACACTGATTACAAATTACTTGGGCAATAATATTCAATGACTTAAACCAGTTGCAATAATTTCTTACCACCAAATCACTTCAATGATGCTTTTATAAAAGTATTTGAGCATGGTTGTGTAATTCCATGTCAAGTAGGGATTCTCACCATTTCTGAATTCAAAAGTTGCATGCACACCTGAAAAAGCCTGAAATTCACCCAATGATAATGAGAGCAGGCCAGCAGTATTTTATTCATAAATGCATGAGGGTTTATTGCTGGACAAAAAAGCAAGCTCATAGGTCAGTGTTCTTCAAGCAGTGTGGGTGGTAGTAAACATGTTATTTTCTTAGCCTCCATTGCCACCTTAACTACTTTGAAAGTGACACTGATAAAAAGCATGTTAGCGGGGATATTCTTTAGGCAGCATTTCCTTGGTCTTCTACTCTTTGGATAGAAATCAAATACAGGCTAAAATGTATGATCTCATCATAGACCCTTGGATATTTGTGCTCAAACACACCTTGCACTATCATGCAACTCTGAAGCCAAGGTCCATAGGAGTAGTCTTTCTATAAAGGATCAGTTAGTACTTTACAGTGAGGATAAAAAGAAGAGCTCTGCTAGCCAACTTCTTTTGAACTTGTTGCTTAATATTATACTACCTTTGAATAAGCTGAATGCCAGCCCTGCTCCTCTTGAAAAAATCAGAGATAAATATTCTCTTTTATGAAAAGGATATGGAATTATAATCATGATCTGTGACAGTCTTAAAAATATATGACCCTGCTTCCTGACATCCCTTAAAGATCTCCCAATCAATTATTCTAAAAATGTAATAATTTTGGTAAATATTTTCTATTTTTTAATTGAACTGTGGTTAATAATTTTAATTCACAGTTACTTGGAATGAACTTGAAATATTTAGGCTGTAAGATATAATACCAATCAAAGTGAACGTATATTTTTCATTTCTTTTAGAAAGCAGGGTTTTCAATCTTATTTGAAATGCCTATTTTTCATTTTCCACACAACTCTATCTTCAAAACAATTTTAGAATCAATTTATAGTCCCAAATATGTCAGTACTGAATTGGTCAGTAGAGGGATACATTTTAAATATAGTAACAGAAATAATTAACTGTTCTCAGTGAAACACTTTCAGACATTTTCTATCACTACTGGGACATCTCAATGTTTCAAGATAGATCAAAATGATCCCTTCCATATTATGAAAGACTGAGTTATGAGATTATCTCAAACTAAGTGGTAATTAATAGTGGTACATAAATATCTCTTATGAATCTTACACTCCAATTCCGTTCTAAAATAGTTTTTATGGTCTACATATATTTACCATAGTTCAATGACTTTTTACCATTAAGAAATTAAGCTCTGCTGTCTCTTATTTCTTGCAGACAGAAAATAATTTTAAAAATTGTATATGATAGCAGTGACTGATGTCAGAGAAGAAACTTACGTGACATTTTTCTTTGGGCAGCTAGTTGGTCTACCTATTGGAAGAAAAAAAATGTCTTTTTTTCCTAACGTTTCTACTTTTGTCTAGGTATTTTTTCTTGGGAGGTGGTCCCAGGGACTGAACTCAGGGGTACTTGACCACTAAGCCACAACCCCAGTGCTATTTTGTATTTTATTTAGAGACAGGGTCTCACTGAGTTGCTTAGGGCCTCACTTTTGCTGAGGCTGGTTATGAATTCGCAATCCTCCTGCCTCAATCTCCCGAGCTGCTGGCATTACAGGAATGTGCCACTGCACCCAGTTTGTGTAGGTTTTTATAAGACAAAAATTATAGTTTATGATAGAACGCGATAGTATGACACAATGAAATTTTATATTCGACCAAGAAAAAAATCATGTCAGTCAAACAATGCCATTGAGGGCTGGGGATGTAGCTCAGTGGTAGAGCAACTGCTTAATCCACACAAGGCCCTGGATTCAATCCCCAATACCACCAAATAAATAAAAAGAAAGAAGGAAAAAGAAAAAAAGAAAACCCTAACATTAAACAACAACAACAACAAAAAATGCCATTGAGTATATTAAACTACTCTATTTCAGAGTGTTAGGATATTAAAAAGAAAAAAATTGTACCTTAAAATCAATTAAACGCATTACTATAAAGCCTGTTTTCTACATATTTGACATTAATTTTAACTAGTTTACTTCTTAGTAATTGAGCTTTGATTTTAATATACTTTAATTTTTGGCATCTTTGTGAATATTTTGGCACAGCCCAGAACAGTGAACCTTTATTTTAATACCAACTGCAAATAATCGACTAAAAACAAAGTAATGTTTTTAAAATCCTGGTACATAGCTTCATTTACCCTGGAGATTTTTTCAAGAATCACAATTGCAGATTTTGCCCTTTAAAAATTACCTTGGATCAATACGCATTCTCCACTGTGCAGTTTGGTACCTACATCATTATAATGCTATATCTTGTTGATCAGATTCTACTGAACGAATAAGGTATTTGGTGAACATGCTATTCATTTTAAGTCCAAATCTCAAATTCTTGCTAGTGGAATGAATAAAAACTAAATTATATGTCAGCTAAGTTTAAATTTCACAGTTTCATAGAACAACCCCAAATTTTCCAAATTTGGAAAATGAAAAGCAGATTTTAAAGAATCAAATAGAAGATACTGAGATTGGAATTTCTACTATAGTAAGAGGATATACTCAGCTTTAAGCAGGAGTGTGGTTTTGAACTGTCTTTGACTTCCCAAATAAAACAATAAAGGAGTTTTTTCTAATCTTTTAGATACCATCCTTTATTTTCTATATGCTTACCCTCTCATGTAACAAAACATTTTAAAAGAGAGATCTAAACAGTGGGCTATCTCATCAATCACTATTGTTATTAAATATTTCCCAACATATTTCAGATTACTTTTTAGTTTTGAAATAAAAGCTCAATAGCTCATATAGTCAAAATTATAATAGCTACATCCTTAAAAAAATGGACTTCACTGAGTTTTTCCCACTACTGCTACTTAGTTTACACTTACTGTAGACAAAAAAAAAGAAAGAAAAAAGATTGTTCTATTTTCCTTCAGAATTTGAGAAATTTGTCCTCCTTTATCTAATATCCAGGAATAATGATCTGTCTTAGGAACACTAATTTGATAATAATGTTTTCTTGATACATTTTGCCCCAATTAACTTTCATTTAATAAAGAGTAATCTCTGTATCTTTCAAGGGGCAGGCCCTGTGGGGAGTCAGAATGAACCTTGGACAGATTTCAGAAAACCTGGATCTACTCATTACTGGTATCTGGCATATAAAAATACATTGAAGTATTTCATAGTGCATAAATTAGTAAATGACCACTGTAATAATGAACACACTAAGCTCCATCCTCCTGTTGTTCACCAAGTGACTGAGATCAATCATTAAACAGAAAGTGAGTGGATCGTTGGGAAGTTTGAATGTAAGTCATCACTGAAGCCACAGTGATGATGAGAATTTGAGGTTACTGGTCACATTTCAAGAAGTTTGTAAATTAAGATTTCCATTCAACCACTAAAAAATAAGCACTAAACCTCTCTACCTTATTCCAGTTTTTTCACCTAATATATGTGGATAATGTAAAATTAAGATCTGGTAAAATCTGAATTAAAAAAAAAGTAGATTTGACTGCTAACCTCACAATGCCTACTCTTCTAGTAGTGGCTCAACTAGACTAGATGTTACAACTTATGCTGTTTTGTGACTTCAGTATTGCTCAAGTTTAGTCATGCATGTATATACTTAATCACTTAAATTGTGAAATCACAGCAAAATTATTTAACTCAGTGGATTTCATCATCTTGGATCACTAAAGATTTTTTTTTCTTGCCTTTCCTGTAGCTTACCCACCCACCATTATCATATGGTATGTTATAACTAAAATAAATCAATCTTATGCTGGTTGTTACTGTGTGAAAACATTTTTAGACTTGGATACCATACTCTTTTAAGGAAGAGAGAAAGGCAAGATTGTCAAATCTTAATACAAAATATTTTTATTTACTAATGTGGACTAAAATAAATACAACCTTAGATAATCTCTTTTTGAGATATAATTAACACAATTTACATAAAATAAAATTCACAGCCTGGTGCACTGACACACGCCTGTAATCCCAGTGGCTCAGGAGGCTGAGGCAAGAGGGTTGCTAATTCAAAACCAGCTTTCAGCAGCTTGGTGAGGCCCTAAGAATTCAGCAAGACCCTGTCTCTTCTAAATAAAATATTAAAAAGGGTTGGGGATGTGGCTCAGTGGTTAAGCATCCCTGGGTTCAATCCCAATACCAAAAAAAAAAAAAAGAAAGAAAGAAAGAAAGAAAGAAAGAAAGAAAGAAAGAAAGAAAGAAAGAAAGAAAGAAAGAGAAGGAGAGAGAGAGAGTGTGTTCAATTAGAATTGCTAAATGACAAAAATACTTTGCTATCATCTCCAAAATGTAGACTTCTTGGATGCAATTCTTTTCCTTTCCCAGAGATGAAGCTAACTTAAAAGAGTTTCCTTCTTTCATATAGACACAAAGAAAACTTAATAAGGTCTGAGAATCATGTCTTCCTATTTTCTCCATACTTCGAGAATATAATATATTGAATTTTCTAGATGGTTCTGATTTCAAATCTTTTGTACTATTTTCTGTTCACATATCAGGATATGTGTGCTTGGGTTTTACAGACTTGAAGTTCTTATATATTGTAGAATTATTTCCAATAGAGGAACATTCAGTTCTTCTTGCATTGCAAATGGAAATTCCAATATCATTTTCCTCTGGAAACTTATGGTATTTAGGTAGAAATTAATTTGTCCTAAGACCAAATGCATTTTGTTAGGTATAAAGTTAATGTTATGAACTATCAAGGGAATATAATCTCACATTAAACTGTTACAATAGAAAAAAATGGTTGTTCCAATCAGCAAGTTTAGAAATATTTTTTGTGCTAACTTGCTAGTTACTTAATTAATATTAGTTGAAAAAATAGTAATAAATTTTTTAATTATTAAATGAAAAAACATAAATTGGGAATTAATTGACTGCCTTAAAGAAGTCCATTCTGAAGTTCTACAAACATTTTATGACATATAGTTGATTGTATTTTGAAAAAAAAATTACAAAAAGAAGTAATATAAATTTGTAACCTTCAAAAGGATTATACTTACAAAAAAGTGATTATGTTGAATTCTCAATTTCATCAACATTTTTGTGGTGTTGTGCACTTTAGATAGAGCTACCATGATACTTTCTATTTTCCCTCACAGTAAATGCTTGTGTGTTTTTACAATAGTGCCAAGTGCTTATCTCATAATAATTGTTGCAATGCTAAGCAGTCATTTTCTACTAGTACA
This sequence comes from Ictidomys tridecemlineatus, assembly GCF_052094955.1. NCBI lineage: Eukaryota > Metazoa > Chordata > Mammalia > Rodentia > Sciuridae > Ictidomys > Ictidomys tridecemlineatus. The sequence continues at coordinate 152,860,283 of NC_135480.1, read as the reverse complement.
TTCAGTTATAAAATGTTGAATCACCCATTTCTACCTACAAAGCAAGATGAACACTTAATTTCCTTTGGGTGTTCTGTGAGGAGATAATTTGAGAGAGTTCTTATGGTACTGCAGATGATCAGTTATTACAATATTAGTCTCTTAGTGTTACTAGATTTCTTCTTGATCTCTCTCTGCCTAAACACACTCGTTCCAAGTTTGATAGGAGGTGATAGTTATAGGGATATTTTGTATAAACTACACTCTAAAGAATCAATATTCAGAATAAAATTTGCTCACATCTTCAATAGATACTGTAAAAGAAATACTTAGCATTATTGGAAAATTTAGAAATAATACTTGTAGGTATTACATTTATGTAAATTTAAAATTTAAGAGCTTAAAATTCAATCCTAATGCTATCTTTGAGCCACAGAGAAGATAAACATTTCCATTTGGGGAAGAATTTTAAATATAAAACAAACATGATATGCAATATGCATACATGTACAAAGTTTAAAGAAAAGTGTAATTTTTTTGCTAACTCCTTTATGTGTACATTACATTAGTTTTCAATTTCTGAAGTGAAATAACTCCAGAGCATTTTAGAGGAAGAATAAACACTGTCTGTTTTATTGTGATTGGTTTGTCATAGTCCATTACTTAAAAAGTATATCTTCCACTATCTTTTAAAAAGGCTTAAGCAGATTAATTCAATGATAGCCTAAGATGACTTTGAGTTCTTTTGCCGGTCAAAGATCACAGTCTTAATAATTCCTAAAAATGAGGACTGCTATAAACTTTTTTATGTGTATTAATTCACTTAGTCCCTCATTAAGACCCATTTTACAGATGAATATACTTATGCACAAAAAGAATATAAATTATTTATAATTACTCTTTAGAGTAGAACATTGACTTGAAAATAGTTTCTAAAATAAAGACACATTATCGAAGGGTCAGTAGCAACAGCCAAGTTGTGTTTATATTTTTATTGTATTCATCTTAAACAGGATACAACACAGAATAAAGAATCCTTTTAAAGGCTGGGATTGTGGCTCAGAGGTAGGGCACTAGCCTAGCATGGGCGGGACCCTGGTTCGATCCTCAGCACCACATAAAATAAAGGCATTGTGTTGTGTTCATCTGCAATTAAAAAATAAATATTAAAAAATATTAAAAAAAGAATTATTTTAAGGTCTTCAATTGATCTCTTGAACATATTCTATAGTTCTGCACACTTAGTGGCCTTCACCTCAATCCTTATAATCCACAAGGAACTCTTCACTCACCTAAAATGAGGGTTGTGACATTAAAGGTACTCATTTAAGCTCATAACAACTAGGAAGAGACAGAGATTTGGAGCCAAGCATAGATCTGTCTGATCTGAAACAGATTTGCTTTTCCACTTCATGAGTTTAAGACAGGCAATTGTTTTGACCACCACTTAAATGACAGATGATCCAGAATATAGGATGTGTTCAATCAGTAGCTGTTGCCTGAGAAAGAGAGTATGATTGGACTGTTTTACTAATTGGACAAATTCTAAGATAACATGGGAAACAAGTGCCCATACAGTATCGTACTTATAATAAATCAAACATTTACTCTTTTATATAGAGGATAATAAGTAGCTAAAATTACAAGTAAGGCATTTTTTTTTTTTTACCAGTGACATATTTGGGCTTTCTCTTATTAGACTTTTCATTTTTAAATTCACCTCTTCTCAGACCTTATTATGTGCCTCCTATGTGCTAAATCCTTTACGATTCTTAGACATTTGTAGTCAAATCAATTTTAAAGTGTTTTTTAGCAGCTGATCTCTCCACATGGAGTTGAATTGCTCATATAAGCATCAGATTAGACCATCATTGGTTGCCGAATATGCTGCTAGAATTTTATATTTTGTTTAACTCTTTAGTGTCATCTCAGATTTAGTGAAGTAGAGATGAAAGGGTAGCACAGTCTACAGCTCATCAGACTACTCTGAAACATGCTTGGAAAAGATTCCAAACCTTGAATGAAGCTGCTAGAACAAAATTGCTTCATCTGAAAATCTGAGGCAAGATAATAGTTTTACCTATGTGTTTCCTACCTGGGGAATTGCTGCTAAACACATAAAAGGACTCTGTGTGTGTGTGTGTGTGTGTGTGTGTGTGTGTGTGTGTGTGTGTGAGTGTGTGTGTGTGAGAGAGAGAGAGAGAGAGAGAGAGAGAACACATGCACAAGCACACGCCTGCCTGTGTGTGTGGCAATGAAGTGGCATGAACCAGGATTCAGTCTTTTCTAATTTTATACCCAGTATCTTGCTTTCTGAGCTTTAGTTCACAATCAGAATCTTTTCCCCATTTCTACTTGCATCTTTGATAACATAATGTGCTGCTTATAACCTTTCTTTTCTCAACAAGGAAAGATACATGACCAACACTGATTTTCAATGAAGAATTCAACTTTTCACTGACAGGGCTTGGGTTCTGAATGCTATTTCCATTTTAGAGTGCTTAACAATATTTCCAGCAGTTATTACCCATTATCTCTCACATGATCAGTGTTTTACCATTCAAATTATTTTGACCAGATTTCACAATGAAGTCAGTGTTCTTTCTGACTTCTCTTTTCCTCACTCATATTACCAGACTTCAGATTAACAGATTATCTAAGCAAGGCTCCACTGACTGCAATTTTTTTTATCTCTTATCAATTTAAAAGGATTGGGTACATGTCCTCAAAAAAATGGGTATACACTTATTTCTAAACTAAATCAATATTTGGAAATAACATGCAATTACTCAAATACTGTACTTTTAAGTTTAATAAAAGAGAAATTCAGATGTTTAATAACCATTCTTAATGAATGATTGTATTCCATCTCTACTACAGAATTATTTCTCCAGACTATTGTAAAACATGGCTAAGGCTGAGATCTGTGCACTTTTTTGCCACTTTTGCTGATTGTCTATTTGTGCTAAGGTTTCTGTGAGTTTTATATATTATGTTTAAGCATGCTATGAAGTAAAGAAGGTAGTACCTATAGCCTGTGCACCAATTGAATTTACCACTGATTTTCTTTATTTGTTGTTTTTAGATATAGGATGTATTTTTTACACATTATACATAAACGGGGTAAAACTCATTATAATTTGATCTTATTCTGTGGTTGGACATGGTATATCACTGATTTTTATAATGGTTTTTTGATAGATAAATATGAGATTCAAAACAAATGACATATAATTATGGACTTGAATTTTTTCCTCACATAGTTCCATTTGTGTATGTATTAGTGTATGTTCCTTAATTTTTTTTCAATTGCTCTTACAATTTAACAGAAATACAATTGGAATTAACTTATTTTTGAAAATATAGCTATAGACCACAAAGTTTCTGGCATTATACAAGGCTTTATATGATCTTTGGAGAAACAAATATAAGAAATATATGTACTTCAGGAAGCATGCAAAATTGTTGTTGATATAATAATGAATTTTTTTCAAAGTATCACAAAATATATAACTAATATATAGAACATTTTGATTTACTACTACTTTACATATATTTTGTACTCATCACTTATAACTCCAGAAGTTATATACAGTGCCTATTGTTAACTGTGTTGCTCAACTTAGAGAACAGAGACATGGGGAATTTTTAAAAATCTAAGTGATTCATTACAAATCACATGGCCACTAGCTGATTAGGTATGAAATTTGAGCCCACATCTCTAGATGGTTATAAACTGGAGTACCCTAGTGTGTTATGGTATCTTAATAGCCTTCATCTTCCACTATTAAATAATTTGAATTTTCATATTTTAAGTTTTCATTAAACTGTGTGATTTTATTGGGTTGTATTTTAAAGCATCAATTTGATGTCTAAATATTTTTTTATACAGGCTTTGAGAAGGATATGGCTCAGAAGCAATAGGCTGCAGGTTCACAAGTTCAAAGCCAGCCTCAGCAGCTAAGCCAGGCCCAAAGCCATTTAGCAAGACCCCGTCTCAAAATAATAACAAAAATAAGTAAATTAAAAATAAGGAATGGGAATATGGCAAAGTGGTTAAGCTCCTCTGGATTCATTTCCTGATGCCACAAAAAAAGAAGAGAAAATACATATTATGCTCTTTTTATATAGCCACACATTGAAAATTTAATGTGTATTGGACAATCTACATAGGCATTGGGAACACATAAGAGCTCTGAGATGCAGTGCCTACTGTGAGGAACTTCTATGCATTTGGAGACCAAATTTAATCTGATGTAGAGGTATAAACTATTACTATCAGTTGTCATACATGAGCGAATTGGGCAGAATATATTTCAAGAAGTCACAAAAAAAAATTTCTGGGGATTTATTAGGTCAGAAAATTCTTTAACAAGAGTGCAATGATGGCCAGGTGTGGTGGTGCATGCCTATAATACCACTGGCTCCAGAGGCTGAGACAAGAGGATCTCGAGTTCAGGGCCATCCTCAGCAAAAGTGAAATGCTAAGCAACTCAGTGAGACCCTGTCTAAATAAAACACAAAATAGGACACAAGAGTGCATATTTTACAGGGTGCAGAATATTATTACAGGGAAAAACACAGAGAAGAGGGTGAAAGATATTTCAGATATGGAATTTGTTTATATGGTTTGAGAACTTTAAATGAGAATGAAGAGTTCAGGAGGAGTAATATCATTTTAATGTGTGTATCCAACACTTTGTATGTTGTTATTATTCTTTTGAAAGAGAAACTGTGATTATTTAAGTATTATTAGAATGACCACTAATGTGACCAGATATTGATATTTTACAACTGAGAACCATCCTCACACACACAAAATCTACAAATTGGTAAGGGTATGTGGGGGGAAGGGGGTGCTGCCAAAGGGGTTGGGTGAGAGAGAGAGAGAGAGAGAGAGAGAGAGAGAGAGAGAGAGAGACAGAGAGAGAGAGAGGCCTTGCTTTCTAACATAGATCCCCTGCTTTAATAAGCCCTGTCATGTGAAAGAAACATATTCTTTTCATTAACAATTCAGTTATTAAACACATTTGTTTAAATGAAATTTTAGGGATCAGATGTCATATTCACAGTGCTTTTTGGCCTTATGAACTCCCAAATGGCCAATCCCTAGCCACAAAAAGCAATAGACTTCTATTCTGCAAGATTATCAGTGCACATGCCTTCCCAACCTGAATGTAACAACTCTCCTGGAGGATCATTGTTTGTTTGTTTGTTTATATGTTCTGTATTCAGACCCTCCATTAAGTCATGGGTCAAACATTTCAGGCCATTTGATAAGTATGAAGAAGATGATGAGAAAAACTTCTAAACTAACCAGCCAATCAAATGTAATGTCTTCATCCTTTAAAAATAATATTCTAAAATAATTAAGATCTCATGTAAATCGAGGAAGATCAGTAGAATATAGGAAAGACCAAGGATTGGGAGGAGAGAAGGGAGAGGGAAGTGCTGGGTAGTGATATTGGACAAATTATGTCGTTGTATTGAATACATGTGTAAATATGTGAAAATAAATTCTACCATTATGTACAACTGTACTTCAACAATGAAAAATGTGGAAAATGAAATGGAATATAAAGTAATTAATCCCAAGAAAGTAGATTTGTAAAATATCTTGGAATACCAAAGCTATCATTAAATATTGGATTATAATAAAGAGATTTATTTTGTATAGAGCCAACACATTTGCATCTGCTAAACCAAGGTACCCACACAGATTTTATTCATGATATTTCAAGAGGACATAGCCTTATATTCAGCCCAATTAAGGTTGAATATTAAGCTTCCTTTTCCTAAGTCCTCATGTAACTTTAGCATAAATTTTTCAACTTATTACAAAACACTGGTTACGACTGCATTATACCCTAAATGATCAGAGGAGATGTATGATTAATTAATAAGTACTCATCCATTCTTGCGACTAAAAAAATAATAAAACTTGAATAAAAATGGCTGATTAGGAAGCTCCATGCATTTATGACTCCAAAAAGGTCACAGCAAACGCTATTTCCTCTTCTACCATAGCAGCTGTGCAGGCTTCTCTAACAAAGTACAGAGACTGCATGGTTTATAAACAACAGAAATTTCTGGCTCACAGTTCTACAGGATAGAAGTCTGCGTTTAGAGTACCTATTCAGTCAGTTTGGTCACTTCTGGTAAGAACATTCTTCTTCTGATCACACACTACAATCTTCTTACCTAGTGGAGACAGGGCTAGAGCTCATAAGGGCACTCATCTCATTGAGGAGGGCTCTGCTCCAGGACTTAATTATCTCCCGAAGGCTGCACCTTTAAATACTGTAGCATATGAATCTAGAATCCAAACTCATTACAACCCCGATTTTCCTTTTTTAAAAAATTTTTATAATTGACTTAAATATTTTAAAACAAAATTGTCAATATCTGGGAATCAGTTTAGTTATTGACTTATATTGAAATCTTAAACAAGTACACTACTGTAATATAGAAGTAGCAAGTTTAAAAAGAGATTAAGAAACAGAAATATTTTAGTTGATATTTCATATAAGTTTTATGACTGTCCTTATCTAAAAAATATTATAATTTACTTAAAAGTTAAAATGACAGTTTCTTAAAATAAGAAATGTGGTTTATGGAGTGAGAGTAAAATTATATGTAACAATTATTTCTTTCAATTATGGGTATATCCATTTATTTGGATAGTTGTGTAATGTTTTCTGGATGTTCACAATAACTATATATCTAACTCACCTGGAAATTAATTTATAAAATCAAAGTTCTATAATTGCCAAAAACATAAAATTACAATTTTAACTTTGCTCCTTAACTCCCTAGTTAAGAAATAAGAACCCCTATAAAGAGAAAAAATGTGGTTATTATATGTTTTGAAAATTTCATATGATAATAGAATTTGGCCCAACATTTTATATTGACAGAGGGCAAAGCCCTCTGTTTGCTGGTTTGTTATTTGTATGTAGAACATGTTTCCTCAACCGTTTCAGACAGATAAATAAGAGTCTTCTGCAAGGCAAGGGTTATGGGTTTCAGCAGTTTAAGCTTGTCACCCTTCATATTCCCAGTTCTTCCTGTTTCTTCTAATAAATTCCTAATTTCTCTGCTTTGTACCTTATGCCATGATTGGATTATAGGGTGGCTATGACAAGTGATTTGAATACCAATGGTTTCTATTACATGGACTCTGCCTCCACAGTGTTAACATGCAGGTTTAGTTTAATAAAGGAGATATAGCATTTTGTCCTCTGGTAAAATTGCCATTATTTCTATTTCTATTTTGGGTTTTTCTGCTCCTGTCTGATTTTCCTTTACTGTGAACTATTTTGCTATTCTGTGCTACCAGCTATAATGGTAATGATTTGTAACTAGCTTCCTTCAGAGGATGTGCTGTCAGACTGTTACAGGGAGCTTCCTTAACTTATCATTTAAATGTATGCTCTTCCCTCTGCATTTTGGTTTTACTTAGACCATTAGTGAAATTTTCCTCTTCTTCTGTAGCTGTGTTTGCTGTCTCCTAAGTAGTGATCTCTTTTGTCACACAATTCCTTTTTTGTTCAGCCCACACATTTGGCAGTGCCATCTCTTGGAAAGTGATTGTGCACACCAAGCAGAAGGAACAAAAAAAAAATAAGGATTGAGTTATTGAGTTACCTTCCATGCTCTGGTTCATTCATGTGTTCACTCACCATTATTCATAGTAAATACCTGAATGTGTCTCATGTCTTTAGGAGCAGTAACAATGGACCCATTTTATAGATGTTTTCAGAAGGACTTTGTGTTTGCTGAGTAGAAACCCCAAAGATGAGGGAAAGCAGTATTAATGTGATAAAGCTAATTCAGCATGATTGATGCTGACACATGATTTATAGTTGGAAGAGATCTCTGAGTTTAAGAGCTAAAGAAACCTAGGCAAGGAAGAGCAGGTTTGGTACTATATTTAATCCACGATCGCATAATCAGCATCAAGGACAGAATTAAAATTCAAATCCCAACCTTGATGTTTGCTCTTAGATATGAAGTCATATAAGGCATGGTGGAAAAGAATGATGTATAAAACAAAGGATTCTGATACTGGAGGACCTTTTGCCTAGATGTTCCAGGGGAAAAAATGTAAAAGCCCAGAGATGGCCGTAGGATTTCATTTCTGCCAATGCATGTTTGAATTTAAAAGGAGTATTGCCATTTCTCTTAGCACTAGACTCTGCACACGTGGCCAAGAGTGGATTTGCCATCTGGAAGAGTAAGGCCATTAGAATAGCCATCATGGCATGTCTGCCTAAATCAGATCTCTTCAGATCAGACAGGAAGACTCAACCTTAAGCAGGAAACATGGGAGCTTGCCAGTGTTATTTTTCCTTTCCAGAACTGGCATTTTGAGTTAGCTTGGAGGGAGTGATAGCATGAAAATTGTTTAATCTCTTAAGAGAACATTTTAAGATTCAAAACACAGGTGAACACAGGTGCAAAGGACAAAGTTCTGACAGTTGTCGTGTATATAATTATTTGAATTTCATCAACAACAACAAACCTTCTCATATTGGTGATTGGAAGTAGATTTAAACTGGATGATTTTCCACCAGAATAGATTTAGAAAAAAGACAACCAGATGGTGAGGAGTCTGAAAACCATGTCTTGTATTTAATATTGTTAGAAGGAAATGTGTAGGGGGAAAATACTAAAAGCATCTCTAAAATATTTGAAGAATTATCACCTGGAAGAAGCAGCTATTTTACAGAAAAAAGAATTAGAAAATGGGCATAAATTCCTAGGAAGTAACTTTGGGTAAAGTACCCAGAAGAGAATTATAGGGAGCTATTATTCAGCCATTTTACAAAGTCATTAAATACTGATTAACTTACCATCTATAAAATTAAATATAGACTAGATGACCAATTGTCTGGTCAAGGTGTCTAACGATGCAAAAACTAAGGAGAACACTAAATAGGATTACATGAAGGAGTGCTTTGTAACTCTAAGATTCTATGACTTTATATTTGGTGATTCTTAGAAAATTATTCTTTGTATTTAGAGATTTTTTTATTTCTTATTTTGGAGTCATTCACTAAGGGGAACCTCTAATTTATCTCAGGGTTCCTTGAATTATTTGATACACAAGTATTTCTGTTTGGATAATTTATTTCCATAAAATTTGCTATATTTCAATTACCATATGTAAAGGGCAGAAGAAATAGAAAATGAGGTGTCCCCAATTAGGCATAGTGATATACATTATGGGAGGGAGACTATAAGATCAGACTTAGCTGAGAGGGCTGTTTAAAAATGCAGATTCTGGGAATGAATCCAGTTCTATTTTTAGAATCTCTAGAGTTAAAACTGAAATGCTACATTTCTAAATGTTTCTTTATAAGTGAATCTTAAACACAATGAATTTTGAGAACAACAGGTTAGGAAGTCAGAAAGTACATTTGCATTAATTACTGAGAATAAATGAAAAAATGTGATATATTCCACAGAAAAGTAACATATTTAGATATGACAGTGAGGAGAGTGGAAGAGAGGATTGAGAAGTCAAAGGATGACAAAATATTACAAAAAAGCTACAGGGGGAATTTGTATGCAACTCATTTACATAATTGATATGTAGCATTCTATAAAGCACTAGGTGTAAGATGTGGAAGACATACAAAATGAATGAGATTTTTATTCTGTTCACAAGTTGCTTGCATTCTATAGCTATTGGGTTTGTAATGACTTTTACTTTCAGCTCTGGATATCCTAATTGGTTTTGCAGGGAAAAGGAAAATAATGCTGAAGTCAGATAGGATATAGTGTGTGCCTGCTGTTTGCCATGGATGGTGTGTCATCTACCCTGTAACTGCACCAGTGGTCTTAGTTTCAGACAGACATTCATATTCATAGTGCACCATTGGCTGTATATATACCAAATATATTTAGCTTTAAGAAAGAACAGAAGATGGAAAAGCACAGGAGAGCATCATATCGTCAAGTATTTCTCAAAAATTCATACAACAGCTCTAGCACTACTTCACAGGCCACATAAGGGATATGCTAAGTTGAGGACTGAGACCACGTGGGCAGGTGCACCTCATACCAGCATAGGCAAGGCTCATTTATGACAGCCCATGTGAGTAGTTAAAGAGTAATCTGCTTAGAAGTCCTGGTTTTTCTAAGAAGTACCACTCAGGGAAGACAAGGCTTGTTTTTCCTAGCATGTTTTTTTGTAGAGTTTTGTCATGTAGACCTTTAGGATCTATATGTTCATCCAGAGACCTCCCAGACATGAGGTTCATCAATCAGAGTTAAAAGACAATGATGCCTGATAATACAGTCCCTGTGTTAATGCATTTCCAAAGAAAGGAAGGTAAACCTGAGAATACCTTTGCATAGAGTAAAAGAGGAGACTTTTAGTCCTTCCTTCCCAGAATATATCCTGGCAGAAGAGGAGTAAGATGAGTACTGTGATTCAAGATTAGCTTTTAGCAGATGTATGAGTAATAAATCTGGAGATGAGGGAGACAGAGGTGGCAATCAATGCATAAGATATATTAGACACTCAACAATGTATTCAAGAAATGAGGGGGCCACTTACAGTGGTTTAAATAAAAATTAATGAGAATATAAAGATTTTGGCCATGAAAATGTAATGAAGGAAGAGATCTGATAACTATTATGGAGGTACTGAGATCAGAATTTAATAACTTTTCAGGAACCTCTTTTAGGTCATTAGTTAATCTTCTCAAGCAGATACTACAGTAGACAATGAAGAGTGTACCTTGCTTCGCAGAGAGAAAAAGTGTGATTATCATCATTTTTAATTGAACCTTTAGGCAGATTTTATTTTTAGTTCATAAAAAGTGTTCTGTAGAATTATCCAGTTATTCAATGAATACCAAACATAAAAAACACTAAGAGCTAATTTCGAGGATTTTAAAGCATTCTTGTAGATGGACAGAAACAAAATATATCAAATATAAATTACAAAAAGTGAAGTAGACACTTTGGATTGATGATTCTTGAATTGAGAAGACTCTCAGGCCTTTATCATAACCCATTTGTTAAATTAGTATGGTTAAAATTAAAGAAAGGCCCCAAAGTTTAATCTTACAAAAACCCTGAAATTGGTTTGTCTAATATGTATCTCACCTTTATCCTGAATACAATTGACATCCCCCATACCATCTAAATAAGGGAGAAGTGAAATAATTTCTTTTCATTTAACAAATATTTATTGAGAGCCTTTGTACAACCAGTATTATATAGCCATTTGTGATTTATCAGTAGATAAAGCCAAAGAAAATCTCACATGATCATACTAATAAATAAGGAATTTATATATTATAAGGTGGTAGGTGTTGTTGAAATTAAATGACTGAGCATGTATTACAACCCAAAATCTAGTAAGTTATTTTCAATGTGGGCTTTTATTTGTTTTTAATTTTTTTATTTAAAATATTATTATCTTGGAGATTTCAAAAGAATAAAATGTGAAGAAAATAAAATTTCAAGTTTTTAGTTTATAGTTCATAATTTTTACGCAACTTCAGGGGCCCTTTTCTTTAACAAATATTTTTCCGTAATAAAAATAGGTGTAAGTTATTGCAAGTAGTCAAAAAATTAACAAAAAGTTTGCTATACTTCTTCCCTTGGTAGAAATGAACAAGTGCTATAATCCACTAGAAATCTAAAATTATTTTCATATCAATATTTACATCAATGGTTTATTTCTTCATTAAATCCAGTTAGTGTATTTTCAGAGAATGAATTTACAGATTTGGGATTTGTTCAGATTTTATTCTTTGTTTCTCTCCTTATCCTCTTAGTTATGGAAAAGAATGAAAGTAAAACAAATCATTTTACTATATAAAATTTTTCAAAACTTCCTGGGAAAAATAAAAGTTTCCCATGAAGTGCTTCAGGGAAGCAATGTTCCTGTAATAGTGGAGGGCTTGAATAGTGGATGTATCACAACAATTTAGATGACTTCATATTGATGCTATATATGTAACCCATGTTGTGCTTCAGCACGTCTTATCAAATCCTTCCTACTCCCCTGGTTCAGAAACAAGCTGAATATACACCCTGTGTAGGAAACTCACAGGAACCCACTCTTTCCTCTAAACCTGAGGTGGTACAGAAGAATTCCTGAATAACCTCAAAAATTGGTGACCTTAACTTGCTAATCATGATACTCAGAGCAAACATCATGAAATCAAGTGAAAGCCTAGGATGATTGAATAATCCTTTTTTTCTAACAGTGCCCAAATTATTAATCAAATTCTTAAACTCCCATAACTTTGAAAAGATTGAAATATTATTTCTCTATCAGCTTTAGGAAGTCCTAGATCCAAACAAAGCCAATAGCACCCTGAGTAGATATGTAAAGAGTGTGTGAAACACAGCCACATGCATTTATTTTTATTTTCTTCTACAAATGTCAGTGGTTTGAAGATTGGGTTGAAAACCTGCAAGCTACTTTGCATTGCTGTGGATATTGTTCTTACCTAAATATTCTCATGCCAGCATAGAGACCTGCAGAGGTGAGAAAGAAGCCAATTGGCCCACATGGTCAAATGGTGACAAGCAGGCCCCTCAGAGGAGCCAAATATTTTTCTGATGCAACAATTCAGTCTGGCAAACATTGGGCAGAATTGATAAGACATGTGAATACTGGCATTTGTGGTGGATACATGAGATATCTACACTGGGCTCTGAAACACGGATTTGGCAAAGCTTATAATTTGATAAGATGCACTGAAGCACTCATGGGTTACCTATATACCATCAATCTGAAATCACCTGAAATGTTATGATATATCCACCAATATGCTGTAATAGGTATAAAGTTTCACTCTGGAGGACAGTTATTTGATGATTATGAAAAAGGATTTTAAATATCACAATAATTTATGTATACTTCATCTTTCATTGAGAATAATTGAAAGTTTTTTATGCAGTTTTCTAGTTATACTGCTTTTAAAAGTCACTACCCATAAACCACAGCTAAAAATTTATAAAAACATTAATATAAATTTGAATAAAATCAGTTATTTGAAAAAGCTTTCAAAACTCATCTGATCCCAATATAGTGCTTCACTACTACCTCTCTCCCTAAACCATCACAAGAAGAAATGGAGGGAAAACTTAATAGAATATAATTTAGGATATAATTGAACAATCTGGCTTGTGCTAATAAGGAGCCCTTTAGATCCAGAACTATTGGCAATTGTTAGCAATGTGGAATCTGACACTGTCAAGTAAGGTTATTGAGCCCTCTTTTCTCAAATGGAAAGAACACTGAACTCAAAAGTCAAAGGAACTCCAAACAGCTGCCACCATCCCTACTGGGAATTTTGCCAAATCAAATATTTAGTGACTTGTTTTTTCCTCATTTTTCTTAACTGAAGTGCATGCTTACTTGGATATCTTTAATTTTTTTCTAACACCCTTTGTCCATCCTATGGTCCCACAGAGGATACCACTTTTAGTCTTTTAGTCATGTATCCATATTCTCTTCTTAGCTTTGACAGTTCCTCAGAATGCCCTTGTTTTTTACCACCTTAACAGTTTGAGGAATGCTTGTCAAATATTTTATAAAATGCCTTGGGACTTGGCTAATGATTTTACTGTGGTTAGACTAGGTTTTTATGCATTTGGGGAAGAGGATCACATAATTGCCACTTTATCCATTATATTAAGGGTACCTACTATCAATGTCATCTATAATTGGTGATATTATTCATGATCATCTGGATGAGAGAGCACTTACCAAGTTTCTCTTCTGAAAGTTATTAATTACTCCCTTTTTCTGTACAGTACTTTTTGTAGGGAAGTTACTATATACAATTCATATTTAATGATTGGGGATTTTAGCTCCATCACTTTAAGAGTGGGAGATTCATATAAATTATTTGGAGAAATTTGCACGAAAAATTGTATTTTCTCCCTCTTTTATTTATATTGTTCGTGAGATTTGGATGCTAGATCTGCTTATGGTTACTAGGTTGTTGCTTCCAAGTCCACTCAACTGCCAGAAGAGGGAAATAGAGGTATGTATACTCAGCTATGTGTATACACATAACTACATACTTTACACATATTTATCTGATCCATAGTAAGCTGAACATTACTTTGCACTTATGTCTCTACTTCTTTTTTTAAAAAAAGAGAGAGTGAGAGAGGAGAGAGAGAGAATTTTTTTTTAATTTATTTTTTTTTTAGTTCTCGGCGGACACAACATCTTTGTTGGTATGTGGTGCTGAGGATCGAACCTGGGCCGCACGCATGCCAGGCGAGCGCGCTACCGCTTGAGCCACATCCCCAGCCCTCTACTTCTAATACACTGCCATACAGATCACTTTAGTCATCTCATTTTATCTATGAACTTACATTCCCACAGTGGGAGATCTAACTGTACTATTCACATCTAGTTAAGCCATTGCTTAGTTCTAGCATACAAGAATTGTGGTGTCAAATGTTAACATGACACAAATATTTATCAACGATATAGTACTGCATTTGTATGAAGTTCCTCTTGCCTCATGTTTTAGAGAATACACTTATTTTCAAAGTTGCTTAGATCAGAAACTTTATATCCACCCTCCCCCTACTCCCTTCAATGAAATTTGTCCATATATTTGTCATGTGGTTAGATTCTTATGTCACAGTCTGCATGGTATGTTGGTATCCCACAATCTCCTAGATATCTTTTTATAAATTTATACAGGTGAAGGGTTACTCCATGCTATAAAGTTCTGTAGATATTGAAAAATGCCTTTTTTCATATGTGCACCATTATAGAATCATAAGGAACCATCCTATGTGTTTTATGTATTCAACCTTCCCCCACTCCATGGAACCCCTGACAACAACTGGTTTGTTCTCCATCTCTATTACTTTGCCTGTCTCTGCCTTAGACTGGTTTCTTTCACTTAACAAAATGCATGATTTCATGTGTATGGTTTGATAGTTCATTCGTTTTGACAACCCAAGTTTTCCAGTATGTAGATGTGCAACAGTTTACTTGTATATTCACCCACTGAAAGACATCATGGTTGCTTCCAGTTTGGGGCAGTCAAGAATAAAAATGTTTAAATATTTTGTGCAGGCTTTGTGGGGATATATGTTTTTCTATCAAGTTAGTAAATAACTAGGAATGTGATAACTAGATCATATGGTAAGTCAGTCTTCATGAAACATTGGAAAAAACTGCCAAAGTGAACGTACCATTTTCAATTCACATTAGCAATGGATAAATATTTCCTTTTATTCTTTATTCTGTTAGCAATAATTGATATTATTACATTTTGGATTTCAGCCCTTTTAGAAGATATGTAGTGATGATTCATTGATGTTTTCATTTGTATTTCTCTGATAAGAAATACTGAACATACTTTTATATATTTTTTTGCTACCTTTGTATCTTATTTTATGTTACTTGTTCAGATCTTTTGGCTGTATTTTGAATGATTTTCTTATTGTTGAGTTTTAAAATTTCTTTGTATATTTTAAATCCAAGTCTTTTATAAGATAATTTTTTGCAAATAATTTCTCCCAGATATAGATATCTTTTGTTTTTTTAGCAGTATATTTAACAGGTCATAATTAATTAATCTTAATAAATTTCAGTTTATCAATATTTTGTAGGCTTTGGCGTCATCTCCAGAAAAAATCATCAAACCAAAAGCCATATCAATTTTCTCCTATGTTTTCATCTAGAAGTTTAATAGATTTGCACTTATATTTAGGCCTTCAAACCTTTTTTGATTCATTTTGTAAAAGTTGTGCCATCTGTCTCTAATTTTTTCATACATGGACAATTGTTTCAGCATCATTTGTTGAAAACACTTTTGTCCATTGGAATGTCTGTATTCTTTTTTCAAAAATAAGTTGGCTTTATCCATGTAGATCTAGTACTGACCTCTCTGTTCTGTTCTGTTGATGTTTGTACATTCTTTCACCAATATACCACTGACCTAGTTATTGCAACTTTGTAGTAACATGTTGTGAAGTCAAAGAAGGTAAATCATCAGACTTTTTTCTTCTTGTTCAATCTTATGTTAGCAATCATACATTCTTTGCCTTTTTATAAAACTTTTAGAGTCAGATTGTCAAATGTAAAAAAAAAAAAAACCAAACTTTTCCTGGGATTTGAAATAAGATTGTATTAAATATATAGATTATGTTTGGAAAAAATCAACATCTTAGCAATATTAAATTTTCAACCCTTGAACATTGGGTGTTTAAATTTTGACTATAATTTTCTTTCAGTTCTTTTTTGTTAGAACTTTGTAGTGTTCCATACATAAAGCCAATATATCTTTAAAAAAAAAGTCTTATAGCTATATATTTTAATTTTCTGTGGTATTCAATACTGTAGTTTTTTTAACAGTTGAAATTTGAATTATTCATTCCTCCCATGTAGGAAAACAGTTGATTTTTTCCTACTGACCACATATCCTACAACTTTCTATATTCAATTATGAGTTCCAGGAATGTTTTGTGAATTTATGATGTTTTTATTCTGTTAGAGTAATAAGAAGTCCTGCCTATTCATATAGCTTGAAATTTAACTATGTTAAATATGACAGTGGCCAACATAGACTCTCTATATAATAAAACTTAGTGAATAGTTATTGAAATGCTACTTAAAGAAATATTGATGTAAAGTCTGACCTCATTATTCATTTGAATAATCCTAAATTAAACATTCTTTTATTAAATTACAAGGTTATAAAAGAAGTATTTAAAATGTTTTTTGTTTTCTGAAAATGAATGATTTTTTTACATGATTAAAAATAATATTGCTAATGTATTATGGGTTGTTTTGATCCTTTTTTCTACATTTTTTGTGTATAATACATAATGATGGAATTTGTTGTTACATATTCATATATGTACAAAATATAACAATGTAATTTGTCCATAGCATTTCTTTTGTAACAACCTTATAATCTCTCTTCTAAATTCATAAATTGTGTTAGAGTTTATCTGAAGAGATACAAACATGCAGAACCCAACTCCAATAAATTGCAATCTATAGTTAATTCTATTAAGTGAAAAGTACACATAAACTTAGAAAAAAAAACTTTGTAATTCATCTCTCTGAATTCTGATTTAAATATTTAAATAGTAGTTATGGAATTGAAGGGCTTGAAAAGTATGTAAGTGCAAAACTGGCAGAATGGACAAAAGTGATAAAATAATAGATAAAGTGGAATATCTAATACAGAGGACCCATATACAAACTTTCCTTTCTACACGCAACTGGCCCATACATTACTTCTACAGCAGTAATTTCTTTTTATTGAGCAAAAAAATCACATTCTGTTGCTGTTATTAATATTTCACATTCCTAAGTTTCATATCAAACATTTGAATTCACAAGGCCTTGATTTCACCCAGGAATATGCATTTGAACTATAAGCAGGATGGTCTTGGCACACTTTTATAAGTATCCAAGAGTATTGTTTATGTTATATATCATGCTACATGTTTTTATATGAGTTCCTTTCTTTAAAGAATACATGGATTACTGAGCATTAATTATTTTTTAAAATGTAGGGAGGTAGGGGAATGAGGCCAATAATATACACAAGCATGTTCTGTTCTCAAGAAATATCATAGATGTTAAGGGGTATGATTTCTGGTACTTGATTATCACTGTTTTTGTTTTCCTGAAACAGAACATGAGTCACTATCTCCTGGCAACATATTACTACTTATTTTTAATTTGTAATGGGAAAATTGGAATCTTCTTTTTATGGGGTTCAAAGGCAAAGCCCTACTGGATGATTAAGTTTAACACTAAGCCACCTAGTCAAATATTTGCCAGACTTGCATATTACAATTCTGAATAACAGGATCTGGTTTTGTGAGAAAAGGGAAAATATCCTTCTCTTGAGAGAAATCCTAGGAGCCACTCCACCAGAAATATTCACAACCGAAAAATGGTAAAGGATTTTTAAAAGGTATGCAGAGAGAAAAAAATCCATGTCCGGTAGGGATCCTGGCATAGTATAGTATCACAAACCAGAAAAGAGCTAATGTTCATGGAATGACTCCTGCAGGTGCTAACACTCTTGGTACTGGAATTGTGTATCACAGAGGAGTATCTTCTTATGTGCACTCTGCTTAGTGACAATCCTTGCTGACTTTCTTGTCTTCTTTCCACTGGGTTACAATGTCCAGTTTATCTATATTCAGAAAGTCAGGGCAGATCTCTCATCCCCCTTCCCTGGTTAATAAATGAAAGTTGTACAATGCCACAGGGCTAAGCAGCACAACAAAGGTCATTTCAGGAAGTGACTGTGGGTTGATAGAACAAAACCAAGCTGCCAAATCCAAAGGGCTGAATAGCAACTGGCAGCCAAAAGAGGACAAAGAACTGATTTAGCTGAAGAGCAAAGATTATGATGATAAACAAAATGGTTAATAGAGGAAGAATAATAACTTGAACCTGATATAAGTCTGAAGACAGACTACAAATGCACTGGATATTTTATTTCAATTACCCTTCTTTATACATATACTGGGTACAGTTAAATGGGCCAAATATACAAAGGTGGCCTGAATGTTAAACAAACTGCAAAAAGGGGAGAGCCTGTGTTTGTACTCATTCTTCGTAGCATGTCATGCTGTTTACACTGTTAGTAGCCTCCTCACCTGTTTCAACATGGCAATAGAAATGTTGGTTCAATCCTAGCAGAGGTAATAGACACAAAGGTAGAGGTGTATTAGCAGGTCATTTAGGTCCTTTAATTTACAAATATTGGCCTTAGAGAAGCTGAAAAAAAAAGTGAAGAAATATAGCTTTGGTTGGTGTAAACATAGTTGATTCTATTTTATTTCTTCCATCTACACAGTCTTCATCATTTATTATGCCTTTCCATGTTATGAAGATGAGTATTTACACCAGATAAATTGGCAAATGCTACCTACCATGAGAGAGACAGATATCAAATATTTATCTGATCATCACACATTTACATCATTCTGTGATAAGGGATGGGGATATGAGTAATGAAAAATAGAAAAGCATGAACGTGGGAGAAAAAAAGAAAAAAACACCTTTGGTTTGAAATCTGACTCTATAAGAACATTGGCCAAACTCTTTATTCTCCATACCTTCCTAAATATGAGCAGCTAATAATACCTCCTTGTAGTGTCTTAGTATTAATAATCATGCATGCAGTTCTGACCTATAAAAAGCAGTAAATTTTAGAAGCTGCTATTAAGATTATTGGAAACTTCACAGTTTTTTTTTTCTTTTATGTCTACATTTCCACTTGAGTAAAAAAAAATCACATTGGTGTTCTGTGGAAGAGGTATGACAGGAGAAAATATTTTTTTAAAAGTACATAAAAAATCATAAAATCTGTTAGACTCTTTAGAAACAGTTACTGTTATAATTCTAGATATTTACTCTACTAAACAATACAATGGAATATAAAATCCAGCTAAGAGAGAGCTACTTTGCCAAATTGAAGTAACAGGAGGTAAATGGCACTGCTCTCCTCCTCCAAAGGATCCCTGGGTTTATAAATTGGTTGGAAGCATAGGGTTTTGGTTTTTGTGTTTCATATGATTCACAGCACCAAGCACGGCAGTCCTAATTTTATCCTGGGGCATTCATTCAATACTTTCTTGGAGAGAATAGTGCCACCAACCGTGTCCTCATAAGCACTGCCAAATATCCAAGTTTCTTTTTCCTGTTTGGAGAGGAATACACTCTAAAGAGCTTCTCTAAAGCCTAAGCTTTTTGTTTTTGTTTTTCAGGAAAACAACTCAACTTTGCATCAAAGTGAGAGTTTAGATTAGGACCGAGATTTTCATGAGATATATTTTAGTCCAACATTCAGACACTTGAAGAACATGACACAGTACAAATATTATGAAATCTTCAAGAATATACAAGGCAATAAACAGCAGTCTTGAAACCAGCAACAACTGAACAGAAAAAAAACAAGCACACAACAGTAGCATCAAAACAGTGAAAAATTGATCTTGCATAGTAAAAATGCCAAAGAGTGAATGCTCACTGTGCTAGGTCTCAGACATATGGAAATCTAGGGCCTTATTGGTTGTTCAAGCACATTGTTTTAATTGAGTTTAGAGAAAGCTATAGTGCATGCTGTAGCCAAGTAGAGAAACCCACCCCCACAGGCCATACTCCCACAGGAACAAAACTTCATATTAGAAAATAGCAATGTTGAAGCTATCCCATTTCAACTTTCTCAATGAAAAAATCTGTTAAATATCAAGTATATCAAAGTGAGTCATTTGTGATTATTTATACATTCTTGAAATCTGGTACTAAAAATATAATTAATGTATTTAATTAATAAAATAATTTTAGGATCTCTCTTTAAGGGAAAGAATCCTGATTAGGAATCAGGAAGCCATTGAAACACATATTAAATCTGCCACTGATTTTTTTTAAAAAAATTATTTGTCTGTTTTAATTTGTTACACATGCCATCAGAATGCATTTCAGTTCATATTATATGTAAGTAGATAAACATACCTACAGAATGGTGGAGTAGGTTCCGAATTTTGAAATCCAAAACAAGATATATGTTCTTGTTACTTTTTGAAACAGCTGCACCAAAATCATAGACTGCCTTTCTAAAAAAAGAGAAAGGTATCCCCAGAATTGATAAAAAGATCAATGATATATTCAATAGACCATTGAGAAAGTACTTCATTTTAAGTTCCAGAAGATGGTTTGCTTGCAGATATTAGCATCAAGAAATTTGGATATCTTTAGATGAGAAAATGCATTTACAATATGCAACCTCCAAAATGGTGTCTTAAGGAAAATTTGTATTTACATTTTTTTTGTTTTGTGATATCAATAGGATTAAAAGAATACTAATAAATAAAAGTAATTGGAGTAGAATCTAGTCTTCTGAGTCCCCCCCCCCAATTAAATGTGTCATGATGGAGTTCCTTTATTCTCTTAAACACTGATCAAAACTTTCCTTCAAGATTCTCTGGGGAATTTGGAGCCCGACCCCACAGTATGTAGATCATAGCCAACTTTTTCTTCTATCAGATGCCGTGTCTCTGATTTAATATCAAGCTCCTTGATCCATCTTGAGTTAACTTTTGTGCATGGTGATAGAAAGGGATTCAGTTTCATTTTGATGCATATGGATTTCCAATTTTCCCAGCACCATTTGTTGAAGATGCTATCCTTCCTCCATTGCATGCTTTTAGCCCCTTTATCAAATATAAGATAGTTGTAGTTTTGTGGATTGGTTACTGTGTCCTCTATTCTGTACCATTGGTCCACCCGTCTGTTCTGGTACCAGTACCACGCTGATTTTGTTACTATTGCTCTGTAGTATAATTTGAGGTCTGATATCGCTATACCACCTGATTCACACTTCCTACTTAGCATTGTTTTTGCTATTCTGGGTCTTTTATTATTCCATATGAATTTCATGATTCTTTTATCTATTTCTACAAGAAATGCAGTTGGGATTTTGATTGGCATTGCATTGAACATATAGAGAACTTTTGGTAGTATCGCCATTTTGATGATGTTGGTTCTGCCTATCCATGAACAGGGTATATTTTTCCATCTTCTAAGGTCTTCTTCTATATCTTTCTTTAGGGTTCTGTAATTTTCATTGTATAAATCTTTCACCTCTTTTGTTAGGTTGATTCCCAAGTATTTTATTTTTTGGGGGGATATTGTGAATGGAGTAGTTGTCCTCATTTCCGTATCAGAGGATTTGTCGCTGATATACAGGAATGCATTTGATTTATGCGTGTTGATTTTATACCCTGACACTTTGCTGAATTCATTTATTAGCTCTAATAGTTTCTTTGTAGACTCTTTTGGGCCTGTTAGGTATATAATCATGTCATCAGCAAATAGTGATAATTTAAGTTCTTCTTTTCCTATTTTTATGCCTTTAATTTCTTTCGTCTGTCTAATTGCTCTGGCCAGTGTTTCGAGAACTATGTTGAACAGAAGTGGTGAGAGAGGGCATCCCTGTCTTGTTCCAGATCTTAGAGGGAATGCCTTCAATTTCTCTCCATTCAGAATGATGCTGGCCTGTGGCTTATCATAGATTGCTTTTACAATGTTGAGGTATGATCCTGTTATCCCTAATTTTTCTAGAGTTTTGAACATAAAGGGATGCTGTACTTTGTCGAATGCTTTTTCTGCATCTATTGAGATGATCATGTGGTTCTTATTTTTAAGTCTATTGATGTGGTGAATAACATTTATTGATTTCCTTATATTGAACCAGCCTTGCATCCCAGGGATGAATCCTACTTGATCATGGTGTATAATTTTTTGATATGTTTTTGAATCCGGTTTGCCAGAATTTTATTGAGGATTTTTGCATCTAGGTTCATTAGAGATATTGGTCTGTAGTTTTCTTTCTTGGAGGTGTCTTTGTCTGGTTTAGGGATTAGTGTGATGTTGGCCTCGTAGAATGTATTTGGAAGTTCTCCCTCTTTTTCTATTTCCTGAAATAGCTTGAAAAGTATTGGTGTTAGTTCCTCTTTAAAGGTTTTGTAAAACTCTGCTGTATACCCATCTGGTCCTGGGCTTTTCTTAGTTGGTAGTCTTTTGATGGTTTCTTCTATTTCCTCTATTGTTATTGGTCTGTTTAGGTTGTCTATATCCTCCTGACTCAATCTGGGCATATGATATGACTTAAGAAATTTATCTGTACCTTCACTATCTTCTATTTTATTAGAGTATAAGGATTCAAAATAATTTCTGATTATCTTCTGTATTTCTGAAGTGTCTGTTGTGATATTGCCTTTTTCATCCCGTATGTTAGTAATTTGGGTTCTCTCTCTTCTTCTCTTCGTTAGCATGGCTAAGGGTCTGGAGTTAACAGCTAGAATCAACAAATGGGACTTACTCAAACTAAAAAGTTTTTTCTCAGCAAAAGAAACAATAAGAGAGATAAACAGGGAGCCTACATCCTGGGAACAAATCTTTACTCCACACACTTCAGATAGAGCCCTAATATCCAGAGTATACAAAGAACTCAAAAAATTAGACAATAAGACAACAAATAACCCAATCAACAAATGGGCCAAGGACCTGAACAGACACTTCTC
The DNA here is from genome assembly GCF_052094955.1 of Ictidomys tridecemlineatus. Lineage (NCBI taxonomy): Eukaryota > Metazoa > Chordata > Mammalia > Rodentia > Sciuridae > Ictidomys > Ictidomys tridecemlineatus. The sequence goes on along the minus strand of NC_135480.1, from coordinate 152,837,234 downwards.
AGAGGAGGACATACAATCAATCAACAAGTACATGAAAAAATGCTCACCATCGCTAGCGGTCAGAGAAATGCAAATCAAAACTACCCTAAGATACCATCTCACTCCAGTAAGATTGGCAGCCATCATGAAGTCCAACAACAACAAGTGCTGGAGAGGATGTGGGGAAAAGGGTACACTTGTTCATTGTTGGTGGGACTGCAAAATGGTGCAGCCAATTTGGAAAGCAGTATGGAGATTTCTTGGAAAGTTGGGAATTTGACCCAGCTATTCCCCTTCTCGGTCTATTCCCTAAAGACTTAAAAAGAGCATGCTACAGGGACACTGCTGCATCGATGTTCATAGCAGCACAATTCACGATAGCAAGATTGTGGAACCAACCTAGATGCCCTTCAATAGATGAATGGATAAAAAAAATGTGGCATTTATACACAATGGAGTATTACTCTGCATTAAGAAACGACAAAATCATAGAATTTGGAGGGAAATGGATGGCATTAGAGCAGATTATGCTAAGTGAAGCTAGCCAATCCTTAAAAAATAAATGCCTAATGACTTCTTTGATATAAGGGGAGTGAGTAGGGACGAAGAGCAGGAGAAGAAGATTAACATTAAATAGGGATGAGAGGGGGGAGGGAAATGGAGAGAGAAGGGAATCTGCAGGGAAAGGGAAGGTGATCCTCAGGGTTTTATAAAATTACATACAAGAGGAAGTAAGGGGTAAGGAAGAAGTACACAAGTGGAATAAATGTTTTACAGTAGAGGTGGTCGAGAGAGAAGAGGGGAGGGGAGGGGAGGGGTGAGGGGATAGTAGATGATAGGTTAGAGAGCAGAATTCATCAGACACTAGAATGGCAATGTGTAAATCAATGGAAATGTAACTGATGTAACCGATGTGATTCAGCAATCTGTATACGGGGTAATAATGGAAGTTCATAACCATTCTGAATCAAATTGTGAAACATGATATATTAAGAAAGATGTAATGTTTTGAAAGACCAACAATAAAAAAATTAAGAGTTAAAAAAAAAAAAAAAAGATTCTCTGGGGAAACATTTAAAAAGAAATCACAGGGCTACTACATTGCTCTGAATCTTGACTGGATTTCACAATACTTCCCTCTGCACCTTTCAGCTCTCCCCAGTATTTTCTCAAAATTTGATGTTTGTCTTCATAACTATAGCAATCTGAAATTCCTTAAAAGGATATTTCCTCTTAGAATACAGGGGACACAAATGTATCAGACCAAAATGTGTTTTTATTTGCAGTGAAGATAGTACAGCCTTATAACAAAAATCAAATGTTCTAGTGGTGCAAACAAATAAAAAAGGCCTTTTCCCAGGGAAAAAAAAAAAAAAAGCCTAATGGATTTCTTGCTTCAAAGCATAAAGAGTGAAACCATCTGACCATAACAAAGCTGTGTGGCATTTCATAGGTTTTTTATGCTGTTGTTTCAAAAATTCTGACTCTTACAGGGTTTGTGGCCAACAACTGAAAGCAAACATGGATCCACTGACTAAGGGCTTACAATTCTGCACCAGTTACCTTGGATTAGAGTTGGGTTCTCAGGCCATAAATATGTGTGAACTGGAAATGATGAGGTTCTGGATCCATGCAAAGCATTTTTATATATACCCAAATCACACCTGAATATTGGAGGAAAGAATTCATTTGAAAATTTACAGAGACAGTGCAGCATTCTAAGCAAGGCACATTATTGTGTATATTTGGAAACATCTTTTATACTTAATTGGATTCCTCTGGTTCTTAATTAAATGTTACAACTCAAGTCAGCTATTGGCTGAATAAACACTAAGTTTGAGGAAAGTAATTGTGTGGAGCTGTAATTTCAGTCTAGCATTCTGCTTTACTATGTAGAACAGTGGCCTAGACCATGAAATAGCAGCTCTAGCTTTTGGACGAAGGGTTCTTGTGGACTAATTGCTTAATATCTCTGAAACTCATTTTCCCTTTCATAAGAGGGTGATGTTTTCAGAAATAATGAGACTAAGCCTTCTCTGAGCTTCTTGGAGAGAGCCAAGCTTATAGAATTTGTGATGATGGTGCTTAAAAAATACATCATTAACCACCATCCCTTGACTGAAGGGACTTTGATTTTACTGGAAGAAAAAAAAATTACATACGTGTCAGAGATAAATAGTTTCTTCTCTTCAGAGACATGATAGGACAAAAGTCTACAATGATTTGATATACCATTTTCTCACAGTTTTTTTTGTCATTTTTGCAGTCAGCTGGGTTGTAAAGTGTCATTCAAATTTATCAAACATTTGTTGTGTAACTAATTAAGATTCAAGTGCTTTGTTGGGCACTAAGCTGTTAAATAACAACATGGTCCCTCCTCTCCAAAAACTCACAATAGAGAGGAAGTAGTAAATATTTACATAACTCATTGTTCCACAAAGCAAAATTAAATAAAAGCCAACTTGAGGTATGAATAATTTTAAGAGAAATGATGAAAAATTATGATAAAGTTATGTATGCAGAGGAAATAGAACATTTAAAAAGAAAAAATAAGGAACATGTCTTTTGAGCTATACGTTGAAGACTGAGAAGGATATTGACTAGGTAAAGAATAAGGACAGTCATTATGAGCTGAAAAAATCCTTAGAAAAATACCCAGAGAATTTATGACATTTCAGGGAATACACTTGATGTGTGAATATTATTATATTCTATTAAAAGCTATGTAAGAATCTTCTACACATAGTATTGACTAATGGTAGTTCTCTTTGAGTTTTGTAAATCGAGGACTACTAAGTGGAAGCTAGAGATTCTGAGTTTTAGCCTAGTACTGCTATATTTAACATATTTGATTATCATTACAATTTTCTCTTGATGGAGTAGTGTTTCTAAACTCTAAGTAATAATAAATATTTTCAACCACCTTCAAAATATCAATATCTGAAATTTTCAATATCAGAAGTTCTAGGGCTTTCAGACCAAAATTTACAAAATTTCATATAGTTATAATCAATGGCACATAGTATTAAATGTGTTTTTATCTTAGAACTAATAATTGCTTTATTATGTATGCAGTATTCTACCATATAATACAGAGCTCTTTGTTCAAAGTTATGAAAACTTGGACCAAAAGAAATTAAATGATCTTCCCAGTTCATCAAAATTACCTAATAGATCTGAATGAAAACCCCCACAAAATTCCAGTTTCACTTTTCATATCTCTTTTCTTTAAAATAAAGTATACATTAGTAGTCTTTCCTATTTATTGCTGTAGAGCCAGGCCATCTGTGGAGTGGAGGTGACCTGGGTTGTCTTCTCTCACAGGAGCTTGTGATTCTTATGGTGCTTGCAATCACACCAGAAAGATTTTGATGAGTCCTTCAGACTAGCAGACCTGGATTTATGAGAAAGGGTTTTAAAAATAGAGAAATGCAGGACACTCTGAAGACAGATTGCAGGTCCTCTCAGAGCAATCTTATACCCCTCTTGCTCTGTCCTTTTATTGGGGGACCCTTGGGTGTTTTTAGAGAGTACTGCCCAGGTCCACCCATTGACTTTTGACAGGCAGCAGAATTGTTTCAGATTTATAGGTCCTCACTGTGCATGCTCCTGTCCCCTAGAGGGGAAATTTTATTATACTGACTGGCTAAAGATCCAAGGTAACTGTGTCACTTTGGATTGTTCTGACTATTCTAATTGAAAGTTGTTCTTATAAATTTCATGGTTGGGGCATTTACTTAGAATTTTCCTATCTCCCATCTATGTAAAGTCACAAAATCTCCTTTTTTAGGTTAACCTGTGCTCTTATTGGCAAGGAGGAGCCTTTGGGGCCTGCATTTCTCCTATAGAAAAAAAAAAAGGTCATTTGCCTTGGAATATAGCATAACCTATTGACTTAAGCCAAGAGGGCCACAAGTAAATTTCTTTTTAAATGAAAGCATATGGAGGTCAGTACAGTAGGCTTAGTTTTTTGAATTATACCTTAACCTAATGTTTTCACTGCTCTTGTCTGTCACCCATCAACTAATACATCTTTTAACATCTTAATTAAAGCTAATTTATTATTGACAACTATTTAAATAAGATACTTCTCTCTTAAAAGGATGAGGATGATATATTGTTTCTGCTATTGACAAGTTTCATTTTTATAACTTGAGTACTTATGCCAGTATGAGTTGGTTAAAACTTTGACAGAAATGGAACAGTTGAATTTTGCTGAATTTACACAATTCTATTTTTGTAGAACTTGACCTTGTTACATACAATAACATATCAGGATACTTGCTTTATTTTTTATAACTCATTGACTTTACATGGTAGAGTCTTACTGCCAATTTAGCAGAATTTTGTTTCCCTGAAGATAATCTACACGTGACATCAATTTATTTGCAACCCTGAAATTCTGAGATAATAGGATTCTATTTTCACATTTTTCTTGACATATTCATTCTTGGGGCAATGAAATGCTCACATGATGTCTACAAGAAAAGACATATCATTTTATCTCTCTCATTTCCATGTTATCTGAAAATTAAAGGATTAACGGAGGTAAACTGGAAACAGGCCTGAGGCATGGGAAGGCTTAGAAATGAGTATGTTGAGATGGGTTGACTCAGAATTTCCAAAATGAAAGATGTTTAACCATATTTAGCCCCTGAAGAGCATAAGTTGTCAGGAAAAAAAAAATTGTATACACACACACACACACACACACACACACACACACACATATATATATATATATATATATATATATATATATATAAAAGATTTTGAAATGGACAAAAGAGAAAAAAATTAAGTGTCCTGAGTAGAGTAAGTGCCCATGGCTACTTTACAACTCTTTTGTAGCAAACTGGCTGTAGAGAACCAGTACTATTAAAAATGATCCATAGAAAGGCAAATGGATTGTGCTGGGTGGAATGCAATTGATTATTGCCCTGTGGATAGAGCAGTCTTACATCTTTTATAAATTCACCTCAGCATATTTATTGCCTAGATATGTATAGTTATCTGAATTCTGCAACATTGTACCATACCCCTTATTTATAAATGAGTTAAATAAACTGACATAAAATTATTTAAAATTGCATAAGAGTCTAGATTTTAATATTTTAAAATCTTTTAACAGTGTGCATCAATCATTCTAAAATTCCAAGGTGTAGTGTAATCCCATGGCGGGCTTGTCAAGATGTAGATCATGTGGCTCGGTTTTCACAGTTTCTGATTCAATATTCCTGGGAGGGACCTATAGAACTTGCTTTTTTATCAAGTCCAAGGTGAAAATGATGCTGCAGGTTCAGACACCATACTGTTAGAGCCACTGGTATAATTGTAGTCACCTAGGTGATGATTAAAATACTAAGACAAAAAAAAATAAACAAAGAAAACCTTCATTTTGCAACAGTAGAAATGCATTCCTTTGAAGACCTAATCTATAGCCCTAAACAATTTCCAGACCCCCATGAGAAGAATTTCTCTAGTTCACCCCTATGACTGGATAAATCAGGCTCTTAAATCTACTGATTTGGTCATTAAAAATAGTGGCAGCTTCTATCAAGTGACATGATGGGGAATAGAAGGTATCATACAGGACAATATAAGATTCACTCTAGTCTAATTATGTAGTTAATTACTCTAGGGTGTGAATTTAGCCTTCAATGCAATCTCATTTGGGCTGAAGAAAAAGCTACTACTGATAATTAAAGAATGTGTGTGATGTGAGAAGGGAAAAGAGACCTATTGCTAGAAGAACAGTGTAAATGCTGAGCAGTGTAATCTGAAATCAACACAAGCAACCCTGTTTTCCCTGAACCACTGTCTTCAATGCATACCAGGTCCTTTCTAATCTAATTTGTATGATTCATTTGCTTATTGGGACAAGTCATATATTTTTCTTCCTTCCCTTTTTCTGTTGCAGGGTATGTATTGTCTTTCCCTATTGTTGCCATAGAATCTGATATACATTTACATTGTCAAACAAGAGGTAATCAGTGGAGAATAATTTAAATGAGCAAACACTTCTTTTCTATTTAAATCAAAAGGACAATTTTATATCCAAGGGTAACACCATATACCTGACCTGAAGATGTGACCATTATATTCTCTCATTCTATTAAAAAAAAAGATGAAGAGGAAAAATTGTGAAAAATTAGTTCTGTCTCATTGGTATGCTGATAATGGGAAAAATTCAAGCAGAACTTTCAAATACTTTTTTAAAGCCTTTTGTGAACCTATAAAACATAAGGTAAATTAAATCTACTTTACATGCAATTTGTCATGTATTTAGAGGTTGGTGGCAATTAAGAAATGCAATTTGCTTTTAACACTATATTTCTCTTTTATGTACATAAAAAAAATCACATCGACTCATTTTGTCATATTCACAAGATTGCACTGGTGCACTCTAGTGGACAGACAGAAAATTTGAAATTTTACATATTTCTGTAAGGTTTTCATAATTTTATACACATAATTTAGTTTGTATTTAATTCATATAGAAATTCAATAATGTCACTTGCATGTAGATAGAAGATTATGCATTTTTTCAAGGGGAGAGAATTGTGAATGTTACACTGTCACTAAGGGAATTTCCATTTACAGAGTAGGTTTCTTTCTCCCCTATTCTATTTTTTCCTGACTTTTCCTTCTCCTTTTCATTTTCTTTTAACCAATAAATTCTCAATTTATCATTATAAAGTAAATACAAAATTTAGACTTGAAAGCTGAGGACATAAATGTGTTATTATCATCAATTTTAGAACCATTTTAGGGTTGCTTTTGCTTTGATGGGAAAGCTATTTTTGCAAAGACATTATGCATTCTTACCTCTTCATATTCCTTGAATATGGGTTGTCAGGGAAATAGAATATCAGAAGCATCTAACAGATTAGAAATTTATAAAGATTTTTAAAAATACTTGATAAGCAACACTCAAAAAGAGTGAAAATGTATGTGCAATATAGTAATCTACTTAGGTTAATGCAATGATATTTTGAGAAAAGACTTTTGCCACTGTTATTCAAAATTATCTAGTCATAATGCATATGATATTTGGAATTTTAAGTTATTTTCATATTTCCCATACTCTAAAAATATTCTTAGGTGAAGTTTAATTATTGTTGCCCACCCCCCATAATTTTTAAGGCATTATCTTATGGTCCTACACAGATAAGTTGTTTAAATATTTACCATACTTACAAATCAAACATGATTTGAAAAGCAGTGATTTGTTTATCTCGATATCTAATGTTGTATCCATAACTAAAATATAGGGGGGAGAAGAAAATAAAGGTTTCATAACCTGTTCAAGTTCCAAGCACTTAAACTCTCTAACTCAAAGTAATAGTCCATGAGTTAAATTAAAAGAGAGAGAGAGAGAGAGAGAGAGAGAGAGAGAGAGAGAGAGAGAGAGACCTTTCTCTTCAACCTTTGTTATCTACCATGCTGCACCTCCAACTCTTAAGTGACTCACCCCTTTGCATATTACCGTAGGGAATGGTTAGTACAAGTAACCATCTTGTATAAAGGAATGCCCCAATAGCTGCCTGCAAACTGTGACTTCCCAGGAGTCCATGTAGCCATATGTTTCTCTTAAGCCTACTCAAAGTTGGCATGCACGTTCTTGAGGAGATTCCCCATGGGCATTCTTCAAAACAGAAGTTGTGAAGACTGCTGAACATGAGCATGCGATAAATATTTCTAATTCAATTCCTGATTCCAGTTCTTACTTACATTTGAGATTCAATTGTCACTAAAATAATCTTAAATTTGAACTTATTGTTCCAGGCCATACTTAATTCTCCTTTTAATGTAACAGAGGCTAAAATACTTACTTCTACTCAAACTCTATGACTCTACCTCTTTTTTTTTCTGGTAACCAGGATGAAACCCAGAAGGGCTAAACACTAAGCACCTAAGCCACATCCCCATACCTTTAATTTATTTTGAGACAAGGTCTTGGTAAATTGCCACGGCTGGCCTCAAACTTGCCATCTTCCTGCCTCAGACTCCCAAGTTACTTGGATTAGGTATGCACCACCATGTCCAGCTTCTCCAATCTACTTATAAAGAATGTTGTTAAATTCAAATGAACACATACATACCTGTTCAAAGCAAATTAAATCTCTTTATATATACTTTATCTTGGAGCTTTAAAATAGTTTTATACTGAAACAGAAAGAAACACTGATATATTCCTGAGAGGTAGATATGCTAAGTGCTATCTCAAAGTTCTTTCATTTTAAGTACAGACATGTTAAATATTTTGAACCAAAATGAGGTGGATCTTGGAGTAGCTCAAAAAACTGAAGAAAGAAGTGCACCAGCAATGCCTGGGAAATACATGTGTTGTGACTGTGCAAGGGATTATCAGTATTGCAGATCTTATGAACCTCCTTTCAAATGCTCCATTGGGTAACTAGCATAAGAAGCTTTGTCTCTAGAAAAGATTCAAATTCACTCCAAAAAGAATGGCCCATATTACATTAAACATTATGCTCTTGGTTAGTCACCATGACTTTGTTGATAGCAGAAATTGATACTGTGGTTTATGGGTATCACGTGAAAGAAGTGAATCAAAAAAGAATACTTGTTGTTAGAAGGGGAGTAAAGGTCTAGGTAAGCAAAACTGTAGACCTGTTGCATGCCAATGCCTGTCTTCTCAGCACCATGCACAAACTCATGCCTTGAAATTCTAAGCATGTTCTCTCAACAAAATGCTATTACCTTTCATATTACCTGAAATAAACAAGCTATTGGAAAACAAGCTAAAGCCATGCTTACTTTATATCCACATTACTGTCATGGGACAGTGGTGTACTTATTCAGGTCCTGAATTATTCTTCCACTTACATTTGTGTTATGGTTCAAATATGAGGCATCCCTCAAAATCTCATGTGTGAGACATGACAAGGGTGTTTAGAGGTGATATCATTGAGTTATAATCATTGCAATGTTCCCTTGATTAATAATTAACTGGGTGGTAACTATAAGTAGGTAGGGTGTGGCTGGTGGAGGTGGTTCACTAAGGGTGGGCCTTTGAGGTATATATTTTGACCCTGGTGAATGGAGCTCGCTCTCTCTCTGCTTCCTGTCATGTACTGTGACACTTTCCTCTGCCACACCCTTCCACCATGATGTTCTGCCTCAACTTGGGCGCAGAGCAATGGAACTTGCTGTCTGTGGTTGAAGATGTCTGAAAATGTGAGCACCAAAAAAACTTTCTCCTCTATAATTTTTCTTCTCAGAATTTTTGTTTGTTTTGGTTTTGGTTTGGTTTCTTTGGCCACAGCAGCAAAAAGGCTGACTAAAAACACTTTGTAATCTTACTGATATTATATAATGTATAATTAGCACCTCAAATGTTTAGAGAGTCACTAGCATAAGAGTTGTCTTTTTTTTTTTTTTTTTTTGTACCAGGGATTAAACCAAGGGAGCTTAACCACTGAGCCACATGCCCAGCTCTTTTTATGTTTTATTTAGAGACAGGGTCTCACAGAGTTGCAGAGGGCCTCACTAAGTTGCTGAGGCTTGCTTTGAACACTTGATCCTCCTGCCTCAGCCTTCTGAGTAATGGGGATTACAGGCATGTGCCACCAATCCTGACTCAGAGTTATGCCTTAAATATTATTGTTCAACCCATTCTATAATGTTGTTTGCACCTGTACTATGTAACATGTAGTACAAATATTATTTTCATAAAATCTCATTTTATTTACATTTGTTTTGTCATTATTTCACATGGTGCACCAACCTCATCCTAACCTTGGATCTTGAAAAACAGTGAAGTACATAATCTTGGCAGAATGCTTTGTCGCTGAAAGAATAAAAGACCCAAACAGGCACAGATAAAGTTGTCTGAAATAATGATGATTTACATTTGATTTTGATTCACTGAGGCTAGATATTGAATACTCAAGTATGGTTAATGAAAGTTCATTTTGTTAACCTTATGCATAGTCTGTATGGACTTTAGAAGACTTTGGGCTATAAGCAATTGAAAGCCCAGACTCTATGAAAAATAAGGATATAAGTTTATTTTAAAATAGAAAATACAAAGAGATGGTACTCTTATAAGTAGAACCATGTCTGCTTGAAATGATATGTTCAAGTTCCATCCCCTAATATGTCAGAATGTGATCTTATCCAACAATAGGGTTTTGATAGGAGTAATCAAGTTAAAATTATGTGGGCTCTAATCTAATGTGACTGGTATGGTTATTAAAAAGGGGAGGGAGCATTTAACAGAGAAATAGACATTGATAGAGATAAATCAACATGAAGAGAGAGAGAGAGAAGACAACTGAAAGCGCAGCAATGTCTGAGATTACCAGATGCTGGAGAGAGGTTCGAAAGAAAGAGTTCTCTCTACAGAGGGAGCAGGTCAGGTGCTACCAATGCTTTGATTTTGGACTTCTGGCTTTGTGAATTGTGAGATGATGAATTTCTGTTGTTTTAAACCATCTGGTTCCAGTACTTTGTTAAGGTAACCCTACAGATACTAATGTGCATGTAGAATCTGCATGCATTGCAGTCAAGTTCTGGGGCCTTTTCCCTAAGTTCTCTTGATGATGCCCTCCTTGGCTTATCTGCTTTCATCTTTAGCCTGTTTATATTATGTACACAAAATAATTCCAGCCAGTGGTGGTAGCTCATGCCTGTAATCTCAACAGCATGGGTGGCTGAAGCAGGAGGATCTCAAATTCAAAGTCATCCTCAACAAAGTGAGTCTTTAAGCAACTCAGTGAGACCCTGTTTCTAAATAAAATACAAAATAGGGCAGGGGATGTGGCTCAGTGTTCCTGAGTTCAATCCCTGGTTATTCCTCCCCCCAACAACAACAACAAAAAGACAATTTCAACAGCATTTGGGATATATTAGCATCAGTAAAACAAGGAGAGAAAAGTTCTCATCAAGTATGAATTAAAAAGAGTCTTTGTTTGATTTGGCCAACCATGAGTTACCTTGGGACCAATACTAAATGCTTTGAAAAGCCAAGTGCTGATTGGGATAAACCACAGTTCTTCATTCAGTAATGGTCAATGGGGGAGGACCTGGAAGGCTTAGTATAAATATCTTAGTCTAGTCAGGATGTACCTCTGGAGTTTAAACACCTTCCTGAATTTCATGTGTTTAGTTAAGAGTGGGCTATTCCTTAGAAGTCCAGAATTCCTTTAGGAAGGACAATAGAAGGATGATTCCATGGTACTCTCTACATCTTCCATCCTTTCCAACTTGGCACATACTGGAACAGCTGAACACTCCAACCCTTACCACTATTAAAGGCCTCTACATTGGGGTCTTCTGGTGACCATTCATATGTAATATAAATATTGGTGAGCTCTAGAATGACTTCAAAAGTTCTATCAATATACTCTTAACGAATCTTCATGTCACTAATCTTTCAATCTTGTTCTTTAGAAGTCTCTGACTGTGTGTCAAATCTTTGCCATTACCCACAAGTCAGCGTAGATTTAGACCCATGATGTAGGCTTTTCCAAGCAAAGAGGAACATGAGAAACATTGCTTTAAATGCTATTTTTAGGAAGATTTTTTTTTCTTCTCTAGTTTCCTCATGACCATTAAAGGAGTGTGAATAATTCTAAGTTCACTTTAACTGATACTGATACAAAACAACTAATGGGGATGCTAAGCTCTTGGATTCATTCCATTCTCTACCTTGTTGGATTTCCCCTAATTCAGCCTCTTTGCAATTATATCTTGCATTAAATGTCTTCTATTAAAACTATTTTTCGTGCCCTTCATACTCTTAACTGGACTCAGACTGACACATTAGTGCACTATTATTGATTATTTGTAGATAGTGCTTGATGTTAGTGTCAATATGAAGATTCTTTATAATTGCTGTACTTTATTACGTTATGTGTCATAACTATGTACCTCTGAAATAAGCAAACCTAGTCCTAAAAAATTGAAGAGGTCCTTCCATGGTCCTATATATGGAAATACACTTGGGGTTAGGAAAGTAGCTTTCCGACTTCCAATTTAGACTTTTCATTATTACAGTGCCTTATAATTTATAAATACTGTGTTTCTGCTTATGCTTAAATTTATCTATATACTGTTATTTCACCTATTTTATAAAAAAACTAATACACCCAAATGAACATGTAGGCACAATTTTTAAGGTTTAACAATTTACAGATGTTAAGAGAGATTGTCTATAAGGCACTGCCTCAGTGCATAATATAATACTCAAGTGACCTGAAAGAGTTAATTCAGTTTGCAAAAGAGCTTAATATATTCCCAGGATATAGCCCCTACACAGGGAAAAAGCAGCTCATTAAATCCCTTTCAAATGCTCCCAATAGAGAAGTGTGTTTTGGATCAATATTATGTTCCTCTGGACTTCACTGAATCACAATTACTCTTGGGAAGATATCAGCTCTTCCTTCTGGGTGTGGACCTCTTTTCAAAGATGGATAGCACCTCTGGTTAGTCATAATTCTACTTAAAAAGTGAACTGACTAACTATTTACAAAAAAAATCACCAAAGAAATAATAAAGAATTAACAGAAAAAAAATGTTTAAAATTTTAAAAATAAAATAAAAAGATTAAGCATTACACATTTCTTTACTCAACAGATTTTATTTCCAGAAGCTAAGAAAATTGTTTGCCCTTCTGTAGATGTTTTGTTTTTGCACCTGGAATCTTAATCTAGTCAGAGTCTCCATTAAATACATTGTATTTCATGATGTATCCTTAAAGTGTACTTCTCAGAGGTCAGAAACTGCAGGACAGAACAAATGCACATTAAGTACCTCTGCATATACACATACATACATATATATATATATATGTACATATATATATATATATAGATCTGAATATTTGTAAACATCATCATTATCTTTAATATGAGAAAGAAGCATATTAATATCGGAAATCTCAAAGAAAATTGCACCAAACCAATAAAAATAGGCAAGTGTCTTAGCAAAAGTGCCTATAAGAAAATAACTTGAACCATTTGTGCTAAACAGCACACATTGAATTCTCATAGTTCTGGAGGCAGAGAAGTCTAAGATCAAAGTGCCAGAAAATTCAGTTCCTGCAGAGCAAAGCCACCTTCTCACCATGTCCTTATATAGAGGTGGTGTGGGAGCACACTTCCCTCTCCAAAGTACAAATGTTGAGGAGACAAAAACATTCAGACCATAACAGCAAGGAAGACTTTATTCAAGAGTATTGTATATGCGCGATACTATATTCCATTTCACTAACACAGAAGACTGGAGGATTTCTAAATATTGGATAGGTTGGTCAATGTGATTATATCACTGCCTCTGCTAATTGCTGCTTATTTGAAGTTAGAACCCTGCTAGTACAGAGACTGAGAGATAGGAGTCAATATTTCTTGATGATAAGATTCCAAAGTAATGGCTCCCAGGTCCTTAAGAAAGACATCTCTGAGCTTTAGAAGTTTTACATCTAAAAAGGGCCAAGATAGAACATTGTTTATGATGTGTAACATCAGTTGTAACATGACTGATCATCTATGAATCACCTTTCCATCATCATTGACTGTTTGAGATTTTCTCTTATGATTCTGACTAATTTTAGCAAAGATAGGTTTGGTACAGGTTTTTACTTCTGGGGAATCTAATAAATAAAAGAAAATTTTAAATATAAGTTATTTGTTGGGTGTATGAAGTTTGTCCTGTACTCTCTGTCTGGTGTAAAGGTAGGACTGCTAATAAAGCATTTTGTCATATATTATGGGCCCTGGAGTAGATTTATCATTTAGAATGTCATCCTATATTAACTAAAAACTATGTGCTACAACCTAAATATCTCAATGGATTATAAAGAGTTGTCAGTCACTATTCATTTGCAAGGTCATGGTTTCTGGGTAGAATTAATTACTACAGAGAGTACACAAACATGTTTACAGTGTTTACCACTGAGAATCTCCACAGCCATATTGTCCCTTTAATTCAATGCATTCAGTTCATCATGAAATATTTAAATACCTGACCAAATGCCTCAGTCTTGTCTTCTCACTTCCCAAAACCACTGAAATCCCATGAGAAGCAAAAAATAGACAACTAAAATCTGAAGGGAAGATTATTACAGAAACAAAGTTTTGGACTGCCAAAACATTAAATGCCCAACAACTTTCAAAATTTACTGTGTGCTTGAAGGTCAGGTTGGCTCTATTTGTTAACAAGTTATTCACTCTAAGTATATGAACATCATAAGTCAATCATTCTCAATTATATTTTGTCTCCTATATTGTCTATACCATCATCTTAGGAGCCACAAGCATATGTCTTATCTATTTGGCTCATGACAATATTTTTTAATATACTATATACTTTCAGTCATTATACACAATATCTTACATTGCTATTTTATATTAATGTAGACTTTTGATATTTAGAAGCAAATCTATACATATTATTCAAATATAAAAATCAAAATGTGCTCTTCTGGTTACTTCCTGAAATTGAATGTGGTAATCGGTACATCATAAATGCTAGATATATCTTTTCTAGAGAAAAGGAGGTGGAAAAGGAAGGGATAGAGAGGAGGTGGGAAAAAGAATTGGGGACTAAGTGGGTAGTTGATTTGATGGATTGGTTTAAAAGGAAGGAAGAATTTGGGTGGAAAGAAGGAAGTTTTTGATATTTCAGTGGGAAAGGCTTAGACTTTGAGTGAGAAACAACTGTGTTTGAGACTGAATCTTTTTTAGCTATATGACCTTAGTCTTAGTTTTTATACCTGTTTTTTTTTTAATAGAGATGGTAATAACCACCTCCTGTGTTTGGAGAATTAAATCAGACAATGTGTGAAAAATGCCTAATTTCTCAATACCTGAAATATAATAGGTGCTCCATAAATGTCAGTTTCTTCTTTTTTACATAGCTTGGCCTGATTTTACCTTAAAGGCAGGTTTTTCAGTATTTTCAACTTACAGTTGAACAGATGATTTGAAGGTGGGGAATGACACAGTTCCAACTCTTAGCACATCTCCCTCCTGTGCTCCTTCTTTTGGGAGTTTGCCACTAAGCAGAAGCCTTTTTTAACCTCAATGTTTGAATGAGCTCATCTTTAGAAAAAGTTTCTTTCTTGTACTCCTCTCTATTCTATCAATAGGCCATATAGATTTCTAATGCTGGGTGGAGCAGCCCCTGAGACAGATGACAGTGCTATTTGAAGATGAGATAGCAATGTACAAATCACAGAGAGAAACCTAAATAATTAATTAGGAAAAACATATGGTTATTGTGGCATACATTTCAATAATATGTAGATTTGCAAATGAAACTATTTTGGCAAATTGTTTGAATTAAAAGAAAATTAAAACATGTTTGGAAAAAATATTAACTGTGGTCTTTAGAAAGAAAAGAAAATTATTATTTTGACTAGAGAAAAGGAATAATGAATGTTTGGCACAGAAGAGCTAAAAAGTG
Organism: Ictidomys tridecemlineatus; assembly: GCF_052094955.1. Classification (NCBI taxonomy): domain Eukaryota; kingdom Metazoa; phylum Chordata; class Mammalia; order Rodentia; family Sciuridae; genus Ictidomys; species Ictidomys tridecemlineatus. The sequence goes on along the minus strand of NC_135480.1, from coordinate 152,821,820 downwards.
TTCTTTGACATAGGAAAAGAAAGTTTGTTGTGCCATGGATATTATGGGGGTGGGGTTACATTGTGGCTAATCACAGGAGATGACAAATTTATATGTACTAACTGAGAAAGTTTCCACAGTGGGAGAAGAATGAGTATTGGTTACATTTCTAATACTTTAAGAGAAATAGTACTGGGCAGTAATCGCCCAATTGTAACTAATCCATGCTTTCATGAAACAAAATTATGAATATTATTCTCTGCTTTCTTGTCTAACACAAAAAAATGAACTTTTTGTTTAAAAATAAAAATGACTTCATTCCATGCTTGTAGAAAATAATATACTAGGTACTGAGAATTCAGTGGCTTCTGTATTTTTTTTCTTTTTTACGTGGGCGTCAAATCTGCTGTGAGAATATAACAACTTTTATTATGCCTAAGGTACATTTAGCATAGCATGGGATAATATATGTTTTACATTGATTTAGGAAGTTTTAATATTTATGAAAAATAAGCATTACATATGCTTACCCTTTTTAAAAAGTTGAAACAGGAAAATGAATCAACATTTGACTTTATATAATTTTCTAATAGATGGTTTGAGCATTTTCATATTCTACTACACATGGAGAATGACAATTCCAAATATTAGCCAGAAATTTGAGGGTGAAGAATGAAAGACACAGTAACATGAAATAATGCAAGGATATACATTTGACAGAGTTGCTTGGTTATTTTATTTTATTATTGGTTTATTTGTTACTCACTGAAAAAAATATTTTACTTAATTTAGAATACTTACATAAGGTCTTTGCAGGTTTATTGTACCAAGCTAGACTTGATATCAACATACAGTTATAATTTCTTTAAGGTCATCGCTTCAGCCTGAAGTATGGCCAAGCACATCCCACACCTTTCCTTCTTACTGTTCACCTTTACTCTTAGAAGAGGAGAATGAGAGAGTCAGCTCAGGTGTCATGCTATGTTATTATCAAGCCCTACTGGGCTTTAATTCAACTTATATTTCTTTGGTACCTATAAAATTTCTAGTTACTAGTAATAAGGAATGAAGATGAGAATTGAGATCTTGCTTGGGCTTTGTAGAACCTATATTCTAGTGAAAAAGTAAATGAACATTTAAAAAATGTGTTTGTGTAAAGCCCATAATCAAATTGTTATATGTGCCAAAAAAAAAAAAAAATGGCTTCCTAGAAGAGGCATGCTATCATGAGATGAAGCATCAATGATTGGTTCATTCCAAGGCTGTTAGGTGTAAACATTTTGCTACTTCAGATAAACAAACTGACTTTTTCTACAAGCTTTCTTACTGCTGTAGCATGAAATTGTTGCTGTGATGTTTACATTACAGCACTACTATAAACATTTCATAAAAAAAATTTATACAAAGTCTATAGCATTAGTCTTCTCTGCATCACTATGACTCAAATGCCTGACAAGAACAACTTAGAGGAGGCAACATTTATTTGGGCCCATGGTTTCAGAGATTTAATCCATGGCTGGTCAACTCCTTTGCTTTGGCACTAAGGTAAAGAAGAACATCATGGCAGAAGGATGTGACAGAGAAACACTGCTCACTTCATGGCAGTCAGGAAGCCTGGGGGCTGGGAAGAGGAACATGGAACACTAGGAAAGTGGATTCTCAGGGGAATGCCCCTAGGGACCCATGCCCCACCTGCCAGTTACCATCTAGTCAGTCCACTAAAACTAGGATGGACTAATTGGGTGACTGCTTTCACAATCCAATAATTTTACTTCTGAATATCCTTACATTAACACAGGAGATTTGGGGAGACACATAATATCCCAATTGTTACAGTACAGAGTGCTTTCCATGAAATTGAGGCATCGTGGAGACCTCTCTCTTTCTGATTCTTCCAATCATGCCAGAGATTTTGGACTTGCTGATCAGAGTAGCCATTAGGAATGAATTCATGAGACGGGATTGGAAGGCGAAAGGAGGACACTCTTAAGGGAGAGAGTGGGTGCTCTCGGAGAGGAGAGGGACAGCACACCCCTCCTGCTCTTCTATAGTTTTATTGGGAGTCCCAGGAAAGTTTCAAGGATCCTATCCATGTCCACCTTTTGATTTTTGACTGACATAGAACCTGAATGGACTGCCTCCTAGAGAGGGCAATGTGGTGCTCGCAGAGTAAATTCAGTTCTGTTGTTTTTCCCTCGACTCCCCGCCCCATTAATTATTTTTTTATCAAGTTCCTCTGTTTTTGCCTCAATTTTTTGCCCATGTAATTGGTTTATTACCCTTTAAAAGGCCTTCAGCATGCTCTCTTCCTGAGTTCCTTAATGTTTATTTAAGGAGGTCCAGGCCACCCAGTATATGCTGATATGAACTTGAGAGGATAGTTTTTCTTAAGGGGAGGAAATTGTGTTTGTGGGGAAGATTTTACCCTGCCAGGCTCTCCTCTTCTCCAAGCATATCTATCTGATAAGTTTCCCTGTGGTCTTTAGTCACACTTCCCTGTCTACTCCCTGTTCAACTGTTCTTGGCTAACCAAGTACCTAACACAGCCTGTAATACCATCCTTACTTGGTATGCACTAGTTTTCTCTATCAGTAGTTTCTGGGAGTTGATACAAAGTGACAAAACATTACTGTTGGAAAACTCCGAGGAACCGTCACCTAGTGTGTACTATCTTGACTTGACTTTCCCTTTAAAAGATTTTCCTCATAACTTTATTATCAATGACCCAAAAGCTTTAGCAGCATTACATCATTTGATACAAAAAAAGAAAGAACCTGACTTAAAGTGAAAAAAGGGAACAGATGGCAAAGTGTGTTCTACACACATTTATAAGTTGTTTCCCCCCGCCCCCCCAGGGAAGCTGCTTCTCCTTTTAATCCAGTTCAGTATGTTCTAACACAGCTACTATTTCTGAAAGCATTGAACATGCAGGGCCAAAGTTTCTAAGTATGGACCCACAAGAGGCAAGAAGAAAATGATGTATGTTAAACCTCCTGGAACACGAGGAGATGATGGCAGAGATCCTGTCCAGCCCTGACACTTTGTGCCTCCATTTTCTACAAATGCCACAGAGAAGGGTCTCTGCTTTCTCCTCTAATCTTTGACCAGTTACATTTTAAGCAGTTTACCCTTCTTCTCAAACCTCACCCCTAACCAGATCAAGGACTGCAGAACTCCCTTGTGCTTGAGCTAACATGCTGTCAGCACTTCTCCCTAATCACTCAAGTGGTACATAATTCAAGATATCCTAATCCTAAATAATCATCCTACTACCAATTTTCTGGTTTTTGTTTACTGAAACTTGACTCTGCTAGCAATCTGATATATTTGGGGGATTTTCCATATGTTAATATAAATTATTATCATTATATTGGAAGAAACACCTGAAAAGAGGATTTGTTTTCAGATGGGTGTGGGGATTGAAAGTCAACAGTTGTTTTCTCAGTGACAAGGAGCTATTCATCTAAATGGACTAAATAAAAGAATCTAAGGTTATAGGAAACTCCTTTTCTTATCTGTGTAAATGCTAATAGTCCTAAATTATACCTGCCTGTAGTTTTTTATTCCTTTTTTATTTTCTTACCATGCTCCAAATGGTTGTAAGCAATGAGTATTAATGAAACTAGAAGTACAAAGAGAACCAATGGAAGATTCACGATTCAGGATATACAATGGAACTGGAGGCCAAAATAAATCAGTGAAAAAGAACACAGATGGAATAAATCCACAAACTAAGGGTCAGCTAGAAGCACAGGTCAGAGATTATATAAGAAGTCAATTCCAGAGTCTATGCAAATGTCAAAAACCACCATGAAACCACTGATCTAACCTAGACGAGAGATCAGTAAGCAGACCAGAGGTACTAAAAACTAGAGAACCTTGAATGTTGAAAAAACTGAAACAGATTATAAGAGAATAAACAGAAAGAACACCAGCCTGCAAAGGAAATGAGGACCGAGGTTAAGGAAAGCAGTAAAACAAAGGGGAAGGTCAGCAATCTAGTAGACACTGGTTTTAGAAAACTGAGAATACTACAAAAACCTTTCTCACTTAGGAAACCTTGTCTGTTTCCTGCTTGCAGCAAGAAACAGATGGCTGGATTCAAGAGCAGAGCTAACATAGGATTTAGAGGCAGCTAGTGCTTTGTTGGGAAACCTGGATGTTTACCTGCTTATATTGAGAACTATCATAAATGAGGATTAGTTGCCAATACTGCTGAAAAGATATGGAAATAAATAGGATAAGGTGGGTAGTGGGAAAGAGATGATTTGTGTAATAAGCTTTTTACCTATATTAGCCCATTTAACTACAGAAGCAAGAATTTTGAGAAAAGGATAGTAATCTTTTGTAGATGTTGTGTCTGATAAAGTTAAATGAATTGCTCATCCCCTACCCAGATGATTTTTCAAGGTCTCAGATCCAAGTAAGCAAGTTCATGATGTTGGAATAAAACTCGATTTTCTAATTTTATCCTACTTACTTACTTACAGTGTGTGCCATATGAAAAATAAAATGTTAATGCTTTCATATATATAGAGTCAAAAGATTTTGAAATGTTTTGGGCAGGGAAGTAAAAGTGAAGTGGGAGCCACAATAGTGAATAAAAGAAAAATAGTATGTGGACAGTGTTGAAACAAAAGCCCAGAGATGTTAAATTGCAAACTTAGCGTATTTTTCTTGGATGCATTTCATAGAACCTGCTGTGTACTGAAGAATTTCTTTTCCTCGAATTAATAAAATAAAATTAATAATACATTTCGAGTAATCACTACATGTTTTAGTAAAACTTCACCCAGATATGCTGAAGTCTTTATAGGCATTATTGTGTGTGTGTGTGTGTGTGTGTGTGTGTGTGTGCACGCATACCCATTTGATAGAAAACTGAGATACAAAGAGATTAAGACACAAACTCAGGGCCACATATTTATTAAAGATTTGGGGCAGGTATTCACACAGTGTTTCCACTCACCATATTTTAGTCTTCAACCACTAATTTCATACTCAATGTTGTAATAATTTTATTTTTGACACTTTATGGCAATATTCAATCCATAGTAGAATACCTCATAAAGATAATTTTTTATTATACAACTTAGAAAAAGATGTATGAGTCATAATGCAACTATGCCAATAAATTTTCATGGTATTTAATATTTAATTAGTAATTTTCATATAGATTTGATCTGCTTATTATCTATAAAAGTATCCTAGCTTAGGTGTCTCAAGTTGTTCATTTAATGTGCAGAACAATTTTTTATATGGCCAGTGTAGTAGATTTTTAAGACTAGCACATTTTTTTGTAATATTTTCATTTTTAAACAAGCTAGCTTTCACTATAAAAATATTATTTAGAATAATATCATATATATGTAAATCCCCATTAACTGGAGAATATTAGTAGCTCTCTGAATTCAATCTTCCATAATATCATTTCAGAAAACAAGGTGCATGTTTAATTAATATATCTGCTCTGAAATAAGTGGTTACATAGTTGCAGGTAAATAGTATTTATATTTAGATACTTTGTGCTTTTGTGGAAACATTGAAGTATCCAAAGGAACTTCTAATATACTTCAATTTTCTCATTCTAATTTTAGACTTTCATATACTTAGAGAATTTTGAAAGCATTTTGTAAAAAATAAAAAGAATTTATAATATTGCCTTAGTTTAAAATGTGCATGTTTTTCCAATCATGAAATGATATTAAATTTTGTGGCTAGATTTTAATATTTACTCAAATTCCTCAACAAAGTATAAAATGTTTGCCTAAGAAATTAAAGATCCAACTAGAAAAACTTAAAAACTTTTATGGCTACATGGGAAAACAATTACATAAAATAGAATATCATGTAAAGATTATCATTAATGTATGTACATTAGCATATTTATCTATAATCACTAATGAGGCCATCTAGAAAAGTCATTTAATAGTGGTTTGTTAGTAAGATGCACAAATTAGTTGATCATTAGCAAAATACAGCTGCCTGAATATTTTTGTATAATATATCAATTAAAAGAGCAGATTATTTTGTCACTTGATATACTTCCTATTTCATAATTTATAAATATCATATTAGTACTATAACTTAGAACAGTGAACAATGGAAAGATTAACATTGCTTTTATTTAATATTTTCTACAATATTGACTGTCCTATAATATAGTCCAGAAAATACAAAGCATAAACATAGTATATGATGTAGTTGCGATACTGAACAAAATAAATGGAGTTGGTTTCTTGAAGAAAGAATTTGACGAAAACAAATATTTCTTATACAACAGCACAGACTAGTGGCGATGGCTTTGTAGCAAATGTTTGCCTTGTTCTGAGATGTCATCTGATGTAGTGATCTCTATGTATGTATTATAAAATTGTGTTAAATAAGTTACGTAGTTAAGTAATAATTGTTATAATACAATATGGTTTTACAGAAATTAATAGTACTCTAGTCAAATAACCTTTATTTATTCTTTTTGCATTTATTCCAAATTACCAAGAAATTATTCTCAAAATACTAGGTGAACAAATATACACATAAAATGCTATGGCAAATAGTGAATTAAAGAATATCTTTTTAAGATGGATATTCCTGCAGAGAGCTGTATTTTTTGTTTGAAAGTTGAATTATAGCTAATCCTCTATAAGCAAGGCTATTTTCATTCAGAATAGTGACAGACGTAGTTAATACCACATTCACATTTTTTTAGATGTCATCTTGTTTGTCCCAAGATTCTTGGTTCATATGAATTCTCTTTATGTGGTTCTCTTCTAATATTTAAACATTATTGTACCCATTTTAATGTTTTTTGAATTGTTAAAATATTCACCTAAATAATACTCTTTATTTAAGAAACTTCTGGACAAACTTATCTGTAATTAAAGGGATGCTATTTGGGCTAAAGAAAAGTCAAGGACAATTACTGAACTATATCCCAGTAATGTGAATAGGAGACAATAGTGAGCAAATTAGTTCAAAGGTGATGGCCAGACCTCATTTTGGCCTCTAAACCTGGAATACATTTCCTTTCCTAAAATACACAAAGAGAACTTCCTGCAGCAATTATACATATCATCTAGAACAGTAGAGAGTGGGCATCTTTACTGTTTGAGATATACAAGAGAGTCTGGTAATATAGTTATTAGTCGACTGTTAATAAAATGATTCATATTTTTATCAAAAGAGAGAGAATATAGAATTATCCCATCTAATAAGGTCATTGATAATAAGCCAGAGTAATATAAAATTTTATTTATTTCCAGAAGGTTGCACAGTTTAGCCTATTCTAAGATTTATTCTGGTCTATGAGTTACAGTAATTACTTGAATTTAGATTCTAGGTATTATTTAGTATCCCTGTAAATGTGAGAAAATTTTATATTCCCTCTGAGCTTCAGTTTCCTAATCCTTATATTGGACATACTTTTAAATGCTCTAAGAGAAGTCTAGTGATAGCTACATAAAGTTTTGGAACACTAAAAAATACAAAAATGATGGTAAATTATTTAATTATTCCAAAGCTAGATTCACAGTCTGTATTTATGGATATTTTCATTGTTGTTGTAGTTGTTGTTCATATAACATAATTTTCACAACAATATTTATTCTTTTTATATGAGGAAAAGTCATAAGTACCAACAAAATCTGATCCCATTTTTATATCTGAAAGTGTATTCTCCTGGGATACATAGCCAAAATCATAAATTTGAATAGGCTTCTTGCTCTACTTATTTTTTTAATATGTAAGAAAATTCAATAGCTTAATTTTTATTGTCCAAAGTTTGATGACTATTTTGTCTCTTCTATCATTCTATTATTAACTAATGTTTAAGGGAAAAGTCTCAGACACTATTTTTCATGTTCCTATTAAAATATACTCACAGACATAATTATGGGGAGGCTTTTCTTTCTACTGTGTCAAGTTTAGGTACATTATAGATGTCTTCAACAGTAGATAGCAGGGTGTCACATAAGAAAGATGATTCCCTGGTACCATTTCTGACTGTACTAAGGATGACCTCTTATTCATATTAAGGACTCTCTCTGAAAATAAGTTGTGGTTTAAATATTTAACATAGATTTTGAATTCTTATCCTTAGCATAAGAAATAAACTTGGATCAAAAGCAGAGAGAGTTCATTTAAATTACAATTGTCACAACTTAGGTTCCTAATACAAATGTGTGCCACCTAAGGATATTGTGGTCAACAGTGGATGCCACATACTACAATGGTTCCATAAGCTGATATCATCTGATGGCATCCCAGCCATCTTGGTTTATGTAGGTAAACTCTGTGATGTCTTTAGAATAATGAAATTGTCTAATTAGGCATTATCATTAAACAATCCATGATTACTCAATATTTATTTCAATATTTATCTCACTGAAAAGGAATCAAGCTTAGGAATTTTGCACATGGATCCTACTTGAAATGATCAAGGAAGAAGGTTCTATGGCACTAGTGACCTCACTGTTATTTAGAATGTCTCCTTAGAAACATCTTGGCTTGTCCCTTTATAATGTGTTGATCTTCAGGTGGAACTGTCATCTCACCTTTTTGTTAGTTTGTTTGTTTTCTTCCTCATCAACCATTCTGTATAATAGACCTATGCCCAAAATCATCTCAGAAAAGTGTACCCATGAACTTCACAAACAATTTTGTAGACTTTTTTTTTCATTTTAGAATACTAATAAGTACTTCAAAGGTAGCCTTTAAATTCCATACAGGTCCATTGCTATCACATAAAATAATTCTTATACTATAGGATTTAATTTTCTACCATTTGTTGACTGTCAACCCATTTTAAAACCTTTTGTATACTGCTTTTTATGTATACATGAGCTCTTTGAAAGAAAATTTCAATGTATTTTCCCCTCTTGATCTAAAAGTAATGGACATGTTTCCTCTCAAACCTGAGTCACTTTGGTTGTATAGACAATATATACTAATTTTACCTATAAGTTAAAGGTTATATGAAATAATCAGTGATATGACCCCAACAGAGTGGTAGTATAAAAAATTTATAGTCTTTAATTCACAAAAAAGACATTTTTTCCCTATAGCTTTATGTTTTGTTTTTTTTTTTTTTTGTTTTTTTTTTTCATCGGTCATATTTTAGAGATTAACTACCTTTCTGTGTAGATTAGAACCTAATTGAAATCTAGGAATATCCAGTAAATGCCTATATTTTATTTATACTAAAACAAATTAAAATATTCTCAGTACAAATTCAGTACTCTTTTTTTTCTGAGCTCTAAAATTCTTCAACTGTTTGTGGAGATTCATAAGCTTTTCACTAGTACATTTATATTTGGTAAAGCAATGATCTCAATTTCTTGAAAATTTTATATTTTCTATTTGCAATAAAATACCATTTTTTTAAGTTCCAGAAAATACCCTCTCATTTAAGATCAGTTGAGGGAGGGTGGGTAGAGAGAAGGACACTGTACTTCGGTGTTAGGGTCCTTTTCATTTCAGGTTTTCCTGTATGTTCAGCAGGAAACATACAAACAGGAAACACATTCATTCTTCTTGTTCTTTAACTCTGCCTTATTTGGATGGTTCTCTACTGGTTCTCACTTCTCTGTATTTTACCCTTCACTAACAGCATCATCTCTATTAGGTCCTCCTTCAATATTAATGTATTAGTAGTCCTTCTGACTGGATCTTACTAAGGATCCCAGCATAAGTACTAGAGAGGAATCTCACCCCAGAGCAGGCATGGTAGCATTCTGGGTTCCCAGGAAGTGGCCTGGCCCAATAGCTTCTATTGTTGCAGCTTGCTACAGATCCTTGAACTAAGCTGACAATGCAGGATGCTTTAATAGATTTCATCTGATAGATTAATCTACTTTGAAGATTCATCTCTTAAGTCTTCCATCTCCCCATGCCTTTTTATGCCAATTCCTCAGAACTGCATAATAGTAGGGCAGAAATGGAACAAGTTTTAAATTACACACAGAGAAATGACCCCTGTGGCAGCTGAGCAGGTGAAAAGGGGGTTAAATTTGCTCTTATCTTTTATATGCCTACAGGGCCTTATTTGCTGGTGTTTAAATCTCTGGGAAAAAGCAGTAGGAAGTTTAAGTATTTTGCTACCTCTGCTTCTGTGTTCCCGCGGGGGCAGTGCCCTATTTCTTACCATTATTCATTGTCGTTCTGCTTCTAAATAGCAATACTTCTGAGGATGATTGTGCAGCACTGCAGAGGCTGCTTTACTTGAGCTAGGAAGGCATTCCAGAAATGCTGTCACCGAAGATGTGCTTCTAAGAAGGATGTTATTTTGCCATGAGCAGATGAGATCATATGTTATATTTAGCATTCCTAGGGAAGGCAACTGCTAATGGGTTACAGCCAAGATCTAAACTTTATATTTTATTCAAGTTGCATTAGCTTTAAGAAACAACTTTTCTTTGTGCTAGATGATAATATTTCATTAAAATGCTTCATCATTTCATGCATAGCATCATGCAAAGGAAAAGGTAAAATATCAGTAAAATTAAACTGCTGAGTAGCATTTCCATACCAGTGATACCAAGATTGGTGAAGTTTAAAAAGTTGTTTCTTACTCATATTAAATGTTAGTGAATTGTGCAGAGTCTCCAAAATAACAAGGCATATAAGTATTTTGTTCCTTTCTCACTCCTCAATTTTAATGAGAAGTAAATTAAGAATTTTAAATATCTACTCTAAAATGTAATATGCTCTATTTGTAGTCAACTTATTTTTGGTGCATGAAAGGTATATTATTGACCTGCGGATAAAACCATTTTCTATACATAAGATCCAGAGTCTCTTTCTTTTAAGCCTGGTTTTTCCTAGAATTCAATTCTATTGAATTTCACATTTCTATTTGTTTTATTTCTAGCACATTCAAAATTAAAGCTGGAAACTCTTCAAGGATATAGTCTCAGTCTTTCACATAATTTCAAACTGTCTCAAGATATAACTACATACTTCTCAAAACACAATTTTTGTGTGTGGGGGCATGAAAAAACAAAATGTAATTCACAATAGTTGCTTTTAAAAGCTATTTGCTTTCCCTAGTTACATAATACACTTTTGTGAGCTGTTTAAATGTATCTTTCTTCTACAGAAAGCATGTGTTTCTTATGGAAAAATAATATATTTTTATATTCTTGATTTTCAAAAACATTGGAATGCATTTACAATACAGAAAAGGAAAACATTTTTAAACGTATCACTCTTCAACGCAAATAGAAATTGTGAAAGAAAAACAATCTCACCCACATTACAGTAAATTTGGTTTGCAAGAAGGTGGAGCTATACAGTAATAGCTTTTAAGCAGATTATCTCATTTTCAAATAGTGCATATTGCACTTTGTGTGAAACTGAGATGGAAGAATACATTTCAATTTGATTAAATACCTTTAAAAGTGAGTTTTAACAGAACTCAATTTAATTTTTCATTTAATACCTTTTTGCTAGACTATTTCATTTTTTCCTCTCTCACTTTAAAAAAAAATTCCCTTGTGAGGGAAGAAAATGTTTAAGTCATTTTAGCCTATGACCACTGATTCAGAAAGAAGTTAACTATGTGAGCTCCATAAACAAGCCTACAGACATCAATTTGTAGCCTCTGGTTGCTAAGTAGCTTGCTGGTGGTTCTCTCAACAGCCCTGGGCAGTCTGCTAAATTGAGAGGATCACTAATGCTTATTTTGGAAAAACAAGGGTGGGTAAGCAGTGATTGCATCTCACACTCTTGGTAATGGCAATTAGGTTGTAGTGATTTGGCTGCTCGAGTAATTGGAATTCTCAGTACGAGATTTGGACAGAAGCACATCTGCTCCTAGGACTCCCTATTAGTGTATCTAAAATGCTTTGACCAATTGTTGAAAGTGCTATTATGGCTATTTATTTAAAGCTACTTTCAGAATGCATAAAAACTAGATGTTCCTAATTCAATGACAGCAATCTGCAACAAAAATGGAAGACCTTTGGGTTTTCTGGTCATCAGTGCATTTCCCTGCTTCCATCCACTGAAAGAAAAATACTTGCTCATTTCACTTCTTTCCACAGCTGGAGCTTATATTTCTGAATAGAGTTTTGCAAAATATTGAGGTTGCTACTGCCCTTCACTTTTTCCATTTGAGTTGCATTCTCATTTTAAAGCAAAACTACTCATTACTGAAATCAATGTATTTGCCTTTGTCATTCCGATTGCTATATGCTTGAACTAAAAGTTATTTAGGTGAATGGTATTAAAACTTTAGTTTTTTTACTTTAGAAAATTAGAAAACTTCAAATTGCTAAACTCAAAATTTAAATTGCACATGCCTCAACTCTTTGTTTTACAAATAGACATAATGTAATATTGTTGATCATTTTCCTCTTCCAGATTTGTCCACTGAATATGATGATGTGAAGTGATTTTATCCAGTTTGAGAAATCTATTCAAGTTAGAGGAGTAGAACAGGGACAGGGGGATTAGAATTCATCTAGTACCATTCCCTTTTCTCTTGTTCCCTGCCCCTGCCAACACCAAATAAAAATACTGAGGGCCAAACTAAGTAACTTTTCTTGGGACATAGGTAGAAGTGGCATTTTAACTCAGGAGTTTTAGTTAATAAGTCAAGTGTTCTTTAAGTAAGGAAGATTTCATTTATGTGGACATTAAAATGTGCCTAATTTGGCAACAGCAACCTGGCTCACTTGTGCAACTGTTTCCATTTTTCATTGCAACTTCTATTTTCTTTCTGTATTAACCAGTACAGATGCTAGGGACTTGTAAAGATTACATTTTGACAGGCAAAACTCATATAGGCCTTTCTTTTCTGTAACATTATTTTGGCAGAGTATGAAAATAATTCGCTCTGGAGATATGGACACTTTGAATGTCTTCGATTTTACATGAGTGATAAATCAAGGTTTTGCTTTCTACTCATTTTCTATTGATGCAAATGAAAATTTTAAATTGTCAAAGGACAAATAGGTTGACCACTTTTATTTCATTGTTTTTATGGATGATTTCAAAAATTTTGACAATTCAATAATATTTTTTACAATTCAAATTTCTGTCCTTTAAAACATTAAGCTATGGAGATGAGAAAAGTTTTGTGATAGACAAATGTATGTATATGCCTTTATATGTAGCAATTGGAAACAAATATAACATTTAGATCAACTATTTTTATTTTATTTTATTTTTTTTGTGGTGCTGGGGATTGAACCTAATCAACTATTTCCATAGTCAAACATTTTTTTTTTTACACCTAGACTAATCTTAAACAACAGCAAAGTAAGGTGGAACCAAGGTCAGAGTTTAAAGTCTATTGTTATCATAGGGGTTTGTGTTAATAGCTATAATTTCTTTTTGTTCAAATTAGATATGCATGAGAATTGACTGCATTTTGACACATCACACATAAATGGAGCATAATTTCTTATTCTTCTGGTTGTACATGATATAGCATAACACCAGTCCTGTAGTCATATCTGCATGACCAATTTGTTCTATTATTGTTCCTACCCCCATAGCTCACTCCCTTCTCTCCACTCTGCCTAATCCAAAGTATCTCTATCCTTTCCTATCTCCCCCACTTATTATGACTTATCATGTGAATATTAAAGAAAATATTTGGCCTTTGTTTTTTTGGGGGGATTGGCTTATTTAACTTACCAATATTCTACAGCTCCATCCATTTACCCACAAATACCATAAGGCTGAGTAATATCCCATTGTGTACATACACCATATTTTCTTTATCCATTCATCTGTTGAAGGACACCTGGGTTAGTTCCATAGATTAGGTATTGTGAATTGACCTGCTGTAAACATTGATATGGCTATATCACTGTAGTATGCTGATTTTAAGTCATTTGATTATAAACCTAGCAGTGGAATAGCTGGGCCAAATGGTTGTTCTATTCCAGGTTTTCTGAGGAATCTCCATACTGTTTGCCATAAAAGTTGTACCAATTTGCAGTCCCACCAGCAATGTAGGAATGAACCCTTTTCTCTACATCCTCACCAAAATTTATTGTTGTTCAAAATTTATTGTTGTTAATTGCCATTGTGACTGGAGTAGGAAAAAATCTTGGAGTGGTTTTGATTTGCATTTTTCTAATTGTTAGAAACATAAAACCCTAATTTTAAAATAATCTGAATGCTGCATGGAGATTTAAACTAAATTCAGGTCTATATGGAATGGATACAACAAATATTTTGTACTCATAATCTAGAAAAATGACTTTAGTTCTTTGAGAACAAGTGAATAAAAAAATAAATCTAGATTGATTCCACGGTGTCTGATAAATGTAAATGGGCAAACATTTTGGGGGTGCAATGGTGACATTTATAGATACTCTATTGAGATCTAATATTTATTAACTAAATGACTTGGGGCAAATTTTGCCTCTTTTGGCGGGGAGGGTACCTGGGATTGAACTCAGGGGCACTCAACCACTGAAGCACATCCCCAGTCCTATTTTGCATTTTTTAAATTTAGAGACAGGATCTCACTGAGTTCACCTCCCTTTTACTGAAGCTGGCTTTGGACTGGTGATCCTCCTGCCTCAGCCTCCCAAGCCTCTAGGATTAGAGGCATGCTCCAGGGTACCTGGCAAATTTTATCTCTTTAAACATAGGTATCTTCATCTTCAAAATGGTGATAATATTAATATTTCCCTGTGAGATTCTAGGGTAACTCAATGTGATATGTGTCAGATACAGAGTGAGTACTCAATAAATGCTTTCTAATGTATTATTTACTGAGAAAATGCAAGAGTCAATGAGTACAATAATGGTGGCTGAATATTTTCACAAATTGGTTTGGGGTATCTTTGAGACATCCAAGTAGAAATGTTAAAAAGTAAGTCTGATATACCAATTTAGAGGTTAAATATATATATTTGGGATCTTTCAGTAATTGTTTATCATTGAAATGGATTTATGTGAAGGCATTATAAGCTGTGTTATAGAATTAAATGTAAAAAGTGTCAAGAATGAACTTCTTGAGACACATGTGGAAAATTAACTAATAAGGAATAAACAGGGAGGAAGAGCGCTAGAGAAAGAAGTGTCTTGGATCAGGGAAGAAGTTTTAATATTATAACAATAGTCAATAGAACCAAATGTTAGATAAAACAAAATATGTTTAAATCTGTGTTGGAATGGCCAATATGGAGGTCATTGTAAATTTCAGATACTTAAATACTGGTAAAAGGAATGTCTAATAAAGTAAACAAGGGGTGATGAGAAGGCTTGGAAATACAGCAGATGAAGGTAAACCACTTCTTGACAAAGCATGACTATAAAAGAGAGGAGAAATGGCATAACTATGTAGCAAGCAAGCCCAGAAAGGTTTGTTTTGTTTTTATTGTGAGGGGAAAGGGGTGGGGGGAAACAAGGGAGAGAACTGAACAACAACAGATGAGGAAGAGAGGGAAGATGGGAGGGGAGGGGAGGGGGGATAGTAGGGGATAAGAAAGGCAGCAGAATACAACAGTCACTAATATGGCATTATGTAAAATTGTGAATGTGTAACTGATGTGATTATGTAATTTGTATTTGGGGTAAAAATGGGAGTTCATAACCCACTTGAATCAAATGTATGAAAGATGGTATGTCATGAGCTTTGTAATGTTTTGAACAACCAATAAAAAAAAAGATGATATTTTTGAGCTGTTGAAAATATGTTTCCATGGGGTTATTTTTTAGAAATTAAAACTCAATTTAAGAAAACACATTTTGTATGCCACACAAATGACATACTTTCCAACAAAATGAAGATTGTTGTTTTTACAAATATAAGTGGTCAATTCATGTGGGAAAATATGAATTGACAAAGTTGTCCCTTAAATATAAAGTGAATGTGTCAGTTTCCCAGTTCAAAAAATATTTCTGCCATTGGTGGAATCCTGTCAAAATTGTGTGCACGTGTGGTATTTGTGTTTCCTGCTATTTGATATCTACAAGCTCAAGTTATATTTTAAGATGGGCTATCATCTGATTGTTCTAAAGTGCTAATAAATTGTTGTACTATAAGCAAATGGGCCTCAGAATGTTTATCCGGTTTATCAGTCAAATCTGTCAGTGAATTAAGCATGGTGGCTAACACTCTGGTCACTATTTAGCTGTCAACAAGCTACTATTTGTGTGTCTAAGATGTCAAGGAGAAAAGGATTCAAACAGGCCTTAGAAATCAGAGATGCCAGTAATGTATGCACACTGTCAGCCTAACCTTCCCTGATTCCTATCAAAAGAATTAGTAAATTAGTGTCTTTCTTTGAAATACCTAATACTGCAATTATTTGGGAAATATGCAGTGTGAGTAGCAGTGGGTGTACCGCCAGATGCCAATGATAAATTTCTAACACAGAAGGTTATTTTAGACTGATAGGCCAGCAGGAATCTGAAATGATCCTTGGTAAGGAATATTCCATTCCATGATTTAGATAGGCTCATGTATCCTCCTACCTTTTATACAAAGGACAAGCTAGACTTTCTGTTTCCTGATCAAGGGCAAAAGTTACTGTATAAAGCATGATCTCCTGCCATTATTTACTCTTCTTTTTTGTGCCCCAGTTTTGGAGAAAGTAAATTGCCATTATTAATCAGGGAACCATTAGTGGGGAACTCGGGCTGTCCAAGTTGGGAAACAGAAGATTTGGAATGAAGGAAATAGACTGTCAGATGATCTGTAGTTGTTAACTAGCAGGAAGGAGAGACTGCAAGAAAGCTGAAGTCACAGATGTCCAGATGGAAGGTCTTTACAGGAGATCGCCCTGGAGCCAATCTGGAGAGGGGAGTCAGAGCAAGGAAGCTGAGGCAGAATAGGGGAGGAAGAAAGGGATATAGGCAAGAACTTATGCCAAAGGAATAATTTAGAGGAAGGAGCAGAGGTTTGATCATTGGTGGTTTATATAAGAAAAACAGAATTCCAGTAAGATATATTTAATTTTAGTTTTAATTATGAATTGATGACAATGGTTTGCATGATTATTTTTATGATCTTTTAGGAATGCATTCATAAAAGGCATTCATATATATCTTTTCATTTACAGGTGGATTTTATTAGGTAATGCACATTTAACATCTGTTCACAGAATTATTTTAAAAGGACTAAAAGACTTTCAAGAGACCTACATATTTTTATCTTTTTATTTTTCCTATAATTGTAGACCCTTGTAACTTTCAGAAACTCCCTTTTATATATAATCAATTTTGTAATTAGAGCAGAAGGCAAACTTTAATCTTTTTTGCTTTCCCCCAATGCTACATGTCCCCTTAATTGCTACTGCTTATAACATATTTTATAGTCAGGTTTGGTGTTCAAAGAATTAAGTCATTGAGGACAGGATAGAATTTCATTTGTGATATTCTTGAAACTTTCAAAAATGACCAGTATAAAATGAAGGTGGTAAATTAGCTTCTAAATTTATAATGGCAAAATTTATGTAAGTTACAGGTTTAACCAAAATAGTTTTTTTCCTTTACATAAGATATTTGTTCCTGCATGTGTGTGTGTGTGTGTGTGTGTGTGTGTGTGTGTGTGTGTGTGTGTATGTGTTTGTCTGTGTGTGAGAGTCTGTTAGTCACCTCTTCCTGTGAAAGCTAAAAGCAAAATACAAATTGCCAGACAATGAAAACAGAAAAAATGAAACAAAACAACAGGAAATATAGCTTCAAAAAGCAGAGGAACTATCCAAGTTTAGGCTATCTGCACTGGAATTAGAACCCTACCACTTTACCGACTAAGAGATTTGGGGCAAATAACTAAAATTCTCTTTGCCTCAGATTCTCATCTAAAAAGAAGAAAAATCAACAACAGTACCTTATACCTCATTGCGTTGCTGTGAAGATTAACATAATGAATATAATGCATCTGGTACATGGTAACTACTCAATAAATGTTATTTTGCTTAAATTCTAAAAACTTCACCAGAAGGTTATAGCAGAACCTTTTCAAAATCTTAACATTATTCATTAAACAAATGTAAAAGGAAGTAGTTCTAATTTAGCTTCTTTTAGGCCTTTGCAATAATTATTTGTCAAGTTATCCAGAATAATATTTTCTTCCTTCTATCATGCTATATTATCATTATCCATTGTATATATGTATCAAGTTATCACACTTTAGTCACTAAATATGAATAACAATTATGTGTCAAGTAAAAAATCCATCATAAAAATTATAACATCATTTTGTACTACTTAAATATATACAGATGTGATTTGTCAATATATATTTTAAAAATTTTAAAAGATTTTTAAAATCTTTCAAAACCAAAGTCATTGCTTGGTGAATCAATGGATACTTTAGACATGAACATGTAGCCTTAAGATTCTCCAAATATACTTTCTCTCTCTGTCTATAAATGTGGTTATATATATATATATATCCCTTGCTCTGTAGTCAAAATTTTATTAGATTTTAAATACATAGAGGATATAGAACAAGATTGCTGAACTAAAACAATATTACAGGAAATAAGGCAAATATATAAAAATATAAAAAACATATGATGAAACACATGCTAGTATTAGAACAAGCCTATGAGTACAATAGAAATTCACAAGGAATTATAGCTTCCTAGATTTGGTGAGATTAGAACTTCATTTGGAAAAAAAATGATGTGCATTTGAATAAGGAGCAAATGAACATTGTAGGAAGAAAGAAACCTCAGAATCTCAGATGTATGAGGGAAAGGGAAACAATGTGGGGAATCATAGTGAACTCTAAAACCTCATTTCTTTATTATCAATGATTGGCAGAGAGTTGGAGTCCTTTTTGGACCCCAGAAGCAAATGATCAGTCTGATCATTAAGCAGTTGATGGGATCGCCAGCTTTTTGTAACCCAATTCAAAGTATCTTCTCCTAAATGTGTGATTTTATGTGAAATATTTAATTACAGGTGACTTTTCTCTAAGTTGTACTTGGCAGATATTCTCTGTCCCGGCATATGAAAGAATGTTGTTACTTATTATTTAACTTAGTTGTGACCTTGGATGTTTTATGTTTTCTACTTTGCTATTAATTGAAAAGTCGCCAACTGTCATAGGGTACCACAGTTGCCTGGATGTGGAAATTGAACTCTGTAGATAATAATCATAATTTAATAGACTTTATGGTTTATGACAGTACCAAAAATCTGGATAATCAGTAGTATAACATTAGGAAAATTTCTGATTTTGGTTATTTTCTTATATAATACAGAAAAACAAAGACAAATTTTCAGGTCTCATACTTAAAATTCATATTGTACTTTTATAAAGTTAATCGTCAGAAAAAGAAAAAGGTTTTTTGGTTGATCAACAAAGGAATGTTCTATGACATAGATTTATATTAGAGAAATATTTTAATATTATATATATTCTTTAAATATTATGGGCTTTAATACTTACATCAATGAACTAATACAGACTCCCATTTTAGCATTAATTTATCATTTCTCCAATGTGTAAGGTGCCAATTTTTACTGCTCTTTTTCATCATACCAACTGATTTAAATTTGACATAATTTAACTGCCAGAAAATGTGAATTAAAAGGTGTCTCTCATTTTCTCTTCCAGGGAAATCTTGAGGAGTTTGACACTTTTCATCCTCCAGCCATTCATCATTTTGTGGGGGAGGCTACACATTGGTGAGTCTCACTTATTCAAATTTCTCTCTTTAATGTCTATGACAGAATTGTAATGTAGAACAAAAATTAAAGAGATGTCAGTATTGTTGCTTAACTATTTAAAAACTAATGGTTTTTAAATAGCAAAATCATAATATCATGGTTTTACTTTTTTTCAAAATTTCCTAGAAATGGAAACTCTACTAAAACCTATAGAGGTAAAATTCAAGTTATATAATGTGATAAAAAACTAATGACTTTTAATTCTAAAATTGAGCAACATTGCTTATAGCTATTGTTTAGGATTTCTATTTATTGACACCTTGGATCCCAAACCACAGTTAATAAGCATCCATGAAAAGTTCTGAAGTTACAATCTCATAAGCGCTAGTAAATCCTACCAATATCTTAAATACATAATAGTTATTTTGCATATTAAATTGAAATTTAATGTTAAGCACTTATTATAGTTGAATTTTATGCTGTAAATAGCTTTTTATGTTTTATTTTGTACTTTCCCAATTCATTTAAACTACAGTTGCAGAGGCACATTTCATCTTCAGTTCTGATTACCAGAACCTTCAGATGGAATAGTCCTTCAATTAAAAATGCTAAATCTCCACGCAAATGTGTGCACACTGTTAATCAAGTAAATTTACTATTATATTTACAGATAAATAGAAGTAAAACTATAAAATGCACACAATGGAAATTTTAAAAGATGCAATACAAATAGATCTGTGCAGAAATTAGAATTCAGGGAACCTCAGTTCTAAAAATCCCTGATTATTCCTGCTTTTTATCTACTACTCTAAGATATACCCTTCAATCAAAGACTTTTCAAAAACTTATTTTGAGTATAAGATTGAACAAATGTACTAGATGCTGCAAGGCAGTGAGTGTGCTTTTACATTCATACATAGAATGTACACGTGAAAGTGGTTAATATGGACAAGGTTATTTGAATGAAGAGTTTGAAGAAGTTTGGAGCAACAACAGAAATCTTATCTCAATATTCCTCTTCTTGAAAGTTTAGGGAGTAAGAGAACTTCAAAGGTGTTTGTTATGGAGAATTAAATGGTCAAATAAATAGGAAAGATAACTCATATCATAGGGATATCTCCAATGTTACTTTTCATCATTGAATTTTATCATCCCTTAGTTATGAATAACCTTACTTTTTTTCTCAATGGGATCCTCAGTGTTGGGCTATCAGGTACGATACTACAAAGAGAAAAGAGGATAATTAAATGGTTATAGAAAAATGCCATTTAACCTAGTTTTTTTCTGCATGTGACAATTCTATAAGAATTGTTTTTCATAGTGCATCAAATAACTTCCTTTGACTGTTAAATATAAAGAGTTCCCTATTCTTACTCTACAACAGGAGCTCACAATG
The DNA here is from genome assembly GCF_052094955.1 of Ictidomys tridecemlineatus. NCBI lineage: Eukaryota > Metazoa > Chordata > Mammalia > Rodentia > Sciuridae > Ictidomys > Ictidomys tridecemlineatus. The sequence goes on along the minus strand of NC_135480.1, from coordinate 152,800,855 downwards.
AGTCACTCCTTTGTGCAAATCTAAACTAGGGAGGTGCCAAATTTAGGACATTCCAGAGCAGCCAGATTCCATTAAATCTAAAAACAGCGTTGCTGGATTTGGGGCACACCTGTAATCTAAGCAACTTGGGAGACTGACGCAGGTGGGTTGCAGGTATGAGATGAGCCTCAGCAACATAGCCAGGCCATAAGTAACTTAGTGAGACATTTTTGTCTCAAAAAATAAATAAAATAAAATAAAATGAGCTGAGGATATAGCTGAATGGTTAAGGCCCCTGGGTTCAATCACCAGCGCAAAATTTTTAAAAATTGCTAATTGCAGATTCCACTATTTGGGACTTCCTGCCATTCAAAACCTAATACTGCTGGACCAATTTGAAATGTTCTGGTTATACAGAAACCATTTTTCCACATTTTTTTCTTAAAAACCTCTCATACTTTGCTGAAATGCAAATGAATTATTTCCAAATCATTCCTTTAATTTATCAAATAAATATATAAAATGAGGTTCTCATGGAATAGCCATGAATCCTTAGTGATTCTGATTGACATAGCTTTCATAACAGACCACTCAGTTGACTGATAATTTATTTTAATTCAATCATATTCCAGATATCAATTTCTGCCTCACCAAAACGCATATGTTATAGACCTTGTCCTTTGGAAAATACCATTACAGCTTGACATTAGATTCTCAATAGTTGGGCCTTAGAAATTGTCCATGACATCCCTCTAGAGAAAGATTAAGAGTAGCAGATTAATCAATTTTGCTGTTTGAGACTGAATTTTCCTGTTATGTTTTCTTGGTAGTCAACCACCTGATAAACATGTTTGAGTTGCCTGCTGCTTAATATATATACATAAAACCCAAATAAAGTTAGTTTGGTATCTTCTCAGAACATGATGAACATTTAAACAGCTTTGTACTCAAGGTTCAAGGTTACTGGTGAAAAAAAATCACAAAGTATACAGTCCAAGGATGAGAATAAGGTAGGTGCAGATGGAACACTTTGAGTGGTTTGGCTTCCCACTAAATAGTCCTATTGATTAAACCTTCAATATTTTCTCAGGTGGAATTTCCCTAATGGAGTGGATAACCCAAGTGCACTCCCTTCTTGCCTTTACCCGCAACCATACACTTAATATACCTTCTACTTTCCCAGATATCCCTCCCAGGAGTTAGCATTCATGCAGTCACTTCTTAAGTTTCTTCTCTCTTCAGTCGATACCTTTCATGGTTGAAGTCATCTATTCTTGTAGTTTCAAAGATGATTTATAGCTTGTGACATTCAAATCAATATGTCCTCCTAACATCTCATTCCTGAGAAACAAATCAACATATCTATTTGGTAGCACATTAGTTTCTTGGCTTCAAACACATTAAAATTGAACTCCCGGTGTTTTCCCATAAAACTTTTGTTCTTTCCATTCCTATGGTTTGAAGAACCATCTCCCCAGTTTCCTCAAACGAAACTTGAAAAATGTTTCTGATTCCTCTCATGCTTTCTCAAATGCTTATCAATTCATGAAACCTAGTCAATCTCACATGTGAACAGACAGGAAATGTAATAGGAAATGCAATTAACTATATTTTTAAGCCATGTTTGAAATGCTTCAGTGGAAATCAAATCCATTAGGTTGAATAAAGTAACCATCCTAGACTAAAACAAGAAGAAAAAGGTAATTCTTAAATATTTTACCATTTAGCTTAGTATATTCTTTTGGAAACGTCAATCTCTTTAATAATTTATTTCAGGATTTTCTCACACATATGCATAGTAACCCTCTATTTCCACATTTCAGATTTAACTAACCACAGATTGAAAATATTTGGGGGGGCGGAAATTGCATGTATACTATGTACAAATGTTTTTGTTCTTGTCATTCTCTAAATAGTACTACATAACAACTATTTGCATAGCATTTACTATGTAATAGAATTTATAAAGTAATCTAAGGATGATTTAAAAGTATTCAGGAAGATATTTGTATGCTATATGCAAATATTATGTTATTTTGTGTGAAGAACTTTATCATCTGTGGATTCTACTATTTACAAGTGGTCCTGGAGCCAATATTGAGGATACTGAGGGACAACTGTGTATGTACCTTCACAAAGTCATTGTATCATACCACATAACCCTGACAAGATCAATGCTCAGAATCTTCCAATATATGATAATGTCAGTGAGAATAAAGTTATGTTCCATATATCCTCAAAACAACTCTTCCATATATGGTGATCAAAATATGTATATTTTTCTCTTACCCTTTTAAAGTTAATAATACATTAGACCTGATTACATTTGACAAAATGTTAATTATATCTTGGTATTCTTATATGCAAAATTAATATGAATGAAATAGGGTTTAATTCTTATGTGTCTTTCTCCATGTCATTGGGCATATTTATGAAGCAGGGCAGCATTGCTTTCCTGATGCTTTTATCATAAATAGTTTTTTTGAATAACATAAGGAAAGTTCCCATCCATTCACTCAATATACAGTTTAATAACTAGAAAAGAAATCTTGATTACTTTCAGATATCTGATAAAATAAAATTGGTCATTCATATCATGATTCAAATTCTATTTATTTATAGAAGACCTTTTTCCATCAATTGTGCTTATTTTCAGGAATCTGACTATATATTCCTATCAATGGCCAGAGGGAACTGAATTAATAAAAGGAATTACCCCTTTTTATTTATTCTACCAAGGCCAAGTCTCCAGAGGAATGCTTCATTATTGCAGACAATACATTCCCTGGTTTGCTGGCTGGGTTTAATGGGATGTTAGAATCGATCGGACCTATTTCTCTGTCACCTGAGAAGCATTGTAGGTTTTGTGGTATGTTGCAGTTTCGTATTCTTCTCACATCTTTTTTTGAAATTTGACATTGCTAAACCAAATGTCTTCCTTGCTTATGTGACCACAATTTCCTTTTTCTGAGGAAATAGTTCTTGTAAATGTGTAATGTAACTGGAATCCGAGCCAACCACGACTGGTTGTGTCAGTCGTGACAAATAATATTGTGTATTGTAAGAAATACACTGAAAGTGTGAGGAGGCTGACTTGCACATTTGCAATCAATTAGCCAAGCTACACTACCATGAAAACAGCGCCCTCTTGTGAAGACAGGCTTACTGCAACTACTACAGGGAATATGCATATACTGCAGGTTAAAATTTAAAAAGCAGGTTTATGCTTTTTAACCATTTTCTTTTATTTATTTTTATTGGTTCTTTTTAGTTGTACATGACAATAGAATTCATTGTGTTTTAAAATTCACTATATTAGGATAGTCATGTCCTTACTCCTTGAAAAATGAGGGCAAGCTCCTTGGCTTTTCTGTGACTTAGATGCTAAAAAACTGCTCACCATGTGCCAGGTAAGGTGGCATATGCCTATGATATCAGTAGCTCAGGAGACTAAAGCAGGATGATCGTGAGTTCAAACCCAGCCTTGAGCAACTGTAAGGCCCTAAGCAACTCACCGAGACCCTGTCTCTAATAAAATGTTTTTTAAAAGGGTTAGGGATGTGGCTCAGTGGTTAAGCACCCTGGGTTCAAACTGAGGTACCAAAAAGAAAAAAAATGCTTACCATCATTTCAAGTCTTTAAAACACAGTGTCAATTCATGTCCATCCCATGGTTACTTCATATTGAGATCTCTCTTTTCTGCCAGTAGTCCAGGAGAGATGGAGTGATCACCTCCTTTTCCTCTCTGTTCAAGCATTATAGTATTCTTCCTCTGCAGTTTGACAAAGTCAGTTTCAGAATGTCTACCTTTGGGGCATGGTGAGAGAGAAACGGACTGGGCAGCAGAAAAGTTCTAGTTGATCATACCGGACTAAACTGGAAAGTATTTAAAGTTGCTATTTTCTTGGCAGTACTCTTGTGGTTTCTTCAGAATCACCATCCATCAGTCTCTGGGGATATATTAAAGTCATGTGTGCCAAGGGTCAACTGTCTGAGCTCACTGCTAACCTTTCCTTACCACTGAGCATCCTGCTTACCTCTAGTTTCTCTTTCTTGGGATCTGTTCTTGTCTGCCTGTTCTCCTCCTTTTTAGGTTCCTTTCTCATCTTTTATATTTCTCAGTGAGTGAGATTGAAATGTTCCCCAAAGTGTAGCATAGGTATTTAATCCTCCACATGGTCTCCTTAGAGTCTTTCTCCCTTGATTTGGGATGATTAAGTTATACATCAGACTTTAAAGGTCAGAGGAAGAGAGTCTCATAGCACATTTCTCTCCAGGGAAATTTTCAAATATTCAACTTTTATTTTCTCAAAGCGAGTGAGAGACTTAAAAGTTACCTAAATTTCAAAAGTTTCTAAAATTTATCTAAAAGTTGACTCTCCTTTAGAATGTGCTCAGCCAAACATACATTCTAAATCTTACATGCAACATAAAAGTCTGGAAGGAATGAGAGTTATCTCATGACCAGCTTTGGTAAAAGCTAATAAGACCTGCTCAGATCTGGCTGTTAAATACTTGGAAATGTAAATATATTTCAATATACATACATTCATTTTTATTGTTCTCAGGTGAAATTGCTTAATGATGATAAAACTTCAAAATTTCTTGAAGTATTTGTAAAAAGTAGAAATGTTTACATGGATCAGAGATGAAACACTTGGGATTGGTGAATTGAGACATCTGGTTTAAAGTGCTGAATATAATAAAGCATTTTAACATTTCTTTGAAGTATCACATTATGAGAGTTCATTATACAATTACTATAAAAGTGTTACATTTTTGTAGTCATAGGTGATTCATAGTTTAAAGGCTATTTTCTCAAGACACCAGATATTCATATCAAGCAATAGTACAGAGTAAACAACAAATAGAAATTTGTTTTGGGAAAGCTACCTTCGGAGTTAGGAAACAGAATTAACAAGGCACTATTTACAAAATATTGGGCAAACTTATTCTAGAATGAATTTAAAATATTATTTTAATAAAATATCAATACTTGAAACAACATTGACAAATGTTTATCATAATTAAGTTACACATTACTAAAACATTTATCTTCTATTAAATACATCTTGTAGCACTGACAAAGTAATCTTTAAAAAACATTTAAAAAATTTCTTTGAATGGTTGAAAATTATCCCTATATGTTAATAAAACTGAGGTACCAAAAAATAAAGGAAGTCTGTATTACTGAAAATAAATTATATAACTTTTACTTAAAAACACAATAATTAGAGCATAACACTTAAAGCTGTTATTATTTTAAAAAAATGGGTATTTGGAACAATTCATAACCATTCAGTGACAAACCATAACCTCATAGTTGAAGGTATTCTGAAGCATAATACTGAAGCAGTATTCTTCAGAACAAAAATTGGTGTATGTAACATAAATACAAAAAAAACCCCAAAACAACAACAAAAAAACTTTACCTTTATTGAATGGGTAACTGCCTACAAGCCTGTTTTGTTAGAACTAAAGGACTTCTAAAATATTTTTACTTATTCCTTAACTTGCAGCACAATATAGTAATGGAATGGCAGTAGCTAATAAGAAAGCAAGCTAACAACTTAAATAACACAACTAAGAATGTTGGTTTTACACGATTCTGTAGTGACTCTCACACTTTACTAGAAACAAAAAAGTGTTCAGTTTGAGACTTGACAATAAAATATACTAGTGATCATGATCACATGAGAAGAATCTCAAAATAGTAAATATGAAGTTTCACGAAATATTTGAAGTTAACTTTTCTTTAGAGAAAAAAATGTCAGATTTTTCTTTCTTCAAGTACATAAGAGAAAGTATGTGCAGACTTGGTTCAGTTTTCACTGTGTCTGCCTTTCAAGGTGGAATATCCATTACACCTGTTCACAGTGTAACTGGAAGGCCCAGGCTTCTTTCCAATGGAACTTCCAAAGTTTCCTTTAATGGACAAGTTTGCAGGCAAATTGCAATATACTTGAGGTATGGCTTTTTTACCGGGGAACTAAGAGACGTGATTTTTTGAGATTCTTCTTTTGAATGGAATCCATTTGTGTGGTATTGACATCATATAATAATGTTTAAAATTCTTAAAATGAGAAAGGCTTTTTGAAACATTCTGCTGTCTGAAGAAAATTTTAGAAATACATAAAATATTGACTATGTATTTAAAATAATTAGTCCTAATTGATTAATCAGAACATGAATACATATATTTATTTATGTAAATATATATATAAATATGTTCAGCAATTTATAAAATTCTGATTGTTTTGTTGTTTTCAATGTCTAAAAATCTTTAACATGCAGACATAGAATAAATAAATAGATTAAATATTATTTTAACTTTTACAATTTGAGTGAAGAGCCTATAGTTCTAGTAAAATATTACTTTCTGAGGCAGAATACAATTCCATCCAACGACAGCTTTATGTAAGGCCAGTATAAGATTTTTTGAGGACATAAAAAATAGTGAGGCATAAAACATGTTAAAGGAACAACCTAATTACAATCAAATAATTCAATGGCCTTTCTGCTCTATAATAGTGAATTATTGAGAACATGAAAACAATTAATGAAACGAATCATGTTTAAAACTGGAGTTCAGCATTTTGGACCCCATTTATGGCAATTTATTTTTTCAAGTAGCTGAACTAAAACTTAGTCAATGTAAATCTTAATGGCTACCCAATCTACACAAACTGCAATAAATTTGTTTAATGATTTTTCCCCATAATTTAAGATGAAATACCCACTGTGTAAAAGTTGTGTAGGTTGGTTTTTAATCTGTGCTATACAAGGACCTTATTTCCCTTGCAGTTATTTCCTGAAATCCCAATATTTTTTGTCAGGTAGCATCTGAATATGAGAGGGTAAGTGATGTTCTATTATTTATTTTCAAAACATTTATTTATTGCTTAGTATGTGTGCCAAGAAATTAGAATACTGTTTGAGAGCAGTATATGAGAGGTAAGTCAGGTATGGGATCAAAACTATCATAAGTAATGGAGATTTATCATCAAACAGTGCAAGTAAAAAGGTTCAGATTTCCGGATTTGGTCCTTCCAGTGACACACATGTCTTTGAGGATCCAGGAAAACTATTTCCTGAAGTTCTGCCTTCCTCAGGCTTTTATTCCCAGGCTTTCTCCCCTAACAGTCACAAGATGGCTGAGACTGGTCAGAAGGCACATCTCTGTAAATGTCTGATTTTCTCATGCCTAGTGCCTTCAGAAACCTTTTAGTGGATACTTTCAAGTGCCCTGACCACTTTTGGAAAACAGCCTCACAAGATATTCTTTATTTCCATATTCTGGAATGCTAGATGGAATAATAAGGAAGGAGTACATATCTTCATAGGGATGTCAGGAAGTGCTGATGAGCAACCATCAATGTTTGAAATGAGGAACAAATGAATTGCTATGTTTGACTGGGTTTAGAAGAACAGTTCTGGTATATCTATCTTTTAAGTCTCCACAGAAGAGATAATAGTTGCCATGTGGATAATGAGTATGTTTTCAGATAAAATGAGGGTTTCAAAAGTGGTAAGGGACCACAGGCGATGGACGGCACAAGCCTGTAATCCCAAGGGATCAGGAAGCTGAAGCAGGAGGAAGCAGAGTTCCAAGCTTAGGGCCTCAGCAATTTACCAGGGCCCTAAGCAACTCAGCAAGACCCTGACTCTAAATAAAATACAAAAAAGGCTGGGGATGTGGCTCAGTGGTTAAGTGGCACTGAGTTCAATCCCTGATATAATTAAAACAAAAAAAAAAGTGTAAGGAGTGAAAAAAAAAAACAGGATTTTTTTAGTTACATCATAAATAAGTGAATAATACCTAATTCTAATGGTATAATAAATGTGAAAATGAACAAAACTGATGTGTCTCTAAACTAGGGAATCATGGTATTGAGCCAAAGTTGTTGCTTCATTTTCAGCAGTTATAAGCAGTTATATGAATTAACTCTCAACAATACTAAGAAAGTAGTATTTTTTTTCTAACAGATTATAAATTCGTAGGCCAAACCAGGATCTCTGAGAATATGAAAAATTTGGCAAATTTTTTATTTCACCAACATTTTAGCTTCAAAATTTAAATCTTACCCTTTAGAAAAGCTTATAAGAAATATTTGGGATTTGAAATATAACCAGTCTTACAATTACATGCTTTTAAATGACATTTTCTATAAGAATCTAAGCCAAATGCAGTGATGACTGGGGATGCTGAGGCAGGAGGACCACAAGCTTGAGTCATGGCAACTTAGCAAGACTGTAAGGAAAAGGAGACCCTGTGTCAAAATCAAAAAGTAAATAAACAAATAAAAATTTTAAAAAAGAGCTGGGGATGTAGCTCAGTGGTAGAGTATCCCTGGGTTTAAATCTCAGTACCCTCCCAAAAAAATCTGATTTAATATTTCAAAATTTAGTTTAAAATCAAGTATTCTGTAGGAATGCTTTCCTAAAGGATTATGCATATTAACTGCAGAAATATTAGAATTTTATTCTTATTTAAGTTCTTCTACCAGAGTAATATTATATTTGAGAACAAACATTTTAAAAAGCTTAGATTTATAAAATTTTATCTGATATTTGAGTCTTATGCTACTCTTGAAATTTATAAGGAAGAATAAATCTAGAGAATAAAGGAAGCTCTGAACTGGCAGATACACCTAAGAAAGTCTACCTGTATCTGGTGACATATAGTTTTGACTTATTTCCTCCACTTCTCCTCTTTATCCTCCTTCTCTTTTTCCTGTCCTGCTTCTTCTGTTATTATTAAATAATCCATTTTTTCTTTGCCACTCACACCTGTTTCTGGAATCTCAGTAGTTCTGTTCCTTGGTCTATTTATGTATTCCTAAATGACACATTTTCTCCTTTGTTGGATTTTAATGTTTTGATACTTGGAAGGACTAATCTTTCAAGAACATTTTGAGTGTTTATAAATGTGCATATCAATATTAATATAAGGATGAAATTTCTTCAGTTGAATATCTTTATTTATATTATGGTTTGGATATAGAGGATCCTCACAAATTTCTTCTTAATGCAGGAGTATTCAAGGTGAAATGATTGAGGAATGAAAGCCATAACACGTAACCAGTGGATTCTAGTTAGAATGGACTTACTGAGTGGTAATTATAGGCAGGTGCAGCATGGCTGGGAGAGGAGGGTCACTGAGGGCATACTCTAGCAGGGTTGTCCTTCCTCCAGCCCCTTGTGCCCTTTCTTTCTCTGCTTCCTGATTTCCACCATGAACTTCACAGCTTTTCTCTCTTGGGTCCTTCCCCCATGATTAAGAAAAAAGACTACTGAAAATAGATTCATGGGAAGACAATCTAACAAAAAAAAAAAGTGGATAAATATGAGTTTCATAAATAAATAGTGAGCACCCATATGAAAATATGGTAGCAATAAGAAATGTAAATTAAAACATAAATAGAAAATCCTGACCCAATAGCTTAACAAAAGTAAAAGCATCTGGCATCTTTACTAATTGTTAGTGTATTGATGGGAATTTTTTATACATTGCTGGTGTGAGGTAAATAGGAACAGTTTGGGAAATGATTTGTATTTTCTCCTGAGGGTAAAGGTGTGTAACTCATCATACAAAATTTCCTGTGAGTATATCCTAAAGAAATGCATACAAATGTGCAACATAATTCAACTCTAATAATAGTCCTAGTAGCATGATTTGCACTAGAAACACATAAATCTAGAAATCATCTACAGATTTCTCCATTTTAAAATTCCGATTTTTCTTTCAAAAGTAATAAGTACCTTTTAGAGTAATTTGAGACTATGACCATTCTTTCTCCTGTTGTTTTAGCTTTCATTGATGAATTACAAATGCCCTTCTATTCTCTGTACTTATTACATGGCCCTTTACTGTATGGAAGAGTTTTTTTTTTTCTTTATTTCCTTTTTTTTTTTTTAGTTGACAATGGACCTTTATTTTATTTATTTATTTATGTCAATGGACCTTCATTTTATTTATTTATTTATGTCAATGGACCTTTATTTTATTTATTTATTTATGTCAATGGACCTTTATTTAATTTATTTATTTATATGCAGTGCTGAGAATTGAACCCAGGGCCTCACACATGCTGAGGTAAGTGTTCCATCACTGAGCTACAACTCCAGCCCCAAGAGTTATATATTTTTATATATATAGTTTTATACATGTAAATGCATATATATGAATATATATGTATGAATATATATGTGAATATATATGCCTGCTAATATATCTACTATTTTGTTCAAATAGTTATGATCTATTATTCAAAATATATTGTTATAAACAGGTGTTTTAAAAAATGTTAATGTGATTAACAATTAAAAACAAGCACTTTCTAATAGTTGCTAAAATGTAGAAAATAAAGTGTATGTCTACCAGCCACCCAAATTTGAATCCATATTTTGAGATCACATTAAGCCTATATTGACTACACACACCTGAACTCAAATTGACCTACTGACACAGTATAAACCAAGTTTCTAAGGAATGAGGATAGAAAGAGGTAAAGGTAATAGTAGCCTGGCTGCCATTCAGGAGAGGTAGACTCAAGTGGATCACCACACAGAAAAGGAGCAGTGTCAGTCGATGGCATGGGAAACATATTTGAGGCACACTCAGTGTGAAGTCTTAAAAGTGGTAGAGCAGTTGATGGGTGCTATCCTGGTTTCCTCTTCCTTTTCTTCCTCCTCCTTTTCCTTCTTGCCTTCTAATAATGCATGTGAGGTAATTAGCATTGTTTTATGTACTTTAAAGTGCAGAATTTAGTGTAAACCCTATTTTAGAACAGAGGTTAGAATTGACTTGTTCCTCAATATCCATGTTAAAAATTCTAATTCCCTTTATGCAATTATTTCATCCAAATCAGCCCCAGAGCTCAATTGACTTGATTGCCATTTTATTTTAAATTGTTCCCAAAAGGTTTCTTTCAAAATTAGCATGCTTAATTTGACATTAAATTATTTTCATGTAGACACACTGACTATTATTGTGGATGACTTTTTTTTTACTGTCATGATTTTCTTAACTACTTAAATATTTATCTAGTGTAATAACAATAATTATAAAATGTAATTCAGCAGCTGTTAGTGCACATATTTTTATTACTGACAAATGCAATTAGAGGTCTTGCTAGCTAAACCAGTGAAAAAGTATGTAACTCTGAAAAGGTCAATCCTGAATTATTGTTGCCCATAATCATTTCCCAAGCTATTAGACCTATAAAATTCAATTGAAACTGAAAGCCATAAAAATAAATTATAGAAAACCTGCTCAGGTAGATGATAACAATTTCTTATATATAGTTAAGACACTTGTCTACAGAAATTAATTCATCTGGATTATCCACAATAAGAACACTTCAGTACGTGTTATGTGGCTATTACCATTTACAAACCCCATATTTCAAAGGCATTTTAGTTACTTAACTTGAAACAATCCAGTGAGGTGAAGCACTAACTGAAGCACTTTTTCAATGCCCCATAAAGAGAGGTAGCAATTCTCTTGAGTTTCAAGGGAGGGGAGAGACTTAATATAGAACTAACTATGGTTTTAATCATATCAGATGTCTTTCATTGTAACAGGTTGATGCCAACACTTTTAGGAAATAGTTTTATATCACATAGCTCTAATTCAGTATTAAGAACATGTAGTTATTCCAAATCCATTTTTCTCTCCTTGTTTTGTCCTATTTTTATTTTATGTCTCATTCCTTTCCTGTAAAGCCAGCCTCCTTTCCTGTCATTTGTAAATTAAGGCTGTGCCTTTTTATTTAATTAGAATATACTGAAAGTGAATAACATGTGAATACATTATAATTTTGTAACTCAATATATTACATATTTCTAGGGTTAATTAAATTTTCTTATACTACTCTCAAGTCTTTCCAGAACAAGAGTCGTAATACATCAGTAACTCATTGAGTTGAAACCCACATAGAACAATTTGCAGTCGGACACTGGATTTTGTACATGTAATTAACAGTCAGCATAATAAGATGTGAAAAGTCAATACAAAATTCCTTCTTGACAGATGATGGAGAAGTAGAAAAACAAATGGACTTTGTAATGTAATGGCCCAAGTTGAAACTGCATCACTAGAGCAGATATTGATACTGTACTTTCAATAATTGAAGAGACAACTAAAAAGAAAATCAACAAAGTTAGAAAACTAGAGTGATATACTAAATCAACCAGACTTTCAAGTATCCACCCCAAAATGACAGAAGAGAGATGGGTCATGTTTTCTATGTATTAAGTTTATCACTTAAAGAGCAAAAGATAGTCTCTAGGTATTTGGCTGTGATCCACTGGAGAAAAAAAAACATAAGATGGAAATAAATTAGCATTTAACTATGCATAAATAATTTGTAATTAGCAAAGTAAATAATTGTTTGCTCCAGAAAAAAATTTAAAGATATATGATTTCCTCAAAAATGGTTCCTACTTCAATATTAAAACTTGCAGAACCTTTAAGTATGTCAGAAAGTGATAAAAAATGAGAAAAAAAAGATGAGTAAAAGTCTTATTTTATGCATGTTTGCTTCTGTGTACCTCCAATAATGCTTAGCAAACTGTCTCATTTGATGGTGCACATTCAATGATTGTATTTGTTGATGGATGTATTCCCTTACTTTCATGACTAAATTCTATGTAACTTTTAGCAAATCAATCCAGTCTTTTCACATAACATTTTTTCCAGTTAGCAACTTAAAATGGATGATAGAAGAAGTGACATGGGAAGTTATTCATTCAGAAACTGAAAACCTTGGAGATAACTTTAGAGAATAAAATAGTCCATGAGAATTATAGATACCCTTTGTCTCTTCATCCCTCCTCCTTCCTTATTCCCCTCGCTTCTCTCTCTCTCTCTCTCCCTCTCTCCCTCTCTCCCTGTCTGTCTCCCTCTTTTCCTCTCTGTCCCTTTCTCCCCCTTTCTTGCATTATTATGAGGCAGAAATATATGGAATTTAACTTTTGAGAGCTTCAACAAGAGTAAAAAACAAATAAGCAAACAATGAGATGACTATGCAGACTGGTCATCAATGTCAAATTCCAGAACATCATAATAGTAACCAAAATACAAAATGGCTGACATGAATTTAAAGTATAAAAAATCAAGTATATCTTTCATTAGAATTGCATCTTGAAATTCAGTTCTGAAACTAAGTCATCAATATTCCTACACCTGTGTTTATTTAGAATCCGGGGGGAGTATTGCATCCATGTGTAGACTTTGTAGAACTTATTATACTTGTAATAATTGCCTGTGATATACATTTTCTCAACAAATAATTGTCTGTGATACACAATTTCTCAACTATTATATTTCACCCAGAAAAGGTGAAATAATTAAAAATACTTAAGTATTTATTTCATAATAAATAAGACATAAAATCAGGACTGATTTTTATGTTTCAAAGAAGTTAAAACATTTATTGTATTTATGTTCTTAATATGAATTTCATTTTACTTGTTGATGGATTTGATACATGCCTTTCAGCAGAACCAGCTCAGTAAAGTACAGTAAAGCGGTATTAAAAGACCTGATATTTACTGCAGGCTCCAAATGTGCCTTTGAAGAAATCAGCAAAACATCTTTTTCTTTATTCTTTCATCATATGTTTACAATAAAGAATTATTTTAGGTAGACTGACATTAAGGGATAGAAAAAAACACTGCCTTTGAATTCATTTAACTGAAGTTCAAATCATGTTTTTGCAACTTATTGTTTCCTGTGCTTAAAGTACTTTATAATATCCCTGGTGATAAACTGATAATAATAATGGCACAGGATGTTAAGATCCAAAGAAATCAAATCTATTGTGTGCATGTTTTTCTGGCAGATCATGGAAATAATGAATAAATTATCAATATATTTTAGTTGTCTAGTTGTCATCTTGCATATTCTATGGGTTTTTCACAGGCAATTATTTAATTTCACTGTTCATTGATTTGAATGTGTTTACTGGGTTTTATGAACTCTGAAGATCCTGGTTTTGAAGTTTACCCTCTTAGCAGCTATCCAAATACATAAAAATTATATACATAAGTAGTTTGGCCTTTGGAAATGTTTCTGTAAAAAAAAAAAAAAAACAACAACAAAAAACACTTTTCTTTTTCTTTTTTTTTTTCCTTTCAGCAGCACCAGCTCAGTATAGTACAACAAACCTGTATTAAGGGGTCTGGTAGTCTGGTATCTATTGCAGGCTCCAACTGTGACTTTGAAGAAATCAGTAAAACATTTGTCTTTTTCTTTATTCTTTCATCATATGTTTACAATAAAGAATTATTTAGGTAGACTGACATTAAGTGATAGAAAAAAAACACTGCCTTTGAATTCATTTAAATAAAGTTCAAATCATATTTTTGCAACTTATTGTTTCCTGTGCTTAAAGTAAGTATAGAAAGAACTCATGTGCATCTGAATGAGTTCCCCCTCTTAAAAAAAAAGAAAGAAAGAAAAAGAAAGAAAGAAATCACACAAGCAGCCATTCCAGAGCCTTTGAAAGGCAAAGGGAGAATCATATGAACATGGAATAATTACAGATATATTATTCTGTATACATTTTTTACATTTATTTTTTAAAAACATAAAAAAATACTATAGAAGTATGTTGAATTTAAAATAATTCAAAATTCATATTCCATGTTCATCCTAAAATCAAGGTATTTAGAAACATGTGGATATCTATTTAAATACCATTTTCCCAGTTCCTAGTTGGAAAAAAAAAGACCCAAAGTGTTTTATTTCTTAAGACATAACACCAACTTATTAGGTTCTTCCAAAGATGGAAATATAAGTTGTTTGAGTTTCTTGGTTATCATGAATAGTGTTGTGATAAACATGTGGAAAAAGATTTCTCTTCAGCAGACTGATTTCATTTTCTTTAACTATGTACCCAGTTACTGGATCACAGGATAGTTTTTTGTTTGTTTTTGGTTTTTTAGGAAACTTCATAGTGTTTTCCACAATGACTGTACTAATTTACATTCCCTCTAGCATTGTGCAAGTCCTCTCTCTTCTCCACATCCTCACCAGCACTTGTTATCTTTTTTCTGATAATTATCACCCTTCCATTAGTAAGATGATATATTATTGTGATATTGACTTATATTTTCTGATGATTAGTGATGTTAAACATTTTATTCACTTTATTTATTGGTCATTTGTATGTCTATTTTTGAGAAATATCTATGTCTATTACCTATTTTTAATTGAGTTCTTTAGATTAAGAGCTATAGTTGTTTTTATTTTTTTTTAGTTTCTTGTGTATTCTAGATATTATTCCCTAGTCAGATGTATATTTTGCAAATATTTTCTTGCTTTGTATAGGCTGTCCTTTACTATGCAGAAGTTTTCTATTTTGATGTAATCCTATTAATTTAATTTTGTTTTTGTTTCCCCTGTATTTTGGTGTCTGGTATGAAAATCTTTGCCATTCCCATGTCCTGAAGTCTTTGCTCCATTTTCTTCTCATAATTTCTCATTTTCTCCATTTTGAAAAAATGTAAAAGCTCATTGTACTCTGTCTTCTATTTTTCTTCTAGTCTCTTTTTTCAAGATGATAAACTAGTGATAATAACAAAAATACAAATAATACCATTGTGCTTAATATCTGTGCATCAAAGATATATGTGGTATGATATAGATATATGGATTCTGCAGCCAGCAGCCTACATTTGATTTCCTGGATTAGATCATTTCTGATTGTTTTTTAAATGAGTTAAACTCTTTTTGAGTTTCAAAGTTTTATTTTGAAAATAGAGAAACTAAACACTATTATTTGGATCTGGAATAATTTCCAGAAAAATCAGGTGCTGAAAGCCATAGTCCCCAGTGCAGCAAGGTTCAGAGGTGGAGTGTTTTGACAAGAGTTGGATAAAAGCTCTGGATCTCATCATGAATTAATTCATTTGATTAATCCCCTGTGGACAAATACATTTAATCAAGTGATATCACTCATAGCTGAATGGACTATTGGGGGGTGGAACCTATTAGAGGCATACCCTGAAAGGTTTATATTTTCCTTGACCACCCTTGCTTCCCAGCTTCTATATGCTGAGTACCTTTCCTCCCCCATGCATTTCTGCCATAATGTTTCTTCAATGGACTCACTGACCATTGAATGGGCTGAGACATCTAAAACATGAGACATCTTAAATAAGTCAACACAATTCTGTCATTCTATAAGTCTTATCAGGAATTTTGGTTCCAGCTATTGAAAACTAACATAGAAATTTGTACCAAGAGTGGGGTCACTTCTGTGGTTGAGAAGCATTGGGATGGGTTTGCTGGAGGAGTTTGGAAAAGTTTGGAGATGAAGGCTAAAGAATCCTTAGAATTGTTGTAAGCAGAACTTAATTGACACTTCTGGTGAGAGCTCAGGTGACTAGAATGCCAGCAGGAATGCAGAAAATAAAGACTGCTCATGATTTTTCAGATGGAAATGAGTATTCTGTTGGAAATTGGACTGTGGTACACATATACTACATTTTGATGAAGAACTTATCTACGTATTTTGCCCATGTTCTGAGGTTCTGTGTGAGACTGAATTTAAAAGTAATACACTAACTAATCTGGCATAGGAAATATCAAGGCAACACAACATTCAGCCAGTAGCATGGGTACTGCTGGCAATTTAGGCAGGTTTACTGTGAAAACTGTGAGCAGAAAGTAGAGGAAAAGTATTTGTAAAAATTGCTGTTTGTCCAAAATAGTGCATGTAAAATTTGGGCTAAAGAAGATGTGGTTGCTAAGGAAATATGCACAATTAAAGTCGTGAACCAAACACTTCGCACACAAACTCTAGGAAAGATGTCTTGAGGGCATCTCAGGAATCAGCTAGACTCCACTAATAGCAGGCTTAAGGGTATAAATTGAAAACTTGTTTAAAAGACGTTGCTTTCAAAAGAATACACCAGGGCCATCTAGATAGTTTTTCCCCAGGATTTATTTCATTGTACACTGCTTCATAGGCACAGGCTGCTGCAGCTGTGATACAAGGGGACCTGACTTCTATACAAGTTGGTAGCACCCGTTAGCATTGTCCATGTGGTGCCAATTCATCAGGAATACAGGATGCTGCAGTTAGGGGGTCATGGAAACTTCCACTGATGTTTCAAAGAAAGGTCTGGGATGCCAGGCAGTATGTAGCAATATCAGAAGTCCTATGCTCAGCCTTTGAGAGAGGAAAGTGTAAAGCTGTTAGAGTGAAGCCAAAGCTGCACTGAAAAAACCCAGAATTAAGTGAGGCCAGGAATAAAGACTGTCTGGTGAGGAAAGCTGAGGGCAGACGCAAAAATCCAAGGAAGAGGCCACATGGGCTACAACTGGTGAGGCCAGAAGGGTGGGACTACCCACAATCTTTGGGGCTCACATCTTGCCACCCTGTGCCCCAGATGTTGAATGTGGAGCTGTAGAACATGTTTGACCATCTGGGTTTTCATCCTGCTCTGGTCCCATTCCTTCTTCCTATTCCCCAATTCCTTTCTTTATGGAATGGGAAAGTTTACTCTGTGCCATTGTAAAGTGGCTTTAAACTGTTACATGAGCTCACAGTTAAAGAGTTTGCATCATATCTCAAAAGAGACTTTGGACTTGGACTTTTAAGCAATTGTAAAACTGCTAAGACTATGGGGCCTATTGTAGATGGACTGGATATATTTTACATTGTGAGATAGGCATGAGCTTTTGGGGAACAGGGACAGAAAATTATGATTTAAATCTGGAATATTCTCCCAAAGGCTCGTCTATTGAAAGTATGCTCCCCAATGAAGCAAGGTTCAGAGGTGTGCATTTTAGGGATTGATTGAATCATAAGCGTTCTGACCTCATCAGTAGATACTGCTTGAGCTGGCAGAGGACCTTGGTGTCACGCATGTGGTGCTGGTTTTTCAGGAATGAAGAATTCTGGAGTTAGAGGTTCAAAGAGGTATCTGCTGAGATCTTAGTGAAAGGCCTGGAAAGCCAGGCAATGAGCAAGTTCAGAATCTCTGACCTTAATGGTCTCCTGCAAAGTGGGGCACAGTTGGAGGAAGTAGGTCACTGGGGATACACCCTAGAAGGATTTTACTTTTCTCTTCCCCTTTCCACTTACTAGATGTTATTAGCTGATCAGCTTTCTTCCCCCATGCCCTTCCACCATTATGTTTTTGCAATGGAGTTAATCCACTTAAAACATCTGTAACTGTAAGCCACCATAAACCTTTCCTTCTCTAATTTGCTCTTGTTAGGTATTTTGGTCAGAGTGACAAAAAACTAACCCAATGACCTTTATATTGAAGTGGAGTTGGAAAGATTAAAAAATATATAGTATGATATGACTGTCAGAATGTTTGATAATATTGAGGGTATTTGTTATATTAAAACTGTTGCTATTATAATTAATAATTATATTAGTAACAAAACCATTATCATTAGAAATACATTTAGAAAATAGTTTTGACTACTGAATGATAAGATAAAAAATATCAGAATGACCTTGTTTCATTTCTTTTATGAAGGTATCAGATCAATAAGTAGAACAGGAGAAAATTGTCAATAGACTGTGTCTAGATTGTAGCAAGTCTTTAACAAGTATGGCTGAGCATATTGTTGGAGAAGTGCAGAAATGAATGGTGGATGAATGGTAGAAAAGACAGAATAATTCCTACTTACTCAAATAATTCATTCCAATTATTGTTTCAGTGTAAGGAGAAATAAACAAAGCTAGAAACAGACCCACCTTATTCAGTTTTTGAGTGATAATGCTAATAATATTCTAGTCATATCATAAAGGGCATAAAGCTAAAGAAATTCTGTGACGGCAAATTCTATAAACAATAAATATGATCCACATAATAGCTTATTCTATCATTGGGAATATGCATAGACTAAATGATAAAGAAGGATTAAGAATTTGCCTACATAAAAGAACTGGGGAACCAAAAAGGAAGAGTGAATTTTATGTAAGAGGAATCAGCATACAACATAATGATATGAGTTAAATCAGTGGGCAAAATGACAGTTGTCAGACTAGAGCTATAAAGAGTGGTTGCATTATTAGAAGTTTTGTATCAAATACAGAAGTTGAATTTTTCTCCTACAATTAGGAGGGAATGATAAAAATAATTAAATAAACAACTGACATTATTAAATTTCCATTACTATTTTCCTCAGTTATTTTTCTGATTTGCACTATTTGAATGTTTATCTTGGAAAATCTAAAGTTCAAGAATCAAATTATCAGCAAATCATTAACTGAAATACTTATTGTTTGTTCACCTTCTCTTTAGGACAGTGAAATCATCATATACTATATGTGTGTTTTTATAATTTTATACATTTTTCTTTATACATAAGAATTTTTGATATTATTTGATATTCTGGAAATTTAATTTTATTGGTCCTATATTATTTCCTCCATTGACTGCATTTACTATGATTATGCATTCACCATAACTTTTTAGATTTTAGTGCAATTTTGTTCATTTGTAAATAATACTATGGTAAGTGTATTCTCCATTTGTGTGTATTTTAGATATTTTGATGACAGTAGGATCTCTCAAAGGGCCAAAATTGGGTCAAAGGTACAGATATTTTACTTCTATTGATACTGCCATATAGCTTTCCAGAAGGTCTACAGTGTCAAAATAGAGATCTGAAATGAAAGTAACTTTCTGTTTTTCAGTAATGAAGGGCACACACCTGTCTATTTATGCATTTCTGCTTTAGATTGTTACACTATTTCTTTAGTAAGGAATAGATAAGGAAGTATAAATTCAATTTAAAATTTTAAACTTCCTAATAAACATTTTGGGATTATCTAATTCAAAAGTAAAATAAAAGGGGCAATACTAATACTAACAATAACAATTTTGAATATTTGGTGGGGGAGCTGGGACCTCACCCAGTGATAGTCCACAGAAAATGAGCACAAACAGGACCTATGACTGCTTTGTAAAGAGGATCTTAGTGTTATATGTTGGTTTCTATAGTACATAGCCATCACAATACACGAATAAAGCCTTGCATCTGAATTGTCAAATGGCAGAAAGATCTTAAAAATCAGGTAATTGGGTGCTTTAGAGATGCCCCTGATAGCCTTGTACCTCATGTGCTGTCCCAGGATGGTAAAGGTTACAATCATACAAAGATTAAATAATGAACTCAGAGAAGCTAAATATAGAATAAAAAATCTATTAAAAATGTTTTCCTTATTGTGTGTGTGTGTATATTTTTTTTTTGCAAGAGAATATGGGAAAAGTAAAGTTTTTCCTCTGATATTCAGCATGACAACTTAGCATTCACAACTGGCCCACTTTCAGGTTAATCATTTTAAGTTATATTTTCCCACCCAAAATAAACATGAAACTTGAAAATATTTGCTACTTCTAATTTAGTTTTCAGGGAACGACTGAATAGTAAATGCTGCCCTATTTTTCAAACTGGTCTAGACTTCATTTTGACAACTTTTAGCTGTTGAGTTCCATCATTTATTTAATATACCATTGTAAACATAGTTTACTTACTGAAAACTTGTAGTTTAGGAACCATGGATTTTATAAAGTTTGAAATTTATAAGACTAATGAAACTAGTAGCTACTTTTAAAATAGTGTATCTTAAAGCATAATATATAAGTTTCACGTGTGTGTGTGTGTGTGTGCATGTGTACACACAAGCTTTAAACTGTAAAATTTACCAGAGAGCTAGATGACACCTTAAAACTATAGACTTTTTTTTTTTTGTATCGAGGATTGAACTCAGGTGCACTCAACCACTGAGTCACATCCCCAGCCCTATTTAGAGACAGAGTCTCACTGAGTTGCTTAGTGCACCACTTTTGCTGAGGCTGGCTTTGAAATCTCAATCCTTCTGAGCTCCTGGGATTACAGGCATGTGCCATGGCACCAACTTAGGCTTATTTTTTTAATCATTTATCATTTAAAATATATTATATTCTTTACGTATATATTATTTTTTCTTAATTGGTGGGATATAACCTAGGACATATTTTGATGTGAAAGGAAATAAAATGAAAGGATGTGAATGATCATATCAGGATTTTCTGTGTTAATTGGCTTTCTAAAACTGTGCTAAAATACCTGAGATACTCAACTTAAAAAATAAGATTTATTTTGGCTCACAGTTTCAAAGGTTTGGGTGCACGGTTGCTTGGCCCTAAAGCTTTTGCCCTATAGGAGCAAAATAAAACATGGCAGGACAGCCTGAGGACTATTCACCTCATGGATACCAAGAAGACAAAAGAAAAAGATAGGAAGGGTCCAGAGTTCTAATATGCCTTTGAAAGGCACCCCCTCAATGACCTAACTTCCTTCCATGAGGCTATACCTCTAAAAGATTCCACCACCTTCCAATAGTGCCAAACTGAGGACCAAACCTTTAACTCATAGGCCTTTGGGGAATATTATATGTTATATAATTATGTTATATTTTGGGGAGTTGTGGACTCTTCAAATACATTTAATATGAAATCTATCAACTTGTTTAATTGTTCAACTAATACTTTTCTACATTGACTTTCTCTTTTTACCCAAGAAATTCTTCCTTATTATTCAAAATCTAGCTTTAATATAACCTAATATTTTCATACACTCTTCTTCAGTTACTGTTAACAATTTTATCTTCTGGATAAATATGGAACATACATGATATAACAACCTGATTTCAACTTAAGAAAAAATATTTATGCATGTTTTCTCTACCCAGTGTGAAAGGTTGTCATATCAGTGGATCTTCCCTTTTCTTTGTGTGTATGCTCACATGCTACATATTTGATTAATTCTACTTTCTAAATAAATGTGAATAATTATTGTTTAGATTATTAGAGCACCAGAGATAAGCCAAATAGCCTTAAAGTTTCTTGACCACAAAATTTCACTTTTCTTCATTTTAAAAGAACCTATTAATCTGGGACAATATGGATTTCAAAATTAATTTATATTCTTTTGTGTTAGGGTATGTAATCAAATAAATCCAATTTATTGACATATTTTATTTGGTCATCAGGGCATTAAAATAATTTTAAAGTTTGAAACTCATTCAGAGTGAGGAAGCAGAGTAGTTCCTACTTCATAGGTCTGTTGTGAGAACCAAATGGGTTGTTCTGTGTTAAATTCTTAGAACACCATTCATAAATCACCATAAACCATTATTATTGTTGTTATAATGTTATAATTCTTTTGAATATTAATCTTATTAGATTATTTTATTTTTAACTTTCTACTCTAGCAGAAGATGTGTAACTGAATTGTTTAACATTCTGCTTTTAATAATTGCACTTTATCTTCTCCAGTTCACTCTCTCTGACATCATCTTTAATCTCTTTTTAATATGATCCAGAACATAAAATTGACCTGAAATCATCAGCAAATAATTCTCTCCAATCACTGCTCCTCCCATAATCCCAAATGGATTTCTGTAATGTAATAGTGTACAAATGGTTTCAAAGCTTGAAAATTCTTCAGTGGGCCAGCATCATCTATAGAAAGAAAGTTCAATCATCTTAGAAGTTTATATTTTTTTCTAGCTTGTTGTCTCTTTACCTCATTTACTCATTATCTTCATTGAATCAATCTTCCAATTCAAATTGGAAAAACATAACAGTCCCTACTTCACAAGCCTGTTGTGAGACCACATAGCTACATTGTATGAATATGTTATATCCTTTAAGTTTCATAATGAGCTAATATTCTTCCTTCTGCCCATAATTACTCATTTCCTTTCTCTTAACAGACAACTGTCTATCCTTTAATATATGTTTGATATGCCACATCTTCTGTGGTACCTTTATATTTTGTTTCTGTATTATTTTAAAATTTCTAAATTTCTTTTGTCATTGATTTATAATTCCACCCAATTATATTTGGAGAGTCATCACTGAAGTTTAAATTTTAATCCTACTTAATGTGCTGAGGTTTACTTTATTGCATAAGCAATATATTGTTTTTATAGTAGAATGTTCCATATGCACTTGATTGTGAATTTTGCTATTGTGTCAATAAACTATATTCTGTAGATATAACTATACACAGAGAGAGAGAGAGAGAGAGAGAGAGAGAGAGAGAGAGAGAGAGAGAGATCTATATATATATATATAGATCTATCTATATTCTATAATGTATGACTAAATAAGTTGTCTCTCTTTTAATTTGCACCTGTGTTTTCTGTTTAAAAAATCCCAAATCCAAATTTACTTAAATATTCATTATTTATCTTCCTTGGAAGGCTTTTATCTTTTGTATTTGCAAAGTTGTTTGATACTGGCACCATACATCTATTTGCAAAGTTGTTTGATATTGGCACCATACATCTCTCCTTTTGGCCCTCATGAATGGTGGCATATCCTCTTTAGTGAACTTGGAGTAGCATAATTTAATGCACGTATTTGTACCAGTATTTGATGTAAACAGATATCATCTTGCTAAAATAAATTTTAAGAAAATCTGTTCTGCAGGGATAGGTTATACCAGTAATGAGTTCATCCTAAACTCTGTCTAAACAATATTCCAAGCACAAAACTACAGTTCTGTTGGCTCTGAGTTATTGAAATATTAAAATGGAGATAATGTATAGCCATAGTAATTATTTTGCATACATGTAATTTCACAATGAAAATTATTGTCATTATTGAAATCCAAGATTTTATTGAATATTATATTAATATAATATACTATTACTTTCAATTGGATAGTATCTCAAATATTAAGAGTAAATTAATATTATAATTGATTGTAATTATAAATGAGATAACTGTGGCAACCACCATTGTAAAATAATTCTGTTTAAAACATGTTCAAAAGCAAATTACTTATATACACACAAAAAATTATTCAAATGGTAACTTTTAAAGTTAGCAAAAATGGTAATTCCTTTTATTTCTCATCTTGATTTTACCCAGTTCATTTGATTCTTATAACTCAGTTTTATTCAGATATTCTCACATCATATGGAAAAAGTTCTCAGCTGTAATCCTTCTCTCTTTAGGACATCCTAGCCAATCAATGATAGGTGTAGCTTTCTTAGCTTGTAATATTGGGGTGATTCTGTGAAATTTAGTAATGTCATGTCCTCCACTTAATTGATGCTCTTATGAGAAATAAATCCAAAATTATGACCTCAATAGACACAATTTGATAAGTCAAATAAACTTGTTTTGCTAGTTATCTTAGTTGTAAAAGAGAAAACAAAAAAAATCCCAGAAAAATATCAGCCATGAATTTAATCTTTATTTAACTTTATAGTCCAAAAATTAAGACATATGCATTTACAAAATGTAAGTTAAAAGATATTGTTCTAATTGGTCTATTTTTAAAAAAATGAGAAACCAAAACAAAAATAATGATGTAATATTGGGGGGAATGCTACAAAACAAGGATTGACTTTGTTAATTTTGTTGCTAATTTTCAATTATATATGTTTACATACATTCATTATATATGTACACATAATACATATGTAATATTTATATATTGTATAATATCCATATTTTCTAATGTAATATTTATTAATAATATTTTAATATTTCCCATGACTTAAATCAAATCACTTTCTTATATATTTTTTTATCATTCCACAAATGCAATGACAACATATTCATAGATTCTTATGCACTAGGCCTTGTAACTGCCTCTCATTATCTATGGTCATTATATCATAAATTGATGTAACCCTGTGCAACTCTTTCCCACTTCATAGATGGGAAAACTAAATTTCTGAAAGGCTAAGTAGTTCTAAATCATATTTTAATAAGATATGACTCAATGTGCTCCAACTGACTCCAATCTCTTAACCCTGGGACAGTGCTCTGCTGTTGATTTTAATATAATACATTTCTACCTATTGTAATAAAGTTTCAGATAATATTTTCTATTACTGAAGCATTATTGCTTTGATTATAGAAATAAATATTTTATACAAATAAATATGACTTATAATTACCCTCACAATGACTTTTCCTTTATATTTTTCTATATTAGTTTCATTTTCCAAATGTTGAATTGTGAAATAAATATGAAAGCAAATGTAGGATCTGCAAATGAACTTTTAAATATTGACAGAGGATGCTATCACTATCCAGAATAACTGTTCAGGCACAGTGAAACAGGAGGCAATGTTCAGCTTGGGCCTGTAATGGAGACTGGGTTGACACTGAATGGATGGTCCTGATATTTGGAGAGGAACATCAAAAACAGATTTCTTGTGTAGGTATAAGTTCAGGAACTTACTGGTCTATAATTTGATTTTCTTTTTATTTCCCTGGATTTCTAAAGTAAATCGTTCATTCTTCTTGTTACTTAAATCTGACTGACATTTGATCTCCTTTCTATGAATAAAATACGCTATAGAAACTTATAGCCATAAAGAAGAAAATAAAACTCTTCCCCCTTAGACAGGAGAATCGATATCTGTGTATCTTAAAATTGTTTCTTTTAAAAAATTCTTGACATGGAAGCATGTTATTTCTGGATATGTGGAATATCAGCTCTTTTTATTGAAAGTCTGATATTTTTAAATAAGAGGAAAATATTAACATGATTAGTGATGTTTTACTTAACTAGACAGAAAAATTGATGTAAGAAACATTCGTAAATATAATTACATTTTTGAGATAGATTGCTTCAGATCCAGCAGTATTGTGTTTAGGACTCATGTTCTGCATGTCCCTAAACTGTAATCCTAAAAGTACTGTATTTAATATAATTGAAAAAGTGTCAATTATCTTCATGGAAACCAGTTTAATCTAATGTCTCATGGTCAAGTAGCTTGAGCTAATCTATTTAGGAAAGACTAGGAAATTAGAATCCATAACAGACCTACATCAAATCTTAGCATCTATGCAAGAAAATCAAACATTAAATAACAGATAAGGAGAAACAGCATAATTTCATAAGATATGATTTTATAAAACTAATTGATCAATACATGCAATTATTTTCAAAGAACTTTTGCTTTATTATGTTTATCCTTGATAGATAAGTATGTCTGTTTCCTAACAGTATGTAATCATTATGTTTGTGTAATCAACTAAGGAAAATTACTTTTCAAATAAGAATAATGATATGTTTAACTATAAAACACCCCCAAATTACTGTTTTTTTTTATTTTCAGACACCTATTATAAAAGCAGATGATCATGTAGCTGCCTTTTATTGATATCTCTTAGAAGTAAGAGTTGACATGATTATAATGGAACTGCTGTTACTCCAGATCTGTCAGTCTAATGTTACCCTAGAGCTACATTTGTAGAATCTCATTACCTATTACAGTAAATAACATTCCTCCTGTGAAAATATTGAAAATGAGTTTCAATGGACCAATTATCTCTATTCAGTTTGTCATCAGGATACTGAAAAAAAAATCTATATGAAGACAAGCCTTTATTCTATATGTTACTATACTGTTAGACAAGGTAAGGATGAAAATTAATATTCTTTCATAATATGTATGTAGTTTCAAACCTTAATGATTAACTAAAGATGTGTAACTGAAGTAATTGCTTTGGAAATGAACCTATAGTTTAAATGATAGATGTAATTATTTTAACATTAAGAACTCTCTTCTATTGAATTATTCATTTCATGTTAATATCCAAGTACTAATCATATATTTGAAGGTTGGGTTGGAGATTCAATATACATATTTTATTGTTTTATATTATACTAAATTTATAATATATATTTTATATTCAGCCTACCTAGAGAAAAGATTGTGAGTTGGAACTAAAAGATCATAAGTCTCCTGAATCAAAATCTAATCTCTGCTTTATCATTGCTTATAAGTTCTTCTGCAACCACACGCTGTACAACCTATAAGTTTTCCTTCTTTTCCATCCCCATTCTTCCCCAGCTACTTTCCTAGATTACTTCTGAAATTTATTTCAGTTAACTGTTATTCCTTTTAAAACAACAGGATCAATTTTAATCATTCCAGAATTCTATAGATTATTTTTAACACAATACCTTTATTTATTTGTTTGTTTGTTTGTTTATTTATTTATTATATGGTGCTGAGAATTGAACCTAGTGCCTCACATGTGCTATGCAAGCACTCTACCACTGAGCTACAACCCCATCCCCTAGAATATTTTTATTATGGTAAAAAACAGACAACATGAAATCTAACCTAGTAACACTTTTTAAAAATTTGCTCTTTTTATATATACATGACAGTAGAGTGTATTTTGACATATTATACATACATAGAGTATAACTTATTCTAATTAGGATCCCATTTGTCACACATTTTTAAGCATATACAATACTGTTAACTACACGTCATTGATGTACAGCACACTTTAGCACTTGAGCATTTTGTTTGGCTGAAACTTCATTATATCTGTTTCATAGTTACTCTAGGGAACAATTTAATCACAAAAAGCTAATGGTTAATTTTTAAAAGTATATATATTTTGAGTTGTTGTTGGACTTTTATTATATTTTGAGTTGTTGGTGGACCTTTATTTTATTTGTATGCGGTGCTGAGAGCTGAACCCAATGCCTTACACATAGTAGGCAGCACTCTACCACTGAGCCACAACTCCAGCCCCCAAGAACAGATAATATTTGAAGTAATAATTTTCAAAAGTAAATATGATAAGTCACACAAATACTTTTTGCCTTAACATAAAATTTATTTTTTATTTATTATAAAAACAACACATGATCAATTCAAAAAGTTACATAATATGAATATACATTTGGAAGAAAATAAAAGCTTCTTATACTCCACTATTGGAAGATACATATTGTTAATCATTTAGAGATTATGAGTTTTGTGTTTTTATGTGCGTAAGTTTCATCTACAGCAATGAGATTACATTATAATTCTAGTTTTATTATTTTAACATTTTGTGGGCAACTATTCACATGAAAATAATATTCTATGATATCATTTTAGTGGATACATAGTATGTCATTTTGTTAATAACCTGTAATTTATTCAGTTTTCTATTAATGGACATTTAGTCTGTGTTACTTAAGCACTATTAGACTAATGCTAAATGTAATAGCTGATGTGTACAGCTATTCACAAGTGTCAAACTATTTCTCATGAAATTTCTAGGTGAGAATAAATTACACAATTTTAAAGCATACAACATTCTGCAAAACTGCTACATATAATTTTTTACCAATTTGTATTTTCAGCAACCTAAAAGAGGGTTTGTTTCCCCTAAAACAGGCTAACACAGGCAATATTAATTCTATATTATTTTTGCCTAATGAACAAAGTTCTAATTAGCAATAGTTTGAACAGATATTTTTAAAATACAAAATTTCCACTCTCCTATGGCTGTTCTTCCTATCACGCAAATCAAATTTACCATTCTTCCAGAATACAATGAAAATCTTAGTTATTGTCAGTTTTCTGAGTATTTGCTCTTAAATTCTACACATCTATTATTTTTCACAATGACAATCATTTTGTAGCTTGCTCTAATGTCTCTCTAGGCTTCAGGGGAAGGAAGAAAAAGAAGTTGGAATTTTGCAATACTATTTTATTTTTCAATATATCTCATTAACTAATATTCAAAATATTGAAAATATATTCCTTAATCAAAATTTTATAGTCATCAATGTTATTTTTCACATCATTTATTATATTTATTCTATGTGGACACAATATTTTTTTAAATATTTTTCAGAAGATAGTGTATTTATGGAATTTCTCTATCTTCCAAAATTACTCTCAATATCTGTTTAAAATTGTTTTCACTATAAATCAGTGTTTAGACTATGACTGTCTTTAAATCTAGACTCATCGTTTCAACTAGCATCTCTGCCATTGGCACAATATTTATTTAAGCATTAGGATACTTTCTGTAAATGTATGTTTCTCAAAGATTATAGGACATGACCACAGAATGTTTTAAGAATATCAAAGTACTAATGGCTAGAGATCAAAGAATTGTCTCTATCTCTATCTTTCTTTCTCTCTTTTTTACTGTAATGTGTTTTGCTAATTTTTTTTTATTATTGCACCTCAGCTCCATTTGGATCCCTGAATATATACTGAACAATAATTCTATTCCTTTAAGCACCTCTGCCTTGTCATGAGTGTGATTTATTTTTTTTCTAAGAAGAGAGCCTGAGAAAAACTGTAGGACAAAAGGGCTCTCCTTTGCATTCTGTCTCCTGCAGAGGGTCAGCAGTGGGAAGGTGAGGATATCAGTAATGCTTGCCATCAGCATGCCCCAGATTCAGTGTTCTGACATGGACATTTCGAGGTCCAGGCCTCCTACCCACATGAACATCCTTATTCCCTCTCCATGTCTATCCAGCCCTACCTCAAGTTTGTGTCCCAAAGTCTTCTTAATACATCAGTCCTCCCAAGGGGAATACTATGTGCTCCAGCACTAGTGTTGCACCTGTCCCCACAGTCTCTTTGAATGCCTATGTGCCCTGCCACCAGCTACAGCTTTCCTGACTGTCCTGTACCCCAGGAAGATACCATGGGAACCCAGTCACTGTACATACCAAGAAACCCAGCTACCTCCTGTGGCTCCACTGCTCATATCTGCACTCTGGAGTGTGGCTTTCTACTTGCCTCTGGGCACACCAGTAAACTTCTTTACCATCCAGTGGTTACAACTACATTTTCTCCAAAGTCGGTACCCAACCCTTGTAGAAAGGAATACCTTCCAAACTGCTTCTTCTGTAGTACTTTGCCCCATCTTCAGGGCATAAGGGATATAAAAGTTTTCTTATATCCTCTACTTAACTTCTTTCTTTCTTTTTTTTTTAACCATGACCTTTGTATTAAACTTCCCCTGATTCCATTACTGAGTACCTTTTATCTACATTTTTGTTTTACATTCATCTCTACTTTGAAAACTTTCTGTAATGATCTTGATTTTTTTTGTAATAAGAAAAAAATGAATAAAACAATTTAAACATCTCTTTTCAATCACTGGTCCATGCTTCTCAATCCCTGTTTCAACTCCAGTAAATGCTCTTGCATTACAGGTTTGCTCCATGTAAGCAAAGATATAGGCATGGTAAATCAGTCTTGGTTCTGTCCCCAAGTTGGCATTAGGGAATAATTGATGGGAAAATGTGGCTATAAGTGAACGGATAAAGGAGTGAGCTTCTTACTACCTGTGTCATTGTCCTGTAAAGGTTAGAGTTCTGACTCAAATATCCTAGTTTTCACTAATGCTCAATTATAAATCTATTAATATAATTAATTCCTGCCTGGTCAGCATATGACAGTATTTTGTAAAATTGTGGATCATGCTAGTGAGTTCTGAAATCAATTGTGTTGCAATCAGGATTTTTTTCTTAAAAAGATTTGAATCACAGTAATAATAAATATTATTTTATTATATTTTTGCTTTCATGTTGTATATGTATGTATGTTTAGGGTGATAATGTGAAATATTTAAAGTAGAAGCCACATAGTGGAGGTATGTATGTGTGTGTATGTGTGTGTGTGTGTGTGTGTGTGTGTGAGTGTGTGTGTGTGTCTTATAGGTTATAGACTTTGCAGACTTTTTCTAACCAGCGTGTTTGTTCTGTGTCTCCCCATCTTTTGGGATGACACTTCTATTACAGGGCACTTACTATAGCTTAGATATGCTTTGGGAGCACCATGAAACTGACTCAGCACTGCCAAACCAAACTGTCAGGGGTCCTAAGAGTCATGCTAATTCCCCCTTAGCAAGGCTGCTGCTGATGCCACCACAGCTGTCATGTTCACCAGCTAAATGGAGGGCCTCTTTCCAAGGGTAGTTCATTCTAAATAAAAGTCTAGCATGAGGACCTTGGATTTGCACCCGAATCACTTACTTATACCCTACCAATAAGTAAGACTCATAAATTAAGTTGTTTTATTTTTCTAATGACAGATGTAAGTGTTTGATTTACACAGAAATGAATCCTGTCACACTGTAGAGCATTCAGCTCATTTTAGAGAGCAATTTATGAGAGATGTGCATGGCATTGCCTTGCTTTTCTATCCAGAAACATTTACTTATTCCCAATAATCATACAGATATCGTCTTCAGTAGAGCAATGTTTAACATATGGATCCTCACAAAGCTTGACTTTAGAGAAACCTGAATCTAAAACATAAATAAAAAGCTACAATCAAAAATTAAAATGTATTTTTCTAGATATATTAATATTATGTTTTATTTTTAGGATCTTTCCTCTGAGATCCTAATGCCACTTATCACAGCACATACACAAACTTACAAATTGTAGAAAAGACTAGATTTACCTTCTATATTCTTGCATGATTTCCAAAAATATACAATACAACTACAAAATTTAGGTTCTCACCCTGTGGTAAGAGAGAAACTTACCTAAGTCAAATTTCTGTGATTATAATTAAGAAAAGTACAATTATTTTATGCATACATATACACATATATTTACATTTATTTGTATATGAATATAAAAGTGTCTTTTGTCCAGTATTATTGACCAGTAATTTGTGTAACATCTATACACAGCACTGTGAATAATTGTAATTCCAAAATGTGGTTTTAGCTTAAAATGTGTTATAAAGTGATAGTATGTATGTTGTTTGGACAATGTAGATCTACTCAGTGACCAAGATGACTGCAAGGTATATTATGTGCCCCCCAAAATTTGTCATGCTTAGAAAGCCAGAGGTTTCTTGGCATGGCTTTGAATTTTGGCAATGCTTCTGGATTACAGGAGTCATAGAAGCCAGGCCTGACCATATGTTTGGCCCAGGAAGCTGCTCACCAAGGGAGTCACACTGTTTCAACTGAGGTAGTTTAGAAATTTTGATTTGATAAATCAAATATGGAAAATGGCATTGCTCATTTACTGATGAAACATAAATAATTTTCATCACCTACTACAGGTCATGTATTTTGGTAAATTAAAATGTATTTGTGTTTGCAAAATTTTGAACAAAACAAAATCTGTTTTTATGCATTATACCTCCTAACAGAAAGAGGCAAAGTATTAAATAATAAACAAAATAAGTAATTTAATATTATCTTATAAAGTGGTAGTTTCTATGGAAATAAAACAATATGGTAGGATCTTGAAAATTCCTCTTTTATTTTCTTCATCTTGGATCCTCACTTCTATTTCTATTAAGAAGGTTGCATTATTTTTATATGGGTCTATGTTTATAATATACCTAAATGCTACTAGCCATAGATGTTCAGAAGCTGAACATCTATGGCCAGTAGCATTTAGGTATATTATAATTTTAAAGTTAAATTTGTCAAACTTATCCATATGCCTGCATTTATATTCATTTACTTGCTTCTACCTGTTGCATAGATTACCATAGCATATAGACATTGGATTTTATTTATCTGAATAAATTAGATGTCTAGATTGCTATCAAATCCCACTGAGAAAAATGACAATATTATGTAGTTTTCATGTGAGTGCACTTGCTAATGTTTTTAGAGCTAATTTAGAACATAGTCCTAGGAATGGGATTGCTGGTTCTAAGTATATTTAATTTTGATAAATAGTGTGAGGTTGTCTGTAGAATGACAATACAGATTCCCTTTATCCTAACATTTGATAATATGCCCTTTTTAACTTTCCATTCTGAGGAAAGTAAAATGGCTTAAATTAGCATTTTTATTGCAAATATGTTTGAAGTTTTAGACGCCCTTTTCTGCAAATTGCCTATTAGTATCTTTTGCCTAATATTTGTTGATTTCCTGAATTCTCCCCTTTTTTTACTTAATATAATCCGGAGGTTTTTTTTCTTTTTTAAAATCAATCTTCTCAGAATTTTTTATAGATATAGCTTCCCAAGAATTTGGACCTATGAAATTTTAATGCCACAGATATATTATACGTGTTTGCAGACTACAAATATATTGGTGCTTTATATATGAAAGTTTTTCACACCCCAAATACCATATTTTGGTGTTTCATAGGCAATCTCAACTTTATAAAAAATGTATGCTCTATTCATTGTTGGTTTCGATCTTTTAAAATAAATTTCTAGTTCTTCAATTTGTTAATTGTTGTTAATCAAAATAACTGATATTTTTATCTGTTAATTTGTGTTGAATCAGATACTTTTTTTTTTCAGAGTAGCAGGCATGAGTTTACTAAAGAGATAGAACAGAGAAAAAGTGAACATTCTCAAGGGAAAGTCCTCTCCCAGAAGAGAAGGACAGTGTGCCCCTCCTGCCCCTGGTTGTATTGTGAGGCTCAGGGAAATTTCCAGAGTCCTGCCTGAAAAGCCAAGGTTCATCCTCGGAGATTAAAACGCACACACACAGATAGCAGTGACAAAGATGAAGCACTTTATTACAAGCTGGTGCTAGCTTATATAGAAAGTGAGAGTCCGTTATCTTAAACTAGGAAGCTCCTGGGGCCAATCATAGTAAAGGTCAGGTCATCACCTAAGGTGCATGCATGTCCGCCCTGCATAAGATTCTTGGGGGGCACGAACTGTTCAGGAGCGCGGAAGATGGGAGGACCAATTAGAAAATTTTCAAAACAACTTGTTATCCGCCCACTGGCAATTTGCCTGCTGCCATGTTACATTAGGGGCCCCTTATCTGAAAGGCCCAGGGAGTTCTTTGGGAAACTCCCAACACTGCCCAGGCCCACCTTTTGACTTTTGACTGGAAACATCGGAAATACATGGTCTGTCTTCAAGGGAGGATGGTGTGGTGCTCAGAGTTGAAGTTTTTAAGGAAACTGAGTCCCCCTGGTTTTTGCCTCAATTTCTTACCCATTAATTGATTTATTATCCTTTGAGGAGCCCTCAGTAAGCTTTCTCTGTGAGCTCTTGATGTTTTGGTTGCTAGGTTGACTGGGGGTTGTGACATAGCTTTGGTGATAAGGAAGGTCCAGGTTACCTTGTAGCTTCTGAACTGATCTTGTAATAATAGTTTTGCTTAAGTGTATGTAATTGTGGCTATGGTAGTTATCATTAGGAACTCCCACACAAGAATTATTTCTTTATAACTTCCCAATGATACTTACTTTGGGGAGAACAGAAACAAATGTACATTTCAAGTTACATTAAAAGGACCATTGTCTTGTTTTTATTTGTTTTTTTAATGTCTGTGTATGACTGTGCTTTGGTTATACTTCCCTGCCAGGTGTTTAAAACAACAAAGTTGGTCAAAAATTGACTGTGTTCCTACCTGCTGTTAAGGTCAGCTGAGATTTCTTAGGGTAAGTTGTGCCATCTGCCAGGATGGGTCACATTATTGCTGACCACATGTGACTTTCTTCTCCAGTGATTCTCCTCTTTGTAGAATGTGTACTGTTCGATTTTCTGTTCTCTAGGGTCCCTGTGATGGAGAGGCTGGGTGACTCACAGGAGTTGCAGGGTCCTTACTGGGGGTCCCATAATTCCCTGGCTCCTGGCTGATCTTAGAAGGCAAGGTCAAAATGTTGTCTACTTTTTTCCTTAGAAGTTTTACTTCCTTGAATTTAGTCTTCAAGTTTGGGTTTTAAGCATCCATCAGGCCACTTTTGCCAATCATGAAGTGGGAATAATGGGTTGTAGTTTTAATGTCCTTAGTTTTACAGTTACCCCCTCCACTTAATTGGCATCAGTGTTATTGCTAAAAGTCATAATTATATTCTATCAGTCCTGGAGGTGATGGCAATTCTCAAATTAACTCAAGTTGTTCTGTTAGAAGTAGTACTTCAACAGTAGGCAACACTTATATCTATTTAGACTTGACAAAGACCCAATTCAATCACATATGTAACCCTTCACAAGTTTTACTTTCTTTTAAAACTTGTATAGACTTTCAATACCTGATAATTTTCCCAAAACTTTACTTAGTTTTGTATTATATCCCTTTTAAAAAATTGAGATCATAATAATCTTTACAATAAAAAATCTATCTTCTGAACATAAATTTAAATGGAGTTAACTTTAGCCTACTTTGGAGCTATCCTAATATGAAGTAGGTTAAGACACAGAAATTTATTTCAGGTGAGGCTGGCCTCTTGACAAATATTAAAGTGTTTTATTTGTGAAGTTGTTCTTTGCCTTTTTAAAAATTATGATTCTACAATGTTCTCATATATTGTTTCCTGAGTCTCTGTGAATATCTGTGAACATTATATAGCCTTAAATCTGAAATATGTATCAAAGAGAAACTCTAAGAGAGCTCTTAACTTCCTATTTGTAGAAAAAGTGACAAAATGTTTACATGTTCTACATTGTCAACCTTTAAACAACCCAGGCTTTCCTTATTACCTTCCAAATATACATTTTTTATGCCAGTATAAAGAGTAACATAACATTTTATATAATTTATTCATAACAAGTTACTTTCATTAAGTGACATAAATAAATCCCCAATCAAATTTGTGATTTTCATATAAGACCCAAAGGAACTGTAACTTCAAACAATTTTAGTTTAGAGAATACAAGTCTGGAAAAGTGCTCTCCTAACCTTTACTTTTAAATACTTACACACTGGAGAACATGAATACATTTAATATTCAAAGAAGCCAGTAATAATAAGCATCACATTTACACAGATGTTGTTATGTTAACTTAGTTTTCACTTGTATAATAAAATTTAGAACCCATAAAGTAGGTGTTTATTTAACCAGAGTCATAGAACAATCATTTAAAAGACTTTTAAAAAGATAGGAGCCCTAAATATTTTATGACTTAATTACCCTAAGTTAAATTAATAATAATAGAAAAATTATCTTGATAAACAAAAGCAGATCAATGTTTTAAGAAATATTTGTTCTCTTAACACAGCATTAAATTTAGTTTTTTTATAAGGACTTTAAATTTTGACCTAGTAAAACCCTTAAATAACTTTCCATGAGGATGGTAATTATAACCAACTTATTCACATACACAAACTTTTTGAGATTTACCCTCCACATATCTTTTTCAATTTATTTAAACTTTTCCATTCCAGAAAATACTTTCCCATTCAGAAACATTCACTTTTCCTTTTAATTTTCCTTACTAAAATGTATTCCCTGACTTTCTTATCTCCTCCTTAGTCGTGGACTCTAAGTTTATATTTGGAAACAGTCCTTATGAAATTTCTGAATTTAAATAAAATAATCCTTTTCAATAAAATTAAATACTTTATTTTTTATAGTTTTTCTAATTTAAACAGATTAAATCTTTTGCAGTGTGTGTGTGCAGGGTGTGTGTGTGTGTGTGTGTGTGTGTGTGTGTTTTAACTCTTAGCCACATTGCATTTAGTTTTAGCCCAGAAACAAAGCAATCTTAAGCTCTTTTTTTATTTACCAACACTTTATAAAAACACATTTAATTTGCCCAAATATATGTTGTCTAATAGAATTCAAGAAGCCAAGAAAATTTGAATATGTATTTAATAGTTGATGTCAAATTATGTTTGAGTAAATCAGGTGTCTCCTCAAACATATATGAAGATTAATCCCATTTATTATAAATCAAATTTATTCCTTTTTAATTGTTAACTTTAGGTCACCAGTGAAAACCAAGTTATCAGAAAATCCTAGCTAACATTTAAAACCATCTTTTTCCTGCCAGAGTAAAAGATGAAAAGCCCTAAATACTTAGTTTTAGGATACTAATCTTTTTTACCTTATGAAATACCTTATTTTAGTTTTTGTTTAATAAATATCTTCTGAATTGTGGCTTACAAAGTAGCTTCCTATTTGTCCCATTTAATGTATAGTTCTTCTTTCCTTTAGATTTGTAATACGAGAGTCTATGATCAGCATCTGATTTTACTTTTCTCAAAGACATAACCAAATTTTCTCAACACTATTTATCAAGCATGTTATTTTTACTCATTGCTGTGTCCAACTCTTCATACATACCTAATTTTCCTATGCATAAAGACCCAATTCTGAATTACCTGCCCTCCCATTAATCTATACTTCTTTTGTTTGTTTTTTTGGGGGGAAAGGGGCAGGTACCAGGAATTGGCACTCAGTCACTGAGCTACATCCTCTGCCCTATCTTGTATAGGATCTCACTGAATTGCTTAGTGCCTTGCCATTGCTGAGGCTGACTTTGAACTTGCAATCCTCCTGTCTCAGCTTCCTGAGCTGCTGGGATTACAGGCATGCACCACCATGCCAGGCTATATTTCTTTTAATGCTAAGTTATTGCAATATGTCTTTAATTCTGTTTGAGTAAATTTGCAAACTTTGTGATCCTTTTTATGAACTCACTTAATTTTCATAAACTACGAATTATTTCATGTTAATACTTCAAAGACTTCTTAATATTTTCAAAATTTTCAGGTAAAATTCTGATGGAAATTGCTTTAATTGGTCAATTGATTTGGGATAAGTGTCCTACATTTGTTACAATTCCATGCTTGGATTTTTTTTATCACTCCATTAATTTTTAAATTAATTTTTTATTTTTGATTTTTTACCTAAATAGTTGATATCTAAATTTTTTAAAAATACATATTAGTTAAAATATCTCTTATTCTTTTCTTCTCTAATTAAGCAATTAAATTTTTGTGTATCTTTCCAAATTTAATTGTTGAACAATATACATTTTTTAAAATCTTATGTCACTATGAAGTTTCTATCCTAACTATACATTAATTTTGAGAGGTTCACATTTTGTCATACTGAATGTTTTTGAACCAAGAATTTAATATTCCTTCAAACATTTATAGTCTCTAAAAATTTTGGACATTTTCTCAAGTTTATTCCTAGATGTTATGATTTAGGTAAAAAGTAAAGACAATTTATTTTCATTATATCTTCTAACATGGGCTGGCAAACATTTTTCTGTAAAGGAGTCACAATAAATAATTTAGATTTTGAGGACCAAATGGCTTCCTTGGCCATTGAAATACAAAGGTAAAAATACAAGTTTTAAATGAATGTGTGTGGTTTTGTCCCAGCTAAACTTTAGGTAAATAGAATAGATAACTGTACAGTCTTCTGTTAATGATTTTAACAATTTGTTTTTTCAAGTTTTTATAGGCCTAATCTTATCAACTATCTGACATAGCAGTTTTATCTTTTCCATTTAATTCTTAGCTCTTAATTCTTTTCTTTTTAGTATTCTCTACAGTCAATCAGAACTTGGAATTCTTCAATAGTAGAGGTAATAGGGAAATATCATTGTTGGTATTCTTATTTATTTTAATGTTTACAAAGGCACTTACTGAATTGACTTGAAGATCAAAGAGTTTCTAGACACCCAACTTATATTGACATAGAAATCTTTTACAATCTCATAAAGGTGCATTTCCCAGCAAAAGGAGAAAGAGACTGAAAGACATATGTAGTAATAGGAAAATGAGATGCAAAACTAAAGTAATCCCTGGCACAATTTGCAATACGATCTAATAGAAAAAAAATTACATAGTATTGTCATTATATAAGGCAAATAATTACAGTTCATAAACTTGTATTTTACTTCTGTTGCCATCTACTGTCTTTCTTTTATTGATGCAATTGTCATTTTGTTTTGACTTTCTTCACTACACTGTGTGGAAAGAGAAAAGGCAATCACCTTAGTAGCTCAAGTCTTTATTAAAATAACCCATGTGATAATGGCTCTGATATGAGTGTTTAGGGGGAAGGAGGAACATAAACATTTTATAGGTGTAGGTTATGGAGGCAGCAAGCCCTGGAGCATAATCCTACAACCTTTGGAACAATTTAGTTTAACAAGAGTGATGGCAAGGGGTAGTTCAGAGCAAAGGTCTTGTGAATGTCATGGAAAAGTTTTTCCTCTTTTAAAGGTTTCTCACACAATATATTTTCTTGCTGTCTCCCAAACCATGATTACTAATTAGTTATATGCTTAAAAATAGCAATTTTAATGATATCCTACACAAAACTGAGTATTTTTGTAGAGAAAAGAAAACTATAAACTTAATTTCAAAGAAAACTAAAATATTTATTTTTCATTTATGCATCTTTACTTGAATTATCCAACCATATGTATATGTATATAGGTGTATACACACATATATATTCATATTGAATGATAAATCATGAACATATAATCTATATAGTAAAATATGTGAATTTCTGTTCAACAATTAAACACAAATTAACTGTTTTACTCAATTTTATTCACTTAAAGAAAGAATTATATAATTCAGTAGAAATGCCTTGATAATAATTTAGTGGGGCCCCAAGCAACTTGGGAGATCTTGTCTCAAAAAAAAAAAAAAATTAAAGGCTGGGATGTGGCTCTGTGGTTAAGCACCTCTGGGCTCATTCCTACTACTAAATAAATAAATTTTAAAAATACTCATTCCCCCACACATACTTTGCAGAACATTTACAGGAAAATGTGCTCATTCTATCTGTACTTCCTCTTTTGATAATCTATCCCCAATCACATGGTTTTAAATTCTGTCTCTTGCTGTGACACCCACATGTTAGGTGTTAGCAACGATCGTTTCTCTGAAAGCCAACCTCAAATATCCAAGTGCCCACATGGCTCCTGAATATGTCATTGATTCAAACATCATCCTATGTATTCATGGACCCTCTCCATGGACGCCATCTCAATAATTTCTGTTTTATCACATTTCTTGCTTTCCTTCTAGCATGCTACCATTTCTACTTTATTAATGTAATTATCATGCTTGTTGGCTGTTTCCTTTAGTAAAAATGTATGCATCACGAGAATAGGTAGCATATCCACAGTATCATTGTCTTTTGTTTGTCTAAAGAGTATTCCTTACTGAATTATGGGTTGACAACTTTCTTTCAGTAGTTTAAAGATATCACTGAGTATGTGGCTTGTATAGTTTCTGATTAGACTTTTGCTGTAATTCTCCTGTTATTTGTATTTATTTATTTTGTATATATAAATTGTCTTTTTTCTCTAGCTGACAAAGATTTTTTTTTCTATTTTACCTTTCACCAGTGTGTGAAGCTGCATCATGACGTCTACATGTGTTTTTCTATCTGTTATTTGTTCTGTTTTAAGTTCTCTGAACTTCTTGGTTATGTAGTGTACTTCTTTCATTCATTTTAGAAAATTCTCAGTAATTATCTCTTGATGTGTATGTATATCTTCCCTGTTCTCTCTTGGTTCCCTCTGTGGAATTTAAAGACCCTCATGGTAAAGCATTTAATATTTTCTCACAACTCCTGATACTTTGTACTTTTTTGTTTCTGTTTATAAATTTTTACCTTCTTTACCTTTTTCCCTCTGTGATTCAGTTTGCATTAAATTCTGTTAGCATAGACTTGGTTCTTTCATTAGCAGAGTCAAACCTACTGATATGTCCATTGAAGAATTCTTTGATTCTTGTATCATGTTTTATTCTTAACATTTCCATTTGAGAAGTGTCTGTTCAGATCCTTGGCCCATTTATTGATTGGGTTATTTATTTTTTTGGTGCTTAGCTTTTTGAGTTCTTTATATACCCTAGAGATTAGTACTCTGTCTAATGTGTGAGGGCTAAAGATTTGCTCCCAAGATGTAGGCTCTCTGTTCACCTCACAGATTGTTTCTTTTGCTGAGAAGAAATTTTTTAGTCTGAGTCCATCCCATTTATTGATTCTTGATTTTAATTCTTGTGCCACAGGAGTCTTATTAAGGAAGTTGGGGCCTAATCCCACATAATGGAGGGCCTACTTTTTCTTCTATTAGACACAGTGTCTCTGGCTTTATTCCTAGGTCCTTGATCCATTTTGAGTTGAGTTTTGTGCATGGTGAGAGATAGGGGTTTAACTTCATTTGGTTGCATATGGATTTCCAGTTTTCCCAGCACCATTTGTTGAAGAGGCTATCTTTCCTCCAATGCATGTTTTTGACACCTTTGTCTAATATAAGATAATTGTACTTTTGTGGGTTAGTCTCTATGTCCTCTATTCTGTAGCATTAGTCTACCAGTCTGTTTTGGTGCCAATACCATGCTGTTTTTGTTATTATTGCTCTGCAGTATAGTTTAAGGTCTGGTACAGTGATGCCACTTGCTTCACTCTTCCTGATAAGAATTGCTTTAGCTATTCTGGGTCTCTTATTTTTGCAGATGAATTTCTTGACTACCTTTTCTATTTCTATGAGGAATGTCATTGGGATTTTGATCAGAATTGCATTAAATCTCTATAGTGCTTTTGATAGTATGGTCATTTTGATAATGTTAGTTCTGCCCATTCAAGAGCAAAAAAAAAAAGAATACAAGCAACAATTAATGTTGGCAAGGATATGGAGAAAATAGTACACTCATACATTCCTGGTGGGACTGAAAATTTTTGCAACCATTATGGAAAGTGGTATGGCAATTCCTTAGAGAACTTGGAATGGAACCACCATTTGACCTAGCTATCCCACTCCTTGGTTTATACCCAAAGGACTTAAAATCAGCATACTACAGTGACACAGCCACATCAATATTTATAGCAGCTCAATTCACAATAGCCAAA
The DNA here is from genome assembly GCF_052094955.1 of Ictidomys tridecemlineatus. Classification (NCBI taxonomy): domain Eukaryota; kingdom Metazoa; phylum Chordata; class Mammalia; order Rodentia; family Sciuridae; genus Ictidomys; species Ictidomys tridecemlineatus. Next base: position 152,759,556 of record NC_135480.1, on the reverse strand, counting down.
CTATGAAACAAACCTAGATGTCCTTCAAAAGATGAATGGATAAAGAAAATCTGGTATATATACATAATGGAATATTACTCAGCCTTAAAGAAGAATGAAATTATGGCATTTGCTGGTAAAAGGATGGAGCTGCAGAATATCATGCTACATGGTAATAAGCCAATCCCCACAAACCAAAGGCTGAAGGTTTTCCCTGATATGCAGATGATAATTTGCAATGGGTGGGGGGCTAGAAAAAATAGAAGTGCTTTAGATTAGGCAGAGGAAAGTAAAGGGAGAGGAGTATGAGATAGGAATTATCACCCTGTGTGCATATATGATTACACCACTAGTATGATTCTACATCATGTACAATTAGAAGTATGAGAAGTTATACTCCATTTATTTATGATGTGTCAATATGCATGCTACCATCATGTATAACTAATTAGAACAAATAAGAAAATTACCTAGGCTATTAAAAAATTTTTCCATTTGATTTTATTCTATAGTTTTCATCTCTGTGCTAAAGTTTCTGTTTCATTGAAAATCTACCTTGTCTACTAAATCTCTAACAGATTTTATAGATTTATTTTAAATGTTCTGTCCAATAAATTTAACCTCTAGTCCAACTGTGCATCTGATTCTATTGATTGTTGTCTCATTTTTCCCTTTTTTGTAATTTTTTAAATTTTTGAATGAATTCCAAATATTAATGCACAGACTGGTAAGAAACTAGGCAAATAGTATTTATGCTTGAAAATGGGTATACCTCTTATTCTATCAGGCTGTTTAGTATGAAGGCTTGGGATAAGGTATTTAGGAGTGAAGCTACCATGACAGCCCACACTTGGTCTTCAATAATTACTTTGGATTATTTCTTCCTATCTTTTGTGATGGCAGTCCCTTCTTTCATGCTTGTTCTTTTTGAAATTCAGGCTAATTGGTGCTCTGCAATATTAACTCTCTAATGAATTTGAGAAAAGTTGTACTTCTGTAGTGCACACACCCCCGCCCCTCAGCTTTTTCTCATTGGCTGTGGCAACACTATCAGCCACCTTCCACATCCTAGATAAAAACTTTAAACTCATGACATTTTTTTTCCTTAAAAGATATTTTTTTAAATATATCTTCAAAGCACCTATTCAGTAAAAAATCTCTTTGACCCATAACATTGGGTAAAAAGAAATATCAATTAGTTCCACATTTAGATAGGCCTTGAAATGTCTTATTTTTCTATTGCCTCTTCAAAGCAGCTTTGGTTGATCATGATCACAGTGTAATAAACACTAAATTCCCTCCTTTCTCACTGTTATCTTTAACTCAAAGGGAAATGACAATGAGTGACATTCATGCTGGGAGAATTATTAAACACAGTGGGAATCATCAGAAGCTAAATGATATTTCCTCTTCAGTCGTATTCTTTGAAATTCATTTATATTCACTGTATTCTTTGAAATTCATTTATATTCACTCACTTTCTTGTCATCCTTAAACCAGGTTGTTAAACTTTAATATTTCTGTACAAAAGACTTAAAATACCTTCAGAAATTAGTTTCCTATTTTTAATGTTTAAGTCTCACATGCTATTTATATTATATTTATCCATTTTTTATTTCAACATTACAAAACTGAAGCCTAGATCTGTAAGTATAGACCTCTGTGCTTTCTACATATTCAAGCTCTTTTCCTTGAGAAATCATTTTATGGTTGAAATCTGATGCTATAAATCTGTTAGAGTGTCATAAGGGCCTAGTGGTAAGATTATGCACCACATGATTTTTTACTTTTTTTTTTAATTAAGTCAAGTGAAGAATTTTGAACTTGAGTTGTGGACACCCTGGTGGCTTAAGAACCTTGCCATAGTGCCAAAGCTGGGAGATAAGTCCATCTATGAAAACCAAGCCCTAAGCTGACATTCTTTTAAAAAACAATCTACAAACTTCAGAGATTTTGTAAAATTATGTAATGCTCATACATTTTTAAGTTAATATTGGAATTGAATTTATCATTAGTTTAATAATCATAAAATATTCCATTTTTAGGATACCACCTACATTTTATGTACTTAAAATGTGTTTGACAAAATTTCATATCTTCAGCTTTAGATCATTCAGTTTATGAAAAATTTTGGTCTGAATTAAATGACAAAGTTAATTCTCATCACCAAACCAATCACCATACTGAATTTCTTGTCAGAAAAGTCTGATTTCATTTTTTAACTTAAATGAACTTTAATAGCACATCTGAGTCATGCTGACAAGTGGCTGGTTGGAGAGCTGGAGAATGGGGCAGTTTTGTCATTCATATTTTATCATTTAGGCAGAGCATGTAAAGCCCCTTTGGTGACCCAAGGTTATCAGGTTTTGTTTGTTTGTTTGTTTGTTTGTTTGTTTGTTTATACCTAGGGCATAACAGTAAAATTTAAAATGGCTGGATGTTAGGTTTAGAATTTGTAAACTGGTTGTGGAACTTTGTGAAAGACCATCAGGAAAGGAAAAGAAAGGCAAAGCCCAGACATGACTGCAGGCACATCAAATTTTAATTTTAGATGAATTATAAATGGATGCATATGGATGCTGAGGATCTGCAAATGTTCCCCTTAAAGCTATTGCATCCTGTGTTCCATCTGGAAGGAGTTTTTGGACCCCTGGTGAAGACTGCCTGTGTACTTTATTCCAAAACTGATAATGACCTAAAGGGAATAACCTTCCACTTCTTTTCAGATCCAAGTTCACTTAAAACTAGCGGCAATTCCTAATTTTACTGAGGGCTTACTCAGAGCCAAAAAATATTGCATGGCTCACAGCAATGTAATGGATTTGGTACTATCATTATCCTCATCTTCATGCAATAAACCAAAGCTTAAACCCGTAATTAATGTGATTCAGGTGACACAACTCCTAAGTGTTGGAATCCAGGTAGTTTGACTGCAGAACCCACATGTCCACAGACTCTTCTCTCTCAAGAGCCTTTCCTGATTACCTTAAGAGATCTTGCCTTTGCTGTGTATTTTAGTATGTCGATTCAATGTGGTTCAGCATATCTAAAACCTTATTTAATGCCAGTTTAAGTAACATAGTGGTTTTTTTTTATAAAAATTATGTTCCAGGAGGTCTTCAGCAAGGTCAATTTCTGCATGTCTAACAGGTTCTAGTTTCCCTGAGTAGCTCATCTGTTCTCAGTCCTGAATGCACAACATCAGCTGCTGATTTGTCCACTACTGAGATTTGGTAATACGCTTCAGGCAAGGGAATTTCAAAATGCTCTCTTGGATGGCTAACAGCTAGAAAGATGAACCACAGTTAAATATTTATGTATGAAAACATAAAAACAGAGGTTGGAAGGGAGAAATTGGAGGATTTGTCTTTTTGCAAACTCCCTTATGTAGGGTGCTTAGAAAAGTGGGAGGTAGTTGATGGACCTGGTAAAAAACCAAGGTCCACTCCAATCCGTTTTTACTGTGCTGAGCTCTCTGCTCTATACATCATAGTGTGCACTCTGTCACATGTGTATCTGGGGTGATGACATAAAAGACAGTGATGACAGAAAATGTGGGTTTGGGAGGACATAGTGTTTGGAGAAAATCCCAAATGATTCTGCTATTGCCTCCTTCTGCACCTGGGGAATCACAGGTTGAGAGTACTTATTATGTTTGCTTTTCAATTGTCTATAGGGTTTTGAGATTCTTCTCAATTTTTGTATCCCTATTTCTAAAAATATTACATATCAAAAAATAAAACCTTGTGAAATCTTTTTAAGACATTCTATTGAATGAAAGAACGTGGCAAGTTCTCACTCATTGTAGGACATTAATTTATTCATTAAACAAATACTTGTTGTGTGTCAACAAATATTTCCTATGCCAAATATTTCCTATGCTAGGAAATGAAAGATATATGTTAATCCTAAAAGGGCTCACAGTCTGGAAAGAGAGGGAAAAGTATACTTCCTACAAGCATATATGGAAGCTTGAGGAGGTTCAGAATCAATGTTGGAGACCCTTGAGAGAAGCATCTGGCCAGGGAAATTCATCCTGAAGTTAATGGAGTAATTAGGTCTCGGTTCAGAGACCGACTGGATGTTCAGTGAAATGAACAGCTAATGAACACAAATTCAAGATCCCTAAGCATCTGATTTTTTGAACTAGAAGTCAAAACATTACTATGGAAAGGGGGTACAAAATAAAACACTACTTTCTAAGTGGATTTTATTCACTGACCACATGAGCCTATTGGCAGTTTCTTTAATAGCAGAGGAGAAATAATTTCTGTAAACATTTTGGCACCATTCAGTATAGACCACCTGTGCATACTTGAGTAGATAATAAAATGTTTTAATTAGTGATTTTGTAATTTAAACATCCCTAGAGGACTGAACAGTTTAAAAATGATATATTAAGAATACATAGTAGTACATGTCTGTCATAGATTACACAAAACAAAAGAAAACCTCTGATATATGAAACAGAAAATAAAGATGACCTTTTCATTTTCTTAGAAGTTAAATGTGAGGCAAAACTACCCCTAAATTGCCTGTAGTGAAAGTGGTTTCCATATAATAATTCGAAGCAAATAGCCCCAGCGGTCACAATTTCTAAATTTCTATGATGTGAGCAAATCTATTTACAGGAAAAACAGCATATGTGCCCCCTCTCTTTATAAATACCAAAGTAATTACAGGGGTAGGATAGTCTGTGATTGTCTCTTATTTTTCCACATACTCTAATTATGCTGACTAGCTAATTAGAAAATTGTCAAAAATAAAATCATTAAAAACACAAATAAAAACCCTTACTCAGACTAACTTTTTTTTCACATCAATATATTCTTTCTCACCTAGAATATAACCTTGTGCCTAATCTATAAAATTGCTACAGATGGGGCTGGAGCTGTAACTCAGTAGCAGAGCACTTGCCCAGCATGTGGGAGGCACCAGGTTCCATCCTTAGCACTGCATAAAAATAAACAAATAAAATAAAGGCATTCTGTCCATCTACAACAACTGAAAAAAAAAATTTTTTTAAATTGCTACAGATAACACCTAGCCTTAGACTCAGGCACTTGGTGTCTACAGCCATGTAGAGAATACAGTTTCTTCCTTTCTAAGTCAGAAGTTTCAAATACTAAAATATTGAGTGAGGCAGTTAAGGCAATTTTCTATAAGTCAGAGCAATTCAGTCTCTCAAAAACCTATCAATATTAAATTCAATGATTGTTCAAAATTTTAACCAGCTAGTTTGTATGTTTTTATGTAGAATAATTATTCCCTTCCTTCTGGTAGGAGTAACTACATATTAAACATGTTGGAATTATCTGATTTATCTGCTAATATCAGTTTTGAGTATGTCCCTTGTAACTCTCTGGGCTAGGTATTGGGTCCACCAAAGATGCCTATGCCTTAATCCCCAAACCTGTGAATATGTTTTCTTTTCTTTTTTTTTTTTTTTTTTTTTTGATACCAGGGATTGAACCCAGGGGTGCTTAACCACTGAGCAACATCCTTAGCCCTTTTTTTATTTTTTATTTTGACACAGAGTCTTGGTGTGTTGCTTAGGGTCTCTCTAAATTAACAAGGCTGGCTTTGAATTTGCAATTCTCCTGCCTCAGCCTCCTGAGCTGATGGTATTACAGGTGTGCACCACTGTGCCTGGCTGATGGTTATTTTAAATGACAAAAGGGATTCACAGATGTGATTAACTAAGGCTCTTAATGAAGCAAATACCTGAGATTATCCAGGTGAGCCCAATGTTCCTTATAAGAGGAGGTGAGAATAGAAGGAGAAGTAGGAGGCAGGCAAGAGCTAGCATGGCAGTGGCAAGAGTTAAAGACACCAGGAGACATGAAACGCAGTGCAGGTTCTAAAAGGTGAAAAGGCAAAGAAATGAAATGTGCACAGAACCTCCGGGAGGAGACAGCTCTGCTGACCAGTTGACTTGTGTTCACTGAGACTGAGTTTTGTACTTCAGGCCTCCAGAATTGTAAGAAAACAAAATTGTGCTTTTTTGAGCCACTGTGAAGTAACTTTCTATAGCACAACAGGATGCTAATATACCTAAACATTGTACAAACTGGCCCTCGTGCTTATATTAAGTGTATGGAGGAATTTAAATTCAGATTGCGTAACCAAAAGAATAGCACAAGAATATAAGTTTAACTGTACATTAACTCTAGTTGTCATGTCATTACTGAAACAGAAAAGGGTAAGGAGACTCACAGTCTTCCATTAGCTTTTAAGTTCATTCCTTGTGAGAGGAGTGAAAACAGGGGCAAGCTTTTAGTTTTTGCAAGAGAAGTAAGGAGGGTATATGCATATAAAACACTACATGTTTAATATTTAATGTGGCACAAGAAAACAGGAAAAAGATTGGAAGTAACAAAAACTTGATAATTTTCCCTATAGATCAATTCAGAATTTGAAGTCATGGCTTTGACAAATTTTGCATAACTGAATAAATAGCAATAGTGGTTTATTTTTTTTAGTTTTTTGCACATTACACATTGCAAATGTAACTCTTATTACCAAAAATGCAGCTTATTCATATAAGCAAATATTTAAACTTAATATTTAAAAAAAAATTGTTAATTTTGTAACTTGACACTACTGTGCTACTGTTATCAACAACTTTACAATCATAGCTTTATTTATGGAATAGAATCTTGCTAAATTAGTAATTGTGATTTGTGGCCCATCCTTTTAATGCCCACCCCCCAAAAACCTAAGAATTTATATTTCTTAAGTTTAAGAGTATAAAAGGGATTTGGGTAAAATTACATTTAAAAAAAATCTTTTTGTTATGTAAGTCAAAGATTGCCTCTGCTCTTTTCTACCTTATAACATCAGCTTGGTGGTGCTATTTACACAGCCACCACTAAACCATGCTTCTTGACAAAGCATATGGAATACTTTTCCTATATATATGCTATATCACACGTTCTCTTTCAGGATTCAGTGAAAATGAAAGAAATCCTATGTTCAATATAGATCATTAGTTTCTAAAACTTACTAGAATGGAAGTTTTGTTGCCTTTTAAAATATTTCATAGAAAATTTAAAACATTAAAAGTTGAAGAATATTATGCTATTAGTTTTCCAGCTTCAACAACAATAAAACACATGGTCTAACTTGGTTTTTCTATTACCCCTCCTGCAATACACCCACACCACTTAGGCACCTGACTTCTTTATTATAGATCTACTGAATTTGAATCTGTCTCACTTTACCCCAAATCCTCTCATATAATTCTGATAGCCACATTTAAGAATTCCTTTAGCTTATTTACATTGACAAATTTTATACATGTGCACAACATTTTTTGAAATACGTTGTGGAATGGCTAAATTGAGCTAATTAAGATGTTCTACTTTACATACTTATTTTATGGTAACAGCAACAATCTACTCAGCAACTTTCAATAATACATCATTATGAATTATAGTCACATGATATGCAATAGAGCTCTTGTATTTATTTCTCCAGCTAAGTAAAATTTTTATTTTTTAAACATCATCCTGCTGCTACCTCCCAATCCCTGGTAATCATCTTTCTACTCTGAGTTAAACTCTTGTAGATTCCATATATAAGTGAGATCCTGTGTTGTTTGCCTTTCTTTCCTTTTTACATATTTAAGGAGTTTCTACAATTATTGTTAGTCATGTGATTGTTCTACTTATTGTTTTAATTATTCCTTTGAATATTGAATCTGTCAGAGTCCTTTCTTTAGGAAGGACTACAAACAGATCTTACTTGGAAATTTTCTGTTCTTGTGGGGTGGTACTTTCTGGAGAGTGTCAGCTATTCTACTAAATTTAAAAAACGCTGAAGTTTTTGACATTAGGAATAAGCTAGTAACAACAAAGCCAGTAAGTATAAGATTAAAATTTAGAACAGATGTAATGATCTTACAATGAGGCAAGTACCTGTAATTACCCAGGTGGGCCCAATGTCATCAGAAGGATCCTTATAAGAGGAGGTAGACAGATCAGGGTTAGTAGAAGGAGAGGAAGGAGGTGAGAGCTAGCATGGAAGTAGCAAGAGTTAGGGAGCCAAGAGATGAATGCAACAACCTGTAGAAGCTGAAAAGGCAAAGTGGAGTCTCCTCAGAACCTCCAGGAAGAGGCAGCTCTGCTGACAGGTTAACTTCAGCTCAGTGAGACTTGAGTTTTTTCAGGCTTCCAGACCTGTAAGAAACTACTGCTAGTTCTGTCCACCCCCACTCCCCAAAAAGAAAATGGTGTTATTGAGGACTATCAAGGAAACAAGAAATAAGATTCAAGTCTGTCTCTCCAGTCAGTTAGTAACAGGGTGGTGTATAGAAAGGAGAGGGGAGATACTGCTTGTAGACAGGTATTTGGAAAGAAATGAAAGGGTTGTTTGGGTTTCTTTTGCACAGGTATAGATAGCATCATACCTCTTCAAAGGCCACCTGTGTCTCTTGGGGGGGCATTATCTTTTTCTATATGCAGATATTGAGCTTGTGCCATAGAATGGTCATGGGCTAATAAGCTAGTTTCTATGTGTGTCCATTTTTGACAAAACTGATTTTAAATTGTCCTTGAGTAAATTGTGCACTTCCTGGAAAGGGATTTAGGCACTTTTTAATTTAAGGAAATAATGCTGGGTGTGTTTAGGTCTTCTGTGTTTAATGTTTATCTTAAACTCACCTGTGGGAAGTGATGGGAGCTCTGTCTGGCCTGCCAATGGGAGGATTATTGGTAAATGCCCTTTCATTGGGTTCCCTGTAACTACTCAAAAGCCTTGCTTACAGATCCATAGGGATCCTCTGAGAAGATTTTTTTCAACTTGTTTCCTTGTAGGGAGGGACATAGACTGTTTTTCCTGCTGTGTACTAGCTATTACCTATGCCTTCTAACCAGATGATTCAACCACTGGAGTGATTCTTTTAAAATGCAAATATTGTTTGAAGTCCTTTGCCCCAAATGCTTTTTCATTATCTTTAAAGTAAAACAGAATCCTTACTTACCCTGGCTTTCTAAATCCTGTGTGACCTAGGCTGTGCCTAACTGGTGACTTCCCCCATCTTAATAAGAGCACCATCCTTTTAGACTGCCTCCTGCTTCGGATACACAAATGATCTCTTTTCCACTTTAATACCCACAAACATGCCATTGTCCTCTTGCATCCATTTTCCTGAGTTCAACTAAATGGCAGTTCTTCACATGCATTTTGTATCATGCAGACATGAACAAAGATGAAAGCAGTTAGCAAACTAGAGGAAGAGAAGAAGAAATTCAGGAGACAAGAACCATACCTGCAAATTGCACCCTATTGCAGCTTTCTGCAAATAACAAAGCTGAAGTGAGGAGACTCCTGAACTTGAAGGAAGTTTGGAGTCTTCTGTTACAAGGTTTGATTCTTTTATTATGGCCTTGAAAGGCATGAGCACTTAAAATGACTGTAGGATTTGTTTCTATTCAGTTTGATCAGAGGCCATCAAAAGCAGTAGGAAAAGCAGCCGATGGAGAAGATATAATTGGTTATAGGAGTGAATTATAAACTTGTTCTTGACCTCATCCCACGAGTTATGTTTTGCACAGTATTAAATTGACAAGTTCTGAAAGTGAATTGCTTAAGCTCTGTGCTCCTAAGGGCAACATGGCCTTGACTCTGTTAAAGTAGAAGTTGGTTAATGGACTTTATTTCTGTATACCTGAGACTTTTATTAAATTATTTATTTATTCTAATTTGTTATACACTATGGCAGAGTGCAATTCATTTCATACGACACAGAGCACAATTTTTCAATTCACTTGTTGTACTCAAAGTAATTTCACATCATTCGTGTCTTCATACATGTACTTAGGATAATGATGTCTAACTCCACCATCATTCCTAACCCTTTCCCCACTCATTTCTCTTCCTCCCCTTTGCCCTATCTAAGGTTCCTCTATTACTCCCATGTTCCCCACCTATTGCCATTATGAGTCACCATCCTCCTATCAAAGAAAACATTTGGCCTTTGGTTTTTTGGGATTGGCTTATTTCACTTAGCATGATGTTCTCCAACTCCATCCATTTACCTGCAAATGCCATGATTATATTCTTTTTTAATGCTGAGTAATGTTCCATTGTGTATATATACCAAAGTTTCCCTATCCATTCATCTATTGAAAGGCACCTTGGTTGGTTCCACAGTTTAGCTATTGTGAATTGTGCTGCAGTAAACATTGATGTGGCTGTGTTCCTGTAGTATGCTGTTTTTAAGCTCTTTGGGTATAAACCAAGGAGCAGAATAGCTGTGTCAAAAGGTGGTTCCATTCCCAGTTTTACAAGGAATCTCCATATTGCTTCCATATTGGCTGCACCAATTTTGCAGTCCCACCAGCAATGTATGAGTGTGCCTTTTCCCCCACAACCTTGCCAGCACGTATTGTTGTTTGTATTCTTAATAGCTTCCATTCTGACTGGAGTGAGATGATATCTTAGAGTAGTTTTGAGTTGCATTTCTCTAAGAGCTATAGATGTTGAACATTTTTTCATATCTGTTGATTGATTGTATAGCCTCTTTTTAGAAGTGTCTGTTCAGTTTATTGGCCCACTTATTTGTGGTTTTTTGGTGTTAAGGTTTTTGAGTGATATGTATATACATATATACATTATATACATATGTGTGTGTACATACATGTGTGTGTGTGTGTGTACACACACACACACACACATATATATATGGTATATACATAGATAGATTAGTGGTTATCTTATGTGCTTGTGGTAAAGATTTGCTCCCATTCTGTAGGCTCTCTATTTACCTCACTGATTATTTCTTTTGCTGAGAAGGGTTTTAGTTTGAATCCATCCCATTTATTGACTCTTGATTTTAATTCTTTTGCTATAGGAGTCTTATTAAGAAAGTGGGGGCCTAATCCAACATAAAGAAGATTTGGGCCTACTTTTTCTTCTAATAGACACAAAGTCTCTGGTTTAATTCCTAGGTCCTTGATCTACTTTGAGTTGAGTTTTGTGCATGGTGAGAGAGAGAGGTTTATTTTCATTTTGTTACATGTGGATTTCTAGTTTTCCCAGCCCATTTGTTGAAGAGGTATCTTTTCCCCAATGTACATTTTGGGTGCCTTTGTCTAATATAAGATAACTGTAGTTATGTCGGTTAAACTGTGTCCTCTATTCTGTACCATTGGTCTACAGGTCTATTTTGGTGCCAGTGTCATGCCATTTTTGTTACTATTGCTCTGTAGTATAGTTTTAGAAAAAAACTCAAATTATCACTATTTGCAGATGATATGATTCTATACCTAGAAGACCCAAAATATTTCACCACAAATCTCCTAGAACCAATAAATTAACTCAGAAAAGTAGCTAGATATAAAATCAACACCTATAAATCAAAGGCATTTCTGTATATTAGTGACAAATCTGCTGAAATAGAAACCATGATAATCACCCCATTTGCAATAATCTCAAAAAAAATACTTGGGAATAAATTTCATAAAAGAGGTGAAAGACCTCTACAATGAAAACTACAACATGCTAAAGGAAGAAATTAAAGAAGACCTTTAGAAGATGGAAAGATCTACTTTGTTCTTGGATAGGCAGAATTAACATTGTCAAAATAACCATACTACCAAAAGCACTATACAGATTCAGTGCAATCCCAATCAAAATCCCAATGGCATTTCTTATAGAAAAAGCACTTATGAAATTCATCTGGAAAAAATAAGAGACCCAGAATAGCCAAAGCAATCCTTAGCAAGAAGAGTGAAGCTGGTGGCATTACCTGAGACTTTTTAACCTGAAATTCCTTCCTGTTATCTTTGACTATAATATTCTCTATGACCTTGATTAAGTCCTCCTAAGGCTTCTGATTGGTATAAGAAGTTGTTGAGTAGAAAGCAAGAAGACAGCTTAATGTCATCACAAGATCTTATAGGTGTTGGTCCTTGCTCATTTCCAGGGTCATCTCACAGGAGTGTCCCTAAACACCATTCTCTGGCCACCCCTACCCTTCTTTCTGAAACCCTACCTTCCTCCCTTCATCTATTCTGTTCATCCTCAGGTTGTAGCTTTAATCATCACTTCATCAATGAAACTTTCACAGACATTCTATACACTTTTCTAGGACTGAGGACATTTTTTGCTTAATGTCACAACACCTTCAATTTTACATTTATTCAAGTAGTCATTTGACTAATATCTCTTCTCTCTAAACTGTTGGATTGTCATCAGAGGCCTGACAGTGGGGTTTCCCAACAGATCAGACTCAGCCTCCTGGCACCTTGAGGGACCAATCAGAGGAGTTGAATGGAGTAGAGGAGAAAAAGGAATTTGTTATTCAGTGTGGCCACACACTAGGATATACAGCGAGAACAAGCATCCAAATACCTGTCTTCCAGGTAGTAATGAGGGCTTCAAAGTTGCATAAATCAAGGACAAAAGCATGGGGCAAGAAGTGCACATAGTCTAGAAGTCTTGGTTGATCTGTTGTCTTACTTATCATTATATCAGGCCTGGTTTTGTCCTGTTCACAAAGTTCCAAGTAGTTTGCTATTACTCAAAGACCAATTCAGTTGTCATCATGAGATGACCGCTCACTTCAGGGCACCCTGGATTGTGTACTGGGATGACTGTTCCCACTTTAGGAGGGGCAGCCTCAGTTCACATTGTGCAATGATCTGCCCGTAAGACTCACTGTTCCTGGACTCATTAAAGGCCTCAAGATCAGAATAATAAGATATTTTCAACTTTGAGTAAGACTGCGAGAGCTTAGGTAAACTTAGGGCTAATCAATCTGTATTACCAGTTTTTAGGCAGGTACTCCTTAAATAATTAGCAAGAACCTGACCTAAAGTTTAAGGTAGCATAAGACAGATGCAAGGTCATATGAAGACAGAGTTTTTGGCAAAACTAACCTTCACTGTCCTACTACAGGATCCATGAGGCCAGGACCATGTCTTCCGAATTTGCCACTTATCAGGGGGCCCCTGAAGCGTTACAGGCAGTAGTAGTTGCTCAGAGAATAAGTCTTAATAGCTGGATTTATTCAGTGATGAAGTTAACACATACTTCAATTCCATACCTTTGGTCCTTTTTTACTAGGCTTTCATCTTCTGTATCCCTGTAAAGCCAAACTGAATTAAGACTGAGATCAATGGCCCTGTGCTGATGTTTTCTGTTATTTCTGTGACTGAGCTTCTCTGCAGGAAAATAATCATTTTTTCCTCTTGAATTCTTTTAGAAAGAAAATATCTGATAACATGGTCAGAAATATTATTTTTCCAATCTCAAAACACAGAAACCACTCAACACTAAAAATTCTGTCTTTACTCTCTGATCCTCTTTCATGGACAGAACTCTGGACCATCATATTAAGTTGCAGTTTGCTTTGGCTTTAATTCCTTACAGCTGATTTGATCGGCTGGTTTATAAATACATGTACAAACCTGTTTTCTTGATTATTCCTAAACTGATAAACTTTTAAAATTTCTTCCTGCTATACTCACTGAAAGTACATCTCAAAAAATGTGCTACATATAAGACTGCAAGAATTTTAGGATTTGTGCTACTGAATAAGGCCATTAGATATGTCACAATTACTTTCAGTCAAATCCACTGTCAAACTCTCAGCTTCACTGGAAGTTGAAAAATGTGTGGCCTTCAAATGTCCTCGTGTAGCACACAAGCCTGTTGTCATCATTCAAAATCATGGCTTTATGGTTTCACTGAATAACAACTTCACTTAAAAATGTAATAAAATCTTTTTATATTCTAACATAGCGTTCTTTTACCTAATGCAAGGTCTTAAAAGAACTGGACTTGCACACATTTAATCATTATAAGCATTAGAGAACATTTTTCTCACTTTTTTCTAATTAGAATATTTAACAGGAAAGTTTCTCTAGTATAGGCATAAAATTCTACAATCTTATGACAAAATATTTTTTTCTTTATATACCAGAATATTTATTGTACAAGTTCTATCAAATATGCTTGCAAAACCTATTTTTCAAGCATGGTGTTTATAAAAGAACTTTGAATTAATGTTTTTTTAATTGTTTCAACTTTTTGCATAATCTCCATCTGTATGTCAACCATTCTTAGTGATATTTAAAGTAACCAAAGTGAGAGCACATTGTAAACCAAAGCAACCTGACCCAGTAGATGCACTACTTAGCATTTGTTTCAAACTTTATTTAATTCTGGGTGATCTTGGGAAAGTCTCATCTAAAAAATGTGGTAATACTTAATTTTTGATCACTGAGGATTTAATGCTCCAACATGTAAAATCTAATCTGTTTTCTAATACATAATTTTATCAATAGATATTTTCTTCATTCTGTTTCTGCTCATGTAGCACTAATTTTCCAACTTCCACTTGGCATACATTAGAATTAAGGATCATTTTGTCAACAGATTTGTCACCTCTGACACCAACAATACTAGTGATAATCACAACAGTTGCTCATACTCATAGTGCACATAATTCTCACAACAGGGAGCCACTATTAATATCCACATCCAGCGAATAGTGAAATTGAGGCAAGGACTGCTGAAGCTATTATTCCAGGGTATTCATACAATAATTCAGAGGCCCCAGGCAGTCTAACTACAGATCGTGGTTCTGAAACATTCTACTGCATTGGCTTCCATTCTCTCCCTGAACAGCACAGGACAGTGAAGAGCTCTGCCACTGGAGTCATGCTGCCTGAGGTCGCTCCTGATGTTGTCATTGGCAATCTGTGATCTTCACTCTCTCAGCTCTTTTAGAATCAATTTTTATTACACCTGTAAAATGAGACTAACATAAGAAATTTGAAGGTATTCAATTTTATTTTTGTTGAAAGCCTGGCAGAATATAAATGTTACCTATTTCTGTAAAAGTTTAGGTAAACTCATTTTCCTTTTTCCTTTGCTGTACATTTTGTCTGAAAGATTCAAGGGTTTTGGAGAAAGTGTTATTCATTGTGAACCTTGGGATCAGTTAAACTGACCAAAGAAGTCTGCCAACAAGAATGTCCATCATGGAGATGCAAACCCTCCCAAACTCCTTCATCTCCATTCATGACTTTCTCTAAGTCTATGCAATGTGACAACAACATGTCAAAGTGAATTCAGATGATTAGCAGACACCTTTTAAAAAATATTCCTTTAATGGGCTCATAAAAATAATAGCTTAGCCTTTAATGGAGAATGATTATTCAAATTTAAACCTTTAAGTTCTAAACGAAGTGAGCTTTTCTATGTCTAAGGTACTTTCTTGCTGACCTAGCCCAGGTCTACCCTAGAAAGAGTTGAACTAAAATTTTTCTTTTAAAAGAATGGAAAGCTGATAGCTTCCTGATAGTATCCAACAATAGCCTCAAAGCACATATCCTGAGCATGTTAGATAGGTCAAAAGAAAAAAATCATGAAGTCTGTAACTTAGGATATCTAGAAAGAAGAGAACTGATGAATCATGAATTTCACAAATGCAAATAATTGTAGGAACTTGCTTTATTCCATAGTGGATTTTTAAAATTCATAATCTGGTAGCTTAGAATAAATCTTTCTATCTTCCAAAAAAACTATCCTTGGCTGTCCAGTTTTTTCTCCAGGTTGCAAGTAGAATTATCCATGGAGGTATATACTTTTATCAAGTATATGGCCCAAAAGCTTTTAGAGTCAATAAGGTACATTCTCTATAAATGCCCAAGTAGAAAATAGCATGGCACTGCAGTCCTTAAGCCTCTCTCAAGTAAATAATATAAAATTACTTTCAGCAATTTCAACATTTTGCTCGAAGCAAAACACACAAAGCGTTTGCTATTCAACATTTACACCAAGAAATGTGCTAATACATAAAGCAGGTAGTATTCATTGTGCACCTATTATGCATCAGACTCTCCTAAATGGCTTTTCAAGTGTTCATTTTAATCTTCACAACCTTTTATGGTAGGTTGTCATTTAATGTGAAATCTAAAGTTTGGGGGGGGGGGGGCTTTGAACCCTTCTAAGTTAAACAGCAAAAAAGGTAAAACCAGGTTTCCTCTTAAGTCTGCGTGGCTCCGGAGACTGATTTCGTAGCACTCACAGGAAAGTAGTGTTGGGTTCATTTCATTTCCCAACATTACTCCTGTCCCTGACACTTGCTCCACATTCTACTAAGCTGTTCCATCTTGCACTAATCCATGATTACCAGTCATGTCTCTCTTCCTGCCTGGATAGTGCCTGCCTCCTTCAACACCTTATCTCATAACGCCCAACTCTCATCCCAGTCCTTAAAATTCTTTCATGTTTCCCCTCTTAACTGAAAGGTTTCAGCCATTCCAAAATAAAATTGGCAACTCTCCCATCCTAAGGTTCCACATCATTTTATTCTTCATGATTGTCTTTAGCACTTCAAGACTAAGCTTTTATGTGGTAGCTAATTAAGGAAAGTGTAATAAAACATATCAGACACATTATATTTGGTATGAGGCAAATCACATTCAGTCCAGGACCACTTGTTAACCACCTAAGGCTGAGGGAAATAAACTAGGGACTTACCTTGGTAGTTCTTACACATCTTTTTCCTAGTTCCATATTATTCATATATGAAGAGTAATCCCAGGTGGAAATTGAATTCATCGGGGAGCAACCATCATAGAATATTGAAGTGTTTATCCCTCATTTCCACTGCGTAGTAGCAGGTTATCTGTTCTAGTAGGCCCTAGAAGGTGCAATCTAAGAAGTCCAGAGTCACAAATCTTCTATGAAGAGCAAGACTACCATTATTGACTTAATGTGGGCCCATAACAAAGAATGTAGATTTAGATGTAGTTGTAAAAGAAAGATAGAATTTGTCTACATTTTAATCTTGACTTTTTGATAATGCTGGCAGAAAAGAATAAAAATTCTTAAATACTGTGGCTTAATTTGTGGAGCAGCAGAAGATTTAGCATGGTATCTTTGGATAGTAAGAAACTGCTTATAAAATTTTTTTAATGATCTTTGGCTTCCTTCAATCTTGTCTAAAGTTTAATGATTGGATTTTTTCTTCTGTTTGCTCCATGCCATTAGCCTTCCTCAAAATGAACTTCCAAGGGTTTTTCTTCTTCCCGGGATTAACTGATCAAGCACAAATTCCTGACCCTTTTCATATGCCTAGTCACTCATTGCTCAATTTTTGGCTTTGGAAAGATTAATGATCTTCTCTTAAAAATTTCATAAATTTGCTCCTGCTATTAGGGAAAACCAGGATATTCTGCCCATTATATGTAGTAAGGTTTGCTTATACCAATTTGCAAGACTGTTTTCTCTCTAATTCTATGCCATTTTCTATGGAATTATCTTCTAAAGTATCGGCAGTACCACTATTATGAGTTGGAAACATGTGTGCTAATAGCTATATTGCATTTTAAATAGTTCTGACAATCTATATTTCATTATAATTGTATTTTATAATTGGCTCTCAGATTTGACAAGTACTATACTACGTGCCTTTTAACACCTCACTTGATGCTCATATTAAGTAGTAGAGCATGTGTTTGTACTCGATTTTGCTTGCCTTTTGCTTTACACTATCATAACATTTATCACGCTCTATCAGGAAAAAAAAACCAATATTTGAGATTTAACCTCCAATATGTGCCACAGTACTTGTTAAATAGTAGGCTCCATTTAATGTTGAAGGAATTTTTGCTAATGATCTTGGAAAGATTCCACCTTTTCTGCAAAAATGCAACTTTACCATATTTTCTGAGTGACTAAAATTCAAAAAGAGTTCAGGAAATCATGTTTACTCTTAAGAAGACTGTTTGAGCAAATATATTGTATGTTTATCAAACAATTAGTAGATTAAGGCATGCTTAATTTGTCTCAAATTCCTTGGTTTTGAGATTTCGGATTCCATATTTTTTATGCAATAATAATTGGGAGGAGAGTATTTATCTGCCTTTGAATTATATTTAAATTTACCTACTATAAATATGGTTACACATGTATGTGAGTCATATTGGTCATTCCTTTAATCTGTTTTATTTATTTCATCTTTAAAAGAGAATATGGATACCCTATTACCAACAGGGGTCTTGGGAATTGTTTGAGATAATACATGCTAAGCCCTAAAGGCATAAAATAGTATCAATTTTACAGTGTCTCCATCTTTTATCTTCTGGAATCATCACTGCAGAATTAACAATGGTACATTTAGCTTGACTGTTTATGTGAAGCAACTGAAGCTCATTAATTGATCCAAGGATTTATCTAGACTTTCTAGTGATAAAGGATACATTCTGGGTTCCTATAATACGACTATCAATTGTTGAGATAAGGTCACATCATCATAGAGCTAAAACAATGGAATGCAGAAAAAAGAAAACTTACATTTCTACATTTTAATATTTCCAGAAAAAAAATCACAATATGGAAATAATTTGGTTTCAGATAGTAGACCAAAGGGATAGATCCTGTTGCCTCTAGACTCATAGTTGGCAATTTGTTTTTTTAGTTCCAATATTTTAGATGAACCAGAAAGGACATGAAGTCCTCATGAGATGAAGAAAAGGGAGAATGATAATATAGTACCTAATTGAGAAGAGCATTGTGGCCCTTTTTTGACTAATCTGCTTCCTACCCCTTGTGGCCAAAAGAAGAAATGTTTTTAGTATAATTTCTATTAGTTTGAAAGAAGTGGGAAAAGTCGGGGTGACAATTTTAATACAAATTAATAAAACAATGATATTTTGTAAAGGGGAAATAAGAATTGGACTAAATGAATTTAGTATGTATTTGTCTCACCCCAGAGGTTCTTTTAAAGTATCAAATATATCATTTATGTATACAAATAGCATAAAAAGTATAGGTTGAATTTATTTGGAAAATTAAATTAGTTTCAAGCAGGTAAGCCTGAATGTTTATCCTTTTACTCTAAGATTCCTGTGCTTCTCCATGCAGCTAAATGTAAATTATAGTTTAAAATGTGAATAAAAACACTCATTTATCCAAATTATCTATACACTTTATATAAATTACTTTTCCCTGAGTTCCTTCCATTGTGATTATTTTCATTGCAAAACACAAATTGATCCAAGTTCACCTGGGGCTTCCGATGAGGCTTCTAAATTGCAAACCTCTTTCATTTAGCATTTCACTTTCAATTCTTTTCACAAATTCTGTGTATTTATGTAAACAACCTGCCAGGTCTTCACATTTCTGTAACTTCTTAACTGAATTATTGAGACAAAACAAATCAGCAATACTTTTTCTTAATATTCAATGCCTTGGGCATTTTTGCTTAAGGTAGATTCAGGAATAAAAAAAATTATAAAGAAATTCTATTATATTTTGTGGACTACACCCAGTGTAGAATCGACTAGAAGGAAGTAATGCTAACACTACTCATGTTCTACTGGGCATGGGAGCACACTACATTGAAAGAACCACACCCAAAAATGAACTCCACAGAAGTCACATGTTTCTCCCCTTTAGAGAAAAGCACATTAGAAACAGTTTATGAATACAGAACTATTTTTTTTATTTAATTTCCCTTTTTTAGCCCTCTCAACTCTGATTCTTTAACCAACTGCCTGCTAATCATTTCTGCCTGAATAACTTATATTTTAAACCCCAGTACCCAACCTAAGCTCACTAATGTCTAAGTCTTCTCCTCCTTCTGTTTTTCTAATGAATACATCAAACTCCTGTCCATCAGGCTTACAATTTTTCAATCTCTCTCCTAGTTCTTCATATCAACTGGGTCATCATCTGCTTGCTCATTCTATTGTCCTTGGACTCTGTTGTCCTTTTTCTCCATTTGAACTTTCTCTGGGCAGATGCTTATAATAATTAGAAATTGCACTTTGTTCTTTCTCCTCTGCTCCTGAGATTTATATTCAAGACCACTGATGTATATTCCTTGATCAGTCTTTCTAATATTATCTCTCAATACTCATATCCCTAGACTTTTTACTATAGCTAATTATATTCTCATCTCTGCAAATTCTTCCCTTTTATAACTTGATACCTTTATTATATTTTTGGTTGACGTATATTTATGGGATACAGACAAGAGAGTTATACATATAAAGTATAATCAAATAAAGATAATTAGCATTTTCTTAAACATCTATCATTTGTGTTGAGAATTTACAAATTCATCTTTCAATTATATAGGGTGATCACTATAAATATATATATAGGAATGGATTTGCCTAAGGAAGTGAATGATCTCAAAGAAAATTACATTCCTCTGGTGGTACATGATGTATGATTATACTACTGGTGTGACTCAGCATCATATAGAGCCAGAGGAATGAAAACTTATGTTCCATTTATGTACAATGTGTCAAAATTCATTCTACTGTCATGTATAACTAATTGGAACAAATTTAAAAATGAATGAGGTTATTTTGGTTACCATTTTGGCAAGTTCATTATTAATATATAAAACTATTAATGATTTTTGAATGTTGATTTTATATTATGCCACTTTACTGAATTTCAGTTCCAAAGTTATGGTAGCATATTTTATCTCTAAAGTTATATTGCCTACAAATTGGGATAACTTGACCTTCCCTTTTGCTATTTGGATGCCCATTATTTCTTTCTCTTGCCTGATTTCTTTGGCTGAAACTTTGAGCATGTTAAAAAAAAAGTAGTTAAAGTGAATGTCTTCATCTTGCTCCACATCTTAAAAGACAGACTTTCAGGTCAATGTTGAGTGTAGTTTTGTTTTATGTAGCCTTTGATTGACTTATGTTGTCTCAATGATTTTTTTAATGCATTAATTGAAGACTTTTGTGAGGTTTTTTGAATGTTAATCAAATACTTCATATCTTTTATATCATTTTAAAATTTTACTCAAATTAAAATGACTCTTAAAATGATCTTATTTGCATATTCTCATGCTCAAATTATATTAATCTATTCATAACTTTTTCTTGTGAATCTCGCTTTCCTCAAATTGGTGAACACAAACGTTGAAGTTTATTTGAACACATAAGACAAAATCTTGTAATTTTCCCTAAGTTCTTTCTTTTTGCATATTAACTATGCCACACCATTTTAGCTTTGATTAATATTAACCCTGTAAGATTTTGTCCACTTCTTAATGTATATTATTTCAGTGCCTTCAAGTATTTAGTGTGTAACCAATGTACAGTTCATGTCTGAAAGTTTAAAAGTTTATATATACTGATTTTAAAATCTAGTTTTAGCCCATATCTCATATAAAAGGGTACAAACATGAAGAACAAGCACTGTTATATAAATATAAAAGTAATTTACAATTAGAGAAGTTGCAGATTTTAATTACCTGCATTTCACATGCATTGTTATCCATTATTTGAGGTTTCTTTATTATCCCCCATGTAGATCTGTCCAACTAACACTTGCTTTAAATACCTATAAATCAAGTTCTTAATAATTCCCCCTTGCCTGGCAATTTTTCATGGCATATTTATTGTCCTGCCTAAACTGCATGGTTTATAAATTTCACTAAAGATTCTGTTCACGTTATATTCTTAATATTTGTTTGTTTTTCAAAGCACTTTTTTGACACCTGGGTACAAATTCTGAGATTACACTTAGGTTTCTGAAGCATATTAAATATTTATCTGCTTGTTACTTGTTAATGAAAATCTATCCTACTTGTTGCTATGTTATTATTTTAATTTTTAAATATTTCTTCTGATCTAGTTTCTTCATCTTGATATTATGTTAACATTATTATGTATCTGCATATTGATTATTTTTTTCATCTTGTTCTATACAAGTTTTCCCTCCTAAATTTGAGGAGCCATATCTTTTAACATTGGAAAATATTGACCATTATTGTTTTATACGTTTTCTCAATATTTCTACTTCTCTCCTATGACAACTGCAATGTAATATGCTTGTAGTTCTTCATTCAGCCCTTGAAATATTTCATGTTTTAAAATATTTCTATCTGTTTGAATTATTTAAAATTTATTAAGATATATTTTCAACTTCACTATTTCAGAATGTCTAATATCTATGAGGCTTTAAATTTTATTTTAAATAGTCTAAATGTGCAGAAAAGTTATGAAGACTAGGATAATTGGTAATCCATAGAAAGACCACAGGGCTCAAGCCATCTTCCTCATAGCTATCAAGGTACCTACTATCAACAGGATCTGTAACTATTGCTGTTGGCCTTGGCCTCCAGTTTAGGACATACTCCTCAGATTTCTCTATTGAAACAGTCTCACTCTTTGCCTCCTTTTCATCCTGTACTCCTAGAAGCAACTTGCTGTGCAGAGGCCACACTGAGCTTTATATATTCATCCCTCTTCTATTGCCCAAGTACTTTGAAGAAATGGATGTTATTGTTTCTAAGTTTTGCTTGTCTAAAATAATACATAAGCGGGATCATAAATCATATTACCACTTTTAGACAGTGAAGATGCATTGAGGAATTGGGCCTTGTCTCCTTCAGTTAGGATAGTCAGATAAGTTACCTAGAGTTCTTCAGTGTAGGATATTTGTCTCT
Organism: Ictidomys tridecemlineatus; assembly: GCF_052094955.1. Classification (NCBI taxonomy): domain Eukaryota; kingdom Metazoa; phylum Chordata; class Mammalia; order Rodentia; family Sciuridae; genus Ictidomys; species Ictidomys tridecemlineatus. The sequence goes on along the minus strand of NC_135480.1, from coordinate 152,737,136 downwards.
TCTCCCACATTTTTAATTTTCTTCCTCAAATTATTGAAGCTTTTATCATATGGATATATCCTAGTGTGCTTATTCATATAGATATCAAATAGGATGTTATTGTTGCTTCTTTTGGTCCATTATAAATCTGTTGTATACTTTTCCAGGAAGGTTCTCTATGAATATAAGTTTTCGGATAAATATGGAACATACCCAAAATTGTTGGATTATATAGTTAGACTATGCAATTTTGTAAGGTGCTGCCAGACTGGTTTTTAAAAATTGCCTTTTCTTTTTTATATATGCATGACAGTAGAGTGTATTGGCATATTATATAAACATGGAGTATAACTTATTCTAATTAGGATCCCACTCTTTCAAATGTATATGATGTGGAGTTCTATTGTTTGTGTGTTTATATATAAATGCAGGAAAGTTATATCCAATTCATTCTACCTTTCCTATTCCCACCCCTCCTCCCTGCCCTCCATTTGCCTTGGTCTAATACAGTGAACTTCTATTTTCCCCATCCCTCACTTATTGTGTGTTGGCATCCACATATAAGAGAACATTTAGCCTTTGGTTTTGGGGATTGGCTTTTTAACTTGGCATGATAGTCTCCATTCATTTACTAGCAAATGCCATCATTTCATTCTTCTTTAAGGCTGAGTAATATTCATTTTATTATATATATATATGTGTATATATATATATGTATATATATATATATATCACATTTTCTTTATCCATTTATTTATTGAAGGGCACCTAGATCGGTTCTATAGCTTGGCTATTGTGAATTGAGCTGCTATAAATACTGATATGGCTTTGTCACTAATGTATGATGATTTAAGTCCTTTGTATATATATTGAAAAGTGGGTGAAATGTTGGTTCCATTCCAAATTTTCTGAGGAATCGCCATACTGCTTTCCATAGTGGTTGCACTAATTTGCAGTCCCACCAGCTACATATAAGTAAATCTTTCCCCCCACATCCTTACCAACATTTATTGTTACTGTATTCTTGATAATTGCCATTCTTACTGCAGTGAGATGTTGACCCAACCCTGCAGCAATGGGATGAACCCCCACTTGATCATGATGCACTATCTTTTTAATGTTTTTTATGCAATTTTCCAGTATTTTATTATGAATTTTTATTTATGTTCATCAATAATATTGGTCTGAAGTTTTCTCTCCTTGCTGTGTCTGGTTTGGGTATCAGGATAATACTTGCCTCATAGAATGAGTTTGGAAGGGTTTCCTCCATTTCTATTTCATGGAATAATTTGAGGAGTATTGGTATAAGATCCTCTTTGAAGGTCTGGTAGACATCAGCTATGAATCTGTCTGGTCCTGGGCTTTTCTTTATTGGTAGACTTCTGATGGTGGCTTCAATTTTATTGCTTGAAATTGGTCTACTTAAATTGTCTACACCCCCCTGATTAAATTTGGTTAGATTATGTCTCTAGAAATGTGTCTTCAAGATTTTCTATTTTATTAAGGAAAATTTCAAAATAGTTTCTGATTATTGTCTGTCATGATATTCCCTTTTTCATCATGTATTTAGTAAGTTGAATTTTCTTTTTCTTTCTTAGCTTGGCTAAGGGTTTATCAATTTTATCTATTTTTTCAAAGAACCCAGTTTTTGTTTCATTGATATTTTTTGAAAAAAATTTATTTCAGTTTCATCGATTCGGCTCTGATTTTAATTACTTTCTGTCTTATGCTTTTGGTGTTGATCTTTTTCAACAGCTTTGAGATGTAGAGATGGGTTATTTATTTGACTTTCTATTTTAATGAATGAACTGAATGCAATGAACTTTCCTCTTAGAACCACCTTCAGAGTGTCCCAGAAATTTTGTTATGTTGTGTAGGTATTCTGATTTACCTCTAATTATTTTTTTTATTTCAATCTTGATTTCTTCAGTTATGCATTCATTATTCAGTACTGTATTATTTATTCTACAAGTTTTATTAGAGTATCTTCCATTTTTTATTTTATCATTTTTATTATTATAGAATGCAAGGTTTTATCTCTATTTTTTTTTTTTGTATTTGCTAAGGGTTGCTTGAGGCCTAAGATGTGATCTATTTTAGTGAAGTATCATGTTGAAAGTGTTGAAGAAAGTATATTCAGTCATTGATGGATAAAATGTCTATATATGTTGTCTAAATTATTAATTGTATTTTATAGTTCTATAGTGTCTATATCCTTGTGATAACATTGGGCCCACCTGGATAATTACAGGTACTTGCCTCTTTATAAGATCATTATCTCTGTTCTAAATTTTAGTTTTTCTTTGAAGGATCTATCCAGTGATTCTTTCAGAAGAATGTTGAAGTCATCCAGTATTATTGTGTTGTTATCTGTTTGATTCTTGAAATTGAGAAGAGTTTGTTTGATGTAGGTAGATGCTCCATTGTTTGAGGGCATATTATTGTTATGTCTTGAAATGTAATTCCCTTAGGTAGTATGAAATGGCCTTCTTTGCCCCTTCTTATTAACTGTGGCTTGAAGTTTGCTTTATCTGATATGAGGATAGAAACCCTTGCTTGTTTAAAAAATCCATATAAATGATTTTTCCCATTCTTTTACCTTCAGTCTATTGATGTCTTTGCCTCTGAAGTGAGTCTCTTAGAGACAGTATATTGTTGGGTCTTGTTTTTGCATCCAAAATGATGCTCTGTCTTTTGAGTTTAGGTCATTTACATTCAGTGTTATTGAGAAATGATTTTTATTCTGTCATTTTTGTTTATTTCTTGTTTTTACTTTGAATTAGTTTTCTCCTTTGACTATTCTAGTGTGGCTCCTCCCTTTGATATTTTTCACTTTTAATTTTTATTTCTTCTGCAGGAATTATTTTATTGAGTATGTTTTGTAATGTAGACTTTCTAGTTGTGAATTCTTAAGTTTTGTTATCTTGGAAGGTTTTTATTTTATCATCAATTCTAAGCTATATTTTGCTGAGTATAGTATTCTTGACTGATGTGCCAAACCTTTTATAAAGTGGCTGTAGCATTTTGTATTCCCACCTTTTGCTCTGCATACTCTCCAGAAGTTGGTGTTTTCAGTACAGTTTTCATCATTTTAATGGGTTTAAAGTGACTGATGTTTTGATTTTTATTTTCCTAATGATAAATTACATTGAGCAACTTTTAATATGTCTACATACCATCTATACATTGAGCAACTTTTAATATGTCTACTTACCATCTGTGTGTTTGATTGGGTCAGAGGTCTGTTCAATTTTTTTTTATTTTTTACAAAATTTTAAATTGGGTAGTGTGTATGTGTGTTTCTGGGGATTAAATGTAGGGCCTTGCACATGCAAGGCCGAACCTCTACCACTGAGTTGCAGTCCCTACTGAATTGTTATTGGTGAATTTTAAGAATTCTTAAGTAATTGGATAAAAGCTCTATGTCAGATGTTTTGCAAATAATTTAGCCAAGCTGTGACTTGACTTTGGTTCTCTTAAAATTGTATTTTGAAAACCAGAATTTCTTTTTAATTTAATGAAATAAAATATTTTTTTCTTTCATTATTTATGCTTTTGCTGCTATATCTCAAAACTATTCGACAAACTCAAAGTCACATAGATTTTCTCCTGTATATCTTCCAGAAGCTTTGTATTAAATGTGTATATGCCTGATTTAATGTGAATGTGTCTGATTCATTTTGAGTTAATTTTATAAAACGAGTAAAGTCCATGTCTACATTCTTTTTTCCTTTTTTTTATCTGAATATCATTATTTGTTGGAAAAATATCCTCTCTCCATTGAACTGTCCTTTCTTCTTGGTCAAATATCAATTGGCTGTATTTATGTGAATCTGTTTATGGGTTCTCTGTTCTTTTGATCTATGTCTTTTCTTTTGCAAACACCATGCAGTCTTGATTACTGTAGATTTTTTACATAGGTCTTTTAGTTGGGATGTATCTGTCTTCCAACTTTGTTGTTTAGTACTCTGTTGGCTATTCGGAGTCTTCACCTCTCCATGAGATCAATTTGTGATTTTTTTTTTTACATTCTCTCATAACTTTATTTAAAATAATTTACTGTTTGTGTCCTTATAGATTGTCCCTTGTAAGAGTATGTATCAAGTAGTTTCACATTTTTTTTAATTGTGTACTGATGTTTGGCAGGATTTAATTTGATAATTCCATGTGATTTGGATTTATGAAGTACTTCAAAGAGCTGAGTACTCTTTGCTTTTGCCATGATCCCCATGGATGTTAGCAGTTCAGGGTCACTTTTGTGTTTAATTTAGGAAGTCCTTTTCAGCCAAAACTAACAAATTTTATACCTGTCTCTCCTAGTCAGTAAGCATAATTTTTCTCAAAGAGCTTATTTTTAATGAACTGTACTGTACTAATGGGCCTATGCTTTAGATGGGGTCCCCAAATCCAGTTTTCTACCTAACTTGAGCTCAAGGCTTTATCTTTTGACATGTTGTAAGTCTTAATTACAGACACTGACAATTTTTCCTTTCCACCATCTGTGTACAGTTATAACATCAATACCAACTTTTATATTTCATCTAAAGTTGATATTATAATTTATTCATAAATGTTGAGTGTTATAATGGTATGGAGGAAATTCAATTTTATTGCTTTCTTACTTGTGATTTACTACTACATCAATCTGTTGCTAGGTAACCAGCTTCTGTGGAGCATTTCCGTATCTGAGTTGCCTATTTCCCAACTTAAATATCTGAAATTATTATTTCTAAAGAATTAGTACCTAAATAATATGGGGTTGAATGCATACAAATATGATAAATCACATGACAAAATGTATCTTAATTTTAATCCTTTTTAATATTATAAGTTTCTATTTGTAACAAAAATATCTGATTTTGAAAAATAAAAATCAGACTAAAAGCAGTTTTATTTCTGAATTCAAGTAGTGCTTAATCTATCACTGTTTTAAGTTTAATACTCAAATAAGAAATTCTGATCACTGCCCCATAATGTCAGTACTTAATTTCTTTAATGTCTGAGTTTCATAGGTTCTTTCATAAGTTGGTTTTTAAAGTTTGATAATCCTAAGTTTAACTTTAGTCTCATTTACATTTCCTTCTACCCCCAGGAAAGACAAGTAGTAATATTACAAATAAGTTATTTATTGAATGAAAAAGCTCCAAAAGAGTGTTACATTTCTGAGGAATGTAAGATCATATAGACCTGACATCTCTAGGATATAAGCAAAAACTAGAAGGCAGAAAATCTTGCATTTAGTATAACCAATTAAAAGCAAACAAATGAGATGGTAATTTCCAAATAAATGTAGCTTACATCAAATAATTATAGGCATTTTAACTCAAATGATGTTTTGTAATTCAAAATGGCTTGATTCTCTTTCATTGAGGAGAGTCCTTCAGATGCTGTTTCACTACCATACAGTTACATGCAGCACTAGGAAAAAAATGTGTCCTTTCACAGTAATGTTACTATTTTCTTAAGGTTCAAAATATTTAGTTAAGTATTGTAGCTAAATATGGTACTAGAACTGAAAATCAAAATGTGGGTACCAAATTGACATAAGGTAAGGGAGAGGGCATTTTTTCATTCACAAAATAACCATAAAAAATGAAATTTTATATTCAGACTCTGACTTCCATAAAATATATATCCTTTATCATTTATGTCCTCTTGCTTCTAGGATATCATCTCTTACTTCCACTACTTAGTTCTTGTGTATTCACTCATTTGTTCATCTCTTAATTGGATGCTCCCCTTCCAGGTTATACTCGAAATAATGTCTTTTCTGGAGAGTGTGTAACAGGACCTGGCTACTTACCTATTAGACTTTAGACTTTCTGTTCCCCATTTGTGATGGGAGGAAATTATTTTTCACCTTTATTCCTTTGCTTCCCTAAAATGAAAGATTTTCAATAACTTGATACAGTTTGTGTGTGTGTGTGTGTGTGTGTGTGTGAGAGAGAGAGAGAGAGAGAGAGAGAGAGAGAGAGAGAGAGAGAGTAAGAGAGAGAGAGAGCGAGCGAAAAAGCATTAATTTTTACTCCACAATTACTTATAAAGTGAATTTAAATGGGTAGATTTCTCTTAATGGAGATTTAATATAAAATTAAATCTCTTTCATCCTAGCATCACATCCTAAGTAATGTAAATGTAACTTGATCTCATTCTTTTGTAATCTTATTCAATTAAAATCATCCTTGGAAGGAAAATTTTTCTTCTATCAAATTGTATATCTAGTTACTTTTACCTATTAATGTTTCTACACAAAAACATTTCTTTAACATATACGGAAATTCTTATGGAAGAACTATTTGTCTTAGGTGGGAGGAAGACTATTTCATTTGTACAATATGTGTGTATCGTAGTTTTCTTTAAAAAACTAATAAATATTCATGGATTCCATATGAATTCAGTATTCAAAAAATAGATTTTCTGTTTAGCCTATTTTGTATTCCAGTTTAAACCTTAGAGAGAAACTTATTTGTCAACTTATGCATTTTAGAAATATGTAAAAAGCAGTTCAAAAGGTTAAAACATTTTTCAAGTTAAATTTGGTTTATTTTTAAAAAATATTAATAGGAAAAGAAAATGATGCAGGTATATTACGTGACCCTCTAAATAAGAGTTTATGAGTAATAGTTTTCAATGAAGGTTCCTAAATAACTAGAGTACTTCAGGGAAATAATTGGATGAAACATGATTAAAAAACACAAATGAGAAATTCTGCATTTCCACACATAGTACCAATTGTAATGTTAAGTGTGTATACACCAAACAATTTCATATGGTTGTCCTATGGCAACATGTCAATAAAACCCTATGACAGGAAGTAAAAGGTATAAAGGTTGGGTATGACATGAAGCATTATCAGGTGGCATTGCAAAAACTGAAATATATGCAAACTTGTTGCTTTAGCACTAGATTCAAAATTCACAATTTGATGAGATTTTGGTGAGCATAAGTCTGATACACTCATGGCTTATTGTTCTAGTAAAAAATGTTAAGTCCTGCATGATTCTCCCAAAAACACAATAAGAAGTGAAAGTGGGTAGAAAAGAGACAGATTTTTTTTAAAGAAATTGGAGTTGGAATTGGAATTGGGCTCCCATGATTATGGAATCCAAACTATATAGATACAGTTCAACTGAAAAGGTCATTAGCTGGAGACCTAAGGAGGAGACATGTTGCGGTTCAAGTACTTATGGCTGCCGACTAGCAGAATCCCATATTGATAAGGACCAGTCAATCTCCTATTCAGATCCTTAACCAATTGGCTGAGGCCCACCAACATTCTGGAGGCCAATTCACTCTATTCAAATCCTGCTTACTCAAATGTTAACCTCATTTGCACCCTTACAGAAATTAAATCTAGAATAATGACACATCTGGGCACTATACACAGCCACAATGAATGTGAGAATGAATAATCCCAATTATGACCCTTGTTCAATTTAATTTTACAAGAACAGGTAAATTGAATGAGGACATGATATAGATTATAACATTTATAATCTTTATGTTTTAGGACAAATTATAGAAATTAGTACCAAAAATTTATTATTGCATATTTACTATCTTGGCTAAGAATTTAGAAATACTCTAAGACTCTTCCACTTTTTTCTTCCTATAATGTTTCTTTTGCCAAGGTTTAAAAATGAATGGGGGCACTTTTTGTTAATCTTAATTATGCCAGTCCTATTTATACATTTAAGAAATATTCATGTGGTGGTCTTGGGAAAAAAACTGCTGTGATCTGCATATGTACTAAAAACATTATGGACTTGCAGAAAACTTTATATATCTGTCTCCAAAACCTTTCATTCTAACTGGATACTCATGGTAGTATTTTCAGGACTTTTAGTATTAGATGCTTTTTCTAAGGGTCCCTGACATTCTGGGATATTTGTCTTTCACCTGGGAATAATAAGCCTGACAAAATGGTGACAGAAAACTTTGGGGGAAGAGAAGATATTTGCATCTATATTGGCAATAGTATCACAGAATCCTTTCTCAATAGGATTCGGCCTATTTATCAAAAATTTGTCTTTATACTATGAATAAACCTGACTATGAGAAATACGTAAGAAATAATTTTCCATTACAATGAACAATGCCAGACTTTTGTTTATCATCCATTTATTCTCAAACTTTAAAATTGGACGGCACATACCCTAGTTGTGTATAAATCTTGCTACTAGAAACATCACGTTCTATAAGACATTGACTCACAGGCATTTTTGAAAAGATACTGTGATAGCCAACCTAGAGCTGCTAAGGATTATGGAATTTCCATATTTTGTGTTGTCTTTTGATGGTTAAATGCCATCTTCATGCCTCTTGAATACTGCAGATCTAGGAGTCTCCCACATTTAACCCATACTGCAGAATATAGTCACCTCTGAGCTTTTCAATATTACCATTTCTCTTTTGCCAATGTACTTTTTTCACTATTGTAGAGGTTTTGAGCCCTCCAAGCTCCTCTAAGGATACAATTTTCAGGTAGGAAGTTCTCATATCACATCTTGTTAATCCATTCTAGTCTTTCTACCATCCTCAACCTCTGATTTGTCTTACTAGTTTGCCTAACAGTGTTCCTATGTCTCTACTGAGATTTAATCACTTTTTAAAAATCTTTGAAAAATAACTAGAAGTGGTTGCCACTTCACCCAAAATAATGAAAAATTCATAAATTAGTGAAACACTGTAAGTAAAGATTTTGTGCAGATTATGGAGAAAATTAAACATCATTGATTCCATTTTTTCCTCTTAAGATTAAACTCTTATTACACATCCTCACGCATAATCCCTACAATTTTCCTGATTAAATACCTTGCTTTCTTGTACTGATTACCCTTCACCCCACTATGGAAATTGCTTTTCCATATTAACCCTTGCATAAGTTATAGATAGTATTCTTGGCTGCACTGTGATATGTGTTAATTTAGATAACTCTAAAGGATGACTTGTATCAAATCACATTTAAAATCTGTGACTGTCACAATTACCCTTTCATTGTCATAAAATATGACAGTCTTTTTTTCCCTTTGTATGTACTGCTGCAATCAGGTCTTACATAATACTGTATACACACACACACACATCTAATACTGTGTGTGTATGTATGTATGTATATGTACATTTAAGATTAGGCTAATAATCTTTTCATTTTAGAAATGTTCCTATAGATATTGTCATTATATTACATAAACTGGTTAATATGCTTAATATGCTTCTTGCAATTCGTGATAAAAATTGTATATTTATGAGTTGGGTGTGTTGGCACCCACCTGTAATCCCAGTGGCTCAAGAGGCTGAGGAAGGAGAATTGCAAGTTCAAAGTCAGACTCAGCAACTCAGCAAGGCCCTTTAAGAAACAAAAAACAACATATTCACCCTTAAAATTTCACCTTTTTAAGATTAATGAATGTATTAGGGTATTGTGTTATATCTAAACAAATCATGAAGGAAACTTAAAAGTGTATGAGCCATTTGACTTGTCTATAAATTATTTTGTTATTTAAATTTTTTAAAGTTCCTTCAGGTAGAGGAATTTAATTCCTTTACCAAACACAAAATGATTCACTACTTTCCAGGCATGGATATTTGGAATTGGGGGGTACAGGCAGATTAGGACAAATTTAGAAGAAAAAAGAATGACAGTAATAAGGAATGCACATCCCTTATGCTATTTAGACCTAAGTAAGGAAAGTTTTTAAAAAATTGAGTGAGATTAATATTAATATGGAATGTACCATTATTCCATAATTATAGTAAGTGAATAAAAACCACTTTGAAGAGGTTAATATTCATAAAGAAAGCACCTTTGGTCTGAGTCTTTAAAGATAAGCAGAAAACATAAACAATATTAGGATCAGCAATAAACGCCTTGATTACTGTTCATGCTCCAAACATTTTTGCCTTCTACAACTATCTCCATTTTTAAAATTAGAATATTATAGTTATACATAGTAATATTCATTTTGACAAAATCGAACATGCATGGAGCTTGACTTACTATAATTCAGTCCTTCCCCCTTCTCTCCTCCCTCCTGCTTTTCTCCTTCCTCTACTGATGTTCCTTTCACTCATCTTGTTTTCTATTTTGTTGGTGCTTTCTACATAAAGGTAGAATCCCCTGGGGTATATTTATATAAAAACACCACATGAAATTTGTTAACTTCATTCCATATTTTCTTCCTTTTCCATCTCTCCTCCTCCTATACAATTGATCTCTCCTATATCTGTATCTTATCCCCCCACCTTTTGTTGTTGGTTTTCTGTCTTCCACATATGAGAGAAAACATTTGACCCTTGGTTTTCTGAGTCTGGCTTACTTCATTTAGCATGATGTTTTCCATTTCCATCCATTTACTGACAAGTGCCATAATTTTATTCTTTTTTTTTAAATTTTCATTGTTCGTTGTTCAAATCATTACATAGTTCTTGATATAACATATTTCACACTTTGATTCAAGTGGGTTATGAACTCCCATTTTTACCCCGTATACAGATTGCATAATCACATCGGTTACACATCCACTAATTTACATATTGCCATACTAGTGTCTGTTGTATTCTGTCTTTCCTATCCTCTGCTATCCCCCCTCCCTTCCCCTCCCCTCCCCTCTTCTCTCTCTACCCCATCTACTATAATTCATTTCTCCCCCTTGTTTTTTTTTTCCTTACCCCTCACTTCCCCTTGTATGTAATTTTGTATAACCCTGAGGGTCTCCTTCCATTTCCATGTGATTTCCCATCTCTCTCCCTTTCCCTCCCACCTCTCATCCCTGTTTAATGTTAATCTTCTTCTCATGCTCTTCCTCCCTACTCTGTTCTTAGTTACCCTCCTTATAACAAAGAAGACATTTGGCATTTGTTTTTTAAGGATTGGCTAGCTTCACTTAGCATAATCTGCTCTAATGCCATCCATTTCCCTGCAAATTCTATGATTTTGTCATTTTTTAATGCAGAGTAATACTCCATTGTGTATAAATGCCACATTTTTTTTTATCCATTCGTCCCTATTGAAGGGCATCTAGGTTGGTTCCACAGTCTTGCTATTGTTGAATTGTGCTGCTATGAACATCGATGTAGCAGTGTCCCTGTAGTATGCACTTTTTAGATCTTTAGAGAATAGACCAAGAAGGGGAATAGCTGGGTTAAATGGTGGTTCCATTCCCAGATTTCCAAGAAATCTCCACACTGCTTTCCAAATTGGCCACACCAATTTGCAGTCCCACAAGCAATGCACAAGTGTACCCTTTTCCCCACATCCTTGCCAGCACTTGTTGTTGTTTGACTTCATAATGGCTGCCAATCTTACTGGAGTGAGATGGTATCTTAGGGTGGTTTTTATTTGCATTTCTCTGACTGCTAGAGATGGTGAGCATTTTTTCATGTACCTGTTGATTGATTGTATGTCCTCCTCTGAGAAGTGTCTGTTCAGGTCCTTGGCCCATTCGTTGATTGGGTTATTTGTTTTCTTATTGTTTAATTTTTTGAGTTCTTTGTATACTCTGGATATTAGGGCTCTATCTGAAGTGTGAGGAGTAAAGATTTGTTCCCAGGATGTAGGCTCCCTATTTACCTCTCTTATTGTTTCTTTTGCTGAGAAAAAACTTTTTTAGTTTGAGTAAGTCCCATTTGTTGATTCTAGTTATTAACTCTTGTGCTATGGGTGTCCTATTGAGGAATTTGGAGCCTGATCCCACAGTATGTAGATCGTAGCCAACTTTTTCTTCTATCAGATGCCGTGTCTCTGATTTGATATCAAGCTCCTTGCTCCATTTTGAGTTAACTTTTGTTCATGGCGAGAGAAAGGGATTCAGTTTCATTTTGTTGCATATGGATTTTCAGTTTTCCCAGCACCATTTGTTGAAGATGCTATCCTTCCTCCATTGCATGCTTTTAGCCCTTTATCAAATATAAGAAAGTTGTAATTTTGTGGATTGGTTTCTGTGTCCTCTATTCTGTACCATTGGTCCACCTGTCCATTTTGGTACCAGTATCATGCTGTTTTTGTTACTATTGCTCTGTAGTATAGTTTGAAGTCTGGTATCACTATACCGCCTGATTCACACTTCCTGCTCAGAGTTGTTTTTTCTATTCTGGGTCTTTTATTTTTCCACATGAATTTCATGATTGCTTTATCTATTTCTACAAGAAATGCCATTGGGATTTTGATTGGCATTGCATTAAACCTATAGAGAACTTTTGGTAATATTGCCATTTTGATGATGTTAGTTCTGCCTATCCATGAACAGGGTATATTTTTCCATCTTCTAAGGTCTTCTTCTATATCTCTCTTTAGGGTTCTGTAGTTCTCATTGTATAAGTCTTTCACCTCTTTTGTTAGGTTGGTTCCCAAGTATTTTATTTATTTTTTTTTTTGAGGATATTGTAAATAGAGTGGTTGTCCTCATTTCCATTTCAGAGGATTTATCGCTGATATACACTAATGCCTTTGATTTATGCGTGTTGATTTTATATCCTGCCACTTTGATGAATTCATTTATTAGCTCTAATAGTTTCTTTGTAGACCCTTTTGGGTCTGCTAGGTATAGAATCATGTCATCTGCAAATAGTGATAGTTTAAGTTCTTATTTTCCTTTTTTTATGCCTTTAATATCTTTCGTCCAATTGCTCTGGCCACTGTTTCGAGAACTATGTTGAACAGAATTGGTGACAGAGGGCATCCCTGTCTTGTTCCAGATTTTAGAGGGAATGCTTTCAATTTTTCTCCATTCAGAATGATGCTAGCCTGAGGCTTAGCATAGATAGCTTTTACAATATTGAGGTATGTTCCTGTTATCCCTAGTTTTTCTAGAGTTTTGAACATAAAGGGATGCTGTACTTTGTCAAATGCTTTTTCTGCATCTATCTATATGATCAGATGGTTCTTATCTTTAAGTCTATTGATGTGGTGAATAACATTTATTGATTCCCATATATTGAACCAGCCTTGCATCCCAGGGATGAATCCTACTTGACCATGGTGCACAATTTTTTTGATATGTTTTTGTATCCAATTCACCAGAATTTTATTGAGGATTTTTGCATCTAGATTCATTAGAGATATTGGTCTGTAGTTTTCTTTCTTTGAAGTGTCTTTGTCTGGTTTAGGAATCAGGGTGATGTTGGCCTAATAGAATGAATTTGGAAGTTCTCCCTCTTCTTGTATTTCCTGGAATAGCTTGAAAAGTATTGGTATTAGTTCTTCTTTAAAGGTTTTGTAAAACTCTGCTGTATAGCCATCCGGTCCTGGGCTTTTCTTAGTTGGTAGTCTTTTGATGGCTTCTTCTAGTTCCTCAATTGACATTGGTCTGTTTAAGTTGTCTATATCCTCCTGACTCAATCTGGGTAGATCATTTGACTTAAGAAATTATGGAAGCTTTCACTATCTTCTATTTTATTGGAATATAAGGATTCAAAATAATTTCCAATTATCTTCTGTATTTCTGAAGTGTCTGTTGGGATATTGCCTTTTTCATCCCGTATGCTAGTAATTTGAGTTCTCTCTCTTCTTCTCTTCGTTAGCATGGCTAAGGGTCTGCCGATCTTATTTATTTTTTCAAAGAACCAACTTTTAGTTTTGTCAATTTTTTCAATTGTTTCTTTTGTTTTGATTTCATTAATTTTAGCTCTGATTTTAATTATCTCTCGCCCTCTACTTCTTTTGCTGTTGTTTTGCTCTTCTTTTTCTAGGATTTTGAGATGAAGTGTGAGATCATTTATTTGTTGGTTTTTCCTTTTTTTAAGGAATGAACTCCAGGCAATAAATTTTCCTCTTAGAACTGCTTTCAATGTGTCCCATAGATTCTAATATGTTGTGTCTGTGTTTCATTTATCTCTAAGAATTTTTAAATTTCCTCCTTGATGTCTTCTATACCAAATTGATCATTCAGTAACCTATTGTTCATTCTCCAAGTGATGCATGATTTTTCATTCCTTCTTTTATCCTTGATTTCCAGTTTCATTCCATTATGATCAGATAAGATGCATGGTATTATCTCTACTCCTTTATAATGTCTGAGAGTTGCCCTGTGACATAATATATGATCTATTTTTGAGAAGGATCCATGTGCTGCTGAGAAAAAAAGTGTAACTGCTTGATGTTGGGTGGTATATTCTATATATGTCAATTAAGTCTAGGTTATTAATTGTATCATTGAGTTCTATAGTTTCTTTATTCAACTTTTGTTTGGAAGACCTGTCCAGTGGTGAGAGAGGTGTGTTGAAGTCTCCCATAATGATTGTATGGTGGTCTATTAGACTCTTGAACTTGAGAAGAGTTTTTTTGATGAACGTAGCTGCACCATTGTTTGGAGCATATATATTTATGATTGTTGTTCCTTGTTGGTGTATGGTTCCCTTGAGCAGTATGTAGTGTCCCTCTTTATCTCTTTTGATTAACTTTGGCTTGAAATATATTTTATTTGATATGAGTATGGACAGTCCTGCTTGTTTCCAAAGTCCATATGAGTGATATGATTCTTCCCAACCTTTCACCTTCAGTCTATGTATGTCTTTTTCTATCAAATGTGTCTCCTGTAGGCAGCATATTGTTGGATCTTTTTTTTTTTTTTTGATCCATTCTACTAGCTTGTGTCTCTTAATTGGTGAGTTTAAGCCATTAACATTTAGGGTTATTATTGAGACATGGATTGTTCTTCCAACAAAAATATTTGTTTATTTATGTTACTTAACATGGTTTGTTATTCCTCTTTGATTATTTTTTCCCTTTACTGTACTACCTCCCACTGTTGGTTTTCATTATTATTTTCCATTTCCTCTTCCTGTAGTGTTTTGCCGCAGATGTTTTGAAGAGATGGTTTTCTAGCTGCAAATTCTTTTAACTTTTGTTTATCGTTGAAGGTTTTAATTTCATCTTCCATCCTGAAGCTTAATTTCACTGGATACACAATTCTTGATTGGAACCCATTTTCTTTCAGCGTTTAAAATATTTTGTTCCAGGATCTTCTAGCTTTCAGAGTTTGTGTTGAAAGATCAGCTGTTATCCTGATTGGTTTACCCCTAAATGTAATCTGCTTCCTTTCTCTTGTAGCTTTTAAAATTCTCTCCTTATTCTGTATGTTGGGCATCTTCATTATAATGAGTCTAGGCGTGGGTCTCTTATGATTTTGCACATTCGGCGTCCTGTAGGCTTCTAGGATTTGGGATTCTGTCTCATTCTTCAAGTCTGGGAAGTTTTCTCGTATTATTTCATTGAATAGATTGTTTATTCCTTTGGTTTGGATCTCTATGCCTTCCTGTATCCCAATGACTCTTAAGTTTGGTCTCTTTATGTTATCCCATATTTCTTGGATGTTCTGCTCATGGTTTCTTAGCAGTCTTGCTGAGCTGTCTATATTCTTTTCAAGTTGAAATACTTTGTCTTCATTGTCTGTTCTATCTTCTAAGTGTTCTACTCTGCTGGTAGTATCCTCATTTGAGTTTTTAAGTTGGTTTATTGCTTCCTGCATTTCTAGGATTTCTGTTTGTTTCTTTTTTATAACCTCTATCTCTCTATATAGTTGATCTTTTGCTTCTTGGATTTGTTTATGTAATTCATCGTCGAAGTGAGCTTTCATTGTCTGATTTTGCTATCTAAGGTCTTCCTTGAGACTCCAGATCATCTGAAGCATGTAAATCCTGAATTCTTTATCTGACATTTCATCTGCTGCAGCTATTACCTCTTCTAAAGTTGAGTTGACCTACATTGCTTGTGGTCCTTTCTTTCCTTGTCTTTTCATACTGCTCGCGTTTCTTTCTACTTGGTGAAACTGTTGTGTTATTGAATTTCTCCCCTATATATTTATATTGCTCTTGTATAGTTGCAAAGTCTCCCTTGCAGGGGCAGGTGGCGGCTGTGCTCCTCCTCCAATTGGGGTGATCTGTCTATCACGCTGGTGGGCCGCTGGGCCCTTTGTCCAGGTTGAGTGGTCTGCCTACCTTGTGGGCAACAGCTGGGCCCCTCCTCCAATAGGGGTGATCTATCTACCACGCTGGCAGGCTTCTGGGCCTGTTCTCCAGGTTGCAGGTCTGCCTACCTTGCAGGTGCAGGCAGCGACTGTGTCCCTCCTCCAATTGGGCTGATCTTTCAACTAGGCTGGCTGGCCTGGCGACTGGGCCCCTTCTCTGGGATGCACGGTCTGCCTACCTTGTGGGCGGCAGCTGGGCCCTTTCTCCAATTGGGGTGATGTGTCTATCACGCCGGCGGGCCTCTAGGCCTGTTCTGCCGGTCGGTCGCATGCCTGCCTACCTTGCAGGCGCGGGTGGAGGCTCTGCTCTGCCCCTCCTCCAATTGGGGTGACGTGTCTACCATGCTGGCTGGCCGCTGGGTCTGTCTATAATTTTATTCTTTATAGCTGATTAAAACCATATCGTGGGCAGGTGTGATGGCACATACCTGTTATTCCAGCAACTCAGGAGATTGAGACAGGAGGATCATGAGTTTGAAGGCAATCTCAACAACTTAGCAAGGCCCTAAGAAAATTAGCAAGACCCCTTCTCACAATAAATATAAAAAGCACTAGGCATGTGGCTCAGTGATAAGTGCCCCTGGGTTCAATCCCTAGTACCCAAAACAAACAAAAAAAACAAAACTTCATTATATATACACACCACATTTCTTGATCCATTCATCTTTTGACTTTATTAATGGTTCCATAATTGGACTATTATGAATTATGCTGCTATAAATATTGATAGGGCTGTATCACTATGTATGCCAATTTTTTTTTACATCTTGAACTATCCCCCTTTATATACCATTAAGCCCTATAGTTCCAGATGTAAGACATGTATAACAATGTAAATTGAGCAACAACTATACCACTTATAGTAACTTTAGAAAGAAATATTGTTTGTAGAATTTTTTTGAGAAAATTAATATGTGAATTATTTGTGTTATAAAATATTTGAATGTTTCACATATAAAAATGTGAATCAATATTAAAATCCTCAACCTATTTTAATGCACCTGTGAATTTTGTTGAAATATTTGTGTAATTGAAAACTCAGGACTTAGTGGATTAACAGTCAGGAAAAGATAATGACTTTGCTAGCCAAATATTTCTGCAACAAGGAAACTTGTAGATTCTTCCAGAGTGATGTTTCCTAATGGGTCTTCTCTCTATGCCATCTTTCTAGATTTCTTCTGTCTGCAGACTGATAAATTCACTTCCATGGATGGCCAATTTAATAAAACTGCTTTAATAGGTACATTCTTTAAGTCTCTTCATGAACAGAGATCATTTAGCTTTATGTATTACAGGAAAAATAAGGTGAACTAGTTACAAAAATGCTAACTTCAAAGATCTTAGTCCTTATAACTAAGGATGGGAATATAAATCCAACTTGGCTTCTCACTGTCTACTTGCTGTAATGTGTGTGTGTGTGTGTGTGTGTGTGTGTGTGTGTGTTTAATATCACCTCTAGAGTACATATAAAAATGTAACTAGGAAAAGATTTAGATACCTGAAATACCCCAAGGTACCTTGATCTAAATGAGGATGTTGGTATAATAAGTTACTTACTTCTCACCATACTAAATAAGCCTATTCTAAACATAGAAATACATGATAAAGGGAAGAGTCAACTTTTCAGTTCATTCAAGTAATGTTTTATAAAAATGTCTTTGGTAATTCGGGGGCTCTTGGGCCAAAAAGCTAGTTTTGTATTTTTCAGGCAGTTTCTTTTGACAAGCAAATAGAACTATATGCATGACTTCCAAAGACAGGATTTTAATATATATAATCATTATTCATTCTGTCATTTGCATTATAAAAATGATAATGAATCAGCACATATTCATAGTTCTGCTTCAAATAATGTTGTGCTTCAGTAAAGGCATATTTTAACTTGCAATGGAACTCCTGTGAGTTTTTGCTTTAATTTTGTTGTGACATCTCTTGATGTTCCAGGCATGGGTTGAGGAAAAACAATTGTGACTTGAGAGCTTAGATGTCTATTACTCTCACAGGATTTCTTTCTATGAGATCCTTGCTAGCCTTTCTGACAATAAAGCTGCACTCCTAGAAGCCAGAGTTGATGGAAAGTTGAGCGAAGCCATAGGCCAGAGGCTGATGGTAACCAGAGAGAGTATTTCCCTATTATACCTGGAGTGTACCTCAGTGAGATCCAGGCTAAAGATTACAGCCAGCCTCAGAAATGGGTCCTTTGGGGGAGGGACAAGCAGCTATTAAACACTGCACTTTTCCTTTAAGCTTATTTTTTTGAAGCTACTTTGAAGAGTGAATATTTAAAATTCAACACATTTGAACTGATATATCCTATATGCCACTCATTAAACTAGGTGTTTTAAGCCATAAAAATCGTGTACATCTCTGTTGTACTTAACATTGTAATATGGTTATCTGTCCACAAATTATTTCATCCATTCATTCAGTAAATGTGCATTGAGCATCACCACATTACCAAGTGCTAAAGATTCCCGAGATGAGTTAAGTACTCATATTTAAGCTGCTCACAGTACAGAAAAGAGCATAAGCATAGACACAAATTAGCCTAGAAATAAGGTAGATGATAGTGATTTGTGCGAAGCACAGAAGATATTTTAAGCTGCAAATAGTATCTAAGTTGTGAAAGTGGAGCGTGACAGTAGCAGGAGTGAGGTTCCAAAGGCTTCACAAGTTCTAATATTCAGTCCTTCTGCATTCATTTGGTTTATATTTAAATTATGATTTTTACATGATTATTTACAGATGTGTGTTCTTCAGATCAATACAGATTTTTATCTTTTTATGACCGATTTTTATTTCCATGAGAGAATATGATCTGTAGAAATTCAATCTTTAGAAATTTGAAAGGATTGCTTTTTTGATTGACATTAAGGCCAACCAGCTTTTTGTCTATGTCCTATTATGAAAATGGCTCAAATTCTCAAATTTCTTTCCTCTTAAATTTTATTTAACTCTACAGCTTAGCATTGTCCTCTAAGACACATTTCAATAAAACACACCTGGTCATTGTCACTGAGCACTGTATTGCAAATTCCATGTGCAATTCTGTCTTGTTTATGTGACTTTCCTGAAACATTAGCCACATTAGAACTCACTTTTCTAGCCACTGTTTTTGGTTGTTTTTTGAGACTCCACTCTCTCACTTCCCTACATAGCTCAAGAGCAGCTCCATTTTAGTCTCATTTGTTAGTTTTATTTGCATGTTCCTAGCTTTAAAAGCTGAAGTATCCAGAGTTTTAGTTCTTGTAGTTTCTTTTCTAACCACACTTTCCAATTTGATAATCACATCTGATCTCAGTGATTGTAATAGCACCTATATTCTATGAACTTCTAAACTTCATTTAAGCTCAAATATGTTCCAGGAACGTATTTCCTCTGAATCTGTTTTCATTACCCAGCTCCCTACTTAATATCTTCATTCAAGTGATGAATATGCATCTTGAATTCAGCAACTTCACAGTAGATCTCTTCATACCTGTAAGCCTGTTGTTGTGGTAGTCATATTCATTTGAGTAAAACTAACTCCACTTTTTTATTGCTCAGATACCAAATCATGGAGTTGTGTTTTATCTCTCCTCCCGCCCCACCTCAAGTCAGTTTGAACCTTATTCATGTCTGGCCACCTCCACTGTTCTGGTCCAAGTCACAGTCATCTCTTCTAGATCCTTTCAGTTGACTCTTTCTTTGTAGCTCTGCTTCTCACTTTAACTGCCTTCAAGTCTCATCTCAATCTTCAGCCAGATTGATCCTGTCAGATATTTTTCTGAAAGTACCACATTTACTTTTCATCTCATTTGGAGTAAAAAATCTACAATTCATAAAATAGCCTACAAAGATTAAGATAATATACCTCTTCATTAATCTGATATCCTCCTTTACTTTTTTTTCTCTTGCTAACTCTGCTTTCCAAAATCTGTATTTTTTTCTGTTTAAAAAAAAAATCTAGGCATGTTCTCTCCTTAGAGACTGTTCTTCATGGTGTGTATGCCTGGAATTCTGAAATTTCTCTCTCAGGATGTCAACATGTCTGACTTGTTTTCTTTGGACCTTTACCTGAGTGTTACCTTAGTGAAGATGTACCTCACTCTCTTATCAATAACTAAATCCTCTTCCTGGGCATGTCTTACACCATCTTGCTGCTTCATTTTTTTCTCCTTAGCACTTATTCCTATGTAATATATGAAATATACTATTGAATCTTATTTAATTTTTGTATTCTAGTTACTCTAAAGCTCTATATGGAAGAGGAGTTGTTATAACTAAGCAACAAAATGAGTGCTGGCATATAGGAGGTCCTCAAACATTTTTTAAAATTAATTCTGTCTCCGGTTGTCAACTGCACCCTAGATTCCTTTTCACTCTGCGAATAAGTAGGCTGTGACACGGCTTAGCATGTAGTAAATGTACAAAGACTGTTGTCGCAATCAACACTTGTGAAAAAGAAGAAAATAAAACAAGAATGAGGAAACAAAGACATGGGCCACACTACAATCTCAGCAGAGGCTTCAGCCCCCACCACAGAAAGCTTTTCTGCACCGTGAGCAGAAGGCCGGAACTTACACTCCATCCACAGTCTGCGTGCAGATGTCAAGGCCTCAAGGCTTGTGAGTCACTGTGGCCAGCTGGGAGAAGTTTTCACAGTGGGAAGAGAGCTGGGGCTGGCGGTAGGGCACCTCCAGCAGCTGTGAGAAAGGTCCTTTTAAGGAGGGTTTTTCTGGCATTCAGTACACTTACCAAGCAAACTGTGGCTTTAGGCTGATTGCTTCTACCTCTAAGGCTTTTTCTCCAGACAGCCACACTTTTAACTCCTGTTCCTCCAAGTCCTTTACTTAAATGGTACTTAATTTAAATTAAAATAAATGCTTAATTTTCTGTTTTACATTGAAATAAACCCAACATACTCACAAATCAACATTGTCTTATATAGCACATTGTTTACTTAATTACATGTTTACTGTTTGTCTCCTCCAACTAGAAGATATGCACCTAACACCTAGAATACTAAACATAGCATTCCAAATATCTGTGCAAAGTATTAATGAATGAGTGACTTTAAGGCTTTTCAAGGGATGAATATTTTTGGCACTCATAAGTCTGGAAAGTCCTCTTTATTTTACTATGGTACAAGAACAAGTAAAACAGAGCCTGATACCTAGAACAAGGATACACTGTGACCCACAGACAGATAACCCAATGCCATCTTTTAAAGCAACCAGTAAGCAAATAAATCCTGCCTAAGAGTACATCCAACAATTTCCAGGCACTAATATGGTTCCTGAAGGGTTGAAGTACTTATGTTTTTAGTTTCACTTAGTTTTCAAATTGGGTCTGAGTTGAGGAGACTTAGGCCCACTGGCAAGATAAGGAGAATATCAGCAGATAGATTTTCCCTCAGTGTTACTTCAAGAAAAGATGTAATGGAGCAGGATGCCACTAGAGGTCACTGAGGGACCTCTTTGTGATTATAGCTTTCCTGTAAAGGATTCTAATGAAGCAACTTGGCCATAAAAACTTTCTTAACAACAAAAAAACAAACAAACAAAAAAACACTCAGAATTATTTTGCTGATGTAGTTAATTGCTTTGCCTAATTTTGGAAATATATGACAAGAAATAATGTTTCAAAATGCAATAGAAATAAAAGACAAAGGATACGAACAGAAATTTTACAGAAAGATGACAAATATCTTCTAAATGTTATAAAAAGATATTAAGCCTATGTCACAACTTTTAAAATGTTAATCAAAATATCAGGGGAAAAACTATCAGATTTACACAAATACAAAGTCTGCCACTCTCGGAAGTCTCATAGATCGCTGGTGAGAGCACAAATTTGTTCCCAAGGAAGGAAATTTGGCACTACATTTAAGTTATAAATCCATTTACTTTTTTTTACTTTCTACACACACTTAACAGAAATTTGTGCTACAGATATAACTCTTAAATGTTAATTTTATACATTCAAAGTTATAACCACATTAAATCAAAAGACTTAAATTAATTTGGGGATTTCTGGTTAAGTAACTTACGGTATATCAGAACACAGAAATGAAGGTGAAAATATGAAGATACTCATTAACATAAAAAAACATTTAAGCAAAAAACAGATGCCTGTAATGTTGCATAAAGCATGGATATTTTTAAAAAGAAGCTAGGGAATATGAATATTTGTTTGAATTTGGAAAAGAAAATTCTGCAAGGCCACACAAGATGACAATAAATGGAGTTGTTGAGAGAAGAAGGAAAAAGGGGTAATGGAGGCCAAGGTGGAAGTAAGAATGTGTTCTATACACTTATATTGCTTAAGTTCATGGATCATGAAAATCCATTACAAAGCCACAAAACAATAAATATTTTAACAATTGCAGGGAGAAACTTTTGGTTAGTCATTGAAGGTACTGAGATTTTGTAACTTTTTATGAAAATCACTCAAATGCAATAGATACAATGAAGTGCTTGTCATAGTCAGCTAGTTAATTAGCAGTAATTTTCTGGTTCAAATCAATTTGATCTAGGGCTTTTGAAACTTTGAAATGAATGAGATGGGCTTCTAGCTAGACTGTCCCAGAGGAAAATCAAAATTGTTTGCATTTCACTTTGGCAGCTATTCAGAGTTTTTTTTTTTTTTTTTAATTTCTCAGGATCACTTTATTCCCCCATTTGCATCAGTTGTCATGGGTTGATCTGTCTTTGAGATGAAGAGGGAAGAAGTTGCTGAATGTTGTCCTTAAATTGTGGTGGACTTATTCTAGAAATCCACATTTACTTATTCAGACTTCATATTTTCTGAGTATCTAGTGAGGACTTGGCAGTGAACTACTACACATTTGCCAGATGTAGCCTCTCCCTTCCCTCAAGGATCTCAAGGTCAAAAAAGAAGACAGGTGTGACCCAGTTAGTTTCTAGTGAGGTGGGGTATGGAAAAAAAGGGAAGGTAAACTTTCCTTGAGAAAGAGCTATGGAGATCCTGCTGTTCAGTTCATGAATTATAAAGCATCGGTAAGATTTTCTAGGCAAACTGAGTTTGAAAAGTGGGAGAGGAATCTTAATCAGAGGGAACTACACCTAAGAAAATTCATTGTAGAAGTACATAATCTGTTGCAAGGTGTGATGGAGAATTCTGGAAGTCATTCAAGTTTGCTGATTTTTGTATGTGGAGAAGAACTACCACTATCACTAATATTAAGCACTTAGTATATACTCTAGGTACGCTATGCCATTTAATCTAACAACAAAACTGAAGTGTATATTGTTGATTTTTCTCCATTAGACAGATAATGTTTCTGAGAATTTATAAAAACTTGAATGATTTGTCTTTTACAAATCCAGGTGGAGTTAGAGCTCAAACACAGATCTGATTCCAAATCTCCTGCTTTTAGGTACAAATGAGAGTGTTGGCTGGATCTGTTATTTCTTCTCTCAGCTTCACTTTTTCTTTTCCCATCTACTGTCTAGCCCTAGAAACTAGCTTGCATGGAGGTCCTCAACAGACTGGTATGCATTTGGGGCTCCCTGAGTATTTGCCTCATAAGTAGTCTAGGCAAGAAACCACACCAGAGGAGGAAGTTAGTACTTCATCCTCAGACTTTCTTCCATCCTGTGACACCCAAGGTCAGGTCACCACTCCTGGTTGAGAGGCCTTCTCTATGTAATTGACTTCTGATGGCAGTTTCTGCTCCCTGCCTCATCCTTGCAGGCCAGAGGTAGCAACAACTCCACCACTCGTTTTATGATTTCTTCTGCATATAGTCCATGCTTTTATGAATAGACCTTTTATCAAACTTTCCTCAAATTACCCTAATTTAAAAGTGCTACCAACATTTAAGAAGTTATTAATGCTATCAAATAAAAAAACCAATGAAAGTGTACAGTGGTAGTGGAAGTCATGAAAGACATGGATCCCAGAATGTAGAAAAATCTGAATTTTAAAAGAGCAACATTCACTCTTAAAATCTGAGTTTTATAAAACTATTCAAGTGGGCCTTTCTTGGACCCTTCACTTTATACTGCATAGAAAAATAACTAAATAATTAGTAACAAGATGGAACAAAATATGTGCTTCCTACCTTGATAACCAGAAACCCGAGTTGGGGGATAATAGTTCTTACTACACATGTTGAAATAAATGAAGCCACATTATTCATTGACAGAGGGCAGTACTAGAATCAGGTTGTGATACATCCAACAATTAGTGCCAAGTAGGATAACAAGAGTTCTGTAAAAGGATACCCTGGCAGGTGGATCAAGCAGTAAGGTATATTGACCTGGTCAATCTTGTTCTTGCAGATTCAGGTATGCAATGAATGTCAAGAAAAAAAGCAAATGGAAGGATTCTCCCCATGAGATTCAACTGAGTCCAATTCCAAATCCTGGAAAGGGGGACAAAACAAAGATAAAGAACACGCTGGGTAGTTGGGTACATCATCGCATCTCTTGCATATTGATTCAGAGTTCCTTAAGTCACTCAGCTGTATATCAGACTGAAGATCAATCTGGGTGCAATGAAGGTCAAGTGTCTTTAATGTGGGAAGCAAAAGACCCTGACTGGAACTTCCCATTTGCACAGGCAGCATCTCTGAGGTTGTGGCCAAGCCTATGAGTTCTTCATGGACACAAGCTTTCTATCTTCACAAGTTTCATGGCAATACTCTCGTATATTTGAAGAAATACCAGTGTTCATCAATATCCCTCAAGTTGAGGAATACAAAATAGTTGTAAAACTAAAACTAATGGAATTGCATTACTATTCTATTACCAACCAAAACTCCCTTCCCTGGGGTTAAAAAAAAATCCATCAGTAGCTTCCTGGGTTTAAAAATGTTTTGATTCATGGTCTTCAAGGACAGTATATAGAAAATGACTTCCTAAATTAACACACCAATTACTTAATCCAAATGGATAGGAATAATTGCATTGAAATAATAACCATTTTGAAATAAAGACCATTTTTATAGGAGATAAAATATAGAGATGGTCCTGTTTATTTATGCAGGTGCTGTATTAATCAAGAGGTAAAGTATAAAGAGCTTGTTGCTTCCCTGTTGGGTTGAACATTCTGATAAATGAGTTTGCATGTGACAGGTAAGATAACATAATGGATATCTCATGCTTGAAAAGACATGGGAAAAAAATGACAGTATATTTTGTTCCAGGTAGGAATAAAAAGCGAGCAGTTCCTGGCCAGTGATATTCCAGTAAAGCATATGTGACTGACAGCATGTTGGCACCAGTACTGAGGGAAGTGATGGACTTCGGCTCCAGGTGAGTTCTGTATAACCAGGTTGGCTGGTTTCCATGACACAACTGTGCTTCTCTCCAACTCTTATCCAGAGAATTCATACTGTAACCCCAGCAGTCCTTTTGCCTTTGACAAGCACTGGAATACTTCTTTTCTGAAAAAAAAGAAAAAGAAAAAGAAAAAAAGTTATCCTTTAAACTTAACAAGGTGGTGCACATTTGTAATCCCAGCTACTCAGGAGACTCTTGTAGGAGAATCAAAAGTTCAAGGCCGGCCTGGGCAAATTTTTAACCTGTCTGTAATAAAATTAAAAAGGGCTGGAGATGTGGCT
The DNA here is from genome assembly GCF_052094955.1 of Ictidomys tridecemlineatus. Taxonomy (NCBI): domain Eukaryota; kingdom Metazoa; phylum Chordata; class Mammalia; order Rodentia; family Sciuridae; genus Ictidomys; species Ictidomys tridecemlineatus. Next base: position 152,711,621 of record NC_135480.1, on the reverse strand, counting down.
CAGTGGTAGAACATTTACCTAACATGTGAGTGCCCCTGGTCTTAATCTCCAGTACCACAAAAAAGTCCTTTAAAAATTATAATGTCTTAATGTTTTTCTCCCTCCTAACTTTAACAGAACAGGTAGCTATGAATAGACTTCCTTTTGAACTAGTATCAGGATGTCTGAGCTACAAATAAGTGCTGAGGCATCATACAGTATTCCAGAATAAAGAGGGGATGTTACTTCCAGTAGGGACTCCCAGTGATAAACTCAAGTAATTCAACTAGCCCAGTACCAGCAGGCTTCTTAATGGCAAGCGCCTAAGGACTGAGTTACCTCTGAGGTCCCCCACATTTTCTCACTTCCAGAATGAAACAATTAAAGCAGACAAATAGCCCAATAACTCAAAAGACTCTTGATTTCTGGTTTTAAAATTACAAAAGGTCAGAACTCTTGACACAGATTCAATTATGATCCTCCCTGAGTCTGTTCCTTTATGAATCCATAGCTAGAGTGTGTGGTTATATACAGACAGGAATATGAAACTTTTGTCCATTAAATGGAATCATGGGCTATTCATTTAGGGAGTAGAAGATATGTATTAAACAATTTAATTAAAAAGCATTTTTTACACTTTGCAAAGCCGGCATACTGACCCTAAAAACATACATCTTATGTACAATGCACATAGACTCTCTGCCTTCCACAGTGGTGAAGACTAACAAAGAAGATGAACCAAGGATAAGAGGGCAAGTAATATTTTTTTTAAAAAATGCAAGGATTGTGCAATATGCCCTTGTTCTATTTACAGAACACCTCAGCCATTCTCCTTTTGACCTAGACATCTTCTGTATGTAGTGATTTGATGGAAGACAATAATTAGGAATGTCTAAGAAGACCTATTTATAAAGAAAGGATGCTTCTTATAATATGCTTTAATGGCAGGGAAAATTATGATCTACTCAATTTTAATAAAATAGAATTCACAAGGTTTTTCTTTAAAATTGTATAGAATCATTAAAACATGTTTTAGAATAACACTTAGAAAAAGAGCAGTTATTTTAATTAACAAGATTAAAATGTCTTCACAGGATGTTACATGTGCATGTATATGGAAAAATATGGAAGCAAATGAATAAATAATAAAATAATTTACTGTATTTTTAACTTTCGGTTTTTTTTAAGTTTTAACTTTGTTTTCACAATTTTCTACAATACAAACTGGTAATTTTGAAAATCGAATCTAAAATTCATGAGGAAAAAATAGGGTCATGAAAACATCATTTTCCATGGATACAAAAAAAAAAGATTGTAAAACAATTGCAATAAAATCTTATTAGAAAATAACATCTTTACTTCTTATATAAACAAAAAAGTTTATTTTTTCTTATTTATGTAAGAGTTTGGGAGCATGAAGATAATGACTTCTATTTAGTAAATGCAAAAAGTTGACAAAGAACATATAAAATTTGAGTAGGAACTTGTTTTTGAGTGAGCTATGTCATTAACATAGGCCAAACATGTTTGTCTTTCCACAATGTCAGAATTTATTCAATAACAGTAAATTCACAGGCTACACCACTTTCAGCAGTGGCAGTTCACTGAATACTTTTGGGTCATCTGACACTCATAAACCAAACAATCACAGGTTTTATTACAAACTTAATTTCTAATAATTATTGCATTTCAGTCATACATCATATTACATAGTATGAGGTTACAGAAAGGCTAAGAAAAGGTCAAGATGGCCTCAGGAATGCTGAAGGCGGAACTGTTGAGCAAAGGCAGAAAGCAGATACCAAATGCAAAGACGTTGTCTGTGGTCATATAAGATTGTGAACCAGTCAGAGAACCTATTCAGGTCCCAGATGTCAAAGTGCAGAAACTTATTCTAGCTCAGGGCCCAGATGGACAACAGTTTCAATGTTAACTTTGTATTGGCTTGAGATAGCCTGGAATGGGTTATTGTGTGGTCATTATGGGCAAGAGAAACCATGCTCCGTGGAAGCCCACTGACAGAGATTTGGAAGTTCAAACCTGTGGAGATGTTTCTGGACAAATTTCATGATGAGCAACCAGGTGGCAGGGTCAATGTTCCTCTGTGTTCAGTCCTGGGATGTTTCTCCATTCATAGGCCTTGAGTGGGAGGGTTTCTTCATTCAGTGATCTTGTGTGTCCCATAAGCTCATGGGCCTACGTTTTCCTATATGACTTTGATATGCCCATGCACCCATGTGCTTCTGATTAATAGAAACTCAACGGGTTTTATTTTCATTAGCATGATTTATTACTTCTTGCCTTATGTTTGTGCTAGGCAGATGGTGTTTATTTACTTGTATAAACAAGGTGTAGTGTCATTCTACCCCAGCACTTACATTTAAAATGGAGCCACTCATAGAAAACTGCTACTTGGTAAAATGGGCTAACTTGAATATGCTCGATATGAGAACTACTGTTCTTTACATCATGGAGTAATTCAGAGCAGGGCACAGTATGGTCTCTGTATAAATGAGCTTTCAATAGTATTTACAATTTGACCTGTTGTAATGAACAAATGTATATATTATACTCACTTATATTTTCCATTTTTTGAAAGAATTAGAGCATAGGTGATAATGTTGAGAGACTTGAATATTCATGTTTGAAGCTTAGAAGAATCAATTTAATAGATGAAATTATCTTTTATCATACTTTAAACTTTATAAATTTTAGTGTATTTGAACAATTATGTCATTATATAAATAATCAGAACAAGAATGTATTTATCAAATATTTGCAATTTGTTTCACTGCCATGTTTTCCTGAAATTCTTTGATTTCAGTGGCACATGAATAAGTTGTACATATATTTTATAAATTCAAATATTATAAAGACTATTCACAGCGATCTCTTTTTCAGACTACTCTGTTCCTATCTTCCCCAATTCTGTAGTTTTCAAGTCAATCTTGCCCTTTTTTTCTCTTATTGCATATTGTACATTTGCACTTATATCTAAGTGCCAGAATTATGCACAGAATATTCTGTACATTGCACTACATATTCTGCCTTTACTCCCATGGACTAATTATTCCCAAATCTATAACTCTTACCAAACCCATATTCTAATTGTGTACTAAATCAATATTGAAAATGAACCACAGGTAGCTTAAACTTTGTTTCCAGGGCTTACCCATTTTTCTTCTCCACTGATGACTCAGTTGTGAACCTTCTTTGGGAAGATTTACCTGGGGCTTCTAGATGTAAGCTGGGTATGTTTATCTCACCATACTTCTCAGGCTTTTTTGAGGACTGAATGCCTGACTCCCACCCTAGGTGATAAGATCCTTGAGTATGAGTACTGCCTATCACCTCCCACAGGGTGCAAGTGTACCCTGTGGCCTTATAAAATCATGATTCAAGCATCCAAAATCAGAAATATTCTGAACAAAAAACATAGCATAGCTGAAATTTCAAAACCACTCATATCCTTTCCTTTTTTTAACACCAGGCAGAGGTATAAATAGATTATGTTCATCACACACTTTACACAACTTTTTCAATTCAAACTTCCTAGAAAACAAAATTCATCCTCCTTTGGATTCTGTCTCTTTCAGTTTCCTTGAGTGGCATCTTCTCTTCCTGCCATCTCTGAAATAAAGTCTGAGAAAGCAAAATTCTGCTTGATAGGGAAGGGTAAAAATACAAGACTACCCAAATTGACTGGGTAGGCCCTTATCATCCTTACTGGATAGAATGGTCAAGTTTGTGAAAGCAAGCATATTAGTAAATTTATCCCCTTAAAAGGGGATAAATTATTATCACTATTATCATTAGTGAATTTACTCTTGATAATAATTCTTCACTGTTTTCCACACTTCTTACCCAACATACATTATAAATATAAAATATTAGAACCCTAAGTAAAAACTAGAATAATGGCAGGACAAATTAATACAATGCTTGTTTAGAGTTGGAAATGTACCAAAATAGGTGTGGGGTACAGATGGGACTTTTGTTGACCATGGCATAAATATCTACTCTGCCATGTAGGAGTTTTGCAGTTCAGGGCATATAAGTCACTTCAGCCATCTGAGACTTAACCTATTCATTTGTTCCAAATTGTCTCCATTCGATAGTCAACTAATGCTTGTAAGAACATTTTGTAAGTTTCTAAATAATATGCATGTGAACAGATTTATAGTATCAACCAAAATGAATACAACTTACCAAAGATTCAACTTCAACAAATGCAAATGACGTCAAGAAACAAATTGGTGCCCTAGTGGATGTAGTGGTACATGCTTGTAATTCCAGCTACCAGGGAGACCAAGGCAGGAGGATTACAGTTTGAGGATTGGCTGGGCAACAAACTAGACCCTATATCAAAATAAAATTTAAAACAACAACAACAAAAATAGAAATTAGCCTCCAAAATACAGAGTGTGTATATGTATGTGTGTATAGAATGTGTTTTAGAAAAAAGGTGAGAGAAAGATCATTTCTGTTGATATTAAATGCTAAATTAACTTTGTCCTTCATTTTCCTGTACCTGATACAAGGTCAGCTATTGCTAGGCAAATTTACAAATAAAAAAATAAGTTTATCTTAATTCTAACAATGTTTGCAGCTAGAGTTATTCAGGTTCTTCATTTTTTTTCCCACTCTGTAGCATTGTGTATCTTTGTTATTTTTATTCCTGTAGTGAAATACCTCTTTGCTTTGTGTAAAAGATCTTCAAAGAGGTATTTGAAGAGAAGGTTCCCACCTTTTCACTTTAATGCATGTGGCCTGCCCATCAAATCAGCATGGCTCAATAGTTTATGAGGTACTCTCTGTGGGGAGATAACAAAGGAAATTCAACTCTGGACGTCGACAAAAAAAAAAAAAAGAGTTTGGCAACATAAAGCAACTTCTTTTATAAAATCTACTCACAAAATAAATGTGGTATGAAAATTAAAGTTACAGAATATTAAGATAGCATTGATTCATTGATCTGGAAATTAATTCTAACCATAAAATATTAATAACGTCCATGATATGAAATTTAAGCTGCAGCTAACATCATGCAGCACTGAAAGTTATTTAATATTGCCAACGATAGTGTTAGATTTTAAAAGCTGAAATATTTACTAACATACTACAATGAGGATATTTTGTAAAGTACAATAAAATATGGGAAATTATCAGAAGGTGACTTTTTTCACACAAATAAGTTTTCATTAGCCATTCAAAAATATATCCCTAGAATACATCAAAATAAGTCTTATATTTTTCACATTCAAAACACTTAGGTTTCACATAGTAAAATTGAGGTGGATTAGATTATTAATCAAAGCTCACCTGGATTTTTCCTGTGTCCTTCATTCACGTAGCTTGATAAAATGTAAATGACAGGAAAAGTAGGATGGAGCTAAAAGGATAAATTTGAATCTTAAAATGATACCACTTGAAAACTAAAATGCAATAAATCAAAACAGCATTTGCTATATTCATTACATTAAATCTATGAGAAATATAAAAGGAGTTCTGTCTTTATCATTTGACATAGCAGATACACTATACCAACACTACTAAATACTATATTGAAATAACTCATAGTTTTAGGTGCTAAAGGACAGATGATGTGAGAGTTTTTCAGAAAACAACCTACCTCTGACTTGTGCTAAAACAACCAAGAAAGCTTCTTGAAATTGAATGATACAACTCAAATAGAGATGAGTGAGCTCAGAATGGCATTGTAGATGAAGCAAATAATGTGTAAACAATAAGTTTAGAATGTACAGGACATGTAGAAAAAGATAGCTGTCTCTCTCTCTCTATATATATATATATGAGAGAGAGAGAGAGATACACACATATATGTAGGCATATAAAATGTATATGTATATGTGTACAAACGTGTGTGGGTGTGTGTGTACATATATATACACATATATACACATACATATATATATAAATTTTAATTCATTATGGGAATACTTCATGTTTACTGATTGAGTATGTAATAATTATTATCACATCTGAGTCACAAGCAGGGCTTTTATATCATAAAATTAAAGCAAAATTGATTTCCTAAGGCATACAAAACAAACTCAAATGAACAAATATTTTTTTCCTATAATACTTAAATATTCTTAATTTTCAACCACAAATAGTCCCAAGGTAATAAATCAACAGTCTTTGCAACTATTAAAACTAATCTTGTTATTTTACAGTAAACCTTTGTACAATTTATAGTAAACAAAAATTCAAATTCATGATGACATAATGCTGAAAAGGTTTAGATTAAAATGTAAATTTTATGTAACATAGATAAATATTCAGGAACCTTTGTCCTTTCTAATTCAAGGCCATAGCTTTGGTCTCTTAAAGCTCATGAGTCAATTGACTTTTAACATTTATCTGGAAATTTTGTTAACACTAGTTAGAAATATTGGCAACCGATTTTAACACTTTAGTAGAGAAAATTATGTTGGAAGCTTTTAATTATTTATGCCATTTCTCATTTCTATACATGATATAATTATCTTCATGGCTATCAAAATTTAAATCATGGTGTTTGTTTTATCTTTTTCTCTGCTCTATTCATTCAGCATGTATCACAGGAAACACTTTCCCAAGTCCTTAGTCTCCTCTCATAGCTTCTTTGCTATTTTTTTCTTCACTTTCCCTGCCTTTACCCCTTTAAAAACTCAATTATTTTTGTCTTGCACAACTCAGAAATTTTCTTACTGATCCCATTTCTGTCTTCCCATCCACTCTCTGCCTTATCTCATAGTCACTGGGTTAATTCTTCTGAGCTATAAACACTATCATATAGTTATTATTCTCAAAAATATTAATGTTTCTTTTCATACTGAGTTTTAAGGGCTTGATATGATTACAGAATGTTAGGAACGTATGAGAATTTTGAAGTATGAGACTGAGCTTCCAAGTTGAAGTTGGTTGCAGAATCTCAAGACTTATTCCCACAAGCAGTCATTTGGCATTATGAAAGATGAAAAGCAAGGAAAAACCTGTTGGAGTAAGATTGGGTATTGGAAATCAGGAGGGTAAAAAAATGAACGAGAGAGGAATAATATCAGAAGACAGAAGTTTAAAGTAGAAGAGTTTTAAAAAGCAGTCTGTATTGTAATTTGCTGGATCTTGGAGGAAAAAAACTCATAGGCATCCATTACATGCCATATTTCTCTATGGTGATAGAAAATGAAAAGATTGAAAATTAATGTAGAATGAAAAAAGTAATGTGTGGTTATCCAAAGAAGATTAGACTTCCTGGAGAATTCTTTTTATGATACAGAAACATCTTCAAATTTATAAAGGAGTAAAGGTCCCAAAATTTCAGGACATTGTTATTTTGCCCTGTGATGAGAAGAATTTTCTCACACTTTTTATCTAATGCTTGACAGTTACTGCCTTTCTGTGATAGAATAAGTGATCATTAACGATAAAATTTGTTATTAAATTGTATGTGAGCTATTTTTTGCAGTATTAGATAACAGTATCTGTCCTATACACAACTTACATACACCATTTCCTAAACTCTAAAGTATTACATCATTTCCTAAAGTCAAGTATAAATACTAAATTTTTAATACTAGCTGTTTTGAAATTAAAGTAAATAAAGTGAACCTGTGAAAGTTAGCAAATTCCATTCTTAAGCAATGACAGAAATAGCACCTACTCTGAGGAACAGCAGAAAGCAAGAACAGAATATGCTTTATTTCAAATATACTTTTAACGTTGAAAGTAAAACTTAAAAAGATAATCTGGTATATGCTCACTTCTGCACTGAGACCTATAAAAGTTTAGCTTTCAAATTTCTGACCAAGAGTAGTCCAATTTTTTAAAGCAATCGTTTTTAAAGATATAAAGGGCAAAAAGATCATTTTCTAGGCTCTTTTAGAAACTTCTGGTAAGACATATTTTGCTCTTGAAAGTATGCCACGTTACACTGTACTATTTCTTTTAAAATGTTTTTGCACAAATAACTCATAGGCAAGGAATCCTCTATATAATCACCAGTGTATTTTATTGTAAAACGACTTACATGTTTTTACAGGTGTACAAGTTATTCTTTTAAATTGCTTTTATTTTTATAAACAAAACAGGATTTCGTGGTCTAGTACTTAAATAGTATTAAGAGATTTATAATTATAGCAACAGAATCATAGCAGATTTTTCCCAAACTCCCTGATATAGTCTTTCTCAATAAAGAGAATAATCTTCAAGTTATGGGTAGCTTTATTAATTAGTTTAGTCATTCTCAATATAACATCCTTCTATTGTTTATCTTGACTTATTGATTTTAAATATTACCTATTCATATTATGCTATGTATATTGGTTTTAGGTCAAGATCATGTATTATTGGACCTTTTTACTATATTCATGTGGTGAGTCAATTTGGGTAAAATTAATATTCAGGGTACACATTATCACAACTATGTAAATATTGTTCTCCAAGTCTACATCTTTTAGTGTAAGATCTTAGTTTTTTCCTAAAGTTTACAATACTACCAATTATTTCTTTGAATTACCAATAAAAATATGGATTCCATTTGTATTAATGTTGCAACATCATTCCTTTAGCCCTCCATTTTTCTGATTTCATCTAGCTGTTTCCTCTCACCCTCCCTATCTCTGCTCTTCTCTGTTGGGTTCCTCACTCCTGGATTGCACTTCTTCCTAGATTATGATTTAGTCTCTTACTTTTGCAGATGTATAATTACCCCACATTTCATAAGACAGAGATGGTACATGAGAAAGCATTTGGGGTCCATACTTCAAAGGCTTATTTCTCTTCTATTTAATTGGTGCTTTTTGGAGGATATCGGTTGCAATGTCACTCTGTTATGAAAGTCCCACTGCAATGCTGGCCTGATTTCCTTTTCATTTACTGTGATTGTTTCACTTTGGTACTTTTAATTTTTTTTGTCTCCTCCTCATAGGAATCCTATAGTATTTCTGAAATTCATGATGATGTACCTTGGCATAGGAATGATTTTATTTTGGAGACTAATTTTTTGCCTGTATGCACTAAGAAAATTTCTAACAAATTCAGTTGTTACTAGCTATCATAGGTCTCTTATTAATCAGCTGCTGAAAATTTTTGGGTTTCTCTTCTCTATCTTTTGCTGCTTTCCATCATTGTTTTAGTCAGCTTTTTCACTGATGTGACTAAAAATTCTGACAAGAACAATTTTAGAGGAGAAAATGTTTATTTAGGGGTACACAGTTTAAGAGGTGTCAGTCCATAGATGGCTGGCTCCATTCTATGGGATTCCAGGTGAGGTGGAACATCACAGTCAGAAGAGTGTGGTGGAGGGAAGAAGCTTACATGATGATCAAGCAGAGAGAGAGACTCTACTCCAGATACAAAATATATACCACAAAGGCAAGCACTCAATTACCCACCTCCTGTAGCCACACCCTACTAAACTTCAGTTACTACTCAATTCATCCTGTCAGGAGATTAATTCACTGATTGAATTAAAGCTCTTATGATCCGATAATTTCTTTTCTGAACCTTCTTGCATTGTTTCACACATGAGCTTTTGGGGGACACCTCATATCTAAGCCACAATGCTCATTGTCTTTGTTTTACTCTTTGTAAGATTTTCTTGACCTTCTGTCTTTTGAATGATATTTAAAAGTTTTCATTTGGAGAAAAAAATAAGAAAACCTTAACTGAAAAATTTGAAAAATACAATGAACAACAAACTACCTTTTACTCAAATCTCCTAACATTTAATTTTCATTTTACAAGCCAGTTCCATCAATCTTTCATCAATGTACATTTATTTTCCAATGGCTGTATGAGCTTAAGTTACATGTTCATAGTCCTTCACTTATAAATGCTTCAGTGTGTTTCCTAAGAATAAGTAGATTGTCTTACATAACTACAGGATGTGTTAGATTTAGAAGCTATCATTGATAAAGTACTTCAATATTTTCGTATTGGTATTCTGATTCTATCAATTGAGTCAAATTTTGTAGTATATTTTTCCTTTAGGATGGTATCTAGTCTAGAATTGTGTATTGTAATTAGTTGTCATCTCTCTTCAGTCCAGTCTGTCTATACTTCCATTGCTGTTTAAGAATATAGTCCCTCTTTTTTTCAAAGTATATTTTCATTTATCTCTATTAGTTTTTATATTTGGTTATACTTTCAATTTTCAATAACTTTTTCTGTTATTTATTATAAAACATTTTTGGGGGTACCAGGGATTGAACTCAGGGCCACTTGAACACTGAGCCACATCCCTACCCTTTTTTATATTTTGAGACAGGATCTCACTGAATTGATTAGTGCCTTGCCAAGAGATGGGCTTTAAACTCATGATCTTCCTGCCTCAGCCTCCCAAGTTGGTGGGACTACAGGTGTGCGTCATGGCACCCAGCTATCAAATATTGATTAAATTTGTTCCGATTCCTCCATACATTGTCCCCATTTCATCTTGGTTCTTTTGTAGTTGTTACTATAGGTCTGTTGCTTATTTTGAATTTTTTCTGAAGTGACAGATGATCTTTGGTTCTCCACTTACACATTAGAGTGGGTTAGGGTAACAGCTAGGGTTTTAGTCAGCTTTTTCACTGCAGTGATTAAAAGGACCCAACCAGAACAATTGCAGAGGAGGGAAAGTTGATTTGGGGGCTCACAGTTTCAGAGGTCTCAATCCATAGATAGCAGGCTTCATTCCTCTGGGCTTGAGGTGAGACAGAAAAACATGGAGGAAGAGAGTAGCAGAGGGAAACAGCTCACATGATGATCAAAAAGCCAGATACAAAATGTATACCCCATAGCCACACCCCCAATAACAACTTCCTCTAATTACTCCCCACCTGCCTCCAGTCACCACTCAGTTAATCCCATCAGGGGATCTATTTGCTGAAAGGATTATGGCTGTGGCCCAATCATATATCCTTCAAACCTTCTTGCAATTTCACAAGTGAGCTTTTGGGGAACATGACATCTAAACCATAACAGCTAAGATAATATAATTGACTACTGGTGTTCTGGAAACCAAGCAGAGGATGGAGGTTGGAGGCCCCTTTATTACGTGTGTTAACTTTTGATAATAGCTTTGCCCAAGTTATAAAATGTATCATATGAATTTCTCCACAAAATAAACCACTTGGGCTTGAAAGGGTTTAGGAGAGGGGAAGTGATGGACAGTAGGTGTTTACTAGTTCTGGAGGAAAAAAGCTACCATTGTATAGCTATGTGGATTTTTCCCTTTGCAGAAATGATTTTATCCCTACCTTCCAAAATGCTAAGTTGTTCCACATGGTGAGCTTCTTATGCCTTCTGTAGGTCATTTGCTAACTTTAGAGGTGTACCATATTGTACAGGCACAGGCAGTAATTTCTCAGCTCCTTGACATCACTCATTTCACATCTGCTCCCTGCTCTCCACAATTTATTGAAATTGGTGATCAGGACTATGACTCTGACACCAGAATGCTGAGGTTTGAATCCTGGTCTTGCCACTTACCAAAAGTGTGATGATCAGCAAATTGTGCATTGCCTCTGTACCTCCATTTCCCCATCTGTAATACGCTAGGGGTGGAGAGCACTATAGATGTTCAGTGAGCTAGAACGGCATCTCGATGCCAGTTCCTATCACCTCTGCTCTTGTCATTTCTATTCTTCTAGCACCTCCACTTGATGGTTTTGCACAGCTGTGAGTTGTTTTCTCAAAAAACTATTTCACCAGCTTCCTGAGACATGGGGAAGGAGAGAACATTAAGCCCAGTGGTCAATATATTAGTCTCCCCCCCACCCCAATATCAAGTATTTTAATTTTACTCTCAATATCTCTGCCAGTTTTTCCCCTAACCTGTGAAAGTTTTGTATAATTTGTAAGTTGTCTTTTAACACATTTATAACATCCTAAGAGCAAGAAAAAAATAACTGTTTAAAACATTAACTTAAGAATTTTTTATATTAAAAAACGTGTTCTATTTTCTGAGATATTTTACTAGAACTAATTATATGTGTGAGTCTCACAAACTCTTAAATCATAGATCATTGTTATTTTGAGATATTGATACTATTATGAGAACTTATGCTTGAGATGATTTAAGGACACATTCTCAATATTACCATATATAACACTATAAAAAATTTTTATTTTACCATGTATACCCTATTAAACAGGCAATGGGATCCCTATCTTCTATGCACAGATATTTATGTTATAGAAATTCAGTTATTTAAATATTTATAAAATGAGAGTTGAGAGCAGCACTTTTGAAAAGCAGTTAATAATGAACAGACATCAAGGGAGCTATCATTATAACAGCAAAGTGCTTTGCAACTCCAATAACTTCAGTGGTGCAGAAGCAGGCCATCAAATTTAATTAAAAGCAGTCAAAAATAAACTGAGAAATTGAACTGTAAAAGGCTGTCCTTTGCCAGAAGCTGAAGGCAAAAAGAAAGCAAAGGAGAGCCTTGAAAGTGGTAATGAATTGATAAGCCTTACTGCCTGCAACTTGTAATTCGCTCTGTCAGATTTTAGTATCAGTTAAACTAGATTAATAGAGCAATCACTGATTCTCTATCTTAAATCCTTCTTCGACGTCCCCTTATTATAGGCTCCTGTGATAGATGGGAGCCTGAGTGGGTCAAAATTCCAACGCATTTCTCTGCTCAATCACTTTTTAAATAATGCTGGCATCTATATTTGCTGGACACCAGCGTTCTCCCCATATTTTAAAAGCAGAAATAAATTTAGATATTGACAAGCTGTAGCCCTCTCTTCCCAAAGAGGCTTAACTCCTTTTTTTATTCAACAGAGGATGAAATCCCCTACACCATGAAGGATTGACATCTCCTGCCACTAGGGGCTACCATGGTGAAGTGAATGATAAAGAGGAGATAACAAATTTATTGTTGCTTTAAATGCTCAGATTAATGTGGATCTGCAGTAGCAGTACCACAAGGACAAAAACAATTTGCCCTCGATCATTTTATTTTTATAATAATGTTCTTTAATGAAGCTAAAGCCTCCCTGCTGTGACCTTATTGTGTTTTTCAACATCAGTGAGAAATAGATTCCCCTGAATTGTACCAGAGCTCATGAAACAGCAGGGATATTGAAGTGGAGGATCAATTACTTTTTTGCAGTAATTTTGAACTGGAAATGGCTATAGCACAGCCTGGGTAGACAAGAAGACAAACCAGCTCATTGAAAAGCAGTGTGCAAATTATGCAGACCACAAAAAGCTGAGGTAAACAAACTGTTTTGTTTTCTAATATCTTTCAACATGGTTGCACGGTGTTCCTTCAAAGAGCCAGTATTCATAAGGCTGTTTTGGAAGAAGCAAACAAAAGCTAAAAATAGAATTTTTTGTCATCAATTTAAAAGTGTAAAACTTAAAACATATTTAAGAATCCTTCTGATAATTTGCTAATATCACTGTTTATATTAAATTCTATTCATTGTGATATGAAGAAAAAATATAGAGATCTAGAATATGGGGACAGAAAAATTATAGATGTTATAAATGCAGCAGATGAATATTGCATTTATGGAATACTCTAATTTGTGAAGTGCTTTTATGTCCATTATGTCATTCAATCCTGGCAGCAATCCTAATAATAGTTCAGACAGGTGCTGATATCTTGCAAATGCTGCAGTAATGAAGAATGAGTCTCAGCCAGGTTAAATAATTAGCACCAGGTCAGGAAAGCACCTGGACCTCCAATATCCTCTTTCAGTTTAGTGTTTATGAGAAGTCCCCAACTTTCAAAATGCAAACCATTTAGTTGTAATACAGTCAGCGTTAGCAGAGTATATAATTTCCATTTCCATCTGCTGCAGCCAGGCAGGAACTTCTCATTTGTGCTGATATGGGAGTCACATGGATCAATGGGTTTGTAGAGAATGGAGGCTCTTAAGTGTGCTTCATTTGAGTGATTGTCCTGCAGCACATGCAGGACAGACAGCTCAGCCTTCTGATATATAGGAAACTAAAATCATTGGTAAGGAAGCCCTCTGAAAACCTTATCTGAAAATAGTATGTGAATTTCTCCATTCTTTCTTGGGTAGGGACTTTTTTGTACCTGAAGGGAAATCAGGGAAGAGTAGAATTTGGGGCAGAACTACCAATCACCTAGTTAATGGAGAGGTATTCTTGGGTTCAAGGGGATAAAATATTGAAAATAGTAAGAAGGAATTGAGGGCTGGGTTGTGGCTCAGTGGTAGAGTGCTTGCTTAGCATGTGTAAGACACTGGGCTCAATCCTCAGCACCACATATAAATAAATAAAAAAGGTCCCTTGACAACTAAAAAAAAAAATTTGCTGAGTGTACTTCAGCGATCATTAAAAAGGAATTGAATAAAATTTTCAAGTTTGGGGCCATAAGTAAAGGAAATAAGTAATTCTAAGGGCATATGGAAATTTTAAAATATGTTGAGATAGTGTAAGGAGTGAAGTACTGTGAAATTAAGAGCAAAAATAGCTAAAGTCTAAACAAGCTGAAGTTTATTCATGTTCACCAAAGCAGATATCATTAATTTAGATATTTTTTCTTTGTTTAAAACTATTCTGTTTCACATTAAAACCTGCCAGATAACATTGTATCTCCTCAATATTAACCTTGATAAATAATCATGATAACAAAATAAAGATGCTCCTCAATTTACTTTGGAGTTATATCTTGAAAACTCTAAGTTGAAAATAATGTAAGTCAGAAATGCATTTAATACACCTAATCTGCTGAACATAAGTTTTCTACACAGTAATACATCCTGTAGCATGTGGGCTGTTGTCTTTATGATTGCCCAGGTGGCTATTGCTCAGCATCAAGAGTGTCCTACTGCACATTTCCATTTGCTCAGGGCAAGATGAAAATTGAAAATTTGGTTCCTACTGAAGTATTGCTTTTTTAGCACCCTAAATATGAACTTAAAATAGTAAGTCGGGGACCATCTCTAATGTGTTCATTGGGTTGCAGTTATGTCCTAAGGACTTTGCCAAGAATTTTACATATATTCATTGTATACAATATAAATAAATTATCACTCCTGTTTTAACTAGAAAATAAGTTATACAAGTTTAAGTACCTTGGAGAAGAAAAATCTACAAAACTGCTAAGTGGCAGAGTCAGACATTAAGCCCAATCACATTCACTCTTGTCACTGATCAGGCCCTTTATTATAAATAAAAAATAGTGAATCTGCTTGCTATTAACCACAGTTTTGTATATATTTAAAAATAAAATTTTCAACTCAAGAGTGTTGGAATCTTAAACTATAATATTATTGCTTAAATGTTCCCAGATTATTTTGGATTGGGACAAAGCCCATTTTACTTTGAGATAAAATAAAGAAAATAAAATTTATATAAGGTACTATTTTAATTCCTTAAGAAATAAAAAAAAATTGCATTTACCAACACTGACCTTATGTGAGAGTAATTGCCATGAGGCTTGCAGTTTTAAAACAAAGCCTATGTTCACACTACACCTTAAAATATGGTCTTAGGTATTAACCACCTACTAGAAGATGACATTCAGCATAACAGAATGTTAGATCATCTCATTACTGAAGAAGAGTTTTTGTAGATAAGTGGATCAACAGTGTGCATGTGTGTATAGATATGATATATGTGTACAAATACAATTGACTTTCATTCCACATATGTGAATTCACCTCCTTGCTAAAATGGATTTATGCTCCCCAAGTCAATGCTGAGTGTACTTCAGCGATCATTCATGGACATAAACAGAGCAGTGAAATATTTTGAAGGGACAATGCAGGTTGTCGGATGATGTAGAGCAGGGTGGCACTCTGCCTTCTTACTCAGCTTTAACACTGTGTAACAGTGTCCTTTACATGGTCTGTTTGTACCAACTTTTCTCATGTTTGTTTTTTTTTATGCTATGTTTACTATTTAAAATAGTTCCTAAGTACAGTGCTGAAAGGGTTGCTGTCTAGTGTTACCAAGTTGTGATGGGTCTAATGCATAAAATATGTGTTAGATAAGCTTTATTCAGGCCAGAGTTAGTGCTATTGGCTGAGAATCCAGTGTTAATGATATATATTTTTAGAAGTTACCTTTTTTCCTTTTTGTCGTGACATTAATTTTGCTATCCCAATTAGTATTAAAGGAAAACATAAAATTTTTACATTTGTCAAGGAGTTCATGACTTGTCTAAACTGAGAAACAATGCAGATTTAGACACAAGCTGCCACTCAAGGTTTTAAAGAGGTGCGTTTCAGGAAAATGACTTCAGCAGCAATAGGAGAGATGGGACTGAAGTCAGCAAGACTAATTAGAAGCCAATGGGAGAGGGTGGGATTAGCTCTCACGTGCCAAGTGGGCAGGTCTGAATGCTGGTGGTTAGAAAAGAATTAAAGACATTTTGAAAAATTTCCTTTTTTTCTTTAAAATTGTCTTCTTAAAAAATCTTTATGAGTGCATTATAATTGTATATGATATCAGGTCTCATTTTGGTATGATATAATTTGCCCTACTTCAGTCTTCAGTACTTTCTTGTTCCTTCTTTCCTCCCTTCTCCTTCCTTTAGTCCACTTGTTTTCCTTCTATTTATAATTTTTAAATCAATGCTTTAAAAGATCAGATACAACATTTTAATCAAATACAAAAAGGTGAAATTTGTTGGAGTATATTTGTACATGCACATAGGATGGTTCCGTCAGTTTCATTCTACTGTTCCTCTTTCCCATCCCTCCTCCCTCCTTCTGCATAGTCCTTGTGCTCCACTGATCTCCCTTCTATTTTTATTAAAGACCCCTTCTCCACTGTTTTCCTCATTTTGTTTAGCTTTTGCATATGAGGGAAAATAGTCAACTGTTGACTTTCTGGTCTGCCTTATTTTACTTAACCTAATATGCTCCAATTCCATCATTTACCAGCAAATGCCACAATTTCATACTTCATGGTTCAGTAAAACTGTGTACTTATACCACATTTTCTTTATCCATTCCTCTGTTGACAAGTACTTTGTCTGATTTCATAATGTGGTCACTGTGAATTGCACTGCTATATAATTTGATGTGTCTGTATCACTATAGTAGGCTGATATTCTTCAGGAAAAAAATGGAGGAGTAGGATAGCTGGGTCATATGGTGGTTCCATTCATACTTTCTTGATGAATCACTATACTGCTTTCTAAAGTATACTAATTTGCAGTCACACCAACAATGTGTGAATGTACTGTCAAACAGAAACATATAACACAAGGCTATGTATTGATTAGTTGATAAAAACAACATGAGCAAGACGGGTAGAAAACTCACCGTATCCCTCTTAGGAGCTATGTTTTAGTTTGAACCAATTCAGTGTTCCCTGCAATTTTATGAAATGCAACACAGAATAATAGTGGCATAATTCTTATCCTGGCCAAAACAGAACACTTCATTTCAATCCATTCTAATTATTATACTTAAGGGTTCTCTCAAATCATTTGTGCTATCATCTCAGGATTCTGCTTCCATTCTTTCAGGAATATTGTGGTTTTTTTTCTGGAAGATTTTCTATTATAGTATAAAATGTATTTTGTTCCAAATAATTGTACTTTAATCATAAGTCCAATATTCATGCAAGATTTATGCATCTGTAGGAAATGATAGTCATTTCTCATGGAATTAATTTTTTTTATGTCTGACTCATATTTTCAGATTAACAAGGAAGGATGAGGGAAAAGGAAGAGAAAGTAATTGTTAATAAAGACCCAGAAGAAATGATGGTGAATGACATCCAATAAATATGTATAGAAGTTAGCCCCAGGGTGGAGGAAGAATTGCTTTTCTGAGAAAAAAATAGTAGAAAGGAAAATGGAAAAAATGAATGGGGAGGAAGTAATTCAAAAAGCAAACAACAACAAAAACAACAAAAAAACCTTGAATGTCTAGAACATACAAGAGGTTTGATTGGATGATTTTGATTAAAAGAAGGGCAATGTCATGTAGTTGAAGTATTAAAAACATGCATAGTCTTGCTTAGATTTGAAGAAAATAGTACAAAGATGAACTAAACACAGCACATGCTTATCCTCAGATGACAATAGTCTCATGGAAGAGAAGAGTAGTATGAATATATACACGTACACACAACTGTTTGAATTGCACTATGCATGATAGACTGCATGTGAAAAGGAAACACAAAGGCATGGGGAGCTGGAAGCAGTGGTGCATGCCTATAATCCCAGGCACTCCAGGAGGCTGAGGCAGTAGAATTTCAAGTTCAAGGCCATCCTCAGGTATTTAGGAATACGCTAAGCAATTTTGTGAGGTCCTGTCTCAAAAAGGGCAGGAGCCAGGCAAAGTTGCATACCCCTGCAATCTCAACAACTCAGGAAGCTGAAGCAGGATTGTCAGTTCAAGTCCAGCCTTCACGGAGGCTGTAGGCAACTTATACCTTGTCTGAAAAAAAAAAAAATTAAAAAGGCGGGTGGGGTGGGGTGGAGTGGGATGGGGAGGCTGGGGATTTCTTGCCCTAGGTTTAATCCTCAGTAACAAAAACAAATTAAAAGGCTGGGGACTGTTCTGAAAATAAAGTTAATCCTTTTCCTTGTCATAATTCAGAAGCTTCTCAGTGAATACATGTCTTCTGAAAAGGTACATGGGCCAAAGTGAATATTCAGAAGTCTAGGTGTCTTGTGATGGCTTATATCTTAAAACTCAAAAGTGAGAAAGTCCTGTGGACCTTTGAATCATTAATTCTTTGGGTAATTATAAAATGCTGATGAATAAATTTGAATGAAATGGGTAAAAATGTCTAATAAGCTTTATGACAAATTCTCAGGGAAGCACATGAGCTGCAAAGAGTTTTGCTCCATGTAACTTACCAGAGTGTGTTTTTTAGATAGAAAATGTATTTATAAATCAAACTTTCCTTTAAATTTTTTTCTTTAGAAAAATGCATACTTTTTACTTGTATTAACTTTCTTTTTAAAATCTACCATTCTGGAGAAAAGTTAGAATAAGCTATATTAATAACACCATAAAAATAACTGTGGAGAGTATAGAGAGTTTACTCCTAGGTGTGTCTGTGTGTGTGTGTGTGTGTTTGTGTGTGTATTTACACCACCATCAGTGTCACTACTGATTATTTAATATATTTGGGAAGTTGACTTGGCATCATTTCACTTAATTATTTTCCATGTGGTAGAATAAGGCTCAGAAAGGGTAGGTAAGTTTCCAAGCCCCTAAAGCAATTATTAGGAAGTAAGTTTTAACTCAAGCTATCTGAAACCCATGATACTAACACAGCATTAGATTCTCATGCTTCTCATAAAATTTTTTAAACAAGAATATGTGAACACATTCCTATGTTTACTGCAAAATCCAGTATTTGCAATGGTTTAATGAACTAATACATGGTGTTGTGTGCATGCATGAATATGTAACAACAAATCACACTAAGTGCAACTATAATGCACCAATAAAAATGTGGGGAAAAAACTTTCAGGAAAAAAATCTTTGGCGTAGATTCACTAAAATTTTTGAATTATTCCCCATTATTTAACATAATTTTTAATATAAAGTTTTTATTTTTAGTGGTGAGGGGTACTCTACCACTGAGCTACATCCCCAGATCACCTTTTATTTTTTTTAATTTTAAGATAGGGTCTCAAAGTTGACCTAGCTTGTCTTGATCTGGAGATCTTCCTGAGTTGCTGGGACTGCAGGTGTGTATCACTGTGCCTAGCTTCTAATTCTTACTAGAAAAAGTACTCTAATGAAGAAGCTTACACAAATACCTTGGCTATATTTGTCCTCTTCTGTGGACAAATTGCTTAAAGTACAAGCTGTACTGAAGTCCATATACCCCTCACTGCATCAAATGACCTCTGGCAACCATGAGAGTTTATACTCCCACCAAAAATTAGTATTTGTGTTGCTCTCTCCAGATCCTTGCCATCTCTGAACACATTTGATAGATTCTTCTTAATCTTCCCAATTACATTTTTTTAAAAATCATAATTTTAATCTGTTTTTACTCTAACATTAAGAGCTTTTGGAGAAATCATACAGGCAGAGGTAGAAATTCCTAATAACAATGTCTCAGTAAGACTTTACATTCTCTAGAAATCATTTTTTTACCTAGCACTGCAATATACAGACATTTCAGCATAAATCATTTTTACTTTCATTAGTTAGTATTTCAGACTAACAAAGCTTCACTCCCCTTTGTCTTATTAAATATATGACCACTGTCTTAGGGTTAACAGTTATATTAATAAAATTATAAGACTTTAATCAATGCCTATGACATTATTTCATAAGCCTTTTTAAATAATTTTTCATTTAAATGATGTCTTCTCAATGCTATAATAAAAAAGGAAATAATCAAAATATTTAGGAGTGATTTGAGTCTAAATGTAACTGTTCTAGTGATATTCAGAATCTGTAAAGCAGTAAGAACAAAGAGAATTGATGAACTGGGTAGGATTACTGAATCAAAGCTGAACCAACCTTAGCCTGAACAAGTATTTCCAGGGGAGATAAAATTCAAAATGAATTGCTTCTGATGTTTGCATAGTCCTGGAAATCTTAACATTGACGTTGACCATTATTTCCATGGTCCATTCCCTTTTCCATCTGAGATGTAACATTAGTGAAATGTTTCTTTTATTATCAGAACTAGATTATTGATATGCTGTTCAGGAATAGCTCACAATTATCTTTAACTCCATTCCCTTTAGGCACAAAGATGTGCAGACTATAGTTTGAGCTCAATTTGAGCCAAGGAGCAGGCTGTTTCAGAAATACGTAGTAATTGGCTATCTTCCTAAATTCTTAAAACTTCTTTTGGGAAGGAAACTATAAGTGAGGTAGCTAAGATCTGGGTCCATTTGTTCCCCTAGATATTTCACATTATATATTTATGTGACATCTGAACAGTCCTGAGAATCATGACATATGTAGACATTGTTTATTATAATAAGCTACTTTATCAAACTCCCTGCCACATTTCACTGTAAATGTACTCTTCAGTATTTTGCACTTAACAAAAATGTTTTTTTCTGACAACCAATAGGATTGATCTCTTTCATACCTCAGTGCCAGCTGGTACTCTTAATTATCAGAGACTGGTATTTTTATATTATGGACACCAGGTATCACCTAGTTGAAGTTTCTTCTTTATGAGTTGACTACTAGTATCCCCAAAACTAATTTATAAGGATTCAGAAAGGCAGATAATACCCAAATAAATGGATGGAAGATATTAACATCACATTTTTATTCTCTCCTACTCTTTTTGATGAATTGTTTGACTTATTTTTTTTCCTTTTGTACAAATGATTCTTTGTACAAAACTTTAAGTTTTGAAAATTAGTGGGCTATGAGAGTTTTACAATAAATTCTTATTTAAAATTAACCATGTAAATCAAATATTTTTATAACTTCGGTCTTCTAACTAAAACCAGGGCAAGGTGTGTATATAAAGTATTAGACAATATTCTTTTAAAAATATGTAACTAGGATATTGCTTGGCAATTGGAAATAAAATCAGTTGCAAAACCGGTTTTGCAGTTCAAGGCATATAAAAAGTTTCAAGAAAGAAGGGAACAGAGGGAAGACGAGAAAAACTTTGGACTTCTTTAGAAATGGAAAAAGTTATAATTGAAATGAAGAAACCTCCAGGAAATTCTAGTGCTCCGTCTCTGAGATGATTCGGAAAAGTCACTTCACTAAATTATTCCATATCTTGTTTCCGGAAGCGGTTCACTTGATTGCCAACATCTCAATTGGAAAGCTTCAGGTGTTGTATTTCCATTTAGACCCATAATGAATGGGAACAGGTACAAATGATACACAAGGCAAGGAGGGCTACAGAGTTAAAACTGTCATTAGTGGGCTGAGAGCAAAATATAGTAAGGACTTAAACTGTCAATTCCAGGACAGTTTTGGCAGGGTGATGAACTGAAAGGTATCTCCACTGAAGTCCTACTTGGTAATACACAACTGTCTCTTGCCCTTCCCAGCTCTCTCCCAGATCTGTTTAAGTCACATAGTGGGAAAGGAGCCTTTGTAGGCCTGAGAGAAACGTGGACTTCTGGTCGGATCCCTGTAAAATGACAAAGAACTTTGCTTCTAAAATCCCGTCTGTATCTCTGACTCCCTCCTGTAACATGCTTCCTTTATGTCCTACCAACTCTTCAGCTTAACAGCAGCTGCTAAGACTGAATTTGAAGCAACAAATAGGAAAGGACTATATCCAAAAATAGTTAATGAGAAGACTTACCAAAGGCAGACCAGCAGGATTTGGTCAACAAAGCCTGACAAGTGAACACTTCTCTAGAGAGGAGTGTGTTCAGCTGTATAAATTAGTAAAAATTGCATAGAAGTCTTTGAAGAAAAAGTTTATAATCTTTATATGCATATTAAATAGGTAATGTGTATATAAATATTTTTCTTTGAAACATTTTAAAGTAACTCTAAATAATATGAAACACACACACACACACACACACACACACACACACACACACACACACACAAATCCCCAAAGCAAAAAAAGGGAATAAAGGTACATTTTCCACATTGTTTATTCCCTCGGTTTTGTTAGGTTCATAAACATTTCTTAGATATAGTCTCTACAATATAAAAACACATCTGTGTAATGGTGTATTTACTGTGCTTTAGTTGTAAGTTTTGCATTCTGTGAAAATAGTTCTGCATCTACATATTGCATCTTTCAAAAAAAATTAAAGAGGATTAGCCCTCTACATGATTAAAAATAATAGAATAGCAGAGGTTATCTTTGAGATTATTTGTTGTTGTGTGCCAGGCACAGTCCAAGACCTATATGTTATTTTATTTAGCTCTCATAACTCTTTTGAAATACTACTATTATTACTTTCTTCCTATAAATAAGAAGCCTCAAGAAATTTAACAAGTTGATGCAGCTTGTTTAACCTCTAAGGAAAATGCCAGGCTTGAGCCCAGGCAGTTAAAATCCCACTGCCCACTGAATTATCCAACATTCACTAGCTTTACAGGGATCCTGACCTGAAATAGATGGAAGAACAAAATAAAATACAAAGTTTCTAAATTAGTTTAAAAAAATTCTTAGTAATATTCTATCAATTAGCTTACAACAAATGAGAAATATTAAAAGAGGGAGGAGATACACATATCATTGGAATCTCCTAACTAGAAAAGCTATTTAGAGATTTTCATGCAGATCTGGAGCACTACTTTTTACCTTTTTTGATTGATAACTGAAGTAATTTGCAACAGTTGGAAACAGAAAGTAGCAAGAAAAAATACGTTCTCTCACCAAAGACTGTGGACATTGAGTGGAAAGATATAAAAAGGACTGGAGAGTTAATTAGTAGAGTCCTGAGGAAACTAATTAACTTGTTCTTAATGGTGAATGGCTTTTGAAGAGTGAGCATCTGTGGAGAGGCCAGACGCTTGCAATGTTCAGTCTCAAGTTCCTGGGTGTTACAGAGCACAGAATCTAATACAAGGGAGATCAAGTACAGTAGAGTAGAAAAGATTAACTAGTAATTGAAAACTCTCAAAATATGGAAAAGACAGTACTCAACTTAATCTCCTGTAATTTTTAACACATACATTGGAAGTAGGAATTTAAAAATAAAAATAAAATTGCATGCTCTATTAATACATCTGCATCAAACCATTTTTATAGAAAGTATGCAAAATAGGTTTATTTATGCCCTCTCCAGAGCCAGACTGGGGGTTCTACCTAACCTTTTGACCTAAGTTACCAGTTCTAGGGTGCCATCTAGTGGTAGTTACTGTTAATTCCATGCACAGTCTTGGACAATAGTCTAACTGGATGATTTTCATATTAAAATCTATGTAGTGATAGAAAGTGACAGATGCTGGAATAAGCTGAGCAGTTGAGTAGAAAAAGCAATGGATGACTTTTTTATCAGTCCAATTGTAGCTGAATGTACGTTTGACTTGATGAAATTCCAGCTTTTGAGAGAATTGTTTTGGTACTATCTCTTAAAAATATTTTCGTAATTATAAGGAATATACATCAAAATAAGAGGCAAGTTTAGCAAAACCAGGTTTTGTATTAAATTGTTGCTTCCTTTGAAGCAAATATAACGTCATCTTTGGTTTAATGTCTGATTTTTTGTGTGTAAAATGTCTCACATATTTGAGAGTGGGATTAAGCTAATGGGAATATCTAGGAAATTTATCCATAGATGGAGATATCTACATTCTACTCTTCTACCTTTTTAGAAAAAGTAGCAAAAAGTGAAGAAATTGACTATTGGAGTTTGGGGATATTATAAAACAAAATAGAAAAAAAAAACAGGAGTTAGGGGATCCAAAATACTAGACAGTCCATGTTTGACATGATTGAACATGAAATTCAGTCTAGGAAGAGAATCAAGTGAAACCAGAATAGATAATGGACTTGAACTTCTTGCTGTTACATCAGAGATGAGGACTCATGGGAATGGAAAAGCAGCAGGGTAGCTAAGCTCTTTGAAAGGAGAGTCTGAGAAATGTGGCCACTTTGAAGGAAGTTTCTTAACAGTGATGTCCAGGCATGGCCACATTTTGAGAAGTTTTGAGAGGGATAAAAGAACACAAAATCTTATTTAATTTCAAGCATAATTATGGACACTTTCCCTCATTTAATATTCATAGAAATCTTCTAAGATGTACAGTAAGATCCCCAGTTTATAAATGAGAACATTTAGGCCCAGAGAATTACAGAATCTTCTCTAACATAAATATTAAATGCAATAGTGTTCCCAAACCTTATTTTCACCAATATTTGTGATGCAACCAGAGTTGAGAAAGGTTCTCTGGTGGGATGTTAAAGTAAGTGTTCAAATCTACCTGGTAACACTAGAAATTCTTGGATGGATGATTGATATTAGGAATGATAAGGCAGATATAAAACTGCTGTCATATATAGTGAAGGCCATTTAGTTAGGAACAAAGGTGATGTTCCTATATAAGTGGTCCCTCAATACATATAAGTCTATGACAAATAAATATCCTGGCATTGAATTCTATTTAATCTTTTAAAACACCTTATTTTACAAAAGAGAAATTAGAATTATATTTCTGGAAATATATGCCACAGAATACAAGCTCTGAAGAATATTAATGTGTTATACAGTAGGAGGTTTAAACAGTTGGCAACTTAATTTAGAGAAAGTTCTACATACCCTTCCTCATTTTCAAGAATCACAGTGCATATTACCTTAACAAAGGTTCTTATGGGATATGGGATATGTTTGATCCCTTATTGTTCAACCCATTAGATCTTAAAGCAATATTACCTCTGCAAAACATACAACATTTTATATTATATATAAATAAATCAGTTTTATTTTAAGGAAATACTGAGGCTGAGCAAAATTCATTACCAATCTTGACTAAAAACTATGCAAGATTGTCTAAGGAAACTTGTATTTATATTTGCTGTGTAGTTAACCACATTACTATGAACATTAAATGATTTTTCCTCATAAAAAAAGGAGGTTATGCAGCAATCGGCTTAGTTTGGAATTATTTCTCCTTGGAATTATGTTATAAGCCCTTAAAAATCTGGGAAATTCATGATCAATCACATTTGTGTGATCTCACAATTAGGCAAGAAGCATGCTTTTTGTATATTAGTAACTTTCACAAAAGTCTGAATATTATCCAAGGTGCTTGCCTTCATTTGCATTTATAAAGGAAGGAAAAGGGAAGAAGAGAAGTAAAAAGATGAAAACCAAGTGTGCATTTTAAATTGTGAGACACAATAATTGTACCCTTTTTAAATATTCTCTGAGAAAGTTAGAATTTTAGCAAGATTTAAAAATTCTTCCTGTATTTTAAAGGACATTGAATCACAGAAGTTTACAAAACATAAAACAATCTTTACATCAGGAAAGTGAAGAGAACTTATTCTCGACCTGGTGGTATTAGTTTCTTGGCTCATTTTAATCCAATCATCTGATTATAATATCTGAGCTCCCATTTCTTTTTTGCCACCAGAGGGAGATGAAAACTCACATGTAGAGCCCAGCACTGATTAACATTATTCAACTGTCTCTCCGGAGTTCCATTATCTAATTATTTCTAGAATGATAAGGCAAAGCATGTGCTATTGGAGAGTGTTTGTGTGATCTCAAGCTTAAATTCAGATGACAAGAGGAACATTATTTTATGCAGAAGAGCCTGTGATAACCCCAGAGAAGGAGTAGCATTTACAGCATAATCAAAGCTGCTGTTTGATAAGGAGACCTCTACCTCATGATAAATGAGTTGACTCTCTACATTTTGAACAAATTTCATTTGAATGCTCTAGTTTGCATATTTTCACTTGGAGCAAACAACAACTAGTGCCTTGTTTCAATTTAAGTGGCAGGTTTTCCAGAGTGTCTGACCTGTTCAAATTCAAATTAAAACATAAAAAAAGTTTGTTTATTGCCTTTCACTTTTGCATGTAAATATATCTGATAGAAATTACTGCATTTGAGGGCAGTTCTTTTTTGCGTTTTTTTTCTCCACCTATAATATACGTTACAGACATCTCAGCAAGACTGTAGATTATTGACTCCATTTTTCTTATTGCTCTTGCTTGACATTCTTAAATTCATAAAAGAACATTAAGCTCTTTTATTTTTAAGTCTACTAAATTATGGCAGTATATGATGGTTCCATAAAATTGACAAAAAGAAACAAATCTATTTCATTTAAAAATGACCTAGTCATTTTAAAGCTTTAGCTTTCCAAATATGCTTTTATTAAACAATAACTCCACAGGCAAATTTAAAAAATGGATTAGTGTACTAACATTTTGTCTTGTTTATCATCCTAGAAATTTTACTTAAAAGTAGAGATAGACAATTCAATTATTTTTTGTTTTCTGTATCCCACTGTTATTTAGCCCAGTTACTTTGCATATTGAGTAATGTGATAGTTTATATCTAAATGGAAATATAAAAGCAATCGTTTTTGAAATACTGGTGAAGTGTAAAGTAGTATTTTATTCCATAATTTTAAACCTATTATCATAAATTTTTATACTACTTTTTGGATGTATACTTGTGTAGTAATAGCCTTGGAATTTGTTGATACAAGACTTGACTCTAACATGAGGTTTGTGTGTATATGTGCATAGGTGTTTCTGAATTACTTCTTTCACTCTTTGGCTAGACTTATTTTTCATGCACATTTGCATTCAACCAAATTTGGAAATACTCTTTTTAGTTGTGTTGAACCACATACCAATGCTATGTTGTAATGAGTAAGAGCTGTTGCATTCAACTATAAGAAATAACCCCAATGCAGTACTAGATCAGAGCAGCAGTTTATCTTGGGAATTTTTTTCCTGACCAAGATAAAATAGTCATAACTATTTACTTTCCCAAACAAAAGAGGAAAGAATAGGGCAACACTAGGATAAAGATCCAGACCAGAAATGAAAGACACAATGTCAACAGAAGGGAGTTAGCCAAAAGGGAGATCTAGGCTTGAAGCTCACAAGTGGAAACCAGATATCACATGAAAACAAGTAGGTTCCAAAGGAAATGATTCCCACAAAATGAGAACTATTCTACTTGAACCCATTGTGTGGTCTTTATTGGGTTAAAATGCATTAAAATCCCTACAGGATCCCTTTGCAGGTTTCCAAGTTTTCTTGAGAACATTAAGTCTTATGATTGTACTCTAGAACTTGGAAAATGGTTGTCTATTTAACCACTTTAAGAAATTAAGAATTTTTTCTTTCTTTTTAATTTATTTGCTCTAATCAGTAATATATGACAACAGAATGTTCTTGTATTCATTATACACAAATAGAGTCCAATGTTTGACTTTCTGGTTGTACCCAAAGTAGGGTCACACCATTAGTGCAATCATACCTGTACCTAGGGTAATGATGTCTATCTCATTTCACTATCTTTCCTAGCTAAAGCTAATCCTTAGCAAGAAGAGTGAAACAGAGGCATCACAATACCAGACCTTAAACTATACTACAGAGCTATAGTAACAAAAATGGCTTCGTATTGGCACCAAAATAGACATGTAGACCAAAGGTACAATTATCTCATAACTAGACAAAGGCTCCAAAAACACACATCAGAGAAAAGATAGCCTCTTCAATAAATGGTGCTGAGAAAACTGGAAATCCACTTGCAGCCAAATGAAACTAAACCCCTCTCTCTCACCATGCATAAAACTCAACTCAAAGTGAACCAAGGACCTATGAATTAGACCAGAGACCCTATGCATAATAGAAGAAAAAGTAAGCCCAAATCTTCATTATGTCAGATTAGGTCCCAACTTCCTTAACAAGACTCCTAAAGCACAAGAAATCAAGAATAAATAAATGAGATGGATTCAACTTAAAAAGTTTCTTCTCAACAAAAGAAACAATGAGGTGAAGAAAATGCCTTAATAAAAAAATCTCATGAAAATCACAAATGAAGAGGAACACATCAAAATATGATAACAGATGGAATTAAAAAGTATGAAATCATGCACAGTCTTACAAGTAAAAAAAATATGAATGAAAGCAACACATTTTTAAATCTCAAGACTGAAAATACTGTTTATGGCAATGTTTTGGACTGGTAAGGTGAATGGAGATGTCAAACCCCTACACTATTCTGAAGTGTACATATATTTTAAAACATTCTTAAAAATATATTCTACTCAATTTATGTTTTCTACCAGAGATTTACTATAAAAAATGATTTGAACATATTTGCAAACATGTATACAGATATTCTTTACAAATTGCTATGCAGATTTTGAAAAAACTGCACATATGTTTAAGTATGTTTCTTCATAAGAGAAATTTTAAAAAAGTAACAAGTTGCATTAAAGGGAAAAATGT
Source organism: Ictidomys tridecemlineatus (assembly GCF_052094955.1). NCBI lineage: Eukaryota > Metazoa > Chordata > Mammalia > Rodentia > Sciuridae > Ictidomys > Ictidomys tridecemlineatus. The sequence continues at coordinate 152,682,847 of NC_135480.1, read as the reverse complement.
TCAAATACTACTTCTTTTTTTTCTTGTTGTTAAAATATGTTGGCTCATAGCAAACAACAAAATAATGTACTTTTCATCAGCTTTATACTTATCCTGTGCCAGGAATGGCTCTAAATACTTTACACATGCTTTATTTAATTCCAATGACTCTTGAGATACATTGAGATAGATGCTATTATATTCTGCATGTAGAAATATAGAAGCTGAAGTGCAAACTTGATCAAAGTGTCAAGATAATAGTGGCTAAGCCAGATTTGAACCCAGACACCCAGAGACCATAAGCTTTAAAATAAACTCATATTAAGGTATTAGAAGTTTCATTTGACTGATGAGATGATTTTAGGTTTTGGGGTATACTTTCTACATTGCCTGTATGTGTTTCAAGGAATATATATTACTCTCAAGAAAATAATCATAAAGCTAATTACATGCTAGGGGAAAAAATAACTGCACTGAGAGGCAAAAAATAACTGCACTGAGAGGCAAAAATAATAGATGTAAATTCAGGTTTAGTGAATAGTGCACGCCCTTGATTGGGGGCAGAAGGGCAGAGTAGAATCAACAGATAGTATATGTCCCAAATGTTCAGCTTTATGTACAATCCAACTTAGTCAATTTTAAAATTAGTTTATTGAAATATAAATGCACTATGAAGAAAAGTATGACTGACAATATCAAATTGAAAAATAATGAAAGTAATTTTACGTTTGAACACTTTTATTACAATGAATTTATCTCATATTTTCTATAAAAGGTTACAGGAGTCTCTAAGATAGTGCTCAATGTTAAATCCATATGCTTAGTAAATTAAACAATGCAATTGGTGGTGGTATAGGATGCAATTAATTCATTAGCATACTATTTTTCTAGTTCCTGTCATTTTTTTAAAAACTAGCATTTATACAGATATGTAAACATTTTAAAACTCCTTATTCCTAGCCACTGAGCAATTTTTTATTTACTAGGAAAAGCTTTAAAAATCTTTCAAATTAAAAATTCAACCTAAAGTCCCATTCATCAGTATGTTATTCATCCATAGCAATATTACATGAGAAGAAAAACACACACTAAGCACATAATTGACAAATATGCCATTTCAGGTATAAATGTGCTGCTTCATTTAGTTTTTGATGAACAAAATATGTGTATCAGCAATCAAAGAATCATTACAAATGGGCCCCTCTATAAAAATAAACAGGAAGCTGAGCTCTCTGGTTTGGGTGTTTTTTTTTTTAATTCTAGGAAATATGTGAAATTATCCTTTAGACACTTTAGTGATAACTGAGAATGCTGACATAGTTCTGCCACTTTTAAATTCACTTGTTATACAACTGTTTTAGAAATCTTGAAGGACAAATTTTGTAATTTCTCCCTACATCATATTTTGGTTTAAGTGTTTGTAAAACTCTTATGAAATATTATTTTAACCTCAACACCAAGCAATAAAACAGAGATTTTCTATTTTAAACTGACCATTGATATCAGTACAAATTTATGTTTCCCAAAAGTAAATTTCATGGATTAGTTGTTGGCATGTTTCTTCTGCATCATTCCTAACTACACCTGATATATTTCTCTGCTGAGTACTTAATGATATAAGCAGTATAAATAACAGAAAAACTTGAATTGTGGTAGTAAGGGAGAGTGCAAAATATAACTTTAGGGTCTTACCGAGGTAACTAAGTCTTGAAAACTCATTTCTCTCACCTATAATGTTGGATGCTTCATTTCTACTCTGGACTCCCATCTGAAAGTAATATAGATTAATACCCCATCTATGGCACAGACTCCCAGAAAAAAAAATGCCCTTGCAAATACAGTCGTGCTTCCCTCCAAGGCCACAGGAGAAATTAATTCAAGAAGGTGTGGAGCACTGCTTTGCCAGGACTGGTCCTCGGGCAGGCCCAGAGAGACCTCCCTGACCTGAACCAGGGGAATAGCCTCCCTGGCACTTCACCTTTATGCTAGGTAGTAATACCTCTTTCTCACTGGAAGTACTCTGAGGTCACTTGGGAATCATTAGAAGTCTGGACTGCTCTAGAGATGAATGTTCACATACTAAATAAATGCCGGAGAGGTAGGTGTTCAAGTTGATTTCTTGCTCTGGAATGGGCCATCTTGTTTCACTTACCCTCCATTGAATTTTCCTTTGCTATGGCTATTGCTTGTTTTCTATTTCAACTTCTATGTAGACTATTGAGATTCTATTTCTGTTTGCCTTAGTATTCCTTTTGCCATAATATTTGTGTATTTATTCTTACATTATAAGCACATGACATCCTATATGGGCCTTAAGAGAATATGAGATGTTTTAGGTCAGATACATTATCATACATTAAAGTCTAATTATAATTTACAGAGGAGGCTATGCTACTTTCCATTAAGTCTTATAGTAATATATAATTCTGGTATTCATGTTACACTATTGATATGAGTGAAGAAAATGAGGACTAACTTTTCATCAAGGATTCATGAATTGTTTTTACTACAAGAATTAGAGGGTTTGAATTATGAAGAAAGATGTGGTTAATAGGTATTTATGTCTATTTGCCTGAGTGTTGGCCTTGTTTGCAGAGATGACAGTTTTTCCTGCAGTTGGTCATTGATCCTTATTTTGGACTGAATTATGTTCTCCCCAAATTTATATTGAAGCCCTAACACCCAATGTGATTGCATTTGGAGATTTTAAAAAGAAGTAATTAAGATTAAATAAAAATCATAAAAGTTGGATCATGATCCAATAGGAATGATGCCCATATAAAAGGAATGGAAAGGTGGATGTGGTGAGACACACTTATAATCCCAGCTATTCAGGAGGCTGAGGCAAGAGGATTGCAATTTTGAGGGCAGCCTCAGTAACTTAGCAAGACCCTGTCTCAAACATAAAAAAGAACTGTGGATGTAATTCAATGGTAAAGTGTCCCTGAGTTTAAAAACCAGGACGGGAAAAAAGAAAGAGAAGACATTCATACCAGTTATAGGTACACATAGACATTTGTGCCAGTTACAGGTACACATAGCAGTTTTAGGTATCATATGAGGATACAAGAAAGCCAATGAGGAAGCCAAGCCTCAGGAAAAACTAAAAATTGTCAACACCTTAATCTTTGACTTCCAACCTTCAAAACTGTGAATGGATTTCTGTGTAAACCACTGAGTCTGTTATTTCATTATGCCAACCCTGACAAACTAATAAAACTATGATAAAATGTTTTTGACAATGATGCTTATCAGAACCCATCAAGAGAAATAAATACTTGGCTCCCAAACTTTCTGGTACTCATGTATGTTAAAGTTGTACTGGACCTAATGAACTCCACCTGCCACCGCAAAAAGGCAACCCCAGAGCTTTGGAGATGGACACGTTGGTTCACAAAGGTCTCATTGGAAAGTGGTAGATCAACTCCTGTTTCAATTAGGATCCAGTCACATAACACCTTGGATGTGGGTGTGTAGGTGTAATTTAAAATGAGAAAATATCAAAAATTCAGCAGAATTCCAGTTTAGGTAATTTGTCAAAAAAGTCTTCTATGTTCATCATCTTCTCTTGGCAGTGTTACTTTTCCCACTTGAGTCAGACTGGCTCAATTCTTGAAGAGTCACAAATTCTGGGACCTCAGAATCTGTTCCATGAGTGGATCTCATCTTTAGTATCAAGCACATTTTCTTATCCAGAAATAATTTATCTTATAAAATCTGAGGTTTTCTGAAAGAAAAAAAATGTCTGTTTTTGAACTGCAAATTGGCAGTGGTATCTAACAAAGAAAATTCATCCTCATATTCCTTTGAGAAATGAGTGCCTTCATTAAAAACAGTTTCTCCTGCCTATGAGTTGTCTAGATGGGGCACACAGTCGGCCCTGACAAGTGCTGATGATATGATATGTGAGTTGAGACACAATGAATGAATTCTCAGCGGAATTACTTGAATGTGGGATTTAACTTAGATGTGTCACAGAAATGTCTATCTTCAACTATCTTAATTCCTTTATTAAGCATTTAACATGAACCACATAACCACCATTATATATTATAAAATAATAGTAATAAGAAGTGTCAAATATTCACTTATTGTATTAACCAATGCAGATAATCAATTAAAGATAAAAGCAGTGACTATTTGGGTAGTGTCATTTATATAAACTATAAAGCAAAGGAACATAAAGTGAAGTTAAAATATTGGAGGACTCTAGACCTTTATCTAATGAGTACTGACAAGCACCCTTCTGGTTATCTCCAAGACTGAAAACCTGGGATGCATTCTTTCTTCCCTGACTTTATATTGTATAACCAGTCTGTCATGAGACTGTTGTACTCTGAGTCTCATCTGTCTCTCCCTTTCCTTCCCTCATGAGCCGATTACTTGAATACTTACAATTCTCCACTAAACCCGAGTTTGCCTGCAGGCATTCTGCATGTCTCAATTCTGTGTCATCCTGAAGTTTTACATCATGTTTCTCACCTGTACTTAAAATTGCAAGAACTCCTGTTGCCTCCGGAATCTAGTTTAAAGTTTCCTCTGTGACAAACCCACACTCATCAGGTCCCTCTTTATCTTTATAGTTCATTAATTCCCAGTACACACTCTCTTCTCCTCAGGGCAGACTCCTGGTGAGTTGGCACTATTACCTCAGGCCTGTATGTTCTGTTTCTTTCTCTCCTGTGTTCTTGTTGATGTGCTTCCTTTGGTTATGGTAATGTCTGTTCTCTTCTTGGCTTCTTCATCTGCTCGTCTAGTTTTGGTTCACTGCTTCCTTTTAGCTTCTTGAATTCTTCTGGCGACTTTGGACCCTTCCTGTTTATACTGTAAGAATTATGCAGTTGAACATTTAATTACATGATATCTTGTATTGTGTTCTAGTTATTTTAAGTCATTTGTAAAATCTCTCTAAGGGACCAGTATTTTATTGTGAGCATATGTGTTTGTATTCAGAACATATATATAAATATATATTATTTTTATAGTATGTTTTGCCTTACTAAACAAATAAACATTTTCGGTAAATACAGGACTAATACAAATAATTAAAACCATTTTGTAAAAGTATGAAGTCAAATATTTGTAACTATAAGCCATTTTTGTATAGGAGGATTTTTATGAGAAGGTTCTATTTGCAAACCAGATTCAGAATATAATAAATTTTTTAGAATGATATTTATTTAGTACTCATTAATAACAATTGAACTGATTCAATTTCTACCTGAAATATAACTCTTGTTAAAAAAAAAAAATTAGCATGACTTTCAACAGTCAAATGGAATTCAGGGTGACCTTGCAAAGTACACGAAGAGTTACTGGAGATGTAGAGATATGAACACGTCTATATAACTGGAGCTTTTAACTGAGTACTCTTCAAATATGAACTGATTTTGTAAATTCGGGCACAAGAAGGTGAGTTATTCAGATGATGTGCTCTCATTAGGAAAGAACCATAGAGTAGCTCACGATGAATATTAAACAGAGCACTGATAATGTATGCCTCACTGATTTGGATCTTTAGAAGGATGATTTAAGCACACTAAAATCCATGTTTATGCATGTTATTCTTTAATGAACTGAATAAAATTGTGCCAGATTAAAGGCACTTTGAATATGAGAACTAAAAGCCCCACTTTGTTTCGCCTACCTGAGATTCCTGTGAGTTTGATTCTCTTGGGTGGCCAAAACTTTGAACTTTTATACCATCTGTTTTCCAAATAAGTTTGGGTACATCACTAAAATTTGTACACTGTAGAAGATAGTTGATCTCTATTTTCTTTGTCTTTTTCTATCTGTATTTTACATTTATCTAATAGTTCAACTTCTTCAGAATATTTATTAGATGCATTATTATATTTAATTTTTGGAAAAAATTAAAACATTATTTATTCCTTTATATATGAATATATGTGATTTTTTCTGAGTTCTGAGCCTCAGAAAAATTACTTGCTCATGACCATATATAGTGATACAAAATTGGGGGCACAACCTTCATAACCTTAGAGGTAATTACAGTCTGAGGATTATGACTAACAAAGTGAATAAAATTTAAATTATGGTAGTAGTATTAATATTTCAATTATAAAACAATTATAGAAGATGTATTATTTTTGCCCCAATATTCCAATCCCAAGTGACATTTTTCTTTCCACTTCTGAAAATAATCATATTTAAAAATATCTAAAGCCTTATAACCTTAGAAAAGTGACCCATCTTATCTTGATTAGCATCTGACTTCCACAGATTATCTCATCTCCTGCAGATCATCAAAGGTTTAGGCCTAAATCACATTCAAAATTTAGAAAAGAAACAAATTTCAAGCTTGAAACACAGACACACAACCTTACTCACTTTGTCTAACACAGAGCAGTTCTTGGTGAGCTAGAAAAAAAAGTGAGAATGGAAAAAAACAGGCAGCATTTCAGGAAGCAGTCTGCCACTGCCATAAATGCACCTGGAGAGCCAAACTTTGCCAATAAGGATGCCTCCATGGCTTGCTGTGATCCTGAAAGCTAAGGCTCATGTTACCTCTAGTGTCTGTAGGTTGTGAGCCAACGATCAATCCTACAATTAGTTGATGAATTTTGTTGTTGTGAAATATACCTTAAAACAGTTGTTCTAACACTAAAATCCATGTTTATGTACTGACACATTCAGTGAGATGCATAGTCATAAATGCTATATGTTCATTAGTCAGAAAGGTGATGAGAAGACCCAATGAAAAGTTTCAATATTTTAAAATGTTTTGGCATCCTGAGTCTAGGTGAGTTGGGGAAGAGACAATTTTTTCAAATTTGGACTTTTCATCGAGATCATACATTATAGCTTTTTAAATTTTTTTAATTGGTTGTTGAAAACATTACAAAGCTCATGACATATCATCTTCCATACATTTGATTCAAGTGGGTTATGAACTCCCATTTTTTACCCCAAATACAAGTTGCAGAATCACATCGGTTACACATCCACATTTTTACATAATACCATATCAATGACTGTTGTATTCTGCTACCTTTCCTATCCCCTACTATCCCCCCTCCCCTTCCCTCTCATCTTCCCTCTCTCAAAGAAGAATTAAATTTTTTTAATTAACAAGGTCTTTGAATAAATACTTACACACCTTCTGTGTCTTGCACACTGTTCATTCCTGATATAGATTAGTTCTGTCTAATGTACTTCATGTAAGAGAAACTGCTACTACTTATTGGGTGTCTGATATGTGCCCAGTGGAGCTCTAACTAATACACGAATATTTTTCTCAAAAACATAGGATCTGATTCTATGATTATCTCAGTTTTACGGATGGTGGTGACAAGGACATAAAGGTCTGACATGGAATTTAAATCCAGAAACAAATTAGTTTGTGATGGAAGAGGCTAACAAGCTTGATGCCGTGTTATGGGTATTAACAAATAGTAACAACAAGAATAATACTCAATTAAAAATGTTAAATTTAACCAAGTAATATGCAAAACTGAGGGATTCTGCTTCTGAGGTTCAAACTGCAATAGTAAATGGGTACAATTTGAGGTCAGATTTGAAATCCTATTTCTACATATGTGACTTACACAAGTTTAGAAACTCCCAAACTCAACTTTTTAATGTCAACAATCTAGGAATCATACATGTCTTGCAGGGTTGTTCTGAAGAACAGTTGCAGGTGATCCACACAGTGTCATTACAGACCGTATCCCCATGTGTGGTTATGTGGTGGCTATGATTTTTACTACTACATTAACTTTATAATTAATAATTAATTTGATGAGGCCTGAACCTCTACCACAAATTGAGGTCTCCATTCTATTTTACTAGTTCCTTTTTTAAGTATGCCTCATCCTCTTTTTACTTAAAACTATTAGGATTGTGTGGCCAGTCAATTTCATATTAAATATTTTGTCCCTCAGAACATATCTCATAAAATTTCGAAACTTGCTTTCCTTGAATTTAGCTTACAGACCTGGCAAATATCATTTGTCTCCTTCGATTGTAACCAACTAGTTCCTTTCTCCTAAGTTTCCCTGTTTTCATGTGGTATGTATTCTACATTGGCCTTGCTCTTGATTCAGTTTTATAACCCTAAGATTGTAGAAGTGTGTGACTGTATTTGTGTTCAGGTGCTATTTCTTTCGCATCTACTCTTAAGGTTATCTTGTTGAGTTTTAATCTTTATAAACTATTTAGATCATTTTGGGCACATGGTATGGTCAAATTATAGGAAATCATTCCCTGTGCTTTAGTTCTTTTTTTCAGTGCTTTAGTCTTTTAGTCTTTTTTCTGGGGATTTGTTGTTTTTACAGTTTCAGGGGTCCAAACCAGGGCTTATAGGATACTATGCATGTGCTATACCACTGAGCCACAACCCCAACCCCAGGGCTTTAGTCTTGAATGAATAATCATGCTTTTCAAGACGTGTGTGTCAACTGAACAACAGTTTAAAAATGTGGTCTTAAGGGCTAGGATTGTGGCTCAGCAGTAGAGCTCTCGCCTCACATGGGCAGGACCTGGTTTCGATCCTCAGCACCACATAAAAATAAAGGCATTGTGTTGTGTCCATCTATACCTAAAAAATAAATATTTAAAAAAAGGTGGTCTTAAGGCAACCATGGTATTTGTATCCTTAATTTTATATTTAGGTCTGAAATAAACTCACATGTTTGGAAAGATCCTGTTCAACTTTTGTCACTGTCTGCTTGTTTACTGAATGTCTTTTGTATTACTGACAATATATTAAAACAAATGAGGTAATAAAGGAACCAGATATAGTTAGGTAAGAAGATGGATATATATAGAGGAAGAACTAGGGTGGATCTGGAAATGGAAAGATGAGTGAGACCCATATTCTCAACTGGCACATTGCACTGAATTTGAGACACATTTGGATGTTTAGATAAGAGTTTTTATAAACACATGGGCAATATTTTCTAAATCCTTTGGCTTTTGGTGAAATCCAAAATATAACTTTGATTGCCAGTGAAAATTAAACTGTAGCTCACTCTAATTTTGCCAAAATGTCCTATGTTTCCAGAAGTAGAACAGTGACATGTGTTGGTTTTCTTCCTCAAGGAAAATTTATCTTGACCTCAATTTGTCACATAAAACTTTAAGGGAGTTTTGCCTGAGTAAAACCATTTAAATTTTCAGTAAAAATCAAGGTTTTTACATATGTAGATATGTATTTGAGCTAAAGATGTATATACTTATTTAACCTTTTGTGACATAAAATAAGTCATCAAATGAGGAAGAAGCAACTAATTTGCTGAATCAAATCATTTGCTTCAATGATTACATACCTTATATAGCAGAGATTACATGCATATGAATGAATGCGTACACCTTATATTATGGTTCCTTGCAATTTAAGTCTGTATGTTTTTAATATTTTTCTTGTCTAAAAGTTTTACTTTAAAAAAATATTATACATGGTGATGATTTGGCTATTTACTTGCCAGGGTAAAACCACTAATATTTGGACAAAAATTGTTGTCGTCATTGTTTAGTAAACACTGTCAGTGCTCCATTACAAAGATGTATATTGTGTCAAGCCATTATAAAGTCAAACTTTATTGCGTGATGTTTGAAAATAGGTATTATAAAAATACTATGGTTAGTAAATAAAATGAATGTGGCTTAACATCAAGCAATTGCAGTTCCTGGTAATCATTATAACGACTTTCCATGCCCAAATTAGCTGTTATTTCTCAACTATTTAACATATTTCAATCATTAGAAGTCAATATTATATTTTGTAGTATTACCAATACTTCAGTGCAATAATCACACACAGGAACCTTGATATGAATCCTTATCTCCAAGGTCTAAGGATATCTCATATTGAAATGAAATTTAAGTCTACATGGTCATCCAGAGCTTCATCTGAAGTCACATGACATATCCTAGAAGTGGTATTTTGTTAAATAGAGGTCAGTAAAACATCACATATTTGAAAAAAACTTTTTGGTGGGAATAAAGGTATATTAATTTTCTCTTTTTTGATATATTTTTTTAAGCATTTAACAAGTTGGATTTTTATTTTATTTTTTATTTTTTGGTGATACTGGTGATTGAACCCTGGGTCTCACACATGCTAAGCAAGTTCTCTATCACTCCACTGGGTCTGCAGCCCCTTTTAGTTTATTTTGACACAGGGTCTTTCTAAGTTGCTGAGAAACTTCCTGCCACAGCCTCCCTAGTAACTGGGACAAATTGGGTAGTAAGTATTATCAATGTGTACTTAATCAGCTAATTAAAATATGCCAGTTTCATTAACTAGGCTATGATATGATCAAAGAACTTATACCACCAGACCCAAATGAAGTTTTTATATTTTCATTTCTTGAATTAATTTATTTTGAAAACACATTTTAAACTCTAGAAGTTTTATGCTTTTATGAAAAAATTCAAAGCAATAAAAAGATATGCATTCCTTTGATTTATTTACATCATTGAATATGTTCTTTCATGATTTAATTTTGTAAACTATGGTCTGTGCACCAAAGCTCCTTGTTTTGCAAGTTAGTTTTATTGAAACAGTCATGGTTACTTGTTTTCTCTAGCTGTTTTTTACACTAGTTCATCAGTTGAATCATCACAAAAGACCATCTGACATGAAAAGCACAGAATATATATTTTCAGGCACTTATAGAGAAGTTTGTCAGTACTTGATTTAGAGAGATAAGAGTCATAATAACAGTTGCATGTTTATCATCTACATTATAAAATACAAGATTTAAAATAGGATATTCAATAAGGTTTTAATTATTTTAAAATGCTATCTTAAAAATTATTATGTTATATATACAGTATATAATTATCTCATTTTTAGGTAAACATCTATAAATACATTAATCAGAACCTATAATTTATACTTATTTCTATTATTATATACTCAACATGATCAGATTTTAAAATAAGGTACAATATATTCCCATTGAAAAAAGACATAAATGAAATTAAGATACTTTTGGGTTTTTTCTAGAAGTTCACTGTAGAATCTAACTTTCCCTCAAATATGTTTTATTTTTAAAAACTACTAATAATTGTGAATGTAGCTTAGTGTGCTAGGACACATATTTTTTGTTTTGCATTGGTTTTAGTCAGTTGTTTTGCTGCTGCAACTGAAAGACCCGTCCAGAAAAACCATAGAGGAGGAAAGGTTTATTTAAGGGCCCACAGTTTCAGAGATCTCAATCCATAGGTGACTGGCTCTATTCCTATTTTAAATCTGGCATTTTATAATGTAAGCAATACACAAGTAACTATTGGATATGAGATATCCTCCAAAAGCTCACATATGAGACATGAGCAGCAACCCAACCAGAACAACTGTAGAGGAAGAAAGTTTTATTTAGGGGCTCACGGTTTCAGAGGTCTCAATCCATAAGTGGCTGTCTCCATCCCTTGGGACTCAAGGTGAGGCAGAATATCATGGCAGAAGAGTGTGACAGAGGGTAGCAGCTTACTTGATGATCAGGCAGTAGAGAGAGAGGCTCCACTTGGCCAGATACACAATAAATATCCCAAAGCTACACCCCCAATATCCCACCTCCTCCAGACACACCCTACCAGCCTTTAGTTACCACTCAGTGAATCCCTGGGGAGTTAATTCACTGATTGGGTTAAGGCTCTCACAACGCAATCATTTCTTACCTGACCCTTCTTGCATTGTCTCAAACATGAGCTTTTTGGGGACACCTCACATCCAAACTATAACACACATGAAGACCTAAACACAACCCCAACACCAAAACCAAAAAATGAACAACAACAACAAAAAAAAAATTAATGAATCTTACTTTCTTTGCTTAATTATTATTGGAAATTAATAGGTTAAAAATACTGAGTTGTTATATTTTTTTTGTTCAAATATTTTAACTTTTGTTATAGCAAATCAGTAACTTGGAGACAACTGGGAACAGTTGTTTGAAACTCAATCTTGTCATTCTAGGTTTAAGCAGCAGTTCTTAAGGAAGTAGGCATTACCATCACCAGCCCCCAGCTAGGGTATGAAAGCCTAAGGTAGGAGTGTGTGTGTTTTAAGAAATGTTTATGATGATTTAATGACTGGAAAGTAATTATAGCTCAGGAATGAAGAATGTCAAAAGTCTTACAATATATGGCCAGTCCCCAAAAGTGAAGAATTATATGCCCCAAAATATCACTAATGCCCCCATTGAGAAGCATTGCAAGTCTAGAGATTACTTATGAGACTACAGAAAGCTTTGAGAATGCAAATACAAATCTCCTCACGTTCATGCATCAATTTTTATTATTGTCACTTTGTAAATGGATCTCCAGTTAATGATTTTTCTAATGTGTTATTAAAAGTGTTTCCCATTATAATCCAAATAAATGGCAACTGATGTCAGATTTGCATTATATTTATATTTGAAAATGTACTCAATTATAATAATTGCTAATATTTCAATTGATGCCCAAAGCAACTACATTTTCTGATGTGTCATTTAAAATACTCTTTTATAATCCATAAGTCAGTTAGCTCCTTAGGCTGATCCTCTTCCAAATGAATTCCTTAGATCTAATTCTTTGGTGGATGTTATTCTGTGAAATATAAATGTTCTAATGATCTTTATGTTGTTCTGTTGCCAATCATTGTAGGTGTCCCCTTTCATTTTTGAGAAAGTATTTAGCAATCCAAATGAACTAGACTGTTTCCCAGCAATTATGCTAATACATTTCAAACAATGAGAGTAAGTAGGAGAGGCTTGTTCGAGTTTCAGCTGTTTCAAGCCTTGAACAGGTGAAGACTTCTTCACCCAAACAAATGACTTTAAACTGAAAAATATCATTTCAGAAGGTTTCTTATTTTATCTGAATCTTATTTTCCCCCCATAACTCCACTCTTTCCTTGTGTCAGAACTCCCCTAAAGTCGCTCATTTTCTTCAGCAAAATAATTGATGTTGATTTTTTTTTTTTACTGTGTATGTGTGTATTTTTTTTGTGAAACCTTTCACATTTTTACATTCTCTTTTCTGTATGGTGTGTGCATTTTAGGAAGACATGCCTCCGTTTTGTAACTAAGGGTGCAAAGAAAAAATAAAATGTGGAAAAAACTAATCTGTCTTTATACACAAATGAATGGACCCTAAGCTTTGTAACCATCTCCTTTGCAGCAGATGAACTGTGAAATACATACCCTTTAGCTACTCATCATTCATGTTATGAGTAAGTTTCAGCTCCTACCTATGTGCCACATAACCTCAAGAAAGACAGGCTTTCTGTTATAAGTGAAAAATGACCTTATACATAACCATTGTGATAGACCTCATTTTTAAGTTATTTTTCATGACCATAAAAAAGTAGCAAGTGTATAAATCAATGACTGTTTAAAGAACTGCATAGATTGAGTACTAAACTGCAATTTAGCCACCACTAATCCTCCATTTTATAATTTGCAAAACTAAAAAAAAATCATCATTTAATTGAACTGTACAAATACATAGTCTTGGTCAGGGTTTGTGTCCTCACTTCCATCTCATTCTTCCCATTCTAAGAATTCCTGGTAAATTCTTCCTCCTTCCCAAATGTTGCCATTTAGGATTGTTTTCTTTTTCTCATTCCCCCTTCTGTTAATGTGTGTCTATTGGTGCCCCTTTCTCCTCTTGAGCTTTGGCCCAAATACATCTTTTGGGATTGGAACAAGTACTTGCAAAGAAAGAGGACAGCTTTCATTCTTATTCCCATATCTGTTCATAGCCAAAGATTCAAAGTGTTTGCTAGGCCACATTCTTAATCTTCATGCAGTTTAGAAATGCATACATATTGCTTCAACCAGTTGTATGACCAGAGACTCAACTTTGCCTTTCCATAACAGCATTTTAAAGAACAAAAAAAGTAAAAGGGAGATTAGAGATCAAGAGTAAAATTAAAGTGTCTTTACTTTGTGCTAATTTTTTGGTACTTGAAGTCAAACCACAAAAACATCTCAAAAAACAAACAAAAAAAACCCCCAAATGTTGGTGTAAAGTATAGAGATGAATTTATTTGACAAATATTCATTACCCTGCATATCAAAGGTGTTCTGACAGCACTGGCATTACAAGACAGCAAAAATTGAATCTCTGAAAAACTATTTGACTCAATTCCAAAAATATAGAATGTTAACTGCAGAGACTGTTCATAGAAAGGTATGAAGTGGGATGGGGGTGGAGAGATGTATAGGATTCTGTGGTCCAATGAAGGATCTCATGGAAGAAAAGAAAAATGAACAGCTGCAATGTGAAGGATGAGTGGGAGAGGGCTAGGCTAACGTGGGAAAAGGGAAAGTATAGTAGCCAAGGAACACTGGGAAGAGGGAACAAAGGTGCAAGGAATGCAAAGCAAAAAAATTTTGACACACAAAGAGCAGTCCTAGAGATTAAGCTGAAGAGAGGTAATGGATCATAAAAAGGTCTTAAGGAGTCTTTGAAGAATATTTATCTCCAATCACTTGAGTAAAAATATATGAAAGACTTCAAATATGAAGAGTTAACATCTTAATTGCTCTCCCCAAAAATCTCTGGGTCAGTGGATAACATATTTGATGGGGGGGGCATAAAACATGGGAGAGAACAGCCAGGTAGCTATGGCCTGAGTTCAGAGGACAGGTTATATATGTTAGTGTTAAGGTTTACATATGAGATATCTCCCAAAAGCTGAGGTGTGAAGCAATCCAAGAATGTTCAGAGGTGAACTGATTGTATTATGACAACTATAACCTAATCAATGAAATAATCCCTTTATATGGATGAAATGGGTGGTAACTATAAGCAGGTAGGGTATACCTGGAGGAAGTAGGTCCCTAGGGCTATGTCTTTGGGATTTATATTTTGTCCCTTGGTTTCTCAGCTTCCTGTCATGTCCAGACTTGTTTTTTCCATCATACCCTTCTCCATGATGATTGACCTTATCTTGGGCCCAGAACTATGGAGTCCGCTAACTAAGGGTTGATTATCTGAAACTGTGAACCAAATGTGGGTTTACGATGAAGACATTGGCATGAACTATAGGGAAGTCACTTTTGTTCCTGGTTTGTACAAAATCTTTGATGAGATTCTAGTTAATGCTGCAGACAACGAACAAAGGGACCCCCAAATGTCTTGTATTAGAGTCACTATTCACCTAGAAAACAATTTAATTATCATATGGAATAATGGAAAAGGAATTCCTGTTGTTGAACACAAAGTTGAAAAGATTTATGTCCCAGCTCTTATATTATCAAACTGTGAACCTCCTCTAAGTTGTTCTTGTCAGGTCTTTCAGTCACAGACAGCAAAGCTAACAGAATCAACTTGGAGGTAGAGAGGGCTAGAAATGGAACTCAGTAGTAGAGCTCTTGCCTAGCATCCCCACCAAAACATACACAGAGATGATAAATGGAAGAATAGGCTAAAGAAAGCCATAGTGGTAACAAGAAGTAGGTGTATTTGGTAAAGAAGCTTCTTTTGTTTTTAACATGAAAGGATTGATAATGCATAAAAGTCATTGAGAAGGGTCCTAATTGTATTTGTGTGTACACCCTGTCACTATGTTGCCCAGATTGTTCTCAAACTTTCGATTCTTCTGCCTTAGCCTCACAAAAAGCTAAGACTACAGGTGTAAGTGTGAATTCCTGATAATATTTTAATTTCCTCTTTCTCTCTTAATTGAAGGCTTCCCAATGACTTTTAAGCACATTTAATTCTCCCATGTCAAAAGCAAGAACAAAAGAAGCTTGATTGTTAAATATAGATTCAGTTTCTACCAATAATTGCATGGCTTTTATATACATTTTCATATTTTCTATGTTGAGATTTTTTTAATTTGACATATTTCACAAAAGCAGAAAAAAATCTTTATGTTGGAAACATTCCAACATAATTTCCCTGTCATTGAAATATTTTTCTAAAGCCCTTGGAAATTATACATTAATTTATGTACTCATTCATCACATTATCCTCCAATTATTGAAGAGCAACTGTGCACTAAAGCTAGGTAAACAGTATGTATCCTCAAGGAATGTTAATCTAGGGGTTATAAGTAATCGTGATTAAATAACTTAAAATATCTTGGCTCAAATCTCTTGCAGAATTTGAGACGTTTTCCTTGTGTGAACTGTATACACCTATCATGATTAACTTAAACCAATAGAATAGTGACATGAAAAATTGTACTCTATATGTGTACTATGAATTGAAATGCATTATGTTGTCATGTATAACAAACTAGAATAAATAAATACATTTTAAAAAATAGTGACCAACATGTGAAAGGTTATATCTTTTCCATTTGAAAACAACCCTGGAGATTTGTAGATCTGGGCTAACATAGCAGCTTTAGTCATTGTGGGCAGTGTTCTTTCTACAGTACTGATCAGCCATCCTTAGCCCATGACTTCAAATCACAGGCAAGGAAAATGATAATCAAACTTGGCTCCCTGTCCTCCAACTTGCATCTCCTTTCTTCAGAGGAAGAAAGGAATGAACAAAAAGTACAAAGGCGTACATTATATTTTCTACCTTTAGTAAACTCCAGAAGTATCCCCATTCATCAATTTCTGCTTATATTTCATTGACCAAAATTATGTCACATGGCTTTATCTGCTGCAAAGGAATATGGGAATAGGAACACATTGAGGTAGGTACACTGACGTCTTAAACAAAATCAGGTATTCTAAGGATATTGGACAGGCAACTAAAACTGAAAAACATGCTTAATAGGATATTATTTCATGATTTGTTTCTAAATATACACTATTTAGTAAAATATTTTTGTAAAGAAAATACTTGTTTCTAGATAAAGCTTATTATCATAATAAAATATTTAAATATAGAAAATTAGAACAGATTATGATTCTTTAATCATAAAATGAGGATTAGGCAAAAGTCTTTTATCATAAGAATGTTTAGACAAGGCAAAAATAAAATTTATATTCTTTAATTGTGACATGCAAGTCTTAATTGCTTTGTAATTGTTTCTCTTCAGCTGCTTTTTAGGTTGACAACTTGAGAACTGTGACTAAGACTGCATTATAATGGCAAGACATAATAATAACAGAAGCTAATCTACCCTAGTTTGGGCAGAGTTATTTACAATGATGTATGCATTCTTTTCCTTCAGTAAAATAAAAGGAAAAATGATTAGAAGTAATCTTTTAAAAACAAGTTTATATTTGAAATCATGTTTATAACCAAATTTATTTTCAACCAATTTTTAAATAATGATTCCATTTATTCCTAGAAAATTAAATTTCTAAAATGATCAATTTTTCATGACTTCCTATTACCAAGATATTTTTTATTGCTTATATCAAGAATTATGGCAATCTTGAAAGCTTACATACATAGCAGTGATGAAATCGCAAAGAAGCAACTGATTTCATAAATGCATTTATTAAGAGTATATGTCTACATTCATGCTTATATAAACAATAGACACAAATGATATATAAGTGACCAACCTCCTTTTTGCCACCAATCCTTAAAAATAAGGGACTAGTTCCAGCAAAGGACTGATATTGTGCAATGCAGTGAACTTAGTTCTGTTTTAACTTGCTATTCACTATGATAAATTTCCAAAAATGCTGCCTATGCATCAAGATATGTATCTAAATTACTGATATCATCCCCTAGTGAAGTAATAAGTAATTATCTCAAAACAAAAAATAGCATTTTGGGGAGGATAACAGAGAGATAGGATGCTTACATCTCCAAAAATTGGAGAAAAAAATACTAAATCAAGATAGCAGAAGGTAGAGCAATCAGAGGTGGATTTTTAGATATAATAGTTCATGACCTTTCTACATCCAGGATGGAGATAACAGCCAATATGTTTATAGCAAGGTATACTGTCTGTCCACATTTCATTGGGAATAGATGTTGGTTTCAGGTAGATGTTGGATTGAACACTCCATCTTCCACATACTATTTGTGTCACCATGGAAATGTACCACGTCTTAGCTTCAGTTTTATTGTGTGTGTTGTGTGTGTGTGTACGTGTGCAAAATTGGTGTTAAGGACCTAATAGAATGACTGATGCACAATAGACATTATAAACACTATCGTGAGTCATTCAGTCTCAAAAATTTAAATGTAGTCTATATGTTATTTTCCAAATCTATAAGTAATCTGAACCTTCTCCTGAACATCACTTTATTACCTTCAACTACCTGCTCCACACATCTGCCTGGGTATCTGATAAACATTTTAAATTAACCATATCCAAAACCAAACCAATAATCTAATACCCATATCTAACATTGATCCTTCTACAAATCACTGAGTAGTAAGCAGTAGTGAATAGAGCTTTTGAATCATCCTTGACTCCTTTTCTCTCTGATACTAAAATTAATATCTCAGTAAATTCTATAAATATTACCTTCAAATTGAGTGGTATTAATATGGAATGCAATCTCTCCACTGCTACCTCCATGGACAAACCACCATTATATGTTACCTGGTTATTATAACAGGCTCCTACTTATATATAATATACCTCCTCTCTTGCTCTTTCTTACTTTCACCAAAGGCTATGTTTGAATAGCAGACAGTGGAAAGTCTTTAACAGTATAGTAAGATTATGTCACACTCTGCTCAAAATATTTTAGCACCTTTCCATTTTCTTTAGAAAAGCTGACAGCATTACTAGCACCCACAATATTTTGAATGATTTCATTTCCATGATAGATCTTTGAATTTCTCTATCTCTATTTCTCCTTTGACTCATTATTCTTTCTGATCCTTGAACAGAACAAGTGCCAACACCCTCTCAGAGTTTTTGAATTTGCTGTCCATCAACACTTTCTCCCCACCAGGCATGGGTCAATTGCTGTGTTGTGGATGCCAGGTTGGACTATCCCTCACCTGCTTTATGTCTCTGTTCAAAGGCTATTACTTTGAGGTTTTCTCTGTTTAAATATCCATTCCTTGTTCCCTTCATCCTCTCCATTACTACATGTTTCTTTTGCTGATTTATATTTCTTCATGGAACTTATCAGCATCTGAGATAAAATACATTTTACTTAGAAGTTGATTTACTAAACCTGGAACATGGCATGGTAGGGACTCAATAAATGCACAATACATGAATTATTATGTAAATGGAATTAAATATAAATTCCATTGTAGTTTCTTCTCAGGTTATTTCATCTCAATTTATTTTATCTGATAAAATAAAGGAAAAAAATTGCCATTTTTATTTTCTATGCTCAGCTATGGAATTAGTAACAAATAATAAAATTATGAAGTAAACCTATTGCTTTTTAAAACTAAATTTTACAGGCTTATTGAATCCTCTTTAGTGAAAAAGACTTGAAATTATATTTTAAAACATTGAAATATTAATATTATGACATAAAAGCTGTTAAACCCTCTAATCATATAAAGTTCATATTTAATACTTTTGTGCCTATGTATACAAAGACCAGACATAATATTCTTGAATTTTCTAAATTTTTCTTGACTTATAAAACACTCCATATTTGACCAATGATCTGTTTTTAGAATATTGAAAAGCAAATCTTACTTCTGGGCTGAAATGTAGGTCAGTGATAGAGTACTTGCCAGTACATCCAAGTACACTGGTTTGCTCCCCAGTAAAAAAAAAAAAAAAAAAAAAAAAAAAAAATCTTTCTTCCCTTAATAATAATCTAAATCTAATTGATTAATCATAGTAAATCTGAATTTACCTTCAAAAATAATTAAGTAACTCTGAAAGTGTTGTCAAAAAAAGAGGCTCATAGGTATGCTTGAGAGCACAAATATTGTAGGATATATATATTGGTATAAAAAATAAAATAACTGTTAATGCCTTTCTCTGGATGATAAATAAAAATTTGCTTACAGTCCTCAAAGAAGGAGGTGACTGTGCTAAAAAGTTTCCTTGTTTCCACTTATAATTTTCTAATCTAGGTGTGCCTCTTGGTTATTTAATTGTTAAGTTCCAAGAGTCTAAAATACTAGAGAGTTTTTAGCTCATTTCATACAAAGTTCGTCTTATTGCTAAACCCTCCACCACTATCCCTGGAAAGCTCAAAGTTAAATTGGTGAAAAAACAGGAGATATGTTAATTAGTGGGCATGTTGATTGGCTGGCTGATCTCCTTTCCATACAGCAGCTGAATCTGATTTATGATTTGAGGGTTTCATATATACATATATTCCAGAAAGTAAGAAATAGGATGTTGTTATAATTTAGAGGCAATGTAGCCCCCCAAAATCATGTGTGGAGACAAAGAAAATATGTACATATGAAACCCTCAAATTATCAATCAGATTCAGTTGCTATGGGTAAAGTGTAATTTAGATTTCAACTACTCTCATGTTCTCTTGCAAAATTTGAAATGACATGGAAAGAGATTGAATAGGAGTAAGGAGTAATTGTATTTGGGGCTGCACTAAAGATGGTGTGCTTCAGAGTTATCATTTGCTTCCCTTTCCATGGATAAAATCTAAGGAATTTTGTGGAAATTGCAATAACTTCCTGACTCTGCATAGTAGCTCCTCTGAAGGCCAGTCCTTCACTATTGTTCTTGAAATCATTCCATATGTCCTGTGCTAGGACATGCTCTTCCACTTCCTTCTGATTAAATTGTAGAATAATTCTTGGAATATTATATAAGTGAGGGCCCAATCAGGAGACAGAAACCACACAGTAATTTTAACAGGAAAAAAATTCATACAAATTATTAACTTAGCAGAAAATCATGGTGATTGGCTAGTAAAGAGTAAAGAGGTCTCTAAAGGATTCAGAAATAGCATATATAGCAGTAGTTACAACCTTCTATGATAGAGCAAACAAGAAACATATCAAATGGCATTTGTAGTTCTCTGGGTTCACAATGCTCATCATCCAAACCTGTGTAACTGCTTCTTTTGACAAATCTTATCTCAGTTTAGGAGTCACTTCCTCAGGGAGGGTTCTTTTCTTCCTTTCTTATTATCATTTTTAAAAATTTTTAATTGACAGTTAAAATTTCATTTATTGTGTACAACATGTTTTAAAGTATACATATGTTGTGGAATTACTAAATCTAGCCAATGTACTTCCTCACAGTTATTTTCAGTAACGAGAACACTTTACAAAAAATACTTTCTTAGTATTTTTCAAGAATACAATATATTATTAACTATTTTCACCATGTTGTATGATAGATCTTTTGACCTTAGTCAACATAAGTGTTGTCTCCTTTGACTGACATCTCCTAGTGCCCAAAGCTACTCCAACTCCTGGTAACCTATATTCTTTTTTCTACTTCCATGAGGTCAGTGTTTAGTTTCCTCATTAATGAGATTGTGTAGTATTTCTTTCTGTGCTTGACTTACTTAATTTAATATAATGCCCTGTGACTTCTGTATTTATTAGCATGATTTTGGCTGCTAGTGTCATAAATTTTGTTAAAAAAAATCAGGGTTTATTTTTCTTTAGTACATTACAAGTACTAAAGTAGGTGGTTTAACGTTAGGTTTTGACTTGAGGAAATTGGGGTCTTGGGTCAGCTTCTCTACAGTACCCCTTTCCTTTCCCCATCACAGTTCAAGATGATTACAGTAGCTCTAGGTATCTTGTCTTCATAGGCAGTGTCCAAAGTAGAAGATGAAGTCAGGACTATTCTCATTAGAGGAGGATCTTTCTTGGAATCATTGATATGTCACTTCTACTTCACCAAAGATTTTATCCATAACATCTCAGAAATGTTTTTCACGTTCTCCATACAAAGGGTGAGCTTGAAAAAGTGAATAACTGGCAAGAAATTGTCTTTTCCAATAGGACTGAAGTGAAGGAAATGATGTTTGGTCAGGCAAACAACTATGTTGCACACCAAATCTAGTCATCCTTGCTCAAGCGCAAGCTCCCCCAAGCCATTCTCTTTCCCTTTGTCAGGTATCAATTTCTCTTCAGGCACTGAACCATTTTATAAATATATTTTAATTAATTTCTCAATCCAATAGAATTAAACCTAAACAAATTCTGGGACACATCTGTGTTTTTTATTCTTCTGATAATGGATAGACATTCCATAAATGAGTGTTGAAAGTCTTATAGATTTTAAAAAAAAACCCTTGTATAAATCTGTATAAGTAGAACACTTACACAGAACAAAATCTCCCATTTTTTTCTCATGTAACAGAGATTTTCCAAACAAATGTCATTTGTTCATATAACAGGTTTATAGTCAACACCATTTACATGTGTCCTTTGTGCTTTGAAGGTCAGGAGACAAACTTGAGTGGTCCTTCCCTTCATGATTTAATATCTCAGAAGGAGAAGTGTATTCATTGCAGTAACACATTCTCAGGGTAATTTTTCATGGTTTGGTGGTGGTGAAGGTGAGCCAAGCTCTACAATGATATTCAGGGAAGATTTTCTAGGGCAGGTAGAAATCTGAAAAGTAATTAATCATAATGAGTAAATAATTGAAACTAGTATTTTCTTATTTTGAGTTTTTGGTAGATTTTCTCAATTTAGTGGTTCAAACAATGAGTTTTATTAACTGTCATGGATTTGTGTGGGTCAGAAGTTTGGATAAGAGTCAGAGATTGGCTGTTCACTTCATAAGGGTTCAAGTTGATTTCCAGGAGTAGAGGATATCTACACTTAGAACATATCAGGGCTGATCACATCACAGAAAAAGAAAAAAAAAAGGATGCCTCAATCCAAATAGTACACATTAGGAAAGGAAAGTACACATTCAAGAATGGGAGTGTGTGTGATCTCAGACAGTGAGTTGTCATGTCTTTGTTGGTGGTTTTTATGTTTATGGGAGACAGTAACTGGGGCGCTACTTAGTGCAGAGTTTTGCACTAATTTTCCACATCCTGGAGTATTGCCTTCCCATGTTCCAATTATGCTACTTGCTACAACCCATGTCTCATTAATGTCCACATTCAGTGCCCACCCAGGGGAGGGTTTTCATGTTACAAAGTCTCTAAGTTGCCTTGTGGTTATCATGTAGGTTTGTTGCTTTTTAATTGTCCAATAGGCAGGCTTTGAGCAAGGACAGAGGCACAAGGATATGGGCTGGGTATTTTGCTTTGTATTCCAACAGTGGATCCTGGGTGTTTCTTTTTTGATACAATGTTTTTTCTATATCCCTAAATTATTATCTCAGTTGTTTGCTAGCAGGCTCCCTTGCTTCCTGTAGTTAAAAGGGTTTCCCATGAGATTGTTCAACATGGATAATTTGGGCTTCCTTGAACCATGGTGGACTCCAGCTGCTGGGCAATTTATCTCATAGCTCAGGGTACTAGCTAACGTCCCAACAAACAAGATAGAGATTGCCTTGCCTTTTCTAATTGAGTCATGAAAGTCCCACCATGTCATTTCCTCATCATACTAGTGATACAAAGGGATCCAGATTCTGCTCAGATTCAAAGGTCAGGGGACTATTAATCAAAACTCTTGAAATGTTGTCGTCTGAAATAAAAGTGCTTCTTGTGCCATGACAAATACTAACCCAAATTAGGACTAGACCCTGGGATTTGTTTCTACAATTATCAGCAATAAGGCAGGATAGTAATTGGAAAAATATCTTTTGACTAAAAGTACTTTTAAAGAAAAGAAAAAAAATTGTGGAAGTCCATAAGTTACATTTGGCTATGAATAAGAGGTGGGATAACACAAAGCTGAGGATGCTTTGGGGTTGAGGGAAGTCCATAAAGAGAAGTAATTGCTGCTTTGGAACTGATTGGAGTTACCAGTCTGGAAAGTTTATAAACAAATAGGGGACAGGACAGTGGCCTTGGAGGAAGCCATGATGAGATTTAAGTCAAGGTTTCTATATGTATCCAGAGTGTACAATAGTTGTTTTTTTTTTTAAACTGGTTTCACTGTGCCAGTTAACTGATTAACTTATCTCTTCTTCCCTCTCTACTCTAGTTCTTGTAATTACATTTAGAATATCTCAATATTTCCTCTATAAGAATATAGGTCTCCTTCCTTTAATGGGAGAACTGCCCAAGGTAACATTGTATAATTGTGATGGAAAACATTTTGAAACATACACTATACCACAAAATATACTCTCCTGGGCAAAATATATTCCTTTCTCCAGACTCTGCTTACTCAATGCACTTTTTTTTTTATCAGTTTGAGAATCAAGTTCTAAGATCTTTTATTTATATCTTGTCTACATATGCATAAATATCTTGGTGTGCAGTTACTGTGATACAGATCCTAAATATCTCTGTTGTTTATCTGAACACCTGTGAATTAAAGAGATAACAAAACAGACAGTCCAGTTGAAATAGATAAAACAGAGATCTGAACTTGCCTTACATGTGTGAGGCCCTGGGTTCAATCCCTAGCAATAAAAAAATAAATAAATAAAACAGGACACCCACAGCAGTGGTTAGCATATAGCAGTTCTGATATCCTGCAAGACTCATGGTATAAATGCCTTAAGTAACGTCTGTACTACTCTCTGGAGCTGTCCTCTAAAGTCTCTCAGCTCTATCCCTTGACATTTTGTTTTCTCATAAGAAGTGACTGGTGTGTATTAGATGAGAAAATTTCTCATTCTGTTTATTTCTGTAGTATTTCAAAAATCCAAAATTTTTCATTTTACATTATTTGTTCTTTTCACTTAAAATCATTCTTTTAAACTGTGGGATTTTATGAGATACCAATTTGTAATTTGCTACAGCAGACAAAATGTATAATCTACACCCATAAGTCCTTTGACATAGGCCCTTCTTACTTGAACTCAGCATTATTTTCTTACTGTGGCTATGAGAAATCACTACAAACAGTAGCTTAAAAAAATAGTCATTACCTTACATTTCTAGAGGTCAGAGGTCTAAATTGGGTTAGCAGGGCCACATTCCTTCTGAAGACTCCTTTCTAAGAGTCTGCCTACATGACTTGGCTTGTGGCCCTCTATCACCCCAAACTGTTTGCAGTGCCACATCTCCTACTCTGACTTGGATTTCCCTGCCTCCTCTTTTACTTGGAACTACATTTGGAAAATAGGCAAAGATCTCTGTTATAACTTTTGGGAAAGAGTTCCTGCAGAGGTAACATCTAATAAGATTCAACTCCTAGAATAACATAGGCACTGAAGTTGAAAGAATTGATGTTACAGTTTTCTTATATTGAGAGACTGGGAAAGAACCATGAAAGAAAAAAAAAGAATTCTGGAAGAACTTAAAGGTGTGAAGGTGGAAAGACTCAGCTCTGTCTCATTCCTCATTCCATTTGCCACAACGTCCCATATGGTACCCTGAACACAATTCACAGTTGATGTGTGGTAGATGACAAGAAGGCTGAGAAGAACCAAAATAAACCTCACCTACTGCATAGTTTGGCATAAGATCAGACAAATTCTCTTCAGTAATTATTGAATACTCTTTACTCACTCTCTAGGTAAATGTTTTGAAATAATTCTAGATATTGTGTATTTTCCAAATAAATATGCACTAAGGAATAAAGAATGGAGATTCCAGGACTAGGGGTTGGGTGTATGTGAAAATGCCTCCTGAATACAAAATATTCAGCGTGGCTTCTCAGGCACTACTAACACAATTTTATTGAACATCATTTCTGCTGAATCACATTGGAAATGCACTTTGGTATAGTTCTATGTCAATTGCTTTTCCTCTGGTATTGAAAAGTTTGCCCTGAAAAATGAGAAAACTAAGTGATGGAAAAATTTCCTAGTGTATGTGTGACTGATAAATATACTTATTTTAATGCCGGTAGTACAGACTGGCTGAGAGCTCAGACAGAGTACATGTGAGGCAGTGGCTCTTTGTTGCCAAAATATTTTTTTAAAATGTCAGTGATTTTTTTCACTTATAAAATAGCAGGTATATGATTCTCTGATTTTGGCATAAGCTGATCTACTTGAATTTCATAATTAAGAGACCTGGTAGCTCTAAGTATAAAAACCAGAAAGTACCTGAAATATCTGCATATTTGGCATCCTGTGATTGGCAGACATCATCTATATTTCCTACTCTCCTGGTTGACCTCCTCTTCAGAACTTTTCCACTATTGTTTGAATATCAGTTTTTAGAGATTTTACTTTTTCTTTCTAAAGTCTGTTCTATATATAATAAATAACTTTTCTCTTAGAAATGTCAGTGCCCTTCAAAGAATAGAAAATGGTTAATTTATGGTTAAATATTCAAATCAACAAGGGGAGTTTGAAAAATAACTTATCATTGACCTATTTTTGCTGTGTAGTGTCTGTAAAAGTGTAAGCACCCCTAATGATGAGACCTGGCCTTTTTTTGTATGTATGCACATGGGCACATGTGCAAGGTCCCCAGCTTAATTAAATACCCTTATTTTCCCATTGTTAACTATCTAAGTGGAAAACTCATCAGTTCACATATACCTTACAATGGCTTAAAGATGATTCTTAGAAACTGAAATGTCACCAACAAAAGCCTTATTCTCTCCTTCAGAAGTATTACATAAGATAGGCCAAATATCAATTGTATGGTCAGAACTTCTAAATTAAAGCCCCATGTGCATGGGAGGAAATGTATTAGTATTTTCCTCCCTCAACTTTGAAAAAGTGTTCTCATCTCTGCCTCAGAAGCCAACTACATCTTATTGATCACTGCATCAACTAAGCATTGTTCAAATATTAAAGGTTAGATAAAACTAACAGATAAAAAGAAAGATGGTGCGAAAAATCTCTTCCAAGTTTGACAATTCAATGAGAGTTTACTCTTTCTTTGGAAAATGTTTTAATTTAGAACCCTCTGCTGACTATCAAGTTGAGAGAAATGAATGACCAGATCATGATAGGAAGGAGCGTTAGAAGAAACATAAGTGTTGATGGAATTTGTCTTAGTGAACTGGAACTCAAACCCATGTCAGACTGCAAAACTCTTGATCCATAGAGAACAATAGAGAATTGGAGAAGAGGGATGATAGTTTGAGATGGGCAAAATACTAATCATAAACCATTAAAAGTAAGAGAAAACGTTGATGATGGAGTCCAGTATTTACGTAGCTGATCACATTCCGGCTGTGTTAATTAAAAAGATGATGGAACATCCCAAATAACCTCTTTATTCTTGTTAAATTTTAAAATACATACTTATTTATAATATAGATTTTTTTAAAAAAAAAACAACATTATTGTTTCACTTCATTTTCCAAGGATTTCCATGTACTATCCAAAATGGCTAATGAGAATCTGCCAAACTTGTTCAAACTTTGATTAGAATTATCTTCCAATGGAGGGCATCCAAATGTGCTTTAGGAAATAGATTTTGACTACACAAATGTGCTAGTGAAAGGAGGAACTGTTGTTCACTTAAATTAGTTAGAACACATAAAGTACCTATTTCTAAAATGATAACAGCTAGCTCAAGCCTGTAGTCCCAGTTAGCTGAGAGGTTGAGGTAGGCGCATCACTTGAGCCTAGGATTTTGAAGCCAGCCTGGAAACAGTAAGACTAGCCTCTTAAAATAAATAAATGCTTACACAAAATAAAAAAAAGATCAATTTTTGGATAGCAGAAACAATAAAACTGAGTAACAGAAGTCAAAGCAGCATCAATCTGAGAAACTCTGGGGCTAAGTGATCAACAGAAATATTTACATGCTTGGTTGACTTTAATAGTCTCAGCACTAAACAGCATCTGCTTAAAAAGATCTTCTGCCATACTTAAAAAAAATGAATTGTAACAGTAACTGCTCACTGTCTAAAACTGTTACATACAAGTACACACACACACACACACACACACACACACAACACACCCCTCAGCACTAAATAGCATCTGCTTAAAAATATCACTGCCATATTTACAAAAACTGAATTATAATAATGATCACTGCTGCAGGATCTAAAACTTTTTATCATCTAAACTATTTATTACATACAAATAAACACACAGGCAGACACACAATGTGTCCCAAAGAAATGAATTAAATCCTCCTCTTATGCATTGAAGCTAAGTTAAAAAATGTTTGGCTCATGCCCAATTAAAAAAAATGAGTGAATATCAGAAGATCATTTATATTCTGATTTTGATTTGACCATAAATTCTAATTCTGTTTAGAGTTATGCTCCATAGGAATGATGATATGTATCTGATTTTTTCAAACTCTGATAAAGTAAATCAATTATCATCTGAGGAGTACATAACATTTTCACTTAAATGACAGCCAGCAATTAATACAGTCATCTTTTAAACACCATAGGAAAGAAATTCATGGGTTTTTTTTGTTAGTTTTTGTTTTTTACTTCAGGCATGAAATATATAGGTTTCTTCAAGCATCCAATATAATTTTCTTGTCAATATCGACCCAGCTGTCAGAAATTATTCTTGATCTCCAGGCTGTGTGAAGAAAGATGAACTAGAAACTTGAGCTGTTCTTCAGTATTAAATTGATCAGAGCAAACCAAGAAGAGTAAGGGATTTTGCATTCCTTCAGTTTCCTTATCTTTGAAGATGCTTTTATCTCAGAGATATCTTATCTCTTTATCTGAAAACTTTTGTTCTCTAAATTGGATAACCTAATGTTTCACTTACAGGATCCACCAATTCAATCTGAATGTTCCTGGTTTGACAGATGGAATACAGAATTGGCTGCATAGGCAAATTTTTTAAAATTGTCACAGCATCAAATAAGTTTAAACTTTATTTTTTCCAAACCAAGGAATTTACTATTTAATAATTTTCAAAATAGAAATTAATTGCTTCTTCTTTTAAAGATAAATTTTGAATTGAATGTTTATAGTGTAGTTTTGATTTTCATTGGGATAGAGAGATTGTCCCTAGGGTGTATTTAGCTATCTCTGGAGATATTTTTATTTGTTTGTTTTTGCCACAAGTAGGAATAAAATGTAACAGAGGCTAAGAATTCTGCTATACAACCTGTAATCCACAAAATAGCTGCTCACAAAGAAACTTCTGTCTTAAATATTAGTTCTTGAGGAAGTTGAGAAATTTTAGTATAAATAAAAGAAAAAGCAAACAGCTAACTTCAATTTCTCTGTCTCCAGGGAGAATGGATGCTTATAGGTAAAGTATAGATTTACATGTAGAAAGTGGGCTTAATAGTTATGAAATAGCCAAGTAGCATAGGAAACAATGCATGGAAAAGGTAGTATAGAGGTATAATAATTCGTTTCAAGGTCAAGTAGATTAACAAACCTCCTCGAATTCATTCATTCCAAACCTATCTGACAGGAGTTCATAATCAAATCAAGACTTGGGGCATGGGGGACCATATTCATGAATCAGTTATTCAGTCTGTAACTATTCTAAAACAATAGCATATGGTTGATTATGGAGGGAAGGATAAAGAGAAAAGGGAAAATAGAATACCTATTCTCCCTCTTTTCTAGTTGTGGAAAGGCTAATAATACAGGATGAAAACCTTGCAGACATGAATATGGATATAGAAAAGTAAAGGCAGGAAGAATGTAATAATTACGACCTGGTACACATTTTTGGGAGTTCCATGTAATATCACCTAATCTCTTTCTAACAACACTATTTGAAATTCAGGGAAAGAAACAAAAAGGAGCTCTGTAATTGGTTCTGTGATATAGCCAGGACTTGGGTTAAAAGACCATGCTTTCAAAGTCCTAGGTTCTTCCTATCCTCTCTTAGCAAGTATCTTTTATCAGTTAATTGTCAACAATGACATTTCTTCCCCAGTGACCCATGTTTTTCTGGGTGATTCCTACTCACCCTTCATGCTCCAGACAGATGACTTCTTCCTAAACCTTCTTCAGGTTTGGAATGTTCCCCCCCACACACACCT
Organism: Ictidomys tridecemlineatus; assembly: GCF_052094955.1. Taxonomy (NCBI): domain Eukaryota; kingdom Metazoa; phylum Chordata; class Mammalia; order Rodentia; family Sciuridae; genus Ictidomys; species Ictidomys tridecemlineatus. The sequence continues at coordinate 152,653,160 of NC_135480.1, read as the reverse complement.
CTGTCGGGAGTTGGGGGGGACGGGTATCTCTGTGCCTCTCTGACCATGGGCCCATCTTGGTATATTATAATGGCCTATACCCATCACATCTCCACTAAACTATAAGCTGTCATTCATCTGAGCTCACAGAATGAAATAACTAGTATATGGCATGCAGTATGTTGTTCCTATATGGCTAAATGAATGAGTTTCTGCAGAGATTTTCCCTGGTATTTCAAAGAGCATATAAATATATTAAAACACACACAACACACACACATACACACACACAGCACACACACACACAAAAATTCATGGTCCTGAAGCCTTTTTTCTCTAGCTAATTGTCCTAAGAAGGGATTGGAGTCTCTCATTGTTACCATAATTGATCAGTCCTTTATCTTTGAACTACCAGTGAGGTTATTCTTGAAATCTGGAGGATGTCAGATGGAAACAGGATGAAGGAACATTCCTAAACATTACCACGATAGATTTCATATATTAAAATATCTGTATGTATTGCAATTAGAACTTTTTGGTGCCAAGCATAGTGCTTGAATTCCATAGAATTTTTTTATATGTAGACCAGAATACAACTTAAGTGCCTTGTGTGAACTTGAATTTGAACCAAGGGATAAATAATTCAACTTATCCATGCACACTGCCTATTTTCTTCCTTCTTAAAACTGGCATATTTAAATGATGTCTGATGTGATACAAATGAGTAAAAATCTTATAATTTATTTTTGTAGGCTGACAGCTTGTCACAAAAATGTGACATAAAGTCATCCTTAATGGACGCAGTGCCATCATTTATTTTGAGTTTCTTGACTAGAGTGGGTTTGTGTTACCACAATAACATAACATAGCTTTATATTATGATATCTCATAGTTCTGTTACAAAATCAGTATAAAGCAAATTTGAGAAGGTGCTCCAAGAATGGCAAATATATGTGAAAAGGAGATATCATCAAGGACAAATGTTTTCCAAAAATAGTGCCACTGCACTAATTCTCATCTAATGAGCCTTAAGAAATGCAATGATCTCATATTTGTCTGATTGTTAAAAATGTGGAGGTGGTTTAACAAGTGTTTTCACATCATGTGTGCTTTGCTAGATGTTAAAACAGTTTTTTTTAGGAAGTGGCATAATTAAAATAGAATGGTTGGTGCCCTGGGGAGACATTCACAGCTCTAGTTAAATATAAGTGAAATTTCACAGATGTTAGCCAAAATTTCTAAATGTATGCTTGCTTCTGAAGTCCTACTTTAAAAACACATTTCCGAAGTATTTCCCAAGACCTTTTCAGTGATTCTGTTTTATTTAATAAGCTTCTTCATTAGAAAAAAAAGATCTTACATTAACTTTAATAAAGCAAGAAGAATCTGATTTAGTATGAATGTTTCCTAAATTTTTATACCAAAGTTGAATTCTATTTCCTCTACCCTCACTTATCTTTTGAACTTGGATGTCCAGGATTGTAATAGTCATAATCCTTGATTCGAAATAATCATCATCAGTATATGCATGACCAATCTTGCTGGATTTCTGTCTTCCTTCCCATATAATAATGGCTGAAACACCTGCAAACACAGCTTGCAAATTAAAGCCAGGGCCACCAGATCATCCTACCTTTAATCACATGTCCCCCTTATCCTATCTTCCTGCTCCCTCCACTGGTGAAAACTATTACCTTGGGTCAGCATTCATCAATACGTGGGTTTCTTTTTTATATAGCCTTATCAGAATTCCAACTTTTATCAATATTTATCACATTTAATTAAGATTAGCTGGCATTGTGGACTTATTCTTTCTTAAATTTGAAAATTTTAAATTTATAAAGGATTAATATTCCAGAATTTCTGCTTTTAGGCTGTGATCATTAGGTTTCAGTTTCCAAGTTGAAAGGACATTGTTCATTTACATTAATAGTAATGGTAGTTGCCTAACTTAGGAAGGCCTTGGAGTACAGTATGTGCAAATTATAATAAGGCAATAAATAAGATTAGTCCAAAAGTCTTTGGTTTGAATCCTACTTAGGTTATACAACCTTCCTGGAATCATCTAGGCTTTTTTCCAACTCATTTTCCCTCAGCAATTTACAGATAACAATACTTAATTCCAACTTACTAGTGATGCTTGATTTCTCCCCTTTGTCAGGTAAACATAAAGGATTTCGTAATTTATATACAATTCTAAGAAATTATTTAAGGCCCAAGTTAATAGTGTTGTAGGCAAAAGTTTAGAGAACATGGCAAAAAACAGGCTAGGGAATGTAGGATCTGGGTAAAAGCAAAATACTTAAAAATTACAATAATAAAAAAAACTTATTGATATACAGGTTAAAAATTGCTTTCAGGGGTGGGGTTGCAGCCCAGTGGTAGAGCACTTGCTTAGCATGCATGATCCCCTGGATTCAATCCCTAGCACTACACATGCACTAAAGAAAAATACCTTTAGTTTATCCATGTTGCTGCAAATGATAGAATTGCATTTTTTAACAGCTGAATAATATTCTACATTGTATATATAATACATTTTATTTTTGTTCAACTATTAATAGACACCTTAGTTAATTCCATACCTTGGCTTTTGTTGACAGTACACATATACAATTATATGTAAAATGCAAGTGTAATTTTTAATTTACACACTTTGCCCACTTTGGTAATCTAATAAATCTCAGAATTACTTACAGCAGAAAATAAGGGGCCATGCCATTATTCAAATGATTGAACCTCGAAGTTTAAGATAATCTATTATAAAACTTAGAATCATAAAACTTTATACTTCTAAGATATTTTAGTTTTTCTTAATCTATAAACTGCAACAAGTATAATTTCTCACCGTTATATATCTTGAACAAAGTGTTAGAATTCAGATTTTTCCTTCATACCTGTCCAATTGTACAGGAATTTCACACACAAAAAAAGCATATGTGAACTAAGCATCCATTTCATGATTTAAGATCTTGTTGCTCTGAGTAATTAAGAGAGAGTCATTAAATATTTGGCTGGGAGACTCTGGACATATTGATTGATGGAAAGCAAAACATATTCCAAATTTTATATTTTAATCTAAGAAAAAGAAGAGTCTGAGGAATTGGCATGCTGTCAGTTGGTCTCATCATATTTGCTTGAGAATTCAAATACATTTGAATTAAGTCCAGTACTTTTTTCAGTATCTGGCTTCAGTGAAAAGGATGCTTACATCTTACTCTTGGTGGAGCTTTCCTGTTTCTACCAATTTTGCCTTTCATCTGTTGTGACAGTTCCTGTCATTCTGACCCAAATTTGCCCAATATTGATTGGCCATAAAATACCACTCATGAAAGGCATGTGATTGTTTTGAGACTTTTAGTGAATGACAATTTGGAGTTTATGACTAGGTGTTATATAGCAAAGAGTGGAAAATTTTTAAATGAATAAAAAAACCAACAACTTTTCTGATTGAGTTTACATAGCTCCTTCCCCAGGATAGAATTCTCAGCTCAAGATGTCTTCTGCACTGTCTTGCTCCAGCCCGCATCCTCAGCTCCTTACCCATGCTCCACAGTCCACTGGAAGTCCCACTTGTTCATTTATCATGCACAGCCATTACTCTTTATTTCATTCTTCCTCATCTAGACTTCCAGACTTCCATATATTCCACAAGCATGATGTCCTTTATAATGTTTAAAAATATATATAACAACTTCCCTGGGAAGTATACTTGCTCACACTCTTTCCTCCTGGTGTGTATCATATATCCATTACTGTTTTAGGACAACTCACCTATTGTTTTATGTTAGTATTGCACCTATTAGTAGGATTTACTATGTTCAAACATGATCTTATTTTCAGAATACTTAAGATCTGCTTCTATAAATTACTTCACCAGAGGGATACTAAGAATGACCAGCCTCAGGTTGGAGAGAGAATATGTTGATTGCTCATTCTCTCTGTTTTGGATGTCTACATAATTTGTTCTTTCTAAAAACAGCTAACTATATTCTAATTGGCTTCTCTGTCTTAGATTCTTGGATAAACCTAGGCATGACATTAATGGAGATGTAGAATGAAGTAGGAAGCAGTATTTCTGTTAACTTAAATGTTCTGCTTGCCTCCTTAGACTCTGTGTTAAATTACCCAGAGAGTCTTTGTTACTTTACTTCTTATTAACTTCTCTTATGGAATAAAAAAAAAATCCATAGTAAGATCCAGATTTTAGCTAGAGCTTATGACTTTCTGGATAATTACTTTTTTGTAAGTGGATGGGAAATATATTGACCATGCTTTGTGCTTTAGGGATTGTTTCATTCTTTTAATTATTCTTTTGATAAAATAGGGAGGAGAAGTGCAGATAAGCCACCCAAGGATAATGTTTCCTCCATGGAAAGCAGACAGCTCAGAAGCAATCTTGGGCTTTTCCTCACATGAAAGGTTAGAGGAGTTTATCTTTTCATGTTGAATAGGCAGTGGTGAATGCTCCCTACACATGGGTGATTGTGTTAGTCAGCTTTCTGTCACTGTGACAAAATATCTGAGATAAACAACTTAAAAACAGGAGAGATTTATTTTGGCTCATGGTTTCAAAGGTTTCAGCCCATGGTCACTTGGCCCCATTGTATCTGGGCCTATAGTGAGGCAGGACTTCATGGTGGGGAATGTGCAATGGAGCAAAGCTGCTCATCTCTTGGAAGCCTGGGAGCAGAGAGAGTGTGCTCATAACAGGAAAGATTGAGGGACAAAATACAGTCCTGAGGATCGATACCTCCAACTAGGCCCACGTCCTAAGTTTCTACCACGTCCAGTAGTGCCTTAAATTATGAATCCACCAATGGGTTTAATCCTTTGACAAGGTTAGAGGCCTCATGATTGAATCACCTTTAAAAGGCCCCACCTTTGAACATTGATGGCTTAAGGATGAATTTTTAGACCTAAACCATAACAGTGATGGACTTTTCTTTCGTAATATTTCTTCCATCTGATCTCCCTTTGGTATGGGAGGAGATGTGGGGATGCTCTTGAAGGTTTTTTTTTTTTTTAATTATTAAATTCAAATTTAAACACATAGAATTACATATCTTAATCCTATTTTTTAAATTTAATAAAATACTAATTCCGTAAAATTTCTCTATTGTAAAATATTTTGATGCCGATTGTCAAATTCAACTATTTATAAATTTTTATTAGAAGTGCCATACTAAGCAAGCACTTTTCTTGAGGATATAAAAGAATATGTTACTCTGCTTAATGGATTAGTACTGCTATTTGGTTTCTGCCTCTCCCCCATAACTGGTTAAAACATTGTATTTTGAAAAATACTCAATTACTATTTTCAAAACCACTTGAAGCTACTGCAGTAAGGAATGTCCCCCATCATGATAATGATATTTAGCTTTTTACTGGGTAATTTCTGTGTATTAGGCACTGGGCTAGGAACTTTAATAAACCTATTTGCCTGTCTCAGATACTCCTGTCACCTTGTACATCTGATATCATGGCAGAAATTGGGAATGGCAAAGGCAGGTCAATTCACCAAGTTCACACAGCTAGTAGTTATTATAAATGGAATTCAAATTGCAAGCTGGATACCTTCAGAGCCTGCTCTTCTCATAATTATGTGAAGGTAGACATGGGGGAAATGTTTCATTTCTGGGAGCTTAGAGACACCAACTCTGATGGGTAGGGGAAAAATTGAGTTGATGAATAACTGCAGTGCACATAATATTAGAAGGGGCCATCCTCACCCTACAACCTGCCAGGGCTACTATAAATATAGGATAAAAGAACACTTATGATTTTATAGTGAGGATTAAATGAACTAATACATTTAGAGTGTTCAGCTTGTTGTCTGGCAATCACAAGTAGAAATAAATGTCAGCTTTTAGTATGATTAGGATTATTTTGTGATATTTAGACACATGTATTTCTCTTGTTAAAAATACTTTTAATGAGTGAATACCAGCCCGTATCACTTTAGACAGAAAGACATTAAAGTTAAGATGCTTTCTCTCTGCTCTCTTTTGGAGAGCTAGAATTAGAAACACAGCAGCTTTCCCAACAATTCCCGGCCACTTAATAACAATATTTATTATTTTGTGGATCATTCAGCCATTCTGTCGTATAAACTAGAGAGGATATGCGATTATACAATAAAGGAATCAAAAATAGTCAAAATGGAGAAGAAATAAAACCTTTATTACATTGAGCTTTATTCATTTTGCACATAATTTTTTCAGTCTTTACTATGAAGGTATGTTGAGTTTTATTGCATGCTTTTTTATATCTATTGAGATGATGATTTTTGATCTTTAGTCAATTGATGTGACATGTTGTGTTGGTTGATTTATGTATATTAAATCAGCTCCTGGCATCCCGGGGATAAATCTCACTTGACTAAGGGGAATAATCTATGTTAACTGGGGACATTGGTCCATAGTTATTTTATGTCTTTGTCTAATTTTGCTATTAGGATAATGCTGGCCTTGGAGATTCCATTTCAAAGAATTTTCTTCCAAGTGTTTGTAACAGTTTAAGAATTATTTCTTCTTTTCGTGTTTGGTAGAATTCAGCAAGAAGACATACAACCTAAGCTTTCTTTTGTTGGAAGACATTCCATTACTGATTCAATCACAGGTTATTGGTCTGTTCAGGTCTTCTGTGTCTTCATGGATTAATTTTGGTAGGTTGTATAGTTTGGAGAATACCCATGTCTCCTAGGTGTTTGAGTTTGCTCATCGTAGTCTCAAATGATCCTTTTTTTAAATCTATCCTATCACTTGTAATGTCTCTGATTTTATTTATTGGGGTTTCTGGTTTATTGATTTTATATTTTTTGAAACTATTTTGTTATTTTGTATTTCATTTTGTATTTTAATTTCTATTTCAGTTACATTTGCTCTGTTCTTTGCTTTCTTATACTAATTTGGGATTTGATATTTATTTATTTATTTCCTTAGATTCTTGAAAGACATGAGTTGCTTATTTAAAATTTCTCCCTCTTTTGTATTTGGGAGCTATTGCCAAAATCTTTCCTCTTAGTACACCTTTTGTTGTAGCTCAAGTTTTGATATTTCTGTAACAGAATTTTTTTCTTTGTTTCAATTAAATTTTTAATTTCATTTTTTACTACTTTGGCCCATGGTTCATTCAGTTTCATGTCATGCAGTTTCCATGTATTTCTATAATTCTAAACTTTCTTTTGTTTATTGCTAGTTTTATCCCTTGTTGTCCAAGAAGATACATACGATTTTTGACATTTTAAAAATTTTTTGAAGCAATATGATACAAATGTTGTATGTCCTAGAGAACATTTTATGTGTCAATGAGATGAAATTGTACTCTGTAGCTATTGGATAAATGTTCTTTAAACATATGTTTAGGCCCATTTACTGCAAAATATAGTTAAAATCCAATTATTATATTTTAAGATAGAGAGAAATTTTTTAATATTTATTTATTTTTTAGTTTTTGGTGGACACAACATCTTTGTTTGTATGTGGTGCTGAGGATTGAACCCGGGCTGCACACATGCCAGGCAAGCGCGCTACCACTTGAGCCACATCCCCAGCCCCAAATCCAATTATTTTTATTTTTTATTTATTTTTTTGGTATGGCTTATTTAGACATTGATTAAAAATGGTATTTTGAAGTCCCCAACTATTAGCATATAATCTAATACTGTTTGTTTTATAAGATTGGATGCCCTAGCATTAGATGCATATTCATTTACAATTGCTACAACTTCTTATTGATGGATTCTTTGGTTGTCATGTAGTGACAACCACTAAGAATGGGCTGCTTGGGATCCTGAAGGACAGTGGTACAAAGTGGCATAGGGTACAATGGTCTATCTGCACTTTTAAAGCCATCGTAAATCAGGGTGATCTAATAGAAGAACATTTTGCGCCTCTCTTTGCATTTCTTGTCCATGTGACTGGAGAGGAAGTAGTCCAAATAGCCAACCCTACTCACCTCTTTGTATAACAGGAGTTGCAATCTCCTTCACATTAGCTGGTTCCTTTTCTTTTTTCTTTTCTTTTAAGAAATTCAGAGTAATACCCCAGGGCCAAGAAATTCTTCTGATTATGTCACATTTCAATCTCTTTTGCTGGTTCCAAAGTGCTCATGGGAATCCCTCCAGTAATTCCTTGACTATAGGTTAAGAAATAAACTATGAAAATAGACTAGAAAAGACCATGGCATTGAATCAATAATAGAAGAGAATACGGTTGCTTTTTTTTCACCCAGGCTTTGGAAGAATATGTATTTCTTGAAGAATCAACTGTTTTTGTTTATGTAAGTCAAGTTTTATTCTCCTGCAAAAAGTAGCTGTTCATATTTAGGAGAGAAATTATTTCAAATCTTAGATCCCCTGAGATTTCTTTCTTTACTGGAATTGACTTATAATTGAAATAATATCTTGAGGAAAATATGCTTCTCATGTATATTTAATCATGCAGAATACCTTAAATCTTTCTGAATACAGAGATCATAAATCAATAAAGGAATTTTTATTTCTTGCTGATATTAAATAGGAAGAAATCCTCAGGTTGAATAAAATAACTTAATCATTTACATATGTCTTAAAATATTCTCATTTCAAAAACAATTGAAAACATATATCAAATTGAAAACATATTATCAAATGTGTGACAAGGAACACAAGCTATTCAACTTATTAGGAGACCTGGATTTTAATCCTGAGGATGCTATCAGTTAATTTTGTCATCTTAGGAGGGAAAAATCACTATGATGTGCAAGACATTTTTTATTTTTTAAATTGAATAATAGTAAAGGTGACAACTACAACCCTTGTTTGTTTCTAAATATTTTGAGTCTAAATAAAGATAAGTTCGAGACTGAGTACTAATTGAAAACTATAAAGCCACAAGAATTAACATGACTTTTTCTAAATAAAATATGAAACTACCAAACTACATGATGAGCTGTCCACAGCCCCCACCACAAAAACACAAAAGCAAAAACCTCTGCTATTTAACAGGAACTTTGTTTTGTAAAAATTTGAAACACTATATTTCCAGGTACATTGAGTGTCTTTATTAAAGTTTTGTTTAAGCATTACATTCACAAGACACTTAGACATTTTATTCTGTGATATTTGACCCTTGTCGTAGTATATAAAAGGTGTTTTCAAGGAGGCTCAGTCTCAATGATAATAAGAACCTCAGAAATCAACCCAGATACCTTAATAGAAAGTTATAGTAATTTGATAAAGAAAGATTGAACCTTACTCTTTTATCATTTGACTTTTTTTTTTTTTGCTCTCACTATATTTTCAAATTTATGCCTTTGAGGAGGTAGCTACTCATGTAACTACTTATTACTTTTTTTTTCCTTCCATGTAAATAACACCAAAATGGCCTCTAAACGCTGCGAGGAGGATTGCAGTTTTGTCTAGAGTGTTCACCTGAGAGACCAGAATGTTTAATCATTCCCTTGGAAAGCATCTTAATGGACATTACATTGTATCTTGACTATTTGAGGTTGTCTAATTAAAATTAAAGTTATTTTAATTTTAAGCTATTCCCACAAATATAACACTGTGATAAGCATAAATGTTATTTTTTGCTAATTGGAAGCCATTCCAGGTTCCCATAGGGGAAAATCATGATGGGATTGATGTGACATTTGGTTAAAAAAAAAATTAAATCTGATAAAATGTTACTTTTGTTATCACAATAGTTACATTGAAGACTGGATAGTTTAGGTTTTTCAATCAGAATATTGTCCAAAGTATCAACTTTTAATCTGAGTGTAACAATAGAGAATTTGCTTCTTTTTAATTATATAACTAACCTAATTTTTTCAATATTAGATTGCTTTGTTATCTCTGACAATCAAACTTGAAATATAGATATTTTTGGTTACTCATTCCAGCATTTTTTAGTTATTCATCAGATTTTAAAATTTTAAATATCATTGTTTAGAAAAAGCAGAAGGGAAGATGCAATTTGTATAAAAGCATGGAACATAATAAAAACTTCCACTTTAAACAAGAAATAAGAATATACAGGTATTTTAGTTTGTGTTTTAATATACATATCAGAAGCCAGTTGTGGTGGTACCATTTCTGTAATCCTAGTGGCTTGGGAGGCTGAGGCAGGAGGATCACAAGTTGATTGTCAGCCTCAGCAACTTTGTGAGACCTTGTCTCAAAATAACAAGTCAAAAAGGTGGGCATAGGGATGTGGCTCAATGGTTAAGTGCCCTCTCATTCAATCCCCAGCTCCAAAAAAGAAAAACAACAACAACAAACAAAAACCTAACGTACTGGAGATAATCTAATAGCCTATCTCTTACTATGTATCATAATACAGGAAACACAGAAAAGCATTATTATAGTACATCCTAAAATAACCTAATTTTTATAATTCTGTCTTCTACAAAGTACACAATTTAAATTTGAATAATGGCTCCTATACTGTTAAAGTGCATAGAAACTTGATTATTGTGTTTTATATTTTTACTTACACTTTGCAGACTATACAATCTGTATCACTTAACCCCAGCTATTTCCTTCAGTCCTAGACTTCTGTTCCCAAATGCTTGCATCTCAATTATGTTTGTAGAATGCAGGAGCCTTTCAAATTTATTAGTCCCACATGGAACTGACCTTTGGATTAATTAGAATATTTCTGCCAACTAACAAATAAACCAAGTCAAAACAACTCACATCGCTGTGAATTTCAGAGATAGGATATGGATCAGATATGGTTCAATCAAGTCTTAAGGTTTATTTTTTGTTATTATTTTATCTTGTTGTATGCTGTAGGAATCTTTCCAACATAGAAATTCTTGCTACCTTATTCATATATAGAAGGGAACAGTTCTTTTATTGTACCTGGGAAGCTTCTGTCATATGTCTCTCCATCCTCAGCAAACCTTTCATGGTTGTTTCAGTAGCATGAAGCGATTCACATGTTTATTCTAACCAAGTTTCTGCAGTAAAAGAGAAAGAGTATCCTACTTTCTGGGCTTTGGTTTGTCTCTTTAGGAGAATGGGATAAACCTAGTTAGCTTAGGTTAATAAAGGCTATCTCTGCATATGAGAGAAAATCCTCCAAATTGTTTGGTTGCTACACAAGGGGACAGAGATGAGGTGGAAGTTGATCAAACATACTTGCCACCCATCATATCTTGTTTGCCTCCAAACACGCTCTTTTGTTCTTGACTTTATATTTGATAATATGACTGTTTAATATGTCAAACTAGAAAACATCATTCCTCCTTGACTCTTGATTTATCCAAGTTATCACCAAATTCTCTAACATAAATCTCAAATTTTAATTCAAAATTTTCCATTTCCCTATGTGCTCTTCATTCCACCTTTGTTTTGGTTTGTACATCATTATCCTGCTTTAGACTTTTGCAGGGGCCTTCCACCTTCTCTCTTTTGTGAACTGTTAGCAGTTTTTCAAGGAAAGAAGCTATGAATAATTTATCCGTATTCCTCTCAACTCAGCAACATTTTATAGACTCAAATATTTGAGTTCAAGCACTTGAATATTTTTGTGGTTGTGCATAGATAAAAACATAATTTGACAAACCAGTTACAAAATACGTTTTTCCCTATTGCCATTTGTTCTTAAGTCTCCCATATAAAATAATTGTTAGAAATTATTATTAAAAATTACAAATGTTTTATGGAATAAGAATATAAGAAAATAAATTTCAGTGTTCTGAATATTGTTTATATTTCTTTGCTAAAATATATTTTAAAGGTTCAAGGACACCTAAAATATATTTACAAAAAGAGGCATTTAAAAGTGATTCTATCCTTAAAAATTCAAAACATACATAATTTGAGAGCTAGGTTTGAGGTATGGAAAAAGTTTTGAGTCTAAGGAGATATTTTATTCACTTCAGAGATTAAAGAAATAGTGATGCTGACCAGGCAGGTTTGGATATAATATCACATAGCAATAGTTTTTACATTAACTTAAATTACTTTACCATCTTTTTGCAAAGTGCAATGCAAAGTTTTTAAGAAATAGTATTACTGCAATTTATTTAAGTATGACTTTGCTTCCCTTCCCATTAAGACAAAGATTTGACTTTTTCAGTGACACTTGAACAGGTTTGATAAGAGATCTTTTATTCATTGTTTATGAGAATAATTGATGAGAAAAAAATGGGGGGAGGAAACAGTCTTGTGTAATGGAGGAAAAGACGAAAAACTATACAATATTATTTAAAGGTTGAAAAGGAAAAAAGAAAGTAGAAAAATGAGAGAAAACACAAAAGAAAAAAGAACATATAAAGTTATAAAAATATACAGCATTTGGTCCATAATTTATATTTAGGAAATCTATTTTTAAACAAGAACTAGCAATTTGTTTAAAATATATGTGGAAATTATATCCATCCCATTGCTTTTTATTTATTTGTTGTCGTACTAAAGATTGAATCCAGAGGTGCTCTACCAGTGAGTCATATTCTCCAGACTTTGAGACAGAATTCACTAACCTTGCTTGGTTGGCCTTGAACATCCAATCCTCCAACATTAGGTTCTGGAGTAACTGAGATTACAGGTGTGTACCACCATACCTGACTACATCACTATTTTTAATAATGAAAACAATTGGAAATGACTAAAATGTACCCTGATCTTACTTGGCAAATTCTTTATTCAGAGTATATGCTACTATCACAATCAAAACAATCTATGTATGCCTTCTACATCAACATTTAAACTGATACATATATACTTCAATAGACTTATTAGTAAAGATGCCAACTGGTTGGTTCTTCCTATATTTACACTTAATCTTCTTTGTAAATATTTTTATGAATTCTTTTACTTTCCCTTTAAACAATTATTTCTTTATATAAGCTCAATATATGTCTCAATTTCTCTACTAAAGTGAGAATGATATTTTTACTACAAACAAAATATTACATGCTAGTGACTATAAAAACATCTAAACATTCTTTCCATGAGTTTTGAAAAAATAAATAACTACTTCACATTTATTTATTCTCATGCTACGAGAGTTGCATTGGAGTTAACAGTCTTACTTGGGTAACAAAATTACTTCTCCAAGTATACTCATATTATTGGAATAGTATGTAGACCTGCCTATCAAAATCTTTCTGTCACTGGGTGCAATAGTGCACGCCTATAATCCCAGCAGCTCAGGACGCTGAGGGAGGTAAATTTCAAGTTCAAAGTCAGCCTCAGCAATTTTGTAAGGTCCTAAGAAACTTATTGAGACCCTGTCTCTAAATAAAGTATAAGAAAGGGCTGGGGGTGTGGGGATGTAGGGATGTAGTTAAGCACCCCTGGGTTCAATCCCACATACCCCGCAGACCTTCCCCCAAACCCCTTTCTCATTCTTTCACTCTTTGTCCCCTTTCCACTTACATAAATCAAAATATATAATTTAAACATGTTCATAAATTAACATTAATTCACTACATATATTAGCATAGAATAGCAAAAGGTCACCTGAAATTCCTTTTACTGAGAAAATAATAATAAATATTTTTAAATCATTGTGTATTAAAAACTATAGTGTCTATTTTAGCAACAGTTCTGTTATTTCTTAATAATCCAATGCATAATTTTAGTTTTTTCCCCCTCAACACTGCATTTTTCTTGAAAAGATCAATTTTCAGATTCACACTGCAAGTGTGGCAATTTTTTAATGTAATTAAAGAAAATTGTAACAAAACTGACAACTTTATTCTCTGATGATGGTTAAAGCCACAAAGAAAAACTTTGGATGTAAGGCCATTATGGTATGGAAAAATAATAAACTACAATTGTTAGGGATTCAAGGGAAACTTAACAATGTTTTGTTAAATGGGATTGTCGAAGGGGCATTGATACATATACTGCATTGTCTTTTAATCTGTTTGCCTATTTGGTTTTTCAAGAGTTCGAAATGTGAGTGTATTTGTTATGGTCAGAAACCAGTAATCTCACAACCTAGGCATGAAGGAAGGTAACAGAAAGTAGTACCATCAGAGAACTAATGGGAAATAGCAACTCTACAGAAAGATATGTAAAGTATTGCTTAATATCTCTATCTTCTCATAGACACATAAGCAATACATAAGAAACCATAAAAAGCTCTGCTATATCTGTTCTTATCGCACGTAAGACAAGTATGGCCCATTCCAAACAGAAAAGGAAAACATATATAGGAAAGAAATTTCTCTCAACTTAGGTTAAATTGTTAACCCATGATTGCCTTCCATAACATGATGGCTACATATCCAGTGATAATCTTTAGTCAAAGCTTTCTTTGATCGTCATAGCAGAAAATGGAGTTTTCAGGGTATTTTTACAATAATATATTGCAGGATATCTGTTTCTGAAAGTTATTTTTTAAACAACTTGGAAGAATAAAATCTTATTTTAAATGTACCAGAGGATTTTGTTATTATTAGCAATCTTGTGATAAATGCTTTAAGTGAAATATTCTATTTTCTAAGTTGTGATTTTATGTACTGCTGACAAAAATTAAGTGCAAATATATTGGATGAATGTTTGAAGAGAACAGTGTGGCACATGAAGAAGCAGAGATTTGGTATAAGGAGACAGGTTGCTGGCCTTACCTCAAATGGTCTTGCATTACTTTGATGATGGTACCATATTCCAGAGTCTAACCTTGAAACTTGCAGTCTCAGACTTTTGAATTTTTCAGCACTATGAGGATAGATCTCAGGAGCATTCACCAAGTTTCCTGAACTGTTGTATTCAATAAGAATACCAACTTATTTATAGCTGCTGGAAAATATTGCTTTCATATTAACCAGAATATTTCTACAAATATGACAAGATCATTTTCTCCTAAGAGGTAGAGGGAGTTATGTGGGACTCCAAACATTATCATGAAGTAGAATAATAATATTAGTTTAGAATAAGAAGTTAAATAGGAGATATTGTATTGCATATTTTTTTCTGCCTCTTTCTATTTCAAAAGCTAAAAATACTAGGTTGATTAAAGTATCTTTTTCCATAAGACTTACTCTGAACTTTGGAATCATTCTCAACACAATAGTCTAGGAAACTGGATTAACTGATGGGTTAGTTGAGAGTTAATGCCTGTTCTTGGGTAAATTTTTCTTTGATTCTATCCCCTGTTTCCTTCTGAGTTGGGTTAATTTCTCCCCACAGATCCTTTTCTGCTCTATAAATAACTGTCACGTTGAGCAAATCATTTCACAGTTCTTTTCTGCATCTATAAAATGAGGTTATACTAAACATTTTTTTAAAAATATTCTTGTAATTATATCATTCTTAAATTTATCCAGAACCTTGTAAGCCAGAGATTTTGTCTACCTATGCTAAAATTAAGAAACTAAGACATGGATCAATGGTTACTTGCTGCCTTATGTACTCTTTTGAGTCATATGAGTTCAAATTCTTGCTTGGTAGAAAAGAAGGTCATAATAAATTAGTTATGTCTCTTCTGAGAGAAGAATGTGGAGGTGAATTTGTGGCAATTTTCCAGATGTATGTCATTCTTCATCTATAGATTAATTATTGTCCTAAGTATTTGTTTAACTAAAATAGTCATTATGAGCCAAGGATGAGAGCAGAGAAAGCTGTAGTAAGTTTGAAGTCACAGGTACTATTTTCTGGAAAAGTGTTTCTCTTTGCAAAGTGAGGAACATTCCCATTATGCTTTATGCTGGCTAAATACAGACAAAGCATAACTGTTTTGTAATATTATATTTATTGTCCATATGTGTCTACTAGTAAATGTCTTTTAGTTATAGAGCCTCTAGAGCATCATGAAATAGTCTATATTTTAATGATGACAAAGATTTCTCATTACTGGAATATGTTCTTCTTATAATTCAGGGCCTGTGACTCTCTGTTCACTAAAACAATTGTATAGACTGTAGACCACACAGTTCCCCCCGTGTATGGTTAGGGAAAAAGCATGAAGTTCTGATTGGTGTTAAGGAATGAATCGTTTGACATAGATAATGGTTCAATCTAATCGGATAATGCATTTTTGTATCTTTACTTTTTGTTCACTTAAAATTATTTCTTTCCATTTGAATTTTTTCATTTACTTTTAAGTACAGTATTCATCAACCATGCTCATTTAAAAGATATTAATGCTCCTTTTCCTCACTTAGTATCTATTTTGAGGAAGACTAAAAGTCTAAGTGTGACCAGAATGAATATTGCCATATTAGTTTCTTAATAAATGTCTGTATGGCCCATGAGAAGCATTTGCCCTGATATAGAAATTTCAGACACCTTTGCTCAAAAAGTAGCCCACTACTGTCTGCTGCCTGACTAAACTACCATTTATATTTTGTATAATATGGGCAGAAAGCAATTTTAATTTAATATATAAATGCAAAACTTCAGCTTCCAGTAGCTATAATATAGGCATCATAATTTTATTTATTTATTATCAGCAAAGCCTGCATCCTGTGAGCTTCTGTGATAGAAATACACTGTGCAGGGTGTGACTCTATTAGGCTATAGGAGAGGATGAAAACGGTTTGAGATAAATAAAAAAGCAATTACCTAGGCCTGGGAAAGAGATACTGCACATTTATTCAGGAGGCATTTAACTTACTCAGGACTCCATTTCAATGAATTGTCGTTCTTTTTTTTTCCATTCTCCCTAATATATGCCAAGTCAAATGGGCAGGAGCAGAGGAATGCTTCATACCCTGGCAGCGAGAAGTTAGAATTTTGAGGACTTCAGAAAGCTCCCATTAAGCCAAAGACAAAAGCGTGAAGATAATCCTTCATCCCATTTCCAATGCTGGACACTGAGGGCAAAGCATTCCAAATTGTGACATAGCCAATTGCAATTGCCACAGGCAGATGGACTGGAGCTAGGTACATTTTTCACAAAGCTGATGATTAACGTGCTTATGGTTTTGAGGGCAAAAGCCAAAGTTTCTATTTACACAGCTCATAACTGATGCTGAGGAATAAAAAAGAGCAAGAAGAATACATAGGCCCTTTAATGATTACCACTATTTTCACTTCCCATTCTTAAATGATCTACTTCAATTTTATTTCTAGCCTTTTTTTTTCTGCATTTCAGCCCTGGATCATTCCTTTTTCCTCAACAGCTCACTTATCAATAGAGTTTATTCAATCCTATCAAGCAATGCTAGTTTTATTAGGGATATGCATTCAAGAGAGAATGGGGGAATTGAACAAATACAATGAAGAGACCAGTGAAGATCAATTCTGAAAGACATCCCTACCACAGCCCATCAGAAAATTAGGGCAGCCTTTCAACACATTTTGTAATCATTTTCTGACCAAGGGTTTGAAAAATAAACTTTTATTTTCTTTAAATGATGTTTTGTAATACATTTCCTCCATGATGGCTAGAAATTGTCCCTGATTCCATTTCATCCCTTGAGACCCTTAATCTTACAGCCTTCTCTTCTCATTCATCTTGCTAGTCATGGGGAATGAAAATTCCATTCCTTTGCCTTACACTCTGGATGTCTTTATTTTTGCTACTAAACTTTTTAGGTGGATTCATATTTTAGTACTTTAAGTAGTATTTATTGTGCAATTTTAGCTTCAACTTTTGTTTCCCATGATCAGCTGAGTGGAGAGAGCTTCTGTTGCTTTAGAGAGTGTTCTTCCTAATTTTACTGACCATTGCTATGGGGTTCAAATGAAAATATGTGAAAATACACTAAACACACTAAAAATGATTACATAAACAAATCAGTTTTTCAATCGCTTTTCTGTAATGCTTCACATTAACTTCTGTAATGTTAATAATCAAACATTGTATACCCTTTTCTTCTATAAAGGAGGAGAAGGGCTCTCTTGGCTTGGACTCAAAGCCATCATGTCCTGAATAATGATAGTGTGTTGACTAAAACCACTTAAATCTTGAATCAATTAGAAGCCTATAAAGAAATCATTAGAAATAGGCAAAGCTAGAAAATTGTTATTGAATTTTTTATATTGCTTGCTTTGTGGCTCTTTCACAAGCAAGAGAAGAAATATATTTTAGATTCTTCAATTAATATTAAGTTACTATAAAAGTGTCCTATGGTTTTCCATTTGATAGTGCAATTGTTGATAAAAATAAAGTTGATACTACTGGTAGCTTCTGGGAGCTTTTCCGTATTGTCCCTGGATATGCCAAAAGGTACAATTACATGCAAGAACAATTGCTGTTTGGCCTCATCTATCAAAATATGCAATAACTCAGATATTCTGTTATTTTTATTGCTTTTCTGGGGATGTTGGCTTTGCAGAAGACATGAGGTTGAAAGTGATTTTTTGAAAACTTTACTATAATTCAAATAACCTACTTTAGCTTACAAAAATGATCAAAAACAAAGACGGACAGTATTCTTTAAAAGTATTTGAAAAAAATATATTAAGTACAGATAGGGATATCTCAGTGGAATGCACTTCCCCAGCATGCATGAGACCTGGTTCAATTCAATCTCTAGCACTGGGGAAAAAAAGTTATTGGTGACAGTTAAATTTCTGAATATCATAAAAAGCTTCTAGGTAAAGAGCGAAGATTTTCTTATGAATCTGGGGAACTACCTCTTTTATACATTTTCTAAGATTTACTAGATAAATATTTCCAAATTTTTACTCTATCAAAAAATAGAAAAAAAAATTCCAAGTCTGTACTCTCAATCCCATGTCCTATGTTTAAATTCTAACAAAAACAAACATAACTTTATTTTTAAGGATCAGACAAGTTTCACATATGTTTATATAACCATAAATTGTTTGACTTGTGCAGTATGGGTGTAACTGAAGACATAACTTCAAAGCAACGCTAGATAGTATGTTGAAAAGAGGCATTAAATAATAAATTCAGACTTACCATTAATGTAAATACCAAGATCAAGTATCACAAAATTTTATGGATGTTCAAGAGCATAAACCACTACCAATGAGAACATACACACTGCAGAGATAGAGGGAGGCTAGAACATACAGCTTCTAGCCAAATTGGGTCTATTGCCTATTCTCATAATGTCTCAGGATAAGAATTTTTTAATGAGTATTTTTAAATGGTTGAAAAAATTAGAAGAATAAGGCTGTTTCATGAAATGTTAAAATTATATTAAACTTGAATCTTAGTGTCCAGAAATAATATTTATTTGGAACAGAGCTATACTTATTTCCATGTTGTTTATGGCTCATTTTGTATTATAACAATAGAGTAAGTTGCAACAGAGCCTGTCTATCCTGAAAAAGCCTAAAGATCTTTACTGTAACTGCCATTTTACTGACAATTTTTGGAGCTGTCTTCTGTTAAGAGTAATAGTTTCCTAAATCATATGCTATACTAAAATTATGTCACTTGAATAATGTGCAGTACTTTCATGCACTGTACAGAATTAGACCATGTGAAATCAAGTGTATAAATGTTCTGAGGGTGATGCCTATTTAATGTGCTCCTTTCTGGACACAAAACTCTTGTCTGAGAGCTCCAGGAGATAGGCATCTGATTCCTCACATGTGTCATGATTCTGACCACAGCCACTGCTTTGGTGTCATCTTCTATAGAATGATTAGAGAAATTATAACATCCCCAAATTTTGTCATATTATCCAAAGAATAGGGAAATAATAGTATCTATCTCATAGGATTTTCATTAAAATTAAAAGAAATCTTCCTCTCACATCAGTTTTAATGCATAATAAATGTCCAATAAAATCTGGTGATGACTGTTAAAAACTTAAACAATTAAAAGCACATGGAATCTTTATTAAGACAACACAAAGGATTATATGAAAATTACCAAATCCATATGAAGGGGTTATAATTGTATTTACTTTTTACCCAATTAATGTTAGCAAATTTCTTTTTGAATTAAAATGATGAAAAGGTGGTTATTTGTTGTTACATATTCATACATACACATAATGTAAGCATATTTCTGTACAATTTCACTATAGCAGGTTTCTGATTTTAACTTTTAACATCTTTGCATTAAGGGTCTATTAAAAAAGGGATACACTATTTTTAGTCACAATTTTCTCAAGGTTTAATTGTCTTTGTCAGCTACTACCATTTATCCCTAGTTCCACATTCTTTTATGCTTGGATGGCTCCTTTACAGATGGGAATACTTGACACCAAAAAAAATTATTTTTCAGTATGTTGGCCTACAAGTGATTCAAAATTCTGATTTTTATTTTTAACTTTTTTATTTATTTTTTTTATTTTTTTTTTTTATTTTTTTTTTTTTTTTTTTATTGATTGTTCAAAACATTACAGAGCTCAAGACATATCATCTTTCATACATTTGACTCAATTGGGTTTTGTACTCCCCAAATACATAATACAGACTCACTTCTGTTACATACTCACATTTTTACATAATGGCTTATTAGTGACTGTTGTATTCTGCTACCTTTCCTATCCCCTACTATCCCCCCTCCCCTCCCCTCCCCTCCCATCTTCCCTCTCTACCTCCTCTGCTGTTGTAAATACACGACAGTGGAATGCATTACAATTCTTATTACACATATAGAACACAATTTTCATATCTTTGTATGTAACGTATGTTCACGCCAATTCATGTAATTTTTAGATGTGCCATTCTCATCAGCCCCTTCCTAAGAAAGATTCTTTTACTTTCATTTGTAAATTTAACTTATCTAGTACTGGTTTATTTATTCTATTCACTTGTCCTTAGTTTTGTCTCTCCTTCTCTTTGGCTTTCTCTCTTTGAAAACTTCAAAATGTATGTAGTTGACTTCTTTGAATGTCTCTGGTTTCTATTCCATTTTCTGTAAATAAGAAAAGTTATATACAGTATTTTAGTAAAACTTACATACTACATTTCTAGTCAAATAATAGTTGAAATGAATTATCTCCCGACTCAGTACTAATCATGCTTGAACCCCACTTACTTTATGAGATCGGAGGAGATCAGGAGCACTCAGGATGGTATGGCCATAAACTGAGATGAACTGAGATATGGAGTTTACTGTATACTCAGTACTATACTTAAACTACATCATTTCATTTATCCTAAAACAAGCTTATGATCTAGGTAATATGATCACCAATTTATACAAATGAATAACCTGAATTTAAGTTAAATAATTTTCCCTAAAACCACACAGCTAGTGTGTGGCACCTAAGTTCTGATTCCAGTGGTAAGATTTTTAATCATTGTGTCTTTGCTTGTGTAACTCTTCTACAATGGGTTTTGCTTAACATTAGACCTCCATTTAATTTTTAAAAATTGAACAAATAAAAGCAGAGAGTGGTTACCAGAGGCAGGAGTGGGTCAGGGGCGTGGTTTGGAAAGATGATAATCAAAGGGAACAAATTTTCAGCTAGGAACAAGTAATAAATTCAAAACATCCATTTCACAACATGATGACTATTGTTAATACAAAATGTGTTAAGCACCTGAAAATTGCTAAGTAGTCTTTAAGTGGTCTCTGGGGGGAAAAAAAGTGAAATAGTGTGTATATGAATTAGCTTGATTTAGTCATTCTACAATGTATACGTGTTTCAAAACATCATGTTTGCCTCATAGTTTTTGTGTCAATAAAAAATGAAAAGATTACTTCTTTCCCTCCCCCATTAATTTAATTACTATTTAAATTTTGGATTATCTGAAATTTATCATGTCACTAAAAATCATTGCTAATCCCATGTATGTTTTAGTCGTCCATCCAGTGGGTGAACTGAGTAGAAGACCAGGATAAGAACAACACGTAACAGCAATTTCTATTTACTCGTTAAACTCATCTTCTTCACCATAATATGAGCTAGGATTCTTTCTTGCCTCCAGCATTACTTGTGACTTTTCTATGTTCCAAAGTATATAGTGTATCTGAATTCCACAAGGCATCAATAGAAAGTTCAAAAGTTTGAGTACCTTTAAAAACAGACTAAAAACAAGCTTTTAAACTCCTTGAAGAGTAAACACATCACAGTGGTAGCTTTGTTGCAGTGTTAAATCTATGTGGCTTGTCGGGGTAAGGTTGGGGTATGAAGTCTATGATTACTGGTTTTTATTATCTGGATGCTTTCTCTGTTATTAAGAGTTTACAACATAAGCATGATTTTGTTTTAGGCTCATACATAAATATATCAATGGCATCTGATCATGTGTGTATTTGTCTTTACATTAATGGCTCATCTTGACTAGGGAGTTGAGTGCTGACTTCTTTGTGAAATCGTGCTCTTCTCTGGCTTACTACATTAAACTCTAAATGGTAACTAAAGACCCACAGCTTCATGTATTACTGTGTTCAGAAAAAGCATTTGAATATTTTGATTCTGTTCTTAGAAGCTTGCTGGGTTTGGATGGAACATTAGCTGGATACAAATGTCAGGTCTTAAATTAGCACACAGCTAGTATTTCTTTAGCTTTGTCATTGGGGATTGACTTCTGAAGATCATGAACTAAAATATTAAAATGCCATCATGAGCTTAGCAATCACACCTGAAACAGATGTGCTTCTTGAAATCTAGAAAAATGCATGACAGTTCACTGTGTTAAACCGGAAAATTATTTTCCTTTCTTGTCTCATCATCATTCTATTCAAACACCAGAACAAACAGTAGCATTATAGTCACAATTCTACGTGTAAATACAAGAAGATAATAATAACTTGACTTTTTGTTCTAACTTAGCCAAACAACATAAAGTCAATCAAGAGCTTTTGTATAAAAACTGAATGGAGTCATTGCTAATCATTATCTTCCCCATTTTTCCTTGGAATTTAATGCCTGGATTGTTTCATCTCTCTTCCTACATGTCTATCATAATCCAGATGTATCCTCCCCCTACAATGTCTCCTTATGCAAAATGCTGGTGTAGAAGCCAGGTATGGTGGCTCATGCCTGTGATCCCAGTGGCTCGGGAGGATAATACAGGAGGATCTCAAGTTAGAGGTCAACTTTGGCAATTTATTGAGACCCTGTATCAAAATAAAATACAAAAAGGACAGGAGATGTAGCTCAGTGGTAAATCACCTCTGGGATCAATCCCCAGTAGCACGCACACACACACACACACACACATACACACACACACACACGTGTATTTATATATATGATGTAAGTTCTACATGCACAAAATGGAATTCACTGTGAGTGGCCCAGGAAACCAGTTTCCTTAATAAACACAGCTGCTTCCTGCACTGAATATGTTCCCAAAGAGAGTTCATCAGTAACTCTTTTTAAACAACCACCCTATCTTCAGATAATCTGGAAAACTCAGATACTTTTCTATCTCAGCTTCAAAAATATTTTGAATTATCCAATAAACACATCAGTAATTAGAAATGACCCAAAGTATACATTTTTGATTGATTCTTGGAGACATGTAGTAAGTTATCAAGGCAATTGGTTTCTCTATAGTACATGGAAACTTTGCAGATCAAATAACTAGAACTTTTTTTTTTCTTGGAAGAAAAGGAAATAAGGGTGTATACATGTCAGTTCTCTCCACATGAAATATTTGAGAAAACATTTTTCTGTTGAAAATGAAGATGAATATATTTGATATGCTTTGTATGATATAATTTTCTTAATTTTTCTAACATACGTTACTGAATAGAAGGAAAATATTGACTGAGAGTATAGTCTTCTGATAGCAAGCAAAGGTTTGATGCTTGGATCTACCATGCAGAGCCTGTGTCATGCTGGACAAATTCTTTAATTCTGTAAACCTGTTTTCTCATCACTTGCCTCTTGAGTTGTGATGAGTAAACCTTGTAAATATCCATTAATGTGATAAACACCATCCCTATTTGCTTTATTCTGTACACATTTGAACATTTACCATCATATCTTATGTAGCTTGGGTTCTATTTTTAAAATGTATCTGATCCTTAGGAACTATATGGTCTAGGGGTCATATGTCTGTATATTAATTTATAAATCACAAACCAAGGTATGTAGTTAATGAAATGTGTTCAAATAAGTGAGCATATCAGAAAAGGCACTGGAGAATCTCTGGGGCGTAGTTATTGTGATATAAACTCCATAGGTTAATCCATGAGGTTTGTATGGCCATCAGACAAAAAAATAGGAGGTTTTGAAGGGGAGTATAGCTTATCAGAGGCACCTTTAAGGTTTTCTTCCTTCTTTCCACTGCTCTTAATTTGGCATCCCAACTCATCTGACTTGTTCACAAGTTCTTCCATATGAGAAAAGTCCTCAATGCTGATTGTGAATCACGTGGGCTGCTGCTACCCTTGTGTGATTTTCCTTCTCTGGCACTTCTTGCTGGGGGCTGCTCTAGCAGGATGTTGCTCCATCACGTGGAGCTGCCTCTTTTAAAAGTGTGATGTACATCACCTACAGGCAGGTATTTCAGCTGTTTCAGTGAAAAGGCAAAGCATTCTCATCTCCCGGCTTGAGGGCTGAGCTCCACAGACGGCCACACAAGTGCCTCTTTTAATGCTCCAGGATAACTTCACATGCACCACAGGGTTCAGGTAAGTCTGGGGTGATCAGAAGGCTACCTGGTCAAGAGCAGCAGCCTGGCAAGACGACTCTATGCTGCCTTAAAGGCCCCCAAACCAACAGAAAGAATGGAATAGTAAGATGCCACAGCACTAGGACTGTGAAGGAAGCTTAATCTCTATATTTATGTTTAAATGGAAAGGCCAAGTATTTCCAGGTGGGAAATTCTATACTTAGATAGCCTGTGGAATAATTTTGTTTTCTTTTCCTATAATGTGGCAACCATATGGAGAAACTAAGCTAGGGGGCAGTAGTGAGGTAGGCAGGTTAGGACTCAAATTGAGGTCAGGAAATGGAGATATAAGAGTTAAACTGTTAAACTAGGAAGATATATTTCACAATCAGTCATTTGAACCATTTTCAGAAAAATGTAGCATCAATTATATAAAATTCCCTGAAGCATCAAAATATTTTACATGCTTGAAATCCTGCAGATGGTACTCATAAGTAAAAATACATTGTATTTATTTGCAAAATATAACAGAACACATTAGTAACGTCTTATGGGTGGCATATGTGTCCCATTGAAGTGAAAATGACACAGTAATCACTTTTGGGTCTATGCAGTCATGTGATTTGGTTGTTTCATTTATTTTTAATTGGGGACAAAGAAAAATAGGGCATAATTTTAACTACTCTGAAAGAACATTTAGAAACACGGTTTAGATTTTATTTCTACTTAAGGGCTAAGTTGAAGAAAATTTTTCTTTGGCAGTTCAATAGTATGTTAAGACCAAAACAGTTTGGAAAAATTACCTAATTACTTGAATGTCTGGATTTCTTCTATTTTTGCTGGCACACTGAGGAAATTTTATATTTCATGGCATGCTATTCTCTGCTAGTTTCACACATCACAGCACTGTCACTCCATCAGTTTTGCCCAAGATAAAAGCTTTATCATAACCCCCTATTGCTTTAATTCTCCCGTTGCTATAAAACATGGCTTCCTTCAAAGATGATTCTGGCAGGTTTTAGTCAATAAAAAGGAAATTCTTCTTCCTCCAGCCTTCAATATTCCATTTCTAGTGTCCAAACAGTGTCAGCACTAACACCTTTCAGATTCATTTTCCTTTCATCTCTGTGGAATTGGTGTTTGGCAGACTAATGATGTTGGTGTCTTGCTTAAAAGTAAGTTTTCGGACTTCATCTTGAAATTATAAAATCAGAACTCTTTGGCATGAGGTCCAGAAATCTGCAAACTCCTTTTAAATGCACCTTGTTTTAATACCAATTACTCTACATATTCAAATGCTTTTGTTCTCATAAACCAATTACCTGAAAATAATAAATTCAATACCTTATTGAAATATTGAGCAGAACTGTGTAATTTTAAGCATTTAATTTCTGTGAGGATGAAGTCTCAAGTAAAATAGCCATATGTTTTCTATAACGTTACTGTCCTAAAGCTGCCCACTTTCCTGCCATCTGATTTGTTACCTTTGGAGAAACTTCGAGTCAATTTAGTATAGCATTGGAGAAGACAGGAGCTGTTGATTTCTAAGTACGCTGGATACCAAGGCTGTGAAATGTCCTTATCTGCAGCAATTTATTCGCAGGTATAAACATCTGCAATCTGGAAATGATTTGAGTGAGAATAAAATATTGTTAAATTGAGAAATGAGATGGAGGGGGATATATTATTATCTGAAACACTAAAATATTTTCCAAATAGCAAATATTAAAAATAGAGAACTACCTTCTATGCCTAGCTCTATAATTTTACAGTACTGTGAATTAGTCATTCTCAAGATAAAAAGATGTATTAATTTCCTGCCTGCATTATTCCTGTCTGGTTGCTCTTATTGAAAAGCATCAGACTGCAACTTTTGCCTCATCTTCCCCTACTGTCTCTGTGCTCCAGGTAGCAGTGATGCCCTTTTTGCACCGGTAGAGTGGAGAATAACTCCGTGGTTGGCAACCTAGTTATCTATTAACTGGTAGCTTTCTGCTAATCATTGCTCCTTTGGCATAACCAGCCCATGAGATTGGCGTTATGGCTTGCCTGGTCTTTGCTTACCATTTTAGGTTTTCTCTCATGTGATTGATTTGATGTCCTCTCACAGAGGACTTTCCTTGGAAGTACAGACTGATTATTTTCAGGGTCAAGTTCATTTCTTATGTCTGCCTCACTCTAACAGGTTATAAGGTATTTTGAGTATATCTGACTGTTCTATTTGGAAAGAATAGTATTTGGACCCTCCAGCCACACTAGAAGACCAGGGGAATTGAAAAGTTCCCACATTTAACATGAATCTACCTCACTTCCCACACACTGAAATTTACCTCTGGACACCCTAAGTCAAAATGTCTATCTAATGCCCTTGATAGGGTCACAGGTGAAATGTCTTGTGGACAAAATTATTATGGTAGATAACAGCTTTTGACTTTATAGTACATCTCATTCTCTTAGAAAATTCTGGAATATGTTTTTAATATAAATATTTGGATCACCATTCACATAAAAAAACACATTTTAAAGAAACTATTAAAATATTGATATTTAAAATCAAAGACATTTTAATATCTTAAAATACATTATGAATCTATAATGTAACATCTGAATTTCAAACTTGATTCCCTTATGTTTCTTTATTAATTTATAAATAAAAAATGGCACAAGTTCTGACATTTTCTTTTTTTAATTTTTAGATATATTTTTAGTTGTTAATGGACCTTTATTTTTATTCACTTATTTATATGCAGCACTGACTCGAACCCAGTGCCTCACACGTGTCAAGCAAGTGCTCTACCACTGAGCCACAACATTTGACATTGTTTTTTAATCTTGAACATTCTATATGCTCACATCAAAAATGAGTCTTGAGTGTTGTAAAAAATACTAGAATTATCCACAAGAAACTTGTATTTTGAACAAATTCCAGTTAGTGGAAACAATTTGCATATAATATTAAAATAATACATAAAAATATCCATACAACAAAATAACCAGTTTAGTAATTTGCAATAGTTATGAGGGATTCATTTGCTTTCTTACCCATTCCTTCCAATTACAATATGATATCAATTCCTTTTATTTTTGTTTATCCTATAAATTTTTGAAGAATCTAATATTTTCTAGGCACTCAGCTAGATTTTTGGACTTAAAGATTAAATTGTATGGATTATATTAATCAACATTTTCCCATTCTCTCCATCCTTTAGAACCTAGCAACCACTGTTCCATTCTGCTTCTGAGTTTTATTTTTTAGATTTCACATGTAGATGAGATCATACAATATGATACTTGTCTTTCTATGACTAGCTTATTTTACTTAGCACAGTGTCTTCCAGTCTTGTCCATATTTGTGAAGGCAATTAAAAGATGAAATTTTGGTGATCTCATATATGGTATGAAGGGTGAGGAATATAATTAATTTGATTATGATATTCACTACATGATGTGTATAAATATACACACATATATATGTGTTTGTGTGTGTGTGTGTGTGTGTGTATTTTCAATCATCACATTGAATACCTGGAATATATATATGATCATTGTCAATTTTTTAAAATCAGTTCAACAAAAAATAAAAAGCTTGAAATAAAATGCATGGAGGTAAACAATGGGGAAATTTTGAGAAACCCTGGTTCTTCCTGTTAAGAATACACATTTAGGTGAATTCAGTAGCACACACCTGTGTGATTTGGGAGGCTGAGGTAGGAGGATGGCAGATTAAAGGCCAGCCTTAGCAATTTAGCAAAACCCTAGTCTTAGAAAAGAATAGAATATACATGCAGAGGCTAGTAGTCTATTTCAGTGGTATAGTACAAGCTTAGCATGTGAAAAGTATTATTAGGTTCAACCCCCAATATATATCTCTCTCTCGCTCTCTGTGTCTCTCTCATGATATGCATATATAATATACATTGATATATAGTATAAAATTGTTAATATATTTTTCAAAGATTAGTAAATAATCATATAGTGCTATTATTTTACAGTCAAATTGACCTGAAATATTTCTGAAAAAACATATGAAAGGAAACAATCATTTACTGAGGGCTTATTTGCCAAAAACAAAGAATATGCAAGCATCATAGTATTTTTCAAACCTTATAGTAATCTTTAATTTTCTTAATAATTTGAGACTTAGTTTTGATTAACTTATCCAACATTAATCACCATCTTTTGAAGTAGAAAAATGTCTAGTTTTAGAAAATAGATATAACTTAATATTTATGGCAAAAATAACCCAAAAACATAAAAATAAAAGTGATACACTAGCTGGGCATGGTGTCACAAGCCTGTAATCCCAGAGGCTCGTGAGTTCAAAGCCAGTCTCAGCAATTTAGTGAGGACCTAAGCAACTCAGTGAAACCCTGTTTCTAAATAAAATACAAAATAGGGTTAGGGATGTGGCTCAGTGGTTGAGTGCCCCTGAGTTCAATCCCTGATCCCAACCCCCTTCCCCTCCCGCCCAAAAAAGTGCTATACTGGCACCTTTTCGTTAGCTGAGAAAATTTTAAAAGTGTAACAACTATTTATGTAAGCTCTAAAATCAAGTCCCTAAGAGATTTTAAGACTTTTTTCTGTTCCACAACATTTTTGACCTGAAGTCTTATCTATATTGATTCCAGACAACTTAACCTTGATCTTACTGCAACAGAAATCTTAAGGCTTGCAAAGCCTAAAATATTTATTCTCTAGAAAGTTACAGAAAGTTTGCCAGTATCTGCTCTAGCAACATTCATAGACAAAGTACAAGCATGGCTGTGTTCTAATGAAACTTTATTTATATAAACAAGAAGTAGACTACATTTGACTTGAGAGGCCATGATTGGCTAACCACTGCTTGACGATTTAGACTAGTCATCCAAACAATTCTGATCTCACACACAATCACTTAAACAGTTTCACATGCATACCTCTTATAGACGAGTTTACTTATTTATAGGATATCACAAATATTACCGCTCTTCCACAATATGATTTTACCAACTGAACTAGTTTTAGAATTAATAGTCATGTCTGGTCTCTTTCTTGCTCCTGAATCTTTCTTTTAGTATCATTCCCTCCCTTTCATCTTCCCTCCCTCCCTTCTTTTTCTTCCTTAAATCTCACTTGACAGAGTGTGCATTTTGATGTGTGAGCCTCTGGGTTTGATCCCTAGCAACACATACTCATGACCATTTGAATTAGCAGGTTTAATTAATAGCCATATGTTAAGGATTTAATTCCCCTTTTCACTTCAAAATGATAAAGGAAAATGAGAAACTCTACATGTTACTACAGAGGACTCTAATAGATTTTTGCATCTTTGTTTCTTTGCCCAGAAAAAGTACTTTTTCTGTTAATTTTAGATTTGTAGTTCTTGTTTTCAGTTATTTCCCTTCAGATTTACTTCAAGTGGACAACCATAGGTGTCTCCATTCAAAAGAATAGATTTAGAAAAAGATATCTAAATCACAATTCTTGTAAATGTAATCTCAATATTTAAAAGAAATTTGCATTTAATTAAAGTATAGATGAGTATATAACTGTATATTTTCAACTAAAATATTTTACCTTAGCTATTTTAGAGGAAAAAATAAGCAGAAATTTTTCATCATTAAAAATTTGTAGTCTTTCATAAGCATTTTAGATGTTCATCCTAATTCTTTGTGCAAGCAAATACAAAAAAATGTTTCTAATATGTATTTTCATGTACTTCCCAAGATATTTTAAGATGCCAAAATAAATGTTCAAAGCAAAATCCAACAGCCTACTCTTAGGGTTTTATCAAAACATGAAAGTATTTGTGTCAGCAATTAAACAAATGTACATGCATGCCCTTTTGGTAATTCATATTTGTATTTGTATATAATCTGAGAAGCAGAGTGAGATACCAGATACCAGATGGAGAAAAAAGTTAGGCTAACACTCATGAAATATTTGTTTTTCAACTGTTTTTGTTGTTTTTTTCACCAATGTGACCAAAAGACCTGATAATAGAAGAAAAGTTTGAGGCTCAGAGTTTCAGAGGTCTCAGTCTAAACATGGCCAACTCCATTGCTTTTAGTCTGAGGTGAGGCATAAAATCATGGCAGAGTAGAGTGGTGAGGAAAGGAGCCAAAATCAGGAGGCAGAGAGAAATGGCTCTTCTCACTAGAGATAAAATATATAGCCCAAGTCATGTCCCCAGTGACCAACTTTTCTAGCCATATCTTACCAGCCTATAGTTACCACCCAGTTAATGCATTCAACTGAATTAATGCACTGATTAGGTTAAGGCTCTTATAACACAATAATTTCACCTCTGAATTTTTCTTTTTGAATTATTTCACACATGAGCTTTGAGGGAACACCTCATATCCAAACTATAAAATTAACTGATGTTTTTTAACCTAAAGAATATACTCATTCTCTCCAAGTCCTAGCTTCTTCAACTGGATGTGGGGTTCAGAAGAGGAAACAAGTGCTTTCTAAGAACTATTTTATCCCTGAATCTAATTTCTAGCATATATAGTCTAATAGTAGTCTATGAAATACAATATTGGCTAAAATTCATTGAATGCCCTACTTTGGGGACATCAACAGAGATACATACTCTTCATGGATTTTTCTCATTCATTGATTATCTCAAATTCCAAAATTCATGTAATTATTTCACTCATTTTAGCATAACGGATTGAAGTGCTGGAGGAGGGAAAAGTAATAATATCTACAAAGCTAGTAAGAGAAATAGCTAATAATTAAACCCAGAATTCAGTGGTCATAAGACTATTGAGCTTCAACTTTTCTCAGACTATTCAAAGATTATATACATACATCATGTACACACATTATGCATCCTAATTGTAGGATGCCTGTTAACTTCACATTATCACCAGTATTCCCCCAGTATGATTCCTGAGATAAAAAAAAAATGAGGATGGTTTTGCTTGTAAATATTTTAGGTTAATATTTTTAAATATACTTAACTTAAATTTTACAAGTAAAACAAAAAACAGACAAAACAACTTCCCCATTGTGCAGAGATACCTTCCTTAAATCTATTATAGTTGTGGGTTCATGAAAACCTCTTGCTAGAAAAGAGCATTTGGACCTAGCTCAAGGGCTCTTCATTTATCAATATTCATAGCTTATAAGAAAACAGTACATTTCCCAGAACCTGCCTAATTTTAATTTATCTCCATTTATTTCTAGCCAAATAACATTGGAAAAAATATATGAATAAACATTCTATCATTCCCTGTATTGCCCTGTTTTTTCTTTCCAATACACAATATTTTTCCTAATACTCATTGTTTTAGTCAGCTTTTTTTGCTGCTGCAACTAAAAGACTTGACCAGAACAATTGTAGAGGAGGAAAAGTTTATTTTAAGCTTTACAATTTCAGAGGTCTTAGTCGACTAGGTCCATTCCTTAGGGGTTCAAGGTGAGATAGAACATGATGGCAGAAGAGTTTGGCAGAGGGAAGCAGCTCACATTGTGTTCAGAAAGCAGAGAGGAGACAGGCTCCAGTGTCCAGATACAAAATATAGACCCCAAAGCCATACTCCTAATGAACTACTACCTCCATCCACACCCTGCCTGCCTCCAGCTACCACTCATTTATTCCCATCAGGGAATTGGCTCACTGATTAGGTTAAGGCTATAACCCAATCATTTTTCCTCCAAAGCATCTTACATTGTCTCACAGGTGAGCTTTTGTGTGATGCCTCACATCCAAACCATAACACTCATAATTTAATTTTATGTTTGGCTCCCTATTCAAATGAAGTAAGCCAAATTATTATGCAGAAAAAAACTTAGGCATGTCATTAGATGAATCCTATTTACATGTCCACTTTGCTATTTTATACACTCTAAGAAAGTTAAAATTATAGACTGAAGGATAATTTTCCAACAATTAGGAAAAGACAAAAGTCTGCCTTTTAAATTTGATATATCTTATGAAATTTTTAAAAATTTAAAACTGATATGCTTGAGAAACAAAATACAAAATTAATAACCATCAAATTCTATCATCAGTTAATTCCATTAGTATTTGAATGTAGTGTAGTTTTTTACACTTGTCTAGAAATAGACATATGCTTACACATAAATACTCTCATGTATGTGTGTACATTTAAAGATGGATATCAATATATATTTAAGTATATATTTTTTGCATTTTTAGAATGAGGAACACTGAGAAAATTATATATCTAGGCTTCTAAAAAGAGCGAGGAAGCAATAACAGAGAGCAGAGAATATAGCCAGTCACAGTAGACTCATTAGGATGCTGCCACTGGTATCATAGCCACTCACCTTTTGTCACTGACATTGTAGGACCTTTGACTTTCTATCTGCCTTAATTAATGTCCATATGAAACTTGGTCTTTGCCTTACGCCATCAAAATTCAGAAGTTTGCGTTGAACATTGCCTAAATCCAAGAAACATTGGTTTCCTATATCTTAAGTACCTGACTCCTTTGGCTTTCACATACGACACTGGGTTTACTGTCCACCAAGGTTCACACAGGGAGAGATCCTTCCTAAAGAAAAAGGAAACCTGAAAGTTGAGTATTGACTAATGTGCAATATATTTTTGTACATTGACTGTGAACATAATCGTTATATTTATTGTTCTTACCATTGTTTCTGAGCTAGATATTTTAATTCTCTCTCATTAAACCATTGAAAAAGAAACAATCCAAATTTTCATTACTAGGTTTCTCTGAGTGATATAAACTTCCTTTGTCATCTACTGTGACCCATCTCATTATATGCAAACAGTGGGCTACACTGAAAAGTTAACCACCAGCCACACTCTTAATATACAAACGTGGGATAAACATGGAAGAAAGTAAAGCAAATAAATTTTTTACTTTTAAACATATAAAGGAAGAAATATGGGTAGAACTACTGTAGACCTTATGTCTACAACTGGTTGTAAAGATATAATTAGTGTCTGCTTTATTCCCTTCGCTGTCTATTTATGTTTTCTTCTTCAACTAATACCAGAAATGGGTGAGGATGTTTGAAGATTCATCTATGCTGCATAGTCAATCCTAAGAAAGGTATAATAATCGCTTATCATAATATTTGATTACTTTATCACCATTATAGATCATTTTCTATTATGAATTTAGTCATTACTTATTTGGTACTTACTATGTATCAATCTTTGTTCTAAGTATTTTACATATATTAAGCATTTAGTCCTCATAACAACCCTGAGATGTAGATAAGATTTTGTCACCTCATTTTACAGCTAAGACACATTTTGCATAACTTTCCAGAATTCACATAGATACTAAATAGTAGAACCAGGATGTTAATATAAGTAATCAATGCTGAGTGAAAGAACACCCCATGGAAACACCTGAGTTTTATCTTTGTTAATCTCTACACCTTTGAAGATGACCAGTCTTGTTTCCTTTTCAATCAATCCACAAGAGAAAATTCTGATATCTTTTGTTGGCAGTATTGGCATTCATTGGTGGTCATAGATGGTGAGGTGAACTTTTGGTGAGAGAACATGCAAGATTCTGAGGGTATTTAAAACCTCTACTGTTATTGCCATGGTCACATGTTTAATGAGCACATTTATCAGACCTAGGAGAAACTGGAGAAAGAAAGTGACTAGCAGCCTTTGAGCAGGTCATCTTGTCTACCTTATTATTAAGAGTTTGCCACATTCTGAGAACATTCAAATGAACCATCAAATTAGGATTCATATGGAGCAATTTATATCATGTTCTTGAGCTATTCCAGGAAGTTCTTTCATATATCTCTTCTCCAAACTGCTTTGTTACTAATCCTGACTCATGCTATTCCCATTTTTTCAAACATCTATCCAAACCACTAGGTTCCATCCACAATTTACATCAATAAATTTACAGGAATAACTTTCTGCATTAGGATACCACACCTTGCAGAGAGATGTATGATAACACACAGTGATAATACAAGTTTCTCATTCACATCCTTTCATACCCTTTTAAAAACAACTAAAAATGGATGTAATTCTATACCAGTAATGTCTGGCCCATTCTAGAATATGATTCATATGATTTACTTATAATAAAACTGACTCCATCATTTTTCTCCTCAGTGAATAGACATTGACTGTTCTCCATGAGATAACAGCTGAGTATTGAAAGTCGGGCTGCTTCATGAAGACAGGAAGATGGTACTAAGAATGGGCAGTTTGCTTATATGATTCCTTGAGGGGATTCCACTTCTGTTTGATTAGGAAGTCCAATGTTCATCACTCTGAATTTTGGAGTGAGGTAGACAGATTATTCCTAACTCCCTAAAGTCACAATGTTACCATTAATTCTATCACTAGGTATTCAAAAACACCATACTCAAGTACAGGCTAAGAACTACTTGTCAAATAGAGTTAATTGTTGAAGCAAACATTTATTACAAATCCCTACTGTTCTATACATAGTACTTATTTGGGAATTTGTTCCTTTATTCTACTCCACCCAGTGTACCAAAGGATGTATGCTATTGTATCTTCTTGCTAACAGGTTCCTGTACTGCCACTTACATAGTTTGAAAGTCTTCTCTTATTTCCAATCTTACTTTGATCTTCAAAAGAGACATATTTTCAGGTAGTTGATTAATAGCCCAAAGCAGTGTAACTAAATGAACTATTTATTGCATCCAAAATATAAGCCTCAAATTTTGTGCTTCTTTACTAACAAAGGGGCACAAATATCCTTCATTTTGGAATGAATTACCTTACTGAGGCCAACATCACCAGATCCCCAGCAACTTCATTGAAATTGCAGATACTATTAGGTTGTTCTAACATATGTACATTATTAGAATCATTTTATTTTTTGCACTGCTTGGAATTGATCCCAGGA
Source organism: Ictidomys tridecemlineatus (assembly GCF_052094955.1). Classification (NCBI taxonomy): domain Eukaryota; kingdom Metazoa; phylum Chordata; class Mammalia; order Rodentia; family Sciuridae; genus Ictidomys; species Ictidomys tridecemlineatus. Next base: position 152,617,952 of record NC_135480.1, on the reverse strand, counting down.
TCTCTTATGTGCTAGGCCAGCACTCTACCACTGAGCTTCATTCCTAATTTTAACACTTACATGTTGTACTGAGATATCTTGTATATTGGCCCTAGCAATATGATATCATCAACTTGTAGGACATTTTAAACTTTTGGGGATAATAGTACTATTTACAATATTGTGACTCAGAATTGGAAGGTTGCTATAATAGTAAAAAAAAGTGGTAAAATTGTAAGCTTTCTAACAGATAAAATGAATGGATTCTGATCTTTCCTGGGCTGGATAAAAATATGATATTTATTTGATATCTATATACCAAGTCCAGGGCCTCCAGATGTGGCTCCAAGAAAGTAACCACATCAGGAACCCAAACTGAAATTATTAATCAAGTATAAATACAAGTTTCCCATATACTTCAAGTGCTGCCCATGTCTCCACTAGCTGAACTGGCAAATTAAATGGCAATGCAATAAGAGTCATCACCCAGTGTTTTTAAAATCTTGGGTGACTATATCAATTTTGTGCTATCTCTGCAGGTATTATATTGATTTTTATTAACCATATAAGGAGAAATAGTCCCAGTCTTCTACTAATTTGGGATTTGTTCTTTTTTTCCTACAATCTTGAAGTGTAGCATAAGCTTGTTTGGAGGTACATATTTTTTATATAGACACTTAGTACTGCTTTTATGCTGTCCCACAGATTTTGATATTTTGAATTTTTTGTTTGTTCCTGAGGATCTCTTCTCTTGTTATTTGTCCATTTTTCATTTAAGAGTATTGATTAATTCCATGTGTTTATGTGTTTTCATTTTCTTCTTTAATTTCATTATGCTATGTTAGAATGCATGAGAGTATATATAATTTTTATTTAATAATACTGGAATTGTGATCTAGAATATGGTCTATTTTGCAAAAGGTTCCATGAGCTACTGAGAAGGTAAATTCAGCTGTTTGGGGGTGGAATACTCTATAGATGTCCATTAGACTTATTTTACTTATAATATTATTTAGATTGGATATATCTTTATTGATTTCATGCTTTGACTTCTATATTGGTGATAAGGATGTGTTGAAGTCACCTAGTATTACTGTATTGAGGTCTATCTAGGATTTAATTTCAAGGAGTGTTTTTTTAATATACTTGGGTGGGTTGACATTTGGGGCATGCATATTTACTATTTTTATATCTTCTTGTTTGATTGTTCCCTTTACCAGGACATGATAGCCTTCTTTATCCATTTTGATTAATTTTAGCTTGAAATCAACTTTTTCAGATATAAGAATAGCTCTTTGGCTTGTTTATGGACTTCAATTTCATGGAATATTTTTTCCATCTTTTTACCTTCAGCATGTGAATGACTTTGCCTATGAAATGAGTCTCTTGAAAACAGAATATAGTTGGGTCTTATTTTTTGATTTATTTTGCTAATCTGTGTCTTTTAATTAGGGAGTTGATACCATTTATATCCCGTATCATTATGGGTATGTATTTGTGGTTACTGCCATTTTGATTTTTATATATTTAATTCTGTCTTAATTATCCCATACAGGATTAATCTTCCCTTAATCCTCATCTGCTTGAGACTTTGGGGATTTATTTTTGGGTTCCTCTATGTACTTTATCTTTGAAAATTCTTTATAGTGCTGGCTTTATTGTCATGACTTCTAACAGTTTGTCCTTATCATGGAAAGTATTTTATTTCACCAAATATGAAAGAGAACTTTGCTGAGTATAGCAATGTTTTGGCATTTTTTTTAGAGTTGAAATATCTACATTCTAGGCTCTCTTTACTTTTAGTGTCTGAAATAAGGAAGTCAGAAGTAAGCCTTAGTGGTTTGCTTCTAAATGTGACATGATATTTACCTCTTGTAGCTTTTACTATTCTTTCCTTATTTTGTATGTTAGGCATTTTTATTATAATGTGTCTTGGAAAACTTCCAATTAGGTCTATTTAGGGTCCAGTATGTCTCTTGCATGTGGATGTTTAGGTCCTTTCTGATATGGGAAAAGTTTTCTATGACTATCTCATTAAAAATGTTCTCAATGATTTTCAAGTTTGCTCAGTATGTACAGAGTTTCTATACAACTATACAGAGTTTCTATGTAACTCTTTAAAGAATGTCTTTAAAGAATGAAGTCCTATATTCTATGCAATCTAATCTGCTAGTCATGTTTTCAAGTGAATTTTTTTTTATTTGACTCATTGTGTCTTTCAATTCCAGGAATTCTGATTCACTTCTTTTCAATATTTCTATTTATAGAAATTGTCTTTCTTCTCCTGTAATGTACCATACCTCTGTTCTTGTCCCTATTGTCTCCATTTCATCACTCTCTTTCCCATTTACAGCCAAATTTCCTTGTTTCCACATATTTTTCTTAATTCAATTCTTAAATCTTACTTTACTTCCTTGAACATACCAATAATCAGTTTTTTATAATCTTTCTCTGGAATATCACCTTCTATATCTGTGGGATCCTTTGTTGGGGGATTCTGAATTTTAATGGAATATTTGTTTGACTTTTTCATCATATTTTCAGAGTTCCTGGACTTGAACACCAATTTAAATGAATTCTTCTTTCTCTTTCATATGTGTGTCCTAATGTGTATAGTTGTTTTTTATTCTAGAATTTTTTTATGTGAGTCACTATCAAGAGATGGTACCTGAATTCCCTTCCAGTTGTTCCTGCTTGGTGCCTGGTTTTTGATTTGGAGTTATTGTTTCCCTAATTCTACAAATTGAAGTATTGTTTAGGCTCAGGTGGGGCCATAGCATGTGTGTGGTGATAGTCATTCTTGCTTGTCTGAACTGTGTTTTTTAGCAAGATATCTTTCATTTTGAAGTGTCCCAATCATTTTCTAGTACATTTTAGAGGGATGGAGATCCAGGAATAGCACTAAATGTCAATCAGAAATGTACAGTTTTGACACAAATTTCCAGTGTCTACATGACAGCTGTAACACAAATTGCTACCCAGATAGAATGGAGGGGGTCAGCATTTAACATCAGTGCCAGCAATACAAATTGTGGATGAGGTCAGGCACTCAACATCAGGTGTCTATATGTTGCCCATTGTATTAGTTAGTATCGTAATAACATAAATAGAATATGAAGGTATTATGAATAGGTATTACATAAACTATATAATTCTGTTTGATGGGATTACAGTTTCTTAAGTAAAAAAAACAGTGGGGTAGATAAGAGAAAGTTTGAAGTATTTTTAAAAAGCAATCAAAGGAGAGGCAGGTGGTAGGTTGCAATTGTCAGCTATAAAGAAGAAGGAATAAAAGATTGATAGAAAATAATGAAGAAAAATATATGGAAACAGGGAAATTTGGCTGTTAGTGGGGAAAGAGAGTAATGAAGGGGAGATAATAGGGACAAGAACCTACGTATGAAAAACCAACTCAAACCTGTTAATGATTGAACTCCATCTAAGGCAAATCAGACCTAAATAATAAAAACAGCTGCAGGAAAAAGCAATTGTGTGAAGATAAAATTATATATATAGTTTTTTGAACCTACTGATGTAGTAAGTACACAGCACCCCCACATATGTATACAAAATCATATGTAATAGAAAATTATAATACAATAAAATAATATTTAAAAATAAAACTAAAATTTTAAAGAGTAAACAATACAGTAAAAATGAAAATATGAAAAAAAAGAAATAAGGAAAGAAAATAAAAATAAAAGTCTTGCTGAGAAATAAAAGGCTTATTTCCAATGAGGCTGTCAAAACTCTTGCCAGGGATGGATTTTCATTGCTGATATTTTGTGACACTTAGGTGGAGGATTAGGGGTTATTTATCCTAATACTTTTGTGTTCCTCTCTTAGCTGCCAGCCTTTGTGGCTAGGTGGCAAAGATGATTGTAGTAGATCTCAGCTCCCAGGGTCCTAGTATATGGTGGGGGTAGCACAGTTTGGGTTTTGCCTTTCTGTGGCAGGTGTATTGCAGAATTCTAAATGGGAGTTTTCAGTCATGGGAATTTAGTCTAGATTGAACTTTGAAGCTCTGTGAGTGGATGGTGGAAAGTTGGTCTATGCCCACTATCAGAGGGGGATGCCAGTCTCAGCAAGATGTCTGGTTCTCTGGCGTCTTTGGAATAGTCTACTTCTCACCTCTATAAATATGAAATTTCAGGTATCTGCCTTGGAGTGCTAATTGATGCTCCTGTATGGCCACTGCAGCCCCAGTATTAGTGGTAGCTTTCTGCCTTGGGATCCAGAGCCTGAATGGTCCAGGCAAACTTTTCTTGTGCCCATTTCAATTTCTCTTGTTCCGGTGCCTCTGGAATTTTTTGGTCTGCTGTTGGCATTCCTGAGCTCCTTTATCCTGGGAAAGGGAGGACGGATGTCATTACAGATAGGGGGAATTCAGCAGGGGCTGCATGTTAGCTTTTTCTCCTTCAGCAGGAACACAGTTTGTAGTCAGCTTCTCTGGAAGGATGAATGTGGGCATACACTTTCCTGGACCACAGGAATTGGGCAGGAGGTTATTTTCTCTGACAGTGCAAGTGTAAATGGCAACCATCTTCTTGGTACGACAAGTGAGTGGTTTCCCTGATTGTGCAGAGTACCACAAGGGTGGAGCCTGGCAACTGTGGACCCAAAACACTTCCTCTCCCATGGGAGCTATTTTTGGATTTGCTTTCACTGATTTGCTTTCAGCAATTCTGTGTCTGTTAAATTCAGCATTCTTCTCTAATTCACAGGTTACCCCAAGTCAATTCTTTCTTTTCTGAATGTCTTTTTCTGTAGGCCATGCTGGCTCCTTAAGCTGGGACTTCTCTAAAGTATTATTTCTTATGTTTGCATTATATTTCTCAGAATACACACACACACACACACACACACACACACATATATATATATATGTGTAATATAATTTACATATATATACATATGTGTGTGTGTGTAATTTTTTTTTAAGTTTCGGTGAGTTTCTTAGTTACCCACTTGAATCTATCTTCCTGCTTTTTAAGTCTGGTGTTGAGGACCTGCTGGAATATGCATCCTCCAATGTGCCATCTTAAGGGAAAAAAAATGTATTTTAAAAAGTAGAATCCTTTCCAAAAGCCTTTCCACATGTTTTATAATTTTTGACATAGTCTTTCATGTGTCTGTCAATCACTATCAGTATGAATAAGGTAACCATAATTCACTTAGGTGTTACAATTTTTGTCTGAGTCAGACAGAGTAATCAATTTTTGTGAGGTCTGTGTTCCTAAACAATGTTAGGGTTCTATTAATATGGAACATAAAATGAATGACTATTACATAGGTCAGTAGGAGTAGCTGTTACTTATTACTTCATGGATTGTCTTTCTATTTTGGTTTTGAAGAATTCAGAAATACTTCTATACTTTCACATATCCCTGAAGATAGAAGTATTCTTATTTTAATAGGCTCGGTCACCTATTATACATATCTCTTTTCCTTCTGGTAGTTCATTATTGTTATTTTGCTATTTCAAGATCTGTCCATTCCCATCAAAATTAGAGATCTTTCTTCAACGAAATTCTTTTTCTTCCTATGCTATTCTATGAAACAACACGAGGTACATCACCGATACTACTCTGACATTTCTCAAGATTTTGGCTAAGTGATTGCCTTTATATTCTAGAGAGTTACTTTTGGTGACCAAAACATTTTAAAAATCATCTCTAGCTTTTCCACTATTATCAATATTTTGGATTTCTTACTCTAGGATATATACTGAGTAATCTTTATCATTGTCATGTTATTTCAAAAGTCCTCATTGGACAGTTTGTCCATGAATGAAAAGTTTCATCTTGTGTTCAGTTCTTCAGGTTATGCTAGCAACTAACTGCATAGAAAATACTGAGAGGTGTTTGGTTTAGGAAGCACATGCATTATTGGCTTTTACTGCAAGTTAATTCCTGCAGGATAAAGAATAGGATCCTCAGAGTATGAACAACCTTATCAGATAAATGAGACATGATATTTGTCAGAGAGGAAAATTAGAAGCTTGAGGCAACAATAGTATTCCCATTGCATTTTCTGGGGTGTAGCTACTTTCTTATTTGGTACCAATACCAGTGATATAGACCCAGGGGTGCTATATCACTGAGCTATATCCCCATCTATTTTCATGTATTATATTGAGACAGGATCTCATTCAGTTGCCAAGTCCTTGAATTTGGGATCTTCCAGCATCAATTTCCCCAAATAGCTGGGATTACAGGTGGTGCCACCACACCTAGAAGGGTATGACATTTGAAATTAATATCCTGCCATCTCAATGATGGGGTAATACTATACATTCAACTGACACTGGAAACCGTCGGCCACAGGTCTGAACTTTGTTTTTCATATGCTGGCCGCCTCAAACTGAAGTTATAAGAAATACGTGATACATTAAGCACCATCATAAAACATTTCGAAGTTTTAGTTACTTTAGCTGAGGATTTAGAAATGTGAGTGTGTTATTCACTTTCTTTAAGCTATTCAATGCATTTTTAAAGCCGTTACTCAATTGTATTTTAACATTCTTAGTACTTAGTGCTTACAATCCTACTCACTGAATTTTAACATTGTTAGTACTTAGTGCCTACAACAGTGCTACAGCCTGAAGCTTTGCCTCCAATGGGTGACTACAGGCTGAAATGAAAAAGAAATTTCTTTTAGGTTGCTAAAATGCATGCAATTTAGGATTGCTTCTCAAATTGCTGATAAAGATTTCAAGTCTTCTTTCTTCATGCAGTCAGCTAAAGGATCTCAGAATTCTTACATATCCTCAAGGGTCTAATACCAACAATAAATTTTATGTTAAGTAATTTTGGCTGCAAGCAACAATAGAAACCCAAACATAATTAAGTTAAATACAAAAGGAAAGTTTTAGACAGATTTTCATACCAAGGATAGATTGGAAGTTGATAATAGGGACATAACTAAGGATATTCCTCAGAAGTTTGCTTCAGATTGCCCTACTGACACCACAGCACTGACCCACCATTTTCACAGCCAGTCTTCTGATAATACCTACGTTCTCCTGACTTATTTATCTTTGAACATTATTCTGTTAGAACATGAGCATGATAACTAGATGATTTTCTCACTGCCAGTGCACAGAAAGAGGAAGTTACACCCTATTTCACTTCCATAGATAGAAGTAGACCCATATTCAATAGAAAAGTCAATTTATCATATAGATGTTAGGAAGCAGCAACCATAAAATCATATATAAATGTTTATGAAAAATGTCAAATTTTGCGTACTCTTTTGTGAACTACTTTCAGTTACCTCATTTAACCAATAACAGATACATTTTCTATATAATGGTGATATATGTGCCTATTTTTAAAATAAAAGATAAACAAAAGTAAACAAAAAATTGATATGATAAAAAGAAATATAAATGAAACACAATATATATAAGTATACTTATGAGAAATATACCTATCAGTAGTAATATAAAGCTTTTAAACTTTGATATTTGAAAATTTTTTACTATTTATTCACAAAAGCCACACAAATATTTTCAAAAGCTTTTAAGGAAGGAGATGTATATTTTCAAAATTGAAATATAAACCTGAATTTTATTTTTATATGATAATGCCAAAGATACAGATTAAAGTTTAAGAAGTTAATGGATGGTGCCAATTGATGCTATTTGTGGCTATTATCAAACTATATTTTAATACTTAACTATGCAAAAGAAACAGAATCTATTCTATCATGGGTACTCGGTATTTGCTAAGTAAATGAATTCAAGTTCTATAGTTATTTATTTTGTAGTATAGGAACTCATAATTTTTATAAATGGAAATAGTAACAAACACTTGATACTGAAGAGCTTTTAAAAACAGTGCATCTCTTTAATAATAAAAGTAATTAGGTAATAGTAATGTTTCTGTGGATGAAATTAATTTCCAAATCTGCTATGTACATAGCTTACTTCCTAAACTAAAATTTTTTTAAAAAATTAAAATTACCTTATGTATCTGAAATAGTCTCTAAATCATTGAGTTTCATTTAATGTAGTGGGTTTGCTCAATATTATCATGTAAGTAGAAAAACAATCTGATGGCTAATTTCTTTTCCAAATACAACCTAACATACCCCACAGACTCCTCCATGTATTAGAGGACTTAGATAAAATTTGCAAAGAGTATTTGAGTGTTTTTCTAAGAATATCACATGGCCACTTTAAAATCGGAGGAAATTGGATCTTAAAAGCAAAGCAAGATGAATTCCACAGTATGTATACTTTGTACATTAATTAGATTTGTCACTACATTGTATCCAGTTTACTCTGTGTGTGTGTGTTGTATGTGTGTATGTTGTAGTTGTATATAGTTGTATATGTAAAAACTATATTTTTATACACATACACGATTCTTTTGAGGTGCCTGGATCAAACCAGGACTCACCCTCATGTATCCTAGGCAAGGACTCTATCCATGAGTGTCAGGCTCTTAATTCTTTTATTTTGTATTTGTTTTCAATTTTGAGAAAAGATCTCCCTATATTCATTGTCCAAGTTGGCCTTGAACTTGAAGTCCTCTGAATTCTGAGTAGACATACATCAGTATACTCAGTTACTACCTATTATTCATGACAATGCTTTCTAAGCATGTCATGGATAAATGCAAAATATTGTTTCAAGTTTATTCCTCACTATGACTTATGTCTTAAACATTATAATGCATCAGTAATAAAACTCAATTTTTATTGGTTTGTTTTAGATGTATTAAAAATAGTAGATAAAATAAATATGCAAGTTGGTATTTCCTTATACCCTCAAATTTATGTAAATATATTTTATAGCAAAACTATCAATTACAACAACATATGGTATTTAAAATCAAAGTTAAAATATTTGGAAGTGAACATCATCAAATACATTTTAAGGTTGCTTATGTCTTTTCTAAGAGCTAAATGGTTTCAAATTAATAATTAGTGGATGGTATAGCTCTACATCAGTTATTTATATTTTTTGTTCTGAGCTGGGGTAACTATAAGAAAAGTTTTATGATGAACAAAACTCTTGCCTAAATTTCTGCCTCTACATGTAAACTAACAGATAAACTGGCAAAGATCTTTTAAAAAATGTTTTTAAATTATATATTTTCCTGAAAATTTACAATAGAATATCACTACTAAGATCACTAAGCATTATTACAAGTACTAAGTAGTAGAACACTTGTGCATGTACCTTGTCATTTTATAAACAATAATAAGCAATAATTAACAATTTGGGGGACTGAACATCTTTGATTTCTTGGAAAATTACTTTGTGACACCATGTTCTCTGGATTAACTAATTTCACCCTCAAAATAACCCCATGACAAAATCTTGCCAGAAAAACATGCCAACAAAATGGTTCAAAATTGAAGCATACTATTTTAAAGCAATCTAAAATAAATGAGGAAAATTCCATAAGATTGTAAAGAAAGTTGAGCATTAATCAATATTAGAACATTTCAGAAATAAATCTGTAGAGCTCAGGAAGGAAAGAGATAAGTAAAACAATCTTCCATTTCTGAATACTAAGCTAGAAAGAGTACAGATCAAATATATTTAAGAGATAAAGCAATGAGAGACTTAAGTTCTAACAAAGCATATTGTAGAATATTAAAATATAAAAATATGAGACAAATTAATAAAAAATGAAGATAATTAAGGAAGACCCAATATACAAATAATAGGGGTCCTTAAAGAAGAAAACCAAAGAACCAAGCAAATATTCAAACCTATCAATAAAAGCTTCCTGTGGATATTTGAAGTTATGTGTTGAAAGACGATCTCAAGTACTCAAGGCTCTCAACCTGGAGTTAATAATACTGAGAAATACTTTAATAAAACACTGGAATTTAAGGCAAAAAAAACACAAACATGTCATTTGGACGCAAAGACATTGCAAAGAATATCTACTAGAGGTAAATAACCATCAGACATTATTTAAATGAACACTCAATTCTAGGAGAAAATGTACTAATATGTTTAAGATATACAAGAAAGAAACAAGAAATCCATGTGAGGCATAGAAATTATACTCAATATAACTAACTTTTATTGTAAAGGTAATAATAAACCTATAGTTATCATTGAAGAATGACATTATTTTTTTACATCCTTCCTAAGAATATTCTATATAAAAACTAAAGACTATGAGCATTTAATATATGTTTACTTAGAAAATTAAAGCTAAGTGAAGGTTAAAGGGAAGAAAGGACAGTATGTAGTCACTGTATGCAGTGATGATGTACATGTGTAGAGATGAGAAGCAATTAAATCATAATCTCAAACTAGTAAACTAATGAATCAAGCATTTATCCTACCCTTTTGTTATGAACTGTACCAGTGGGAATCAAAATAGCAAAATAGGAGAAGCATCTTGTTATATAAAAGTACTGCCAGCTGTGTACATTGAAGAAATGATATGATTGTCACTTCAAATACAAATTCCTGGATTTAAGAAGAGAGCATTGATGGCTATGAACAAATAAGGAAAGTGAGAATAAGATTGATTCAGTCAATTATACAGTATCTCACTGCTGGTGAGTACCAACGAAGATTTAAACAGAATGGGCTGGTCCTAAAGCCCACTCCATATACTTTTGTCTTCAGGGGGAGGAGGGGCTGTGGCTCAGTGGAAAGCACTTGTTTAGTATGCTTGAACCTGGGATTCAAACCCTAGCACTTTATTTCCAGAAATAAGTGAAAACATGTGAACATATTTAAATTCAAATATTTGCTTTATCTATGTGGTTTGGGCCATGTTGTTACCTCCCCAAGTCATCAGTAAAATGAGAAAAATCATAGAAATGTATTTCACAGGGATGTTGGAAATAACTAATAATGCATTTATAGTGCTTAAAAATTATTATTCAGCATTATAAATGCATTATTAATTATTTGTATTAATTTATTATAATGCATTAATAATTCAAGGGATTAATATCAGTATTTTTGATAACTAGAAAGGAAAAATATTACAAGCAGAGAGAATAGCCTCTGTACTACCATGATAAAATGGATAAATTTTTTAGCTACTCTGCTTCTGCATACAAAATGAAATAATCTCCATATACATACATCTTTGGGAAAGGTTCTGAGACATCTCCAAAGACTCCCAAATACAATGGTGGTAGTCTATGCACAGACTAAAAGGCAAAGTACACATATACATGTGTGGAAACTCTCCACCCACCTCCAGCTCACATACTGTTCACACAACAAAGTTAAATTTAATTGGAGGTTTAATCATTAATTTTAAAATAATATCAATAGAATTAAGTTATAACAAACAACATATGTAGCAGACATTGATCATTAGGCCTAATTTCTTAAGCCACAATAAAATCATTGAATCTACGAAGTACAGTTCTTGTTGAACCTCAGACTAATAGAACTCCAGGATTCTTCTCACTTCTGTAGGAATTTACACTATTAAAATCTTAAAAAAATAGAGATCTGATTTTTGCTGATCCTCCAGGCAAACTCAATATCAATAAAGATACTTCCTTAAATTGGGAAGAAGACATGGGGGTCAGGGAGGGGCATTCAGTATCCAGGTGTTCACTACCAAAACTCTTCCTCCAATTTCTCACCTCGCCCCAACAAGTTCACTTGATCACAGGGTGGATCTGCATTGTTCAAATTTACATTATTCTTTAGGGAATATTTTATCACTATCTCAAGGTTGTTATGAGACAATCAGATGACAAGTTATAGCATAATACTTCGTAGTTAAATGGGTATATGAGAGTAAATCTTTGTCAGTTATTACAAGAAAATAATCAAAAGACACATATAACAGCAATTTGTTTTGTCATTCTGAAATAATAATGTTTGTAGCTGTTGTTCCAATGGCAATCTCAGTTATAATGTACTCTCCCAAAATGGTCCTCTCCCTCTTCCTTCTCCAATCCCTCTCTCCTTCCTTCCTTGCCTACATGTAATATTAATAAAATCAATATTATGTTCATAGCTAGTGTTTCCAGATCTCTTTAACTTAAAAGATAGCATTTAAGACTTATGTTCTATAACCCACCATACCTGCTAAGATAATGAACAAGTGACACACATCTTAAATGCTCAGTTATTAAGAAAGTGTAGCCTCTTTACAGAGCTTGGGAGAGGGCTGACCTTACTTACTTGTAGCTATAATGTTTCCTGGAGAATTCAGAAAAGTATCCACTGCAATGACTAGACATCCTACATGTACAGATCCGTCTATGTAGGTCTAAATGGCACATTTTGTTGGGGTGAGTTCCTATATTTTTAAATTCTTATAATTCACTACCTCGGTGCAATTTAGCAATTAGATGAGATTAATAGCTAAGGGAGAGGCCAAACTTAGACCCAGGACAAGCCACTAGAAAATTGTGAGAACCAGTTGAATGTAACATATTAACTTATCCCCCCCAAGGTCAGTCCTTGGAATTGGATTGAAGAATGTCCCTTAGAAGATCAAAACTTTCTCTTTACCTAAAATGCCTACAAGATTCCCAAAAATGGTGAATTGTCCTACACATTGATCTTGTTGACTAGTTCTGCAACAATTTTCCTGCTTCCAGTCACACAAATGACATACTTTAAAATTGCTTAACTCTTTCTTGTAGAACCCTTGACCTTTTGATGCTGACACCACAATTGATACTCTTTCAAGACAGTGTTGCATTTGGAGAATTTATTTTTGTTTTTCTTTCCAAAAGTGTATGGAAGGCCTCCTAACACCTCAGTCTATTTTAGAGTCACTGGATAATGGATAAAGTATTGTAAATAATAGGATGAAAAATAAGCATAATGAAACATCTTTAATATTTCACTTTTAACATTATTAAGGATGTATCCATGAAAACAGAGAAGGACAAAATAAAGTTGGCAGAATGATAAAAAAAATCAAATGTCATAGTGCCTCTAAAGAAAATATTAAAGTATGCATGTGTGTGTGTGTGTGTGTGTGTGTGTGTGTGTGTGTGTGTGTGTGTGTGTGTGATTGGGAATTGACATGCTAAAGACTCAGCCATTGAACTACATCCCCAAACTTTGAGTCAAAAATTATGAATAGTTAGTCAAGAAAGCACTAAACAGTTGGTTTGTAGTTCAGTGCATACTTGTAAATCACCAAGTTGTTTTTATCTTTCATTTTTCCTGCTGACAATTACCTTTTAGCTTGACTAACAAGAAAGCCATATATGCTAGCTGATTTGATATTTTATAATCAAATTTATGTTAATCTAAAAAGCAAGAAATCAGGCCATTAGGGAATATTTAATCTGGCCTACACTAGTCAACCATTGCAGTTACTTATTTGTTACAAGACTTAGAAATGAGTTTTAAGATTTGTTTTTCAAGTCAGTCTACACACAGAATTAATTTAAAATCTTTTATTTATATGACTTATTTCCCTCGTGATTCATTTTTGAGCTGGCCTTCAGGCAAAAGCAATGTTAGCATGCCTAAGGGAAGCTCTTTAATTTGATAGTGATAATTTTTTTGACAGCTGGTAATTTGCTTATTTACAGCCTCCTGATTAGGTCTTCTAATGCTACAGTTACTCACGTAAAATAATAATCTGCCATTAAAGAATCCTTACTTCCCATTAATCGTCCCACTAAGAAAAACAAACTTTAACTTTTTAAACTATTATCATTAATATGTTGTGACAGGTTTTTTTAAATCTTTTAGTAATTATCTTTTCATGCACAGGATAATGCAAATCTACCTCTTATTGTTGTGTGATTCTTTTTCTGTTCATCTTTTATTATTAAAGGAACATAAGTTATCCCTGATTTTTCAATGATATCTTGCCATGAGGTACCCCAGAGAAGTTTACTAAAGGTCTTTCCTTTTCCATTTTAGGGAAACTGTCTCTTTAAATTTGTTAACAGGAAAACACATGGTTCAAATAGTGAGATTTATATAAATGCATTTTAGTAATTACAATGCATTAGGTAGCTCATTTGCAGTAATATGTTAAGGCTATCTATTAAATATGTAAAGCAGTTGATTCAGATGAAGATGTTTCCAATAAAAGATAAATTTGTTTTAACATGGCATTATTCATTAACAAGTCTTTATTATAACTGATTCTTAAATTAAAATGTATTGATATTTTATCAGAAAAAAATTTTTAAATAAAGTATGATGTATAATTAGACATGAAATTTATTTTCCTCTTTCAGACTGAGGAAAGAAATATTTTGTGTTCCAGTTTGATTGAGGTACAATTGACAAGTAAACATTATATATATTTAATATGTAAAAAAGAATCCAATATGTGTATACATCTATCACTTCACAGTTTGTATAAAATACAATATAATATTTTCTTAAAAATTTTTAAGTAGACAATATGATATTTTTGGCTACATTTAGCCATGTTGCCATCTATACAGGTCTCCAGAACTTAATGAATAACTGAATATTTGTATCCTTTGCCCACCATCTCCCCAGTCCCCAATTTAACCCTTTCCCCAAAACCCAACCCCATTCTGCTCACTGCTTCTCTATATTTCTTATCTGTTTACCTATTGATAACCCCTTAGATTCTTTACATATCTTGGTTATTGTGAATAATGCATCAGTGAACATGGGAATAACAATATCTCAACATCCTAGAGTAGGATTGCTGGATATGATTGCTATATTTTTAATTTTTGAAGACCCTTCATACCATCTTCTATAATGACTCTACCAACTAAAATTCCCATGTGCAACATACATGGGCTCCCATTTCTCTTTACCCTCACCAAGACTTCTTTTATCTTTTAAAAATTAGCTGTCTTAAACAGGTGTAAGGTGATTTTTGGTTGTGAACTTGATTCACATTTCCCTGATGATTAGTTATGTCAAGCACTTTTTCATATATACCTCTTGACCATGTGTATTTCTTCTTTAGAAAAATGCCTATGTAATTTTTTTTCACATCTTCATACATGTACTTTGTATAATGATGAGGGTTTCCTTCCACCATCCATGATATTCCCCTTCTCCCTCCTTTTCTCTCCCACCCCTATTCTCTATCTAGAATTAATCTTCCTCCCTTGCTCTCCCTCCCAACCCCAATTTGAGTCACCCCCCTTATATCAGAGAAGATATTTGGCATTTTGTGTATGTGTGTGTGTGTGTGTGTGTGTGTGTGTGGTCATGCCTGCATGTGCTCGCACAGGATCTCTCACTGTAGAGATCAAAGCCACGTGCCAGATTACCCTTCTCCCTTTGTCACTCCCTCTGTTTTTTTTTTTTGGTAGGGGAAGGAGGTGTTGGGTGATTAATATAGGACCTTGCACGTACTCCACAAGTGTTTAGTCACTGAATTATACCCCAGATCTCCTCATTTTCAATTAGTTATTATTTGGTATTTTCCTACTGGGTTATGAATTCTTTATATGTTGGATATTAGTTCATTATGAGATAAATGATGTGTACACATTTTCTCCCATTGCATAGATCACCTCCTGTTGTGTTTTCTATGCTGTGAAGAAGCATTCTACTTTGATATAGCCCACTTATTCATTTTTGTTGTTGCCTGTGAATTTGTCATTTCCCAAAAAAGAAATTATCATCAAGAATAAAATCAAGGCCAGGAATGGTTGCACACTCCTGTAATCCTAGCTACTCAGAAGGATGAGCCTGGAGGATCACAAGTTCAAGGGCAATCTGGGGAGCTTAACAAGATCCTGTCTCAAAATATGAAAAGGGCTG
Source organism: Ictidomys tridecemlineatus (assembly GCF_052094955.1). NCBI lineage: Eukaryota > Metazoa > Chordata > Mammalia > Rodentia > Sciuridae > Ictidomys > Ictidomys tridecemlineatus. The sequence goes on along the minus strand of NC_135480.1, from coordinate 152,602,282 downwards.
CTCATGTAGCTCAGTGGTAAAACACTTGTCTAGGATGTGTGGGACCCTGGTTTCAATCCCCACTTGGGAGGAGGGGATTAATTAACCTTTATTTACCTTTACTTCTAAAAGTGTTACAGTTTCAAATCCTAAATCTTTAATTGATTCCATTTTCGGTTAATTTTTGTGTATGCTGTAAGCTAAGGATCCATTCCTTTATCTTTTTCTTTTTCTTTCTTTTTTTTCTTTTCTTTTTTTTTTGTATGTGAATATCTGGTTTTCTCAGATTGAAGAGACCCCCATTGCCGAAGTCTGTCTGGGCACAAAATAACCGAGCCACCACAAAAGCCTTGTAGATTCCAACAGCAACTCTTTATTCCCGAACTCTCACCGGCACTCTACACACACATTCTGGGAAAATACACTCCCTCTACCTGGCTCTGTGTACCAATTCTCTCAGAACCCTGAGAGAACTCAACAGGAACTCAAGGAGTGGGTGCCTGAGGCAGCAGGATATGTCCTAATCCTGGAGCCGCCCTATTCCAGCAGGATCCACCCTAAACCTGGAGCCGGCCCTAATCCCTGAGCAGGGTCACCTTTCAAACCAAAATGCCATGCCTCATTCCTACTCAGCATAAAACATTTAAAGAAATATTATCATCTGTCCTCAAACTTTCCCAGAAAGCAAATCAAGAAAGTACAATACAACTAAACTCATTTTACAAGGCCAGAATTAACATTGTGCTAAAGGCTAGTAAAGATACCATAGGAAAAAAAAAAAGTGCAGGCCAATATCCGTGATGAATACAGATGTATACATTCTCAACAAAATTTTATCACACTTAACAGCACATTAAAAGCATTGTGCTCCATGATCAAGTGGTATTTATCCCTGGGATAGAAGGATGGTTCAACATACACAAACCAATAAGGATAATGTATCACATTAAGAAAATGAATAGAACACATGATCATCTCAATAGATTGGCAAGGCATGAGATAGATTCAATATTCACTCAACATAAAACTCTCAAATTAGCTACAGTAGAAGATATGTGAGTCTACATAATAGAGCTAAGGCCAAATAAGACAAGTTAATAGGTAACATCATACTCAATGGTGGAAATTTGAACACTCTTCCTATAAGATCACAAAGACAAGGTGCTCACCAAACTGCTTCCATTCATTTGCCAGAGAAATTAGGGAAGAAAAATGAGTAAAAGTCATCCAAGAAAGAAAGAAGTCAAAATTTTCTGTTGGCAGGTAACATAATCTTATAAAAAGAAAACCCTGAAGTCTCCACCAAAAAAAAAAAAAAAAAAAAAAAAACCTGTTAGAATAAATAATTCAGTAAAGTTACAGGGGAGAAAATATGAAACTTGACTGCATTTCTACATACTAACAAACTATCTGAAAAAAATTAAGAATAAAATCCCATTTATAATATTATTAGAAAGAATAAAATAATAAACCAATGAACAGAATTGGAAGCCCATAAATCAATCCATACATGTGAAGGGAACTAATATTTGACAATGATCCAAGAATATGCAATGGGGTGCTGAGAGCCATAGCCAAGTAGGAATGACGCATGGCATTTTGGTTTGAAAGGTGACCCTGCTGGGGGGATTAGGGCGGCTCCAGGTTTAGGGTGGATTCTGCTGGAATAGGGCAGCTCCAGGATTAGGGCATATCCTGCTGCCTCAGGTGCCCACTCCTTGAGTTCCTGTTGAGTTCTCTCAGGATTCTGAGAGAACTGGTACGCAGAGCCCAGTGGAGGGAGTGTATTTTCCCAGAATGTGCGTGTAGAGTGCCAGTGAGAGTTCGGGAATAAAGAGTTGCTATTGGAATCTACAAGGTTTTTGTGGTGGCTCGGTTATTTTGTGCCCAGACAGACTACAGCAGTTTTGTATAATTTACCTGTGAAGACAACTGGCTATAAGTAATCAAAAACCTTTTGGGGAAGGTTTTTGATTACTTATAGTCATAGGAAGTACTTAATTAATTAATAATATCAGTTCTCTTAAATTTGTTCAAACTTGCTTTGCTGCCCAGTGCAGTGATGCTAATAGGTAATCCAAGATACTTAGGAGGCTGAGGCAGGAGTGTTTGCCTAGCGTATGTGAGGCCCTGGATTCAATCCCCAGAACCACAAAACAAAACAAACAAAAAACAAAACAAAACAAAAAAAGGATAAAAGAGTAACTGTATTTTAAACAATTTAGCTATAATAATTGGTTAATGAATATAAAATGTTTTACATGATTTAGTCTATTGTTGAAGCTCTGTTAAATTTTCAGTTCTGTCACTGAAAGCTTTTTTTATTTGTACTAATTAGTTATACATGACAGTAGAATGCATTTGACACATCATATATAAATAGAGTATAACTTTTCATTCTTCTGATTATACACGGTATATAATCACACCAATTTTGTAATCATATATGCACATAGGGTAAAGATGTCCGATTCGTTCTACTATATTTCCTACCTCCCCCCACTTCACTAACCTCTGTCTAATCCACAGTACATCCATTTCCCATCCCCTTTATTGTGAATTACCATCTGCATGTCAGAAAACATTCAGCCTTTGGTTCTTTGGAATTGGCTTATTTTGCTTAGCATGATATTCTCCAGCTCCATCTATTTACCAGCAAATGCCATAATTTTGTTCTTTAAGGCTGAGTAAGATTCCATTGTGTGTATACACCACATTTTCTTTATCCATTTATCTGTTGAAGGACATCTAGGTTGGTTCCATAGTTTAGCTATTGTGAGTTGAGCTGTTATAAACATTGATGTGCCTTAGGAAATGACTTTCTTAACAAGATTCCTAATGCAAAAGAAGGAAAATCAAGAATCAATAAATGGATGTATTCAAACGAAAAAGCTTCTTCTCAGCAAAGGAAACAAATTAAGAACATGAAGAGAGAATGGAAGAAAATTTTTACCATATGCACCTCAGATACAGCATTAATCTCTAGGCTATATAAAGAACTAAAATACACCAAAAAATAAAATAAAATAAAACCCAATCAATAAATGAGCTAAAGAACCAAACAGACTCACAGAAGAAATAAAATTAATCAACAAATTTATGAAAAAAAGTTTATCATCTATAGCAATTATAGAAATGCAAATCAAAACTAACATTTCATCTTACTCCAGTCAGAATGGCCATTATCAAGAATATAAGCAAGAATAAATGTTGATGTGGGGCAAAAGGTACCTTCGTACATTGCTGGTGGAACTGCAAATTGGTGCAACCACTATGGAAAGCAGTATGGAAACTCCTCAGAAAACTTAGAATGGAACAACCATTTGACCCAGCTATCTTCCTCCTTGGTTTATACTCAAAGGATTTAAAATCAGCTTACTACAGTGACGCAGCCACATCAATGTCATTCAGTGCAGGATTTCTGTTTGCTTCTTTTTTATGGTTTCTGATTTCACTATTAAACTTCTCATTTTGTACATGCATTATTTTCCCAATTATTTTTAGTTATTTGTTTCTTTAATCTCACTGATATCCTTTAACTATTTTAAGTTCTTTTTTCAGGCTCTTTTATTTCTTCTGGGGCTTTATTAATTTCCTTGGGGGTGTTATTTTTGCCTGATTCTCTATGATCTGTGTAGTCTTGCATGGTGCATGCATTTGAAAGCCTAAATACCACTTCCTGTCATTATAGGCTATTTTTGGTAGCTAAACTACCTTCTCTGGTCTGTTCCTGACCCTGAGGGATTGCTTCTCGAATTGGAGTTGATGGGTTGGAGTGAGGGCACATGTCTAAATCTGGGTCCACATTGGAGTCTATGGTTGGTGAGTCTTTTGTCAGAGGCTTGAGTGAACATGGATCCTGTCTGGACCCTGAGTAGATGGGACACTCTTTAGAACCTTGGTCAATAGCATTAATGCTGGGAAAAGGGTGTGCTTCAGGGATCATAGCTGTGCTCTCAAGCAAGTGGGCCTTTCAGTAGGTGTGGAGACATGTAGCTTCCCACCAGGTCCTGCACCAGGTCCTGCTGTGTTAGATCATGGTGTGAGGTACATGGGTAGATAGCATTAGCCCTGTTCAGTGAGAAAGAATGAAGCTGAGTTAGAGAGCAAGTACTATAGACCCATCTCCAATGATATGGACAGGCATGTCACCTGCCTGTTTCCTGGGGAGTCCAGATTTCCCAGGACCACAATTGAGTATGTATACAGCTGGATCATGAGACTACTTCAGAATCTGCAATTAGATCATTGTTGGCAAACCTGCCTTTGGGGCATGACAATGTGTTTTCCACTGGGTCCCTGCAAAGGCAGGACTGTCTTGGACTGCAACTGAATGAAAGGACCACTCCAGGATCCATGGTCAAATCTATTTCAGCAGGCCTCTCTATGGAGGCATGGCTCAACATGTTTACCAGATGTTTTCTTGGTAGGCAGGATTCATTTTAGGTATCTGCTGGTGGGGCTCTAGTTGATTCATGGTTCACGGCTAGGAAAGAGGTCAGTAGTCTTATTACCTGAAGTATTGATGGGCAGGGCACCTCTTAGGTTCCTTAGCAGATGGTACTGGTAGCAGGATCTAGGTCAAATGGGGCTGTGTAGCTAAATCCACACAGAGTGGGCCGCTCTCTCCCAGTTTGTGGCTAAGTCTCCAGTTGATGAATCTGCTACCTGTGTTTAAGCTTCCCTTACAAAAATGACCCTTCTGTTTTTTCCAGCTTCGTTGGTTTTTGCCATCTCTGACCTGGACCCCAAGGCCCTCTAAATTACATTTCTGTCTGTGAATGGCAGCCAACTGAGTTTTTGCTGTGAGAGGGTTTGAATAAGGGACCTCCTAGTCCACCATCTTGTTAACATCACTCTGTAGAAACTAATATTTTGATTATTTTTTATCTTTTTTAAGGTATGCCTCTTCAGCAAAGAAGATTATTTTTTTTAAAGAGAGAGTGAGAGAGGAGAGAGAGAGAGAGAGAGAGAGAGAAAGAGAATTTTTTAATATTTATTTTTTAGTTCTCGGCAGACACAACATCACAAAGAAGATTATTGATGCTGTTAGAAGTGTTGCCTTAGAGATAAAAATGATATAGGCAACAAAAGGATATATAAATGTGTTCAGAATAATTGTATATTACCTCCTATTCCTTTTTGACCACAATTTTGTCTACCATTTGTTGTGCTCTATTAATAGGCCAGTTGTTTGTGTTTAAGAGAGAGTGTATGAGTGTGCAGACTTTCTAAAATTGAATTACAATCCAGGAGAAATATTTAGAAGAGAAATAATATTTAGAAATATTTAGAAATAATATTTAGAAATAATATTTAGAAATATTTAGAAGAGAAATAATCAGATATTTATTTAGAAATATTTAGAAGAGAAATAATCAGAGAATTAAAGATCTTGCCAAAGGTCAAAATACAGTAAGAGGAACATCTAGGATTATAAATTGATTTGATGTGGTCTTATATTCTGCACAGTCTATGCTCTCTCACATGTCAGTGCTGTGAACTAATTCATTCTAAGCAGGACAAATAAGCTGGGGGAGAGAGGTGGTAAGAACCACTTTAGCAAAATATGTGTCCTTCAATCACTATTGCTTTGCTCAAACCAATTTCTCCAGGAATGAAATGGTGAATAATACAAGGCTGTTTTTTAAGAGAGTTAACACATTCATTGTACAAATAACAAATTATATTAAGGTACTGTAATAGGGTAAGCACAGAATATGAAGGAAGGGTAGAGTAGGAGTATACTTTCCCAAATTAACCTTTAAAGGACAAGTGGATGCATTAGTAGTTGGGATTATAGCTTGAGAGAAAATAAAAGGAACGGAGGATGTTCTAGAGGGAAAACAAAGCATAACTTTCCCACCTGGTGTCCTGGTCCCCTCGTGCATCCTTTGGCAGTAATTCTTGTCACTTATATTTGTGCCCAGTGATTTCTTCAAGGTTCAATGGTGTATCTGTTGCAAATGGCTCGTGGTGATTTGGACGTGACAAATATGACTTCTCAGGTGGCTGTAGTTATATAAAATATTGTGTGTATGAAGTGAATGATGAAAATTTTGAATCATATTTAATACATTATATCTTTAAATATATTCTCCTCTATGTTAGCTTTTCACTGCTGTGACCAAAATACCTGGCAAAAGCAACTTAGAGGAGGGAAAGTTTATTTGGGCCCATGATTTCAGAAGTCTCAGTCAGCCCACTCCTTACTCTGGATCTGAGGTGAAACAGAACATCATGGTGGAAAGGCATGGCAGAGGGAAGCTGTTCAGCTTAGAGCAGCTAGGAAGCAGAGAGAGTGAGCATAAGCAAGGAGCCTGGGGCCAGATATCGCCAAGGGCATGAGCCTCCAGCCATGCCCCACCTGCCCACAGTTACACTCACTACAGTACTCCTTTCAAATTGGCAATCCATCCAATGGATTAATAAGGTTATAACTCTCATAATCTAGTAATTTCACCTCTGAACATTTGTGCATTGCCTAATATGAGCTCATATCTTCACCATAACATTCTTATTTATTGGTAAAGTAAAATGAAAGTATTCTTTTTCTCATTTCAAAAACATTTCTCTTTTTGAATTTTCTTATGAGCCTTGAAAAAAAGAGCCATCACCCCTCATGTTTTTCTCCTTTCATTGCCAACTGTATCAACTGTAATATTTCAGAACAAAAAAAAATAGTGCTGCATTGCTATTTAAAATTATTTATTACCTACTTCCTATTAGATTCTTCATAGTGATAAATAAAATGCCTCTACCTTTTGCCTATGTCTCTTCTAACTTTGGAAAGCACATACGTTCTTTATTGTTGGCATGAGTGCCTGGTGATGAGTATACCTTCAATGTCTCTTTGTGGATACCTCAAAATATATTTGCTTGCAATATCACCCTCTTGCCTATATTCCACCCTGTCTGCAAAGAAGATGCATCAACTTCCCCATACCAGTAGACTTTCTCTGCCTGTGCTCTGGGTCCTTTCTTCTATTGCCTCTTGGAACACATAGCTCTATCAGGTATCCCTTTTATGAATACTTTGCTACTAAATAATGAGTTGCATAATGAGAGGATAGGATTTTTTCATTGTTCATCATTAATTCACTCTTATATTGTCTACTGCTTTTTAACATACAGGCATATCTACAAATACTTCCTTTAACCAAGTTGTCATCTATTTATTAATATTGTCATATATATCAACTGCCTACATTTAAATAAAATTTATTACCAAATCTTAATTCCCTCTGATTTGGCTTCCTCTAAAGATTCTACCCTTGAAGAACATCATTGTCTCCAACTAGGATACTCATGCCAGTTTCTCAGTCCTCATTTTTCCTAATGTTTAAGTTGCACTTTAGTTCTTTCTTTCAGTCATGAAATTCCATTATCCTTTTACCCTTTTTAGAATCATTAAATATGCCAGGCATTGTAGTACACACCTGTAATTCCAGCTATTCAGGAGGCTTAGATGAGAGGATCACAAATTTGAGGTCAGCCAGGGCAACTTAGGAAGACTCTGTCTCAAAAAGTTAAAAAGAGGTGGGGATGTATATCAGCAGAAAAGCACCCCTGGATTCAATTCCCAGTACCAACCCTTGCCGCCTCTGCAGAATCATCAAATCATATAGAATTTCAGTAATGGAAAGAACCTAGAAAAGGGAACTATCTATGTCCCCATTGGATACTTAAGTTGCTTAAACCTGGTTATATTTGGAAATCTTTAATTTCACGTTGTTTTATCTGACAACCACTTTCACACTTTGTTGAATTTAAGCTGAATTTTTTTTTCTGGAAAAACATTCCTCTTCATTCATGAAGGAATGAAAATAGCATGAATTTTCAAATCAAAAAAATGATTCAAATGAATTGACTATTTATATTATTCAATTATTTTTTATACAACACTGGAAAAGTTGCCCTATTTTAGCCATATTTTCCATGCAGAAAGTGTGTCAACATAGCATCTTCTTTATAGAAATAGCATTAATATTAAATGAATATATAACATAGAAATTGGCACTTAGCAGCTGCTTAATAAAATAATTTTAATTCTTTTCTTTCCATTAGATCCCTGACAATTTATCCCAGCTCTCCAACTGGGGTCATAATTATTTGTATACTACTTCAGTTTTGCTAGCCCTCCTTATTTCTAAATCATCCTAATGACTTCAAGCTTTTCTACTAAGATACAATTTTTTTCTTCCTTTGTTTTTTCTGTCAATGTCCCTATTTTATAGTTATACTTAGAATTAAATATACTTCATGATTTTCCTTTGACTAGTCAATAAAGTAAGATAGCCATCTATTCCTCCCTCCCTTTCTTTGCCTTTGTTTTGAAAAGTCTGGATTATACTTACCAATTTGACAGCCACATTCCAGTGTCAAAATATTTTTCTGGCCCTTTAATTGACTTCTTTATTCAGCCTCCAAATGATAAAGTTGGCCAAGGACCTTGAATCTCTCCTTTTGCCTTCGTCTTCTATACACTTCCACAGTTTATAATTTCAACTCTCCTGTTGAATACTACATAAATACCTTCATCATGTATCTGCCTCTTGATATTTCTAACTTCCAACTTCCTGAATGTTCTATCACAACCTCAGAAGTACAGCCAAGATCAGAGTCACTGTTTTCCTTCTTGCTATGGAATGTCACACTTTTTTGTCACATACATACTGAACATGAGAGTTGGCTTCATCTGTTTTCCTTCTCATCAGGTGTTCAGCTATTTGAAAAATTCAACTGATGCTATGCTCTAATCTCATTTTTCCTCCCATGAACAACTGACAAGATTCATTCAAGTTGTATTTAATTAATTTTAGTCTTACACAAACCATTGTGAGATTGCTTAACCTTTCAATCCATCTCAATATCTTTTATCTATAAGCCACAGTAGCTGTGGAATATACAATACTTAAGAACAATTTCAAACATAAGAAACTGAGATCCTAACATGTTGAGGCAACACATACTTGTAATCCCTGCTACTCAGGAGGGTGAGGCAGGAGGATTGCAGGTTCTAGGCCAGCTTGGGAAACCTGGCAAGGTCTTGTCTCATAATAAAAATTTAAAAGGCCTAGGCATGTAACTCAATGGTAAATCATCCCAGGGCTCAATTTCTAGTGTTGCAAAAAGAAAACCAAGAGAGATCCTAATTTAGAGTAGCTTAAGCAAGCAGAAATTTCTTTTAATGTGAGAATATGAAGTTTATATTCTCATGAAAAATAAAGCTAGATAAATACCGGTGTTGGATTTACAGGAAGAGAAGTCAGCAAAGAGGAGTTGTCTCCTCACTCTCTTCCTTCTTTTTCTTTGAGCTCTTCCCACCAACTTCCTTGTTATTGTCTTATCTTGTTTACTTGAAGAAATCTGAAACTCCTGTCCACCTGTTCCCTGAAATCAGAGGATTACCAGTCTCAGTCATTGTTTCACCATAAATGGTGATGTGTTAGCCAAGAAGATGGCAGCCAGGGGCATTGGCACATGCCTGTAATCCCTGTGTCTCAGGAGGCTGGAGCAGGAGGGTTGCAAGTTCAAGGCCAGCCTCAACACAGCAAGGCCCGAAGCAACTTAGTACCCTGTCTCAAAAGGGACTGGAGGTGTGTCTCAGTGGTAAAGCCCCTCTGGGTTCAGTCCCCAGTACCAAATAAATAAATAAATAAATACAGACAGACAGAATAGGAAAAGAATATTGTGTAAGTATATGTGTAAGATATCATCCATATCATCACTGATAAGCTGTAACATAATCATTCAAAACATTCAGTGACTTCAAACAAGCTTTAAATAAGATCCATATATCTTATTATTCTTGTGCTTCTATAAAGTACCCCCACCTTCTGCAATCTTTCTCCCATTGATTCATTTAAAAAAAAAATCTGATAGATAGTGAATTAAGATCTTTTGAGGGTGGGGATCACAGTTCCCATTAACTTCTGAGCATGCTGCTCCAGGACCTGCTGAGTGAATAGGTTAGGCTGCTTCTCTGCCAGGTTTGTTTTCTACACATTTCTTTCCTATTCAAGGCCTTTTCTCCTCCTGTTTCCCAGTGGTAAGAGTTCATTGATGTTGGTGTTCCCCCTACGTCCTATTTTTCTGAGTTCAAGAGAAATATTAATGTTCATGAGCAAGAGGCTGATAAACACATATTTGAAAGGTCATTCTTCCTTTGTGAATAGAGTAATTAGGTACCATTTTAACTAAATTGCTTTTTAAGCTGAAAAAAGTTAGCATCTTGTTTTCACTGAAGAATAGCTTTTCTAGCACAAATAATGAATGTATAAAATTGTACTTAAAGAAATTTGAATATGTATAAAATCTTGAGTGAGAATAGATCAAAAGGTCTTTAAATATTCAAATTTACTTTTTTATTTTGTAAAAATCAATCTGAAAGTGTTCCTTCAGATAGCAGATTTTTACATATTATTTGATTCTCACTTAAATGATCTGGTACAGTAGAAGTCTAAGAACACAATTTGTGTATTCAAACTGCCTTGAATTTAAATGTCTCTCTTCTACCAGTGTTGCCTGCTAACAAGTCACTTAATTGCTAGTCCAGTCTTCTGTTAATAACAATACCATCACAACTGCTTCTAAAGAAATCATTATTGCCTACCAGCTGGCTAAAAAAGCACTGAACTGAACACTTTTTGCTTTATTTCTTTGCAATACTTAAAAAAAGAAAAATTCTGAAGCTCATTCACCTGGACACTGGAAATGTTTTGCACATTTGCTCAAGGTCACATAATAAATGGCAGAATTAAAAGGTGGGCTCAGGTAAGCCTAGCACCAAAGCTTATGCTCCAAACTACTTCAGTATTTATTATTACTCAATATAGGGAGTATTCATAACAACCTACAAAGTCTCTATGTGGATTAATTTAGATATTAGGTTTTTTATAATATCACTGTATGCAAAAGATACAGTATTTTACAACTGATATTTTTCTTACTAATTTTAAAACATTATGATCATCATTTAACTTTTAAGACAACAACAAATTGTGATAATTGTTGAATTTGTTGTTTGTGGTATATTTTTCAAATGCTTATATAAAAATTTGTTAAAATTAAATATGTTTATAATTTGGTAACTCAATGAAATTTTTGATCAAAAAAGTCATATATAAAAAGTAAACTCCACATATCCCTTCTAAGTTTTGATGTGCTAAAGAAGTAATAAAAGACAGAGTTGCTTTTAGCTAAAATTGCTCCATGGGAATAAGAAAGAGAAATCTGGAGGAGTAAGACTAGACATGGATTGCACTACTTAATTCTAGTGAAAAAAAAAATATTCTTCCTCAGGTTAGAAGCTGATCAGAAACAGCCATAAGGTAACTTTTGTGTATTTAAAATAACTTATAGACTGCTTTTCTGATTATGTAAATATTAACATTTGGGTAATATAGTTGGTATTCTATATGTCCTAGTCCAAGTTCTGTTGTTCAGATAAAGAACTCAGTAAAAATAGGTGCCCAAATCCTTTACTAAGATGACATAACACTAAAAAAGTCCAGGTCTCTTATCTTCTCTAATTTGTTATAAAAGGACTAAGACCTAGCTAACGTGTGTAGCAAAAATCTGCTCCCGAAATGTAGGCTCTCTGTTCACCTCATTGATTGTTTATTTTGTTGAGAAAAAGCTTTTCAATTTGAATCCATCCCATTTATTGATTTTTAAATTTGATTTCTTAAGCTTTAGGAGTCTTGTTAAGGAACTCGGGGCCTAATCTGACATAATGAAGATTGGGCTTACTTTTTCCTCTATCAGGCATAAGGTCTCTGTCTAATTCCTAGGTCTTTAATCCACTTTGAGTTGAGTTTTGTGCATGGTAAGAGATAGGGGTTTAGTTTCATTTTGCTGTATATGGATTTCCAGTTTTCCTGGCACCATTTGTTGAAGAGGCTATCTTTTCTCCAATATGTGTTTTTGGCACCTTTGTCTAGTTTGAGATAACTGTATTTATGTGGGTTTGTCTCTGTGTCTTCTATTCAATACCATGGACTTACATGTCTATTTTTGTGCCAATGTCATGCCATTTTTATTACTATTACTTTGTAGTATACTTTAAGGTCTGGTATTGTGATGCCTCCTGCTTTACTCTTTTTGCTAAGGGTTGCTTTAGCTATTCTGGGACTTTTATTATTCTAGATGAATTTTATGATTGCTTTTTCTATTTCTATAACCAATGACTTTGGGTTTGAATTGGAATCGCATCAAATCTGTATAGTGCTTTGGGTAGTATGGCTATTTTGATGATATTAATTCTGCCTATGCAGGAGCATGGAGATCTTTCCATATTCTAAGGTCTTCTTTAATTTCTTTCTTTAGTGTTCTGTAGTTTTCACTGTAGAGGTCTTTCACCTCTTTTGTTGAATTGATTCCCAAGTATTGTATTTTATTATTATTTTTTTGAAGCTATTGTGAATGGGGTAGTTTTACTAATTTCTCTTTCAGAGGATTCATCACTGATGTATAGAAATTTATTTGATTTATAGTATTGATTTTATATCCTGATACTTTGCAGAATTCATTTATTAATTCTAGAAGTTTTCTGGAGGAATTTTTTGGATCCTCTAAGTATAGAATTGTGTGGCCAGCAAATAGTTTTAGTTTGAATTATTTTTTTTTTCCTATTTGTATCCCTTTAATTTCTTTCATCTCTCTAATTTCTCTGGCTAGAGTTTCAGGAAATATGTTGAATAGAAGTGTTGAAAGAGGGCATCCCTGTCTTGTTCCAGTTTTTAGAGGGAATGCTTCCAATTTTTCTCCATTTAGAATGATGTTGGCCTTAGGTTTAGAATATAATGTTGAGATATGTTCCTACTATCCCTAGTTTTTCTAGTTTTTGAACATGAAAGTGTGCTGTATTTTTTAAAATGCTTTCTCTTCATCAATTCATATAATCATATGATTTTTATCTTAAGTCTATCAATGTGATACATATGTTGAACCAATCTTGCATCCCTGGAATGAATCCCATTTGATCATGGTGCACTATTTTGTTAATATGTTTTTGTATGTTGTCACATAGGGCCCTAATCTCCAGGAAATATAAAGAACTCAAAAAATACACCAAAAATACAAACAACCCAATCAAAAAAATCAGCTGAACAGACACTTCTCAAAAGAATATATGTAATCGATCAACAAATATGTGAAAAAGTGTTCAACATTCTAGTAATTAGAGAAATGCAAATCGAAACTACTCTAAGACTTCATCTCACTCCAGTCATAATGGCAATCAAGAATACAGAAAATAATAAATGTTGGCAAGGATGTGGGGGAAAAAGCATACTCCTACATTGCTGGTGGGACTGCAATTTGGTGTACCCAATCTGGAAAGCAGTATGGAAATTCCTTAGGAAACTTGGAATGGAACCATCATTTGACCCAGCTACCCCTCTCCTTGATCTATACCCAAAGGACTTAAAAATATCATACTATAGTGATGCATTCACATCAATTTCCATAGCGGCACAATTCACTATAGCTAAATGGTGGAACCAACCTAGATGCCCATCAATAGATGAGTGAATAAAGAAACTATGGTATATATAAATAATGGAATATTATTGAGCATTAAAAGGGAATAAAATCATGACATTTTCAAGTAAGTGGATGGAGTTAGAGAATACCATGCTAAGTGAAGTAAGCCAATCCCCCAAACACCAAAGTGATAAGTGGATGCTAATTCATAATGGGAGGGGGGCATGGGATAAATGGAGGAAATTTGGATGGGGCAAAGGGGACAGAGGCTGGGGGCCTGAGGGTAAGAAATATGGTGGAATGAGATGAATATCATTACTCTAGGTACATGTATGATTGCACGAATGTTATGACCCCACTTTGGGTACAACCAGAGAAGTCAAAATTTGTGCTTCATGTGTGTACAATGAATCTAACAGCATTCTGCTGTCATGTATAACTAATTAGAATAAATAAATAATAATAATAAATAAAAAAGTACTCTAAAAGGTAAACAAAAACAACACTATGACCAGTCTCTTTCTCATATCCTGTTAACATACCTTAAACCATTATCATAACATTCATCCCTTTAAGTAGTAAATTTCTCTTTTTTTCCTTTTGACTTGCTTTGTGTTTTCACTTTAATAATAACATATACTAACTATTATAAGGGAAAGAATTCTTTAACTTACTGACAAGAGAAAACAAAACAAAAATGCTTTTAACATACTAGATAATCATTTCATTTTTCCCTCACAGATATCCTTTATCCAGCATTAAAACAATGCTGACCTTGATGGCCATGAGGGTTCATTTATTCAAGAAAGTCACTATGATGAGCAAAAATTTCATGTATTTTAAATGAGAAAATACAGAATACAATGGTTAACTATTATTGAAGGCAATGCCCTATTAATATAAGAAAAAAGAAAATTATTTCTGAATTGTAGATGTGAAGAGCTAATCTAATGGAAAAATATAATTTCTTCAGTTCTGCCATCATATTGAGTAATGAAATTTTTTTTTTGAGTTTCTTATAAGAGTTTTGACATTTTTTATAAAATGCCACAGAGTGTCCCTGAATGTTATTATTGACTTGCCTTGTTTGTCAGAAGCCCGGTTAAATGAGGGCAATGGTAACATTATTCCCTAAACAGTCCACTGATATTTCAAGTGACTTAGCATATCATTTGTATTTGTATAATCTTTACATGTCCAGCAACATAATTACCTAATGAGATATGCAATAATTTATAATCAAATAGATAAGAATGTGCAGCAAAGGAAGGTGTTGCTTGATTGGATTAAAGTAATTGATGAAACTAGATTTTCCATGCAAGTTCCATGTGGTTCAGTAGTACTATGTTTGATCATTTTGCCATGTTTAACCTGATTAAGTATGATCTGTTTGGTACTCATGAGTACTCCAAACTGTATGATGTCATGCATGAGAAAATGATGGAGTGTAAAAGAACACAAATTTGTGGGTTTATTTCTTTAAAGATTGGAGGGTAAGAAGGGAGGCCATTGGCAGTATATGGTAGAGATGAATTTTATCTTTTTTGGGGAAAACAAAAGTTAGTATATAGAGACGCTTTCCACAAATTTCCTAAGTGTAAGAAGTCCCTAGACTGTAAAGCAGGGTTATAAATAAGGGAGATGGCACAAATGTTGGAACATTAAGATTCTCATATCTGAAACCCAGTGATTAAGTTTGCGTTATGTGTTTTCCTAGTATATTACTGACTTAAATGATGTAGTGAGTTGACTATAAATTCCAAGATGCACAGAAAACTGTAGTTTTGTGTTCTTTTGACCTAGTGAATGCCTTAGATGGCACCATTGCCAACAACATAAAATTTGTTCATATTTTGGTGAAAAACAAGACGTCAGGAACCACAGCAATCCACTGAACCTCTCATCTGGTTATCAGAGCCTTAGGTCACAGGCCTGACTCTGAGGACCCAACAAATAGAAATAGGCTCTAGTCTACTCAATACCTATGAACTTATTGTTCTATATCCTTATATTTTCAAAATTAATCAGGATGACTCTATTCTGATGTGAACAATGGAACAATGATCATCACTTTTGTCATCATGCAGTTCCAACTATGGGCACTGCTGGTTTGCATTTTGTACCAGCATGTAATCTGGTGCAAATACCACAAAAAGCATCACTGGTTTATTCGAATGTAAAAAGCTCATGCAGTAAGTAGCCTGGAAGATTTCTTGAGAAGCATTTAATTTCCTTCTCTTTGGTAAGTTTAACCTTTAAGTTGAAATTTTTCCTCAAACAGTGGAATTGTTACCTTAACTCAAAATAATTCCTGACCAGTCAGTTAATAAAATGGAACTGTGTCCTCAGAGTCCCACAGGAAGCTACTTTTCTTAATCTAACAAAGGTTTTGTTGACTTACTCTCCAAAGGACACAAGGATATGCTTTCTTTATAAAATTACCTTTCTATAGGTTTTTCTAAAATTAATAATCAAAGATATGTAATAAGAGTCACAGTGAGATTATTATGCCATTGAAACAGGAAATGGGCTATAAAGAGTAGCTTTTGACCAAAGGAAAATCCTTTTGGAGTTCAGACACAGTGCATTTTAATTTCTCTTTTGCATTGGAACTTTTTTTTATCCTTTAACTGGCTTACACCTAATGAATCATAGGAAAAAAGTTAACCAATGATAGACCTATATGATCAGAGAAACAATATGTATGCCCACATATGCATATATGTATATATATACATATCTCCATTTTTATCTGAATGTATGTTGGGTACTCACTTTTAAAAATTCCCATTGATATGTATCATTAAAAAGACCTAAAATTCAAAGTTGATAAATGATAGCAGCATTTAATATTTACTCTTGATAGAGGATGACTTTTAAATAGATGTCCAATCTTTATTCTTTCTTAAATGCAAAAAAAAAATCAACTGGATCTTTCATTTACTACGTCTTTCTTAATCAAATTCATTCTAAATTTGATATAAAACCAACAAATTAATGCTTGGACATTCATCAAAAAGATGCACTGTTCACTTATTCCTTTATTGTGTTGGAAATATAAATGCTTGTGGTGCATAGCCCTTAAGAAAATTTAAGTAAATTTTCAGTGGCTATTGTCTTGAAATATTGCTTGGGATATATATGTATTGCTATCTTCTAGAAATGGAACTGAGCTCATATATTTATAATTAAACTGTGACCATGGTCTTTAAAATATTTCAATGACCCTTTCACTATTACACAAACTGGAAAAAGAAAAAAAAAAGAAAAAAAAACAAAACCCTGGGTTCAATCCTCAGGGACAAAGTATAACTAGTCACTTAACCTTAATAAATTATCACTCAGTCAAAATATAGTCATTGAGAATCTCCATCTGCCATGGGCAGAATTGAACTACATAGATTAAATAAGTGGTTTTTGCCTTCTAGGAGCTCACGGTATACAGACAATGATCTTATCTTCATTAATTTATCTAGTTCTTTACTCATCACTATGAATCATTTCAAGGAGTTTTGATAATCAATTGCTATTGACATTTTATCATTTGCTATTGACATTTTACTCCAAGGAATTGACAATTTATGATCACTTTAATCACTCCCCACTCCTCAAAATAGCTCTCAGGTTACATAAATATGAGAAATGTTCAACAAATGTGAGTGAATTATTTTCATCTAAATTGGAGATCACCTCAAACATTTTATAATACAAGGGCATTAAGATAATCGAAAAGGAAGTTAGGGACAGTGGCACACCTATAATCCAAGCTACTTGGGAAAATGAGGTAGGACAATTGTAAGTTCAAAGCCAGCCTGAGCAATGTAGTAAGACCGTTTCATAATAAATAATAAAAAGGGCTGTGGAGGATGTAGCTCAGTGGTTTAAAGAAAAAGAAAAAAAAAGAAAAAAAAAAAACCCCTGGGTTCAATCCTCAGGGACTGCCCCACAAAAAGATAATTTGAGAAATGCTGCGTATTCTTTTACATTATCTAGTTTATTTTTATATAATATATTCTACAATTCAATTTTTAAAAATTCCTGTTGTGTGCAATTTAGGAATTTTAAGTGTTCAGCCACTTCAGGAACATTTGAGAATGGCAGTTTGCAGACTACAAGAGTGTTGTCTGCTCTGTTCTCCAATATAGGTTTAACCTTTCTAAGTCCTTTTTTTTTTTGTCTTAGTGAATAATATATTCAAAATGAAATGAAAACTTTCCATTCAAACAATGCTCCTCAGTTTAAACTCTTTCAATTAGTCTTTTATTTTCTTTCTGTTGTCCTTTTATTAAAGGTCCAAATTCTATATTCTTACTTTTGACCCTGTTTATTGGGACATCGTTTTCTTCCCCAAGAATTGCGTACACAGTTTAAACATGTTAATTTTATGGAAGCCCTGGATTTTATCAAGGCCTCTCCTTTCCTTTTATTTTATTCTTATTTATTTATTTTTATTGTTGATTCTGGAGATTGAACCACTGAGCCACATCCTGTTTTTATCCCCCCCCCTTTTTTTTGGTGGGGGGGGTGGGGGCATGAGAAAACAGTTTCTCTCTGAACTGTTGAGACTGGCTTCACATTTGTGATCCTCCTGTCTTACCTCCCAAGTAGCTGGAATTACAGGTGTGTACCACCATGCAAAGTAGTATATCTTCCCTCTTTAAAAAAATATGTTCGCAGATCAGTGTGTTGTCACACACCTGTAATCTCAGTAACATAAGAGGTTGAGGCAGGAGGATCACAAGTTTGAGGCCTGAACAACTTAACAAGACTCTTTATCAAAATAAAAAATTTTAAAAATGCTGAGAGAGATGTATTTCAATGGTAAAGCACCCCCAGTACCAAAAAAAAAAAAAAGAAAAGAAAAGGAGAAGAAAACTCTCTTTCTCCCAAAGTCTCTCAAACACAAAGGAACAATAGTTGGTTCTAACTTTATTCTCAGTAGTTTAGTGAATATTCAACAGACCATACCTATAATATGGCTTCTATAGAATCCAGTTTTATCATTCTTCAAAACTTAAACTTTTTTGGATTTTCACATGGTTTCTTTACTCTTAGAGATTTTTGGTACCAGACTCTCAGGTTTCCTTTCTACCCTGTGATTTTGAAAGATTTTAATTAACTTCAGTATTCTCTGTCCCATACTCTGGTTCATGCTTAAATGTTTATAACCATCTCTACTAGAACATACTTTTCATTCCTTGCCTACTTATGTTGTGACATTATAATGTTATAAAACTGTTAGAGAAGAGTATACATTACCTTTGCTCTCAGATCTCCCATTTACTAAGCAAATTTAGGCTTCAGGTTACTGTAGTCAAACTACCATCCCCATTACTTGACAAAAACTGATTAAACTGATTTACCTCCTAAATATTGCTTTCCAAGATAATGGTAGGTTAATGACTTTGCAGTGATAGTACCATGGGTGTATACTTATCTCCACACTCAATTTGTATTCATAAAATATATGGAGCTCTTTCTGTGTAGTTATGTTCTGTAAAATGGTTATAGAAATTTTTTTTCTCAGACTCATTGTCCTTGCATCCTTGAACATGTTTTCATTTTTCACAAAGTCTTTTCTGATTTCAGTTTCCCAATTCAACTACCTGCTGACACTGTGTACCTTTCTGATTTTTCTTCCCCTTGTGGATATTTTTATCTCTTTTCCTAATGTTCATATTTAACATTCTTCAGTGTTTGCATCCTCTGTTTCTTCTCCCCTTACAGTACATCTCTGAGCATTCTTGTCTATATTTTTAGCTTGAGTCATCACCAAATGGCTATTCCCTCAAACTTACGTGACTCTTCAGTTCTCTTTGAAATTCACTGCTAGCATTTCAACTTCATCCTGGATACTTGTTTCTATCTGTTTCATTCATTCCCCAGATACATTTAAAATTGAACATTCTTCTGTAGACCAGACTGCTTTTCACTATTCTACCCAGAAAATTAGACACTGTAGAATTTTCTCTGGATTAAAGAGTATCAGCCCTTTATTTTATTAGCTGAGATGTTTCAGCCTCTGTTTACAAAATCTTTTGATTGAAATGGATATAATTTCTAGACAAAAACTTGGTATCATTTGGGGGGTCTGCTTTAAGAATATGACATCTGTTTAAAAGTGAATAATTAGAATGAGAAATCATTGCATATTTGATATACCTCAAAAATTTTGAAAAGCTTTATATTTTTCTTGACCTAATACTATAATATTTTCTTCCTTTATTTATATTTTTGGCTACATAGTAATTGATCCCTGCTTCACATGACAACTATCCTAAAATATCATTTTCCATCAACAAAATAGGAACATAATTGTGTTTTCTGTGGTATGATTTGATCATTTTGCTATGTCATTGACAATTTTACTTGCTTATTCAGCCTGGAACCATTAGACATTATCAGGAGAAGATATGTCAGATATGCTCAGACATGATCTGATACAATGAGAGACAGAAAACACGAAACCTCATACACAGGCAGATTTGCTATTTCAAGTCCTGCTGGAGGTTTGTGCTAGACAATAATGAAATACTAATTCTATTTCATTTGAGTCTGTCAAAATATTTAAGGAAAAATACAGTTAATGACTGCTTATAATTGCATATTTTCCATGATTTAGTATGGTATATTTCTTTTGTTTTTGAGTAGAGGAGATTAAACCCAGGGCTCACACATGTTAGGCAAGTGCTTTACCACTGAACTATATATTCCAAACTCTTTTTAAAATGTTATTTTGAAACAGAGTTTTACTAAGTTGCCAAGGTGGCCCTCATACTTGTGATTCTCCTGCATTAGCCTCCCAAATTGCTGGGATTATAGGCAAGTGCCAGTTCACCTGGCTTTTTGATATTCTTTTTAAACTAAATATTGTAAGAGAACAAAATAATTAGCTTATAATTGATTTGCTTGATCATTTAGAGTTTTCCTCGATTGTGTATCTGGCTGCTTAAAATTCAAAACTCATTTTGCATGCACTATCCAAACACTTCTTGTGCTGGGTATCAATGAACCTCCATATTGTGATCAGATCTCCAGCTGTACAATTCTGTATCTCAGAGCTAGATGATTTAACACATGAATGGTAGTTTTCCTGAAAACTTTTCCTATGATGGGTTGATTTACCATAACTTACTTACGGCAGGACATTTTACAAATTGCACAAGTGGATTCCACTTTTTCTAAATTAAATACATCCCTCAGGTATCTCCCTAGCCAGATCTCTAAGCAAATGGGACTTGTCCAAAATTATAGGACAGGAACAACAACAACAAAAAAAGTGACAGGTGGCAAGTCAGAGGAAAAGAGACAAAAGTTTTAACCTTGTGTAATTAAGGGATTTGATGACTTTACAAAGATGTATGGCCATTGACTCCTCCCACGGCCTTGGCAGTGGCCTATACCCATGAGGATATTGGTTACCTTGTCTATTTCCATTCCCTCTATTCAGTTATACCTGTGATATTTCTGCAACATCTTAATAACTGTTATCATTGCCTTTTAGGCCCTCTTCCATTCAATGTATTCTCAGAATTGCCAGCAAAATTGCCTTTTAAAACCCCAGCTGGTCAAGCTGATTGATTTGCAAAGTAGACAAGGCTATGACCTCTGGAAAAATATCCAGTTTGAGACATTTATTACCTGTTTGATTCCAGATGAAATATGTATCTTCTGTAAGCTTCAGTTTTATTATATGTAAAATGAGGAAGGTATTTAATTTTAAGGGTGTTTTGAAGATCAGATTATGTCTTACAGGTAAAACAACCAACAAATAATGTTATGTTTTATTACCATTAAGATAAATCTCTTCTTTAAAGAATTTTAATTCTCCTATTGTCTCATTAGTTTAGAACTCAAGACCCTTTACCTATCTTTTTGTATTTATCCCTCACAGTATCCCTGCAGGCCTTTCCTGCTCCAACAACATGGTGACACTGTCCCTGCTACCAGCCCCCCACCACACACCTGTAAGATCAGCTTTTAAACCTCCATGCTATTTTACTCGTGTTTGTTCAAATAGTCACTCCTTTACCTGGTGAAACTCTAAGCAACTTTTAAGACCCAGGTCTTAGTTCATTTTTGGTGGTACCTTCCATGGTCAAAACGGGTATTTTAATGGTTTTCTAATCTCTGCTTTTCAGAAAACTGCATATGTACCTTCATCATTTATTTTGATAAATATTTATCTAACTCTCTTAAGGAACTCTGAATAGCTTGAGGGTAGGAGTGTCCTAGGAATAGTTGTATTTTTAACTTAGCATAATGCCTGCCATAGAATAAGGATCAATGCATATGGATTAAATTTCAGTATTTATCGGTTTTCATTATTTTCTAGATCTTTGTAGTCTTATTTTTCAAGAAGTAGTAGATTCCATTACATCAATTATTTCCAATACCTTACTAAATGTCCATTTTCTCAAAATGTTATAGCAATGAAAATTTTAATTTTAATGTTTTTATTCAATTTATCATTTTTTTCCATATTCTTAAAGTTAACTGGAGTTTAGAACTTAATCAAATGAAAATCCAGTAGGGACTACTAAATAGAAGAAAGAACCAACAAAATACTTTATAGTATACATAGTTGTTTTTCTAAAGTGATATATCCTGAGTTGAGATTTGGTTTTGTTTTTGTTTTGCCATACCTAAGTCTTATACATTGTGGTCAAGTACTCTACCACTGAGCTACATCCCAATCCTTGCAAAGATTTCATTTTAAGACAGGTTCTCACTAAAGTTGGTCTTGAATTTGTAATCCTCCTGCCTCAGTTTCTTGAGTAGTTTGGATTATAGGCAGCCATCCCTGTACCCAGCTTGGAATTTTATAAATATTGAATAAAAACATTTTCCCTCTTGATTCTGGTTAAGATTCTGATATATATATGAGTTTGTATAAATTTCTTATGCTTTTTACTGATAGAGATAGTCTTTCTCAGAAGCATTATATATTTAGTAAACGATTATAGAAAACCATATTATCTAGGTAACTGTCTACTCATTGCTAACATGTATGTGTGGGTATGTGAAAAGTTCAATGCATTTACTTCAGCTCATTAGCTGCTAGTGAATACAAAGTTATGGATCTGACAAATTTAAAAATGTTTTTTTTTTTTAGTTTGGTGATATTAGGAAAGATTTTTTATTCAGAGTAAGAAAACAAACAGCAACAAAAGCCACTCTAAGATGGGATAAATAGCACAGTAGAGATGTCCATTTTGGTCATAGTAAAGATAAAGGATGATGATATTCAATTGACATCATACATTTTGGGGGAGCAGGAAACAAGGAATTAATTTTTTCACAGTAAAATGTTTTAGTCTGCTGTTGTTATAATAGATTAGGCACTTTATAAAAAGTTTTGTCTTAGGAGTCTGGTGGTTGGAGTGTGAAGCAGTATGATGCTGCTGTCTTGGAAAGGGCTTTCGAGCTGCGTCACAACAGCATGACTGAGAAGAAAAAAGGGAATCAGCCACATACAGAAGGAATCACATGGCAAGACAGGAAGCCAGAGAGATTCAGGGGCCAGTCTTGCTCTTTTTAGAACTCACTCTGGTGAGAACCAACATGGGTCTCCCAAGTGGTACTTTAATGCTTTGCAAGGGGAGAACTCCGAATGCAACCATCTTTCACTTTCACTAGGCCATGCCCTTAAAGGTTCAATCACTATGTTGGGTGTATATGTATATGAAACTTTGGGAGAAACATTCCAACCATATCCAAACTGTAGCACAAAATATTCACAGGAATTTCAGTTTCTTTACAGTGTAGTGAACAAATAGCTGTCAAACATCTGGATATGGCATAATATACATACACACTATATCCAACAGTTACAAGATCATCTCTGTGCCCACAATAATTGGACCAATTTTGCCATTTAAACTTGGCATATGCTTTCAGAGGTGTTGATTATTCAAAATACCTGTTTTCCCAAGTCTATTAAGCTTTAAAACTACATTTTAATGGCCCCTTATATTTAAGCCCTGTTTAATATGGCAAATGCTTCAGACCTACTTACAAACACCATTAAATTTCATCACTAATTACTATTAACAGGAATGAAATTAGCACCTGTCTCAGCTGCTTTAGATTTTGGATTGCACTTAACAGTTGAGAAAATCCTCTGTTGCTAAACATTTACTGGGGCCATTTGCATTCTGATTTTCAATGAGCTATTATGATTTATATTCATATAGTCATCTGAGAAATTTATTTTTTGCAGTGTTGGGGATGAAACCCAAGGCCTTGTTCAAGTTAAGCACAAGCTCTACCACTGAGCCACACCCTAGCCCTTGTCTATTCTTCTGAAAATAGCACAGGACTTTACATCACTGAATTGGAAGCAATGTATATAATAGCTTATGTTTACAGTCAGTTTTTGATATGTTATATCTATTTATTTAACATATAAAGGGTTCTGTATTTGTCTCCATAGCTACTAGGACAGGAATGCCATGAAGTGAATGACACACACACACACACACACACACACACACACACACACACACACAAAATCATCTGTTGCCCTAATACAAAAAAAAAAAAAAAAGAGAGAGAGAGAGAGAGAAAGAAAGCAAAGGACAATGCAGATCTTAATGTTCTTTAAATGAAAAGGACCTTAAAAGTGTGTGAAACCCTTCTTTTTCCTTCCCTTCTTTGTGGGCTTTTAGCTTGTGCTGCTAAAACAGTTTAAAAGAAAAATGCAAAAAGAAGGCAGTTCAATTGATAAGTGGTTCTGTTACCTGCAACAGAACTGAGGGAATGAAGAGAAGGGAAGGGAGATAGGAATAGAAAAGATAGAAAATGAATGAATATAACTTCACATAAGAATACATGGCAGTGAAATTCCACGTCATATACAACCACAAGAATGGGATTCTAATTAGAGTAAATTATACTCCACGTACATATAATATGTCAAAATACTCTACTTCCATGCATATCTGAAGAAAAAAATTTAAAAATAAACAACAACAAATTAAAACAAAAACATACTAACATCAAGCAAGAATTGTGGATTGGGCAAATTTCACAACCATTGAAACAATGCTTGTAATCTTGCTGCCACACTGACATGGTATGAGAAAAATTATGTAAAAAGTAATATGATAGAAATATATTAGGAAATCTTAACAGTGGGCCCCTGGGTAACTAATCATGGGATAAAACACACTTGTCTTTGGTGGCACATTACATTTTATACTTAAGAATATGAGCTATTTCTTTCAGGATCTCAAGCCACTGAACTCTAGGAAGAGTGGCTCTAATCATTCACAATTTAAATTCCTGTCCTTGGTTAATGGACACTTTAAAAATATATATTTCAAAGTCCATCAAGATGCATTTTTAAAACAAAGTAAGCATAAAAAAAATTCTTCCAAGATAACCAGAAGATGGCAGTATGGCAGCTATTTAGAAATTCGATGGCTTGTAACTTCCATTAAATGAAAAACAGTTTCTACATTTTTGTAAATAGTAGCTGATTTCCAATCATAAAATTTTCTCAGTATAGGAAACATAATTAAAAGAAGACTGTCAGTGAGATCTAAATGATAGCTTGGCCAAAGCAGAATTACAAAGAAAAAAAATGGGTTCATCTCCACTGCAAATAGTGTAGATGAAAGATGAAAGGAAGACAGTAGATACACAACACTAAGGCTCTTAAAGATGTGCTTTCAGAACATTTTAAATTAGCTTGATGGAACCCATTATGGACTCTGTTAAAATTCCAGACAAGATGAGCCCAGATATTGAAATAACCAATTAATTCCATCTAAGCCATTAGGAAAGAATTAAAGGTCATTATTGTAATTGCACAGGTTCAAAACAAACTCCTTACATTTATCATCTTTAAAGTCCATTTCAGCTTTAAAAAAATACAAAAAGCTATGATTCTATGATCTTATGAATCCTTATAGAACAAATATGTGCAGCTTACAAAGAACTCCTGGATGCCCTTTTCATTTTTTAAGGTGTAATCCCATTATAACAAGCACAATTAACTCGGTATTTTTTTTATAGCAGGAAAAAGAAATATTTTTTATACTTCAGTTGGGAATCCACATATTTATGACAATATGCAACATAATAAAATGAAAGTTGAAAATATTGTCTATAGTCCCTGAAAAAACTCTAATATTTCATAATAGAAAACTACTAATATCCTCCAATACATTTTACTATGATCTGCTAAAAACAAAACCAAACCTATGTTCTATTTTCTTGTAAATTTCATAAACTGATGACATGTACAACGTTTTCTATCTTTTTTATAAATACAGTAGAACCTGTTCAGACTGTGCTAGATGCCATGCTTGATATGAAACTCCTGTAGATTTCCACATGTGTCAGCATATTATTAGTATAGATCTGTTCATTGAGTTATTCATTCGCCATTGCTTTACTGCCTACTATAATACTCAATATCATTTTAGGCAAAACTGAAAAAAAAGAAAACTTGGAGTTTCTAACACACATTACGCAATTACATCATGAAAACCATAGAAGATGCAAAAACTGAACTGGTGGGCAAATATTTTGTATGAATGCCTATGTTGTCACTGTAGTGGACAACAGAAATTCTTAACATGCATTGTTTAAGTCCTTGTCATTTTCTTAGCTTGGTGTAAAGGATAGAATAATCAAACTGTACATTTTACACACGTTAAGCTAGTGTGAATTCACAGGATGAAAGTATCTATAAATCAGTGTTATCAAGTAATAAATAGCAGAAGAAACAACACACCACTTGAAAGAAAGCCACCAAAGAATTGAAGTCAAAGGAAGTTGATTTATTCTCCTCTTCTCCAGCAGTGGGCAGCAAAGCCTTAGTTTGGTTTTAAGATTTTTGAGGGAAAAAAAAAAAAAAAAAGGAAACAATGAAGAACAGAGCAAACCAGCTGCTGCAATAGTGCACAGGTGTCATTTTTAGAAATCCTGGGAAAGGTGTCTTATAGTTATTTATTTATTCATACATACATTCATACATACATGTGTTCATACCATGGATTGAACCCAGGTGTCCTTAACCACTGAACCACATCTCAAGTCCTTTTATTTATTTATTTATTTATTTTTGAGACAGGGTCTCACTAAATTATTCAAGGTCTTGTAGGTTGCTGAGGCTTGCTTTGAACCTGAGTCCTCCTACGTTAGCCTTCTAAGTCCCTGGAATTGCAAGCATGTGCCACCATGCCGGGCTGGGAAAAGTGGTTTTTAGAAACAGGAAGCAAATTAGGCAACAACTGTGATAAAATACTTTATAAAAAACTTTTAACTGTATTATTCTATTCATTTTTTTCAGTGATGTCCTTCTAGTAGGTCACAAAACCAATCACTTTTCAACATCTAAACATCCTGAGACTTGGGTAAATTAAGTCTAAGGACAGAAAATATTCAAGATTCCAAGCTTGATATCCCTGCCACTACATTAAAATCAGAAGAAGAAGAAAAAATTATGAACATTTTAGAAAGAAGTTCTGGCTAGCTAAGACAATCTTTAAACCTTTGAAGTTGAGAAATTGCTTGTGTTCCTTTAGTTGTTCCTCAAATAAAAAATAAAATATCCACTCGCATTCTCAACCTGTGTGTTTGAAGGTGAGAACAGAATTGAAGTTCATCCAGAAAATTTGTTTTGTTAAGAGATTTTAGCAACCAGAATGGTTTTGTTCACCTTAAATTTGATTCCATTTGTGATATATTCTAACTTGAATTAAAAGATTTTAATTGCTACATTACTTGTTGAATATTTCACCCTCAGTTGATGGTCTTGGCCTTGCAAATAGAGAAAAGGGTGCAGAAAAATTAACTATTTTGGATCACACAATTTATTTGGTTTTATTTTTGCTTCATGAACTATAATGTTCAATACTGTCCCCACATTTGGTTAGATATACACAAAATCTTTTGGATGGCTCTATACTGTGGAAACTTGTCAACAGACTGAGTCACTCTTCTTTGAGTCTCATTTTTGTTTTTTTTATAAGAGCTTTCCCTACCAGGAATAGGTGCCCTTGTAACTGAAATGTTTTGGTATGCAATTCCTTTTTAGAAAGAATATAGAGAGCCATAAAAATATAAACAATACAAAGTAGTTTACATTAAATGCTAAATGTAAGTCAAATTAAGACAGCCGTGGCATCCAGCCAGCCAGGCAGAAAATATTTATTAAGCACCTTTTCTATGTCAGCTGTGTTCTAGGTAATGAAATATGGAAATAAACTCTGCTAAGGAATTTGAATCAATTTATTTAAGCTTTAAAGAATCATTGCAGTTTTTTGAGTAAAAGCTATAACCATGACTAAATAGAGGATTCTTCTACTACTTTCCCCTTTAGATCCAATTTTGACTCCAGATGATGAATGTGAAAGAAGAGTTAAGTAGTTGTTTAAGCACCTCATTTGATAATTGACATTAGCTTCAGGTGGAAAAAAATATGTATTTAAAATGAGGCGGAATTTGGTCATCACACTGCTTATAACGGTATAAACCAGGTGGAGCCCACTCAGTGGTTATTTGGCCTTTTCTTGTACCTCTTCCACTTTAACAAAATGTTTTTTTCTGATGTATCAGGTTAATATTTCATATTATTTATGGAATTAAAATATCTCTTGCAACCTCTTAGGGAAAGAGCTATGTTATAACATTTTTTAATGGCATCCTTCTGTGATAAAAAAACATAACCAGGACTGAGTGTGTAGCTAAAATTCTAGCTGCTAGGGAGTCTAAGACGAGAGAATCACAGGTTCAAGGCCAGCCTATACAATTTAATGATATCTATCTCAATATAAAACAAAAATTTAAAAGAGCTCATTGGTGGTGTGTTTGCCTAGCCGTGGATTCCATCTCTAGTACTGCTTAAAAAAAAACAAGACAAGACAAAACTATACCAAGTTTTATTATTTTATAAACTATAATATATATAAAATAATGAAAGGAATGAAAGGCACTTTAGAAAAAATTATAATGTCATTCTTTATTTGTGTTTTATATTATAAATTTCTGCTAATTATAAAAGTGATCCACATTGTTCAAATTTAAATTTTCTGACTTTTTTTTTGTAATATTCTGTGGATCTTTAATCTTTACTATGTCTTTGACACTTTTTTCTTTATTTTTAAAATTTTTTAAAATTTTAATTTGTTATATATGACAACAGAATGTATTACAATTCATATTACACATATAAAACACAATTTTTCATATCTCTGATTGTACACAAAGTAGAGTCACATCCTTCATGTCTTCATACATGTACTTAGGGTAATGATGACCATTGCATCCCACCATCTTTCCTACTCCCATTCCCTCCCCTTTTCCCCTTTGCCCTATCTAGTGTTCATTTAATCCTTCCATCCCCAGGCCCCCACAGCATATTATGAATCAGTATCCTTAAATCAATAAATAATTTGGCATTTGTTTTTTGGGGAATGGCTAATTTCACTTGGCATTTTATTCTCCAGCTATCCGTCCATTTACTTTCAAATGCCATGATTTTATTCTATTTTAATGCTGAATAATATTCCATTATGTATATATAGCACATTTTGTTTATCCATTCATCTACTGAAGAACATCTATGTTGGTTCCACAATTCAGCTATTGTGAAATGTGCTGCTATAAACATTGATGTGGCTGTGTCCCTGTAGTATGATGTTTTTAAGTACTTTGGGTTATAGACTGAGGAGAGGGATAGCTGGGTCAAATTGCGGTTCCATTCCCAGTTTCCCAAGGAATCTTCATACTGCTTTCCATATTGGCTACACCAATTTGCAGTCTCACCAGCAGTGTATGAGTGTGCCTTATTCCCCCACATCCTGGCCAACACTTATTGTTGTTTGTCTTCATAATAGCTGCTATTCTGACCAGAGTGAGATGATATCTTAGAGTAGTTTTGATTTGCATTTCTCTAATTGCTAGAGATGATGAACATCTTTTCATATACTGAGTGATTTTATCTTCTTTTGAGAATTGTCTGTTCAGTTCTTTTATTGATTGGGTTTTTCTTTTTTAAGATTTTTGAGTACTTTATATATTCTAGTGATCAGTGCTCTATCTGACATGCATGTGGTAAGAATTTGTTCCCAATTATTGGGCTCTCTATTCACCTCACTGATTATTTCCTTTGCTGAGAAGAAGCTTTTTAGTTTGACTCCATCCTATTTATTGATTCTTGATATTAATTCTTACACTATAGGAGTATTATTAAGGAAGTTTGGACCTAAATCAACATGATGGAGATGGAGATTTGGGCCTACTTTTTTTTTCTAATAGACACAGTGTCTCTGGTTTAATTCCTAAGTCCTTAATCCACTTTGAGTTGAATTTTGTCCATCATGGGAGATAGGGGTTTAATTTCATTTTGTTGCATATGGATTTCCAATTTTCCCAGCACCATTTATGGAAGAGGCTGTCTTTTCTCCAATGAATGTTTTTGGTGCCTTTGTCAAATATAAGATAACTGTAATTATTTGTCTCTAATTAATTAGTCTCTATGTCCTCTATTCTGTACCATTGATCTACCAGTCTATTTTGGTGCCAATATCATGCTGTTTTTGTTACTGTTGCTCTGTAGAATAGTTTAAGTTCTGGTATAGTGATGCCATCTGCTTCATTCCTCTTGCTAAAGAATACTTTAGCTATTCTGGGTCTCTTATTTTTCCAGATAAATTTCATGACTGCTTTTTCTATTTCTATGAGGAATGTCATTGGGATTTTGATTGGGATTACATTGATTCTGTATATAGCTTTTGGTGGTATGGTCATTTTAACAATATTAATTCTGCCTATCCAAGAAAAAGGTAAATCTTTCCATAATCTAAGATGGAATTAATTTTTTTCTTTAGTCTTCTATAATTTTCATTGTAGAGGTCTTTCACCTTTTTCTTTATTGATTCCCAAGTTTTTTTTTTTAATCCTCTTTTCTCTTATCCGTCTTTATTAGGTATCTTAAATCCTTCCACCTGGTATTTTTTCAACTTCCTTCTACAATCCTTTTTTTTTTTCCCCTGAAATCTTATCTAACACTTTTCTCTTAATGAAAATGATATATTTAGAAGAGACAATGTGAGGTAAACTGTGACAAAAGAAAATTGATAAAATAATTAAATTTTGGACAATAAAGGATTTGACTGTTTTACATGCAGTAGAAATGCTAACTTCTAAATCTTAACATTTATTTTTGTTGTCAATCTTGTTATTTACCCATAATACAGAAGGGTCACAACATATCAGTTTCAACGTTTTGCATGCTAAAAGTGACAGTCAGTCTCAAAGAGCATAAGGAAATTGGACATTTTCCCCAAAGCTAACAGATGAGCATTTGGAGCTCTGTGAAGTGGCACTCTACCACCAACCACTGTACTGCTAACAGTGTCCACAAACAATACAGCAGTACTTGTCCTTATTTTTGAAGTCAAATATCATATAAAATAATCTATTTCAGTTAAGTAAGGAAAATATAAAATGATTTTGTAATTTAGAACATGAAGTTAATAAAATTAGTATGAGGAATCTCTAGGACTGCTGCCCAACTGCAAATGATTTTAAAATACCCCTTGTGTTGCTTCAGCCAGCCAGGGATTTCCCACTTTGCTTCTCTGCCTGCAGCATTCTGTTGAGCTGCTCACTTGCTATTTCCTAGGTTTAAAGTTCATCTTCACAAACGTTTGTGATGTGATCCTTCCTTGTACCCATGGTCTTATGTGATTTCATGCTATTATAGACAAACTCAATGACAACACAATTCTACAGGTTCTTGAAATTTTTAATGGCACTAATAAAATTTCCAATCATGAATGTAATCATGAAATGTATGCTATGTATTAATAACCCTCAAAAATTTTTAACTCACAAATTATTTAGGGTAGATGTTTAAGACATAAATGGCATAAGCTGTTTTTCTAGATTTCATTAGTATATGCAGATAGTCATTGTAATCATCTTTTGTGGTCTGAGTTGCATGGCATGTAGTGGCAATCAATAAATGTCTCAAGTGAAATGCTAGCATAGATAAGTTTTTAAGACTGATAAATATGATAATAGAAAACAGGATTAAAATAATTAGCTTTCATATTGATAATGCAATATGGAGAAGTAATGTTTTTTCATCAATTTATTTACAGGTCAAAAAGCATATGAATAATTATAAAATTAGCAAAATGGCAACACTGGAAGTTTCATAGCTACTCAGAAAGTTTTTGAGTTTGTTGCTTTCATTTATATTGTTATCTACTTTGTTAACTTCAAAATATTTTGAAAAATTATTAACAGAAAATTTATTTAAAAAGTTGCCAAGAATTTATACCTGTTATCTTGCCTCCTCTACTGTTAACAGCTGATAAAGTCATAATTAAATTTCTTAGTACAATTAAATAAGAAACAATAGCACAATATTAAATAAACTATAAACCTTATTGAAATTCCTCTAATTTTTCTATGAATATCCTTTTTCCAGGACCAAAACTACTATACCAGATTTTGTTTTGTTTCTTTAGTTTCTGCTAGTTTGTGACAATTACTAAGTCCTTTGTTAACTTTTATGACCTTGAAATATTTAATGAGTACTTATTATTTTGTACAGTGACTCTCATTTTGAACTATGTGATGTTTTGGCAATAGGCTCAGGCTATGCATCTTCATCAAGTAAACCACAAATATAATATGGTGTCCTTCTCAGTATGTCATATAGAGGGTACATGGTACTAATTTTTCTTAATCTGTGAAAATGTACTTGATTATGATAACATGTACTTAGTCTTTTCACTCTATTTAATATTTTTTTACTTTATAGCTTATAAATATATTTGGAGAGATACTTTGGGATTAATCAATTTCCTGCATCACCAAATAATTTTAGCTTTCATTGGTGAATCTTTCCTGCTACAAGTATTACTATCTTATTTCCTGGGTGGTGAATTTTTATTTCTCTTATTTTTTTCTACAGTTATTATTACTATAAAAGAAACTTTTTCACTTCAAATGTTGTTTTCTATTAATATTGAGTAGAAATATGCTATTTCTTTCTTACTCTCCTTTTTCTTTATAGCCAGGGAGTGAACCAAGGGCCTCACTGTTTCCCATTTTTGTTGCTACTTATTTTATGGATTCTTTATGGTATTATATAATAGCCAAAAATTATATATAAGATTATATTATCCAAAGGAGGCTGGACTAGAGTTCCTTCTCCAAAACATGTTTTTTACTAAATTATGTGGGTTATAGAACCCATGTTCATCCAAACTCTGTCCATACCAAACCCTGTCAGAACCATAAAGATATTGTCAATAAAACTTAGAAAAGATAATAGTTTTTAAATGCAATATACATATACAGGCAATGTTTTGATTGACATTGAAATTTTGTTTGAATTTTAAGCTAGCATAGCTATATTAATGAAGCAATATTTAGTAATTACTTTGAATGAGTTGATATGGTCTGTTAGGTTATTGATCTCTTAATTAAAAATTCTTGAAATATGATATTTCATGATAGTTTAATGGGTCTGAGTTCAGAGATCCTTTATGAAAGGTTGCTAGCTTTGGAAGGAAATTTGTAAATCAGGAATAAAGCAAGCAGTGAAATAATTAATAATTCTAGAATGAAAGATTCAAATTAAAGAATAATTTTCCATTAAATTGTTTACTGTGGTTATGTTTATTGACACTTAAAAACATAATGAATTCTAGATAGGGCAGAGGGGTTGGAGGGAAAGGAAGAGGGCAGGGGATTAGCAAGGATGGTGGAATGTAATAGACATCATCATCCAAAGTACATGTATGAAGACACAAATTGGTGTCAATATACTTTATATACAACCAGAGATATAAAAAATTGTTCTCTATACATGTAATAAGAATTATAATGCATTCCACTGTCATTTATTTTTTTTTAAAAATCAATGAAAATGTTCTTCCCAATAAAAGGCATATTGGAAAACAAAAAAATAAAGTATTGCAAACTTAAATTTATGTCACCAAATTTCTCTTCTGATATACACTTTTAATTTTTCTATAATATATTCTGTAAATTATAGATGTTTCTCTGATATGTCAAAGCTTCAGAACTAGAAAGAATATTTTCTAAATATTGTAGTTTTCTATTTCTTATATGACCCTTAAAAGTAAATGCATTACATATCAAAAAATAATTAATTTTACTTTGGGTTCATGAATAGCAATATGGCTATGGTCATCTTATAGGAAACTTTTGTACTCCTTTTAGTTTTCTGTGAATCCATCTAATGTCATTTTAATGCAAATTAAATTGTCTTATTTTGTGACTTCTACATTTATTGTTCAGCTTTATCACAGACTCAACAAGAGTTTTTATTCTAAAATTCGGAATCACTAATGGTTTTGCAGCTAACCTATGCCTTCAGTCTTGGTCAGTTGCCTTAAGCATTACTTGTGAATGCACTGAGCTGATAAATGCTTTGGTTCATTTTACTCTTGAATAAACCATGTTTAAACAACAACAAAAAAAAAGGTGGGGGTGGGTGGGAAGGGAAGCAGGCAAAAAATAATAATAATTACCTTAGCTTAAAATGAAAATGATTTGATTGCACCCTAATCCTTGGCAAAATATAATGAAATAAGGCTCTGTAGCAGAAGGCAGGGGAGACATCACAGGTTATGAGATAGTTTCCTTGTGTCTCTATTTTAGGATTTCCTTGGATTATCC
Source organism: Ictidomys tridecemlineatus (assembly GCF_052094955.1). Lineage (NCBI taxonomy): Eukaryota > Metazoa > Chordata > Mammalia > Rodentia > Sciuridae > Ictidomys > Ictidomys tridecemlineatus. The sequence goes on along the minus strand of NC_135480.1, from coordinate 152,568,136 downwards.
AACTCTATTTTATTCCACATTATCAGTTTGATAACATTATATTAAAAATGTAAATCTTTGTTTAATTATGATTCCTTCCCAACTATTCCTCAATATTCCCAGTGTCATCTTTTCACATTACCTTTTAATTTGTGAGTTCATCAGGAAGAATAGTGTACCCTGACATATAAAAGATTACTCCTCAAGACTCCGTAGGCTGACAAAGCTTGTGTTGAAAGGAGAAACCTAATGAAAAGAAAGATTCTATTCCTTCTATTTAAATTATTAGCTCAGATAATTTATGCAAGAGAAATGAAAATTTTCTTCTCATCACACAGTAAAATATACCTATTCTAAAAACTCACTAAAAGGAAATATACAAAATGCATGTATCCTAAAATGGGCAAAAGCATTATTTGATAATATAACATACACACAGTCTAAAACCAACATCTGTTCTTTTAGAAATAACCTTTAGGAATCATTGTTGCATGAGAGAATATTTAATAATATTCTTTTCTCAGTTAAAAAAAATCTGAAATCATCCCCAGTAACATTTAAACAAAATGATGAAGCATACATATCAACATTAAATGATAAGTTCCATGATGACTTGGTTATTTACCTTTATGTATTTAAAATATTTGACTTCATATTCTGGGGCTAGTGAACTAACCACTGTGTCAGTCAACAGGTGTTTATAAATTATGTATCATTTAAGTAGCTGTAAGCATAGTAAATTCCATAGAAGTAGATATATTGACCACACACACACACACACACACACACACACACACACACACACACACACAAATGATTACCTTGTGAGGATTTCCTGAATATTCAAAATAGCATTTAGATTTCAAATTGTGAGTTGTTTGTTATATAATGAAGTTTTGTAATCTGAGAATTTTATAGAGCATCCCAATTAAGAAAGTGAAATCATGAGTCAAACTTTTGTCTTTATATTCCACATGAATCGCCTAGATCTAGTTATGCTGTGCTATAGTTTGGATATAAGGTATCCCCCAAAAGCTCATGTTAGACAATGCAGGAATGTTCAGAATGTTTACAGTCCAATGGTTAGATTATGAGAGCTGTAACATAATCAGTTGATTAGTACTTTCAATGCAATGATAATTTGATAGGACTATTGTATTGGGTGGTAATTGTTGGCAGTGAGTGACTAAAGGAGGTAGGTTACTAGAGATGTGCCTCTGAGGTTTTTATTTTGTCCTGGGGCCTTGATATGTCTCTTACTCTGCTTTTTGGCTGTCCTGAGCTCTACAGTTTTCTTCTTCCACACCCTTCCAGCATGAGTCCCACATAAACAATTCCTCCTGTAAACTGTTCTAGCATTTTGGTCTGAAAAGTGAAAAGCTGACTAACCCATTCTCTTTGCAAAAGTTCTTGCCCAGGGATAGCACAATCATATGAAATGATTACTGGACCTATAGTTCAGAGCAGAGGAGCCCAGTTTTAGGTCTGCTACTAATGCTCTGTGGAAGCCAGGGAAAGTTCCTCAACTTTTCTTAACCTAGTTTCTTCATCTGTTAATGAGAAGTATAGAAAGCATTGTTTTAATTTTCCCCAAGTAAATTTATAACTTTTGAAATATAAATGTGTTCCTTCAACAGATAGCCTATGAATTAGTGAACAAGCTCAGTAGTGCAAATTGTGATCAAGTGGTTTGAAGGGGTTGGAAATTCTAAGAATTTCCATTTCACCTGTCATTTAAATTAAAATATAGCTTTAATTATGTTTTTAAGATACATATAAGACAGACTGGCATGGTGGCACATCTCTGTAAATCTGGGTGCTCAGGAGGCTGAGGCAAAAGCATAAGAAGTTGGAGGCTAGCCCGGGCAGCTTAGCTAGAACTTATCCTAAAGAAATAAATAAAATCGGCGTGAGATATAACTCAGAGTTACAGTGCCCCTGGATTCAATCCCTAGTGCTTAAAAAAAAGTGTGTGTCTTAGATATATGTAAGACATTACATATTATGATATTCAGGAAGTCTTTACTGAAATACATACCATGCCATGTTCTCTCTCACATACATACACATACTATGATAGTAGAATATTATGAAAATTCCTAAGGAAAAAAACCATCAAATAACTACTGGGAGTTAGAAAATACTTCTGAAGATAGGTACTCAAATAGAGATCTAAAAAATGTGGAAGTTTGTCAAGAGATAATAAAGAAGTATCTAGGAATAGGGAATATGTAGATGTCTTCTGGACATGGAAGTTAAGATCATATTGTTCAGGGATGAACCATTTTTATCTCAAGTTTATTTTTTTATTTTTTGGCAGTTAGACATTCAGGTCTATGTGAGTGCCCATACATACATATGTGATTGTATGTGTTTTTGGAATGCATTATAGGAAAATGGTTCCAGTTATTGTAAAATATTTTTCTTGTCTAATTGTGTATTCTAGACTTAGAAAGTTAAATATCTATTTTGATCATCTAATTTCATAGAAGATCTGAAGTACAGAGAGTATAGTCTTTGTGGCATTTGACTTTCAGTTCCAATGTTCTTATAATACTGGTAAGCTATGGCAGTACATGTGTTTGAAAATGTGAACTTGTACCTGGCAAGCTATGTATTTGTAAAGCTCATCTTTAGTGGTGTCCTGACTAGCCTCACGTGGATGCTCAATTTAAAAAGTATTTTTAGATAATGACTAGAAAACTGATTCCTTGAATTTATGCCTTTCAACGAGAAAGTATGTACTGACTATTTGGAATATGTGTGCATAAAATTAGCTGGCTATTATCTAGTTTAGAATGAGATCCACTGTCTGGGGTGCTATGAAGTGGAAGTGAACAGTAGTTGGAAAGAAGATATAAATGGTGCTTTACCAGGCTATATTGATCTTCCTTTTTGTTTTCACTTTAAGTTTTTGAAAAAAAGTAATTTTAAAGAAAAGGGAAAGTCTAGTGAAAGTCACCATCTTTATCCTAACACAGTATGGCTCATAAGGTTATTAAACTATCATGCTCAGAGAAGAGTGGACTATATTTTTGGACTCAGTACACACAAAAGAGAGACAAATCATAAATTTTACTAAGAAACCTATTGTTTATTCTTTTATCCATCCATTCTGCAAATATTTTCTGAGTGCTTTTTACATGCCAGGCATCATGCTAGGTGCTCTGGATACAACAAATCAAAAAGCAAAGCCCTTTCTGTGTAAGAACTGACAAAAGTTTTGAAAGAGGTACACCAGTAAAGCAGAAATTGCAGTACAGAGTAGCAATTGTGGTGTTTTAGAAAGAAAGAGAATTAGGAAAAGAATGTAGAAAACACACAGAGAGTGAAGATAGAATATTCAGTGAACAGCAAAGGATTTGGGTTTCTGGGAACGGACTGATGATATAACTGAATAAAGAGAGATGAGATCCCTGATCCAGACAGGAGCTTCATGAAATGCCTATATCAAGAAGTTCATAAATTAACCAAGGGGATGTGAAGCTGTTGGAGAACCTTAGTGGGAGGATGATGTAAGCAGAGCTCACTTTTTGGATAATCTATAATAGAATGAACAATATTTTGGTTGAGAATAAAATTCTGTTTAGAGAATTCTAGCCTCTGTGTATTATTTAACCATTCTTCCCATCAAAAGAAAGTTTATGTATAGCATCCTTTCCAAGATAAATAACTCCTTAGATTGTAATTCTAATTATTTCCACCTAGGAGAAAGGAATTGGGTCAAACAGGTTAAATGACTTGCCCAAAGCCAGAGAGTTTCAGACAAAACTAGAATTTCAGACCCTGGTCTCCTTCTTCTCAAAAAACATGTGTTAAAATTCACAAGGACCCAGTCCTTCAGCTTCAGAGAAATATTTTAACTAAAGTATTAATTATGATGTGTCTGTGTCAGCAGTACCATAAAGCAAGTGACCTTCATGGATAAGACTCTCTGTGGTTAAAATTAAAAGACAAAGTAAAATGGGATCCGATTATTAATGTAATTAGTTGATGATCTTGTAGAGTGACAGGTACATAAATGCCTATTATTGACTGATGATAATGGAGCATTCAAATCTCCAAACCTGTGCTCAAGTCCAGCTCTCAGAAATAATGAGGTACCCATTTCCTCCTTCCTGCCTCCTCGCAAGATGCTAATGCTGCATTCCCAATAATGATGTGCAAACTAAGAATGCTGTCAATGCCACCGTTGATCCATATTAATTCCACTATTATTTTGTTTTTGTTGTTTGGTTTTTAAGAGGAAGTGTTTATGAGATTCTACCAGGAAAAGGATATCATGATTAACAGTTCTTCAAGTTTGCCAGATTCACTAAAGGTACATAAAAGAAATATATTTAGGCTTTGGTCTTCTGTTGTGTTTGGCATTTACTGAGAATTAAAAAAAAAAAACTCTCAAAGCTTCTATTGGAGTTCTTCTATTATATTTTCAGGCACTGCATTATTTAAATATAACTAGTAGCTCCTATATAGAAATAAATTTTTGTAAGGACAGTATTCAGGTGAGTGGGCTTAGTTGGCTATTGAATTTGATAATATTCACAATGAGGTTATTCAATCATCATCTCCAGTCAGGAAAAAATGATTTACCCAAGAACTCAGTTTAATAAATGATAGACCTAGTGCTCAAACACTAGGAAACAGATCCCAAGTCATCACACTGTTTTAAAACAAATTTGTATTTCCACCAGTGCTCTATTATTTGGGAAGAAATTATTATTATTATTATTATTATTATTATTATTATTATTATGTGTATGTGTACTGAGAATTGAACCCCCCAGGGGTACTTGACAAAGGAGCAACCTCCCCAGCCCTTTTTAATTTTTTTTTTCCAATTTGAGACAGGGTCTTGCTAAGTTGTTTAGGGCATCATTAGATTGCCGAGGCTGACCTTAAATTTGTGATCCACCTGCCTCAATCTTCCAGTTGCTGAGATAACAGATTACAGGTGGCAACCCCTTTGCCTGGTTTTGGACATAAAGAATTTCTTAAAGGGACTTAATTTTCTGAGAAGTGTATGTGTATGTATTTAAGCATATTTTGTTTCACTCTATGGGTATAATAGAGGCAGGTCACTTCAAAGTGCATGTGTGCACATGTATGCACACACACATGCACACTCTGTCTCCCAGCCCCACAGATATGAAATTTGGGAAAATGGATTGTTAGATAAATTTTGCTCTAGGGAAATGGAATGGAAGTCAGTCTTTAAGTGTTTTAATGATAATGAAGAACAAAGTAGCATGTGTTAATTCAAAGTAGGGCAGCTGTGGGGCACACAGTGAGAGAATGTCTCTAACTCCTGATGTCCATGGTGTCACCAGGGCAACTTAACTCTGAGCAAAGCAGATTAGTTGGCTACTCACCTAGGTGGGTCCTGCTTATTTCTCATGTTTATAGAAGGTTATCACCTTACACTTGTGAAATAAAATATTGATCCTGTTTTTAAAAGTAATATATTCTCATAGTAGGAAAAAAAATACAAAATGAAGAAAATCACCACCAAAAAGTATTTTCATCCAAGATCTTTTCTGTGTACTGAACCCAAAGGGTTTTGCACCTGTGTGTTCACAGTTTATAAAATGAATCAGGTGATGGAATGTTCTAGGCACCCTGGTATCAGTCTAGCCCCAGGAATAAAAATTGACATTTCTGACCATGTGCCCTATATAATGCTTTTTTAATTTCTGAAAATTCTAAAATTGCTGAATTCTCACTTGGAAATCATCATACAATAAGGTTTAAAATATTCCATCCCCGATAACAAGGGGATGGAGCAGGGTGGGGCACATTCTTTATTCTTTGTCTTATGCCATGTGACACTTTGTGATACTTCTGTTAAGGAATTAAGGAAGATTACTTTTTGATCCTCCAAATGAGAAAGGAAGAGTTGTAATTGCATGTCATTAATGCCAGTCTCTGTAGATGTAATAGAGGCAGGTCACTTCAAGAGCAAAGCAGTTACCACCTTGTATTCACAGATTCTAACACTAGAAAATCTTTTTCTCTTGCCCCTGTTAAGATGATGAACTGATGCTGAAAACCCCTTAGAATTTATATCTACTTCTGAGAATATGGAATGTTTTTCTGACAAATTAAATATATATATATAAATATATATTAATATATGTTTATATATTTATATATATATTAATATATATTTATATATACTAATATATATATTTAAAATATATATTTTTTTGAGGTGGGGACAGAGGAGGAGGGAAGAAGGATAAGAGAGTAAACAGAATTCCTGGATTTCTTGGCATAGATTTATACAGTGGAATCCTTTTAGATCCTATCTGTTCATCTAAAGTTGTAAAATTCATTGATACTCTTATGCCATTGAATTATCTTTGGAAACACAGATCACAAATAAAAGCTCCATACTTCCTATGTGCTGTGGGAGCAGCACAGTTTATCTAATCTAAGACATTTAGCTTGTTTCTTTTGGAGGTAATGGAGATAGCATAAATAGTACTGAAATGGATTATCAGAGTTCATAAATGCCTTTGTGAATATATCCTTTTTAGTCATTCTCAGAGATGAAATAACTGGTAAAAGAGAGCAGATTTTTTGTGTATGGTACTAGGGCATGAACCCAGTTCTCCTCTGTCATGGAGCTACACCCTCAGCCCTTTTGGGTTTTTATTTTGAGACAGTGTCTAACTAAATTGTCCAGGCTGTTCAAGAACTCCCAATTCTTCTGCCCCAGCCTCCTGGATAGCTGTGGGTTACAGGCATGCACCATCGTGTCTGGCAGGAGCAAATATTTTTAAGACTTTGATACATGCTGGCAAATTACTTTCCAATTTATGCTGCCACCAGCAATAAGCGAAGATGGCAATTTCTTCACACCTGCTCATTACTATCAAAACAAGTCAAAACAACACAAAAGATTTGCTATATAAATCGGGTATTATTTACTTTGTATAGATAAATACCTTCAAAGACTGATACACACCAAGGTGTTCTGAACAATTAAAGTCTCTAGGTCAGGAGCAGTGTGCTTTGACACTCTGAGAGTACTTCTGGAGAGACAGGGCAGGGAAGACTGTCCATTGAATGAAAACCCTCTGAATCCTGGGAGCATCAAGAGTGCATTGTCTATAAGGAGCTCATGAAACAGAAGGATAAATTTCAGATGTAAAATGGGAGAACACTGAAGATAAATATACCTGTCACATTTTTTATTCATTTTTTAATTTTTTTAGATCTGCACTCTAACATTGGGAATTATCAGCTATTGTAACGTGCTAGGACATCCAAAACAAAGTGTCACACCCTGGGCAACTAAAAGAACAGAAATTTATTTTCATATGATTCTGGGGAATAAATGTCCAAAATAAAGATGTCAGCAGAGTTAATTATTTCTGAGGGCCTCTCTCCTTAGCTTGTAGATGGTCATCTCCTCTTTGTTTTGTTTTGGTTTTGTTTTCTTGTTTTTTGTTTGTTATTGTTGTTGTTGTTGTTGTTTGGTTGGTTGGTTTTATGTTGTTGTTTTATGCTCTTTCCTCCTGTGGTATAATTGTCCTAATCTTCTCCTCTTTCAACCACCAGAGATTTTTGGATTAGGGCCCATGCCAAAGACGTCATTTTAACTTAATTACCTTTTAAAAGACTTTATCCCCACATATACTCACATTCTAACGTACAGAGAGTTAGGACTTCAACATACGATTTGGGGGGACATGATAGAGTCCACGATAACAGCATATTAAAATGTCTAGTTTCTCCTTTAAATTTAAATGCACTGTTTTTGATACTTAGTTATTTATTCACTAATTACTCATTGTCACCATATTTTTATGACAGAAAAATGTTGCACATCATGATTTTGTATGTGTTTCTAAATCTTTGTTCACAATCATGTCTTGTTTTATAACAAGCATATACAAAGAAATTATTTTAAATAACAGCTATATTTGATCTCTTAAATTCAAATTACATATTATGTATTGCATCCTTCATTGGAATGCAGCAATATCTACTGAGATTGACCATACATGAGTAGGGAGTTATTTTTTTTGGGGGGGGAGTGGAACTGGGCCATGTATCAATAGGGATAAAAACTAAGTTGCTTTAAAGACAATATTTAAAGAAGGTGATATAGAATAACTCTACTACATGGTGTTATGATCTTCTGACAGCATTTATAGGGGAAAATGATTTGATCTGGAGAAAGGCTTCTATGATAAACTTGATGACTTATAAGCTTGACTTGTGTGATATGGTTAATTCCATTACAGTTAAGGGAATGGATACAGCCAATTTTACCATAAATGACAAAATTATTCTCTATAATATGAATGAGGCACCGGAAATATTTTTTAAATGCAGCCTCTACCTATATGCACTATGCATGCCTTAGCAAGTACTGGACAACTTTAAATAAATAGTAAGGAATGATACAATATTGTTCTCATGTGTATCCCTGGAAATTACATATATGTTTATACAATATGCAATATGTACATATATAATATATACACTTGTACTAAATATACATACATAGTATAACCAAATTTATCAAATATAATACTTAATAAAGAGAAGAGTATCTTTTTTTTAGAGAGAGAGAGAGAGAGAATTTTTTTAATATTTATTTTTTAGTTCTCGGCGAACACAACATCTTTGTTTGTATGTAGTGCTGAAGATCGAACCCGGGTCGCACACATGCCAGGCGAGCGCGCTACCGCTTGAGCCACATCCCCAGCCCCAAGAGAGGAGTACCTTGACTAAAATTTGCATGTTGGGCATAAAAAGAATGAATCATTCTGATGATGATTTTATTTGGGCCTAAAATAGTGATTCTGTTGTTATGAAGTAATTGTTGTCTTAGATCTACTTTGTAAGAACAGCTCTTCTAGTCAAAATTTCAGAAGGTTTTATAGGTCCTATGACATTGGGGTGCATACTTGACCTTTTCCAACTTTGCTCTAAATATAGACCTCTCTTTTGAGCCACAGTAATAACAAACAAAACTTCTTCGGCCTTCTCCTGTCTCTGTGTCCTAACCTCTTCATTTAAGGGCTCTAGTCACATGGATTAGGATGTACAGTAGTGCCATCATTTTAACTTAATTATCTTTTAAAATTTCTTATTTCCAAATATTGCTGACCTCCTTTCTCTTTCTTTCCTGAATTCACTGATTTTAGCTATATAAATTTATCTGGAATTAGTTAATTATTCTAAGAAATTAATTTTTCCCACAGATATTTGATCTTGGCACAGACCCTTAGAGACAATCAGCAAATAGAAACATGGCCTGCCTGTTTTTTTGAGGTTGTAAATCCCATTAAATCAATATTAAGAAAGCATTCATATTTCATAGGTTAAATGCTCTTATATTATGATAGTGTGAAGTTTTCAAATGAGCACAATGTGAGCAGTGCAGAACTACACTTGAGATTACATGAAGTGATAACCACTATACTGTATTTAAGGATTAATTTTAGTTCAAGTCACGGTACATATTTTACCTTTATATAAATTCCCTTGGAAATATATCTTAGTTTTGCTTATAGTAGTTGTCACTTTATTGCAAATTTAAAACGAAACAATAAGATTAAATCGTTTTTCTTTATTTAAAAAGGTTTTTGTTTGTTACCTATTGAATTATGATGCAAAGTAAAATTTCTAATAATGATAAGGCAAATAACCTGTCACTTCATCTTCAAGTAGGATAATGTCAGTCTTTGAATTTAGGGCTTCTTAAAAAGAATGAAGCTAATATTATATAATCTAATATCTTCTGATGAGGTACAACATTTGAGTAAAAGAACAGAAATTAAGTTGTCTGTCAGGTTCAGACTGGCCTAGGGTAAAAGAGTGGTGACTGGTAACTGTACAGCTTGTGTTTAATCCTGACTATAGTAGTGGCTGGTTAATGTTTAGGTAGGTTACTAGCAACTAGAATATCCTCTTGTTAGGATTCTTGCCAGAGGTTAATCCCCTTTCTCCTGGAAGATTCACTCTAAGCAGATGATATGATCCCATAATTTTGGAGGATTTGTGAAGAGTTGAGAAAGAGAGAGGACTCCACATCCCCTGAAAAATCCAAGAGGCATTTTTAAGCACAATGCACTATGGACATTTGGCACTGCATAACCCTCTATTGCTAAATGTGCATGCTGGTGGGAGGGAACAGACAGAAGGCACCCTGGTTGGGAACCACTGAGAAAAACCATGATATGATGTGGGCACTGCCTCCACCTCCACCATCAGGTACCTAGGAGCTTCTAGTCACAGGGTAGTTAACAAGTATATGGTGGACAACAACTTTTTCTTCTGAGGGTACAGTTATTGTTTTTCTTTATTTCCTTTGTTTTTACTTTGTTCATTTTTGTTCATTCTTCAGTCTCTTTTCTTCTTTGGTTTAGTTCAACTGAATGTAGGCTAAACTTATCTTCAAAAAATAAGGGTGCCTCCTGCTTCCTTTCTTCCTACAAAAATATTCGCATGATAGGGTTTATGTGTCTATCGGAAAAATCATACCAAGCAACTTTAATCCAAATTATAATGCACCAACTATTTCTCATGGCCAGAGAAATGTAAATATTCAAAGCTGGTTTACCCATTTCCTCTCTGTTCAGCTGTGGCCTTGTAGTGCCATGTGTTTCCATGATGAATTTATTTTAGCCTGGCAGTGATGCTGACTCTCTAGAGTTTTATAGAACCCTTTGCTTCATACTTGTATCCCCATGGATATTAAACAGTTGGATTCTTGCTTGACCTGTGGAAAACATTAAGTGTTTCCTTGTCATTTGAGGAGATTTTCTGTTCCTCTAGTCATGCCAGACCACAAGTAAACCCAGAACATAAAATTACAGCTATTAGGAATCATTTTAAATGCCTTATTCCAATAAAATAAAAAGAATTTTTATTTCAATTTCTCTGATGCAAAATTCATGAATAAAGTTTGTCATCCATACTTGAGTTTCTCAATTATTTTACACATAACCATAATTTAAAAAAAAACAATTTTCAACTGACAGATGAATAGCAGTTTAAAAATATCAGTTATGAATAAGGTATATAAATAAATCTAAATCATTTAATGTTTTTGAAGAACTATTTTTATGTTTCAACATTTTGTAGTTTTTAATAGCTGGCATCTTTTGGCCACTTACTATGTTTTGGAAAGTGTTCTAAGCAACTCATTTGTAAAAATCCATTTAATATTCACAACAACTTAATTGGAAGTGAAAATCTGGCTCTCAAGTTTATGTCAATGACTCAAAATCTGGGCTGGCATAGTCCAAGGAACCAAGGTTCAAATCCAGGACACATGAAATTCTAGTTTTGTCCATAAAACAAAAAACATTGGCCTAGACTGTTTTTTTCTTTTTTCTTTATCTTTACACACATACATTTGTATGTGTACAGAGCTCCTTTTAAGCAATTTGGCTGAACACCATGGACGTGTGTACATGCCCATCCTTCTGGACCACCACCGCCTCTATCCAGGACACTTGGTATCTTGATATCTTAAAAGTTCTTCATTCCATGTAACAATGGAAACCCCTCAGGTGATATTTTGCATTCTATTTACTTGATTATCCACTCAGATACCATCTACAACTAAAATTCTTTGAGGTTTTTAAATGTAAATTGTGGAAGAAAAATATATTTTTTAAAATTTTTGCTTTATAGATTTTACCATTCACCATCAAATTTTACTTGAAAGTACTAATAAAGATCACAAAAAGGAAGTTGACATTTTCTGGTTTGTTTCCCAACATCTGGATATTTTAGGTAGATAAAATGTCAAAAAATATGAACAAAATGAGTGGGAATTCATTCAACATATAATTGAAGTTCTTGTAATTAGTGTTACAATTTGCAATGTGAATCTTCAGCTCTAGATCTGTGCCTTTATAGAGGTGGTTCTCTGAACACACTTAAAAATTAGGAATCTAATAGAACAATAAAATGGAAATGATGAAAATATTGGGCTTTAGTTCAGCAACTCATGTGATTCTATTTCCTTTTGATTTCTAAATTACCCAAGTTCATTTGAACACATTTAAATCTATTATCTGCACTTTCCCTCTAGATTCATTGCCTCCAAGTTTGAAATGTTATTACTGTGCAAATGATTCTCTGTTCATTTTAATTGGTGCTCCACTGCCACTTTTTGATGAGCAAATATTATAAAGCTTTTATTATTGTAAAATCTGTTTAACCTGATTCTTCATCATCTTATAGCATAATTCATGTAGCATGTTTGAAAAGAGATAATTCTGAGTTTTTGCATGACACTGACATTTGAGTATCAGAAACAAAATCTGCTTCTATGCTTCTTCCTGGAAATATAATTTCTTTTAAGACATAAAAATATAGAGATGTTTTAGGGGTTCAAATCAAGAAGCATTACAGAATATTTATATCCTGTTCTTTTTGTTAATGAACTTCAGTTAGAAAGATCAAAAATAGGATGTCTTTTTGAAGTTCATATGTGGATATACATTACGACCAATGATTGAGCTTTAAACCATGTTTTAGTTTTATGTACTGGTATTTCCCAATATTTTTATTACATTAGGTATATTAATAAGAATATATATATTTTTTTCCATTAGGTTCCTGTCCTGAGACCATAGCAGGATGTGCCTTGGACAAAGGTATGTATTTAATATGTTTCAGATTTTCTATGTGAATAAAGTATAAATTTTTATAATAATTATATTACTGCTGCATGCTTAGCTATATGGTATTATGTTTCATGTTACTGTACAGTATATAATATGTACTCTTACATCAGACAAAAACATTCTAGTGAGAAAATATCAGAATCAGAAATCTAATTACCAAATATATATCATTGCCTGGGTACAGAAAGCCTCAATCCTCACAAACTGTGTTCTGAGAACTGTCATCATTAATTCCCTCTCAGTTAAAACTATGGGACTATTCCAACTTTGATGGAAGGTGTTTAGCAGTATTTAATGACCATCACAATTTACTTACTGAAATAAGATTATATGTGCCTAGAATTATCAGGAAAGAATTATTTATAAGTGTCTGGATTTTGGGTGAACAAATAGAGAAATCAAGTCAGAATTATAAATCTATTTGGAAAAGGAAATATTATGAAAATAATTAGACCAACAGCTCAATAAGAAGTATATAAATGTACTACATGAAAGATACAAGAGTTGTTCAAGGTCAGTACAGGATGCCTGTTATTTTAAACTAGAATGTTATTGCCAAAAAATGGGGGGTCAAGAATCATTAAAAAGATATATAAGGAGAACCTATGAGGAAAGAGCAAGGGAATTAAGAATCTAAAGAACAATAGTAGACAGGGATGGAAACTAAAAAATGAATCTCACATGTAGGAGCTATTAATTGCCAATCCTTTTCTAAGAGGAAGTATCAAGAGAGTAATTTCTCAAACTAGAGCAAAAAAGATGTAAGTGAGCTCCAGGATAAGGAAGGAAGAGAAGTTTTGATTTTTTTTTCCTAGAGACATTGTAAATCAAATATATTCACAATGGCTGATGATAGTTTCTCAAAAGTTTTTCTAGATTATCAACCCAGTTCAGGTTCCTTCCAACTTCACAGATGAGCTAGCGAGACAGTGTGCTTTATTTTACTGTGTGTGGAAGTAAATTTATAGTTAAAATAACTGGGGGCATTGGTTTGGGGTTATGAGATAAATATGGGGAGGGGTGTGCATGTGTGTATACACTATCATTACAAGTAATTGATACCTATTCTATTTCATACAAACATAATAATTGGGGAAATACACTCATTATATCCATCTCTAATTTTATCTGACTCAAACATATGGTTTATGTATTCTACCACATTGCTCTTATATGAAAAAGCACTCTATAAATGTATATGTAGATAATTTTCTGAGATTTTAAAATCGAAACACACTCCCAGATTTTTCTTGACCCTACTTTTCACATAATTTTCTTCTGAGTGATTGAGTCCCTGTTCAGAGACTGATGTGACTTTAGAATATCCAAGGAAAATATGCAGCTAATGTGCATTTCCAGACAGAGAATGAATGGCTCCAGGCACAAATCTCCATTGTGTCAGGCTTTGGCATGACTTTTGGCAGAAAACTAAATCGAACTGCACAAGGCAAGTAATCTTGATTTCCCATGGATGTGTGGCCTCCACCTCGAGCCTGCTGTTAGTCATTATTATTCTTTTTTCCTGATGTACCAGGGAATGACATTGCTGGTAGTGAATTGAAAACTAGGGTATTTTCTAAGTCTTCTAGAATTGGGAGAGTCTTGGCTCTGAAACTGGACCATCCTGGGTTGGGGTTTGACTGTCACTTACTGGCTGTGGAAATCCTGGGTAAGTTACCTCAGATAGAAAATTAATTTACTAATCATTATCTCTGGGGTTGCATAGGGACTAAAATGACATAATGGTCCTTAGGTGGTACTTGTATCTGTTACAAAGTAGGCATTTAATAAATGCTATCTTATTGCTTTCCATTTCTGTAATGCATTGGATTTTGTTTTAAACTTTATAATAATCATCTCAATCATTCTATACATAGAATAAGAATGATTCTAATATATTATAGTAAGTTTTAAGTTACATAAGCATGTACAATAATATTTATCTTTGGTTGATCACCATTTTTGTGGGGGAGAGTTGTTGCAAGTTCAATTTTTATTGACATTCCATTTTTTTAAGAGTTACATATAAGGCTAAGTTTGTTTATATTGAATGAGGTATGTTTCTTTTTCTGGGGGGCTAGTATCTCGATTTAATTTTAGGTTTTGTTAATGCAGTCAAGGAAGGAAATCACATTTTAAAATGTATATGGCTAAGAAAAATTATGCATTTATAGCATACATTTTTTTAACTTAGCTTAACAGTTTACTTTAGCTCATTTATTAAGAAAATACTTTGCATCATATATTGCATTAGGTGATAAAAATACAAAAGTGAGATAGATGCTCTTTACCCTCAAGGAAGTTATAATCTTATATGGAAAGAAACACATAAATACATAATTTTAGTACAATGTGTTCCATTGGAGAGGTCCTGCTAGAGGGGGGAAACATAGAAAAGATATCTTAATCAATCTGGTTTCTTGGAAGGTTAAGTTACCCTAGGCATCAATGTAATGATTACTTGGCCATATACCTGTAAAATGTAAAACAAGAGGATGGGCAAATGTCAAAAGTAAAGGCAGAGAAATTACTAGGCATCTATTCTGAGAACTGAAACAGTGACTGTACAACATTGGGAAGCTAAATCCTCCCCATTTTTTCCTCTAAGTTATAGATTTAAGATGCATTTAGAGTATTATTTTACAAGTCTAATATTTATGTATAAGGGTATTTGTCACGGTCTCATAATAATGGGAAACAAGTATTAAGTAATGAGACTATACGTTTGTTAGTATATGTAACAAGATATTTTACAGTTACTAAAATTCAAGATTTTCAAGATCATTTGAGGAAGCATGTTCTTAACAACAGGAAAAACTACAAAATTATATTATAGTACCAAACCTCTTTTATACGTATGCTTACATATTTTATATATTTATATTAGAAGATATAGAGATAATCAAACAGATACACATATAATGTACTTTTGTTAGGGGATATAGTTCTAAGAGAACACTTAGAAAAAGAATGGAAAAGCACACCTGGCTGATCATTAAGAGTGATTTTCTCTGTGGTGGGTAGGTGTATTACTTCTATTTTTTCCCCAAATTTTAACATATGGTTTATGTTTTACATGAATGTGGTGAATACATTCTCCTATGGCTCCCATGGTTCCTTCCCAAGGTCACACCTCTGGGTAATCCCCTCCTCTTAAGTGAGGGCAGGACTTCTGACTTGCTTCTTACCACCAGGCTATGGCTAAGGCGAAAACGCCTCATGCCTGTGATGTTACTATATGTTAAAGTTGATACAATGGCAAACCTATTAATTTGTTAAATTATACAAGACTACACCTTGTTAGTGTATTCTTTCTTTCACCTTTCATGGACATTAAGAAACAACATGTGGGCTGGGGTTGTGGCTCAGTGGTAGAGTGCTTGCCTCACATGTGTGAAACGCTGGGTTCAATTCTCAGCACCACATATAAATAAATGAATAAAACAAAAGTCCATTAACAACTAAAAAAAAAAATTTAAAAAAAAGAAGTAACATGCTCTGTTGCTGGAGGCTCTAGACAGGGCCACATGGAAAGGAATTAAGGCAGTCTTGAGGAACGAAGGTGGTCTCCAGATACTGAGAACAGTCTCTGGCCAACAACCAGCAAAAAATAAAGATCCTTAGTCCTACAGTCAAAAGGAAATAATTTCTGCCAACCACCTGTGTGAAATTGAAAGTAGATTTATTCCTGGATGACTCTCTCCTCAAGAACTCAATCTAGCCATTGTCTTGATGTAGCTTGCACAGGACTATACATAGACTTACCCAGGAAAACTATGAGATGATAAATGTGAGTTATTTTAAGACACTAAATTTGTAGTAATCTATTATGCATCAGGGGGAAATGATTTCTATGGACTGAATTGTGTCTCCTTAAAATGTATATGTTGAAACCATAAGTTTCAAGGTGATTATATTTTAAGAAAGAGCTTTTAAGAGGCAATTAGGTTAGGTAAACTCATAAAGATGGGATCCTAATCTGATAGGATCCTATTGCAAGGAAGAGAGCAGAGATCTCCTTTTCTCCACTGTTTGTATGCATGTGCATACACACACACACACACACACACACACAAAGAGATCATGTAAACATGCAGCAAAATGGCAGCCACTAACAAGCCAAGAGAAGAGCCACAGAATTAGATCCAGTTTTTTGGAAGCTTCATTTTGGACTTCTGTTCTCCAAAACCATGATAAACACACTTCTGATGTTTAAACCATCAGGTCTATGGTATTTTGTTATGGTAGCCTGAGCTCTGAGAGAGATTGATACCGAGAAATGAGGTGCTCTTATGACTGCTACCTAAAAATGTAGAAGTGGCTTTGGAACTTGATAGTGGATAGAGGCTGAAAGAGGTCTGAGGTGCATGCTAGAAATACATGTAATTCTGGTAAAATCTCAGATGGAAAAGAGGAACATGTTATTAGAAACTGGAGGAAAGGGTATTTATATTACAAAGTAGGAAAACACTTGGCTGAATTGTTTGCTAATGTTTTGTGGAAGGTAGAATTTGTGAGTAATGACACTGGATATTTAGATGAGGAGATTTCTAAGCAAAGTTTTGAAAGTGTGCTGGCTACTTATAGTAAAATGTCAGAGGAGAGAGATGATTTGAAGAAGAAATTTTAACACAAAAGAACCAGAATTTAAAGATTTGGGGAAATTTAAGTATATTACAAAGATGAGAAAGACTACTTTAAAGATACCAAGACTTTGTCTACACTTCAAGAAGAATTTATTAAGTTATATAAATAACCTACAGTTTGAACTGAAGGGGACAAAATAAGACAAAATGTCTTCAAGGTTGTTGGATTTCTTGGATTTAACAGGATGAGGCAATAGAGCTATTTGGCTGCAAACAGGCTAATCTTCCAAAATAAAACAAACACCAGAGTTTATTCAGGAGTCATCCAGGTCAATGTCTGTTTCAACAGACCAAATGGTCTCTGCTTAGAGTCCCTGGGCAGGACTTCTCTGCAGAGCTATTGAGCGCAGAGCCTCTTGGAACCTTGGGTTTGGAACCTTGGCTGATATCTGCAGGAACAATGTGTCTTGGACTTTCAGCCTCCAGAACTATGAGAAAATAAATTTGGTTTTCAGTGCACTCAGTCTGTATTTGAGCAGATCAATATGCCAATGAAATGAATATAAAAATACTGTTTAGAAAACATAAGTGATCAATAAAAGTCAGAGAAGAGCAGAAGAGTGTGGAATTATTCCAGGTTTAGGTTTAGGAGATCAGAAGTAATTGTTTCTGTAGAAATAAATGATTTTAAAAAAGCAATTTATGGGAGCAGTAATAGATAATTTTTATATTTTAATGTAATTGAAATTTTTATTGAGATAATTGTATATTAATGTGCAGCTGTGAATTATAAATCAAGGTTCTTGTATTCTATGCCCAGTGTTCCCAAATAGTAACATTTTGCAAAACAAATATCACCACCAGGATATTTAAATTAAGATAAACCACTAATGTTACTTATTGCTATTTGTAATAACTTAAATTTTCTATAATTTTATCACCTGTATAGGCTCATATATCTACCCTCACAGTTAAGATCCTGAAGAGTTCCAACAGAACAAAGATCTCTCATGTTGTCTTATAACCGTACTCTGTCCCTTTTATTTCCCCATCTCCACTCTATGCCTGATCTCCATCAGCTACTACTTTGCCCTATATTTTAAAAAATGGTATATAAATTGGATCCTTTAGGAACTGGCTCTATTGCACAGCATGATTTTCTGGAGACCCACCCAATTTGTTGCATGTCTCATTATTTAGTTTTATTGTTGAGCAGTATTTAATTATATGTTTGTGCTACAGTTTGTTTAATATAAGATAAGTGTGCTGATTCCAGTTTGGGGAAGTTACTAGTAATGCTGCTAGGAATTATTTCCTGTACTTGAAATCTTACATTAGGTCTTATCACTTGTAACTCATCTTTTTACTATTCTTTTAAGATATATTAGTTTTCCAGTGGGGGGAAAAAAACTAAAAATATATTCTGGCATGTGGCTTTGACACAGGGAGACAGTATAAACATGGTGGGACTACAGTCTAGAACTCAGACTACTCATGGAAACAGGGTAGACACTTTGTAGAGAGATACCTCTCAAAACACTAATAAAGTTCAGTTCAGAGCTGGGGATTTAGCTCAGTTGGTAGAGTGCTTGCATTGCATGTACAAGGCCATGGGTTTAATCCCCATCACAGGATGGACTTAATATTCTAGTTGCTCTAGGTCTATGGGTGTGGAGTGATAGGGTGAGGTATAGAGGCAGACCAGGATGAGGGAAGGAAAGGGAGAGATGTAGAAGTTCTCTACTTTCTTTTGGGGGGAAGTTGTGATGGGGGTACCAGGGATTGAACTCAGGGGCAGTAGACCACTGAGCCACATCCCCAGGCATATTTTGTATTTTATTTAGAGACAGGGTCTCACTGAGTTGCTTAGTGTCTCACCATTGCTGATGCTGGCTTTGAACTCGAGATTCTTCTGTCTCAGCCTCCAAGGCTGCTGGGATTATAGGCTTGTGCCACCGTTCCTGGCATGCTCTGCTTTCCTATATCCTCTCTTCCCTCCCTGCTGTGATTTGTCTAGGTTTGGACTAGTCAGGAGGGAAAGACACCATATTTCCACATGTAACTTTCCATGGCAAATGTTTATCTACCCAGGAGAGTGCTTGGTTGTCACCACTGCTCTGTCTCTTGCCTTCTGTGCTTTCTGCAAACCTGGAACCCACATGCTCCAAGGTGGCCTTTCTCACAGTCATCTTTGGCTGCCTTTTCGGATCACCTGTTGAGGTCTAATTCTATATGGTCACCTGGTATGTCAAATGTGGACAAGGTTTACCCTCCTTCTGTTCATCCCACCTCTCAACAGTTTCCATCTCTGGGGGACACAGGGCAGATTTCAAAAAAGAGAAGATGTGTAGTTCTTCAATACAGAGCCTATATTGAATTATGCCCATTTTCTTATGAGGAAAGAAATGAAGCTTTTTATTATGTAAGACACATTAAGTATAATGATGGAGAGTGTAATTTTCCTCTTTTTTTTACCACTTTTTTTATTAGGGTAAGAGCTGTGTAGTTAAAATATAGACTAAGGGCCTTAGGTTATATTTACAGTGCATCCAGTTGGGATTTTGTGGGAACATTTCCCCAGAAATGCTGGAGATTCACCAGCAGAAATGGTAGTGAGGATTAACCAAATGCAAGCAATGCCAAATTTTCAATAACCATAACTTAGAGATCAGAGATTGGAAGGAATGGCTCTGAATGGACTGCAGACTGCATAGAAGGAATTGGAATTGAATAAGACAGCAAACTGGAGGAAAATAGGAAAGTCAGAATTCTTAGTTTTCATGAGCAGGATAGTGAAATGTTTAAGCCTATTTTTGGAAGGATTGTTTAGCATGTATATGTTATGTTCTCCCTGAAAATTCAGATATATCCATATTAAGATAAGGAAATTGAGTCATGAGAATATAAGTAAATAGGACTTATAAACTCAGTTTTAAATTCTAAAACCTTTTTTTTCTATGATATTATAGTGACTAATTTAGAAAAAGGGAATAGGATTGTGTTATAAGCTGGTTTTGATCATGGAGAAAATTATTTTTTGTACTAAATTATTGCTCTGAATTTTCAACTTCTTTAACTTTCCTTTTCTGGAATTATCTTCCCTACAGAGAAAAATAAGTGAGCAAAAACTGAAACAACAAAATTTACATAAAGCATCAATTATTTTTCAAATTTAGAAAGTTGGTTCTTTCAGTTGCTTATGAAAGACTTGTTTAAATCCAGAAGCTCCTATACTAAAATTGCAGATGCCAAATGTACACTGTCCTACATCTTTGTTTTATTATAAAATTTAAATAATTTCATGTGTACATAGCAGAACAACTATTTGCATGAAACTTAACTAAAGAGTAAATACTAATTTTTTTTCAAGTGGAGAATAAAAGATGAAATTATTTAGTTTTCCTTTGTACTTTTACTCTATTAAGAACAATTACTAAGGAAATGATCATAAATTACCCAGTTTTTATTGTAGTGCTTGAATTTTCTGTGAAGCTTTGTTGACATAAGTTGATCACCCAAATTAAAATAATTCTTTAATAAGGGGTCTTTTGTTGCTTTGTACAAAAGTGATTCCTTCAGTGTATTCTATGGGCATATTCATCTGGAAATTATCCAGATAAAATTATCCCTATAGGAAAAGTGACTTAAGGAACACTACTCACCAATCCCCTATATACCACATCACCCTATGGAAGATTTAGCATGTTTATCAGTATGACAAAGACACTTGGGATCTCCCTAGTCAAAATTTATTAATGTTATTTAATTTGGAAAAATATAGAGTCAGTATAGCCATATGTGAGACAGTGTTGTGTAACGGTCTCTGAAATCAGATTGGGTTTAATTCCTTGTTCCATTAATTATTTTTATTGAGGTATACTTCCCTTACTATAAAATTAATGGTCTTAAAGTAATAATTCAGCAGCATTTATGCATCAAGATATATTCACAACCTCAATTTCGGAAATACTTTGACTATTTCAAAAAGAAACTGTATCCATTAAAGAGTTCCTCCCCTTTTCCCCACTTCTACTTGCTCCACTGTGAATAAATTGCATGAGCATTCTATTTAACCTCCTTGAGATGCAGGCTCCCTCAGCATTTCTATGTAAACAGGAATGACTCTGACCTTATATGGTGGTTGCAAAAATTCAGTAAAGAAATACATATGATATACTTAGAACATTGTGAACATTCAAATAAATCTTGACTATGATTTAGCACTCATTTGTACTCAAAGGAACTAGTGTTTGGGAAATTACTCTCCAGGAAATGCAGATAGAAGTCATCAAAAGAGCAGAAAAGAGAGAAGCCACAGACTGCAGGTTACTTAGATGCTAAGGAGTCTTAAATGACTATTGCACCAGAAAACCCTCAAAACCCATGTTTATTTGTTAGTCCCTATAATATGTTTGGCTAAAGTGGTTTGAGGTAGAATTTAGAGTTGAGGGGTGAAGGAAGGAGGTTCCAAGGTGTCCCTGATTTGAAAATATGAAATATAGAGGCTTCCTGAGGGGGATACATTTCTTCAAGACGAGTGAAGGAGACAAAACAGCCAACAACAGCTCTAAGCTGGGTCTAATTATTTTCCAGTTGCTAACATAGGTATTTATAATCATAAGAATTTTAAAAGCATCATTGATATGGAAAAACAAATGATAAAACAACATATAAAATATAATATAAAATTGTGTGTAAGCATATTTTTATATTTATTTATGTAAATATATGTAAATTTAATTATAGTATAATTTTAGATAAATGCAATCACATTCTGCGGTAAGTGTATAGCTCTAGAAAAATACTCACCAAAATGAGACCAGTAATTGCTATGCTGTATCAGAACTTCAGGTGTTTTGCATTTGTCTCTGTATTCTTTTTTAAAATTGTTGAATTTCTGCATGACTGTGTACTAACTTACAGAAGCAAAACAATAAAGCTGTATCACTTAATGATAGAGAAGCATTATAACAGTAGTTTGTTTTATATTTTCCCCAGTTTTTCTTGATAGTAACAGGAAGGACAAACCCACAGAAAAATATCGAAATGATCCTGAACCTGAAGCAGATTGGTTCTGGATAACACAGAGGAAAGAATGAAGGAGCCCTGCCTTCCCTGTAAACAGATTACTTTTGAACCTTGATTGCAAACTAGAAAAGCTGGCAATTCCTATTTTTTGTCCAATCTGCTTCAATTTTCCCAGAATATCTTTTCCCTCACAAAAATCAGGATTAATTTCTTTCACAAACTGTATAAAAAAAATAGTATGGTGGTTTCTAGAGAAGAAATTTAATCAGCCCTTGCTACAAAAGGAAGTTCTGTTTCCTGCTGTTGATCTTGTAGCCTGTGTGCACTCTCCATTTGCCTCCTGAGCAAGCTCTTATGACAGTTCTCAGACCTGGGTGTCATAGTGGGAATCATCTAAATATGTTGTCTCACACACAATGTTCCTTGTTTTTTTAAAATGTCTCCCCCAAATTTCTTACTCCTTAAATTCAGAACGAATATGTTACTCTGCATTTATAATACTCCAAATTATACTGAAGCAGATGATTCATGGATGATTATAGAAAAAAAATTCCTCTAATCATTTTTTCTAAAAGGATCTGTTATTCTATTTAGCACCTTTTCTTGAAAATGTGTTTGGAAATTCATGTAGAATACAATAGCTTCTCCATCATGATAATCACATGGACCACCCTGAAATTCCAGATGCAAAAACAATTGAACAACCTACTTTTAATTTCTTTTCTTTTTAGAATGGATATTTTCCAAGTGCTCATGACAAGTAGAAGCACTAAATCTTCCATTTATATTTTGTGGTTAGGTTAAAATAATTTCAACAAAATAGCCTTCTTAGCAATAAGTTTTTATTTAGGATACAGCATGCAATAATAGTATAATATTTAATTGTACAGAACATATGTAGTTCAGCTTTTTCTCTTTAAAATATGTCAGACATGCTAAGACTTTTGCCCCCATATATCTCTGTGAAGTAGGCATGAGCAGCTACTATTTATCTCCATTTGCAGAGAGATTGAATCACTGAGCTCTTAAGTAACTTGAAGAGGGTCACAGAGTCAGTAACTATGTCAGAACAAACACTCCATCTCCTAGCTCTGTGATCAGTAATTTTCTCAACTATTTCAAAAGAGAGATTTCCTGTTGCATGTATCTGTTCTTGTGAGAGTTTACAAGTCATCAAATTTTCTGAAAGATTCTTCATTATGGGGCATATAAGAATATGTACCCTCTGGAAGATTGAAAACTAGAGAGTGAGAAATCATAGTATAGATATTCTTTATTTTTCAAAAGCTGCTCTTTTGTTTGAGTGTTTTTGTCACTAATCCTATTTCATAGATCATGTATTCCACTCTGTCATTCATTCATGCAACCAATGCTTGTTGAGCATGTATAATATGTCTAGCATTTCACTAATGAATAGGAGGACTTAGTCCTTAGCCTCAGTTGGCACAGCCTACTAAAGAAACACAAAGACAAATGGCATACTATTATTGCTCCCTTGCTATATGAGAGCTAGGTGTTACATGTTAAATGAGCTTAAGGGAAGACTCCTTGAATCTGTTTGGAGGAGTCTGGAAAGTCTTAGAAAATGGGAAAGTTGAGCTAGGTTTTGCAAGAAGAGCAAGAACTTACATGGATTCAGAGTAAGGCTAAGGGTACTGTGAAGGGAAGACAAAGGCAAATCCTAATAATGCATCTAAAAATACATGAAATTTCTGGATATAAAAGTCAGAGTTCTAATAATTACACATGTAATTTTAGAGGACATTGGTAGCCCATTGAAACATTGTTGGTTCACCTTGGAGATTACAAATCTTCAAAATGTGGGTTCCACCAGCACTTGTGACCTTTAATACCATGAGCTCACCTCACTAAACCCACCATCTTTCCGGCAGCACCTTGATTTGTAAACCTAAACCTTTATTTTAAAACATATACAAGCAAACACAAAAGAGAGCAGCTGTTTTTAAAAAGTAAAACTAAACAAAGGAGACAGTCCTTCCTAGATTGGCCTCCCATGCTTCAGCCTGAAGGGTATTTTTGCAACCAAGTAAGAAACCCTCAAAATATAATGGAAAACACTGACAGACACTTAACTATACCAGCTCTGGTGGGTACAGCCATAATTCACATCATAATACAAATTGATAGGTTGTCCAGAGGGTCCCTGCCCTGGCGTTATTCAGTATCTTTTGAAAAGTTCTGGTTCTGGGCTATGAAGCTGGAAAATGAAATGGAATGATTCTTTCTGGAATAGATTCTAAACTGGACCCTCAATTACAGTAGTGATGTCCTTAGGGAAAGCAACATGGAAATGCTCTATAAAGATTGGAAATATAAAATAATAAACCAAAGTGAATAAAGAAAATGCAATGAAACAAAGTTTGTTCTATTAAAAGCCTAGTATTTCTTCCCACCAGGCCTACTCAAAAGCTGAGCACGATAGAGGTGAAAGGGGATGGCTCACTTGAATTTAAGTGGGGTTAGTTGTGAAGCAGGGGATGAGTACATTCTGTTTGCAAAAATCATCTAGGGGCCAAAGTGCAGCCATCCCAGTGATCTTGCTGGCCACAGTGCCCTGTGTTTTTTTTTTTTTTTTATAATATAATGCAAATGACTTCAATCTGAGGTTGTTGCATTTCCAGACACCATTTAGGGCTTTGATGACTTGTCCTAGAAAGGTCTTGTCAGGTCACATTTAATGGATCTTATAAACAATGTAAAAAGATTTCTCTAAATGTGTTATGCAGCTAATAATTTCAGTGTAAAAATAATTGCCCTCTGCCCCACTGCTCTCCCCTTCCCCAAATGCAACTTTTGAGACTTCTTTATTGAAAATGTTAAACAATGTCACTTTCTTCTCTCTGAACCTAAAACCCCTCAACCTTAGCCTTAAGATTCTATGGGCAGGAATGGGGTTGTGTGCTCAGTGGTAGAACACTTGCCTAGCATGTGTGAGGCACTGGGTTTGATTTTCAGTACCGCATATAAATAAATAAAATAAACGTCCATTGACAACTAAAAAATATTAAAACAAACAAGCAAAAAAAATTATGGGCAGCATTGGGATTGTGATAATAGCAAAAGCTCCACAGAATTCCAAAAGTTATCATTCACAGAATCCTGAAAGGCATACTCAATTATTTTTTTTTAACAGAAAATTAGGAGACTAGAATTCTAATGTCAGCTTTTCCAATGTAAACTATATGACCTTGAGTTCAATATAACCTCTGTGGGCCTCAATTTACTCATCTCTAAAATGAAGGTCAGGACTATCTTTTATGTTATTTAAAGTTTTTCCATGGTACCATTTAAGCCTGCTAATGAATTACTTAAATATTGAAGTCCACATTAAGCCTTATGGAAAAGCATAACTGGCAAGATTTTCCTCTCAATTACTTGCGCTAATAGGGGCCAAAATGGCATGGATACTTTAAATTCATAGATAATCCCCAAACTTCAATTTAGCTAAGTGTTCCAACCTCCTCTCCTGCCAAACCATTTACAGGGGATTCAAACGATTAGCACACACTGACTGGTATGAGATTTATCTCCTTTATAATTCATGTCTCCACTAATGCCTCACCACCATGATATTTTGGTATCTGAATATCAAAAAATCAGAAATGAGAAATCAATCTAGTATAGTTGTTGCATACTCCATCAACTGTTTGTTTCAAAATGTTCTACCAGTGTTGTTAATAATTTGTTAAGGTTTATGCTGTGTCAGGTGTTTCACAAATCATTTTATTTAAACCTCACTATTGAGTTGTTGAGTGGTGCATTAGTTTCCTAGGGTAAGCATAATAAAGTACCACAAACTGAGTGACTTAAACAACATAAGTCTCACACTTCTGTAGGCTTGACATTGAAAAATCACAGTCTTGACAGGGCCAGTTCCTTCTGAGGCCTGTGAGGATACACCAGTTCTGTGCCTCTTGCCTAGCTTCTGGTGCTCTGCTAGCAATTTTTGGCTTCTTTAAATAGTAGATGCATCATTCCAGTGTCTGTCTTCATCAACACATGGCATATTGCCCACATATCTGTTCTTCACATGGTATTCTTTTTCAGTTTTATTGGATCAGAAGCCCATCGTACTTTAATATGACCTCACTTCAACTTGATTACCTCTGTGAAAGTTCCCATTTCCAAATAAGGTCACTTTTTAAAGTTACTGGTGGTTAGAACCTCAGACATGTCATTTTTGGAGAGGGGGATGTGACACAAATTATTCCATAGCTAGTGGTCCTTATTTCCATTTTATAGATGTGTTAACTAAGGTTGTGATGTTGAATTAATTCACTAAGATCAAAAAGAGTGTCAGTGATGAAACTGAGATTCACATCCACGAGTGATGACTTCATGTGTTATTTTACAGATAACCTTGAAACTCAAAAATAAAGTAAGCTCTATCAGCCAACTGGGACTAAGAATATTGAGCATAATCTTTTTTGTGACTTCAGTGGTGGAGTGGATTAGGCAACACTGAACAGCATCCAAGTTTCACTGACGGCAGCAGAGCTGACTCTGAAGTTGTCAGAATTAATTCTTCAAGTTCTCCCAGCCTTGGGAGAACTTGAAGAATTAATTAGTTTTTGTGTTTTAAAAAAAGTAAAATCTGGACCCCCAAGTCATCTTGGAGGTAACCTGGCATTCATAAGATTTACACAAAGTCCAAAAATGGGTGTTCTTGTATTCAGGATTTTAAATGTTTATTATTTAGTTAATCCAGATTTTAAAAGGAGGACCTATGAGCCTTTTTGTTTGTATGGGTATGAATGTGTATGTTTTATATTTTCATTCAAAGACTAGTTTATTGTGACAGGAAAGGGACCAAAACCATTCTGAAATTATATAAGGAGTTGTACTGGAAGATCAAAATTAACCAGTATTTTATTGCTGAGGCTTTTTTCCCTAGTGGTGCTTTAATGTCCTGTAACATCTTTTAATGCTTGGTGAAAGTGGAGCTAACAGGCTGCTCATCTATCAGGCTGTGCTGTAAGCACCTTTACTTAATCTCCCACATGGAAATGGAAATAGAATAAGGCAGAACTTTGGACCTTTTCAGGAAGCAGATGGGCTTTAGGAACTAGGGAAGGAAATACAAAAGTTTAAAAACAGGTCAATAGGGACTGGGGTTGTGGCTCAGTGGCAGAGCGCTTGCCTGGAACGTGTGAGGCACTGGGTTCGATCCTCAGCACCACATAAAAATAAAGAAAATAAAGATACTGTGTTCATCTACAACTAAGAAATATTTTTTAAAAAAAATTCCAATAGGAAAGTTTCCATGAATCCCTGAGTCCCCAAAGTTCTTACGTTTCTCCAACAAATAATTCCTACTTTCCCAATTATTTACCTCCCCTCAAGATTTCTTGTCCTTGGTTGGGAATGAATTATGTACTCAGGATTCCTGATATTTTGTTAAACAGCAATGTACTTAGATTAATAAAGTTTGAAAAAATGCAAGCCTTCGTGTTAAATTATGAGCATCAACACACTGTTTCATGCGAATCTCTTGTTTTGAGATTGCTCACTGTGAAACAAATGGAAGCCGGATGCAATACAGGGTATAAGAAAATAGGAAGAAGTTTTGGGCTGTGTTTTCCTAACAGAGGTAATTTTTGGTTGAGGCATCCTTGATCTGTATATGTTTAAGCTGGGGGAGTATATTAATTTCCCTCCAATAGTATTGTAGACTGGAAGTGTAATCTCTATTTGTAGTTTTTTCGGTTTACTTGATAATTGAAAAACAATTTTTTTCTTTTGTTTTTCCCTGTGATTATTACATTATTTATTTTGAGCATTTCCATAATAAAGACATGGAGTACATGGTTGTTAGAATAAAATTAAACATCTAAATAATCATCACCTCTGACTGCACTCAGGAAATGAATCAGGGAGAGGAATAAATGAGTTGACATATTGGCAAAAACTTGGAATTTGTATTAATAATGGTTAGTGTACCAATGGTAATGTTAAGTAAAACAGATGTGTATTAAATCATATAAAATGTGATTTTTTTCAGTTATCAGTTTAAATCCTCATCTCCAAAATTCCAGAGCTATTTCTTATGAAGAGCTATACAAGGAGTTCCACATGTATTAGTCAATATGGGCACCCTTCTTTGTTTCACATAGGTAGTGAAAAAGGATGACAGGTTATTTGAAGTGACCTTAGCTGATTGTAATTCCAAATGAATGCAAATTCTTCAAGTTTTTTCCTCCTCCTCTTTCTCCTCCCTCTCTTCATGGATGAAAGGAAATAGAGACAGCGTTGCTAAACTGAGACCTGTTCAAATAATTCTACTCTTAACTTTTACCTTATGAGGTTTCTAACAAGCTGCCAGATTTTTAATATAAATCTCTTCCTGAGGCCTTCCTTCCTTAAAAAAAAAAAAAAAAAAAAAAAAAAAAAAAAAAAAGCTGTAGAACACATACAAGTGATTTACTATTAAAAATTTATACCTTTTCTACTGACCCTGGTCTGTGTACATTCTGAATTCTACACAGAATATTGCCTTATTATGGAGTCATGAGAGGAATCAAAACTATTAAACACTGATTGATCTGATGAAATAAATACCTGATAATGCTATCCAGTACTTTATTATAGTCACTGCTTTTAGGGTTTAGAAGATCAATAAGTAATACTCTGTTCTTTTCCTCCTATACTGGAATCAACGCAGAATTGGGACTTGGGATCTAGACAAATGGAGGTCAAATAGCCAGTTTTATCACAAAGATGATTGGAAAAAATGGTTTCAAAGGCATGGGCAAAAAGGCTTAATACCCCACAATTGAATGAAGCAGAGTTTCCTAACTACTCCTTGGTGCATCTGAAAACCCAAGGCTTTGCACCCTTGGGAATCTGGAGGACAGAGTCGGTCTCTCCAGATTTATCAAGTTATATCAGAGGCATTGACAGAGATGTGAGGACTGGAAGGCACTGGCAGAGGCAGAGCTAGAGGGGGCTGAGCTGGATGTGCTAGTATCTTGTGCCAAACCTTGAGATCAGAGCAGAGGAGCAGGGAGAAGGCCAGCTATATTGCTCTTACAGACACTCTCAGGAGAATAAGAGAGAAGGGCAATTATACTCAACCACCTCCACCTACTACAATGCTTCAGATGTTGAGAGTCCCAAATATACACAGTATAATCCATTCATTATCAAATTCCCAGAGATGGATCAAAATCCCCAAATTAATTCCCTTGCTATGTGAAAATTCATACAAATCAAAGTAAACACTCTCAAGTACCAAAGAAATCAAAGTTGTTTTTTTTTTGTTTTTTTTTTTGGTTTGTTTGTTTGATTGATTGGTTTTTCCTGAGCCAGCCAGGTAACTGCTCTGCCACATGAGTAGGGGAGGTAACTTTAGCAGTTGTCACTAAAATCATTTGAGATTTCTTCAGCACTTCCAAAGTGTTTCTTTCTACTGAGGTGATTACATCATAACATTCTCTGTGATTTTTTATTACTTAAAATGTATCCCTTGTAATATTCATCTTTCTCTCTCCTTCCCCCCTTTCTTTCTTAGTTAGAAATTTTATATTTTTAATTATTTTTAAATATACATGACATTAGAGTATATTTTGACATATTATTCATATATAGAGTATAGCTTACCCTAATTAGGTTCCCATTCTTATGGTTATACATGATGCTGAGTTTTACTTGTTCTGTATTCATATATGAAAATAGGAAAGTTATGTCCAATTCATTCTGTCTTTCTTAATCCCTTTTCCCCTTCCTTCCCTTCATTCCCCTGATATAATACAATTAACTTCTATTCTTTCCCATCTCCCCCCCTTCCTTATTGTGTGTTAGCATCCACATACCAGAACATTCACCTTTGGTTTTGTGGGGACTGGCTTATTGTGCTTAGATAGAACTGAAGACTATCATTCTATTTACCTCCAAATGCACTAATTACATTATTCTTTATGGCTGAGTAATACTCTGTTGTGCAAACATACCACATTTTCTGTATCCATTCATTTTCTGAAGGGCACCTAGGTTGGTTCCACAGCTTATCTATTGTGAATTGAGCTGCTATAAACACTGATGTGACTATGTCACTGTAGTATGCTGATTTTCAGTCCTTTGGGTAAATACCAAGGACAGGGATAGCTAGATCAAATAGTAGTTTCATTCCAAGTTTTCTAAGGAATTTCTATCCTGCTTTCCAGAGTGTTTGCACCAATTTGCAATCCTATCAGCAATGTATGAGTGTACCTTTTTCCCCACACCCTTACCAACACTTATTGTTACTTATATTCTTGATAATTGCCATTCTGACTAGAGTGAAATGGAATCTCAGTATAGTTTTAATTTGCATTTCTCTAATTGCTAGAGATGTTCAACATTTTTCATATATCTATTAACTGTTCATATTTCTTCTGTGAAGTTTCTGTTCAATTCAGCTCTGTTACTTTATGAAATAAATTATGTTGCACATGATCATCATTTCTTCCCAGTACTGAAGAATTGAATCCAGGGGTACTTTACCATTGAATTACATGCCCAGCCCCAATTTTCTCTCTTTCTCTTTTTAATTTTGAGAATGTGACTTGCTAATTTGCTGAGCCTGGTTTTGAATTTGGGATTCTCCTGCCTCATCCTCATGAACGGCTAGGTTTATAGGCATGTGCCACTGTGTCTGGCTGTATATAAATGATCTTATGTTCTACTTCTCTTCCTTGTCTTATTTCTTATATTCTTGGTTCTAAAGTATCTATATTCATATCTGTAGCTATAGTTCACTGATAGAATATGGCACTATTTAACATTTCTATGGATCATTGTCCTTTGAAAATCATTCTTGTTAAGAACTGGGGATGTGAGCATTCATGCAAATATACATTTAGTGAGGGGTTCCCATTTTTTTAGGATTACAGAGAGTTCCATGGTTATTAGAGCACCTGCCTTATATGCACCAAGTTTAGAAAATACAACAACCCCAATCCTGCAGTGGTGAACTCGTAAAATAAGGCATTCAGGAAAATCTTGTTTGGATCAGCCTAAGATGCCACTCAGTCTATGCTAGTTTGCTGGAGTCCCAAGAGCTGTGAACTCCTGCAGGATCTCTTGTATCATGAACTTCATCATGACATTTCATGGAGGATGTCTCAGAGGAAATCCACCTGCACATATGCTCCTTTATCAAAAATGTCTTTGACACTTTGTAGCACAGTTGCTAAATTTAGACACTTGAAAACTGGCAGATGGTCACCAGGTGCTTTCTTTTCTAAAACAGCATATTCAAAACTTTCTAATTTCTTGCCTCTGTGCTACAGCGAATGTGGATTCAGTCTTCAATGTGGTTTACATGTTTGCTTATGAGCAAGCAGGTTAGTGTCCTGGTTATGCTAATGGCAGCTACTAACCCTAGATGGGGAAATGCTTAAGCCTATGAGACATTCCCCTGGGATGATTCCTTGTTGACTCCACATTTGTTTCATCTGAAACTTCATGAGCCTGGATAGAAGTTGTTGATCATCCTGAGCACACATCCTCAGATGATGTGGTAAAGCCCCATATATGTCAGGTGTGAGTACACAGAAGGCTGCCCACCTCTTTTCCTGGTAGAATGAAAACCAGTGTTTCTTAAGTTTCCTTCAGAAACTCAGTTATTTCTCTGAAATCTTTTTTTGTGGCAATGGATATAACACTCCTATTGTCTTTCCTGCTGTTGTACTTTTACAGGTTTTGAAGTGGCACCCCATTTCTCCACAGAAAAGTCTTAACTGGGCTTCTCCAGAAATTTTTACCATGGCTGATTTTAGGACTCTCAGCAAAAGAGTTCAATGTAGATAAACTTCCTATTTTCATGTCACCCTGTTTTACTTGGCCACTGTCAGAGAAGATACAAGCACTCCAGGTGCTAGACACCACCTTACTAGTTTTTCACAAGCATATCCAGTATACTAGTTTGTAGAAATATGCAAACAAGGCCTCTGGCCCTGAGCCAGATGTCTACATTTTTAAGATAAGTTACTGATTGGGCTCCATAGTAACGGCTGGCAGGGGAAGGAAAGAGAGAGGAGAAGAAGCTCTCCCCTTCTCAGGTGTTGTCCTTGAAAGGTTAACTTGCCCAGAACAGTGAAAGACAAAGTTGCTTTTATGTGAACCTCTGCAGACTGTGAACTTCTAAGCCCCTCCCCTTACCTGTTGTATTTAAAACTCTGAAACTACCTGAACTTGGGGTTTAGGGGGTTAATAGATTACAGCAAAAGTTGTGCCCTCTGAACCTGGCTGCAGCCAAATAAAACTTTTCTGCTATCTTCAGTGCCTTGCCTTGTTTGTCCCTACAACAGTTTGTTGTAGGCCCAGATAAATAAATAACCTGCAAACATTTCAAACATTCAGGACTAGTACAGTTTGCAGGATGAGACTGCTGTTTCCTTTTTACCCACTTGGCTTTGTGGTCCAGGCAATACTTCTCTAGTTGTTGTCTTATCACAGCTAAAACAAAAATAAACAAATAAATGAGTTCTGCATCTGTTTCAAAAAAAAAAGAAAGAGAGAAAGAAAAGAAAGGACTTTTCAAAGATATCTAGCTTCATGTACTGAAGTTGAATATTCCTATCCTGCAGAGCCTGTAACTCAGGCCTGGATTCAGCGTATCATTGCCTGTTGTACTCTTGTTTACAAGATTTAATATTTTTTTATGTCTTATTCTACTCCTTAGCCAAGTTCTCAAACAGATTCCCTACTGGCTTAGTAATACTCATTCCTCAATATATTGTAAATTATACCAATTTACAAAGCTTGGTACAATTTTAAGAATTCCACATTGGTCTTTCTACTAATTTCATCTCAATCTATATGGATTTTGAAATGTGATGTGGTCTGATGATCTAAGTCTTGCAGAGGTATTTCCCCACTTGTGCTAATTATTCTATCTGCAGATATGTCTGCCAATGTATGTGTTTTCTCCAGAACAGTCCAGGCTCTCTGGCTTTGCCTTTTTCCTTTTGCTTTTTTTGAAGGGAGAGGGCGGCAGATGGGCACAAGTAACTTTCTGATCTAGCACTAATTTAAAACTCCTTTTATTCTTTGTATGTCTTCTATTTCGTATGTTTAGATAATCCTGTGGAACCAAAATCTCTCTTAAGGACAGTCTCTTCTTCTAGATTAAGTAGTCTTCCTTTTACTTTTTCTTTCATCCTTGCATTTTGATGGCCAGTGTGAAAAGCATTGTGGAGTTTCTCTGAGCAATCAATCCAGAGATTGTTCGGGAAGGCAGATCCAGCCAATATGATCTGCATAGAGATAGTGATTAAGGACAGGAAAATTGAATAGGGTGATGCTCTCCAAATTCCTATTTTATCTTCTGAGTCATTTCAATGGAAGAAAGAGAAAGGAAATCTTTTCTGCTCTATTGACTTCTCCATATGGGACTAAAGTCCTCCTTTTACTTCTTAGAAGAAATCAGCTTATGAATAAAAGTCTTCAGAATTACTGAACTCTTTCTTGAAAACAAGCTCATATCTAGCAGAGTGAACGTTAGTGTTAGTTTCCTTTCTTAATTATTTTTATAATTATAATTTTTAGGAATTTAGTTTTTCCCACATTAAAAGCTCTTTTCCAATTTACTTTTCTGTGGAAATTAAAAAAAAAATTCAATCAGCCATTTTTGTGAACTTTGTATTCACTATGTCATGTGCAGTTCTGTTTGGACTAATGAACACTTGCATACTGAACACATTATGGAGGTGCTTTACTCTCCTTGTATTTGTGTTGAGGACTTCTCTCAAAACACTTTGCCTCTCTTTCTACTGTTATTCACCTAAATACAGATCCCGGGCCACCTAGTGAATTTAAGATCATTTCTGGTGACCATGTAAACACAAAGATCCACAAAAGATATAACTCCATCTTTCCTGGTCTTACTGGGCAAATGAGCTGACTTGTTGACACATGAGTTTCTTCAGCCTTGAATCTTCTCTGATGTAACATATTTCAGATCAACCTTATTCTTGGTCTGCGTCAGACTGGTAATTTCATATGTGACACTTTTCTGGCTTACCTGCTGATATTCAGTGCGACTATCACTAATCACAGGTTGCCAATTTATCTTGAGCATCACCTGTTGGTAGAAAAAAATTACTAATTTCTACAATTAATATTACCTCATGAGAAACTATATTTCTTGTGTCTATACACTGAGAAATATGACACTGATAAAAGAAAGCAAGAAAATACAGATAATGGAAAGATATCCTGCGTTCATGAATTAGAAGAATCAATATTGTTGAAATCTTCATACTAAATATTTTTTAACTACTTTAAAATATTGTTTTTATGAAATGTATAGATTCAATGCAATTGCCATCAAAAGTTTTATTATTTCACAAAAA
The DNA here is from genome assembly GCF_052094955.1 of Ictidomys tridecemlineatus. Taxonomy (NCBI): domain Eukaryota; kingdom Metazoa; phylum Chordata; class Mammalia; order Rodentia; family Sciuridae; genus Ictidomys; species Ictidomys tridecemlineatus. The sequence goes on along the minus strand of NC_135480.1, from coordinate 152,533,525 downwards.
TAGGAAAAGTAATCCTAAAATCTGTATAAAGTCACAAAAGATCCTGAATAGCCAAAGTAATATTAAGCAAAAAGAACAAAGCTATGGGCATCACAATTCCTGATTTCAAAATATATGAAATGATGGTAATGAAAAATTGGTATTAGCATTTTTTTAAAAAGCACATAAACCAATGGAATATAATAAAGAACCCAGAAATGAATCAACATATACATGCTCAGGTACTTTATACAAGGTAACCAAGAATATACAATGAGGAAGTCTCCTCAACAAATGATGATGGGAAAACTGATGTTAACATGAAAAGGGATGAAAGTGGACCTTATCTTGAATCATAAATAAGAAACAGATCAAAATGAATTCAAGACTTAAACTCTTAGGCCTGAAACTCTTAAGATTTCTAGAAGAAAACATAGGGGGAAAACTCCTTGTTTTTGGTTTTTTGGTTTTGGCAATATTTTTTTTATATGACCCCAAGTTACAGAAAACCAAAGCAATAATAAGCAAGTAAAAGAAATTTACACTGAAACTTCTTCACATCAAAGGAAACAAGCAACAAAGTAAATAGGCAGTCTATGGAATGGGAGACAATATTTTCAAATTGCATATTTAGTAAGGCATTAATACCCAAAATATATAGGAAACTCATAAAACTCAGTAGCAAAACCTAATTACCCTGATTAAAAAAAATGGCAAAGGAACTGACCAGAGATTGTTTTAAAAACATGCACATGGTCAAATGGTATATGAAAGGTACTCAACATCACCAATCTTCAGGAAAATTCAAAATAGAACCACAATTAGTCATTACCACACACATGATAGGAAGACTATTATCAAAAAGGCAGTAAACTTTTGTGGGGTGTAAAGCATTACATGCTATTGGTGGGAACATAAATTGGTGCAGTGGAAAATTAAAGGTAGAATTATATGAACCACCAAGCCCACTTCTTGACATATGTCCTGTGGAGGTAGAATCAGTATCTCAAAAGATATCTTTACTGCCATATTTTTGTGTCACTATTGCAAAAATACATGATATGGCAACAAAGTATATATCTACAAATGAATGAATAAGAAATTGTGTGTGTGTGCACACACGTGCTTGTGTATTATTTAACCATTAAAAGAATCTACCGTCTGCAAAATGATAAAACTGGAAGATATTATTCTATGTAAAATAGACAATGCTCAAAAAGACAAAAAATATTGTATGATCTCATTTACCTGTGGAACCTACAGAACTTTAATTTACATAAGCAGATGATAAGTTAACCTTTTCCAAAAACTGGTTGTTAGCGGGGAAAGTGGAGATATTCTTGAAAGGGTACAATCCTTCAGCTGTGAGGTGGAAAAATTCTGTGGATTAAATGTACAACATGGTTACCATATTTAATAGTACTGTTTGTATGCTTGAAATTTACTGAGACAGTTGGTCTTATATCCTTACCATACACACAATTTTAACTACATGAAGTGATGTATGTTGATTAATCTTATTGTAATAATTTCACACTGTATATTATAGCATTTTATTGTATATCTTGAATATATACACCTCTTTATTTGTCAATTATACATCAATATAGATGAAAAGAGAAAAAATACATTCAATCAAAATCAATTACTTTCAGGTCTTTTATTTGGCTTACTGATTATGGAAATAAGCTGCAAGAAAATATTTTCTGTAAATCTTTGAAGTTGCAGTGCTGCTTTATGACTGCATCAAATGATTTTCAAGAGCATGTTTAAAGTTGTAAAATTGTTGATATTTAAGTTGCTGGAATACTCACACAAAAACTATTGATGATGTAGTTTATAATATTGCAAAAAGTATTTATTGAGCATTTAGTAACTATAAAGTACACCAGATATGTTGGTCCGTTTTTCATTGCTATAATGAAACACCTGAGGGAGGGAGTCTGCTTATAAAGAAAAGAAGTTTATTTAGCTTACAGTTATAGAGGTTCCAGGGCATGGTGCTAGCATTAGTTCAACTCTGGTGAGGAACTCATGACCCCATAGTAGGAATGCATGCAAGAGTGAGAGATTAGATCATCAGACAGGAAGCCAGCATATGACTCAGTGGTGGAATTTCTGCTTTTAAGAGCACATTCTTGAGAGAACTGACCAAGGGTCCCCCAAAAACTGTCCTAATCCCTTCCTGGTGCAGTACACTCTCTCCTCTGCATTCCATGAAGTCTTTGGGAATGGAGGTCCCCCATAGTTGAATGGGCTGGCTGAGAAATAAAAGCTAAGCAAAATAGAATGATGAGCAAACTACAGGACACAGAAAATATTTTCAGAAAGCAGAGGTGGGACAGGCTAGTCTATCATAGGGATCAAGCTTCTATACTAAAGAGGAAAATGGAGCCCACTTGCTTTATTTATTTCGGGGAGCATCTAAGGCCTTCCATAGAATGTTCTTCACCAAAAAGTGTTAAAGGTGGTTTGTCCAGTCCCTAACAGGTTACACCCATCTCTGGAGCTACTGTGAGGGATCTTCCTAGTAGCACAGCACAGAGATAAATATACTGTGCCTTGGGCAATCTATTGGTTGAGACAGCATGGGGACAGTTCCCAAGGTTAAACCTAAAATCTCCCTGACTGCCATACAGAGAGAAGACCCTCAAGTAATTCACGAGTGGCTTCCCACAACCTTCAATGACCTGGCTTCCCACCACCACACTGAAGACCAAGCCTTCAACACATGAATCTATGGAGATCAAACCACTTTGAAACCATAACACCAGACTGGAAGCTTTATATTTTTGCCCTACCTCCACCTCAATTCATTTACTCTCTATATTTAGCACACGTGTGCTAAATGACCTGCCTATTAGGCATTATCTTTAGTTGTTCTTATAGGAGTCAGAATAACAATGGCACTCTTTTCTAAACCTTCAATTATAGTTGAAGGGCAAATATTTCACCAAATTTCTTCTTTTTTCTTTGTAGTACTAAAATTTGAATCCAGGGGGCACTTTGTGGCTGAGTTACATTCCTGATCTTTTCATTTTTCGTTTTGATGGTCTTCCGAAGTTGCCAGGCTGATCTCAAACTTGTGATTTGGCTACCTCAATCTCCTGAGTCACTGATATTACAGGCACGAAACATCACACCAGGCTTTATTAAATCTCTTCTCAACCAAATAAAGCATTATAAATATTGCAGGTTCTCTACAGAAGATGTGCTAAAAACTTCAAATACAAAATACTTATTTGACTGAGGGATGCCAAAGAAGGTACCCCTCCTTTAAACCTCAGGATGACTCAATGAGTTTTGTACTGGAGCCAGACCAATAGGATAGGAAATCTGGTGATACCACCATGCCATGTGACCTTGAGCAAGATACTAAACATTCTTGTGACTCAATTTTATCATTTGTAAATGATGATAAGGACAGTACCTTCTTTATTAGGTTGTGAAGTTAATTGTTGAAAGGATTAAGTAACTCACCAAAGGTAATAAGAGAAAGGGCATTAGAAATCCTCTTTGGCTGACATCAAATGCAAGCTTTTAAAAAAATGCTTTTTAATTTGTTTTAATTTGTTATACATGACAGAGAGTGCACTTTCTGAATGCAAGCCTTTAAGCACTATGTGCTTTTTTGCCACCTGGTTGAGAGATTCAGATATTTTGTAAGGAAGCTCCATGTTCTGTTTGGGTAACCAGTGGAAAGCACAATCCAGTTCAACATATTGGCCTCTGGTAAGAGGGATCATAAAGAAATATGCCTAAGCAAGCTTATTGTGATTGTGTTGTTGAAGTTTTCTTTCTTTGTGACATATTTTCATTTGTTGTCATATAGTACAAAGCTTCCTTTGTGATTGTTTATAAAACTACTGGGGAGACTGTGTGGGGAATGGCTAAAGGCATAGACACTGGAGCCAGATTTGTGGGGTTTAGATTGTGGTTCTGTTACTTGTTTCCTGTGTGACCATGAACAGAGTGGTCAACAACTCTGTTTTATTTAGTATCCTTTCCGTAAAATAGGGTAATTATAACATGAAACTTCCAAAGTTGTTAAGTACAAAATAAGTTGGGCCTGGCGCATACAAACTTTATATGACAAATAAAAAAAGATGTATCTCATTCTTTGACTGGATGTAATTATCTTACGTTCTAGCTTATCAAGCTACTTTTTCATTTGATTTACAAAATAACTTGTAACAGGCATTCAAAGCCTTAGGAATAGGATTATGTTTCCTTCCTTTCAGCCTACCACCTAATTCTCAGACCTAGGCATGGGAAAAGAAAGGACAGTAAGGAAACAAAATGCATTTTTCTTCCCTGATTCAGGATTAATCTGAATTTATATATCACATATATACGATATATAATATATATTACATGTACATGTAATATATAATTTATACATATGTATGTATATAATTTTTAACTCTACTATGTACAAAGAAAAACAAGAGATAGAACAAGGTCTGTTTACCATACTACCCTCTTGTCGTTGAAAGCAAGAACTAAACAATTAGCTTCCTAGGAATCACTCAAGAAAATAGTAGGTTAATGCTGCAAATATAAAATGTTCTTTGAAAGTATTTCTGTTTCATCACCTGCTATCTGAGTCACCAAGGACACCAACTAATTGAAAATCTCTTTGGTGTTTATGAATCACTTTGTATAACTCTCTAAAGACTCCGAACACCAAAACTTTAGTAATTTTTCTCCATGTACCTAGTTCTTTCAAATATCTGCATTTATACTTTATGGAAATAAAAATGTTTAAAAGTTTTAAAGAACTTAATCCCATACAGTAGGAAAAAATATATATATACACTTGCAAGCCCCCCAAAAATGTAATCTCAACTTAATATGTAAAAAAATGAACACACCAACAGGCTTTTCCATATTACTTTTCATACAGCACAGGTACTGTTTCATAGCAGATGATAAGGAGATGTAGCCCAGTGAAAATATACCCTGAAATCCACATGAGGCTTTGACAGCTCTCAAGGTACAATGCTAGGCATGCAATAGTATTCTGGCTAAATAGCAGGAAGGAAAACTAGCAGATGAATTACCTAGAGGAACTTGTACATAGAATTAAGTATCCAAGGGATTTATTATGGTGTCTCAAGTAAAACTATATGCAAATATTGCAAATAAGTGGCACTGATTACTGGAGTTATTTTATTAGGAAAACAAGCTGAAGAGATGGTGATTATGATCACTATAAGCAAAAATGACAAAATCAGAGATTTAGATTCTTTTAAAAAAATGATGTTTCAGATTTAGATCTCTGGCAGAGTTTAAATTACCAAGAATCTGTTTATTGCAGGATTATCAACCTTGGGAGCTTACTTTTTCTGAGGGTTATGGAAATGAACTCCCTTGATATATTTCTAACTTACTCCACTAATCCTTTTAGGTCCGAATGAAGTAATTTGGTTTCCACAGTTGTTAACTCTAGGGGCCTTGTTTGAAGAAGTAACATGTCTCCATTACTTGTTCAAGAGTTTGGACCTGAACATGGTACTTGGTTACAGTTGGAACTGTAGGATATGAGGCACCTGAAGTACCAGACTGACAGGTCCATGAGTAGACATTTCTGCTTCAAATATGAGTCATGAAGAACAAAGATTGAACATGCCCAAAGTGAACAGAGTTTATACTTGTAGACCCAATTCAAGTGGAAACCCAAGCAACTATATTAGAAAGCCCATGTTATGTATTTGTGAGAATATAATGGAGAGACAGATACCAAGTTCTTATAAGTCTTCCAGTTTTTTTCAGCACTGACAACATGGGTTGGGCTTTTTGAAGACCTCAACATCAAAGCAATAAGTTTCACATTTCAGCATTTTGTCTAATTGTGTCTTTCTAAATGAAATAATGAATTTCATATTCCTGTGTTCATACTCTAAAGAACATGCTGTTGGTCTGTATGAATGTGACTCTGGCTTCCACATCTCTTAAGTTTCTTGGCCAGTTTTGGTTATTGCATTTTTGCTATCTGGTCATGAAATGTTGATGATCCCCTAACTATCCAGTAGACATTATAGTTGAGATATTTCCCCATATGCTATCACTAAAATAATGGTAAATCCTAAATCTGTACCTCCAGTATGTAACTTTCTATTGAGCTCAGAATCTGTGTATCTACTTGGCTCTTAGTACTAGCTAATTAGAGAAGATACACTGTTCTCAAACTCACTCCACCATCTCCTGACAATATTTCCATTTTAATCAAGGACATTATCACCCAATTGTCCAAAATATTCTCTGTCATTTATCTTCAAATTTCTAACTACCAAAGTCTTCCCATTGTTAAGGATTTCAACTTTGTTCTCAACTTTATCATCAGTAGTTAGACACATCAGTTTCCAATATAAACTTCAAATTCCAGTTCTAAGAATGTATTGCTATCTATGTGGTTTCACACATGATTTTCCATGTTTCGGATATATATATTCACCTAGTTAAAACCTTCTCTGTAAAAGTTGATAACTTCTACTTGTGAGCTGACAGCCCATGTATGTATTTCTTTCTACTAAAATTGTTTGCTTTTATAGAGAAATCGATGAAACACTGGTACAGTTCTATTCATTGCACACAAAATCAACTTAGAAACAAAAGTTCTATTAGAGGTAAAATGTAACCACTTTAAAAGACAATAGTTTCTATTGAGTAAGAGGTTATAAAAATTCCAAAGTGGTGTGTATTTTTTAACATAGCCTACAAAATATAAAAGATGGAGGTAAAGGTAAGAGAAAAAAGACAAACCCATAATCATGATGAGACATTATAAAATGCACCTTCTAATATCCTCTAATGGACAAGATTAGCATATTCAATACAATTTATGTACAGAGAACACACCATGCAGGTGCAGATTATATTGTTTCAAGAATGCATTGATCATTTATAAAAATTTACTGGATGCTGATCATAAGGCAAATTTCAATATGTTTTAGAGCTTTGGCATCACCTATAGTAAGTGCTTTGTAAGCAAATTCAGCTGAAATTTTTCCAGATATTAGAACACTTAAAAAATATACACATATTTAGAATAAAGAGTAAAACAACCACTTGAAAGTATTTATAAATGGGTAAAATTAAAATGCTAAGTTCAAGCCAATATTAGAGTAAAATCTGTATGTTAAATATGGGTATAAGTAAAGAAAAAGGCAGAAAATCAATACAAGCCTCCACCTCAAGAAATTAGGGAAAAAGCACATTTAACCAAAGTATAGAAAAATAAGATAAATATTGAAACTTATATAATGAAAACATATTGTACATGTATCTATAATAGAATGAACAAAATCAAAATTGAATCTTTGAATAAACTAACAGTGGTGATAAATTATGATGCAATTGACCACTTGTATTCAATATTACACTGACAATCTTGGTTAGTGCAATAACAAAATACATGATGTATATGTACAAGAGTATATACACACATGCATGCATATACACATATATATAGGCTGATAGGTTTTAAAGTTCAAGAATTTGAGTAGAATATGTAAAAAACTATCATTCTTCCTATATAAAGTAATAATTCATAAAGTAAACTGAAGAGAATATAAAGGTAAATTATTCATCTTAATATATGATATTATTCAAGTATCTCAGCATAAGTCAACAGAAAATCAGTTACATCTCTATCTACAAGTAATAAACCAAATAAAAATGCTGTATCTAGTAACATAAAATAATGAGTATGTATACTAAAAAGTATGAAATCTCTACAAAGAAAATTCTGCAGTATTGCAATAAATAAACTAGTCAATAGAGTGAAAACACAACACAGAGAAGGAGAGAGAATATTTGCAAGCTATGTGTCTGATAGGGGACTAATATTCAGAGTACATAAAGAACACTTAAAATTAAGCAATATGTATCAACTCAATTAAAAATTGACAATGGAGTTGGGAGCAGAACCTGGTGATATATTATTAGACTATCATGAGTGAGGCCCTGGGTTCCATGCTCAGTATTGCAAAATAATAATAAAATAACAATAACATATTGACAAAATATTTAAATACTTATTTCTTCAAAGGAGGTATTCAAATATCTAATATTGCATAAAATACATTCATTTTTCCTCAGGAAAACATAAAATGTAAAAACTGAACACCACTGTAGAAAACATTTGATTTTTCTTCAAATAGTTAAACCCTCAATTACCATATGATCTAGAAATTATTCTGAGAATATATCCAAAAGAAGCAAAAGCATAGGTATACACAAGAACTCATAAGGGTATGTCCATAATAGCTTTATTCCTAAAACAACTAAAGAATCCCTTTGCTAATGAATGGATAAACAAATATAGTGTATCCACACAACAGAATAGTGTTTAACCACAAAATAGAATTAAATATTTTTTCATACAACACTTATAGCTCCTGAAAATATTATGTTAAATAAACCAGACACATAAGGAAACATATAGCATGATTACATTTATATTAAATATGTAGAATAGGCAAACCTATAAAGAACGTAGACGAGGGATTGCCAGGAGAAGATGGAGAAGATGTTGGAGATTTAAAATTGACTGCTAATATGTGTATTCCCTTTTTGAGGTGTTGAAGATATTTTGAAATTAATGATGATGCTCAGATAACCATACAACAATCACCAAAATACACAATTTAAAACAATGTATTTTATGTTATATAACTTATATATCAGTAAAATGAAAATAATACTCAAATCCTCCTTTGAGTAGGAAGATAGGTATTGTAAAGTTACATTATATGAGACAGTGTGATAATGGCAAAAAGTTTAACGGGATATATCAAGAACTAAAAAGAAAAACCAAGCTTCTATTAAAGCTTAGTTTAGGCAGAATTAGCATTGTAGAGAAGTAAGGAAAGTGTAGTATTGGTCTTAAATAATGAAATATTGAAAATATTTGAATTTGAAAATATTCAATACTGAAATAATGAAATTTTACATTAGAACTCTAAAATTATCAGTTTCAGGTAGACTTATTAGATTATATGTAAAAGGCAAAAGAATCATAATATATAAACAGCCTTTTAGAAATAATAGAGAATTTGATTAATTAATGTAATAAATAGGAGACAAAAATAAACATACAGAACAAGATGATTGTTTGATTACACTAAAGTTAAGAATTAATGTTCAACATTAAGCACCGTAAGTGAGTAAAAGGGTAAACCATGATTAGGACATGAATTTTTAAAACTTGTCACCAACAAAGAACTCTCATCTAGAATATGTAGTGTGTGTCTGTGGCTGGAGATGTGATCAGTGGCATAGCACTTGACTAGCATGTGTGAGGCACTGAGTTTGATCCCCAGAACTGCAAAATAAACAATCATGCATACATATAAACTATTAAGTATATGAAAATCTACTAAAACATTAGTAATCAAAGAAATGTAAATTACAAATACAATAATATTCCACTGCCTGGTAAACTGATAGCTTAATTTAAGCCAAATAAAAACAATTTCTAGTGAAGTTTGAAACAATGGAAACTCAGCAATGGCAAGTCTTATACATTATTGCATTATTTGCTGATATAGAACATATGTACATTTTCTGATCTAATAATTTTACACATAGGAAATGTCCAAAAGAAATATGTACACGTGCGTGCGTGCACACACATGAGGATACTCATTGTAGAATAGTTCATAATAACAAAAAAATGGATAGGAAAGGTAGCAGAATGATAGGAAAGGTAGCAGAATACAACAGTCACTAATATGCCATTATGTAAAAATGTGAGTATGTAACAGAAGTGAGTCTGTATTATGTATTTGGGGAGTTCAAAACCCAATTGAGTCAAATGTATGAAAGGTGATATGTCTTGAGCTCTGTAATGTTTTGAACAACCAATAAAAAAAAAATAAATAAATAAAATTACAAATTAAAAAAAAAGTTGCAGGAATAGTATAAGGAATTCTCAATATCCATCAGACGTACAAATTGTTTATATTTTGTGCCATTTACATTCTTTTCTTTGTGTGTATATATGCATATTTGCATACATATGTATTTTTTCCTGAACCATTTAAAACTAAGTACACGTATGAAGACAAGAATGGTGTGACTCTACTTTGTGTACAACCAGAGATGTGAAAAATTGTGCTCTATATGTGTACTATGAATTGAAATGCATTCTGCTGCCATGAATAACAAGTTGTAATAAATAAATAAATTAAAATAAGGGGTAAAGATCAAAAAAAAAATGGAAATATCTACATATTTACCATAGTGGATAGAATATAAAATTTTTAAGCATTTATCCAATGAATTGCTACAAAGTGATGCAAACTAAGTATATATACCAGCAACAAGACTGATGAATCTTATAAATATGATGTTAAGGAAAAGAAACCAGACACACACACAAACACACAGAGATGCAAATCAAATGATTCCAATCATATAAGTTTTAAGAGTAAGGCAAAATAAAACTATAACAAAAAGTCTGGAAATTTTGGAAAGTATGTATAATTATTGAATAAAATTACAGAAACAACATGTTCAAGTGGTATTGTGTGTTATTACTAAGGGTTGTGCCTCCCTGGAAATGCATACTCAGTATGTCATATGAAATTATGATGAACAGGTGGCATTAGTGCAGTGTTCCTCCAAATCCCTTCCCATCATCTGAGTCTTACAGACTGTGACAGAGCAAGCCACAGGCTTCTATGTGTCAATCATATTCTAGTTCTTTACCTGGTAGGAGTTTTGTGATGATCTCTTGGACTCTATACATATTTGTCCTTTTGTTTCTTTTGCAGTTTCTAACTCACAACATATAACTAGCTTAAAATATAAAATTAAAAGAAAACTTTCCAAGAGATTTTCTATGGCTTTCAGGAGCAGACTGAGACTTAAGGAGTCACATCATCCCCTCTACACCTTTGAAGCCAAGCTAGAGAATTCAGAGAGCTCTCTTAAAATACAAGATTCCATTATTTGCTTTTCCTCAGTGAACCATTTGTCCCCTCAAATAATTTTAGGCATTACAGAAGGAATTTTAATAGCTTCATTCCTGGCAATTTGTTACCAATTAGTGGTCCAGCATTATGGAGATTATTCTGGCCAGACAGAAATAACCTTATTTAAACTTTCAGACAATAATATGCAGACCCACATTCATATGCACATATAAAATCAATATTAACTCCTTCTCACATTTATTTTTCATTCTGTTTCAAAGAATGATATGTGTTTTAATACTCATGCAGTATGTAATTTCAAACTTGATTCCCAAGGCAAAAGGAAAAGGCTACCATCAAATGTTTAAAAAATAATCTCCTTTGTTTTATAATAATAATGGTTAGAAGTTCAATATTTCTGCTCAAACACAGAGGCAGGCAAGTCATATTTACAAAAGGCCTCACAATGTTTGCCATTGCCTTTATACAGGACAACATTTATAAAACCTTTGCATCCCATGGCAGGAGCTGGGCCTTCTCTTGGGAATTTGAGCTGCTCAGATATTGCCTTTCATTTGAACTTCAAACACCTTTAAAAAATAGAGGCTGCATTTTAATATCATTTGGAAATTAAAAGCCTTTTATTTTTATCATTATATCTTTCATGAATTTACTTTTCACAAATGCATCAAAGTACAACTAATTACTGTCTGCTAGCCAGCAAAGACCTGAAAATAGGAAAAGTTATTTTTTTTTTAAATGAAGCTTTGGTCTACTTAGCTCATAAGAAGATTAAATTTATGTACTAAATATTGGAGAACTTAAATGCATTTAATAATATGCTCCCTAATTCTGAGAATGAGAGAATTAACTGAATATTTTTTATGGTTACCTGAATAATCAGAATAATCCTTTCAGGAGCTAGACTATATTTTCCTTGTTATAATGGCAAACTATGAGCCTAAATATTAAAATACATTTTAAATGAAAAATACAATTTAGGTAGGAAACTGATTTCCTAAATTATTTCACAACTGTGTGACTTTTATAATGATTAGCAATATAATATTGTCTGCTTTCTTACCTGGACAACTAAAATATGTTGTTTTCTTTGTCTTTGATATGCTTTTTATCAGGCTTGGACTCCTGGATCATCTGGTGACTTCAAATATCTGGTAAGTATTTTTATTTTTTTCTTTTATCTATATAAATATTTTATATAATGTGCATGTATGTGTATTTGTAGTGCTGTTAGCCTTTTTATATTTTTTATTCCTTTGCCACTAAAACTTGGAGGATAGCTTTTCTTCCTATCTCAAGACTTAAATCCTTTTTCTTAATTCTTCCCTCATTTTCATCCCCTGAGGTTAAATCTCATAAAGCCAATTACATCTTAACCCAAGTCAGATGATCTAGTAAATCCTGATCTTCTTAAAGATTCAAGTTCATGGATCAAGAGAACACTTTAAACAAGGGTAGCATTTGTTTCTTAAAGAAAAAAAAAAAAAAACACTCCCTACTTAAAGAGATAGGAAAGAGAACTATGTGGGTATGATGCAGAAAGTATCAATTTGAAATGTTTTCTAATAATCAAATGTAAAAGCAAGATAAAATCACAAAGTGGCAGATATAATAATGCAAAACTTTAAAGTTTTTCAATTTGAATATTACAAATCTAGAAGTGGCTCTTTTACTTCGTAAAAGAAACTTCGTAAAATTCTTATAACCTTCACCTGGCACCTGCATTTTTGGCATGGCAAAGTTGCATTGTTTGATTAAAAAGATAGGTATTGACACATGGATTCTTTGTTGTTTCATATTTGTTTCCATACAGTGTTGTGGTATTCATGATGGACCCTACCCACTCCTTTTTTTTCTTCCAAATGTTAAAATATTGCTGACATTGAAATTCACAGAATAGGATCTTACTATGTTCTGAACCTCTTCAAATTATGAACCTTATACTTTACCTTAGTCAATATACTAAAAAGACTCTGGTATAGATTCCTTTTTAGTCTTTCCTGACTGTGGGGTGACCCCATCTATAACATGAACCAGAAATACTATGAATTTCAACCTGATAGATTGCAGGACAGTCTTCCCCCCTCTACCCCCAGTAATATTGGATGTTGCCAGGTTAGAGGGAAAGTAGTGGGAAACTGGCATCTCTTCATGATTGTTCATTTTCTCCTACTCCCAAATGCTTCTCAGGGTTTCTGCATGAACATCTTACAATGATTTTATTATGACTCTCCCATGCTCTTCCCATTCTTGAAAATAGCAGCACATTTGATAGTAAACTGCCATTTTTAACAAATGTTATTGAAGACTTTAAACTTTGTTTATAAAGAAAATTATACTGTGGGGCATGGTAGTGCAAGCTTGTAATCTCAGTAACTTGGGAGGGAGGCTGAGGCAGGAGGAACACAAATTCCAGAAACTTGGTGAAACTCTCAGCAAGACCCTGTTTTAAAATATAAAATTAAAATGACTGGGGATATAGCTCAGTGGAAAATGAGTAAATGAGCCAGGGTAAATTGCCCTTGGGTTCAATTGCTAGTAAGAGAGAGAGAGAGAGAGAGAGAGAGAGAGAGAGAGAGAGAGAGAGAGAGAGAGAGAGAGAGAGAGAGAGAATTACAACACCTAAAAGGAATTCTTAAATTTATATATCTGATCTCATTAATCCAAAAAGTCACTGGGCTATGCCTTTCCCATAGGGGATTGTACTTGGTCTCTCTTCTTAACATTATGTACCACTGTATCATTGGGGTCTGCATCCTTCTCGGGGGATCCTCTTTAATATGCTTTTTGGCTGCCTTGCCTCTTCCATTTAAGCCCTGCAAAAGAAATGAAGACTAAGTCAATATTAAAATATTCCTTGTGAAGTTTACCCAGTTCACAGTGGAGACAAAATTCTCTTCATTGTATAGCATAGGTTGTTCCTTCATTCTGCAGACTTTTACTTGTAATGAGTATCAGTTTGTATTACCTTGGGTTAGAGTTACACAGAAAAAAAAATCCCCCCAAAGAAACATCTACTAATGATGATGAGTTCCATAGTCCACATCTAGTCATAAATAGGGTCCAAACAAACTTGAAATGGTACTTTCTTTAACAATTTCTAAAAGTCCTAATCAGATTTCCAGTTTTACTCTCAAGATAAGAATTTGAGTTAGCCTCCAAAATCCACCAGCATGTTCTGCAAATGGGAAGTTTTGCTTAAACCTTTACTGGGACAGTAGTATCTTACATGTAGCGGAGTTTTTGTCTGTGACATCATTACAAAGTCTAGAGTTACTGTGTACTTCTCCTATCCTAAACCTTTTTCTCAGTTGCTTGAGTTAGATTTGGGCCTTCCTCCTGTAGATATCCTTCTCCTAAATTTCACCCTCTTTATTTAAATTGTCAGGGTGCTCTTCAGTCTTAGATTAACATAAAAATCCTCTGGATCTTCTTCCATCTCCCAATTTATTTCATTTCTCATCCATGTTTAATAAAACTGGAAGGTAATTGAGTCTATGACAGTACTTAACACTTATACTATGTTTCTTATAAACTTCCCTACCATCTCCTATGTAAGGTGTAAGGAAGTATTGCCCCACTTATCCTGAATTCTAAATTATTATGACATGTCTCAGAAAGCTGTTTCATAGTGGAATTCAAAAGAAAATGCATGTAAGATTCAAACCAGAGTAATACGGAAATATAATAAGATAATATGCAAACTAATATTACAACTTAGATATGTTAAAATATATTCTATTCATCTATCATATAATTCTCAAGCTAAAAAGTAATATTTACTCTGGAACTAACTGCTAGCAATAAAAATTTATTTCAATAGAAAAAAAAACTAACATCATCCACATAGAAGGTAAAATATTTACAGAAAAGCTTATTGCAGCATTTTTTTCACTTATATAAAGTCACATATTTAATGCTTATGATTCACTGAGTTTGTATCTGTGTGTGTAATTGCAACAATTTGTTCCAATTCATAAATTTTTATTTTCTGCACCTGGAGTTTGGACCTTTAAAGAGGTCAAAATAATAACATATGTGTAGTGATGTACAGCTGGAGGGAATTCAAAATTTCAAGTATTCCTTGCATCTCAGGTGCAAAGCTAGATGCTTTATCCATATAGTCTCATGTCAGCCTTCCAGTGGCACTTTGAGAGGACATTTCCTACCATCTATGAGAAGAGGAATCTAAGGGTGAGAGAGGTTAATTTATTCATTTGCAATCATTTGGTTAACTAATCAAGATGCTTAGATTTCAATTTAACCCTTGGATTCAAAGAGTATACTGAGATGCCATTACTCCAGAAGGTTTTTAATAAAACCCAGTTGTACATATGTTTGAGTAATAACCCCTTTCTATGGTCCTTAGATCTGTTGATACGTTAATCTCTTATATAGTTATTAGAAGAACAAGTCTGCTTATTTTTCAATCTAAGAAAACGTTTGTCACATCCTGGGTTCAAATTTTGAAGATTCGTATATATATATATTTATATCTTGTATAAAGGTAAATTAATATCAATAATAAATGAAGGGAAATATACAGAAGCCCATGTATTCCTTCTATAGTTGAAAATGGTGATTAATGGAAATTTCATTTTCTCATTCATGTTCTCAGTTTTTTTTACATACATGACAATAGTGGAATGCATTATGAATGGATAAAAAATGTGGCATTTATACGCAATTGAATATTACTAAGCACTAAAAAAGAACAAAATCATGGCATTTGCAGGTAAATGGATGGCGTTAGAGAAGATTATGCTAAGTGAAGTTAGCCAATCCCAAAAAAAACAAATTCCAGTGTTTTCTCTGATATAAGCAGGGGTGGGGTAGGGAGGGAGAGGTCTCAGTTTTTCAATGCAAATTTTATGTAATTTTGCCATCCTGAGTTTTTATTATGGGTAAATTCCAAATTACTTTCATGTGGCTATCATTAGTTACAAAATTTTTTTCAGATTATACAGATTATTCACATCTAGTATTGATTGCATTTGTTAAGAATTAAGTGCTACTTCCCACCTATGGAGCTGAAAAAATAGAGTAATACCAAAATTTCATGATGCTATTAAGTACTCTCCCCTCAAAAAACAAATGTTTGGATGCTGGGATTTGGTCAGTGCTAGAGTGTTACTTGATATGCACAGACCCTGGGTCTGATTCATGCCACTGCAAGAAAGTATGTATGAATGAATGGATGAATATGTAAATGTTTGGTCTTATGTTATTATTGCCTTTCTAAGGCCCCTATATTGTGTGAATGAATTAGAGGGAATTAACCACTTACGTATGCCTATCTCACGTATCTAAACATAGATATAAAAATACTTTGAAAATGTTAAAGTAATACACAGTGATTAAAGTTATTATCAGTATGTTTTCCTCATGTAAATTGTCATGGTATGAACATAAATCATGTGTTTACAGACAAAAGGATGGAATCATATTTTCATGGATTCAGTGTTCATTTTCTCAAAATTTATTAAGTAGTTATTTTGTAAAAACATTCAGATAGATGTTGGGTAAGATAAAAGTGACAGGACATGACCCTGACATCAGAGGCCTTCTTTTTATGTCCTCTGTACAATTTGTTGCTTTTATTTACTTATTATTTTTTTTAAATTTGCTATTGAATAAAATTATTAGCATTTGCTTAAGGCCATATATCTGGCTGAGATAGCAGGCCATTCGAAATCATAAGGATGTTAGGAGAGAGGTAATCAGTGTGTTTTCAAGATATCTAAGTCCCTTTCTTTGTTGAACCTGCAGGAGATTTTATGTTCCTTCCACCTTGAGTTAGGTGGGGCCGTGGGATTCCTTCTGGCCTTGGAAAAAATGGAAGTGAAGTGTATCATTTCTGTGTAGAGGCAGTAAAAAGCCCCCACACACTTCTGTTGGCTCTCTTCCTCATAAGAGGGGATTCCAGTGGAGTAGTCAGTTGGAGATGCCAGAACCACAATTGTGCAAGACTGAATCATGCAGACTCCCAAGTCTGATGAAATAACAGATGCCATGGAGTTCCGAATTACATACCCGAATCAAGGCAACAACAAGCAGAGGTTGTTTTGTTACAACAGGATAGAGCCCTTCCCCAAATAATCAACTGGTCTTGGGAAAACCACTACTACAGTAGTGGGTGATCCTGAAGTCTAGAGCTTTGTTTCCAAAGATACATTTTAGAAATTTTATGTTTGCGTTTGAAATAATTCCCTTCTGACTCTCACAAAAATAATCCGGGGTACTATTTATTTGTTTGGCATAGCAGTTAGGGTATTCCCCATCTCATAAAGCCTTGGGAAAATTTATACTAAAATAATATTAATAACATTCAGCTATTAAACATAAAGCAAATTTCAATAGGTGAGCCAAGTAATGAATTTGAGGGGAAAAAAACACAGAACACATATCAAAATTAAAATAGGTCAACTTTCAAGTTGAAAAATGAATAGTATTCTTATAATACTTTTAGTTCTTTAATCTTCAAAGTCGGTAAGTAACAATCCATGGTAAAGGCCATCTCACAATCATTTCCTGAGTTAAAAAGGTTCGCTGTCCTAGGTGCTTTTATTTTGATGCATTCCTCAGTTAACTATGGTCAACTCTTACAGTGCTTTTTAGACCTGAAACAACACCTACTTCCTGTGTGTTTGGCTCTTTCTGCCTTTTATAGTGGAAGTCTTCCTATGCTGTTTCTTTTTTACCTTTTAAGAGCTATACTAATTTAAATGCCACCAACAGGCCCAATGAGTGTCATTTCTACAACATCTAATTAGTTAAACATAACCTCTTTCCTTCACACATAGGTCTGGAGATCAAAAATAATTGTATACAATTACCTGGAATTGAAAGGATTTAAATTTATTGCTAAGGAAGGGGGCACAACAAATTATGTCTCGTAAACTATTTCATGCCAATCATTAATAGCCTCTAAAATAGTCATGGGACATTAAAGGCTCCCTCTATAATGTTTATTCAGCTTTTAAAAACCAGAATCACAGACGGCACTGGGGATTCAGTCTGACTTGAGATGTTACATCCTCATGGTAACTTCTGTTCACCAGGTGTCTACTTGCTCCTCTCACCTGATTTCACCTTCAGGATGAAGTTCAAAAACCTTCAACACTCTTGGAAAGACTATTAATATTTAAATATATTTCCCTGGCAAAAAGCAAAAATTCCACACTTGGGAAGACTACTATCATTTAAATACGTTTCCCTGGCATAAAGTAAAAATTGGTTCCTACTAGTAGGTTGCCCTTCAGGGTGGCATAGGACTTACATAGTTGCTAATAACAATCCTCACTTAGACTCTGAGGACTCCATGGAAATGTGTAATTTTTAGTAGAAAAATGATTTATTATTATGTCTTTGCCACTCCCATTTGACATATAATATTAGTAAATGGTTTTATTAAAACAATTTAAATGGTGATTCTGATAAATCTACTACCATCTTATCTAGCACAGTATAACTATATTGAACGAAAGTTTTGTGGTTAATTAAACAGGGCATTCCCTTTGTGATTTTTTTTTTACATCCTGTCCTAAACCAAGCAGTTTTTCTCCAAGTGTTCACCAAAACAAAAATACTCCCCTAGACTAATTTTTAAATTTCCCTGCTTATTCCTCAATGTTTGTTCTTGAACCCTACTTCATCTATCTTGAGTTGAGCACTCTGTAGCTAGACTCAAACAAGTACCATGTGCTCTGGATACCAGTGAATCTACCACTTGCAGCCTACACTCCTCTCCACTTCTCATATGAAGAGAAGTTATTAAAGTTATGATCAGTATGTTATCCTGATATAAATTGTCATGGCGTGAACAAAACTTTCTGTTTTGAAGAATGCAACAAGATAGTTGTTTCCACTTAGTCCAAGCTGGAATACCACTCCTGCAATTCAAACACTGATGTCAAAGACAGATATGTACCTGGAAAAGTTGCTCACAAACATATCAAGACATGTGAACATGTCTTTCCATGTGCCATTTCTGTTCTCTGTTGAATGCTGAAGAGGTTTATGATTTTATATGTGTGGGAGATACATGGTGGAAGATGTCTCTCACAAGTTCAGAAATAAAAAAAAGAATAAGGAAATGTGAAAAAGTAACAAATAATTGAGATTGAAGAAAGATAGTATTATACAATGTTTATTTAATGTTCCTGAGAAAATTTGAGCATACAGTTAAGTAACCTTATACACTTTTATCATAGTTCTCACAAATAAATTCCTACAAATAAATATTGATTCCATGTCAAATAAGTTCCTTTGCCTGTTCTCTATTTTTCATGGGCACAAAATATTGTTTTGTTCATGTCAGTCTATTTTTGTTAGGCTAATTAGTTTTCAAATATTTATATTTTGCACATTTATTTAAGTCTACTCTCTACCAGATAAAATAGTTCTATGAATAATGGATTGAAAGCAGCATCCCCAATATATATGATTGCTAATTTTCAGGTATGAATGAGGATATATGCATTTGTGTTTTTGACATATATAGTTTTTTGACACAGCCATCGAAAGTCACATTGAATTTTATTTGATCTTTTCTTAAAAGTTGTCAAATTAAGAACCGTATGGGCAACTAAGTTTTAAGTCATGCTTAAAGAATATCGTAACATCTTCCTGAAGATATTGAACAATAGTGAGTACCAAGGGGGTGGATATTAGGAGAGTTGCATTATGTTAATAGGAATACATATGAGGTATTTTATGTTGTCCTATTTGAGTCTACTGATCCCTAACAGGGAATTTCACTTTAGTCTCATTCCTTGCTTCTGAGATACCCTTTATGACCTGGAAATATTAAAAGCTTGGCACAAGTACATGGCAGTTTTATTGTTATCTTTTGGATCTCTGTGAGTGAGGACTTTGTTGGTGTAGGATGAAATGAAGATAAACAGATTTCCGAGAAAGAATAGAAGTTTTGGGTAATATATTTGTGGTATTATAGGACAAGCCATTGCTCTTTTTAATGGCTGTGCAAACTGTTCATAAAAAACTTGAGGGATTTCCTTTTCTCATCTAAGTTCTAGCAAATCAAGTTAATAATATTTTATACTTTGGCAGCCATGCATTTCCTCTGTTTCCCCTAATACTATTGGCTGGGTTCTGACTCATCCATTGCATATTTCTCCTGAAGTCATCAGCTTTTCCAAAAGAGATCTTCTGCTAGGAAATACTTAGATTCAAATCTTCCAATTATAAGATATGGCCAAGTGTTTTGAGTATTATTTTTAAAGAATGATTTTCTTATAAAAATGCACAATTCCACAAAATATTTCAATTTAATATTTAATTTAGCAAAAATCCTTTACACACACACACACACACACACACTCACACACACACACACACACACACAAACAACTTTTCACATTTGTTCTCTTGATGAATGTGTATTTGAATAATTACCAATACTTAAATACTTTTGACTCTGAAAAATAAATCAAGAAACCTGGGTAAATGAACTGTAATAAAATTGAAGGAAAAGAAATACTCTCAAAAACACTAATTTATACTTGAGGAATAAGTCAAAATATATTTTACATTATATGTAAAAAATTGTACTTGTTATTCACAACTCATATTTCCATATAAAAGCTCAGATTTCATTGTTTTCTTTGCTGGTGACTATTCTGAATTTTAATGTTCGAGAATGGTCCAGTAGCATAAGTCTTAGTACTAATTTTATTAATGTATCCTTCCAACACAGAACACAGAAATGACCTGGGTAGCAAACAGAAGTGTTGGCAAGAAGAACTCATGCTACCTTTACTAGTTAGTTCTGCTAGGGGGAGTGAATATATGACATCATTATTACAGAATAAAGTAGAACAGAGTATCAGGTTAAAAATTTCTGCTCTGATAGTGGAAGGTAGATTAAGTCTTCAGTGCTGAACATGTGCACCCTTGACAATACAGGCACACGATTCAAGTCTTGTGTGTGTGTGATATATCTGTTCTGATTGATTTCAATTAATGAGCAAGACTTATTTTCCTCATAAAGAATATTATCCCTATCTCTCTTTTGCATTTTCAACATTCAGTAGCATAATATTTAGGGGTGTTATTTTACAATCTTTATTTTGACCCTTTACGGGACTGTAGTGTATATTTTATAATTTAATAAGTAAAATGTGAGATGTCTTCTTTGAAGGTATTCCATGAGCCTCTATTGCAACTTCCCCTGTGGTTATTTCTCCTCACTCTTTTAATGTAGCAAATGAAACCTTATTTTCTCAGTTGGAGTCGCCTGCATGGGAGTGAGCACTGTGTGAAGATTCTATTAAAACTTTGAGGTTATTGCAATCAGTATTAATTCAAAGCAGTATAGTCATACTACATATATTTAGTTTACTGCCTAGATTTTCTGAATTCTGTTGTGATTTCAAACTTCTCCTTTCATGTACCTAAGTAAACAAGAATTTGAAGCACACGTGACTTATCTTTTGTTTGAACATACATAGATGTGGAAATATTTCTCTTCAGGAACCTCTTCATGGGCCCTGAGATTCAGGTGTAGCCCAGTTGAAGCCCTTACTGGCTTCTACAACTTTGGACAGTTTAAAGTCTTGGGTCTCTGATTTCTCATCTATAAAATGAGAATATAAGCATAAATTATTTCTAGCTCTGGAGATCTATTTTGAATGAAAAGGCTTACCTTCTCTAGGTAAATGGTTATACAAAGATGTCTTATCACATTGTCACCAAATTTCATATAGGGTAGAGGAGCATGGAACTTTTGGTAGCATGATGTCATTTCATATTTAGCATTGATCTTGCTTCAGACTTAGATTTTCAGCATCGTTTTTTTCTTACAAAAGAAATTATTTTAGCATATACTTTCTTTAAAAAATGCTAGCAGATGACTCAAGTATTTATTTTGCATTTTTTTATCTACCTCTTAATAAACTGAAGAAGAATTTTATTTTATGCTATTTTCTCCCCTTCTTCCATAATAGAAAATGGCAGAATTCTTTCAACTGGTCATGATTTAGCACCAATGCTCAGCCTTCACCACAGTCATATAAAGACATTTTGAAAGAATATTTTTGGGGGAATTAGAATTATTAGACTTTATAGTCAGTTTTCTTAGAAAAAAAAAGGATCTTTATTTCAAGTCTTTTCATTACCAGTTTTTCAGTTTTTCATTCCTCTGATATGTATTTTTTGCCGTGTTTCACAGATGGAAGTTTCAAATGTTCGTATGTTCCTAGAGTCCTTTTATAGACAGAGTGTCTGAGCAGCCAAAAGAAGGGTTTAGCATGCTAAGAATAATTGCCTCCATCCACTACAGAGAAAACGAGGGGTTCTTCCCATCACCCTCTAAACTGTCAGATTTGCAGGGCTGAGGTTATGGAATAAGTGCTCCAAATCCATCATAAATCTTTCCCCTGGGATCACAGGATACCTTTGCTTCGAATCACTCCTTCTGCATCTGTTATTTTCAAAACTGATCTTTGTGAAGCACTTGTTGAAATGGCCACAAAAAAAGTGATGTGCATAAAGCAATTGAGCTTTATACATCCTTACTCTAGAAGATGAATTCATTAAAAAGCTTATTAGCACCTGTTTGATTATTAAAGAGGCCCACTTTATATAGAATTACAAGTTCTGTGAAAATTGCAATTCCCAATATTCTTCTGCTCTGATTAACATCTGTTTAGAATAGTATTTAAAAAATAGGATTCTTTTCATTTTGAGGTGAAAGAGCTCATTGTTATAAATTAATACATTCTTTTAGTACTGCAGTGTTTTCTCCATCTACATATCAAATATCTGTATCTACACTCTTACTGAAGAAACTTTGCTCAGGTTTAATTATTATATTTTCTTTTTAGTTTTATATGAAACAGGTGTTTGTACTCAGATTCTAGAATCAATTTAAAACTGTGCACTTTATTTTTTATTTCCAAATTTTAATTTTTTATTTTTCAGCTTCAACCAAGGCACTAATACGATTTTTTATTATTAATGTTGTAGAATAGTAGAGACATTATTAATAATATGTCATTGCTGCAAGGACTTTGAATTCAGCTAACCAACATAAGTCACAAACATTTACAGACAGAGCATTAACTATGTGCTCACCAGTGTCAAATCCTGAAGATTTAGAGTTGAAAAACACCCTGACTTCCTTCAAATTGCTCACAGAATAGTAGGGACAATTCACCATGAGCTGTACTACAGTAAATGTATGTACACTAAAGTAAGAATGTAATCAAACTCCAGAACTTTTAAATAAGCTGAAGTTCAGAGACATTTTAGCCAAAGACATACAGATATTTGTATGGACACCCAGAATAGAGCCAGGCATTCTGATTTCCTCCGTATTGTTCTTTAGTTAAGTTCCATAGAAAATGAATTATTATTTCTGATACTTTTCTTTGCCTCAAGAGGTAACAAAAATTAAAAGTGATGACAGCCATAGACACAAACCAACAATTAAAAATTGTAGTATGCTAAATATCCATATCCTAGTTCCATGCCCAAACCATCCATCTTATCACTACCATGACTCCATTCTCAAATGAAGATAAAGGAAGATAACCAATATTTACTTAGTATGAACGCTTCTGGAGGAATCTGGCAGACTCATAGGGCACATTGGTGTCTTGAAGCTTTGGATCTTCTTCCTCAACTTCCCTCTCCTTTAAGCAGAAAATATCCTAGAGTTAAGAACACAAGTAGCTCTATAAACTTCAGACCTCTCTCCTTCCCAGATACCTCTTAATTGAGAGTCTTCCTAGTATCCTCCAAGTACTTGATAAACACTATTAAAGTCTATCGTGGTGTGTTTCCATATGTTGCTATTATTAGTATTATAAATAATATTTTTTACATAATCTATGTATTCTTGATCAAATATTTTAATAGCAAGTTATCTCTAAAATATAATTGCTAGAAATAGAACATGTACAATTTTAAATTTTGAAAGACATAACTTGAATGTATTTGCAAATGTGAATTATTTATATCCTTGGCTCATTTTTTAATAGAGTTTAATATAATTTTGAGCTGGGGTTGTGACTCAGTGGTAGAGTGCTTGCCTCACACATGTGAGACCCTGGGTTCATCCTCAGCACCACATAAAAATAAATAAACAAAACAAAGATATTGTGCCCATGTATAGCTAAACAAATAAAAAAAGAATTTAATATAATTTTATAGAGTTGTGTAAGCTATTATACATATACATATATACCTTTTTATTTATTTAAAAACACTTAGAAATATTTCAATTTCAACTTCATCTAGAAGGTGTTTTGCCCCCACAATTTTTGTGCCTGGTTTTCATATCCTGTTAAAGAGATTTTGCATTTCAAAATGAGAAACATACTATATTTTTAGTACTTTTAGGGTATTTATTTTATTTTAACTTTGAGTTAGTCTGAATTAATTTTTCTGCAAGGTGCACAAAAGGGATATAACTTCATTTCTTTTGGTGTGGAGGATGGGGGGTGGCACACAAAGATCTAGCTAATGATGTCAATTACATTACTGAGTAATCAATAAATTACTCATCTATTTAAACTAATGAAGTGATGCATTTTGTTATTATAATTTTCATCTTTTTATATTTCTGTGCCAAAATATTTTCTGTGTCACTAATAAGAATTCTTAAAATTGTTTCACATTTATCTGGAATTGTATGGCTATGAACAGAGCCCATGTCAATCTTTGCAACTTTCAGGTTAAATTTACATTACTGTGCAGTGTTGTGATGATCTAGAGCAGCAGTTGCTTCTGTTGCAATGCAAAAATATATTAAACTTGTGACCTTTCTCTGAAAAAAGGGATATAA
This sequence comes from Ictidomys tridecemlineatus, assembly GCF_052094955.1. Classification (NCBI taxonomy): domain Eukaryota; kingdom Metazoa; phylum Chordata; class Mammalia; order Rodentia; family Sciuridae; genus Ictidomys; species Ictidomys tridecemlineatus. The sequence continues at coordinate 152,508,793 of NC_135480.1, read as the reverse complement.
GAAACTCTGAATGATGAGAGTAGCATTTATATTAAGAGGGAAAGGGCTGGGGGTGTAGTTCAGTGGTAGAGTAAAGGTTTAGCATGTACAATTCACACCTTTTCACAACCAAAAATGTAGAGTTAAAAAAATACAACTTTGTCTAAGCTTTCAACATAAGAAGTTCCAGTGACCTTATTTCAGTATAGAAATTTATATTCAATAAATGGTTTTACTCAATAGAACACTTGCTCTAAGAGATGTATTTGGGAAAGTTATACCAGTTATTTACCTGGGTAAGGTACTTCAGGCACGAGACATTCTTCTTTGAAGATGGAATCAGCTTGCTAGAGACTAGGAGGGTCCTCTACTTTTCTGAGTATTTTCTAGAGTATCTCAACTCTTACACTCTGGAGTCACAAGTCTGGAGAGAGAAATCCCATGCTTAGTGAAGAAGGCTATAAAAATAAGTCTCATCCAAGAGACTGTGTAATTCAATCCTTATCACAATTGACAAGTAGCCCTAATTTTATTGAAATCTGCTAACATCTTACTGCAGATTTGTTCTGTCAAGGTTTTATACTAATTTCTCTAACCCTATTGATGAAAAGAGCATGAATGGAGTAGTTTATATATTTTTATAAATCTTATCATTCTGAGCTGGTGATATAGCTCAGTGATAGAATGGTTGCCTTGTACATGTGAAGTCCTAGGTTCCATCCCCAGCACTGCAAATAAGTAAATAATCCATCAATCCAATATTCTTTCAAAGGCCACTCAGTTTTGGTTTTTCTATAGTACCTCAAAATGTTACAAATAAATCCCTCTTGGTCTGAACTATTAATTTATGGCTTGAATCTTATATTTTGTTCTCTGCATAATATAAATGTTTCTGGATGTTGACAATTCTCCTCTCCTACACTCACTGCCAATAATCAAGGACAGAAGTACAGTTCACATTTCTTGCTGCTCTTTATGATATACAACAGGGAGTCTTGAGACATAAGAAGATGAGTGATTTTTTTCATGTATCTTATCTGATCATTTTTGACTGGTCAGAACCATGATTGTCTCACCCCACCCTAATTGCTGTGGTCTTTTGTTTCTGCCTTGTTTCAACAAAATACAAGAATTTATGTCTTTAAGATTTGTTTTCAAAAACAGCATGTGATATTTTCCATCTGAATTTATCTCACAAAAATAAACTGCAAATCTTTGATTTCACTTCTGAAGAACCAAATATAGACATCAGTGCAGCAGCCCACTTATGAAGTAGAAAAATCTTGCTCGTTTACAGTTATTTTTAGCTGAAAATTCCTTAAAAGTTACTTAATGAGTGCTGAATATTATAACTGTTTATCAAAGAATAAAGAACGTCAAGTTGAATAAGATTAGTGGCTAATTTAGCAAATAAAATTTTTATAAATGTCTTATGTCTTGTCTATCTCAGACTTCATCTTTTCAATTATTTCTGTCAGTAGAGAATTCATGTAACTCTTATTAAAAACAATAACTGCCATTAATAAACATTTTATGGAATATATATATATATAAAATCTAGGCTAGGTAATACACCACATTTCAAGCATTTCTTTGGTTTTTCTGGCATATTGTTGGAGTTAAGTTCTCAGAACAAAAAATTTGCATTATTCTGGGGCCAGTAGATAAACTAAGAAAAGCTTTGCCACCTTAATTTGTGTCAGAATCCATTTTACTGTCTGAAGTATGTTTGTATGTCTAAGGATGGTGATGTGTCAGAGACTAGCTGTATCGTGTCGCAGAGCTCTGCTGTCAACCATTCTAGTATTTTGGAATGCCTTTCTTGACAAGCTGAGGAAGAAACCTTTTCTCATGGGGAAGTGTTTCCTCTTCCCTGCGGGTTTAATTTGTTTCTGACTGAAAGAGAACATCATGCTTTTGGCAGTGTGCAAATTAAAAATATTAATGAACTGAAGTAAAAAGTAAAATAAAATGTTTTTCTTATTAAATTGCAATCAAAGTTTACACTCATATCTCAGACTTGTCAGGCTGTCAGTGTGTCCCTAGGCTCTTAAAAATGGGGAAGAAAATCTGATGAATTTTATTTTTTTTGTGCTTATGGTTATAGCTGATTTATTTAAAAAACAGGAAATGTTTCCCTTCTTAGTCCAAATGGCTAGTATTTTCATGTTCACTAATAAAATCAGAAGTAAGAGGAAAATCTTTCAATGGATATGGTTTTCTGTGATTATTATTTCTTGGTATTTGCTTTCCAATGCCATAGAAACTCAAAATTAAATTTTACAGGTTAAAAATCAATGAAAAGTGTGTTTAAACTTTGTTTTGCTAAGCTGGTGCAAGATCTCACAACATGAGGACTGAACTGTATGCTGAGGAAAAAATTATGTAAATTCTTGCATCAAAATAACAGTGTTTGCATCAAAATAACAGGAACAGTTATTGGTTTATTTTTGCAGTGAATAACCCTTCATACAGTTGAATGTAAGGGATTAGCTTGGAAATCATGCCCTGATTCTGAACCAGACATGCCTAATTATTTAGTGTATGTGAATCAATCTCACTTGTAATCTATAATAAGAGAGTTGATCAAATACAGCCAAATTTCTGAATTTCACACTTGTTGACACTTAAGGCTATCCTGAAATTTGTAGGGTGTTTGGCAGCATCCCTTGCTTCTGGCTGCTACATGGCATAGAGACACAGCAGTTCTAATCATCAAAAGAGTTTCCAGACATTGCTAATGTCTCCACTTGGAGGGCAAAACTTTTCTTTGTTGAGACCCACTGGAATATAGTAGATATAATGCCAAAAGAAATCCTTTACTGTCAGTATGTGGCCCATCACTGAGAGCCCATCATTAAACAAAATAATAAGTAGGCTGTTATTATTTGTCATATAATTTTATTTTTTAACTTTTATTGTTTTTGTCAGAATTACGTATTTATTCACTGACAGCTAAAAAAGGAACGAAGTATATGCATTAACTACATACATACATACACATAAATGAATACAATCAGTTTGTACTCATTGGTACCCATTTCTGGTAATATCCAAGTTATTAATGATAATAATTCAAACAGGCAACTTTCTGGGTGTTTTAAGAAAGAATAAGTATAGCTTTTCTAACTTACAGAAATTTCAAACTGAAAATACAATTCAATTATTCGAGATTTTTTTGTAAAATTTTATAATTAACTTACAAATGTTTAAAATTAACAAATAATTGAAACAAAATAGAAAACTTTATCAGAACTGACAATATACAATCTTTGAATAAATCAGAACAACCTGTAATAAAAAGCTTACCCTTCAAATTCTCTGAGTTGCTTTTGAATTCCTGAGGAAAAAAAAATTTAAAGCCCACTTACATTTATATCTATTTATCAAGAATTGAATATTGTTGTTATAGGCCTAAATCTTCAGTAACTTTTCTAATTACCTTTTCCATAAAATTATTTTTTAGTTTGAAGAAAGACATAAGTTTTAGGGTTCTGGGTTCTTGCCCTCTTTCTGCTAGTGATTAACTGTGTAAATTAGCCAAATTACTTAATCTAATTTAAGATTTAGTTTCTATAAGAGAAAAAATGTAGAATGACATATCCTTTTATTTACTTTGTACTTTTGTAACAACAATTAAATAAGACTAAGCTCTCAAATATATTTGTTGCACAGATAAATTCAACTCACTCTATTTTCTACATAGTAGGATGGCCTTAACTAGAATGATGGGAAAGGTGTGTCCTTAAATGTTTTTACACAAGAGGAAAACATATCTATATTAAAAAGCTGTACTCATTGAATTTGGTCAGCATGATTGCTTTCCAGTGAGCTATCATGTCTCCAGAATAGAAGATAGTTTTATAAATGCATGTAAAATATGGAAAAAGAAAATCTATTAATAGCATTCAATTAAATAGTTTTCCTGACTGAGCATATCCATCTATATGTAAACATGGAGAAATCACCCAATAATAGTGTCTCTAAATCTCCAAAGTATGACTCAATGACTGATACTATATAAATGGTGATTACAGTACTCAGGTCAATAATACAGAACAAACAGTACTTTTTATTTTTGCCCCTTTAAAATTTGCTTAAATTTTTATTTCTGGCAAACAGAAATGATCTGCTACATTACCCAAATACTGTCTTTCTCTTTCAGAACAGCCAAATGTGAAATGTACTACTTAATAAAGCAGATGCAAAGCTTTGTAGTATGTATTAAGATAGATTGCTTATGTGAAATGGAAATGAATACCATAAATCAAAATAGCTCATTATACATTTCTTGTTTTATAGTAATTTATCAGCTTTATTTTTAGTTTTTTATTGTTCAGGTCTATAGTTTGCTACTTCTGGTTGGTATTTTTATAAAATTTGGTTCCACGCATGCCTTTATCACAGCAGATGGGGGATAGGAGGGAGGTCATAGGATATCTTGTCATTTCAAATGTGAGATAAAGATTACTGAGAAAATTCGAGAAACTCATGGTGTCTTATCAAGGACATTTAGTAAAATAAATTTTGGTGTTTTCTAAATTATGGAAAATATTTTAGAATAGACAATACTACTTGAAAAGTAAATAGAAATACAACAGAGATCCAGAAAGTTCTAAGAGAATGTTAAGATTCATGACTAATTATATTTTTAATATCATTTTGTTTGGTATTTTTACCTCTCAAAAAACCATAATAAGTTTTTGCTTTATAACCTTACAACTTATAAGCCATTTTGGTCAGACTAAAGAGGTTTTTTTGTTTTGTTTTGTTTTATCAGGTGTTTATCAATTGACATTCATTCAGACATGGAATTAAGACTACAGACATAAAAAGATATAATTATGGTAGTCTGGAAGCTCACAGTTTAATTGATACTGTGTAATGCAATCTGGAATATCCTCAAAAAATATCTGTGTTTTGCAAAATAGAAGAAAATTGTTCTATTTAATGGAATTATAGATTTACAAATTATGTTAAAATTTACAATGAAGTTTGAGCTAAAAATAAGAATGCAAAAATGTACCATTTTGTTTTTTCAGTGGTATCCTGAATTAGATTTTTGGAAACCTGTGTTTTATGCAAATTTTCAATAATTTTTAAGTGAATTTGCATCAATCAAGGGTTATATGATAAATATAGGCTTTTTACTTCCAGCATGGTTAACCAAAGATGATTTGAACAGCATAAGTAGGTGAGAAGATTTGCCATTCCAAGGAAAGAGAAAAAGTAAACACATATTTGAATACAGCAATGATAAATGCCCAAAAAATAATAAAATTAAGCTCAGTAATTTCAGAACTTCCTTTGAATATTATTTCCAGAAACATCTTTGCCTAAAGTAGGCAGAACTTATAGCTAAATGAATATAGTAATCTCTTCCATTATTGTATCCAGTTTTGGAGATAAATTTTTGAATATCATTTAAAGTCTCCTGCTTATACTTACCAGCAAACTCATATGTATAAGTTTGGACATATAGTTTTCTCTCATATTACTAAGTAAAACAGATACCTTAGAGGGTGAATAGGAGATGTCTACCTGGTAGGCATGCATCTGTGAGATATAACATCTATCAATGAAAAAGAAAAGGAGAACAAACTCTAATAGGCCTGAGGAATTTCAAAGCCTAGAAAGATCGAATCATTGGTTGTGTAGGCAAATAGTGACAGATTTCAATAGTTTTTTATATAGCAGAATGCAGTGGAAAGGAATAGTGATACTGCTAACACTATCATAAAAATTGAGATGAACTTGAACAATATTCCTGTAAAAGACTGGAATTAAGCATTTTACATATTTTAGAAGTAGATTGTATTTGAAGAAAAAAATGTAGAGTTCATAAGAAACTCTTTTTTTCCCTGATGACTCAAAAAAATGTATCTCATCACATTATTTTAAGACATAGCATGCTGGAAATGTAGAAATAAATAATCATAGTGTTGTTCTAATGAGTTAGGCAATACTATACAATAATATTATGGCACATTAAATGCAATTTCTATCAAAACAAGTGACCTCCTCTATTTTACTATATTGTTTTACTGTGGATTAAATAAAAGATGGCATAGCTTATCCACAGCACACTAATTTTTATCTTAAGTTCAATAGTGAATAATGAGATTTTCTATAAGACTATGTGATTTCCAGCATGGATGGGCTGCCAATAAAATATTCATTTTATTTTAACAGGGCAGTGGTTTCAATTAACAATATACATCATCTTGATTTTATTAGAATACACATGTTTATAAATGCCATTTACTGTTGTTTTCAAAATATGAGTGTATAAAACAGCATGAAATATATTATTTACATAAAATTATTTTGTGGTATTCCAAAAATAGCTCTAATATTCATGTCATTGTTTACAACTGATATTTTTAATTAAAAATTAGATGTTTATTTTTTATCTATAATCACAGATAATCAGTGGTTTTCTTCAATGGGATTTCTCCCTTCTAGTTCTTTTAACTAGTTCTATCAATTAATCTTTGCTGAAATCAAATAATTTTAGTGGGCATGGCCAAATAAAGTTTGGGGTATAGGATTTTTCTGATTTTTAAATTTGTCAATTTTTAAATTTTAGTCTATATAATACATGTCTTTCAATAGTATACTGACATTCCTACTCCAAAATGGACTTCATTTTTATGCATTTTATATTTTGCTCTGACAGAACAATAAAATTGAGTTAGCAAATGTGTAGTGATGTTTAGTAATATGTTATAATAATTTATTAGCAATATTTACCTGTTTGGGTATCTGATAATATACTGGAAGAAAACTTCTTAAATAAGTTAGTGTTTGTTGTACCTTTGAAATATTTAGAATAATCAAAATCATTTGAGAGAGCAAGAGTTTTCATCCAAACTAAATAATACTTGATAAAATAAGAGATCTCAAACAGAACAGTTTGATGTTTTCTTTTGGCACAGCTGTGAGAAGTTCAAAACCACTTGTAAGTTAGTTGTAAGAGAGGTAATATTATTCTTAGTAGTAAATAGCAGTCTTTTACTCAGTTTCGTGGCCAGTAACTCTGCTATGTGTTTCACTTAGATTATTTAACTTAATCTTCATGGTGAATTTGCAATGAGATGATATTATGCTCTCATTTTAAAAATGAAGAAATTATTGCTCAAAGCAATTAAATAATTGGCTCAAGACCTGGGTAGACCACAGTCTATTGCAATTTAAAGTTTAGTGAAGTCTCTCTACTAAGGAACACAGCCTCAGCTTTGTCTTCTCTTGACATCATTATTAAATACACAATAAATTTCAAGGTGTTTGAGTAAATATTAGCCCTATAGCTTGCAGCCAGCCTTTCTTCAAAAATAAAGAAGTTGATAAAAATATTTAATTGAAAATTTATCCTACACATATAAAAAGAAAAGATAAAATTCCTCTGATCTTTTTAAACATTAGCATGTACTAAAAAAAACTGGTTATAGCAATTAAATAAACTTAATATTCATAATAGGTATATTTCTCTGGAAGTATATTTTAATATAAAATATGATCATAAGCAGAGAAAAAGCAATAATTTAATCATCACACACTATCATTAATGTATTATGTGATTATAAGTCCAAGGAGAGCAAAGACCTTTAGTACTTGAGAGACCAGTTTCTATTTTAGATATTAAGAGTTATCTCATTTTTGGCAAATGGAAAATAAAATAGAAAAATCCTTTGTTATATTAATGCCACTTGAGAGCATTTTAATGTAAAAAGAGAAAATTTAATTTTTGATTTCAACATAATCATATTTCAAAATATTGGATTTCATCTATGCATACTTCCTTGGTTTAATTCTACATATAATTAAACTAATCATAATGGAAAATGTTTAATTCTACATTTCAAAATTCTCCTCAAATCCTAATTCATTTATATAAGCCAGAAGCACAAAACTACCAGCATGAGAATGAAGAAACCATTATGAAATATTACCTGTCATGTGCGATTCTGTGAATATTTACTGAAGAGCACTTGACCAAAGATTCAGCCAAGTATGTAGAATGAATTTCTAGCTCTATGTGAGGAGCTTCATGTAGCATTTTAAAAATGCTCACATCAATTCCATTAAAAAAGAAGAAGAAAGAGAAAGAGGATAGCATATAGTAAATATGTAACTTAAAGAATCAGAATTCATTTTGCTATTGTTATTTATCAACTACCCATAAACTTCATGGCTTAAAACAACCATTTTCATTTATGTCATGACTTTCAGGGTCAAGAATTTAAAGGAGGATCAGTTGGGAGATTCTTTTGTTTCAGTGATATCAACAGATATCTCTTCACTTACATGGTATTTGGGTATAATAAGCTTCCTGGGTTGAGTAACTCCTGATCACTTTTTGTTATAGTTGTCTCAGTAGTTGGACTTTCACAATGGTGGATCAAATTTCCAAAACATGGTCTCTTCTGAGAGACCATACAAGAATCTGTGGCTCCCAAGTAGTATTAACATCATAACCATTCTTTTCAATTGGAAGGAAAATATATGACTGAATTCAAATTTATCCCATCTTTTATGCCTAATGGATTTCTAATTTCTTTATTTTTTCCTCCCCAATGAATTACACATCTCCATTCTCCATTCTCTCTTTTATCATTCAGGAAAACATGAACTGGCAAAAATGCAAATCGGTCATCAATGTCTTCCCAAATACCAAATTCAGTAAGGTCTCCAGATTGACTCCTATGACATTTAAAACCCCTGATATTATGTTCTTTACTCCAACAGGGGGTTACCCATGGTCTCTCCTATGTTTCTGCCCTAATCAGCCTCCCTGGATCTGGATCCTCTGTTTCCCTTCCATTGCACTTAGTTGTTAGTGTTATTTCTCTAAAATACAAATCTACTTTTGCATTCTATTTTGGAGTATTTAAATAACTCCTGGTTTTTCAGTCTTCATGTTGGATGTTGTCTTTCCTCTTTGCATATCCATGTTTAAACCAGGTTAAACTTCTACACTCCTATCAGAGTGACAGATATGTGCCTTTTGATGTTTGAATGTGAGCTGCTTTCTATTCTTTGAGGTCCTCTCCCTTTATTCCACCTGGGAAATAACTGCTCATTTTTTCATATCTCAGCATAAAGTGTTTAGAAAGCTACTCTCGGTTTTCTGACTTCTGCTGGGGGAATCATTTCTTCTTCCTCTAAGCTCCCACAGCTCTTTATATATATTTGCTTAGCTGTTAACATCCAATATCATAATATTTGTTTACATCTATAACTTTCTGTTCTGTGGTGAGTTATTTAATGGCAGAAACCATGTTTTATTCATCTGTACATTTATCAGCAATTTGAGGACATAGTCTGAGATCTTCTGCTAACACTCATGGGAGATAAAATTAGGAGATAAATTAGGAAATTAATTTTTGGACCCAAAACATAAGTTCTGAAAAAAAGGACAGTTTCTAATAATGATTATATTTCATATACTATGAGGAACTATTATAAATGAGTTATTGTATCAGATATTGAATTAAGTTATTGAAAGTTTCTGACATTTCATTTGTTTCATAATTTCGTAATTTGGAAGGATATATGCTTTTCTGATCCCAACTCACTCTGTACAGGGTTATCTCACAAGAAGTGGAAAAACATTGCAACCCCAGATTAAATGAGCAGCTGGTACAGCGACTCTGATTTGATCATGTTGCTTTTCTAGACAGACTAATTGTTCTGATTTATGGTTATCAACTGTACTTCATGGATTCTTGCTTCCAGTTCTAATTAGTGGATAATCTTCAACCGCAGAAGCTCTAATCATCCCTCTGATTTGAATGAGTGCAAGAAACAGGTCTGTTAGCAAATAGAAGCCCCACAGTTTGACCTTTCCAAAGCCCTCAGTTGATCAGAAAACATATATTTTTCCTAGTGAACATTTTCCAAGATGAGATATTTTAAGTAAGTAGCTGTATTTGAAGAAAAAAACACTAGAACAGAAGATTCACTTTAGAGCTCTGATGGGTAAATCATCATAGATACTTAGATTACATTTATTCTCAGGATGTGGCATCAGAGACTCCAATTTTATAGTTCCGTCATTCATTTACCAAGAAGGAAAATGGACAAAAAGGAATTATAGATTTAACATGAATTTACAAGGTTTTAAATTTTTTTTTAATTTTATTGTAAAACAAATGGTGACCAATAATTCAGATTCAAAATAAGAAGAAAATGCTGGGTGTAGTGGTTCAATTTAGGAGGCTGAGGCAGGAGAATAGCAGGTTCAAAGCCAGCCTCAGCTACTTAGTGAGGCCTTAAACAATTTAGGGAGACCCTATCTCAAAACATTAAAAAGGGCAGGGGATGTGGCTCAGTGGTTGAGTGCCTGTAGGTACAATCTTTGGTACCAAAAAATTATCAAATATGAAAATTATTTGCCTCTTGCTTATTAGGATGACTGATAAATTTTTTATGCTACTAAGTTTTCAAAAACACCTGTCTTACATAGCCAGGTAGAACTTACGTTTGTCCAGCAGAAATATTACCCTAGGTGATATTTGAGAGAAATAGGTTGACTAGAAAGCAAACACCAGGACTAAACATTACTGCTACCCTTAGAGCACAGCCAAAGGAAAAAAATATGTGGGTTTTTTTCCCCCCAAAATAAAACTAGATTATTTTTAATTGGAGATAATGTTTTGCAGCCATTTTACAGGTAATATGAGAAAGAAATACTGGAAAATTTCATAATAGCAAAAAGAAGTTATGCTGTCTTTGCATAAAATTAATTATAAAATAGTAATGAAGGACCACATTTCTATCACTTAATTGATTTGTTCTTTTTGATAAACCTGTAGCCAAAGTTAACAAATAGAAAGTTTTATAGTCTTCCTAGAAGAAAGTTAGATTATAAACAACGACATATTTTGAAGCTGGATCTCAAGTTGACTTTCCTTCACTTTTGGCCTCATGTTTTGGTTTTAATTTCTCTTTTCCATCTGTCACTATTTTGTCTTAAGAGTGGACTTATATTTAATTTACATTAACTGCACTTTTTACTCTAGAGATTTATTACCAACATGTTTTTTAATACAGATTTTTTAATATTATATTTTACATTATTATCAATGACCAAAAAGGACAGGGATACATACATACTTTGCAATATTTAAACACAGAGAATTCAATTGAGTTGCTCTTAACTACTTTATATATTTGTGTCCATTTAGCATTTGTAGTTTTATTTGTTTAAACATTTTTTTAGTTGTAGGTGGACACAATATCTTTGTTTTATTTATTACTTTATTATTTATTCTACTTTGTTATACATGATGGCAGAATGCAATTGATTTCGTATTACATATACAGAGCACAATTTTTCAAGTCACTGATTGTACATAAAGTATTTTCACACCATTCGTGTCTTCATAAAGTAATGATGTCCATCTCATTTCACCATCATTCCTACTGTCTAGCCCCCTCCCTTCCTCTGCTTCCCCTTTGCTATCTAAAGTTCCTCCATTCCACCCATGCCAGATGCCAGCCCCCTATCTCCCCCCCCCATCGCCATTATGAGTCAGCATCCTCCTATCAAAGGAAACAATAGTCCTTTGTTTTTTGGGGATTGGCTTGCTTCACTTAGCATTATATTCTCCAACTCCATCCATTTACCTGCAAATGCCATGATTTTATTCTCTTTTAATGCTGAGTAATGTTCCATTGTGTACAATGCCAAAGTTTCCCTATCCATTTATCTATTGAAGGGTATCAGGATTGGTTCCACAGTTTAACTATTGTGAATTGTGCGCTATAAACATTGATATGGCTGTGTCCCTGTAGTATGCTGTTTTAAAGTCCTTTGGTATAAAGAGGAGAGTGGAATCAAGGACCTAGGAATTAAACCAGAGACCTTGCCCCTAATGAAAGAAAAAGTAGGCCCAAATCTCCATCATCTTGGATTAGGCCCCAACTTTCTTTATAGGACTCCTATAGTGCAAGAATTAAAACCAAGAACCAATAAATGAGATGTATTCAAACTAAAAAAGAAACAATCAGTGAGATGAAGAGAGCGTACAGAATGGAAGCAAATTTTTACCACTCCTACATCAGATAGAGCACTAATCTCTAGAATATATAAAGCACTCAAAAACCTTAACACCAAATAAAATAAAATAAAATAAAATAAAATAAAAATAATCAATAAATGGGCCAAGGAACTGAACAGACACTTCTCAGAAGAGGATAGCTAATCAACCAGCAAATATATGAAAAAAATGTTCAACATCTCTAGCAATTATAAAAATGCAAATCAAAACTACTCTAAGATTTCATCTCTTTAGTCAGAATTGCAGCTATCAAGAATACAAACAACAATAAGTGTTGGTGAGGATGTGGGGAAAAAGGCACACTCATAAATTGCTGGTGGGACTGCCAATTGGTACAATCACTCTGGAAAGCAGTATTGAGATTCCTTGGAAAATTTGTAATGGAACCACTATTATTTTTTACATGGTGCTGAGGATGGAACCCAGTGCCTCATGCATACAAGGCAAGTGCTCAGCTACTGAGCTACAAACCCAGCCCAACAGTTTTATTTTTGTATAGTGGAATATCTCTGCATGTATGTGTGTGTATACATATGTGTATATTTGTCTATATACTGTTTATCTGGAAGACAACCTATCTCTCAACATTCAGGATACAACAAAAGGCACTTTAAAAAACATAGCTCCTTAGCCCAGGTTCCCCTGCCCCCCTGTAGATGGTTATAATCCCTTTATTTTATTCATTTTTATATGTTGCTGAGGTTCAAACCCCATGCCTCACATGGGCTAGGCAAGTGTTCTACAACTGAGCTACAACCCCAGCCCCTTAGCCCATTTCCTATTAAGTATCTCTGTGGAACTTGGAAGGTTTGGAATGTGTGTATAAGCTGTGGGAGAAGGTTGATTTTATTAGTGGGAGAGGAGTCCTATCCAAGACTAAAGATACCTCATCACCTGGGAGGAAATAGAGAAGGAAGAGACTACACCAAGAAAGCTAGTGGCCCCACTGGCCTGCTGACCAGCATTCATTCCCATTCAAATTGGTCTCCTTCCTCATTAAAATGCAAATGTTGCCCTACTCAAATTTTCTTATCCTCACCCAAGGCTCTACTTTTTAAAGACTTTTGTATATCCCTTTTTCCTAGAGTTAGCCTTTGATCTTAACCATGGGCTCATTTTCCTGGGAACCAAAAAAATAAAAGACTGGAAGAGAATGGAACCAAGTTAATTTGGGGGTCAAATTCAGTTCCTATCCTCTCAGCAGCATTAGCATGAAACAAATGAACAAGCAAATAGAAAGCTAAAGCTGTTTTCATTTTAAATGCTTTCTGAAATTGAGATGATGAATTTAGTTGGATTAGTATTTGTATATGGTTCCAGGTTTTTGTTTTTTGAAGTTCAGTTTAATGATGATAATAATAATATTAAGATAATATTGTAAATAGACCCATGGAGTGTCTACTTAGATTGCCAACTATTTTTTGTTTTGTTTTTGATTCATTAAGACTAAACAAAATAAAAAGAGAATTTCTACTCATTATGTTTCTTCTCACTACAGAAGAATCATTTAAAAATTACTTTCTATGCAGCATAATCATAAAATAACAAGTTCTTTAGGTTTTGGCAAAGTACATTTAGCTTTATGGAAATTAGCCTATCCCCCCAACCCCACTTCACCCCTGCCCCCAGGCCCAGAGAAAGCAGCCATGGTGCCTGCATTTGGGCAACTGCTTTTTCCTGTCTACAGGTTAAAGCTGTTTACCCATCAGGAAGCTCTGAAAACACAGCTCAGGAGGATGAAGCCTTCCTTTTCCAAACCTCCACAAAGATGGTTCCACTTATCCTGTCATCTAAGCAGGTGGTTTCTCCCACCTGTGTGAAGCTTATTTTAGTAGACCATATTTCTTCACTGTGTATTTCTGACATTTAGGTAGACAAGTGTTTCTAGTTTTTAAACAAAGCTTCTCCCAATTTGCTGGCAACTTGTGTATCTGATTGTATAGTTAATGATGTGCTGCAAAGATCCATGTGTTTGATTTATGTATTTGGCCAGCTCTCCTTCCCCTCTACTGGGTTTATTTTGTATATTGTTGCATGTTAGGATACAGAGATTAATAATACACAATCTGAACACAGTGAAATCTCAACCTAGTAAATGAAGCAGAAGCTCTCAGAAAGCAGGGGCTATGTCTTTTGTATCTGTTTCTTATGGTGTCAAAGTGTTACCGCTGTGGTGACGAGTCCTTGCTTCCCCATGATGAAGTATAACACCAGAGAAGCACACCGAGTCAAGGTCAGAGTGGAAACTTAGAAGTTTATTAAAGTACAGCAGAAAAGACTTCTCCTGGAGGGAGAAGGGGATCCAAGAGTTGGAATCCTTTGAAGGGCGAATGTGTTCCCCTTTTTATACTTTTTGGTGATGGAATGTAGGTGGGAAGGGTTGGGACACAGGTGGGCCAAAGAAGTAATCTGGGCATTTCCAGTCAAGTTTGCTGTTCATTAACATTTCTTTGGGATGGGCTGTCTTCAAATCTGTTGGGGCTGTTTCCTGGGCTTCATTAACATTATGAGAGTTGCTCAGCTTTTCTGGAAATTCATTCTCAACATGGCCTCCATTTTAGATTTCATTCTATATTAGGATATTTGACCTAATTTACCTAACTACACTGACTACCTAATTTTAAATCTGGCTTCAAAAGAACCAATCATATTAGAGGAAGTCAACAAATCTGTTGATTAAGAAACACTGGTCTCAAAGTTGAATTTTTGTTCTCAGAGTTAAGTGTGATGACTTCTAGGAGAGCATTGTTTTTTATTTCAATGGGGTATATAATCACTTATTACATGCTACATATTATATGTTACATATTATATGCAAATGGTTTCTTATAAAGATTTGTTGACACATAACATATTTAAAATACACAAGTTATATAATTTGACAAATATTTACCATTTCAAGATAAAATCTGACACTACCTCATAAGTCTGTTCTGCCTTCCATTCATTAGCCACCCCAAAGGCAACTACCATTGCATAGATTATCTCTGAACAGAGAATATCTACACATAATAGATAACGATCTATAGATTATTTTATAAACTTACATAAATGAATAGTACTCTATTACCAAAGACTATCACCATACATCTGACTACACAATCAGAATGATACTTGAAAAATGTAAATCAGATTAGCATTTGCTTAATTGAACCCTTGAAATATAATGCAGAATACACAGTAAATGGATGTTTTAATACAAAATTTTAGAAAAAAATTTTGTGTACATGCATACACAAAAATCTCATAGAATTGATAGGAGAACATTAAGTCTAGAGTGAGGAATAACATTGGTCACATACACTATTTTACTACTTCCAAAGAAATTTAAAATAAAGAACTTAAAATTGGCATACTATAGTGATGCAGCCACATCAACATTTATACCAGCTCAACTCACAATAGCTAAATTATAGAACCAACCTAGTGCCCTTCAATAAATAAATGGATAAAGAAAATGTGGTATGTACACACAATGGAATATTACTCAGCCTTAAGAAAGAACGAAATTATGGCATTTGCTAGTAAATGGATGGAGTTGAAGAATATGTTGCTAAGTGAAATAAGCCAATCTCACACAAAATATAACAAAGGCTGAATGTTTTCTCCGATATGTGGATACTAACTCACAATAAGGACAGGGGACCTAGCGAAGAATAGTGTTACTTTACATTTGGTAGAGAGGTGTGAAAGGAGGGAGGGGATATTGAAGTAGGAAGAATAGTAGTATGAATCAGACATTATTACCCTATGTACATAAATGACTACATGACTGGTGGGATTATACATCAGATACAACCAGAAAAATGAGAAATTATACTCCATTTATGATGCATTATAGTGCATTCTACTATCATTAGTTTTATCACAATTAAAACTAATTAAAAATGAAAAAAATACATTCTATTCTCATGTACAACTAAAAAGAACAAATACAAAATTAAAAAATAAAATATAAAACTTAAAAATATAAAATGGAATTTCCACAATTAAAACAAAACAGAGAAAACATTCCAATAGAAGTATTGTATCTACTTCCAAATGAATGTTGCCTGAAAATTTATAAATTAACTTTTTCCTTTAGTTCCTAGTGCTCTCCTGAAGATGTCTAATTTTTTCTAGCTATCCCATATTATCAGCAATTTTTTTTTATCATGGATACTTTCAAAAAACTTTGGCTTTTTGAATTTTTAAGTGAATTTTTTAAATAACAGATTAAAAACGAATCTAAATATGTGTTATTTCTTTCTGGGAGAGAGGAATGAATCAAGGTTGACATGTAATAGTGAAGACCTGGAGAGCTTTAACTACTGAAATTTTAAAATAGCATACTTACGAGGATGATTAACACTATTTGCTCTCTATACAATTGTGTCATTATTCCTATTTACTTTCCTCCAATTTTTTCCCAATAATGAGCTATTACTTGATTTAAGGATAGTCAATTCTAATCTAAAGCTAAGCCAACTGCCAGTAGATAAGCAGCATATTTTTCCTTATTGCCTAACATCGAATGGGCATCTACGTATTTTTATTTGGATATTATTAGAATTGATAATTAGAAAAATCTTTTTTTAATTTTAAAAAATTGTGGAATGAATTTCAAATATATATGTGTGTGTGTGTGTGTGTGTATATATATATATATACATATACATATATACATATATATATATTTATATATATTTACTGGTTAATAATAGTTGTATATAATATTAGGTTATATTTTGACATAATTATAAATGCATGGAATATAATTTGCTCCAGTGAAATCCCCAGTACTTAACTTTACCCTCTCCTTCCTCCCTCCTTCTGTTTCCTTTTCTCTACTGATATTTCCATTTATTTACTTTTTTAAAATCAGTGTCTTATGGATATACATAATAATGAGATTCATTGTAGTGTATTCAAGTATGTACACTGGAAAGTTAGAACAGATTTATTCCACTGTTTTTCCCTGATCCCAATCCCCTTCTCAACCCTCTTCTTCTACTCCTCTGATCTTTCTTTAATTTTGATGGAATCCCCTTATATTTGTTTTCTCTTTTTGCTCCCTAATTTTAGAGTAACTTCTACATGTAAGAAAAAGTATTCAGCTCTTGACTTTTTGAGTCTGATTTATTTCACTTGTATTAGAGTATCTATTTCCATTCATTTGCCAACAAATGCCATAATTTCATTCTTCTTTATGGCTGAATAATATCCTATTGTGTATATATACCACATTTTCTTCATCCATTTATCTGTTGAAGGGAACCTAGATTGATTCCATAGTCTGACTACTGTGAATTGTTCTATTATAAATATTGATATGACTGCATCCCTATAATAGACGGAGTTTAGATATTTTGGATAAATGCTCTGGAGTGGGATAGCTGGTTCATATGGGGGTTCCATTACTAGGTTTGAGGTATATCCATACTGCCTTCCAGAGTGGTTACACTAATTTTTCATCCCATCAACAATGTATGTGTGCTTTTTCTCCCTCTTCCTTGCCAATACTTATATTATTTGTATTCTTAATAATTGCCATTTGGGGCTGGGGAGGTGGCTCAAGCAGTAACCCGCTTGCCTAGTGTGCGTACGGCCCGGGTTCGATCCTCAGCACCACATACAAACGAAGATGTTGTATCTGCTGAGAACTAAGAAAAAAAAATATTAAAATTCTCTCTCTCTCTCTCTCTCTCTCTCTCTCTCTCTCTCTCTCTCTCCCTCCCTCCCTCCCTCCCTCCCTCCCTCTCTCCTCCTCTCTCCCCCTCTCTCCCTCACTCTCGCTTTAAAAAAAAAATAATTGCCATTTTATATATTTGTTGATTGATTATATATCCTCTTCTGAGAAGTGTCTGTTCAGGTCCTTGGCCCATTTGTTGATTAGGTTATTTTATTTTATTTTATTTTTGGTGCTTATCTTTTGGTGCTCAGAAAGATAGTGCTCTATCTGATGTGTGAGAGCTAAAGATTTGCTCCAAAATGTAAGCTCTCTGTTCACCTCACAGATTGTTTCTTTTGCTGAGAAGAACCTTTTTAGTTTGAGTCCATTGCATTTATTGATTCTTGTCTTTTATTCTTGTGCTATAGGAGTTTTATTAAGGAAATTGGGGCGTAATCCCACATGATGAAAATTAGAGCCTACTTTTTCTTCTATTAGATGCAGAGTTTCTGGTTTAATTCTCAGGTCCTTGGTCTTCTTTGAGTTGAGTTTTGTGCATGGTGAGAGATAGGAGTTTAATTTCATTTTGTTGCATATGGATTTCTAGTTTTCCCAGCACCATTTGTTGAAGATACTATATTTTCTCCAATGCATGTTTTTGGCACCTTTGTCTAATATAAGTTAATATCATCACTAGCAATTAGAGAAATGCGAATCAAAACTACTAAACTACTCTAATATGTCGTCTCACTCCAGTCAGAATGGCAGCTATTATGAAGACAACAATAAGTGTTGACGAGGATGTGGGGAAAAAGGTACACTCATACATTGCTTGGTGGGACTGCAAATTGGTGTAGCCAATATGGAAAGCAGTATGGAGATTCCTTGGAAATCTGGGAATGGAACCACCATTTGACCCAGCTATCCCTCTCTTTGGTCTATACCTAAAAGACTTAAAAACAGCATACTACAGGGACACAACCACATTAATGTTTATAGCAACACAATTCACAATAGCTAAACTTGGAGCCAAACTAGATGCCCTTCAGTGGATGAATGGATTAAAAAAATATGGCATATATATACAATGGAATTTTACTCAGCAATAAAAGAGAATAAAATCATGTCATTTGCAGGTAAATGGATGGCATCAGAGAAGATAATGCTAAGTCAAGTTAGCCAATCCCCCCCCCAAAAAAAAAACAAATGCCAAATGTTTTCTCTGATATAAGGAGGCTGACTCATAGTGTGGTGGGGGAGGGGAGCATGGGAGGAATAGATGAATTCTAGATAGGGCAAAGGATTGGGAGGGAAGAGGAGGGGATAGGGGATTAGCAAGGATGGTGGAATGTGATGGACATCATTATCCAAAGTACATGTATTAAGTCATGAATTGGTGTCAACATACTTTATATACAACCAGAGATATGAAAAAATTGTGCTGTATATGTGTAATAAGAATTGTAATGCATTCCACTGTCATTTATTTTTTAAAAAATCAGTTAAAAAACAATTACAAGAAAAAAAATTCATTGCCATTCTGAATGGATTAAGGTGAAATCTCAATGTAATTTTAATTTGCATCCCCAATTTCTGGAGATGAACATTTTTTTTATGTGTTTGTTGGCCATTTGTATTTCTTCTTTTGAAAAGTGTCTATTTAGTTCTTTTGCCCATTTGTTTATTGGGTTATTTGTGGGTTTTCTGTTTGCTTTTTTAAATGTGTATTAAGCTTTTTTAATTTCTTTACATATCCTGGATATTAATGTCCTGAGGACCAGGTGGCAAAAGATCTTCTCCTATTCTGGAGGCACTCTCTTTACATTCTTAATTGTTTCCTTTTTGTGCAGGGCCTTTTAAGTTTGATGGCATCCCACTTAATGATTTTCAGTTTTATCTTTTGTGATTTAGGGGTCTTGTTAAGGAAGTTGGTTTCAGTGCCATTATGATGAAATCTTGGGCCTACATTTTCTTCTTGTAGTTGTAGAGTTTCTGGCCTAATTCTGTGGTTTTTGATCCATTTCAAGTTGACTTTTGTGCAAGGTAGAGATAGGGGTCCTGCTTTATTCTTCTACAAATGGATTTCCAGTTTTCCCAGCACCACTTGGTAAAAAGACTCTTTTATTTAAAGACACAAAGAAGTGCAGTTGAAAGAATACAAATGATTAGACATAAAATAATAGTGTCTTTAAAGTAAACATTTCTATTCTCAGTTTTAAGTTCAATAAACTTTTATTGAGCTTGCATTTGG
Organism: Ictidomys tridecemlineatus; assembly: GCF_052094955.1. Classification (NCBI taxonomy): domain Eukaryota; kingdom Metazoa; phylum Chordata; class Mammalia; order Rodentia; family Sciuridae; genus Ictidomys; species Ictidomys tridecemlineatus. The sequence continues at coordinate 152,488,848 of NC_135480.1, read as the reverse complement.
GATCCTCTTGTTTTGAATCTGTGTATGGGTGCCTTTGTGTAGATTCCATTTTCATTCTTCTAAAAATGTGAGGTCTATACAATAAACACCAATGCACCGTACAAAAATAACTACACATTTATGAATCACATGTGCTCAGAAGCTGGAAACTTGTTTCATTTTAATATATTTTTTTGTTTGTTGGACAGAAGTATAATCAACCTTCTGGAAAAATCCAACTGAAGGTGGAATAATATACCTTAAGTTATGTTTACATATTTCTTTCAAAAATTCATCAATAAAAATTAAGTTTATATTGACTATTAATGACATTCTTAAGAGCTTAGTATATCGCAGGGACATATGGTACATGTTACCAACTCAAATAGGAGTCTTACCAACTCTGTGAGGTTTAGACTATTCTGATTTTACATAGGAAGAAACTGATATACAGACAACTTAAGTAACATGCTGAGGCTCAATGACTAATAAATGGTGGACAAAAGATTAGATTTTAAGTAGTGTGACTTAAGATTCCATGGTCATAATTACTCATTTGTGCTCTTCTAGGTACCACTATACCTCTCAAATACCCAAATTAGAATAACCTCACTTCAGGAAAAAAAAGATGATAAAACCACAAAATCAGTCTAATATTTCAGTATGCATAAATAAATTATCTGATTTGTTTCTTATTAAGAAAAAAAGACCTAAATATGTATCTATTGAGTAAAGTATAATTTTCTGTTCACATTCTCAGCCTTGTCCCAAGCATTTTTACTCAATTACTTGCTGAAACATGGGCTGCCAGGGGCTGGGGTACAAGCTCACTGGCAGAACATGTGCTCAGCAGGGGCAGGCCCTGGCTTCCATTGCCACCATCAAGAAAAAAAACAAAAAGCACAAAAAAATGTACAGTCTTTTCTTTGAGAGAAAAAGTACTATGCAGATGAGACCATAGAGAATAGAGCATTTCACGAACTGATGGTTTTGGAGTTAAATTGCTCTGGAAAATGAAATGATGTTCAAAATGCCCTGTCAAATACCTTACTCCTAAAATGTGCCCAGCATTGCTAGGATCTGGGTGAGGATAAGGAGTGACATCTCCTATATTATAGTGTCATGTGTTTAGCCCAGCAAAGATGTATTGAGTAAGGTTAATTACTTAAAGGCTTAAGTTTTAGATTGTTGTTTGAAAGAGAACTTGATTCTTCAAGAAATACAAAATGTTAAATAGTTTTCTTTTTTCTTTTTTAACCCAGCATCTCTGACATAATCTTGTGTGTTCAGATTGCCTTCCTGTTAATTTTAAGAGATTGCAGCATGCTACCTTTTCTGCCGGTAGGATAATAAAAACAGCTTCCTAGAGGTCTATGTCATTCCCTTTAAACTGCAAAGAACCTCTTCCTCTCACTTCTGGAGCACGCATTTTGTACAAGAAAACACTAATACTGATCCTGCTTCCTCCAGGTGGGAGAGGTTGCAGGAGTCATAGAATATTCTGTGTCTTAGAACTCAGTATAACCTAGTCTTAAGATGCCCTTGTGATTATAAATATTAATGTGTTAAGATGAGTAATCATCTTTGAATTTTCTATCACTTCTGTTTTGTGATTTTTATGTATATAAGATGATACATTACATAATTAAATCTCACCCTACCATCTTAAAAAAAAAAAACCAGAAAACACTAGGAGTATTCATTCTTGTTTAGTATGTGCCTTTTCATTTTTCATTATGAATTCCTGTTATCATGTGATTATTAAAACCTAATGCTAAAAAAGCAGCAGGCAAATAAATCTTATTACATTGGAGTTCAGATTCTCTGTTTTTCTTTAAAAGTCTTATTAGCTTATTTATTCTTTCTAAAAGAAAACCAAGGATGTTGTGTTTTTTTGTTTTTTTTTTAATATTTATTTTTTAGTATTTGGCGGACACAACATCTTTGTCTGTATGTGGTGCTGAGGATTGAACCTGGGCCGCACGCATGCCAAGCGAGCGCGCTACCGCTTGAGCCACATCCCCAGCCCAAGGATGTTGTGTTTTACGTGTTGCTTTTTCAATTGTTCTGATAGGAAGGAAAATAAAATACATTTTGCTTCATTGTTTTTTGGTGGTTTGTCTCTCCTGGATTATCATGTGTCCTCACTAGTCTGTTTCAATAGGGCTGGTATTCGTCCATATATTTCACCCCTATGCCATAAATTATGCTATTCAGTTAACAGACATCTGTGGTGCCAACAAACTAGCCATCTAGCATCCAAAGAAAATTTACCCCTGAACTCCTGATAATTTCCTCTTGTTCTCCCTTTATTGGGAAGCACTAACACTTCATGTTCAATTTATCCATTGACACCAGCATGCTTAACTTGTTGAGTATAACTATTATAATTTCATATATTACCTAATTTAGTTCTCCAAATCTTTCTACCAAATGGTTGAGAAGAGATATTGGTACCAAAAGGGAATCTAGGACCCTGGCCTGAAGAGCTTGCCACAGCATTATGTCTTTTCCAAGTCTCCTGTGTTATAAAATGTCTATAATTTTATGCTACTCCCTTAATAAATATGTTGATATTATTATAAAAGTGAAATAGATTGTCACAATGACTGATCATATCTTATTCATCAAACTCCCCAATTGTTGAACACAGTGGTGCATACCTATAATCCTAGCAACTTGGGAAGTCAAGGCAGGAGGATGGTAAGTTTAAAATCAGGTTCAACAACTTAGCGAGACTCTGTCTCAAAATTTAAAATTTTATAAAAGGGCTGGGGATAGTCACTCAGTGGTGACGCATCCTTGGTTCCAATTTCCAGTACTGGGGATGGTTGGGGGAAAGGGGACTTCCTAGTATGCTTAACCCCACCACCTCAGATAATGCAGACCATGCTCTTCCTAGACTTACAAAGTCATGGATTTTTTCTGAGACCAAGAAAAGTGTGGTCTGATAGGGGGTTTTGATGTTGATTACTGAAGGGGGATGTGACTGTACAGAATTTCTCAATGGGTTTGGGGGCTTAAAGGAATGTTCTTGCTGGAAAGAAAGCCAGGTAGCCTGCAGATGATGTCTTAGGTCTTGTGCATGTTCTGGGACACTCAGCAGTGCCTGCTCTGTCTCTTTCCTCAGGCACTTTCTAGGATCAGATCCCAAGCTAGTGGGTAAATCCCTTTTCTTTTTCCCTTGATTCAGTTCTCCATAAGGTTTACCTTCACACTCTGAGTGCATACTTATGTGGTCTGTCCCAACAGAAATAAAAATAAATAGATATAAGTCTTGGAACGTCTATAAAACCAGAGCTTAGATCATTAGTGAACCACGACAAAAGAATGTGATCATTCTCAATAAATAGAGGGAAAAAAAAAAGGAGTGTATCATTAGGAATGTGGGGAAGACTGTGCAGTATAGAAACTCAGGTGAAAGGGCCTTAAAAGACCAGCTAATCCTTTCCACCTCCTTTCAAGTTACGGTTTTGCTTCAAGCCAGTACAGACTTCAAGGAGGCTGACATGCTAGCAGCCTGGCTTATAAAACAAAATTTTCATTAAGATCAGTGCCAGGTTTGTGTTAAACCATCACTTTGCTGTTATCCAGGAGCTGGCGAGTTAGAGCCTCTGCAAATTATGTATTTGGCAGTTTAACGAGATTGTCAAGCTCATCAATTGTCAGAGAGAGAGAGTGGGTAACGATGAGGAAGAAAGTTCAAGGTGATGTCTTTGCTAAGCTCTGGAATGCTAATAACTAGAAATAGACATAAATACAATGTCCCCTATATGAATGGAAATGATTGTACTGCATTATTATTTTCTTACTGTTAACAGCTTCTGTGTTTTGAGTGGTGTCCCTCGGCTGGTTTTTATGTGCCAATTATTTTCTGTTTGTAAGTCAACAGCTAGCTAGGAAATCAACTCTCTAGTGATCACCTTTTAATTAAAGTAACTGCTAATTTCATCCTTCACTTTTCTATTAAGATGAATTGCTTGCTGCACAGGGATAACATAGAACAGATTAATTTTTCTCAAGGAGATAAAAGATGCAAGAAGGGAAGTAGTCTCTTCCAACATGATACCATGTTTACCTCTTTTTCAGATGGTCTGATTTTAAAAAGATACCAAAGTGAAGCTAGGTCTCACAGGGAAGTAGTGGGGACTAACATGTGGTGGCTTCCTGGGTTTTCACAATATTATTTTCAGTAGGTTATGAATCAAGATGATATCCTTACATTTGTTTTGATACTACTCAAATATTTCATGGGGACAGTATTTACCCCAGTTTTTAGGAGACTCAAAAGTAGAAAATATGGTAGTGAAAAAATGAAAGAGAAAGATATCCATTCAGATATTTTTAATGTCTTAAATTTCAAAATAATAGCTGATTTTGATATACAGATGCAGAGTCCATGAGACAAACAATCTGTTAACCAAAGAAATAGAATGCCACCTCTCAGATCACACTGCAGAAACAACATCATGTTTCGGTTTAAGACACATGGAATCTAAATATTTTTATTACGTTATTTTTGAGAATGTAACCCAGATTCCAGTGAATGGAAAATCAGATTTCATCATTATTTCCATTTTTAACAAGTATCTATTTCACTCCCTAACATTTATTTTGAAATTTTTGTTATGATTTGAAAAATTATAATAAATCAATGGTTCATAAATGCTATTGTGTGCCTACATTTTCACCAGTCCCATATAACAACAAAATTGGAATAATATAGTTTGTCTTCATAAAATTTTTCAGTCAGTTGTAGGAATTTTTCTTTATTCCCCGAGAGTATATCCTATTAATTTTTTTCTTTTCTCTTTTCTGTTTTTTTCTTTTCAGTGATGAGTTCTCTTTTCTACAAACTTAATGTATTTTATTTACATTTCAATATTTAAAAGATTACTTATATTTTAAAAGTTCTCTTTAATTTACATAACTTCATATTCTCTATTGTTACTCAATTTTAATTGGTATTTATGAAATATCAAAGCTGGAATCCATTTTAATAAGCCCAATTCAAAGATATGACTTTTATCTTTTTGTAACTATCCAATTGTTGAAATGGTGGAGAAAAAGAACAAAGGAGAAGAGAGATTTAGGGATGGATAGGCCACCCTATGACTGACATGCAGCTCTGTCAGTAACCTAGGGCTTTGAAATGCACCATGGAGAAGATAAATGTACAATCACATGGAAACACAAAACCCACTCCTTTCAGATCATTATCTCATTTTGACTATAAAATATTGAGAAAATAGTGTTTGAGAATCATCAATCTCAGAAAGTAGCAACATGAAGTTAATAAGAGTGTTTTCATCAGAATGTACTAATTTTTAACTATGTGATTGTACAGGGATGTGTCAGAAATTACAGAGATATTATACAGCTGTTAGTGTAGATTTTGTGCTAATCTTATTTTTTCTAACAACCAAACATATTACAGTTCTCATTTCATAGATGATATTGGGCTCAAAATTAAGCAATCACCCCAGTAGAAAATCTGTGTAATCTTGAGGAGCCCAAATCTAACCAGGGTCATCAACACCCACATTAAAAATGTTTAATCAATAATAATGAAATGTTTATGATATGTCTGCCACAAAGGTTATGAAGGAAAAAAAGTATATAAAGCCTTATAACAAAAACACTAGAATGCATATTTCTGTCATTTACAGAAAATGTTAAATTTATCACTTTGGAAACCAAATGTAAGATCAGTTCTTGTTAATAGTGGCTCATGAAATGATTATAATGAAATAATTAGTTATAAATTTAAATCTAGAAGTACTAGCAAGAATTCTAGCAATTTTGGAAAATCATGTTCCTATAATTTCTGGGTTTGGTGCAGAAATTGTCTCAAAATGAGCCTTAATATTTATTTTCTAATTTTCCCAAGCAATATATTTAAATATGAATTAGATTAATTGCAGTCCAACTTATGGAACATCTTACTACTACAATTCTAAAAAAAAGTATTTATCTTTTTGTAGATTACAGAAGATAAAATATTTTCATGATTTTAAGTGGAAAAGTAGTTGTAATAAAAAATTACTTTGACAGAATTGTTTGATATACAATATCTTTGTAAGTTTGAAATGCTATTAGGAGACATATAACTGTCAAATATAAGTGAATCTTAGTAGTATTCATTGTCTCCCTGAAATCATATTTATTTTGAGAGGAGTTGAAAGTGAAATATTATTTTTAAAATGTTGTTCTTAATGTGATAAACAGATTATTTTATATTCAAAGCAAGAGATATATTAAGATATCCTTCTGACAGTTTTGTATATCTTATATCAATTTTGCCATTTATATGAGAACACTATTTTACCCTTGTGTGCTGTTAATTTATTCTAATAATTACTGACAGACTCTTCTGATTTCTAGAAAGATTGGCATAAATAAATATTTCTTATACCTTCATTTTGTTTTCAGCCAAAACATCTTTGAGTTACTGAATGATGATTTAATTGGCAAACAAGGCCTTCATTTTTTATAACTATTTTATTGGTACATTATTATACATAATAGGCAATTGTGATCCTTATTGTTTTAATTTTCTCGTTTTTACATTTTTTACAATGTAATTTTTAGTCTGTCAACTACTACCAGATTTGCAACTCTAGGAGACCCAGCTAGTTGACCTGGTCTATTTGTTGAATAGAAGTTCCTAAAGTTGAAGTATACTTATGCCATCCACTGATGTCATTTAAAGTATTCATTTATAAATTGTCACTTAAATATAAAGGACTTATCCATTTAATTCTGAGTTTTCAGTAACATTAATTCATTGATGCTATGGATTTTCATCAAGTGGCTTATAGTCTCTATTTTTAAAGTTATAATTTTTACTGTTTTTTTCCTGCAGGTAATTAGTTTTTACCAATTGATTATATGTTCTCCTACTTTACTAATTTTGTATGTATTAATTTATCTGTAGATTACAAGATCCTTAGATCAGTGATACCATCTTTTGTGGAAAACGAAGTGTGTGTGTGTGTTTGTGTGTGTGTGTGTGTAAAAGTAATGGGCGAATGAAACATTTTTGTTGTGTCTTTTGTGTTTTGTTTTAGTTTTTATCTTTCGGGTATCACTTCTCTTTGATTTCTTTTACCATTCATGATGTAATTACTAAAAGGTTAACTCTCCCTTTTGAAATTTTGGCTGTCCATCCACATTGTGCATATTTTGAATATTTTTTCCAAGTATCAGTACTCTGATTTGCCAGGACAACATTGTTTTTAAACAAAATGATTTTTTTTCTTTTTTCTTTTTTTTTCTTTTTTTACACAGGAGACTCTCACTTACCGCCATATTGATTTTTAAGATGATTTTTGACTTCCCAATTGATCCCCACTTTTCTTTGCCACAAAACCTTAAGGAAAAAGTACAGAAGGGAACTTTATCATTTAGTTGTGCATAGAATAATTTTGAGTTCATTTTTGCCTTTTTTCTTATTTTGTAATGAGTTTTAGAGGACATGATGGGCATTGTAGCTTTGAGCTTTCACCTTATTTGTCAAATAATGTGGGCAGTATTTCACCATTAATAAATTTAATTAGATATCCTTGATGTAGCTCATAGATACATAAGAGACTATCATTTATTTCAATTTTTTCCTAGAAATTTTTAAAGATTATATATTCAATTACATAAAATATCTATGCAGCGTAATTTGAGATAAACATTTAATTTTTAAAATGTGTTAATGTGGTAAAGAGTATCTGTATTTTTTAATGTTAAAGAACTTTACAGTAGGTCATAAGTAAATTTGGTCATTGTGTCTTCCCATTTTCATACATCATTGAGTTTAATTGATACTATTTTGTTTGGAATTTTTGCATCAGTGGTCATCAATAAGACTGAGTATAATTTTCATATTTCATGCTGTTCTTTATGTGTGTTCATTTTAAGGTTATATCTATTTCACAGAATGAATTGGGAACCTTTCTCTCTTTTTAAATTATCTGGAATAATCTGTATATGTTTATAGAAACAGAACAGCATTTTGACTTATCTATCTATTATTTTCTTTACAATAAAACTCAGATTTTTCCATTTCCTCTTGAGCTACTTTTATAACTTAAATTGTTTTCTTTGTTTCATATATGTTTCTAAATTATTGGAGTAAATTTTTGTAATATATTTTACTTATACTTTAGTCTATACAAATCTATATTTGTGTGCTCTAAAAATTCACTACTATTGTGTATTTGTACATTCATATTTTTAAGCAATTAACTTTTAATTTTATTTATCTGTATATCATTGTTTTTCTATTTGGTTTTAGAATTGTTTTCATGGTCATTCACCACATTCCTGGTTTGGACATGAGCTCATTAATTTTAAACCATTTTTTATTTTTTTATTACATTTGAGACTGTAAATTATTCATGAAGTCTTTCAATGCATGTTACAGATTTTGATAGAAAGACTAATCAATCAATATGTGAAAATACTTTTAAATATTTTTCGGACCTATGTGATATTTTAGTTAGTTTCAAAATATATGAGGACTGTTTGCTTAATTTTTGTAATTGATTTTTAATTTAAGTGCCATGAGACTATGACTGTCAAAATTATCAAATTTTTAGGTTTTAAGAACTAGAGTTTGGTAATTTTTATAGATGTTGAACATATTCTTGAGATGATTATGTTCTCTATTTTTTGTATACAGGAATCTACATCTGTCATGTATCAGCCTTATTGTTGCATTTTCCAAAATTTCTCTATTTACTTTTTGTCTTTATAACTAATCAATAATGGAGAGAGATGTATTCATATTTCTCACTATTATGATGAATTTGCCAATTTGCTTTCTCGATTAACCCCAGCCACCAGTGATAATCACATGATTTCCTTGTGCATGTATTAAAGCCTTTTTATCTGATACTTATATGTTTAGAATTGTTTGTTCATTTCTACTAGTATTAGGTTGTCAAGTCACTAGTCTTTTGTGTACTCTGTCTTTCATGGTCTCCTTTTCCTTGACTTTTTGTATTGCTATTTTTGAATATTTTTAACTAGGTGTGTCTAGGTGCACATCTCCTTTCTAACTCTCTTTTTTTATATATTTCGTGGTTTCTGTTCTCTATAGATTTATAACTTTCATTGATGCAATATATTTTCATTAATTAGCTCATCATATATTATTTTCCATTCATTTATTTTATTCTTTGTTTTAAGAATGCTTAATGTTTAACCTCAGAGTTCTCAACTTTTGTCTTTGGTTATTTTTTTTTCAAATATATTTCCTAGCTTAAAATTATTTTCCTAGTTTTTTTACTTGCCTCTGTTGGTTCAGATGTTTATTGATTTTTTTTTTCAGGATTATTTCACTAATGGATGCTTATACATTTTTTTCAGAGATCTAACTGGTAAATTGAGCATGTCAATATTTATTAGCTAATACTTTTCATTATTTTCTCTGATTAAGAATCAAGGAACTTAATAAGTTATATGTATAACTGGTGAGTGAAAAACACATGGTCTCTTTCTTCCTGCAGCTGACATTCCAATGGTGTATTAATGAAAAATATCAGGAAAGCAAATAAAGATATAATTTGGTTATTAAGAATTTTAAGAGGACAGTGTTGAATAGTTGTTTACAATTAGCTCTAAACTTTGTATCTGTTTAGTCTTGTAGAGTGGTATTGGAATCACTATTCTTAAAATACTTTACAGCATTGGGAATTTGTCTATGGCTTCACATTCACTTCAATGTTTATATTGTTAACAGGGTACATGCTGCCTTTCTCTTGGCTAAGTAAGATCCTATTTACATTAGAGTCAATAACCAGTGCAGTAAATACTTGAGATGACATAAATTTATGTATTTTATCATCTGTCCATAATTTTGTAACATTTTGAGAATTGTTTTCTATTTTCAGACATTAGAAATATGTAGATTCAGGTTATAAACCTAGACTAAATTTATTAGGCCTAAAATGTTATACTGCTAAATGTTTTGTAGCCTTTGTTTTCTGGTTGGTGAAACAGAAAATTTCCTTTCAGGTTTTCTTTAAGGTGAATTAATGATAGATATATTGATTGATCTGTCTCAAAAATATACTTCAAATCCTATCTTCTCTGTGAAATTAGCTAAGTATTATGGTTCAGATTATGAACTCCAGGGTGAAAATAGTTAGAAATTTTGGCTCTTCCATATATTAACAGAGTGATATTAGTTGAGTAACTACACTCTTCTGTGCTTCTGTTTCTCATATGCATTCTTCATAGGATCATATCAAATATGAATGAGTTAATATTTAATAAGGAACTTAGCCACTGATGTATAATAACAACTATCTGAATATGGATTATAATATAGCAATTTACCTACATGGGTAATTTACTTTTAACATTTATTCTTTGCTCATTGCACCAAAATATTAGGTGATAAGATTTACTAAAAAGTATACTCATCTATATTTTTGTAACTATTCTCAGAAAATTATATTGAGATTATAATATGGAATGAAGTGGAACTGTATCTTTTTTCTTTAATTGACATAGTGAAATGAGTAATATTCCTCTTGCATTAACCTATAATCTCTTTAATCAGCATCATCCACCATAATGATCAGCTCAGTGTGATTCATTTTTCACAGCAGGAACAAAAAACTACAAAGATTTGTTCATGAGACAATTTTTGTCATCAGATAACAACTCTGTAATGATATTCTTACATGCAGGAATGATTCCTATGTCCTTATTGATTTTTACATATTAAACATAATTTTTATAGTATATTTATTTTTATTTCAACATAAAATATTTCTAATTCTCCATCAAATATTTCTTTACTAATAATATCTACTAATAAAAGGTTTTAGATCTTTTCTCCATTTCTGTATCATTCTGTCTCTCTCCCCATTTTAGTAAGCTTTTTGCTGATGTGACAAAAATACCCAACCAGAAAAATTATAGAGGAGGAAAAGTTAATTTAAGGACTCATGGTTTCAGAGGTCTCAGTCCATTGAAGGCTGGCTCCATTCCTCAAGACTCAAGGTGAGGCAGAGTATCATGACAGAATAGTGTGCCAAAGGGAAGCAGCTCACATGATGATCAGAAAACAGAGAGAAAAAGAGACTCCACTCTTCAGATACAAAATATACACCCCCAAACTATGCCCCCAATGAACCATTTACTCCAGCCTTGCCCCACGTGCCTCCAGTATTCACTCAGTTAATACCATCAGGGATTAATTACCTGTATAGATTAAGGCTGTGACTCAATCATTTCTCCTCCAAACCTTCCTTGTCTCACACATGAGTTTTTGGAGGACACCTCATATCCAAACCATAACACCCCTCATCCTAAAAATTACTAGAAAAGACACTAAGTGAAATGGTCAAGAGCATACTTATACATACAGTGAAATGGTCAAGAGCATACTTATAAAGGGGAGTGGTGAATGAATTAATAGTTTTGCAGGTAATGATATCATTGGGTACAAGCTTATCCTTGTGGATATATGGCTATAGTTGTTGACATTCATATATTCAATATTCAAGTTGGCTATAAAGATTTTAATAAACATATGTGATCTTCAAAATTCTTATCATAAAAGTGACTGGGAAAGTGGCTCAGTTGTTAAGCACCTCTGGGTTTAATTCTCGGTAACAAAAAAAAAGTGCTTTTTTTTTAAAAAAAAAAATTACATGAGTAAACACTGAAGAGTTCTCACAAATGACCAAATTTTTAGGAAAATTTAGGTTTTTCACACACAACCCTTCAACACATATACAAATATCTAGATGTCAAAGTTTTTAAAATGGAATTTATCTTGAAATAGCATAGTTGATGTGATATTGTAACAAACTTAAAAACTGTATTTTTCAGTACTTCCCATGTTCACATACAAGAATTAAATTGATTGTGATAATTTTTTTAAATTGATACTTTAAAAATGGTCTTCATCCATTCCTCCTAAGACCCTCACATATAGCTTTAACATCTCTATTTGTTGTACCACTTTGATGTTTTAGTTCTCTTCTTTTGATAAGATCAGTTCTCTAGTGAATGACACATCAGGTTGCATATTCAGTTCAAAACTAATTCCATACCAATCTGGACCAATGGGTATGGTCAGTTGCACTGATAGAACCTCTGTTTATCAAATTCCTTATTAATTCCAGTAACTGTGATATCTACAATTACTCTGGTATCCATTGAATAAAAAAGTTAAAGAATAACTATGCTATTAATTCATTGCCCCACTTTTCTTTTCTACTATAGCAGCTACTTCAGAGTTTATTTAAATAAATGAACATGTGAACATTAAGTCAGAATGTCATTCAGGACTCAAGTTCAACATTGATCCCGAAATAGAGATGGCCTCACAGAGCAGATACTTCTCAGTATTGAGGTGGGAGATAGAGGAGAAACGAAAACAAACAAAGAAACAAAAAGCAGGTCTAGAGGAGGTGTTATTGTCATCAGTGTCCTGAATTTAAAAAAAAAACATGAAAAGCAAATCAGCTGAACTAATTAAAAGTCTGAAAAATAATAATAAAAGTAAATAGGTACAAATACCTTTAGAATTTTGTTAACAAATGGCAGTGGCAAGTTTATAGTTTAAATGATTAGTACAACTGAATTTCTGCTTATGCTGAATGAACAAATCTACTACAAGCAAAGAAGATAAAAGTTTATAATTTCACTGGGGGAAAAAAAGGCCAATCAAAACTTAATTGTATCCATTTAGAAGAAAAAAGGATAAACAATGTACTAAAAAGGCAGTAGTAATTAAGAAGGCATTTAAGGATTAATACAATATACTCTAATATTGTATGTCTCAGGGTAACCAAATCAGTCCTAATTTAGACTTTGAAGACTGCAATTAGTAAAAATTTCCACTAATAAGCAAAATCTTTTGTGAAATTTTTTATTTCTGGAGAGGAAATGTGAAGTCTTGCTGAAGACCATTCAGGAACTAAATTGCGGGTCCAGATGGTTATTCAATAGTGTTGTACACAGGCATAAATGACACTGGAATTCATTTCCTTTTATCAGTTGTACTTATAATCTGTTTTTGTTATAAGCACCACTTTTGTTTTTCATAAGTGAGACCCAAGGTCTTATTATTTTTTTTTATTGGTTGTTAAAAACATTACAAAGCTCATGACATATCATCTTTCATACATTTGACTCAAGTGGGTTATGAACTCCCATTTTTACCCCAAATACAAATTGCAGAATCACATAGGTTACACATTCACATTTTTACATAATGGCATATTAGTGACTGTTGTATTCTGCTACCTTTCCTATCCCCTACTATGCCCCCTCCCCTCCCCTCCCATCTTCCCTCTCTACCTCATCTGCTGTTGTTCAATTCTCTCCCTTGTTTGCCCCCTCTTTCCCCTCACAACCTCTTATATGTAATTTTGTGTAGCATTGAGGGTCTCCTACCATTTCCATATGATTTCACTTCTCTCTACCTTTCTCTCCCCCCACTCGTCTTTATTTAATGTTAATCTTTTCCTCATGCTCTTCCTCCCTGTTCTGTTCTTAATTGCTCTCTTTATATCAAAGAAGACATTTGGCATTTGTTTTTTAGGGATTGGCTAGCTTCCCTTAGCATAATCTGCTCTAATGCCATCCATTTCCCTGCAAGTTCCATGATTTTGTCACTTTTTAGTACTGCATAATACACCATTGTGTATAAATGCCACATTTTTTTAATCCATTCATCTATTGAAGGGCATCTAGGTTGGTTCCACAGTCTAGCTATTGTGAATTGTGCTGCTATGATCATTGATGTGGCAGTATCCCTATAGTATGCTCTTTTAAGATCCTCAGGGAATAGTCCCAGGAGGGTGATAGCTGGGTCAACTGGTGGATCCATTCCCAGCTTTCCCAGGAATCTCCATACTGTTTTCCAAATTGGCTTTACCAATTTGCAGTCCCACCAGCAGTGTACAAGTGTACCCCTTTCCCCACATTCTCCCCAACAATTATTGTTGTTTGACTTCATAATGGCTGCCAATCTTATTGGAGTGAGATGGTATCTTAGGGTGGTTTTGATTTGCATTTCTCTGACTGCTAGAGATGGTAGGCATTTTTTCATGTACTTGTTGATTGATTGTATGTCCTCCTCTGAGAAGTTCAGGTCCTTGGCCCATTTGTTGATTGGGTTATTTGTTATCTTATTGTTTAATTTTTTGAATTCCTTGTATACTCTGGATATTAGGGCTCTATCTGAAGTGTGAGGGGTAAAATTTGTTCCCATGATGTAGGCTCTCTATTTACCTCTCTTATTGTTTCTCTTGCTGAGAAAAAACTTTTTAGTTTAAGTAAGTCCCATTTGTTGATTCTTGTTATTAACTCTTGGGCTATGGGTGTCCTATTAAGGAATTTGGAGCCCAACCCCACAATATGTAGATCAGAGCCATCTTTTTCTTTTATCAGGCACAGAGTCTCTGATCTGATATCAAGCTCTTTGATCCATTTTGAATTAACTTTTGTGCATGGCGAGAGGAGGGGGTTCAGCTTCATTTTGTTGCATATGGATTTCCAGTTTTCCCTGCACCATTTGTTGAAGATGCTATTCTTCCTCCTTTGCATGCTTTTAGCCACTTTATCAAATATAAGAAAGTTGTAATTTTGTGGATTGGTCTCTGTGTCCTCTATTCTGTACCATTGGTCCACTTGCCTGTTTTGGTACCAGTACCATGCTGTTTTTGTTACTTTTGCTCTGTATTACAGTTTGAAATCTGGTATTGCTATACCTCCAGATTCACACTTCCTGCTTAGAATTGCTTTTGCAATTCTGGGTCTTTTGTTTTTCCATATGAATTTCATGATTGCTTTATCTATTTCCACAAGAAATGCCTTTGGGATTTTGGTTGGCATCTCATTAAACCTGTAGAGAACTTTGGGTAATATCGCCATTTTGATGATGTTAGTTCTGCCTATCCATAAACAGAGCACATTTTCCATCTTCTAAGAACTTCTTCTGTCTCTCTCGTTAGGGTTCTGTAGTTTTCATTGTATAAAACTTTCACCTCTTTTGTTAGGTTGATTCCCAAGTATTTTATTTTCTTTGAGGATATTGTGAACGGAGTGTTTTTCCTCATTTTCATTTCAGAAGTTTTGTTGCTGATATACAGGAATGCCTTTGATTTATGCATGTTGATTTTATATCCTGCAACGTTGGTGAATTTATTTATTAACTCTAGCAGTTTCTTTGTAGACCCTTTTGGGTCTTTTAGATATATTATCATATCATCCACAAATAGTGATAATTTAAGTTGTTCTTTTCCTATTTTTATGCCTTTAATTTCTTTTTTCTGTCTAATTGCTCTGGCTAGTATTTCAAGAACTAAATTGAATAGAAGTGGTGAGAGAGGGCATCCCTGTCTTGTTCCAGATTTTAGAAGGAATGCCTTCAGTTTTTCTCCATTTAGGATGATGCTAACATGAGGTTTAGAATATATAGCTTTTACAATGTTTAGGTAAGTTCCTGTTATCCCTAGTTTTTCTATTGTTTTGAACATAAAGGGATGCTGTACTTTGTCGAATGCTTTTTCTGCATTTATCGAGATGATCATATGGTTCTTATCTTTAAGTCTATTGATGTGGTGAATAGCATTTATTGATTTCCATATATTGAACCAGCCAGCGTTGCATTCCAGGAATGAATCCTACTTGATCATGGTGCACAATTTTTTTGATATGCTTTTGTATTTGATTCGCCAGGATTTTATTGAGAATTTTTGCATCCAAGTTCATTAGAGAGATTGGTCTGTAGTTTTCTTTCTTTGAGGTGTCTTTGTCTGGTTTCAGGATCAGGGTGATGTTGGCCTCATAGAATGAATTAAGAAGAGCTCCTTCTTTATTTATTTCTTGAAATAGCTTGGAAAGTATTGGTATTAATTCTTCTTTGAAGGTTTTGTAAAACTCTGCTTTACACCCATCCGGTCCAGGGCTTTTCTTGGTTGGTAGTCTTTTGATGGCTTCTTCTATTTCTTCCTTTGTTATTGGTCTGTTTAAATTGTATGTGTCTTCCTGACTCAATCTGGGCAGATCGTATGACTTAAGAAATTTATTGATATCTTCACTATCTTCTATTTTATTGGAATATAGGGTTTCAAAATACTTTCTAATTATCTTCTGTATTTCTGTAGTGTCTGTTGTGATATTGCCTTTTTCATCCCATATGTTAGTAATATGAGTTCTCTCTCTTCTTCTCTTCGTTAGCATGGCTAAGGGCCTGTCGATCTTATTTATTTTTTCAAAGACCCAACTTTTAGTTTTATTAATTTTTTCAATGTTTTTTTTTGTTTCAATTTCATTGATTTATGCTCTGATTTCAATTATTTCGTGTCTTCTACTACATTTGCTGTTCTTTTGCTCTTCTTTTTCTAGGGTTTTGGGGTGTAGTGTGAGTTCATTTATTTGTTGGTTTTTTTCTTTTTTTGAGGAATGAACTCCAGGAAATGAATTTCCCTCTTAAAACTGCTTTCATCGTGTCCCATAGATTCCGGTATGTTGTGTCTGTATTGTCATTTATCTCTAAGAATTTTTTTATTTCTTTCTTTATGTCTTCTGTAACCCATTGATCATTCAGTAACATATTGTTCTTTTTCCAGGTGATGCAGGATTTTTTCTTCCTTCTTTTATCATTGATTTCCAGTTTCATTCCATTATGGTCAGATATGGTGCATGGTATTATCTCCACACCTTTATATTTACTAAGAGTTGCCCTATGGCATAATATATGGTCTATCTTTGAGTAGGATCCATGTTCTGCTGAGAAGAACGTGTATCCACTTGATGATGGTTGATATATTCTATATATGTCCGGTTAAGTCTAGGTTATTGATTGTGTTATTGAGTTCTATAGTTTCTTTATTCAGCTTTTGTCTAGAGGATCTGTCTAATGGCGAGAGCTGTGTGTTGAAGTCACCCATAATTATTGTGTTGTGGTCTATTTGACTCTTGAACTTGAGAAGATTTTGTTTTATGAATGTTGCAGCACCATTGTTTGGTGCATACAAATTGATAATTGTTATGTCTTGTTGGTGGATGGTTCCTTTTAATAGTATATAGTGTCCTTCTTTATCCCTTTTGATTAACTTAGGTTTGAAGTTGATTTTATTCAATATGAGTATGGCCACTCCTGCTTGCTTCTGAGGGCCATGTGAGTGGTATGATTTTTCCCAACCTTTCACCTTCAGCCTGTGTATGTCTTTTCCTATCATATGAGTCTCCTGAAGGCAGCATATTGTTGGATTTGTTTTTTTTTAATCCAGGTTACTAGCCTATGTCTCTAGATTGGTGAACTTAGGCCATTAACATTTAAAGTTACAATTGAAATATGGTTTGTACTTCCAGTCATATTTATTTATTTATTTATTTTAGTTTGGCTAGTTTTTCCTCTTTGGTTATTTTTCTCCGGCTTTACTGAGATACCTCCCACTGTTAGTTTTGGGCACTATTTTTCAATTCCTCGTCTTATAGTATTTTGCTCTAAATGCTTTGCTGTGCTGGTTTTCTGGCTGTGAATTCTTTTAGCTTTTGTTTATTGTGAAAGATTTTAATTTCTTTGTCAAATCTGAAGCTTAATTTTGCTGGATACAGTATTCTTGGTTGGAATCCATTATTTTTTAGCATTTGAAATACATTGTTCCAGGATCCAGTTGGAGATCAGGTGTCTCTACCTTTCCCTGCATCTC
This sequence comes from Ictidomys tridecemlineatus, assembly GCF_052094955.1. Lineage (NCBI taxonomy): Eukaryota > Metazoa > Chordata > Mammalia > Rodentia > Sciuridae > Ictidomys > Ictidomys tridecemlineatus. The sequence goes on along the minus strand of NC_135480.1, from coordinate 152,471,188 downwards.
TATGCAGGCTCGTTCTGATAATCCCTTCCCTGGAAAGCCTGGGAGAGATTTTATGCGAATTCCCCGATGTATGGGAGATGGGCAGAATAACACACACCTGTTTTATTGTTGCAATCTGTTGGAAACTGTCGGTGGTGACATCAGCTCTCCAAAATGGTGGCTGCTGGCTTCCTTGGTGGACTTTCCGTTTTGGGGGATAGAACTGTACCGCTTCCTTTCCCGTCTCAAACCCTGAACTCAGCCAAGAGCTCAGTGAGGGCATAGCCAGCAGGACTCCACAGAATCTGTAGCACCGTTTCTCTCTGCTTGCTGGTCGCTTCTCGTCGGCACCCCGCCGTCTGTAGCCACGGGGCAGGCTGCGTGGCAGGCAGTGGATCAGTCAGCCTGGGTTTCCGGTTGCACAGTTGGCTTGAGTTTGAGACTCAATAACCAGTCCTCGGTGATGGAAATCCTTCCTCTAGGTTTCAGTGCACCCCAATTTTGCTATAAATTCCTAACAAGATAGCTTTTTGTCATTCTAACTCGTTATTCACCTGCACAGTGACGCGGTACACGGGGTGTGATGCACTCTATTTGCGGCCATCTTGGAATCTCCCCTGAGATCTTATTATTGAAAACATATATGGAGAATGTTTTGTTTCATCTTTGACAAAGCCTACCATCATTTGAATTTGGGAAAATCTAAGATTCTAGATCTGATTTTGAAACTGAAAATGCGCACAATATTTGTCCATTTTTGTAAGAGTTTTTTTCATTGAATATTCTTCTAATATCTATATATGCCCTAAAATCTTATTTCAAAATATTTGCAAGCAGCCTATTGCTATGATAGTGCTTTTCACAGTGGGATAGTCTCTGGAAAACTTGCAGCAAAATCAGGATGCCTGATAAAATTCAGATTACGTCTACCCTCTGAATAAATATTTCTGGCCAACAACCTGGAAATCTGCCTTTTGATAAACAGCACAAATGATTCATAGGCACCCTAATGCTTGAAGACCATCTCTCTAAGCATTTACCAGCTATTCCAAAATGTGTGATTGTCCTGCTTTTAGGTGATTGGCCTTCGTCTTAGCAACTGGATCACCACTTGATAACCATGAACTAGTAATTGAATTCTCTTTTAGGAAGAGAACTAGTTTTTCAAGGTAGAATAGATATATATAATTAGAATAATAATTTCATATATTTTGTACTATTTTATAGCTATGAAATGCATGCTCATACATTAACTCACACACTCAGGAAAACTAATGAGTGAGAATGAGTACATTTTGCTGGCTGCAGTCATGATAATCATACAGCATTTAGTACTTCTTAAGGCACTTCTAACTGCTTGAAGAAAATTGAAATACCTAATTAGAAAGCAAGTATGATTATGAAGATCTCAGGAAGGCTTGGGAAATAATAGCCACTGAAAGGGATAAGGGAATTCTTCATAGAGATGGAAATGATTGAAGGAGGCACTAGTGAAAGAAGAAATAGCATAAGAAGACAGTGTGGAAGTTGGAGAAGTTGAGTTGGGATTCACCACCAAGAGTAATTTGGTTGTCGGGAAGGTACATGGAAAGGATGGCAGTGAATAAATAAAGCATTAAAAGGATCAGATTATAATCAAGCTTAGAAATTTGTGATTAATTGTGATTTCGGTTTAGGTAAATAAGAAATATGTTTAAAGAGAAATTATTTGTTCACCTTGTTTTCCAATGATGTTAAAAACATTTATTAATAATACATAATTGCTATTTTTTTCATGATTCATAAGCAAAATGTGTTCATTAGACAGGCAGGAGAATTTTTCTTTATAATGTGGAGAATTCAGGAAAGTAAACCATTTATTAATAAATTTACTTGTTCATAATTATGAGTTGAGTGTTGTCTTTGGATAAGGCTCTGTTTTACTCTATTGGAATTGACATTTTTTGATTTCTTTTTATTCTAATTTGTTATATGTGACAGCAGAATTCATTACAATTCATATTTCACAGACAGAGTGCAATTTTTTATATCTCTGGTTGTATTCAAAGTATATTGACACCATTCATGTTTTCATACATGTACTTAGGGAAATGATATATGTCTTATGTCTCATTCCACCATATTTTTTAACCTCATTTCTCCTCCCTTCCCGTCCCACAACTTTGCCCTATCTAGAGTTCCTCTACTTCTTCCATGTACCCCCTCCCAACCCCACTATGAATCAATCCCCTTATAAAAGAGAAAATGTTTGGCATTGAGTTTTTTGGGATTGGCTAACTTCACTTAGAATTATATTCTCCAACTCCATCAATTTTCCTGCAAATACCATGATTTTATTCTCTTTTACTGCTGAGTAATATTACATTGTGTATATATACCACATTTTCCTTATTCATTCATCTATTGAAGGACATCTAAGTTGGTTCCACAGTTTAGCTATTGTGAATTGTGCTGCTATAAACATTGATGTGGCTGTGTCACTGTAGTATGTTGTTTTTAAGTCCTTTGGTATAGTCCAAGGAGTCGGATAGTGGGATAGCTGGATCAAATGGTGGTTCCATTACCAGTTTTCCAAGGAATTTCCATACTACTTTCCATATTGGCTGCATCAATTTGCAGTTCCACCAGCAGTGTATGAGTGTGCCTTTTTCCCCACATCATTGCCAACACTTATTGTTGTTTGTGTTCTTAATACCTGCCATTCTGACTGTAGTGCGCTAAAATCTTAGAGTAGTTTTGATTTGCATTTCTCTAATTGCTAGAGATGGTGAAAATTTTTTCATATTTGTTGATTGATTATGTATCATATTCTGAGAGGTGTCTGTTCAGTTCTTTGGCTCATTTTTTGATTGGGCTTTTTTTTTTTTTTTGTGTTTAGCTTTTTGAGTTCTTTATATACCCTAGAGATTAGTGCTATATCTGATGTGTGAGGGGTAAAAATTTGCTCCCATTCTGTAGGCTCTCTATTTTCCTCATTGATTGTTTCTTTTGCTGAAAAGAAACTTTTTGGTTTGAATCCATCCCATTTGTTGATTCCTGTTTTTTCTTGTACTATAGGAGTCTTTTTAAAGAAGTTGGGGCCTAATCTAAAATGATGGAGATTTGGGCCTACTTTTTCTTCTAATAAGTGCAGGGTCTCTGGTTTAATTCCTAGGTCCTTGATCAACTTTGAGTTGAGTTTTGTGCATAGCGAGAGATAGGGGTTAATTTTATTTTGTTGCATATGGATTTCCGGTTTTCCCAGCACCATTTGTTGAAGAGGCTGTCTTTTCTCCAAAGTATGTTTTTGGTGCTTTTCTCAAATATAAGATAACTGTAATTATGCAAATTAGTCTCTGTGTCCTCTATTCTGTACCATTGGTCTACCAGTCTATTTTGGTGCCATCACCATAATGTTTCTTTTTGACTATTGCTCTGTAGTATAGTTTAAGATCTGGTAAGGATCCTTCTAGCTAAGGATTTCTTTAGCTATTCTGGGTCTCTTATTTTTCCAGATGAATTTCATGACTGCTTTTTTCTATCTCTATGAGGAATGTCATTGGGATTTTGATTGGAATTGCATTAAATCTGTATAGAGCTTTTGGTAGTATAGTCATTTTGACAAAATTAATTCTGCCTATCCAAGAACAAGGGAAATCTTTCCATCTTCTAGGGTCTTCTTTAATTTCTTTTTTTAGCCTTCCATAGTTTTCATTGTAGAGGTCTTTCACCTCTTTCATTAATTTGATTCCCAAATATCTTTTCTTTTTGGCTATTGTAAATGGGGTAGTTTTTTTTTTTTCTCATTTCCCTTTCAGAGGATTTATCACTGATACACAGAAATGCCTTTAATTTGTGGGTGTTGATTTTGTGTCCTGCTTATGTGCTGAATTCATTTACTAGTTCTAGAAGTTTTCTCCTGGAATTTAAAAAAAATCTTCTAAGTATAGAATTATATTATTAGTAAATAGTGCTAATTTGAGTTCTTCTTTTTATATCTGTATCCCTTTAATTTCTTCTGTCTTTTTCATTGCTCTGTCCAATGTTTCAAGAAGTATACTAAATAAAAATTGTGAAAAAAGGCATCCCTGTCTTGTTCCAGGTTTTAGAGGAATACTTTCAACTTGTTCTCCATTTAGAATGATGTTGACCTGGAACTTAGCATAGATAGCTTTTATGACGTTGAGATATCTTTGCTATCCCTAGTTTTTCTAGTGATTTGAATGTGAATGGGTGCTGCATTTTGTCAATTTTTTTTCATATATTGAGATAATCATATGGTTCTTTAAGTCTATTAATGTGGTGAATAACATTTATTGGTTTCCATATGTAGAAACAACCTTGAATCCCTGGGATGAACCCCACTTGATTGTGGTGCACTGTTTTTTGATATGTTTTTGTATTTGATTTTCCAGAATTTTATTTAGAATTTTTGCATCTATGTTCATTAGAGATATTGGTCTGAAGTTTTCTTTCTTTGATATGTTCTTTCTTTGCCTAGTTTTGGAATCAGGGTGATATTGGCCTCATAGAATGAGTTTAGAAGTGCTTCCTTTTTTTTTTTATTTCACAAAACAATTTCAAGAGTATAGGTATTAGTTCTTTATAGATCTTGTAGAACTCAGCTGTGTATTCACCTGGCCCTGAGATTTTTTTGGTTGTAGGCTTCTGATGGCATCTTCTATTTCTTTGCTTGATATTGATCTGTTTAAATTGTGTATCTCATCCTGATTCAATTTGGGCAAATTATATGGCTCTAGAAATTTGTCAATGCCTTTGATATTCTCTATTTTATTGAAGTACAAGTTTCAAAATAATTTATAACTATCTTCTGTATTTCTGTAGTTTCTGTTGTAATATTTCCTTTTTCATCACATATGTTAGTTTTCTCTCTGCTTCTCTTTGTTAGCATGGGTAAGGGTTTCTCAATTTTATTTTTTTGAAGAACCAACATTTGTTTTATCAATTTTTTCAATTATTTCTTTTTTTCAATTTAATTGATTTCAGCTCTGATTTTAATTATTTACAGTCTTCTTCTTTTGGTGTTGATTTGTTGTTCTTTTTCTAGCACTTTGAGATATAATGTTAGGTCATTTGTTTGTTGGCTTTTTCTTCTTTTAAGGAATAAACTCCATGCAATGAACTTTCCTCTTAGAACTGCCTTAATAATATCCTGGAGATTTCAATATGTGGTATCAGTGCTCTCATTTACCTCTAACAATTTTTTAATCTCCTGCATGATGTCTTTTGCAACCCATTGTTCATTCAGTAGGATATTATTTAGTCTCTAGGTGTTGGAGTAGAAGGAGATTTCTAATTTCATTACATTGTGATCTGATAGAATGCAGGGTAGTTTCTCTTCTTTTCTGTATTTTGTAAGAGTTGCTTGTGGCATAATATGTGGTCTATTTTAGAGAAGGATCCATGTGCTGCTGAGAAGAAAGTATATTCACTCATTGAGGGATGAAATAATCTATATATGTCAATTAAGTCTATGTTATTGATTGTATTGTTGAGTTCTATAGTTTCTTTGTTCAGCTTTTGTTTGGAAGATCTATCCAGTGGTGAAATAGGTGTGTTAAAGTCACCCAGAATTATTGTGTTGTGGTCTATTTGACTCTTAAACTTGAGAAGAGATTGTTTGATGAACATAGATGTTCCATTGTTTGGAGCATGTATATTTATAATTGTCATGTCTTGTTGGTGTATGGTTTTCTTGAGCAGTATGAAATGTCCTTCTTTATCTCTTTTGAATAACTTTAGCTTAACATCTACTTTCTTTGATATGAGTATGGAAAACCTTATTGCTTCCACAGTCCACATGAGTGGTATGATTTTTCCCCAACCCTTTACCTTCAGTCTGTGGATGTCTTTTAAAATGAGATGAATCTCTTGGAGACAGCATATTGTGGGGCCCCCCCTTTTTTTATCCAATCTGCTACTCTATGTCTTTTGATTGGTGAGTTTAGGCCATTAATATTCAGGGTTATTATTGAGACATGATTTGTATTTCCAGCCACTTTTGTTATTTAACTTGACTTGGTTTCTCTTTTGATTAGTTTTTCCTTTAGTGTAATACCCCCTTTGCTGATTTTCATTGTTGTTTTTTATTTTCTCTTCATAGACTATTTTGCCAAGGATGTACTGCAGTGCAGGTTTTCTAACTGTACATTCTTTTAACTTTGTTCATCATGGAAGGTTTTTACTTCATCATCAAATCTAAAGCTTAATTTTGTTGGATATAAGATTCTCGTTGGCATCCATTTTCTTTTAAAGCTTGATATATGATATATATTGTTCCAGAATCTTTTAGCTTTCAGGGTCTGGCTTGAAAAATCTGCACATAATCTAATTGCTTCCCCCTATATGTAATCTGATTCCTTTGTCTCGTGGCTTTTAATATTCTCTCCTTATTCTGTAAATTAGCTATTTTCATTGTAATGTGACTTGGTGTGGATCTGTTGTGATTTTGTATATCTGGAATCCTGTAAGCCTCTTGAATTTGGTTTTCCAATTCGTTCTTCATGTTTAGAAATTTTTTTGATATTATTTCACTGAATAGATTGTTCATTCTTTTGGTTTGGAACTCTATTCCTTCCTCTGTCCCAATAACTCTTAAATTTGGTCTTTTTATGCTATCCCATATTTCTTGAATGTTCTGCTCATGGTTTCTTACCACTTTTACTATGTTTCTACATTCTTTTCAAAATTATATATTTTGTCTTCATTGTCTGAGGTCCCTGTCTTCCAAGTGGTCTAATCTGTTGGTGATGTTTTCAACTGAACTTTTAATTTGGCTTATTGTTTCTTTCATTTCAAGGATTTCTGTTTGGTTTCTCTTTAAAAACTCTCTCTACTGAAGTAATCTTTTGCTTCCTGTATTTCTTTATGTAACTCTTTGTTCCAATGATCTTTTGCTGCCTGTTTTTGCTTTCTTATATTATCTTTTAATTCACAGAACATTTTAATTAGAACATCTTGAAATCCTTCTCTGTCCTTTCATATTCTGTGCTGGCTGTGGATTCTAATAATGTAGTAGTATCTTGATTTGTTTGGGGGCATTTTTTTCCCTTGTCTTTTTTATGTTGCTCATGTGTATTCCCTTCTAGCAATGTGGACCTGAAGCATTACCGTTTTTACCCTATAGACATATAGTTTCCCTGTAGTGTTCCATTACCTCTTCTTCGAAGGGTAGGACAATATTAACAGAGCCAAATATAAATGATATACCACCTAAAAACAAATATTTATTAATAGATGTTTATAGTCTGGTCATAATGTACGAAAATGGTGAATTCAATTATTATCTGCAATATAATCACATTTGTAAAGGGTTTACAGTTTCTGATGGTGGGCAAAGAGCCAGGGGTGAAGTGTAGGACAATATGCTAAGGAGGTAGGAAGTGAGGATATAGAATTATTATATCTTCGGGAGTATGAAAGAGAAATCTAAGCAAGAAGTTTAGTAGCAGGTGAGTAGAGAGGATGTAATTTGGGTTAGACAAGTAAATAGGAAGACAGTAGAGTACATGAAACAATCACACATATATATTAAGAAAAGCAAAAAAAAAGTTAAAATGGTAAAAATTAGAGGAAAAAAAGAAAAAGAAAAGAATATACAACTGAAATATACTATTCAGTTGTCTCAGTCCACAATATCCTAATTCATTCAAAGACCTTGGTTTCACCTATGTTGGGGATATGAGGGTACAAGAATAGAGAGGGAGAAGAAAGAAAAAAAAGAAAAAATATCCCAAAGGAAGAAACACAGATTGTTTTGGTTGGAGGTCAGTATCTTTCCTGCTTCCCTTCTCATCCAATAGGTGGAGTCATCTGATGTTAGCTAGTATCTTCGTCCTCAGGATGGTGAAAGTAATCAGGAAGGGAGGGTTGGTCCTGGGGGAGGGCTACTGGAAGTGCAGTGTGGCACCCACCAGTGCTGGAGGAGAGACTGAACCTCAGGGATCTCTTTAGGGCCTACTCCTGTTATGTGAGTGCCTGGTCTTATCTCCTTCACTCACCTGAAGACCTCCCAGTTCCTGGTCTCTGTTAGTTTCTAAACTGTATCATGCTCACCCTCTCCCTTACTGCTTCCTAATAAAGGACCTTTCTCTCTGGGCCTCTTGTGTGTGGTCCTTTGGGCACACTGTGCAAGTGCTGTTTTGTGTTGGCCAGTCATTATGCTGGGTAAACAGCTGCTGGGGAGAGGGGGCGGTTAGAAATTGGGTATCTGGCCAGCCTGAGTTCCAAACTGGGAGTTGCCCCTACTAAAGATGGTGATGAAGGTGGCCCAAAATGGAGGCATTTTCTTTCAGCAATGTGGTGTCAGGTAGGGTGGTGGGGAGTCAGGCAATGGCCTTGGATAATGAGTTCAAAAACTGGATCTGTGGAGTGTAGCGTGTGGCTATGGCTTTCTTTGGAGCCTGTGTGAAATTCCCTGGTGCAATCGGGCTATGGACTGTAGAGGACTATCTCCATTTCTGCACAGTCCCAAGATGGAGGCCACTGAGGGAGCCTCACATTTATTGATGGGGGTCCTCACAGGAGTGGTGGCTAGAGATCCAGTGAATGGATAGCTGTCAGGTGTCCTGCATGGGAGTTGCATCTGGAATTTCTGGTCAGGTTAGTGGCCGAAACTTTTGTGCGGGTGCTGATGCTGATGGTCCAACTCAGGCACCCAGTAGTCCTATGTGGGTGAGTAGTTGGAAGACGTACTCAGATCCTAAGGCCTGGAGCCCTGCAAGGGCACAGTGGCCATGATTGTTGTGTGGAAGCAGGATAATCGCTCTATCACTCACAGAGAAGCCCTATTCTCACTTCTTGAATACTAGGTCACAGAGTGACACAGAATGCTTCTTCCCTCTGGCCCACCATCTTGGATCCCAGGCAGGAGAATTTTTAAGGAAAAAAAAAAAGATGAAAGAGAAATCTGACAGTGATTCTAGAATTCTACATATATTATTCTAAAGGAATATTATGGTATTAATTCAATCAGCTCTTAGCTTTAGAATCACCATGTATGGAATTCATTGAACTGGAATGAAAAACCAGATATAATTTCTCAATTAAATATGAGTTATCTGATTTGAAATATACATACTATTAGTATTTTTTTTTGGTCATAATTTTTGTAAAATTGAGCCTTTGTGTAACTTATAAGTAAGGAAAAAGTAAGTTCCCCAAGAACTGTCACCAGAGAAAGAACTTCCTAGAGTGAGTGAGTCTGGGAATTTAGCCTTGCTGGTTGTGGCTGTGGGCTTCCCCAGCCTCAGAGAGCCAAGAAGTGCCAGAGGATGAACACTTTCCAGGTCTCATCAGCTGTTTAACATGACAGTTATTAACCTTTGAGTATAAGGTGGAAAGAGAGAAATGAATGGTAGCAGTTCATTAGGACAGGGAGGGATAAAGAGCCCAAAACCCTCTATCTGGGTTTTGGCACCAAAATGAAAGCAAAATGAATGAGAAAGAAAAAGAATCAGACACCAGACCTGAAGAGATCAGTGATGCTTTATTAAGCATCAGAAGGGCATATTTTCAAGAGAGAAAATGGCAACTGGTTAAAAATGCTTTGAGTTCTATAAGGTTTAGTAAGACGGAATCATAACAGAATGTGTGAGTTGGGCAGTCTAGGGGAACAGTTGTAGACACAGGTCTGGTTCAGATCCCATTGTTGCTGGGAAATGATAAAATTCCAGAGGCCATTGTTTTCCTTCTTTCCCTGGATCTCGTAGTCCTCCTTTTCTCCTGGAGGTTGTTTTTCCATATATTTCATTCCCCATGTAAGTTAGATAGATATATAGAAATTATTCAGTTGAGATTGTAATTTACTTGCTTTTTGTTATAGTGTGTCATCAACAAATTCACAAGTCAATAAATATGGATCTATATTATCCTTCTGAATGACTGTGTAATATACCATTTTATGAATGTGTAATTCTTTAAGTAACCAGTCCCTTATCAAAGGATATTTGATTGTTTCCTGTTTTTTTTTTTTAACAAAGTTTCAGTTATACATATTTTTTTTCTCTGTTTTAAATGCCTTGATGAAACTTGGGAGGCCCAAGGGCAAAAACATTTGACATGTGAGTAGCTATTAAATTCTACTCTTGTAAAGTTTTATCAACTTGTCGATGACAACATTTTTATGTTTATATACATAACACCTGCTTCTTTCAAACTTGAGAAGATAAAGTACTTTTCTTCCTTTATAATTTATCCCTTTATTCTTTCTGGACTTCAGATCCATTATTTAGTTATTCAAATAAGTAAAATAATAGACATTAGAAATATGGTATGTCACTTCAATCAAATTACCAACCAAATTCCCAAAAATATGCTCCCTGAAATTTGCCAAATTTTTAGTTTACATTAGTTAAATGAAATAAGTTTTTCTTTAAAAAATAAATCTCCTTTGAAAACTTCCCTTTTACATTAATATTATTAATGTGAAACTAGAAAAAGAATGGTGGAAATAAATTTACATGAAAGAAATCTGAGCATCTCTTATGTGTATGGTGAACATGTAACTGAGAAAGAATGGGGCACGTATGAGAATCCTTGTCTCCCCAGCGTCTGAGGGACTCTATGTACAGATACTTTTCTTTATCAATTGTTAGTTTTCTCATTTGAATAATTAGCATCTCTGATATATTGCAAGCCCAGAAAACTAGAGCACAGTAAGAATCCAATAATCTTTCTTATTTTAAGTTCTATCACAGTAAACATTTTATATTGTTTTGATATTAAATGAAAAAATCTTGTTTTCACTCTAAAAACTGTTCTATTCCAATGAAATCTTCTTTTAGAAGCCACTTTTAAATGTATACAGCTCAGACTGTACATTTATGTCTAATTCTATGTATATTGACTATTTTTGGTTTTAAAATAACTCATTTTGAGGTTTTTATCCATTATTGGAAAGTTGGATATTCAACTTTTTGAGATAGATCACTATTTTCTATAGCTAGTACTTCTAAATAATTATTGTATTTTCTTTCCATTCCCTCTCCTCTGTGTCTTTGTCTCTTGCCATCTCTCTCTCTCTCTCTCTCTCTCTCTCTCTCTCTCTCTCTCTCACACACACACACACACACACACACACACACACACATATACTTCTTGTGTATTGTTGTGCTTAATATAAACAGATACACTAAAAGAGACACTGTTTCATTATTTGCTTATCTGTAAAAATGTATGGAGCTGATATTCAAATATAAAATTTTAATTAACTACAATGAATTCAGTTTTAAAACAAAATTTTCTGTACTAAGGACTGATGGGAAAAACTTTTTTGTGCTTACACAGCTCTAATATGCTCTAGTTTCAGGGAGCTAAAGGTCACTAGTTTAGAAAAGCTTTCTGGAATAGGTTTCTTATTAATATACAACAAAGGTAGAAAGTACTTGTTCACTGATTTTTAATCAGTTTATGACATGGACTGCAAGGCTCCTTCAAAAGGAGATTCTGCTTGACTAATAATACATTAGCAGTAATCCAGTGATCTGACCATGCATTAAGGATACAATTTATTCTTCTACTGATCAGTTCTTTTCCTAGTAAAATGAATTGTGTAACTTTGATGGAACTGTCTAACAAAAGAGCTTTGTGGATAAAATTGACAGACCTTATAGGGTTCAGTTTAGTTTGAATGCTTAAATTAGAAACCCTTGTATTAGGATTAAAATGGAAAATGGGCTGATCTAATTGCATGTCCAAGCAAATACGTCAAATCTGGTTTCTTATGAGCATTGAATTCTAGCATAGTTCATAAATGTAGTTAATATATGAGATAGGGAATGATTCTTAACAAAGGCAGAAGCAATCTTAGAAGTAGAACCTCCTCACTCTATTCTTTAGAAACCAATTTCTGCATTCTAATAGTTTTCTCTCAAGAGTTATTAGGAATTATTAATCTCATAGCTATTACTATCAATAATAATTGCTAAATATTTTCATGATTAGGACTCACATGTATTTTTTTAAGTTAAAATTAACTCTAAGTGCAGGATATGTAAGGAAACTTTTACAAATAATTCAGTGTTTTTTCTCTAGACAGCTTGTTTTTTCACAAACACATATTAATGTTTTTATTACAAAGTAAATAATTAAAATATAATTATGCAATAGTTAATATAATCTAAATTATCTTAAGTAAAAGATTTTGTCATTGAAAATACATGACATATTATCTGTAAAGAAAGAATATCTGTGTGAAAAAGCTTCTGAAATTCAACTATTCAAAAAATTACACAAACCCAGTTACTACACTAGAACAGAAGTAGGAAATGAATTAATGTTTGATGTGAAACTTTGTTTTGTGACATCCAAAGTATCAATTAAATCAGCTGTAACAACTATTAATATAAAAAATTAAATGAAAATGAGTTCATATGTATACATATAGCTGTGTGAAACACTCATTATTATGTAAATTTCACCAGTGAATAAGCATAAATTCAAGTCATAATGATCATTTGACATGAAAGATGAAGAAGAAAGAGATGTCAATTATGATTTCCATGGTTTTGATTTGAACCAAGAAGTTGAATAGTGGCATTATTTACTAAAATGGGAAGATTGGAGCAAGGATTTGTTAGGGTTAGAAATATAATCATATTAAGCTTATGTTTGAGCTGCTTAAGAGAAGATGAATAAAGAGGCTAAGTGGATAATTATTTCTACCAATCTAGTCTTAATTTCAGTCTTATTATGATTCTGTGGTCACATTTTTGGTTTTACTTACATTAAAGTTTATATTTCTTTACTGAATATTATGAAATAAAGTTTATTGATATACATAATAACTTCACATTAATAGATATAATGGTCGTATTCTATACATTATTCAGAAAAAAAATCCAATCTTTTTTAAAACTAAGTATTTTGTATGACATTGCTGAGAACTACAGAAAATAAGGAGTTAGACTATTGATATCCACCTACTCTAATGTTTAATTTCAGTTCTGGGCTTATGATTATTATAAAATGGTCACTTTCATATCTACATGCATACGAATATACATATGAAACTGGGTTTTTTAATATCAACTGAAATATTTACATGTCCACAAATTACATAGGAATATGAGTGATTTTAAATACAGAATAATGTTAAATGGGCTCATCAATTAATGAAAAAATAAGTCCAACTTATACCTTCATTAAGGTAAATACAACTTATTGATCTGATAAGAACTTCACTGGTAACAAATACCCCTAAAATTGTTGACTCTCAAACATCCTAAAGTCTCTCAAAGATTAGGAAAAAAGTACACATGAAACTACAAGATTAGAATGAGAATCATGCAAAACACATCAAGGTCCAAGTGGTTTTAATGACTTGGACCAATCCCACCTATTAACATATGTAATACTTAAAAAAATGGGTTGATCTTTAGGGGACATGGGATCAGTTATTTTTGAACATTTTTCTTGCCTTTTTGAAATCTTTATTTTTACTAAGCATTTTTTTCCTTACATAAAGAATCTAGTGAAGTGGTGATTTAAAATATTTCTCCAGCCTTTTTGTGCTGATATTACTCAGATATCTTAACAGAAGAAGAAAACATCATTGCATACTATGGCTCAAAATAATAATGGCCACCATAGCAAAACTAGGCCCTCATATCCCTGTTTGATGGCATTTCCTGTATCTTATTGCCTATTTATAGTGCGGAATGTTTCTTTTAAGGAGAAGCCTATTGCTTTTGTGTCAGTTATGTGGTGCAAATAAAATGATCATGATTATATTCCTTTGGGAAATGCAACTGTAGTTTTCCAATTTACCTATGTAAGTTATATATTTGGATTATTTTCTCCTTCTACCACACATGGAGTTGAATGCCACTCACATAATAATTAGATAGCAGGTTTGTTATAACCCTCTGTAGTAAGTGGTTCAATAATGATATATGTAAATACTAGAACTGAGACCTTGCCTTCCCAGCATTTCAAGATATTTATAACTAAAGTATTATAAATGCTATAGTTTTTTAGTTTCACAGAAGAAATGCTATTTTATATAGAATGGAAACACTTTATTGCATTTATGAAATTGGTCATGATATACAGCTGGCCCTATATATCCAGGGGTTCCACACCCATGGATTCAACCAACCGTGGGGTCAAAAATATTCAGAACTAAATGGCTTATGTACTGAACATATATAGCCTATTTTTCTTGTCATTATTACCAAAAGAATGCAATATAACACCTATTTACATAACATTTACATTATATTAGACATTATAAGTAATCCAGAGATTATTTGAAATATCTGTGAGGATGTGGATAGTTTATATACAAATTTCCTTTTTTTTGTTTTGTTTTTTAAGGAACTTGAGCATCCATGGATTTTAATATATGTAGGAGTTCCTGAAACCACTCTTCTGTAAATACTGAGGGACAGTTGTATTTTAAATTAAATAATTAGATATCATATATGTGTTCTGTGTTGAAGTACTTAATTGTCAACCAGGTTACAAATCTAAACTCTGTAAAGCACTTTGGAGTTTAGATAGGTAAATTAACAATTACACCAAAGCAGAGCTTGCCTTAAAATAACTTGACTGTTTAATACCTGGGCAAAATAAATATATGACAAATGATCAATATCATTAGACCTTAGGAAAACATAAATCAAAACTACAGTGAGACACCACCTCACCCCAGTTAGAATCACTATTTTCAAACAAAAAATAAATGCTGGGAAAGATGTGGGAAAAAAACGAACATTTATACATGGTTGGTGGGAACAAAAATTAGTACAGCCATTCTGAACGATAGTATGAGATTTTCTTAAACTAAAAATGGAACTGCCAAATGATCTAGCAAACCTACCTCTGGGTATATATCAAAAGGAAATGAAATCAGTGTTCAAAAGCATATCTGTATGCAATGTTTGTTGTGGCGCTGTTCCTATAATAGCTAACATGTACAATCAGCCCAGATGCCCATCAACAGATTAATGATAAAGAAAATATGGTATATATACACACAATTAAGTATTATTCAGCCATAACAAAGAATGAAATTATTATTTGCAACAACATGGATGGAACCAGCTGACATTATGTTAATAATATAAGCCTCACACAGAAATACATGTTATTGCACATTTTCTCTTGAATTTGGAAACTTAAAAAAAAAATGTTGACCAGAACATAAAAGAGAGATGACTAAAGAAGAGGAAGGGTGCTAGTGGATGGGATAGTAGGAGAGAGGGTAGAAAATGGTGTATGGAAATAATCAGTGCATAATGTGTACACATATAGATATATCACAGTGAATCCCATAATATGTAGAATTAATATGTGCTGATTTTTAAAAAATATAAAAATAAAAGTTCATTAGGGGAAAAAAAGCAACAACAAAAACCTACCCTAAAATGAATACTTAAATCTCTTGATTTCTCCAGTCTTCTTCTCTTTCCTCCATTCCACTTTCTTTTTCGTCTTCCTTCCCTCTCTGTTTTCCCCTTTCATTTTCTTCCTTTTTTTTAGATTTTTAAAATATAAATCATACCTCACTCCTCTTCTACAAATACTGTTTTATGCCTAACAGTACATGTACGTCCTGAGGAAAATGGTGAAAGAACAGTTAAACACGATTTATTGTTTGTGTGGGGCTCAGTGTTACTAAGACAAAATGAATAAATGAGAAAATATACAATATTATAAGTAGGTGCAGCAAGTTATTAGTATTTTTCACTGCCTAGTGACATGTTAAGGATGATTTTTAAATGATAACTATTACTTGCAGAAAGTAAAGATGCATTTAGATTGAAGTATTCAAAAATTATGATTTTAAAAATATTTGAAAAAGAATGAGTGGGACTTAATACACTTTATACAGCTTGATTCATTCAAAGCACTGGTTGTTAAAATATTTTGTTTACTAGTCAATATTTTTATATAATTTGTGTAAAGCAGTCTTAATTAGTAAATGTATGTCAGAAAATGAAGAAGGAAAAGGTCCACCTTGGTTCTTTTTGAAATATCTGAATAGACTCCCATTGAAAATACATAGCATATTTTTTTAAAATGTGGCATTTATACACAATGGAGTATTATTCTGCATTAAAAAATGACAAAATCATAGAATTTGCAGGGAAATGGATGGCATTAGAGCAGATTATGCTAAGTGAAGCTAGCCAATCCCTAAAAAACAAATGCCAAATGTCTTCTTTGATATAAGGAGAGTAACTAAGAACAGAGTAGGGAGGAAGAGCATGAGAAGATGATTAACAGTAAACATCGATGAGAGGTGGGAGGGAAAGGGAGAGAGATGGGAAATTGCATGGAAATGGAAGGAGACCCTCATGGTTATACAAAATTACATCCAAGAGGAAGTGAGGGGAAAGGGAAAAAAAAAACAAGGGGGAGAAATGAATTATAGTAGATGGGGTAGAGAGAGAAGATGGGAGAGGAGGGGAGGGGAGGGGGATAGTAGAGGATAGGAAAGGCAGCAGAATACAACAGACACTAGTATGGCAATATGTAAATTAGTGGATGTGTAACCGATGTGATTCTGCAATCTGTATACGGGGTAAAAATGGGAGTTCATAACCCACTTGAATCAAAGTGTGAAATATGATATGTCAAGAACTATGTAATGTTTTGAACAACCAACAATAAAAATTTTAAAAAGTTAAAAAAACTGAAACAAAAAATTAAAATTAAATTAAAAAGATATGATCATTTAAAAAATTAAAAAATTAAAAATAAAAAACTTATTCCTAAGACACTTTAAGTGCCCAGGTTCATACCATAAAAAAAGAAAATATATAGCATTTTTTTATATTTAATGTAGATCCCACAGGAGGAAATTGTTTAATATATTAGTCTGGGGATTTTTCTAAAGTTTGAAGTTTCATTTCTTTTGGAAAAGTCATGCAATGATTCATTAGTAAGAAAGTGGACACTTAGATAATTACTAGAATAAAATGTTGTTTCCTTTTAAAGCTGCCCTGAATTCTTTATACTTCTTAGTTACTGAAAGTCACTGCTTCGGCGGCATGACACTTACAATGACAAGGTAATGAGTCTTGGCACTGGTAAAAGCAGAGCTTTCCAGTGATTCAGACTCTGGGTTTATTATAATGGGAAGGAGGCAAAGAACTTATAAGGTTATTTGAGTTGTTTTAAGTTTTAGTTTTCCATGAATAATCTGCATATATGTTGGCATAGGAGCAAGAAAATAAATCACTTGGTATACTTGATTATCTAAATCCCAAGAACTTGTAAATTTCTTTAAGATCCTAATAGAATGATTACTTTTAAAAAAATTTACCAAGAAATTTCAGTTTCAAAAATGTTTACATAAATTATCACATTAGGGCAACTATTAGTTTCTGAAAACATACATGTTGTATATATGCATAGTTTGTGTCAAATCAAGTTACATATTCACTTTGAATTTTCCTTATCCCATATTCCCACTCACAACCAACATCTGTTTCTTGAGAAATACCGTCTATGAAATGCTATTCAAGATCCCAGTATTTGCACTATCTCTTCTCATTGAAACAGGCCACTCCCATATCATGCTTGACACTAAATCAGTTCTTTAACCTTCTCTTGCTTGCACCCTTGCCTCCTTCCTTGTTCTGCACAGAGACAAGGTGACCCTGTTGAAATACAAATCTAACCATGGATTGTCCCCACTCTAAACCCTACTGTGGCTTTCTGTTTCATTTAAAATTAAAAAAGGTTTTGTGATCTTATGCTCACATGTTTATAAATCTGTTATTCTCCTTTTTACTAGGAATGAATTGTATGAACCTTTTTGAAAAACAAAACAATTGTCACTGGCATGTAACTATCAGGTAAATGGTTCTACAAACAAATGAAAGGCAAATTTCCATCAATGTTAATTAATTTTCATGAATATGTTAAATAATAATCATTTGGGGATAGATTCTTTCATTGCAATATTGTTATTACAACATTATTGCCATTTGGTTGGGTAGTAAGTTTAACAAGAGTAGTCAATTCATAGATGACTTAAGATCAGTTTTGCAAATTTTTGCTTTAATGTTCTAAGTGATGTATTTGACACTTCTCATCCAAGAAGAATTCATTAGATGTCCAGGATAGAGTAATATAGGCAGTTAGGGACACTTGGCCTTATAAGAAGAATTGTAAAATTTATTTCTCAGTTGAAAGCCAATTTCATGTATCCTCATCACCCACCTCCAAGAGAAAGCACAATTGGTTATTCTTTTTCATTTGCTTTTGATTTATTGAGTAGATCCAAATTTTAATGGTTCTGGTTATAAGTACAAAATATTTGTTTGTGTATGATAGGATCAAATAACCTTTGGGATGCAAGTGGTAATTATCAGTAGTGGTGATTTTCCATGCAGTAACATTTTATTGTGTTAATTTTTTCATCAATAGCTAAAGTATTAGCTATTATTCCACATGAAACAATTAAGAGTGTCTTATACACCATGAACTATTTAAAATGATTCTGTAACAATAGTTCTCAACCTTGAAATATGCTTAGAGTCTTTAAAGATACTAATGCCTAGGTCCTATTCCCAGAGATTCAGGTTTAATTGGTCTGATGAATAGACTGCGTATTGGGATTTTCAAAAGCCCCAAGTTAAATGGGCACCTAAGGTCAACAATTCTTATTTTATA
Organism: Ictidomys tridecemlineatus; assembly: GCF_052094955.1. Lineage (NCBI taxonomy): Eukaryota > Metazoa > Chordata > Mammalia > Rodentia > Sciuridae > Ictidomys > Ictidomys tridecemlineatus. The sequence continues at coordinate 152,452,582 of NC_135480.1, read as the reverse complement.
ACTTCACCTTGAAAAACATTTTTACTCAGAAAATAGTGAAGTGTCTGTCTTGGTTGAGCGTTTTTCTTTGTGTTCAGGTAGAGAACTAAGATAGAGGAGTCCTTTGGAAACAAGCCTTTTAGAACGATTTAACATTTAAACTATGCATATATAAAACCTTGGTAGAAAATTTTAAAACTAATTAAATGAAAACATGAAGCATGGAGCAATGTTCAAATTCAATTATAACTAATGAATTGTAAGATGAACAAAAGCAAATGGGTATTGTTAAGTATCCTGCTGTGTTCTCTCCTGGTCTTTTCTTTCTGGTCCCATCTTTCTTAAATTCCATCTGACTCTTACAAAAAGCCACAGCCACTACATGGGTGGAAGTTTCTATAGTTCATGTCCTATCACTCTCAAATGTAGCTGCTTTCAACCCTTGACTCTGCCGGCTTCAAACCCAGGCTTCTGATTACCTACTTGAGTAACCCTGGACTCCAGTATTCTCACTTTGATAGGCAATAAGAGCACTGGGCATTTTATCCTGATTTAAATGAGATAATGTTCATTAAACACAGTGCCTAACGCAGAAAAGTTTTCAGTGAAGATCTCTTAGCATGTGGCCCTATTAAGACAACCAGTAACAATGGGGGATAAACCTCTTAACCTGAAAGAATGACTCTTAAATCATGGCATTTTCAGACATCAGAGAGAAGTCACCAGAACATATAAACTTTTTTGTCAATAGAGGGATCAGTTAGATATGAATTGAGTTGGATATGAGTTGTGTGAGCAACTTGAGGAGATGGAGATGCTTCCTTAGCCTGGACCTACTCTGACAACTATAAAGCTGCAACCAGAAGTCATCTGTTGTACCCAGTGCTGGGGGAATAAAGAAGAGAATAAAGAGGAGATATGTGGCCTATCACATGCATGATATCTCACCAAGTTTTAGAAAATAAAATGATCACTTTCAATCCATGGTAAATTCAAAATGAGAATTCCATTTAAGGTTAAAAATACACCAACCCACACTCATACACTACTGGTGACACTGCAAATTGATGCAACCACTTTGGAAAGTAGTATGGAGATTCCTTAGAAAACTTGGAATGGAACCACAATTTGACTCAGGTATTCCACTCCTCCATCAAAACCCAAAGGACTTAAAATCAGCATACTATAGTGCTGCAGCCACATCAATATTTATAGCAGCTCAGTTTACAATAGCTAAACTGTGGAACCAACCTAGGTGCCTTTCAACAGATAAATGGATAAAGAAACTCTGATACATACACAAAATGGAGTATTACTCAGTATTAAAAGAGAATAAAGTTATGGGATTTGCAGGTAAATGGATGGAGTTGGAGAATATCATGCTAAGTGAAATAAGCCAATTCCAAAAGACCAAAGACTGAATTTTCTCTTTTATTAGTGGATGCTGGCCATAATGGGGGTATGGTGGGACATGGGAAGAATGGAGGAACTTTGAGCAAAGGAGAGGGGAATGGAGGGGAGGAGCATGGAGGCAGGTAATAAAGTGAAATGAGATGGACACCATTATTCTAGATACATGTATAACTACACATATGGTGTGACTCTTCATTGTATACAACTAGAGAAATGAAAAGTTATGCTCCATTTGTATACAATGAATGGAAATATATTCTGCTGTCATGTATAATTAATTAGAACAAAATTTTTAAAAAGAAAAAATACACCATTTTTAGAGCAATTGCATAATGGACAATTTTAAAAACAAAGTTTTAGTTTCCTGGTAAAATTGGTTATTTACCTGTAACTTTTGATCAAATCAATGATGAAACCCTTAAACTCATTTCTCCTTGTAAATAACATTGAAGTTCCTCTCATTAAATTAAAACATAGCAGCATCTGCAATGCATAAAAGCCTCATTTTGAACTTGCAAAAGGTACTGAAAGATATCTGGAAGCAAATATTTTGGCAAGGTTCAAAAGGAAATTAATCATAAAAGTCAAATGGGTTCCACTTGCCTGGATTAAATATGTAAGGGCAGTCAGGTCTGTTCTTCTGTTTTTGTCAGGGAGAAATGTCCCACCCTGTTATGTCGTACTGCCCAATTAGGTGCTTTATGGAGGGTTTGTGGATTTGCCTTATTATAGCACATCCCTCATAACCCACTATCAAGGAGATATGATGGCCCATTGGTTTGCTCCAGTATGGCACGCCTTCTATTGCTAGTTCAATACATACTCTGTATGTCTTCTATCTGATATTCTCAGAAGTAAAATTCTTCCTATTAAAAAAGAAACAATGCATCAGTAACATGTAATTTTGTTAATTATTTTTTTTTTACAAAAAAGCCATAGATTTTCAATTTTTCTATAAAAATAAAATAATAATCTTTATTTCATTTCATTTTTCTTTTGAAATGGGATAGCTATAAGATTAGCTGTCTCAATGATTCACTTGGTGAAAATAATTTCAAAGTACCTATCATATTTCCTGCTGTCTGATAGATATTTGGAATTCAACATTATTGTTCAACATAGTTTCCATTTATTGAGTGCATACTAGGAATCAGACATGATATTAAACTCTTGTACAGCTTTCTCATTTATTGTCTGTGACATTAATTATATTATTAATAAAGCAGTTTAAAGATCACATCAAACTTGAGAGGAAAGTATCAAGAATTCCTATATGCCCTCTGTCCTACACACTCTCAGCCTTTTTCCCATCCAACATCCTTCTTCAGAATGGTACAGTTGATCAATCTACATTGATGTATCATTATTAACCAGAATTCATCATAGGCACTACTGCTTATTCTTTTTGTTGTACATTTTATGAGTTTGGGCAAATTGATGACATATGTATATACTATAATGTTGTCTTTTCCAGAATATCATTAGAGTCATATAGTATGTAGCTCTTCAAGATTGGCTTCATTCACTTGGTAATAAACATTTAAGTTCCCTCCTTATCTTTCATAGCTCGAGAGCTGTACCACAATTTATCTAAACACCTACTGAAAGATATCTGGATTACTTTTATGTTTTGGCAATTAATGATATAGCTCCTATAAACATCTGTGAGCAGGAATTTTTATGGTCATAGTTTTTAATATATCTGGCTAAACAGCAAGTATGTATGTGAGTTGTGGTGTGTGGTAAATTTAAGAAACTGTCATACTGTACCATTTTACACTCCAACAAGCAATGAATGAGAATCTCTGCTGTCCCACATTCTTGCCAGCAAAAATCCAGTATTTTGAATTTTTACAATTATGTCAGGTTTGTAGTTGTACTTCCTTATTGTTTTAATTTTCAGTTATTTAATTGCATGTGATGTTGAACAACTTTTCATATACTTATTTACCATCTGATTACCTTTTTGGTAAGATGCATGTTCAGTCTAATTGTCCATTTCTAAAACTTCAGTGTTTGGGATATCCCCCCTTTAATTGGTTCTTTTTAGTTATATATAACCTTGGGATTCATTTTGACATAATTATAAACATACAGCATTTTGAGTTGTGTGTGTGTGTCTAAGTTGTAAGACTTCTTTGTATCTTTCAGATAACAATATTTTATCAGATGTGTCTTTTGGAAATATTTCCTTCAGTCTGTGACTTGTTTTATTCTTTTAGTCATAGTTATTTATAATAATGCTATAAAGTATGTATTATCATTCCCACTAAAATATAAAAAGAGGTTTAGAATAAATGTTTCTTAACTCAAGTCTAAGCAAAACTTTCAGATAACTAGAATATATATGCAAGCTTCAGTTGAAAAAAAATCAACTATTGAAAGTGTCATTGTCATTCTTAATAATGTTCTTAATGATAGTGTATATGTACACTCTCTCTCACACACACACACACACACACACACACACACACATACACACATGAAATCACTTAAGGATTTTTTACAGTCTTTGCTATGAGTATTTTTTATCTTAAGCTTTTATATAGGGAAGGCCTCAGTATCTGTTAAAGAAATTCATCAATTATACACTTAATGAACAGGCCAGAATGTAGGTGTGTATGCTATGCATTTGTATATCCAGATATTATCTGACAACATCTTAATTTTGACATTAAACTTTTTATCCAGCTTTATAATCAGATTATTTTAAGCCACTGAAAACTAAAAAATTAACCAGATTTAGGCCTGGAGAACTTTCCTATGAGTAATATTATACATTATCTTTATTGAAAGGCTTTTGCATAATTTATTTGTAGTACTCAAATGATATTTCTGTTTATTTCTGTGTTCTCAGTAGTGTTTGTAAAAGATAAGTAATTTAAGTATTATGGTACTATTATGAGTGCTTATGTCTGTGTGAGCTTTGCTTAGTAAATATGTATATTTGCAAGTGTATACTAATACACATATGTAAATATAATTTACATATTGATCATGTTGAAATCATTACTCAAGATCACATTTTTATTATAAGAGTAATTAAACATGTCACCATCCTCCAAGAAATTATACATGCCACATTTTAATATTTATATAAATTTTCACTCTTACTGAAGATATAAAGATTAGTGAACAATAGGGCTATTAAAAAATCTTTTAGTGCTATTACCTGCCTAGTTACATGATACTGCAAAGAAGCATTATAATGTAGCCTGGAGTTGGATAAAAGTGCATCCTTTTGTAAGAATGAATTATCAGAATCCAGCCCATTATTTTCAGCTGAAGTCTTTGATCTAAGACAGTGGCCTTGTAAGATTTCAATTTTGTAACCCCAACTTTCCTTTCATCATGTCCTAAGTGAGGTCTATAATATCTTAGCTACATCAAAGCAAAAATAAAAAGTTCATATCTAATAAAAATTACTAAAAACACCATTTAAATAAGCCTTCTGTTGAAAATAATAATATATTTCAAGACTTTCATAAAGAAGCAGAAAGAGAAATCTAAGTTCTTTATCACTTCAGATGCCATATGTCCATAGTAAAAAGAGTCCCTGAAAACCAACCCCCTCTAGCAGAAAAAGCCCCATAAATGTATCAAAGAGTAAAATGCTGCTAATGTCCAAAACACTAATTTTTATCACTGGTCTTGTTTCCTATAAGCAAATCATTTTAAAGCTTTCATTTAGATACTTCCTCCTGTCACTAAATTTTAACACCTGAATAATTGTCATGTTGTTCAGCACAAAATTACAAAAATAGGTAACCCGTCTATTAGAGAAAGCTCATTTATGATGGATGTTTGGGGCTATTGACTGGTTTTATATTGTAAGTCAATGTTTCTGTACAAGATAAGGTGTTTCTTTTGTGTTTTGAATTTTTTAATTTACTAAGGGAATATGCATTTACTAACCTTAAACTGTACTTTATTTTTAAATACAGAATGAGAAGGGGGTACTATTTAAGCTGAAACAGGAACTTTGATCAAGTTCATTTTGAATATATACCATAATGAAGAAATTATGGTTAGGAATGCAACTAAGCAACAGAAATTGAATATCTTATTTAGTTTTCCTAATTTGAGGACAACAAGGATAAGTGAAAGACCTTAACCTTACCCTCCAGGAAATCAGAATCTGGCTTCTTTCAGCTAGGCATAAAGGAGTTTCCAGAAGCTCCTTGAAATTATCAACCTGGTCAGCAGGCTGTGATGTCAAGAACTGTGAATGTGTTCTCCTAATACAAATTCCTAAATTTTGTAACATGAGAAACATAAACATTCATTTCACAGTGAGAGATAATAATCTAAAATAAAGGGAAAACATAATTATGCAAATTCATACAAATGTTCAATTTCAGGTGCTCCAACTCAAATTACTATCTGAGGATTGGTGCAAGAGTGACCATCGACCAAGAACTTAGGTATCAAAAGTGATAGGAGAACACAAAGGGCATCAGCTAAGCCTTTATTATGAGGAGGAAACAACAGTGGCAAGCTTTAAGGAAATATAACTAAATATTTTTTTTAAATGTCATTCTATAATCAATAATATTAAATTCATATTGCCATAATAATTTTCAAAGTTTATTTATCTATGGTACTAGGCTGTCATTTACATAAAAGTCAATGGTTTGTTGATAAAAAAGAAAGACTGAGGTATTCTAATTATTACCAGAGGGATTATGGATTTATTATTTGGCCTTTCTAAGTCTGTTTCCTCATCTGTGCAATGGGGAGGTCATAATCCCTAACTCAGTGTTTGTGTGAAGATGTATTTACATAATTTCACCAAAATATCCTCATAATTATTTATACAGTAAGAAATTTTGTTGATATTTATAAATAACATAGTATTTTATAATGATTTATAAATATATGACATTTATTTATATTTTAATTATACTATATCATTCCCATTAATGCATTATAATAAATCAGTGTGAAACTATGTATTTATATGATTGCATTTTTAAAAATATGACACACACTGCAAATTTATTGTATTTATTGAGTTTTTATAATACATACTTCTCAGTATTATGCATGATTTATAAATGAGGCTTAAAATATTATAGAGGTTCTAAATAATATATATTGTAACCCATCAGTTGATATATAACAGATCAGGACTCATATCTAGTTCTTATAATTTCAGTTCCAGAGATAAAAGTTTGGAAATAGTTTCCCAATGACAAATTATTGTTTCAATATACTTTAAATAAGTGAAACATACCTTTGGTAGTTGGGTATAATAATGCTTCCTATGTGCAATATCCAAGTTTGGGGAAATTCCTTTGCTCCTTTTCCCACCTGGGAGATACTTATGGATCCTTTAAAACCAAATTTAAGTTAGGTTAAAAAAAAGAAAGGAAAATCCATCTCTCTTTATTAAAAAAAAAAAAACAAAGAACTACAATTAAATATTCAAAATCAGATGGTAAACAGAGAAATATCATTAATTAAAAAGTGTTTTCAAACCAACATTTTCAGTTATTAAAATATATGTGTACCAGCTTTTTGTCTCTGTAAACAAAATACATGGCAAGAACAACTTAGAGGAAAAAAAGTTAAGTTTGGGCTCAAGGTTTTGGAGGCTCAGTCCATGGTTGGGCAACTTTATTGCTCTGGGGTGTAGGTGAAGCAGAACTTCATGTTGGAAGTATATGGAAGAGGGAAGTTGCTCAGAAGTCTGGAAGCAGAGAGAGAACAAGGTGCTAGAGAAAAAGTAGAATTCCTAAAGACAACCCCAATAACCTGTTGACTTCAGCCATGACCTACCTGCCTACATGTACTACCCAGTCCAGTAGTCCTGTCAAGTTATCCATTCCTTTAATGGATTAATGTACGAATTAGTTAAAGCTCTCATAGTCTAATCATTTCAGCTCTGAATGTTTCTGCACTAGCACATGAGTTTTTTGGGGGAACATCTCTCATCCAAACCATAACAATGTATGAAGAAAAAAATACAGAGCAATTATCTATGAATCTCCTTGAAAATAAAAACTATTTTTATCATTATGGAATTTTTTTATTCTGAACTTTTTTTACTTGAATTGATCTTTCCTTGGGGAGTTTTTGTGAATGCTAATTGGAATCACATTTACTTTTTCCTGTTTCCTTATAATTCTTTAGTAAACAATTTTAATATTTTAAAGTTTTTAGACATACCTTTTATAAATTCAGATTTTTAGAAATTTTCACCAACATAAATCATGGTGCTTTGATAAACCTGTTTATCTGAATGTATTCAGCAAATAAGATTGTTTTTAGATTATATTCTTTAAATAGTTAGGTGGAATGTAATAACCCTTCTCATTAGTGGAAAAATTTTTACACATAAAAATCTAAAGTAAATTAGCAGAAAATAAAAATATAGAAAATGGTGTGGCTGGTGTTGAACATGGTAAATGTAAACTCCCTAAAAGTGAAAATGAAATTCAATGTTTTGGGAGAAACACTTAATATTAGAATATAAACAAACCAACATATAACAACAATAGTATAATTATAATTATCTATAGGTAGAAATTGCTCTCTCTGGACTTAATTTATGTTTCTCTTTAAAATACTTTCAATAAATTGCTAATGGCTTTTCAGGAGGCTTACATCAAATTTACGTTTACTTTTATAATTAATTCATTAGTCTTTAATGAAATACTGAACCCAATATGTTCAAGGCTGTGGATTCACTAGTGAACAAAACAGATGTGGTTCCTTTCACCTTATGGTAAGGAAGAATCCAGAGTTTGTGAACTCCCATATGTACATGACAATTACAAAGTGTCCTAGGCTATGAGAAGACAATAGGCTGTGGAAAGGGAAAGACTCGGAAAAGGTAACAGTTAAGCTGAGACGAAAGTATGGGGAAGGACATGGGCATGGACAGAGAAGAGTTTCCAATCAGAGGAAGTATAAAAACTCATAAAAGGGGACAGTGTAGTGGGAATGGAAGGAGAAAAAGGGGAAATGAATGTAGACCATGGTAAGGAATCTGAATTCCATTCTTCATTCAATGGACAAATGTGTATTTTATTTTAGCAGAGGAACAGCTTGATCCAAAGGGTGTAATAGGTGGGTCATTTTTATTCTCATGAAAATGGATGGGAAGGAAAAAAGAGAAGGGGTTATAAAAAAAAAGTGAGACTAATGTCAGCAAAATTTATGATAACAAAGAAAATAGAAATGAGAATTAAATTTGAAGGGAAGAATGGGAAGGGAGAAACTTAGAGTTTGTGAGGAATTTGAATTTTCCACTGAGGGCAGGTAAATTTAGATTATACATGAGAAGTCCTGAAACAATATTACTCAGCTGTCACTTCAGGGATGGAAATGGGAATTTAGATTTGAGAAATAAATCCTGGATAAGAGAGAGAAAATTAATGATATACTTAGCAGAAATGGGAGTATATAAAATGAAGAAAGTATAGAACATTCCTTCAGGAACACTGATGCTTAGAGAACTGCCTGAGTATCTCTTTTATCACATTTTTCCTGAAATAGCTTCTTTTTTTAATATTTAGTTTTTAGTTGTAGGTGGATACAATATCTTTATTTTATTTTTATGTGGTGCTGAGGATCAAACCCAGTGCCTCACACATGCTGGCAAACTTTCTACCTCTGAACCACAATCCCAGCCCTGGAATTGCTACTATCTTGCTAATATAATGGCTGAAAAAAATGTTATTTTAATTTGTGTGACTTTTATTTTTTGGTTAAATATATTCACTGCATATTATTTAACAAAGTTTTGATAGGCAAATAGTGAATCGGATAAAAACAATATTTTTCTTGCAAGAAGCATTGTGTAATATTGTGATATTATATTAAAATGGAATAGAATCAAGTTGACATGTGCTTTAACTAGTTTCTGAACTTCTTCAGGAAAAGGTACTAATATAAGGATTGCTTAGCTAATAAAGTGCTGGATAGGAATTTGTTATTTAGAAACATGTGAATATAATAATGTGAGCCAAAAGGTGAAAGGGGCATTAATTTTCAAGCTTCTATTCATTTACCTTAAAATTTGTTACTCTAAATATTTACTTTAAAATTTAGAAAACAATAAATTAAGGGTGTTTAAATTATAGTGTCCCGACCCTCAGGACACATCAACATGGGCAGGAACCTAGATGGGGAGGAATGAAGGGACAAGAGACACAAAAGGTGACAGCAAGACAGGAGTCTGATCAAGCTGCAAATTTTTATTGTTCACACAGGGGTATTTATATGCTGGGGATGGGGAAGCTCTCTAATAAGCAATTGCTGGGGGTAGGTTGCGAAACTGCAGGCCCTAATCCCAGCAGGATCCTCACCCTAAACCTGGAACCTCCCTAAACCCCAGATCCGCCCTGGTCCTTGAGCAGGGTCACCTTTCTTAAACATTCCCTTTGGCAAAAATGCCATGCATCCTACTTGGTTATGCTTCTCAGCATTATAGAATAAAATGTATAATGGGTTAACTTTCAAACCTAAATAAAGCACTTATCATAAATTTAAAATGCTGTACTCTGATAGGAGTGGTGAAAAGGTAACCAGGGACATTTGTATGTTAACCTGTGAAAGAAAGACATTGCTCCACTCCAAGATGCAACCACCTTAATGAGCACAAAATGAGTAACTCTAATTCAAATACTCAGATGAGAGTTGATATTAGAATAATTTTGGTTCTCTAAGGTTGGGGTATTTGATCTCAAAGTAGGGTGAATGTACATTTTGCATTTTTTGTTTGTTTGTTTGTTTGTTTTGAATACTGGCTGCTCCATCAGACTTTCTTTATGATTTCTGCTTAAAAGACTTTTCCCTATTTTAAAGTTATAACTAGTTACCTGACTTTCCTTTCCATGTACTTTTGGTTAGATGAGTGATATTGAAGTTGGGCAATTTATAATCGTAGCTACTATTAGGGATCTTCTCTAGTTTGTCATTTTAGAGATTTAGTGTACAAATCTTTTGACCTTGAAATAAAATATGTGGTGTAAAAAGGGATTTCTGTGAGATATCTGAGTTCTAGAAGCACTGCTGGTGAAATAGTGGAAATTTTCAATGTTGGAATTCCCAGAATACACTACTAATGTATAAAAAGGATCAGAACATATAAAGTGAGGCATCTCCTAGAATCCTCTTGACATATAGCTACACAGTGTCTGGTTGCTCTTTAATTATTTATAGGCCCTGGACAACACTGTGTGTTGGCCTGTTTACTACCTCTAAAGCTCTTCCCAATTCCCCTGGCTCAGACTTGGGGCTCATCAGGAAACTCCTCCACCTGGCTTCTCAAACCAAGACAGTGCTGTCTTCTTCCTTAGTCACCTGGGGTTCCTACTTCTTCTCTTCAATGCAGTTACCTAAACTTTGCTTATTTGATAGCTACAGACTTCTCAGAGGGAGTTCATTTTTTCCTATTTTCTACCTACAGCTTATTTGAGAACCTGGGTCATTTGTGTAGTTTTAATTTTGTGGAAACATTCCCCTATGTTCTGTATGGATAGAAATATAATAAGAGATGCCACTAATGAGTTCAAAAAAGCTTTATACTTTCATTTCTAATTAATTGTCAATAAATTTAGGCAATATGATCTTGCGTCACAACTCCTTAGTGTAGTCTCTCAGTTGTACTATTTGCTAAATACCTTGTTACTCACATGGTACCAAGAAGTAACCAATAAATGTAAAATTGAAACGTCTCTTCTCTAGCATCAGTGTCTGAGATTTCTAAGAACCACTCCAGGTCAAAGGCTCAAAAAAATTATTATTTTCAGTTCTCTCCCCCATTATAAAGAATAAATTTGATCATAATATTATGATCATATTTTAAAAACAGACACTGTTTTGGCAGAAATAACACTATGTAAGGTTACCCAAGAGTTGAATCCAAGTCCCAAGTGGCGCCACATGCTATTAAGCAAGTTCCTGAACCTTCCAATATTCCTTACATTTCAGTGTTCTCTAAATTTTTTTCTGGCTTCAAATATCTATGCTTTGGTGTTTCTTCCAAAAATGTGCCTATAAGTGAGACTCATACATAGACTCATATGAAAAGAAAATTATTTTTGAGCATCCATATTATTAATATATATTTAAAAATAAATGTATATACTTAGAAATCAGAATCAAGATTATGAAAATGGAGGGGGAAAGAACTTCCAACTCTTACAAACTGGTCACATATATGGAAAAAATAATGTAAAGTGGCCTCTTGTGTACTGCACACATGTAAATGGCAAAGCTAGGCACAAATATTCTTTGGAGAAATGAATATTCAACCCAGACTTCAAAGAATTTCTAAAGATAAAGTTCTGAAGAGACTTTTTAAACTCATAATCAAAATTCCAAAGTACCCAAGGTAATAAAGATAACAAGTTACCAGATTCAGATACACAATTCTTCAGGTTTTGAAGTTAGTAAGTACTAATACTTAATAAAATAAAAATCTCATTAATTTGCTTAAAGAAAGTTTGAAAATATGAGCAATAAGTAAATGAATACATAAAATTTAAGAAGGAAATGAAATGAGTAGAAATAGAGGGAAAGAAGACATAATTAGATTTGAAAACTCAGTGGTGGTGAATCAAACAGCAGATTAGCCTAGACACATGTGATATAGATTAAGAAAGTTACTCAGGGCTGGCCATGGTGGGGCACACCTGTAATCCAGGTGGCTCAGAAAGGTTGAGGCAGAGAATGGAGAATAGGGCTGGGGATATGGCTCAGTGGTAGAGAGGTCTGAGTTCAATCCTCAGTCAAAAAGAAAAAGAAAAAGTTATTCAGAATTTAGCACAAAGAGACCATTGAAAATTATGAAAGAGGTTGAGAAAGGTCATTGGGCAAAGGTCTGAAAATACATATTTCCATAGGATAGGATGGAGAAAGGGGGGAAGGAGCCACATTCAAAGAGATTGTTGAAAAACAATGACTCTCAGTGTAAACAGACTGATGACATCTGCATCCAAACACAGAAAACTAGTGGAAAAAGAAGCACAGAGGATTTAGTGGCCAGAAGAAACATAGATTTTGTTCAAAAGACTGATACTTATTCTAAATTATTTTTCAATCTCACACACACACACACACACACACACACACACACACACACACACAGAGTAAACCTAGAAATTTTTACCTCAATAGTATCCAATAAAGCTTTCCTTCAAGAACAAAGTAAAACAAAAACCTTTATATACCCCCCAAAAATACTGTTAAGAGTACTGTCAATAGACCCATAATAAATAAAATTCTAAATAGATAAATTAGGCAGAATACATCTTATCCAAGATGGAAGATTTAACATGAAAAGTAACTCTGTATTTAAATACAAATACAAACTGAATCAACACAAAAGGCAAGTCAAAAACGGTTTTGCTTATGGGGCACAAAACAGTATAATGAAAATTCTGAGCAAAATTTGCCTGAAATTTTTATGAAAAAACATTATAATTAAAAAATACAAATCTTTATATTGCTCAAGAAAAAGATAAAGAATGTTAAAATAGAGAGGGTTATCACCAAAATTTACAGAGTATCATTTCCCCCCAAAATGGAATAAGATGAAGGAAAGAATATATCAATCCAAGAAAGGCAAATAAGGGGAAACAATAAGGTAGGTCCAATTCTAAAGTTTTGCCTTTTTTTGTTTGTTTGTTTTTTGTTTTTTGTATTACCCTTTGAAGACACCAAGACTCCTAGGGCAAACTACAGCTTAGAATTTCAAGCTAGAATACTAAGAAGTTAAATAAAAACCTTTTATTTATCTGCTAATTCATTGAAACAAAATGATGAAATATCTTTGTAGAGAAATCTGGTAATCTCTATGAAGAAAAAACAATGAATGCCTAGGTTTGTCTCATTAAATGGGAAAAAAAATTAAGAGTTGAATGTGAACCAGCTGTTCTCAAATTTTGTATCACTATCCCCATCTTACAGGTAAGAAAACTGAAGCTCAATGAGGTTAAGTAACCCAGAGTCTCTTGGTGGCAGTCAAGGTCTGCCAAGGTCCCATGGAAAGTGCTAATCATAGTTTTCTTTGCCCCACAGAAGAAATGTGAGACATAAAGGTTCATTTTAACCAGCATGGAATCTTTATGCAGACCAAATAATTTGAAAATGATAATTCTGAGGATAAAGAAAGCCGAGCCTGTCAGATATATAAGGATCATCAAATGACCATATTGTTTATCTGCTTTCCGCTTTGTTAAATCAACTAAGAGAGAAGCCCAAGAAGCAAAACCTTTGCTGTACACAAATCTCTCTTCTCTTCCATGCCTACCTCTAGCCAGTCTTCGTCACTTAAAACCTCCCCATTTCCTATACAAGGTAAATCCAAAATATCAAGAGGATTAGGAAAAAAAAAACAACAAGCTATGGAATGCATACTTTTTGCTGTATTCGAGATCTGTATGGACATTTGGATGAGTAAATGTTAAAATGAATGAATAAATAAAAATAACTATTAATAAGACATTACATATCTGAATAAAGTAGAATATTTAAATTTATTCAGAAAAAATATACTTGAGGGACGAACATTTTGAAAACCATATCTTATAATACATATATTTTCCTGTTAAAATTAATGACTTTGGCAGAATTACTATGCAAATAGAAAAATTTACACAATGTCAATAGCTGTAGAATATTGAAATGCACATGAGCCTTACTGACAGAATTCTTTAGCAGACAATGGTTTAAAATTAAAGCAAATTCATTTCAAAATAAAACATCTATTTTAGAAAACTAGGATTTATTGTGTTTGGAAATTCATAATAGGAGTTTTGGGAAAAGCGGCTTTATATTTTACTAAAAGGGGCTATTATCTAAAAAACGATCATTCATATAACTCTTGATTTGGCAGTGATCCAATGATATCATGTGATAGACAAAGGAAGCAAGGCTGTTTCAAGCTTCTTAATTTAGAAGAATAGATTCTGTTGCTTTTATTCTCTTTTTCATTTTCTATAATATGTTTAAAACAGAGAACAGATTAATTTTAGGAGGACACAAAGGAGAGATCTGCTGTCCCATCCATCAACCACAGTTGCCTAGAGCACTGTTTGTTTTCTTCATGAAGAAAAATACTTCCTTGAATTCACCCAGCTATTCTAGAATCATCTCCACTGTAACAGTGGTAGAGATGAAAGAGCTGTTTTCTTAACAGTCCTAGAGTTACAAATCCAATATGAGTTCAGTGAGTAAGATGCCATTTCTTTTTAAATGTAACTCTACAAAGCCTAGAGCTTTCAATGGGACTTGTTCTGATTAAGTATTAGTCTGTTTTTGCTGTGTGTTGCACTTTGTCATCAGGATCCCATTAGAATCCTCACTGTAAGATTTTGATGCATAAACATCTCCAGATTTCTGTCAAAAGGTTCTTGCCAAAGACATTAGACTTTGTGCTCCAATACCTGCCTCAAAATTCCCCCAGGAATTAAATGGTAAATCTCTTAACTCTAACCCTAACCATCAGCTGCAAACTGAAATTGTCCAATCCCCCTTCAATGCGTATTTTCCCTCTTTCTCTCTCTCATGTTTTAGTAAACCTCTCTTTAATTTCCACAGAGAAATTTTGAGAAACAACATTCTAAGGGTTTGATGACAGTTCAAGGCAGCATATTCTAGGGACAAAATAATGAACTTCAAAATCATAATTGACTTTGTGTTTTTGTCTCAGGTGCAAATTCCAGCCCTGTTTTTGCACCATACTAGCTGTGTGATCCTCATATGTGACTTGTGACTCAATTGCTCTGATCCCCAGTTACCTTGTAGGTAAAATGGTAATAGTATCTATATTGTAAGTATTTCCCTAAGATTCAGGAATCAAATGTATTTATTGTGCCTTGGGTTGTTTAAAATATGGTACTTATTCACCCCTACATATGACTTCTTCAGAAGCAACACTTATCTGAGTAGAAGCATATTATTCTTTTCTTTCATCTAGCTTCTTATCATCTGTAGTTGGGATTACCAGAAGTTCATGGCATTAAAAGTAAATGTGTTTCCCATCCTTGCCTTCTTGTCATCTCATTTTAAAATAAATAAATAAAGGTTTATGGAAACGTAATGGTCCTTTTTGCAAAAAGCTAGGAAAGATTTGAGCCTATCCTGTCACTTAGACAACTAATTACACCATTACATGCTGCAATTACAATTAAAGATTTTCAGCTGATGAAAGACATGTTCACTGCATTCTCATTACCTGATATTTCCTTGCCAACACTCAAGAGTATCATGATTTTGATGAAACGAAAACAACTCAAGGAGCTATATTTGCTCAGTAACATCAACAGAACAGTTCAGGGAGCCCATTGCAATTCCCTTCTGCCCCATCACATTTTCTATGGAGCTGTTTAAAGCTATAGCTTTCCTATTACCTCACAGAGCTTGTTGGCTGCCAAAATCATTAGTAATTTCTGCTGATCCAGCAGTGTCTGTGTGAAATATCACAAAACTGTTAGGCACGTAGAGCTATTTTGACAGTAAGACAATTGGCTTTGGTCTTAAGTTTACTCAGACCAGATCAGTCAATTCAAATCACTTAGTGCTGGCAGTGCCTGGCAGATGACTGCTCTCGCCTTAAGTATCTATTGTTCACAACAGCCTGTTAGCAATAGCAGAAGCAGACAGATAGCCCAGAGCCAAGAGACATCCCATAAGTCCCCTTCTCCCTTCTAGTTGACTTACTGCCATCTGGGGTCACCCCTTGACTTCCCAGCTCCATAAATGTCATTGAGACCAATCACCATTTTGATATTTGGTTTATTTCAAAATATCCATTTCTAATAATTTTCTAATGCCTGCCTATGAATCCAAATGATTAAAAGAAACATCATCGTACTTCTTAGGGACTGACTTTTTATGAGAATATATTTAATAATTATAAAGTTCATCATTGTATCAGTTATGACTCTGTTCCAAGTGATAGAAAACCTGATCTAACCTGTCTTGAGTGAAATAGTGATATATTGCTTCAACCTAATGAGAAGTGCAGAGGCTTTTTTGGCACAGTAGAGAATAGAGATAAAAAACAATGTCATTGGGCCCTGGTTCCACAGTCATGGTCTCTCAGGTGTGCTTCGTTGCTTTTAGACAGGCTTTTGCCCTAAATTCATAGAACGGCTGCACCAGCCCTAGAATCTCACATCAGCTCAGCTTCAAAAATCTTCAGGAAAGAGTGCCAGTCACTAGTCATTTTGAGAAAAATAATTACATCACACTCCATTGACTATACTCAGATCACATTCATGCACTGAGCCCTTCAGTTTGGGCAAGAAGAATGGAGAGTGCTGTGATTTATTTCCACCCAAACCACACATCTGCCTTTGGATTAAGGTTCGATCCAGCCCTTCACAAACCATGTGAGATGAGATTATTGAAACAGTTGTTTAAGGAAAAGTCAAGGTTCAGTTACCAAGAGAAGGAAAAACAAATGGTAGAAATGTCTTTGTCCTTATGCTCAAACAAAATTTAACTCCATAGAGGTTCCTCTCATTAATCCACAATTGATTCCTCACACTCTACAGAACAAAACCTATTTCTCTTTCTCCTGGAACCTGTCCATTCTTGAAGAAACAATGGTGTTCTTCCCCCAAGCTACAATAAATTTAGGGTGAATAGCTAATTTAATGGGATTGCCAAAGTGTTAATGTAATTTAAGCTGAATTAACAGAGGTATAATACATAGAACGATGGATCAAGTCTCCAGCAGTATAACAAGTAAAATCACCTGTGTATCAGACATATGAGATTTATCACCCAAGAACTTGGGGAGGATTTTTCAAAGGTATAGTATTTTTCAAAAGCTTCACAGTAATTTAATGATTATTTGTATAATACTAATTTCTAAAGAATGGGAGAAATGATGTATGTTAAGCTCATATTTTAGAGGGTTGGAAATAAACATAGTCTGCAATAGGTAAAAGGCATTTAGTCCTTTGGCCCTCTGCTTCTGGCACATGTAGACACAGCATTCAAGACCATGTCTTGGAAGCAGACAGAAAACTTGTGGGGTATGTCTTGATCCTGGAACTTTCAGACTTCAGAAATGTAAGCAATTTCAAATTTCTCTTGCTTACAAGTTATTCTGTAGATCAACTGATTTTTTTTCCCCCTCCATACTGGGGATTGAAGTGAGGGTGCTCTACCACTGATGGACATTCCTATCCCTTTTCGTTTTGAGACAGGGTTTTGCTAAATTGACAAGGCTGGCCTTGAACTTGGAATCCTTTTACCTCAGCCTTCTGAGTAGCTGAGATAACAGGTATGTGCCACAGAGCCTGCCAGGTTAAATGATTTAATGGTTTATTGACATTACTGCATATTTGGAATCTTTCTGTTTCTCTGCCCTGTCAGCTTTGATGTTAATATCATTGTCAGGGTGATGGAAATCTGTGTGTTACGTTTTCAAAGATGACATTCAAATACATGCTGTGCAAAGGAAAAAGAGCAGTCTATTATTTTCCATCACAGAAATGAAGACCAAGCCAGGTTTGGTGGTACATATGTGTAATCCTATCAACTCAGATGTCTGAAGCAGGAAGATCACAATTTCAAAGTCCACCTGTGTAATTTAGAGCCTATCTCAAAATAAAGGGGGCTGTGGATGTAGCTCAGAAGTAGTCTTGTCTAGCATGTGCAAGGCCCCGAGTTCAATTCTCAGTATCACAAAAAAAAATAAATTAAAAAAATTTTCTCACAAGGAGTCCCTTGTTACATTTCTTCCTATATCTCACTGGCTGAATTGAGGTTGCATGTTTATCTATAAAAACACCTTTAAATCTATCAATTAACTTCAAAAGTCTTCCAGATATAATAATTTTCACTGAATAACTTTATATCTTGAAAAAGAAGAAAATATTTATATGTTGATTCCAATTCACAGAAATATAGTTGTCCTCCTTAGGACAGACACTCGTTGGGTAATCTATCCTTTAAAAAATAGAATGTCCTCTCTTATTCAAATATTAAATAGTATTCACTCAGTATATTGTTCAGCATCAAATGACATCTAATCCATCCATTCATTTCTGTCTTGAATTTCCTCATTTCATCTTTAATCTCCTCTTCAAATCCTACAGAGGTACACATGTCTTACCTCTCTAACTGGTTATCCCACAGTGTAGCTAAGTTTCAAAATAGCACAAGTACTCAACATAAAAGTAACTTGTAATCCCTGCTCTGTGGGAATTGATACTTAGAGTTCCCATTAACACAGTGGGAACTTATATACTTAACTCTACACCCATTCAAATGAAAGGATAATGCAAACTGCACAGGAATTTACTCAAATCAGATATCAGGATTTTTGCCATTTTAGAATTGACTGCTTCTTAGATTATATCTTTTGATGAGATAGAAACTACTGCTATGAAAGATATCATTTTATTATGTGTTCATAGTTTGGTGGTTACATCATGAAATAAGAATATTACTTAGTAAAGATATAATCAAGCACTTATTTCCTTCCTTGTATGGTATAGGCAATTGTGTAAATTTAAATAATCAGCAAGTTCAAATAGTGACAGGAGACTGCTCATAAAGTGACAGCATAAACATATAACATACAAACATTCTCATTTGATATAATGAATGATCACAATATTTTTATTCCCACTGCTCTCATTTATTGCCCTTGA
Organism: Ictidomys tridecemlineatus; assembly: GCF_052094955.1. Lineage (NCBI taxonomy): Eukaryota > Metazoa > Chordata > Mammalia > Rodentia > Sciuridae > Ictidomys > Ictidomys tridecemlineatus. The sequence continues at coordinate 152,433,563 of NC_135480.1, read as the reverse complement.
GCTGCATAATTATTTATAGCATTGAAATTAACAATAACAATGACCTCTTCCTCCACTCTCACTTTTATAAGAAATCAGAAAAATAAAGAAAATAACCTATCATTTATTGATGAGCCTTTATTATAAGATGCAACAACGTTTGGTGTTTTCAAGCACTTTGACATTCACAGTGATTTTAGTATAATCTGCCTAGATATCAGATACATTCATATTCAAATAGAGTTCTACCATATGTTAATTTGAAAGGGAAAAACATCACATTGCTAGGATCAGGATTTTTTTGCCAAACAATTGAAGTTGCTTTTGTCAAAATGAGCACATTAATGCCTGGTAAAATGTGTAGCATTTTAAAAAATAAGTAAAAAAAAATTTCGATTTGATTATACTCTGTCATAAAGATTCATTTTCAGATAACAAGTTTTCTTCTTCAATGGCATTTAGGTAAAGGGGGAAATTACCAAGCATGTAGACCTCCAATTTTGACTAGGTGATGTATATGCATGTGATAGTTTGGACAACATATGCTGCCTGTATAGACAGTCTACTTATGCTAATGATTTGCACTGGAGACAGTGCCAATTATCCTGATATATTATTCAGAGAAATGAATTTTGTGAATTTCAAGTACAAGATTTTATGTAAAAATGTCTGTGATTAGTGTAAGAGATTTCCTCCAATTCTAAATTCATTGAGTCTTATCCTTTAATTATACATAGGGTAACCTATGACTTTTAGAAAGCATTTTTAATTATCTTTTTGTGAACATCTGTAAGATTACAGATTGAGCTGAAGGAATGGAATAGATATCTTTCTTTTAGAAAGGGTCAGACTACTCACTTATCATCATTATAGATGATTAATAACATTTAACATTAGGTATAGATTCTATATGCAATGGCAACACAAGGGATTAATATGTCTTACTTTGAAAGAAAGAAAACTTAGAATTTGGAAGTAGTTTGAATTACATTTTGATGAGATATTTGATAGCTCCCCATCATATATAGAATAAAGCTCAAACACATTGATGTGATTTTGAATTTCTCTACCTACTCATTATAACTTGTCTTTCTACATTGGATCTTTTGTCCCTTATTTTGGATTTTGTCATAAGGACATTCTCATACAGTTATCTAAGCATCAGTTTTCCTGAAGGAATGTTCTGGACTTTCTCCTTTTTATATAGCCCCCATTTCTATCTCTGGATCTAACTTTTTCTTCTCCATTAAATGCCTCCCTTAATTTAAATCTAAGAATTATTTCCTATTTACCAATACCTTTCCCTTAGTTAATCCATTGGGAAGTCTACAATCTTCTCATCTTCCATACTCATTCATATATCTTTATCTGTATGTCTATCTATTTTATTGTATGGTTTGTCAGGTATCCTTTTGAGCTCCCAAGTAAAATCTGTAAGGTAAGAGTTTATGTCCTATGGGGAGATCCATTAAGAGGTAGTTCAAAGCAAAAATGAAGCAAGCCAATATTTTTTTTAAGAGAGAGAGAGAGAGAGAGAGAGAGAGAGAGAAAGGGAGACAGAATGAATGAATCTTTTTTTGTAGATGGACACAACACAATGCCTTTATTTTTATGTGGTGCTGAGAATCGAACCTGGGTCCCACCTGTGCTAGGCGAGTGCTCTACTGCTGAGCCACAATCCCAGCCCAAAGCCAATATTTTATTACCTTTTTTGTCATGTTATTTTGTTTTATAATGACCAACATGTTATTTTCAGAGGAATTTACTTAAATATTGAAAATTTTTTCTGTTTAATCACATATTAATTTTCATGTAATAGTTGTATAAATTAAAGCTGTATAAATTGTATGGGGTAAATGTGATGTTTCAATACATTAAGCATTGAGCAATGCTCAAATCAGAATTATTATTAGCATATGTATCACCTCAAACATTTGTTTGGGAGTGAAACACTGAAAGGTTTGATTTCTTGTCATTTTGATGAATAACATGTATAATACATATTATATATATACATGTGTTATATCCATTGTGTGTATATATAATATAATATATGTTATATATCAAAATATTATATAATATATTAAAATATATGTTATGTATCAAAATACATATGTACATATATAATATATATTATATATAAATGTACATATATATAATATGTATCTTACTGTTCAATAGCATACCAGAGTTTGTTCCTCTTATCTGACTAAATTATTGTATGACTAACCTGATCTCCTCATCCCCAACTTCTGATAAAACCCCTGTTCTCTCTCTGTACTGCTATGAAAACTTTTATGAATGTGATCATAGAATATTTATATTTATATTTCTTGCTTATTTCACTTGATATAATGTCCTCTAGGTTCATCCATAAGGAATTTCATCTTCTTTATGGTGGAATAGGACTTTATGTGCATATATACCATACTTTATTTATCTACTCATCTATTGATGGATGCTAAGGATGATTTCATATCTCAACTATTGAAAATAATGCTACAAAAACATGCAAGTGTAGATGTCTGTTCAATATACTGACTTTATTTTCTTTGGATATATACCCATTGGTAGCTTTAATGAATCATATGGTAGTTCTATTTTTACATTTTTGGGAAACTTCCATGCTATTTTCCATAACTGTAGTGCTAATTATATTCCTACCAATAATGTATAAGGGTCTTTGTTTCTCCTCATGCTTGTAAGCACTTGTCTTTTGTCAGCTGAATTTTAACAAAAGAACTAAGAGCAGATATGGGGGAAAGGACAGTTTCTTCAATAAACGATGCTGAGAAAATTGTAAATTCAATCCTGAAGAATGAAACTAGATCTTCATTTCTCACCATACACAAAAAATTACTTAAAATATATTAAAGATGGATATGTAGCAATTGAAACCACAAAATTACTAGACATAAAACCTAGGGAAAATGCTTCTGGACACTGAAACAGGCAAGGATTTTTTAATTTTAGTAAGACCTCCAAAGCAGAGGAAATAAAAAGGATAGACAAATTGGATTATGTCAAGCTAAAAGCTTCAGTACAATAAAGGATACAATCAACAGTATACAGATTATGTACCAGTGGGAGAAATACTTGCAAATTAAAAATATAATGAGAGTTTGATTTCCCAAATCCACAAGGATTTCAAGCAACTTAACAGCAAATTGTCATCGTTGTTGTCATCATCATCATCATCATCATCATCATCATCATCATCATCATCAGATTAAGACATGGACAGAAGAGCTAAATAGACATTTTCCAAAAGAAGATATAAAAAATGTCAACATAGGGCTGGGGATATAGCTCAGTTGGCAAAGTGCTTACCTTATATGCACAAACCCTGAGTTCAATCCCCAGGAACAAACACACACACACACACACACAAAAAAAAAATCAATATCACCAATCATTAGGGAAGCAAAAACTAAAATCACAATGAGGTATCACCTCAACTCTAGTTAGCATGGCTATTAGCATTATTTTTTGAAGTCATTTTGGTGATCTTTGAATAGCATTACTGTCAATATTGTACTTTATTGAGGTATAATGATTTATCTTTTCCAGAAGTAAAAGTTTTAACTATCAGGTTGTTTATTTTCATGATGAAAATGAGTTTGTGATTGTTTTCTATTGTAGAATGATGCTCTCTGCTAATTTTGAATGATTGCTTTTTATGCTTTGCTGTGTCTAGTGTCATCAACACAAATAGGGAAGATGCACTTGGAATATGTGGGTGGCTTCTTGCTCCTTTGTATTCTGTGGCATTGTTTTGTTCTGCATTGGGTTAGGTGTGAGGCTGAGCTTGCTGGACTTTCATTTTCTTCTACAATTCAAGCCTAAAACCTGGTGAATATTGAAGACTATGATGAAAGTATAAGAAAAAAGATCCTATGCTTTGAATAAGGAACAATGCCTGGAGAACCCATTGAGGCATAGAAAACTGTTGCAGCTTGCTTTTAAACTCAGAGGAGTCAAACTTAACCTTGAAAGAATAACTTGTGGCTCTGTGCATGCCAAATGAAACCACTGATATATATATATAGATAGATAGATAGATATAGATATAGATATAGATATAGATATAGATATAGATATAGATATAGATATAGATATAGATATAGATATATAGCTTACATGAACTGTAAGTGTGTGATTTTTCTGTCAGCTGCATCTTGTGTATATTTTCATGGATAGGTAGAATTTTATGCCTGGGAGTAAAGTGAAATATTACAATCAAATCAGACTTTTCCTTTTCTCTTTTCTTTTCTTTTCTTTTCTTTTCTTTTCTTTTCTTTTCTTTTCTTTTCTTTTCTTTCTTTCTTTCTTTCTTTCTTTTTAAATGAATGAGGTGACTAGTCTAAGATCATACAACAAAAGGGTAAAAAAAACTAATTAAATACTTGTTTATGTGATTACAAGAGTTCCACTCTTCAACTTTTGCAACAGGCTCTTTTTGTTTTTAAATGATAGCAGGGCTGTGTCTGCTTCTTTAAGTCAATTGCACTTTCATTAAAGACATTGAAAATGGAAGAGGTTTATACTCTACATCCACTAATAGTTTATATTTTACTTTAGTTTTGCATAGAGTCAGATTTAATTTCTTATTTTTAATTGATAAATATGTGTGTAATGCTTTATGTATAAATGTACTATGGGCTCTATATGGACAGTATGGTGCAGAATCTAATTTCTAATGTTAAAAAAGTTTAATGCAGTCTTATTTGAGACATTAGACATGAATGCAAATTACAATAATAAAGTACGATATATGAATGTCGTAAAATCAGTGTATTGGAAAGTCTCTACTATTTGGAGGATGACAGTGGAGTTCCTTTATTTTCTAGTCACTGTTGCTCTCAGGTTTTATATACTGACTCCTTGGTTTTTGATAGCTCTTTTAATGGTATTCTGCTCAGATTTCATAAATTATTCCCAATAAAAGTTTGTTATCCAAGTATTTGAGCCTCATCCTAGATCATTTTAAAATTTTAAAGTCAATTCATGTTCCTTTTTTCCCTTTCCTCACTGCAGGCTGGAATTAAGGGTTCAATGACTTGAAGTGCCAGGTGTAGGAAAGCAGGGTGCAGGCTGAATCTTACAAGCCATCTTTCTCTTACCTTCTTTTCTAGGTGAAGATAAGGGAGTAGGGGGGTATAGGAGAAGAACAAGCCTTTCCTTGGCTACTGCTATCTCATTTCTCATTTGCTATCCAAAATTAATGTCTGGAATTTTATATATGACCTAAATAAAAGTTGTGGCCATCTCCAAACTGTCCCTGTAAGGAAGAGCCCTTCTCCATCTGCAACCTTCAGTATCTGTGTCTCCTATAAAATGCCTGGCCACTGCTTCCACCTGCCCTGCTGCTGGCTCAGCTTCCCTACTGTGTGCCTTCTTTGTACTCCTCACTAAGGTGTCCTACAAAGACTGTAGCCCTCAATCCCAGCCCCCCCCCCAGAATCAGACTCAGATCAGGAACAATCTTTCTTACTTTTCAGAACCTAGAAATATGGGGGACAGCTGCTCTTACCTCCTTTCTCCTGGAAGTTCTTCACTTTGTCAGGTCTCACACATTCTCATCTTTCCCACTCTTGCCACATGAGACAAGACTTCTCCCTAATCAGACATGCACTGAGAAGCAGAATACTATTTTCTCTTCCTTGGAAGCACACAGCATTGTTTTGAATGATACTCATAAAGCATCTGCCTCTAACACTTCAAATTCCAAGGGGAAGTAACTCATTCCTTTCCCCAAAAGACATTTCCTCTCTCCTGTAACCCTTCTGTCAACTGCCTTAGGGAGGGGGACAGGAACAGGAGCTTCGTTGGTGGTATCAGTTAGAGCCAGTGCTCCCATCTGTCATTTCTCAAAAAGTTTTGTGCAGAGCAGGCTACCCTCAGAGCTAGTGAATCTTGGAACTTAAAAAGTAAAGTACATTGTGTTTTTAATTGTTCAACTGTAGAACTTAGCTGCAAGTCTAAAAACCTCCATACCTTTCTTTAGTGTCTTGTTATAAGGGCAATAATAAAGATCCAAGAGAGTTCTTTGAACTAGAAGAAGCAGCCACACATCCTATTGGAATCAGGACATCAATCTTCAAATAAAAAAAAGTGGCACTTAAGGCAACTCATTATAGTGATATATTAGATAAAGTTAAATAAATTAAATACATTATATATATATATTATATTTAATCAAATACTGTAAATCAAAGATAAATGCACACACAAATGTATAGTATTTCTCTCCAGAACTCTTTCTGTGTGTGTGTGTGCTTGTGTGTGTGTGTGTGTGTGTTTGTGTGTCTTGCAAGAATATAATTAATATAACTATATATAACTAGGATCTGCATCAAGTCATTGCTTTTATAAAATAATTTTGTAAAAACATAAGAGAATTTCATGAAGTTATTAAGATTATATAATCATGGGAATATTTGTAAAGATAGTTATTAGCACATACCTCTTAAGATTGCAAAGAAAGAGGAAAGAATTGATGACTTTTATTTCCTTCAGTATTTCTGAAGGGAGACGATAATTTTTAATTTATATTCTGTCTTTAAGAATTTTTCAAAGTAAAATCACTTTGGAATAACAAATTCTTTTTGGCCAAGGGGAATGAAACATTTGAGCTGTTTTAGGAACTCTATGTGGCAACTGTGTGCAGACCCTGAAGACCAATGGCAAAACTGAGCCAAAGAGATGGACCAAGTGAGAAATCATCAGAAATGATCAGATGTGTAGGGAGAAATCAGAGATGGTCAACAGTAATGAGGCACAAATCAGGGGAAGCTGGGAGATGATTGTGTTGGACATGCCGATTTTATGTTGCCTATGGAATATAAAGTAGGCTACTCTGAAAGGAGAACAAGAATGCCAGAGTCCTCAGGGCAGGCCAAAGGCAAGAACTACCACAGAACATGTCAAAGGAAAGTTCTTGAAGTGTCTGAGGATACCAAAGTGGGCCAGGTCAAGAAGAAAACTAAGAAACAGGGTTAGCTAAGGTCTTTATTTATACAGTAATTTAATGAGGTCAGACTATTGATTTAAGATTTTACTTGTCAAACTAGGGAGAAATAATATGACTGGCAAAAGGAGCCAGGGACATCATATGTTAAATTAAATAGAATAGGATGTGTTTGTATCTCTGAATAATCTATTCTTTCCCTGTGTTTCTATTGCACTATGTCTTAGTAAGTTAATTTTATTATATTTTTGAAGTAGTTATAAAAGAGTATCCAATGCCCTTGAGTAAATTAATGTTCCATTTTCAAGCACATGTTTTAAAATGAAGACTCTGATTTTTTTTCTTCTCCCCAATATGTATGTATCTCTCTCTCAAACCTTCTATCCTCTGTTAGAATTGCTCTTTAGCATCACCTTGCACAGTGTCTAATAAGTCACAGGGTTTAAAATGAATTTCTGATAAAGGAAAGCTATCCACACAGAGGCAAATTCATAACTCAGAACTACTAGACAGGAAATTATCTCAAGTGGTTTCAAATATTGAAATCACTCTAACTTCTCTTGGCAAACTCTTTCCTACTATCTCCTATGTCTCCACTAGAAGAGATAGAAGAAGTTCAGTAAGCATATCAACCAATTTGTTATTTGTTAAAAATTTGTCTTTCACTTTGTTAAAAATTACCTCAGAAGTGTAGTCCCATCTTGCTGAGAAGAGATGAATAATCTGAGAAAATTTTATTGTTCTGGAATCATGCTTGCATTTTGAGAGGAATCTCATCACATAGATTTAAATTAATTCATTTATCTCTAGCTCTCTCATCATGTCAGCAAAGTAATAAATTATTAACATAAATGGCAAATAAACTGACTACAAGCAAGTCAGGCAGAGGAATTGTCTAAAGATCTACAACAAGCTTTGACATTACTATTGCAATAGATATGTAATTTTCCTTGAATTTTGGAAAGCTCTGGCTTTCTTATAGTATTCTTGTATTACTCTGAAACTCATAACAAATTCATATTTAAGGTTGAGGATTTTTATCATTGAATTTGCTTCTATTGATTCCTACATTTCTTTTCACTGAACATAAATTTAGTTGTAGTGGGGTTTTTTTTGTTGTTTTGGTTTGGTTTGGTTTGGTTTTGGTGATAAAAACATATTTAAGGTAAGATTGTCTGAATTTGTGTTAGTGTGGGTAAGTAATTCAGGGCAAGACATTTTGTGCAAAACTTGTTTTTTTCAAACCAGTTCTCATCTTTCAAATAGATCTCTATTTCACAGTGCTTCAGTTGCAAATTAAATATCATATGTAAAGTACTTAAGTATCATAAACACTTGGTTCTCATCAATTAGTTTTAAGTACACATACTGCTACATGAAAATTTCAAAAAAAAATCACCTTTTCCTTTTTTCCATATCCCCTTCTCCCTCCCCCACCCCTCTTGCCATCTCCTCCTCCCTCTCTCCTCACCTTTCTATTCTACCTTCTTTCTCTTCTTTCCCTTCCTTCTACCCTCCTTCCCTTGTTTTAAGGTTGTTGTTTTTTCCCCCAGTGTTTGTTTGAATTTTCATCAAATCGTTCAGCAAGAAGCCTTAATACAGAATTCAATATTTTAAGCCATTTGAGGTAAATCCTTCCCTGGTAGTTCTGGAGTGTGAATTAACCTGTTTGTGAATGGCTTTTGTTTCTTATATATTTATTAACCTATGTCTTATTATAAACTATGTTAGGTATTGAGAAGCTACAGGGTATAAAATCAGAGCCTTAGTTTTTAGTCTGCTTTGCAAGCATCTTTATAGAAATATACCACCACCCTATGCACACTGAAGAACTGAATTACCCCACATAGGTATTGACTAGGTTTTATGGAAGGAAATGATAAATGCAGGTTTCCTGCTAACTAAAGTGAAGTAGGGGAGCTAGGAACATCAAGGATATTTTCCCATTGTGAACTTTTTAAATTCTAGACCAAGCCTGGGAAAACTATGGCTCATAGCCTTAAACCAGCTTTGCCTGTGTTTGCATTGGAACACAGTCACACTCATTTGTTTATCTGTTGTTTATGGCTGCCTTTTGGGCTACAAGAGCAGAAATGAGGAGTTGTAGCAAAACCTTACGTCCTGAAAAACCAAATTATTTTGTTGTGCTCAGTTTTCTGATAGTTATTTGTTGTAGGAGAAATGTCTCCACCAGTATCTATGAGAGTGCTGGCTCCCTAAACACCGGCTTTCTTCTCTTTACAGTTAACTGTTCTTCTTTGCTTTGCTGGAGCTTCAAATAGAATATACTTGCCTGTTGCATGTGAAGAAACTTCCCAAAATATCCTATAACTTCTCAACCTGTTTGAGTAACTATAGCTCAAACCATCTGCAAAAATCAAGATTTCCTGTAGTCACAAATGGGTGACTGTGTCTTACTTTGAACCCTTATGTTTTTCAATTTTTTTTTATTATTATTCTCCTTCTGTTCCACCCCCACCCCCATTACAAAGAAGCAGTATTTGTTCACCTGGGTCTAGTTCAGAGGAGCTAGTGTGGTATTGAAGTCTAAGCAGAAATTTGGAGCTGCCCATGGCTGAAAACAGACAGGAGCTCCTTGGTAGCCACACAGGCTGCTGTTCCATGGCCTGCTCCTGCTCCTAGCCTCTCCATGCCTCTCTGAGGCATGCTGCATCACAGACAGCTCTGCAAGTTCACCCTGGAGCAGTTCCTGGGGGACTAGCCAGCAGGCTTCTTTCTATTGTTCTTCCCAGGATCCAGGAACTACAACACACTGCTTCTGCTCCCCTGTTTACTTCCAAATTCCTTCGGCATTGTGTCTCACATCTGTGACCCAGCTCTGACTTTAGAAGGAAATGTAATTGAGTAGGAAGCACACCAGACAAGGAATAGGTAAAGGTAGATCCAAGTACTACCTCTGTATTTCACCATCTCAGTGAATCATTTAATGTACCTCTCTAGGCCTAAGTCATGGCTATGTATTTAAGAGTCAGATAACGAAAGTGATTATTCTTTTGGCACTATTAATCACTAGGTACAAGGCAAGTATTTCTTTCATCTTTGCAGCAATTCTTTAATATTGAGTCAACCAAATTTTAAAGGAAAGGAAATTTAAGTAACCCAAGGCCACATTTCTGGTAACCAATGGGTAAGTTCCAGCCTCATCCCACTGTAACATTTCCACTTTTTTTCCACAAATATATTCAATTTATCTATTACCAACTAACCATAAATAAACATAACCAGAGTTCTAGAACTGGGCCTACTAGAAGATCCCCAAGTCTGATCCTCTTTGTTAGTACTGACTACATCCCACTGAAACATGCTTGAGAAAGTAGATACACTAGGCTTTTGAACTGGAAATTGGGTCTCACAAAGCTGAATTTTGACAGTTACAAAACAGTGACAGTAGTTAAAAGAAATAACAATTATTAGAATATAGAGTAACAAAAATGGCCAAACAGGAAAGGAGATAAAAGAAACACTTAATAGTGCAATTTTTAAAAATAAAATTTAAGATGATGGCAATTAACTAAGATTTGTCTTATCCACTAGTAAGTATTTGGGTTTTCTACGTAATAGTGATACTGCCGGTTATCAATGACAAGTTCTGCTTCCTTTCATGTTGAAGGATAACATTAGAGAAGCGTGCCAAGGCAAGCAGATAAAACAGGATTTATTTTAAAAAGAGGTAATATAGACTTCTCCAGGGAGGGAGAAGGGGCCAATTGCTGGTATCCTGTTCTCCCAAGAAGCAAGGTGTTCTGCCCTTTTTATATGTCTTAGGCTTCCTTTGTTTTCCTGGTCTCTTCCCCTTATCTCTTTTCTTCCTGCATACTGGGAGTGATGGGGCTGGATGGAGCAGCCCAGGACACATTAATTAACAATTTTTATAACTCCCTGTAGGGAGGGACAATTCCTGGGACAGGTTACCTTAGCAACAGGTTGGCACAGGGGCAGGTTATCTTGATAAGGGTAAAGGAGGGGCTCTGAAAGCATTTCAGTCACTCAGGGGACAGTTTCCAACTTCCCAGACTCACTGGAATTGGCCTCCTTGATTTACCTATCCATACTGACTGTCTAATTCTGGTTTCAATAGTGTTTTGATAAGGTCACAAATTGTTCATTGATTTATGACTCATACCATTGGTTGATCCACATTTGATGTATATTGGAAATTAATGTTTATCATGAGGGCACATTCACAGAGATGCTATTATTTTTTTTAAAGGTTCCAGACCCACAAGATGAGTATCCTTTTCCCTGGTTTTGAACTTGCACTTATATATTCTTTTTTATTTTTATTTTTTAAGTTCTTTTTGGATGTACATCGCAGTAGATTGTGTTTGGGCATATTACATATACATGGAGTATAACTAATCCTAATTAGGATCCAATTCTTGTGGTTGTATACATGATGTGGAATTTTAATATTTTCTTTGATATGTGTATGCTAAACTATAACAAGGTAGGGTAGGGAGGGGAAGAATAGAAATTCACAGGATTAGATAATAGGAAATAATAGGAAATGAAGGGAAGGGAGGGGAGATGGTATTAGGAAAGTATAATGAATCAGACATGACTTTCATAACTTTCCTATTTAATTATATATGTACACACACACACACACACACACACACATATATGTACATATATATTTTTTTTCTTTTTTAGGGAGGGTGCTGGGGATTGAACTCATGGGCACTCAACCACTGAGCCACATCCCCAGCCCTATTTTGTATTTTTCATTGAAAGACAGAATCTCACTGAGTTGCTTAGTACCTTGATTTTGTTGAGGCTGGCTTTGAACTCAGATCCTCCTTCCTCAGCCTCCCAAGCTGCTGGAATTACAGGCATATGTCACCATGCCTGGCCACATATTGCTTTTATTTTTGCCAAATCACCAAAACTTTAGATTGGGGCAATCTATAACTAAGGGAGATTGATTGCACAGCAAAAATATTGTAGACCAATACATACTGCTTCTTCAGGTTGTTTCTAAAAAATCCATTGGCTTTTTACAAGAATATAGTAAACTTATTGTGCAATACTTTTCAAACTTCAATGTACAAGAGATTATGACTCAGGAAATCCGGGATGAGACCCAGGTTTTTGAATTCGTAATAAGCAGCCAGATGGCTGCAGTTTGGCTTTTGGGCTCACTGGAGTAGCCCCATAATTGACTGTTGTATCATTTATATCCTACAGTGTGGCAAGGTGCTTGGCATTTAGTAAGAAATGAATTGAATGGATAATCAAAAAGGCTAATAGGGGCAATGTGAGGCATTCATTTAGTTAGTGATTCATTATTGCATGCTTGATGGATACTGTCATGGAATGAACATTGTAGGAGATACTTGAAAAAACAATGCTAGGTATTACTCAATGCTTCCAAAGAACATAAAATGTAACCAGGGTGTTAGAATACTGGAAAGTTAATTTTAAATAATCTGTAAATGTTATTAAAGAGGTAATTCGTAGGTACTAGAAAAGAGACTGTTTTTTTCAAAAACATCTTAATTTTGCAACATTGAAGGAACCATCCAGTTTCTTACAAGCCACTGTTTCTTTTTTATTTGATCTTTTTAGATGTACATGACAATAGAGTATATTTTGATGTATTATGCATACATAGACTACAACCCATTTCAATTAGGATCCCATTCTTCTAAGTGTACATAATGTGGAGTTACACTGGTTGTGTATTCATTTATGAGCAAAGGAAAGTTTTGTTCAGTTTATTTTACTGTCTTTCCTATTCCCATTCCCTGCTCCCTTACTTCCATTCCCCTTGGTCTAATTCAATGAACTTCTGTACTTCCTCTCCCTACGCTCCCTTGTTGTGGTTTAGCATCCACATATGAGAGAGAACATTTGGCCTTTGGTTTGGGGGACTATAAATCACTGTTTCTTGATTCATATAATAGCGATAGCAATAATACAAAATTACAAAAATAATGTTTTGCCTGTTACATTATTATGTTAAAGGGTTGTGTGAAAGTGTGAGGATGAATTGTGAAAGATAGCATATATATACAAGTAATATTATAAATCTCTTCCTCCTTTATAGGGATGTCTAGGTTCTCTCACCCCCTTTCAGTATGGTTGATTGGTTGCTAAGATCATGTCTCTTCCCTCGTAGGGTAGCAAAGTGGATCTCTGTCTAATTTACAAAGGAGGAGCTACAGGTTGCCTATCTCTTTGAGATGAAATCTGTAGGACTTGGAGTTATAAACTAGTATCATTCTATCTGGGCTCTTAGAATCTTTTCCCTTCAAGCTGTAGGAACTATTGACTAATTGGTGAAGCTGCTGAAAATAATAGAGAGTTCTGCCTTGAGATCCCTGTCCCTCTAACCATGTTTAGGGCACACTGTTGTTCTAGGGCAAATCTTAAACATCATCATTGTCTCACTGTATCCTTGATAGTTGAGCACTGCAAATATATTTTACTAATACTCAGAAGGGACAATATAATATTTTCCCCCACCTAGGATCACAGAAGTATTCAAATTTTACTCTACAGGACTAAGGTTCATGAAATTTTGCAAATTTCAGTGATAAGTAGGTAGGAGTATGGTTAATAGAGCTTAGTGCATTTTTTTCCATTGAGATGTAATAGTACTTATTTGTATAGTATGTAAATGATAGGAAACAATGAGAGGAAAAAGGAGGAAACTTGAGTTTTCTGAATAATGACTCGATATACTAGTGGGGAAATATTCAGCATGACATTCTCAACACAAAGTCTCTGGTTCTGAAATTAGTCCTTGATTGCCTGGTATGTGTGTTTTCTTGTGGAAAAAAAATATGAAGCACAGAAAATAAACCTGTTTATCTTGGCAGTCAGCATCTTGAATTTCATTTTTAATGAGTGCTAAACAGGTGGAATCAGAGTTGAATGCAGCAGATCTACGGGGTCTAATTTCAAAAACATTAGTTCCCTTTTTTGTTCCCTATTCTATAAACAAGTCACATCAAATTATTCTTGTTCCATAATGCTTTCCAGGTAGATTTCATGTTTTGAGACACTTTCTGGGGACAAGATTGTAGGGGCCCTTAAGAGGAATATATTAATATAAACAAATGAAAATAAAGCAAAGGATAAAGCCCCATTCAGAACATCCCAGGCAGCACAGGCAGCATTTCCATTATACCATCACAATCCACAGGAAGCCACTGGCTGAGGATTCTGCAAGAAAAAGAAGCCCAGCCCAGGCATGCTCTACTTCACACTTTAACTAAATGTATTTAAAAAAATAGAATGCCTCTAAAAGCAGATTGCACCTTATAGTCTTCTTTTTCAGAGGGTTTAAAAATGTCTTAAGAAAGGGTAATGCCTGTTTGGGATTTATGATTATTACTCATAGGCTTTATTGTGAATCCTGCCTTCACACTGAGCATCCATAGCGCATCCACAGGGAGCATCTAGAGGCAGGCTCATCGTTTAAAGTTGTTTTGATAATAATTTATCCTAGAGTCTGACTCAATTGTTCTGCATGTATTACATAGAACTTCTATGGAACATCAAACATATTTATTGATAGGAGAAAACTGTGTCTTTATGAGTGTTTCTGTAATGAAATAGGATGAAGGATGTGGAAAGTCATTGGCAGTTTCAGTTCAAGTGGTACTCTGCAGGAGAAAAATGGGAATGTTTTTATGGACATGAAATAAAATTCTAAAAATAGATGAGGCGTTCTCCTAATATCCACTAGTTGATAATATATAGCCATATTGTCCTTCGTGAATGGAGAGGGCACTGAAAATTCTTTTTTGGTGCCAAAAGTATTCACAGTCAGAAGAAATGATGATTATGCACCTCCTGCTTTTTGCAGCCTGGTCAGTGAGTACTCTCCAAGGTATTAAGTCCCCTTCTGTGGTAGTTAAGGAAGAATACTGAGTACTGGGTAGTGAGCAAAAATTTCTTTATTTCCTCCTCTTTATCCCAACCCCTGTCCTCCACAGACACCAACCCAAGGGGAACTGGGTCTCAGGTTCACACTGTTGAGAAGGTAACCCTCCATCTCTGGAGCACTGACTTGCAATAAAAGCTATTACCTTGTTGGCCACGTACCATATCATTTTGCTGCCTGCTAATGCTTTGCTCCTTTTTTTCTTTTAATTTGCATTTAGAAGAGCTAGCAACCTCACTTGGCAAAGCTAACTGCTGATGTAGCCAACGATAAAGTACGATGTCATCCCTCGAATTTCTAAAATTAGAACGAAACAGAGTGCTAACATACATTTTTTTTTCTGAAGACTGAACCTGTTTTAATTTTGTCAAAATAGTAAAAAATAAGTTATTCTAATGTTAACATAGATCATAGCATTAAAATTTATGTTGAAAGATCAAACTTGAAAATTAGAGGGGGTGGGAGAGAATAGATCAAAAAAGAATAAAGTCTGTAAAAAGACATCGAATCAGACAATGACACTTGGAATAGTCTACTGAGAAAGGTTGTGGCTTAGTATTTTGTTTGGTGTAATTTGGGAGAAAAATAATAATCCACTCACATAGATAAAGCTCTTTATAAATGAGTGTGTTTTGGAAGACAAACTTCCCAGTGTACAAGTGAAGGATGAATATGGTTGCCATTATGGTTTAGATAAGAAATGTCCCCCAAATCATGTGAGATAATGCAAGAAAGTTTAAACATGAAATTTTTGGGTTATGAGAGCTTTAATGTAATCAGTACATTAATCCTCTGATATATATTCACTAGGTGGCAAATGTTGGCAGGTGGGGGGTGAATACAGGAGAATGGTCGCTGTGAGTATGCATTTGGCATTTATGTTTTATTCCTGGTGAGCAGAACTCTCTCTGCTTCCTAATGAACATGACCTAAGATGTTTTCCTCCTCCATGTCCTTCTGTCACATCCTTCTGCCTCACCTTGGGCCCTGAGCTAGGAAGTTGGCCCTCTACAAATTAAGACCTCTGAATCTGTGATCCTCAAATAAACTTTTCCTCCCCTATGGTATTCTTGTCGGGTCTTTTTGGTCATGGTGATGAGAAGTTGAATAAAACAAACTTTATTAACTACCAGCCCAGCTTGGAATAATAGGCTAGTTGATTAAAAAAAAAATATTTGGCAAAGTTCTTACCTTCAAGGGGGCTTTTATATGATTAAATATAGGTGTCCAAATTCTTTTCTGTTTCAAAAATGTACAATTTTCTCTCTAATTTGGACATCAGGGCTCTGTTACACTAGATAGATTTATGTATTCAGCTGCTTCTACTACCTGGAGCTCTGAACAGTACCATACTAAAGGTACTGAGAAACTCCAAAAACCAGGTCTACGTCTCAGAGAATTGGAGTTTTCTGTTAAAAGGACTTTAATGACAAGTAAAACTATACAAGGTTAATGAAAGCAACTCTACATATTGAAAACCAACCATTCCTTCAGCTCTCTCTACTGCTTTCTCCTCCTGTATATATGGGTAAGTGTGTGCGTATGTACATCTACATATAGACAGTGTGTGTATGTATATATTAACGGGCATATGCATATACATATATTTAGAATTTGGTTTCATGATCTAGTATGACTGTCAAGATTAGCGAATATCAAAATTAATATAAAACATTTCAAGATTCCTGTAGTAATGAATCCCACCATGATATATAATTATAATATACCAATAAAAATATGGAAGAGAAAACAAAATAAAAATTTAAAAAATAAGCCTGAAGACTAAGAATCTTTCATTTCAATCACTTTATATAATGTTTAAATTCTCCTCTTTATCTATTTCCTGTTGCTTGAGGATTTTCTTTGAACAATTATTTCTTTTATCTTGTGTCCTAAACATCTAGGTTTCAAAATGTTGCAATTCATTTCAGTATTTTCAAGTCTCTCATCTTAAAGTAAACAACCAAAAGTACCTCCTTGACCCTTTATAGTCATCCCCTTTCTTTTCATAGTCAGGCATCTTGACAAAGTTGTCTTGCTCAGAGTTTATACCTTCTCAAAATTGTATGTATTTATCTTACAGTAATCTGAAACTTATCCCCACCACTCCACTCTTGTATCAATGACCTCCATGTTGCTAACCCAAAGCACACATTTTTATTCTCTCTCTGGTTTTCTCTGTGGCAATTCTTTACAGAAACAGTCTTCTTGTTTTGCCTCCAGGATACAAGTTTCTCCTGCCTTTTCTTACACTGAGCATTTATTTTCAATTCCTTATAGAGATCCACCATCCCCATTAGTGTCTTAAATGACAGTGTTTGCTGGGACCTTTCACAACCCTCTTCATTTTCTTTCTATACATTATCCTTGGGGAATTCCATTTATACTCATTTATAATCTAGTTGGCACCTGAAACTGACTTTCTATTAGGATTGCTATAATAAAACATAGAAGACTATGTATAAAGAAAAGAGATTTATTTAGCTCATGATTTTGAGTCTGAAAGTTCAAACAGCATTGTGCCAGTTCTTGGGAGGGCCTCCCTCACTACCTCACATCCTGGCAGACAGCATCATGGCAGAACCTATATTAAGGAGATATCACATAGTAAGTATATCAGGAAGCCAGAGATCAATTCAGGGATCAAGTTTGCTCTTTTAATATATGTGTTGCTGAAGTGAACACAGTCTTCCTCTCTTATAAACACTCACTCTCACAGGAAATTATGGGGGTCCCACGTGAGCTATGCTAATCTCTTCTAAGGACAGTATCTCCAGAGACATCCCACTAGGCTCCACCACTTAAATTCTACCACCTCCACCATTACCACACTAAGGACCAAGCTTCCAACTTATGAAAACTTGGGGGGGTCATAAAAAAACCATAGCCAAACTATAGCACCCCAAATACCTACTTGAAATTCTCTCCTACCTAAAAATCTCCTATTTAAAATTAATTTGTGGTTTTCAAAAGTGTTTTTTGATCCTACTTGATGTTTTCATTAGAATAACCACTAGTAAGTTTATCAACTTTCTTCTGTTACTACTTCTTCCTATTCTCTTTTTAGCAGCACAGTTTCCAATTATTGGCATATCTATCTTCTCACCTTTTCCACATCAAGATCAGTTGGTTCTTCTTTCCTAATATCTCCCATCTGTTCTCAATAATGTCACTGCCACAGTTCCTGTTTTCTTCTGGATTACTTTGTATAGCCAATTGATGATGTACCTAATAAGAAAGTACTATGTCATTTTATGAATCCACAGCTACCCAGTGTAAGCTAAAGCCTGGGTTAGAGTCTAGCACTCCTGACATTTATGAAATATCTAAAAGGTGTACCAAGGTTCAGAAAGCATTCTCAGCATTTTGGTCTTACCAGTCACCCTATTCCACCCCATCATACAAATGCTGAGCTCTAGCTCTAGGAGATGTTTACTGTACTTTCAAAGTGCATATTTCTCTTGGCTATATACTTTATACAGACTTTTCAGTTCATCAGGGACTATTTCTCCTCCATGGAATGAAATGCCACTCAGCCCTCAAGATTCAACTTACATACCTTTGCTAACTTTTTATGCTTTGGTCTGTTTCTGGTAGCCTCTATTTTCCCAATAGCTTGTGCATGCCACAATTGTGATATTTTACACACTATATTCTGTTGCTTGCATTCTAATCTACTTTTCCCAGTACATAAATAACCTCTTCTGTTAGTATACTATAGTTTTGTAAACCTACTTCCAAGAGTATGCTTTTAATTAATGTAGGTAACCTGAGTTAATTTTTTTAGACAGACTTTATGAGGCATCTGTCTTCTTCCCATTGAGCCATTCTGGTTCTGCTTGCTCTGAAGATCTAGGTGGAAGATCTTTACTTTCTCAAAAAGCTTTCACCTCTAAATAAATTCTGAAAAATAATATTGATGAAATTCCCAGATATCCCCCACAGCGGACACTCCACCAAGGCAATCAGCAGCCAGCTTCTTGAAAAGCTGAAGTATCCACCGCCACTCTCTGACAGATTGCAAACAACAAAACAGGTGTGTGGCACTCAGCCCATCCACCATACATCAGGAACTCGCATAAAATCTCTCCTAGGCTTTCCGGGGGAGGGAGTATCAGAGTGAGCCTGCATAAAGACTAGGGGGGAACTAGAGGCACCTGACCTGCAACCCCCCCTCCACATCTGCAGCCAGGGGAAATCTGGTCTAGCAGGAGAAACCAAGGAGGCTAGAGGCAAGGCCCTCGAGACTGGGCAGCTAGAAACCACAGGTCCGCCGGCGACAGTTCACCCACTGCCCGCGTAGCTGGGCAGTAGGAGAACACCCGCACGCAGGTGACCAATCACCCGCCTGCAGCCTGTGATACTGGGCGGCTGGAGACCGCCCGCCTGCCGCGACCGGGAGCTGAAACCAAACAGAGACAGTCCAGTCACACCACCTCATCAGGACACCCCGGCAAGGAACTGGGGCCGGTCATAGCAAAGTAGTGTCGTCACTGGAGCTCGGACGTCGGAACTTCCTTCACAGCGGAATCCACGTTAGCAGGCATAGTTTAACAACACAAAGGAGAGACATCAGAGTAATACAGAACCAAAACAAACCTATAGAAGAGAGCAGAAACACGACAATCAAATAGAGCTGGAAAGCAACGGGGACAACATGAGAAAATAAGGGAAAAAAGGAGTACAAACAATGCAAGACAACTTAATTCTACAAGAGGACATAGAAACATCAGAAGCAGGGATAGGGAAAGAACTCAAGGCATACCTAACTCAAATGGAAAGGAATATTAGAGAAGACATGAGACAGCAAGTCCAAGCAATAAAAATATATTTTGAAAATGAATTAAACAAACAAATTCAAATGGCAAAGAACGAGCTCTACCAGGAGATAGAGATCTTAAATAGAATCAAACAATAATCCTAGAATTGCAGGAGACTATAAACCAAATTAAAAACTCAAATGAGAATATAACAAATAGACTTGATCAAGTAGAAGTCAGAACATCAGATAATGAAGACAAGGTTTATCAACTTGAAAAGAGTATAGTCAACACAGAAAAGATGCTTAAATCCCATGAGCAATCTATTCAAGAGATATGGGATGTCATTAAAAAACTAAATTTGAGAGTCATCAGGATAGAAGAAGGCACAGAGATTCAAACCAAAGGAATGGACAGCATATTAAATGAAATAATTGTAGAAAACTTCCCAGAGATGAAAGATGGAATGGATTGCCAAATCCTGGAAGCCTACAGGACGCCAAACATTCAAAACTATAATAGACCAACTCCAAGACACATAATTATGAAGATAGCCAACATACAGGACAAGGAGAGAATATTAAAAGCTACGAGAGAAAAGAGGCAGATTACATTCAGGGGTAAACCAATTAGGTTAAGGACTGATTTCTCAGCACAGACTTTGAAAGCGAGAAGATCCTGGAACAATGTATTTCAAACGCTGAAAAATAATGGATTTCAACCAAGAATACTGTATCCAGCAAAATTGAGCTTCAGATTTGACAACGAAATTAAAATCTTTCACGATAAACAAAAGCTAAAAGAATTCGCAGCAAGAAAACCAGCACTGCAAAGCATTCTGAACAAAATACTACAAGAAGAGGAATTGAAAAACAGTGCCCAAAACTAACAACAAGAGGTATCTCAGTAAAGGAGGAGGAAAATAACCAAAAAGTAAAACTAGCCAAACTAAAATAAATAAATAAAGAAGCATGACTGGAAGTACAAATAATATCTCAATTATAACCTTAAATGTTAATGGCCTAAACTCACCAATCAAGAGACATAGGCTAGTAACCTGGATCAAAAAAACAAATCCAACAATATGCTGCCTTCAGGAGACTCATATGATAGGAAAAGACATACACAGGCTGAAGGTTAAAGGTTGGGAAAAATCATACCACTCACATGGCCTTCGGAAGCAAGCAGGAGTGGCCATACTCATATCAAATAAAATCAACTTCAAACCTAAGTTAATTAAGAAGGATAAAGAAGGACACTATATACTGTTAAAAGGGACCATCCACCAACAAGACATAACAATTATCAATTTGTATGCACCAAACAATGGAGCTGCAACGTACATAAAACAAACGCTCCTCAAGTTCAAGAGTCAAATAGACCACAACAAAATAATTATGGGTGACTTTAACATACAGCTCTCACCATTAGACAGATCCTCTAGACAAAAACTGAATAAAGAAACTATAGAACTCAACAGCACAATCAATAACCTAGACCTAACCGACATATATAGAATATACCAACCATCATCAAGTGGATACACGTTCTTCTCAGCAGCACATGGATCCTACTCAAAGATAGACCATATATTATGCCATAAGGCAACTCTTAGTAAATATAAAGGCGTGGAGATAATACCATGCACCATATCTGACCATAATGGAATGAAATTGGAAATCAATGATAAAAAAAGGAAGGAAAAATCCTACACCACATGGAAAATGAACAATATGTTATTGAATGATCAATGGGTTACAGAAGACATAAAGGAAGAGATAAAAAAATTCTTAGAGTCAAATGATAATACAGACACAACATACCGGAATCTATGGGACACAATGAAAGCAGTTTTAAGAGGGAAATTCATTTCTTGGAGTTCTTTCATCAAAAAAAGAAAAAACCAACAAATAAATGAACTCACACTACACCTCAAAAACCTAGAAAAGGAAGAACAAAACAACAGCAAACGTAATAGAAGACAAGAAATAATTAAAATTAGAGCAGAAATAAACGAAATTGAAACAAAAAAAAAACATTGAAAATATTGATAAAACTAAAAGTTGGTTCTTTGAAAAAATAAATAAGATAGACAAGCCCTTAGCTATGCTAACGAAAAGAAGAAGAGAGAGAACTCAAATTACTAATATACGGGATGAAAAAGGCAATATCACAACAGACACTACAGAAATACAGAAGATAATTAGAAAGTATTTTGAAACCCTATATTCTAATAAAATAGAAGATAGTGAAGATATTGATAAATTTCTTAAGGCATATGATTTGCCCAGATTGAGACAGGAAGATACACACAATTTAAACAGACCAATAACAAAGGAAGAAATAGAAGAAGCCATCAAAAGACTACCAACCAAGAAAAGCCCTGGACCGGATGGGTATACAGCGGAGTTCTACAAAACCTTCAAAGAAGAATTAATACCAATACTTTTCAAGCTATTTCAAGAAATAGAAAAAGAAGGAGCTCTTCCAAATTCATTCTATGAGGCCAACATCACTCTGATCCCAAAACCAGACAAAGACACTTCAAAGAAAGAAAACTACAGACCAATATCTCTAATGAACTTGGATGCAAAAATTCTCAATAAAATTCTGGCAAATAGAATTCAAAAACATATCAGAAAACTTGTACACCATGATCAAGTAAGATTCATCCCTGGGATGCAATGCTGGTTCAATATAGGGAAATCAATAAATGCTATTCACCACATCAATAGGCTTAAAGACAAGAACCATATGATCATCTCGATAGATGCAGAAAAAGCATTCGACAAAGTACAGCATCCCTTTATGTTCAAAACACTAGAAAAACTAGGGATAACAGGAACTTACCTCAACATTGTAAAAGCTATATATTCTAAACCTCATGTTAGCATCATCCTAAATGGAGAAAAATTGAAGGCATTCCTTCTAACATCTGGAACAAGACAGGGATGCCCTCTCTCACCACTTCTATTCAATTTAGTTCTTGAAATACTAGCCAGAGCAATTAGACAGACAAAAGAAATTAAAGGCATAAAAATAGGAAAAGAACAACTTAAGTTATCACTATTTGTGGATGATATGATAATATATCTAAAAGACCCAAAAGGGTCTACAAAGAAACTGCTAGAGTTAATAAATAAATTCAGCAAAGTTGCAGGATATAAAATCAACATGCATAAATCAAAGGCATTCCTGTATATCAGCAACAAAACTTCTGAAATGGAAATGAGGAAAACAACTCCATTCACAATATCCTTAAAGAAAATAAAATACTTGGGAATCAACCTAACAAAAGAGGTGAAAGATTTATACAATGAAAACTACAGAACCCTAACGAGAGAGATAGAAGAAGTTCTTAGAAGATGGAAAATGTACTCTGTTCATGGATAGGCAGAACTAACATCATCAAAATGGCGATATTACCCAAAGTTCTCTACAGGTTTAATGCGATGCCAATCAGAATCCCAAAGGCATTTCTTGTAGAAATAGATAAAGCAATCATGAAATTCATATGGAAAAACAAAAGACCCAGAATAGCAAAAGCAATTCTAAGCAGGAAGTGTGAATCTGGAGGTATAGCGATACCAGAGCTCAAACTGTACTACAAAGCAATAGTAACAAAAACAGCATGGTACTGGTACCAAAACAGGCAGGTGGACCAATGGTACAGAATAGAGGACACAGAGACTAATCCACAAAGTTACAACTATCTTTTATTTGATAAAGGGGCTAAAAACATGCAATGGAGGAAGGATAGCATCTTCAACAAATGGTGTTGGGAAAATTGGAAATTGCAACAAAATGAAATTGAATCCCTTTCTCTCGCCAGCCACAAAAGTTAACTCAAAATGGATCAAGGAGCTAGATATCAAAACAGAGACACTGCGTCTGATAGAAGGAAAAGTTGGCTACGATCTACATGTTGTGGGGTCGGGCTCCAAATTCCTTAATAGAACGCCTGTAGCCCAAGAGTTAATAACAAGAATAAACAAAAATAAATAAAAAAAAATAAACTAAAAATTTTTTTCTCAGCAAGAGAAACAGTAAAAGAGGTAAAGAGAGAGCCTACATCCTGGGAACAAATTTTTACCCCTCACACGTCAGATAGAGCCCTAATATCCAGAATGTACAAAGAACTCAAAAAATTAAACAATAAGATAACAAATAATCCAATCAACAAATGGGCCAAAGACCTGAACAGACACTTCTCAGAGGAGGACATACAATCAATCCACAAGCACATGAGAAAATGCTCACCATCTCTAGCAATCAGAGAAATGCAAATCAAAACCACCCTAAGATATCATTTCACTCCAGTAAGATTGGCAGCCATTATAAAGTCAAACAACAATAAGTGTTGGCGAGGATGTGGGGAAAAGGACACACTTGTACACTGCTGGTGGGACTGCAAAATGGTGAGGCCAATTTGGAAAGCAGTATGGAGATTCCTGGGAAAGCTGGGAATGGATCCACCATTTGACCCAGCTATTGCCCTTCTTGGACTATTCCCTGAGGACCTTAAAAGAGCGCACTATAGGGATACGGCCACATCAATGATTATAGCAGCACAAATCACAATAGCTAGACTGTGGAACCAACCTAGATGCCCTACAATAGATGAGTGGATAAAAAAATTGTGGCAGCTATACACAATGGAGTATTATGCAGCACTAAGAAATGACAAAATCATAGAATTTGCAGGGAAATGGATGGCATTAGAGCATATTATGCTAAGTGAAGCTAGCCAAGCCCTAAGAAACAAATGTCAAATGTCTTCTTTGATATAAAGAGAGCCACTAAGAATAGAACAGGAAGGAAGAGCATGAGGAAAAGACTAACAGTAAACTAAGACGAATGGGGGGAGAGAAAGGGAGAGAGAAGGGAAAGCATATGGAAGTGGTAGGAGAACTTCAGTGATACACAAAATTATAAGAGGTTATGAGGGGCAAGGGGGAGGGGGAAAAAAGGGAGAGAATTGAACAACAGCAGAGGAGGTAGAGAGGGAAGATGGGAGGGGAGGGGAGGGGGGATAGTAGGAGATAGGAAATGTAGCAGAATACAACAGTCACTAATATGCCATTATGTAAAAATGTGAGTATGTAACAGAAGTGAGTCTGCAATATGTATTTGGAGAGTTCAAAACCCAATTGAGTCAAATGTATGAAAGATGATATATCATGAGCTCTGTAATGTTTTGAACAATCAAAAAAAATGAAAAAAAAGAAATTCCCAGATATAACATTGATCCATTAAGAATGAGCTCATTTTCATATAATAAGAAAAACAATAGTAACAGTTGCTCAAGCAAAGAAGAAACTCATTTCCCTCTTATTTGAAAGTTATCCAAGAAAAACAATCCCACTCTGCTATTTTTGCTACATAGTCATTGGGACCCTGGCTTCCATCTCTCTTAAATATGTACCATCATAAAGCATGCCACTTTATGATCCCAGGTGATTGCTTAAGCTCCAGTCATTTTATCCTAATATCAGCCAGTAGAGAGAAGAAAGGGGCAAACATGGGTCCTCTCCTTCATTTAAGGATAGTTTTTTTACCTCTCATTGACCCAAACTTTCTATTATCATACTTAGCTGCAAGGGAGAACTCATAATCTGTTAAACTGCAAGGCATCCAAATTCTTATTGGTAAAGTTTAAAAGGATAAAATATATTTTCAATTAAAAATGAGTCCCATTGATAGGTGTGTTTGGATCCATGAGTTGAATTATGTAAACAGGAAGTCTTGGGAATAACTACTGACTATAACTACTGACCAGCAATAGTTAAAATGGAGAGCTGATAGTGTTACCTATGTTAAGAATCTTTGTCAACATCTCTGTCAATTGTCAGAATGGTTTTAGTTGGCCAAGAATAACAGTGATTACAATAAACAAACTGTGGAACCAACCTAGTTCCTTCAACAGATAAATGGATAAAGAAACTGTGGTATATATATACACAATGGAATGTTACTCTGCTTTAAAATAGAATACAGTTATGGCATTTGCAGGTAAATGGATAAAGTTGGAGAATATCATGCTAAGCTAAGTAAACCAATCCCAAAACCCCAAAGGCCAAATGTTCTCCCTGATGATCCATAATGAGGGGAAGGGAGCACATGGGAAGAATAGAGGATCTTTGATTGGGCAAAGGGGAGGGAGGAGAAGGGGACGTGGGGGTAGGAAAGATGGTGGAATGAGACAGACATCATTACCCTAGGTACATGTATGACTGTGCATAGGGTGCAACTCTACATTATATACTACCAGAGAAATGAAAAGCTGTGCTTCACTTGTATAAAATGAACTGAAATGTTATTCTGCTGTCATGTATAACTAATTAGAAATAACTTTAAAAAAAGAATAATAGTGATTATCTTAAATGTCCTATTTCCTTATTTGATTATGAATTTTTCTTTTAGCCAGGTATTAACATGCAACCATAACAACTTTGTTGGGAGGGGGGTAGTTCTTAAAAGTCTTACCAATGCCAGTGGATAGGATCAGAGGTCATAACAAGATAATCAAACTAAGTCTATAAGGGATTACTTGAATCTTAAAATCTACTATGAATCTTAGAATTGGAATAGTCTCCTTGAGGTGAGGAAATATTATGTTTGGAAACTTATTCTAGATAGACTATCTTATTTGTAGCTTATTTTGATGTAGATAAGCTCTCAAAACTTGTATGCACAGTAACAAAGGAAGCCTTCCCTTCCAGTATTGCAAGAGTTAGCAAATAAAAACAGAGGGCACACAGCTAAATTTAAGAGAAAATAATATTTTTGGTATAACTGCCCAATGTAGTGTTTGTTATATACTTAGAGTAAAAAAAATCATTATGTTTCTGAAATTTAAATTTATACAGACATTCTATATATTATCTGACAAGCTTATTATCCTCTGAGTTTTATATTTTTTTGTATTAAAAACCAGGATATCATCATATCAATTCAAGGAGCCAAGAAAGCTCAGAAGGTAAAGACCATATTCTGTAAACACTGCAGTGTAAGACATTCTATAAAAGTTTTAATTTTTATGGGGATAAAAATTATGTAAAAATTACATTTATTAATCATACCAGAAAAAAGTGAAGACTTCCTGGATGTTTAAGCTGTTTGGGGATATTTACAAACACAGCCCAAGCACTAACAGGTATTGTTTTGAAGCAAGAGTTGATTGACCATGAGTAAATTACTTTAAGTTTCAGCCTCAGTTCCTTCATGTGTAAAAAAGGATAAGTGTACTTACTTTATAGGATTTTTGTTAGGAATAAATGATATAATATCTTTAAAGAACTTGACACATAGATGGTTCACAGTAAATTGTAGCCCATACTTTTAACAAAATGAATATCTAGGACAATTTTCTCTTCTAATTATAGAAAACCAATGTAGTGGACTATTTCCAACTAGGAGATATAAACCATAAGGTGAGTTAAAGAGGGATAGTTTTAATATAAAGAATGAATTTTTGTGAATTGTACTGCTATAAATATTGATGTGGCTGTGTCCCTGTAGTATGCTGTTTTTAAGTCCTTCGTAGCAGCACAATTCACAATAGCTAAACTGTGAAAACCTTCAGTACATGAATGGATAAAGAAACTGTGGTATATATACACAATGGAATATTACTCAGCAATAAGAGAGAATAAAATCATGACATTTGCAGGTAAATGGATGGAGTTGGAGAAGATAATGTTAAGTGAAGTTAGCTAATCCCCCAAAACCAAATGTCGAATGTTTTCTCTGATATAAGGAGGATGATTTATAGTGGGGTAGGGAGGGAGGCATGGGAGGAATAGAGGAACTCTAGATAGGGTAAAGGAAGGGAGGGAACATGGGGTAAGATGGACATCATTACCCTAAGTACATGTATGAAGACACAAATGATATGAATATACTTTGAATACAACCAGAGATATGAAAGATTGTGCTCTATAGGTGTAATATGAATTGTAATGCATTCTGCTGTCATATATAACAAATTAGAATAAAAATTTTAAAAAAGAATCAACTATGATAAATGTGACTATAGGATATAAGGTAATTCTATATAGCAACACTAAGACTGACTCAAGGAAGGACAGATTTTGAAGGAGTTTGAACCTTGGAGAATCATGGCTAGGCAACCAGAGATCAGAGACATTGATTGCTTTGGTCAGGCTCAGCTAGTCTGGTGCTGCGGCACAAACAATAGGCCACCCTCCACAGTGCAGTACAAGCTATCCACCATCAGCAACTGGTGATTCACATGATAGAAGGGGAAGAAGGTTTTCAGAGCTTTCATGGTGAAGAAGGAATAACCATGTGCTGGTGTGACCCTCTAGTACACAGGTGGCTGCATGCAGAAGGTGAGAGGCTTGCCCGGGAGTTCAGGCTGCCTGTGGAAATAGTGCCAGGCTGAGGCATCAAGGTAATGGAAGGACCAGCAGGGCTGGTGACTGGTGGGACAGTTTCTACCAGATGTCCTCACACCCACACTGTGAGCCCTTCTGGCCTGGGCTGGAAATTGCAGAAACTTTCTTTCTTCTGTCTCCTCCACTGCCTTCTTCTAAGAAAATCTAACATCATATTCACTTTAAAGGAAAAAATGCTTAAAAACAAATTCTATTGTTTATCATATTGAAGGGTGCATTGGGAGCTGAGAGGCCATAAATTAATAAGTGAAATAAATACAGAGATGGTCTAGAAATCACAAAACCATAAAAATGTATTCAAATACTGTGTTCTGCTCTATAGCTCTTTTGGTTCTAAGTTTTTTGATATAAAAAAATTCAGCTTATTTAGGTGTAAGGTAAATTCAGTTCATAATTTAAATATGAATATCCGTTAAAATCAAGATAACTTCACATATGCTGCAAAATAATTTGATGAATTACAAAATAGCACATCAAAGAGAAGCTATGGTCTATTGAATCAAAAATCCAGATTTCAGAAACTGCCTAAACATAATTTACCTATCCAATGTCAGTTGAAAGTCTGCACAATACTCCATAATGACTTCTAAAAATCTCATGTAAATAATGATCCATTTAATATGTTTTACAAAGAAATATATTTTAAATAGTCTTTTATATTGCTTTGATATATTGTAAGAGAGGGCTCATTTTTTCCCCCTCAGAGTACCTAAAAATGTCTCTTAGAGAAAATAAAAGAAAAATTACTGTGCTGATTGTGAGGATAGCAGAAAGTAAGAATTCTTGCAGTTATAAAATTAGTTCAACTGCTGAGAGGTGACATATTATCACAAAGTGACATGGTACTGGAACAGATCTCACACTGGTTATCAGGTCAGTATTGGTTGACAAAGATCTACAACTAATCACTGACAACCTTAACCTTGCTTTGCTTCATTTTTCTAATTTTTAACCAAACACTGATCACCTATTACATGCCAGATGCTGTACTGAGTACTTTATACTGTCATCACACTCTTACTGCAATGGCTTGTGAGGAAGCTATTATTCTCCTCATTCCACAGATGAAGAGTACTAGGAGCATTGCTGAATTACCTGCTGCAGAACATTGTCTCAACAGCTGAAGGTCTAGGGTTTGAAGAGGTATCTGTCTCCAAAGCACCCACTGATTTTAGGCATGTTTCTAATTCAAGGTCAAAGTAGAGAATTACACTTTAAAATTAGAAGTACTATAGTCCAGAGCACTGCCTCTCAAATTTATGTGTGCATACAAATCACCTGGGATTTTTATTAACTAGAGACCAAAGGTCAGAGGTAAGCCTAAGAAGCACATACCCTCCCTTTCCATGTCCCTACTAAGTGACTGAATAACTTTTCATTAAATTTGAAAAGTTACCTAACTAGTTACATTTATTGTACTATTTATTACATTTATATAAATCCACTTCTAAAATTTCTAACACTTAATTTATATTTACTGAATGATTTTTTCTTTACTGTTTCAAAATAATGTCATATGATTCATGTTATGAAATCAAATACTTGATCTATAGCTTTCACTATGTAAAATGTCGTTCATGAACAAGCTAGAATCGACATCATTGGTGAACTGTTAGAAAGGCTAGGCTGAGGGCCAGCCTGGGTGTCCATCAACAGATGAATGGATAAGGAAAATGTGGTATGTATATACAATGGAGATTTCTTCATCCATGACGAATAAAATCATGAAGAATAAGCTTTGAAGGAAAATGGATGGAACTGAGAACATTATGTTAAGTAAAATAAACTAAACCCAGAAGAGTCACATGTTCTCTCTCAAATGTGGAAGCTAGAGCCAAAAAAAGAAAAAAAAAAAAAAAAGGTAGGTGGGTTATTGGGTAAAGATGATCAAAATTAAAGAGAGATCAGTAGAGTCGAAGAAAAGGACCAGGGGGAGGGAGGAAGAGAGAAAAAGGGAAAATACAGGGGAATGACATTAGCCAAATTATAATGTTATACCGTATGCATGTACAAATATATAACAACAAATTCCAGTATTGCCCACACTTCAAATATACTAATAAATAAAGAGGCAATGGTTTAAGGAAAAAAAAAGGGGGGAGGGGGCGGGGGGCATGGCCAGATCCAAACCTAAATCTGTAATTTAACAACACAAATAGTGATTTTTCACATGTGCAGTAATTTGACAAGCACTGGGCTACAGAAGGTCTTATTTTTAAACTGTAATCAGCCATTGAAAGATCCAAGAAAAAGCAACAGTCAGTATTGTTTTTCAAAAGAATATTTAAACCAAATAAGTTTTGTAAAAAAAAAAAATCAAAAGCTGAATATGTAATCACAGTAGCAGATTTCTGTTGACAGCATAGTGTTTCTTATATCAACAGGAATCAAAATAGTCCAAGCAGGAGCTGCCCTTGAAGAATAATTTATCTCCTTTTCTTCTTTGGGCTTTCAAATTCATTTTTCACATATTCCCATTTTTTTCAAATATTGTAGTGAAAAATTATGATAATTACTGTCTTAGGATAATTGGCTAAAGCCCACCTTAGGTTATTATCCTATCAACATCTTGAATCTTGAGGTGGAAGGAAAGGAAAAAAACAGATCTTGAGGGAGAAAAAACTGCTTCCTTAATTTTCCTGTTGACTTGCCCTTTGAGTTTTTATTTTCACACCTGCACTGTGGCCTCAGCAAAACAACAGGTGCAAACTGCAGATGGATTCTGCCACAATTGCAGACAGACACATCTGCCACTGGTTACTTGAGTCTGAATCTGAAAGATGGCCAACAGCAGCCGGATTTGTGTCCTGGGGTTGCTGGGCAGAAGGTTTCCTTGAATGGCAAGGATACATGGAGTGCCGGGGGATATGCATGGCAGACAGAGGAAATATTGTAAATATTTTGTGTGTTATATCTATTACTTATATGTTATAATTAAATAGACACCAACCATCTTCATGTGTAAAGTTCACTGAAGCATTTTGATGACAATGATTTGGAGACAACCTACATATTCAACAGTAGAAATCACAGCTCATTATGAAGCCATTTTAAAGAGGATTTTGTGTGAACATTTAATGACAGGATAATGTTAACAATGTGATTTTAAAAGCAAAAAAAAATTAAAAAATTAAAAAACAAAATCGGGGTAAAATAGAACTCTAATTTTGAAAATATATATCCACTAAACAGGTATTGAATACCCACTTTTTTGTTTGTTCTTGAAAAGCAATGTGTATATACTTGGAGTAAAGTGGAAACCCCAGGTTCTAATGTAGCTGAAGTTTTAGTAGTAACAAGACGTGGAAGATAAGTAGGAAAAAATCTTGAGAATAAGATTTTAGGTGACTTTTATCTTTTTATTTGTACCTTCATTCCTTAAACAATTGAGTGAGAATTAATTACTCCTATGACTACAAAAAAGTTATAAGAAAAATAGCTATGCTTCCTAAAATAAACTATGTCCATAAATGTCCCATAAACTTCATCTTTAGTTATTTCCAAAAATTTTACCATTCCCTATGGTTCTGAAAGTTCAGATAATGCTCATATGATAGATTTTTATTTTTCCCTTCCCTATTCTCAAGGAGCACACTGATCTCACATTCGTTCTAAAAATATTTCAATAAAATGTAATTGAATATTAATAATGTACAAATATTAACTTTTGATCCTGGAATCTGTTTCCCTAGAACAATTTAGCACAATAATTATTGGTGCTTATCCATTCACAGACAGCATTATCTTGATAGTTCACATCTAGCTTGAATTTACATTGTAATATTAGCCACTATTCCTTTACCTACAAGCGTATGACCAATCTGCTTTCTTTATTTAACAATCATCGTCATATTTGACATTTTTTTGAAAACATGTTTAATGGCTGCATAATATTATAGTTGTTCAAGTGGTAAGTAAGTACTTATCCTTATTTACATTATGACTCTATTATTATAATGGTTTATATTCTAAAACCTCTTGAAGGATTCCTAATATGTCTCTACCGGATTATACACTGTTAATTCTCATTTTGACACATCTTCATCTTTATGTCAGTGGTACACAGCACAAATGTCTATAGAGACCAAACTACTACCATGAATAATTCAGAAAGCTGAGCAGAAAGGGAGAATAGGCATTTGGAGAATATATGCTATGAGTACAAGGAACAGCCAACATTCATCTGCTGCTAATTTTGCCAATCAGGGGTATTAGCCCAATTCTTCTGATTTTTTTAGTAAATTATAAATATGTTCTTTAAATACCAAATTTCCCACTTAAAAAATGCTGGATTGACTAAATATGGCTTACCCCTAAAATAGATTTGGTCTTTACACAAGAAGACTTCAAGCTTATAAAAATTTGCAAATGGTCACTTGTTATATTTCTCTTATCATTCTTTTGTTTTGGCCTTGGCTTTGGCTTTTTTTAATTTAAGATAGTATAGGAAAACATTTTAAAGAACAATTCAGAATTTTCGAGTATGTATAAAAAATGTTTTCAGCCTAAATTATTGTAAGGTTTATTGATGTTTAATCAGATGATTTCATTTTAAGTTCATTAGTTTAAGTATATGCTGCCTTTTAAAATTATTGAACTTTTAAAATTTTCATTTGATAATAAATCAATGTAGGTTCATAAATGTCAAGGATAATCACAGTGAGAATATAGAGAAATTAAGTGTACGTGCACAAATCATACATTCAACTCCCTTGCTACTTAAGCAATGTTTGCTCGTGGATGTATAATTCAATATTTAAAGAAAATACAAATGCATAATAAGTTCAAAATTTTAAAAATTTGGTATAATCACAACATCCTAGTGTTTTGAAAGTAGACTGAACAAATTGATTCAGAACAAAGGGAAAATATTTGTTTTCCAAACCAAGAATAAACAGTACTCAAAGTCCTAGTGACTATAAATGCAAGCTGATGAGTCATGGAAGAGTCTAACTGGGGAGCAATGTACAGAATAGTCCACTCAAACATCAAGAAAACTCCACCATATCTAGTGAATCTAAAACTCCTAATAAAGTACTGGGCAAGAAATCATACAACAAGGTAAGTACTGTCAGACTGAGTACAATCACTGTCACCTAAGAACAGGGAGAGAGATTCTAAGTAGGTACAGAAGCAAAAGCATAAACTGAAAGGTTGCATGCCATGTGAAGCAGGGTTCACTCTTTCCAGTAGCCTTGAGGCCAGCATTCTCATTTTCAACATGTCTACACTCTACTTACCACATACATATGAGTTAAAACAAGTCCCAATTAGTCTTCTAGAAGGGCTGCCCATGGCACAAAGGACCACTGGTTACTTTGTGGGTAAGGAGGTGTTTAGAGAAAGGAGGTTTGACTTGCAAGTTCACCAGCCGTGTAAGAACTGTAAGTACACCCTGTGGGAGACCTTGATTTTAGATAAAGTGTTAATGAAGAGGAAGAGTCAATAAGGTTAAATACTATGCTCTTGATACTTTATAATTGCTTATGTTAGCTAATTTGGCACATCAACAATGATTATATTTCTTTTAATGTAATGATATTAACAGTACAAACTAATTCTTCTAAAAACCATGTGGTGTGTACCTCATGACATGATTCCTTTCACCTTGATGTCAGTTTATGAGGTACCTTCATTTATTGCCTCTATTTTTTTAAAATATAGAAATGCAGATTAAGTGATATTTGAACCTGATCTGATATTTAAACCTGATCAGTCTGATTATGGAGTCAAGATCTTAAAAACTTTTCTAAATTTCCTTATGGTTAGGTGTTTTGCCTGATAGAAGTAGTAAAGTTTGATTCTTATCAATCTTTAGTCCAAGTTTAATACAAGTCTGTTTCACTCCAAAATTTAGACTCTTGGACCTCTGCCGAGCTGCCCATTGTACAAATGTGGAATCTGAGGATTGTGAGGTGTGGTGGGTTTTGGTTTGCATTTTCTAGTCATTTACTACCTACTTGCCACCTTTCCACCCTTGCACTTTTGGAGAAAACTTTGAATCTCTCAAACTGTGTCTCTTAAAAAACCCAGCAATGAAATTTTTAGTTTATTCACTATCTAAGTGTTTGAGGAACCTCTGGAGTAAAAGCTTCTCTTCCAAAGCACTTCAAAATTACATCTTTTCTGGTGTCTTCTGATAGACTGGCACTGGAAAAAAGTATGTGTAATCTTTTTGGTCTTTTGAGAACTTAAAAGAAGAAGTCAGACTTGAAAAAACCCCCAGCTCAGACTAACTGTCTGACCTCATGATAGTTGCCTCATTTGTATAATATAATATTCATAATTTCTATTTCTTCCAATTATTTTGAGTATTCATTTAGTTAAATTCAGGTAGCATAGTGTCCACAGCAAAGCATGAACTAAAACATTTAAGCTATTGTGATATTCTCTACAAAGAGTTTATTATTTGGCTGGGAGGTGGTGAGGGGATATAGCTCAGTTGGTAGAGTGCATGCACAAGGCCCTGGGCTCAACCCCCAGTACTGAACTAAAAAAAAAAAAAAAAAGAGTTTATTATTTGGATTAAAGACCCTTACGTAAAACAGAAATGCCCCAAATCATTGTAGATTCCAGTGTGACTGGAGTTTTAATACTTAGTTAAATTTGTACCATAAATTACTAAAATTTTATTGCTACTTTATCTAACTCCAATTTCAAAACACTAATATACATAAATACCCATTATAGTCAGTCTGCATAAACATAAATGTAAAGAATATTATCAGTCATGAACTTGGCATTGAGGAGTTTGAGAGTGAATTCCTCTGAATAACAGAAATACATCTTTTTTCTAAAAGTACTGAGGAACAAGATACTCCACCAAAATGAGCTTTTTAAGATGCTCTGTCTCCATTAACTACTGAAGAATAGTGTAGCTTTTGTGTGCATGTACAAATGTAACATGATAATCTTCTTACATATAGCTATGATGCCCTGATAAAAATAAATTCAAAAAATAATAAAAATATAACTGACAGACCTGTGCTTAGAGGATTCTCAGGCATTATCTCTGCATGCTTGATGATAAATTATTGTCTTGAATCTCAAGAAATTTGTCTACATCTATCTACTCTTTTAAATGTATACAATCTTCTTTTTAAGAGTTTGGTGTTACCTCAGGTGATAGGTATAAATGATTAATAAGGGATCCTTTCTGCAGGTTAAAATTCAACAGTATTAGGACATTTTTATGATCAAAAATACTTTTCCTTAACATATGGTCTCACAGCTTTTATCCAAGATTGTCAGACATTATCAGAAGCATAACTTCTCAAATATTGGGAGATCTTCATATTCGCCATGTGAAATAATTTAATAGTGGAGGATACATGGAAATAGATACAGGGAAGAAATACCTGAAAGATTAATTTACATTTTTTTTAAGAAAACAAACCATATTCCCAGATTTCACTCTAATATTCAATAAGGTTTAAAGAAATTGCTGTTGTACTGAGACAACTAATTAAAACAAGACAGCCAGATAATGATAATGTGCTTTGATTTTACAATGAAATTCGAAAAATAGCTGCAGGGTCTGGTTTTAATGACATTTTCATTGATAAAGGATGGAAAAATTTCCAAGTCTATTAGCTAGTCATTTAATAGTAAATTTTCCCAAGTGTAATAACACCTACTTGTTCTTATTAAAGTGCTTTTGGTTATCTCTATAGCAAATGGCAAATTGAAGATTTACATGCCATTTAAATTAGGTTACATCTAAAATATTTATTCTGATTGATATGGAAGGGCCACTCTTAAAAGAATTAATTGTGGAACAGTTTCAGATGGTTCTTCATGATACCAAGAGAATTCATATCATACCAGATTCCTTTTTAGCAGAATTACTCAAGTACACAGATGACCATTGTAGTGCAAAGTCAGGCATCAGCTCAGTTTTGCAGTTTGGCCTTACCGTAAAAAAGTCTCTTTGTGACAAGACCCATTGTGGTAGGAAATCCATCTAATACAGCTCATTTTTGCACCTAATCCAAGGAGATGTAATTACCAGATGCATTAATCTCAATAATAATAACTAAAATTTATGAGGACTTTGAAATTTACCAAGGATTTCCACATATACAACCATCTTAGTTTTGTATTGTTGCCTTACTTTCTCATCATTCTCCTTGACTCCAATCTCAATTCTAAATCTATTCTCTACATTGATGGTCTAACATATGGATTTCATCCTATAATTTTCATAATTATTTTTATTATTTTTTAGTTGTATATAACAACAGGATTCATTTTGACATAATCATAAAAGCATAGAATATAATTTGCTCCAATTCAGTCCAGTACTTCTCCTTCCCTCATCCGTCCCACTAGTCCTTTCTTTCTACATCTGCAAAGACCCCTAATTACCTATCTAGTAAAGTCTAAATCATTGGCAAGCAATAACAACTACAAATCGTTGCTTTTGAAAACCAGGTTGTTCATAATACATGAACATATGAAAAATAAACCTCAAATTTATTAAAATGTAGTGGCAATATAGGTAGAAGTAGATGCTCCAATTCCTTCTGTTTTGTTACTTTTTTTTCCTTTGGGTATTTTTCCTTTTTCTTTTGAGGAGCTCACAACTTTCAAAGATATAACAGAAGAAAGTAGAAGGTAGAAGTCAGGGGCAAAGCACCTGAAAATTTTTTAAATGAGCCACACATTTTAAACATTTTGTTTCATTCATAGTACAGTGCTTCATAAATAATAGGTATGTCACAATTATTTTTTTAATTTTAATTTTTTTCAGCATGAGAAATATCATAGAGCATATTGTCTAATACAAAACTGCCTCAGATTTAAGGAATATTGTTAAAGTATAGTTCTAATACACAAATTATGTGAAAATACTGCGCACAAAAGAAGGGAAATGTTTTGTAATGTGAAAATAGAGTGCTTTACAAGTTCCATTCAAATAATTTTAGAAGAAAAAAGTAACAATCTGAGTTTATTAGCATTTATTTCACAATTGAAAATAAGCTCTGGCCCATTAGACTTTATCTAACTAATATCAAGGACAACCTATTGGAAAAAGATTGTGAGATTGTGAACATCAACTACATTTTCTTATAGATTTTTAACTTTATTCTTTTAGTTTTTTCAGAGAAGAGAGCTAAGATTTTTCTGTGAATAATGAAAATTTATTGGTCACCAAGTGTTCTACTAGTCCATGTTCATTTGGCAGTAAACTGAAGGCCTGCAGCACATGCAACTAAAGAACAGAAATGCAAGTTGCCAAGGAAATGGATCATATTTGACCACGCAAAATATAAGTCCTTGAAAATTTGCCACCCACATATACAGAGATTGCTTAAATTTTCAAATAAACCATAAGAAAAGATATATTTTGACAAATTAAAGTGTTTTAGCAATGACAGTTATGGGAAAAACAAAGAAAATGTCCAGGTATAAAAACAGTATGAAATGTAATGATTTTTTTCTTAACTTTTGGGAATTGAAATGGTTTCTTATACTAATGGTTAAAGTACATTTTTAAGAGAAATCATTCATTTTGAAACATAAATAAATTTATTGTTATAGTCAGCTAAAATTCCACTGACCTCTCAAATAAATCAGGTGGATGACAAAGAATATATATTCTTCTCACTCTGAATACAACATAGCTTAAGTTGAACTTTAAATGAATAAATTAAATTTGATCGTCAATTTTGTTCCTTTCATAAGGAATTTGAAGACTCCACTTAAATGTGTTGAATGGATTATTTTGTGATTCTATCGTATGTGTTTTCATTTGAATAAAATAGAATTGACTGGATGAATATAGAGCGTTTAATCAAGTTCTTATACCTACAATTGAGGGTTTGTCACAGAAAGGGATTCATATTTCCGTATGTTCATCAAGTTATATAATTCTCCCACTCTAGTGTTAATGATTGAAACCAGTCAGAAATAATAATTTTATTTTTTCACAGGAAAATAAGATTTTAGAAATTAAGCTAGTCAGATGTGGTGGTACACTCCCCAGAGGCTCAGGAGGCTACAATATCAAAAGCAACCTCAGCAACCTAGGAAAACTGTCTCAAAATTTATAAACAAAATATATGATAGGAGCTGGGGACATAGCTTAGTGACAGACAACCCCTGGTTTCAATCTCTAGCACTTAAAAAAAATGAAATTAATACAATTATGTGAATTGAACTAAGGCTATTATTTTTTCAAAATAAAGAAATTTTATAGCAAAAACTTAAAAAAGAATGATATTCTAAAAATGTGTATTTCCTTCTTGGGATCTATTGAAATTTATGTTAAAGTAGTTAATAAATCTTTACTCCTTCTAAAGAGGATCTCTATATCTCCATATATGTCATTGCCTGGTATTGCTTAAGTAATTTGCTTATATTTATTTATTTATTGACATTTTTCATTGTCCTGAAACTTGGGGCCCCAAAACTGGGTCTAAAAGATGGTCCTTAAACATCTCATGACTGTTTAATTTGTTTGGGCTCTGTTGTCCTTTGTTTTATCAGACCATGTGAGTACTTGGCCATTCAAAAGGATCTCAGCTCCTAGTTCACTCCCTGCCTAATATGGCAAAACAAAGGTATTCAGGTCAAAGCACCTTATATTCAGTTTTGATATTTAGCCTTTCAGAAGCATCCTATCTTTGCAGTTTATCTCTCTCATGCATTGCCTCTTCTAATTTTCCCTTCACCAAATTGCTGCACATTTAACCTAAACATTGTGGTTACAGATTTAGAATTCATCTTGAATTATCTCTTTAATCCTACCTGCTTGTCCCCCACCCCTTACTCTTTTTCTCAAGTATTTTAAACAACATGATCTTTTAAAACATGGCAGCCTATTTGGTTATCTTTAAAAGCATAATTTTCTACAGTACTATGAAAGTTGTTTGTCATTCAAATTATTTAGAATAACTACCCTTATAATAGGTAGTTGCTGAATTTTTCACATAGAGATAGTTTGGGGGGAAATTAATGAATGAGCAGTAATCAGAATTATTGATTTTCATTATGAAAAAGGAGAGTAAGGCCAGGATGAAGGCCATTTTTACCTTAATGAAGAAACATTTCAAAGACTATCTAGAGAGGTGCACTAACATTAAAAGAACCACATGTCAAGAAATACTCCCTCATAACAAAGAAATCCTTATATATATGGTTTTGTTAATAATGAAAAAAATTACAGGCACATAGTTCTAAGAAGAAAATGAATGACTGTGATATAAATGAGGTATTTGTGCATTTATGTATTTTTTTATTTATGTACTACTTAATTCCTGTAGCAATCTTTTGAGGCAAGAATAACTGTCATCATTTTGAACATAGATAGCTACAATAATGTAATTTTACATAAATTACAAATATTTAAAAACTGATAATTATTTTTTTATTATATAGATTAGGTTTTTAAATCACCATTGATTTAAAAGTAGAAATTCAATATATTGGTGGATCACCATTGTGATTCTATTTAATATTTCTAAGCACACTGCTTCCTAAAATTGAAAAGACCTAAAATGTAAGAAGAACTAACCAATATCATTTGATCATGAATTTCGTTATTTTCATTTCTCAGATTGAACCTAAGAATTAATATGCCGAATGACAACATAGCTTTCACCAAAGTGTCTCTCATAATTATTAATAATAAAAGTAAAGTAATAAGAAAGAAGTAGATGACTATGTTTACTTTTGTAAAAAATAATATATTGAAAATGCCAATCTTTTTATTTTGGAATGGATTCCTTTTGTAGAAGCTGATGAAAATAATAGCTCCTCTGTCTAAAGAAGATTCACATTGCACACACCAATCCTCTTATCTTTAATCAGTTAAACCACTTTTACATATGTAGTGGTATAACATACAGAATTCATAGATTTATGATGACCCCAAGAGTCTATCGAGAGATTTATTTCTGTCACTTCATGCTCACCCAAAGGACTTCAGTCCTTTTACCCTGCTCATTTGTTCTTCGTAGCATTTTTAACCATCCACTATGCTGCATAATTTACTCAGGTATTCATTTAGAGTTTACTGTCTGCTCCACCTATTATAATGTAGCTTCCACCAGGGCCATGATCTTGCACTTTCTTGTTTGGCAATGCATCCGGAATAGTTCTTGACACCTAGTAGTCCCTCATTATTTCTTGAACCATTAATAGATTTATGAAGAGCAGATAATCTCAGTTCAAGAATGAGAGTATGAATTTGGAGTTAAGAACCTGGCATTGAATTGCAGATCTGAACACGCCTATGTCCCTTCAAAAATAATACATTGTGAATACTTTCATTGTTTTGAGAATGAACCTATGATCTGAAAATAACCGTGTATTACTTACATGATTTCAAGACAGTTTCCTGATTTAACTTCAGAATATGGAGATCAAAGCCACCTTTTCCCAAGAATTATCAACTATCAATGTATAATGTTAGCACAGACTGAAAGTTTAATTAAGGGTGAATGAAATTTTTACTATCTTACAAAGCTTCATCTTTGAGCACATGAAAATAATTTTTTCCTCATAAGTAATTTTAACAAATGCTATAGCAAGCAAATTCTAAATTCTGTAGTTACATATAAACCCACAAAATTGAGGCTTTCAGTGCAGTGTATTAACCCTGGGTGATACCCATGGTTCTCTTTGCTTGGTTGGCCGACTTTCTTTGTTGTTATCATATTTTTATTTTTCAACATTGAACTCTTTCCTTTTATGCTTATGGGCCATTCCTTAATTAAAACATTCAGGTGTCATTTACAATGATTAGATGGTTTTAGTCCTACTATGGACAAAAAAAAAAAAAACAAGAAGAAATAAATCACCATAACAACCAAAACATGTACAAGTGAAAAAAAATAATTGCAACATTAGCTGATATGTATTTGTCACGACAACTAGTTAGAAGATAGATAATATGAGAAGATAGTTCAGATTTTCTTAGGAAAGAAAAAGAAATAGGGGATTTTCATTAAATTTCAGTGTGAAAAGGGTTTCTTTTTTTTCTAACAAAGCTAACTTCTCAGCCAGTGAGAGAAAACAAAAGAATAAATAATTCTGTAATAATTATCATAGAATTCCAGCCCAAGAATAACAGAGAAAAAAATGTTAAAAGGGATTCAACAAACCACTGACTTTAGCTCTCCATGAGATGGTCTCTTGGTGGTTAGAAAGGACTTAGTAGACTGATGTCAAAATAATGTCCATGGCTCCTGCCTCTATGATGCTGACCCTTAGACCCGACTCACACTGAAATAAATAACTCCACTCACATCCAGTGTGCCAGGCGAGAACATTAATTTTTGATGATATGCCTAATCTTTAAAACTGAGGCTGTTGGACACAGTGAATAAATGGTGATCTGTGAGTGGCATGCTTGGAGAAAAACAGTTTATTATGGTGGTATCTTTTCATTGTAAGTTTGTTCCAAAAATGAGCATACTAGAGTATAAATTTTCAACCTGAATTTGTGGATTGGACTGTCACTCTTGAATTATTCAGTCTCAACTAAAAAGTTCATTTTTATAATTTCAAATAATTTGTATCACAATGTCTTAACTAGGAAGTTCCTCTTGTTCCTGTGCTTTCTGGTACCTCTGTCGTGTCATTTTCCTTCCAAATGATTAGTCTATATATCCCCCACACATAAACACAGCAAAAGAGCAGACCCCAAATGATGCTATTTCTCTTCTCTTTAGACTCGAAATGCATTTTACATATTAGAAAAAAATTGAAGACAGAAAGAAAAAGGAATAATTTTAGAACCTGATACATTAACAATATGAAAAGCTCTGCCTATTAATATGAAGTATCTGTCCATTTATTGAGGTCTTATTAATATCCTTCAATAGAGGTTTACAACTTGCTTCATAAAATCTTTAAATATTCCTCATTTGATTAACAGCTATTTTATAGTATGTTTCAGTTAATAGTAGCATTTATCCAATTTTATTTTCAACTTCTGCTGAAATAGTGAAATGTTCTGGTGTGTTTTAAATCAGAGTGCTCACCTAGCACATGAGAGGCACTGGGTTTGATCCTCTGCACCACATATAAATAAATAAAATAAAGGTATTGTGTCCAACTACAACTAA
Source organism: Ictidomys tridecemlineatus (assembly GCF_052094955.1). Classification (NCBI taxonomy): domain Eukaryota; kingdom Metazoa; phylum Chordata; class Mammalia; order Rodentia; family Sciuridae; genus Ictidomys; species Ictidomys tridecemlineatus. The sequence continues at coordinate 152,391,444 of NC_135480.1, read as the reverse complement.
ACACTAAATATTTAATAAAAAATTCTAGAAGTGACAATTATAACAACTGATACTTTAGAAATATGGGTTAAAGAATACAAAAAGAGAACCTTGAGAAAATAGTAAATTAGAAGATAAATTTAAGGAAATGAATCAGGATAAAATTCAGAGAGAGAGAAAGATAAAAACATGAAAAAAACAAACTGAGAAACCTGGGTACTAGAATGGTATCCTGTCCTGAAAAGTTTCAGAAGCAGAAGCTGTACTCATGGGGATAGGGAATCCATTCAAGACTGGGAAACTGGGCACTTCAGGCAGTGTGGCTAAGGACTTCAAATTTGCTTGGTATTGGTTAAAAATCCCAATTCAGACATCTACTAAAAATATCAGTTGGCTTACCAAAGGGTATGTTCATTTTAGCTTCCAAATAGTTGTTTAAAGTGTTCCTAGTTTATGCATTGTTATAGCACTCATTAAGATAATAAAAAGGTGATATTTTGGCATTGTGGCTGGAACTTAAAACACTCAAGAAATGTCATCTATTACTGGATTCCAGAAATGTAGTAATAATTATTTATTGTTTGGAGGTGTAGATACTAAATAATATTCTAAAGCCTAATCACCATATGGCTAGAATGGCTATATCTATATACATCTATCTATAGATGGATATCTATATATCTATATAGTTATATATAGATGTATATACACACACATAGATACATAGATAGATAGGGGGAAAGTACACAAAAGCAAAAGCCAGAATATTATTATGCATATTATGTTGCTAATGAGAAAAAATTATTTTCATTCATCAGTTGAAAATTTATGGGGTTTAGAGACTAAGAATTATGTGGAGCTAAATATTGGGCAGGGGACAGAGGATAAAAAGTACTAAAGCTCAAAAACTCATTTTCCAAGATGGCCCAACCAAGAAGTGATGAGGCCAGAATTCAACTCAAATGACCTCCATATAAATCACTTTTATACACCACTAGGAGGAGCTTTCAGTACTAGAAGGTGTGACAAAGGAGGAAATGGCATTTAAAATTTATCAGCTGGGATATAGTTCAGTGATAGTGTGTGTGGCTTGGCATGCATAAAGCCCAGGTTTCCACCCCCAACAACTTCCCAAAGAGTTTACCCATCTTGGCTTTCTGTAATAGTAATTTGAAATGGATATAAATTTGTACATAGCTTTAACACACTTAAGGCTTGGGACTTAGAACTTCCAAAACATCTAGAAAAGTGTTTATCACAAGGATTATAGTAGTTGCCTCAAAACTTTCATTTTTAGGGATGGGTGTATACATAGTTCAGTGGTAGGGAGTTGACTAACAGCATGAAACCTAGGTTTAATGCCCAGCACCACCAAATGAAAACAGAAAAAAAAAATCTATTTTACAAATTTTCCATAATATTTTTCTATCATGAAAATTGTATTTTTAATTATTTCATTGAAAATGACCTTTTTATTAAAGTAGAGTTGTCTTCTGAAGACGGGCAGTGGTTTCTAAGGATAAGGAGTTCAAGAGAGAACCGTGAAGGACAGCTTTCCTCTCCATTCTCTTCTCCCTCTTCTCTTTTTCTATTCCTACTCCTCATTCCCATTTTCCCTTTTGTTCATTCAGCAGACCATGTTGTATAGTATACAAGGGATCTTGTTCCAGGCAATGAAGGGAAGCTTTAATCTACTCCTGATGTTCAAGTCTGTCCAGCTGGAAGAAAGAGAGTCACTTTCTCATTGCTAACCTCTCCACCCTTTCTTCCTGCATCTCCATACTGTGGTGGAAGCAGAGACTTTAACTGTGAGGCTCTTGATATTGATGGAGTAGTGGGATAGTGATGAACAATGTGCTCCCAAACCACGTGCAGCTCAAGTCCTGAGCAAGTGGCAGGAGAGTTTTCAGGAAAGAGGTCATCTTTTACTCAGCTTTTATATTGCTGGGACCAAAAGACCCGACAAGAACAATTTTAGAGAAGGAAAGTTTATTTGGGTTTCCAGCTTCAGAGGTCTCAGTTATTAGATAACTGTCTGCGTTTCCCATGTACTAGGTGTAGTAGAACATCATGGCAGAAGAGTGTGGTGGAGGAAAGTAGCTCAGAACATGGCTACCAGTAAACAGAGAGTTTAGGGACAAAATACTTATCACAAAGGCACGCCCCCAAAGACCCACCTCCTCCAGCCACACCCTACCTGTCTGCAGTTACCGCCCAGTTAATCTCTTTCACAGGATTAATGCACTGATAGGTTAAGGATAATCTAATACTTTCAGATTTAAACATTCTTTCATTGTCTCACAGGTGAGCTTTTGGGGGATATCTCATGATAGCTAATCCATAACATGTCTTTAAATGCCTGGCTTTTGTGTTTAACCTTTTTGTGAATAGTAGTGACAGAGAAAAATATAAGATACTAACAAAAAAGTATTAGTTTGTGTAACAAAGAAAATCATGACAAGATTGTATTATTTTAATACTGCTTATTCAAAATTTGATATTCATTGTAACATTTCTTATTTCCCTATTTTACTTTGGAATTTCTCATGTGTATATTATTATCTGTTTCTTACATACCAGATCTTACCATCCATCTGCACTACTGAGTTGAAACTTTTCTGCTGTCATCCAATGCATATCTTTTTCACCATGAAAAAGATATTATCCTGTTTTTATTATCCTGTTTCTTGCCTTCTCTATTGGATACTGTAAACTTTCCCCAGCTTTACCAAATCAGTCTTTGCTTTAGTTTTACAGTTCTACAGTCCCTTTGCTCTTAATTTCTCTAATATACTCTATTTCTGAAATCATCATGTTGAACATCCCAAGGCAGCTTCACTGTATGTGTGTGTGTGTGTGTGTGTGTGTGTGCGCGCATGCGCGCATGTGTGTGTGTGTGTGTGTGTATGTATGTGTATATATATGTGTATATGTATACACACACACACACATACATATATATATATATATATATATATATATACACACATATATATACACACATATACACACACACTTTTTTTTCCTTCATGACTAATGTGGAGAACTAGTTCTTCATTCCTCATTGGAATTTAAGCCAGTTCCCATTACTTTTTAGGCAGTTTCAAGAACAAAATGTTCTTCAATACACAGAATCAACATGCTTTTCTCAATAGAGCAATAAAGGTCTTTAACTTTATTCAAAGTTTTGGTTTTTCTTTTCCCTCTTGGATGGCTGATATTCTGCAGTGGAAGAAGTTTCTGGTGGCATGTGTTTTCCTTTACTCTTTGCCCACATTTGGCTTTTAGTTAAGATTTGGTTCCCTCTCCCCATGTCCCACTGCCAAAGTATTAGAAATTAGGTTGATATTTAAGATTATTCTCTCTTTTACCTTAATTTGATTATTATTTTTCAGTGACTGCTGGGAACTTCCTATCTACCTACATCTTCCTGGACAGAAATCAGTGGATCTTCCCTCCTGTTAATTACTTACTTCTTCCTCAGTCCTGAAGCATTTTCTTACTCTGACTTATGCAAATTCTTGAGAGCAGAATAATCTTGCCAAAACTTTGGATTCAAATTTCTCTAATGATTAATCTTGTGTACCTACTTGTATGATTTATAAATGATATCATACTTAGTAATTTATAATTCTAAAAGACATTTTAAATTGAGGAAAGAATGTGTTTTATATTTTTATCTCTCTTAATATTCAAACATTTAGGATGAATTTAAGCTAACAGTAGTTCAATTTACTGTCCTATCCATATGCATAAGTCTCCTAGGTTCTTCAGATACTGGCTAGAAGGTTATGGACAAGCTCACACAATAACATTTTTAATATTTAATCACATTGTAGACTATATGATGTCAGCTTTTTACTTGTCACTGCATCATCTGGCAATCAATCATTTCTTGTACATTTGGCTAGACTTAGAAAAATGAGGCCAACTTCACAAATGATATATGAGGTGATGGTGAGAGTTTAAAACTATTTCTGTATATTAACAATAACAGTTGACCTCTCTAAATAAAAAGATAAGATTTCCTACACAGTGAACAATGAAAAATAATACAGTATGAGGTCACCCTTCCAAAAACCATTAAGGAAATACAAAGGGTACCTCTGAATATTTTATTGAATATATAAAGGTGTTTATATATAATACATGTGTAACATGCAGAACACACAAGATTCTTCTTTAGGAATTATTCTATTGATATGCTATTTATTTTATCTGGCCTCTCTGCCTAGAAATATTCAGTAAAGATATTACCTATTTCTTTTGTGCTTGGCTTTTGGCCCACACATTAGATTAAACATTAAGTAAAAATTATCTGTTTACCTTAAGCATAATGATAGATAATGTACATATGTGTCCTCCTTTGCTCACACATAATATAGGTACTTTGGTTATGTCTAATTGAAAATATCTTTGCTTAGTTAAACACAGACACTTGCAAAAGAATCTGTGTGCTCATGTGGTCATACCAAAAGCAAAATTCTATGCAATGGATACTATGGAATGTTATCTTACATTCACTCCATTTTTTAACCCATCCAGGGAATTGACAAAATACTGTGAAAGAAGTATCTTTGGAAAAGTCTCTTGATTTGCTTATCTTCAAATTTCATTTTTAAATAACTTCTTGCATTAGAATATCAAGGGCTCTTCTTTTGTCTTCCACAATGATTCCATATTGACCTGACAGTTTCAGTGCCATAGATACTATAGAATTGTAATAACCAGATTATTAACTATAGTCATTGACCACATCCAAGGGCCACTGTGCTGTCCTGTGCTACCATGTCTGTCTATAGCCAGGGTTCTGTCACCTTTCCTAAGATTGCAGGTGTCTTCATTGGGTAATGGAAGGGTACTGAGTTAAGTCACAAAGGGGGTTACACCTCCTACTTAGTCAGTGGGTAGAGTAGTGTGCTCAAGAAGGGATGCTTTCTCAAGGTGAAAGTTAGATGACCAGTGGTTCTTACTCTGATGAAAGCTAAAGATCAGGTGGAAAATGACTAAACTTCCTCATGACTTTTGTTTTGGTTGTAATCTAGTTCTGAACTTCTGGATAGAGTCTCCTCCCTTGGGAAAATTTACTAAGGTCTTGGGATGCTGTGTGGAAATATTTCCACACCTGATCATTTGCATTTGTTCTCTAGTCCACTACAATCTGTGGTGACTCCTCTCACATGATCAGCATGGACTTCAAAGCACTCCTTGTCACCTTATACAACACATTCCCATAAAACTCTTCTATGGACTGTTAGAGTCCAAGTAACAACAACAACAAAGGACATAGATTTTTCAGTAGTCAGACCCTTTAATAGGCAAATAGATAAGATATAGTATTTGATATGCACGTACCTGTTACATATAGTATTTGCATTCCTTGCGCCAGAAAGGAACAAAGACAAGGAAATAAAAACAAAACAAGTCCTCAGTTTACATCAGAAAAAGAGTGAATGATTTTGTGTGGCCATCCTATAGGAAATCCTCCTCCTCTGAAAGCAAGTGGTAAACATTCTGAGTCTTTATTATTGTTAACTCTATCATTGTACACTCCTGCTGCTATTGACACTATATCAGTCCTTGCAATCCCTCAAGTAAACTAATTCCTGTCTTTGCTTGTTTGCTGTGGGGAAAGAAATTCACTGCATTTACTAGAGAATTGATATTTCTTGCAAGAGTGGGGAATGGGGAAGGGAATGTAAACCTCCTGGGTTTTGGCTATAGGAGAAAATTTTTCAGATTGATTGCTCCATGTTTAACTCCTCTCTCATAATAAATAATTTACTATTTTTTTTCCTTTGTCGTCTGTCAAATAATGTATCCTACAATGTCCCTCTTCATTTATACTGGACAGACTGGGACTTTGTACTTCAAGTAGTTTTGAAATTATATCTGATCCTATAAACATAAAGAAACACAAAGACAGTTTCACATTTTGTTTTATCCTGTTATTATCTATGCTTCATTCATACAAACACCCATACTGCAAGGAAACAGAACAGAATGTAAATTAAGTAAAATGCCATAATTATACTTAAGATTTTGTATCATTTAAAGGTTCATGTCAAATCAGTGGGGAAAATGATTCTCCAGTTATTTTATAACAGGTGTTATAACAATGACTAAATAATTTGGGGAACAAATATTTTTAAGTCCATATTGAAAATGACATAAAACAGAACTTAATTACAAATATTTAAAATATTTAAATGCAAAAAAAAAAATAAAACTGAAAGGTACTAGAGAAGGCATAGCTAAATATTTATAAACTCACTTTAATGAAAGTGTATTAGGGTATTTAAAAAAAAATTCCTGCCATAATATACTGTCTCAAATTCAGAATTTTAAAACAACACCCTTTCATTAAATCAACATTTTGTAGGTCAGAAGTTTGAGCACAGTCTGACTTGGCTGGGCCTCTGGGTAGAATCCCACAAGGCAGTGTCTGGCTATCTGCAGTGCTGCTTTCCTTTTTGGAGGCTGTGAAGTGAATTTGTGTCTAAGGTCATTCTGCCTGTTGGCCTTAATTGCTTCCATGGAGTTATAAGACAGAGCCCGCATCCTTGATGGCTGTCATACAGATTGGTCTTTGTTCCTAAAGGCTTCCCACATTCCCGCTCATCCTTCCATATGTCCCTATACCTCAAGGGGTGGTAGGTTGCCCTTTTCTTACACTAAACTTCTCTGACTTTTCTATCTAACTGTAGCCAGAGAAAACTCTTCTCCTATTTAAGGATTCACATGGTTAGATTGGACATACGCAGATAGTCTCCCTATTTTATGATGATTACTCTTCATTGGATCTCTGAAGTCACTTCTACCATGTAAGCTAATGTTTACAGTATCCAGAGATTAGGGTGTGGATATCTTTAAGGAGTCAATTAGCTTACTATAGAAAGTATTCTAATTAAGATACGAAAATAGAGACCAATATGTGTTTTATTATGTAAAACTTTATATCTACTTTGCCTCCAAATCATGATAACCAAAGCCAATGCCAATCTGAGAAAATGAATCATGTGTTTAACAAATGACCAATATTATTAATCTGTGGAGAACTCTTACAAACCAAGCGAAGATCAGATGCAATCTAAGGATTGGGGGGAATTGTTTTCATTTCTAAATTTAAAAAAGCAATGTATAGGATGTCAGCTAAGATTTCTACCTATGATTTAAACTTATTCTTCAGTATATAACATTTTTTCATTTTAGAATAATAAAATATCAGTTACCTTACCTTGAAAGTCTCATAAAATAGGACTGTTATTTTTAAAGTGACATACTTTAGATTTCTGATTAGTAAATGCATTACATTATAAAAATATGATCTATAGGATACAATAGAAATAAGAATACAGATAATGTTCATGTACGAATAGTTTGAGATCATATTGTCAGTGTTCTTTACATGCTGTTTTTATAAGCTTGAACCACACATTACAGGTATTGGAATGCCTTACAAATATTTCTTGTGCACTATGTGTTAAACCATGGGAAACAACTTAGGATGTATTAATGAAAAAGACCTTCCTATGGGGAGCTCACATTCTGTTATAATATAGAAAAGTGCTTTTGATATATTATATAAGAATAATTGTAAAATGGCAGTTGCTCTATGAGTCTTGTTTGTGGTATGTTTCAAAAAATGGAAATATAATCACTGCACATTTCACAATATATTTTTCCAGCTGGATTTTATTTCTATTTGAATTTTACTTTATGAATGTTCTTATTAAGAATCTATTTGCTTGTCTAAGGTTGTGGTGCATGTTCTATAATCCCAACTACTTGAGAGATTTAGGCAGAAGTGTCCAAAGTTCAAGACCTGTCCCCAAAAAAGGAGTAGAGAGATTGGGAATGTAGCCAAGAGCAGAGTACTCCAATATCCCTGTATTCAATCCTGTGTATCTCTCTGTGTGTCTCTGTGTCTCTGTCTGTCTGTCTGTCTGTCTGTCTGTCTGTCTCTCTCTCTCTCTCTCTCTCTCTCTCTCTCTCTCACACACACACACACACACATACACCTAAAATAAATATCTATTTGCTCCTAAATGTTTGCTCACTGTGTTCTAGGTAAGAGGAATTACAGTCAGAATGTATGAGTAGTTTTGAGCTTCAAATAGGTATTGCCATGTGACCTCCAGAAAAATGTGTCAAAGTTTCTACTGTCATAAGTCCTGTATGCTTGAGCCTATTTCACTTGCTCTTAAACTGACTCCATCATCTACTGATAGAGGGGTGGTTTCTGTTTACTATATATATAAAATTTACCTACTTTTTTCTTTTGTAGTGTGTTATAAAACAATGGTAGGGCTTACAACTCATGGCATTTCAGATTTAAATGTAAACCCAATAACTCATAAATTGTAGTGCTATACTGTGAATATTAGTCATAATTACCCTAAAAGCTATTTAATGCTGATATGACTGGGTTTGAAGTAGCAATGGAACACTATGTGCTCAATGTTGACATAGATTGCTGATTAAGTACCTGAGAAAAATCCCACTTTCCATGAGTTTAGTCAAGAGTCAGAAACACAATTTCCTTTAATTGTTATGTATCAGTAGATTTTTTTCCTATATCTAAAAATGATATAAGAAAAAGAGAACTTATATCCTAATTTAAAATAACAAAAGAACTTTTAAAACAGGGAAAGACATTTAGGAAACAAAACTTACTTTCCATTTTTTAATAATGCTCACATAAAACACATTATATGTAATTACATATTATATAAACATATATAATGTAACATATGTAATTTATATTTAAGAAACAGTTAAATATTGCAAGTTAGTTTTTAGACTATCTTAGAGTTTAGGGGAAAAAAAGCAAGATGCTAAAACAGGAATCAGAGGAAATGTTCCAAGCATAACACGGATGAGAACATTTTGGTAACCAGTAGCTTGCTTCATTACTGATCCATTGGGAATCTTGTGGGTGCCACTCACATAGAGGAATTTTGTATTAAACTGCAAAGCCACAGTCTAGTAAAGAAGCTTAAATGTTGTTAGATTTAGGAAAAAAATGCCAAAATGCCTTTCTAAATTTTAATTTTATATAAGCAATAAATACTTCATTAATATAAGCATATTGCAATTATTGCCTTGTATGTTTTATCAGGACATCCTACTATAAATGGTATCCACAAATTTTGTTCTACTGATAGCAATGAATTTGTTTATCTGTGGTTAAGCAATGAAAAATACAGAGAACTAAAAGTCTAGTGGATAACATTTGCTATAGTTTCATAGAATCAGAATTATGAACATAATTTAAAGTCCCATAATTCATCTTTTTGCATACCCTTGGTTGACACCTAATAGGTATTTTATAGGTATTTACCTGAAGTTGCTGTAGGAGTATCCTTAACCCAAGTTAGAGAACAAATGCAGTAGGTTTTTTTGTTGTTATTTTTTGTTCCTTCAATATTTTTATGCAGTTGATACCAAAAATCACAATTATTTTTGATAAAACACATCTTTCTGAATATTTCAGCAGTTGCTGAGATTTTCAGGCACAGAAACTGCAAGGATAGAAGGCCCATGTTGTGAATAAAATCTGTTGTTCATAGTCTCCGAAGAATGTTCTGCATTTAAATATTTTAGAGCTGTATAAGATTTAGCCGGATTTGTAGACCCATCATGTCAAGTTCTTATTTCAAGTTTCAGAGCAAGCTGACCTTTATAAAACATATTTAATACATCTGTATATACTGCCAAAGATGAAGTGTTTCTTGTTGAAAAGAGAGATCTCAGAGGAAGGTATCTTCGGTCTTCTGCTGCTTCCCTTTGGGGGTGAAGTGTGACACACTTTTTAACCTTGGCAGATTATTTTAATTCTGCAAGAATACAAAGTAGATAAATGAACTGGGTTGCATGCTGAAATTTCACATTTCTAAATTCTAGTTTCAACCATTTCTCTAGGATTTTAATATAACTTCTGCCAGAATACTTAACCTTAATGTCTTTGGTGTCCTGATCTTTAAAAAACCTGGAGTAGAAATGCCTCTTTTTAAGCAGGCTTGATTATTCAACATGGAAATAATGTACATTGACATGTTTTTATGTTACTATCCAATCTGTATTTGACCTCCTTCTTTTATTGTGTCTGTGTAATTTTATTTTTTAACTCAGATCTGATCCTCTGTATTCTGAAACATCACAAGACTGTGCTTTGGTTCTATATTTGTCCATTGTTCTGATTTACCTAGTGAGCCCTTTTAATTTGGAAATTTGCTTTCTTTGGTTCTGGGACTTTTTCTTGACAATTTCATTGATGATTTTTCTCTCTTTTTTTTGTTTTTAATTTTTTTAAAGTTATTTCTCCCCTTTCTACATTTTTTATTGGTGTGTTATAGTCATACATAATGATTCGATTTGTTGTTATATGTTTGCACATGCACATACACACAAGGTAACTTTATAATTTCACTAGTATCTGTATTTGTCTTTCTTTTAATCTGTTTGTGTAAATCTTTACTTATTCTTAAAACAGTCTTTGAGAATGAACACTGGGAGTCAGCTTCTGGTGAGAGGTAATTCTCTTTAGTAAATACCAGGTCAGGAATTCACAAAGTCCTTCGGTCAGCAGTATTTACATCACTAGGAGACTTGTTAGAAATACAGATTTGGGGGGTACTACTTCCAACCTATTAAATCAGAAAAGCTAGGAAAATTACTCATACATCTGGGTATTACCAAGCCCTCTGGCCATTCTGGTATACTCTGAAGTTTGAGAAGATTAAGTAACTCCTACTTAGTTGGAATGAAGTAAACTGATGTTGATTGGGCAGATGCAGAATCAGTCACTGCAGTGGGTGCTCCAACTAAATTACCTCATAAAAATTCTAACAGCATATAAAACTATATCATTATCAGTCTCCTCTTTTAACGAGATTCATGCCTTTGGGCAAGTTATTTAACTGTTCTGTTCCTAAGTTAATTTATCTATAAAATAGATAAAGTAGAAGAACCTGCCACTTAGAGTTCTTAGGAGGATTAAATGGGCAAATGTATGAAAAATCCTAGAACACATGCAATTTCTACATGTGTTTGCTTTCAACATTACTGCTTATCAACTATAACTATTCAATTACTATTGATTATGAGTATTACAGAAACCTGAACAAATTACCAGATGAAATGCAGCTAGAATAGTGATTAATTCCTGAAGGAATATTGGTTTTCTTTTTGTAAATTTCTCCTCTTTCATTATGTTCAGCAATGATACTTGTGTCATATACTTTGTCTTTTATATACATGTATTTTCACATATTTTCCCTCATCTTGGGTTATTCAACACTGCTATGATAGATTGGCTTCCTTATATTAGCAACATAGGAAGAGCTGGTGCTTCACGCTTCCCGGTATCTGATATGGAACTTAGAAACATGTTAGGTATTCAATAAATACTTATTGACAGATAAAGAGGAATAGGATTATATTCGAATCTTAATTCTAATAAAATGTATTCAGTCTCAAAATGCTAATGAAATCAGAGATTACAGAAATGATATTAAAGACTATCTATTTTTTTTCCTTTATTTTTGATAGGCATACATCAGAATAGCTTAGGTGTACAAAGGGCTAAAAATCAACATGGTATCCAAGAAATGCCTTCTACTTATCAACGTGCAGCCTCTGAAAGTGATAGAAAAACATGCAAACGTTCATAGGTTTTACTATTTGTGTTAGTCAACTTTTTGTCACTGTGACCTAAGTATCTGGCAAAAACAACTTAGAGGAGGAAAAATTTATTTTGGGCTCATGATTTCAGAGGTTCCGTTCATGGTTAGCCAACTCCACTCTTCTGAGCCCAAGAGGAGGCAAAGCATCATGGTAGAAATGTTTGGTGTGAAGGAAAGCTATTTAGCTTGTGGTAGTCAGGAAGCAGAGAAAGTCAACAAGGAGCCATGACAAAATATAATACCTAGGGGCACAGCCCTAGTGGCATGCTTCCTGTAGTCACACCTCAGCTGTCTCCAGTGACCACTCAGTAATCTTTTCAAATTATTAATTCATCAAAATGGATTACTCCACTGATGAGGTCATAGCTCTAATAGTCTAATCATTTAACCACTGAACAATCCTACATTACCTCCTAATTTTTTTGTGTGTGAGACACCACCTATCTAAACCATAACACTAATTTTAAAATGATATTTAAGTAGTTGAACAAAGAAAATGCTTTTTACCTCAAAGAAGTATGAAAAATAATGTCGTCCCTGAGACTAACTAAATTATTTTTAATATACTGTATGTAGATTTCATTTTGGACAATTGACAACTGCAAGGAACAGAATTGTTCAACAAAAAATATTTTCATTATTTAAAAGAAAACAAGTGCTTTGATACACAAAATTCAATTCATAAGATTATGACTTTTCTGTGGATACATGATCACATAATAATTCCCATTAAGCTAATTATATTAAATGTTTGTATTAACAATTATTCACTGAACTATATGCATGTGGTACTCTACTCTTCTTTGGGTGTGGGAGGATCTGAGAGTCTGCTCTTAAGAGGTGAATAAAGTAGTACACAATGTAACCACTGCCTAAATTGAAGGATGGCCCTGGGATTGGAAGGTGGTGGTAGGGCAGTGAGATACAGGAGCCTGAATATGCAAATAGAGAAGCCAGACCATTTATGACCTATGGCTTCTTCAGCACCCATCCTAGGAAATCATACCACAAACTCTGCAGCCCTTGGCTCTGGGTGATCAAGACCTGCAGGCCATTTTCAGATCAATGACTGCCAGTTTCCCTATTCTAGCCTCCATGTCCTTGCAGGACCAACCAGAGAAAGACAAATATGCTTCCCAAACAAATCTCAGAAGTTGCTCTGCTTCCAGTTATCCCACCTCTGTCTTCCCTGTGCTAACAGTCTCCCATCAGAGCCTTTCCTCTTTCACTGTCACCCTTTGCTGTTCCCCTACCTACCAGTGGGTCCATGCCAAGCAAGCGACAATGTCTGACTCCCTTGCAGAAGCCAACTACAAACAAATAGCTCGGTTTATTCACATGCAGGTGGACTTTATTTCCACAAAGAGTTCAGAAGTAGAATTGCTGAGCTTGATAAGTGAGTGGATAAGGAGATTGAAGGGGAAAAAAAAGAGTCAGTAATAGCTTTTTTTTTGGTTTAAGTTCAAAGTGTCAGTGACAGAAAGTAAGAATCTAGAAAGCAATATTGGTTTTGGCATCAAGGGGATACATTTTGTTTTGAGTATTTTTCGTTCAGGACAATTGGGGAATGTGTAGGCAGAACTATCTAGTCAGAAGTTTAGAAAGTAGGACTTGAACCAAGAAGTACAGTCAGATCTAGAAATGTTGTTTTGAAAAATATTTCCTATAAAACTGATAATTGAAAACCAAATTTTTAAAGGTAAGTTTCAATAGGAACATGTAGAAAGGAGAAGAATATTGTAAAATATGTTCACGTATTGACTCATGTATTCATTAAAAATTCCCAGGCACAGCTGGGTCCCTGTCCATTGTGTCTATCACTAAGCAAGGATGGGCAGAAAAATTGTCTGCATTTAAACATGCTTGAAAAGGAAGAAACACAAGGCAAAGGCAATAAGAACATATCATCAAAATATGAAAACAAACAAAAATGTAAGAATACACAAGAAGGCAGTGATGGAATCTCTGGAAGAAGTGACTTTTATGAAGGAAGAAGTGTTTAACATTCATTGCATGCTGCAAATGCTCCAGGGTGATGATGACTTTAAAGGGAACTTGGGATTGATGTCCCAGCATCATTGGAGATATTCAGTAAAGAGTATTATTAGAGTTTTTAGGGTGAGAAAAATATCATTACGTATAAGAAGTAAATGTACAGTATTCACCCAAGAGGAAAATGGAAAAGAGCCTGAAGAGTTAGGACAGTCAAGGACAAAGTTCTTCCGGAGAGGTAAGGCTTGAAATTACAGGCTGAAAGGAAAGATCAACTAGAGAATGAGAAATTGGTTGTCATTAGAAAAATCATAAAGTACACCTGGTAATTCAGGATGGGCAAGAGGGTTTCAAAATAAGAATGCAAGGAGGAAAAAAACTGTTTCTTAGAAAGAGTAGAAGAGGAATGCATGAAGATGCACATGTATTTTTAAAGTGAAGAATAGGAACATTGAAGTTATTCTCACAAATTAATTTCATTCACTTAAAAATGTGTGAGAGAGAAGAAGGTCCAGAATGTGTGGAAGTCAGAAAAATTTCACTTAGGTGGATATTAGGAAAATAATGGCTAAGTAATTGTTGAGAAATAATGGTGAAGAAGCATGAGCAAAACATTTGGGTGCAACCATAGCAAAAAGGAAAGAAATATGGAAGAAGATTATAGCAACTTGCAGCTGTCTCTTGTAAAGAATAGAAGTCAGAGGAGATTTTATGAAACATCATATAATTGAGATGGAGCAAATTTGAGCAGATGAGAAATTAAGGTGAGAAAGAAGTTGGGGGACACTTCACATTCATAATCTTAGGACTACCTGTTTAGTGATAAAGAAACTGGTTTGGAAAGCTTTAAATAGCTTGCCTGGATTGTTAAAGTGAAGATTCAGATCCCTGTTTCTGAGAGCCTGCATTTCTAAACAAGTCCAAAGCTATCAGTGAGAATTTAATTTTGTCCAAAATCACAGTTGACATATATGCATTTGAGAGACATCACTATGTGTCTGACTTTTGCCTCTGAGTTGATGACTGGCAAGAAAGTATAGTAACACAAACAGAAGAAGAACGTGTACATTCCTGGACTTTATTGAAGTAGCCAACCATAGAAAGTAAGCTTGAAGGGAACCAGTAACATCTAAAACCTACTATCTCCTTTTATACAGGAAGGGATAAGGATCTAATTGTCACAACGGCAATCATAAGGCAGTCTCTAAGTTTATCTCTGCTGGTGAAATTCTTGAAGTGAGATGAAAATGGATGTTACCATGGTTACTGATTGATTTACATTAAGGTTAAACCAATTCTGTGAACTTTCACACATTCTTACAGGTTTTTCAATATGACTATTTCTGGTAACTAAAGGACCACTGTATTATTTTCAGAATTAGAATTTTTTATTTGTTTCTCCTTTAGTATACAGGCATTTGTATAACAGTAACTTTTTTGATGAGCATGATTATTTCTTTAAGTTTTATCAATTATGGTAGCAGAATATCAACTTCAAAAATTTTTGACAGTGTCACTCATAAAAAAGACATTGGAGAGTAATTCACACATTTGTAGTTTTAGATTTTTGTTGCCATCTATTTCAATACAGCATTAAGCATTTTTATAAAATCGTGTTCCAATAATTTGGAGATGTATTTTTCAGAACAGTGATGTTCGTGAGTCAATCTGTTGAGGATAAAGATGTACAAATTTTGGATTGAGAGGCATAAACCCTATTCCTAAAAGCTATTTATCGTGGGTTTTCCATAAAAAATGTTGTAATCACTATTTTATAGCTTTTTAATGGGACACAACTTTATTAAGAGGTTTTGATACTTTAGAATTTACAAGCGCAATTTAAATACAGGTATATATTAAGTTACAAGGATAGAAAAGGCACCATTACAAACAGGTTAAAATACAAAATTTACCAGAACTTTTACCAGAACTTAGTCTTATGTACATGATACTTGTTGTGAACAGTTTTTTTTTTTTATGGTAGGACTCTATATCATAATGGACACACACATATCATAATTTGATCAGTCTTATTCCCTGCCTTCCCTACCTTCTCCTGCCCCTTCTTCCTTCTCCCCCTAATCTGCTTCTTCTACTATACTGATTGTTATCATTAACTTTTAATTAGTACATTATGTATGTAAATATATTCATTGTGGTATATCCATGCATATTCAGATTTTATTCCTCAGTAGTCCCCACATTATCATCAACATATTTCAAAAATTTCTAATTACACAGTTTGTTATGTAGTAGATTTCAAGTAACTTTCAAGTATACAATAAAAAACACACAAAAATCCCTACGAGGTTAGTGGTTTGATTTGGTGTTACTTAATTCTGAGTAGATTTTAGACTGTAGAAGACAGATGTTGTCATTTTCTGTTGTTATTTTTACTTCTCCTAAAATGTACTTATGTGTTAATGCATAGTAAGAAGTTAGAAATTCAGATAAATTTGAGTCCCCTTGAAAATAGACTTCACAAACATGTTCCTAAATTATATGAGACCAAATTAAACCATAGAGTGACATAAGCTACTTTTAATAATACTAGTTCTATTGTTTGATTTAGATGTGATTAACACACCATAAGTTAATCTTTTTGATGCCTTTTAAAATATCCAGTTCTTTTTGTTTGTGTTTTCATAGTTATATAAGCACTAATTTTTTAAAGAGAGAGAAAGAGAAGAGAGTGGGGGGGGGGACGGGGAGGGAGAGAAGGAGAGAGAGAGGAGAGAGAGAGAGAGAGAGAGAGAGAGAGAATTTTTAAACATTTATTTTTCAGTTTTTGGTGGACATAGCATCTTTATTTATTTTTATGTGGTGCTGAGGATTGAACCCAGCGCCCCACGCATGCCAGGTGAGCACGTTACCGCTTTAGCCACATCCCTAGCCCAAGTACCAATTTTTAATATAATATTTTATCACCTAAAAAGTAACCCTGTAGTGATTAGCAGTTATTTTCTAACACACTGTATTCCATGAAATCCATCAATACACTTTCTATTTATTTAGCAGTAATTTCTCTTTCACACTGAAGAAACAATCTATGTAAGTGTAAGATGACACAGCATGTTGTATCCTCTTATCAGTCTGCTAGAGTTTGGGAGAACTGGGAGAGTGGAGAGTCCCCTGATGACACAGAATGACGGCTGACATTTCAGGCAATTAATTCTCCATTCTTGCCAGAAATTGAAAACAAACAGGACCAAAGATGGACAATCTTCCCATATGCAATGACAGTTCCTATATATTACCTACTCTACTTCCACATACAAGCTTTTACCAGAACTTAATCTTGTGGCACTGATACTTAGGATCACTGTCTTACTCCAAGTGCTAGACAGCTTGCTGAAAATCAGGGATGCTTTTATAGAAAGCAAGGAAAGATGAACATTGGGAGATAAGTAAGATTTTGTGCCATAGTGTTATACCCACTTGAATTTCCTTAAAGCTTCTTGAAATAGGGTCTAGAACACCTAAAAGAAAATGCACAGAAGAGGTTATAGATTGAATGTTAGCCTTTCATTGTTGTGACCAAAATACCAAACAACAGCATCTGAGAGGAAGAGAAGTTTATTTGGGGTTCCTAGTTTCAGAGGTTCAATCTGTGACCAACTAACTTCATTGGTATGGCCCCAAGGTGAGGCAGAACATCCTGGAAGGAGGGTATGGTGGAGAAAACTATTCATGACATTTGGAAAGGAGAGAAAGAGAAATAAAGGATCCAAAGGGAAAAATAAAATCCCCAAGGGCATGCCTCAGAGACCCACCTCATCCAGCCATGTACCACCAGCCATGATTATCAGGAAGTTAGCCCATACAAACGTGGGTGGACTGATTAGATTACAGGGGCATTAAATAGGGGTTAAAAAAAAAAAAAGAAGAAACCAGAAGATGCAGGGCTGGGGTTGTGTCTCAGTGGTAGAGCACTGGCCCAGCATGTGTGAGGCGCTGGGTTCAAATCTCAGTACCACATAAAAATAAATAAATAAAATAAAGGTATAAGAAATTATATATATATATATATATATATATATATATATATATATATATATATAAAGTCAATGTAAGAAAGCAGAATATAAAGTTAGTGAGGGAAGACCATATTTGTTTTATTTATTACTTCAAACACCCATTCCAATATAGTAATAGTATCTTGTAAATAATTGCTCATAAATATTTTTTTAAAAATCAATTAGTTATTGCCATTTTATATCACATTATAAAACAAATTTATATAGTTTAATCATGGGATGGGTTGATAGATTAGCTATCATTGCCTGACATTGCACCTTTCCCTGTGTTTTAGATCTGCTTTGTCAGAAATTATCTAAACATTGAAAGACACTGAGAAGGTTTGGATATTATTGAGTTAAGGCAAAAATCTAACAACAAACAGTCTATCCAGTGATTATTTTCTATTGCAGCATTTAGATATTCATTAGTTATTTATTGAGAATTTGGAATATGCTAAGTTTCACTGAAGCAGTCTACATTTTTTTTTCCAAAAGCATTGCCTGCAATTATAATAAGAGCTGTGTTTCCAAGATGATAAGCTTGACACTCTTGAAAGAACTGAGTTCAAAAAAATTTTTTAGCATTATTTACATTTTTCCTAAATGGATAAGAAGTAATCTGGTTTTTCAAGAAAGTGTTTCTGATAACCTAGGCCAAAATTGTTCATATATTACATAAAATTTACATATTTTGTCAAATCTTAGGTATCCTAAAATTTATTGACAGAAAACTCCAGAAATTGGCATGTCTGATAAATAATGCATAGTTTTAATGTAGCATTTAATAAACTAAGTGCTATGGGTTTTCACTACTTAAAATTAATCATAATATATTAGAGATATAAAGCTAGATTTTAATTTGTTTATTATTATGGTTGACTTATTTAAAATTGAGGGTGTATTCTTATCTCTGCTTTGTGAATTTGAAAATTTGTGTTTCTTTCTAGCAAACTAAATTGGAATCCCCTAAGTCTTTTCACACTTCTTTCTCATTAAAAGAGTCTCTATGTTACATCTATGGAGTAAGAGAGTTTGTCTCTAAAACTGAGATTTTTCACTTACTAGCTGGGCACCCTAGTATGCATTTGTTAAATTCTTTAATCAGTTTTTTACCAGTGTTATGTGGTTATTCCAAATATCTGGTGGGATTGCTATGGAGATAAAATGAGATGAGCTTAATTAAGCATTTAACATATTTCTTGGCAAACAGTATGTATTCAATAAATGTTAATTGTTTTTATCACCTAGAACCCATCAAATAAGGTGACAAAAGACATAAAATAAATGTGCAGACACATGATTCCCTAAACTTGAAAAGAATAATAAGCATATGTGTTTATTGAAATAGTACTTGCAATAATACTATACAATGACTATGTGTTGTGGCTCAATTTTACTTATACATAAAGTAGGAATATAAGCATAAGAATTAAGTGAGTTAATATGTAAAAATATACCAATGCCTGACAAGTACTATGCATTTGAAGAATGTCATCTATTAATATTATCCTATCATGGTAAATAATTGAAATTCAGAATTTAAGATTATGCTGAACTTTAATTCCAAAATATATTAGTGGCAAGGATTTTTAGAATTCATTCAGGCAACCATTAGTTTTCAGTCTCATATCTGAAAATAATATAGAAAATAATCTCTAACACAAGACTTTTGTGAGTATTCATTGACAATGCACAACATAAAAATGTAGTATCATCTTATCACAGCACTAATTATTCCTTGCCAAATAAGCATTATTTTTCAAACTCCACCAAATTATCTTTAAAACTATCCATAATTACTTAAAAGTACTTATAGTTATTTTAACTTATCTTTAGGATCATTTTATAACTTTAAGATTTCCAAGGTATTTGAACATTCAACTTCTTCTTCCCCCCCACCAAAAAAAAAAAAAAACTCTCAGCAAAATTCAAACACAGATGTACAGTATCCTCTTTTTGGGGGGGGGATCAAATCTTGTTTTATTAGGGAGTTAAAATTATATATAGTAGTTTGGTTAATTTTGACAAAATTATTCATACAAGTAATTTGATTTCAATCTCCTTTCCCCTCCCTTTTCCTGCCCTCTGCCCTTCCCCTTTTCTCTTTCCTTTTGTCTACTGATCTTCCTTTTATTCCTTTGTTTATTTTTTATTGGTAGTTTCTACATATGCATAAAAGGGAAATTCTCTTTGGTACATTTACATATGTATATAACATGATCTGTTAGATTCATCCTATATTTCTTTCCCTTTCTCTTCTTTCTTCCCTCCAGTTCTCCTACTCCACTGATCTTCCCTATTATTCTATCCAGTGCCCCACTACCGCCTTTCCCTTATTTTGAATTAGCAAAATGTTTAGAGAAAACATTGAGCCATTGGCTTATTTCACACAAGCATGATTTTTTAAATATATTTCTATTCACTTACTAGCAAATGCCATTATTTAATTCTTCTTTATGACTGAGTAAAACTCTATTGTGTATATAAACCACATTTTCTTACCCATTCATTTATATATATATATATATAACAGCAGAATGCATTACAATTCTTATTACACATATACAGCACAATTTTTCATATCTATGTTTGTCTATAAAGTAGGTTGACAACCCAGTTTGTGTCTTCATACATGTACTTTGAATAATGATGTCTGTCCCATTCTACCATCCTTGCTAATCCCCTGACCCTTCCCTTTCTCTCCCTCCCCTCTTCCCTCTCTGTAATTCATCTATTCCTTCCAAGTTCCTGTTCCCTATTCCACTATGAATCAGCCTCCTTATATCAAAGAAAACATTTGGCATTTGTTTTTTTGGAGATTGGCTAACTTCACTTAGCATTATCTTCTCTAACTCCATCCATTTACCTGCACATGCCATGATTTTATTCTCTTTTATTGCTGAGTAATATTCCATTGTGTATATATGCCACATTTTTAAATGGGCCAAGGACCTGAAGAGACACTTCTCAGAACATGATGTTCAATCAATTTACAAATACCTAAAAAAAATGTTCATCATCACTAGCAATTAAAGAAATGCAAATCAAAACTACTCTAAGATTTCATCTCACTCCAGTCAGAATGGCAGCTATTATGCATAAGAACAACAATAAGTGTTGGCAAGGATGTAGGGGGAAAAGTTGCAAGTTAGTGCAACCAATATGGAAAGCAGTATGGAGGTCTTGGAAAATTGGGAATGGAACCACCATTTGACTCAGCTATCCCTCTCCTTGGTTTATACCCAAAGGACTTAAAAACAGCATACTACAGGGACACAGTCACATCAATGTTAATAGCAGCACAAGTCACTTTAGCTAAACTGAGGAACCCATCCATTCATCTATTGATGGGCATCTGGGTTGATTCTATAATCTGGCTACTATGAATTATGTTGCTATAAAAATGGTAGTGGCTATATTGCTACAGTATGCCAATTTTGTTCTTTTGGATAGACACAAAGGAGTAGGGAAAGCTGGATCATATGATGTCTCCATTCCTAGTGTTTTGAGGAATCTGCACACTGCTTTCCAAAGTGGTTGCACTAATTTGCAATCCTACCAACAATGTATAAGTGTACATTTTCCCCCTCATTCTTGCCAACACTTATTATTATTTTATTCTTGATAATTGCCATTCTGTTTGGAGTGAGATAAAATCTTATTGTAGCTCTGATTTTCATTTCCCTGATTGCTAAAAATGTTGAACATCTTTTTTCCCTCTTATGTTTATTGGCCATTTGTGTTTCTTCTTTCTGAGAAATTTCTGTTTAGTTCTTTTGCTAATTTAATGATTGGGTTATTTAGGGGGGTTTGGACATTAATTTTTGAGTTTTTAATATATCCTAGATTTATGGGGGTGATGACTAGCATTTCATTGGGGGTTCTTCTTCCTGTCCAGGAGGATGTAAGCTACCCTAAAACTTAAAGTCTCAAATAATCACTGAAAAAGAAAACATAAATAGCCAGAAATATATTTACAATAGTGAAGCCCCTGTTAGATCTAGTCCACATGGGTACTGGAACTAGACAAATAAAAGAGGGCCCTGGTGGTTTATTTAAGGAGGTACATCAAAGGCAGGAATAAGGTTTCAAGGGTAGAGTCTTGCATCATGACATCTGCTAGTCAGCAGGTTGATTGTCATCTTCTCGGATCACAGGGATCTCAGGTGCTATGCTGGTTCTTTGGCAGAGGTTGAGAGGGAAGTTCACCTGCATCAGGTGATCAATCCCTGTGGGGAGTTCCACAGGAAGTTCCTAATTCCAGACTTATCCCTAGGATGCACAACATAGTCCACACAGCCCATAAATGGCTCCTGACACTAGATATTAATCCCCTGCCAAGGAGTAACAGGCAAAGATTTTTTTCTCATTCCATAGACTCTCTGTTCACTTTCTTAATCATTTACTTTGATGTGCAGAAGCTTTTTAATGTGATGACATTCTACTTATTGATTCTTAGTTTCATTTCTAGAGCTTTAGTGGTCTTGTTGAAGATGCCACTATCTGAATCTGTTTGATGGAGTGTTGATTCTGTGTTTTCTTTTAGGAATTGCAAGATTTCTGTTCTAATTCCTAAGTCTTTGATCCATTTTAATTTGACTTATGTAGAGTGATATTTAGGTATATAATTTCATTTAGTACATGTATATATAAAATTTTCCTAGCACCATTTGTTATAAAGGGTGTCTTTTCTTTAACATATAATTTTTTTATTTTTATTTTTTATTCTAATTTGTTATATATGACAGCAGAATGCATTACTCCCTTTTGCCCCATCTAGAGTTTGTCTCATCTTCCCATGCTCCCCCTCCCAAACCCACTATGAATCAGCCTCCTTATATCAGAGAAAACATTTGGCATTTGGTTTCTTGGAATTGGCTAACTTCACTTAGCATTGTATTCTCCAGTTCTATCCACTGACATGCAAATGTTATGATTTTATTATCTTTTATTACTGAGTAATATTCCATTGTGTATATATACAACATTTTCTTTATCCATTTATTTACTGATGGGCATTTAGATTGGTTTCATAGTTTAGCAATTGTGAATTGGGCCGCAATAAACATTGATGTGGCTGGGTCCCTGTAGTATGCTCTTTTTAAGTCCTTTGAGTATAAACTGAGGAGTGGGATAGCTGGGTCAAATGGTGGTTCCATTTCAAGTTTTCCAAGAAATATTCATACTGCTTTCCATATTGGCTATGCCATTTTGCAGTCCCACCAGGAATGTAAAAGTGTGCCCTTTTCCCCACATCCTTGCCAGCACTTATTGTTGTTTGTATTCTTAATACCTGCCATTCTGACTGGAGTGAGATGAAATCTTAGTTTTGATTTTCATTTCTCTAATTGTTAGAGATGTTGAACATTTTTTAAATATATTTGTTGATTGATTGTATATTCACCTTCTGATAGGTTTTCTCTCTCCTTCTCGTCATTAGAATAGTTAAGTGTTTTACAATTTTATTTATTTTTTTTAAAAGAACCAACATTTTGTTTTGTCAATTTTTTCAATTATTTCTTTTGTTTCAGTTTCACTGATTTCAGCTCTGATTTTAATGATTTCCTGTCTTCTACTGCTTTTGGTATTGATTTGTTCTTTTTCTAGGGCTTTGAGATGCAATGTTAGGTCATTTATTTGTTGACTTTTTCTTCTTTTAAGACATTAACTCCATGCAATGAACTTTCCTCTTAGCACTGCCTTCATAGTGTCCCAGAGATTTCGATATGTTGTATCAGTATTCTCATTCATCTCTAAGAATCTTTTAATTTCCTCCTTGATGTCTTTTGCAACCCATTGTTCATTCACTAGCATATTATTTACTCTGCAGGTGTTGGAGTATCTTTTATTTTTTATTTTATCATTGATCTCTAATTTCATTCCATTGTGATCTGATATAATGCAGTATAGTATCTCTACTTTTTTATATTCACTGAGAGATGCTTTGGGGAATAATATATGATATATTTTAGAGAAGGATCCATGTGCTGCTGAGAAGAAAGTGTATTTGCTCACTGAAGGATGAAATATTTTATATATGTCAGTTAAGTATAAGTTATTGGTTATATTATTGTGTTCTATAGTTTCTTTTTTTAGCTTTTTTTTTTTAAGATCTATCCAGTGGTGAAAGATGCATGTTAAAGTTACTCACAATTATCGTTTTGTGATCTGACTGATTCTTGAACTTAAAAAGATTGTGTTTGATGAACATAGATGCACCATTGTTTAGGACATATAAATTTATTATTGTTCTGCCTTGTCGATGAATGGTTCCCTTAAGCAGTATGATTAACTTTGGCTTGAAGTCTACTTTATTTGACATGAGGATGGAAACCCCTGCTTGCTTACAAAGTCCATGTGACTGGTATGTTTTTTCCCAAACTTTCACATTCAGTCTGTGTATGTCTTTTCCTATGAGATGAGTCTCTTGGAAGCAGCATATTGTCAGGTCTTTTTTTTTTTTAATCCAAACTGCAGTCTGTGTCTTTTGATTGGTGAGTTTAGGCTATTAACATTCAGGGTTATCATTGAGACATAATTTTTACACCCAGTCATTTTGTTTAATTTTGGTATTTAACTTGACTTGGTTTCTCCTTTGATTAGTTTTCACTGTAGTGTAATATATCCCTTTGGTGATTTTCATTGTTGTTTTTCAATTCTTCTTCATAGAATATTTTGCCAAGGATATTCTATAGTGCTGGCTTTCGAGTTGTATATTCTTTTAACTTTTGTTTATAATGGAAGGTTTTTATTTCATCATCAAATCTAAAGCTTAATTTTGCTGGATATAAGGTTCTTGGTTGGCATCTATTTTCTTTGAGAGCTTGATATATGTTGTTCAAGGATCTTCTAGCTTTCAGGGTCTGGGTTGAAAAATCTGTACACAATCTAATTGGTTTCCCTCTATATGTAATCTGATTACTTTCTCTCATGGCTTTTAATATTCTCTCCTTATTCTGTATGTTAGGCATTTTCATTATAATGTGGGTTGGTGTGGATATGTTGTGATTTTGTTCATTTGGCATCCTGTAAGACTCTTGAATTTGGTTTTCTAATTCATTCTTCATGTTTAAAATTTTTTCTTATATTATTTCATTGATTAGATTGCTCATTCCTTTGGTTTGGAACTATTCCTTCCTTTATCCCAATAACTCTTAAATTTGGTCTTTTTATGGTATCCCATATTTCTTGAATGTTCTGCTCATTATTTCTTACCATTTTCACTGTGTAGTCTACATTCTTTTCAAGATTATATATTTTGTCTTCATTGTCTGAGGTCCTATCTTCCAAGTGATCTAATTTGTTGGATGCCTTCAGTTGAACTTTTCATTTGGTTTATTGTTTCTTTCATTTCAAGAAATGTTTCTTTCATTTCTGTTTTGTTGTCGTTGTTTTGACCTCTATCTCCCTATTGAAGTAATCATTTGCTTCCTGTATTTTTTATGTAGCTTTTTGTTAAAAATGATCTTTTGGTGGCTGTATTTTCTCTTTTATATCATTCTTTAGTTTGTAGATCATTTTAATTATGTACATCCTGAACTCCTTCTCTTCTCATTTCTTTCTGCTGTGCTGGCCATGAATTTTAATAATGTGGCATCTTGATTTGTTTGGGACACTTTCTTCCCTTGTCTTTTCATATTGCTTTTGTGTCTTCCCTTCAAGCACTGTAAATCCTAAGCATTACTAATTTTACACTATAGGCTTATAGTGCCCCTGTAGGGATCCACTATCTCTCCTTTGAGGTGACAGACAATTTTATCCAGATCCCAATATAAACAATATACACCTTAAAAACAAATGTTTGCTATTAAGACATTTACAGTTTGGTCACACTGTACATAAATGGTGAATTCAATTATTATTTACAGAATACTCAGTATGTTTGTAAAAGGGTTTACAGTTTCTGATGGAGGATATAGAACTAGGGGTAAGGAGTAGGATGATATGCTGAAGAGGTAGGAGTTGAGGATGTAGAATTGTTATATCTTAGGAAATGTGAAAGAGAAATCTAAAGAGGAAGATTAGTAGCAGGAGAAGGGAGAGAAAGTTAGGAGAAGGGAGAGAAAGTAATTTTGGGTAGACAGGTAAGTGGGAAAGATAGTAGAGTACATAAAGCAAACACACATATATATTAAGAAAGATAAAAAATGTTAAAATAGAATAAATTGGTGGGAAAAATATAAAAAAAAGAATAATAAAAAGAATATATAACAAAACTATAATATACTAGTCAGGCATCCTAGTCCTTAAAATCCTAATTCATGCAAAATACTTGACTTCACATATGTTGGGAATATGAGGGTGGGAGAATGGAGAGAGAGAGGAAAAAAAAGAAAATCTTGAAGGAAGACACAGGGCTTGTTTTGATTGAAGATCCATGTCTTTCCTGCTTCCTTTTTCATCTAATAGGTGGGGTCATCTGTTGTTAACTGGTATCTCTGTCCTCAGGATGGTGAATGTAACAGGGGTGTCACTGTGCTGGGTTGGTGCCTACTGGGAAGAGAGGGAAATTAGAAGCTGGATACCTGGAAGATGTTGGTGAAGGTGACCCAAGATGGAGGTGCCTGCTTTTAGATATGGGGTGTTGGGTCAGGTGATGACTTTGGATGATGAGTTCAGAGACAAGCTCTGTGGCTTGCAGTGTTGGCTGACTTGAGAGCCTGCATGAAGTTCCTTGGTGCAGGCAGGCTACTGCAAGTAGAGGACTATGTCTGCTGCTAATGATTCCCAAGGTGGTGGCCACCAGGGGAACCTCATGTTGGTAGATGGGGATCCACACAGGAGTGGTAGCAGGAATTCCTGGATGGGAAGCTGTGGGGTGTCCTGAGTGGGAGTGGCATGGGTGATTTTTGCTTGGTGGGTGGCTGAATGTTCTGAGTGTGTGTTGATGGTCCCTCAAGTACCCAGTAATCCTGCGTGGGCAAGTAGTTCGGAGACCTACTTTGATGCTGAGTCCTGGATCACTGGATGGGCACAGTGGCCATGATGCCCATGCAGGAGCAGGAATATTGCTCACAGAGAAGCAGTATTTTCACTACTTGAGTCCCAGGTCACCAAGCAACATAGAATGCTGCCTTCCTCAGGCCCCCCATTTGGATCCTCCTCTAACATATAATTTTGACACCTTTGCCAAGTATTAGATGACCGTGCATTTTTCTCTGAATCTTCTGTTTCATTTGTCTTCATGCCTGTATTGATGCCATCCTGGTTTTGCTATATTTGAGGTCAGACACTGCAATGCATACTGTGTCACCTTTCTCATTCAAAATTGCTTTGACCATTATGGGTCTCTTATTCTTCCAAATTAATTTAAGAACTATTTTTTCCACTTTTGTAATGAATTTCATTGGTACTTTGATGGTTATTTCATTGATTCTGTATATTACTTTTGGTAGTATGTCTATTTTGAAAATATTGATTCTGCCTATCCAAAAACATGGGAGGTTTTTCCAACTTCTGAGGTCATCCTCAATTTCTTTCTTCAGTGTTTCATAATTTTCACTGTATAGATCTTTTACTACCTTGGTTAGAACTTAATTTCCAGGTTTGTTTTTGAGGATATTGTTAAAGGGATGGTTTTATTTAAAACTATTAGTTTACAATTATTGATCTTGTATCCTGCTACTTTGCTAAATTTATTTATCAACTGTAGGTGTCTTCTGGTGGAATTTTTTGGGTCTTCTAGATATAATATTTTATCATCAGCAAACAGTGGTAGTTTGACTTTTTCTTTTCACTATTTGTAAATCTTTAATTTCATCCTCTTGTCTGATTGCTCTGACTAGAGTTTGAAGAACCACATGAAATAGAAGTGGTTAACGTGGGCATTATTTTCTTGTTCCTGATTTTAGAGAAAAAGCTTTCAGGTTTTTCCATTCAATATAATGTTGACTTGGGTTTGTAATATCTAGTCTTTGTAATGTTAAAGTAATTTTCTTCTATCTGTAGTTTTTCCAGAATTTTAACATGAATGATTGCTGTATTCTGCTAAAGGCCTTTTCTATGTCTATTGAGTTTATCATATGGTTCTTGTTTTTAATTCTATTTATGTGGCAAATTACATTTATTGACTTGCATATTTTCAACCAAACTTGTATGCCTGGGATGAATCCCTCTTTGTCATGATGTATCATTTTCACATTTTTTAATGTGGCATGCTAATATTTTAGTAAGGATTTTTGCATCTATGTTCAGCAGGGAGATTGGCCTGTAGTTTTCTATCCAAGATGTGTCTTTATCTGGTTTTGGTATCAGGGATATACTGACCTCATAGAATGCATTTGGGAGTGTTCCTTCACTTTCAATTACATAGAATAATTTGAAGAAGACTGGTGTTAATTTTTCTGTAAAGATCTAGTAGAACTCAGAGAACCCATCTGGTCCTGAGCTTTTCTTTGTTGGTAGGCTTTTAAATGCTATGATTTCATTAGATGATAATAGTCTATTTAGGTTTTCTGTATCTTTCTAGTTCAATTTGAGTAGGTCATATGTGTTTAGAAATTTGTCAATTTGCAGTTTCTTGGTGTATACATTTTCAAAATGACCCTCTGGATTTCAGAAGTATCTGTGGTGATATCTCCTTTTTACCTCTAATTTTGTTGATTTGGGTCTTTCTGTCTTCCACCTCCCTCCCCCACCCAAGTTAGTTTGGCTAGGGTTTTTCAATCTTACTTGTTGGATGAACCAACTCTTTGTTGCATTGATCCTGTATATTTTTTCATTCTAATTTCATCATTTTCAGTTTTGATCTTTATTATTTTCCCTCTTGAACTGAGTTTGAAGTTAGTCTGATCTTTTTCTAAGGCCTCATGGTGGAGCACAAGCTTATTTATTTGGGATCTCTATGTTTTTTAATATGGTCACTCAATGCAATAAATTTTCCTCTTAGTTCGGTTTTCATATTGTTCCAGAGATTTTGATATGTTGTGTTTGTTTTCATTTGTTTGCAATAATTTATTAATTTCTTCTCTCATTTATTCTTGATCTATTATTTATTTTAATGAGTATTCTTTAACCCTCATATGTTTATAGGATTTTTATTATTATGCTCTTACCGTTAATTTCTAGTTTCATTACATAATTATCCAAGAGGTTGCAGGAAAATACCTCTTTTTTTTTATTTGCTAGGATTAACATTGTGACATAAAATATGATCTGTTTTGGAAAGGTTCAGTAAATTGTTGAGAAGAAGATAAATCCAGCCATTTTCAGAGTGGAATATTCTGTAGATGTATATTATGTTCACTTGACATAATATAAAATTGTATAGGTTGCTGTTAATATTATAATATTATTTAGGTTGGCTATATTTGTATAGATTTTATGCTTTGATGAGCCATTTATTGGTTAAATGGGTATGTTGAAGTCATCGAGAATTATTGTATTGTGATGTAACTGGGGTTTAATGTAGGGTATTTTTTTTTAAGTTATCGGGCATGCTGTCATTTGGGGCATATATATTTACTATTGTTATAGCTTCTTCTTGCATTTTCCCATTTATTGGGATATAATGTCCTTCTTTGTCTATTTTGATTGGTTTTCTGCTTGAAATCATCTTTTTCAGATATAAGAATAGCTACTCTGGCTTGTTTATGGACTCTATTTTCATGGAATGTTTTATTCTATTTTCTTTAGGCTATGAGTCTCTTTGCCTGTGAAATCAGACTCTTATAGTCAGCATATAATTAAATCTTGTCTTTTGATCCATTCTGCTAATCTATGTCTTTTAATTGGGGAGTTGAAATCATTTATATTCACTGTTATGGATATGTGTTTGTGTTTGGTTTACTACCACTTGGATTTTTTTGTTCTGTTTAATTCTCATTTAGACAATTTAGATAATTAGTCTTCTTTTGATGTGTACCTATTTGGAAGTTTGGAGATTTGTCTGTTGGTTTCTCTGAAGTTTTTCTTTGAGAACTTGTGCTGGCTTGGTTGTCATGAATTCTTTTAGTTTATCTTTGTCATGGAAATTATATTATTTCCTCTTGGTTGGGAATTGTTTTTAGAGTATGAAAAATATCTCATTCCAGTTTCTCCTTGATTTTAGTGTTTGAATTGAGAAGTCATAAGTGAGAGCCTTATTTGTTTGCCTCTAAATATGAACTGATGTTTCTCTCTTATGGCATTTAATATTCTTTATTTTCTGTGTTAGGCATTTTGATTATGATGTGTCTTAGAAAGCTTCTTTTCTGACCAGGTCTATTTTAGGTCCTTAATTCTCCTTTTGAGGATGTCTATCTCCTTTCTGATATGGAAAAAGTTTTCTGTAATTATCTCATTGAAAACATTCTTAATGCCTTTAACTTCTATCCTAATGTTTCTTAGATTTGACCTCTTGTTGGTTTTCCAGAGTTCCTATATATCCTGATCATGTTCTATTTTTCCCCTCCTTTGTTGTACTCTTTATACTCAAATTCATTTATCCTGTCTTCAATGTCTGAGGTTCTGTCTTCAGGCACTAACGTTCTGTTCTATTTTCTATGAAATCTAATGTGCTGATGAAGCTTTTAGATGAATTTTTAATTTGAATCATTGTGTCTTTCATTTCCAGGAGTTCTAGTTGTTTCTTTTCAATATTTCTATTTCTTTATTATAATGGTCTTTCAACTCCTGGATTTGCACTCTTAATTCATTTTTTAGATCTTCTTTTAAAAGTTCATTGAACTTTTTAATAATCAGGGTTTTTTTTCATAAGCTTTCTCTGGAATTTTATCTTCTTCTATATAATTAGGATCCTTTCTTGGAGGATTATGAATTTTGGGAGGAGATTTTTTTTTTTTGTCTGTTTTCTCATGTTTTCAGAGGTCCTGGATTTGGTGCATCAATTGAGATGGATTTGCCTTCCTCCTCTATATGTGTCTCCTTATATGTGTAGTTCTTTCTAGACGTATTCTAGGATTTCTCTGTTTTTAGTATATGAATAGATGTCAAGGGAGGGGATCTGAGTTCCCTTCTGGTGGTTTCTCCCTTGGCCCCGATTTTGCATTTGGGAATTTTGTTTACCCAACTCTTTCTGTTGAAGTAAAGTTTAGGCTTGGTGGGGCTAGATCATAGTGTGGGATGAAACTTGCTGTTGCTTAGATGAGTTGTGTTTCTCAGCAGGAAGATCTCTACTCTGTCATCTTAAAGTGTCTAGTCACTTTTTACCCCTCTCAGAGGGGGCGGCCAAGAATAGCACTAATGTCAATGGCAGTTGTTCAGAATGGAGATAAATATCCAGTCTCTAATTTGACACTGTTTGCCACCTATATAGTAATGGTGGAGTCAGCATTTAAAATTAGTACTAGCAATATAAAACTGCAGTAGATAAGGCATTTAACATCAGGTACCTACCATATTATCCACTCTTTTAATAATCATAACAACATGAGTGGAGTATGAATTACATAAATTATATAATTCTATTATTTAGAAGAATTACAGTTTCTTAAGCAAAGAAAAAAAAGGTGTGAAGGTGAGATAAAGTTTGAAATATTTTTAAAAAGTTATCAAAGGAGAGGCAGGTGGTAAGTAGCAGATGTTGGCTATAAATAAGAAGGAATACAAGATTTACAGAAAGTAATAAAATAAAGGAAGAGTAGACCTGGGAATAGGAAAACGTCACTGTTACTGTGGAAAGAGAGTGATGAAGGGAAATAAGAAAATGCAAACCAAGGTATGGACAAACCAGCAACTACAAGATCAAAATATTTCAAACCCACATATACTTGAAACCTACCTAAGACAAATCAAGGCTAAATAATAAACAGGTACAGAAGGAAGAAGTTAATGTGAAGATAAACTTATATAAATATATATGTATATATTATTGAAAACTTGTTTGCATAGTGAATCTATCCACACAAACACATTACATACATGCACCAAAAAAACAGACATTATGGGGAAAAAATAAAAATTAATACTTTACAAGGAAATTGTGTTTAAAAATTTTTAAATGTTAAAATTTTAAAGAAAAAGAAAAATAATAGATTAAAATGAGAGTATGAAGAAAAGAAAAGCAATAGTAATGAAGAAAGGAAAATTTTTTTTTTAATTTAAAATCTTGCTGAAGAATAAAGGGCTTATTAATACCATGATTGTCAAATCTATTGTTGGAGATGGATTTTCATTGTCTTATATTTGGCTTTGGACCCTTGGGTTGAGGGTTAAGGTTGTAATCTAATTCCTCTGTGTTCTTCTTTTAGCTGCCAGACTATGTGGCTAGGAGGCAAAGCTGGTTCTAGTATCACTCAGCTTCCAGGCTCACAGTGACACTGATGATGAGAATGAATCAAGGCCAAGTTTGGGTCCCCCAGATGTTGAAAATTAAACACAAGTTCCCTTTCCCCAGATGTTGAAAATTAAACACCTGGGAAACACCAAGGCAAACATATAAAGCAAGTTTTATTTAAAGGATAGAGCAGAGATAGACTTCTTCACAGACAAGGGGCCCCAGAGCTGCCTGTCCAAGGAAGTGGAGGTGTCTTGCCCCTTTCAAACTTTTTAGATTTCAGATGTTTTCATGCTCTCTCCTCCTCTTATCTTATTGACAAAATTTTAGAAAGAAGCCTTCCAGGGATGCCTCTTTGTGTCTGCCCAAATGGGCAGGAAAGGAACCAACCAGGAGGTAACTGGTTAACAACTCTTACAACTCCCTTCAGGGAGGAAGGTATTTTTGGCAACAAGTAGAGGAGTGGGAAATGTCCTTTAAGGTATTGTTACCGCTGTTGACTGAGGATGAGTCCTTGCTTCCCCAGTATTGAAGTATAACACCAGAGAAGCATGCTGAGGCAAGTTTAGAGTAGAAATTAGAAGTTTATTAAAGGACAGCAGAAAAGACTTCTCCCAGAGGAAGAAGGGGACCCAAGAGATGGAATCCATGGAAGTGCTGTTGTCTCTCCATTTTATAGTGATGGAATATAGGTGGGAAGGCTCGAAGGGTTGGGAAACTGGTGGGCCAAAGAATAATCTGGGCACTTCTGAGTCAGCATCTTCAAGTTTGCTGTTTATTAACATTTCTCTGGGATGGGCTATATTTAAATCTGCTGGGGCTGTTCATTAACATTTCTTTGGGATGGACTTTGGCCTTGGGCTTTTTCCTGGACTTCATTAACATTCCAGGAGAGTTGCTCAACTTTTCTGGGAATTCATGCTCAACATGGCCTCCATTTAGATTTCACTCATTAGACCCAATTTACCTAACTACACTGACTACCTAATTTTAAATTTGGCTTCAGTATTCACATTTTATTTCCTCCTGAATCAGCCCTCTTCTTTCTGAACCAATCATTCATTACCTACACTAACTGCCATTCGTCTCCCAGCTTCACCAGGGTATGATGGGGTATCACAATTTGGATGTTGACAAATTGTGCCTTTCTGTGCTGGGGGTATTGCAGAGTCTGAAATTGGAGACAGCAGAAATTCAGTTTTAGTCTGGATGGAATTTTTGCACTCTGTGCATGGGTGTTTGAGAGTTGCTGTGCACACCCCATTGAAAGGGGGATGCCAGTCTCAGCAGGATGTCTGCATCTTTAGGGTCTCTGGTGAAATATAATTTTAGTGTATTAAGGACAAAACCTCTACAGGTTTCACTGATACCCATCTTGGGAATCAGGATCTGGTCCTTATTTCCAGGGTGTTGAATATTAAACATCTGAGAAATGCAGAGGTAAGCCTGGAAAACAAGTTTTATTTAAGGAACAACAGAATAGAGATTGTGGACTTCTTGAGAGAAGGGAACCCAGAGCTGGTGCTTTGGAGGTGGGAGGGGGGTCTGGTCCCTTTATAGATCTCAGGTTTCCTTTCCTCCTCCACCTCCTCCTATCTTTCCTAAGTGACCAAAAGGCAGGCATAAAGCTGCCCAGTAGCACCCCTCATTATCCTCAGAATCTGCCCAAAGTGCAGGAAAAGAGCCATGCAGGGGGTACTCATTAGCAACTTCTTAGTTGCAGGGAGCAATTCCCTGAAGGTGTTGGTAACTGGTTGAGAGCAGGGAAGTGCTCAGGAGGTGTGAGCATTCTGTTTCTTTTCCTTTGATAATTAGCTGCCATCTTTCCAACCTGATCATTTATTATCTCTGCTGACTACCTCTTCTTTGCCCCTGCCTCATCACTTTCACCACTATGAATATGAAGTATGGGGACTCTGCCCTAGATTGCTGATGCTCCTGTGTAGTTGCTGAAGCACCAGCCACAGTGGGAGATATGTATCTCCCTTGGGATCCAGAGCCTGAAGGGCAGAT
Source organism: Ictidomys tridecemlineatus (assembly GCF_052094955.1). Lineage (NCBI taxonomy): Eukaryota > Metazoa > Chordata > Mammalia > Rodentia > Sciuridae > Ictidomys > Ictidomys tridecemlineatus. The sequence continues at coordinate 152,357,539 of NC_135480.1, read as the reverse complement.
TTTTCTTTGTGCCTATTTCAGCCTCTCTGCTTCAGTTGCCTTCTGAGAATTTTTGGTTAGCTTCAGGCGTTTCTGATCTCCTGTCTCCTGTTTGGGAGATACCGTAGGCCATGGGAGTACAGTAGGGGCCACACAGGCCTGTGCTTTCCTCAGCTGCAGGAATATGGGAGGCAGCCACTTTGGTACCAAGAGCACACATTTTCCTGGCTGCAGAAATGCTATGTTTTCTCTGTCAGCTGGGCTTTAGTGGCAGACTACTCTGTCTAGAAGGGTGAGCACATGCTTTCCCTGGCAGTGGGGAGCACTGCCACGGTAGCTTTCCTCAGGAGCCTGGCAGCCATTTTCTATGCCCCAAATGCCTCTGCTCCCATGGGAGTTATTTTTTGGATTTTCTTTCATTAATTCACTTTCCCTACTTGTGCTATGTCTATTAAAATCAGACTTGCACTCTAATCCTCAGGTTACTCCAAGTCCATTCTTCTTTATTTTTCAATTTCTTTATCTGCCAGCCATGTCATCATTTTTCTGTCTATGCTAACCTTGGCTCTTTGCTACTGCTGCTGGCAGCAAGGATGGCGCCCAAGCTGGCACTTCTGTAATGTATTATTTCTTAGATTTGCACTTCTGACTTCTATGACTCTTCAGTTTTTCTGTTTGTTTTTTTTAACAGTTCAATATTAATCTTCAATTCATTCCTTTATTTACCACCTTGCTAAAAAGCCATCTTATGGATTTTTAAGTCTATCTTTGAGGAGCTGGCGGGATGTGCATCCTTCCTTTTGTCTGCCATCTTACCATTTCCAGTACTCCTTTTTTAACATCAAAGAAATCCCCATCTAAAAAGCCAATTCATGATTTTTTTTTCCAAATGCTGAATTGTATGTCCTAAATGTATTCACTAATAGCATTAGTTTATCTACAGAAATATTAACTCAGCTACAACTTTTCAAAATTTATGTAACAATTTAACTGTCATATAAACATAACTTTGAAGTACTCCTTCTTTGATGAGATAGATTTAGGATATTACAATTATTTAAAAGCACCAAAAATGTCTTTTAGGGTTTGCTTATTTGGCTTACCATAAGTGCTTTCTGAATAGCTGTGCCTCCCAAGAGAACTAGTTCATATTAGAGAAGTATGTCTGGTATAATTCACTTAGCTAGAATCTTATGTGGAATTAAACTTCATGAAATGCATCAAGGATAAAACTCTAACACAGTGCCAATGTCATTGACAGTTTAATCACTGGTCCTTCGTCATGAGTTTCTCCTGTAAAAATAGTTATTTAGAAATGTCATGTTAAAATTTTACTCTTTCCTCTTTAAACATATCCCAATACACAGTATCCTTGCCTGAATCAAGCTTCACAAATCATTTAAAAAGGTAAATTAAAGTTGGAGTGCTTAATATTTCTGCATTTGCTTTATATGCCTAAAATCTCCTCTCTGATTTGGATCTGGCCTTGAAGAACAAACTAGCCAATGCCTTCAATATCATTTCTAAAATTCCTGAATTTACATATGAACAAGGACTTATAATTTGTATTTCCACTATGTAATTGATGAAATAGTGTCAGTAATACAGAAGGGGATATCCTTTGTATTTAGTATTAATGTCTAAATATTCACTTTCAAATGCACATAAACATTCTAGATATAACTAGAGCACATAAATCTCTTTATGTGCTTTTTATTTTGAAATTATGTTATTTAGCTAAAAGCATTAATTTAATATTATAAACATGAAACACAGTGCCTGCAGGAGTAATCTAGCATCTGATAGTGCTAAGGGATGTTAAGAATATATTGTTGTTTCAGCATTATAATGTCAAAAGCTTAAAACCTACCTTTAAATTTTTAATAAAGGTGATAACAATTAAAAATAATAATTTGTATATCTAAGTTTATTCGACAATTAGTTTCAGTCAAATACTGATTCTAACATTTCAACCTTTTTTCATTTCACCAAAAATTCACTTGCTGCATTTTTTGATAAAAATGAGAGCAGGAAGGAAGTGCCCCTGTGACTCTTCCATGCACTTTTTGAGGTATAAGCATTTCGAATCACACCATGAGGAGCCTTAAGAAAAAATGTCCGTTATAGTTAGATACTATTCTACAAAAACAGAAGAAAAAAATTGAAGATTTAATCTTGGTCCTCCATGAAGAAGTTAGCAGTATTTGCAAACTCATTGCTATAACAAAGAAAATTTAAGAACTTAGTAATATTTATTGACTACTTAGTACCATTTTATCAAAATAAAATTTTGCAAAGGATTTAGTAACTATTAAATGTCACACACAATGGTAATTGAGTGATTTAATTTAAAGAGGATAATACCAGTGTCACACAACGTTTTTATTAAATCAAATATCCTAGACAATTTAGGATGAATAGCAAACTACAGAATATGATGAATTCTTCTTTTTTCATATTTTTAGTTATGCATGAACACAGTAACTTTATTTATTTTTTATGTGGTGCTGAGGATCAAATCCAGTGTCTCACAAGTACTAGTCAAGTGCTCTGCCACTGAGCCACAACTACAGCCCCTAACTGTGCAATCTTTAAAATGATAACATAGAGTCTCTACATTTAAGGAGAACTCTATATTATTACATTACTCAATGATTAATACAGATGAAGCAATTATGAAAATAGGATTACAGTATGATAAACACATTTGAGTGTATGCACATGAATGTGATTGCATGTGTATATGTATACAGATGGATGGAAGTATACTTGACACTGTCAAATGAATGTAAAAAAGAAGCTTCTCCAAAATAATATATGCAAAATACATTCTTCTTGAAAATATGTCCATCACCCATAGTTTTACAAGAAACAAAGAAGACACTAAAGATTGCTTGTTTGTCATTCTGCATTACAGAGCCCAAATTAAAGTAATTAATCTTAAATCACAATAATTTGATGTGAGCTGAGTAACTGATAATGCTATTGCAGACAAATATTATAGTCAAAACTGTCATGTTAAATGTACATTAATTACTCATATAATAAAATTTCTCATAATATTAAATCACTAACATTTTTTTGGTGTGTGAATTAAAGTTGAATGCCAGAACTAATAAAGAATGTTTCTGCTTATACTTTTCTAGGTCTCAGGGTGGCGAACTTTATCTTTGAATTCTTAACCTGTGAGTTTATGGTAAGATTATATTAATGTACCTAATTTTAATATTATTGTTTTTCTGTTACTCCTGTTTCATAGTGTTCAGTTTTAAAAAGTAAAGGAAGTTAGAATAATTCACTTGATGTGTTACCATAAATGTTGGGAAACTGTGCAATCTTTTTCTATCAAAATGTTCTTAGTTGTATAATAGTAATAGTTATTTGATATAGTCTTTGATGGGACTCAAATAAATTTGAAGGCATGATATTGCAAGATGAAGTTTTATACCACTGAAAAAAGTCCTCTGGGCATGAGTGACAATTTATATATTAAGTTGTTCATGGTACATTCTATGTGATGCCAGTAAATACATTCAATGAATTATTTAAGTAAAACGTATTTTATAATCTGTCAAAATTTATCAGAATTGGGTTTCTCTATGAAAGTCTGATGTTTGAGCTTTAGGGAGTTGAAAGGAAAGTATAAGTATGGAAATAAAATAAGAAATAGCAAATGATTTCTAAGGAATTTTTTTACTCATTCATTTGTTAATTTCTGTGGTTGAATTCATTCAATAGCATTTGATAAACATGTGTATTATAGTAATAATTGATTACTACAGAATATATATAAATATAAACTTCTTTGTGTTGTAAAACTGATGAAGTTAATTTTTAGCAAAACTTTCAGAATTTATCTGTTCCTTAAGGGTAAACATGATAAAGGTTTATCTTGTTATGAATACATAAAATCTAGGTGATATAGAAATTTGTGTCATGCATTTTATATTTGGGGAAATGTTGTATTCCTGGAAATAAAAAGGCAAGAGACCAAAAGTGTTTATTTTGGGCATGTGGCTTTATTGAACTGCATCTTCAAGATGTTTTAAATCATTGTAACCAACAGCTTCCTCTGGGAACTGTAAGGTATACTTTTTGGTTACATATTTCTGAAACATTCAACATAGCATAATAAACAAGTGCTATATGGAAGCAAGTGGATATTCTTTCAACATACTGGGAAGATTTTGCTGATATCTGAGGAAACTTTTATGAATTATTTGTGTATGAATAGAGTAATAATTTTACCCTGAAAAAGTATATTTTTAATTGTAAATTATATTTTACAAACATACCTATATAAACCTTCTTTTTGTATTTATTCTTTTTAGATATACATGACAGTAGAGTATATTTTGACATACATACATGGAGTATAACATTATAATTAGGATCCCGTTCTTATGGTTGTACACAATGTGGAGTTTCACTGATCATGTATTCATATATGAGTATATGAAAGTTATATCCAATTCATTCTACTGTCTTTTCTATTCCAAGTTCTCCTCCCTTCCCTTTTTATTCCCCTTTGTCTAATCCAGTGAACTGCTATTCTCTCCCCATCTCTACCCCCACCCTCCCCCATTATGAGTTAGCAATTACATATCAGAAATAACATTTGGCTTTGTTTTTTTGGTACTGGCTTATTTCACTTAGAATGATAATCTCCAGTTCTATCCATTTATCAACAAATGCCATAATTATTTAATTCTTCTTTATGGCTGAGTAATATTCTATAAAATATATATATGTGTGTGTGTGTGTGTGTGTGTGTGTGTGTGTATACACACACATACATACATTTTCTTTATCCATTTATCTTTTCAAGAGCACCTAGTTAGTTCCATAGTTTTGCTATTGTGATTTGGGCTGCTATAAACATTGATGTGGCTGCATCACTGTAGTATGTTAATTTCAAGTCCTTTTGGTATATACTAAGGTGTGGGATATATAGGTCAAATGGTGGTTCCATTCCAAGTTTTCTGAGTAATCTTCATCCTGCTTCCCAGAGTGTTTGCACCAATTTGCAGTCCTATCCGCAATGTATATTTACCTTTTTCTCCCACATCCTTGCCAACATTTGTTACTTGTATTCTTGTATTGCCATTCTGACTGGAGTGAGATGGAGTAGTTTGATTTGCATTTTTCTAATTGCTAGAGATGTTGAACATTTTTTCATATTTGTTGACCATTTGTAATTTTTCTGTTGATTTCCTGTCCTAAATGAACTTTCTTAAAGATTTATTTCAACTTATAGAATGGAACATTTTTTAAAAAAATTATCCTCATTATTACTGTATTTAATTTTCTTGTATAAACACAATGTTTACAGAAGATTATTAGTATCTTAGGTGTATGGTCTCAGCAAAATGTAAGAAAATGAACACATTCATATAACCAGTACTCATATAAACTTATTTTTTTTTTTAAAGTCTCTGTTATGCCCTTGACTGGTCTCAATATACTCCCAGAATATAAACAACATCTTAACCTCTAGAGGTATAATTTAGCTCCATTTTTACATTCTATAAATGAAATCACAGTAGATATTGCTTCCCATTTTTCAACATTTTGTTTGTAAGATTTTTGTGTGCAATGGTTAAACACTCATTTTCATTGTTGTATAATATTCACCTATGAGAGTATACCAAATTATTGAACCTTTCTACTATTGATCAGCATTTGAGTAGCTTTCAGACTTTTGAGTCTTAAGAATAGTGATGATATGGATAATCAGGAACATATCTTTTAGGAACACTTAAATGTACTTGACTGAGTGAATAGAAAATGTATTTATTCTTCTTTAACAAATACTGACACTTCCCAAAGTAGCTCTCAGTTTTTGAAAGCAAATTATGAGAGTTCATTTGCTTCGTAGTCAGTAACATTTAACATTTTTTGCCCTTGTAATTTTAGATTTTGATATGTGTATAGTGGTATTTTAACATCTAAAGACTAATATTATTAAAACTTGTTTTAATTCTTATTATCATGTCCTTTTGAAAGTGTCCTAAGTTTTGCTCTTCTTTACTGGACTGTCAACATTGGGTTGTAGGAAATGAATACACATACATACATACTCACAATGCAAATAAAACCTTAATCAAGTACATGCAATAATATTATGTAGTAAGTGCTGCATTTGACATGGCTTGTATATGTTTAGGCAATTTATTAAGCACAATATTTTCAAAGCAACAAATAAATTTTAACTATAATTGTATTTGAAAACCTAAAGGTTACCTTAATATGCTGAGTTTTTTCATGATCCTGTGGAATATTTTAATTGAAATTTTTGGTATGCTTAACACCATACGATGCAAATGATGCAAATAAATTATCACAGTCCATTCAAGGTTAAAGTTAAATCAATAATTACTGAATTTTTATTTCAAAATTGTGTCCACATAACTAATTTCAGTGTGTAAAACTTATAATGGACAATGCATAATACATGCATTAACCTAAGATACAGAAAATTGCTTATCTTAATAACTATATTAAAATACATATTTATATAAATATCTTTATATTTACATCTTTCATAATAAAATATTAATATATAAGCAGTGGGTGATTACTCTGTTTATTAAATATAATTATATTTAATTATCCATGAGAAAACACAACAGTGCTTCACATATCTGTTTTATGCCTTATAGGAAGGATGGTATAAAAATCAATATTCTTTCTTTATTAAAATTCTAAGTCAATTATGCAAATGTTTACTACATATTATATTGTCCTATTACGAATGGCATTTGGAATTGCATGATTTTCTTTTTAAAGCAATAATAATTTTGATTTAAATACATTCATTTTTATCCATAATAATTACAAATTTTGAAAGATATGATGAAACTTAATGGAATTAAATAACTATTTTTAAATGAAAGCAATCATTTCAATAGGCACATATCACATTTAGACTGTATCTTTTTCATCATTGTGTCCTATTATGATCCAAACCATGTCATGACCTCAGAGAAACCCATAACTAAAAATGAGGGAGTGCTATAGCAGTTTGGATGACATGTTATTTTTAATAATTATTATGGATCAAATCTTCACAATATCAAAAATATCTGATAAGGAAATTTTGGAATTTTTATATTAAAATTCTCAAGACTGAAGAAATAGGTATTTCATTTTATGCCATAGGTTTGGATATTAGAAGAGCATGTGTTTATTTTCATTTTAGGAAGCCAATTATGATAAAATACAGACTGCACTAATTAACAGTTAATTAGGTGGTTTTCATTTTTGCTGAGTTAGGAATCTCTGCAACAAAGGAAAACAGGAGAAATACAGAAATCTGTTCTGAAGGTTGACTCCAAGACTTTAAGTAGCATAATCATTCTGATCTCTGCTAGGCATTCCAAATAGCTAAATATGCATTTGTAAAGTACAGCATAGTTTGCAAAACTAAAATTTCAGTATATATTTTTTGTGTTTCTGAAGGTACGTGATAGTTAAGGAGAAAAATCCACTTCAGAGACACAGACCGCATATGTTGGTTATATGTGCCAGTTAAATATTCTACAGCTCATTTTCACAGTGATGACAGAGCATTGGGACAAATAAATGTCAAATATGCAACCAATACCCTACATGAAGGAGAATAATAGAAATGCATAATTTGAACCCAGACTTAAAATACTGACTTACATGATAAAGTTCTAATCTGAAGGCATGAGCATCCATTGAAAGGCACACACACACACCCACACAAAAAAAGAAAAGTATAATATGGGACCAAAAAAACAAAAAGTTTTTGTTAGTATGAATAAAGTTTCTGTTAATATAAATTGAAGTTTGTTAATATAAATGAAGTTGTTGAACGCAAAAATTTCCATTGTTTTTTTTAAAATTCCTATTCAAGAATGTATCAGTTACATTGATCTGATTGATTTGTTTAAGTCAGGTGTTTTGTTATTTTGCTTTTTGTTTTCTGAAAAGTAGAAATATCTTCCAGCATTTGCCACAATATCTTGCAGTAGCAGGTGGTTTCTATATTTGGCTAGCTGGAAAACTATATATAAACTAAAGAAAAGATGTTGTATTTATTTTGCTCAGTTAAATACTTTTTTTTCTCAGACACAGTCTTTTTCCAACCCTGCACCCATGGTAACAAATATTTCTTAGAAAGCATTTACGATGTGTTGAGAAGCTGCCTGATTTACACTACAATGGTGGAACAGATAAGGTTTTACTTTATTGATTCTACAGTCTATGGGAAAACCTAAAATTATTAAGCAAATGCATACAAAAAATAGATCTCAATTTTGACAAAGTTATGAAGTAAAGCATTTTCAAATATAGGTTAATTTGGACAGGAGAATACTTACTGAAGATAAGTCCTTTCTGAGGATTTGATATTAAATTTCTTACTTTAAAAGGGAGAGTTGACCACATGAGGGAATGGGGAGAGGTGGGATGTAAAGAAGTTTTCGAGGCTCTGAGAAAAAGGGTAACTCATAGCTTCAATGAAGTGAAAGACTGTTAAAGTAGCTGAGGAGCTATGTGCAGAGGATAACAGTGACAAGGGATGAGGCAGGCTTTGATGGGCATCAGGACATGCGATACCAAATATGGGAGCTTGGTATGTTAAATCCATGAGCTGAAGAGTTTCAGAGACAGTATGTGACCTTTGCCTGAAGCAGGTCATAAAACCTTCATGAGGGATGTTTCATCATCTTTGTCTCTGAATATGAAAGGACACAGGACTGAAAGAAGGTGCTGTGCTAAAATTTCCCAAGTTGACCACACCTACCTCAGACCAGGTCCTTTTACATCTCTCTATACTTCATCTCACATGAAACACTCAGGTTTAATCACTTAAATAAGTCTTCATTTCTTTAGGCTCCCATAGCATGTTAAACTTATATTAAATAAATTTGTATGGTTTTCTTTTGGTGATATGTGTTTTAATCAGATTTTTCACTTCTGTGACTAAAAGATCCAACCAGAACAACTGTAAAGAAGGAAAAAGTTTATTTGGGGGCTCATAGTTTCAGAAGTCTCAGTCCATAAGCAGCTGACTTCATCCCTTAGGGCTCAAGGTGAGGCTGAACATCATGGTGTAGGAGTGTAGCAGAGGGAAATAGCTCACATGATGATCAGACAGGAGACAGAGACTCCACCCACCACATACAAAATATACACCCCAAGGATCCACCTCTTCCAGCCACACCCTACCCACCTTCAGGTACCACTCAGTTTATCCCATCAGGGGATTAATCCACTGATTCATTTAAGACTCTTAAAACCCAATCATTTCTCCTTTAAACCTTCTTTTAAAAAATATTTTTTTTTAGCTGTATTTGGACACAAAAGTATTGTACCTTTTATTATTATTATTATTATTTATTTTTATGTGGTGCTGAGGATTGAACCCAGGGCCTCACACATGCTAGGCTGGCTCTCTTCCACCGAGCCACAAACCCAGCCCCTCCTTTTTTTTTTTTTTTGCATGTCTCACACATGCACTTTCAGAATACCACCTCACATCCAAGCTGTAACAATCTGTCTTTTTTAAAAGCAAACCAGCCAAGAACTAAGGAAGATAAAAGAAAAAAATATTTTTCTTCCTCTGCAATTCAAACCATAATAAAAATATTGGATTTTATTATAAATACCAAGGGAAGCCATTGAATGCTTTTAAACAACAGTGTGTGATATAGTTATTTGTATTTTATGATAAGTCATCTGTGGAGAATGATTTAGTGGGGAGTCAGACTAGAAGTAGGAAGATCTTTGGAAGGAGGCAGATGATCACTTCTAAGAAAGAGAAATGTTGTCCTGATCCAGAATGCAGACACTGAGATGGATTTTCTATCTATTTTAGAAGCAGAGTCCAAATGACTTGATAACTGATTGCATATAGAGGGTGAGAGAAAAGAGACAACAGACATGACTAGGCTTGAGCATGTCATTGCAGAGCACTGTCATTGCAGAGCACCGTCATTGATAACTGCATTGGGCAAGAAGGGGTTCCAAAGCAGGCTATAGTCAGAATAATTCCATCTGGGATTTAAAACAACAACCAAAAAAAGAAAAGAAAAAGAAAAAGAACAGTCTTTCCTCTTTGTAGTCAGAGTATGATCTTCAGTTCTTCTGATGAACACCAGATTGAGATTTAGAAATAATAATTCATCCTTACACCAAATTACCTGGCAAAGCACTGTGCTGGAAATAATGGTCCTGGTCTGGTATTTGTAGAAATATATATGAATTGAAGTCACAAAGATATGCGGAACCCAGGATGCTGTGGAAAATTATATGCTGGTATTAAATATATGTTTGATTTCAATCATTCTGGGGATTTTGGAATGAGTCTATAGTGATTTCTGGGCAGTCACTGAAAGGAAATGGTAGCAAAAACTGGAGTACATTAGACAAATAAGCGGGAAAGTTGGAAAAGATTATTCAATGTGTACATAATTTCAAACTCTAACTGACCTTCCCATGACCAATTATAAGCAAAAGAAGAAACAGTGAGGGATTGGGAATTCACTGCTTTAAGTGGAAATTGGAAGAACTCCCCAAACTCTGTCATTGCAATTATTTCCTCAAGAAAATGGCACCTCTCAACTTAAGGAAATCTGATAGAGGAGAAATGAAAACAGAATTTTTCCTCTTTTTATCAACTTTCCAAGAAGCTTCAGTAAAGTAAAATTTGCTGTTGCTCATACCTGATTGTCTGTGGTGGGACAACTGATTGCCCTGAGGTTTATTTGGAGAGTGCATTTCTTTCTCTCTTTTATTAAATTTATTAACATAGATATGTCATAGTATCATATTCTGATCATTTTTTAACAAAATTCACCTGAAAAATGAATGACCCTAGAAATTTTTCTATGCTATTCAAACCATCTTTTTCCTAAGCAGTATAAGATATTTTATGCTTACATAATAGAATAAGCTTAATGTGTCCTTCTAAAAGAAGAGGGAATTGTAGGACCATCACATAGGGCAGATCTGAATTTTGGTTCAGCATATCCCTAACAATAATCTCTAGATCAACATATGGTATTTAGCCATGATAAACTGATAACCAAACACTTGACTATTAATTGGCTTCTCATTTAAGAAGTTCACTATACCCATGATAACCATAATATATGACAGTTGCAAAAGAATTATGGTATGATAAAACCAGTGAAATAAAAACTAATCTATATTTGAGCTTTTATCTATGAGTTTTATGCAGATTAAATATTAAATCTCAGATTCAAATAAATAGGGTGATTATAGTTCTTTGAAATCTATTGTTAAAATTTTATGACCATATATTCTGTGAGTTTGTTTTGATATGAAATTATTTCAAAAATGCAAATATATTATCTTTAATGTAAAACACTCTAGAATATGTATTTGTTTTAATTATTGCCTTTTATTCCCATCTGGTAAATTACAAGGAGAGATATTGTCATTATGAACCCCTCTTTATCTTGAATTGAATATAAAAGAGAAAGTCTTTTCTTTCATTTTGCTATTCAAAGAGGTAATACATATTTTCTATTCAAAGGAATGAATATGTTTTTATTGAAAGAAATACATTTTAGAGTTGGATTGTGAAGACTCCTATAAGCTTAATGTAAGCTCATGCATATATTAGCCCACATGTAAATTATTTTAAGACAGTATAATGTCATCAATGAGAACTTGGCATAGAAATTCTGCTGGATCCCTAGCACTTTTGCCATGTGTGTGCCATTTTAAAAAGAATGGGAAGGAAAAGGCTAAAGAAGTGGACAAGAATTTGTCATTCTCTCCCAAATAAATGGCAACTTTGGACAAATTTAATAATTATTGAATTTTGAGTTCTATTTTGAATATTTAAACAGATTAAAACAGAGTATATGTTTATATTAATGAAATAGAGAGAATGACAGAAATTACAGGTGCTCTAAATTTAAAGGGTATATTTAGGATCTATCCTCCCACTATCTGCCTTCACTTTGAAAACACCAGTTAACAGTATTTGTGAAACACTGGAAAATGGTAAGCTGTCTGGATGTCTATCATTTGGGGACAACACTAGTTTTCTTATTTAAATGTGGGTTTTTTTAATTGAGATTTTTGTCCCAGCTATAAATATCTGTGAAGTGAATGTACCCAATGTAGACCCAATCCCTGAAAATATTGTATGAAAAACAGTGGTCAAGAGTAGTGACTTAATTTAATAAATCTGTGAAACAAAAGTGTTAAGTACTAAAGTATACTTCTCTCTTATTATAAATGATCATGTTTATAATCAACAGACACCTACATTCAAACAGACATATTTTGAGTTTTGTTTGAATTATGCATATGTAAAAGATTTTAATATGCCCCTTATTAATAAAGTTATTTTTCTGTGTTTACAGAATCAGTATGTCTACCAGGATATAAATGTGTTATTAGAGATGCCTTTACTATGAATCAGTTTATAGTGAGTCTCCTTAAAATAGCACAGTAAGATGTTTATCATTGTGAATATTGATTTTTTAAAAATTTCACAAATATATTTTTCCAGAAATAACCTATACACATTTACTTATATATTTAAACACATTTCTTAATTTAGTCATTGAAGTAAGATTCTTCAAAGTATTCATAAATTTTAATTATATTTATGAATTTTCATAGTTCTGTAGAAGCATAATTAAATAAAGAAGGCAATTATTCTCTAATGTAAATTTCAAGTGTGATGAGTAATATATTATATCAAAGGCTTACGAAGCAGAACTGTATTCCATATGATTGCTAGAGCATTTGCCCATGTATGAAATAGAGATATGACTGCAAATTTTTAAGGTCAAATCATTGCATCAGGAAAAGACTGAATAGAAATTAAGGGTAAAATTTCACATATTTGAGAGGGACTTTATTGTCTTTAAGAAATCAAAGAAGGATGTACTTTTTAAACTTGGTATCAAATTTCTAAAGTAAAATAAAGGTACCCACTATCTTTGCTAAAGTCACATAATCAAAGCACTGACTAGTTCAATATTTTATTTTAAACTTTCGGAAATAATTTTGGTAGATAGTAGACATATAAGAAATTCAAAGATATCATGCCTATTCTGAAGGACCCAGGAACTGCTGGGGTGAGAATATTAATTCCCTAACGTCTTCATTCAGTAGAGACTTATTGGAAGTGAACTGTGCCTGACATGGTGCAGGCACTGGGCTACAGGCAAAGAGCTCACACTCCAACACTCTGGGTAGGACAAGTGAAGACACGTGATCACAAAGACCAGAAGTTGACTTTACCATGATTCTCTTTTTTAATCCTCACAATGCGTTGTGAGGAAGGGCCTGTTTTTCTTAGTAAAAACCAAAACTTGGAGAAGAAACTTGCTCAAGTTTGCTTACCCAGGACAAGTGTAGCAAAGGACAGATCCTATGAAATGGGCATGGGGCAAGTGTTAGGGGAGAGGCTAATTAGAAATGCCTATGGCACAGATGTAACATTTGAGCTAGGTCTTATAGAAATATGAAGTTTGCTAGTAGCAAAGAGAGATAAGGGAATTGATTATCTGAGAGCAAACCTAAGTTTTACTATATATATGTGATGGTGAAACAATTGTCAAGACTTTTCTTTAGTTCTAAAATTTTATGATGATTTATCTATTTACTTAAAAGCAAAAGAAGAGACTTTTGATTGAATGCTGAAAGGTCTGAACCTTCTAATAGTATGACACTAATACCATAAAAGAAAAACAAAACTTTCTTTCATCCTGTGGATGGAAAAACCTAGCATCTGTTTTTCCCCAAAGAGAGTTAGCCATGAATATAATTCATTTCTCTTTAAAAGATAGTGATAGAGTCAAGTGCTGTGGTGTATACCTGTAATCCCAGAGGCTCTGGAGGTTGAGGCAGGAGGATTGCATGTTCAAAGCCAGCCTCAGCAATTAGAGAAGCACTGAGCAACTTAGCTAGACCCTGTCTCAAAATAAAATAAATAAAGTGGTCTGTAGATATGACTCAGTGGTTGTACCTGGGTTCAGTCCCTGGTACTAAAAAAAGAAAAGATTATGGGAGAAAACTTTGATGGCAATTTATAGGAGAATTGTTATTAAAGGGCAAAGGCACCTTCTCATCTTGAATGCTTATATTTAAATCCCCAATCAGCCATTTTCTCCTTGGGGAACATGGCTGAGACAGTCCCACTCTTTGCCTTTTGTTAATCATTTCTTAGGGGTAGGACTGCAGCAGGTCCTAAATAATTATCTATGTTTTAATATGATAAGGGACTTATTTAGTACAATGCCTGACACAGTAAATGCTACATATATCAAGCAATAGCACTAATAGTCATGTTAATCAGCAGAATAGTAATAGCAAGTAGTGCCTCAAACATAACGATGTTGATAATGATGGAATAATAGTGGAAAAGACCAGTGGATTCAACCAGGAAAAAGTCATTGAAATCTTAGCAATTTCAACATATTGAGATTTATTTATTTATTTATTGGTACTGGGGATTGAGCCCAGGGGTGCTTACCCACTCAGTCACATCCCCAGCCCTTTTAATATTTTACTTAGAAACAGGATCTCTCTGAGTTGTTGAGGCTGACTTTGAATTTATGATCCTCCTGCCTCAGGCTCCAGAGCAGTTAGGAATCCTGGCAGGTGCCACCACACCTGGCGAGATTTATTTTTAAATAAGCATTTTGATAAAGTTATATATTGACTATATGAATATATGTGAAATGTGTTTAACTTTGTAACTGTATTATAAAGATTACAATGGTTTTTTTTATGTACATGTATAAAGGTATGAATTGGCGTGAACATATATATACACAAAGATGAAAAATCGTACTCTATATGTGTAATAAGAACTGTAAAGCATTCCACTGTTGTGTATTAAAAAAAAAACAAAATCAATAAACCTAAAAATAAATAAATAAATAAATAAATAAATAATTTTTTTAAAGTCCATTAATATGAACTGGGAATGTAAGGACCTATTTTTCCCATCAATGTGTCTTATAGCTGTAAACTCTCAAAAATAGGATGAATCAAAGTTTTGAAATCTCTAAAAATAAATAAATAAATAAATAAATAAATAAAGTGCTTGTGCAAATAAAAAAAAAAGATTATCTACATTGGTATCCTCTCTCTTAGATAATAACAAAATGTATATAATCCATCAAACGCTATTTACAAAATCAAAGAATTCTTAAAATATTGTCTACATGTTTCTGTATCAAATGAAGGAAATAATTGAAATAATGTAAAGACACTTGAATTCATTTCTAGATCCTTGGATGTTCTTATTTTCATATTTCTTACCAGACAAGTCTTCTGATTTGGACTTGAAACAGTATACTTAGATAAGAAAGAAGCATGAAAACGTTTTTTAGCCACATACAATATTCCATATTTTAAAAGGAACTTGACTTAAAAGAGTTCAATGGAGAAATTGCATATGGAACAAAATCATCTAATCATTCTGCAGGGATATAGTGTGAAAGATAGGCAATGACTGCCTTGCTGGTTTCAGAAAGAAGCAGGTTTAGCCACATGAGCTTGATGGACAGCATTTCCAAGAAAAAGTCACATCGTTAATATTGACCAGTGCATTTTGGCAGACACAACACCAGAATAATAACAAGAGTATCAAGGCTCCTTTTATAGCCTGCTTCTGACCTTCCTCTTTAATTCAGGAATGATCTATTTAATGTAATAATTGTTGCAGGCTAAAGCTACACTGGAAAGAAAAAAATAATAATTGTTCTATTTTAAGGACTGTGTTTTTAATCTACTTATAAAAATCAAAATAAAAATTAACCTGTGTTCTGAGAATGAGAAACTGGAAAATTAAAGGTAATAACATTTTATCCAGTTGGCCTCAATGAATTTAACTGAAACAAAAGTGATTTTACAAAACTGCTCAGCAAAGTATTTTTCCACTCATTCATCCAAATTCTGTGTACTTCCTAGAGAGAATAATTATGTAACTGAAAACCCAGCCAAGATTGTAGTATAATAATATTAAAAAGTTATCTTTATGTGACTGGACACAGTATTATATATGTGATTTCATTCCCCTTAATTGAACTAGTATTTGACATGAGACATTTTTACATAAAATATGTGCTATAGTAATTCTGCTGTATAGTTTTACTTTTTATTTATAAAAGCAAAAATAAGGAAAAATATCTAGGCAGCTCTTTTGCAAATCCAAAAATATTTAAAAAAATTATTTCAACATATTGTTGCTTTATCATTTCTAATGTTCTCCCTTTTAAAAAGTAGTAACAAATTTGTTGTCTTAACCACAGACGTCTTTCTTTATAACTTTGGTACTTTATAAAAATACTTACTTTTTCTCCTGTAGTTAGGATTTAAATGAAAAGCTGAAAAAAATCAAGATATTTCCTAGCACTTAGAAACAAGGAATATAAAAAAAATCCAAAATATGGGTCAAAAATCAGTTAACCGTGGACTCCTAGTGTGATATATTGTAAAATGCACTCCAGCCTCATCCTGCTGATCCAGGCTGAGTTGCTAAGTGAAATTAATTCCATTTCCCACTTGGAGCCTTCCTTTGGTCTAATTTAGAAGGCAGGCTGCCAGTTATGATTAAGATTTTCTTGGAGAAGAGACACTGAAACACAGAATGGGGGACTGTTAAAAACATTGTGTAAGCATAATGGTTTAGAGAAGTGGTCTGCAAATGTGTGTACAATGCCTCCTCCAGAGGAGAATGCATAGAACAGATCTTGAGCTACTTCTGCCATCCAGAGTGTCTGGTTCCCCAGATCTATAGTGAGGTACAAGAACTGACTTTTTAATCCATTCCAAGGTGATTCCATGTACATTGTTAGAATGCCTTGTGGTATACTATTTTTGAAAGGAGTGTAGAACAGAGCATATTTTTATATAATAAGAAAATTATCTGGTAGAAAATGAGGGGGAAATGTGATATGGAGAAGGGGCAATAATAACAGAAAATGTGATGAATTCTAGTATTTGAAATACTTAGCTAAAGGGAATCACAACTTAGTCTTCACAAACTTCCTGTGAGATATATCATTGCCCTCCAACCATAGAATAAAACTGAAAGACAATGAAGTGTCTCTATGCATTACCAACATGTTAGTCCCCCAAGCCCATGATGTGTTCACTTATACCAGGATCGATTGGTGGGCTGAATGAGACAGAAAGGAAAGGATAATTTTAGCAACAACTCAGAAGAAGCCTAAAAGGTTTTTGCTTTAATTACCTCCCTGATAGCAAAGAGCCAGTCATAGTTTAAGGACTAAGAAAGAAAAAGAAGCACACCTGATATACACACACAGAAAACAAATCTTGTTTGCCACCTGGAAACTAATGGCCGGAGTTTAGTTTACAATCTTCATTATGTTAGTTTTGCTCCCAGAAGGCTTTCCTAAATCCAAAATTGTATACTTTCTCTTTGACATTTCATGAGAGCATGTTACCTGTAAATCCACTTTAGGATGCACTCTTCTTGACCTTTGCAGTAGTTTACAGATGTTCTTGGACTTAAGATGGGGTATTGTTCCAACAAACCTACCATAAATTGAAAATATCACAAGTTTTGAAAATGGTTTTACTGTACCAAATCCAGCCACCACCACACCTTCGGGGCACAATGCTGTGCCAGCATCAAGAGAATATAACTGTGTGCTGTTAGGGAAAAGATGAAAGTTAAAATTCTAGCTGGGCAAGATGGCACACACCTGTAATCCCAGCAGCTTGGGAGGCTGAGGCAGGTGAATCATGAACTTAAAGCCAACTTTGGCAACAGTAAGGCACTAAGCAATTCAGTGAGACCCTGGCCCTAAATAAAATGCAAAAAAAAAAAAAAAAAAAAGCTGGGAATGTGGCTTAATGGTTGAGTACCCCTGTGTTCAAATCCTGGTACCCCAACCCCCACCCCCCAAAAAGTGAAAATTCCTGAATGTGCATCACTTTTGCAATATAAAAAAGTCAAAAGATCATGTGTCAAACCATTCTAAGTTGGAGTTCATCCACATAGCAAAGCCATTCTTATTTTGGCTAAACTTAACCTGATGAGTAAAGTTTAACTACTTAACCAGTTATTATGAGTCAAATCAGGTTTATTGAAATTCATTAAAAATTTTCTATCCTTAAACTATGAAACTTTAGAAATGTTTGCTCCTAATATCTGAATTGAGAAGTAGGAAAACTGAGGCTTACTTCCACTAATTTTCTTTTAATTTTCTGAATTTCTAAAACTTTTTATTAGAAAGATAATTAATTCCTAAACATTTTTTAACAATGTTCTAAAAGGGAAAGGGCAAAACACACACACTCACAAGACACACACACACAAACACACATACATACACATACACACATACACACTCTTCTATCTCTAGTATTTGTAGAAAATTTGTATCTTGTATAACATGCTTACCTCCTAGATTCCATTTTTTCCTCTCCCTCTTCTCATGTACTCTTGCTTGCTAGTAGGTATTGAAATTTTGCTACCTGGTGACTATCATTTTAAATGAAAAGGATTCTACTGTGATATTTTTCCAGAGCTTTAAGATATTAACTATGAAATTTATTTAAAAAATTCTGAGTTGATTTAAGACATTACTCATAGAATAAGAAAAAATGAATTTGATATTATGGCCTGGGATTAAATAACCTGTGTACTTTTAACTATTCAGTGAGTGAAAACTAGCACTCTAACCAAACACATTCATAGCACAATGTATAACACATTTTGCTAATTACTGTACAAGTAATTTCTAATCCCTGGATTTCACTCAGTTCTTTGCTTCTACAGAAAACTCTTTTAAATCTTTTTACCAGCTGTTGAGTAAACCTTTTTTCTTATACAATCCTATTTTCAGATGGTCAGCATGCTTTTGGAAGCAAAGGTTAGCACAAGTCTATATATATTAAGTGATTGTAAATGACATAATACAAGTTTTCCAATATATAGAGAAGAGAAACATCACTTCATTCTTACTCTTTCTTTGTATTATATTTTTAACATTACTGGGGATCCAACCCAGAGCCTCATGCATTCTAGGTTAAGACTCTACCACTGAGCTATACATCCCTAGCCCAAATTCTACTTGTGATGGTCACTTTTAATTGGTATTTCTGAAATACTGTTTCAGTGATGTTTGCTTGCTATAACATGCCTCACCTAAATCTTTTGCTCAGAATACATATGGATTATCAGCTCTTCACACCTTTGGATAGATTGTCCCTATCTGGCTAGCTCACACATAATTCTGATTAAATAAATTATCCCCTGTGAATCCCCTAGGCTTAACTTTTAATACTTACTTTATATTATTTCCACACTATATCTAGCTTTGCTTCTGTTCCTAACATGTCAGAAACAAGTAATTTAGTTGCTAAGGCCTTTCCATTTGTCTAAAAGCAAACTTATCAACTTGTATAAAAATAAGTATGTTATCTTACTGCCTGTTTGATATAGCATGGATATCTAGAAGAATCAAGATTAGACTTTTGTTGATTGACTTATTGATAGTGAGGTGTTAGGAAAAGCAGTAAAATGTATTTCTAAAAGAGTTTTTAGAGCATATTTAAGCTTACTAAAGCCTTTCAACAGTATATATTTAATTCTGGTAGCAACAAAATAGATGGGATTTCATTGTAAAGCTGAGCAGAATTTGGCTTCTACTATGTCAGCTTTACATGACAGATTATTAATAAACTGCCACTGTTATCACTTGATACCAATCTTTGGTGAATGCCTTTTTGGAATTTGAAACTAAAATGTATTTCTTTTTTTTTTTTTAGTAATACAGTTTTTTCCTTCAACTATCTTTTTCTCCCTTCTGACTTGTAGAAATTGAATTAATGTTTCCATTTCATTATGCTAATATATTTTGAACATTGCTTGGGCATTAACTCTCATCACTAGAATTAACATAGATAGGTATAAATGGTTTATTATTATTATTATTATTATTATTTTATGAAGATGAATACAGAGCCAGAGTAAATATTAAAGAAAAAGCTTTACTTCAAATTTGGCATCATGTCCATTACCTGATAAAATTAGAAAATTGGTCTTTTTCTTAATTAACTTTACCTAATATCTTTGCCTTTTTCTCTCTTTTTTTGACCAATCTCTATCACAGATATTCATTTTCTACTGTCCATCTGTTCTTTAGTTCAGCAAAATGCACTGGGCATCTGTATGCTGTAGGCACTGAGCAAGTGTTGGGAACAGTTAATTCACCAGTCCTGTAGAGAATTTGTAGTTCTGGAGAGCTTACAGGATCTAATGTCATCCTCTGGCTACTAAAAGGTCATCACCTATGAAGTTCTCTATGAGATATATAGCATATGTGTCATATAGCTATCCATATGGGAAAAGGAGAAGTGAACAACAATTTTACAGGAAATCATAGCTAATAGATCATGGACATGGCATGTGATAATTGTACAGGACATATGTATGTGTCACAGAGCAAAGCATGTAGTCAAACCTGTACATCTATGGAGGGATACCTCACTGGGCTTTAAGTCTCACGTGTTTCCTCTTTGTTGTGGTTGAATTTTTAAGGTCCAAACTCCCTACTAGTTGGGCAAATCTGAAAATAAGGGCTCATATTCTCAGTCAGAAAATCATGTTTACTGAATATTTATTTAGCACATGCCACAAACTTTGGAGGATGGTTTTATTAAAAACAGATAAGGCTCTCTTTAAAAGACTAAAATTTATGAAATATGGGTAGGCAGAATATTTGTGGAACTTAGGAACCCTGATTCTGCTTGTACTTGATTAAATGTCCTCACACAAATCATTTATTTTCTCAGGTCCTCCATTTCAAACATGTAAGAAAAAGGATGTGCACTGTGAATTTTGAAACTTCTCAAGCTTTAAATTTATTCTAATTTTATTACTGGGTGTACTTTTGATCAAAAGGAACAGAGAAGTAACTTGCTTAGACTCTAAATTTATTAGCATACAAACAGAATTTCATGGATGACTCACTGGTATCGCAGAAGACCTGTCCATCTCTGTTCCCTGTCTCCTAACATAGGTTTGTCCTTGTCAACCTTTTCTCAGTATTGAGAGATGCCTGCCATGGTTTCAATTTTACATCCAGATACCACTTTTTCATTAGATAGAAAAGGGACTTTGCTTTCTTTTTTTGCCTTTTAAAATTAAGAAGACTTTTTATGAGAATAACACTCAACTGCCTACTACCAGCCACTATCTATCTCTTGACATCTCTTTGACTAAATGTATCATATGCTCCAGCCTAAAAGGACCAATTGCCAGTGGCTTAAACCAATCATGCTTATCCAATGCATGTGAAAAACATGCTCTGAGGCCATGCAAGCTCAAGGCTGCACAGAGGAGGATGGAGAGCTTAAATAAAGAAACCAAAGTTGCCTTAAGAAGCCAAATAGTGGAAATGGCCCTGGGCCAGGCAGTCAGGAGTATGTTTTATTATGCTTCCTTGTTGTACTACATTCTTCCTGAATGAATATTTTTGTTCTCCCCAAGGACATGATGAATACACTGTGGGCTTACTTTAAAATGAAAAGTCTCCAGGAATATTGAAATCAAATTAAATAGGCGATTGCCTACTAAGTAGGCAATTCCTATTGTTTGCATTCATATTTCCTCTCAAAATTCTTTAGTAATTCTTCAATTACAAGAGACTGATTTTAAAATGTACAAAATAAAAATCTGGTCTCTCCCTCAATGTTGCTCCTTTTCCCATCCACACCAACCTGTACAGATACAATTTGTTCTCAGTCCCCTGCCTTTACCCATGTAACACAATAGTCACCCCTCCCACCAGTCCATCTTCCCTATAACTCTTCTCTGAACATCTGCCTGACATAAAGAGAACTACTGTTTCTTCATTTCTTCAAGTTTCAGCTGAAATGCCACTTCGTATGTGGAATATGTCATGAATCCTCAGGTCACCTATGTGCTCTATTATTTTCCCATTGGGCTACTACTATATTCCCCTTGGATAGATATTTTATGTTTTTTTTACCCCCTTATGACTCCTCTCTGCACTGAGTTTCCACTTTTCATCTGTGAAGATGCTCTTCCTGCCACCTTTGTCCTTGACTCTGAAATGGTACAAGACAAGGTTCATTGTATGTTTTCTAGAATGTGCCTGGATAACAGAATGGACTTAGGATCAGCATACATAAACCAAGCAAACACTTGGAGCATTTTTTTTTTCCATAATAAGAACATACGATAGACTAGGGAAGTACTTCTCAAAACATTCCACATGTTCCCAAATGTTGCCCTAACCAAGAGCTTAATCTATAAGGGATAATCTGTGGAGTATAAGCAGTAATGACCCCGCTGCAAATGTAAACTAACTTCAAGGTTCTGATGTTAAAATCTTTCAAAGTCATGCCACTTTTATATTTCATAATTTTTAATCTTTTAAAACCATAGTGAAGATACATCCTATGTCATAAACTATCTATGTTTTGTTTAGCATAAAATAATGTTAATATATCATTATGTAAAACTGATAATACAAGAAGAATCACCTTGTTTATTCTTGTACTGTAGGAAAAATACTACAAGCTCTTTCACGGGTTCAATTCTGTAACTAAAATGTATGAATGTAGAAAGTAGAAAATAATCTGAGATATAAAGCTTTGTCCACAACACCATTGCTAATTGCTGTGCTCCTGATTAATTAATTTAACTTTATTGTGCATTAAACAAAAATAAAATCCTTATGATTCTTTTGTTATAATTAACCCTCACATAAATATTGCTGTTTTTGAAAAGTTAACCTGTGCAAATTAATTTTTCTCTCCTGAACTACAAAATACATATAAATAGACAATAAGAGTCTTTAAAATATAACAATAATTTGATTTGTGATTCAGTTATAGATGTAATTAGTAGACTATGAGGGCTATAGATAAGTACTGGAAAGCAAAAAAAATGTCAAAATGACATCATTAGAGAATAAAAAGGCTGTGGGGAGGGGTACCTAACAACATAGCATTTCAGCTGTCATGAATAAGAAGGTGGCCAATAAATGATTCATCCTATGTCCATCATAGCATATTTATAAATATATCTGACATGTCCAGCCTATTAGAGTACAGAAAAATGAAATTATGGATTCCCTACTGTAGATGACATCAAGTAAGAAGTTTAGGGATGGTTATTTGATCTTTTTCATTTATCTTATTTAACTTTCTTCCATCCTTGACAGCTCTAATATATAAGGTCTTCAAATCCCAGGGAGCAGGGCCAAAGTTTAATGTTCTGTTTTTCTTTTCATCAAGGACATTTGGTTGTTTTCACAATTGCATGAGAAATGAACAGTACACATAATTTTCTGGGAATGTGTTATAAAAAGTGATTTAAAAAATAGAGTTTATTTTTTATATTCTGGATATTGAAGTATTTTCTTTTTACTTTTTATATCCTAAAATGTCACAAATACTTTTCAAGTGCTAATAAAAAGGTTGGGATCATTAAGAATGAAAAGAAACAACTATAAAAACAAATAGTCAAAAAAGATAGAAGAACCCTCCATAAATGTATCCTCACCCCTGGGTGCAGTCTCTGTGGGATCCAGATGAACAACATTTTCATGCCTCTCTTCCAATTTTTGTGCACACTCTCATGCAGATCACTTAGTTCACAGCATGCAATTCTTCCCATGTTTTAAATATTTTTCATTTATAAAAGGACTATCTCCTTTTCTGCATCATCACCATAATCGTTAAGAACCTGCATATTTTTCAGTTCAGAGAGATGTCTAATCAAAACAGATGAAGGAAGAGTTTGGTGAAATTAAAATTGCTTTTCCTGGAGTGACAAAATTAGATGGAAATAAATATACTTATTTTACATTTATCAATTTAAGTAATTCTTTTCACCTTATGAAACTATTTAATATTATCAAGTTTTAATAAAGTATTTATTAACTGTTTCTTAAACTTGGGATTACATATGATTAACATAGTTACTAGAAAACAGGAAACCTTGAGACACATGCAATTTCAAAAGGACATATTGTTCATCTTAATTTCTATTAAGAAAATACTATATATCTAATCATAGGTTAACCTTATCTGCATCACAGAAGTGAGAGAGATTAATCTCTATTTTGCTTACCTTGAGTTTCTGGAGGAAGATGAGAAAGTAGGTTGAAAATTAAAATGTAAGTGCTAAACTGCATAATATTTTTTTAAAGTGCTCATAAATCCAGAGTCGTTGTTCTGTGGACTAGAGTTAGCCAAGAAAAAAAGAAAGAAGGAAAACTCATGGAAATGGACAATCATGAATTGAATATTTGCATATTAATACAGGGGTTCATATATATGATACCTTTAAAAAATCTACTCAGAAAGATTTTAGGAAATAGAAATACAAACCCCAGGATTCATTCCAGAGATTCTGCTTAAAGAATTCAAAAAAATTTTAAAGGAAGACAAAGCTCTGAACTAGAACTTCTGAAACTTTGGGGTGCAAGAGAACCATCTGGTAAAGCTGATAAAAAAAAATGTAGATTATTTGACTTCATTCCCAGAGATTCTAACTTATTAGATTTGTGGTGGAGTCAGAAACTCTGAATAAAAATTCAAGAGCTCTCCCAGTCCCTCCCCTCATTCTCCACATCAGAGAAACTCTTATCCACCTTGTTCATAAATGATCCTGGGAGAAATATTTCTTCAGAATAATGAAAATTTGAAGGAAGTGTATTCCAAGAATTTTGGCATTGTTTCTTCATTGGAAATCCTGATTGGAGTCACTTAGGGAGGTTTGGACATTTCCATTCACTGCCTCAGTGTTGATGAATAAGAAGTACAGTACAGGGACCCAATGTTTGAAAAGTTCAATAGGTGATCCTAATAAGTTCTGTGGCTAAGATTTACTCAATTTATTGCTTCTTAGAAGACTACCTCCAGGTGAATATACTATTGTGTGGCCCACAAACATGCATGGAATTAGAACCTCCTGGAGTACTTGGTAAACATGAACACAAACCAAGTCCTTACCTACTTAAGAGGTCCTTTTTTTACCTCTTCCAGTGACATAGGCCCATGTGCTTTGAGAACCATTGTACTAAATTATGTGAAGGAGAAAGCAAAAATATTGCACAAGATTAAAGGGAGGCAAGGTTTAAATGCTCAGGTAAAGTGTGTTGTTTGATTCTCAGTAAAAGCCAATTCGAGTTCTTTATCATGAGAAAGACAAGAGGAAAATATTACTTGGGCAAACTAATATATCAGTGATCCCTTTCATAGATTGATTGGATGCATAGAATATTACTTAATGGAAAATTTATGGTTTTGTTTATATGGCTGTGGAATGATTTTAGTGTAATGTAATGTTTTATCCTTGGCATAAGAACTTGGCATCAACAACTAGCCTGACCCACTAAATCTGAGCCTCATTTTTTTTGTACTACATTAGCTGTATAGGCTCTTCCTGTGTTCTGGAACTGATTGATTTTTTTTTTCATTATTCCCAATATTCCCAGAACCTATTATCACTAACTATATATATATATATATTTTTTTCATATAGAATGAAGTGGGGACCAGGGAGACAGAGGGATCCATATTTGTGATATGCATCAAAGAAAAAATTTTTTAAAAAACTACTAAATATGATGCTGATGATGTCCAAGTATAGGTTTTTTGATAGCAGCTTCTTACAGTTTATCCATAAGGTCCAAAATGAAGTAACCCACGAAATTTTTATACCACACCAAGCCATGCTTCCTTTCACATTTCAAATCTACTGGACAAACTTTCCCACTGCAACTTTCGTTAATGTGTCTTGAGTCACATCCCTTCCCTTCATTTCCTTTCTGAGCTTTTCATGGATCCACCAAAGAGAAGCAGCCAGCTGAAACATTGGTCCTGAAATTCCCCTAACAGTGGGCAGAAGCCATGGAATTAATTAAAATTTTATAAACATTTGAAAAAAAATAAATGTTGTTTTCTTGATAACTACAAATTATTCATTCGAAATAAATATTTAGTGAGTAGCTACTGTGTTCCAGGTCATTGTCTTTCTGCTTAAGCCATGTCATACACAATAGAAGTAAATGATCTCTGCCCAAGTGAAGCTGAGATTTCAGTGGGGAAAAAATTGTAACAGAATTAGTGGATGATTGAACACGTTTAAAGGTTATGTATTTTTTATAGAAAATAACAAAAAGTAGAACAGGTTAAGGGGAATCAGGAGATTTGTAGGTAGGGAGATAAGGAGTAGGAGGTAACATAATTTTAAATAGGGTGCTTAGATTTGGCTTTGTTGGAAGAAGAGATTTGGGCAAATTTTCATAGGAGATAAAAGTCTTAGCCATAGATATCATGGAAGAGAGGACTAAGAGGAAAAAAAAAAAACCTCAAAGGATTTTGAGGATTAGCAAAGAGGTCACTATGTTGGAATAAAAGAAGAAAAAGGAGAACCATAAGATCTGAGGTCAGTGCCAGGGGCTAGGGAGGTATTACGTCAGGGAGGAATTGGATTTTACCTCTGTGAGCATTGGGGAGCCAGGGCAGTGGTTTAAGAAATGTTTTAAAGGTAAGATCCTCTGTGGTGAACACAGCAAGTAAGGGGCAAGATTTGAAACAGGATAAACTTTTAAAGGGTGCTGAAGTAATGCTGACTCGGACCAGATGGTGGCAGAGAGGGCAGGGAGAAATATTTGGATTCTAGATTAAAAAAAAAAAAAAAGAAAGATTAGCCAATATATTTCCAACAAATGAGATGGGGACGTGAGAAAAAGAGGAAATAAAGATGACTTACATTGGGACGTAAGCAACTTGAGGATAGAGGGATCTTTTACAACAAAGAAGGAAGATTGTGAATGAAGCAAAGCTGGGAGACAGAAGATAAGGAGATTAATATAGACAAATTGAATTTAAGATGTCTTTTAGTCCCTAAGTGAGGTGTCATATAGGCATTTTGATCTATGAAACTCAAGTTTAAAAGATGTAATTGCAGAAGACAAAGATGCAGAGGTTGATTAGCCTGGGGATGGTATTTAAAGCCAAAGAATGAAACAAAAATAAATCCTCAAAGTAGACAGACATGGAGAAAGAATGTTTAAGACTACGTCCTGAGGTACTCCATTCTTTGGGGAGAAGATAAGGAACCAACAGATAAAGTGAGAAAGCAAAACCTAGGGGTAGGGGTAGAACAAAAAGTCTTTGGGGTCTCTTTGAAGCCAAGAGTGAAGGATACTATCACTTGGGAAAAGAAAGAGTTCTTGCCAGTACAGGTATTCTGTAAATAGCTTTTCCCTTTTGAAACTAGCAGAATATTCTATTTCATTTAAGGGTTGAATCAATGTGCTTTTTCCTCTATACATTTTCACACCATAGTTCTGAAATATGAAAATAGAAGAGTATTCTTTTTGTTTTTTTTTTTTAATTTTAACTAGAATACAAACTCATTTGCTTGTCCTTGTCAACTTATCACTCTCCCCAAATAGTGTGATGAAAATTTAGTGAGCATATAATGAATGACAATGTGTGCAAGATGTGCTGGGGGTCTACTTTTTCCTTCATTTATGGACATTGCCCCTTATGCTCACAATAATCATTCAATCAACATTTTGTGAATCAAGCACCAGGACCTGGAGAGGCTAGGTCAATTACCTAAGGTGACAGAGTAGTTAACAAATCGAACCGCTAGATCCACCTCAAATCAAGCCTTTGCCATTCCTGGAGTAGAAGTGAACATATTGTCTGAGGTTATAATACAGAGTTCTGGTCCTTTATCCTTTTCTGATAAGTAAGGAGCCTGGCAACAAACTGAGAATCTCTGAGACCTTACTCTCTCATCAATAGTATGAACGGGAGAACTCATAATTGCTTTCCAGGAATTATATTATGAAATTTGAATTTAATTTAGTAGTATGATCACCTAAATAATGAGGGTTTTGGGTTGTGTCAACTCTCAAAGAAATGAAAGCAATGTGCCTTAAGCCATCCATTATCCAACAGGGGGACCCTGCAACAATAACATGTTCCAAATTATTGATTATTTATAATGTTGCCAGGCACTGGGCAAGAAAATTGGGACAGGTTAGATTCAAAATGTGAAATGTAAACTGAAACTCTAACCCTTCAAGAGTTTACAATCTAGTCAGACGCACACCTATAATCCCAGTGGTTTGGGAGGCTGAGGCAGGAGGATCATGAGTTCAAAGCCAGCCTCAGCAATGGTGATGTGCTAAAAGCAATGCTAAGCAATTCAGAGAGACTCTATCTCTAAATAAAGTACAAAATAGGGTTGGGGATGTGGCTCAGTGGCCAAGTGCCCCTGAGTTCAATCCCTGGTGCCAAAAAAAAAAAAAAGTTTACAATCTACTTACAGTCACTATGGAAAATGAAAAGTATAATACAAGGCCATATGTAGAAATAATTTAGGAAACAAACAGTAAGTTTAAAAGGAAACAAATTTTTGTATATTTTTCTGTATGTAGGAATATTATTTTCTGAATATTTGCATTATATATTTTAAGGCAACTAGATTCAAATAAATTCTTTCCATATGTAAAGCAGTAGGAAATATTACTTCATGGCTAATATTGTCTCTACTTTTACCTGTACTTATACTTGGGAAAATAGATTTGTGGTACATTTTATGACCTAATGCCAAATACAGTTCCTTGTATAAACTAGATCCATAAGTATTGAAGTAGAAAGTAACCTGGGAAAGATTCAGTTAGGGAAAAAGGGATACTACAATGATACTGAAGTAAGGTTGTAGGTATTACATGAAGTATTGTATAAGAGTGTGTATGTGTGTGTGTGTGTGTGTGTGTGTGTGTGTTTATGTGCAGGTTTGCAGAGTTAATGGAATGATAATACAATGAAGTGAAATTCAAAGAATCACTCTAAAAGGGTAATTTAGTGTATTAGTCTATTTTCTCTTGCTATATAACCTACCTGACCCAGGGTATTTTGTAAAGAAATGCTTATTTGGTTCATAGTATTGCAGTCTGAAAGTCCAAGTTTTTATGGCTCCATTGATTCAACCTCTGGTGTGGGGCTCATAGCAGGTGGCATCATGGCAGGAGCACATGCAGAAGGGATCACATGGCAAGACAGGAAGCCAGAGAGAAGGGAAGGGACCAATATCGCTTCTCTATGACAACCACTTTCACAATATGCACAAGAACTCCCTTAATCTTTTCTGAGGGCAGTGCCTTCAGTAACCTAACCTTATACCAACCCCCTCCTTAAGTATTTTGCCACCTCCCAACTTAAGCACACTGAGACCTTTTACTAACATGGAAACTCAGGAGTTATATTTAGACCATATCCAATCCATAATATTTAGAGTTGTCCAATTCTGTAACCAATAATTCAGTCCCTCACCATAGTTCATTTATTAAGGTATAACATTGCTCAAAAGGTGATTGGGTTCCTGAGTATGGAGAACATGCAGGTGCAAATAGTCAAACAAAGATGAGAAGGCTGCCATGCATCTTTTCTAAGAAAAGAGTATATTAGACATCCTTCTAGAAGCATTAGAAATCAGTAATGCCAGATATGGAAGATTATACAGTGAACACAACATATTTATGAGATGCATTCTGGCAGTGTCATAATACCTTTAAACCTAATATGCGAAGCATTATGCCCTTGTGTCTCTTAACCAAACCTAACTTTAGATTTGAGTCTACATTTTCTGGGTATTTGGAGTTTTTATACTCTATGCAGGAAAAATTTCCAGTTCTAGTTTGACTAAATTATAGATATCAAATAAAGTTTGTATAATACAGAATATATAGACTATAAACAAGCAGGTTAAATGAAAATCCATAGTTTCCTGATAGAATTCGTTTTATTGAGTGATTGAATACATAGTTCCCCTGGCTTGGAATTTATGACCATTTTGACCGATGATCATCCCTAGATGTTGTATATATTATGGAGCAAATTTCATAAATATAAGATTCCTGCATAGTTAAGAATTATTGTCATTTTCTCTACAATTCTTTTTATCTCTTTCTCAGTAACTATACAGAGAGTCTTTTTCATTTGAAGACATTAAACCTGAATTCTAATGAGTCAGACCCCAAATGTTCATTTCATGGGTAATTTCTCAGGTGCCAAGCACCAAACAATGTTTTCAGGTCCCAGGATGGGTATGATTCCTTTTTATTCTTGGTTGGTACCAGACTGAAATGCTTTCAAGATATTCACATCTATGATATTTGTTTGACATGTCATCCTCACAAAATCATGTAAAAAAATCTTTTTTTTTCAACTAGCTGCCAGTGTAATCTAAAAAATGAGTAAGTAGGATCAAAGGGAAAAAATTAAAATGGAACCATTTGTCACAGTGTACACTAGTAAATACTCTGGTCTCAATAATGTGGGGGCCAGAGAATATATTAGTCTCCATTCATTAGTCACACATTCATCCATAAAATGCTCAAATCTCATTTGAATGGACATCCTCTGATGTGTAGACCATAAGAAGTCACATACTTATTGGCATAACATTGAAGATAAATTACTTGGTAGTGTTTCCCGTATTTCATACACCCACATGAGCACAGTGATTGAGTTTGCAATTAATATTTTTGGATTCTTGCCTACTTATCCCTTGAAATACTGTAATCTGGAGAAATAGAAGGTGAAGTTTGAATCTAACTTTTCTACCTCATCCAAAATGAATGTCCAAAAACAACATTAATCCTCAGGTGTCATATTACTATCACAATCTAGATCCTCTTAAAAACCCCAGCAAAATCCTCATATATAAATATTTCTGCCAGAGAGTATGAACCTGCAGCCTCTACTTTCCTTGCTCAGTCTCAAAAGGCCCAATAATCAGTAATTAAATGATGATGGATGACAAAAATTTGTGATCATTATATTTTTAGTCTAGATGTAATGACCAAACTTTGAGATATATTAAGGACCTCTGCCTCATTTTTCTAAACAATTTCCAGGTGCAAATGGCTCACAACATGAACAAAGTGGTAGAAATGCCCTTATTTTCCATGTGTTCTGGCATACTTAAATTAAATTGGTAGTAAAAAAAAATGTGCACTCTTTACCAACCTCATAAATTCAGCAAATTGAGAGTCTCCAAAGTGTCATTTAGAAACAAAGTAGAAAGAGCATGATTTTTGTAATCCCATCCTGGGAAAAACCCATTTTTCTACCACCCAGTGTTATTTCTTTGAGTCCAAGAATCCTCATTTGATAAAAGGGGATGATGGTATTTGCTATAATCTCATTGAGCATTTTTGAATATTAAGTAATACTGTCTTGTGCAATATTGGCAGCAATAAATATTATTCTTAAGAAATTAGAAAGCTAGACACGATGGCTTACACCTCTAATCCCAGCAGCTCAGAAGGCTGAGGCAGGAGGATCATGAATCCAAAGCCAGCCTCAGCAATGGGGTGATGCTAAGCAATTCAGTGATACCCAATTTCTAAATAAAATACAAAAAAAGGGCTGGGGATGTGGCTCAGTGGTTGAGTTCCCCGAGTTCAATTCCCAATATCCCCCCCCCAAAAAAA
Organism: Ictidomys tridecemlineatus; assembly: GCF_052094955.1. Taxonomy (NCBI): domain Eukaryota; kingdom Metazoa; phylum Chordata; class Mammalia; order Rodentia; family Sciuridae; genus Ictidomys; species Ictidomys tridecemlineatus. The sequence goes on along the minus strand of NC_135480.1, from coordinate 152,326,055 downwards.
AGAAATTAAGAAAAATAAAACCTAATCCCTTCATTATTAAATAAGTATTAATAATCCTCATTTCTTCATTCAATAAAATTAAATGTATTCTGCACAAAAATCACTATCACAATTTCTCATAAATGAATTATCAAGATTAAATTTTATTCTGTTCCCTATCAATTACTTGCTGTTAAAATATTCAAGGGAAATCATAATGAAACAAGGGATTACAGTCAACTATGTTGCAGACTATATTTCCAGACATAAGATTGTTGGTATGCTTTGCTACCTATGCCTCCATATTTAATAAATAAGAAATTGAATAAATTATTGAGCTACCACAATGCAAATATGGTCCCGGTGTCTATATTTTTTTTTCTTCCTGAAATAGAAGAAGACAGTCCACTCAAATTAGCTTTTGAAATCTGACCAAATGCTCCAGATGTTCTAGTGCTGCCAGCAGAGCTTGTCTGTGATCCTTGTCAGAACCCCAGCTGTCAACACGAAAGCACACCTGCCACTGCTTTACAGTCAGCAAATGACTTTTCAATTGTATTAGGAAATGAAGCAAACTGCAGAATGAAGCATTCACCTTTCAGATGAACCCATGCACAATGTGATTTTGTTCCATAAAAACAGCAGTGTCTAAAGTCTTTTCAGTGCTAACCTTGAGCCTAGGAATTTTTAATCTTCTGAAGCACTAATCCTGAGCCCAAGACAGTGTTTGAAGATTAGCAGGTGAATCTCCGGATTCTTCCAGCAAGCTTACTATTGGCCTACTAGATAGAATCAAGTCTTTCCTCATAAAAGAAGCCCTCCTGAATATTAGCAAAATTCATCTCAAAACCAGAACTAAAGTATAAAGAACAAAATTGTAATATTATTTAATATGCAACATTTCTTTGGATTTAATTAAAATTCATTTTCTAAATTACTAAGTCACAAGATAACTTCACCAAGGTACTTCATCAAGATAAAAATCATTTCCCTCATTTTTCTACAGTTTTATTTTGTTTAAGAGGTGACATGGAATAATGCAAATGGCGAGGAGTTTTGGAGTCAGACTGAACAAATTCATGAACACTCTAAGTCTCTGTGTCTTTATTTCTAACAGTTAAATACAGATACATGTCTTAAATGAGGAACAAATGAGATTGTGAATATTGGTTATTCTCAAACTTAGAGAACATTCCATAGTGGGGGCATATCTGTATATTTAGAAAGCCCTTCCTCAGTGGATGGTGATGAACAGTTAGGCTTCTGCAACTATATGATTTCTGCATATCCAATACTACTTTCACTTTGTTGGCTGCTTCTGCTTGTGACTTTGTGACTTCAGTTTATTTGCTTGTCCCACTTTTTTTTTTTTTTTGTCTCTGCTAATTCTGTCTGGCATCTTTCTTCTTATCTTGATTTCATACTTCCTGAGGGATGATCTCATTGTTCCACTTGGTCATCATTTTCTTTTGGGGTACCTATCTTATAGGCCACTAGCTGGTATATAAATTGGCTTGAGGTACTGTGCCTAACTCTGGTCCAGTCCAATGGGGCTTAGTTGGTGGAGTAATTTGATTATCTTCTTACCACAACCTGTATGTAGTAGCATTGGCATGTACTCATTTGGCATTAAAATGGGAGTCAAATGAATTAAGGAAAGCTTAATTCAGGACAGAGAATATAATGAGAACTGCCAAACATGAATGTGCTATAGTCAGCCTGTGCTCTCAAAGTTTAGATCCAGTTTCATGGAAACACATCTCAGAATTATTTTTTTTTAAGTTGTAGATACACAATATCTTTATTTTATTTACTTATTTTTATGTGGTGCTGAGGATTTTACCCATTGCATCATATGTGTGAGGCAAGCGTTCTACCACTGAGCTTCAACCCCAGCCCATGTCTCAGAGTCTGATAGCTGAATATGGATTTATTTTCTGAACCAACATATGTAAACTTTTGAATGTATCAACATTCAACAGAAATTTTATATGTATTTATTTTCAAAAACATATCTGTTATTATGTCTAATCTAGCACCGACTCACTAATGTGATTTCACATATAGAATAAAGCACTAGTATTGATAGAATATTAAATATAATCAGTGTCATCTAGTACCATCACTCAAAAGCTAGAAGTACAATATAATAACTGGAATTATTCACCTTTACTGAATAGAGACCTTTATCTTAGATAATATATTTCTAAAGATTATAATGTTTTGACCTCAATTTGTCAGCTTTATAGTATTTAGCAATTAAGCTTTTACTGATCCTTTCATTGTAATTTTGTGAGTTTTATTGAAGGTCAGGTTGGTTATCATTAAAAAAGAGAGCTTCCATTATGCCCCAGTTCCCTGAAATATTTATATACAGGTTTTTATGTGAATGTAAAGTTTTTAATTTTTCTGGGTATCAATGAGTAAAATCATTGAGTTTCATAGTATTGACATGATTAGTTCTGAAGGATTAGAAACTGCCAAACTTTTTTTAAAATAACTATACCATTTTACATTCCCACCAGTGATGTATGAGTGATCCCCTTTCTTCACTTCCTTGTCAACATTTGGCGTTCTCACCAATTTTCATTTTAGTCATTTTAATTAATGTGCAGTGATATCTCCTTGAGGTTTTGTTAATATTTGTCTGATGGCTAATTATATTGACCATCTTTTCACGTGTTTGTTTAGCATCTGTGTATCTTCTTGGTAAAATATCTATTCATGCCTTTTACTAGTTTTCTAATTTTTTTTTACTGTTAAATTTTCAGAGTCCTTTGTTTTTCATATTAGTTATTTACCAAGTATGTGATTTGCAAACAATCCCAGAGCGAATCTTTATGTTCTCTTCATGGGGCCTTAGACAGAGCAAAGGTGTTTAATTTTAATGAACTCTATGTTAGAGTTCTTGCAAGAAACAAAGCCAAGTGTATGCATATCATATATATGAGAGGGAGAGAGAAACATATAAAATGTTATTTAGATACAGCACCTATTTGGTGGGGGGCCTGATTTTTAATTTTTTAAAAAATTCTAATTAGTTATACGTGACAGTAGAATGCATTTTAACACATTGTACACAAATGGAGCATAACTTCTCCTTCCTCTGGCTTAGCATGGTGCAGAGTCACACTGGTAGTGTAATCATACATGTATATATGGTAATAGTGTCCATCTCATTCCATTGTTCCCTCCCCTTTTCACAATCCAAAGTTCCTTCTTTCTTCCCCACCCACCTTTCCCCCATTATGGATTAGCATTTGTTTATCAGAGAAAACTTGGCCTTTTGTTTTGGCTTATTTCACTTGGCATGATATTCTCCATGATTATGGAGAGGCGGGTGATTTTAAGGAACTGGTTTACTCAATTATAGGATCTGGCAAATTTGAAATCCATAGGACCAGTTGGCAGGATGGAGATTCACTAAGTGTTGATACTGCAGCCTAAAGTCTGAAAGCAGAAGACTCAGGCAGAATATTTATGCTGTATCTGAAGGCAGAATTCCTTCATGTTCAATAAACCTCAGTCTTTGCTCTTAAGGCTCTCAACTGATTAGATGACCCCATCTCCAAATATGAGGATAATCTGCTTCATTCAGAGTTCACTGATTTGCATTAATGGCATCTACCAAATCCCTTCCCAGCTGCATTTAGATATATTTTTGATGAACAGTTGATCACAACAGTGTAGCCAAGTTGACCCCAAAAATTAATCCATTTTATCTGACAGAAAGCCCAATGTATTTACTAATCATGATTTCTATGTCATTTCTAAGAAATCTTTGCCTAGCCTTAGATTCCCAAGATATACTGCTATGATTTTTGTTTTTGAAGAGTTTTACATTTTTAATTTAGATTTAAGTCTATGGTCCATCTTGAAAGCTAATTTTCACATAAGATATGAGGTTTAAGTCAAGGTTTATTGTTTTGCCTATACATGTCAAATCTCTCTGCCACCATTTGTTTAATCATTCCATTGAATTGCATTTACATTTGTGTCAAAAATCAATGAGAGTATACTTTCGTGACGTTTTAATTTTTCATTGATAACTAACAAGGCAAGGAATTGCTTTATCATAGGGAACACTTAAGTTACATCTTCACCAGTAGTTGGCAATATCAGTCTTGATTTATTCTGGTAGATGTAGAGTTGCATCTCTTCATGGTTTCAGTTTGCAGTTTCCTGATGACTAATGGCATTGAAGATTTTTCTATATGTTTAATGGCTATTTATATAGTTCTATTTTAAAGAGTCTTCAATTTTTTGGCCCATTCATTGTAATTTTTTTTTGGTTGGAGAAGTTATTCATGTATTATCAATGTAAGTCCCCTGTGTATGCATTTTATTATAATATGCATGTATATAAATATATGATATGTATATATGTATATCTATATGTATATGTTATATGTGTATCTATACATAGCTATATATGTATATTATATATATTATTATATATGTATATATTATATAAGTATATAATATGTGATATTATGTGTGTATACACATTCACATCCATAATTTTCTCTGTCTGTGGTTTGCCTAATCATTTTAACAGTATCTTTTAATGAGCAGAATTTTACAAATTTTGATAAAGCTCAATTTTTCACCTTCTTTTTATTTTATCTTTGTATTTCTTATGTTTTTTCAAAAACTTTTGCATATTCTAAAATTAAGATATTTTTATTTGCTTTCTTCTTGGAAAAAAGTAGATGTATTCTGAGTTGGTAGTATTCTAAGAACATCAAATATAGCAAATTGTTTTAATTGTATTAATCAAATATTTTATATACTATGTTTTTACTTACTTTTTCTGACTTAGAGCAAATATAAAAATGTAAGCAAATATAATCAGAGTATTTTTTATTTTTCCCTTTACTATTGTCATTTTTTTTATTTGTGAAGTTTTTATTAAGTAAATACACATTTAGGATTGCTTATTTCTGGGTGAATTGACTATTTTATAATTATTAAAATAGCCTTTATCTCTGGTAGTTCTTGTTTGAAGTCAACTTTTATGATTTAGTATTCCATATTTCTTATGATTATTGCTTATAGTGTATATTTTTATAATCTTTTTGTGTTTAACTTATATTAGCAATATGTCTTACATAAACAGCAAATAGTTGAATTATGTTATCTCATATACCTTGACCATCTTTGACATTTCAATGAATAGTTAGCCTAAATTTTAGTGCTATTTCATATAATGAAATTATGGATAAATTTGGGTATATGTCTATATTCTTGCCATTAGATTTCTGTAATGCCCATTTGTAATTTACCATTTACAGCACTCTTCTTTGTTTTTGTGGATTGTACTTGCTGATATCATTTCCATTTGTTTTGAAGAATTTTTATCATTCTTTGAAGTACATATCTATAGATGACAAATTATATTTTATTGCTTAGCAAATGTCTCTCTTGCACTTCATTTTATCTAGATAAAGAAATCTTGGATAGTTTATTTCCCCTCATTTGGAAAAATATTGTTTCATTGTACTTTGTCTTGTATTGTTCCTAAGAACAGTCAACAATTTTTATTCTTATTTTTAATGTAATAAGCCTATTTCTTTGGGCTTCTTTGAAATTTCTATCATCATTTTTCAGTTTTAGCAGTTTCCCTATGATATGCCTTAGGCTTTTTCCAAATGTGTGTATGTCTATTTGTGTTTATCATATTTAAATTTCACTGAGCTTTCTTAGATTTGTAGTTTGGTACTTTTTATCAAATTGGGAAAACAATCAGAAAGTTTTGGAAAATATTGTTTAAACAATTTTTCTTCCTCAAACATTTATTTTTTTTTCTTTTTCTCTCATGCATCAATTAAATGTACATTGTATCACAAATGTTCCAAGTATCTGAGATACATGTCAGCCCTTGTTTCTCTGCATTCTTCAGTTTAGGTATTTTGCACTACTCAACTTATTGATTAGTTCCTCCTGTAGCATGTAGTTTGCTGTTAAGACTACTTATGGAAAATTTCATATTTTTCTTAGCTTTTCATTTGCATCTTTTTTGTAGTTATCTCTTTGCTGAGACTCCCCTAACCATTTGTTAAATGTGTCTTTTTTAAAAGTATTATTGATTGAATTTAGAACTTCTTTAGTCCTTGTCTGACAATTCCAAGGTGCATTTCTTTATTGATTGTTTTTATCTCCTGGATGTAGCCTATGTTTTTCTGTCTTTTCATAAATCCAGTGATTTTTGATTATGTGTTTGTTATTGTGAATGCTGTGATTTGGAGAAAATGGTATACATTGTATTCTTTTGAAAAATGTTTCTTTTTGACTGCCAGTTAATTTCTTGGTGGCTAGCATGATTTTGTGAGCCTGGAATTTAGAGTTTGTTACAGCAGAGTTGTTCTACTCCGAAATTCTTGCCTTTCTGTCATCTTTCTTGAAAAACTCAAAGTTTAAAGATATCTGCCTGTAGATGATTAGAACTCTGCTACCCTTATTTTGTGTGACCTGAAGAATCACCATTTGGCTCACAATTCCCCACAGTTATTCTGTCTTATCATTTAAGTCTGTGCATAATTCATTTCTATAATCTTTTTTTCCTTCTACTTCAAGGATTATTCATTTTTCAAATAAGTCAGGCAAATAAACAGAGTTCCATGTGAGCCTAATGAAATAAGACCTTCTTATCATCCGTAGTATTTTTTTAAAACTCTGATTTCTAAAATTTTTAATGTCCCATGAATGTTTAACTGCTTTATCTTAGCCTGAAAATAACTACCTCAGACATATGTCTTGATACATGTCTTAAAAAAAAAAAAAAAAAAAGCTGTCTTAACTGGTGAAGAGGTAAAGAAAAAAATAACTGGAAAAACAAATAGGATTGTCTTTCTTGGGTTCCATATTCCTTATTTGGATATAAAATAATGTAGCTATTTAACTCCATTCATTCAATGAGGGAGAAACTATGGCACATTGTGAGTTTTCTGGGTCATCAGAAGGGTTAAATATGCTGAGATACAAAGTACTTTATTATGTAGATAACAGATGGTGTGCTAGTATAAGAAAAACAACTATGACCTACTAAGCATAGCTATGGGAGTACCAGTGACTGAACTAGGTGTTTTACATGCATTTTGTCTTTCAAATAGTCTTACATAGATCCTATTATTATTCATGTTTTACAGGTGAGGGTTCTGAAATAACTGTTTCCTAAGTCCTGGCCCTTGGAATAAAATGAGAATTCTCTCAGTCCATATTATGAACTAAGCTCTCTACCCTTGCAATAATTTCCATTACTTCTCTGGTGCTTTTAAGGGTATTTTATTGAGGAAAATTGTTTTTTAATAGCTTCAACATATTTATTTTGCTTGTACATATTCTATGAATCTCAAGGTTTTAAGTTTTTCATTATAGATCAAATAAGAAGACAAGTATATAGAATAGTACAGTATTTAGTATTTAGTACAGTACTTAACATATTATAAATAGTCAATAAACATTTAACAATTATTACTATTACTATAAACACATATTGTTGTAAAAATATTGTTGTAAAAACATGGACGTTTTCAAACTTGTATGTTGCTACCAGAATTTTAAACTTTATGATATAAAGTTATACTAATGGGAAATTGGACACAGACATCATCAAAGAGTTAAATTAGAATACTATAAACTAATAGAGGACAAAAGTGAAAGGAATGTCTTTGAAACTAAATAAAAAGACCAAAGACCTTATTCAAAATCAAGTAAGGAGACAACTATAAAAGGACATTAATTAGAGCAACTGACACATAAATAGAGAAGAAAAATAACATAGAAATACATGAACATCTTCAACAGTGTAAAAGGTGGGATTTAATTTTTGTTAAAAAAAAAAAACATGAGAAGTCCTGGCAATAAAAGTCCTGAAACAATAAAAAAGAAATAAAAGCTATACAGACTAGAAGAAAAGAAATGAAACTATACTATTTGCAGATGCAATGATATTCTATGTAAAAAAAAAAATCAAAAAGAATCTACAAAAACTTATGGAACTAATAAGTGACTATAGTAGTGATACCACTGGTTACCGGTGATGAGTTCTGCTCCCTCACATGTTGAAGTATAATATTAGAGAAGCACACAGAAGCAAGCATATAAAGCAGGATTTATTTATTAACATAGACTTTTTCCAGGAGGGAGAAGCGGGCCCTAGCTGATATCCTGGTATCCCAAGAAGCAAAGGTGTTCAACATATTTATTTTGCTTGTACATAATCTATGAATCTCAAGGTTTTAAGTTTTTATGTCTTAGGCTTTCTTTGTTCTCCTGCTCTCTTCTCCTTACTCTTCTTCTTTCTGCATAGGTGACTAGGCCCAGGAAATGCTTGGTGGGATGGCCAAAGGTGGGAAACAGATGAGCTGAAGGGGACAGGCAGGATGGAGCAGCCCAGGACACATTAATTAACATCTTTTACAATTCAATGTAGGGGTGGGCAATTCCTGGGACAGATTACCTTAGCAATAGTTTAGAGGGGGACAGGTTATCTTTTTGTTGTTGTTGTTGTTGGCCATAATACCTTTATTTTATTTATTTATTTTTAAGTGGTGCTGAGGATCAAATCCAGCACCTTGCACCTGCTAGGCCTAGGCAAGCATTCTACTGCTGAGACACACCCCAGGCCCAAGGGCAAGTTATCTTGATGAGGGTGGAGGAAGGGCTCTGAAGGCACTTCAGTCCCTCAGGGGGCAGTCTCCAACTCCCCAAACTCATTCAAATTGGCCTCCTTGATCTGACCTGACTCAGTTTATCAATCTATACCGACTGCTTAATTCTGGCTTCATTAGTACTGCAGAATTCAAGGTTAATGCATACAAGTCAATTTCTTTCTTATATGCCAGCAACGAACAAGTGGAATTGAAAATTAAAAACACAATGCCATTTATATGGACAACTAAAATAATGTAATACTTACATATAAAACTAATAAAATACATATAAGGTATATATAATAAAAACAACAAAACTATTCTGAAAGAAAAACTGAGAACTAAATAGAGATGTATTATATGTTCATGCATATAAATACAATATATTAAAGATGTCAGCTCTTCCAAAACTGATCTATAGACAATACAGTTCCACTCAAAATACCAACACATTAATTTGTAGATAGTGACAAAGTAATTCTAAAATTTACGTGGAAATAGCAATGACCCAAAATAGCTAACAGTTTTGATGAAAAATAGCAAAGTCAAAGGACTCCTATTTCCTGATTTAAAAACATACAATAATAAAGATAGTGTGATATCAATGAAAGAATAGGCAAACATCAATGGAAGAGAATAAAGCCCAGCCAGGCATAGTGATATATGCTTGTAATCCTAGACTATCCAGGGGCTGAGGCAGGAGAATCACAAGTTTAATGCTTACTGAGCAATTTAGCGAAAACTTCTCCAAATAAAAAATAAAAATGGCTTGGGATGTAGCTCTGTGGTAGAAGCCTTCTGTGTTCAACCTCTGGTATTGCAAACAAAACAAAACAAAACAAAAACCATAAAGCTGAGAACAGGAGTACAGAGAATGGTCCTGGAACAACTGAGCATTCTTTAAAAAAAAAAATTCACCTAGATACAACCCTTAAAACCTTCTTAAAAAAGTAACTAAGACCTAAATGTGAAACACAAAACTTTTAAACTTCTACAAGATAGCAAGAAAACATAGATGACCTTAGGTATGGCAATGACTGTTTAGACACAGCACCAGAGGTGAAATCCATGAGGAAAATAATTGATGAACTAGGATTCCTTAAAATTAAAAAAAAAAAATAAAAATAAAACCTCTTCTCTATGAAAGATAATGTGAACAGAATGAAGGTAGAAGCCAGATTAGGAGAAAATATTCTCATAAAACACCTGATAAAGGATTATTATCCAAAAATCTTTTAAATCTCAACAGAAAGAAAACAAACAACCCAATAAAAATTGGGCCAAAGATCTTAATAGACTTCTCACCAAAAAAATACACAGATGGCAAATAAACATGAAAACATGCTCCACATCATATGTTATATGGGAAATGCAAATGAAAACACAAGACACTACTGCATACCCTGAATTTGCCCAAAGTCTGTAAAATGGACGGTTACAACTACTGTAGCAGTGTGAAGCAGCAGGAATCTCATGGATTTCTGATGGGAATGCAGAGTGGTATAGCCACTTCAGAAAACAGTTTGGCAATTTCTTATTAAGCTAAACACATTCTTACCATATGATACTGCAATCACACTCTTTGGTAGTTACCCAAATGAGTTGAAAATGAATGTCTGCACAAGAACTTGCATACAGCTGTTTAAAACCACTTTATTCATAATTACTCAAACTTTGAAACAACTAAGAAGTCATTTAATAGGAGAAGAATAAATAAACCATGGTATACTCAGATAATGGGGTGTTATTCAGTGCTAAAAGGAAATGAGCTATCAAGTCATGTAAAGACACAGAGAAAACATAAACATGTGTTACTAAGTTAGGGGAAAAAAAAAGTCAATCCAAAAGGTTCCCTACTGATGATTCCAACATTTGGAAAAGCTAAAACTGTGAAAACAGAAAGATCAAAGTTGCCAAGAGTTGCAAGAAGAGCAGAATGACTAGGTAAAGCGCAGACTATTCAGAGAGAAGAGCAACTACTCTGTGTGAAACTTTAATGGTGGTACATTCATTATACATTTGACCCAACCCATGTGATGGACAACACCAACAATGAACACTAATGTAAAGAATGGTCCTTGGAGGATAGAGAAAATAAAGGTTCATTGTCACAAATATGACACTGTTGAGGGCTGTTGATGAAGAGGGAGCATATGCATTTGTGGTGTATATTTGAAATTTCTGTATCTTCTCTGATTTGCTTGGAACTTAAAACTGCTCTACAAATAAATCTATTGAAAAAAAATAACATGAGATTCAAGTTAAATTTCTACACTTATTCAGGTTTCTACCCTAAGCAAAAATGTGGGCTATTGACTAGAATTTGCTGAATTAATTCTACATTTTAAATTTGTTGTTATAGTTAAACTTATAATAATTTTAAAATAAACTTAAAAAGTATAAAATAAAGTTTTAATACAATTTAGTGCTCTTAGACTTACCCCTTTAAAAAAGTCTACATTTTTAAATGTATGATCTAAGAAAATTTTCATTGTGTACATAGAAAAAAATTCCATACAAATCTGACTTGCATTAAAAAAGTTATGCCTAGATATAAAGTAATATTTTTTATTTAAGTAATTTATTACCAAGTCAGGTGACTGACGTAATCTCTACTTCAAAATAGATCTGAAGAAAATTTCAAAAGAGTTCTCAAAATAGACCTCTAAATACATAGCCTATCAAGGAGAATATTTTGAATGAAATCTTTTTTAATTTCACATGTAAGTCTAAATAAAATTTAAAAATTTGTGTCATATATAGCTAACAAGTAAAAATTAGATCTCATTTGCAATACTTATGCTGAGTAATCATTTTAAAAACCTTCATTGATTAATACACTTTTACATAAAGAAATTTAAAATTTTATTCTATTGATTAAAATATCACACAATTAATATTATAAATGATTAATGACAGTTGTTTTTTATGAGTTTATTCTGATGATATGCATTTTAGGAAAAAATAATAAAATGGATAAATAAATTGAAATACTGTTTTATAGAAAGCAGTTTGATATGATGCAGACTTTCTAAATGCTCACCATTTATCCTTAAGCTTAATTCAAACCAAGGTTATTTTAAAGTATATCACAGAGATATGGGCAGTAGCTTAGATGTATTTTCTACAAGGGAACAGATTAAGTCTAGTTTTATGAAATTTGGAATAGCTTACAAAATTGAAGGTAGAGGGATTTTAATCTGACAGTTTCCTGATAAAATTTGGACTCAAAGCAAATTTTTTATTAAAAGCTCTGGGAAATGGTAGCTCTAATAATACACATTTAATAAACACAAATGGTTTTAAAAATAGTTAAGCACATATTTTTTTCTGATTCCATTAAAGCAATTACTTTAATGTTTTAAAGTAAGAAGCTTTTAGAAAAATCAAGTGCTCAATACTACTACTGGGAACTAGATTGCAAAGACAGAGCCTAGCATCAAACTTTACTTATTCACTGTCTCATTCTTGTTGTTTTTGTTTCCTCTAATATTCAATACCAGTGATTTTCATCTTGGATCTATCTATTGTTCAAAATGAGCTCGTGGACTTGCAAAATTCTAAACAAATATCTCTATTTTGCATCTTTTGGGGTAAATAAGTAAATAATTATATTGAGATTTAGGTTCTCTTTATCATGATATGATTTACACGGCTTAGTGTAATGATACTAAGTGTTATTACAATATTGATATGACATAATAACATTAAGTTCAGTGAATCTAGCACTTGTAAGCACCCTTGGAATTACTCGTGAAGAAAAATATAAAATATCTGCATCCCCTTAGAAAATTCCCTTGCACAAAGCTCCTATCAATTCTCTAATGTTAGCACCCACCAGTAGCAAAATTTTCATGTTAATTTTTCTATAATTAGTTTTACCTATTCCTTAGTTCATGTGTATGGAATCTTAAAATATACATTCTTTCATGTATGGTTTCTTTTGTTCAATTTTCCCATAACCACTTGAATTATTTTCAGTTCCTATGAATATTCTTAAACAAATCCCTTGTGGATGTAAGTTTTCCTATGCTTGGGTAAATACCTATTGGGAATTGCTTAAATTGTTGAAAAATGATGGGTGAGATTGCTTTATAAGAAAGGGCTAGAAAGTTATCTAAAATAATCGTTCAATTGTTTACTACTAGGAGTGAAACCATTAGCATTTTGCAGTTCAGATGCTTCAACTTTGTTACCATTAGGAAATATTAATTTTAGGACTCTAGTGAACCAAAAGAGTACCTCACTGTGGTTTAATATGCTTTTCTCTAAATTAGCAGTATCAAGCAGCTTTTCATATGATTGATGGCCATTAATGTATCTTCTTTTATGAAGTATCTATTCAGTCTTTTTCCTGTATTTAACTCTGCATTGCCTTTGTATTGTTGATCTGTCAGAGTTCTTTATATATTCTCCATATAAGTCCTTTGCCAGAAATTACTGCAAATATTTTCTCTAAGTTTGTAGTCTGATTTGCTTATTCACTTTCTTTTTATGTTGCTTTTAATTTTTATTAACTTTCATTTCAAAACAGTTTCAGATTTACAGAATTGCAGAGCTAGAACAGAGTTTCTGTATGATGCCACACTGGGTTTTCCAATGTCTTATATTCTCATAGTAAACTTGACCAAACTAATGAGCCAGTTGGCTGATTCACTTTCTTAATGATTCCTTTTAGATGAACTTCAATTTGAAGTTTCACTTTAACCTTTTTAATGATTACTGCATTTTATGTCCAAGGTAAACATTTCGGTGTCTTATATGAGAAATGTTAGACTATGTCAAGGTTTGAAGGTATTTTCTGTTTCTAGCTTTATCCTTTAAATCTATGATATACCTCAAATTACTATTTGGTATTTAGTGAGATGGAATCAATGATGATTTTTAAATAGATATGTTCATTTTATATAGCTTATCCAATTTGCTGTCACGTTAGTCTCTAATTATTCTGTAATATCTGTAGGGTTTATTGTGTTAACTACTCTTTCATTCCTAATACTGGTAGCTTGGATTCATCTCTTTTTCTCTTTCATTTTCTCCTGGTATCTTTTTCCTTGATTAGAAAAAATATAGAATTTATCTTTTGTCTTGATCTTTTCAAAGAACAAACTTTTAGCTTTGTTATTTTTCTGCCCTTTTGTCTATTTTCCATTTTGTTACCTCTGCTCTTATCTTGATTATTTTCTTGACTCATCTTCCTCTGTGTTTACTTTATTCTTATTCTGGCTACCTTCTATAGAATCTTAGGTCACAGATTTTGGATTTCTATCATACTTCCATTCCAAAGCTAGCTGGCTATAAAGTGAAATTTTAATGTACATCATAGTTATATTCTTACCATTTCTGCCAAGCCGCTGACTTACATTTGAAGAATTCTCTAGGAGCCTCAGGGGGAAGTTCCTTAGCTCGTCTGTCCTGCCCCTAGCCATAGTGTAACATTTCTGTGCATTTGGTGAATGCCCTTGGGAAAAATGTGTATGGCTGAATTCAGATTTTTTCTGTAGCTAAGCCTCCTTGTGAATTTAATTCATCATGCACGCCATGCATATGATTTAAAGTTTGCTCTAAAAGTTCACCTGATCTATCCGTTTCTATTGCTGTATAATAAACTATCACAAAACTTTAGCTTCAAAATTAACATGTATTATGATTCTAGTTACAAGGCAGTTTTGTTCCATGTGATAATGATTGATATCACTAATGTGACTGAATTCTGTTGGTAGCTGAGTTGCATTGGAAGTTCCAGATGGCCTCTTATTTCTGGGACCTTCATATTCTAGTTCATATGACTTCTTTACTCATGATCTTTTAACTTCCAGAGTTTCCTCAATATGACTTCTCAATCTAGCACTAAAAACCTCAATTTTCTTGTATGTTTCCTAGTAGCTGCACACCAACAGGGAGTGTTCCCAAAGGATAAACTCCACTCTGCAAGCATATTTCAAGGTTCTACTGACTCAAGCTTTGCCTTAACCAAAACACCCCCTAGTCTAGGAGGGCTGTTTGGTTGTGGGCTACCATGGTAACTTTTTCTTTACTTTTCAATATCTAATACAGATTCCTCCTCCTTCTGTCATTCAGCAAGTGCTAAAAGGAACTCAAGGTATATTGTCAACTGGAGATGAAATTCATTTACTTATTTAGTCTTTTAAAATTTGTTTTTGTATGATCAGATAAAAATCAAAAGGAAAGATGATTTCGTATATTGTATGTAACTTTTAGGATTAGAATAGAAACGAAAAATCTCTGCTACAACTTTTGCATCTAAACTTAAAGTGCTTACTGCTTATATCTCTTACTTTCTCACTTGTACTTAATACTTCAGGACCCCATAACTTTCTACTTTATCCTAAGCAAATGATCTCATTTACTGATGGTATAGAGGAAACAAGTCAATATAGGAAGTTGTATTTCAAGTTCCTATCACCAAATCTAGAAATTTAATTTATAACTAAACCTAACATAGATAAGCTTAAATAACTTATTTTCTTACCAACATGCCTGTTTTATTTGTACTTCATATGGAGATATCTCGAATTTAATTTTACCCTCCCTATTGCTTCTTTTCCTTAAAGTGCTATTGAGATGTTCCTTCTGGATGTCCTTTCTTTATTAAACCTGTGCTAGGCACTACCTCTCACTCTGTCCTCAGCACCTGGCACAGTGCCTAACACTCAGTGGGTACACAATAAAATTGGGTTAAATTATATGAAAGTGTGAATAATACATCTTTCATCTGACCATGTTATACCAACATGTTGACTGGGAGATACTAGATAAGTAACAAAATGTTAAGTAGTCAGTTTTAAAAGCAAAGCTAAAACAGGCTTTGTGGCACACACCTATAATCCTAGTAACTCCAGTAGTCACAACATGAGGAGTGCAAATTTGCACTCAGCCTCACCAACTTAGTGAGACCCTCAACAACTTAGCAATGCTCTATCTCAAAAAATAAAAAGTGCTGGGGATGTTGTTTAGTGGTAAAGCACCCTGGGTTCAATCCTCAAACCTTCCCCCAAATCTAGTTATGCAGTAGTAGAAACAAAGGAATTTTTTAGCTTAATGAATCTGTTTGTTTAATTTATAACTTCAGATGGGAGACTTTTGGGGAGAATAATGGAAAAAGAGAATATACAGTCCTAGGAAGAATCTCATTCAAAAAAGGTCAAATTAGTGTAATACCCTGATAGGATAATTCCCTTCACCATTGAGGAATTGAGGAGTATTTCTTTTTTTTTAAATATATATATATATATATATATATATATATATATATATATATTAGTTGTAGTTGGACATACTACCTTTATTTTTTAAAATTTATTTTTTTAATTAGTTACACATGACAATACAATGATCTTGACATTTCATACATTTGAATCAAATGGGGTATAATTTCTCATTTTTCTGATTGTATAGGTTGCAGAATCACATTGGTCATACAGTCACATATATACATACAGTAATAATAATGTCTATTTTATTCTGCTGTTCTTCCCTTCCCTCCTTCCTCCCCTCCCCTCCCATCACTTCTCTCTACCCAATCTAATGTGACACATTTCTTTTTTATTTTCTCCTCACAACATCATACATGTACTCTGTATACTGATGAAGGTCTCCTTCCATCTTCCATGCAATTCCCCTTCTCCCTCCTTTTCCCTCCCACCTCTCTTCCCTATTTAGTGGTAATCTTCTTCCATTGAGGAGTATTTCTAATGGGAATATATATGAAAGTGGCATGATATTTGAAAAAAAAACTGAAAACCAATGATTTCATAGATTCTTAAGTGTTGATTGCTTTTATATATTCACCTATATGTGCTTAGAGTTTAGCTAACTGGAAACACTTTTTTCCTATTCCCTGAAACAAAATAGCAGCTTACTAAGTAGAACCCTAACATCCTAAAAGAGTTTAATGCATTTTCTAAATACGGACAACACTCCCAGTTAATGGTAGTGAGCACTTTGGGAGAACTGATTTCATAAGTACATTTTTACTAGAGCTTTAAAAATGTAGTGCCTTGCTAATACAGACAGTTGGTTTAACCCCTTTTGTGAACAATGGCATATTTCTAAAGGTTGGAAATATTTATTGTGCATAACCTACCAAAAATATTTAGAACTCTTAAGAATTATTTTAATAGAATATTTGAGGCTGCAGGAATCACAAAGATCAGCTCAAAACTTGTGAGAAAACTAATGCCAAGAAAAGTTAAGTCTTGCTTCATAAGAGACAGAAGCTGTTTGCAGCAGGAGCCTCTTATCTTGCCTGGATGCATTTCCTCGTCCTCCTCCCCTTCCACTCAGTGCTCAAGCCACAGAATCTTTCCTTCTGACTTGAGTATTCCAAGCTTATTCCACCTTAGGTGTTTCTGTAAATGCTATTAACCCTGTGGAGGGCATTCTTTCCTGATGTCTTCTCATTACTGACTCCTCCAGTTAGGTCTCTACCAGTATTCCAACTTTGTGCACCTATCTTAAATAACTCCATTTCTCCCCACTCATTCTTTTATTACATTACCCTATGTTGTGTTCCTCATAGTAGTCACTGAAACTATTTTGTGCAGAACTTATTTCATATCCTATATTTGTTATATGCGCCATCACAAAGGCATGACTCTCTTACATACTGCTGGATCATTAGAACCTCGAAGAGTATCTGGTACTAGGAAGCACTCAGTAAATAGTTTGCTAAGTGATTGAATTTTAGACCCACACAATATCTCAAATGTTGGTCTTATTACAATTTTCAAAAGAAAAACAATGAAATTACATGTATATTCAAATTTAGATGAATTTTAAAAACTGAAACCTTTTATTTAGAGTATTTATCAAGAAATGAAAATAATTCTGAAGCTAATCTCTGATATACAATATCAATATCAATTTTGAATTACATCAATATTTTTATACCTGTCTGTCTGCATTAATTCATACATCACTATGCATTCTGCTTTCTGGCATCTGCTGATTCCAGATTCTTCAGTTTGCAGCAGAGCATCCCTGAGTTGGGTGCCATATGGCTGCCCTTCTTTGGTCCAAGTTTTGATCAATCAAATGATGGCAGACTGACTCATGCCATTTTAAAGAAGACAGAGATTTGATATGGATCCAATCCATGAAAATATTTTCTTGGAGAAAAATATGCTCCAAGTATTTAGGGGGGGGGAGTATAAGCTACACTAAATATATACATGCATTTAAAAATACTCTTTGTGCTTAATGGTTGTCTCAGAGACAAATTGCCAGAAACTTGTTTTATCCCTAAAGGGAAATGCTTCTTCCAAAATATCAACTAGTGCTGTGCTCATGTGTGTGACTAACATTATTCTTTATCAACAGTACTGAGGGCTTTTATCTCCTGAAGTAGAAATAGTCTATTTTTGAACTACTAACAATCTTAACAATTTTGAAAGATGTTCTCATTATGATCTAATGGTGTATAAAGTGTACCAAAAAGTCTGATCCACACCTTTTCTGTGACTCCAGTCCAAATTTTGTTAAGTTATTAATAGCTCTTCCCATTCCCAAAGTAGCAGAGATAGTTGGAAAAACATATATAATAGTAAATATTAAATGCTGTGAAAAACCTGAAGGAAAAGAGAAATAAACAGAAGTGATTAAAATAAACTGAAAGTTAAATATGAAGAAAAATGTTCTAGAAGGTCATAGACATGGAGAATAAACTTGGCTCTGAGATTATTAGTGACTAAAGCAAAAAGTGTGAAATGCATTTATACATTTTACAGTATCCGTGAGACACATAGCTTTTTAAATATCAGCTCTTTAAAAAAGGTTTTCTTAAGAAATGGCTTTTAGCATTGAGGATTAAGAGATTGCATCTGTTTCTGGGCCTCATAAAGATATCATCAAGTTTTGCTATCTTTTGGATACCCTTGACCCCTTCTCTGCAGTCTGCCCCCTGGGAATTGTCTGGAAGTATGCCTTAGAGAACAAGTTTTCAAAAGCGTGATTTATGATGTTGGTGTGTCATTGCTACTCATAGCCACCCACTTTAACATGTTATCAGTACTATAGGTACCTGCAACATGTATCTGGCTGGACATGCATGTGCATAGATCTTCCAGCTCTACCACACACTTGGTGTGTGACCCTACAGAAGTTACTTCTTCACTGATAAATTGCTTTCTCAGAAGAAAAAGAAAAGAATTCTACCTATATCATAACCCTGTGTAGAAATTACATGAACCATGACAGATAAGAGCTCTTCACCCCCATCCCAATAGTACCTAGCATACAGAAGGTTCTCAGTAATTGATATAGGGTCTCCCCTTTGCTGGCTTTCTGCAATGTATCAGAAAGACATTCCTTGAAGAACAGTGGTAATGAGAGAAAGGATCCTTTTGGCAACATGAGTCCTTAGGTAAAACTTATATGAACCATAGGAACTGCAATTAGTAGATGAAAAGAGCTGATCTGTACCAGATGTTACTGGTCTGACTTTACACTGTCCTTTCCACTGGATTCCATAACTGCCTCTAAAAGGAAAGGATATGCCAAACTTTTCTCTTGCTACAAGAAAGTTTTAATTGAAAACAAGAGTGCTGGGCTGAATACAGCTTCAGCAGATTCCCTGTTAAATTAGAAGGGGCTTTTCGTTTAAGTCCTAGTGTTGATATGTCACTGTGCTCTGTCACTTTGAAAAGCGATAGTGCTTTGTTATCAGCACTGAGCTCTGGCAGGCTTCTGATGTAGACTTAGACTAAAATAGAATGCCAGAATGATGAAGGCGCTGCTTACCTTCAAAAACCTCCAGGCTGTGGCTGTGGGCAAAGGTGCTGACATACTGCTCTGTACAGCCCAATGGGTTTGATAATCTTTGATTGCTGCTCTGTACAGCAAAATGGGTTTGATAATCGTCTACCGATCATTTTCACATTTGAGATCATAATTTGAAATCTAAAAGTGCTGATTGGATTTTGAAAGAAGCATGAATATTACCAATTTCATTGGATTAATGCCATCCAAACTCCTTATTTCTTAGGCAAATAATTAATAATTAATTTTTGCTCTTTAATGTGAAAATTTTATTTAGGAAGGATTTAAAGAAAGAATATTATAACTTGAGGATCCTGATCTCCCAGCAAACATTCACATTTATTAAGTAAACATGACATGTCAACTTTCTGCCAAGACCTGAGGTAGGTGTTAGAAATGGAAAGGCAAATAAAGAGATATATACAGAAATAGGTAATTATAAAATACTGCAGAAAGGACTGGGGCTGTAGCCCAGTGATAGAGTGCTTGCCTAGCATGCATGAGGCACTGGGTTCAATCCTCAGCATCACATACAAATAAATCAATAAAATAAAGGCATTCTGTCCATCTACAACTACCAAATTTTTTTTAAAGTAAAAAATAAAATACTGCAGCAAGTGAAATGTTATGCATAGAATATTACTGAAGCACAAAAAGCAATTATCTTGATATCTCTTAGGGAGAGAGTAATAGAAGCAGTGCATGTCTAACCAGTATCCTTGTTCCTAATTACCAAATCAGCAAATTCTATGTGTGGCTGAATATTTCTATTGATATGACATTACCTTTCTTCGCTAGGAACAAGATTTCTCTTAGGAACAGTTGAACAAGCATATTAAAATAGTCTGATAGGAATTGTAGAAAGGTCTGTGAAGAATTGGTATCACGTCATCGTCCTCCTCATCCCCAATCCCTGCCCCTCCCTCCCGTGCACACACACTACTTAACTCCCTGTGAGCAGAAGTAGTCCAGACTTTCTGTCCTTGACTACATAGAAAGGAAATCCCTTTTATGAGTTCTTTCTTCTAGCATACCTAGAATCTTTAATGTGTGCTCACTTTTCTATTTGATATGCTTCTTCACATTCAACTCTAGTAGACAGAATGAACATCTAGCTAAAGAGAGCTTAAAATGGCATACACTATGAAAAAAACAAAATTATATATTGATCACATATGCTACTTTTGAAAAAAAGGCATATTTTAATCAATGTGTATGATGTTTTCAAAGCCCCCTCTTCACTGAGGCAGCAATGCATTTCTTGTTTATTTAACTGTTACTGGGATAGTGTTTTAGCAATACACCAGGGCTACTCTGGACTTCAATGAATGGGTATTCATTTTTCATGCAATTTTCAAACTACAAACTGATCTTAACATAAACATGGCAGTAGGTTCACAGCTTTTCAATTGACTTTTGCATATTATAGTCTCTTTTCAGAGCATTTGACCAAGTGAGGAACTTTGGGTTAGTTTAACACTTGCTTATTTCTAATCCATAGACTACGAAATACTCAACTTCTACCTAAAAGCAAATAATAGAATCTTTTACACCTTCAATAAAAGTTTTCAACAATGAATTCATCCTATTTGTGAGCCCCGTCTATTAAAAGAAATTCCCAGATTAAATTATTCCTGGGTCAGACTGAAGTCTAAGGGAAGGTTGGGTCTTGGTCCAGGGGGATGTTTATGTACACATTGGCCACTCACAGTGAAGGAAAAACTATTTTCTTTTTATATTTGTAGATGCTGCTACTAACATTTTGCATTTTAATTGACAATTCCTTGTCTGCTTACAGTCTATTTGGTTCATCAGGGCAGGAACTTGCTCCTTGTATCTATAGATGTATCTTAGTACCTCCACCAATAGGAGGCATTCAACAAATATTTGCTGAACATATAAGTATCCTCTGTAAAAGTTATGACTACAGAAAGAAACTGGAAGTACAGCCGGACTTTAAAAACAATAAGTCATATATACTGAATGCAAAAGTGAAAAGGAAGAGGACTTACGTAACTAAAAGTGCCCATCTGAGTAGTTAGAATGGTTCCAGGGAGGTTCACTAACACTTTGCTCTACTTTATCTGTTAACTGGCTTTAGGCTGGTAATGGACAGCACATTTTTTTTTTCCTTTTAGCAGCAAACTTTAACAAATGTTGCTCCTGGACAAAGAATAGATAGTAAATAAAGTGTAAAGTCGTACAACATTATTTTGAGGGGGGTATTACAATGGAGTGCTGTTGCTAACTGGTATATAACATCAACACATTTATGTATTACATACATAGTAAGAGGTGATCTCCTTTGTCAATAAATATCACTACCCGATTTCTCTCACCCTCCTATTTCCCAGTTGTTTATCGGCTCTTGGTGGTAAGGGAGTAAGTGATTTCACTACTCTAAACAAAGCCAACTGAGAAATGGATGTGATACTGCCATGGAGGTGATTGAGGATGACTAATTTTGGTGAATAAAGAACATGTGACTACTGTGTCCTCATTCTTTCAGTATTGTATAAATAATACTCTTAAAATGTCAAACAGATCACAAGAATATCCTATAATATTTCTAGTCATGTTTTATAAAGAAACACTAACAAGTTGTAGCTGTCAGAATGATCCTCCTTAGTAGGCAAAACAGCCAACATAGAAATAAGATGTATGAGGAGATCAGAAATTTATAAGAGAACTGCTTTCTGATTCTGTTTTTACATTCTCTGATGGTTTAAACTATGGTCTTATAATTATTTAATTGTGTGTGTGTGTGTGTGTGTGTGTGTGCATGTGTGTCTTCATCTGTGTTTTCCTTCTGGCTAGATTATGGACCTATTTAGCAATATTATCACAATTTTGAAAAGAATGAGTTTAAAGTATTTTGCAGCATAATTATTTATTATGAATCAAGTTTTATCTTAAGCAAAAGATACAGTAAAAATAGAAGAGACAAGAATAAACAAGTGCATTTTAAGTTTTTCAAGATACACTAGAAAAAATATTCTGAATCTGTTTGCCTTATTCCTTCTATTATGCTTTCTTTCCTCCACAGAAAAGCATGTATATAAATATTAAGAAAAATAAATCATTGTTATTTGCCCAAAGTTCAGGTAAGGTCTTCATGAATTTATATGATTAGTGACTGAGAGATAACATCACCATTAATATTATGGTGAATTTATAAGCACAAAGGAACAAAAGACAATTGAATTAGATTTGACAAATTATATGGAATTAAATGTTTTTGAAGTATATCTTTTTTTGTAAACTTTAAAGGTCATTTCATATATTATTCATTTTGTTCAAGAGAAAAGCAACCCTGAATAATGCATTTGAAAAATAGGCAATATTAATTAGAGCAAAAAAATTAAAACAGACCAAAAAATATCAGAGCATCAAAATCAAAGAGGAAAACAATGGTGCAATAAGAGCTAATTGATTCATTCCTTTGATCATTCTGATAAAAAGCTAATATCAATGTTGTGTGATGAGCTTATTTTGGAAAGTTTGTGGTTTGAAAATTAAAAGAGCTTAGCTAGAAACTACCTGGAAGTCGACACTGAGAACCATTAAGAAACTTGGATTTTGTATCTTCATTCATTCATTTTGATTAATCATTTATGAATTACCAGTAGTTTGATGTCTATGAATTGTTTGGGATAAAGAAGTGAAGAAGACATATTCTCCTTATTTTATTAAGAGAAAAAATATAAAGAAATAATATTAGTACTAACCACATACAAAATGCTTATAGATAATAACCTATTCACTATATACATGTCAAAATCTGTATCCACAAACCAACCTAAGGATACCTACCTCTTAGAAGTTCTTCAGCATTATTTTCACTCAGTTCTTTAGTGCTATTTCGTGATTATTAAATAACTGAAGGAAACAATATGGCAAAACCAAAATATTTAAATAGTCACACATGGCCATTTCAACAGAAATTTTACAAGTTCATAAACAGCCAGTCATATAAACTATGCCATTTTATTTTACAGCTGATTATGCAGTTGTAAGTATTTTCTTCAATGATTATACCAAGGGTGCTTATGAGTATTTCTGGGATGCAAAACTGGGATGCAAGATTGAAATAGAAAACTTAGTGGAAATAAATCACAAATCATCTTTATGTCATGAATTTCAAACACTACCAGCCTGTGAAAACATCTGAACTGCATAATCTGTGATATTCTCTCCCATGTTCATGAGGAACAGCATCACAGACCCAAAGTTGCAATGAATTGAAAAGACTGTTCACATAACTTCCCTAATTCTCAAGGAAATCTGGTTTTTCAGTCTCAGAAGAATCTTTCAGCCTCTACTACATCTGTGCTTCCAGCTGGGTGGGGACCTAACCAAAACATGACTCCATGTTGGAAACCAGCAGGCAGAAAGGCCAGTTCCAATTTCAGAGGGGATCAGGCAGGATGCCAGTTTGGATCTAAGTTTACTAAGGACAAGTTTTAAGAGCTTACTTCTAGGCTGTAAAGCAATCCAACTTTCATCTGTCCCAGGTACCATTTTTTTTTGTCAATCATATGGTCTAAGTGATTTCTACCTTCATATAAATGGCTTCACATTTTACATATATCATAGATTTTATCTTTTTAAGTCTAAGCACATGGGAGTTTTTTTTATCCATCTTCAATCTGAATCACTTTTATTGTGTAATTCTCCCTAACTCATTCATACACACACACACACACACATACACACACACACACACACACACACACACATACACTTACATATAAAGTCTATGTTCATCTGGATTTTTAAATGCTAAATAAAGAGTATGACATATAGTTATTTATTATGAACAATATAGTTAATTAATCCATAGAAATGGGAAAATTTTTGTATTAATATAAGTTTTTTCCAGAGATATGTAAATATGTATGCATATAAAATACACAGACACTTGTATATTTGTATATAAAACAATAGATTTGTATGTATCTATAACAATAGATTTGTATGAGAGATATTAATATTAGGGTGTATCTAGATATACATGATCTTCTATAAACTTCATTTAACATAATATCTATATGACAAAAAGTACATCTTATTAAAAAAATTGTTTAAGTTAAATATAACATTTTTATATTACCCAGTAATTCTCCTACAATCTACTCTAAAGAATTAAAAACAACTGTTCAAACAAAAAGTTGTACACAAATGCTCATAGTACCACTATTCATAATAGCCCAAAAGTAGAACAACCCAAATGTCTATCATCTAATAAACAAATGAACAAAACATGATATAAATTTATTTATTTATTTATTCAGTTTTAATTTTTTTCCCTCAGTACTGGGGATTGAATTCAAGGATGCTCTACCACTGAGTTCCATTCCCAGCTCTCCCCCCCCACCCCCGCTTCTATTTTATTTACTTATTTTATTTTGTAACAGGGTCTGGTTAATTTTCTCAGGCTGGCTTCCAACTAACCATCGTTCTTCCTCAACCTCATGAGTTTCTGGGATTACAGTTGTAAGCCATAAAGCCTGGTCAAAAAATAAAGTCTTGAATTCACATAAACTTTTCTAGGTCTATCTATCATTTGTGTTTCAGATTACTTCCTTTACTAAATCCACCCTTAAGTGGAATTTAGTTTAAATCTCTATATAAGTTGAAATATAGCAATCATTTATTCTTTTTTTGTATTTTTATTTTTTCTAATTAGTTATACATGACAGTGGAATGCATTTTGACATATCATACATAAATGGAGCATAATTTCTCATTCTGTTTGTACACAATGTAGAATCACACAGGTCATGTAGTCATATATATATGTAGGGTAATAATGTCAGACTCATTCTACTATCCTTCCTATTTTCATTCCCTTCCCCTCCATTCACTCCCCTCTATCTAATCCAAAGTAGCTCTATTCTTCCCTAGGCCCCCTATTGTGATTTAGCATCTGAAATCATTAAATATAAATAATCATTTATTCTATAAGGCAAATATTATTCACTGCCCTCCGTAGTTCATGTGGCCCTCATTTTGAAAATTATGGTAACTAGTCTGCTGAGTATTTTCCTTTTTGAGCATCAGTTTTTAATGAAACATGAGAAAACTAATGCTTTCTGATAAAGTTAATTTTTTCAAAATAAATAATTTAAAAATTTGCCTGTCACTGAAGTCTCCATGTGTTAACATGGCCATTACTAAGCAAACTCATGCCATTGGAAGATCAATATGTGAACTGATACTATAGATGATAGAAATATAGGCACCAAACGAGAGGTAGCCAGTAAATGAATTGATGCAGCCAATGAGAAACTACACTGATTCTATTGTGGGTCTAGACAAGCTTCCTCAAAAATGTGAACTTTGACATAGTCTAGAAGTACTGATAGGATCCTGATAACTCACTATGTTGGAATGGGATGGTGAGCATTCCAGATACCTGAGAGGATATAAAATCATTCAGACTTTCCTTTCTTCCTTTATGAATGATTGAAAGAGTTTGCCAAATGTTCTCCAATGTGTCATTGCACCTACTCTCACACATCCTGCATTCTCTGGGCTGGAAGTTCTTTTTAAAAGGCAAATTTGTTCAACCTTATAATGATAGAAAGAATTTTTATATAGTATTTACTCTGTTGTAAATACTGTTTTAAGTGCTTCCTACTTAAGAACTTATTTAATCATCAAAATAAATCTATATAACTTTTCTACTCCTTTCAAAATCTGTGAGGAAAATAAAATTCTGAATCATCATGAAAAGTCAGTATCTTCTTTCATTCAAACCATATCACTTAGGCCCAAGAGGAACAAGTATTTATCAATTATGGAAAGTTACTTACTCTATGCTGCATAATATCTCACCCCTCCATTCCTTCATCTGTGCCCTTTCTGTGGGATGAAATACACCACTACAACCTTTGTATTTTATCCACATTGTTGTATGAGTCAGAGAAACACTCTTTTTTACTGCTCAGTAGTATTTTATAGCATGGTTATGTCACAATTTCTTCTTTAGCTAAAATTATTTTTTCTTAGGTTCCAGGTATTGCTATTATTTATAAATTTGCATAAACATTTTCAAACACAAATTATTTGAGCATAGGCTTTTTTTTTGGTGATGCTGGGGATTGAACCCAGGGCCTTGTGCATGTGAGGCAAGCACTCTTTCAACTGAGCTATATCCCCAGCCATAGGCTTTCATTTTGATTGGGTAAACACATGAAAATAATTGCCAGATCATATAGATAGGTATGTTTTAAAAGAATCTTTTAAGTTTCTATATTTTGCCATTAAAGAAGCAATGAATGAGAGTTCTGGTTTCTCTTTGTTTTCAACAAAACTTGTTATTAAAAGTTCTATGGAGGCTGGGCGCAGTGGTGCATGCTGTAATCCCATGGACTCAAGAGACTGGGACAGGAGGATCACGAGTTCAAAGCCAACCTCAGCAAAAGCAAGGCGCAAAGCAACTCAGTGAGACCCTGTCTCTAAATAAAATATAAAGTAGGGCTGAGGATGTGGCTCAGTGGTTGATGCCTCTGAGTTCAATCCCTGGTACCTCCACCCTTCAAAAAGAAAAAAAATATATTAAGAAAAAAAGGTCTTATTAATTGTAGTCATTGTATAGGGGGTAGTGTTATCTTACTATGGTGTACGTTTGCATTTCCCTAATAACCAATGATGTTGAGCACATTTTCAAGTGTTTATTTTTCATATAAGTTCATTCCTGAACTGTCTAACATTTTGAGTTACTTGGGTTGTAAGATTCTTTGTGTATTCTAACTATATGTACTTTATCACATATATGCATTGAAAATGGTTATACCCTCTCTTAAGCTTTCCTATTACTTTGTTACTAGTGCCTTTTGAAGACTGAAAGTTTTATCTTGATGTCTAACTTATTAAACTTTTTATGTATTGAGCTCTTTATGCTCAATGTAATTACCAGTTTCAAGGTCACATAGTTCTTTTCTATATTTTCTTCCATAATTTTACATTTTCAGGTGAAACAATTTCTAGTATGACAGATTTTTGTTCTGCATTTTACAAAGAAATTTTTCCATCATATCTGGCTTAAAGAGTTTCTGATGATAACTCTCTTTTCTCTCTATCTCCATATCTAGTCAATCCTTCTTTCTGTCTTTTTTCTTTCTTCTTTTTTCTTGATCTACTTTAATATTTCCTCTTCACCATTGGCTCTTTTATTATACTTCTTCAAGTGGTTTCTTTGCTCTTTTTCTTTCTTTTTTAAAAATATTTGTGGGCTTATATTTTTCAGCAATATGGCAAAGTTCCAGCTGTATTTGAACAACTATTTTTTTTTCCTGTGAAATTTGTTTTTCAGAAGCAAATTATATAAATTGATGTTCTGTTAATTTTTTCAAGTCTTTTATTTTTGATCTTTGGTAGGACATGTCCTGAGAAACCTTTAGTCTACTGCTAATTTAATTTTCAAACTACAGCAATATTCTCCTGTGGATTCTTCCTGGTGCCCTATGTATTATAGTTTTTCCATTTGGACAATAAAACCATAAATTATTCCCAATCTTGTGAGAGCTTCAGGACTCTTTCTACTCACTTCTTTCTTATAGTTCTTTCCCTGACCTCTGTTAGTTTCCTTTACTCAGTGAAAGATTTGTTGGAATCCTCACAGATCCACATAGTCATTCTTTCCTATCTCAGTTCTCTTTCTCTGCCCCTCAAAAATCCAGTTTTTTTTGACCTCCCCAAAATTTAACAAGATGGATGAATTTTATTTAGCATGACTCTTCTTTTGTTGGTCCAGAAACTGTGAAGGAGAAGTTGGAATAATTGAGGGACTTTTTGGTTTCTATTATCTCTGTGATCATAGAACTGTGTTGCTTGGCATCCTATATCTGAAAAAATGACATTTTATGTATATTGTGCAAGGTATAGTTGTACCACTCAGGAGCATGTTTATTATTCCATCATTGTCAGAAGGTCTAGTTTGATTTAACATTTTGAATTTAAAATTTTGGTGAAATATGTAGCTAGAAGTAAAAAAAAAAACAAAAAAAAAACTACAGACAGACATGGTACTTAGGGAGGGACTTATATTTTATGTGAAGTTCCCCAACTGTTTCTGAATCTAAACCATTAATATTGAAGGAAGAAAAATAAATTCCTCATTGGGAAAGAGTACATTAAAAAAAAAAGGACCAAAGACAAGTTCTTGAAGAGTTATGCCTAAGAAAAATAAATTACTAGAGAATCATGTTAGACCACCCCCCTTCAAATTTAAGAAATTTGGAGGGTCATAATCATTCAGAGGGTAATGGGAAGAATTTGTCATTCCAACATTCCAACAAGCTCTTGACTTAACATTCTTTTAAAAACGATATTATTTTTCAGTGAAATTAACAGTTGTATTAAACATTTGTTCATACTGACAAGATACTGACATGGTACCACAACAAGTGCCCACTATTCAAATGTTGTCTAGACAGGAGGGAGCATTTCAAAGTTCCTAGATTTTACTGTTATTAAATTGTGTATAATAAAAATACTTTGTAGTATGTGTAGTAATTTGGCATAGATTTTACTACAAAAGTATGTAGGTGATAATACACCAGTGCAATGTAAACAGAATCAAATGATTTAAGTATATTAGAAATTATTCTAGACAATAATCTATATTCCTTTTATAAATCTACACTCAAAAATTTAAACAGTGATTTAATTATTTTTGAACAAATATGAACATACATATATGTATAAGGTGATTGAACTGTGTATAATGCTACATTAAACCAGCTATGAAATCATAAAGAATCTCAATTGGTTATATTTTACCCAGCAAGATAAAAATATTAAACAGGTATAAAACTGAATATCTTTGGTCCTATACATCTTTGAATATATCCTTGACTCTAATTTTGACTGACAGTTCACTTTGAAAATGAAACAAACAATTTTTTATAAAAATAAAAGTGATCATCTGAATTACACTTTTGAATTAGATCTTTGGAGTATTATATATTAGAATTAAGTTGCCAAACTTCAAGTGGTCAGAAATCATATAGAACTGATAATCTTAATTATTCTGAAACCATTGATTAATTGTTCATTTAAACCCATTGGTAAATGTCAAAAGGATCTTTTTTTTTTTTTTTCTTTTTTTTTTTGGTACTGGGGATTGAACTCAGGGGCACTCGACCACTAAGCCACATCCCCAGCCCTATTTTATATTTTTTAATTTAGAGACAGGGTCTCACTGTGTTGCTTAGTGCCTCACTTTTGCTGAGGCTGGTTTTGAAATCATGATCCTCCTGTCTCTGAGCCACCAGATTTACAGGAATGTGCCAACTGCACCCAGCCACCAAAAGGATTTTTAAATATTCCAAATAATCAAATTTTTAGAAGCATATTTCAAGTTTAAAAAACTCAAAGATATAAGGATGATACCATCAGATCTTACCTAATTTATTGTGACATCAAAGTCATGTCCAATTGTAGGTCAACTTTGATTACACATCTCCAGTAATTCATTATGGCATTAAAGTCATGTCCAATTATAGGTCAACTTTGGTTATACACTTCTGACTTCTGAGACTCTCCATCAGTCTTTGAGGTTAAATGATTGATTAATAGTAAATTATCTACAGAAAAACTATAGTGTATATTTTTAAGAATCTTCCCCTAAACTTATAGTAACTCCATTTTTAAAGAAAAAGAAAAACATTTAATTTTAAATTATATAATTCCATGTATAACCCCTTTGGAAAGCACTTAAGCTGTAATCTATGTAACATGAAAACAAGAATACCTAATGACAGCCTAAGTAAATATCCTAGAGAAACTCATGTCCACCTGCACCCAAATATAAATATGTAAATGTTCATAAAAGTACTAATTATGTTAAAATTGGGAAAAGATCTAATGCTCATCACCAGTAGAATGCATAACTTCATTGTGGTATTGCCATTATAATAACCTATTATAGGACAATAAGAATATTTGCAACATATTGAAGAACTTAAGTGTAGATTATAAATATAAGTTGATCTAAAGAAGCAAAACATGAAAGTACATATAATGTGATGTTTTTAAGCTTGATAAATAGGCAAATCTTAACTTCAGTGTTTGAAATACATAAATACCAAGTGGTTAAGTTTAAAAAAGGGAATTATTACATATAAATCAAGATAAGTTTCTCAAAAAGAGAACAGGGGTGATTATGAAACAGGGTCAGAAGAGGGTTTCTAAAGGGAGACAAAGCTCAACCCTTGACCTAGGTTTGCTTATATGAACAAATACTTCACAATTATTCATAAAACAGAGAGGTTGCTTTCGAGGTACTTGTCTATGTGTATGCATTCCACAATAACAAAAAGTTTGCAAAAGATGTAATTTCAGAAATATATGACCTTGTGATATTAAGTACTTAATAGGTTTCCAAGCTCTTTCAGATAAGTTTCTAGATGTTTGACTTTCTCTGCTTCATTTTAGTAATTTGCTTTGCAAATATTAAAGATTTTTCTTATTTCTGAACAGATTAACCTATGATTTAATCGCCTCTATTTGAATAAAATTTGATTTAAAATGCAGCTCTGTCAAATTTCCCATATGTTGTTTTCAGATCTTACTATAAATAATTTATTCCTCTCAAATTAACAGGGAAAATATAAATTTCTATTTCTCTCAAATTAATAGGGAAATGTAATTTTTGATTAATTAATTAATTGGTGAAACATCACTCTAACTTTGTAGAAGTCATGTTTTCGTAGTTTATTACTTACCTTATGAAGAGAACAAATTGACCACATTACACTGCTGTTGGTAATATATGATAAGCGCTAATCATTCTTTGAAACATAAGAGATGGGATCTTTATATGCCCTGTGATTAAAGGCAGGAATATAGACAGTGGAAAGAAAAATGAACAAAAGGCCAGGGCTATGAAGTAATTGAAGATAACGAACTTTTTAGAGTTCTTTAGTCTTTGCTTTTGTTTGTTTTTTTATAGCTACAGATAGCTGACAAACACAAACTTAGAAGGGGAAAATATTTTATAAGAGGAAAAGGTTTTAGGATCACAGGATTTAGAGGTTTCAATCCATGATTAGTTTGTGCTATTGCTTTGGGCCTTTCCTTTGATATACCATGGTGAGACCACAAACATAAAATCACTAAACTCATGGCCAGGAAATACAAAAGAGGAAAGGGTTGGAGTCCCATTACCCTCTTCAAGGGCTGGCCCTCCATGGCCTAAACCCTTCCCACTAGGCTCCACTTCCTGAAGTCTTCACCACTTCTCATAGGACTGCTCTGAGACCAAGTCTTTAACACAGGGCCTTGGGAGGATATTTAAGATCCAAGTTATAGCAAGCAGTAAGTGGTTGAGAGGACTGAAGTTCTTCTTCTGCAAACAGCCTGCATAAAATATAGGCAGAATAAAACCTAAAATCATTAAAATTGCAAAAAAAAAAAAAATAGCAAAGATAATGCGAAAAAGACCAAAGAAGACAAAACAGCTATCAGAAACGTAGTCATCATCGTCTGATGTCTGAGACTGATTTGGTATCTGGTTTCTAGGAATCTTGAGGGACAATAGGTAATAATCAAACTATTTCTGAAAAAGGAAAAGATATCTTTCTTGTTGAGTTTAGATAGTTTCTAACAAATGTTGTGTGCCCTATTGCACTTTGGGTAATTTAAATGATGTACCACTTAAAATTATAAAACAAAGTAAGCATTAGTGTAGTTAACAGTACCACTACCAATATAACTTTGATTGAAGTTACTAAAATTGATTATTTAATATTTGTATGCTTATCAATAACCTTCTTAATGCCCAGTGGATTTCTTCTGATTCAGAACAGAAAAAAAAATGTATTGGTAACAAATTCATATGCTTAAAATGGTATTTTTGACTGAGAAACAAGATAGATATAACCATCAAGGAAGACAGGGACTAGAAGATGAGCATATTGGGAAGAATAAAGGAATTTAAAATTAACTTGGGATATATTGCTTTCAAGAGTCCTATTAGAGAACCTGTTCGAGATCTAACTACAGATTTCTGATACTGAGAAAATATACTCAAATGGGAGATAGGGCTTAGGAAATTTGAATTATCAGTATTAGACCATAGTTTAATTTGGGGAAATTAAGTAGGATTTGAGAAGAAAAATAGCTATGGGAAAGAGAAAGAGGAATCTATTGAGATGCAGAAATCCTGGCACAGTTTTCAGGCATAGCTAATCTAAAAGCTCCTCTATTAACCCAGGAAATTGATTCTTCATCTCTTAGCAAGACTTTTCCCTTCTCTGGCTTCATTGTCAAGCTGGCCCTTTCCTCCTGGTAACACAGTGCAGATTTTACCAGGCTTAGAAGCCCCCAATTTAGAGAAGTATCTTGATCCTGTTTCTCATGGACTGCCCTGGGTTATTTGTCCTTCTGTGAATGATTGATGACTGTGGCTAAGCAGACTCAATGCTCTGGTTGGTCCATCTTGGTCACCTGCCCACTCCTGATGTCTGCCCATCTGATGCTTGTGGACCGAGAATTGGAGTGGGATGATACAAAAGATATGGCCCTGAACAATAGGGAATTAACATAGTAAATGACAGTCCCTCTGAGAAGTACCAAGATTTGAGGGATGAGCAAAGAAGTAAAATAACAAAAAAAGCAGTAAAAGAGTGATGTGAGAAATAAGAAGAGTATTTTGTCTCAGATGTCAAAGAGAATTTTAAGGAGGGCACACAGGAAGAGTGTCAGCTTCCTCAGGTGAATGAGACTTAAAACAGTGCTTCAAAGTTTGCTTTGGAAAGTCAACTGCTCTAACAAGGAGTATTTCAGCGAGGGCAGAAGCCAGACTTCTGAGAAGACAGTGAAGATATCTTGAGAGTTATAGAAAAGCAAACAGATAAATGGAACAGGAGCTAGATAAATGAGTTGTGACAAGGAAAGATTAAACTCACCGTAATCCAATATTTATTTATTTGCTACTAAAATGCCCTTAGCAGATTGCATTCAATTCATGAAACTAATGTTTGTAATTGAATTAAACAAAATAACTCTGTTCCAATATTCAGGAGACATAAATATTTAGCAAATGTGATTCTTCATGTGCTTATGGTAACTGCTTTGTTCAATAAGATATAGAAGGATATTAGCCAGGGGATAGTAAAGAAAAATTACTAGTAATTAAAAATAATCTTTGCCTAAAGTAACAATTATCCACATATATATTATTCTATGACAATATACTTTTCGCCAATAAAAAATAAAATGACTCCTTCTTTAAAATAATATAATTTAAAGGCAAAGTTGGGTTTTTTTTCTAGATTTTTGCATATTTTTTGGATATGGAAAGGGATTGCTGAAGGGTCTGGTTTTAACAACATGAATTGTGGCTAATTTAGATCACTGTTTAAGAATAGCAAATAGCAGTGTTGTTTTCTGCCATACACGTGTCCTCCTCTCTAGATAGAAATTTGTATTCTTAAGCTATTCTGCCTTCTCGATCATTTCTTTTGCAAAGTACCTACATTTTCAGATTATAAATATTACAGAACTTATTTATTAGCCAAAGGGAGATGGCCCAGATGCAGGAATCCCCTAATTCACAATTATTTTCTAGTTGTTTCCTAAATCTGAAATGCCTCAAGTTTCACAATCCAAAACTCTGAGCTGATTACCTCTTTATTTTTACTTTGAGGAATTTACTACTGAGGCATAGCCTTTTTTATTAAAGAGAGCAGAGCAAGAAATTATGCCAAGAAAATACAAGTTTCCCTTGGCTTTTTTTTTTTTCTTCTTCTTGCTCAGGTGAAGGATAGAATCCAGATTAATTCATTTTCTAAGACCTACTCTGCAGAATATAATATTATTTGAAAGTGAAATTTAAAACTCTTCATGGTTTTCCTAACAAATCAGCAGTATTCTTGAAAGTATTTACCATAGTTGAACTTATATGTTTTTCTTCTCTCTGGATAAATGGGTTAACTTTCATTATGTTCAGATATTTTACTGTAGAAATGTTTGAGACTTTATCATACTATACACAAACCCTCCCTCTCAGGATGGGTTTTGACTCAGGATTGAAGTTTACCTTTAGCCAATTTGTATACCAGTCAAACAACAAACTAAAAAAATCCAGATACTCAAAATAAAATTACAAAAATCTAACTTAGGTGTTGTCAAACCTCAAAAGTATACTGAACAAGCTGGATGTGGTGGTGCAAAACTGTAAATAATCCCAGCTACTTAGGATATTGAGGCAGGAGGATCACAAGTTCTAAGCTAGCCTGGGCAATGTAGTAAAGCCCAGTCACTACAAAATGGGCTGGGATGTAGCTCAGTAGTAGAGCACCCCTGAGTTCAATACTTAGTGCTAGAAAACAAAACAAGAAAACCCTGAACATGTTTGTTAGAGTTGTAAAACTGTTAGCACCATGGAATGGCCATGTCTCAGCATCCTTTGAAATAATTGTACTGTTTACTTTGTTAAACTTTCTGTTTAAGTAGAACTGTTCATTGTTCTGACCATACACTTTTATGGCATTTGTGAAGCTTAGTTTTCTCACTTCCTAAAGTAAATGCCTTTTTCCTTTGCCACTTAACAGGTCCTCTCTTTTTCAGGTGAATGGTGATTTCATGCATTATTCTTATTTTTGGATAAAGTACATTCCCAGGAAACAATACTTCCCAATACATTCTTGTGAAGAAATCTGAGGGGTTTTTTCCAGCACTGAAGATGCAGATGCTTTTGGTGGGAAAAGTAACTGTGTGATAGGTTCTTTTGCCTTTTCCTTCCAAGTTCTGATCATTGTGGGTTGAAAAGCAAGTGGCTGAATGATTGGGGAGAGGATTATGGGTATTTAATAGGTACAGGTGAATGATCAAGTAACACAGAGGAACTGGAACATGATGGAATGCAAACTCTGAGAGCTAAGAGGATAAGCATGTCTCAGATGTGGTCACCCCTTTGGGTGTAGCATGCTTCCATGTTCAGAACACACGTGGGGCGGAGATGGGAGATCAAATGCCATCTGAATCCATAACATCTCTCAGGCAGGCAGAGAATAAGTTTTAGCTTTTAGATTTCTGAGCACTTAAGAAGAACCTCAAACAAAAAATTAAGGGGTGGATTCTTAGAACTGAATATGCATACCAACTAGCCCATAAGCTTGTTAAAATTGGAGATCCAGTATCCCATCTAATTCAGAGATTGGCTATAAACCTACCATTTTTAAGCTTCCTAAAAGAATCCTGTGTAATTGGTCTATGACTATAATTAGAGATAGTGGCCTAAGAATTTAGAGATTCTCTTTTTTTCAGGTCAGAGACACTGCTTGCTGTCTGCTGAGATTTGTTTAAATAGTGATAAACCCTTGATTCTATGACTTGTATGTAGATAGCTTTAATGAAATCCCACATTTTTGTAACCCATGCTGACATTGAAAATTTTATTGACATTCAATTAAAATGAGAGAAGTTGTTTGCTTATGAAAGGTTTTCCAAGCTGCCAATTACTTTCAAAATAGTAGACTACACCAAAAAAATGGAAAATAACTTATATCTTGATAACTGTTTGTTCACCAGACTTCTTCAAATTACTCTGAGCCTTTGGAAATTTTTGTGAAGCAAGCAAACAAGCATAAAATGTTAAACAGCTGAGTGGAAAAAAAGACACCATATTTCTTCCAGTCATGAAAATACAAAAGATACATGATGCATGGAAATATGTAAATTAACTTTAAATCTGTCTTCCTCAGCTTAATGGAGATGTATTTTCCATATGTTATTAACTGTTTATGTACTGTATTTGAGCAGTTTCAATGAATAGAGTATCCTCTAATAATATTTCAGGGTGGTTCAAAATTGATTCCCATGTATCATAAATTTTGATATACAATGCATATCATTCTTAGAAATTTATTTTTATATTTAAATGTAAAAATTTAGTGCTCTGAGGTAGAGCAAATTATATTAAAAGTAAATGTGAAGCCTTAAGTTTCAGCAGAAACCATAACTGTCTTATAAAGTAGATTGAGGTGAGAACAAACACCTGTACTTCAATTTTATTTCTTTTATGGCTAGGCACACACAAAAGAAATACTTAAAAAATTTGTTGAATGACTGATATGTTGAAGAGAAATCAATCATATTTAAGAAAGTGAGAGCTCACAAAACTCATGATTTTTGCTAATATTAAAAGTAAGTAACATATTTGAGAACATATGTACCTAGTATCATGGTAAGTTCTCTGTTTCTGAACTCATTTAATTCTCACAAGATTACTGTGAAATAGGTGCAGTAGCTCCTCTCTTGTAGAAGTAAAGCTAGAATAAGAAAATATGAATATATGATGCAAGACCATGTGCCTGAGAACCAGCAATGCTGAGTTCAAATCTAGATACTCCTTATTCTCCATTGCTAACACTATATACCACCCATATTCCTAATCTTGATTGATGTCAGTCCTGCTTTGAACATATTTTTATTTGTCTTCTGGTGGTCCCAGGCCCATGTATTTGTTTGGAGAGGAATGACTGAGTCATAGTATATCTATGAATCCATTTCAGTAGATAACATCATATGGTTTTCCAAAACATTTGAAACAGCTGTATGGGAGTATTCCTATGCCTGGCTACATTCCGTAACCTTGGTATTATTTTTCTTGTTTCTAAAATTTTAGCCACTTTCATAGTCATATAGTTGTATGATTATATTTTTGTCCATTTGAATACCCTCTGCTGTGAAGTATTTGCAAAGATTTTGTTCATTTTTAAAATTGAAATATCTATGAATTTATGGTTACAGGTAAAAATACCTTTCCTCTTCTCACTTCTATTGTTGTCTTTTAAGTATAGGATATCTAAATTTTATTGTAGCTTTTTTAGAAATAATTTTCTCCCTTTCTTTGTAGTCATATTGAATCCTGTTTTGGAAATCATTGCTAAAACACTGAGTCATAAAGATATGGTTTTGTTTATTAACATGGAAATCTTATTGATCAGCCTGTCATATTTACATCTCCAATAATCTATGATTGAATTTTATGTGTGATGGCCTATCCATCTAGTTTCTTTTCTTTTTTAAAAAAGATGGATCTACATTTGCTCTGGAAATGTTTTTCCCCACACCATTCTGGAGTTCCAATTTTCTCCAAACTATGTCCACACTCATAAGTTTTATGTGAAGCTCTGTGTATTTTCATTATTTTATTTATCTTTGTACCACTACCATACTGTCTTAATTATACTATGTTTATAAGTTTATAACATTTCACATGATGTTACCTTTCATTGTCATACAGTTCAAAATATTTTGAAAGTTTTTTTTTTGTGAATTCTTCTTTAAGTTATGTATAGTTCAGTAGAGCAAGCCTTTCCCATGCGTTTCCATTTCGTTATAAATCATAGAACCATCTTGTTCAGATTCACAACATGATTTCTTAGGATTTTGATTAGACTTATTAAATCTATACATCAGTTTGAGGTAAATCAATGTGGTAATATTTAGTCTATCAATACATGAATCATATAACTCCATTTATTATATATATTTTAAGTTATTTTTAATGATGTTTTATTTATGTACTTATGTGTATTATTTGTTATGCTTACTCCTTAGGTTTAGTATCTTGTATTTTTTCTCTAGAAAGTTATTTTCTCCTAACCTTTCAAATTTTTTCGAATACAGTTGTTCACAATACCCTCTTGTGCTCTTCTTAGTATCAGCAGTTTCAATTCTCTTTTATATTCCTATAACTTTGTCTGTTCTTTATTTCTGCTCTTAAATTCATTGCCTGTATTTTGCTTTCTTTGAATTCACTGTGCTTATTTTTTCTGCTTTCTTGAGATGGAGGTGAAGATCATGGATTTTAAGTCTTACTTCTTTTTTATTATATACCTTAAAGCATCAAAATACCCAAGAAGTATGACTTAGCTACATTTCACATGTTATTATCTTTCATTGTCATACAGTTCAAAATATTTTGAAAGTTTTATTGTGAATTCTTCTTTAAGTTATGTATAACAGAGGTGTCTTAATTCACAAAACTCGTGGAGACTACTTTGGAGTTAATTTTATCTAGATTAACTACACTATTTTCTAGTTTATATCATTTCAATCCTTTATAATTTGTTGAGAAATAAATAATGGTCTGTATATTAAAAGAACATCATGAGAAAATACATATTTATATTAAGCATAGGGAAAATTTAGAAAATTATACGAGACACATTTTATAGAGATCATCTCCCTGTCATTTGAAACAATGACAGGTAATAGGAAGCTACTACCTGCCTGTAGGTAAATCTTTCTTATCTGACTATAATAAAATAAGTGGTGATTTCTATGCTTTTCTTCCTCCTTAGAATTCCATGCTGCCCTGTCAATGCTGTTAACCTGGCATGTATTACATTAAAACTATTTCATACAAATCTGTCATACTCAATTTAAAATGAAGAACAGTCTTTCTTGAGGAAAGTATTCAACACCAGTTAGCTCCCTAATTTTTGTTATTCTACCCTGATAGAGGCAGGAAAATCAGTGGTTAATTTTCCACATATAGTTTTATAGCCAGAATTTCAATTTCTACATCTCAATCCTGTGAGATCTTTACTATATTTGTATGGAAATTGCTTTGTGAACTCTTACGCATTTTGTTGAACAGCTGAAATTATGAAGCATTTTTCTCCTATTTTTCTTACATTCATAAGTTATATCTACCTAACAATTTTTGGGGGAGGGAGGCTATACCAGGGTGTACCAGTGGCACTCAACTGAGCCACATCCCCAACCCTATTCTTTATTTTATTTAGAGATATGGTCTCACTGAGTTGATTAGAGCCTCACTTTTGCTGAGGTTGACTTTGAACTCACAATCCTCCTGCCTCAGCCTCTTGAGCATCTGGTCCTGATCAAATTTACAGAAGAGAGAATTTTTTTTAATTGTCTCTCTTTGGAGAGTTGTAAATTATTTTCTTACAAAGGGAAAAAGCAGAATGTTGTTACTGCTCCAATTACAATATATCCTTTGTCTGAAGTAAATATAGGTAGGAGTTTAAAAAAAAAAGCAGGTTTCATATGCATTTATTTAGATGGACTGTGGAATCCATCTTTTATTCATATTTGAGTATTCTTTTTTTCCATTGGCATACATGAAATGAGAACACAGTGGTGCAAGAAAATTGAAAAGGAAAATCAATTTTAATTTTAAATGATTAGAGAAGTAGCATCATCAACATTATCCTAGGAACCATTAAGCCCAAGCACAAAACTTAAATATTGCACAAAGTGCATGTACATGGGGCAAGTAAATTAATTCCAGTTGCAGCATTCAGCTAATTGTTTGGAATTTGGTGTCCCCAAAGTTAAGTCTAATATAGTAAGAATTATTGTGACAGTTATCTAGGGCAGTATTAGATTTCTCCATAATATGATTCAGTTTGTAGTAATTTTTATTCAATTCTTATTATCATACAAAGAATTTCTAAGAAAAAGAGAGGGCATATGAAAAAGAATTATCACCCTTAACTCACCATCTTAGAACATAAATTTTTCCCCTCATTTCCTACTAGTATTTGACAAATATATGTGTGTCTATGTTGCAACTATCAGCACAATATATATTATGGCTTTTAATATTTAAAATTACCTTCTGTCATTCTTTATGTTGTTCTGTATGTTCTAAATATATTTTATATAATTTAATTCATTTTATAACCATAGCCAAAGCAAAGTCACTTTTTTGCAGCTCCATCATTCTCTCTTATAGATAGTGGTACACAGAAAATTTCATCTGTTTTGTGTTTCCATCCTCATAATACACTTTAAGAGAAGAGCCAAAAAAGGAACCTGGAACTAGAAATTAGTTATCCTCATTCTCTGCATGAGCGCTTGTGCCCTCAAAGATTAAAATTGAGCTGAGGCACAGACATATGGCCAGGTGCTTTAAAATTTCTATAGACATTAATCATTTGGGCTGTAAACAAATAAGAAGTTATACATAACACCATACATAATTAGAGGAAGTAAGTTTGATTATATGGTAGACTTTTGAGGGTGCCTACATCATGAGTATCACAGCTGCCACTAAGGTTGAAGTGTTTAGAAAACACTTCAACAACAGTCCTTCCACTACAAATGATAACAGCAGCCCACCACTCTGGTTAAGTTAGAATTCATGAAAATGGAAAATTTTCAGTAGCTCTCTGAATCACCCAATGCATGAATGCATCGTTCAAGTAGAAGAAAAAGGAAAAAAAAGGTAAAATACTTTATGACCCTGTGTATTGATGAAGTATTGACAGATAAAATTGATCCCAAACTGGTTGCTGAATAGACATTACAAAGCAGCATTTGGGTGGTTAAAATGCAAGCTGTATACTAAGAAGTCACCAAATGGACAGATCAGGGTACTTTTGAGTTGGTTCACATATAAGCTCATTTTTTTTTTTTTTATGGTCTTGCCAAGGCTATTGAAGTCCTAGAGTATATGGCTGCTTTAGATCAAGAGAAATAGCTCCCAGAAAGGAAAGTCCTCCGAGAGACTTAACCAGGAAGGAACTGAGAAGGGCCTTAATTTTTAAATTTGGTTATCAGTTAAAAAATAAAAATCAAACAAGCTAATTATATCTCAGTTCTTTTTAGGACTATCATGTGGCAATTTCTTCTAAAAATAGAATATAAGGGAGTTAATGGGACTTAACAATTTTGACTTGAACATTTATTACTGGAGAAGTCCTTGGGTGGCACAAAATTTTCTCCCGTGGTGAATATTAGACCTGGTTACTTCTTGAAGAGAAGTTTTATCACACTGCCTAGAATAGCAAGTAGTTTTATTTTGTTTCGATCTTCATGTTCCTGTTTGTTTTAGTTTGTGTCAGCTCCAACCTGACTTCTGCCCAAACCATCGTACCTACACAGAAACCCTGTGCTACCAAACCCTCCTGTATTCCATCAAGAAGTTTTAAATTGTGATTTCCATTCTTCTTCATCATCATCCAGTCTTGTACTCAGTCATGCTGAAGTATTTATGAAGCTTATGTGGCACCCTCATCTGGAGATCACATGTATTACAGAGGAGAAAAAGTCCTTCCTTCTCAAAACGTCAAATCTCTGTTTCTGTTATACCCAAAGCAAGCCAAGAGGGTTTGGCGAAGCAATGGCCTCTTCACAATGCAGAAAGCATCCAGACACTAAGGACTTCATGCTGTGTGTTGGTGTCACAGTTTTAGACTTGAGAGGGAAATGGAGCTACTACAGAAGGCAGTTTGTTTAGACAAATTGATTGTGTAATTTGAAGACCATCACCTCACTTATGCCTGCGGCTGGCATCATCTTGACTCCCACCTCACCAGACTCATCCACAAGATGCTTGTCTGTTCAGTTTGTCAATGTGTATCCCTACTTGCTATTTATTTGAGGAGGTAGACACTAATAGAAACTGGCAGATGAACTGTTATTCCTAAAAACAATAAGAGTGATTGTATTTTGCCTTTTTGCTATCACAGAGATCCCATTACCTTTTTAACTTAATTATAGATAATTCTCTTTAATGGACTTTCATTATCATGTACTAGCTAATATGTTTACTTCAATTCTTTAAGTCTGTGGGTTTCATGAAAATTTGAGGGAAAGAAATGTGGAACATAGCTTTGCAAAAATCAAACCTTCCAGAAATAAGACTGCAAGCCCTCTTTATTTTGGCTTGTTTTATTGTTGTTGTTTTTGTAAATATTTATCGCATTATACTAAGAGATGAAATACAAACCATATGAATAATTTTGACATCTTTAAGAAAAAACAACATCTTGATATATAAAACTAGACTACATATAGCAAACATGTTTCTCAGGAAACATTTTGAGCAAAAATTTCTTCTTCTCTTTTAAGTGGCGTTAGAATAGTCAAATTATGATATTTAAGAAAATCATTAGCTTTAACAACCACTGGACAAAAAAGGTGAAGATTGTAATACAAACAACGATCATTTAATTTATCATGTTCTGTGGGATACTTTAGCACTTACATACCTTTGCCTGTAAATGCCATCACTTTTTGTTTTACAGTTGTTTAAAGACTTGGTTGGATTTTATGTACAATTATATATCATGAAAAACTAGCCATATACTGATACTGATAAATAGGAAATAAATCAAACATAGAATATCTTGTTGATTTAAAAGATGAGAAGTTCCATCCCTCTGCTGGGATTTATTTTCTTCATTTACTAATTAAGAGTCAGTAGTTGATATGTTGGTCAGGAACATATTTATGTCTCAAAAGAAAAATTTGATTTGTCAAAAAGAAAGACATTCATTTCCTGAATTGTCATTTTCATTGAAGGAATGCATGGAAACCTCTTCTATTTCTCATCAGTAATTATTATCACTCATGATATTACTGACTGTTATTTTTTCACCATAGCAAGCAAAAGATTTAGTCTTGCACTGCACAGTGAATAGTACAGCATCCTAGAACCCACATTTTAGGTTTAGCATAGACATTTGCGTGCTATTAAGCAAACCAATTAAATTATCTCGATAGGCACAAATATGATTCCATCAATTCCCACTGGTGCGGGACAATGGAAGCTAGTCCATCTCCTAGCACTTAACATTTTAAGGAAGAATTTTCTGAGTACAAGATGCTGTGATTTTTATTGTCATTGTATACATTTTCCTAAAGAAGGTTCATGAGATAAGAAAAGAGAGCTATTAACTTTTCTGATTGGGAAGTGAAATTGCATTTTCATTACTGAAAAGCATTAGATATTCTCTATATGCAAAAAGAAAAGGTGGCAATTTACTAAAAAGTATCTGTCTTGATTAAAAGACTATTACTTTATGTGAGGCTAACCCTTCTACCTTTGCAGGGGAATAGTTTACCTCTTTAAAAAGATTATTTTTTTCTTGCTAAGAAACCTTTTAAAAATAACCTTTTACCCCCTCATCCATGTACCCTGAAAAATAGAAATAATCACCTGCTCAATCATCTTTGATTTCTGCATTTATTCTGTCAGAAGAAAGCTTGCATACTAATTGAAGTGATGGCTTTTGTGTTTTCAATAGCTAATCATGTAATTATGTCTTTCCTAGACACTGTTGGGTCTATTTGAATAAGGGGGATCATGATGAGTTCAGTAAGTTCTTAGCAGTTTTCCCTGGTTAAACTTACAGTGAGATGCAATAAGAGGAAAACACACCTCTGGCTCTATAGAAGCTAGACCGAGAGTTACTTCAAAGATTTGCCATGATGTATTATCCTAGATGGATCTCCATTCTATATTATTATATACTGTATGTCTGATAGAGAAGGGTAAACAGGATAAATTTTATGGCCTTCTGGACAAATTTGCTGATCATTAGGAAAAAAATTTAAAATATTTAGAAATGGGTTAACTTTGGCTTTTTGTTATATGTCATCGGGCATTTAACTTACACTACAGAAATGCCTGAAACAATGGAATGAATCTCTTGTATTGAATGCAGTGCAGTGAATGTAGCAGTATTCAAAAATTATTAAATTAATAAATGTTGAGGGAGAAAAAATTCAAGGAGTATTTTAATATATAAAATATAATTCTTCATAGTTTCGTTTATGATAATTCAGGTCAAATTAAAGCAAAGCAAGGTTTTGTCCATTGATGTTGCTGTATTCAGTGTTATTAATTCATCTGACTTTTGGCACTTGTGAATTTTCATAAAAGGCCTTTGGCTTGATCATCATTGAGTGATCCCCAGTTTGTTTGTTTTGGGTTTTCTTTTTCAGTTAGGCAAAAATATACATATTAGAAATTTCCATCCGCTTAGATATTCATTAAATGGATAACAAATGATCTTGCCACTTGGCAGCTGAAATTTTGGCCTGGGATCATTTGACTAGCTTTATGCTTCCAGACAACAGCTGTATTGGATCTCTGCTCCCAGATTCTTTTTCATTGCAAAAGCTTTGCATTATGTGTTACCAATTTGTCAAGGCCTGCATAGTGATCAGAACATCTACTTTATACCATAGAGGATGAAGATATTTGGAAAATAGCACCATTTTTACATAGCCATTAATTTTTTTCAGGATGCAAAAATGTCATATTTTTTAACTGAATGAAACAAAGATCACCTTTAGAAAAATGCAAAACAAGGAGCTATCTCCAAAGCACACAGATATCTTTTTGAAAGCCTTTACTGTGTGGTTTTTGTAAATAGATCCTGTTATACAAAAGCTTTGTTTAGGTTGCATATTTTACTCAACTTTATGAATTTTGGTCAGAAATGTTACTGTATATATTTACTGTACATAGTGATTCCCAGAGTTCTTACAGCTTTCAACCTCCACCTTTAATTAGGAAAATAAAATGGAGAAAACTGAAACCAAATAGTGATTTAAACTTTCCTTTCTTGCTTTAACCTTAATTGGCATTTTTAGCAATTATGGAAAATAAGAAAAAATTTTAAGATATTTGAGGTTGTTTTTCAAATTGAAAAAAAATATTTTTCCACAATTTTATTGTATTGCTTAATAAAGTGATAAATCAAGTTTGCATGATGGTGCTACATGTCAGATTATTCAAATGGC
The DNA here is from genome assembly GCF_052094955.1 of Ictidomys tridecemlineatus. Lineage (NCBI taxonomy): Eukaryota > Metazoa > Chordata > Mammalia > Rodentia > Sciuridae > Ictidomys > Ictidomys tridecemlineatus. The sequence goes on along the minus strand of NC_135480.1, from coordinate 152,281,113 downwards.
TAGGTAAAGTCAATAGGAAGGAAGGGATGGAAATTTTTTTTACTTGAAAAAGAGAAGTGATTTCATATTTTCTTATGGAGAGCAGGAAAATACTATAAAATAATGGACTAAGCATTTATTTTAACGGGTATTTTTTTTTTGAGACTGGATCTTTTGAAATGAGGTACTTTAATTGACAGATATTATCAGTAGTTTTTCAAATAACATAGGGACTAAATATTCCTCCTTACATAAGTATTTATTTTCTTATTCAGAAATATGTACTTGATAAAACACAGTTTAATTCATCACACATTTAATTATTGCTTAATATATCCCAATAATTATGCTATTGCTGAGAAGACTTAAAGAACAGGGTACTTTCTGCTTGCAAGTAGTTTATAGTCATATCTTTCACCATCACATTAAGAAACAAGATTCCAGTCTACGAGTTTCCAACAAAATGACATTAATAAAAGAACATTGAATAAAATGAAAGAGCTGAGAAGCCAAACAGCAGTTTAAAAGGCAGGTGGATTAACAAAAACAGAAAGCTACTCCACCCACAGGGGACCAGTATGAAGAAGTTCTCAGCAGAAGGTAGGGCTATGGAAGCAGAGAGAATCTGAGAGAGGGAGAGAGAAAGAGAGAGAGAGAGAAAGACAGACATATGGACCAGGGATGTAGCAATTGCCAAAGATGCCTTGTTTCTAGAAGCAGACATGATAGGGGACATTTGTTGACTTCTCACTGTTCTTGCTTTCCATTCTTTGCCTATCAAGAATACAGCTTGTTGCAAAACTAGTTAATGTAGTTCCCTGTGATACACAGTGGAGACATTAAACACAGAATAAAGTAAAACCAAATATGCAGATAATCAGGGAAGGCACTGAGCAGTCATTACAATATGTCTTTTAAAAAGATAGTCTATTTAAAAAGGTAGTTTCAATAATCAGTGGTAAACACAACCATATTTAGCAAATGTAATGTGATAAATGGCAAATGCAAAACTGGAAATGTAAGGGTGATTTGAGAGTGCATTAGAGAGTGACTGCTGATGTCCTGTCACTGATGGGTCATGCAGGGATGGTTTCACAGAAATGGTTGCATCCACTTGAGTCCTGAGAAATAGAATGAACTGAAGAGCTGGGATATTTGGTGAAGTGTGTAAGTTATTACAAGTTGAAGGGTCAAGAAGAACAATGACTTAAAAATTCTTTGTAGTTCCAAGAAAATTGAAAATATAGTAGGAAAACAATTAGAATTCATAAATAGTTTGTAAAATTATCTAGGAAGCAATGGCAAGTCATCAAAAGTTTAAGACAAATGACATAATAAAGTTTAAATATTTGGCAGGTTTGACAGAGCAGAAAGGGGAATATGTGGAGGGAAAACTATTTAAATTACTTTTCCCCTAAAATATCATGACTGTAACTTCATTGAATCTCATTATTTTTTAAAAAGCTCAATATTCATTAAAGGTTATTTTCTGGAAGTGGGAAAATGGTACATGGAGAAGAGTTTTATTATCTCCTGGCTTTTTCTTTAGTGCCTGTTGGCCATCAATGCTAGAGCTCATTGCAGCATTGTTATGCTAATACAGGACAGTACATATGGAGTTCTACACCTGCAGACTTAAAAATCATCTTCACAAACAACCCACATTTGGGTCTGGAAAGATTGTATGTGTGTAATGTATGTATGCATGCACATGAGTGTGGGAAGAGCAGGAACAAGAGACCAACTGAACGTACCAGTGCAGTGTGAACTTGCTAAGCTTCCTTATAAATTATTAAATCCCTACATAAATTCAAATATATTAATGTTTGATCAATTGGATACTAAGGTTTTGCATATATGATGATACAGAAACATTAGGCTATAGATAATGTAGTGTCTAAGATTTCAAGAGCTTATTTCCTCTCCCCAAAGGAGCTTTAAATTTTTTCAGAATACAGAACTCTCCTAGACAAGAATGACAAAAATCAAATAGACTTTGGCTTATGAAGGCACAATTGGGATTATGGTTACCATAGCAACCTGAACAATGAGTCTACATATAAAATCATTTTTATAAACAGTTTTTATCCACATCTGGATCATTTAGTATCATGTACATCAAAATAAAATTTGCATTATGACAATACATGATTCACAGTTATAGCAGAAGTGACCCACTTGTCTTTACTAATGATAGATTTTTTTTTTGGTTACACTCACAACTCTATAGAATTACAACACTGACTGTTATAATTACCTGGGAAATATTTATTCTTCCTTAATCATCATATTATCTTTATGTTTTAATCTTTTTTCTGTAGGGGAGAAAATCTAATTCTTTTATAATTCACTTTATCTTGTTTTTTTTTCCAGACCATTTTCAACTGAATATATATTTTTTAGAAAAACCAGTATGTTTTGATTTTATTATAAAATTTTTTATTGTATATAACTCAAACAGTCCAAAAGGTTTAGAAAATAACACAAAGCACTATTTATCCTATCACCCAGTAGCACTCTTAAATATATGTCAAATTTAATGCTAGTGTGCATGTGTGTGTTCTTATGTATGGGTGGTTTAAAATGGACAAATAGATGTATGTAATTGGAATTACAACATTTCTTATCCTATTTTTAATCAGTTAATATTATATTATGATAATTTCCTTGTCACTGACATTTTTAAAAACTTTATGATTTTCTAAAATTGGTGAACTCTCTAAATAAGTTAGAAAGATTATTAAACAAATTTAAAAATAATTTTCTTAGCCATTTCTTTTGTTTGACACATATATTGTTGAAATGCTTTGGGAGTATTATACATAGAACTAAAGACAAATATACTGGTGCATAATCTTTGAGTACATCCTTAGATTAACTTCTAAATATAGGATTAATGTAGGTACTCATAACTGCGGCTCTCAATAAATTCAACCAATCACAAATCAAAAATATCAAAAACAAAATTGCATTTGTATTAAACATGTGCAGACATTTACTTGTCATTATTCCTAAAACAATACTGTATAACAAATGTTTATGCAGTAGTTACATTTTACTAGATATTATGAGTGATCTTGAGATGACTTGAACTCTGTAGAAAGATGTGAGGAAGTTTATGTAAATACAATGCTATTTTATAAAAGGAATTTAAACATCTATGGATTTAGTTATCCATTAGTGATCCTGAAACCAATTCTCCACAAATAACAAGGACAAGTGTACTAGGTTACTCAATGATATTGTTCAGATATACTCATTATTTGTTTTCCAACTCTCACTCTTGCTACCCAGACTGGATTTCAATTCCTGTTACTTTGGTAACCAATACTCTCTGAGAACTCAAAGATACTTTCAAGCATCACTTGTAGATGAGGTAGGTCATATACCCTTGTAACTTTCCTTGCTCCAGATAACTTCTCAGTGTGTCTTTCCCCTAAAATGTATGGATTTCTTCAGTTTCTAAACAGGTTAGTCTTAGCCATCTCAAACTGAGCATTCCAAGGGTAATTTGTTTTTAAAGAAATATTCTCAGAAAGGATATTTGGAGCTAATCTGTTATACTTATTTCTAGGCCATTTTCTGTTATCTTCTAGACACTATCTATATAAAAATCTTCCTATTTATTCAACATGAAGAGGCCCATATAGGAGACAGAGTCTTAGAATCATACAGCTGGCAGGACATGAAGGTAGGACTCTCAGAATTAATGGGATCCATCTCACCAGAAGGAACTTCAAAAAAGTAAGATATCCCAATTGTTGTGAGAGTCTTTCCCTATGTAATACTTTCTTCTGCCTTGAAGTTTTCTTTTAAGATAAAGATTGCACTACTTCTTCTAGAAAGTATAAGTACAGTCTTTTGTCTTCAATATGAATGTAAACATTATGAAACATACTTTATAAAACCATTTTATGTACATGAAGACAGTTGCCTGAATTACTGTGTGATATATATATTTTTTTCTGAATCTATGTAGGTAATCCTACAGATGTTCTGAAATCTTTATTTTTGGTTCCAGGAATTGAACTCAGGAGGGCTTAACTCAATTCAGCTCTGAAAGTACAGCATGAATAGATTACAATTAGTTTTGTCTTTATTAATGGATATTCTTCCTATAAATTCAAGCTTCTATATTTAAATTTATTTACCTTTATCATTTAAGCTTTTACATCGCAATTCTGGAAATCTGACCTCTAATCTTAAAGATTATCCAATCTCACATTACCTTTCCTACTTTCTTAGAGATGAGGAAATACTTTAGATTTGAGAGTTGGGTGTTTCTTCATGATTATTTCTGTAGTGTAGTGTTGTTAAACCTAGTATTAGAAGGAAAAACAAAACAGATTTATTCTAAACATGGGTTATTTCTTGAGATCCTAAAGAAATTTAAAAGGCTTTTTAATATTATAATTACACTTTAAGAAGCATTTGTAGCTTGGTGAGAGCAACAACAAAATCCACCCAACTATTTCCCTGGTGTAATTATTCAATTTTTATTTCTTGTGGGAGCATGCCTAGATGAAACCTTGCCACTTATCACAGAATGAAGTTTGGCCATTATCAAGTAATCCTATCCCTTGCTTTTTGAATCATTTATAGAAAGAACTTCATGGAATTATACAAGGACCTCAAGTAACAGGAATAGCAGCAAATTTCTCTGATACTAAAATCTGGCATTCTGTTTTTGATCATTTATTTCAGGTAATTTTTTAAGATATACAGCTGTGTACCCAGCCCTACACCATCATTTCTGGATGATTCTCATCCTCCATAAAATGTCCTTCATCCCTTTCCACTCATTCCCAACCATCAAAGACAACTTTATTCTAATTTCTATCATCTTCATATTGTTTTTCCTGTTGTAAAAAGTCATATAAATGGAATCATGCTTAGTGTATTCTTTCACACATAGCTTCCTTCCTTCAACATGTTTTTAGCATGCATTCATGTTGTGGTATACCATCACTAGGCTCCTTTTTTTTAAAATAAAACACTACATGAATATACCACAAGTTGTTTGGCTATCTTTCTGCAGATGGAAACGTGGGTTGTTTACAGTTTGGGGCTATTATGAATAAAACTGCTATAAACAGTCTCGGAAAATTCTTTTGTGAACATATGTTTTTATCTCTTTTGGTTAAAGATCTAGTCGTGGAACAGCTGAGTCATACTCAGTGAATGAGTTACATCATAAGAAAGCACAAAAAAGTTACTCAAAATAGTGATATCTTTTTTTACACTCTCGGTTGCAATACAAATACAGGCACTGGAACACTATTCAGCTTTTTAAAAAGAAGGCAACCCTGCCATTTATGAGATGGATGAACCCAGAAGACATGCTAAGTAAAATAAGCCAGACACAGAAGGACATGTATCACCTGATCTTGCTTAGATAAAAAATCTAAAATAGTCAGGTTTATCACAGCAGAGAATACAATGATGGTTGCCAGGGACTGAGTGGTGGTGGGTGTTCATCAAAGGGAGCAGTTTCAGTTATGCAAGATGAATAGCCCAAATTTCTGAAGTCCAGCACAGTGCTGATAGTTAATGGTACTGAGTTTTGTAAAAATATGCTAAGAGGATGGATCTAAGGTTAGGTGCTCATATCACAATAAAAATAATATGTGAGAGCCAGAGGGAACATTTGAAGGTGATATGTTCATAGCACTGATTATAGTGATGTTTCACAGATATATACTTATCTCCAAACTCAAGCTATAGACATTCAATCTGTACAGACTTCATATATCAATCATACCTCAATAAAATTTTCAAAACAAACAACGATTTTCTATTATTTCCTCCAAATTCTTGCTTCAGAGGCATCCTACCAAGTTGCCTCTGTATTGATTGTTGTGTGTGATTTAAAAAAAAAAACTATTTAGTGTATTTTTTAAAATGTTAAATTTGATGCTCTTTGTGATTTCCTCTTTGAATCATATGTGATTCAGAATTATGTTGTTTCGTTTCCAAATATTTAAGTCTTCTAAGGTTCATAAGGTATAGTTTTATTTTATTCCCCAGTGTATAGTCTATTTTGGTAAATGTTTCATATGTACTTGGAAAAAACTCTTCTGTTGTTGGATATAGTCTACTTATCCATTAAATAAGGTGGTTATAGTATTATTAAATATATATATTTATTGATCTTTTTAGAGGGGCTAGTTGTTTTATGGATGTTGAAAGAAGGGTGTTAGTATTGATTATGGAGGCATTGTCTATTCCTCACTTTAACCTGGTAATTTTTAATAGATATTGAAACTGCGATTACAATTCTACCTATTTGTGGTTTTATGTTGTCATGATGAATTCTACAGTTTACCACTAGTATATATTTCTCTTTTATCTGAGGATCCCATCCTTGTTTTAAAGGTGACTTTTTCTAATTCTGCTTATTGGTTGCATAGTATCTATATTTGCCTTCTTTTACTCTCTGCCCTTCTTGATTTTATATTTTAGGTGTCATTTTCCTAGAAGAATTGTGTTTTAGTGATATATGTTTGTCCAGTTTGACAGTCCTTGACATTCAATCTATCCCATTTTATGTAGTTATTTATATGGTTAGATTTAAGCCTTTCACTTTATAATTTATTATATGTTCTTTCAATTGTTTGTTAGTGTTTTTCCTATCCTGTTTTAGGTTTGATTAGTCGAATATCTATTAATAATGTGTTTTATTTCCTAATTAGTTTTCTAGCTATAGCACTTTGTATTACAATATGTCCTTAACTTAGCTCTGCAACTTACATAATATTGAACAGCTTCATAGAAAATTAAGTACCATAAACAGTGATTAATCTATTTTCCATCATTTCTCATATTGTGGTCAAATATTTTCATTGTGCATTTATTATCATCACCTCGTAAGCAACTTTATTATTTTTGCTTTAAGCAATTATTTATCTTTTAAGGAAACGAGGAAGACACACTTCTGTTTATCACATATTCACCATTTCCCATCCTCTTTGTTTCTTGCTATAGATCCAAGTCTCCATCTGGAATACTTTTAATTCTGCTTCATGAATTTTCTTTAGTTCTTCCTGTAACGTTTGTCAGTTTGTTTACATGCAGCCCAAGGCTCCACAGTGAACGCTCACAGGAGCTTCAGTTACCTTCTGCAGAGCTGTCTCTGATCGAAAAAACCCTCCCAACCAAACTCAGCCAAGAACAGGCACCAAATTCTAGTGTCTTCATACTCAGCTCAGTGACACTGCTGTGTTCTTGGGCTCCCTGCGCTACTGTCAGGGAAATTCTCCCAGGAAGAAAGCCAAGAAAACTTAGACTTATTTGTTGTTCTTGAAAAACCACAATCAGCATAATGTTCAATGCTGGAAATACTTGCTTCAAATACCTTGTGCAGTTTTATTGTAGTTTACAGCAGAAGGTAAGCCAGGTATCACCTCCTGTCTCAAGACCAGGAGATAAGAGCAAATTTTAATTTAGTTAGACATATTTAAAACTTCTTATTATGCTCCTGAATGAAAGGTACCTTTTGTTAAAAATATCAGAAATGGATATACAACTTAGAAACAGAAGAAAAGTGAGCTTTTGACAATTTTTACAGCTCCATTCAAGGAATAATTTTGTCAATATATCTTAAACAACCATTACACAAATAAATTAATATTCAAGGAACAGCCCAAGGACTGATTCAAATGTACAGTTCTGTTCTACATACTTATTGCTGCAGCATCACCCTGCTTGGTATGGATCAGTTTTCATTGTGGTTTATTAGCAATCAGCAGCTATTATTTGGCAACAGTGTTTACAAAATATAATTCACTACTCTCATATTTTATTTATGAGGTAGTGTCAAATGAAAGAAGCAAATCATGTGTCATTTTTGGTTAAGCGAGTAGTATACACTAGAGCATGTTGACACTCTGTGTCTTTGTTTTTTAAAATGCATTCATTCAGTGCTCTCGACCACAGAAGCTCCTGTGCTGTGAGAAAGCTAGGCTGAGTGCTATGCTGAGTGCCTGCTGTGTGCAGTGTTTGTCACAACTAGTCTGATTCACCATAAGAAGCTTTTATGAAAAAGTACCCATTTCAAATTCCTATATCAAATTCCTATTTCATTCCCAAAACCATCTCTTCATTTTAAATGTTTGAAGGTATTTTTGTTCCTTTTAAAAATTTGTTTAGATGTTTGAAGAAGAGTTTCCCAGGCATGCCAAAACCAGAAACGTATCTTCAAGATGATAATAAAATATTTTCTTTTGATAAAATAGAGTTTAACAGTATATTATTAAAATGCCTAGTACCAGCAAATAGAAGAAAATATAGAGTGGCGTAGTGAAAGGCACGCAGTAGTGCAAGCTCATCATCTCACGTGCTTGGAAAGCATACACATCTGAGAAGATGATGCTGTTGTCAGAACTGAAGGTTTCCACCCACTAAACAGCAGAGAGCATCAGAGACTTTGATAGCATCACAGTACAATCCAGTGATGACAAGCATGTGATGCTCTAGAATCAGAGCGTCTGTGCTTGTCACAGAAGATAGACAACAGGATTTTTCTTCTGGTTGTGGTCCATTGCCACCTCTCCTAGGTTACCTTGATAAAGGATTCTGTGCATTTACATTCATAAATGATGGCTATGTTGTCTCCTCTTTAGAGCTAAAAAGAAAGAAATTCATAGAAAGAAAGATTGCAAGCCTACGCTGTTTAAAGGAAAGTATTTATATATCTGAGGATATTGTTTTGATTGTGATTGAGAATTTTGTATAAAGCATACTTTCTTCAAGTGAAGCACTCAGACACATTCCATTTATTTAATAGTTCTGTATTTCACTTAAAAACTATTTTCTATCTTGGAATTACTCATTCCATTTCAGTGGGCCCATGTTCATTATTCTATTTGTGTAATATCTTATTGCTCATCAGTGGCATATTTCTGAATGACAATTCTAATGGAATATTTAAATTGGTCCCAATAAATATTTATAGAAAATTCTGCAACCTCAAAGTATTTCCACACTATACCTTATATGTTGTTTTAGTTTTCTCTATTCCTCACCCCCAGTAAATCTGCCTGCGACAAAAGGCCAAACGAGCAGAATTCCATATCAATTTCTTAAATACTGTTTACTGAAATGTCAATGAGGTAAGAAAGAAAGGCTCTGGAGAAAGTTCCCTCAGCTAAGATATGATTATTTATCAAATCTAAACCAAATCCCACGTGGAGTACAAGTTTATAACCTGGATTTAAATTACAGCACGGATTTACTTTTTATCTTTCTGGATCTTTGGAAGTCACATCTCTATCTGTGAAGCTGTACTTGTGCAATCCATCATGAATGTCAACATTCATACTTGGTTTACAACTTTTAATGATACAGGAGTAGTTTTAAGCAATAAAATAATTTCTCCTCTTGTGGAACACCACTCAGATAGCCTACTTTTATTTTTTTTTTAATTTTTAAATCCTACAACTGTGCCACGAAAACAACATTGAATAAAATAGGCACTCCTGTAGAGCAAGATCTAGAACACCCAACTCCTCTTAGTAAGGAAACAGTGTTCTGGCTCCTCACATACTCCAATAAAAACACTGAAAGACCCCTTCCCAGGTGCACAACTGGGAACTGTGGTCTCAGGTGAGCAGCATCTGTTATTCATTTTACAGAAATTCAGAATCTTAATGCTGAAAAGAACCTGTAAATCAACAGAACTGAGGTTCTTGGGTTACAGATGAGAAAACTGAGACCCTGATAGGTGTCCTGACTGAAGGACGAGGCAAACATAAGTCAGTATAGGGCCCGTTCCAGTGTTCCCACTCCGTCACGTTGCTCCTCTTGGAATGAACTTTGTTGTAAACTTTGTTTATCATGCAATATGTGAAATATATCAAGAACTGGTGATTTGTTTCTTGCTACAAGTCTGGATGATGGGGTCATAAAAATGATGTTTACTTCTTTATAAGATAGATGATATTTCTGTTTCTGCCCCTTTTTGAAACAACCTCTATCAATTGTGTACTGAGTTGACGTATGGATAAATGCTCCCACCCATATCAGTCAAAATAGAAATATTTGTTCAAGAGAGTGCTCCATTTTAATTTTGGACTAATTTGTATTATAAATTTAATCAGATATTAAAGTGAATACATGTCACTATCGCACATGTTGAGGGCAAGTGATAATGAGCTGCTCTGCCAAAGTATGTCATTTAAAAACAACAACAGTAATTAAAACACCCTCTAATGTCAAATCTACTTTCCATACACCAAAACATAAAATAGAGAAGTAATTTGATAATTTCTAGTGACTTGATATTTAAATTGATTCCCAATGGATCTCATTTACTTTTGCTTTTTTTTATTGTGGTAAAATAAACTTTAGCATTCTAACCACGTTTACATGTAGAGTTCATGTATTAAATATATTCATCATCTAATACAGCCACCATTACATCAACCTCCACAACTCTCTTCATCTTATAAAATAAACACTCTTTACCCATCAAACAATCTACTGCTTACTTCCCTTCCCCATCTCTGGCAACTGCTAATCTTTTTCTGTTTTTATGATTTTGATTATTCTAACTACCTCAAATAAGTAGAAGCATACAGTATTTGTCTTTTTGTGACTGGCTTATTTTACTTAGAATAAGGCTCATTCATATAGCATATGTCAGAATTCCCTTCCTTTTAAAGGCTAAATAATATTCCACTGTATATACACAACAGATTTCTTACACATTCAGCTGTTGTTTTCACACTAATTCTCTTTAGTTTTTTTTTGATGAACTACCATACTGTTTGCCACAGAGGCTGTACTATTTTATATTCCTAGCAATGATACCCAGAGGCTCTAATTCCTATATCATCACCAAAACATCTTTTTGATAGTAAACATCCCAATGTGTGTAAGGTAGTATCTCGTTTTGAATTGCATTTCCTCTAATATATTTAATGATGTCAAGCATCTTTTCACGTACTTACCGGCCATTTATATATGTTCATTGAAGAAATATCAATTTAAGTCATTTCCCATTTTTAATTGGTTTTAATTTTTTTTGAATTTTACGAGTTCTTTATATATTCTAGATCTCTGAGTTCTCCTTATCAGATATTTGAGGTGCAAATAAAATTTTCCACAGTATTCAGGTTGTCTTTGTACTCTATTAATAGTATATTTTGATGTGAAAAACTTTAGTTTTTCTGAGGTCCAATTTCTCTATTCTTTTTCTTTTGTTGCCTGCATTTATAGGTATCATATCGAAGAAATCATTGCTAAACCAATGTCATGAAACATTTTTATGTGTTTTCTAAAAGTTTTATAGTTTACATATAGACCTATTATGAATTAATGGAGGACATTTTATGGAGGATGAGAATCATCCAGAAATGATGATGTAGGGCTGGGTACACAGCTGTATATCTTTATAAAAATTACCTGAAATAAATGATCAAAAACAGAATGCCAGATTTTAATATCAGAGAAATTTGCTGTTATTTGAGGTCCTTGTATAATTCAATGAAGAATGCTCCCAGTTTTATTTCTGATTTTAGTAATTTGAATCATCTCTTTTTTTTTCTTTTTCCCTCTGATCAAACATTTGTCTTTTTCTTTTTTTTCTGTCAAAGGTTGAACTTTTGGTTTTATTTATTTTCTCTGTTATTTTCTTGCTCTGTTCTTTAATATTGACTGTACTCTTTATTATTTCCTTCTTTCAGTTTTTATTTACTTTGTTCTTTTCTAGTTTCTTTGGTTGTAGAGTCAGATTGTTGATTTGGATCTTCCTTGACTTTTATTCTGATTGTTGAGAGCTATAAGTTTCCATGTTAGTGCTGATTTTGCTGCCTTCCATGTTCTGGTATGTTTTTATTTTCATTTATCTCTAACTTTCCCCAATGATTTCTTTTTTGACCCATTAGTTGTCTGAAAATGTATTATTTAATTCCTATAAATATGTAAATTTCCTGTGTTATTGGTGTCATTGATATCTTTGCATTACATCTATCTTTTTAAATATATTGGGACTTCATCAGTGGTCTACTGTGTGGTCCAGCCTGGAAAATGTCCCTGAGCACTTGAGAAGAAAGTATCTGCTCTTGTTGCGGGTAGAGAGTTTTACATATGTCTGTTAGATCCATTCGTGACATTGAATTAGACCCTCTACTTCCTTACTTCTGTCAAGTTGTTTTTGTTTGTTTTTTTCATTATTGAGAGGGGGAATATTGAAACCTTCAAAAATTATCATGAAACTATTTTTCTCTTAAATTTCGCCAGCTTTTGTTTCATGTATTTTGATGAACTATCATTAGCAACAAAAATATTAATAAATTTTATAACTTCTTGGTATATTGAATATCAAAAAATAATATCCTCCTTTATATCTTATAAACTTTTTTGGATTTAAATTCTATTTGGTCTAATATTGAAATAATCATTCTTGCTCTTTTTTTTTAATTACTATTTGCAAAGAGTATATATTTCTTGCCTTTTACTTTTAATCTGTGTATTTGCATCTAATATGAGTCTCTTGTAGATATTATATACTTGAATAACAAATTTCTTATCTATTCTGCCAATATCTATCTTCTGATAAGAGATTTAATCCATTTATACTTAAAGTAATTTCTGATAAGGAAGAACTTAGATCTGTCATTTTGCTATTTGTTTTCCAGTTTGTATATTTTTGTCCCTGATTTCCTGCATTACTGTCTTCTTTTGATTTATATCAACTTAATTTCAATAATATACAAAATCTCTGTTCCTTTAACAGATTCATCCATATCCTTTTTGGTAGTTGACGTTACAAAATTTCATTTTTATATAGAGTGTGCACTAAAGCATAAATTAATAATTTGGGGGGATGCATTAAGTCATTAAATAATATAGAAAATAAAATATAAAGCTAAAAGTTAACATTAAAATATGTTTGAAAAGATCATAAAACATCTTTTATAGTAACAATTTTTAATGCACTAGTGTCTTAAATCATATAAAAATGTAAAAGTATAGTGATAATAATTGTTACAATAATACTAGCTTTTATAACTTCTATATACTTTATTGATAACTTTATTTCTTCATAAAGCTTCTTGTCATTTGTCACTGTGTTCTTTCATTTCAACCTCCAGGACTCCCTTCAGCATTTCTTGCAGGGCAAATCTAGTGGTAGAAAACTCCTTTAACTTTTGTGTTTCTGGAAAGATCTTAATTTCCCCCTCTCTTTCAAAGTATGGTTTTGCCAGATATAGGATTCTTGGATGACATTTGTTGTATTTCAGGACTCTAAATGTATCTACCCACGGCCTTCCAGCCTTTAAAATTTTTTGAAGAGAAATCTTTAGATAATCTTATTGAGGATCTCTTGCATAAGTTGCTTCTGTCTTACTTCTTTGAAGATTCTCTTGGTTTCAAAAGCTTCAGTATTATGGGTCTCAATGTGGGTCCTTCAGTTCATTTTTCCTGAAGTTCACTGAGCTTGTTGATACTTATATTTATATCTTTCAACAAATTTGGGGAGTTTTCAGTTATTATTTCTTCAAATATTCCCTCTTACAATTTGTCTTATTTGGGGGCCCTACACTATATACATTGGTTACTGTTACTGGTGTCACAAAATATCTTAGGCTCCATTCACTTTTCTTCAATGTTTTTTTTCTTTCAACTAACAACAATGATTTTCTTTGTTGTATCTCAGCTTCACTGATTATATTTTTTTTCTACTCATTCAAATTTCCCTGAAGTCCCTCCAGTGAATTTTTTATATAGTTATGATAGTTTTCAGTTGCAGAATTTTTTATTTCTTTTTAAATTTAATGGTTCTTTTTTGATATTATCATTTATTTTGCCCTTTTATTATTCTCTTTGACTATCCCTTCACATCTCCTTTACTTCTTTGAAAAAAAAATATATGTGTGTGTGTGTGTGTGTGTGTATGTGTGTTTTGTATACATATACATATATATATATATATATTTATTTAATATCTTTATTTATTTATTTATTTATTTTTATGTGGTGCTGAGGATTGAACCCATGGCCTTACACATGCTAGGTGAGCACTCTACTGCTGAGCTACAACTCCAGGCCTCTTTGAATATCTTTGATACAGTTATTTTGGAGTCTTTGTCTAGTAGATCTGCTGACTTGTATTTTCAGGAACAGTTTGCTGATTTATTATTATTTTTTCATTGAATGGTCCCCTTTCCCTCTTTCTCTGAATGTTTTTTTGACTTTTTGCACTGAAAATGGATATTTTAACCTAATAATGTGGTAATTCTGGACCTCAGTTTCTCCCCCACCCCCTGGGGCATGTCCACTTAATTTTCTCCATTTTGATAGTTGTTTTAGGATTTCTTAGTCTATAATATCTGTTGCCTAAAAGGAGAAAAGAACAACAAGGGGGCCCTTTAAATCCACTGGAAATCATTTTAGCCAGAGCTGGAGGGGTTTTCAACAATTCAGGGTGTGGTCCCAGAAGTAAACCATCAAGTGTTTCCCTCCTCTTTTTCTATGTCTCTCTAACCAAAGTCAGCAATCATCAATCCCAGTAAAGATCCACAATATTTGGAGCACAGGGTCCTCTTTGTGTACCCTGGTTTCTTCAGGCTATGTTCAAATTGCTGTAGGAACCCCTGCACAGCTGCTTGCAAAATCAGGGTGGGGTGGAAGATGGGTATTGACTACTATGTTATAGTTAAACTAAAGATTGACTATAATTCATCTTCCTAGACTTTCCTGGAAGTCTTAATCCTTCAAAACACACTAGAGTTCCAAAATAACATGCCACACAGGCTCTGTCGGTGCATTTGTTGTCTTGGTGGGGAGGTAAATTCTTGGTGCTACCAGATCCACTGTGTTCATCAAATAAGGAATCCTCTTCCTCATTTACTTTACTTTAAAAATAATTGGCTCATTCTGGGTTTCATTAAAGACCTAGCAGTAGTTTATAAATCCATTTAGACTTGGGGATTCTATTGACCTCTGAACTCCAAAAGCTGAGCCAAAGAATGTGAGAGAAGTAACAATATTCCCTAGTTGCTTTCTGGATTCTGCTATGGAGGAGAGGCAAGCTGCAGACAGTAGCTCTTGGTATACACAGTAGTCCTCTGTTCACAAGGGATAGGCTCCATGACCCCCAGGAGATGCCTGAACCATGGGTAGTACAACACCCTTCATATTGCATGGTTCTATACATACATATTTACGATAAAATTTAATTTATACACTAGCAATAAGATTAACAACTAATAAAATAGAACGATTATAGCTATACTGTAACAAAATTTATGTGAATAGGCTCTTTTTCTTTCACCCTGCCACTTAGAGGAAGCACTTTACAGCTTTTCTTTGGCCTATTAAAATTTCCAGCATCACTGCTCTTGCACTTTTGATCCATTATTAATTAAACTACAGACAAATTAATCACAAACACTGAAATACTGCAGCACTGGATCTGATATCGAAGACAGCTAATAAGTGCCTAATGAGCAGGTGGTATAAACAGCCTGGATGTTCTAGAAAAAGGGAAGATTCACATCTCAGGTGGGACAGAGCAAGATGGCATGAGGTTTCATCACACAGCTCAGAACAATACATAATTTAAAACTTACTAGTTGTTATTTTGGACTTTTCCATGTAACATTTTCAGACCATGTTGGTCACAAGTAAACAAAATTGTGGAATGCAAAACCATGGAGAAGGGAGGACTACCATGTTAAAAAGTACAGAGCCAATATATAGAGTTCAGTTTGGCTTTTATTAATAAGGGAGCAGAAGTAATTCTTATACCATCAATCCACTAAACTGTGGAGTCACTTCCAAAGAATTACATCCTGGTACCTATATTCCAAAGAGTCATGGCATGAGAAGCAATGCCCTGTGGTATATTGGTGAGCAGCTTCTTAAAATGTAGTGGAATTCCCATTTGACTTGGTACTGGGAGACCCAGATTCCAAGAGTTACATCAGAAATATTTGATGAATAAGCTCTACCTGTCTTCTGCAACATGAAGATTATAATGGTAGTGGATCAATTGCCTTATGACCCAAGAAAATTTACCTCATTTTTTTGCTTATGTTGGTAAAATAGCATAAAAATTAACATACATGAGAAAGCATTTCTAAAAATATTCAGATGCTACTAATAACAATATATTATTTTAGCAAAGACCTATCTATTCTAATTCTTGGAGCATTATACATTTCATACAGAACCTAAACTTTGGAGGTCAAATATGGGATATTAGTAGAGATAATCTCTTATATTATTTAGTTTGAACCTAAAAGAAAAGTGAAACAAAGCCCTTTTTTAAAGGAGTGAACTGTCATAGCTGAAAATCTCCCACAGGCATTATAGAGAACCAAGACTATATTAGGAGCATCTGAGGGAAATATGCTTGCTGGAATAGATTTTCAGTATTCTTTTAATTATCTATGTTTCTACAATGAACAGTTATTACTTTGGGTGATAATGAAAATTGAAACTTATTATTCATTAGAATGATATGGTTCCTACCATTGAAAAATACCATTACATTTCAATAATTGAAAATATTTTGATTTATAATATAAGCTATATTTAATGCAGTTACATTTTTGCTTCAATATGTGTGTGTGTGTGTTTGTGTATATATATATAAAATTTAATATTTGCCCAACACACAGTATCCCAGTAAATAAGTGGGAAATATGTTGTACAATATCAGTTTCCTACATTTTATTAATTTTCTACAGTATTTTTAAGTACAAGGTAAATTAAAACTGAAGATCATCTGCACTTAGGATCTTGTATAAAATATTAAAATAAAATACATATCACTAAAAAAACAATATCTTAAAACACTTCAGGACACCATCGTTTATTTAGATTACTTAAAGATAAAACGTAAAATACAGTGATGCCTTGATAATGTAATATATAACATTAACATTTCAAATAAGAAAAAATATAATAATTTTAATTGATGCTGAAAATCTGATAACATTCAACTGACATGATTCTCTAAAAATGGTTTAAACTGCAGGAATATAAGAATACCTCCCAGGGCAATTAAATTTTGCACTATATAGTATAGCCTATGCAACAGAATAATTGATAATTACATCTCAGTTGAACAACTGTAGCACACCATGTTGGCTCCCTGCCCATTAACTTACCCTTACTAGTTCAGTACACATCTGCCCCAGTAGCACCCTTAAAACAATAGAAAACAGGAATTGGTGTGTAAATGCATAAGCTCCTTTATTCTCTGATGGAATAGATTGAAGATGTGTTACACACTAGCTGGTAGGTTTTCTACAGTAAGAATGAGCTCCAGTTTTCCACCTCTTAACTCTCATTTGTAATACACCTTCTATTGGATGTTTTATTTCCTGTCTCAAATAAAAAAATAGATGTTGTTGAATTGGAAAAATGAACGAGAACTGGTTTGCTCTATTCTATCGTTAAACTATAATACTTAATATGGTACTGGCACCAGAAAAGACAAATGTCTTGACATTTTGAGTACCTGTCATTTGCAAGGTTCTGTGATAAATAGGGGAGATACATCTGGCAAAAAAAAAAAAGTAAGCAAGATCCACATTTTCATGAAGCTGGAGAGCAAAATGGGAGATTCAGACAAAAGAGCAAGCAATTTTACAATATAAATGCTGTAATAAAGGAAACATTACACTTCAAGAGAGCAGCTCACACTCAGACAACACCTTTTGTAAGAATGATTTTTAATCTGAAATATGAGGACCAGAGTGAAGTTATTTAAGTGGAGTGGTTTCCAGGGTTCAGATGGTATATTGATAGATGGTGATATGGTTCAGAAACCTGTAAGAATATTGTAAATGTTGAAAAACTGAGAAGAAAGTGAGGGAAAATACTGGCAAGTTGTCTATAGAAATGCAGGAATAAAATAATACCTCCCAGGGAACCCAGGAAAGTGTAATATATGTAAAATTAAGGGAAGAAATATCAATAAAGGAAGTTAACAGCATCATCAAATAATGCTGAAAATCAGAAGGAGATGAGATAAAATCTCCACTGGAAGCAATAAGGAGAACTTTGGTACCTTGGGGATATATTTTCAGTGAAGTGGTGAATGGGAAAAGGGGGATGCAGAAGACTGAGAATAGATTTTAATTTGAGAATGTAGAAGAAAGGAATATTTATTACTTTTTCAAGGAACTTTTCAATGGAAGGAAAGGAAATGTTAAGGCAGAGGTTGCATAGTGACTGGAGCCCAAGGGAGGGAGAAATTTTGGCAGGTGTAAATGCCTGTGGAAAGAACCTAGTACAGAAAGGAAAGTGGAGCCCCTACATAAGCTAATCGAAACTAATCCACTACAAGAGGGATGTTTGGAGATTAGAGAGGTCCGAAGTATAGTTGGAGAAATAAATCTTGTACTAGAAAGACCCCACTTAAGAAGAAGGAAGAAGAAAGTGGTACAGAGATCCAAGGGATTTTGTGGAATTAAGACAGAAAATTGAAAAAAATCATATTTGATTATTTTAATTTCTTTGTTGAAGAGAACAGATTATCTGCTAAGTAAGCAATGATGTTATAAAGTTGGAAGAAAATGAATGATTATTGTAGAAATGTAGACTAAAAAAATAGAACTGCATAGCAAAGATATGGAAACTGTATAATATCTAATCAAAATGTTCATAATTATGCAGAGAATGGACTGAGAAGACCAGATTCAGCAAACTAGGGTACATGAATCCCAGTGAGCCCACTGAAGCAAGGCCATAATAAATTTAGTCTAAAGTAATGCACCATCACTCCAAGGCCAAACTTTGAACAAATTTAAGAGTGGCACAAATAACTATAGAGGTGATATGTTTGTGATTATTTAAGGGAGTGTACTGTGTATATTATGTTTTAATTCTAAAACGTTTCTTCCAAATGTTAGTAAATTTAGTACCCTAAAGTATAAAATTGATTTTTATTTAGAGATAGACCATATTTTATTACTTTTTACATCATGCTGGGAGATAAAGTCTTGGATAATGGATTATGCTTCCATTTTTTACCATAATATTTATTTTCAGGACATGTAAAAGTGTTCTGATAATATACTATAGATTATTATATTATAGTAGAGAATTCCTGAAATGAGAAGTGTTTGACACATTTTAACATCCATTGATCTTTCAAAAACTGCAGTAGGCAAACAGCTTATCTTGAATGCGCTTTGGGAACAATGTGATATTTACAGTTAAAAGCATTATACATTCATATGTATAATTCATGAACTGAAAATTATTTAAATCCCAGAAACCCCTGAATTGTATAGTTATTTCTGTATGTTTCTATTGCTTTGGTGTTTCTAATGACTCTTTTTTTTCCCTCTGCACAACTTTCTTCTTCCTTCCTCTTAAATCAAGCTCCTCTTTAAAATAAAAGAGATATCTATAAGGACTACTAGGAAGAAACAGTATAGCTTAGTTAAGACTGTAGACTCTGGAATAAGACTGTTTACATCCTGATCTTCAATGTGTAATGTACCATTAATTATTGTGCCCTTAGGAAGTTGGATAGCTTTCTTGTACCCCAGTTTCAATTTAAAACTGGGGCTAATAATAGTGTCTTAGTCATTGGGTTGTTGTGAAGACTAAATTAAATAATGAATGCAAGTTACGAATTAATGTTCACCAGTATTAACCATCACACATATTAATGTCTTCTGCTCTTTGCAAATTATAGCATGATCTACATTTAGTAACATACATGAATCTAGAGTTCAAATGACAAAGTTTGAATGTGTACATACCTGTGTAACCAGCTTGCAGATCCATAGAGTGCATCCCTAAACACCCAGAATGATCACTATGGTTTAACGTTGTGTATTCTTGAACTTTGTATAACTGTAATTAGAGAGTATATGTCATTTACTAATAATGAGATTTTATGCCTGATGTCATTTACCAATAATGATATTTTAAAAAAAATTTCTTAGGTTAGTATATGTTTCAGTAAGTGTGTCTTGTTTTCTTTTTAAATTTTATTTATATATTTATTTATTCTAATTAGGTGTATATGAGAGCAGAATGCATTTTCATGAAGCTGGAGAGCAAAATGGGAGATTCAGACAAAAGAGCAGGCAATTTTACAATATAAATGCTGTAAAAAGGAAACATTACACTTCAAGAGAGCAGCCCACACTCAGACAACACCTTTTGTAAGAATGATTTTTTAATCTGAAATACGAGGACCAGAGTGAAGTTATTTAAGTGGAGTGGATTCCAGAGTTCAGATGGTATATTGATAGATGGTGACATGGTTCAGAAACCTGTAAGAATGTTGTAAATGTTTAAAAACTGAGAAGAAAGTAGGGGAAAATACTGGCAATGTGTCTATAGAAATTCAGGAATAAAATAACATCTCCCAGGGAACCCAAGAAAGTGTAATATATGTAAAATTAAGGGAAGAAATATCAATAAAGGAAGTTATCAGCATCATCAAATAATGCTGAAAATCAGAAGATGAGATAAAGTCTCCACTGGAAGCAATAAGGAGAACTTTGGTACCTTGGGGATAGTATTTTCAGTGAAGTGGTGAGAGGGAAAAGGGGGATGCAGAAGACTGAGAATAGATTCTAATTTGAGAATGTAGAGGAAAGGAATATTTATTACTTTTTCAAGGAAGTTTTCTATGAAAGGAAAGGAAATGTTAAGGTAGAGGAAGAATTTATTTTCATTTTTTTGTTTTTTAACATAAAAGACCTATAAGTAGGGCTTCTAGAAAAGCATTTGTAATATAACATAAATATAATACAATGGAAACAGATTGTATTGTTGTTTTTGTTGATTCTTGTTTTTTTAGCTTCAGAGAAGCACACTAAATTGAGTGCCAATCTTCACAGAGAGGATTATAGCATGATTAAAAAAAAATCTCTGTTTTATTTTTTCTGTAACTTAATAATCCCAGGAAATGAGTCACTGATTCTGTGGGCCCAGAAATCCAGAGCCTTCCCTATGTTCATGGATATAATCACTGCAAGTATAGTCAGTGAGGATGTTGTAAGGCCTCTGAAAGAGGCAAAGAACAGTATATCAAATTTTCTCCCTATTTTTCTGCTAATGCAACTTGCTTCCTTCATTTATTTTATCTATAGTTTACAATGATCATAGCAGTAGTCACTCAACTAATGTTGAAAATTTCCATATTTTTGATTACCTTACTCATGTTGTTCCTCACTTCTAGGTTGCAAAAATGATTGGCATCTAATTTTCTAAGTCCTTTGACTCCCTTGGTTGTATTTTTTAAAAAGGTGAAGCCACTTGTCAATCTATAAGCATCCTAAATGATCTAAATTGCATTCAGTAATGTCATAAGGGCAAGATACTTGCTGTATGAAATTACTAGTGACAGTTGATGGGGAAAACAATGTGGTGAGATAATTAAAAATGCACCTGGGACCATAATATCAATAAAAATTAAAGGGACCTACCTCAGTTGATTCTCTCTTCTGTCATGTTCTATGCATGATTTCTAAGAGAAAGAAACATTTATTGTGCCACAATGTTTAGAGGATAGATCTTATTCTTAGATACTAATATATCAGAAAGCATTTAGAAATACTCAGGGAATACAGATTGCTGTTCCTTATCACAGAACTGCAGAATTTAAAATCATGAGGATTAAAAATGAATTTGTATATATGCAGCCAATCATTTCACTGATTTAAGAAATATTTAAAGAGAATAACATTTACAGTTCGGAGGCATTTGAGTTAAACTTCCTTTCAAAGTAGAAGTTTAGTAATTCCTTATTTGCATATTAGCAATATGGCAAGTTAAATATTTTCAATAAATTGTAGAACAGAATGAAATGCTGTCTTAAGGAAGAACCTTTATTTTCTCTTCATTATATCAATTATCTTTTTATAGATACTTATAATTTCTATTTATAAAGAAATATATTTTAAATATAAATGTGCTCTTTAAGTTGTGTTCAGAATTATTGCCCTCTACTTATTATAGGTAATGTTCTCAGGAGACAGAATGGGTAACAAATACTTGAACAATGGATCCATGTGTATTTCAGTGACAACATAGAGCCTACTTACTTGTAGTGCTTCCTTTTCTTTCCTCTTCTCTCTACTTGTTTACCAAACAATGATGGATGGATGGATGGAAGGAAGGAAGGAAGGAAGGAAGGAAGGAAGGAAGGAAGGAAGGAAGGAAGGAAGGAAGGAAGGAAGGAAGGAAGGAAGAAAGGATTGATTCATCAGATTCTGCAAAAGAGAACAAGTCTCAGCAAGCTGATAGAACCAGCTTCCCAGAGCTGAACTTCCACATGAGTCCCCCACAGCACATGTATCTAGCTCTAGTAGCCCAAAAAGTGAAGTGAGAAAGGAATCCACACCCTTTGGCATAATGCTGAGGGTGTGAGTTAAATCCTCTTGGGAGGTTTGGGATGCCACAAAGTAGGAATGGACATGGAATTTTAAGAAGATTTCCTATTTATACCTTGACACATAAGTATCTGAGAAAAAAAAATGAGCAAATAAAAAATCAAATTTAAAAGAAAAGTTAGTAAAGTATTTAAATCACATGGCTTTAAGTAGAAAACTTATTTTAAACCTGAGTTTCTAAATCTTACTTTTATATATACACAGTTTTCCTTTTACAAAAATTAATAAACTTTACCTTTAAAGCATTATTTTGAGGAGCTTTAGCTTCAGAGCAAAATTACCTGGAAAGTACAGAATTCCCAGATGAGCCCGGCAATCCCATATGCATAACTGCTCCCAGTATCTATATCCTGCACCCAAATGATACATTTATTGTAATTGATGAGGCTACACTGATGCATCATTATTGCTCAAAGTTTATAAGGTATTGTACATTCTATGGTTTTAATTGCATCTAATTTTAGTTTTTCAATTAATTAGTTTTCAACTAATTTAGTTTTTCAATTGAATTCTATGAAAATATTGACTGAGGCAATTCTGATATTTTGAAAGTAAACCATTAAAATATTTGGTGATTTCAGCAGATTTTATTTTATGAATATTAGTTGTATCTATTAAGATATTTTGTGCTTAAGGAAATGCAAAGACAGGGGCCATCAGGTTTCATGCATTGCTGCAGCAGGACTCACACTCTGTTCCTGTAATTTTCGTGTCCCAGCCCTCTTCTGTCCAGGAGGTACGAGATGGTACAGAATAGAACTGAATTCCAGGGCTGCATTATCATATTTGTGGGCTCTAGCCTCTTTTGCTTTTATGGACTTCTTTCTCTAATTAAAAAAAAAATATTTAAAACTACATTTTACAACTGTATTGGCCTTAAAAATATCTGAGCTGGTCTCATAGGTGTATATTAGACACACACACACACACACACACACACACACACACACACACACATTTTAATTATGTCCATGTTTTTGTTTTTAGTTTGGAAGAAGTTAAAATTGAATTCTTCTGTAGACCTCAATCAATTCTATGGGCCCTAAGCATTATCCCACTGTGCCTAATAGATAAGTCAGCCCTGCTGAACACAGTAGACTTTTATGCTGTTTTGTTCTATAAACTTCAAAACAAGTGTGATTACAACATATTTGTGAAGTCTCAAAATATTCCCAACAATATATTTATTAATTATATGGAGAAAAATATTAGCCTTGTAGTGGACAAGTCTGAAAGAATTTGCCTGGGCCAAGTGATCAGAGCCAACCTCACTAGAGATAGGATACCTCACATTAACTCTGGCATGACACGTTGAGACGCACAGATCTTTTCTCTGGTATTCTTGACCAAAATATAAATCTACCATCTAAGTATGAGGGAACAAATAATAAACCCAGATTGAAGAACATTTATAAAATAATTGATGGATACTCTTCAAAATGTCCAAGTCATGAAGATTAAAAAAAGATTCAGGAATTGTCAGAAGTTGGAGTAATCTTAAAAAAAAAAATACAATTAAATGGAATTTGGGAGCCTGGATCAAATCCTGGAACAGAAACAGTCCTGGAACTACTGACATAGTTCAAGTAGAGTGTGTAGATTAGTTAATGTCGGTGCTAATTGTGTGGTCCTGAGCATTGTGCTATTTATTATATAAGATGTATACATTAAAGGAAGGTGGATAAATTTGTGGGAATTTTTTTTACCGCTTTTGCAATTCTTCTGTGAGTCTAAAATAATTTCAATTTTTTTTAAAAAAGGTTTGAATAACCCTTGCAGTGTAACTACTTCTCCTGTATTACATGGTGAAAAAAATTAGCATCGCCAATACTAATCATACTACTTGAGAACAACTTAATTGTGAGAGTTTTAAGTTGAATCCACATTTGGAGTTTTACATCCTCCAATTTCTATTTATTTGAAATCCAATATTTATCTTGTTAGCATTTAAAATATCACATTATTTTTTTTCTTTCTACTGTCCATTCAGCCCTCCCTCATTCTCTCCAGTCTCTTCTACTTAGCTGATTTTTGCCATCATCATCTTCATCATAATCTTGGAATTGCATATTGAGTGCCTACCACAATTTACTCCTTAAAATAAGATCCCTCACATAGGTATTATTATATATCTTCAAGAGAAAAGTAAGTCCCAGGGAAGTGGAATAACTTATCCAGGTTGACCCAAGTATCAAGTGACAATATTCATATAGTAACATATAAAGGAAGCCTGCAGATAGCATGCACGATCCTCTGCCACTTAGCATTCTTTTCTTCACTCAAATTGCATGTATCCTGAAGTCTGTGTATCACATCTTTTAACATTTAGTCATATGTTTTCTATTTCATACAATTATTGATGGATGTTAATTTTGTCTTTTCATCAGTTTTTTAGAGGGAGATCTATGACCACAGCACCGAACACACCTACATACATTTCTATGTACTATATATGCTGTCTTTATTGAAGAACATATGGACCATACCTGGAATGATGCTGGAATATCGTATAAAGATTACTATAATCATCAATACAAAATTTGAAATCTAGACCTTTTAAAATCTTGCTTTTTAAAAACTACTTCGCCATTTTATGAATGGTTGTTAGAGTTTAGTTTTATGGACTACATATAATTTCATGAGTCTATGAGCTTTCTGTGTGTTTTGAGATCAGACAGAAGATTGTCTTATATTTGAAAACGAACTTATATTTCAAATATACTTTCAGTTTTAATTGAATCTGTTTGCTTTTATGGAGAATTTGTTGTTTCTCCCTTCTAAGCAACATCTCAAGCAGAAAACCTTAGAAAATACACTTCCTTTAATGTCACCATATGATTTAAGCAAAGTGTGAATACCACGAATCACCATCTCCTTCACCATCAGTGGAATGATTCACATTTTATTCATGCACCCTTGGACTGATGGATTTAATTCCTGAAGTGTATGAATAGTCTTATTCTCTCTTTAACCTAAAGAATAAATTTTGGGGGCAGTATGTTCATAATATTTTTAAAGAAAAATTATGTGGTAGGACAGTTGATCCCATATTCTTTTACAATAAAACATTATCATTATTTTTGCTTATGAAAAGTGATATATATGCTATAATCTTGATCTTTGTGAGTAGCCTGACAGCTTTGCCTTTACCTTAGAACTTATATAATAAATATGCATTTGTCATTGTCATTTGTATAATCGTGAAATAATTTGTATTAGAAAATTTATATTATATTTACTTGGAGTTTAAAAGTGCTTTGCTTTCCTAATAATTTGCATCACTCTGAAAGGGGCCACTGAGAAAATTCAGATTTATTTTTCTGTTTGCCTCTGATTCAGTTACTTAACGTGTTTAACCTAGAGAAAAGTGATTATCATCATTTGTTATAAATAAAATAATTTCTGTTCTTTAGAATAATCATGTAATAATGTTTAAGAGTGTTGGTTAAAGTCTGAATTCTATATACAGAAAAGCAACTAAGCTCACCAACTTATTTTGCCACTTTTAAATTGGCACAGGAATACTGCCTATCTCTTAATAGTGTCAAAGAATTAAGTGATGTAATGTGTACAAAGAATAGAGTTATTGGGCTGGGAGTGTAGCTCAACAGTAGAACTAGCATGCACAAGGCCCTGGGTTTGATCACTGCCACTCCAAAATTAAAAAAATAAAAAAGGAGGAGGAGGAGAAGAAAAAGAAATACCATCAAGTCCCCAAGAACTGGTAACTATTATTATTTGGAAAGGATTCTGAGTTTTTCTAAGAATTTCCTAAACATGAGATTTTATTTATCATTTATCATATTTCCTCAAAAGAATGAGATATTTTGATTTGCTTTCTGTAAAACAGAGGTGAGATATGCTAGAAACATGCCATAATTTTAAATATATGAAGGGTGTGTGTATGTGTCCCTGTGTGAGCCTTATTTGTTTATCCTTCACATGAGGACTATTTTAGGACAAAATAAAACAAGTGATAATAAACAATACATTGTGGAAAAAAATGAAGCCTAAAGAAAAACATGGACTTATGAATCACTGTGTAAATATTTTCTATGACTTCAAAAGCTATATGAAACTAGCCTGTCTTCTTGTCTTAAGAGGTAATTACGCTTATTTAAAACCATATTCACTTTGACAGACAGGGATTTATAAATAATCATTCTCCCAATATTTGAAAGCAGATCAAAATTGAACTATGTATGAAAATACCAGGTAGAACATATTTCACTCATGACATACTTCCAACAGGAGCAGAATCCTAAAATTAGTCTATTCAAGGGTCATCTTTCCTCAGTAAAGAAGAGGCACTTCAAGCTAGGCACAGTTGCAAGTCTAAATTCAGCAGGGAGGCTAAGACAGGAGGATCACAAGCTCAAGGCCAACCTGGGAAATTTAGAAGGTCCTATCTCAAAATAAAATGGGTTGGGGTATAGCTCAGTGATGGTGTGCTTACCTAGTTTCATGAGGCCCTGGGTTCATTCCTCAGTAGCAGGGATTGAGGGAAGTATTTAAGATTTTTTATTTTGTTTTTTAAAAATCTTTTTTCAATGTTTTATTTTAAAAAAGATTCACTAGTATTCTGTCTTGATAATATTTAATAATATCCAACAAATGCTGTCACTAACATTTAAAAAAGTAACTATTTAGGATGTAGAGTGTAGGGATCTTAAAGGAAATTAGCTGTCACACTTGAATTTAAAGCAGCATTTTACATAACTGCATTTATTCTCATTGCTCTCATTTTTAAAATGAAAGTTTGCTGTAAGAATAGAGATAATATATGTAAAGTACATAGCCCAATGCCTGATATATAATATAGGCATAAAATGCAGTAGATGACATTTATCATTTGCTTTTACTATTGTGTTTGCTGTTTTTGTTATTTAGTTATTAACCTCCCAGAATGTCAGAATCCAAGACCTTTTAGGCATTTCAATATTTAAGAAGATGCTGTCCTTTTACTTCCTTTGGTACTTGTCTGAAATCATTTAGCCCCTGATTAACCATAAGTAGTTTATTTGATACCCATACAGTCAATTTACAGTATACATCTCATCAATAGTAGGTTTGAACACAGTGTCTTGACTATTCAAGTTATTAAAATAACTTACTAATTACTAGATCCATCACTCAAGTAAAGGATGTTTACACAAGTATAAGAATACCAGATTCCTTGAGACCGTTGAAACATATAATAACAATGTAGTCCCTAAAATTTTCAAAGTAGCCTATGTATTATACAAATGTGTCATATTTCCATTATAGATATTATTTTTTTTAGATTAGTCATCAATCCTGTGGAGCTTTTGGAAGATTAACAAATTAATCCCCACCTTCAGTTTTTGAGAACTGTTTATTATAGAAGAGACTATAAACTGCAATTTGAAAATCATCAAAGATATAGCAACATTATTCAATTTCTCTCTGATTAGTTGTCATATTTTTTGAAAAATTTGTCATGGAAATGTGCAATTCTAGTGGTATTCTTTGCATGGTTTTCAATAATTTTATAATATTTTTTGTTCCATACAATATAATAAATGACCAACCTAATCTTATTATTATTGTTATTTGGACTGAGAAATAAACATGTTTGGGAGTGTAATAGATCTTCTTGTGAATATCAGTTCTCTCTCTCCATATTCATCATTATATCTATTTTGGGTCTCACTCCTGTCAGTTCTGAAGTACAGATCAAAATACCTGACTTGCATCACTGAGATGAATAGTAAAGAAAATAGCATGAGAAAGTGAGCAAACAAGACATAAGAAAGCTTATCTTGCTGTTGTTTTTCCTCTGAGTGGGGTGACCATAACTCCTCTGTTCTCTGAGTTACTCTTGGTTAAATTTTGTGATCTTAAATTCCTAATAACCAAGATACCCTCAAAAAAGTCCCAGTTTGTAAAATAAATTATCTGGCTTTCAAAGGTCATAGGCATTCTTAGACACCTGCTGCTAAATTCAAAATGAATAAAACCCTGTGAACCAACACACACATTTATGAAAAGAGGCAAATGCACATCAAGACCAAAGGTGGTGATTATCTCTAGTACTTTCCCAAGAAACAATTCGGCTTGGGGGGAAATGAAAACTGTGAACTCAGAGGGTCCTAGGTTTGAATATTGTCTCATCATGTGACCCAGTCTTGGACTATTTGTCTGCAGGTAAATAATCCCTTTCTTCAATTGCCATTGAATAGTTTAGATATGCTGGTATAAACCCTGATAAAAATTGCTGCTATAACTATTTATCATTATTTCTCAGATGTTATATAAAATGTCAAATTACTAAAACATTGACCACTATGAACAAAGCATGGTGAGGGGACCTTCTGTATTATATTCAGGAAAGTGAGGAAAACTGGGTATGCATAAACTTACCCTCTTGAGACACATGTATAAACTGAAAAGAAATCTAGTTAAATATCCTCTTCCCTTGTTAAGCCCATAATACATCATCTAATTCATTTTCTCCACAAAAATGATTTTATCCTGTGATCCTGTTGTTTAGTTCTTTGTGTGTTGTCTACATTCAACACCAACAGCAAACTCATGGCTTGACTGCTTCTACCACGTAATTCACAATTTAAATAGTGGGTAGTAGATAAAAATATTTGTTTGCTAATCTATTTTCTCAAAAATTCAGTAGAAAGAAAAAAAGTACAAATGTAGGGAGTTTATGCATCAAAAAAGATGGACACACTATGTGTTAACACACTGGACTGTTCAGATACCCAGCTTCCTGGGCAGATTTGAGGTGCTCATGTGGCATCATTCTGTTTTCTAATAGAAAGGCAATAGATTATGCATTAGTATCTCTGTCATCTTTTATGTCTTAATTTCAACCCCAATGTTTCTAAATGGCTTTGAGTTATAGAAAGGTACAATGAAGTTCTACATAAGATTTTCAGACAGTTCTACTAAAAACCAACATTTGGGGCATTATTTGTCTAGAACCCATCAAGTAAGGAGCATCTTCTATCACTATAGAAACTGAGGTAAAATCAGGGCCACCATTTCAGAAAACCCTGTCTTAGCATAAATACAACCAGAGCAAAACAAGAGTGGGAGAGAGGCGAAGGGAGAAAAGGAGACTAAATCCTGCTAAACAGTTGACCCTGAATCCCATTATATGTGAAGCCAGCAGTATCTCAGATTTATTAGCCAAACAAAACTTTGCTCACTTTGTGTTAAGATTTCTGCCACAAATGCTGCCTTTGTTTTGGAAGTATGTGCAGGAATAGCAATGTCATATAGTTGTTGATAATTATTTCTTTTTATTGATCTAGTATCTTCTG
This sequence comes from Ictidomys tridecemlineatus, assembly GCF_052094955.1. Taxonomy (NCBI): domain Eukaryota; kingdom Metazoa; phylum Chordata; class Mammalia; order Rodentia; family Sciuridae; genus Ictidomys; species Ictidomys tridecemlineatus. The sequence goes on along the minus strand of NC_135480.1, from coordinate 152,251,457 downwards.
ATATTTGTTTTGAGGAACTGTCTCTTCCTATTCATTAAAGGTTTTGTGTATCAATCCTAGTGAGATTCAAATTTTGCATTATAGCTATTACTATTTTTTCTAGATGTCAAAAAAGTAAAATAGTAAGCATAAGTTGTGTAGAAATATTTGGAAACCATGTTAAGAAAACCATTGCCTGATTTAAATTGATGAGATAACCCATGGATGTGATAGGAGTGATTGTGAATTCCTTTAGCAGGAATCTTAACAACAAAAGTCAATTTTGTCTAATATAGTATATTTCATCTATATTTGATGGTTTAAGTGTTTTCCTGCTTAAAAATGAAATGGTAGACAAAGATAAGCTAAAAAAGCCCTTTAACTAACACTACAAATCTTATGATTATGAGTCTTTTAACTTATAAAGCAAAAATATAGTAGATTAAGATAGAGGTGTTCTGCAAGGGTATGTAAAATATGTTTAAAACCTACTTTACTGTGATAATTTGTCATGTCAAACATTATTCAACATCATGCATTATTATTTAATCAACATAAAATGTACCAAAAATTTCCCCCAAAAGATTGTGGAAACTTGTGAAGGCTATATACAGGTTACCACAGGAATGTAAGACTCAATGTGACTGAAGGTTGGATGGGATAGATTGTGATGTCCATGTATAATTTAACTTGAAAATGGGTGTGTACTTTTGTAATGAAAGTAATGAAATAGGATAAAATATTTAAATTTTAGGCCTAGATCACTATCTTACATCTGTTGTTTTAACAGTCAACAAAATATTTGGTGCATAAATATGTAAGTAGCCTATACCTTATGAGTAGCATCAGTAATTGCAATATGTTTTTAATTTATAGGAAATAGGATTTTAGAAATAAAACTATAGTCAAAACTATGATTAACATATAAATCTCAAGATACACTTGTCCCCTTAAAACATAAAACATGACAATATGAATGTACAACACTAAAAGCATGACTGCCATTATGCTGCCTGGATGAATTGCGTTCTCATATGAAATATAACTTGCAAATATCTGAAGTACATTCTAATTAGTTTAAAAGTCTGGTTAAAAAAAAACATAAAGTCACTCAAATGTATTGAGTTGTTCAAAATACAGACTTGAGAGCAGTATGTTTTCTACAATGAGATTTTAAAAATCAAAATCTAATAAGAAAATCTGATCAGGAATATAAGGACATACAAATAAAGGTAATTGTAAAATGTAACAATTTTGACATTTCTTTTTTATTTTGGCTCACTTTTATTTAAGCAATAAATTTTTAATATTAATTTAAGGGGTTATTCATTCTTTTTCTTTGAAATGAGAAGAGTATTGATTTAGGTAAAATGTCAACAATTTGATTTATTATTTAAAATTGAGGCTTTAGGATTCTGGTTCAATCATAAATGAAATATGATATGTTTGCAGGTTATTCCATGAGAAATTTCTTCTATTGCTATCACCCCTATTAACACTATAAGTTCAGCTAAAAGAATCATCCCATCATTTCCTTTGTGAGTGCCTATATGTTATGTTGACATGAGCATGTGCACACACATATATAAAAAGAGATTCACATTCAAATTGTAAGTTAAACCGTTTACAATAATAATATGTTGCTTTTCACCTACAAAAGCAAGGAAGGATCAAAAATACAGAGACACTGAAGCACAAAGCACTTCATGTTTTGGATTGTTATAGGTTTATCAATCTTCCTGTTAGACCTTAAAAACGTGTTCACTACAACTTGGTATTTCCCATGGAAATATATAAATCACCCATGGGAATTCCTATCTATAAAACATTTCTGGGAAAATATCCAGATGCTACAGTCTGAGATCCCATCTCACCAATCATTTATGACAGAAGTATGAATCTGTTCTTATTAAATCTATACACTTTGATCTTGCCTAATTGTGAACACACCCTCATGAGCTGGTTAGCGTTTGAGACAGCATGGCAGCTTCACATCGATTCCTGTCTCTTCAGACGAATGATGAATGAGGCTCTCATTGCATTTACTTCCAATTTCTACCTCCTGAATACCAACCCAATCTATATGGCAATTTATTAAGGTGGCTGCAAAAGCAGCCATGTTCCATTCTTCTATTTGAATGGAAGGTTTGGGTCCATATACTTCAAATTCAATCAAAATGTAGCCATGTTCTTTGGAGAGCAAGACAGCCTGCCTTCCTTTAAAAATGCCTATCCCCATTTATACTATGTGAATAGTGCTTAAATAACACTACCCTTTCAACTCTGTCAGCTGACTGAATCGAGTTCTATTTCAGTATCTGTAATTAATTGATGCTTTCAGTTATATTTAATGCATTTAAAGAGCTCCAAGTTTCTGCTCAATTAAAATATTCTAACTTGTTTAATGTGATAATTACTTCTGAAATGTGTGAATTATAACTTCTTGGGAATCAACAAGGCTTCTTTCATTAGATAATATTTTCCTTTTTCTTATACTTGAAGACAGGTGGTAATGTCCAGGCACAGTCAAAACTGAATATTAGAAATATCAACAAAAACTCTATAAATTCAAAGAGAAAAAAAAAAACCTTAGAAATGACCGTATAGGGCTGAGGCTGTGGCTCAGTGGTAGCGCACTTGCCTAGAATGTGTGAGGCACGAGGTTCGATCCTCAGCACCACATATAAGTAAATAAAAAATAAAGATCCATTGACAACTAAAAAAATATTTAAAAAAAGAAATGATCATGTAAATATGAAAAACTTGATCATATTTGCAAATCCATTGCTAGAAGCATCAGCTCTTTCAAACCACAATCAGTTGATGATCCGGTCACTCTGGCGCTTCATTCACAACTTCTGCAAAGACATATGCTTAGGTGGAAAGTATTTAAACTGTCAAAGCTTCTCTCTAGTTTTTACCATCTCTATGCTCTTGGAGTCTTTGCATCCTGACGATCTTTTTCTTTTACTAAAAGTAACAATCAAGAAAAGCAAAAACCTCCCCTATGTCTGCCTCCAGAGCCTTTTCCTCAAAGCTTGAGAATGGTTCCTCATTGAATTAGGAGTGTATTTGTGCTGTTCTTACTGCTAGTTGACCATATGCCACTACTTAACTTGATTTTTCATTATATCCTAAGCATGTAAGTATATCAACTTATAAATAATACAAAAGCATAATTAATCAAATATTTCCCTTCAGAAATTCAGACAGAAAGTCAGACACTTAAAATATTTCAAGAAGAAACATACCCACAATGAAATGTAAGAAAGTTAGCACCAACTTTATAGATTCTTTTTCTCTACTGTATATCCTCTGTGGTATTTACTATAGAATAGAGTTTTGTTCAAAATGGTTGGCAGCAATCTCCAGAGCTTTTCCTCTCATGAATTTACTACATGGTCTTTTTTTTTCCCATCATACATCATTATTTGGAACAGGGAGTGTTCTTTGAAACAGGAAATGTTCTTGACATAAACCAATATTGAGTAGATAGCTCATGACCCAAACGGAGAGGACTTTTTTCCCCACAGAGGTCTTCTAGCACCCAATTAGACCTGCTGTGCAAAGCTCTGTTAGCCATCTTGATTTAAAACAGTGCACACTGGGGAATTCTGCCAGGCTTATCCCTAAAATCATGGCTTCTAGAAGGCAAAGGAATTTGAGATACTTTCCAAATCAGTAGTATGCCATAGACAATGCAAATCACACATGTAATTTAAATTTTCTAGTGATTACATTTTAAAGAGTAAAATGCTCTAAGTATAGTAATGGTTTTATTTATATCTATACTTAATATATTTAAATTTATATTTATTTAATGTATTCTAGTATATTTTTATTTCAACTTATATATAATATTTTAAAATATTAAATTGAGATTTCTTTTATATTGTTTTCAAAATGTGCTTTATATTTTATACTTCCAATGAACCCAAATTTGGGCCAGATTTCCAGAAATCTATATGTACAAGTTAAGTTGTAGTCTTCCACAGCTATGATTTCAAATTTGCAGACAAGTGTTTGATAAGGATTTACAAGAACTGTGGTATTATTTTACTCTGGATATACATGAGAATGTGTTCTATCTCAGAGATAACTTAGGAATAAAATTGATTAATAACTACAGTTTTGAGAAACACAGTAAGCCTTGAGAGTAAACCTGTCAACATGCCTAATATATAAATGACTGAGAAAAATGGAATTTAATTTCATAAATATGGTCAAACCATCTATCAATATATGTGCAAAATTAAAGTATATGCTTCACAAAAAAAGCTATGGGATAAAAAAAGAAATTATAATTAACGATCAATTATTTTTTAACTAAAATAAGAACACAGCTGAATCAATAATTAAACATACATATAGTACAACACATTTACAAAATAAAAAAAATTGAATATTAAACTATGTGTTCTGTACTCAAGAGGTTAGAAAACAAATAATAAAAATGTGTTTAGAATGCAAAGAGTAAAAAAGAGCAAAAGAGATTAAGATCAGGATAAAGACAGGAAACAATCCATAAGTATGTTTGTGTAATGTGTATAGGTATATTTATACACACGCACACACACACACACACACACCCCTCCACATAGAGGGTAATTTTTAGATATTTAGTTTAGATTATCTTTTGAAATTAATAGACATTATTAAAAAATTATCAACATGTTTGAAATTTTAAAGGAAATGAAATATATATAAATTGTTGAAAATTGTATCAGAAAAAATTCAAAAGTTTTAAAGAATTCGAATTAGTGAGCAAATACTACTTACACAGAAAAGAAGGAAGGGAGTCAGGGAGGGAGAAATAGTAGGTGTAGAATTAAGTTCTACAAAATCTAACAAGTAATCTTTACTTTTAAATAAAAACTACTCCAGAAAATAAGATTAACTTCCCAAGTCATTTTTAACCTTCATTAAAATTTGGTAGTAAAGTTGGATAAACACAGGAAATAAAACATGTAAATACATATGAGGAATATTATGTTAAATGTCACCATAACAAATATATTGGTATATTTTAAAATGTATAGTTATGAAATTGGTTTATAGGAAGTTTAAGAAGCTTAATTTTAGAAAATCAGTGAAATCGCCAACTAAACAGTTTAAAGAAAAAGTACTATATGGTTTTCTAATAAAGGAAAAATACTATATGGTTTTCTAAATTTCGATTCAAAAATTTTAAAAGGAAGTTAAACTATAAAAATACCACCAGTTATGGTGCCACATACCTGTAATCCCAGGCACTTGGGAGACTGAGACAGAAATATTGCATGTTCAAGACCATGTCAGTAACTCAGTGAGACCAAGTCTCAAAATAAAAGGGAATATGGATATATCTCTGTGGTAAAGTAACACTGCATTCAATATCTAGTATCACAAAACAAAAAGAAGATTTAAAAGAAAAGGAAGAAAGTATAGAAATATAAGAGAGAGGAAAAATATTAATGAAATAAATAGCTGTCAAGCCAGAAAACATTTAATGGGATAAAAATACAAAATCCAGAAAAATAAAAGACAGAAGAACCAAGAAGTGTTAGGTTTTTAAAGATAAAAATAATAAAACTATCATTATACGTATAGAATATGGTTTTATGTATGTATAATCCTGGAAAGAAAATTGGGCACTACATCTATATCTATATACAACATTTAGTACCACTCTTCTGTAGAAGAGTAGAAATGTAGTGTATCCAAGTAGAAATGTAATGAAAAAGATAGGTACTGAGAAATATATTTAATGAAGTCATGTGACCACTATATAAAAATTAAAATGCTATTAAAAGCCATAAAAGGCTTTGTAAGGTGTTGAATTTTATGATATAATTCAGATCATATACATGACCCAGAAAAGTGTAAGTAAACTGTTCTGCCAAGTTAATGATAAATTTCATGCAAATACTATCAAGTTTGCAACAGGGCATATTTTTTTTCAATATTTGATAACTTCAAAACTTTTGTTTGAACAAAAACTACTAATTAGCAAAGACTATTTAAAAAATTAAAATGAATGAAGAGGAGACAAGAATGCATCATAAATGGTGGCGATTAAAATTATTGAGGTACACAGACAGATAAGAACAGAAAGTCCAGGGAGAAAGAAAAGACTTAGGAACTTGTTTTGAGACAAAAATGATGTAAATATTTGGAGAAATGATGGCCTATTAAATAAAGTATCTGTGTGGGAGATCCCTGCCTCTACCTCATTCCAAACGTACTTCCTAAGGAGTTGAAATGATAGAGCTTGATCATTCATGTGAAAAATAAATATGAAACCAAGTTTCTGTTTTGAGTACATTTTTTTTCCTTACATGAAAATAGCCTATCAGTTTTGACCTTTGCTTTAGTTATATGAATTTATGCACCTCAAACATTTTTATTTCTATAGAAATTTGTACTCTGGAGTTCTTTTGCTTTTTCAGGGTTGGCAGGGGTACTGGGGATTGACTACTGAGCCACATCCCCAGCCCTATTTTTTTGTATTTTGTTTAGACACAGGTCTACAGTGTGTTGTTTAGTGTCTCTCTATTTTGCTAAAGCTGGCTTTGAACTCTTGATATTCCAGTATCAGCTTCCTGAGCTTCTGGGATTATAGGCGTGCACCACCGCACCTGGCAAGTTCTTTTGCTTTTGTTGTTATTGTTTTAAGATGAGTTGTGTCCTCAATTCCTAGAAAAGTTTCAGTGGACATGCTTATAATCACCTGTTAAAATTCTGCAGCTTGCTAAACTCTACAGCTATTATAATAAGGATCTAAATTTTAAGGGGCACAGGGCAAACTGCCCCAGAGAATAAGTAAGATCCAGAGCTTAGTCATTTGGGGCTGAAGATATGCATAGCCAGTGATATTTGAAAATGTTAAGGAAAACCATTAAGAATAATCAGGCCAGGGCCAAGCATGGTGGTGCATGCTTATAATCTTAGTGACTGAGAGGCTGAGGTGAGATTGCAAATTCAAGGCCAACATAAGCAATTTAGGGAAGCCCACCTCAACTTAGTGATACCCTGTTTAAACTTTTTTTAAAAGGGTGGTAAAACATACCAGGGTTCAATCTCCAGGCATGATAGATTTTGTCTGTAGTGTAAATTAGCTGGGAGGCTGAGGCAGAAGCCTCATGAGTTACAGGCCACATAGTGAGACCTCATCTAAAAAAACAGAATAGCCCATATGTAACCACTGCAGGAGAAACTTGGATTTAGTCTGTACTTTGTAACCCAGTGTAGAACCTGTCTCTAAAATAAGTACCTGATGTTTGATGTACCAATACCCTAGACAAAGTAGACATTGTTCTTAAGTAATATCTCATAATGCAAGCCCAAGGAACAAAGGACTGTAGTCACATTTTGCTATACCTGTAAAATCTGGGTAAGAAAAGACACAAAACAATAAAAGAATAATCATAGTTAAATAAAAAGAGAGAAAAAAAGGGTTAGTGGGGGAACCACTTGCTGAAAACTCCTGTTTACTGCAGATGGATCTTATATTTGACTGGTTAATGTGATTCCCAGGGTGGAAATCAACTAACAGATGGAAATTGATAGATTCTCCAAAGTTAAGGTGATCAGACTTAAGAGCTGGAATAACAGAAACTTTCATAAGTTCAAGTAATAAAATATGCTAATAAGTGTCTCTTGCTGTGTTAGACTTGAGGCATTTCATGCAAAAGACTTAATTCTAAACACTGAGAAATAAATAGACAAAAAGAGTGAATATTAGGCAAAACTTAGACACACACACACACACACACACACAAATTTCCCCTTCTCCTTTCTCTAAGGGAAAGAGAAAAATACATCAGAGTGAAAGACAGTCTGGACTTTGTAGATGGAGGCTTTTATTGGTGTTTTATTGTTCCTGTAGTCATTGCTGCTGTTTGCCTTTCTAATTTTAAACTTCCAGGATTCATTGATGCCTAGATGCCTAGTTCTTAGAGCAAATTTCAAAGAAATGTTGCTCTAATCTTTCAGCCACATTACCTCCCAATTGGGAGAGTCAAGGTAGAAAGCTGAATTAATACCAGTACCTGTGAGTCAATGTGAAAAGGTCACTGAGGCTTCAGATACCATTTAATCTCTTGGAATTCGATGCAAGAAATGATTTTGGTTTTCAGTAGTCAGTTCCTTAAAACACAGTGTCTGAAAATCATATTTAAATTACTTAGGTTACACATAAGATAACAAAAAAATAATGATGTGATTATTCTTTCCTCTTTGCTGAGTAACAAACAACAAGAACTGTTGTCAAGATTAAGGGTAGAGGGGAAAAGTGTCTATAAAAACAGTTCACAGATCCCAGGAGAACAGCAGAATTTTCATCTGCATTGATTGTCTACCACGTGGCTTCTTTTTCCCTTCCATGTTTAGGTTCACAAGCTGAGGGAGTAAGGTGTTTAGGAAGAGAAGGGAAGGGGAAGAGGAAGGACTTGAACTCAAGGGAGAAAGATGTAGAAAACAGGCAAGGTGCAGAAGGGCACCCTGGAAACATCACATGCACGGTTTCCATTGTTGGCTTGTTTTAGCTTTGTTTCTACTTCCGATTAACTTTTTAAAAAATCAGAGTAATCTGTATATCTTAAATCTAAAATTATTGTGAATGCAAACTAGCTATTTTAAATATATAATTTTATGAGGATGGCTTCTGGTGAACCCTTTTATTGCCTTTCTGAAAAATCTTTTAGTTACAAATACATGAATATGAATACCCAAGACCATGACAAATGAGGACTATTATTTCCCATTTCAAATGGATGTCAGTTCCATTCTTGGCTGCATAATTCACTGCCAGAAATTACTAAAATTCTGGAGACTTAGTTCTAAATTTCTTTTTCTCTTAAAAAATCCTAAAAGTTGCCGGAAGGTAGAATTATAATGTAGAAGATATTTTTAAGTCCTTCATCAATCTGACATTGAGAGACTACTCACTCATTCTTTTTAATTCAAAGGATATTTATGGTGTTTCTACTACTTGGAGATCATTGTACCACATATTAGAGACATAATAATAAGATACGGGTGTTATAGTTCAGAGGGACAGAAAATAGAGAAATAAATATCAATAAATTATGGCAACTATTACAGTAAAGCAAGGTAATTTGGTTAAAAAAATATTCATGATAGGAGGAATAAGGCGAAGGTCCTCATTTACATATGGTAATCAAAGAAACTGAGAAGATAATGTTTAAATTGAGACCTGAAGGAACGGAGGGAGGAATTCGGCCATAAGAACCAGGAGAGGAGAATGGTGAAAGACTCTTAGACATACATTTCCTGTGCCATATACCACCTTCACTATTTCACATTCAGTGACCCTCATCCTAGGTCTGGTTTATTGCTGCCTCCATCTGACCCTGAATTTCTAATGAGAGTGTTTGAACCATTTTCATGAGGCCAAACCATTCTCTAGAAATAAGGCAGACTTTTGGGATTTTGTAGATGGTTAGAAGGCATGAGTATCTAGGTGTGTTCCTTGATAGAGTCCTAGGTCTCATCCTGTTTTCATATGGTTCAAATGTCCCAAAAAAGTTAAGGACCCTTTTCATAATTATGTTCCCCTTTCTGATTGGACCTTATCAATTTGTTTTTCTGTGTTCTTTGATTTATTTCTTTGATTCCCTTAATTCTCCTCTCTGGGCTACTTGATTTTAAAGGGGTTGATTTTTGTATATTAAATCGAATGTCAAATTTTGGGAATAAAAAACAGAATTAATTTCTCTCTTTAAAACATGTCATATGAGCCAGGCAGCAGTGGTGCATGCCTGTAATCCCAATGGCTTGGAAGGCTGAGTTAGGAGGATCATGAGTTCAAAGCAAGACAGCAAAAGTGAGGTGCTAAGCAACTCAATGAGATCCTGTGTCTAAATAAAATAGAAAATAGGGCTTGGGGATGTGGGGATGTGAGAATCATAGCCTTCTGTAATCATCATCAATGACTGCTAGTGGTAAGAATGTAATTTACAGTAAAACAGCCTGCTCGAGTGGTCGAGTAGCCCTGAGTTCAATCTCCAGTACAAAAATAAATAAATAAAATGTCATATGATTTTATTAGAAGATTGTATAATTCTTTCTGCCACATACTTTTCAGTTTGTTTTGAAATAAAAGCATGCATACTTTCATCATGCAAAGTTAGTCTAGAAATGAAAAAGCTTAAATCAGCATATCAAAATCACTTACAGAAAATTGACTATAAACAAAATGTTAATTTAAAACATTTTATTCCAAAAACAGTAGAGTAGAGCTACATTAGATTTATAGATGACAGTTAAGTCTTGAAGATACAGAAACACTTATTTTCTTTATAGTAATGAGTATGCCTTACATTTTTCTACTTTTTACTTATTCAATTATCTACTCATTTAATAAAGTCTCCTATTATGAGATGCTTGACCATATATCATACCTGCATGATAATTTAAAAGATCTTGTGGATTCTGAAATACTATAAAAGTTAAATATTTTTAAACGTACATTTTTAAAAATTTAAGCAAAATCTGTCTATATCTAGTAACTGCTTTGAAGGCACAGTTGTCTTCCCCAATTTTATAGTTTAAAATTTTATAGTTTAAACATAATGTGGTACAAGGTATATTCATCTATGACTGTTTCTTCTTCTTCCAAAATTTTATTTGTAATTATTTTGAGAATCATAGCCTTCTGGAATCAATGACTAATAGTGGTAATAATGTAATTTACAGTAATAACAGCCTGCTCTGTGCCCATGGAGAAAATCCCCTTCAGTGGGATAGGAAGGTATTTAGGTAATTTGTCTTATCTTTCCCTTCTTCTTGGGTAAGAACAGTTAAAACTATATATTAGAAAACTGGATCTGCAGAAAAAAACTGAATATACACACACACACACACATACACACACACATGTATATATACACACACACACACATATATATATATACACATACACACACTGTATATAAATATATATGAACATGTTGTACAAAAAGAAGCTTATATGGGATCTTGTCTCTCCAATTCACATCACAGTGAAATCTTTAGGGAAAAAAATAAAGAAAGAAAGAAAGAAAGAAAGAAAGAAAGAAAGAAAGAGAAAAGAAACACCACAAAGACTTCCCTAGAGCAGAAAGTACATTGTGTCATAAATTTGTGTGCAGTCTTCTTGCTTGTGTTGATGTTCAGAGTGTTTTATATCCTTTAAGCATGCAGACAGAAGCCTAGAACATACATTGTATTTTTTAGTCATTATCAAACTTTCTGTTCATTTAGTACTATTGAGTTAAAAAAGAGTTACAATTGTGCCCAGCAGTGTGTTTCAATAAATTTGGGATCTTAGAACTGAGTTTACCTGACTTTACTGTAACTTTGAGAGAAAAACTAACTTGTAGGATTATATTGGATTTATATGGTTTCCTTTGGAGTGAAAGGTTACAGGTGACTTGCAATTTTAAATGTATCAAATTCAGTCTTTGCATCATACCTTCATTCATATTCACATGCCTTCCCTTTAGAATAAGATTTAGCCTTAACAAGCTAGGAAGGATCATAGTGTAAATAAGCACTGTCTGCTTTGTTTCCATTTCTCTTTCCTTTGCTCCCTCCTGCTGCAGCTGGTCCTCTGCTTGTTCACAGTCCAACTGCTCTCCTGTTTGGATGGGCTTCTTGTCCCTCTTAGGAGACAGTACAGTATGTTGCCTTCACAGAGACTATTGTCCTACATGACAGGGAACCCTGTTGGAAGAGTTTTCAAAACTTGTCATTCCTTTGTTATGATAGCTTTGTGATGCTGAGGCATTTTACATATCACTATTCATTATTTTACTTTTTCTCCTCTTTCCCTTTGAAAACATCAGATTTTGGCAAAGACTCAAAATCTGGAGTAAAACTTCAGGAATTTGAATTCCAGCTGCAGAGTTTGCCACTCGTATAACTTGTGCAAGTTAGTTACTTAACTCCTTTTTCCTCAATGTCCTCATCTATAAAATGGATATGTTCTATTTGCTGTTTAGGGCTCTGAGAGTATTAAATGAGGAAGTACTTACTATAGGTACAGCCCAGTGAATTGTTAGCTGCTATTACTAATTAAATAATTATCAGAGCCTGAGACAGGTCTTCAGGAACATATGCATTACACATTTTAAACTGTATGATCTCCACTATTTAGTTTGAGTTTTTTTAAAGCAAATATATGAGAATAAGGAAGGTGTAAATAAAAAGGGGGAGGATAAGAGTAGCACTCTTTCCCTTTGTCACTAGTTATGTGGGGAGTAACTTAAAGCCTTTGTATTTAATCTTTAAAATAATCTGCATGGTTTCTCAGATCTATGTTTAATATGTAACCAATACTTAGTAGAAACATTCAGTCATTAAAAGATCTTAACAAACTTCTTTAGAGTCTGTGTGAGCAGCTTTCAATAATAAGATTCCTGCACTAACTCCTTTAGTTTATCATTTCATGTACTAAAGAGATGATTAAAACTGATTATGCAGTGATTTCCTCACCCAGGGCTAGGAGGAGCAGGTAGACTTTTGGAGCACAGATGTTCTAAGTGTGGGCTCTTGGGGAAGGGACCTGGAGGTGCTAATGGGGGACTTTGTGGCAGAAGTTGGGCCCTCCATATCAGGGCTACTGAGAAATCTTTCACAGGCAGCGCCCAGTTTGATACTGACCCAATAGTAATTCCAACAACAGGAGGAATCATGAAACAACAAAACAGTTAAAGAACAAAAACAAAATACAAAAACTGAGGTTCTTAACCACATGGCTGAACACACACCATTTGTCATAATTAAATTTCCATTATATACTATGTTCTGGATTTGGCAATAAATTGATTCCACTTTTAAAATTTTATTGGAAAAGGTATTATAATTCAGACTTGTACTATTTAATGTCTGGTTGTGATATCACTTGGGCAACATTTACCTAATAAATGTAATAACTAATAATAAGTGAAATGAATCTATCAAGGTTGTTCTTTCACTTAATCATCCAAGCAGTGATCTTGGCAAAACCTTCAGTTGAATCCATTTCTGGCTCACTTTGTCTGGTTGTTCTGTCCCCTCAAATAGCACCCACTTATGCTTGTTTGGTCTGCTTGAACCTCATGGAAAATGGTTTCACAAGTGCTTATCATTTTTATGATATTTAGGACATTGAAATTAAAAAAAAATCATTGCCTTTTCTGCAACCTATTCCAAGCTTTTATACTTTTACATAGAGAAAATCTAGAAATGCCAGTTTTTTCTCTTCTTTGAGAAAGCACTAGATTCTTTATTTATGTACATGGATCTTCATTTACACTTTCAGGATCCATCAATCAGTAAACACAGCTGAGCAATGATAGTATTGATCATGATAAATCTCTGGGGATCCTGGAAAAAGTTAACTCCAGAATTATAGAATAATCTTATTGACATAAAGTCAGATATCTATCATTGAACCTGTTTGTTTTTTTGAATTGATGTTAATGTTTTGCACTGTTGGCATTGTTATATAATTATAATATTGTGCATAAAATAAACATGAAATTAGAAAGACTTATTATGTATTTTATAGCAAGGAGTCAAATTATTTCATTTTTATATCTACATTTCTAAACGTCATCCAATGTGACTAATAAAAAAAATTGGTTGCCATATCTATATTAGCCACTTCTGCTAAATGTTACTGAATTTTTAAAAGTGAAAATGTTAGAAGGGCTCACAATATTTTTTATGTTTTAATATTTTCTTTCTGTTGGAAATGGACTAGATCTGTTTTCTATGGTTCTCTTCAAATTCCTCAATTAGGCCAGGATTATATTGATTCTATGTAAACAAAGAAAGACTGGTATTATATGCATTTAATAACCAATAATTAGTATGCACAATATGTATATATGAGATGTGATTGAAATCTGATTCATCTTTTTTTCACCCAACATATTAGTACTGGGACTAACACATAGAAGAACTATATATAGGACAGTGCTTGTGAAATGTTGAATTTCATAACACATTTAAGATGTAAAACAGTTTGTGTGTGTGTGTGTGTGTGTGTGTGTGTGTGTGTGAATCAAGGATAAAACATAGTAGATATGTAATCTATATTATAAAATCACATAAAGTTCATTGTACTTGTTTGTTTTTTAAGTGAAATTTTTCATTTGGCCATTTAAAACCTTTTGTAATCCTAAAATGCTAATCTTGATCATTCTTACTGAACTAATGTGATACTTGAATTTCTGATTAGCAGTTGGCAATTCAGTATAATTGTAACAGAGTTTAATTATGATATTTTGTTCAAGACATAGTAACTGAATTTTTATATATTATTGTACTTCCCTGGGAACAATCAGAATCACAGCTATTTTATAACAAAATGCTGTACTATGCACTAGAGGCAATCATACTGAGTCACTTGCATCTCTTCCTAGTTCCTCCTTCATTGATCTCACATTGGTAGCCTCAAAACAGCCACATTGGGAGTATTTCTACAAGAAAATGGAAAAAATGTTAAAAATTAGGGCTTTTTGCCCCAGCAAGCCAGCTGTGTGGCCTTTGCCGTCTCACCACTGAAAATATCTGACAACTCAAAAATGCTCCATTTGGTTATGCTTTTAAAAGCTGATATATTCATTTTTATATTGTACATAGTAAACATTGTCTTTTGCATGTATTTTTTCCATATCTTTGTTTTGGGAACTTCATAATAAACATTGTCTTTTGCATGTATTTTTTTCCATATCTTTGTTTTGGGAACTTCTTTCAGAAAATAAAGATAAGAAAAACATAAAAAGTGAGCATAACTTAAATTTTGAGGAAAAGATAATGATGTGGAATTAAGAGAGACACAGAGAAACAGAGTACTAGGAAGACATTTCTTGCAAAGGGTCTAACGTAGAGCAATATCCTAACAAATGGAGCAATAATGGATTGAAGACTAATGTCTTCAATCACAAACTTAGGCTTCTAAACTTCTTTTAAAAACCGTGTGGGACTTTATATCTCCTTATAAGTTTCACTAAAAGAAATACTTAAATGTTTGAAATGTCCTTCTTAAGTATTAAGAAGAATTTGAAGAAACTCATATTTTAGTATATATTGGTCTTTTCTGTTAAGATTTATTTGTATCTATTTAAACTAATTGAAGA
Source organism: Ictidomys tridecemlineatus (assembly GCF_052094955.1). Classification (NCBI taxonomy): domain Eukaryota; kingdom Metazoa; phylum Chordata; class Mammalia; order Rodentia; family Sciuridae; genus Ictidomys; species Ictidomys tridecemlineatus. The sequence goes on along the minus strand of NC_135480.1, from coordinate 152,236,368 downwards.
GAAAAATAAACAGATATACCTCATATCCCTGCACTTGATTTAAACATTAAGCAGTTTTCTTTTTAAAGTTTTTTTTTCCATGTTGGTAATTAGAGCCACTCTCTTTGGTAATAAAAATCCCCTTAGACTATAATCCTGTAAAGGAGACTGGGATTTACTGAATATTGTTTATGTGGTTACTCTACATGAGTATCTCCCCAGGTAGAGATATGCTTTCATCAATAAAAAGGGGATGATGATGGACAATTATGAAAATGTAGTTTTTCTTTATCATCTTTAATCTTTCTAGATCATGTTTCATTTCTCTGATATGCCTGCTCTTCTTTCATAAGTGCAAAATAGGGAAGGGATGTGGTTTAAAATCACTTTTATAAAATATTGTTATGATATGATGTTGCCCTTTTACAGTTTATACATTATTTGGAAATGTAAAGAAGCCTGTTTGCTTTTAATATTTATATAAAATGTGTTGATCTGTGAATATGCAACCCCATTGAATAACTGTGATATGAGGATGAGAGTGCAATTGCATGAAGTGAATGACTTGCAAAAATGTTTCAGTAAGCATGGCCTACAAAATATTATTTGAGTTTATAGGCCACTGCTTTAAGAAAAATATGAAAGTCTTATTTTAATAGCAATATTAATTTATAGTCCCATTTGGATAATTGAAATGTATCAATGCCTTGCATCTTTAGGTATTAAATTCCCAGTATGCATATATCATGTTCAAATGGTGTTTTCAGTTGATATTTTTCATACAGAATTAAAATTGACTCCCACAATTTATGATATCCAGATTCTAGTTTTAGGCTTAAAACTGAATCTTAAGTTTTAAAAATTATATCTTTTTTGGGGGGGGGATATATCCAGAACAAATAACATTTGAAATAATCCTAGAGTAGAAATTTTATATTTCATTGTAAATATTAGACAAATTATTACTTTTAATTTCTTCTGTAGATATAAGTACTTTATTTATGATTATGCTTGTAGCTTATTGTTTGGTTTATGCTAAATTTAAACAGTAAAACTTATTAGCAAATCAAAGACAAGGCAGAAGTCAGAGAAAGAACTTATGAGGACAAAGCAATTTAATACAGAAAATTACTTAAAGAGGAAAAAGTTAGATGTGAAATTTTACTTCTTTTCCTCATAGGTTAAGCCAGCTTCTATGAAGTTCATATTTTTCTCTCTCCTGCTTTCTTTTACTCCAAATTTTATTATATTCATTACTGTTGTATATTTTCATATTCACTTAGATCAACCCATATATTCACCAACATTTTTGACAAATTTATTCTTGCATTTTGGACATTCAATTTGAAAAGATTAATTTTTATTCGTATTTTATTTTGTGAGAAATAGATGGTAGCAAATTATTTTCACTTCTTAAAGAATTTTGGGGGGTATAGATTGAAAGTTACTTTCTATCAGCACATTGAAAATATTATTCTACCGTCATCTGTTTACCATTCTTGCTGAAAAAAAAAGATAGCTATAATGCTTCATTTTTAGTTGTTTTTTTTTCTATTTTTGCTTCTTTTAATTTCAAATTTTTTCATTCAATTTTTTTATTACAAAATGTTAGGTGTATGCTTTTGCCTGATTTTCCTACTAGTGATTCTTTTAGCTTTCTGGGTGTGATTTACCATGTCATTCAACAATTTGAAAAATGTTTTTCTATTGTATGTTTGATTGTCTCTCTCGTGTATCCAAACTCCTTTTAAAACTTTGAACAGATATAACTTATTTTTTCACATGTTTTACCTTCTCTTAAACTCTCCATTTCTTCTCTCTGGGATGCATCCTTTCTTGATCATCTAATTTATTCTGTATTGTCTACAATACCACTTTAATCCATTCCTTTGAATTTCTAAAATAAATTATATAGATTTTTTATTTTTAAAATTTACCTTGGTTATTTTTCAAGTGTACTGTTTCCATGCTTTCTATTTCTTGCTCATATTTCAAGGATTTTTTAAATGTAGCAATCAGTTTATTAATATTGATATCAAATGTCTTTTTGAGTTCAGTTCTTTTATTCTGATTTCTCTTATTCATGCCACCTTGCATGTTGATTTATTTCATCATTTTCACTGAAGACTCATGTTACTAGGGAATGTTTATCTGGGGAAATTATTTAAAGTCTTATTGAAGTTAGGTTTACTTGAGTGAAAATTTGTCATTGTTCTCACAATTACCAATGGAAAACATCAAACAGGGATCTGCTTTAAATTCTTCTCATGAACATAGGATAAAAATTGAAACAAACTGACAAAGTACATGAATTCCAGCTTGTGATTATTGAAATCATTAGAACTTGTTTTGTTTGATTCAATTCTGACTTTTCTACCTTACTACTTAAAAGCACAGTGAAGACATACAAATTCCCTTTTTGTGACCTCAGTATGTTCAGTTCTGTTTAGACTTCATAATAAGTTCTTACATTTCAGAGTGTAAACTTTATGTAAAGTGAAATTTAGGCTTTATCTCCTGTATCATGCTTCTTGTCTAAACAGAAGTTCAAGGGTACTAAGATGTGAAAATACCAGGAGGGTAAAAGCTGACTTTGGCATTTACTAACCATCTAGAAATTCTGCTTTCACTTTATTTTTACGTCTGTGGATTCCTTGTTAGTTCAGGGAGGCATTTAACACATGTATGTACGTGTATGTGTAGGTACATACACATACGTGCATACACAAAATTAATACATATTTTGGTATTTTTCATCTATCTTTTTGAATTATTTCCATGAAGATGATCATTTACATGATAAAATATGCCATAGTGCTAGAAACCAAACCCTAGGGGACATATTTTTGTAATGTAAATGATTAGGCCTCATGGCATAGGTGCTAGTCTGAATATCCATATCTTGAATAAAGATTTCTGTATAACGTTTTTGTAACAAACTCCAAAAATAATTTTGAAGGATACTCTCAGTTAATAGTAACTGCTATAAGACGTATTTTAGATTTTTCTGAACACACACACACACACACACACACACACACACACACACACAGCCTTGGCCTTATGTTTCTAGAACTATGTATAAAAGAATGTGTGGGAGCCTTCCACACATATGTTTATACCCTATATGTTTGCAATGACTCTGATTCTAGACAAGAAGTTTCTGAAGCACCTTTTTAAAACTTCTATGGGTCTCTCCCACATTTGTCTGTGCCTTGTCAGGGCATGTCCCTTATGTTCCCTCAGTTTCCCATCGTGATCTGCTCTTACTCAGGTGACAACCATTCAACTGCTGGAATTCATTATGGTAGTTAAAAAATTATTGCTCTTTAAATTTTCTCACTAATATACTGGGTTTAGGAGAATAAACAAGGTGGAGAATTATCTTAATCAGCAGATACTCTGTTGATCACCTTTGAAATACTCTTGTATTATGAAAAAATAAATTGCAGAAGAGTTGTATACATCAGCACAACTCAAAATACAAGAACAAAAGTTTAATTTCAAATTGGTTAGTTATTTTTTTTCCCTGTGTGGTGGTTCTGTTTTGTTTTTATTGTTTTGCTTTTAATCTGGTGAAGAAAGAATTCAGTGTTCCGGAATTCTGGAGAAGAGACAGTTATTGCCAGTGGCAGTATAGAAGTAAAGATAATTTCAGACAACAGCAGGCTTTCTTGCACATTGTTTTCCATTTCATTAATAACGTGGTCCATAAAGAGACATGCTTTGCGAAGCTGAAAGTAGAAATAGGAATTCTTCAGAAAGAGCAGACATCTGTGCAGATGATTAACATTTTTTAGATAAACTATTCTCCTTTTCACTGACTTTTTATTGAGATGCTGATGGAAGATGAGGCAATGATTATCAACCTCATCAATTAGCTATGCTGCTTTTTAATCACGACCTATACCACTGTATGTGTTTTTTATTCCCTCTACTGGAAAGATTAAATTTTCTAGATATCTTTGTCTATACTGAGAATATTAGAACTAACCAGATCTTAAAGTACTCATTAGATATCAGACCCATGCAAGTAAGAGATGGTCCTTTTTCTTCCCCATGGGACCTATCTATCCCTTAGAATAATTCTTGTAATGAGTATTTATCAATTTTTTTTAACTAAATGAATAAAGGTGGTTCAACCTTTCTTTGTCCAGAGTTCTGCCACTTCTTACCACACCTGTTGTTACCACCTGTTTTAATCACAAAGGACTCCTGCCTGGTCCCTTTCTTCACCATAGCCTGCATCTATCACAGCAGCACAGAGATCCTTTTAAAACACAAGTCATCTCATGCTACTCCTCTATTCAAAATCCTTTCCTGGCAGCCCATATCACCAAAAATAAATCTAATATGGACTGCAACTGCTGTGTGCGCTGGCCCCCGATCGCCTCCCTTCTCTTACCTCTTACCACTCACCTCTTTCTTTAATCTGCTTCAATGGCACTGACCTCCTTGCTGCTTCCTGAGTGGGCCAGGCACAGTACAACCCCAGAGGCTTTAGACTCATCTTTTGCTTTTCCTGGAACATTCTGCTCTCACATGCCTGGTTCTCACATTCTTCAGATTTTTACCCAAATGCCACCTTTTCAATGAGACTTTCAATGACAAGCATTTAAAATTCAATTCTATGCTCCTTCACAGCACTCCATAGCAGTTGTCATCAAATGACATACGTTTTATTTGTTTCTTTAACTGCTTTTTTCTATCCCTTTTAACTAGATATTCCTTCAGGACAGAGATTTTATGTACGTAGTTCCTGTCTCTGTTACTATTGACAGTTAAATGGACTGCATACTCAATAGTATGCCCTCAATATATACTAATTGAAAGAATAAATGAATGATGAAATAGAGTCCCAGGTAGGATAAGTGACGTAACAAAGTACATATAGATCCCTAGTGTTAAAAAACTGTGAGAATAGGAAAGATAGTAGAATGAATTGGACATTATTTTCCTATGTTGCTGTATGAATACATGACCAAAGTAATTCCATATTATGTACAACCAGAAGAATGGGAAGTTGTACTCCACATATGTATAATGTGTCAAAATACACCTACTGTCATGTATAACTAAAAATAAAACAAATAAAAATAGTATTAAAAAACATGAAAGTCTCAAGAGATGTAAAGCAGTTGGGATAGGAAACCCAACTTAGCATCCTTGAAGATAATTTAAGTAGGCAAGTCACAGAAATGTGTGAAATGGGAAGATCAAGTGTTCTCTCTCCTTTATTTAGATAGGAAGAGACTGTATATTTAGGATACTCTTAGCATCCTAGAACCCCAACACTTGTGACAGCATATACATACAAGTGTTTGAGAAATTTGAGTCAAATATAGCTTATTGTAACTCTAAAAGAATCTTAAATGTAGTCTTTCCCAGGCTTTGACTTTCTCAACATAATGTGGTCCTGTTGTTTTGTTTTTGTTTATTTTGAGAGCCATCTTAGAGATGTACAAACATCAGACAAAATATACTCTATCACCTCTTTCCACATTCTTTCATAAATGAATGCTTTATTTGACTGAAATAAATGTATATCTACAAATAGAAAGGACATCTTTTAAAGTAAAATGCAGTTTGTTAGAATCAATAAAACTAACTTCATAGGAAAACTTATTTTTCTCATATATTCATGTCCAAAAAGTGCTCTGATTAAGAGTGTTGAGGAATCATTTCTTGTACATTCGAACTTGTACCAGCACAGGCATTCTTGACCTACAAGTTGTGTTATTCCATTATACTTTTCTGCCTCTAGTTAAGAGCTTAGAGCATCTTACATGATACCAAAAGAGAATCCTGCCTCTAAGAACTAACCAGATAGGTAAGAGAAATGTAGAGAGGGTAAAATGTTTTTCTCTGATCTCAAAACCCAGATTCCTAGATGACATGCTTAGCAAACTAGTGTTAGTTGCTCTTGCTCATTTTCAGGGATAAATATGGGACATACAAGCTAAATGGTAAGAGGGTTGAGCAGAGGGTACTATTACTCTTAGGAAAAGAGACAGATGGGCTCCTCCTGGACCGACTCATTTATCATATAAAATAGTTTCTAGTTGAAAAGCTGCTACCAACTAGGACTCATCAGCTCAGCTTCTAAAATACTGTCCAGTACAGAAACTTTCCAAATTTTCATGCCAATGACTTTTGTGTGTGTTTGCTTATTTCCATTCATTTATTCTTTACTTTGATCCAGAAATATTTTTTTAAATATTTGAAGATGCATATAACAAGAAAGTTAATTTAAAATTGTGTAGTCAAATGATGCAAATAGAGGATAGAGAAAAGAAGGTCAGAAGTACTGTTCATTTAATCTGTAAGCATACTTTGCCTTTAATGATTAATCTGACATTTGTACAGATCAAATATTTCATTTACATGGAGCATAATTTGCAATTTTAATAAATTAAAATCTATATATTCACATTTGATATGTATACATATTTTTAATTTTATATATCTACAGAAATGATGTACTTCTTTATAATATTGAGTAACATGCAAATGTAATCAAACAACAACTTTTAGCAATAGCTATAGGGCAGTGATTCTCAACTACTAAGGATTTTGAACCTTCCTTGCCTCTCTCAACAAGGGACATATCTGGAGACATTTTCAATTGTCAGACTATTGTTCATTCAGTGTAGAGCCAGGAACACTTCAAATAACCTTCAAGTACAGAATACTGCTCATCAGTAATCATTCAGTAGGAAACATCCATAGTGTAGGCTGAGAAACCGTGTGATGGAGTGTAGCTTCACAAAACACAATAAACTGACTGAATTCTTCCATTAGTTTAAAGTAAAATGGAAATTTTACTTTCATTTGAGTAATTTTTCTGTTAAGACCAACATGTTGGAACCTATTGAATGACTAGAAGTTTCTGTGCTATTTCAAAAAGCAAATATTCAAGCACATCTTAAAATCATTAGAAAAGGCAAAAGTCTATTATTTATATCACATGTAACCACTACCACAGTCTTAACTTGTCAATAGAAAGTCTTCTTGGACAAGCAAAAAAAAAAAAGAACCAAGGATAGTGACTATTTTCTATACCATAAATGCTGAGAATATTGTTATGTTCACAAAAATATTTGTGTTTAACAGAGTACAGACAACCATTTAAATCAAGTTAATTCATTCTACCAATCCTTTGAGCATGCTGACTCTAAAGTGTAATTCTAGGTGTAAGATCTCAGTGTTCTTTGATCTGAATGTTAAAGATGGGATCACCAGAAAGGATTTTGGTTTAAAGAATTCATATTCAGACATTTGGAGGCTCTCCAAGATGGCCGAGAATAGAGTGCATCACACCCCATGTACTCCACCACTGCGCAGGTGAATAACAAGTTAGAACAACAAAAAACTATCTTGTTAGGAACTTACAGCAAAATTGGAGTGCACCGAAACCTAGAGGAAGGATTTCCAGCACCGAGGTCCAGTAATTGAGTCTCAAACATGAGCCAACTATGTGAATGGAGATCCGCGTGGCCCGCCCTGTGGCTACAGATGGCGGGGTGCCGCCGAGAAGCGACCAGCAAGCAGAGAGAAATGTTGCTACGGATTCTGTGGAATCCTGCTGGCTGAGCCCTCACTGAGCCACAGGCTGAGTTCGGGATTTCAGACTGGGAAGGAAGCGGTACAGTTCTATCCCCTACAACAGAAACTCCACCAAGGAAACCAGCGGCCACCATCTTGGAGAGCTGATGTAACCACCGCCAGTCTCCGAAAGATTGTAACAATAAAATGGGTGTGTGTTACTCAGCTCATCCCCCATACAGCAGGGAATTCCCATAAAATCTCTCCTAGGCTTTCCAGGGGAGAGATTATCAGAATAAGCCTGCATAAAGACACAGGGAAAGGTAGAGACACCTGACCTTCAACTCCCCCTCCCATCAGCAGCGAAACGAAACCTGTCTTGCCAGCGCTGGGGGAGGAGCAAGTAGAAAAAATCAAAACAATAGAGTGCCGGGGTTCCCAATAGCCACCCTCCACACCCAGGAAACGGCAGGCCCAGAGTACAGTTTGAATTGCTGAGAGGCATCACTCGGGGGAAATCTGGTCTAGCAGGAGAACCAGGACTAACAGGAAAAACCAGGGGACTAGAGGCCAGGGGACTAGAGACCGCACGCTTGCCGGCGACAGCCCACCCGCTGCCCGCGTGTCTGGGCAGCTGGAGAACGCCCACCCGCCGGCAACAGCCTGTTGCCCATGTGACTGGGTGGCTAGAGATCGCCTGCAGGCGCCAGCCGGCCCGCTGCCTGTGCAACTGGGCGGCTGAAGACCACATGCCTGCCAGCGACCGATACCCCGCTCACTGCCTGCGCGACTGGGCGGCTGGAGACCACCTGTCCGCCGGCGACCGGGAGCTGAAACCAAACAGAGACAATCCAGTCCCACCCCCCCCATTTGGACACCCTGGCAAGGAGCCTGGGGCCCGCCATAGCAGAGAAGTGACATCACTGGACCTCAGCCGTGGGAATTCCTTCCCAGCGGAATCCACTTTAGCAGGCATAGTCTACCAACACAAAGGAGAGACAACAGAGATATACAAAACCAAAACAAATGTATAGAAGAGAGCAGAAACACAGCTATCAAATAAAGCTGGAAAGTAATGTGAACATCATGAAAAAACAAGGGAAAAAAGAAGTACAAACAATGCAGGACAACTTAAATCTACAAGAGGACCTAGAAGCATCAGAAACATGGATAGGGAAAGAACTCAAGGCATACCCAACTCAGATGGAAAGGAATATTAGAGAAGACATGAGACAGCAAGTCCAAGCAATGAAAGCATATTTTGAAAATGAATTAAACAAACAAATTCAAATGGCAAAGAACGAGCTTTACCAGGAGATGGAGATCTTAAAAAAAAATCAAACAGTAATCCTAGAAATGCAGGAAACTATAAACCAAATTAAAAACTCAATCAAGAATATTACAAATAGACTAGATCAAGTAGAAGTCAGAACATCAGATAATGAACACAAAGTTTATCAACTTGAAAAGAATATAGTCAACACAGAAAAGATGCTTAAATCCCACGAGAAATCTATTCAAGAGATATGGGATGTCATAAAAAAAAACAAAAAAAAAGAGTCATCGGCAAAGAAGAAGGCATAGAGAATCAAACCAAAGGAATGGACAACCTATTAAATGAAATAATTCTAGAAAACTTCCCAGAGAATGAAAGATGGAATGGATTGCCAAATCCTGGAATCTTACAGGACCCCAAACATTCAAAACCGTACTAGACCAACTCCAAGACATATAATTATGAAGATAGCCAACATACAGAACAAGGAGAGAATATTAAAAGCTATGAGAGAAAGGAGGCAGATTACATTCAGGGGTAAACCAATTAGGTTAAGGACTGATTTTTCATCACAGACTTTGAAAGTGAGAAGATCCTGGAACAATGTATTTCAAACGCTGAAAAATAATGGATTCCAACCAAGAATACTGTATCCAGCAAAATTAAGCTTCAGATTTGACAATGAAATTAAAATATTTCACGATAAACAAAATCTAAAAGAATTCACAGCCAGAAAACCAGCACTGCAAAGCATTTTGAGCAAAATACTACAAGAACAGGAATTGAAAAATAGTGCCCAAAACTAACAGTGGGAGGTATCTCAGTAAAGGGGGAGGAAAATAACCAAAAAATAACAACTAACCAAACTAAAATAAATAAATAAATAAACATGACTGGAAGTAAAAACCATATTTCAATTGTAACCTTAAATGTTAATGGCCTAAACTCACCAACCAAGAGACATAGGCTAGTAACCTGGATCAAAAAAACAAATCCAACAATATGCTGCCTTCAGTAGACTCATATGATAGGAAAAGACATACACAGGCTGAAGGTAAAAGGTTGGGAAAAATCATACCACTCACATGGCCCTCAGAAACAAGCAGGAGTAGCCATACTTATATTGAATAAAATCAACTTCAAACCTAAGTTAATCAAAAGGGATAAAGAAGGACACTATATACTGTTAAAAGGAACCATCCACCAACGAGACATAACAATTATCAATTTGTATACACCAAACAATGGTGCTCCAACATTCATAAAACAAACTCTCCTCAAGTTCAAGAGTCAAATAGACTACAACACAATAATTATGGGTGACTTCAACACACAGCTCTCGCCATTAGACAGATCCTCTAGACAAAAGCTGAATAAAGAAACTATAGAACTCAATAACACAATCAATAACCTAGACTTAACCAACATATATAGAATATATCAACCATCATCAAGTGGATACATGTTCTTCTCAGCAGCACATGGATCCTGCTCAAAGATAGACCATATATTATGCCACAGTGCAACTCTTAGTAAATATAAAGGTGTGGAGATAATACCATGCACCATATCTGATCATAATGGAATGAAACTGGAAATCAATGATAAAAGAAGGAAGGAAAAAATCCTACATTACTTGGAAAATGAACAATATGTCACTGAATGATCAATGGATTACAGAAGACATAAAGGAGGAGATAAAGAAGTTCTCAGAGACAAATGACAATACAGACACAACATACCGGAATCTATGGGACACAATGAAAGCAGTTTTAAGAAGGAAATTCATTTATTGGAGTTCTTTCCTCAAAAAAAGAAAAAACCAACAAATAAATGAACTCACACTATACCTCAAAAACCTAGAAAAGGAAGAACAAAACAACAGCAAATGTAGTAGAAGACAAGAAATAATTAAAATTAGAGCAGAAATAAACGAAATTGAAACAAAAAAAAACATTGAAAAAATTGATAAAACTAAAAGTTGGTTCTTTGAAAAAATAAATAAGATCGACAGGCCCTTAACCATGCTAACGAAGAAAAGAAGAGAGAGAACTCAAATTACTAACATATGGGATGAAAAAGGCAATATCACAACAGACACTACAGAAATACAGAAGATAATTAGAAATTATTTTGAAACTCTATATTCCAATAAAATAGAAGATAGTGAAGATATGGATAAATTTCTTAAGTCATACGATCTGCCCAGATTGAGTCAGGAGGATACACACAATTTAAACAGACCAATAACAAAGGAAGAAATAGAAGAAGCCATCAAAAGACTACCAACCAAAAAAAGCCCTGGAATGGATGGGTATACAGCGGAGTTTTACAAAATCTTCAAAGAAAAATTAATACCAATAATTTTCAAGTTATTTCAAGAAATAAAAAAAGAAGGAGCTCTTCCTAATTCATTCTATGAGGCCAACATCACCCTGATCCCAAAACCAGACACAGACACTTCAAAGAAAGAAAACTACAGACCAATCTCTCTAATGAACTTGGATGCAAAAATTCTCAATAAAATCCTGGGAATCGAATACAAAAGCACATCAAAAAAATTGTGCATCATGATCAAGTAGGATTCATCCCTGGGATGCAAGGCTGGTTCAATATACAGAAATCAATAAATGCTATTCACCACATCAATAGACTTAAAAATAAGAACCATATGATCATCTCGACAGATGCGGAAAAAGCATTTGACAAAGTACAGCATCCCTTTATGTTCAAAACACTAGACAAACTAGGGATAACAGGAATTTACCTCAACATTGTAAAAGCTATATATGCTAAACCTCAGGCTAGCATCATCCTAAATGGAGAAAAACTGAAGGCATTCCCTCTAAAATCTGGAACAAGGCAGGGATGCCCTCTATCACCACTTCTGTTCAATGTAGTTCTTTAAATACTAGCCAGGGCAATTAGACAGACAAAAGAAATTAAAGGCATAAAAATAGGAAAAGAAGAACTTAAATTATCGCTATTTGTGGATGACATGATAATATATTTAACAGACCCAAAGGGTCTACAAAAAAACTGCTAGAATTAATAAATGAATTCAGCAAAGTGTCAGGATATAAAATCAACACGCATAAATCAAAGGCATTCCTGTATATAAATGAAACTGAATCCCTTTCTCTCACCATGCGCAAAAGTTAACTCAAAATGGATCAAGGAGGTAGATATCAAATCAGAGACACTGTGTCTGATAGAAGAAAAAGTTGGCTACGATCTAAATACTGTGGGGTCAGGCTCCAAATTCCTTAATAGGACGCCCATAGCCCAAGAGTTAATAACAAGAATCAACAAATGGGACTTACTTAAACTAAAAAGTTTTTTCTCAGCAAGAGAAACAATAAGAGAGGTAAATAGAGAGCCTACATTCTGGGAACAAATTTTTACCCCTCACACTTCAGATAGAGCCCTAATATCCAGAGTATACAAAGAACTCAAAAAATTAAACAATAAGATAACAAATAACCCAATCAACAAATGGGCCAAGGACCTGAACAGACACTTCATAGAGGAGGACATACAATCAATCAACAAGTACATGAAAAAATGCTCACCATCTCTAGCAGTCAGAGAAATGCAAATCAAAACCACCCTAAGATACCATCTCACTCCAGTAAGATTGGCAGCCATTATGAAGTCAAACAACAATAAGTGTTGGCAAGGATGTGGGGAAAAGGGCACACTTGTACATTGCTGTTGGGACTGCAAATTGGTGAGGCCAATTTGTAAATCAGTATGGAGATTCCTGGGAAAGCTGGGAATGGATCGACCATTTGACCCAGCTATTGCCCTTCTCGCACTATTCCCTGAGGATCTTAAAAGAGCATACTATAGGGATACTGCCATATCAATGATCATAGCAGCACAATTCACAATAGCTAGACTGTGGAACCAACCTAGATGCCCTTCAATAGATGAATGGATAAAAACAAATTGTGGCAGCTATACACAATGGAGTATTATGCAGCACTAAGAAATGACAAAATCATAGAATTTGCAGGGAAATGGATGGCATTAGAGCAGATTATGCTAAGCGAAGCTAGCCAATCCTTAAAAAACAAATGCCAAATGTCTTCTTTGATATAAAGAGAGCAACTAAGAACAGAACAGGGAGGAAGAGCATGAGGAAAAGATTAACATTAAACAGAGATGAGTGGGGGGAGAGAGAAGGGAAAGCATATGGAAATGGTAGGAGACCCTCAATGTAACACAAAATTACATATAAGAGGTTGTGATGGGAAGGGGGGGGAAACAAGGGAGAGAATTGAACAACAGCAGATGAAGCAGAGAGGGAAGATGGAAGGGGAGGGGAGGGGGGATAGTAGAGGATAGGAAAGGTAGCAGAATACAACAGTCACTAATATGCCATTATGTAAAAATGTGAGTATGTAACAGATGTGATTCTGCAATTTGTATTTGGGTTAAAAATGGGAGTTCATAACCCACTTGAGTCAAATGTATGAAAGATGATATGTCATGAGCTTTGTAATGTTTTGAATAACCAATTAAAAAAAAAGAATTCACATTCAGTTGCACAGATATAACAACAACAACAAAAAAAAGCATGAGCACTTTTTATATCTATCTGAGGCATTTTATTTTACTGGGCCCTTTCCTATGAGGTCTCTTATTTCTTTAATAAATGAAAAATAATCAAATAAAGTTACTATTATCTCATACTCTATCAAATTACTTGTTCAGACAGGGAAAAAGTAAACACACATAATACAAAGGATAGGTTGAGCAACACATATTATAAATCAGCAGCAAAACCAAGTAAAAATTGAATAATTTAGAGTGTATTATGCAGCATTTGATCAAACTGGCTTTCTTACTCAAAAAATAGTCAAATCATAATTTTTCCTTGATTCAAGTCATAAGATAAAAATGAAGATAGAATCTATAGGAGTTTATTGTGCCTTTATAATTTATCATAGAAATTGGCATCATGTATAGTAGACAGAATTTCACTATAAATTCAGATGTTAATTAATATAATCACGTTTTGTCTTTTATTCAAGATTGTTCCAGTTATTCCAAGCTGTGCAATATTCTCCAAACTTAGTGACTTAAATAGTATCTTTCTGGTGATTTTGAGGGCCAGGCCCTAAGGAAGGGCTCCAGATGGCACTTCTGGTCCATGGGGCCAAGTAGATTCTGCTGGGTCCAAGTGTTCCAAGATGGCTTCAGTGATGTCTGGCACTTTGGTGAGGACCTCAAGAAGCCTGTATAAGTCTGGGCCTCTGTCACTGTTCATATTTGCTCATGGCCTCTCCATGAGGTCTTTGCAACATCAGACAGACTTCTTATACAGCAGCTCAAGGCTTCAGGAGACCACAGTAGAAGCCAGGGATTGATCAGGCAAAGCACCACTTCTATCACACTCCAGGGATGAAGCCATCACGGGCCAGCCTAAATTAAAGGTGAGCAAATAGAGACTCACTTTTCACTGCAAGGAATATCAAAGAATTGTGAACATCATGTATCCTCTGTAAAACAATAGGTCATATTTGGTTTCTAAAGTGATTCAATAACAGTGTACATGTAATTAATCCTAATTAGAAATAGGGAACAAAATAATTGATCCCTGATAATTTATCTATATCTGTAATTTATTCATTTATAGCATATGATTTGATGAGGTACTGTTAACACATATTACATTTTCACCATGTTTTAATAACATGTCAAATCCATTTTATATTGCATATATTTTTTTCTCTTATGATACAGATTTTGTAGCATTATTCTACTTGTGGCACATTATGGTGGGTTTAGGTTTAAAACTACTTTGGAAAAAATATTAGTTACCAAGAGAAAAATACACATCTGTATATCTGTATGCATATACATGCACATAAATATATTTGAATATGCATATATAAACATATATGTATTACTTATATGGACATAAATATACAAACATCCTAATGGCTCAAATAGTCCTAAATTGAGGAATTATAACAATATTTCTTCTGTTTCTTTAGATTCATATACAAAACAAGACACTTTATTAGAAACATTTAAAACACGCCTATAAGAGGTATTTCTAATATGGCTAGAAATTCCACTTTGGTCAGTGACAATATTCTCTGTTTTTGATTAACAGCTTCAAATAAGCTCTGGAAAATATAATAGAACATATTTAATTAAATCCCTAAAACTCACATTCATGTATAAATAATAATCAGCAGTTTTATTCTGTAACAGTATCCCAGAAAATTTGACAGTCTTAATCACTTTAGCCATTTATACCTTCATTTGTGCTTCATTTCAGTCAAGCCATTTAGTGGAGTTTATCTAAATCACTGTATCTGTTTTCTTATCATCCATTCTGAGCTGTAACACAGAAACTAATTTCAGGTGCAAAATAGAATATCTCAGAGACCCAGACATCAGTAGTACTGGTGCATTAGAATGAAAAGTTACCTGTCACTAATGGATATTTGTCTCTGTAATGAGCTGAGGCAAAAGGAATTGTGTCTATAATAAAATTAGGGGACACTGGTAACATTACAGAATCCTAAATCTGAGAGAATGTACAGATTCTTGTGTTCAACTCTGGAAGTGAGCACATTACCAATCAGGTATATTTTGAAATATGTTTCACTGCTTATATTGGTTAATAGGTAAAGAAAATCCCAAACAAAGGAAAACACTCCAATGTTGCTAAAATACCATCTATGTGTTTGTTTCAGCAGAAGCAATTTTGTCCCTTTTAACAATATTCCTTCGCATGACAGCAGAATGATGTCATGTTAAGAAATGCTCTCATGTTAAGTGGTAGCCTGGTAGCCTAACAGCACTGTGCATTATGATATACATATATTTTTTAGCCTAAATATTCAAAAGGCACATTCATGACACATCCATTTTGGGAGAAAAAATGGACTTTGTTTCCCCAATTTAAACTTTATATTGTTCCAAAATAATCACATAGATTCAGATGTTAGCATAAAATGTCATATTCATACACTTTCAGATATGTCACCAAGGAACAGTTTACTAATTTCAGAAATGTGTCACATTTATAAGCAGCAGGGGTGGATCATTCAATTTTTCACCTCGCTTTTCTCTCCAATGTCACCTCATGTCTCTGGAAGCCCTGCACTCTATGCTCCAGCCATGCTCAAATACCTCTACTCCCTCCTCATAGAGCATCCTCTTCTCTTTAGAGAATCTCTAACATAATCTCCTTCCAGAAGTGAAATTCCTACCTTTGCCTGCCTTCTTATTCATCTTTCTGATTTAACTTTCGTTTCCTTTAAGAAAATTCTGTTCCCTCACAGTTTACACACCTGACCCTCATAGACAGACTGGTGTGATGGACACAGTAATCTGTCATCCACACCACCTTATAGATTGGCATATTGTCCAGATACTTGGAATACTTGGAATCCTGTCAGCAGGCAATTTGGTATCCTGTTAGCTGCAGAGAGCTACCTCTCCAGAGGTCATACTCTGTCCAAGGTATGGAGAAGCATAAGCAATATCTGCTTGAGGTGAAGGTTTAAAGGCCTAGCCATTTTGAACAAAAACATGCCGGAAGAGGTTAAGGTCAAGTCTGTGGAACATCTTGAATTGTCCTCTGTCCACACATGGCTCCTTCCTTCCCTTTATAGGTTCTGATTCCCTGAGCACTTCCTAAGCAGTATTCTGCACTGTAAACTCCCACTCAGAAAAACTGATATGTCAAATTTAATCCTAAATCATTCTATTTTGTCTTTGACATATTATTGTCATTAAAACAATATTTTGGTTGTCTGTTTACTTCAATTTCATGCTAGAAAATAGGATTTAAGAAAACTAACACCTAATAAGTGCCCAAGAAAGATTGAATGAATTAATGGATAGATTGATGACCAAATTAATCTTTTGAAGACAAATTTTTGTGATAATAAGGTTTAAAAGAAGAATTTTCTACCACTGATAAATAGTTGTTGCTGGATCCATCATTCATTGATGACTTTTAAAAAATCTATCTAAAGTTATCTTATTGATGACAGTTACCATCTTGGACCACACTCATTACCTAAGTAATAAATTTGAAATTTTGAGCTCATTGTTTTTTTTTGTTTTGTTTTGTTTTTGTTTTTTAGCAAATTTAATTGACTCTTCTGGACATCCTCTTTGAACCATGAGTGTCATTGACTCTTTCCTTACAATGCCCTTTTCTACTTTCTCAATTTCCTGTCTAGCGATTTACTAGATGCAAATAAGCCTGAGTCATAGGATAGGCACAAAAACAAACAAAGCAAACCAAGTGAGCAAACTAAAGGAAAATAAAATTAAATAAAAACAAAATAAAATGTCTTATGTGTGCACCAATTCAATAAATATTGGGAGCTAAATATTTGTAAGTTAACCTTATATTGATAACATGTAAGGAATTTGAGCAATAACATTGTTTCTATTTTCCCTGGGGTCAAACTGATTATTCTGATCTGATATTTACATATAATGATATTTCCATTGAGCTCTGTTATGATGCAGAATTCAGTTTAAATCAAATTATTTTTATGATTCCTAAACTATTTGATAATATAACTCTTTGCTAATGAGAGGTTGGGGGTTTGGACTTCTAATTGCAGTGACTTTAGTATGTTATGAGGATGGGAGTCAACAGGCTGAGTCTTGGCACTTGGATTACAAGACTTCTCTGCCATTTATTAGCTGTAAACTTCGAGAAAATTATTTAAACCTCTCTGGGATTTAGTTTTCTCATATATACAAAAGGCGATAATAATAGTACTAATTTCCTTTAATTATTGGGATGATAACATGAGATTACCCAAGTACATTGGTGATTGTATGATTAGCAGGCTGTTCTTCATCTTCCTAGTGTAATCTTCTGAGTAATGCAATGAGAATCTCTGATTTTGCCAGTGATCTTATGGAAAAACTGATCCCATCACACACCACAGTAATGGATCTGAGGTGCATTTGTTTTTCTTGTCTTTTAATGGAATGCTGTTCTTGAGGTGTTAAAAAGGCTGATGAAACAGTCTCCTGTTACGTTTTTGCTCACAGGTTTTTGCTGAACTTGTTGAATATGGTTGTTTCTAAATATTTGTAAGTTAACCTTAAATTTATAACATGTAAGGAATTTGAGCAATAACATTGTTTCTATTTTCCATTTAATATGTTGTTCAGAGTGAAATGAAAACAGAAATGAATACTAAGGAATATATTAATTATATTGTTCCACCATCAGTTATCTCACCCAATAAATTTTTAGTGAAAAAGCAAGATTCTTAATCCTTATTCTGCCTTGGATATATTTTATTGCTTTGGAAATTAGAGTCACTTCATGAGAGTGTTAGCCCTGTTCTTGCTTTCCATAAAAAAAAAAGAGTGTATTTATGGTGTGGTAATCAGAAACTTCTTTCTTATGCTTCAGATTTTTATTGATTCAAAAATTATAATGATGTTACAGATCTTGTTTAGTTTTAGACTAACTACATTATTTTCTTCTCAGGAGCCATTTTTATTTTACACATTTTTAAGAGTATGTCTTTTGAGAGGAAAGAAGAAACTACATTGTGGTGTGTGAAGTTATCATAAAATATTTCAAATAATAGTCTTGGGTATTTTGAGTATAATATTTTTATAGGATACAATCTTAGTTCCATATATAATTAATGCTGAAGAATAATAACCAATAAGCTGAACTTAAATGCTATTCTGTAGCATTTTCATTTTATATTTGGTACATGACAAAGTTTAGACATATGCAATACACTTATATTCAATATAGAATGCAAAGTACAAAGTTTATACATATGCAATACGCTTATATTCAAATAGAACTTCTAATTTGAAATAATTTTTTCTCATATTTATTTATTACTTTGGACTGAAATTTGATGCCAATATCAGTATATAATATACTTAAAAATTTAGGAAGATGTATAAAGATTATAAAGATAATGTTTGACTTTTTAAAAGCTAAAATGTTAATGTAAAATGTCTTATAATAGTAATAATAGATAATAAAAGATCATTTTGATGAAGAGACTTACCCTATTTCTAGGTTTCTGGATACTTTGGTTGCCAAAGATATGACTAACTGATTCATACAATACGATGATGTATTTATTTAGACTTTTGTGAACTGCCTGCCTGTATACGAATTATCTTCTTGACACTAAAGCTACAGAAACTATTATGACCATAATATAATACAAAATTAGAAAGAAATCAGAAGAATTTTTATTCCATCAAGTAACCTGTAATAACTAGATGAACTTGTTTATTCCTTCATGGTCTTCTTGTTTGTATCCCGGATCCTTTACATTATGTTTAGAGAAAATATTTTTTAAATGTTAAAAGAAAAATAGTAGTCTTTATCTGCAGGCACTAGTTACAGGTTGAATTTTGCTTTCCCAAAGTTCATATGTTGAAGTCCTAAATCCTAGTACCTCAGGAAATAACCATATTTGGAAACAAGATCTTTATAATCAAGTAAATATGATTAGGGTAGGCTGTACTTCAGTAAGACTGGGGACCCTAAAAGAGGGGGAAATTTGGACATAGAGACATGCAGACAAGGCGAATACTATATGAACATGAAGACAGCCACATATAAGCCAAGGAGAATCATCCAACCAAACCAATTCTGCAGATGTTGTGGTTTTGGACTTCCAGCCTCCAGAACTGTGAGACAAAGGATTTCTGTTAACATTTAGTGTGTGGTACTTTGCTCTGACAGCACTAGCACAGTAATGCAGCACTTTAAGTTGCAGACACAGCACTTGAAAAGAATAAGTCAGTAATCAAGTCTTTGTCAACTGATGGACATTTTTCAAGTTCATGGCCTAGCACCCCACCTCAGGTTAGCAGTGAATTTTGAACCTAGAGCAGCTCAGTCTTGGATCACACCAAAACTACCATATTCTCACAGGTCATAAAGATGTCACAATTTATTTTTACTACTAACATGAGTCAAAAGTTGGTGAATAATTTACATTATAAAAGAAGTTCTCCAGATTCTAAGAAGTATGATAGTGTAATTCCCAAGATGGAAGCAAATTCAAACAGGACTGCTACAACAGAAATATCTGACAGATATTAGAGAAGGTGATGGAGTTATGAAAAATTGAAATATATCTATTAAAAATTCCTCAAAGTTTCTGATCCTTTGACACAGGAAAAAAAAAAACACACTCTGAACTTGTCCCTGAGGATATGACTGTGATTACAACTATTCAAACTATTAAAAATTTCTAGTGACATTGCCCACATTAACTATAAATTGTATTCAGTTGGATTTGTGAAAGACAGGAATAAAATAAGTAATAATGTGTTTTGGAAAGATTTATAAGAACAGTGGTTAAAACACAAATCTAGAACTTCAAAGAGCAATCTTTAGTAATATGACAAAAATCTGTCATGTGGAAGAGTTCTTTCCCTGGTGTTTCAAGGTTTGTCTTCCACTTTTAACATTGCCCTTTCAGCCCTCTGCCAAATAAAGACAGAATGTGCATGGAATACAGCACTCTAGTGAATAAGGCTGCCTGGAAATATTACAGCTGATTGCATTGCTTTAGGAAAGTGAGACAATGCTTTCCAATGACGGAAAAAGCATCTACATCATAGTATACTTAGTATAAACAATGGAGAAAAGAATGGAACAGAGTCAGAGGAAGAAGCAGCTTTCCTGACATTCTTTCTCTTAGTGTATTATTGCCAGGATTTTAGGTGCCACAGTAGGCTTTCCCTGCCTTAGTGAATTTATTTGGTGCAGAGGCAGCAAGGGGCAGATTCACCAAGCACCAGAGTATGGGAACTGGTGTGGAAAATTCTGCTGCACAGATTTGCTTTGGAAATGCATGCATATGTGCTCTGTAAAATTAATGACTGCTAAATATTTAAATGTTCATAAAATATTCCAACTTCTGTTTGCTTCATGTAAATTTTTTTTTCTTTTTTGATTTCTATAATCCAATTCCTATAATCCAATGGGGGGAGCAATACAGACATATGCCATTCTTTTAAGACTTCTCAAAATTAACATTTTAATAACTAAAAAAACTTACTAAAATGTTTGCACCTTATCAATATTGAGTAAAATTTATTTAGGATGTTTCCATAAACTCCATTCAAAGATCAAAGATGAAATTAGGAAGAGTTTTATTACTGGTGTCAGCTGTAAACCTTTATTAAGGAGTTTAGGATACCCAGTGTGTTAGATTTCCCTTGAAAAACCGAGCCTACCAATGGGCTCTATATCGGTTTTATCTGGAGCCTCCAGGAACAGGAGATGCAGGGGTTTGGAAGAAGCAAAACTAAGGAGTGAGAGCTCATTGAAATAGTTGGTCACAGCTTACGGCAACTAGGGATTTATCACACTGGGACTTTTATAGGTGACGTGTATGTCAAAATTACTCACACAAAGTACAGAAGAGGTATTTTTTTTTTCATTTACCAACTACCATCCTCCCTTGCTCAAGGGTCATCCATGGAGTATTCATCTCTTGTGCTTCTAGATTGTACATGATTGAGTGCTGGAAGGATCAGGCATTCTGGGGCAGGAGGACAACTGAGATGGGATGCTGCCAGGGTATACACCAATGAGAAATTAATTGTGAAAAAAATGGAATGAAAAGTGAGTTGATTGAATAGGAATAGGAGGAAAAATACAAAGGATTTTTTATACAAATATTGACTATTCTGTAATTTGACTTTTTTTTACTCTTCAATAACAATATTCAACCTTTTGTGGAAAGTAAAAGAAAAAGAGTAAAAATCAAATGACAATTAACTGAGATGTTACTTATATCAGAGATGAAGTATTGACTGAATTTTGATAAAACAGTTCTCAATCTCAAGGGCCAGATAGGGAATACGAATGAGGTGAATAGGGAACTAAGGCAGTGGAGAAGTGGTTAAAAACGGTAGCAATCAAAAACACATGGGCTTTCTCAGCTCTTTTCAACTGTACCCCATTTCTTGGGTAAGAATGCTGTTACTTATCACATCATCCGATATATATATAATGTTATATATTTATATATATAATTTTATATATTTATATATAAAATTTTATATATTTATATATAAACTAATATCATCTAATATACATATTAGTATAATACATATATGTGCATGTATGCATGTGTGTGTGTATGTGTGTGTGTATATATATATATATAATATTTTTTTTTTGCAGTACTGTGGATTGAACCCACTGTTGCACATGTCAGGCAAGCTCTTACCACTGAGACACAGCCCAGTCATCTAACTTAAGAAAGTTTCAAATATAAATGTTATGTAAAACTTCATAACTTTTAAAATAAATCCACAAGAAAGATTGTTTTCAGGCTGGAAATCATCCATAAATTGCTAATTATAGATACCTAGTGTAATAAGTCATTGCATGTTAAAAATACTGACAACTGCATATTAATGTTAGAATTATGTTAGTTAATTATAGTCTTAGTTATCCACAGTAATTCAAAGACAGTCATAATATATTATGTGCATTTTTTAATGTTCATATATTTGCTGGAAAAATAATTGTAAAAGACACTTGAAAGGTTAATGAAAGTAGTTCATGCATTGACAAAAGTTGATGAATTATAATGAAACAAATAATGAGAATTTAAAATCTAATGAAAATAAATAAAATAAGCAATGTGTAAAATTGTCAAATTTGTAGGAGATGATAATAATTCAAGTTCTCTATACCTAATTCATACTACTTTGTAACTTAAACTAAATATCTTTAAATATGTCTCTAACATTCTGTTTTTTCAATAACAAATAATTTTCTGGGGAAATACATTATTATCAAAATCTAATGAGAGGAAAGGCTAGTTTAAGTAAATACAATCTGATGAGAACATGTAATCTGACTTAGGATTATCATGAATGTTACTAAGATCAAAGTCTACTGAGTAGCCCAGATAAAATAATGATATATATGATTTTTAAGGAAACTACTAGGACCTCAAATCAATAGCCATTTTATTATAATTAAAATTAAAGCAGAGATCCAAAGGTTAATGTTTGTGTTTATTTCAATGGTAAAGAAACTCACAAAGGTATAGTCAGTATTTATATAAGCCTTAATATAAAATAATTAATCCTAGTTGTTGTAAATTTACTTCTTCAGGACCCATATTACATAGTATGGCTAACTGTTGACACATTTCTCGAAAATGTAGTTTGAGTAGTACACGGAATCTAAGGCTGCCAAAATGCCCCTGTAAATGATATTCTGAGACTTTTGCAATTAGGAGGGCTGGTATACAGGCCAATCATTCTAGTGCTTTTTCTTAGCTTATCTTGCCCATGTCAAAAAGGAAAGTGAACTACTTTTTTTAAGCTAACAAGCCTTAGGGGAAAAAAATGGTCAAACACTTTGCCAAATTAGATTGTTTAGGATGTCATAAAGTTGGTCTCCATCAGATTCAACTTTGACACTGAAATTTTAAAGAAGAATTTTCCAATTTGATGACTTAATACTAGGACC
Organism: Ictidomys tridecemlineatus; assembly: GCF_052094955.1. Classification (NCBI taxonomy): domain Eukaryota; kingdom Metazoa; phylum Chordata; class Mammalia; order Rodentia; family Sciuridae; genus Ictidomys; species Ictidomys tridecemlineatus. The sequence continues at coordinate 152,213,074 of NC_135480.1, read as the reverse complement.
TCAAATGCAATAGCCATTTTGTTATTAAAATTAAAATGTCATACAAATATTTAGCAAAATCAAGAAAAGTGATTCCAGATATTTACCTGTGATACTGAAGGCATTTATGGGGAAGCATCCTTGTGAATCTTCAAAGAATAACACCTGGTGTTTTCAATTCTTATGACCTCCTTTGAGTGTTAATGAGTGTTATAGAGGAGATATGACAGTGATGATGTTCAATAAGAAAAATTGTCTTTGCCATTGATTTCTTATGGATCAGGAAAAATAATCAAATTAACATTTTTCCTTAAATGTGTGAATTTCTCATTTTTTTATTTGCTTGATTGTTGCCTTTAAAAATTACAACAGCCTGAAGTAAGATGAAATCTTAGATTGGCTTTGATTTGCATTTCTCTAATTGCTAGTGATGATGAACATTTCCAGTCAGAATGGCAACTATTATGCATACAAACAACAATAAGTGTTGGCAAGGATGTGAGGGAAAAGGCACACTCATACATTGCTGGTAGGACTGCAAATTGGTGAAGCCAATATGGAAAGCAGTATGGAGATTTTTGGAAAACTGGGAATGGAACCACCATTTGACTCAGCTATCCCTCTCGTGGGTCTATAACCCAAAGGACTTAAAAACAGCATACTATGGGGACACAGCCACATCAATGTTTATAGCAGCACATTTCACAATAGCTAAATTGTGGAACCAACCTAGATGCCCTTCAATAGATGAATGGATTAAAAAAATGTGAGATATATATATATATATATCACATTCCATTATATATATATATATATATAATGGAATATTACTCAGTAATAAAGAGAATAAAATCATGGCATTTGCAGGTAAATGGATGGAGGTGGAGAATATAATGGTGAATGAAATAAGCCAATCCCCAAAAAACAATTGCAGAATGTTTTCTTTGATATAAGGAAGGTGATTCATAGTGGGATAAGGAGCGGGAGCATGGGAGGAATAGATGAACTCTAGATAGGGCAGAGGGATTGAAGGGGAAGGGAGGGAGCATGGGGTTATTAATAATGGTGGAATGCAATGATTATTATTATCCAAAGTACAGGTATGGAAACAGAAATTGGTGTGAATATATTGTGTATACAACCAGAGATAGGAAAAAGTGTGCCCTATATGTGTGATAAGAATTGTAATGTGTTCTGCTGTCATACATAAATTTTAAAAAAAATTACAACAGCCTGATTGAGCAAACTGTTTTAAAAAGAATCCTTGTTCATTCCCTTGAATGAATAACCCATGAGGTTAGAACTTCTTAATAAGACCACCTTAATCCTAACAAGTTCCCTGAAAGTTGTTAAGGGGTCAGTGGTAAATCCTTAGTGGAATTCTGACCCATCTTCATGTGTGTCAGTTCTGAAAAGAAAACTGATTTCCTACTGATCCAGGATCAACAATTCAATGAGTTTCAACTGTTCCTGATGACTTTCAGACTTGACTTAGGCATACAGACATCTTAGGTCCTTCAAAAACCATGTCAGTGGGAGGTCTGGCCATCTCGAAAATAAAGCACCCACCTGTTTGGAAAAATTCTCTTGCTTCATTTTCTCTCTCCCTTGATGGCCTCCATGTACCTTTTGTATCTTTTGTGTGCCCTTCCCAACAGATACACACTTACACACACATGCTTGCCTGGGGGCACGTGCCCATATTCTACCCTTCTGATTATATTCTAATGACCATTTCAGTGACCTCCAAATCTGAGAAATACCCTTAGTGAATATTTTGAAAGCACAACATTGTCTCCGACTCTGGGAATTATAATAATTTTCTGGTCCTGCTAAAACTCTGCTTTCTCTCTTCAATGTTGGCTATAATCCTTTCTTTGTTATGCCACAGGAAATATAAGAAATCAAATTAAATTGATTCTTTGAAATATTTGAAGGCTTATTCTTTTCTTAGGTATTAAAATGGCTTCATCATTCATTAAAGGATACTTTAGAAATTCCATAGATATTACTTAGCATTGTGAAATCTTAAATATGATAGCTAATTTCTATTTGAACAAAGCAGTTTCCCCTTAGGCAGGGGCATGGGTCTGCACTGTCAGGTTTATTTTTCAATGTTATTCAAAAGAACAAAAGATCCTCAGAGAGCTCGAAAGTAAATGAAAAAGCTCTTCAGTAAATCACAAAATTATGCTATTTCGTGTTAGATCAATATTGCCCTTTTTCAAACTGAGGTATTGGGCCACAGATAATAACATGTTCACCCAAGTATCTAGAGAACCAATTTTTAAAACATCCAAAGTTGCCTCTTATCTCCTTTGTCTTACCATGTTAACTAGGCTAGTGCACTATGTTTTTAACTTAAAAGAAAGGTGGCCAGCGCTTGGCTAAAATTGTATAAACTGGAAACTGAGCTGCCTCAGAAATGGTAAATCAATGTCTGCCTCTCAAAGTCTTCTTCCTTCTAATGCTAGTTTGCTGGATTTCAAATCCCATTTATCTTCTACTTTGATTTATGATTAATTTTTGTAAACACTGCATCATGAATAAATTATCCCAGATACTTTCTAAATAATATACATATATAATGTTGCTATATTAAAAACCACCTCCCCCAAACTTGGTGGGCTTATAAAAGAGTCTTTTTATTCATGATTCTGAAGATAAGGGATTTGGGCCAGCCTTAGCTCATCTGATTTGTCTCTTAATCAGAACATATGAGCTGCTATGATTCTTTTAAGATCCAGGATAACCTCAATGGGATAGAGGTACTGGACTTATGGGGTGCCTTGATTCTCCTTCATTCACCTCTTACTCTCTCCACCTGGTCTATCATTATGCAGTCTAACCCAAGCTTCTGTTTGAACACTTCCTTCTAAACATGAATACAGTGGTGTGAGACTTTGTAAAGTATAAACTCAGAAGTCATGTAATGACACTTTGGCTCTATGCCATTGGTCAAGGTGAATCACAGACTCTCTCCATGTTCTTTTTATTTATTTATTGCATTTTTAAAATTCATAAATAACAGTGGAACACATTACAGTTCTTATTACATATATAGAGTAAAATTTTTCATATCTCTGGTTGTATAACAATTTGGTCTTCATACCTGTACTTTGGATAATAATGATCAGCACATTCAACCATCAATAGTTACCCCATGCCCCTTTCTTCCCTTCCCACCCCTCTAGCCTATCTAGAGTTTGTCTATTCTTCCCATGCTCCGTCTCCCTATCCCACTATAAATCAGCTTCTTTATATCAAGGAAAATATTCGGCATTTGGTTTTTGAGGATTGGCTAACTTCACTTAGCATTATCTTCTCTAACTCCATCCATTTACCTGAAAATGCCATGATTTTATTCTCATTTATTGCTGAGTAATATTCCATTGTATATATATGCCACATTTTTTAATCCATTCATATATTGAAGGGCATCTAGGTTGGTTTCACAGTTTAGCAATTGTGAAATGTGCTGCTATAAACATTGACGTGGCTGTGTCCCTATAGTATGCTGTTTTTAAGTCCTTTGGGTATAGACCTAGTAGAGGGATAGCTGGGTCAAATGGTGGTTCCATTCCCAACTTTCCAAGAAATCTCCATACTGCTTTCCATATTGGCTGCACCAATTTGTAGTCCTACCAGCAGTGTAAGAGTGTGCCTTTTCCCCCACAGCCTTACCAACACTTATTATTGTTTGCATGCATAATAGCTGCCATTCTGACTGGAGTGAGATGAAATCTTAGAGTGTTTTTGATTTGCATTTTTCTAATTGCTTGTGATGATGAACATTTTTTCATATGTTTGTTGATTTTACATTATCTTCTGAGAAGTGTCTCTCCATGTTCTAAAAGAGGAGGAAGAAAACTGATCTCTTCATAGGTAGAATAACATAGGTACACAGGATGAAGATATTGTTGGTGGTCCTCTTTGTAGCTACTTAACCAAAAATAAATATTAAAAATTATATATATATATATATATATATATATATATATATATATAATTTGACTTTGTGTTAGAGGGTTTGAAAGTTTATTATTTAATTCTAGTATCTGTCAATAGATTATTTAGACTAGGTCAATGATTATGTCTCTTTATATGTTATGCTCTTTATATGTTCTTTCTTTATGAAAGAAGCCCTCTGATGTTCATCTTTGAATAAACAGTGATTAATTATCCTTAGCCTTTCATTATTTTTCTCTATTGCATTATTGGCACTTAGGAAGGGCTTCTTAGTCTATTGTTCTTGTAAGTAGTAGTTCTCCTAAATTTATCTTGAGACAATGCCCCAGCAGTGACATTCTCTCCAACTTTGATCACATTCCTGTTCAACATAATCAATAGTTCCATTTCCACAGCATTCCATGAACCATTCAGCACTTTACCTTCTACCAATGATGAATTTCTTCAATGCCAACCAATTGATAGGTCAACCAAATCACAATCCCATTTTAGTCTGCTTCTTTGGAATATATTTGGCACCATCTGTCTTAGTTCCCCAGAAGATATAGATTTGGGTATGCCCTCAGAGTCAGCAAGTTTGCAGGAAGTAAAAAAATAAAAGTAACAATGGGCAAAAGGAAGAGGAAAGCTGTGATCAAAGTAGTAACAAAGGCCTAAACCAATTCCATGGGGAGCTCTGGACCTTGGGTGTCCCTTTAAGTAGACTGGATATTGATGCCTTGCATCATCTAGACATGAGATGTGGGGAGCCTTCAGAGAGGGGGCAAGTTGTGTCTCTTAGGCTTGAGGAAATTTTTGGAGTAGCCTTTGGCTGGGAAGCTTGAGTTGCTAACACTCTAGCACCTGGGAAAATGAGTGGCTTATTCTTGAAAGAGGCAGATCTGTGGGGTAACTTGTAGTGTACTACAGCTTCCTTCCCACTAGGATGCCAATTACAATTACGTTACTCCTTTTCATTGTGTCCCTATGCCTCCTGAAATCTTCTTTTATCTTAGTTTACCCTTTTTCCCCTCTCTATCTCAAACAGGATGTTTTATACATACTGATATTTCAAATAATCAATCTGCTCTTGAACTCTGTCCAATATGTTCAAATTATGAATTAAGCTCTTAATTTTAATTAGTGTCATTTTATATTTTATAATTTTTATTTGATATTTTTCATAGGTTCCATTTCTATAATGAGAATATCTTTAGTGTCCTCTTAAACATCTTAATCACATTTAGTTGAAGTGCATCTCTGAAATTCCATTTTCTAGATCACCTTCAAGTCTCATTCAAGTCCAGTTTATTCTCATGTTATTTAAGGCTAGATGTATTTGTCAGCTCCAACTGCCATAACAAAATGCCATAGATTGAAATGCTTCAAAACAAGAATTTATTTATCAAATTCTGAAGACTAGGAAATCCAAGATCAAGATGCTAAGCTTTTTGATTTCCTTGTGAGTACTTTCTTTCTGGCTTACAGAAGACTTCTTTCTTGCTGCATTCTCGCATAAGGATAGAGAACCAAAGCTCTGGTCTCCTCCTTGCCTTATTGAGGCATTAATCCCAGTTAAGCCTAATTTCCTCCCAAAGGCCTCACTCCCAAGTCTCATCACATTCAGGATTTGGGTTTTGATTTTCGGACATAAACTTTCCCTCTATAACAATTGACACTGTATAAACGATTGTAGAAGCAGCAGGATGAGTCACTCTACCTTCTAGCAGACAGGTAGAATGGAGTAGGAACAGAACACCTCACTCCAAACAAGGGCTTCATAGACTGGGTGTTGGAGCTCAGGCTTTGTCTTAGCTTTCCTTGTATTTTCCCTACTTTGGGGTATGTCCTTAAATGACCCCAAGTAACAGCCTCATGTGTTTGTCAGGTCCTCTCCTTCCTAACATGTCCTCAAAAGTAATTTTTATCTCCATAGTAATATAAAGCTGTCCATAGCTCCACTCCATTTTTTAAAATGTATTTGTTCTAATTAGGTATATATGACAGCAAAATATATTCCCATTCATTGTACACAAATGTCCACTCAGTTTTGAGCTGCTGATTTATTTGTTTTACTTTGTAACCTCTAGTAAAGTTTAAGATTTGCAAACGGCACAGAAGATAAACTGACAATGCTGGGCTAACTCCTCTATGCTTCTCTTCTCTTCAGGACCTCAATCCATTAATACACTCTAAATTTTGTATTCCTAGCCATTTAACAGTATGGAAAACCCTGCCAGCTTCCATTGGTAGTAGCATCTACTTGACCTCAGCATCTCCAGCTGGAAACTGCTCAACAAAAATTATGAATGTCCCTGAAGGGGAAAGTGTCACAGTGTGCAAGTGTCTTAAGACCAGTGAGCTTCCCTTATTTCCAAAATCTTGGCTCTTAAGTCCTAACAGTCTCAAAGTTTTTAGTGCCTTAAAAAATGTGTATGTATATGTATTTACAGACTTTCTACTAGTTCTAAGCAGGAGATTGGTTCTGTTACAAGATACTCTGTCATGGATGGAAATGGAAGTGAGTTAAGTCACTCTGATTACACCTCACATCTCTTTCATCACAATAGTGCAATGGCTCAGAACCAAGAATGTATAATTACACATAAATGGTAGCTTAGCTGAAGGATCTTAAATATCTTATCCTCTTTATGCATCAGATTCCTCTTCTGTAGAATGAAGATAATTGTATTTGTCTCACAGTTTTGTGAATAGTGAAAAAAATCATATAAATCTGTTAGTAGAATGTCAACCCCATAATACAAGCTCAGTACATTTTTATACACCATGCTAAAATAGGTGACATAAATGCATGTCCTTAAATGTCAAAAGTTTTTATTTTGATTTCACTTTCTTCACTGTTTATCTTTTGCTTTATTGTTAGTATTCTCTATCATTTAGGTTTTGTTATTCTTCTCATAGATCCAGATAAGACTGTTATTTCCCAACAACATATATCCCTGAGCCTTGTTTCATCATCTTAAATCTCTTAGGAAGAAGGAAGAATACTTGAGTGCCTACCTTGTGCTAAGAGTGAGCTAGAATCTTGTGCTAAGAGTGAGCTAGAAGTGTCAATTATTTATAACTTTCAATTATATAATGATTTCTGTAAGAAAGTTCTAGAATGAAGCCAAATCCTATTAGCTCCAATACCAAGGGAAGCTTTTAATAAGAGTACTACTGATTGTATTTTACAAATGTTTTCCTTTAGTTAACATCATTTTCACCTTTGGAAAGTTCAATGTTCACTACAAAATGTTGTGACAAAATCTGTATAAAAACGAACACTAGGGGCTGGTGTTGCAGCTCAGTGGTAGAGTGCTTGCCTAGCAGTGTGAGGCATTGAGGCACAGGGTTTGATCCTCAGCACCCACATTAAAATAAATAAATAAAATAAAGGTATTATGTCCATTTACAACTAAAAACATTAAAAAAAAAAAACTAGAAGAACACTAAATCCCAAATTGTGCATTGCCAAGCCAGAGGCACACAGTGTATTTCTGAACTCAGACTATCTTCTGCCAAGAACAAAGGATGAGAAAACATTCTCATGGCATTTGAAATTGGTGGTACCACAGGTGAGGTGCCATTTCAAACAATTCAAGTTTTAACAACTCATATTCACAAATTTTATGATTTACCCACTCTTGGAGACATTTTCATGATACCTAAGAGGTGAGAACAGTGAATTAATTCAGAATGACATATTTGATCTTCTATTATTTTTGTTTAAACATCTTTATAATGTTTATTTTCTGTTTATATCCTACATAACATTAAGCAATTATTTTTTTTTTTTTTTTTTTTTTTTTTTTGCTGTTGTGACTACAGGACTTGACCAGAACAGCTGTAGAATAGGAGATTTTTATTTTAGGGCTCACAGTTTCAGAGGTCTTAATCCATAGGAGGCCATTCCATTCCTCTGGGCTTGAAATAAGGCAGAGTGGCAGAGGGAAGAAGATCACATCATGATCAGTAAGCAGAGAGAGAGGCCCCTCTCACCAAATACAAATATGAATACCCCAAAGCCATGCCTCAGTGCCCCACTTCCCCTTGTCACACCCCACCTGCTTTCGTTACCACTCAATTAATCTCATCAGGTGATTAATTCATTGATTGGGTTAAGACTCTCATAACCCAATCATTTTTTCTCTGAAACTTCTTGGATTATCTCACACACGAGCTTTTGGGATACACCTCACATCCAAATCATAACAGGATATCTTTGAGAATGTACATGTTTTATTTATAGAAATAATGTTTACTATTGGTTAAAAACAATAAATAAAGGTATAGCCACTGTGTATGGCTGTGAAGGTTATGCATGGGACACTCTAGGCAGCATTATCAACAGTGTAGACATCATAAATTGAATATTTACAGATATATATTGCCCATTAAACATGACAGTTTTCTGATAGATGGAGGTAAATTGTTTGAAGAAGGCATGCATTTTTCTAATATTGACAAAGATGAGTATAACCAAATGACAGCCTTATAATGTCACAAAATAGTAAAGAGACATTTCTAAAAAAATTACTGTCAAGGATTGGTTGAATATTTCACCAAATTATCAATGTAGAAGAACATTATAGATGTCCAAATATGTAAATACATAAGTAAAATCACTATATTATGCTGATTTTTTTACTTCATGGTTCATCTATGCATAAATATTAAGCTACATCATTATTTTAGTGGTTACATTGCACATTATTCTATACATGCAAAGGTGAATATTTTATTTGCTCAGTATCCTGTCTATAAACAATTGGTTATTTTTAACTTCCAGTAATATAATGAATCTTGCATTAGACACCAGTGTATACCCACATTTGCATAATTATCTGATTAATTTCTAATAAAATTCTTAGACCCAAAGTTACATTTGTAAAACTTTTGAGGTACATTGGCCAATTAGAGGCTAAATATTTTAAAACATAATAGCAATCATCTGGAAGCACTGGTCTAAGAAACTCACAAAAATGTGGTAGAACCCATCATGATAACAAGAGAGGTTACTGTAGCTAACTGAATACAAAATTAAAATCTTTTATATTTCAGCAATGAAGAAATATGGCTTATATTAGAGGAATTTACTAAATATTTTTGGTTCATTATATAAAGCTAATGCTACTGGAAACTAAAAAGACTACACATATCAGAACAACTAAGCACAATTAGTTGATATTTTACTGTTTGTGACGTTTAAAAACTGTAATGTTTTCTACTATGTTATTCAAATTGATTGTTTATCAATTTTATTTCAATTTGGACATTGAGAAATTTTGTGCTCTTTGGATTTTACTTATAATTTCAAAAGATTTATTATGTAGTTTTATAGTCATTAAACTGCATTTATTTTAACTGATTACTTTAACTTGGTTGTAAGCAGATTTACTATAAGAAAAATGTCTTTTATGTGTAATCTAGGAATAACTATCTTCGCTTTACTATCCACATTTAGATGCTACATATGAAAGTCTTGTATCTTCTGGGTCACACACAATTAGGAGCATTCTAATGCAACATAGTCTTTACTTATATTTATAACTTGATATTGTTGATAAACAAGTAAAAATGCTCTCTCTACCCCTAAAATTTTTTCTTAAATCTAAATGTTATTAATTAGTGTTTAATTATTTCCTAATACAACTCTTTGATAATTGTTTTATTTTTCTTGTAATTATCTGTATAACATGTTCTTTGCTTCAAGTGAAGCACCTATGTTAGCAAGTTCTCATTTTGCTATTTGTGCTGATGTAAGTCCACCCATGAAAAAACAAATTAAAATAACTAATGAACTGGATTTTTATGTTTGTCATAATACTGAAACCATGAAAGAGATAATATACTGCTTTTGTTAAGATTTCTAAATAATATACATATTATTTTTTCTAAATATATTTATTTTTAAGCAGAATTATAGGCTTCTTGAAACTTTTAAGTTTATGAGGCTGATATTGTGTTGATTTTTTAATTTCAGAAATGTATAAGAAAGTATTACTTTCACCTCTAAGTAACTAAAAAATAAACTACTGAGTATCCATTAAAATAGTCCTATAGAATAAGAATTATATATCATTAGATATCTAGATCATAAGCAATTCTAAACTAACTGCTTCTATTATATTGTATAGGAACAGCTTGATTAAATCTGATAGAATTTTTAATTTTTAATTATCTGAATATATCTTTACAAGGTTCTCTTCATAGTCAATACATATGTCACTATTTAGCTTTATATGTACATTTATGCCTATATATTTCTATAGCTATGTACATATCTAACTATATCTACAGTTATATACAGATTTATTAGTTTGTGTGTGTGTGCATGTGCGTATATGTGTGTGAGAGAGAGGATGAACCTATCTTTAGAATTCATAAGGCTGATGTTACATAATTACATAATAGTAATCATCATAATAATAATCTCTGCAATATATTAACATTTTTCTTCTCATTAGATTTTTTCACAACATATTCTGCAAAGTCAAAACCTACTGTTAACCAATACCTTTTGTTTTTCATCATTCTTTCTCTTTATTAAAATAATCTTGCTTATAAACTAATAGCCCAAAATGGCTCTTGTTCTATCATATCTCCTCTTGAAGTTCCATACTAAATTGGCCATTTTTTCACATTTGCTCTTTTACCAGTCTATTTCAAACATGCCTTTGTACTACTGACTAAATTAAAGACCTGACCTTACTTTCAGTCTTCAAGAGCAAAGACTATCTTTAATGCATGTGTATACCCAGTAAGTGGGTAAATGAATGCTTAGATAACTTATAGTATGGATATTAATAACTCTCATAGCCAATAGTGCATCCATTATGTCATTTCAAACTCATATTTTGCTGAGGCTAGCAATAGCATAGATAAGGAAATTTATAGATAAGGGAAATTGAGACACAAAGTAGCTAGGTAGCTTCAAAGAGTTGTGTGGCTTTTAGAGAATGTTGCATTCTAACCCAGATCCACCTAATGACAGAGTCCCCACTGACAAGTGCTATTATTGTTAATAAGTTAAAGTGCAAGAAAAACATGGACCAATATATGATCATAGTGTTAGTTTTCATGACTAATTTGGGGCAAGATTCTTTTCAGGCAGAAGAAGTCAGACATACCCTTTAAATTGCTATCTGGATAGCAAGTAGGAAAACCAGACCACCTTCCCAAAGGCTGAGTGAATCTATTCAGAAAGTTACCACTGGGCATATCCTCAGCTCTGTGCCTGGCACCTGGGACAAGGTGAAATAGGTCTGTTCCGAAGGACTTTTAACTAAATACAAGTGGCAATACTAAGACAGATAGAATGAACTCCAAGAGGTTATCTAAAGCAAACCGAAAACCATAACTTTTAGAGGTAAGAGTTAGGGAGCATTTGATGGGAAAAAAAAATTTAGAGTATTTTGTGGAGAGGACAAACAATATTCTAGATAAGGTGCAAAAGAAAAAAGAATCAGGTGACAATCTGAGAAATGTCTTAAGTAGATATTTTTAACCAGTTGAAAAGAGAGTTGAAGGGTTTATATTCATTTTCCAGTATGACATAATTACACAATATATTCCATTAGTATGCAGTGTTCAGAGTTCTTTCACACTGACTGCTTTATTTAATCCTGACACAAATTCTGAAGAGTGGGCAAGGCTGACCCTGTTGATCTCATTTTATAGACTAGAAAACTTTCAGAGGTTAAATGACCTACTCATTTCAACTGTTTTTCAAAGCAGGGCATCATATTACATAACTCTGAATACTTGACACTTCCATATAGTTTTATGTGCTTTTAATGAAATTTGTTGTTATTTTTTAAATCTAACTTTGCTCAGGATTCTTTCAATGTTCCCTACTTCCTGAGTTCCTAAGTGTAAACTGAGTGTGATGGCTAATTAGAAAGTATGAACTGGATTTTTCTAGGATTGGAGACTTCAAAGCGAAATTATGTCGTCCTTAGCAAGGAGAGCATGCAGCTGTTGGCAAATGTTTTTAGATTTGCAGAGATCCAAAATAAGTGTGTTTGTGGTAGAACACAGACCTCAGAGGTTTTTACTTGAATCTGCTGTTTGCATGTAAAATTGGGATTGATTTTAACATAATGAAAAATTATTGATGTTTGTGCAGTGAATCTATATCAATCTGAACATACTTTAGCTCAGACTTTAAGATTAAAACTCTAATTTCACCAAGAAGATTAACATTCCATTTAAATTTTTATCTGTGACAGCTTTCCCTAAATGCCTAAAAAATAACTGAACTTCTGCTTCTGTAGTGGCTGCATTAGAATTGAAGCAAGTGAGGCTTCAACATGGGGACCTTGGCTTCCGTCTACACCATGACCAAATAGTCCCACTACTCAGAAACTGTGAGGATTATTCTGAGAAAGGGAGAGGGTATGTCCACATTCTTGGTCATTGATTTATTTTGGTAAGTGTTTTTCCTTGACTCACACAGCTGTCAGTGCTCAGTTTTCCACAGAAGGGGAAGTCAGGGTAACAGTGCTTGTTCTGAGAATACTGTAGTTGTGCTGAAAAAGAAATGAATCTTTTTTTCCTCAGAACATCTAATACTCGTGAGACAAAAGGTATAAGAAATGAGTAGAAGATCTGAACCAGTGCAAGTCAATTTAAGGCTTCATTTTACTTCACACTGTCTGTGTGACTTAGAAAAGCCACTGGACCAATCGGTGTCTGAGTTTTTGTTCACATCATATGGAAATAACAACAGTAGACTGGAGGAATGAGATGAGTAAGGGAAGAGAGACATCTCTAGTAAGAAGGCACAGAATATTAACATCCTGGAGAAGAAGTAGGACACATCATGTAGCTGAGTTTGTGAAAGTACAGACTAAAGCCAGGTGACCTCAGTGAGGAAAACAGAAACCAGCTCATTTAGAGATTTAAAAAACCACTCAAAGAAATTCAACTGTCTCCTGATAGCAATAACATTCACTGCTCCTTGTGTCAATCAGGAGGTGTTGTCATTATGCATAGATATTTTATTTAACTGTCAGCGCCTCCTTGTGAGGAAAATGAGGATTAGAGAGGTCAAGAAAGTCAGTAAATAGCACAGCAATTAAATAGGAGGACTCAAATCCCGTTCTGACTAATAACAGAATCAAGACATGCCTCCTTATACTGCACTAAAAGGTTTCAAACTCAACAGTGCCACGGTCTGATTTTCATTTTAGAACGTGTTCTTTGATTTCAGACAGAAGAACTATCTGGAGGAGAGGACTGTCAGGAAACATACTGGCCATTTGGGAAGTTGAGGGGGTCTGATAGGAGTGAGCTGCTGTGGTGGAAGTCATGTAGAGCCAGTCAGGAGACATTGGGAAGGGCATCAGTAGACATGGTAATGCATTAGGTGAAGGGGTGAAAACAGGACATAAGGAGGCATATGCTTTGATTTTCTAATATTTTCCTGTTCCATCCTATTCTGTAACACAACTTATACATAATAATACTCACTGTTACTGTAAATGGCACTCTGCTTTTCTCTTTCTGAGCCTCACTCTTCTAACTGTAGTAAATAGAATTCTACTTTCTCTCTGTAAAAGCCTTCTCTTACTGTCCCAAATCTGTATTCTCTCTTCCACTTCCTCTTCCTCTTCTGGAATACTTTGAGTGTCTCTCTTACAGAGCATATTGAGAACTACCCAAATACTTTGTTTTCCACCTCAAAATCAGGGCAAGAACCGTGCCCTACTAATCCTTAAAGAAAAATTTTATGGATTCTTGCTCAGAATGGGTGTGTTAAATCAATATCTGTTACATGTGACTTAATAAATTAATTCAGTTGCTTGTCAAAGTCCAGAGTAAAATCCAGTAGCTTAGAAAATACTGTAATCCTTGGTTCATAAATCACTCCATCAGAAAGGTGTTTTCCGGTGTCATCAGAAGTAGCTCTGTGACTCATGACCCCTGTTTTTCTCTATCTTATACTCTAAGTTTCAGTCCTTCTTAGAACTCACTTAACAAGGTTGATTATATAATTTGTGCATTCCAGTGGAAAATGAAAATGTGGTCCCCTTGCTAAAAACAAATTAATGAGAATTTCAGAATGACAACAGCATAGCATTAAACCAAGTTCTGGAAACTTCTAGAGACAGGACCCTGTGTAACTGCCTACAATGCCAGTCTTGAAAGTACCTTTTTAAATTTTCCTGTGTCATTTTGTTGTCGGTGGTGGTGCTGGTAGTGGTTGGTTGTTTCATATGTATCTCCCTTCACATTAAACTCCATGAATGCAGAGATCATTCCTGTCTCCCTGTCCATGTCTCTGCGGGGGGGGGGGGGGGGGGGGGAAATTAACAAAGCCTCCTAATGATAGCCCCTTAATAAACATCTGTTAAATGAAAGAATGGTTTGAACTGGAAGTCCTACATTTTAAGACTTTTGAGGCTAATTGTCCTAACAAAACTCTTTCCTCCATGTACATTGATATGGTGGTGCCAATCTCTGTCAGAAAACATAACTAATGAGGACAGTGATTTAAAAAAAAAAAATTAAAGACTAACATTTCCTTGTTCAATAGCTCTAATTTTCATCTCTTGGATGATTCCATGGACTTAAAGTAGCAGGAAGACTCAATTACCACCAATCCCTTCAGGCAGTCCTTTCTTAAATGTAGTTGAGATTCTGTAGACAATTTTAAGAGTATTGCCACTCATTCTAGTCAGTGCCTATTTTATGACGCAAAGACCTTAATTCTCCATCCCTGCCAATCTTGGTTCTTTCAAAAGCATTAAATTAACTTTTATGAAGGAAAAGAAAGACCCTGACTGAAGGCAGAGAGAGGTTAATTTAAGCTATTGTTTCTGTGACACGGAGCTGCTCCACAGAGTGTAATGACTTCATCAGATGGAATTCAAAACTTTAGGGAAAAAGAATTATGGCCTTTCAGGCACTCAGAATACCTTTTGAGATGTATGTGAAAAAAAGATAATTGAAGAGTTTGGATTGTCCTTTAAGAGGATGTCTGAGGATATTTTGAATCCAATCAAACATTGTTTTAAATAAGAGGAGGTGAATTCTCAGTAGAATTGTGCAGTACACATCTCTAGAGGAGAAGGAAAAAAAAGTGTTGCAAAGGAAAATTCTGCTTTTTCCTTAGATACTCTCTGTTGCTTCTTTATAAATGTGAATTTGTCTCCTGAAGTCCAAAATTTCATCAGTATTAATAATTACACTATTACTAGTGAAGGGCAAACTCAGTGAAATGTAATAAAACCTGTCATTTATTAAGTGACCACCGTGTGACAGCGTGCTTTAACAATATTATCAGATTCATTCTTCATAACGTTCTTCAGCAACAGATATCACCTCTTTTTACTTTACAAACAAGGAAATCAGAGCTTGGAAAATTTAATGTATGAATCAAGGTCATAATGTTAAAGACGGATAGAAATGAGATTACAACCAAAGTTCAGTTGAAAATAGGGAAATTGAACTTGATGGCCTTTCTCTAGAAACAGTTTATATTTGGAATAATTTTTAGTTTTGTTTATTTGTTTTTTCAGATAGCAATGAAAAAGCCTTTGGTAACTAAATTCTGACAACATGGTCCATTATAATAACATTCTGTTTAATTTTATTTGTGCAAATCATTCCTTTTTAATTAGTAACCTATTAAATGAGGAAACATGATTGAAAATGAGATGCTGCAAGGTATTTGAAAAGTTATTTGTTCAAAATGACCTTTCTCATCACAAATGACTATATGGAGTTAATAACCCTACATTAAAATGGGACATTTGATGAATTTGGTATGACTTGTGGTGTACTGCCAACTGGCACTGTGAAACAGGACCTCAACTGATTGTTCCTCTTCTGAAATGTCCTTCATGCTATTCTGTCCTGTTCTAAGGCACTGTGTTCTGATGTTCTTGAGAGTTTCAAAAGTGATTCCAGAGATTTCTAAATATTTATATGCCAATTGATTTTTTGATTTATCAAATTATCATATTTTTTCCTCAAATATTTGAAATTATTTACCCAGAAGATAGTTATTCTTTTGATGGATGGTACGTAAGAACAGAAAAGTCTTGTTGGTCTTCTGAAAAAAAATAATTTAAGAAAACAATATATTTAGGAGGGTAAATGTAGGTGTGGATGGAGACAAAGTGGGAGTGGAAGGTGGAATTTTCCTGTGTTGACTAGGTTGAGATAATGTCCTTGATCAGAAGGATTATGATAGGCAAAGCAGCTCTGGGAAAAGAGAAAAAAATATGAGTGAGAAAGGGAAAACACTGAAATAATAATTGTATTCGGCAGTGAGACCTGAAAGGGCTGCATGCCAGGAGGCAGCCATGGCAGCTAGTTTCAATAATGGAAGGTCAATTGATATAAAATCACAAACAGAGAACACTGAGCAGGGTTGCAATGGGCACTGGGGTCTGGTATCATGATGCTTGTTCTTTATAACAAATATCAAATTTAGAAAAAAAATAGAAAAAAAGAAGGCATGATTACTAAGATCCAAAAATGTGTCCGATTTCTACTTGTAAAACAGAAATTGATTCCAGGTCATTTGGGACAAAAAAAAAAAAAAAAAGTGATATCTATAGGATTTGGAGGTAAAACTGAATTGTATCTGAAATTTAACTGTATAATTCCCCTTTTTTGTCTACTCTTTCCTTTTTGGACACGTAGACATAGCAGAATAAACCCCTGAATTGTGGTCAGAAGATTCAGATTCATGTCATGGTTCTGGTGCAGTTTGCTGAACTTGCCGTGGCCTCAGTTTCTTCATTTGTAAAATGACAGTGTTGCTTGAATGATTTCATGTGTCTTTTTCCCTTCAGAGTTATAGGCTCATCATAAATTTGATATTTTACTCCCTTGCATGGAGAACTTTTTCAAAAACTCATAGGTAATTCCCTGGGAGTCACTTTCTCTATAGTGTTGAAATTCTTTGTGTTGTTCTGAATTTTGGGTTTAATTTACAATATTAAAAGAAACACTATAGATCTAGCATGCCAGGACTTGTACCATTTGCCTCTGTTGGAAATGGAAGTTACCTGTTCAAGTCCTTTTCTCAGCTTTCAGATGCCGAATATCTCCTTTCAATTTCCCAACATAAGAATATTTAGTTAAATTTTTAAAAATGTTATGGAAAGGTTCTTTCTGTTTCAGATTTAATGCTTTAATTGATGCCCATGTAGTGTGTGCATTGTATTATATCCTACCATAATTTAGAGCAAAAGGAGTAATTTGGTTGCTTTTGTTTAGATCTGGATACTTATGGTGATATTCATAGGTATTATTTTTATACAAACCCACAGAATTCTTAAGAAAATAACAGAGCTCTCCAGCCTAAGATTTATTTTATATTTGAGCAGTAATGTTATAAAGCACAGTTCTATGAGACAAAAGTCTTTGTTGTCAACCCTTTCTTTGTTATCACGAAAAGGACAGGCGAGTCCACATATCCTCAGGGAATGTATTGTGTATCCTAATGTATTACTGGAAATTGAAAAGGAACACAAAATATGTCCCAGTCTGGAGTTTAATATTTAATTCATTTCATGTCTATTTTGATGGCAACTCACCTTCTGGTTCATTTGTTTTTCAGGTTAATGGCATATTTATTTTTATAGTCATGCACACACACACACACACACACACACACACACAAAGAGGGTTTGCAGCTGTGGTAGGAAGAAAGTAAACATATATATTTGGCCTACTTTTCATCTCATGAAGGCATGCACGCACCCACTTATTCTAAGCCCCAATTTAGGTCACTGAACATCGCTCAGTCAGTTCATCACAGCGGCTTCTGCCTGTAGCACAACTGTGGTTTCAGAGCTCTGTTGACCATGTTTCCTGTGTGTACGTACACATATGCCTGTATACAAGCAAGCATATTGGAGGGCCCAGGATATATGGTAATTGAAGTAGTAAAATACCATTATTCAAACCTACAGTGAATGTGCATATACAGTAGAAAACTAAAATACCACTTTAGTTAACCAGAGTAAGAATTGTTTTATGGTATCTTCCCCAATAATAACTTACATCTCTCCGTGTCCAGGCTCCCCCTCCCCACATCCACAAATGCCTGACCTCCACACCCCAGCAGATCAAGGAATTTCTTAGGTTAAGCTCTGGATTTTACTCCTCTGATATTTTTAATAAGGATCACATGTGAATTTCTTTCCAGTACACAATGCTTGTATATTTAAAAGGTTGTCTGTGTGGGAAAAGGGAAACAGGGAAAGGATCCAACACATGATATATGTAGTACACAAGCAGATGAAATATGAATGGCAAGGACACAAATCATCTTTCTTTGATATATGTCTAAAAGTATTTTATCCTTGGTGTACATTTCCATTGATTTCTCAGTTCAAATCACAGAACTAACTTTCTTTTAATATAATTTCTGTCTGTGATTTATAGCAAAGCTGTGTACTGAATTTCAAATACCTGTTACTGAAATACAATATGTACTGAATGCATATTGAGGTGTATTGATTTGTGCCAGTAACCTCTGGTCAAGATGCCCACTTCATTCATCTAAACTAATGCTGTCTTTTTAAAAAAATCTAGCACTTACTGAATTTGTATAAGGCCACTTAGTGAACCTAACTCTAATTTTCATTATACTATATTATATTACAAATGTGTTTGATAACAGATTTTTAATGAGTTTAATATTTTCCTTTTACAGGTAGCGAACTTTACATTTCAATCACTCAGATACTTTAAAACACCTTGAATCCATAAGATGAAGTTTTTTCTCTTTATTTTAACTAGGGTGTATGCTGAAAAAGTATTTGAAACTGTAGGAATTTTTTTTAACCTGAAGTATGAGTTTATGTATGGGATAAAATCTTTGAGATCCAGTCATCCAGTAAATTTGAAAATCGACTGCTTCTTTGGTACTCTATTAGGAATTGAAAGTAATCGGTCCTGAGTCTTTCTAATATTTTAGAATATAAATTTTCCTGCTTGTGGTAACTGCAGATTCTCTCTCATGATGATGGGTTCCTTTACTCCTGCAGTTTATAATTTCTATACTGTGAAGTCATCTGTAGTGCGGGTGTTGTTTCCCCCCTGTAAAAGATTTGTGTGCTCTGAGTCATGGCGGTCTTCCTTGAGTTCTTTTTAAAAATTTGCTTCAATTTATTCACCAGATATATTACTGATCTTGAATTAATTTAATGTGATTTTTCTGGATGTTTTAAAATGTATATTAATTCAAAATTGCTGAATATTTGTAGTAGGGAATTTTCATTTCAGGACTCTCTTACTAGGAATAGTTGAAGCACACAGTTCCAGATTTGGAAAAGCTCAAAATATAATGAGACATTGAAATGCACTTTTAAAAATGACCTAAATTTCCATATAAGAAGTTCAGTGATAAAGATAATAACAAATTGCTATCAGATATTGTTGAAGATACTATATATAGTAGAAGTGACAAGTATATACAATGTTATCATAGGTTGGATATTCCTGACTTTATAAAAAATACTATAGGAATAATATACTGAGATAAGTTCAGTAGATTATGTGTGTACATATAAATCTGTCTATTAAAATCAGAAAGCATAATATGAGAATAATACTCATCCATCTTTGTCAAACAGGAAAATTCCAGAGTGGAGCAAAAATATATTTCAGAAAAAGTATACTTATAATAATTTTGTCTAACTTTTGGCCAAAGTATAGTCTCCTATTTCCTTGATAAATATTTATTTTAAAAGCCTTACTATATTTTGCAACATATAGAGTGATATTCAAAAATTCTCTAACAAATCAGATAAAATATCCCAATTGGAGGATTTCAATTACTTAAAAGAAAATACTTAAAAATAGAGTGACGAGAAAGGAAATATAAAATCACTGAGGACTTCATTTTGTGCCAGACAAGGTGAGGGATGTTTTATGTTCTTTATTTTCTTTAATCTTCACAATCTTTCCGTTTTAAAAATGAAATTTTAAAAAAAACTGGCAGGTAGTAGTGTTGATTTTCAAACTAAGTTATGCTTAAAGATCCAATTCTCTTTTCTTTCCTTAATATAATGCCTATTAATGCACTAATTGTTGTTGTTGTTTTACACTTTTATCACAGCATTTACTAACAAGTGAAAGCTGATGAAAATAATTTCTTTATTTTCTTTTCTTAACTGAATTGTATCCCAAAATTGAGAGTGATGTTGAATTTTCATATTTTATTATAATGTTCTAAGACTCTGGATAAATGGGTCATGCAAGTATAAACCATGAATCTCAGGTTGAACTTTTGTGTGTGTGTGTGTGTGTATGGTGTTGGGGATCAAACCCAGGGCCTTGAGCATGCTGGCCTTGAGCATGCTCTGCCACTGAGCTACATTCCCAGCCCCAAGTATGAATCTCCATAAGAATATATTTATAACCACAACACGTACATATGAAAATCATAAGTGAGTGGGAAAAATTGCTTGTCATCCTTGTGATTTTCTTAAATGCTTCTTCATAAGTGGTGTTTCATTTGTTTTAGGTTTTGTTGGTTCAAGAGTGCTTTCCCCAGCTGATCCAGAATCTTAAGAAAGGGATACCAAATTTGCACAAATCATCATTTCCTTTGCTGTCAGGATGTTTAGAAATAAAAAAAAAAATGGAACTGTGAAAAGCATCAGTAATGACTCAAGCAGTGTACTGATTTCATAAATTGCCTGTATTTTTTCTTGTCTGTATTACATAAGTTTTCTCATGGTTTCTATTCGTGGAATTCAGGATTCTATATCATAAAATTAACCAATTTAGCTCCACCTCTTGGTAGCCCATCCTACAAGGTAGCTTGCAACTTGTCACCTAAAATGCATATAAGAGCTGGGCGTGGTGGCGCATGCCTGTAACCCATTGACTCAGGAGGCTGAAGCAGGAGGATCATGAGTTCAAAGCCAGCCACAGCAAAAGCAAAGCACTAAGCAACTCAGTGAGACCCTGTCTCTAAATAAAATATAAAATAGGGCTGGGGATGCGGCTCAGTGGTTGAGTGCACCTGAGTTCAATCCCCTATGTCTCCCCAAAAATGTGTATAAGTATTAAAATCTTCTACTTCTTCTAGTGTTTTTTTTTTTAATTGTCTTCTAAGTTTCTCCTTATATCTAACTGAAAATTTTCAGGATAAAACTTATATAGATGGGAGGCAAAGGAAGAAAGAGTTTATACCAGATATATTTTTTAAGATCACTGTCTCTCAAAATATCCTTTCTTATCTCCCCTAGAAACTTGCTCATTAATCATTCTCCCTCTCTACAAACACTTTCCCCAAGTATCCAACTTCTGAGACCAGGTTCATGCTCTCACAGACTTGCTTTAATCCCCTTACTTCTAAGGGTGGTATTAAAAACTAAAGAACATATCAAATTTTTCCTCTTATCTTATCGCTTTGGAATTGCAAAGAGAGACTGACCTCTATGGGAAAAGGAAAAAAAAAAAAGAGTAAATGTTGTAAGAAAAGTATTGAATTCAGAAAAAAGGTAGAAGTTTGTAGCAAAAATGGAGAACACTTTTCTTAATATTTCTTAGGGCTGAATTTTTTTGAAGCACAGCTCTCTCCTCACATCTCTTCTATTCAATTTTTTTTTCTTCATTGCATAGAAGCACACTCAGTGTTTACATCAAGTTTATTGTTCTATGGATTATAATTGGGAGTAAAAGACAAAAAAGGGACAGAATTTCGCTGTTGATAACCCCAGTTGAAAGGACTGGTCAAAGATAATTGGCTCCTACCTTCTTTTAAACAGGAATTTTCAGGGGAAATTTGAAATATGTTTTAAAACCATTTGTCTTCTTTGTAGGTAAACATTCTCTTTGAAATCTTCTTTTAGCCATTCAGTTCTCAATATATTTTGTTCCTATAAAGAGAGTACAAGGTAAATTTTATATTAGCCCTTCACAGTCTAACCAAAGTTATCCAAAGAATACAATTGTAATGTACAAGGAAAAAGTTTTGACGTAAAAAAAGAAAATAATGGCAAAATTAAATGAAAAAAAAATTGCTAAGTTTTGGAGGACAAGTAGATTAAACATTCAGAAATTATGCAAAGCTCTAATGTCTAGAATATGTTAGCAAATTACTAATTATCTCAAAAAAGAGAAAAGCCAAAGGACAAACATCAGTAAGATTTCTACAGGCTACATTAAAATGATTTCAATGTTGGAGAAATATTTTAGATGTAAAAATAATGAAAATGGAGGAAAAAGCATTTGGTTAAACTATCTCCCCAAAGTTAAAGAGCATAAAATCCAATTTTGTACCAACCCCAATAATGTCTTCTAGAGAACATGTTTTATTTACAGTTTTATTTTGCCTTAACATAGTCCAATATTGCACAAATCCAAACTATAACTTTGTTGCAACACAGATCCCGAATTTACAGTTTTATTAATTGAAATGGAAGCAGATTTACCCAGGCTAATCTTATGAAAGTATGCCCTGGAGCAGAACATTACCTGTGAAGTTTTTTTTTCAAATAGTGTCTATCTACATAGTCTTATTTTATTTAGAATTGAAGAGATTCTAACGATTTCCTTTACATTTGCCTTGTTTGTTTTACTGGTGTTAAATGTACATTGTTGCTTTACCTGCAACTTCTGTAGGGATGGATAACACTAAAGAGACTTAAGAGTCCATCATCTTAATTAAAAGGTCATTGCAGTTTTCCATGTGCAGGTAGAACTTGCAAAAAATAGAATAAAAGAAAGTAAATAGAAAAATATGATGTTGCATATACGTTGTGAATTTGTTTTATCTCTTCGAAAATACATAGTTCAGAGAAAACTAACACCCTTATGTCATTTTTTCCTATTAAAGAAGTAGTATGTGGATTTTAGATTTTTGAAGGAATTAGAAGAAAATGAAGATTCTTCTATGAAATGCTTACTGCTTGACAAACTAAGGAACTGTTTGAAATTGATATGTTATAAGAGTGCTAATGGAGTTTTATGAATCCAGAAATGATTGAGAAAGAACTGTTATTATTTTATGGAGTGAAAACCATAAGTCAGTGAAAACCATAAGTCACCTGCACAGAATGTGGCATGAAGTAGCAAGTTGAGACAGCCTAAAAAAAAAAAAAGTTCTCCCATCTTGCTAAGTCCAGTGTAACCGAATTATAATTTGTCTTTGGTTACCAATCTTAATAATGAAATTCTATAGGCTCTGTTCTAAGCCCTTCACTTTTCTCTACGACACTCTCTCCAAATCCTACATTCAAAAATATGGTGATAATGATTTCTAATGTGTGTCTCCAACCCTAACATCTCTACTGAACTATAGATTTCCACATCCAGTTTCCAACTATGCATTTATATTCACATAACCAAAAAACATCACAGCCCAATATGGCTAAACAAGAACCAACACAACTAACACCTTTGTTAAACCTTTATTACTTATATTTAATTTGTTCCTAGTTTTGGCCATCTTAGTAAATATCACTAAAATCCACTCAGTTTCTAAAATCCCAGCAATAGAATTTATTCCTTTCTTTTACTCACTACCCACCTCAATCCATCAGCATATTCTGTTGATGCTAACTCCCAAACATATTCCAGATTCATTCAAGTTTCTCCACTGCCAACTGCTCTTTGGTATAAGTGACCACCAGCTCTTGCCTAGAAAGTTTCAAAGCTAACCTCCAAGTTTTTAACTCCTCCTCCTATTATCTAGTAGCCGAGGAATTTATGACAAATCACTCTGGTGCTTAAAACATTTCAGTCACCACTAACCTCCTTCCCCTAGACTGTAATCCAAACTTAACAATGGCTTATCATGGGTCTGTAATTTGCCTCCCCAACCCCACTTCTCTAAGTTTATTTTTCACCAGTTTTTTCCTGCTTACTAAATTCTAGTTAAATTAGCAGCCTTTGTGTTGCTGGAATATGATCAATTCACACATAATCTTAGGTATTCAGTATTCTTTTATATCCACATTCTATCTTCTACTCTTGGTGGGTGGGCTTATCCTGTGTTCTTCTCACCCTACTTCATGTAAGTATTTCTCCTCTGAGCCGTATGACATTTTATTTTCTTCATTTTACTAATTGTCAGAAATTCTTTTGTTCATTTATTTGTCTGGTGGCTTATGATCTTTCTCCCCCTTGCTTCTCCATGCCACAGAATGTAAGTAGGAGATGTATGCATGGTTACCACTGTATCCCCATGTTTCTCAATTATTTCTTTAAAAAACAATAAAAAAAATTGTTCAAGAAGTAATTAAAGAAAAAACAAACTATTCTTAACTCACTTTGACCCACATTTTATTTGCTTGATAACATAACATTTTTGATTCGCTGGATGTAACATATGGTTATAAAGTATTTTTCACAACAGGTGGCAATATTAGAGAGTCCTTGAAATTGAGATGTTCAGTGTTAAAATGAGGACAAGACATTCTAGTTGAAGCTAATTAAAATTGGTTCACATTTGTTATACATGAGAGTAGAATGCATCTTGACACATCAGACATAAGTGGAGTGTAACTTCTCATTCTTCTGGTTGTACATGATGCAGAGTTACACAGGTCATGTAATTATATACGCACATCGAGTAATAATGTCCGATTCATCCTACTATCCTACCTACCTACCTACCCCTTCTCTCCTTTTTAAAAAAAAAATTATATAAGTGTGCGCGCACACACACACACACACACACATTTATATATATATATATATTAGTACATATTTTTGCTTGCTTTTACAAGCTGCAAAAATTCTTAGGAAATTAGATTTGTTCATTGAAACCAGGGTAGCAGAGGACTCTTGAAACTGACCTGTTCTATAGTGGCACTTGTAGAACATGGCAGTGCTGTATGTGACAGGATAAAGTGATTCAGTGAGGATGATGCAATCTGGGCTAGAATAAGGAGAAGAATGTCAGAATCTCCATCTTTAACTAGCAGTTGAGTTCATTAACATCTGTTTTAGCCATTAGTATATTTAAACTTATTTATCATTTCATTTTATGCTTTTGATATACAACTATTTCTATACATGATATGTTTGTGATATTTTTCTATTTTTTTGTGGTAACCTTTAACTTTTAAAGCTCACACCTCATTTAACAAAGCAGAAATATTTTCACTTTTCTCCCAAACATTACATGAACCTTAGAACACTTCAATTATAGCCCTGCATTGTATTATTATTATTATTATTATTATTATTATGGAGATGAGTAAAATAACTTCCTCCTAGTAATTTTGAGATGTACGTCTTGTCTCACAACTTCACTTCCTCTTGTTGGAAAGTGCACTGTCAATGCACTTTGTTCCTGGTTAATAATACTTATCCATTTCCTAAATATTTTTAACTTCACAATTTATCTGTTTGTGAAATAGATTAAACTTTATCTATCTAGTAAATTTTGGTATTTTTTAAATTTCAGGGAGGTTTGTATAGATCTGTAGACACACCTCATAACTTTTGAGTAATGCCATATTTCTTGAACATAACTCACACATTACTCTCTTTTTAAAATTTATTTTTTATTCTAATTTGTTGTATATAAGAGCAGAATGCATTACAATTCATATTACACATATAGAGAACAATTTTTCATCTCTCTGGTTGTATATAAATTATATTCACACCATTCATATCTTCATACATGTGTTAGGGTAATGATATCCATCTCATTCCACCATCATTTTTACTCCCATGCTCCCTCCCTTTCCCTTCCACCCCTTTGCCCTATCTAGAGTTTGTATAATCCTCCCTTGCTCCCCCTCCCAACCCCTCTATGAAACAACCTCCTTATATCAGAGAAAACATTCAGCATTTGGTTTTTTTGGGATTGACTTACTTCACTTAACATTATATTCTCCTGCTCCATCCCATTTTCCTGAAAATGCCATGATTTTATTCTCTTTTATCGCTGAGTAATATTCCATTGTGTGTGTGTGTGTGTGTGTGTATAGTTTTGTTTATTCATTCATCTTAAAGAGCATCTAGATTGTTTCCACAGTTTAGCTATTGTTAATTGAGCTGCTATTAACATTGATGTGGCTGTGTCTCTGTAGTATGCTGTTTTTAAGTCCTTTGGGTATAGACTGAGAAGAGGATAGCTGGGTCAAATGGTGGTTCCATTCCTAGATTTCCAAGGAATCTCCATACTGCTTTCCATATTGGCTGCACCAATTTGTAGTCCCACCAGCAATGTATGAGTGTGAATTTTTTCCCTACATGTTCTCAAACACTTATTGTTCTTTGTGTTCTTAATATCTGCCATTCTGACTGAAGTGAGATGAAATCTTAGAGTAGTTTTCATTTGCACTTCTCTAGTTGCTGGAAATATTGAACATTTCTTCATATATTTTTTGATTGATTGTATATCATCTTCTGAGAGGTGTCTGTTCAGTTCATTGGCCAATTTACTGATTGGACTATTTGTTTTTGTTGTTAAGCTTTTTTGAGTTCTTTTTATTAAATTTATTTTTTATTGATTTAAAAAAGATGACAGTGGAATGCATTGCAATCCTTACTACACATATACAGCACAAATTTTCATATCTCTGGTTGTATATAAAGTAGGGTGACACCAATTCATGTCTTCATACATGTACTTTGGATAATGATGTCCATCACATTCCACCATCCTTGCTAATCCACTGCCCTCTCCCTTTCCCTCCTACCCCTCTGCCCTATGTAGAGTTCATCTATTCCTCCCATGCTCCCCCTCCCTACCTCACTATGATTCACTCTCCTTATATCAGAGAAAACATTCACCATTTGTTTTTTGGGGGATTGGCTGACTTTACTTAGCATTAACATCTCCAATGGTCTCCATTTACCTACAAATGCCATGATTTTATTCTCTTTTATTCTTGAGTAATATTCCGTTGTGAATATATGCCACATTGTTTTTAATCCATTCATCTACTGAAGGGCATCTAGGTTGGTACCACAGTTTAGCTATTGTGAATTGTGCTGCTGTAAACATTGATGTGTCTGAATCACTGTAGTGTGCTGATTTTAAGTTCTTTGGGTATAGACCAAGGAGAGGGATAGCCGGGTCAAATGGTGGTTCCTTTCCCAGCTTTCTAAGTAATCTCCATACTGCTTTCCAAAATGGCTGCACCAATTTGCAGCTCCACTAGCAATCTATGAGTGTACCTTTTTTCTCCACATCCTTGCCAACACTAATTCTTGTTTGTCTTCATAATAGCTCCCATTCTGACTGGAGTGAGATGATATCTTAGATTAGTTTTCTCTAATTGCTAGAGATGATGAACATATTTTTCATATATTTGTTGATTGATTGTGTAGCCTCTTCTTATAAGTGTCTTTTCAGGTCCTTGGCCCATTTATTGATTGGGTTATTTGGGGTTTTTTTGGTGCTTAGCTTTTTGAGTTCTTTATATACCTTTGAGATTAGTGTTCTATCTGATGTGTGAGGAGTAAAAATTTGTTCCCAATATGTAGGCTCTCTATTCACCTCACTGATTGTTTCTTTTGCTGAGAAGAAGTTTTTAGTTTGACTCCATCCCATTTATTGACTCTTGATTTTAATCCTTGTGCTATAGGAGTCTTATTAAGGAAGTTAGGGCCTAATCTGAAATGATTAAGATTTGGGCTTACTTTTTCATCTAATATGCGTGCAGTCTCTCTGGTTTAATTCCTAGGTCTTTGATCCACTTTGAGTTGAGTTTTGTGCATGGTGAGAGACAGAGGTTTAGTTTCATTTTGCTGTATATGGATTTCAAGTTTTCCAAGCATCATTTGTTGAAGAGGCTATCTTTTCTCCAATGTATGTTTCTGGAACCTTTGTCTAATACAAGATAACTCTCATTATGTGGGTTAATCTCTGTGTCCTGTATTGTATACCATTGATCTACTAGTCTATTTTGGTGCCAAAATCATGCTGTTTTTGTTACTTCTGTTATGTAGTATTGTTTGAGGTCTAGTATAGTGATGCCACTTTATTCACTCTTCTGGCTAAGGACTGCTTTAGCTATTCTGGGTCTCTTAGTTTTCCAGATGAATTTCATGACTGCTTTTTCTATATCTATGAGGAATGTCATTTGGATTTTGATTGAAATTGCATTAAATCTGTATAGAGTTTTAGTAGTTTGGTAATTTGAAAAATATTAATTCTGCCTATCCAAGAACAAGGGAGACCTTTCCATCTTCTAAGGTCTTCTTTAATTTCTTTCTTTAGCATTCCATAGTTTTCATTGTAGAGGTCTTTCACTTCTTTTGTTAAGTTGATTCCCAAGTATGTATGTGTGTGTGTGTGTGTGTGTGTGTGTGTGTGTGTGTATACATGTATATATATATACATATATATATACTTATATATATATATATATATATTTGTATATATATAACAAAACACACACACACACACACACATATATATATATATATATTTTTTTGAGGCTATTGTAAATGGGGTAGTTTTCCTCATTTCCATTTCAGAGGATTTGTCACTGATATACAGAAATTCCTTTGATTATGGGTGTTGATTTTATACCCTGCTAATTTGCTGAATTCATTAAGTAGTTCTAAAAGGTTTTTTGTGAAATTTTTGGGGTCTTCTAGGTATAGAATAATACCATCAGCAAATAGTGCCAATTTGAGTTTTTCTTTTCCTATGTATATCCCTTTAATTTCTTTCCTCTGTCTGATTGTTCTGCCCAGTATTTCAAGAACTATGTTAAATAGAAGTGATGAAAGAGGGCATCCCTGTCTTGTTCTGGTTTTTAGAGGGAATGCCTTCAATTTTTCTCCGTTTAGAATGATGTTTGCTTGAGGCTTAGCATAAATCACCTTTATGATGTTTAAATATGTTCCTGTTATCCCTAGTTTTTCTAGAGCTTTGAACATAAAGTGTGCTGTATTTTGTCAAATGCTTTTTCTGCATCTATTGAGATGATCATATTATTCTTATCTTTAAGTCTATTGATGTGATGAATTATATTTATTGATTTCTGTTTGTTGAACCAACCTTGCATCCCTGGGATGAATCCCACTTAATAATGGTACATGATCTTTTTGATATGTTTTTGTATTCAATTCATCATCATTTTATTGAGAATTTTTGCATCTATGTTCATTAGAGATATTGGCCTGACGTCTTCTTTCTTTGATGTGTCTTTGCTTGGTCTTGTAATCAGGGTAATATTGGCCTCATAGAATAAGTTTGGAAGTGTTTCATTATTTTCTATTTCATGAAATAATTTGTATAGATGTTAGTTCTTCTTTATAGGTCCTATAGAACTCAGCTGTGTATCCATCTGATCCTGGGCTTTTCTTCCTTGGTAAGCTTCTGATGGAGTCTTCTATTTTCTTGCTTGAAATTCATCTTTTTAATTGTGTATATCATTCAGTTTGGGCAACTCATATGCCTCTAGAAATTTGTTGATGCCTATGATACTCTCTATTTTATTAGAGTACAACTTTTCAAAAAAATTCTAATTATCTTTTGTATTTCTGTAGGGTCTGTTGTGATATTTCTTTTTTCATCACATATACTAATGATTTGAGTTTTATCTCTTCTCTTTGTTAGCATGGCTAAGGGTTTATCAATTTTATTTATTTTTTCAAAGGACCAACTTTTTGTTCTGTCAATTTTTTCAATTGCTTTTTTGTTTTAATTTAATTGATTTCAGCTCTGATTTTAATTATTTCCTGTCTTCTACTGCTTTAGGTGTTGGTTTGTTCTTTTTCTAAGGCTCTGAGATGTAATGTTAGGTCATTTATTTGTTGACTTTTTCTTCTTTTAAGTAATGAACTCCATCCGATGTACTTTCCTTTTAGGACTGCCTTTATAATGTCCCAGGGATTTTGATATGTTGTAGAGTGCTCTCATTTATCTCTAAGAATTTTTTAATCTCATCCTACATGTCTTTTGCAACCCATTGTTATTTCAGTAGCATATTATTTCATCTCCAGATGTTGGAGTAATTTTTATTTTACCATTGATTTCTAATTTCATTTCCTTGTGATCTGATAGAATGTAGGATAGTATCTCTACTTTTTTGTATTTGTTAAGAATTGCTTTGTTGCATAATATACAGTCTATTTTAGAGAAAGATTCATGTACTGCTGAGAAAAAAGTGTATTCACTTGTTGAAGGATGAAATATTCTATATATGTCAGTTAAGTCTAAGTTATTGATTGTATTATTGAGTTCCATACTTTTTTTTGTTTAGCTTTAGTTTGGAAGATCTATCCAGTGGTAAAAGAGGTGTGTTAAAGTTACTCAGAATTATTGTGTTGTGGTCTATTTGACTCTTGAACTTTAGAAGAGTTTGTTTGATAACATAGATGCTTCATTATTTGGCGCATATATATTTATAATTATTATATCTTGTTGGTATATGGTTCCCTTGAGCATTATGTAGTGTCCTGCCTTATCCCTTTTGACTAACTTTAGCTTGAAGTCTATTTGATATGAGGATGGAAACCCCTTTTTGCATCTGCAGTCCTTGTGAGTGGTATGATTTTTCCCAACCTTTCACCTTCAGTCTGTATATGTCTTTTCCTATCAGATTAGTCCCCTGGAGGCAGCATATTGTTGGGTCTTATTTTTTGATTCAATCAGCCAGCCTATGTCTTTTGATTGGTGAGTTTAGGCTATTAACATTCAGGGTTATTATTGAGACACAATTTTTATTCTGAGACATTTTGATTATTTTTATTATTTAACTTGAATTGGCTTTTCCATTGATTAGCTTTTCCTTTAGTGTAATACCTCTCTCTGCTGATTTTTATTGTTGTTTTTCATTTCCTCTTCATAGAATATTTTGCCAAGGATGTTCTGTAGTGTAGGTTTTCTAGCTGTAAATGCTTTTAACTTTTGTTTATCATAAAAGGTTTCTGTTTCATCATCAGATCTAAATCTTAATTTTCCTGGATATAAAATTCTTGGTTCACATCCATTTTCTTTCAGAGCTTGATATATGTTCTTCCAGAATCTTCTAGCTTTCAGAGTCTGGGTTGAAAAATCTGCACATAACCTAATTTGTTTCCCCCATATATAATCTGATTCTTTTCTCTTGTGGCTTTTAATATTCTCTCCTTATTCTTTATGTTTGGCATTCTCATTATAATGTGGTTTGGTGTGGATCTGTAGTGATATTATACATTTGGTATCCTGTAAGCCTCTTGAATTTGCTTTTCCAATTAGTTCTTCATGTTTGGAAATTTTTCTGATATTATTTCATTAATAGATTATTCATTCCTTTGGTTTGGAACTCTATGCCTTCCTTCATCCCAGTGACTCTTAAATTTGGTCTTTTTATGCTATCCCATATTTCTTGAATGTTCTGCTCATGGTTTCTTACCATTTTCACTGTGTGGTCTATATTCATTTCAAGATTATATATTTTGTCTTCATTATCTTAGGTCTTGTCTTCCAAGTGGTTTAATCTGTTGGTGATGCTTTCAATTGAGCTTGTAATTCAGTTTATTGTTTCTTTCATTTCAAGGATTTCTGTTTGTTTTTCTTTAGAACCTCAATCTCCTTACTGGATTAATCTTTTGCTTCCTGTATTTGCTTATGTAACTATTTGTCCAAATGATTTTTTGCTACCTGTATTTGCTCTCTTATATCATCTTTTTATTCATAGACTATTTTAATTATGTACATACTGGACTACTTCTCTGTCATTTCATTTGCTGTGCTGGCCATAGATTCTAATAATTTGATATCTTGATTTGTTTGGGGTACTTTTTGCCCTTGTCTTTTCATGTTGCTCCTGTGTCTTCCTTTCTATCTCTGTGGATCTGAGGCATTATTGTCCGTTAGGCATATTGTGCCCCTGTAGGGTTCCAATACCTCACCTTTGAGGGGAAGGACAATGTTAACAGATCCCAATATAAATAAAACACAACCTAAAAACAAATTTTTGCTATTAAGATGTTTATAGATTGGTCACCATGTGCAGAAATGGTGAATTCAGTATTTTCTACAATATAATCAGTAGATTTTTAAAAGGGTTTACAGTTTCTGATGGTGGACAAAGAGCTGGGGGTGAGATGTAAAATGATATACTGAGGAGGTAGGAAGTGAGGATATAGAGTTATTATATCTTAGGAAGTGTGAAAGAAAAATCTAAATAATAAGGTTAGTAGCAGTAGAATAGAGGGATAGTAATTTTGGGTTGACAAGTAAGAGGGAAGACAGAAAAGTATATAAGATAAGCACACACACACACACACACACACACATATATATATATATTAATAAAAATGAAAAATGTTAAAATATTAAAAATTGGAGAGAAAAAAATACAAAAAGAAGAAAAAAGAAAGAATATACAACACAACTGTATACTATTCAGTCGTCTCAGTCCTCAATATCCTAATTCATGCAAAGTACTTGGTTTCACATATGTTGGGGATGAGAGGGTGGGAGAATAAAGAGGAAGAAGAAAGAGGAAAACAGTCTTGAAGAAAGAAGAAAGCATTATTTTGCTTGGAGATTAGTCTTTTCTTCTTCCCTTCTTAACCAATAGATGGGCTTGTTTGTTCTTAGTTGGTATCTCTGCCCTCAGAATGGTGGGGTTACAAGGTTGTGAGGATTGGTCTTGGGTGTAGGGCACCTGGAAGTTTTGTTTGGCACCCACTGGCCTGTTGGGAGACTGAACCTCAAGGATCTCCCTTGGGGTCTGCTCCTGTAACATGAGTGACAAGCCTTATCTCCTCATCCTGCCTGTAGGCCTCACAGTTCCTGCCCTCTAAATTAGTCTTTAAAGTGTATCTCCCTCACCCTCTCCCTTTCTACTTCCTAATCAGGAACCTTTCTCACTGGGGGTCTTGTGTGTTGCATTTGGGTGGCTGCACACCTGTCATGGAGAGCTGTTTTGAATTGGGCAGTCACTCTGCAGAGTTAGCAGCTGCTGGGGACTAGGGGGGATTAGAAAACTATGGGTACCTGCCTATCTGGTGTTCCAAAGTGGTAGTTACCCCAACTAAAGATGGTGATGGAGGTGACCCAAGATGGAAGCCGCTGCTTTCAGCATTGCGGAGTCAGGTCATGTGGGGGAGGCCTGTGATAACATTGTGCAATGCATTCAGAGATGAGCTCTGTAGCCTGCAGTGAGTGATACAGCTGTCAGCTTTCTTCAGAGCCTGTGATGTCCCCAGGTGCAGGCAGGTTATGGCGGGTAGGAGACTATGGCAATAGCTGCTGAGTCCCAAGATGGAGGTGATCCTGGGAGCCTCACATTATTAGATGGGGATCCACATAGGAGTGGCAGCCAGAGTTCCTGCACATAGGTAGCAGCTGAGTGTCCTTCCTGGGAGTGGCGTCTGGGAACTCTGTGCCAGTGCTGATGCCAGTGGTCCCTCTAAGGCACCCGTGAGACCTGCATGGACAGGTAGTCAGAAGTTCAGCATCCGTTTTTAATACTGAGGCCTGGGGCCCTGTGCAGCACGGTGTCTGTGAATCTTGGCAGGATCAGCTGTGGAGGGGTCCTCTATCACTCTCAGCAAAGCAGCATTCCCACTAGTTGAGACCTGGGTCACAGAGCAACACAGAATGCTGCCTTCCCCTGGCCCACTCACTTGGATCCCCACGTTACTCTCTCAAGATTGCTTTTTCCCATTCTTTTTCTGGATCCTACTGCACAAAAGCTAGATCATCCCATCCTGTTTTTTTATGTCCCATATCTTCTCTCATCACCCTTCTTTACTTTGCTTCTCTGGGCAGCCTTATGAATAATTTCTTCAGCTCTATCTTCCCAGAAATTGTTTCTTTAACTGTTTGTTTTTTAAATACACACACACACACACACACACACACACAATTAATTTCAGCTGTTATGTTTTTATATCAAAAATAATCAGTACTCATTGAAAGTGGTCTTGTCTTTTCATAGTGTCTTTTTTTCTTTCATAGATGCTCTCTAATACCTTTTATTTTTTTTATTTTATTGTTGCAACAATCTCACTAGTTTGCTCAGATTGACCTTGAACTCCTGAGTCCAAGTGATCCTTCTGCCTCAGCCTCCATAGTAGCTGGGGCTATAGGTGTATCACCATGCACACTATTTTTAAACATACTTGTTTAATTGTGTTTAGCAATTGCATTATTAGAATGTTTCAGTATTTTAGATTCTACTCTTTGATCCTTCTACTGACTTTCAATAATTTCCTCATGTGCATTATAATTATGAACTTGAACTCCTGTCTAACTTTATATTTGTAATCTGAAAGTATCCTTTGTGGAGGGTGTACTCTTTCTGAGAAAGATGGTGATTTAATGTGTGAGTCCTAACACAGAAGTCTACTTTTTGTTGAGTCCCACTTTTTCATTTCTCTGTCCTTGTGAACAGTCCTTCTGAAACCTTTGTGAGAGATTTTTCAGGAGAGACTTTTTATTTCTTCTCTTTGAAATCCCAAATTTCTTCTTTAAGATTAACAAATGTCCTAAGGAGCTAAAATGTCACAGCCTGTATATCACTCATTCCAACATTTTTTCTTCTTTTTTTGAGTCTTTGAGTTTTCTGTACTGTATTTTTATTTGCTTTGCTTTCTTAATCTAATATTTCAAATTTTCTTTTTTCAAGGAGGTGGTTTGCCTGTTTACAATATCTGATACATCATTTTGACAAAAATGACCCTCTCTACTTTGCATTTTTAGTTTAGCCCTGTTATGAAGGTAAAGAATTCACAAGTAATTATGATTGAAGTAACAACTATCTGTATTCAGAACAAACAAGAAATAAGACCTACTGTTTGTACCCGGCCTTCCAATTTCACAAAGACTGTTCTATGCTTTTGGATCCTGAGATGTTCCTGGGATATATGCATTGAGGGTCATCACCAATCCCCTTTCATGCTCAGAACACTTACCCACCTTCTCCCACTGCAGTCTAAGCCCACCACTCACTCATGACTGAAATGAGGAAAGGACTGTAGTTTTACTATGAGGAAAAAGAAATGCCAAAGGAAAGATAAATTGAATTTGAAAACAGCTGAATTCCTCTAACTACAACTTATATATGGATCTTAATGTGTGTCTGTGTATGTGTTTCTGTGTGTGTGTGTGTGTGTGTGTGTGTGTGTGTGAGATAGGTGATAGAGAGATGACATATATTGTATAAGCATGTATGTATTTCAGCAATATTATTGGATCTCAAAAGAATTTCATTGAAAAAATAATTTTCTATCCTCAGAGTGACTACCTATTTGCATTGATTTTTATAATTATATCTATAATTGTTTCTGCAAGTCAATACAAAAATATCTGGCTTATTCCTACCACCTGCTTAGTGCATATAGAGAGAAATGGCAATAATATGTATTTAAGTTATTATTACTTTATTTTCTAGTATATCATATGATCACAATATTAGGAGGATATCCAATTTAGTATTCTGTTCCTGTATTCAAACACCAGGTTATTTTATAGAAAATAGAAAACTTAAAAAAAGAAAATAGAAAACTTTTATAAGAATTAAATGATCAAACATGAAGAAGTGAATGACTAATGGTAAATGTTATTTGAATAAATTTTCATCTGAAAAGTCCTTAAGAAACTTCTGTTAAGAGATATTTTATATAAACACAATGCATAAATTATTTACTTTGGGATGACCTCATTTCCAAACTTCTGTTAGCATTTCTGGAGTTGAAACAAAAGTTCCAAAGATTTTTGTTAGTTTTCATTGTTTTTATAACACATAATAACCCTGCATGTTCATGATGTTTGGTGTGATGTTGTAATACCTTTATACACTGTATAATAAATTGAGGTATTTAGCCTAACCATCACCCCTCCACATTATTTCTTTGTGATGAGAATATTCAAAATCCTCTCTTCTAGTTATTTTTAAATATTCAATACAATATTGTTAACCATAATCACACTACTGTGCATTAGAACACTGGAACTAATTCTTCTTATCTTACTATAAGTTTGTACCAAAGTTTTTGAAGTATCTTGTTTCTTGTGGATCAATTTGTTATTTCTTAGTGAACACTTGGTTTTATCTGGGAGGGTTTCTGTATTTTTTTATTCCATTCTAAGGATCACACTGATATGTAAATAATCAAATGGTTCACATTGCTCTCTAGTGAGATTTTCCTGGTTATGTTTTATTTACCTTTTGAGTAAAACAGGAAGGGAGGAAATATTCATTTATTAGGTGTTTGTTCTCAGGAAACCATAGATCCCAGAAGTGCTTTAACCAACTGTATTTGCAATACCTCTGTCACAAAAGTACAAAGCAACATTAAATTCAGGAGGGCTTACCACTGACATTTTTATTTTTCCTCACCTACTAGTGCCAGCTTCAATAGGTCAATAAATAAAGTGAGGTGCATTGTTTTTTCTAATTTTTATTTAATTTTTTCACAAAAGTCAGAGTAATATAGATGATATTAATAACACAAATTAATTATCAATTTTTATTAATATTTCTAAAGATCCTTCTATAATAGTGGGTGATGACTATCATTAGAATACTTTGGAAACATTGACACTTGTAGGGAAAATGTCATTAGTAACCTGGTGCTAGACTCAGACTACAACACATTTTAAAATTCTGTATTATTCTACTCTAGAAGTTTCTCTAAATTACTTAAAATTTTTTTGTTTGTCTTTATTATATATTAGACTCATGTTTCTCTGATAAGAACTGGAGGAATTGGAATGGAAAGCACTATATCCAAGAAGCTGAATGTTGAAATATTACAGTCTGTCTTTAGTTGAAATATACATTCTATCATTAGATAAAAATAACCTTGTAAAGTTCTCCTTTTTACCAAATTAGCAGAGCATCATTTTATTTTAAATTACTTTATTAAAATCTTTACATCTGCTACTTAAGATTATATTTTTCAGTTCAGTAATACTTTCTGTTGATGTGTAATATAGAACATGAAAAAGGAAGGAAAGTCCTTAATGAAACAAAGAAATAGCCAATTTATAATAATCTGAATCAATCAAAACAAACCTGACATGAGTAATTACCGTTATTTCCTAATGTTTTGAGTCAAAAGTGGTTTGTAGGCCTGGGAGGGTAGTGAAAGATGGGACATTATAGTGGGCAAAACACCTTCGTGCTTCATATAGCCTGAGTCTGGTTTAGTATAGGAATACAAAGTTACCAATAGTAATATTAGCAGATCAGTTTCTAGAACAAGATAGATGCTTTCTTCTATTGAAATTATCCAACTAATTTCAGTCTTGCTTCTGGGATAAGCATATTTATAGTTCACTTCTATCACTATTATTCAAAACATAATTTAAAACATATGGTGTACCAGCACAGGGCTACTATGAATTATTTACCTCCCCCTTTTTTTTTTTTTTTTGGTACCAGGCATTGAAGCCAAAGGCCCTTAACCACTGAGCCACATCCCAGCCCTTTTTTCTTATATTTTATTTTGTGACAGGGTCTCACTAAGTTGCTTAGGGACTTGCTGTATTGCTGAGGCTGGCTTTGAAAACATAATCTTCCAGCCTCAACTTCCAGAGCCCCTTGGATTACAGGTACATGCCACCATGCTTGGCTCCAGACCTTTATTTTAATCTTGAGACAGGGTCTTAGTTGCTGAGGTTTGCCTGGAACTTTCAATTGTCCTTACCCAATCTCCGTAATTACTGGAATTACAGGTGTGCATCACCATGCCTGGCTTAGAAAAGAAAAATCTTAAAGAATTTACCTAAAAGTAATTAATCCGTAGGAGGAATTTATGATGCCTTCAATTCCTTAATCTATTGCTTCTTGAAATTGAAAAGTTTCAGTAATAATACTACTATTATCACTTTCCCATTATTAAGAGAAACAGGTACAATGAATTACATTTTTCATATCAAAGATGGTAGGTGAACAAAAAGAAAATGTACACCATGTGTTACTTTGTGGGCTAAATGTAATGTTACCTCTAGGTTGACCAGTGTCTCAGCATCTCTGATGCCAGAGACACAGCAGGTCTGGACAGGCACATTGAGCAGAGAAAAGTATAACACCTACATCTAGAACATGAGATGGAGCCTAAGTGTCATAATTGAGGTCCTAAATATAACAGTGAACTAAAGCATTATGAAAGAAAGAGAAGGAGGGAGGGAGGGGCTGTTCAAGACTTGAATACAGGGAACAAGGGAAAATAGTGGGAGATAAACTTGAAAGGTAGAAGAAATGTGCATTGGAGAATCATAGCAGAAAAAATTTCCAGAGTTAGAATAGAGCATCCAATCAAAGACCATGAACACTACACTAAATACTTTGAATTTTGAGTAGATAAACTAGAGTTCTGAACTCAGGTATACAGTGTATGTGGCATTATGAGAGTTGTGTATTAGGATAAATAGTTCAAGAATTTGTTTATGCCAGGATCAAGATTGTTACACAGGTGACTATTTGTACCTACCTTTTAAATACATATATCAAAAGATATGATGCAACATATACATGAACAGGTGTGCCTATAAAAACGATTTTGAAAAACAACCTGTCATTTATTTTGGCCTGAAAATATTTTCATCTCAAATCAATAAATGATATCAAAATAGGTGTCTTCTTTCCTTGTTCAGTTTTTCTTCTATAATGTTTGTTAACATGTTTAAATTGAAAGTTTTGGAAGTTTTTTTGTGATCCCAATATCAAATACATTTTTGTTTCAGATGATGGTGCCTGTCCATTAACTGAACAACTGTGGTAAGTTTTGGTTTATTTCTATTTGCTTTCCTTCAACCTTTATGATATTCTTTTCTGAGATTCAAAATGATTTATTTTATCTATGTTAACTTTGGTTGAGTTTGTTGAAAGAGTTTTCTGCAGGTTCTCTAATAGGCATTTTATGACTATTTTTTTCTTTCCTTTTTCCAATTAAAACCAAAATTTTAGTTTTTAAACAGATTTTGTCATTGTAGATGTTTACTTCCACAGATGCTTCATTTATTAAAACAATCTTTCAACCAATTAGAAAAGTGATATCTCATTAGTTTCTGTTTGAGTAGTTATCAGGAATGTTTTACAGTATTTGGGTTAAGAGTAAAGCACCCAACATTTACTGATATGAATAATTATTTTTGTGTTTTTAACAATCTTATAAGAGAAAGAAGAAAAACAATTAGCATGCTTTAATTTACATAATTGCCTTGCCTTGCTATGATTATTCATTAAAAGTTAAGATGAATGGATATATTGTTCTCATCACTCTAATGTACCTTATTCTTATCATTTTCCAAACAATATAGTAAAACTACTGTTTGTATAACAATTGCATTGTGTTAGGTATTATAAGTAATCTAGAGATGAATTAAAGTATACAGATGGGTGTGTGCAGGTTATATGCAAATGCTATGCCATTTTGCATAAGACTTAAGCATCCATGGATTTTTGGTTTCCACAGTGGGTCCTAGAACTAATTCCCACAGATACCTCAGAAAAACAATATTTTAAGTACTCTATTTTAATTGCTATAGTATATTTTCTCTCTGAAGAAATTAAGTTAGCATTGAAAGGTATCAGACCACAAAAGATTATTGGGACACCATAGACAGATTTTAAGTGGTCTTACGTGGATCATATAAGTACCCAAGATAAATTTTGTTGTAGAAAATTTAATATTGGGATTATATAGCAAGGTTTAAAATTCAAAAGTTCAAAGGCTTTGAAAGAATTTATAGTCTGATTAGAAATCCACCTAGAATCAGGGCAAAGTTGGCGAAATTGTGTACACTTATAAACTGGATGTCTACATTTGCCGTAATGAAGGGTCCAATTCTCACAAGTTCACATCTGCTTGCAGGTAGACAGTGGTACAGGCAGCAGTGATTGTGTGTCTAGTTACAGTACCAAATTCTATCTTAATGTATTTCTCAAGGCTTCTCAGTAAAGAAAAGACTTTCATCTGAAAGATTAAGAAGACAAAATGTTCTTCCAGTACTCAATGATCTATCAATAATGGACAACAGTATCTTATTGTTAGGCTGTGGATAATTTTGGATTTTAATCAGGCTGGGTCCCAATGGGGCTATCAGGATGACTTAACTAAAAAATAGCCATCCCTCTTATGCAGAGCTCTGTCACTATAGTGATCAATTTACCCAGCTTACTGTCCCAAAATGTCCTCCTGGAGGGCCAAGGAGAATCTTGATTGTCCAGTGAGACTATAATGAAATAAAGAGTTTTGCCTCACTGCTTTTCAGGCAATTTTTTTCTCAGGAACTCTACAGAGAACATCTGTCTTCAGGACTATAAATTTGGTGCTTTTTACCAGCTCTAAATTTTTTTCTATTGCTTAAGAGAAGTAGGGATCAACAACCTACTCCCATCATTTAGGGACTAACAATGTGGAAAATTGAGTGAACTCAATATGATTACCACTCAAGGTTTCTCCCTGTGAACCCAAGTCTTCTTTAAATTTTGAAATAAATTCCAAATAAGAAGACAGAAAGCAACAAATTTGAGGGGGGAGGAGCATGTTTTTGCTTCGCTTTCTTAGCAGAGAATGGAAATGTAATAGGGTTCTCTGTTGTGAGTAGAAGCAGCATCCATTTCCTATATTCACTCAGGGAGTTCTGTTTTACTAGTCAAGAAAAACTAAATTTATATTATTATAAATGGGAAAGAACTGATGCCCTAATCTATCAAGCAGGGATTTCTAAGTTGCACCAACAAAATAATTGGGTACATGTGCAAACGCAGAAACACATGTACAGAATTCAAATTTTGTGTATGCGAAATGGATAATTGTATAATCAAATATGTGCCTTTGATTAAAATCATTGTATATGTAAATTTCCTATTTGCTGAAGTAGTCATATTTTGGCATGTGCATACATAATTAGTTATTTCTAATTTAAGGTAATCTCTGGCAGGAATTTTCTTACCTAGTAGATCTCATGTTTCATCTATTAGCCAAATATTATATTTTCACTTTTTTTTCCAATAATGACATTTCTGTCATTTTAAAGATTAAATTTCTCCTTGTTTATCAGTATCATTTAAAAGACTCAGAATGATTTTTAGCCTTTCTTTTTCCTCTCACTCTTTTGTTTCCTTTCATCTTTCCTACCTAGACTCTGGGACCTAGAAAACCCACCAGAGCCGGGAGATCCCGGAGGACAGAATCTACCATTGACTAGTAGAGTGGGCAAGTGTTTCAAGGAGCAAAGGAATTTGATTTTTTTCATCTCTCTTGAAACCTATATTAAAAGCAAAAATCTAAGCACTTCTGTATTGAAGTTCATATGGTCTTTGCTCAAAACCTTCCAAGAGCTCATTAATGAAAGCCAGCTTCTGCACAAAGGCCTTCAGAATTGCCCAGTATCTAGACTCCTCTAGGACCCCATCACCTACTCCCTACCCATTCTCATTGTTCAGATTCTTCTGGCTGCCCTGCCCTGCCCTGCCCTGCCCTGCCCTGCCCCGCCCTGCCTGAAATCTCTGAGCAGCCTCAATCCTGCAGTCTTTTGTAGCAGTTTTCTCTACTCGCAGTGCTTTCCCACAAGTCAGGACCATGTACCAGTTCCTCTCCCTTGAGTCTTGTTGTCACACTCAGCTCTTAATCTACATTCTTTAACTTTAGAGCATCACCTACCATTTTTCTAAATCTGTTTGTGTGTCCAACTCGTCTTACTAGAAGCTCAAAAAGCTATAAAAAGGCCATGAATTTGTCTGGACTATTCCCTGCCATATCACTATCCTCTGAAACAGAGAAAATGCAGGGTAACTATTTCTTATGTGAATGAATGAGCAAATGAAGGGAAGAAATGAGCAAATTAATATTCTAGGTTTGATAACCAAAGACTCCCTACAGAGCTATTACTGGAATGACTGCATGTTAGGTAAAGAGCAAAATGGTTTTATTGACAGCAGGATATACATAAAGATGTATATTCTGTTTGTCATTTTGAACAAGGCAAGAAAAAAGATTTAGAACTGAAAGTTATTACAATTAAAGATAAATTATTAGAAAATATGGTTAACATTTTATTTTCAGTAAAACAATAAAAAGCAATAGCTCTGTAATATATATCCTCCTTATTTTAGAATATATACATATATATGTATATATATGTTTGTATATACAGAAAGACTAAAAATTATTCTGATCTTTTAAATGATACTGATAAACAAATAAAAATTTTATATATGTATATAATCCAATTTAATCCTCACAACAACCTTATCATGAAAATACCATTATTTTATCCATTGTACAGATAGAAAATTGAGGCACAGAAAATTTAAGTTACTTGCCCCAAATCATAGACTCACATTATGAACTGAAATATACATAATTTTTTCTCATGTTTTGATTTATTACTCAATATTATGTCTAATGATTATGATTTGGTTCTATTTTAAAATATTTTTTCCAGAAGAGTGGCATTCTTGCATCCTTTTATATTCATTATCTCAGAAGCCTGTTTTTAATTTATCCTTTTTGAGTGTCTGAGAAATTATCTTGCATAAATTAACAAATGCATTCAAATACACATGACATGCTACATACTGTTATGCTCGAATACCGGACCCCCAAAAGACCACCAGGGACCAAGATCCATATAAACAGCAAAGAGGTGTTTATTGCGAGCTAGCTAGGTCTTCTGTGCGCACACACAGCAACTGGTGACGCTGACAGGCCCCGAGCCCAGGGTTTGCAGCAGTTTTATAGAATCTTTGGAGAAGGCAGGGACCCCCACATACATCATAGCATCTCTTAGCAAATCATCACACACCATGGGAAAATCAAATGACAACTCTAAAACATGATTAGCACATTCACTGGCCAGAACAATTTGGGTAAGGGTGAGTGGTCAGTACAAAAGGGGTATTCATTTGAACTGATTGGTTTAAACCAAGAGGGGTGTTCATGCTGAACTACAAGGTTTCCCAACACGTTATCAATCACCATAAACTACTGGGAGGGTCATCTGGCATCCCAGGTATTTCCCTGTCTCATGCTGATTGGTGGCTACTAGGAGGTTGCTATGGGTCCCCACCTAGCCTGACTGAGTCAGGGAAACCTGGTGCAGCACATCTCTCCTGTTATTTGTAGGTAAACAACTTAGCAGGGTGGGTATGTGCCTAGGAATGCTCTGTGGGTCTTTCAAGGACAAAGGTCATGTCCCTTCCATGGACAGGCTTTGCTCTGAGGAAGAAGCTGGTTTTTCAATACTTTCTTTGAACTAAGATCTATAATTCAGGATGAAAAAAAATGTTATATCCTATGGCAGTTTTCAGCTAGGTAATTTAAAGCTTTTCTGTTAAAATGTATTTTTGAATTATGTCTCTTCATAAACCTGTTTGGGAACAAGGCTGTGATTGAATAAAGTCTCTCGGAATCATTTACTTTTGCCTTCTCTTTATATCTGATTGATGCTTAAAACTAAGGTCATGTCTGTATTCCTAGTGTAATTGCTAAAATATTTTGTTTAGAGATGTTTTTCTTTTTTTTTTTTTTCTTTTCAGTTTTTTTTTTTTTTTTATTGTTGGTCGTTCAAAACATTACACAGTTCTTAATACATCATCTTTCACAGTTTGATTCAAGTGGGTTATGAACTCCCAACTTTAGGCGCAATGGATAGCGCATTGGACTTCTAGATAGAGATGTTTTTCTAATAATAGCAGGCACTTTCACTTTCAAAAGTGTCCATCATGGGCTGGGATTGTGGCAGAGGTAGAGCACTTGCCTAGCATGCATGAGGCACTGGATTTGAGCCTCAGCACCACATAATTAAAAAATAAAATAAAGGTATTGTGTCAACCAATAACTAAAAAATAAATGTTTAATTTATTTAAACATGTTTAATTTATTTTCATGATGAACACTTTTTTAAAAAGTGTTCATCATGAAAATAAATTTTATGTTCACCTATTTAAAGCAAATATATGAAATTTACAGAAAGTCTAAAAAAATTGAGTATCAGGGTAATTTTTTAGCCAAGAATCCAATATCCACTGAAACCACACTGTAAAAATAGAGTTGACATAAAAGCATATTTTACTTTAAAAAGTCTGTACCTTAGGCTGGGTGCAGTGGCACACACCTGTA
Source organism: Ictidomys tridecemlineatus (assembly GCF_052094955.1). Classification (NCBI taxonomy): domain Eukaryota; kingdom Metazoa; phylum Chordata; class Mammalia; order Rodentia; family Sciuridae; genus Ictidomys; species Ictidomys tridecemlineatus. Next base: position 152,169,172 of record NC_135480.1, on the reverse strand, counting down.
ATCCTAGGGGCTCAAGAGGCAGAGACAGGAGGATTGAGAGTTCAAAGCTAGCCTCAGCAATTTAAAGAGGTGCTAAGCAACTCAGTGAGACCCTGTCTCTAATAAAATACAAAATAACGATAGGAATGTGGCTCAGTGGTTGAGTGCCCCTGAGTTCAACTCTTGGTACACCCCCCACCCAAGAAAAAAAAGTTTGTATCTTAAATATAAAGAAAAGATTAAATGTCCTCAGTAACTTTATTTTCATTATATAAGCAATCAATTAAAATCCAGAAGTGAAAATATACAGGCTTACCAATATGAGAACATTATACCTATACTGTATTTCCACTTGTTTAATAGAAATTCATTCAACGAATCATAAAAACCAATTTAAATTCTTGAAATAATGAATCTTTGCTAGAAAGGAGAAAACCTTTCTTTTTCTAGGTCTTCATTAGATTTCAGAACATGCACACCTGGAAAGCATGGACACCATCGCTGAAATGCTGTGTCCATTTACTGTTTCACCCAATCCATTTAAATGTTAGTCTTTGTTAATGTAAGCCTTAGGCAACTTTGACTAGTACAAAGGTGGAAAAAAAAACAATTTCCAATCAGCCATTGCACCTGCACTGGCACCAAACTCCCTGGGGCCTCCTGGCACTGAAGAAGCACATAGCCAGAATGTCTTGTGTTATTTCTCAGCTTCACTGTGCTGGGATACAAACTCCTGCAACAGCAACACTCAATCTGCAGATTTCACAGGAAGGGTGGGCTCCTTTCTCCTTTTACATGAGAAGAGTCTGTTCATGCAGCTCAGGAGGCTGAGACACTCCTGTTCCCTTTTAGTTCATAACATTTCAAACACAACAGCCAACTCTCCATGAAGCCTGAGATCTACAGCCTACTTCCTGACTTCTCTAGTCTTCATTCAGAGGTTCTAGTTAATAAATGAACACAGAAACACTACTATTTGTATGATTTTATTTTTTATAAAGTTTTAAGTTTTAGAAAAGTGACAAAGGTTTTTATTTTTTCTGTTTGCTAAATATGCTAGTTAAAATGCATTTTGCTGCCACTTTCTCCCCCTCCCCTTCCAGATTCTGATTTAACCATTGCTATAAGTGCTGCCCAGTCTTTAGAATTATGGACTGTTTTCTCAAGACAGTTGAATAACCTCCAAAAATTTCATCACGGCCCTCTTGAAGCCTCCAGGAAGGCTGCTAAAACTACCATTCCTTTCCCTGGTATATAACTTTGCTCTTCATTCTGTTTATTTGCTGGGGTCTTCTCTTCCAAAATATATTGCTACATGTTCTGGGGAGGTCTGGCACCTTTGCCTCAGTGCCACACCTCGTTGGCTCATGTGGGGCAGATTAGCAGTGATAACAACCCTAAGTGATAAATTTCCACATGGTGTCTGAATCCACAGGTGCTTGCCAAAAGCTCATGCATTTCATGCTAGTCACTTACAGGCAGAAACTCTAGAAGGTGCTTGGCATTACAAACATATTTTGGAAGTTATCAGTGAAACTACTCTTAGTAACACCAAGTAGAGTCCATGTACTCCAATTCCATCTAAGCTCAGCATACAGACACTCAAATTGCCTCTTTTTTAGCTAGAAATATAATTTTTTTCCCTGAGAATTTTCTTATAAGGTAAGAGGGCCACAATGATCTTTCAAAATCCCCTAAAGTAGATGTCTCAGAAGCTCATAGATATATATGCAAAGGAGCCACCTGGCGGTGGTCTTACTTGTTTTATGAAACAGCATATTTTAAAAGATCATAGAATTAGAATCATGGATAGGCTCAAATTATACCTCAGCCATTTATCTTCAGTGTATCTCTGGAATACCACTTTAAAAACAGGGTTGTATCTTCAAATGAAACATTGAAAAAAAAAACAATCATTCCAAAGTTAAGTAGACTAAGTGACTTTGTGTATATATATTTGTTCCCTCACCCGACATACTGAGATAATCATTCTTCTTGCCTATATTCACTTTGACTATGGTGGTCAAGTCTGGGTATCCACACACTTCACAAAGCCACACTACAGAGTCACTCGAAGGCCTGCAGGGTGAAATATGTGCTCATTAAAAGAATCAGTAGCCTGACTTCACTTGCTTACCTGCAAATCTACATGAAATGATTGGTTTGTTGTGATTAGTGACCTAGGTCAGGCTTAAAGCAGACAGAATCTACAAGCATTTTAAGTTACTTGTATAAAGTGTTTTGTACTTTGCTTTCTTCTCATTTATCTGACATTCCAGTGGTTTATCTTACTCTCTGGGACTATATCTGAAGGCTGTTCATCAAAGAGAGAGGAAAAATGAATATCCTAGGGGGAAAATTGCAGAGAATAAATGTTTGACTGAAACCTTTGGCTATCTTCAAAATGCCTGTGAGTCCAAATGAAAATGGGTGGAAATGCCAAACAATTTTAAAGGCTTTGAGACAAGTGGATGCTTGTTAAATGAAGACAGACCACATGGGTTCATAATTCTTTTTTATGTTGATATTATGTCTACACTGTGGCATTATGTTGGAAGAACTGTGGTTTGTTCCACCTATAAAATTGCTAGAATCAGGAAATAAAGTTCCTATCACCCAGAGAGCACCCAAGAGAAAAGTAGATATATTTCAAAATGTGAAACACTGTATCTAGAAAAATGATATAGTGAATAGATGTGTGATCTGTAAGTTGTGATGGATACTATAAACAACTTTTAAAACAATTTGAAAGTTTCAAATGCACTATTGTTTGAAGAGGATTTTGTTTTAAGATCTCATCCAATGTGCATTTTTTTCCCAACAGTTGTCAAAAAAAATCACTAAAAATGTGAAAGCAGAGAGTGAAACATGAAAAAATTAGTGATGAAGAAATTCATCAAAATGAAAAGTCCCAGGAGTTCTCTTTAACAGTGGAGGAGCTCATTTTATTACACAGAACTGGCAAATAACTGACATCTACAAGTTACAAGAAATAGAAACAACTAGGGCAAAAAATTGAATCAATTTAAAAATGCCAAGGAATCTACTTATTTGTTTTCTAGGAGTTAGCATAATTAGTAAAGTTTTTACAAGTGCCAAAACCCTGAAAGGAATGTATTTTATGAGATAAATGCAAACAATATGGATTCTGACTGGAAAAATTCAGAGTCATCCTCAACATACCAGGTGATCAGTGTTGGATTCATACACAGATGGCGTTTCCACACTGAATGATCTCCTGGGATAGGGTCATTGGTCCACAGAAATGATGGTCATTTTTTTTCAAATATCTACTTTCAACATGAAACTTTTCATAGCCAAGGTAAGCTGGACACAAAATCCTACTATACGCACTGCAATAAATTAAAAATCTAGATAAAACTAGGCTTAGTTAATTTACCTTTTAACGTATACATAAAAACACACAAAAAATGCACATATTTCATGCCAATTAGAGTAATGACCTTGGTCAAGTAAAACAATGACATACATTTTATTTTTTATAAAACATACATTATGTGTCTATGAGCAAAACACAGTGTATGTAAAATGTTGGTACTTCCCTAGTTTGAATTCACAGCAATTAGTAGTATAATGTGCTTATTTGCCAAGTATATATTTTTATACTTACTAGGATTCATGTATGTGTGAGCAAGGCCTCCTGATTAGTTCTAGTTTATACAAAAGAGTGAAATATCACTTCTGAGAAAAGCTTTTAATTGCTGCTGTGGAAACAGTCTCTGCTCTCTTCTTTTTAGAACAATGACTGTCCAAGATTCAAGGTAGTATCTATTTTTCAGTCTTGGTACTTGAGTGACCATGATAATCTGAACACCATTTCTATCTGACTATGAAATTATAGCATAAGGGAGAAGTAAATACTTATTAGAGCTTTATGCCTGATTGTTGCTGTAGCATAACTTTAGTCTATTCTGGCTAAAAAATATGTTTTAGATACCTCTTCAAATTTTTACAAATATTGTAAGCTTTGCTCATAGACACATAATGACAACTAAACTTACCTTAATCTGGATTTTTAATTTACTCTACTGCCTATAGTAAGATTTGATACACACACAGCCAGAAATGCCCGGTGGTATAGAAAAACTTAAATTAATTTTTGTGTCCTTCTCTCCCTTTCCACCTTCAGCATAGACTTAACTCCTTTAAATCAGAGACCTATTATGACTTGATCCCCCCCAAATTTGTTACCCGTATGTGAAGAAATCTGAACTTTCCAGTGACATCATTGAGATTCTATTCCTCAAAATAGTAGTGGTACCTTTTCTAGATTGTGCACGTTCAGATTGGCAGTTTGCCATTTTCATCCCATTTCCTGAAAATCGGGATCAGCTTGTGAAAAGCTCACAAACAATATTTTAAATGCCCTGTTCAGAGCATCACATGAAGATTTGCATAGTTCATTAAAGAAGAAAGAAAGTTTAAAGTTAGTGTATACTATTCACAAACATCTGTCCATGTCCCACCAGAAATAACATTATGTCCAAGAAAAGTAACTTTAATAAAGATAGATACAATTTGGCTTGGAAAAATAAGAAAATGAAATAAAATAAAATAGCACTGACTAGCTCAACTTATCTGTCTTAGCACACAAGACCAGTGATCTTCACTAACTTTTTCTTTATCCTATTCAAATAGGAGGCACTGCCATGTTTAGAAACTCCTGAATGTTTTAAGTAATACATTGTTAAAGTCAAATGATATGGCCAAGAGAAAATTGTCAAATCAGATATTATCAGTCTTTATAAAAATACCTACATTCATTTACAAAGAAGTTATATCTGCCAAGGTGGCCTGTCTGTATCAATGTCAGGGTTGTCTCTTCTACTGGGAGACTGAGGAAGTCTCTCAAAATTAGGGGTGTTTTCTTCTACATCAGTCCATCTTTGGAGACATTTTATTGATAAAATGATCCTTCTCCAAAAAAAAAATCATGTGAACTAACTACACAGCCCAGCAAAAAATAAAACAAAATTGTGTACCTTTACAAAACTTAATAAAAAATAATACTTCAATTGAAAAGTGCACACACTTCCTTTCCATCTCCAGGTCCTTCTGCTTCCTGTGCCTGGTCTGTTTTAGCATTTTTATTTTCTGCAAGGTTATTCTCATCCTTACCAGCTTTTTCCTTTTTTCTCTCTGGGTACCTTCTCCCTTGCTTTTCAGGGGCATTTTAGGCTTGAGTTTAGATTCTGGGGAACAGGGTTAGCAGACAACTGTGAGAATCTCCTTGTATTTGTCCTACACTTTGTTCCATCTCCTCCAGCATCCTCTTTACCTTTTTCTGGGGCCTGATGGCCTCAGTTGCAGGAGGTAGACTTAGAATGTGGGGATGCAGCAGTGAACAGGATTGGCTCAAGCTGTTCCTGTCTCCTCCTCCTCTCCAAGACTTCCAAGGGTATTACATAGTCAACTTGTATGTCCAAGGTACACCTTCTGCCATCTGTTTCTTTACTTTATGCTCAGAACTAAAATAAGAATATTAAATATTTATCAAATGCTTAATGTGTATAGAGCAATGGCTTTGGTTCATTAGGAAACACAAGGAAAATTAGGGCATTTTCCTTATCTTCAGGGAGTGTGAAATCTAATTGGAGAATCACTCCAGAAGAGTATGGAAGTTATATAATAAAACAAAGTCTGAAAAAAAGCCAAATAACATAAACGCAAAATTAGTATTACATAAAAAAATTATTTTGACCTAAAAATACAGTTCCCACTTTCAAGAAATACAGAAATACAGTCTGGGGATGAATTGGACAGGGAATATATTCATCTATTAGAAGGACCTCATTGCATAATAACTTCTAAGCATGTTTCTATTTCAAGTGAAGAGGTACATTGTTCTTTTCTCTCTTTTTAAATGGTTTTATTTCCCAGCATGGTGGCACTTCCCAGGGATATGGGAGTCTGAGGCAGGAGGGTTGAAAGTTTAAGGCCAGCCTCAGCAACTTAGAAAGGCTCTAAGCAATTAAGCGAGACCTGTCTCTGAATAAAAAAATAAAAAAGGGCTGGGGATGTGGCTCAGTGGTTAAGCACACCTAGGTTTGGTCCCTTAAAACCCCCCTCAAAAATGGTTTTATTGAGTCAGAATTGAGGAACAATGAACTGCCCATATTTATTGTATATAACTTCATGACTTTGGACTTATGGATACATTCATGAAATTATCCCCACAATCTAGGTACCTTGTTGTTTGTAAAACTTATAGTAAAGTTACTCTTTAAGAAATTTTAAGCATTATTGAGACTCCCTCAAAATAAAAATTAAAAGTGTTGGGGACTGTAGATCCATGATATAGCAACCCTTGGATTCAATCTGTAGTGCCACAAGAAAAAAAGAAAGAAAGAAAGGAAGGAAGGAAGGAAGGAAGGAAGGAAGGAAGGAAGGAAGGAAGAAAGGAAGGAAGAAAAATTTTAAGATGCAATACAGTATGGTTAGCCATAGACACTGTATTGTGTAGCAGATCTCTAAAATTGAATTCACTTGCTAAAGTAAAACCTGTACTTATTGAAAAATTCCAAATTTCTTACTCTCTGCTTTCCCCCAACCCTGCCCAGTCTCTAGCAACTACCATTCTATTATCTGCTTCCATAAATTTGATTAAATACCTCAGATAAGTGAAAGCAGACTGTATTTGTTCTTTGATAACTGGCTTATTTCACCTACTATCATTTCTTCTGGGTTCATCCATATTATTACAGTTGACAAGATCTCCTTCCTTTTAAGATTGAATAATATATTCCATTGTTTGAATGTAACATATTTTCATTATCCATTTATCTGTTGGCTGATATTTAGGTTGCTTCCATATCACAATTTCCCTAAAATAGAGAAAAAGATCTCCAGATTTCTATATAGGAAAAAGGAAATATCCAAAGTCATTCCAGTATAGACATCTGCCCCCCACAAGGAGGAGTGAAGAGGACAGAGAACCATTTGTGAAGTTCCTTTTAGAGGTGTAAGTTCAGTAAAATATTAAGACCCAATCAGATGACTGCTGAATACTTTCCTTCTTCCACACACTTTACCAACACAGCACTCACAGCATATTTAGAGAATTTTTTAAACCATTATCTCATGTCAAGCTATCAGCAAAAGATTACATATTTAGTGCCATACTAAAAGGCAAGATAATATAAAAATTCAAAGAAATCATTAAAACCAGACATAGAAAGGATATTGGAATTTTCAGATGGAGAATTTAAAATAACAATTAGCGCTGAAGTTTCTAAAAAATAAAGAAAATAACATATAAGAACAGTTGGGTGAAATAAGCAGAGATATGACAATTCTGCAGAATCGTCAAACCAAAAGAAGTGTCAGAAGCTGGGCCTAGAGACAAACACCTGTAATTCCAGAAATTGAAAGAGTAAGGCAGAAGGATCACAAGTTAGATGCCAGCCCGGGAAACAGTGAGACCCTGCCTCAAAATAAAAATTGTAAAAACAGCTGTGTGCCTAGCATGGAAAAAAAGAAAAAAAAGATGTAAGGAAAAAATGCTAGATATTTAAAAAATATAATATTATCAAAATGAAGAATGTCCTGAAGGGTTTATTAGTGAACCATAGAGAGTTGAGAAAAAACTGAAATGCCAAATAATATCCAAGGACTAGAAGGATTGTAGAACCAAATAATAATAATAATAATAATAATAATAATAATAATAATAATAATAAATGTAAAATGGGTATCCAGAAGGAAAATAAAGAAAGACGCAAGCATAAGCAATATTTGAGAGAACAATGACTGAAAACCTTTCCAAATTAGTGTTAGATACCAAACCAAAAATCTGGGAAGCTCAGAGAATATCAAAGAGAAGGAATGTCAAAAAACTACATATTTGCATATTATTTTCATACTATAGAAAATCAAAGACAAAGGGGAAAGCCCTCAACTTACTTATAAAGGAATGAAGTTTAGAATTCCCTAACTTCTCCTCAGGGACCATGGAAGTAAGAAGAGAGTAAAATAGTCAAAGTATTGAGAGAAAATAACATCAATCTAGAATTCTATAGCCTGCAAAAATATTCTTCAGAAAGAAGTGAAAATGTTTTTTCAAACAAAAATTAATGTAATTTGTTGTGGGTAGAGTCACCTTATAAGAAATGTTAAAAGTTTATTAAAAAAAAAAAGGAAAATAACTATAGGTCATAAGCATATATCTCTACAAAGAAAGGAAGAATGTTGAAGAAATAAGTTAAGGTAAAATATAAAAACTTTTTCTTTTTTAATCTTAATTGATTTAACATGAATTAGTTCAAAATATTAATATCAATAATGTATTCAATTAGGTATGCTTATGAATATTATATTATATATGCTTATTATGGCTACATATGTTTATATTTAAGTCAAATGAATGATAGGAGTGATACAAAGGATGGGAGGAATGAATTAGGATTATTTGTTATTATAAGGTGCCCACACTTCTGTGAAGACAGTGTTATTTAAAAGTGAGCTTGGATTAATTATAAATGTATATGACAAACTGTATGATAATCAATAGAATTGTTTAGAAATGTAATTGTTTTACTAAGAAAGGAGATAAAATGGAATCATATAAAATACAAAATAAAAATCATAATATGCAGAAGAAAGTTGAAAGATAAAAATAGAAACAAAGAACAAGGGCAACAAATAGAACATAGTATACTGTAATACATTATTATAACACAAGCATTTGATTAAACAGTAAATGTTGTTGTCAATAAAAAACCAACTTTAAATATGAAAACACAGAGATTGAAAGTCAGTGGATAAAGAAAAATATGCCATGCTAGTACACAACAAAAGAAAGCAGAGAAAGCATATTAATTTCAGACAATAGACTGGAAGGCAATGCACAAGTAGAATTTGGAATTAGAAACATAATACATTTGCATCCCCCAATATATGTAGATATAAATCCAACAATATATGTGAGGTCAATATGAGAAAGATTACAATACTATGGTGAAAGAAATCAAACAAAGATACAAAATTGTAAATATGTCAGTTCTTCCCAACTTGATTGATAGATTCAATATAATTCATCAAATTCCCAACATGTTATTTTGTGGATATTGACAAACTGATTTTAAAGTTTAGATGGAAATACAAGGAATAAGAATAGCCAACAAAGTTTCATGGAAGAACAGTCTTAGTACTGTCCCTACCCAATATCTACATAAAACTACAGTAATCAAGACTGTTCTATGGTTATAGCCAAAGAACAAATAGATTAATTGTACAGAATAGAGAGCCAAGAAATAGATAAGCACACCTGTACTCAACTGTTTTTTGATAAAGATGTCATAACTAAAAGTCATTATCATACTGAAGGTTGTCTAGCACCATTTGTTGAAGAAAGTTAGCTATGTTGCTGGAACAAATGAGCATACATGTGCAAGAGAGAGAAAGAGAGAGAGAGAGAGAGAGAGAGAGAGAGAGAGAGAAAATGAATCTAAGTAATGACCTTATACTTCTCACAAAAACAAATTCAAAATAGCTTATAAACCTAAATGTAAAACTGAAAAATTGATGGAAGATAAACTTGGAGAAAAAAAAAAAGCCCTTCTAGAGGGCTTTGGACATATTGATGATTTCTTAGATATAATACCAAAGGCATTATCTATGAGAATAATGATTGGTAGTCTTGATGTCATTAAAATTAAAAACTTCTGTATTGCAAAATACAATGTCAAGAGAATGAGATGACAAGTCACAGACTGAGGGAAAATGTTCTCGAAAGACACACTTTATCAAGCAAAGTTATTCAAAATATAAAAATAACTCTTAAAAATCAAAATAAGATAAGATCAAGGTGTGGTGGTGCACACCTACAACCTCAGAGACTCAGAAAGCTGAGGTAGGGAGATTGCAAATTCCAGGTCTGTATCAGCATCTTAGCAAGGCCCTCAGCAACTTAGGGAGACCCTGGATCAAAATAAAAAGTAGAAGAAAAGAGCTGAAGTTGGAGGTCAGTGGTTAAGCTTCCCTGGGTTTAATCCCTGCTACAAAAAAAAAAAAAGAAAAAAGAAAAAAGAAAATAAACAAATTAATAAATGGGACAAAGACCTTAAGAGACATCCGAGAAAAGAAGATATACAGATGGCAAATAAGCATATAAAAAGATGCTTCACTATGTCATCAGCAAAATGCAAATTGAACAACTGTGAGATGCATACTTTTTACAATGTCCAGAATCTAGAACACTGACAACACCAAATGCTGGTGAGGGTGTGAAACCAAAAGAGTCCTTATTCATTACTAGGGCAAATGCAAAATGCTTCTTGGAAAGAAAGTTTGGCAGTTTCTTATAAAGCTAAACATACTCTTACCATATGATATAGTAACCATACTATATCATATTTATCCAAATGAATTGAAAACTTATGTTCACAGAAAAACTGGCATATGGATACTATAGCATCACGACTCATAATTGTTGAACTGGAAACAACCAAGATGTCCTTCAGTGGGTTAACAGATAAATGATATATCCAGACAATGAATATTATTCAACACTATAAAAAGCTATCAAGCCATGAAAAGACATGGAGGAAACCTAAATGCATTGAAAGAAGCCAATTTTAAAAGGCTATGTACTTTCCATTCCAACTAGAAGAACTTCTACAAATGGCAAAACTACACAGATGGTAAAAAGATCAATGATTACCAGGAATTGAATATGGACACAATGAATGAATAGGGAAAGCATAGAAGAATTTGAGGGCAATGACCTATGTATGATATCATAATGGCAATACTGTCATCATACATTTGTCCAACCCCATAGAATGCACAACACCAAAAGTGAAATTTAGTATGAACTGTGAACTTTGGTGACTATGTTATGTCAGTGTAGGTTTGACAATGATAGCAAACAGACCACTCTGGTCTAAAGGAGGTTGAGAATATGTGGGGACAGAGCATATATGGGAAATTTTGTACTTTTCTCTCAATTTTTCTGTGAACCTAAAGCTCCTATTTTTTTTATTTGTACATAACAATTATACATAATAGCAGGATTCATTGTGACATATTCATGTAAGTACATAATATAATTTGAAGACTTTCATTTCCCATTATGTGCCTTTGACTTCTCCTCCCTCCTCCTAATGCCTTTCATTTTCTCTCCTGATTTCCCTTCTATTTTCATGAGAGATCTCTCTTTTTACCTTTCACAATTCCATATGTGAGAGAAAACATATGATCCTTGACTTTCTGAGTCTGGTTTGTTTCACTTAACATGATGCTCTCCAGTTTTGTCTAGTATTTCTGCAAATGACATAATTTGATTCTTGTTCTTGGCTGAATAAAACCATTATGTATATGTGCCACATTATCTTTATCCATTCATCTGTTGAAAAACTAGAGTAGTACCATAACTTAGCTATTGTGAATTACACTGCTGTAACCGTGTGTATGCATGTATATTTAATTAAGACTGACTTATTTGGGGTAAATACTAGGGAGTAGTATAGCTAGATCTTATGGCAAGTCCATTCCTATTCTTTTGAGGGGCCTCCATACTGGTTTCCACAGTGGTTGTACTTATCTACAACCACGTTGCCACCAACAGTGTATAAGTTTACCTTTTCCCTCATATTCTTGTCAGCATTTGGTGGTATTTGTATTCTTAATGATTGCCATTTTAACTGGATTGAAATTTCAGTGTAGATTTGATTTGTATTGCTGTGATTGCTAAAGATGTTGAACATTATTTATGCATTGATTGGCCATTTGTACTACTTCTTTTGAGAAATATCTCTTTTTTTTAGTGCTTTGGCCATTTATTGATTGAGTTCTTTGTTTCTTGTTTTGTTTGTTTTGTTTGTTGTTGTTTGGATGTTAAATTTAAGTTCTTCACATATTCTGCATATTAATTCTCAATTGGAGGAGTAACTGTCAAAAATTTTCTATCATTCTATATGTTCTGTTTTTAGACTCTTGTTTGCCTTACATGCAAAAGCTTTTTAATTTTATATCATACCATTTATTAATTTTTGAAATTATTTCCTGAGCTTTAGGAATACTATAGAAGAAGTTCTTGCATAATTGGAATTTCTCTGATGTTTTCTTCTAGCAGTTTCTAGTCTTATTTCTAGGTCTTTGATCTAATTTGAGTTAACTTTTGTGCAAAGTGAGAAATAAGGGTCTAGCTTCATTCTTCTCCTGATGTATACACAGTGTTCCCACCACCGCTTGTTTAAAAGGCTGCCTTTTCTTCATAGTATCTGGCATAAAAAATATGCTTGTATACCAATGGAATGCAAGTCAAAGATCCAAACTCACACACATAAACATCCCATCCTTGACAAAGACACTAAAATTTCTCTCAAAATAGTTGTTTTAGTCAGCATTTTCACTGCTGCAACCAAAAGACCTGACCAGCACAGTTATAGAGGAGGAAAAGTTTATTGGGGGTTCATGGTTTCAGAGATCTCAACCCATAGACAGCCAGCTCCATTTTCAGGGCTTGAGGTGAGGCAGAATATCATGACAGAAAAGTATGGCAGAGAAAGACAGCTCACATGATGATCAGAAAACAGAGATAGATAGATAGATAGATAGATAGATAGATAGATAGATAGATAGATAGATAGATAGATAGATAGATATCTTCACTTGCCAGATACAAATATATACCCCAAAGCCATGCCCTCAATGCTCCACCTCCTCCAGCCACACCCCACATGCCTTCAGCCACCACTCAGTTAATCCTTTTAGGTGATTAATTCATTGATTGGATTAAACTCTCATAGCCAGATTGTTTCTCCTCTAAACTTTCTTGCATTGTCTAATGCATGAGCTTTTGGGGGACATCTCACATTCAAGCCACAACAGTAGTCAAAAATGAAAAAAAACAAGAAATATCTAAAACAAATTCACTCCTTTTTTGGAGGTTAAAATATTATTTTATAAATTGTGCCTAATAGGCACCAACCCCCCACCAACTACCTCTTTCACTTTATACAGTTAAATTCACTACCACAATTTATTCTTTCTTTCTGCCCAAATATTTTTCCATTTAACTGGTAACTGTTAAAAATGTTAACACATTACTTAAGGATTTTGTATAATTGTCAATACCAAAGACCCTATAGAGTCATATAGTTTGAAGTCAGATCCTAGATCCACTTATGTGACCATAAGCAAACACCTTCGTCTGTCTGAAACTGTCTTGCCTAGTTAAAATAGTAGGATTAATAATAGTGCTAAACTTATGAACCAGCATATATAAAATGAGATGATGTGTGTGGATTACTTAGCACATAGTAAGTACTCAAAAAATTAAAATTATCATCATTTTGTCCTAATCCCCACTAGCTGACAAATACTAACATTTTAATATAAAGTGCTTGATAAAAATGATTTGCTGACAGTCCCACAAAAAATGTATATTGTGGCACTTCTCAGAAAAAAAAATTATTGTTCAAGATAAATTTTGTTCATAGAAATTTTCTACTTTCTTCTTATATGTTCTTATTTCACTGACTACCTTGATTATAGAACACCATATGTGTACATGATTAGTTTATATAATTTTATTAGTTTTTTGAGCTACTTCATGTTCATGTTTTAAAATTGTTTTATTTTCATGTTGGCATAGCAACCTAAATTTTCTGGCTAAATTCTTTGACCTTCATAGTGATGATTTTTTGAAAAAAAAAATCTACAGTTTCTATAGACAAAAGACTATTTTTTAAAATTTTCCATATTGAGTTATTTGTAATATCTACAAATAACTGTCTGTACACAGTGTAGCATCACACCCTATATGCATTGTTCTGAAATTTGGCCTCCTTGCCCAATTTTGGGGGGAATTTTCTCAGTGTCCATTGACATGAGATTTCCAGGATAGTAACTGACACTGAACAATGTCTATTCTCCAATTTAATTTCTGTGTTTAACTTGGTGTTTCATTAGTGCTCACCTTTTTTTCCACACTAAGACTGTGAGCAAAATGTTATACTATTTTATAATGAGATACCCAAGGGTTTCTATTTTAGACTCACTGTCCTATTAAAAGCTCTTGAACATGACTCTATTAATGTTTTCTTCTTTTTAAGACTAGATTAATTTTCAAGACATATACTGGTTCACTTTATCTCTTAAAGATCTTTATTAGAATATAGAAAAAATTTTTATTATTTTATTAAATGTCAATTTCTGTAGGATATCAGTAATTAAATACCTGCCATTAAGTTTCTTTCAAACTGAATTAATTGGTTTGGGCTCATAGGTGAAATGTAATTTATAGTCATCTACACTATGTAGGTCAATATACTTTATGAAATAATTGGATACATACTGTTATTTAAAGACAATTTGATTAATAAAGGAAAGTTTAGTTTTTAGTAATCCTAGATAATGTTATCTGTGTCTGAAGTCTAATTTTACAGGAGGGTGAAACTTGGGTGACTCAAACCTTAATAATTCCTCCTATGATAGCCGGTATCCAGCCATGTGATTGCTCAGAAGAAATTAATCTCCCTATCTTATACATTATAGTAGAAAAAGGAATTTGAATGAAGACTTTTTTTTCAATCTTGTGAACCAAATATTATTCAAAAGGTCTCAACACTGAAATATATAACATAATAAAAGGAATCACAGTATAATAAAATATCTTTGAGCAATTTCTCTTTCCTTATACTTTATATTTTGAAAATTAGTTGATATCACCATTTCTCAATCCCCAAATTTTTATTGTGATAAAATAGACATAATATAAAATATATCATTTTAACCATTTTTGAACTATACAATTAATTGACATTGAGTAGTTTTAAGTTGTTGTGCAACCATTATCACTATCTGTCTCTAGAACTTTGTCATCATTTAAAATTGAAACCCTAATTACATAATAACTATCATCCTTATACATTGGTGAACACCATTCTACTTTCTTTCTCCATGAATCTGACAATTCTGTATATTTTTTTTAATTTTTAAAAATTTATTTAATTAAGTATATATGACAGTAAAATGGATTTTGATTCATTGTACACAACTGAAGCACAACTTTTCATTTCTCTGGCTGTACACAGTGTAGCATCACACCCTATATGCAGTCTTACATGTATCTGGAGTAATGATGTCCATCTCATTCCGCCATCTTTTCTGCCCCCATGCACCCACCCCACCCTTCCTCTCCTTTGCCCAATCAAAGTTCCTCCATTTTTTCCCATGCCTTCCCCCTTCCCATTTTGGATCAGCATCCACTTATCAGAGAGAAAATTTGGCCCTTAGATTTTTGGCATTGGCTTACATTACCTAGCATAATATTCTCCAACTCCATCCTTTTGCCAGCAAATTCCATAATTTTATTCTCTTTTAATGCTGAGTAATATTTCATTGTGAATATATACCACAGTTTCTTTATCCATTCATTTATTGAAGGGCATCTAGGTTGGTTCCACAGTTTAGCTATTGTGAATTGAGCTGCTATGGACATAGATGTGGCTGCATATCTAGTACGCTGATTTTAAGTCTTTTGGGTATAGACTGAGGAGTGAGATAGCTGGTTCAAATAGTAGTTTCATTCCTAAGGAATCTCCATGCTGCTTTCCAGATTGGTTGCACCAATTTGCAGTCCTACCTATGAGTGTGCCTTTTCCCTCATATTCTCGCCAACGCTTATTGTTTGTATTCTTGATAACTGCCATTCTGAATGGCATGAGATGAAATCTTAGTTTTGATTTGCATTTCTCTAATTACTGGAGATATTGAATATTTTTTTCATCTATTTGTTGATCACTTGTATATTTTCTGAGAAGTGTCTTTATATATCCTGGAGATTAGTGCTCTATCTGATGTGTGTGTGGTAAAGATATTCTCCTACTCTGTAGGTTCTCTCTTCACACCACTGATGATTTGTTTTGCTTAGAAGAAGCCTTTTAGTTTGAATCCATCCCATTTATTGATTCTTGGTTTTAATTATTGAGCTTTACTTGTTTATTTACTTGTTAAGGAAGTCAGGGCCAAATTGGACATCATGAAGATTTGGGCCTACTTTTTCCTCTATTAGGCACAGGGTCTCTGGACTATTTTGAGTTGAGTTTTGTGCATGGTGAGACATAACGGTTTAGTTTCATTTTGCTATATATGGATTTCCAGATGTATAACACCATCTACTGAAGAGGTTATCTTTTCTCCAATGTATGTTTTTGGCACCTTTGTCTAGTATGAGGTAACTATTTTTTTGTGGGTTTCTCTCAGGGTCTTCTATTCTGTTGCATTGGTCTACAAGTCTATTTTGTTGCCAGTGTCATGCCATTTTTGTTACTGTTGTTTTGTAGTATAGTTTAAGATCTGGTATGCCTCCTGCTTCACTTTTCTTGCTAAGGATTGCTTTGGCTATTCTGGGTCTCTTATTTTTCCAAATGAATTTCATGATGGCTTTCTCTATTTCTATAAGGAGTTACATTGGGATTTTAATTGGAATCACATTGAATCTGTACAGCACTTTGGGTAGTATTGCCATTTTGACAATAGGATTAATTTTTGCCTATCCAGAAGCATGGGAGATCTTTATCATCTAAAGTCTTCTTCGCTTTCTTTCTTTAGTGTTCTGCAGTTTTCATTGTAGAGGTCTTTTATCTCTTTCATTAGATTGATTTCCATATATTTTATTTATTTTTTGAAGCTATTGTCAATGGGGTAGTTTCCCTAATTTCTCCTTCAGAGGCTTCTTCACTAGTATATAGAAATGCATTTGTTTTATGGGTATTGATTTTATATCCTGCTACTTTGCTGAATTCATTAGTTCTAGAAGTTTTCTGGTAGAACTTTTTGAATCCTCTAAGTATAGAATCATGTTGTCAGCAAATAATGATAGTTTGAGTTCTTCTTTTCCTATCCATATCCCTTTAATTTATTTCATTTTTCTAATTGATCTGGCTAGAGTTTCAAGGACTATGGTGAATAGAAGTGGTAAAATAGGGCATCCCTTGTCTTGTTCCAGTTTTTAGAGGGAATGCATCTAATTTTTCGCCATTAAAATGATGTTAGCCTTGGGTTTAGTATAGATAGTTTTTACATTATTGAGGTATGTGCCTACTATTCCTAGTTTTTCCTAGTGTTATGAACATGAAACAATGCTATATTTTGTTAAATTTTTTCTCTACATCAATTGATATAATCATATGATTTTTATCTTTAAGTCTATTTGTGTGATGAATTATATTTATTGATTTCTGTATATTGAACCAATCTTGCATCCCTGGAATGAAATCCACTTGATCATGGTGCACTATTTTTTTAATATGTTTTTTATGTGATTTGCCAGAAATTTATTGAGAATTTTTGCATCAATGTTCGCCAGGGATATTGGTCTGAAATTTTCTTTCCTTGATGTGTCTCTGCCTGGTTTTGGTATCAGTATAATAGTACCTTTGTAGAATGAGTTTGGAGGGTTTTTTTTTTCTATTCTATTTCATGAAATAATTTAAGGAGTATTAGTATTAATTATTCTTTGTAGGTCTTGTAGAACTCAGCTGTGAATCTGTCTGGTTCTGGGCTTTTCTTGGTTGGTAAGCTTTTAATAGCATCTTCTATTTCTTTACTTGAAACTGACCTGTTTAAATTGTGTATGTCCTCAGGACTTAGTTTGGGTTGATCATATGCCTCTAGAAATTTGTTGGTGTCTTTTAGGTTTTCTATTTTACTGGAGTATGATTTTTAAAAATAGTTTCTGATTGTCTTCTGCATTTCAATAGTGTCTGTGGTGATATTCCCTTTTTCATTGAAAATTTTAATAATTTGAGTTTTATCCTTCCTTCTTTTCATTAAAGTAACTAAGGGTTTCTCAATTTTATTTATTTTTTCAAAGAACCTTTTCTTTTGTCAATTTTTTGATTTATTTCTTCAGTTTCAATTTCATTGGTATCTGCCCTCATTTTAATTATTTCCTATCTTCTGCTACTTTTTTGTTGGTTTGTTCTTTTTTTCCTAGGGCTTTGAACTGTAATGTCAGGTCGTTTATTTGTTGACTTTTTCTTCTTTTAATGAATGTACTTCTTGCAATGAACTTTCCTCTTAGCACCGACTTCATAGTGTCCCAGAGATTTTGATAAGTAGTATCAGAGTTCTCATTTACCTCTAAGTAATTTTTAAATCTCCTCCCTGATATCTCCTGTTATCCATGTGTATTATTGAATCTCCAGGTGTTGTAGTAACTTCTCTTTTTAATTGTATCATTGATTGCTAATTTTATTCCATTATGGTCAGAATGCAGGGTAGTATCTCTATTGTTTTGTGAGTTTGCTAATACTTGCTTTGTGGTATAACATATGGTCTATTGGAGATGGATCCATGTGCTGCTAAGAAGAAAGTCTATTCACTCAATGATGGATGGAATATTCTATATATGTTTTTTTAAGTCTAAATTATTGATTGTATTATTGAGTTCTATAGTTTCTTTGTTTTCTTTTATTTTGGAAGATTGAGTGGTGAAAGAGGTGCATTAACATCACCCAAAATTACTGCATTGTGGTCTATTTTGTTCTTGTATTTGAGAAGGATATGTTTGACATACCTAGATGCCCCATTGTTTGAGGCATAGATATTTATGATTGTTATGTCTTATTGATGTATGAATCCCTTATGCAGTATGAAATGTCCTTCTTTATCCCTTTTTACTAGCTTTGGTTTGAAGTACACTTTATCTGATAGAGGATGGAAAACTCTGCTTATTTAAGAGGTTCACATGAGTGGTACATTTTTTTCCACCCTTTCACCTTCAGTCTTTTCCTATGAGATGAGTATCTTGAAGGCAACATATTGTTGGGTCCTTTTTATTTTAAGCCCAATCTGTCAGTCTATGTCTTTTAATTAATGAGTTTATGCCACTCAAATTCAGGGTTAT
Organism: Ictidomys tridecemlineatus; assembly: GCF_052094955.1. Lineage (NCBI taxonomy): Eukaryota > Metazoa > Chordata > Mammalia > Rodentia > Sciuridae > Ictidomys > Ictidomys tridecemlineatus. The sequence goes on along the minus strand of NC_135480.1, from coordinate 152,150,316 downwards.
TATTTAAATATTATTTGTATTCCTGGACATTTTGGGTTATTTTGGGGGTTTTTAACTTAAAGTTGGTTTTTCCATTGATTAGCCTTTTTCTTTAGTATAGTTCCTCCCTTTGCTGATTTTCATTGCTGTTTTTCATTTCCTCTGGAATATTTTGCTGAGGATGCATTGTAGTGCAGACTTTCTCACAGTGAATTCTTTTAAATTTTGTTTATCATGAAAGGTTTTTATTTTGTCCTCAAATCTGAAGCTTAATTTTGCTGTTTATAAGATTTTTATTTGGCATCCACTTTCTTTCAGAGCTTTGTATATGTTGCTCCAGGATCTGCTGGCTTTAAGGGTCTGGGTTGAAAAACTTGCTGAGATACTACTTGGTCTCCCCCTATATGTGATCTAATTCCTCTCTCTTGCAGCCTTTAAGATTCTGCATGCTAGGCATTTTCATTATAATGTGCCTTGGTGTAGATCTGTTATAATTTTGTACATTTGGTGTTCTGTAAGCCTCTTGTATTTGATTTTCCAATATTCCTCATGTTTGGAATATTTTCTTCTATTATTGCATTGGAGGGATTGTGCATTCCTTAGGTTTGAAACTCTATGCCTTACTCTATCCCATAACTCTCAATTTGGTCTTTTGATGCTATCCCATAATTCTTGGATGTTCTGTTTATGGATTCTTACCATCTTCACTGTGTGGTCAACTATTTTTCCAGATTATATGATCTTTATTATCAGACATTCTGTCTTCCAAGTGATCTAGTCTGTTGGTGATGCCTTCTATTGAGTTTTTTATTTGGTTTATTATTTCCCTTATTTCAAGGATTTCTGATTTTTTTTTCAGAATCTCTATCTCTTGCTTGAAGTAATCTTTTGCTACCTGTGTTTCCTCCCTTATTTCTTTGTTGGTGTGATCAATGGTTGGCTGTATTTGCTCTCTTATCTCTTGTTGAAGTGATCAATTTTTCCCTGTTTGTTCATTTAGGTCATTGTTTAATTCACAGATCATTTTAAGTATGTACATTCTGAACTTCTTCTCTGACATTGCATCAACTGTGCTGCCCATGGGTTCTGTTATTATAGTATCCTAGTTTGTTGGGGTACTTTCCTCCCTTGTTTTTCCATGTTGTCTATGTATCTTCCTTTCATGCAGTATGGGTCTGTGGTATTACAGTTTCTACCTTATAACCTTATAGTATCTGTGAAGATTATCTGTATCTCATCTTGCAGTTGGGCTTCCAGACCCTGTCCGAGTCCATAGTGGATGGTACTGAAAGCAGCAATAGTAGAGGTAATTGGAGATGGCAGTGGAAGTGTCTCAAAATGGATGCAACCTCTTTCACAAATGGGGATGAAAGGGTGGACTTACACTGGCTTTGGGATACCTGTTCCAAGATGCAGCTGCACCCTGTCCATTGTCCAAAGGTGAAGACTACTGTGTGAGGAGGGCTATGGCAATGGCTGCAGTGTCCCAAGAGGGACACTGGGCTCCTAGGGTTGGGGGGCGGACCTGGGCCTATCTTGGGCCTGGGCTCCCATGAAAGTCAGCTTGTTCTACATATTTTTAATAAATAAAATCACAGAGTATTTCCCTTCTCATAATATTTTGAAGGTTCATCTGTGTTGTAGCATGTATCCGAATTTTACCTTAAAGTTTAAATACTATTCCATAGGATAGATATTATACTTTTAAAATGCCTTCATCCACTGATGAGCATTTGAGTGGTTTCTGTCTTTTGCTATCATAAATTATACTACTATGAACAAAGATGTATTAGACATTTGAGTATTTTTTTCATTATAATGTAATAGATTTTTTAAAAATTAGCAAAAATGTTGGGATATATTTATGTGCATATACACACAGAGACACATACACACAATTGAAGATTGAGTCTTTGCTTTCTTTTAAGTTTCTAAATAATTACAAGTATGACTTGATCTCTTTTTGTATATAGTTTTGCTCCTAAGATCCATTCCTTTAACAAATCTTTAACATCAAGTGAGATTCACTTCTTTTTCTTTTTTTTTTTTGAATTTGAATTTTTTTATTTGTTTTAATTAGTTATACATGACAGTACAATGATTTTGACATATCATACATTTGAATCAGATGGGGTATGATTTCTCATTTTTCTGAGTGTACAGGTTGCAGAATCACATTGGTCATGTAGTCACGTATATACATACAGCAATAATAATGTCTGTTTTATTCTACTGCCCTTCCTTTCCCCCTTTTCCCTCCCCTCTCCTCCCATTACTTCTCTCTACCTGATCTAATGGAGATTCACTTATTTTTCAATAATTCTTTTATAATCATTTTTATTGATAGCCAAACAACATATCCCTAACAGTAATTCATTTCATGGGTGGTCTTTAGAGTTTGAGAGCATTTAGGAAATTTGAAAGGAAAAAACAGTGATGTTACCAAGCATGCCCAAAGTAAAATGAAGTTTCTTGTGGGATTCCTTCTAGCTATTGCCTTGTTCTTCTGTATGTAGGGAATATTTTACAAGAGCTCAGGAAAACTTGAGAACACTTTGAGGAGTCAGAGACTTTCCACGAGTTACAGAGATTTGAGGGTTTTTACTGGGAGAAATAAATGTGTACTCTCTTTCATACTAAGCATTATTACCCTATATGCACATATGACTACATGACCAGTGTGAGTCTACATCATGTACAACGAGGAGAATGAGAAGTTATACTCCATTTATGTATGATGTGTTAAAGTGTGTTCTACTGTCATGTATAACTAATTAGAACAACAACAAAAATATCCTTCTAAGATTTAATCCAACTGAAATGCTTCATCAGTATTGCCCATTACTTACTTTATTACCCTCAAGCAGGTTTTTTCTGCTTAAATTATCTTTTCAGAATGTGCTTTATATCTGTGGTATGGTTCTTTTTTTTTTTCTTCTTTCAAATGTTGCCTCTCTAATTTTCTTAGACATCAGTAATCATCTCCTTCTTCTGAAATCCTATGGAACGTTAAATGTACTTTTCTTTAGATTTAATATTCCTGTGTTTGAATTCAATTATAGATATGGCATATGTAATAACTATATTTCACTGTTAAGTTTTTTAGCTGATAGAATGTAGATTAAAAATAATAATTGATTTTCCTTAACCTCCTAATCCTGTGGAATATAGATTAAAAAGTAATGATTGACTTTTTTAACCTACTAATCCTGTCCCCCTTGGAAGCTACCAAAAAGTTTGAGGTGTATCTCTTTATATATAAGATGGAAGTTTACTTTACATAAAATGTATGCCCTTTTTCATCACTTAATTATTCTTCTTGGATGTTTTTCCAGTTTAATATACAGATTGCTTTATTTTTAATGTTTGCATATTAGTCTATAATATGGATATTCCTTGTTTCTTTATTTCCTTCTAATAGAGGTGTTAATAGTCACAAATATTATGCTCATTGAAATGCCTATATTATGAAAGCTACCATGAGCAGCTTTTATCTTTTAAAAGATAAAAGTTCAATTGAAAGAAAATATTTTGCATTATATAACTGATAAAATGTAATGCTCACAATGGAGTCAACCAGTACATAAGGAAGATAAAACCATTGTAATGTAAAATTTAAAAGAGGACTGTAGTATGCTAAAGTAAACCTTCAAAGATATTCAGTCCTTCACATCTGTAAATTTTACCATAGATGGTCAGTTTCTGCAGATATAATTGAAGTTAAAAATACTGAAATGAAGAAATTATTGTGCATTACTCCAGTGGGTCCTACATGCAATCACACATGTCCTTCTCTGAAGGAGGCAGGAACTGTAACCAGTGAAGGGCAGAGAGGCTGTGATGACAGGGATCTAACCATGAGCCACTCCTGTCCTTGGGAGTTGGAAGAGGCAAGGAATTGACTCTTCCACAGAGTCTCCAGAGGAAACGGATATGCTCACCTATTGATTTTAATCTCATAAGACTCATTTTAAATGTCTGTTCTCTAAAAATTGTAACAGAATAGAGGAAGGGGATTAGAGGAGGTGGAATGGAAAGAGGGGGATAGTTTTGAAATGGATTGATATGGAGAAAACCATATTATATGCATTTATAAATATGTCAGAATGAGTCCCACTGTTATGTATAACTACAATGCACAAAAAATAAAAAATAGAAATAGAAAAAATAAATAAAGTTTATGTTGCTTTTAATTTTAATTTGTCATAGCAGCAAAGGGAAACTAACAAAAATACTAATTATAAACACTTCTATAAGGATTGATAGGTGTTGGGCATTCTTCTATACATATAGATTATATAAAATCACATAAAATTACATAACTGCTTCACTGATCTTAGCAGAATGGTGAGATACTGGTTTAAAGAGCTTTCTCAGGGCCACACACCTGGTAAATGGTAGATCAGGCACACACACCAAGGCAGTCCAGGCTTTGAGTCCATGTCTTTGATATTTGTCCTGCGCTGCCTCTCTGAGAGCCAGTAATTCCAGAAATAAAAGTTCATGGCTAAGGAATAGAAAGTGTCATATTGAATAGTGGGGAGGAGCGTGGTGGTAAATGTAGATAACATGGAGTGTTTACAAAGATGTGGAGGAAAATAAGGTCATAATGTTGCATAGGTGGGACTATAAACTGGGATTCCTGAGAATAGGGGAATTTTTTAAAAGATTTATCAAAATGGAGAGTATACATTACTCTTCAGCCAACTGATTCCGCTTAAAAAGATATCCATTGCAACATTGTAACACCTTAAAATAAGAACTTTTTCTCAACCCTTCATTGATTTTACTTATTTATAATCACTGTGTAAGTGCAATAATTTTAAGCTGGTTTATCACTGTGGTTCTTGGTTCTCCCTCCCAAAATGAGATGTGTAAGAATAATTTTTGAAACCTTTAAAAGTACTATTTTTATTACCCCAACTTATCCTCTAAGACTCTAACATTCTTTCTCTAGGGATGTTTGTTCCAAGCTAATTCTCCTGAGAATCACAGCTATAGTAACTGGCACAGTCTAAGGGGAATATTCTACATCTCTAGAAATGTAATAGAAGATGAAAGGATGCAAAGCAGAAAGGGAAGGACTAATATTTATTAACTTACATAGTTTTTGGAAGCTATATTGTATTAGAGTATTTCACATGTTATTTCATGTAAATCCTACAAAGTTTAAGCCATAGATTCTGTTGTAAAGTAGAAGTAGCCAAGATCCAGTAATGCTTCATAAATTCATTAGGATCATACAGCCAGTAAATGGTAAAAGTAAGACAAAAATACAGATCTTTTTACTCCATTGGCCTTGATCAGTTTTTGACATATTAATGTAAAAATTGGTAGAATTTTACAAATAGAATGCAAAAACCAAAATGGAATCCATATTGAATAGGTTTCAGGTCTTAAATGAAGATCACTAATATGTTTTCAGTGTTTTGATTATTGAAGTCTGAGCTCTCCTTATGTCAAAATAAATTTCCACCTGGTTGTTCCTCATCTGGTTTACTAGGCATTCAGGCATGCTAGCAGTTCCTACTTATTATGACAGAGTTTGGAGAAAGAAAATGAACCATAATGTCCCATTCTAAAAACCACAAACATAAAAGGACTGTGAGATGTTATAAACATCACTTGTTCTTGTTACTGCTGTTTGGTGCTTCTCAGATTGTTTTGCAAATTAGAGTTAGATGGTAATATGTGGAGCCCATGATATCCTCTTTGTTCCTGAGAAATTGAAGCTATTCTTTTGTCTGAACACTTCCCTGGAGGTTTTAATAAGAACAGCTGCCATCTATAAAGTCTAAGGATTTATCTTCTTACTATCTACTATGTCTTCCTAATACCCAACTTACAGTGATACTCATTCAAATATATTAAATTTTAGACTTTCATTGAACAATTACAAAGCCAATACAATGTAGTAAAATTTGGGAAATTTTCCAAAATAATTATCATAATTACATACTTCATTAGTAACTTACAATTGAACAGTAGTTATGTTGCATGAAAAAAACAATATAATTTTAGTGCAAAATGCTTATCAGATTAAATAGGATAATTTTTCTCTCTTGCCCCTTGGAAATCTTTCACATTTTTCAAAATATCTTTGCATATTTTTCCTTTTACTTGCTATAAACCATTAAAAAATCTAGTGTACTTGAAATGATTTTTTTTTGCCTATAATCTAAGCTGTTTTCCTTCTAATTATTTTCCCTCCACTACAATTCATATAAACTCTCTAGTTCTCCCTTGTGGAAACTTTAAAAAACATTTTATCAGAATGTAAAATTTTACATAAGGATACATAAATATAAATAATTCCACAGTAGCATTGATTATAACATCTCTTTTCATTTATAAGTAAAAAAAATTTTTTTGATGGAACAAAGGATTTTATAATTTTTTAAAGTTTTCCTTGAATTTCACTTTTATTGAATGTATTACCATATTGTTGTTTTTTTGTTTTCATTTTGCCACCAAGGATTGAAACTGAAATTTGATCAGTAGATGATAGGATTTATTTTTAGGAAGCTTGAAATAAGTATTATTATTATTTTATTTTTTAAAATGTGAACAAATTCAGTCTGTGGTCTTATATTAAATATTTTCATAGAAGTATCTTATTTTTATTTCTCAAAATCAGTAATACATAGTCAAGAGGTAGAAAATATACAAAATTAAGAAAAGGAATAAATAGCCAAAAATCCATTGACTGTTTTTTCAGCTGTGAAATATTTAGCTCTATTCATTTTTTTATATGTATATTTCCTAAAAACAAACCCCTTATTACACAATAAGGGTGTTACAAATAGAATGCAAATAGAAACTTTTGTGAAACTTATTTTTACACACATAGAATTTTTCCATACCATTAATGACTCATTAAATTATCTATTTTTATTTATTACAATCATTAATAAATAAGAAAAATAATAGGCATCATGAATGAAATGTTTCTATGTCATATAATTTCCACTATTTGTGGCTCTTTCTATAAAATCTGTGATTAAAACAGAACGAGGCTATTTGTTTCTGCTTTGGAGCTACTATTTTCTCATACCTGTGCAGCATACATTTTTAAAATGTTGGGTTCCAGTAATTTCACTTGGCATTATAAATTAAGCTTTTCTTTTCTTTTGCCTTCTCCTCAATAAAATGTACCTCTAGGAAATAAAAATCATTTGCTGTCCACAGGTGACCTACTCTCAATGATTCGCAAATAAAATAGGTCAGTGCTGTTTATTTATAAGGCTTTCAAAATCAATATTTTTCAAAGGGAAAATAAAATATTGCATAAATCCTTACCAAAAGAATCCCTATTTAAAAAAAAATCTCAACGCTTCAGATTTAAGCCAAATGGGTTACAAACAACAATGAAAATCTACAGTTTTATTAATATAATTGTTCAATTGCTAATTATTTTATTGAAATTCATTTCATAAATTATTTGGCAATTATGGTATAGATGTGGTACATATTTAAATTCTCATGTAAAGGGCTTATTCCCAGGAAGAATCATATCTGCAGGATACTAATAATTTCAATAGAATGATCATATTTAGAATATTATTTCAAAAACCTACTTTTTTCATGTGGTCTAAAAACAGTGCTATATTTATATCAAAACAATATTTCATTATTATAACTATCTTGGATTACCATAATTCTAATGAATCAAAGAATTTCTTCATACACATTAACTTAAAGATTCTGCTTGTGTCTCCAGGGTTTAGACAGTGTAAGGGTTATTGCTTGGGGGTGAGGCCTTTAGTTGTGCAGAGGTCTTTTTGAGAGACCCACAGAGACACTGGGTTATACTGTAGGGCAACAGCCCAGGAAGAAGGAGGTAAAACCTTTGGCTGATCCTTTCCTAACATGTCTATTTAAGTCCATTTAATGGTCTATAATCTTTGCTTTAAAAAAAAAAACATGAACATCGATAAAGAGCTTTTGCATAAAATGTCTTTTAACCCAGTGTGAACAGCTGTACTTTTGGTTATATTGGCTTTCCTACTCTTTAATAAGTGAAATTTTACAGAACTCCCTAACTAAAGTTAAAAAGCAGGCAAACGTCCTCAATGGAGAAGGACAAATAGGGAATTCATAAATAGGATGACTACTTATATCTTTATTATATTATAAAGGCATTGTTTCTTTGGTGGAATAAAAAATATCTTCAGTCTTTATTAAACCTAGTGCTAACTGTGAATGATTATATATTTGTATTTACAAATTTATGATGCCATATTTTAAATCTTAGTGCTTGGTATGAAGTCCAGTCAATATGTCCATTCATGTAATGGAGAAACACAGTCTAAAGCTGAGTGGCAGCTGCCCTAGGACTTAAAACATTGTGATACAGTATTTCTCATTTGTCCTCTCTGTGGAGGGTACTTGTCTGAGCTTTAATATGCATTATTCAATGTTCTCCAGCACAGTCTGTGACAACAGCTTCCTTCCACGTTCTTGAGTCAGATGGCAGTCATCTTTGACAGCTCTCTGTCACACTCATATCCAATCCATCAATGAATCCTATGAGTTGTATCATGAAAACATACCTGCACCTGTATATTTCCTTATATATTTCCTGTATATTCTTGTTAGCCTTCCATGGTAACTGCATTGGTCTAAGCCACCATCAAGTTTCATCTGGTTTACTGAAACTGCTTCTGTCTTTGTTGCATCTATATTAAATGCTGCTCACTGCAATATCTGTACCTTTTATAACAAAGTCAGATGACATCACTTCTCATCTCAAAACCCTCTGCTTCACATCTTACTAAAATAAAGCCACAATTCACAAGGCAGCCCAAGTACCTTTTATAAGTAGGACTTCTCCTTCTTTGCTCTTCTTCGCTGTTTGCCAATATCTGTCCCTCTATCATCACAGTGACCTCACTTGTTCCTTCTGCTCTGGCTATCCTACTTGCTGTGTCTCTGCCTCTCTAGGTGTCTCACAGCCCAGGGAGCCCTTCCTTCTGCCTAAATGCTCTTTCCTTACATACTGTATGATGATTTCCCTCCTTCTTTCAGGAATTTGCTCAAATGTTACCTTATCGTGTGTGGCCTTCCCAACTACTTTCTTTACAATTCCAACTGTCTGAAACTAAGAACAGATTCCCTTCCCCAACACTTAGCAATATCTGATATGCTTTTTTTTTGTCTCTTTGACATATGTGTATGTGTCTCATTCTCTCCATTAGAATGGAAACATCTTTGAAATAAGAGTCTTATGATGGTTTTGTTTACTACTGAAATCCAACATACAGAATGGTACCTGGTGTATGAATTATGCATGCATGGTTGTACTTTTACAAAGATGTTATGTGCATTCCAAAGTGTGTTAGGCAGCCAATTTCACAATAAAGAAAAACAATCATCCTATTAATTTACGATCTACATTTCTGTTATAAAAGCTAAGTTCATGCCACTATGAGAAGCCATCAGCCTTCATCTGAAGTTCAGCATATTAAAATGTTGAAAATCATATTAATAATGTGAATTAAGACTTCTAAAATTATATTGACTTTCAATTATACTTACTATAAAAGATCCTATGTTAGGCAATGTGAGGACTTACTCAACTACCAAGGAAGGTCCCTATTTATAATTTAATTAAGAAGACAGACAAAGAGTGTCTAAAACTGTAATGTCTAATAAATAATTAGGTATCAACACCACTCACAAGTAATTTATTATTACTGGACCTTAGTTCCTTCAGCTGTCAATGTATTTGATGAAAAAAAAAACAGTGGTTTTAAGATTTTGCTTGTAGAAATTTTAAAGACCCACAGTTTCCTTAAATCTAGATTGATCCCCTACAGGAAAGACTTCTGAATATCTGAGCTTCAGTCCCAAGACCCTGTCTATAAGGCAACAAAAAACCCTTCATCTAGAAAGACTTGCATATTTCAATTCACCTATGATTTTGTTTGTACAGAAACAAAATTGTACAATACCAGTCCTAAAATAGTTGTACAAAACAAATTGTAAAATACCAGTCCTAAAATAGTTGAAGTTCTATGTAATATGTTCTAGTACTGTATTGTGGACATGAATTTTCCATAGCCTAAAAAAAACCTATAACTATTATTAAAACACAGTTGCTTCCTAAGTAAAAGAGGCATTGATAGGGTCTTTTGAGAATTATTTGTTTCATATCTGTTCCTCAAGTGTCAGGGACACCATGCCAGCTCCTATGTGAGGATTTCTAAGTTCAGGTGTATCAAAACTCTCTACACTGTCAAGATACATCAGGATTCTGGTATTTAAGAATCCTTCTTGGGGTGTTGAACAGAAATTTCCATAATGGCATTGTAATTTCCCATTTTGAAAGACATAGAAAAAAAAGAAACAAAGATATCCTTCATGTCCTATTCTAATGCAGAAACAAGCATAGTAACAAAAGAATAATTACTAAAAATCGTTCTTTCCTTTACTACTACCATCCCAGAATGCCCAAGGAAAAGTATCAGAAACTGGGAGCCAGAATAGCATTTAATAGACTAGAGTTGCCTCTTTTTAATTAGAAAACTTCTTAAATATTTAACAAAAGGGCTTCCCCAAAATATTTTTCCCACCACTGATCACTTTTTGCATCCAACTGAAAAGTTTTTCACACACTCGGTTTTTTTTTTACCTACTTTTTCCTTAACTTATCTATAGAAATGTATAGCTGATTTTTAGTATTGCTTTCAGAAGCCAATATGTTAACAATCAGTTAAGCCCAATAATTAATAATGTATTTGTTATTAATTCCTATCAAAGAAATCCTAATATATTTTTTTAAAAATTTCACAGATTTTTTTTAATTAATCATAAGTGGTTATGCTCTTGGCAAGCTGTGAGCATGTATTGTCCTATTGAGAGTCAACTAAAATTTTTCCTATGGGTAAGTGAATTTCAAATACAGAGAATCTGCCCTTTTTATCCATTTGGGACAAATACATCTTTTAGAAGTTACACGAGACATATTAGTTGATGCTTTTCTGACAGTGTTGACAATGAAGTATCACAAGGGACCTCATTCTTCCTTTCATACATGTCATCCCTGAACCATATCATTCATGGGCTACAGATATTGCACCATGTTGTTTGTAGTTAATTCACATTTTTAAATAAAATCTTTTCTATATATAAATTACAAAGAAAATCCAGATGCATGTTTTCTAGGATTCCAATGTAATACATTTGTGTTTTATATGCCTATGTATTTATTTATACTAAAAGAAGAATTTGGTACAATTTATCTAAAGCTTGTGCTTAAGATTTTGAGCAAAAACTATAAAAATAGAACATAAATGTTCAATATATCTTTAATTAGCAATCATATAATTACCTTCCTTTATTTGTGATCTAAAAAGAAAATGGTTTTGCAAGTCAATAAAGACACCCAATCAGCATCAAATGAATAATTACACTAAATTTCTAAAAAACAAAAATAGCTGGAATTTGGCATGTGCTGTTCTTAGCTAAGCTCTCTGTGATTGGAGTCAATAATGACTAATGTCGGCTTTTCTTAAAGGAATTTATGAATTATTATGATAAATGTGCAACAACTCTCTGACACAAATAAAGAAAGTCTAGGAAGACAGGGAATTCTGCTTCTTGTTCACTGCTCTATGTCCATTTCTAGAAGTGTATGTCACACCTGGTAGGCACACAATCAATTGCTGTGTAATAAATAGTTGGCACAGTAGTTATTATTGCAAATGAAGAACCACAGGAAGAATCAAATCTTCTATTTGTATATGTGAAAATTTTACCCTTAGCTTGACAAAAACAAAACAAAACAAAACAACTTGAGCTTGATGAAGACCAGGATTAAATCTGGTGGTGAATAGATAAGGTTTTTTGGAAAATAATATGAACAAAAATTATCAGATATTAAACTGAGGGATGCCAGGAAAGGCATGAAAAAGAATATTAGTGTATAACTAAAGTTGGCTTTAATTACTGAGTATTAATAAGTAGCAATAAATATAGCACAATGAATATGTTTGAAAAATATCTATGGAGGATGAATTAAAGGGAAAGAAGATTGAGCATTTCAACTACAATGGAAACATGAAGAAAGATGCTACAAGGATATGAGTTGTTACAACTAGCCCTGTTGCCCTTTAAGTTAGCTACCTTTTCAATTAAAAAAGACTAAAATGTAATTAAGTATTTAATGATTAGCTATAAATTTTGGGGAAATTATCCTATTATATAAAATAAATTTGGAATATCAGAAACACAGATATTGACCATGTATCAGAATGTTAGATCATTTCCGTTTGGCACCATAATTCTTTCTGTTTGTGTCATTTTATTTTACATTAAGGTAATTTCTAACAATGATTTATATGTCTTATTTTAGTTATTTGCCTTAACCTATATTTCTCTGTCACTTAGTGAGTATTGCTATTGTCTTATCAAATCTACTTCCTCATGTATCACAATTGGAAATCTTACTTTCTAAATTTCCTGTTAGTGTATCTATGGTGAAAATTCCAAAGCTACCCATAATCAAGCTATTATTTACCATCATTCTCAGGAAATATTAACAAAAAAAGAACTTGTAACTAATTAACATTTTACCTTTTATATTAATTTGATACTTTAACTAGATTTTCTTTTGTGACTTCTCTTTGTTCATTTATACATAATTCATATCTTATATCCAAATTTTTGTTTTAAAAAACTTTCCCATTCCCAATTTTTCTTCTTGATTAATCCCAGTTTATTTATTTCATTTATACAAATATATTTGCATTCACACTTCCACTGGCCCAGTTACAAACATGGTCTAAATCAAATCACTAAGTCCCCCAAGTCATTATTTTCAGGAAAAACAATTTAGTTTAAATTTTCCAAAGATACTCTTTTAGAACATGGGATCTTACTTGCCTGAAATCTAGCCTAAGTTCAAGCTAATGAGTTTCATAGATTCAGAAACTTATTCTCCTATTTACTCTTCTTAAACTGAGGTAAAGAATCTGTTTTCACAGTTTCTTTCTTACTCTTTTCCAATCATTCATTTTTCTCCTCTATCATACAACTGTCAGTCTACAGGAAATAGTCTTCTTTAGCTGTCCAATGCTAACTGAAAACTATCAAACTGTCAGATTTTTAGAATCACTTCTATTAAAGGGAAAGTCAAAATCTAAACACTGAAAGTTTACTATAAATATTAAATTTGAAAACATTATCACTTTGTTATGAAACCTAACTGATACAATAAAAACACACAGAAGTTTTAGTTCATGTAATGAACTATAATCAGATCACTAAAAAATACTTTCTAGAGACTACTTGCAAAGATATGTAAAAAATGGTTTTTAAAATTATATGTTGAAATGGAATTCTCTCTATATTTCACTTGGTCTGTAAGAGCTGGAAAAGTAAATGTCTGTGATTCTTCCTTCACTTTTTTCACCAGAGCCCAAAATTCTGCCTCTATATGTAGCAGTCAGTCCACTGGATAAATAAACTGAATGAGTATTTGCCTGAAAATCAAACTGAGTTAAATGCCAATAGAGTCACCTTAAAAGTCAATAAAGACATCCAATCAGCATCAAATGAAATTTGATTGGGAACGTCATGTGAAGAAAAGTAGCTTAAAACCACATACATAATATAGTATATGATTTTATAAAACTAGACTGAAATCAGGAATTCATACCACATTTCCATGTGATAATGATGTGGTTTAGTGGGTTTCGGTTCTATTTAATTTGGGGGTGCATAATAATTGTTGTGTCCCAACCATGCTTCAGAACTCTTTATCACCATGTCTTTGCCAGTTTACCTACATATTTGCAAGTAGTATTTCTACAAAGATCAGGACAGAGATGAAAATAAAGATTTTTGTCAAAAATCTTCACTACCTCATATCAAGGAGTACTTGTGTAGAAATTGAATGTGAAGTCATGCATACCATTAAATCAATTTATTTGTAGTCCCCAAAGTGTCCTTTCCTCTCCTTTAGAGAAATCATAAATAGCTTCATCTAATATAAATAGCCCAAAGCCACATTTAGACTAATGCAGCTTAAATGAGATTTTAACCCTAGACCTCTCTTTTTAAAAAGCTTACTTTCTAATTGGATGGTGCATTTTATAGAAAACTGATGGATATAGTGTTGATTAGGTTCATACAATGAAGGAAAAGTTGCCACCCTAAGGTCAACATCTGTTGACACTGAAAATGACAACCAGTATTCACAGTTTGAGATAATGGCTGTCTACAACAGGGTCATTAGCGATTCTATCTCATAATTTCCAGAAAATTCATAATAAATGCAAGTGCAGCAAAATCTGAAGGAGACAGTTTTTCTGTCGAAGTGCTTTTTATAAGTCCTGCCCACACAGCTTGTAGGTTAATAGAGGTGCAACAGTAAGGTTGGACGCAATCAACTTTGATTGTGGGCTTCACGGAGCTCGTTCGTTTTTTGCCTTGAGTTACCTACACAAGAATGCAATTAAGAAACAAGCAGTTTAATGGCGTTAATGATTGGTACTCAGAACACAAAGGTGTTGGATTAATCACAAAGTCTGATTCTGATTCCGGCACAGACCCTTCTCAGTATGTACTTTTTATTTCTTCCAGTTTCTCTGTCTTTGCAGTGACTCCTGAGATGCAGAACAGCTAATCTTATGGACAAATCTGTTTTTGTGACCGTTGGAGCCAATCAGTTCTTTTGTGGCTTGGTTAGCATATTCTCAGAGGTACAACTGGAAAGGTTCTCTTTGAAAGTAAAAAGTTGACTTTCATTTAAATTCTGAGCTGTTTACTGTGGAGAAACAGCTTTTCCAAATTCTTCCTCAATGAACTCAGGTTAAGTGTTCCTAGGAATATTTATTAAACTATTATGAAGACACAGATATACATATAAATAAGTCTTTGTTTATTCCTGTCTACGGGATTTCATTGTACTAAACAATTATATTTTAATTATCAAAAATAAAACATTCTGCTTAAAATTAAATCATTTTGTACCTGGAAAGTAAGAGGTGCATGGTGTAATAGAAATAATTTTGGTCTGTATTTTAAATAGATAATAGAAAGTATAAACAATTCAGAGTAAACAGGAGAAAAGTAAATAAGCCTAAATGTATTTTTCAAAATGTTAAAATGCCTTTGAATAACAATGCAAACAATAAGAGCATATAAGCTCTCAAAAACCTCTTTGCACAAAAAATCTTCCAATAGATGTGGTCAGAAACAGGTTTAATTCTCTGTAAAAATGGCAAATAAATAAATAAATAAATCTTTTCAAAGAAAGAAGCTGAACATCAAAGAAATAGTGTCTCTCTTAAGAAAGTGTAAATTCCAAAGAATCACAAATTAGAAACTGAATAGGAAATAGAGAACAGACAAGTGGTTTTAGTAAGTAAAAATATTACCTGTAAAAAAAGATCGGGCACATGAATCTCAAGTCCAATCAATAAATATATCTATAGTACTTGCATAATGACAAGCATATCGCAATTGTTTAAGACAAGGTCGTGCTAAAATAGTCTGCACCATTGCCCTCTTAACTGTGTTATGTTTTGTTTTTTTTTTAAGACTACTAAGCAGCACATCCTCTGATTTAATAATGATATTGAAGTGCCTTTGGTAAAAAGAATTATATTTAATCACTTTGCTTCTTTCCCTCATTCACTTGCTACTCTTCTCTTATTTTTCTACTCTTTTATTTATTTATTTATTTATTTATTTTAGTTCTTTTTTTTTAATTGGTTGTTCACAACATTACAAAGCTCTCGACATATCATATTTCATACATTAGATTGAAGTGGGTTATGAACTCCCAATTTTACCTCAAATGCAGATTGCAGAATCACATCGTTTACACATTCACAATTTTACATAATGCCCAATTAGTAATTGTTGTATTCTACTGTCTTTTAAAATTGTTGGTCACATTTCAGATCTTCTGGAACCTGCAAAAGAAACTATATGTGATTTCCCAGGCATAGTTACTAAAGCCATTGGAAGCAACCACCAAGTCCTAAAGTGTGCCTTATTTCAGATGTAATTATGACATGTAAGTTTATTCTCTAACCTTATTCTAAGGTCACAGGAAGTCCACAAACCTACAGGGGAAAAAAGGGAGCAAACTGAAATAAATTTTACCTGGTTTTAAATTCAGAGATGCATGAGGAGAAACAGGAACTTACTATTAACAGAAGAATAATATTTGACATCCTTCAGATTCCCCACTTGAAAGAAAACACAGTGTAACCATCCTCCACTCTAAGTATTCATATATTCTCATAGCATTTCTGAAACAGGATTCTGCTGGTGTCCAAATCAGTCATTTACTGGGAAACAGTTAAAATAAGAGACTTTCTAATTCAAAAGCTCTTTAATGTATAAGCAGAACAGAATTTAGGTACAGGAGAATTGAAGTCTACTGATGAGTTAGTAATTGAGCAAAAGGAATGGGGGACTGCAGAAGGATACATATTGCATTTTTTGGATGCCTTATACCTGATTGCTGGACCCCATTTTATATACACATTTTCCTCTTATTTTCTGTTAGTTGAATATAGTTCTGTCTTCCTCACTAGTAGCAAATGCCAGCTTTATATCTTACCTCTTATATGTTGCCAGAAGTCAGAGAATGTTTTCACATTGAATTTATTGGAATGGATGTTAGAAATAAAAATGGCACAACATTTTTTTATAACGACAATGAAACCTCGAGGGAGTATTATCTTTACAATTGTAAAAAGGCATTTGATGATGATTAGAAACCAAACCTGTGTCTTTTAGCTTTCAAACTGTTTCTTTGACACACATGTCTGACAAACATGATTAGCTTTCTGTATATTCACACTTCTCTCCCTACTCATTCCAACTCAACTTGCTATCTTTAAATATGATTGAAATAGCATGACATCTTGAAATTGGTTTATTTAGTAAAATCTATGTGTAAAGCATTTTTATTATGAAAATGACTCTAAGTACATTTAATGTATTTATTATAACAAGATGTGGTATGGATTTTTAGGCATAAAATAGAAGTTTTGTGTTCTTTCTCAAGAAAAATGAACCAGACATAACTTTCCTATACTCATATATGAATATACCACCAGTGAAATGCCACATCTTGTACAATCTCAAGAGTGGAATTCTAATTAGAATAAATTATACTGCATATATATATACAATATGTCAAAATATACTCTACTGTCATGTACATCTGAGAACAAATAAAACAATTTAAAAAGAAACTACCAAGGTTAAAAGAAAAAAAGAATAATCTGCAATAAGTGTCCTTCAATCACCAAGTAAAAGACATCCTTCTAGAAGTTCTTCTGTCTTCTGCATCAATTTTTCCTTGCTCCTAGATTGTTTCTGTAACCATACAACATGCTATGATTTCTCTAGGATTAAAAAAAACAATAGAACTTCACTTGACTCTTTTTTGTCTGCCAGCTATAGCCTCTCCATTCCTTGATGTTTTGTTTTATTTAGCTTCGGCAAGTTTCTGAAATTATAGTTCATACTCTTTTTATGTGGTTCCTCTTTTCATATGCTTTCTTAAAACTGCTCTGGTCTGACTTTCATCCCTATCATTTCATCACAACTAGCCTTATCAGTGTCACCAGTGCCCTCCAGATTGCAAAAAATCTAATGATCCAGTCTCAGAACCTGTTTTTATTTAATCTTGTCAGTGACATTTAATACAGTTGGTCACTCCTTCCTCCTTGACACATTTTTCTCCCATCTACGGTGATATCACGTTAGCTCTCCTTCTACTTCACTAGTTTTTGGGTTTTTTTTTTTTTTCTTAGATATCTCCTTTACTCATTCTTCATCATCCTTCTGATGCCTTAATATCAGAGTGCAGCAGGTCTGTCATTGCTTCTCTTCTTATTTATTTATTTAGGTATAAAGGATTGAACCTAAGGGTACTTAACCACTGAGCCACATTACCAGCCCGTTTTTTTTATATTTTAGAGAAGGAGTCTTGCTGAGTTGCTAAGTGCCTTGCTTAGTTGCTGAGGCTGGCTTTGAACTTCCTATCCTCCTGCCTCAGCCTCTCAAGCCACCAGGATTACAGGCATGAGCCAAAGCGCCCAGCTCTCTTCTATTTTTCACTTTAACTCTCCCTTATGTTCTTACCCAGTTTTCATAGTTTTAAAATACCTTCTGTGCCCATGAATTACAAATCTACATCTTCAAGCCACATCCCATCCAGGAATTCTAGACTTACATATCCAATTGCCTATGTGACTTATCTTCTTGGATATCCTGAAAGACATCAAGTGCAACATGTAAATGTAAGTCTCTGACTTTTCTCACATTCTCCACCCCAGAAAAGAACAACTTTTTGTGGTCAGCCACTGATGAAAAAAAAAAATGACTTCAATTCTTTCTTATCTCTTCTTTTTGTCTCATACATCCCAGTTTAAAAACACCAGTCCAACCCTCAACATATATTTAGAACCCTGCCAGTCCTTACCACCTGTACTCCTAAACTGTTGTCCTGACCATCATCATCTATAGCATGAATTTCAGAAACAGGCTTTTGGGATATCTTCCTATTAATACTCTTGCTTCTTTATAATCTTATTTTTTACATTTAGTAATAAAAATTATTTTTCTAGATTTTTGTGAAGCATAATTGATACATAAAATCCAGAAGTAAAAAAGAACACAAGGAACTCTTTCTAGTTGATAGACAGGTATTATCTGGATTGTGATGATGATAACAAAACAGAATATACTTATCCAAACCCAACAAATTATATATAAGCTATTCTTATTAAAGCACCAGAAGTGATACTTCTAGATTTTACATATTTCATTAGCTTGTAATGGCCTCCCATTTCCTCCATAACTACAGCAACACATTAACTGGACCTCTTAACCTTGCTTCTTATTTTCATTTTTGGAATTGCATTAAATCTCTATAGTGCTTTGGGTAGTATGGTCATTTTGACAATATTCTGTCTAACAAATAACAAGGAAGATCTTTCTATCTTCCAAGGTCTTTTTGAATTTCTTTCTTTAGTTTTCTGTAGTTTTCATTGTAGAGGTCTTTCATGTCTTTTGTTAAGTTGATTCCTACATTTTTTTCTTTTCTTTTTTTTAAGACTATTGTAAATGGAATAGTTTTTCTCATTTCCCTTTCAGAGGATTTATCACTGATATACAGAAAATACAGAAATGCCTTTGATTTATGGGTGTTGATTTTATATCATGCTACTTGGCTGAATTCATTTACTAGTTCTAGAAGTTTTTGGGTTTTCTGGTATCGAATCATATCATCGGCAAATAGTGCTAATTTGAGTTCTTCTTTTCCTATGTGTATCCCTTTAATTTCTTTTATCTGTCTATCTAATTGCTCTGGCCAGTGTTTCAAGAACTATGTTAAATAGAAGTGGTGAAAGAGGGCATCCCTGTCTTGTTCCAGGTTTCAGAGGGAATGCTTTCAACTTTCCTCCATTTAGAATGCTATTGGCCTGGGGCTTAGCATAGATACCTTTTACCATGTTGAGATAAGTACCTGTTATCCCTAGTTTTTCTGATGTTTTGAACATGAAGGAGTGCTGTTTTTTCAAATGCTTTTTCTGCATCTATTGAGGTGATAATATATGATTCTTATATTTAAGTCTATTGATGTGATGAATTATTTTATTGATTTCCATGTGTTGAACCATCCTTGCATCCCTAGAATAAACCCCACTTGATCATGGGGCACTATCTTTTTGATATGTTTTTGTATTCAATTGCCAGAATTTTATTAAGAATTTTTGTTCTCACTCCAGTGAACTCACATGGTCATCCATTGCTCTTTGTTTAGCATGCCAGGTTGGTCCTTCTTGCCTTAAGCCCATACACTAGTTGTTACCTCTGGTGCCTCCGTTATTTCACCAGATATCTGTATGGACAACTCTATCATCTTCTTCATATCTTTATTCAAATCTCCACTTCTCAATGAGGAACACTCATGGTATCCTACTTTTTCCCATCTGCTTACCTATGCTCTCCCTGATATTCCTCACCCTTCTTAACCTGTTATCTCTTATTTTTATTCCACAACACTCTTCACTCTGTTGTCACGTTAAAATTCATGTTGAAATAGTGGAAGGATAATGAAGACTGCAGAAGTGCATAAAATTTTCCTTTCCATGGAGATGTATTTTGGTAGGAAAATTTTATTCTGCTGTTGTAGGTAGAATTCTAAGATGATCCTTAAGAACCTTATACCCATATGTGCTATTGAATCCTAGGACTTGTGATTATACAGGATGATCATTCTCCTGGCTAAGTCATATTATATACACAGCAGACTTTAAGAGAAAATAGCATGGGTTAAACTTACCTTTAAATAGCTCTTATCAATATACAAGTAAAATAAACTAAGTAACTTCCTGAAAAATGACTTGAAGTGTAGTGGGAAGTTCAACAAAAGGGAATGCTCCATTGCTGTCTTTATAGAGGGAAGGGGCCATGTGGCAAAGAACTGAGAGAAACCCCCAGACAAAAGCCAGAAGGCAAGAGGAACCCCAGCTCTAGCACCACAAGAATTTAATTATGTCAACAACAGAAACTAGCTCAGAAGCTTTTCCAGAGCCTGTAGAAAGACACAGAACCCAGCCACTTCTTGATTTCAGCCTTGTGATGCTCTCTCAAGTACACCAAGCCACACCAATCCTGAGCTTCTGACCAAGAAAATTGTGAGCTAATAAAAGAGTGTTGTTGTGAGCTGCAATGTTATTGTCACAATCTATTTTGCAGCAATGGGGAACTAATATATTCCTTGTTTTGTTTTGCTTCACTTTTTGTTTCTGTGTTCTACTTTTAAACTGCAAATCACTTAATGCTCATGTCTTAACTCAGCCTAGAAAAGCTTTCAGATGCCGGATTTAAGAAAACAAAAAGGCATGAAAACAAGTCTAAAGTAAACATAAGTACAAATTCTATATAAGGGGAAACAGGAAAAATGAGGCAGTTAACTAATTACATTTTTCCAGATCACTTGGTACTATAGTATATAGAAGTAGACTCTAGCTCCTATGCTCCAAATAGATATATTATGACCATATGCAAAGCACTTAACCTAAATTAGCCTGTTTTTCTTATTCATTAAGTGAGGAAGTTTGGCTACACTAACTCTAATAATTATCTGTGCTACAAAATTCTATAATTCAACAATTCTGTGATTCTAAAATAATGTATGATTCTAATTTATATAGACAAGAACATTTTTATCAAATTTAAATACTGAATTCTGAATGTAAAAATATTACTTTTGAAGTTTATCAAAAGAAATTAAAAGAATTTGGCACTTTGTATGCTATCAATTCCATCAATGTTATTAAAATATAATACTAAATAAATGTCAAATGATATTTTAGATTTTTGAGGAGAGTTTCTGATGCTGCTTTGGCCAGCAGAGGGCTCTCACATGATTTCTTGTAGCAGGAGCATTTTTAAGAATTATTCAAATTTTTTAATTGGAATTAAAAATAATGAAGGTACAATAAGGTAGCACCACGCATATAAAATAGAAAACAGTGTTTTCCTCTATGTATGTATTAAAAATATAAGGAATTTCTTATTTTATGTAAAACCATTGAATAAACATTCACATTGTAAGTAGAAAAGTCCTACCTTCTGCATGCATGACTTATTCTCAACACATTTCCTTACAAGTTTAAAGTGAGATTCCAAATTTGGAGTTACTAAAACACTGAGAAAAGTCAAATAGTTCTGTCAGCTACAATATCTTAATGTGAAATATACAGATAGAATTCACAGTTACCATTAAACAACCATGTTCATAAGAAAATTTCTATGTAGATATTTAGCAAATCATTCAAAATTGAATATATTTTTCTTCAGTATAGAAATCTACTAGCATTTACAAATAAACCCTAATGAGCTTTTTTTATGAAGGTAAAAGTGCAGAGTATAATTCTTGACTGACTCCAGAAGTCAAAAGAATTCAAAATTTCATGAAGATGTGTCAAGTTTTCTTTTCAATTTGTAAAAAAAAAAAAAATTAAAATAATTTTAAATATGGGTCATTGGAGAAAAATAACAGAACTCTGACCTACTAAGAAAGACAAGTAAAATATTAATGTGCATGTTTTTGCCTTTATCTGATATTTATCATGATTTAGGACTCCTCAGACAAATTTGGAATTGAACTTTGCTAAATACTTACTTATTTAGCTGCATTTAATTTGTAGCTCTTAAAGTAATAAGAAGGGTGTGTGTGTGTGTGTGTGTGTGTGTGTGTGTGTGTGTTTCTGTAGCTATGGTCTCTGAGTATATGTATTTACCCTAGAAAGATAAAATAAAATTTTGAAAGTGAGAATTTTGTACATTCAAGATGTGAAGTGATCTTGATTGTAAACTTATAATGAAATTATGTTTGAAAATCCTTTCAGAGAGAGGGAAAAATCCATTTTTAATAACTACTATTTTGGGGGACAGGGCAGAGTGCCAGGGGTTGAACTCAGAGACACTTGACCACTGAGCCACATCCCCAGCCCTATTGTGTATTTCATTTCGAGATAGGATCTCACTGAGTTATTTAGCACCTCACCTTTGCTGAGGGTAGCTTTGAACTTGTGATCTTCCTTCCTCAGCCTCCCAAGCTGCTGGGATTATAAGCATGCACCAGCCGGCCCACCTGTGACAACTATTTTTTTTACTATTCTCATGGTTTTATAAAAATGTAACAACAGAAATAAGGTACAACCATGGCATTGTTTTCTCATAGAAAGTGCAGGAAAAGTATGTTTACATGTTAATCAGACTTTAATCAACTTTTACATAAATAGATTGGCAAAATTTAAAATTTGGTAGTTCCCGGGGTCAAGATTCTTCATGCTGTTAAAAATGTTGGGGGGGATGTTTTCACAATGAAGATTTTAAAACAGATATATGTTTTTAAAATATGAATAAAATAGGATCTAAGAATTTTACCAACAAAGTAACATGTAAATAGATATTTGGCAGTATATTCATGCTTATGAGATAGCAAACAACCTGAATTTCTAATGATATAGAGCTGATTAGGTAAATTGTTTTACATCTAAACTATGAAACACCATGCAACTGTGTACAAGGAAGAATTCTCTGAGTGTGTTGACAGGGGGTGCAACCAAACACGTATTATGGGGGGACAGAAAGCAAGGTGTGAAAAAATAAACTGTGTTTTCTGGAGAGTGTGATCATTTTTTGCATAGTTAAAAGAATATATGTATATATTTGAAATACCTCAAAAAATTCACAAATAAGAGGACATGAAGGAGATAAAAGGACAGAAAAGATGGAAAGATGATTTTTACTTTAATTTGTGGTTTTCATTTCATACCAAGTGCATAACTGGAGTTTTAAAGCATTTGACTGGAATTGTAGGTTGTTTTTATTTTATCATCAAACATCATCTGGTCAGTAGAATTATCGCATATGTTTTCTATTCTTAAGATCAGAATAACATTTTCACATAGAATATATCTGTCTCGTTTATTAAAATCTTACTGTTTGCCAGGCTAATTAATTTAAACTTTATATAGCCCATTAAGGTGGGTGTTTATGTTGTATCTGTTTAAAGGGCAAGGTAGTAGAGGTATAGAGATTAAAAGCAACTAGGCCTAAATGATAGGTTGCACAGGATCAAGAACTTAGCTGCCTAATTCTATAGGCTGCACTTTTCATAGAATCTGTTGTACATATGCACATTAGAATACACCTTTAAAAACTTAACAGAGCATATGCCCTTTTTAAATTGAAGAGAAAACAAGCTTTTCAGTGCTGTTTGTTCTTCAGCTAGCATGCACCTTCCCAAGGTTGCTTGTTTGTTCCAATGACTTGGTAATATTTTCTGTGCCAATGGGCCTAAACTATATATTCTTCCTCCTTGATTGAAAAAGCCCTTGACCTACTAAGTAAGACACACAGGAGGCTCATTCATACAGCATGCCCTTTTTTGATTTGAAGAATTAGAATAGATTCGATGCATATAATTATTTTTGTATTCTTAAGTGTAACCTTTTCCTCCTCTTTCTCATCAAGTCCAATAAAGGGTTACTAATTACTTTGGATCCTTCCAGTGCATGCCCCAGTACAGACTGTTCTCAGAATTTCAGGTACCAGTGATTCTACATTCAGTTTACCTTTGCTTCCTCTCTTCCTGTTCTGTTTTCTATAAAACATCTTTAGAAATTTCAGTTTCCTTTTGTAATCTTGCAGAGGTGAAATGAGGTACAGCTTAAACCTGTACATTCTGCTTTTTGTGAACAGTTCTTCTAAGACAAGCTTGGTGGCAGGAGATACTGAGTCTTGACTAAGGGATATGTGAAAACTGTTGCTAGAGTCCATGTAACTTCATTGCCTATGCCAAAGGTAATTGAGAATTGACTTTGGGTACTAGCTGTCCTTTGATCTTTCACAGAAATGACTTTGCAATTTTAGGTAAATAAAACAAAGAACGCCCCTCTCACACACACACACATACCACAAACAAACAAGCAAACTTCCAAATGGCTGAAATTGAAAAATCATCAGAGTTCATTTTCTGATGATAGAGACTCTCAGAAAAAGAAGATCTTAAAATATTGACACTGCCTGACCCAGTCCACCAGTAGGATCATCTTCCTTCTGCTCTTTTAGCATTATAATCACTTAAGTTGATGGTTTCTATTCAATCCAGATTATAATTTAGTGTTGTGTTTGAGGCTCCTTTTTAAATCAAATATTTTCAATTCTGCATTCAAAATAAAAGATTAATAATTAAATTGAAAGACAATGCAGGTGGTTTTCTGGTCCCTCTCTGTGTAAGGTGCCCTGTAGAAAATACATGTGCTGTTTCATCACAAAGACATAACTACTGATATTAGAATTAAAATAGATGAAGGATGAACATGACACTTTGTCTATGTCTAGCAGACAGAAGAAATTAGATTATTGACACAAAGTGGGAAGCAAATAATTTGAGATTATGTTGTTTACTTGAGTCCCAGCTGATTACACAAAGGAGTTTATACAGTACAAAGGGATATTGCAAATGACTGTGGGAGTCAGAGTAAGGGACTATAGGTATGAAAATAAAGCCAGAAAAAAAAAATTAGTACATACACATTCATATCACATACCTGTGAAAGATTGCTCTTTTTTTTTTTTTTTTTGAGCTTTCTAATTTCGCAATGATCAGAACATCTTAGAATCTGATTTAAGGCTTATTATTTTCATAGGACCAAACTTAACTGCTTGTTCAGGAGAAATATAGTGTTAATGATACTAAGACCAAAAAGAGATATTTCACACATATCCTTATAAGGGTGAATGTGGGTGTTCCTAGATAAGCACAGGATTCCTCTAGCTCTGCAACCTGTCTTTGATTTGTTCCTACTTTTTAAAGTGTTTATATGGCTGAAAGGAGACATGTGAGAAATCGGCTGTGAGGATTAAGGTGGCATCAACAAGGGGAAGTGGTTAGCCTGGACTTCGGGAAACCCCTGTGGTTTGACTGCCTCTTCTTATTCTGTGATAATGAAATGACTTTCTACAATGTACCAGGGTCATGGCTAAGTTCTGTAGAAATACTAGTGTATGTAAAACATAGGTCCTATATTAGAGAAAATAGTAGTATTTCATCCATGTATAAAATGGAAGGTAAGGTCGCAGGTAATATCTGAAAGTGCTTTCCCAAAGAAGGGGTATCCTGGTAGATTCAAGCCAGCTTGTGGCATGTGTTGATGTTCTATTTTAAGAATTCTCATGCCATTCTTTTAAGGAGTTCAGAAGACATTTAACAGATGGTCAAAAGTTCATTAAGTGAAATAGTTAAGCAGAGAAGTGATATGATCAGATCTGTGTCCAAGAAGACTTGTTTTTCTTAAATGCATTTCTGTCCCCAAGGAAATAATGATTTTCAGAATGGACACCATCTTCTCAGGATACAGATGCCTCCCCATTGTAATATTAATTGCCTACAAAATATACACACTAAATCTGATGATGACCATGTATCTTTAGACCCTCCAGTAACTTCAGACACAAATTCTTATAAGAACAGTCTTCTGATTTGATTAACATTCAGGAAGAGAAAAATCTCCATTGACTACTGGGTGAAGAGAAGATGTGCACAGATTGTCATATTGTAGAGGGACCTTCATAAAGAGAATACCTTAGGATAAATGAGGATCCTCAGAGCTACTCTAAGTCATGCTGCAACTAAATATTCAAGAAGCACCAAAGAATGTCAGAGATTAAATTATGTAAGAGTGCATGAAGATGCCATTTACAAAAGAAAATGCTAGAATCTGTATTTTTTTAAGCTTCTTACGTGGCCAAGCACTTTACCCTAACCCTTGTCCCCAAACCCCATTACAAAGTGTCTCTGAAGAGAAGAAAATATGTGCTTTTTCCACCTCAAATGACGATTAAAGGAGTGATTTTCACCCATAGCATTTGTTCACCTACCCAGCATACTAACACACTCTTTCAATCAGCAAGTCCTTTATTCTTAACGTTACTGTTTTACTTAAGAGATAATGTCAAAGGAATTGAGCATTGTGACTGGATAATGGTCTCCTGCTGCAAGATAAATGCTTAGGCATTTATTGAAAATAAATGTTGGAGGAAAGCCAAGACATTTATTTTTAAAGTAGAAAACTATTTTCTAGTCACAACTTTCAGTGCCAAATACATTATAACTATCTTACCAAATGATTTCTTAAGTAAATTGAGATCACCCAAAGAAAGCAACAGAATACCTAATTTCTTCTCACCTATATAAAAGGTAACATTGTAGTTTCTTTTCTACAGATACAAAATCAAATTCAAATATGTTGTTTGTTTGGTGGGCAACAATGAATGAAAGCATTAACAATGTATTCAATCACCTCTCTAGCTTTATTGTTCATATGTGATTTTTGCTTTTTTAAATGAAGTGGATTTTAATATGCATGCTGAAACAGAAGTATTAAATTTGGTGAAGCATTCTTTACTTTTCTGTCACTTTATATGCAGGAATTGTTATTGATATCTTTATGATGTGTCTGAAAGGCACAGGAGCAGTGACTTAGGGAGCTTTTAATAGCAGTGGTAATGAGCTGTGTTCCAAGGTAATGTGATTTTGATTCCTTCAGTCATTGTGGGGTAACTTTTGTTGGCTGAGTACAGGATAAGTGAATTTGAACAAACACTACTCACACTTCTCCTTAGTTTTGCAATTTAAAAAAATCCTATTGTAACCTAAAGTATTTATTAATGGAATTTATTTGCCCTGTGAACCAATTTCTCACCATATTCTAGTATGTCCTGCTTTATTCATAATTTATAGCCATACTCTTCTAGTGACATAAAGTAGCTCCATGAATATTGCTTGTCTGCTTTTTCTATGCTACTATGTGTGTGTGTGTGTGTGTGTGTGTGTGTGTGTGTGTGTGTATGAGAGAAAAAGAGAGAGAGAGAGAGAGAGAGAGAGAGAGAGAGAGAGAGAATCCTTCCTCTAAAATACATAAAGTATTGGTTTTATAGATAGAAGCATAAATAATATATGCATTGAGTTCATTTGTAAAATAAAATCTAACCATCTTTTAGATGCTTTCATGAAGGGAATTTATGTTAAAATTAGAAGAGTACAATGTATTCACTAAAATATTATGGATAAAATGAGTTAAATGGCAGACTTATAAGTCCTTGGTAAGTATATACATATGCTTAATTTAGCCAGCAAGTTTTGACTTATATTGGGCACAGAACATGGCTTAAAACATGTCTTCCATCTTTTCAAATTTTAGAAATAATCATCAATAATTAATAAGTACTTATAATTACATTATAGATTTGTTTAATAACATTAGTGTTTTGTAATGATTGTAGTAATGACTTTGTAAGTTTTCATATATCCCTCTCATTAATTAATATTTTGTCACTTTTCCAAAAATTATTTCTTCTCAAGATTGAGCTTATGAGTAAGTCATATGATTATTGACTCTTCCTTATTTCTAATTTATTTCAAAACACATGTCTGTTGTGCAATATCCTTTCTTGACTACATGGGAAAATCATTTCTTTCATTAAACATGCCACAAAGACAAACATCACATTAGAAGAACATTGGAATCTATTATTCACCTCAGGAGTTTATAGCTCAAGTGATAAATTCTACATTTAGGATTTTTTTTTCAAGAAATTTATCTTCCATGTATACTCTGAAAAGTCAGAGAATTTAACAGTAATACATAGGCAGCTTCAAGAATGTGGCCCCTATTCTAGTGTCTTTTAGACCCAATCTTCCTTTGCATGTTATATTTCCATCTGAAAATTTCCTTAAAGAGTTCTGCTGTTAAAAAATAATGAATACATTCGCAATTAAGGAGATACATTAAAATATTACAAAGCTACCACTTATATAAATAATAGAAATCCTTATATAATACTTCATGTACCAGGTATTTTATTAATGTATCCATTCTTTATAAAAATTATCTGAAATTGGTATCATTATTGGTTTGTTTTGTTTTTTTGGTTTTTTTTGTTGTTGTTGTTGTTTATTTGTTTGTTTTTTGGAGGAGAAGACTGAAGAACAAAGACTTTAAATAACTCATCCAAGATCATACAACTAGAGTAGAAAGTACCATAGGTTGGGATTTGCATCTAGATAGTAGGCTGCCAGAATTCATTATTCTTTTAGTCTCAATGATAATCCAGCAGATGACTTTAGGGTAGTTTTAAGTATTGGTGAATTTCTGTAATAAATCAGTGGTTTTAAGAAAGACTTTTTTTAAAATTAACATAATAAAAGTATTAGATAAAACAAATTTTTTTTCATTTAGTAAGAAAACTTGTAAGTCAAAACAACAGCCCAAAGTCCATTCTATTGTGTGTCCTTCCTTCTGTCACTTAGACTTGAATCTGTATCCCCTGCTTCTTATCCAAATCTCATAATCACCACTTTAAGAGAGACCTACTGCACCAAACTCCAACCTGTGTAGAGAAGGAAACTTATGAATTAGAATATATAGTTTTACTAAATTTACTAAGTTAAAACTTTAAAGGAAAAAAGTATATCCCTAAGTGTAAGCTGTTGTTAGTAAGAAAAAAAAATATGTTTATGATAGAAAAAATGAAAATTAAACTTTGATCTAAAATTATATTTTGTATAGTCCCATTTTTGGAACCAAAACTTCTCAAGATACTTCATTAATGAATCACTTTTCTGTCCAGAAAAGCAGTCTTTTTTTTAGTTCCTCGTAGTTAGTTGTGGCTCAATTTCCCCACTCCAAGTATATGATTTCCTTATGCTATATGTTAACATTATGTTGCCCTTACCAAGTTGTCCTCACCTGTTTCCCAGATCCTATTATTAATAACAAAGTTGTTTTTTATAGACTATCTCTTGACTTTTTAGCCAATTCTTGCAAAAATTTTTTCTGAGTAACAAATTAACAAAATATATTTATTGATGTTATAATCATATACAGCTCATATCATTTTCCTAATTATAACATGTGTCAAATATAATTTTTCTTATTAAATGAGCCAACCTTTTCTACATAATGTAAAACTTTATCAAAAGAGAATATATACACACACACACACTTATACATATATACATCATATATATTCAGGTAACTGCTTCTATCTTGGGTTGGGTCTACCATATGAAGTTTTTTTGATATTTTAACTTTTTACAAGTTAGATAAATTGATTTTCAGAATAAAAAACATGGTGGAGACTCTGTATATTTCTTCTTTTATCTGCATTTGGAAATTTTAAACATATATGCAAACTGAACAGAAGCATCCCAAATGCATATGAATCTATTGCATTCATTTAAATGTGAGTTAATTTTCTTTATATAAGTCTCTCATATCTACTGCCAACACAACCACATATTCTTCGTGTAATTGATGCATTTGCTCAATTGAGACATGGACCTTTTAAGCATACTTGACTATCCAGGAGATACTTATAGCTCCTAAGATATGCATCATTGATGTGCAAAACTTCAGTGATAGAAAGAATAATAAGTAAGGAGTTTTAATTTCCAAAATAAAGCTAGAATGCTCTCTCTGGAATTTAGATAACTTGTCTTTTCTCATTGGTGTTGGGTCATAAAGACTTTAACACAGATAACAGCATTTAGTTAGAAATGTAAAGAAAGGAGAAACATCCTTCTCCCTTCTCATTTTATCTCTATTTTTAGAGAGTTTGTTTCACTTCATTTCACCGTGGAAATGGACCTGCAGTCCTCAAAAGAAAAAAAAAAAAAAAGAAGAAAGTTTCTCCCCTTCAAAATTTTCCAGTGGAATTTTTTCATAGCACTGCTGGTTTCATACAATATTTTGTCTGATTTTGTTGGCATTACAAAAAACATTCTCCATTATAACCTTCAAACTGTGATACTTGTAGCTACTTAAGTTGTTAGGTTGTACGCACACAAACATCATTTGAAGAAAAATCAGAGATGTGCAATTTGTTTTGAAGCATAGTTAGAGAATCAAATTGTGTCAAAGAATAAATACTATGTGATGATTTCTGGGAAATGTTTTTCACAGGCTCAATATCCCCCCCCAAAAAAAAATTGTTTTGTTTTAAACAAGTCTACCATTTTCTCCTATACACATAGAATGCATTCTTCATTTGTTTGACCAAATTAGAAAGCATAGAGCCAAGAATGCATTAAACTCCTTCCCTAGAATACATTTTATTTCTAGTCAGTATTTTTCTCTCTTTTGTCTTTCAACCCTCTCTCATCGAAAGAGAGAGAGAGAGAGAGAGAGAGAGAGAGAGAGAGAAGAGAGAGAATCCAACTTTTTTTTCATAATCATTCCTGCCTCTTTCTAAGTGAAATAACATAAAATAGTCAAGTACCAAAGGAATAAAATGAGCTAAATTAATCAGGTACCCAGGAAAACATTACATAGAAGTATTTTATACCAAACTAGCAGTTGAGTTCTACAAGATAGAGCAGTAACCTTGACTGTCACTTGACCATGACATTACCATCTTTTCATTATTAAGAAGGATATTGGCTAGTGTTCCTCTCATCTTATGACTGAAAGACTGCCCTTTCTTTTTTTTTTTTAAAATCTTTAAGTGTACCCTGGAGAATTATTTCAGTCTACCTAAATTATTATTTTGCTGACACAAGGACAAGCAGGTATCCCTTAATCCCAGAAGGGATAGCAGAAATGATCATCCTAGAAATCAGTTCCAAATCAAGACATTAGTCCCAGGTCAGGTAGAACACAGTACTATTGTCTCCAAGATCTGGACTCAAAACACAAAACCAGGATATCAATGCAAATGGGTGAACCGAGCTGTAAGTGGAAGTCCAAAGCCCTGGAATTAGTAGATGTCCATCTTGCATCAGAGACCTAGTACAGGAAACCAGGGTACTAATGGCTGTTCCTGAGCATGCGCACTGAGTAGGGATGTTGTCAGTGGGAAGCAGGGGTCACAAACTATGAGCTCCAATACTGAGATGCCTCAGCCTTGGGAGATGATGAATTCACAGTGGAACAGCAACTGGATGGAGAGTTTCTGACAAATGGCTATTTTCAACTCTATCTGCCTAAAGCAACACTCATCTCAGGACCCTGGTTGAAGCTGAGCCCACAAATGGAAGTTAAAAAAAAGCAGCTGCCAGAAGGAAAAGCCAGTGGGGCCAGGAAGAAAGTCAGAAACAACACTTTTTTTCTCAAATGGCCACAACCTGCAACTATAACATGTATTTTGTGATGATGTGTTTATTTACTACAACTTTATTGTCTCTTAGTCTGGAAAACAATTGGCAAAATATTTCATATGTTACCTTGATAATATATTACATCTATCTGTTAGTAATAAATAGTTCATATGCAGCTCTCATTCCATGTGATAAAGAATAAATTCATATACTATACATTGCTAAAACAGTGGCATATATTTAGCCCCAAGCATTGTTCCTAATATCATTGTTTTTGCCATTAATGATTTACTTTAAAGATTAGCAAGGCACCTGTAAGTTTCAAAGATATCATTTATTTGTCAGCCAAATTGATATTTATTTCTAAGTGATTTTTTTTCTGCTTGAAATTTCTACAATAAACGTGTGTTTAATCTATTGGTATTAATTTCCTATTGTATGGAAATATAATTGTTTCCCCATGATATGTCTAACAGCTTTCCAGCTGAGGCCAATTCTATTTAATTCATAACTCTTTGGTCCTAACAGATATTGAATTCCATACTGTGTATTTACTCACAGTAAGATCGGACACCCACTAAGTCTCTAGTAGTAATTAATATATTACATGGATCCCATTGGCAGCATTTTACGACATTCCTACAATTGAACCACTCTTTGATATTTTGCCCATACATAATAAGTATAATTAGAAGGTTTTAAAAATGATTTAAACAGTCACAAAATAACATAACCCCCTTCTCAAACAATCTTCAGTGTTTTGAGAAATAAGTTTCTCCATATTGTCGCCATGGTTTTCATTTGTTTTCTTATTTGCATGTAATATGATAGACTTTCTGATGTAACATATCTACTCTTCTCTTAAATGGAAGGCATTTATCTACATATTGATGATTAGCTGTTAATTTTCTTCCATCTCTGTCAGTCACCCCTATATCTAATATCTTCAGTGGTTTCTGGAATGCCTTAGCTCAAATTGTATCTGTTATTTCTCATTCCTTCCTACAGTGCCATTTATCTCTCTCTCCTACTGAGACTTTGTATTGCTAATGACTGCTCACAGTTACTCCCAACTTGAAATAAATTTACATACAGCCTACCTAATTAAAGTACTTTGCAGAAAGATAGAAAGCTTCCATAAGAGATTAGCAGGGATTTCTAAATCTTCATATTTATGATTGTATATATTGGTATAAACTAACATGAAATAAATTAGTTTTATTCTTATTTGTCATTATTATATCCACTATTTTACACATTGGAATAACAGTTTTCATGATATTGCATTACTATGGCCTCAAAGTAATTAACATTTTTCATTCTAAAGTAATCAATTGTGATGATGAGCAACAATCTTAAGATATAAGGAAATCAACCCCACAATTAGTTCAGTAAACAACGTATGTATTGTGTGTCTCAAGTGCTCCTATCAATCCAATTGATAGAATTGGTATGAAACTCTTAGATTGGTCAATGTGTACCTTTAATTTATTCAACCAATATTTATTAAACACATATAAACCAGGACTATCTCAGGTACTTACTATAAAATATCGCAAAGCAAGAGACTCAGTGCTGTTCTTAAGTTAACATGTTCAAAGAAGTAGAATCAAGAGGAATAGGAAGAGGAGGAGGAGAAGGTGAAAAACAAATATATATGAATATGAATATAATTATTGGATAATACAGAAGAAATACTGAAGCCAGGCATAGTGGTGTACACCTGTAATTCCAGCAGTTATAGAGGATGAGTCAGGAGGATTGCAAGTTCTAGACCAGCCTCAGCAATTTATAGAGATGCTGGCTCAAAATAAAAAGTTAAAAAAGGAATGAAGATGTAACTCTGGGTTCAATCTTCAATATAAAAATAAATAAATAAATAAAATATAAATTCTGATAAACAGTTCACTAGAATTTATGTGTTAATTATGTTTTCATTGGAATATAATTGAGTGCTTGTAATAAAAATTATTAGTTTTACTAATAAAATGAGTTGGCAGGACAATCCTAATATTCTGTAAGCCATTATTTCAAAACCAAAATGCAGTATTCAAAGTAATATACCTTTAGTTTGCATTTAGGTTTTTTGAGTTATAAGTAAAGTCATTGTGAAATTAAAATATAATGTAGAAAAAAAATTTAAATTCTATATATTGCATTTAAATGACTATAACTTTCATTAATGACTGAAGGAAGAAGGCATAAATTTTCTTTTTCTAATTTGGTAGTAGGTACAGTGAACATTCAAAGGCTAATTTGTTGCCAGTTTGTGGACTGACAGCTTTTTCCTTTTTCATTTATGGAGATACAATG
The DNA here is from genome assembly GCF_052094955.1 of Ictidomys tridecemlineatus. Classification (NCBI taxonomy): domain Eukaryota; kingdom Metazoa; phylum Chordata; class Mammalia; order Rodentia; family Sciuridae; genus Ictidomys; species Ictidomys tridecemlineatus. Next base: position 152,116,370 of record NC_135480.1, on the reverse strand, counting down.
CACTAAAAATATTGATCCTTTAAATGTAGAAAGTATTGAATTACAAGTTATCAGACAAAGACTCATTATGTATTTGCATTTATTATTACTTTAACATGTATTAATTGTACATATCAATGCAGTTTAGTGTAATATTTTAATACATGCATACATCATGCTTTGATCAAATCCAATCTTGCTTTATCCACCACCCCCATACAAAAAATAGACCCTTTCCAACCTGTAGTATTCATTATTTTACACTTGATTCCACTTTTTTTTGTAGCTCTCCCTTTGAGAGAGAATATGTGGTAATTGTCTTTCTGTGTCTGGCTTATTTCTTTTAACACAATGTCCTCCAGTTCCTTACATTTTGCTTCAAATGACAGGATTTCAATCTTTAAGGTAGTATGGTAGTTAGTTTTTTATTGCTGTGATGAAAATACCTTTCATGAACAACTTAGAGGAGGAAAAGTTTATTGCAGCTCATAGGTTCAGTCCATAGTTAGCTGTACAATTAGACAGAAGATCATGTGGCAGAAGGGCATGGTGACAGAGCACTACCAGCTCATAGTGGCCAGGAAGCACTAGCCACTATGGAGGGGGGTGTAGGGAAGATGAAGTCTTTCAGGGCACATCCCTGCTGACCCACCTACTCTAGTCATATCCCACCTGCTTACAGTTCTCATAATCTAATAATTTTTCTTCTGAATATGCCTTTATTAACACAGGAGCTTTGGGAGGGCTCCTCACATCCAAATCATACTGGTTTATAATATTCTATTGTATATATTTATATTACATTTTCTTTATCATTCATCTGTTAACAGATACCTAGACCGATTTCACATCTTAACTATTGTGAATAATGCCACAATAATCATGGGTGTACAGGTATCTCTTTGGTATGCTGATTTCATTTCCTTTGGATATATACCCAGAAGTATGATAACTGGATCATATTATGATAGATCTAGTTGTAGTTTATTTAATATTATTTTAGACATTAATGGATCTTTATTTTATTCATTGATGTATATGTGATGCTGAGAATCAAACCCAGTCCCTCACACATGCTAGGCAAGAGTTCTACCACTAAGCCACAACCTCAGCCCCTATTTTTAGTTTTTTGAGGAACCTCCTACTGTTCTCCGTAGTGGCTATACTAATTTACATTCCCACTCTGGTATATTGGGGTTCCTTTTACCTTACATCCTGGCAAGCATATTTTGTTTTGTTTTTGTTTTTATAATAGCCATTTAACTATATTGATATCATTGTATTTTTTCCCTGATAAGGAATAATATTGAGCTTTCTTTTTATATATTTTTGTGTATGACTGTTAGTATATTCCCACCTACTCAGACACTAATAGCTGTGTGTGTGTGTGTGTGTGTGTGTGTGTGTGTGTGTGTGTGTGTGTGTGTGTTTTAAAGGGAATTGAATCCAGGGTCTGGTAGGCAAGCACTCCACCACTGAGCTACAACCCTAGTCCTTGGTAACTAGATTTTTCTATGCTGCTTCTATTAACAAGAAACATTTTTTTTCGTTTATTTTCAGCTACAGGTCATTGTGTTCTTCATGCCTATGGAAAAGCAATCCCAATAGCACTGGCAATTGGCAAAATTAAAGTGTATTTTCCATTTATAGCTCAACAGAAGAGGTGATCATTTCTCATTAGCTTCTTCAGCACAGTATGTCATCTTTAAAGGAACAGGACATTTGCCATTTTTCACACTGAACATTTTTGCCCAAACACCCTTGAATACGAAGTTTTGAAAACAAGTATTTCATTAATCAGGAAACTGTATAACTTAAATTTTGAAATGAATACTAAAAGCTTGCTGATGATTTTGCTGGAGATCTTAGATAACATAACTTTTTCTATAGTAGTTTACCAGTTTCTATAAAAGGAATAGCTTCTAAAGTTTAAAAAAAAATATTAGAATAAAAAACTAGACATTTTATTCTAAAGCTAGAAAAATTAAAAACCTTTCTTTCTTGAATAGTTTTATTTAATAGTTTAAACATTAATATACAAAGTGACTCATTGTCTAAAATATACTTTTATAATAGTTATTTTAAATATTGTCTGAATTAGAACATAGTGCCAGAGAGACAACATATTCTTGAGAATGGAATTCTTAACATGGACTAGAATATTAATACAGTATGCTATTGAACTTTGCCTTCTGAATATGATGCAGCAAGAAACTGACCATAAAAGTGATTCATTGCACTAGCTCTATGCCTTGCTCTATAGGCTTTGATGAACACTAAATAGAAAGGAAATTAGTGGTTTTAATGACTCTGTCATTTTGAGGAGGTGTTTTTCTGATACACTCTCTCATTTGGAGAAATTTGTGCATGCTATGAATTAACTAATACATAAGATGTATGGATGAAAGTTATCTGCCCTTAATATATGTTTGTTTTGCTTTTTTTTTTTTCTTTGACATAGAAAAGGATGTATGAAGAAAGCAAAGTCCTACAATTTTAGAATTTCTATGGTTTCATTTTATTATATCGGGATGATCTCTATTTACCACTTCTTGGGGTGTAAGCCCAAAATATGAAGTAAGCTCTACCTTTGATGGAGAAGCTTATAATGTAATTGGCAAGGAATGTTGCATATAGGATAATTTGAATGAAGAGGGCCATCATCCAGGAAGTCACTTGTCCTTGAGTAAAGTCAATTGGCTGCCCAGAAAGTTCCCCAGAGAGTGGCCTTTTCTTGGCAGCACCGTCACAGGACAAGTATTGACCTTCAGATTTGCAGGTTCAGACATCTGAATTGCCAGGTTGTCCATCACTTTCAGGTAACTTGTACTGAGAAAATTCAGAAACTAACTAACCAACACTTTTATTAACTTAAAATGAGAAATATAACTACTAGGAGAAAAACATCCCCTGGCTACGTGGAAAATAATTTCTAATTTGGAGTTTTCTGGTCATGCATGATCTCAGAACAAGAGGAATTAGATGATTGAAATGGCCTGTGTATCCCTTCCTGCAGGAGGAGCAGACACTGACTAAACCTGCTTCTTGGATTTGGTCAACTTCCACAGCTGACCAAATGTTGTTTCTTTAGTTACATTGGAATAGTATTGCATTATGTCGTTTATGGTGGTATCATTTATTTTTGTTCCAAACTCATATTAATTTCATAGTTTTATTTTCCAAAAACATCTTCTTTCTCTGTTTCCAAGTTGGGGGAAGAGCAAGGTTAAGTGCCTTCCAGTTATCCCCAGAGATGCCTATACTCTATTCTGTTTAATATATTTTTTTACAATGTAAAAAACCATTTTATCTTAAAAAGGATACACCAATGTAAAAATTATTTTATTTTACAAAGGATTACTCAAATGCAGATTGGCCCTCGAAGAATTATTAATTTATATAAAGATATTTGTAAAAAAAATAGCATAGCTATTATATTCAAATACACATTCCAATGTCAAATGGACAGCATAATAATGGCCATAGTAGTTCACATCAGGGATTTATCACTGAAAAATGTTTCACTAATACAAACTATCATAAAGATGAAGTTTAAACTCATGTAACTTAAGACATAATAATTGAAGTGTATATTTAAAAGACATTTTCCATGTGAACTTATTTTTTAAAATTTACTGGAATACCTAAGATAATTACTACATCTCATAGGTATTTATTATGTCAAAAAGATTGAAACGTTTCTATAAGGACCAAATACGCTTTCTGTGTATGCAGCATGATTATCTTCATTAACAGTTATGAAGAACTTACCTGGGTATAGCACAGTTTGCCTTCTACAGGCTGAAACAATGGATCTTATTCTTTAGGGCTATGGATAAAGCTTAGGAGTCAGGGTTAACTGAAAAAAACTATGCAGCCACTCTGTCTACCAACATCACCTGCTAAGATATCAAAATCAATGTGTAACCACTAAGGCCCTAAATCCCAAAGTTTATAATTCACAGTTTTTATTTGGGTCTAAAATGTGATAAACATCATTTCCTGAGCTCCAAATCTCATGGACAAGGGATTGTGCTCTTGAAAAAAACATGCATGTTGTTTTTATATCTCTTTGGCCAATATCCCCACATTCTTTCCAGAGAAAGCATCAGAGCCAATTGTTTGTAACTTTCTCCAGAGGAAGATATGAGAGAAAATTGTCTCATAAAGACATTAAAATCCTGACTTAGTTTGTCTTTTGAATAGGTTACAGAGATTATATCTTTAAATTTCTCCTATGATGAAAATCTCAAAAGATTTGTGTATGTCTGCTATTGATGGTATTGTAAATTAATACAACAACTGTGGAAATCACTATGGAGGTTCCTCAAAAGAATAAGAATAGGACCACCACATGACACAGCTGTACTACTCCTCTGTATCTATCAGATAGAACTAAAGTAAGCATATTTTAGTGATACATGCATATTCATGTCTATTCCAGCACATTTCACAATAGCCAAACTAGGAAAACAGCAAGGAATCCATTGATGGATGAATGAATAAAGAAAGTGATATATATATGTATGTATATATACATACATACACACACACACACACATACACATACATACATAGTACAGACTTTGCTTAAGCTCTTAAAGAAGAATGAAATTATGTTATTTGCGAGAAAATGGATGGAACTTTAGAATGTTATGTTAATTGAAATAAACTAAATTCAGAAAGTCAAGGGTCATGGGTTTTCTCTCATATGTGGAAGCTAGAGAGGAAAAAGCAAATGAAATGTGGGGAGATCTCATGAAAATAAAATGGAGCTTGGTAGAGTAGAGGAAAGAGATCAGAGGAGCGAAAAGGAAGGAAAAATGAAACTACTAGGAAAGGACTCTAACAAAATTGCATGATTATATTTTGTGCCTGTACGAGTATGTGACAATAAATCCCACTATCATGTATAATTAAAATTACCAAGAAAATATGTATGTTATATATTTAATCTGTGAGTGTATATATATATACACATATATATATCACAGTTAATATATTCCTACTAATACTAATTATCATTCAGAATAAAATTATTATGACATTCATGCATTTTCTAGGGTTCTCTTTAAACATTCAGATTATTTCAAGCTGGAGTATGAGCAAGCCTTCTAGTATTATATTGATAATGTTGTTCTTTTATATATATTTCTATTTTGAGTTTCTTTTTTTTTCTTTTGAAGTTCTGAATTTTTTGACATCTTACTTGCTTTTGTATAAAATAAATTGTCACCCAGAGTCTCCCCTATTACTGAAATCTGATATTTTGTTTTCACAGTTTTTTTTCAATATGGATTTGAACATGTTAAAATTTATTGGATGTTGAGTTATGTGTTTTTATTGAAGTCAGAAAGTCTAGTTACCTTCAAGAGTAATTGTTATTTTTTCCATGTTCCTGGGCCTCATTTATAAAAGGAGAGGACAATTTCATTTTGTTGCATATGGATTTCTAGTTTTCCCAGCACCATTTGTTGAAGAGGCTATCTTTTTTCTCTAATGCATGTTTTTGGTGCCTTTGTCTAATATAAGATAATTTTAATTTTTGTGGATTAGTCTCTGTGTCCTCTATTGTGTACCATTGGTCTACCAGTCTATTTTGGTGCCAATACCATGCTGTTTTTGTTACTGTTGCTCTGTAGTATAGTTTAAGGACTGATATAGTGATGCCACTTGCTTCATTCTTCCTGCTAAGGATTGCTTTAGCTATTCTGGGTCTCCTGTTTTTCCAGATGAATTTCCTGATTGCTTTTTCTATTTCTATGAGGAATGCCATTGGTATTTTTATCAGAATTGCATTAAATCTGTATAGTGCTTTTGGAAGTATGGTCATTTTGATAATATTAATTCTGCCTATCCAAGAACAAGGTAGACCTTTCCGTCTTTTAATTTCTTCTTTGATTTCATGGCATATACAGGTAAATGGATGGAGTTGGAGGAGATAATGCTAAGTGAAGTCAGCCAATTCTCAGAAAACAAATGCCAAATGTTTTCTCTCTGATTTTAAGGTGACTGACTCATAGTGCTACCACAGGAGGGGGAGCATGGGAGTATTAGACGAACTCTAGATAGGGCAGAGGGGTGGGAGGGGAAGAGAGGGGGCAGGGGGTAGCAATAATGGGGGATTGTGATGGACATCATTAACCAAAGTACATGTATGAAAACATGAATTGGTGTGAACATACTTTATATACAAGCAGGGATATGAAAAAGTGTGCTCTACATGTGTAATAAATATTGTAGTGCAATATTTATTATACATATCTACTGTCATGTATTTAAAAAATAGAATCAATTAAAAAATAAAAGGAAAGGGCAGAATTTAGTTGACCCCATGGTTCAATCCACTTCATGCTTCCTGGTATACAAATGAGTAAGAAAAGAACAATAAAGTTCTTTAAGGAAGAAATGATGAAAATGTGATTACTGTGTATAATACTTTGTCAAAATAATTTATTACTTAAATTCTGTTAAATTCTAGTGTCTCTATATTACTTATTTGATTTAAAATAAATGCCAAGTTTAGGAGGCTATTCCAGGGAAGACCCATTTAAGGAGAATTAGGAAGAAAATATCTTAATTTATTAAGTGGAAATATAAGCTTATTTGTATCTATTGTAAAATATCCATTAACAATACATGGTGAGGAATAATTTCTGTGACTGTAAAGTTAAAAACTTCAATCAATGATACATTCCTAAATTGCCTTCCATCCAGTTCTTTGTTCTAAATCTAGTTTTCTGGTATTAATATTCAGAGTTTATCCTTCACCAAAAGAGTCTAATTATGGAAGACTGATCAGATTGGTGATGAGTAATTCGACTGGGGATGAAATTCTACAGGTAATATAATATGAACTGCGATCAGGAATGACAATGACTTTTTAAGGCTTTTTCAAACTGCTTATTTGAGTCGAAAATAGCAAAGCTAACACAGAATATCAGGCAGGAACCAAATTTTCAGTTGATGCAATTTTGTCATTTGGGGAATATTAATATTAGTCTGAGCTACAGTTGACTACAAGATGAGCATATATTTAAAGGTTAGAGACTAGTGAAGGCTTTGATTTTTTTAACAAATGCTTTTTACTCATTATGTAAGCTGAAGCATTAGATCACACAGTTACTGTGTCTTCACTAGGTTTTGTAAAAATTATTATCACTATCTCTTTTGACATTTATTCTCATATTGGTGTCTGATGTTGATTTTCACCTTCTAATATTTATTTATCCTAAAGATCTATATTTTCTCTGCAATTCTCAACAAAGCAACATGGTTAAGATGAGAGCAATAACACAGGTAATAGAGGCTAATTTGTGTTGCATACTTTCTATGTGATGGGCAGTGCACACAGTGATCCACTGATATTATCTCTTCTATCTGCCCATGAGGAAGGTATTATGACTAGATCCTTTTAATAAATTGAGTAATCACATGCACAAAGAGATGAAGAAATGTATCTAAATCCCACAAGGAAACGTAGCAGAGTCATTTGTACCTGCCAACTTAGATTTCTTCCAGGCCTACCCTACCTGATATCAAATCTTTTCTTCTCCACCAATTTCAAGATTTATCTTCTGGAAATTCAACAACAGTTTGACTTTTCCATCTACAAAATAATTTTTAGGTAATTATCAGACTATATCTCATGAAGCTAAATGTGTTAGAATCATACCCTGATGTTTGACTTCCCACTTAAACAAATGCTCTTGGATCATCCTCTGCTCCTAACAAAGGCACTTATTTTATCAGTTCCATCAGTAAAATTTGTGTTTCTTGGCTTCTTTGTATATGAGGTGTTTTAATTGCAGACTCCTGTACTACAGTTCTGAGATCATGTGTATTTTATTTTCAGTTATTCAATTATCATCTTGGAGTGAGTTTAAGTAAATTTTTATTTATTTATTTATTCGTTTATTTATTTATTTATTTATTTATACATACCAGGGATTGAACCCAGGGGTGTTTAACCATTGAGCCACATCTCCAATCCTTTTTTATTTTTTTATTTTTTTAATTTTGAAACAGGGCCTTGTTAGACTGCTGAAGCTGGCTTTGAACTTGAGATCCTTCTACCTCAGCCTCCCAAGCCATTGGGATTACCGACTGATGTGTCACCATGCCCAGTTTTCAGTAAATTTTTTAATTGTCAAGGAGGTCTATGTTCCTTCTTCTTCCTTCTTCTTCTTTTTTCTTTCTTACAAAACCTAAATCAAAGTATGCATTATGGCACATTAGTTAACTTAATCATATGTGGTTTTTTTGTTGTTGTTGTTGTTGTTGCTCTTCTAATTATACATGATAGCAAAATGCATTTTTTGACACATTTTACACAAATGGAGCACATGTTTTTAACACTGATAATTTCTAGCATTTTCTGTCAGCCAGATACTAGGTTAGTCCATTTCCTCCTTATCACAGAGATTCTAATCGAGTGAAGTAAACAGTTGTGAGAGTCAGAGGCAATTTGAGATATTCTAGCTCAAGAGCACTTCTTCCCCTTCACCACTGCATGCTCATATACTTAACTACTACTTACCATTTCTGTTAAAAGTTACAGGTGCAAATATATTAAGAAGTTTCTAGTTGTTTCCTTTACAGTGGTTACTTTTCTAACCACATGAATCAATTCATGTTTTCCTTAAAAGTTTTGACCTCATAAAATGTATTATAAAACAGTGATAAATATTAGAGTGGGACATTTCCATCAAGTGTCAACAAGCTAAATGACATGTTCAAGATTACACAGCATATTAGTCATACAGCTGGAATCAAGTCCCAGAGTTTCACATTTTGAAAGAACTGCTTTTTTATTATTTCTTCATTAAGGCATGCCTCCCATCACATGACCACTTGTGTTTGCATTGCTAACTTTGCTCTGTGTATGTGTGTGTCCAGGTTTCTAAGAAGCCCATGTAGGACAAGGCCTTCTATGTAGCTTCCATAAAGAAGCTATATTTTCCCTTTCTTCACTCCATTCTCTGTCTACTCATGCATCTGTTAACATTCCTGTTGCATGGCTTCTTACATATAATGCTTTCCTTCTGTCTTCTGTTGCTCTGTATTCACTATTTTAAGACTGTATTCTCTCGAAAAAAAAAAAAACCTTTCTTATTATTTCAGTTCCCACTGATTTTTCTTCTGATTATTTCTATATTTTATATTTTCCTCTTCCAAATGTGCTAATTTTTCTTCCCAAAGATATTTCAAATATCTCTGCAGCCAGAAATGTGGTCTTTACATCTTTTGTGTCCATCCCCAAGAGTTCATACATTCATGGATGCTTGAAATGCACTGTGTTGTACTGATTCAGTGTCTTATGCATTCTTTGGTAATACAAAAATATATAAAATTCACTTTAGGTTACTGGCTCCCTTCCTACTAACAAAAGAGAATAACACAGCATAGAATTCTTTTTACAATTAACATAAGAGTTCTTTCTGGAAATAATAGCACATGTATCCACACAATCAAAGTATCAGCAATTGAATTTCCACATGTAATTTATTTTACTTACAGCAGTTTGGGTTTAATTTGACAACTCTCTCATTACAACTACAAAAAAAAAATAAAACTCTTTCCTCTGTACAAATGTATTTCCATATTTCCATCTCAGTATAAGCACAGCTGTGAACCAATTACTTCAAAGTTCAAGAGCTGGTTGTTTCTATCCTTAGCATCACTAGATAATGTTGAACATAATCCTGGGGAGAGACTCCTAGGCTCAGTTCAAAGGGGTTTTGGGTTTTTTTTTGTTTTAATTTTTTTCTTTATGTTATTTTCCCATTTTGTTTCAATCCCAGCACAAATATAATATATTTTTCTCCTATCTTATCACATTTATTTTCTATAGTTGATACAGTGATAATAAGTATGTCTTACATCTCAATTTAAATATATCATGATTTTTTAGTTATTAACAACAGCTAAATCAAAGGATTACACTATTTTATATAAAAATTAATCTGTTTGCCTTAGAAATATTCCATCAAGCCATCTGCATTGTAAGTATATGTGTGTGAATATTTTAAAAAATCATCTTTACCTTCAATTTCTGGAATTAATTATTCTCTTCCCTCCACTGCCAAATTGGCTATTACTACCTCACAGAAAGAAAAGCCAATAAATTACTGATACAAACATATACTTGAGAGAACAGTAGTCTTACCACTTGGTGTTTTTAGCATGAAATCTTCCTTTACATATTGCTCTAGGTCATTTTTTTTTTTTTAGTGAACTTCCCCACCTCTACATAAAAACAGACTAGCTGTACATGCAGACTCCATAGAGAGGGGCAAATATATAATTAGCATAGGCTTTTATCCTCTCCATTGATACAGAAGAAGGAGGGAGGGATGTGTTCTCCAAGCAACAACTAAAACTCATATAAATGTCCCCTGAATCCCTCTCTGGGTTCCCCCAGGAGAAGTTGCTATGATGCCAGCCATATCAAAATGAACTAATTAACTATGCATGTCTAAACTGATGGATGATCTCCCAAACTCCAGCACAGCCCCTATTGTGCATACCCTTCTTCTGCTGTGTCACCGCACCTACGTATTTGAAATTATTTGATTCAGTAACTGACAGTAAGTGTGAAAGAGGTGGGAGTCAGGGAACAAGAAGAGAATTAACTCTAGTCTGTAAATGTTATCTACATGTATTAAATTATTAGGTACAATTTAAGAATCTGAGCAAGATGATATTCACTGATTTCTGATTTATGAAATATACCTTTTTTATTGGTCAGGGATTGATTCATATTATTTGTTCTCCTGAGAGACCAAATACTTTTTCTGAAAACACTCTCTTTTAAGGGGAAATCATTCTTCTGACAAAACGTGCTCTACTCCTACCTTCTAGCTGATAGTATCAGATAGGAATCCACTGAAAGTCATTCTGTATATAATCCTACCCAGGTCCTACCAATAAATTTTGCAAAATTAATATAAAATAAAACAAAGTCAGGAAACCATATTACTTTTTTAAAAAATTAGAAAATAGGAAATGATAGGCTATATCAAGATGGTTATACAGTCTGAGAGACATAATCTTAAACCATATGCAAGGTGAAGTTGCAAGGGAGAAAAAGTTATACAGAAGCTTGATTTTTGAAAGAACAGAAAAGAATACATGTAAAAAAAAAACTTTCACATGGCACACAGGAGAGGCGAATAGAGTATTTCTGGAGCTGCCTCATACTGACTTATCCCAGACCAAGTCCTGGTCTTCATGCGTTTCTCACACTCTTATCTGAGCTACATTGACTAGGTTTTTTGTATAATGCAACCAAAAAAAAAAAAAAAAACCAAATTACTCCATTCACTAACATTTATTTAAGCATCCAGTATTAGCAAAGCTTTCTATTAATTGCTACAAAGGTATCAAATATTTTAAAAAGTTTCTTGCCTCTCTAAAATATGCTCCTGTATGAGATTTTTCTATACATTAGTATTACTAGAAATTTCCATGTCTCTTTCTTTTTTGAAAAAAAGGTGAATTGATGTTTTTCAATGTTCACATTATGGATACTTTTACTTTTTCCCCTAAAGCAATAATTTAATGACTTTTCCTCTCTCAAATCAATACCATGTATGAATTTTGTTCTGTTTAAGGGTATTGATTATCTTAGTGCAAAATTAATTCTTTGTCAAAATTTAATAAAAATGGGTCAATATGCATTATTAATAGCCTCATTGTACATTTATACAATTAAAGACTAAAGATGTACTGACCAAATTTTAATAATATTATATTGTATTTACTATTTGACTATTAGTTTCCACATTGAATTCAAGTTCCTTCTTAATATGGCCATACATTAAAGTTGCTTGATATGAAATCAAAATTCCAATTACATGTATAGAATATAAATTACAAATGTTTGCTGCACTTGAATTAAGAAACTCTTTTTGCAAAACCTGGATCATGTGGTACCTGGACTTCTTCTTAGAAATTGAACTTCTTATTTCTAGGAGAGCAATATGAGAATAAAAGACAAATGTTGAGCAAGTGATTTTGGAAAAAAACAACAAGGAAATGATGCTGCATAAGGAATGAACATACATTTTGGGTGTCAAGAGATAAGGAAGAGAGAAAAGAAAGGAAGTAGAATAGCAGGGTCAGAGGAATTTGAGGCAAATAACAACTAGTGAGTTATTACAAATAGCACCAGAGTGTAGTTACAGCAACAAGGTATTTAAGGTTCCATTTATTTGTGTTTCTGTGACATAAAACTACATTACTATCCTGAATTGTCAATAAAGTAGGCTTATTATACAAATTTTTCTTGTGAAAATAGGTGGAGAAATCAGAGAAAACCCCCTTTCCTGTTATCCACACCAGAGATAACTAGCTACGAGTGATTCTGAATGGTAGGGGTTGGTGTATATAGTATTTATCTGATTAGGTTCAAAACTCACATTTAAATCTCAAGGCCAGCCAAGCCTGGTGGTACCTATCTGTAATCTCAGTACCTAGGGAGGCTGAGGCACAAGGATCTCAAGTTCACAGCAGCTTAGCCAGGTCCTAAGCAACTTACAAAACCCTATCTCACAATAAAACATAAAAAAAAGACTGGGGATGTGGCTCAGTGACACCTTTGTTCAATCACCAGTACCAATTTAAAACAAAACAAAACAAAACTTAGAGGCCAAATGAACCTTAATCTCCCATTTGTATTAATGCAGCCTTCGCCTTAAATTAGAATTATTATTTGAAGATGAAACTAACAGTTACCAAGGAGCAAATCTCAAAGTCATAATGGAACAAACTAGACATTAATCCAGCTTGTTTTAGAAATCAATTAATTACTATTATTCTGCCAATCTGTCACTTTCTCTCTTCTCACTTCTCTTCTAAAAGAAGATAAAGGGATTTTGTTGTGTTTTGTTTTGTTTTGTTTTTAATCTCAGAAACAGGCTGTGGGGTTGGGATGAGGAGGATTGCCTTTATTTAGCCCTACTTCTTGGGTCACGTGTAACTAGACAGAGAACAGCAATAATTGTAATATATTAAACTTACTTTAGTTAAAACTCAATATTATCACCCAAAATGTTCTTTAAAGACATTACCTACTATCTATTATCTCAGAGTAAATAGTATGGAATCTGGGTCCCATTAGCACTAGCCACGTTAAAAAAAAAAAAAACTCAGTTATGAAAACATGAGATGGGATCTTATAGACTGCAATTAATGAATGAATCTATCATAAAAATATTTTGCAATTTTTTTCTTTGCACAAACATAGAAAGAAGTAGCCTGCCCAATTATCCTGCCTGTGTGATTTTAACCTGGGAGAACTCTCCCTGTTGTTGCTGAGTTTTGCCAAAAGATTTTCTTGTACAGTTGGGGGACAGTTTGAGAAGACAGTGACTGAGTTTTCCCAGAGCCTCCACTCACTGTTATCTAAGGGATGGTTTCAAAATTTAAAAAAAGAAAGAAAAATCATGTTGTTCTCACAGTGTTAACTTTTATGTAATTATCAATCTTCACCCCTCTTTTAGCTAAAATGCTCAAAAAAGAAAATTAAACAAGGTTTTCTCATAATTTCTCTGATATTTCAATATGAACACATATGCTAAGTTGACAGATTCAAAGACAAAGCCGTACTAAAGCATCTGGAACACAGAACAGAAATTGAAGAACTATAGTTAGAAGATGGAATAGAAATCTTCATTTTTTTCCACATTAAAATCCATTAATCTGGGCTGGGGTTGTAGCTCAGTTGGACAGCACTTGCCTAGCACATGTTAGGCACTGGGTTCTATCCTCAGCACCACATGAAAGAAAGAAAGAAAGAGAGAAAGTGAGGGAGGGGAGGGAAAGACGGAGGAAGGAAGATATTGTGTCCACCTACAACTAAAAAAAAAAAAAATTCATTAATCTGGCTGTATACCTTAAAGAGCCTGAAAGGAAGCGCAGAGACAAACATTACCTCAAAATGGATGGTTTAAGCACCTACTCCCCATCTTCATGAAGACACTACTCCTAGCAGCATCTCTCTCAAAATTTTACTCTTCATTATATTTAATATTAAGCCATAAACAGAATATAAAAGTTAAGTTTTAAAAACTCAACATTTTTTGTTAATATCTGCCATTTTTATTGGTCATACTGGATTCATACCCACTTAATCTAAATCACAGGTTTTGGAGTAACATTAGAAAAAATCACCAAAAATAGCACTATTTTGACTCAATGAAAACAATAAATACAATGTGCCTACTACCACACCTTGTGTGCTATAAATATGCTTAATTGAAAGTATTACCTGGTAAAAAAAATTAATAGTAACCTTGAACTTTATTCTTGAATCATAAAACTATTATTATTATTATTATTATTATTATTATTATTATTATTGCCTATATTTCTCATTTTCTGCCTTGTCTTGGAAACAAAATTAGAGGAAATGCAAGATATTATTCCTATCAATCATGGATATGGCTATTTTCAAGTACTATCTTTTAGTCTGGGCTTTGCTACATATATTTTCATGTACTTATTCAAAACTTCTGTGAAAATGTTCATTGATTTATCATTTAGTGTCTTGGGTTGTACTACAAATGTAAATTTTTAAATGAGAAAAAATGACTAGGGCAAAAGTCAAATAACTGTTTCCATTTTGATTACTTTAGATACTACAGCAAGCATATTTAATACTTTGATTGCTTATCAGGAAAAATAGACCGGAACAGGGAATATTCCAAAAGAAGTAGCAGCATTGAAGGAATCTGCTAGAGGCAGATTTAATTTACATTTTTGCTGTTTACATGTGGGACTTCTTTTTTAATCTTTTTGCTTCTACTCAATATGAATGAGTCTGTGCCAAGTGTTTAATAATTCACCAAGAATTTCAGTAAATGGTAGCATTTTCTGCTGGGGATTCTTTGCAAGATTCTTTTAACCAAACTATAGAACAGCTGCATGCTTTGAAATCAATTGACCTCTTCAGGAAACACATGCCCAGTTGCTATTACTCTCCTGTTCAGCTCAGTAGCCTATTAAGGAAGCCATGTACTCCTCCCAACCTAGCAGTGACCAGGCCTCTGCTGCTTTGTGACAGGGCTTGATGCAAAGGCAATTCATCTGTGGGACAGGAGAGGTGGGCTGCTCATAGTTGTGACTCCTTCCATGGCTGAAGGCTTGAATGGCTTTACAAGTCTCTGTAAGCTGAAATTTTCTTTAATAAGTCATCTATGAAAAAAATATTTTGTGTTCTTTTTTTTTTTTCTTTTCTTTTCTTTGAATCTTTGGGAATGCTGGATATCTCTGTTTTAGAGTTTTCTTCTTTCTCCCCCTGGTATTTATTTTCTAATTTACTTTTTCACAGCTCATTGGTCTTTGTCTTACTTTCTCACGTTTTAAGACAATACCTCACGTGCTTTCATGATTTTTCTTTTTAAAAAACTTTGCTATTCTAGTTAACTTATATCCTTTTCAGGTTTTTTGTTTGTTTGTTTACTTTATATTCAAATGATCACGCATCACGAGATGGTTGCTAATCTGGGTTTTCTTTTTCCCTTCACTTAGTTAGCTCTGCATTCTTTGGAAAAATCATTTCACATCCCTAAATCACAATTTCCTCATTGCAAATGAGCATAGTGGTAGAGTTATATGCATAGCAACCTTAATATTTCAGAGATCGTATTATACTTTGTTATGCTTTTTTCATCACTGCTCTCTTGAGGAATGGTCTCTCAATCCATGGATAATTCCAGAATCACATAACTCTACCCATTTTCCATTATCTGTGAATCATGAGATCCTACTAATGTGTCATCAAAGAGTACTTGTAGTGAAAAATCACAGTGTTCAAAGCTGAAAGGTATGGCCCCCTGGGTGGCCTCTTGTCCTTCATTAAGTCATACTCTCTGTTCTTCATTTTGCTCATCCCTAAAAGTTACATTAGTGTTATTATGTGGTTCACTTAAGAGAGTGTATATGGAATTGCCAAAATGAAATCAGATGTCCTCATGATCACCAAGACAAGTACCAATAAAACAACAGTTTGGGTAAAAATAGATTAGTACAATAGTTCTTGAAATAGTATCAGAAATTCAGTGCTGGTTTAAAAATGTTAGAACAATTCTTACCAAATTAGTTTCTTAAAATGGGAGCACAGAATTTGGTAGTAGGTGACCTGATCTGAATCAAATTTCATTGCTTAGCAATGTCACACTCTTAAATCCTCTGAGCCTCCATTGTTCCACCTTTTATAATGATGCCAACTTCACCTTCCTCACATGGTTGGTTCAAGAATGAAATGCGATGATAAATGAAAAAAGACTTGTTAAACCCTACATCTCAATGGAGTTTGTAAGCACTATTATTATTGTTTTTATTAATTATGAAATTTCTTTTTCTCTTTTTTTTGACAAAATAGGTTTTCTTTTCTCATTCTATTAATATACAGAGTAACTACTTGAATGGTATAATCAGGAAAATTTTACTCAAATTTTTCCCTGCATTACACCAGCACCTTCACAAATATATCATCTTAATAAATGATGATTTGGTCAAGATATTCAAAATACCTTAATTAATGACCCCTCCACCAAAACCAGTAAGGAGTAAGTTAAATTTTTGAGTGATTTTTTAGGCCAGTGTAATTAGTTTATTGACAGGCTTATTTATTATTAAGAAACAAATAACATAATTAAAAAAATCACTTGAACCCAGTAACTGCAGAAATACTGTTGAATATGTCAAGATGTAGATGTTAGTGAGGCCTCTGTACTTTCTAAGGTCCATGTTCTAACATACTAGTGTGGCAGTAGATGTTCACATTTTTACCTCAACAAAATTATAAATTTGTAAATGCCATGGATTCTTGAAGTCTCTACAAAAAACAATTAAAATTATAACAGCTAAGTTCTCTTGCACCAAAAATTATTGTGTTTATTTAGCATTGCTCTGGCTTACTTGTTTAATAAAACATGACAGTGATCTAAGTCTTGTGGCCAAGATCATGAGATCCTGACAGGCATACATGTTCCTCTGGGACCTTTGTGGCTATCTTCATGTGCTGGAGTGTATGGTAGTGCCCATGTGGTCTGTTTAAATTAAGCCTAGGTATTTGAGAGTTGACATATTGAAGATATAAACCAATATCAAATTCCTCCTTTTGCCACTAGCCATCTGATGTGGAAACTTATTTAAAGTCTGGACTTTTTGTTCTCGGTGCAATAAAGATTATAGTCTTCTCATAGGACAATTGTAAACTAAGTATAGAAATGTACATAAAGTATGAACATAGTCTCTGGTCCAGAGTAGATACCCCATAATTGAAAGTTTTTACCATTTTTTAAAATTTAAGCAGGATATCAGAACAACAGATTTCACTGATGAAAATCCTAGGACCCTACTGGTGTGCAATGTGTAAAACCATATTTAAGCTACAGTTCTTTCATATCATTTTGTTGACTAAACTAGAAGCATGTCCATTTCCAGGTCATGAGTTCATATGTACATTTAGAGCCTTGTGCAATAAGAATAACTGCTTAACTATTCAGGCCTCAAGAAATCAGAACTTCCAGTGAGTTGGTAATTATTTATGGCAAATTCTTTCAAGATAGCAACATTTACCAGAGTGTCTTGCCAATAAATATTAGATGATGGATTAATGTATATTTTAATGAGGGCAATAAAGTAACTCAATCAAAATCAAGTTAATTAGCTATTACCATAAAGTTAGTAAAATAGATGATAGATATTTAGCATTTACTGTGTGCTAAGCATCTTACATGAATTATCTCATTTAATTCTCTCAACTGCCACTTGACATAGATTGTATGATTACTCCCACTGTTATAATGTGTAAACTGGAAAATAACCTTGCTAAAGTCACATAGCTACTAGATACTGGCAAACTGGATGTGAGTGTAAATGGTCAGTTTCTAGAACTAAAGATTTTAACCATTATATTTTCTAATAATGTTTTTACAGAGGAATCAGATAATCATATTGGCATTTTAACAAAAACAGAATCCCCCTTTAATGAATTTTTGGCTTTATATGATATGTTTTAATTTCATTTGGGGCCAAAATAGGATATGAGCCACATTTAATTAGAATCATAAGAAAAATAAAATAGGAAAATATTTTCATTTCATACATAGACTTAATAAGAAAATATCTAGTGCAGGAAGTAATGTTATCTTGTAACTCAATGTTGAACTCTTAGAGATTATCATTAAATTCTTTTCACTGGTCTATTATCATAAGCTTTAATTTTTTTGAACATATATTGACCCCTATTATCATTTACTGATAGATATTGAAGGTAGGCAAGGTCTACCAACTTTCTTACTTAATGGAGAAGACTGCTGAGGTAATTTACAGGACAAAGATCTTACTCAAAATATTTTTTAGCTTTTGAACAAAGTCAAACTTCTCAATAAAACTGAAATATGTGTAGTTGAATTAAAATTGGAGTCTTTTCATCCAGTTTTCCAAATGGGCATGATGTGGAAGTAATAAAATGAAAATTTAAGGTTTCATAAAAATGAAAACCTTAAAGGCAAAATGATATGCCATCCCATGGAAATCTTCCCTGAGGTGCTTATTGGACTAAGAAGATGAGTAATAAAGTAAGCAGAGTTTAGAACTCTATGATTTGGCTATCTGGTTAGGATCAACACAATGATATATCTTGTTATAGTCAACCAAACTATGGTTTGACTGTCTTATTATACTCAACCCAGTGGTTACAGTTAACCCCAATTATTAAAATGATCTAATGCAATCAATGGAATTTATTTTATACTACAAACTGTAAACTCTTAATGGCATATCCTTAAGCCCACATATTATGTACACAGATATAAAATTTGCTCTCATATATTATGGGAATATTATAAATATCTTTCTCTATGGATTGATTTTTAAATCATGTACTTAGTAACCCTTGCATAGTCATGACTCTACAGGAATCCAAGCATACAAGGATGAATTACCTGTGGTTCATTTGTACTTGTTCACTGACCCCCCAAATGGTCTCCACAGTCCATGCCCTGTAAGGTGACCAGATGGTAGTTCATAAAGGGTAATGATAGTGGTTACCTTTAAAAGGCCAAGTTAAAGGACCAGTGTCACTGAAGTATGACCAGGAGCTTTGCAGATATTAGTAGCAGTGTTTTGTTTTCTCTCCTGATTTCCTCTCAGTTTTAATAACTGGTGGTAGATATACTTTAAAAATAAGAAATCTCTTCAATAGATATAACTTTTTAAATATGTTTTCTCCCCAGTGGATAGGGCTTGCATAGAAGAGTGTAATACCCAAACGTATCTTTGCTGACGTGTGGATGGTAAAGGTAGGTCCTAAAGGAGTGTCCGTTCTATTAAGACTGAGAAGATATAAGAGAAGGAATAAGAAAGAAAAATGAAACATGGCATCTCTAAATTTAGCTTAAACTAACCATTTTTCAGATTAAAAGCAGTACATATTATTTACCTAATCTTCAGTTGATTTTTATTCTGTTCTCTTTCAAATTAAACATTATCATACCTTTAAACAAAGAACTAGATCATTCCAGAAAGTTTACACACTAGAGTTGCATTTCTTAATTTACTTTGAGTTTCCTTTTTGAAATCAATGATATAACTCAAGTGGAAATGCCACTGTTTAAGCTTAACATTCAGAAAAAAGCTTTATGCAACTACACAGCTATTTACTTCAAATTAATTAGGAATAAAATGTAATATGAAGACCTTGCAAATTAAACTTTTAAACTTTTTTTTAAAAAAATGCTTAGTTCATATCAGTAGGTTGTTGTGAGGTTCTTTGATTTCTCTCTGTTTTAAATTATCAATAATGCTAGAAAATTTAAAGAAACATTTGATGACTATAAGACTAAACTGCCTTCTTTCTAGATTCTTTCTTTCTTTTCTTAGGCCTTAGACATGCTAAGCACACACTCTACCACTGACTCCCCCTCAGCCCCTTTGTATGGAAATTCTTGAATACTTAAGATAGACTTCTGAAACTTCCATAGAGTTACCTGCATAAAAAAAAAAAAAAAGATGTTTAGAATATACTGTCCACTTAGTGAAGTGTGAGGAATTGATGGCATATGGGAGAAGAACCTGTATGCTATAATTTCACTCTTTAGTACACTTTACCAGCTATTTGTCCTACATTTAAATTCCAAACTTTCTACTAGTTTTGAACCTACCAAATGCTGCACGTCACTTTGGAACAACATACTCTCAGCATCTGCTGTATTTACCTTTTATCTTTGACCAGCTGAAGAATATTTGAGTCTTGACTTTCCCATTACATAACAAAGAGAATGACAGTGTTAAAATAGCAGTCATGGTAGATGAACATTCAGTCCCTGACTTGATTTATGGAGAAAGCAGGCTGAAATCAGGTACTCCCAAGCTCTGGAGTTTAGCAGGTAAACCAAGCAAAGAAAAAGCACAATCACAATCTGAGTGTATTAAAAAAGGAAGAAAGGCAGCATTAGTTCATTCTGCCATCAAGGGTGAGTCATTCACCCTGTGCCACTGCTGAAGGGAGACATTTTTATTGATTTGCAGATTAAGAATCTATTTAAAAAGTGATAAATCAATCCTTCTCGTCAAGCCTCCTGCAGCATGTTCAGGAACTTGAAAGCAATCACTGCTGTTTGAGGAAAGCTTACTTAACTTATGTTTCTTATAATGATGGAGAAAACTATAGCTCATAATGAAGGAGCTGTATATTGAATATCTTGATGAAAAGTTAGAAGATTGAGCTGGCATAAATCAATGCATGAATCCAGAAACCTGCAGGTGGAAGGAAGAGCACAGTTTATCCACCTTGATTACCATTGCATTTGAAAGTCAGCAGGGCCCTCACATCCACTCCTTACCTCTGCACATGTCTAACTGCTGTTCTTGATTCTACCTTACAAGAAAGAGTCCACGACACTGAACAACTATGGAGAGACTGCCTGTTTTGTATTTAACTAGAGACCATAATAAAAGACCAAGATTTTTTTTTTTATCAGATCTTGAAATCCAAGCCTGGGTCTGTATGGATAAAGGAAAAAATGATTCTACTTCACTTTCTTTTAAGTTGTCTGCCAGGAAAAAAAAAAATCAAATGCAGTGTTTTCAAGACAGATCTAAAATATTTGAATGTTAGTATTATATTTCTAGAATGCTTTGGCCTTTTTAAGGACAAAAAACTTGGAGATGAAAAGAAAAAACAAAATACTATCATTTAGCCAAACTGGTTATTTCTCAGAATTTTTGGATCTCACTTGACAACTTATTTCACTTTAACAAATATTACAGCAAATTCAAGGAATTCCGCTACTCCCTCACTTTAAAATAGCAAATTGTAAATCTGCTTTTTAATTATGATTTTTGACTATGGAAAACCTCTTTCTTAATTGCTTTTTTAAGTATACATGACTAAGTATGAAGGCAAAATCATTTTTAACCCCAAATCATGAATTACATTGGATATAACATGGACCCATTCAAGATTAGTGATTAGATCATTAAAATGAAAGTAACATGGGTTTCTTTTAGTAAATAAAAAATATTTATCTTGCTTAGGAAAAAAAGCCATACCTTTACTTAATTAAAAATAATTATTTCTGTAATGTTATCAATCAATGTTAGATTCTTTAAAGCCAGTCAGCTACCTTCCAACTCAGAGTTATTTTTATGAGTCAGGTTTTTATAGTGGATCTTACCACAGTATCAAGATTAGATTCATTTAAATCTTCTCACCTCTGGTCAAAAATCCCATTCAAGGAAACTAGACTATAAATTATGTGCAAAAAGAAGCAAATTATATAAGTGATTAATCATTGTTTTGTGTCACTTTGGAAAGTGTTTGAGAATGGGAATAACATGATTAGAATTGAATTTTTTTCTGAATATATCATTGGCAGCAATGGGAAGCACAAGTTTTAGGGAATCAGGAATGGTGATATGGAGACTACTTAGGATCCAAATTAGTGCAGATGATAAAGGCTACAGTAGTGGGTTACGAGAGGAAAGCACGTGTAGAATAGAGAGAACCTAATTCCAAACTGTGAAAGGCATTGAAAGAAAGAGATACACAGGATTACCTCTTACCTCCTTCTCAAAAATCTGGGGGATTTGCAATCACCAACATCAGAAATTAAAAAAGAAAAGCAGAATTTGGGGAGAAACAGTAAGTCGTGTTTTGAAATACTTGAATTTAGCATGCCTGTGAATCTTCCAAGAAAAAGAGATAATCAGCAAATGATTGACTGGGCTTTGACTCAAGTTAAGTGACTGAAAGTTTTAGTAAACAGAAATAAGTAGATGCATGAGCATAAACAATGCCATTCTAAGAAAGTCTATAGAGAAAGCAGAGGAAAGGCACTGAAAGATAACCAATTTTGAAGGATTTAATAAATGAGAAATATTAGTGTTAAAAGTAGAAATGGATCAGTAAAGAGTAGAATACTGAAATTATCATTGTGTTAGAAAATTAACACTGGACCAAAGTTCTAGGTTATTACATGTAGATGAAAACAGGCCAAGAACAGTTTGGGGATCTTCCTTCAATGAGAGAAGAGTCATCTGTTTTGTCAAAAAAAGGTGAAGGAAGATTCCCATTTAAGTGAGTCTGTAGTTTTAAGGACAGTTTATTCCAGAGGACCTCAATATTATTTGTAAAATCACAGAAAAAAGTTATTTACATAATCACATATCAATTACCAAAGACTCAGAAGGATTAGTGTGTTGTCCCTGAGATACCTGGGGAAATTTTTGACCTTATAATAAATGTAATTTAGTACATGCACATATGATTGATCATACTATTTTATTTAATGCAGTTTTATGTAGATGTCAGTAGTGCTGAGAATTATCCTATACATCCAACCTTGCTCACGTAATTTCATGCTGCAATTCTTGGGTGATAACTGGCATCATTGAGTCTGCTATTTTGCTGATAACTTATTCCTCTATAAAATCCCACCAGTGGGACTGCAAATTGGTTCGACCAATTTGGAAAGCAGTATGGAGATTCCTGGGAAAGCTAGGAATGGAACCACCATTTGACCCAGTTATTGCCCTTCTTGGTCTATTCCCTGAAGACCTTAAAAGAGCGTACTACAGGGATACTGCCACATCGATGTTCATAGCAGCACAATTCACAATAGCTAGACTGTGGAACCAACCCAGATGCCCTTCAATGGATGAATGGATTAAAAAAATGTGGCATTTATACACTATGGAGTATTACGCAGCACTAAAAAATGACAAAATCATGGAATTTGCAGGGAAATGGATGGCATTAGAGCAGATTATGCTCAGTGAAGCTAGCCAATCCCTAAAAAACAAATACCAAATGTCTTCTTTGATTTAATGAGAGCAACTAAGAATAGAGTAGGGAGGAAGAGCAGGAAGAAAAGATTGACATTAAACAGAGGCACGAGATGGGAGGGAAAGAGAGAGAAAAATGGAATTGCATGGAAATGGAAAGAGACTCTCATTGTTATAAAAAACTACATAAAAGAGGTTGTGAGGGGAATTGGAAGAAAAATAAGGAGAGAAATGAACTACAGTAGATGGGATAGAAAGAGAAGATGGGGGGGAGGGGGATAGTAGAGGATAGGAAAGGTAGCAGAATACATCAGTCACGAGTATGGCATTATGTAAAAATGTGAATGTGTAACCGATGTGATTCTGCAATCTGTATTTGGGGTAAAAATGGGAGTTCATAACTCACTTGAAACTATTGTTCAAAGTATGATATGTCAAGAGCTTTGTAATGTTGTGAACAACCAATAAAAAAAAAAAAAACAAAAAAAACAAAGCCTGAAAATAAAAAAAAAAAATAAAAAAAAAATAAAATAAAATCCCACCAGAGATTCATGAAAAGGTAACTGGTCTAGTGTCTACATGTCACAGGGTTATTTGGTTAATGATGTCCTCAGTCCATTATGTGAGTCAAGTAATAGCTTGTTTAACTTACTATAGATCACCTTAATAAAACTTTTGGTTTTGACTTTAGGATAGTTTCATTTCCAAAGCTATACACGTATCATAAATGATTTCTTAATTCTCTAGTAGAATTTCTTGCTTGAAAGATATATCTGCAAATCAGCCAGTTGAAGCTTGGGGTACTATTTGATTGTCAGATGTTTTGCTTCTCTGGGGTAGAAACACTGAGTAAGTATGTATGTACAAATACTTGCACACATAGGAGATGCACAAAACATAAGGCTTTATGGCATAAGATATACAAGGGTAAATTGTCTATGTGAACATCCATAAGATTCACCTTGGCATATATGCCTTTTAATTAATGAGAATATCTATTGAGGAAATTTTCAAGAGACACTCTTTGTATCTTATGTTCTTTGTGTGTAATTTGATTTTTTTGTGTTACTTTAGGCAGCTCATATGTTGCAAGAAAATGTGTCTGTTACAATAAGGCAAAAAATTAGATGAAAGAATATTTTTTAAAAAGTATAGGAATTCACCCCCAGATTCAGTTTGTTTTCAAATCACAGGAATTTTTGTTTTCTTCCTTCATTTGTGGACAGTTATGGACTGGGAAGGAATATTCTACAGTGGTAAATACAATGTGACTTTAACAACAAGTTAGACGTAAATACATCTAACATTACCTATAAGTCAACATTCTTGTGTTTGTGGAATCAAAAATTCTTTAGCCAAAAAAAGTGAGGGAGGATTTCACCAGATTAGGTTTTTCACTCAGCCACATCTCAGAACTACAATTGGAATGACTGGATGATTGGATGGGCAAGCAAAATTCTAGACAAGGGTTAAACCTAGCTTAATGTTCTAGGTTAGTAACATATACTTTGAAGACTTATTGTGGAAAAATAAATTTTATATGTAAATTATGTGTTGTGTTTATATATATATATGTGTGTGTGTGTGTGTGTGTGTGTATGTAAAATCACTGTGATATAGTAGCATTTAGTTAATTATGGCTGCCTTCCTAATTTAGCTGTATATCTAAGATCAGAAAATACATAAAGATACAGGAAGTTTCAGTAGTTAAGTCTTATATTATGGCAAGCTTCATGAAGTCTAAACTTTTGTATTTTCTGCTGCTAAAAAGGAACTACAAACAAAGATATGTTCACTGTAGAATAATGTGGTATAAGATAAGCAAAAACTCTAAATGACAACATAAATTTAGTTGACAGTAGCTAAAACTTGGATGTAAAAATTAATAAAATCCAAATGAGGTGCATATAACTATTGAGTGGCAAATTCTACAAGGAACTGGGAATGAGCAGAATGAAAAGATTGGGAAACTGAGGTTGACAAAGTAAAAATATCGCAATAAGTTTGATTGGCAACTGAAGAACTGAAGAACCAAATAGACGCTAGGCATAGCCTCTGTGCGCATTGCATGTGGGAATAAATCAGTGACATAGTAAATGGCTCCAGAGAGATTCTGGATTCATTTTGGTAAATTAGAGAATGAAAATGAAACCATGCATTTTGACACTGTTTCAAAGTTTATGGACAAATTGTTCTGTTACCTTGTAACTCAACCCCACCACAATTTATTCTTTTGCTTTAATTGAACAGACACTTATTAATATTCTACCATAAGCCAAACATTAAGCACTGGAGAAATGAGTAAAAAATAGAAAGCCTTTTAAATCTCTCAAAGTTGAGCTGCTGCTCTATAATTTGATAAAATTTTGTCAAGCTGGGATATGTGCCATGAAATCATGAGCTACCAAAAACTTTTTAAAATAAATAAAACCTGCATTCTTTAATGGAGCATTTACTGTTAATTTATATTCATTTAAATTCCATCCATATGTTTGACACCATAAAACTAAACTTTTTATTTACCACCTCATTACATGAGTGATGTAAGAACAGAACTTGTTTCTTCAACTCATTCAGTATTCTGATGAACTCAGAATACAAATTTTGTTTCATTAAAAATAATGGAATCTCACTATCCTACAGCCATTTAAATGCTTTAGAATAGAACAGTCCTTTTTCTATTCCAGGAGGTGTATACAATAAATCTCATTATGAAAATTACCATATTCAGACTATCTTAATAATGCACATGTCAATATCTCACCACCTTCAAACAAACAAATAATGGTGAAAATTATGCTAGCACTGACAATAGCCAGGAAATGTTATTGAGAAATAAACTATTTCCCTCTTATTTGTTAGAGTAAAACAGCTTCCTTGTGCATTTAGCTAGCAGAAAGACATCTAGATTTTGAACATTAAAATATACTGAGAACATGGAAAGACTCCACAAAGACATTACTAAGTGTCCTGTTCCCAAATGTGCATGCTTATGTGCCAACATATATTAAAAAAAATCAACACATAAAATCAAATTTCAATAAATTTTGTATGAGAATTAAAGAGAGAAATATAACTGAAGTGTTATAAGCACTATTTGAATTGATTAAGCAGCTGCTATTGCATTGTTGTTTTTTGCCTGTGAATTGAGGCACTAGTAGTAGATTTTGAGATATGTAATACAAATACCTCCTAGGCCTGCCCTGCTAGCAGCAAAACACTCATCCTGATTAATATACTGGGTAGGTGCACTCTACTCTCTTAAGAGAGAGAGAATGCATGGTGCTCTGAGTGCTACATTTAGACCCCTCTTTAATACAGCAAGAAGCAGAAGTAGCTTGAAGCTGACTTGCATTATTAGATGGTTACCACCAAGTTGTTTCAGTCTTTGCTGGGTGAATTCAGAGGTCAGATTTCCTGTCTGGAACCTGCTACCTGCTTACACTAAGGCTTTATTTCGAGGTAAAATCAAAACAACATAGAGTTATCTATTTTACAAGTACAATTGGGCCAACTCCCCAAACAGTTTTCTTCTGAATTTACTCTCCCTGATGACTCAGTGCTCCTGCAGAGAGATCACCCATACACATTACCACACATTGCTACTAAGGGATCTTTAGACCCTCTTCTCAAATACAGACAGAGAGCAAACTCTGTGTGGTCTATGTACCTTCTGTCATCTGTCATTTATTTACTCACTGAATCCACATGATTCTGGATTTAGGCTTAACATTGCAATCTCAGATGCTGTAGCATTCTAGCTCAATTATTGCATCTCTTTGAATCTCAATCCTCTTTTAAATGAGCATAGTAAAGTCATTCTCCATATCTCATTTAGCTGTTTTAAGGATTAAATAAAATCTTTTGATTTAATGAATTCAAATATAGTGTTTGTGATCTCTGAGACTCTAATTCAACTTAATGATTTAAAAGTATTAATTGAAAATACATTTTTCAGGTTATATCTTATACACTTCCATTGTTGAGAATAAACAGAGTTAGCAAATTAAAATTGTGATCCATCTTACTATATTTAGCCGTCATTCATAATATGTCTTAAAACCTATTATTGACACTGGGATAGGAAGTTAATGTACAAGGATAGGAATATTGTTTACTGATTATAGTTTAATTAATTGCTTTATATATTCTATTTTTATCTACCTATGATTTAGTCAATGAACACAATTGCTTGCAAAGTGCAGGTCAATTAGATTCAGTGATTTTTCAAGTGGAGAATGAGAGTTTTGATTCTGTATTCTATTTAAAATAATGGTGGCTCTACAAGCCTTAAATTTCTGTAATGATTACACCTTAGAAGAAGTAACAATTTGGTTGTCAGAGATAGGAGTTTTAATCTCATTTTTACAACTAATTATGGGGTAAGCTTGGAAAATCACCTGCAAGAAAGAACATCCTTCTGAATTCTCCTTGTAAAATAATAACCTTTACTTATTTTCTCAACAACAGAGATTTGGTGGAATATCTTGTTAATATAATTCAGGATTCGAAAACTTCTGAAACTGAAGCCAAGGCCTTGTTTCCAAAGTCTTGGGGGATGATTTTGTCCAATGAGTTTAATATTCATCCTTGTTTGTTTTCAAAGTGCTGGTAACTGTCATAATATCCACACCTCTCCTGAGATTCTATACACCTTTTACTGTATGAGAGTGTACCATAATAATAGGTGTTTGATGTGGGACTAAATGCCTGATCAATCACTTCCTGGCTTTCTCCCCTCATACATATTATTTAATTTTATTAAAAGTTCTTATTGAGACTTCAGGGTTTTGTTGTTGTTGTTGTTCTTTGTTTTTGTTTTTTGGAACTGGAAATAAAATCTTCTACCTCATTATATGATGTTGAGATTATTTAACAAAAGCAGCTAAAATACAACAAATGCTAGCAAATACTGGCCTTTGCCTTTTGCTGTTTGTCTGTGCCAATTGGGACAAGCATAGACATGGTTTTGAATTGCAGTTTTTACACTTCCTTATGAGGTACTAAGTTACTCATACTGATTTGCTAAGGAATACCCTCTTGCGGTGCTCATTTTCTTATCAGGTATGGACCTGCCATCCAGAATTCAATGTGATAACTACGTGTAAAAGTGCTTTATACATATAGGTGTCCAATAACTACTCATTAAATAGCCTTCAAATTAAATGATTTCCTTCTGTTTTTCCTGCTAAAGACAGGATGGTCAAATTTGTCCATTTCTTTTAAAGAAGGCAGGCCCTGATTAAACACAACAGAGGATCAGATACATTCAACACTTTCCCTTGCAGATAATACTGGCTAGAGTGGGGAGAATGGATAGGAGCAAGGACATGGGCAGCAGGCAAGGCCTTGAGCTGCTAGTCAGCAGACTGGTGATAAGGCAGGTGGAGGAACTAGATAAAGGTCTCAAGACTGCCTGGTGTGTGTCTGCAGTCATTCTGTTTGACACTTGCCCTCCCTGTGATACAGCCTACCATGCTCCACCATTGAACCCCTAGTTGCTTTCTTTGTCACCCTGCCCTCCCCAAGCAGCTCTTCACCTGTATCCGCAGAACCAAAAAAGTAACTACCTGTGTGGGCTCCTCACCTCGGTGTACACATTTCTAGAAGAAATGAGACCCATGAGGTTTCCTAGACAGGGGATTCTCCTGAGAATAATATTTCATCTCCCAATTTACAGAAGGCTGAGATTAAGTAGAGAGTTTTTAAATAAGCATCCAAACCCCATAATAAGATCCTAAATTAAATCCTATGTAGGAAAACAATTTTTCACACCATAGTAAGAGGGAAATCCATGATGCATTCTAAGGAGATAGAATCCTGTTTCACATTAAAATCGAGCTGAATTCAGTATAGAAACCACTTCTGTCCTTGATTGGAGAGAAAAGATTAAGTTTGGAGATTCTGGTTGTTACAAATACACTATGGAAATTCTTAGTATATAACATGCTACAGCAGCATAAAAGACTGGGTAGATGAACTGAGTGACATTGTTTCATGTTTGTTTTCAACAATACTCTATAAAAACTTCATGAAATAGCATGGAGAACATGGAGCCTGAGAGATTCTGCTCTGTATGGTAAAGCAGTGTTCTTTTAGAGGCCCTTTTTACTTGCCAAGAGAAATAATTTTCTTCAATTCTACAGCCTCAAAGATATGTTAGTAGACTCACTCTAAGAGACTAGTAAAGAGGACCTGTTAAATCTGAGGACTCAAATGTTATCTACATTAGAATAGCATGTGGAGGCAGGCTCATGAACCTATGAAATAAAGTGCAGTAGATTATTCTAACAGCTAGTTTTTGTTTCATTGATAAAACCTAATTTTGGCTTGTGATCTTCTCCAGAAAGCTAATATTCTGCTTCAAATGTTTTGGTTTATTTTATTTGTTTATTTGGTTTTTAAGTAATATTGATAGTTTATTGAGATCCCATCTATATCTTGTAGGTAGTTGGAGTATTCATGTTGAGTTTAGAGTTGGAAAAAGCAGGGAAAAGTATACTAGAGATATGACACATATCATACAGCCAGGAACAGGGCCAGGAACAAGTTTTCCTAAGGCTATATCTTAACCGCATTAGTGTCATGATAAAATAACACCTTTTACTTACAAAAGATGAGGAGGAGGAGAAGGAGGGCGAGGAGGAGGAGATGGGGGAAGAGGAGGAGGAGAGAGAGAAAAAGCAAAGACTGTCAAATAAATTGCTATATTTTTTCATATTGACTTGCATATTTCAGAAAGGCTGAGAAGAAAAATAAATGTCTTATTTAATAATTTGGTTTAATTTAAATCATTTATACCATGTGATATCAAGTGATGATTAATTCAAATATTAAATAATCTTTTTTAGAAAATACCTAGCTCATAAATTTCACCAAAATAGTTTGAAACTTCTATTTGAAATAACATGTAATGATATTTTGGCTCTATAATATTAATTAACCCAGCGTGCTTCACAGTGTTTGAGAATTTTGTAGTTTAAAAAGATTTGTCTGATAAAAATTTAACATAAGAATATTATTTCATCTCTAGAATACATTTTTAAATTGCAACAAAATATTCACTTTTAATAACTCTTTAACCTACAAAAATAAATTTCTAATTACATGTATGTCTTTTTTTTTAAGAGAGAGTGGGAGAATTTTTTAATATTTATTTTTTAGTTCTTGGCAGACACAACATCTTTGTTTGTAGTGCTGAGGATCAAACCCCGGCCCCACGCATGCCAGCTGCTTGAGCCATGTCCCCAGCCCAATTACATGTATATCTTAATCAAATGAATGTAAACAGAAGATAAAGCTCTCAATCCATCCTTTGGATGATTTCCACTGATAAACCCAAGACAGTAAATAGCAACCCTAGGTAGCAAATACCAGTCTCATGTAGATTGGTCACACTCCTGCTAAGAACAGACAAGGAATCACACATCAGTAAATCTCAGCAGAAAATTCATCCCTTGCTTCACTTGCAAGTGATTTCCTCTCAGGAAATGGTGCTTCAAAAAGTAACAGGACAGACAATGCTGAGTCAAATTGGGGTTCTGAGATATAAGGATAATTACAGTACAGAACTAGGAGAGGAATATTCTCTCAGTTCTCCTTATATGTGATCTGGATTATATGATATATATAATATATATATTTTCATATATACACATTCCCTTGAAATATGGTTCTGGACTTGTCTTGTGAAATTATGAATATTCTGAAAATGAGCATACATTTTGTACCATTGGTTGGCAGTATTACTTAATTACAACCTGAGGCTTAGAGAAGAATTTGTTCAAAAATCACACAACTAGCAAATAGTAGTGCTAGGATCTGAATACAGGATGTCTGATTCCAGAGGTCATGATCTTAAATACTTAGCTACTGGGAATTAGGGGTTGCATCTAAAACAGTCTAACACAAATTAGATAATACAAATTAAGAGTAAAATTAATTCCAAGTCTTTATGTCCTATTTTCTCTCAGACTAAAGGCTCCAATGTTAAGGTGGCTCACTGAGTAGACTAAACCTAGACATTGACAGACCTCTGAGGAGAAGATATGTGAATGGAGTTTTGTAGGACAGCTTAACATCCAGCTGCTTTAAGCCAGGGGGAAGGGTATCCCCAGCTGAAGGGGAGATCATAGGCAAAGTCATATTAGAGACAAACAGAATGTGCCCCCAGGTTTTAATCATGTGGTTTAATGTGACTTGAGTGGGAAAGGAGTGGAATAAGATTTTTGGAAATGGTGCTGGATTATTCATAATTGATGGATCACAAAGGGCTTTCCATGCTGAGCTAAGTATTGCCACGTTTTATTCTAAAAGATAAACTTTGACCAGATTTGTAATTCAGTATGATCTATCTGGCAACAGCATGGAGAATTTTCTAGAAGAGATGACTAGGAAGACCACTGGGATAATTTAGTCAAGAAGTAATGGGATTTTACCTAGAATAACAGTGGTTTGAGTTGGGGGAAAAAAGCAAAGACATGAGATCAGTGATTGCAGTTCAGCAACTGATTGTGCATTAGTGATGAATGGATAACTAAGGGAGACTTTCAGTTTTCCATCTTGGCAATTACATGGCTCAGTTTACTAATAAAGGGAATATAGAAGGTAGCATAGGCTTGGAGGTGAGCTAAAGTTCAGTCTTGGATGAAGTTGTAAGGTTTGGGAAGAAAATAAAGGAAACATTCTTCACTTTCTAAGCTTGAAAGAAATCATTGCTAGTATGTGCTGGCCTCCAAGAAAAAAAAACTGAACCAAACTTTATTATATATTGTGAGCTATTCAACTGGAAATTTTTGATCTTACAAGTGATGGATGAAGTCATTTTCCTCTCTATCCAGACGTATGCCCCTAACTGCCTTGTGTTTGCAGCTGCCACTGGCTTCACTACCGTTTCAGCTTCCCTAAAGCTTTTGGTTAACTTATAAAAATTAGATTGCAGAGTTTATTGAAATGTTTTGGGAGCATCAGTTCTATTTTGATGGGCTGGATAATTCATATGTAGTTGCTGAACGAAGTAACAATTTGAATCTTACATCACCAGTGCGTTTTGCTTTCTTGAGAATGTCTTTACAACTTGTCAAATAAAATTTGTTTCTTCCTAGACTTCAATTTTTTAAACATTCATCTCCACTTCCAAGACATTCAAATACATATGCCAAAACCCATTACTCTTGTTTCAGCTACGATCATCTTAGTAACAATTAGGGATATAGTAGTAAAGTCGAGTACTTCTCAAAAGTTCTCTCAATGCTAATGAAGTTAGAAAGTCTAACTTAAAATAATGAGGAAATGTCTACTGATATGGGAGAATTTCATGAGCCAAATATTCCTTTAGAGCATTCAATTTTCTTTTAGAAATAATGAATACACGATGCTAAAGATATGTGCCTTTATTTCCTCAAATATTCAGAAGATATTAATGATGATTTTTTTAAATGTGTGATTTTAAAAATGTAAGTTCATATATGTGGCCAAATCTTCATGTTATCACTGAAGGATTAGCCCTTAAATAATCAAATTTCTACCACATAGTTTAATAATGTCAAATACATTTTTACTTATAGATTTTCTACTTACCTAAAGTAAGTGTGGAGGATTTGCAGTTTCCTGTCTTCATATGTCCTGACTCATCATCTGCTCATGGGCTCCCATCACACTTTGTACTGGTGCTGCGATGGATATTAGTTTCCTAAGGTTGCTGTAACAAAATATTACAAATTGTGTGGCTTAAAATAATATGTTTATTCCCTCCTATTCTTGGGGGGGGGTAGAAATCCATAATACAGGTTTCAACAGGGCCACGTGCTCTCTGAAAGAATGGGAAGAAATTTTCCAGCCTCTTCTAGCTTGTAGGGTCTCCAGGAGTGCCTATCATCTCTGATTTTGTCTTTACCATGTTTTCCCTCATGCCTCTTCTGTGTGTCTACATCTATGTCTCTCTCTTTTCTCTTACAAAGGCATTGGCAATTGCGTTTAGGGTAGACTATAATCCATATGACTTTTTTTTTTTTTAACTCTGTAAACACTCAATTTCCAAATAAGCCTGTTTTCTGTGATTCTAAATCTTTGGAGTGGGGAGAGGGGATACTATTGAAACCAGGATATGACATGGCCCTCAATGTGTTTTAAGTTAGAGTTATGGAAGGGTGTCCTTCTTTTGCCCTAAATCTGTCTTAATTAATAGATAACGTGTTTTAATAATTCTTATATTCCCAATAAGACCTTGCACAGTGCCTGACTATAGAACCCAAATAAATGCTTATTTAGTTGAATTGCACAGACTTCTGCTTAAATAGGGCAGATTGAATACATGTCTATGGTTGCCTCCTTTGGGAAACCTACTAACATTACTTAAAGAAATTTTTTAAAAATGTAAATATCTACAATAACAGCATAGGAAACTCCAAATGCACATACTTTATGAATATAATTTTGGAAATTGTTCTAAGATATGTCACCCAAATTAGTGAAACAAAAGAAGCCTGAAACTTGCAGAGAGAAGAAGTAAAAATGAAAAATAAGTTGATTTTCCAGCAGATTTCTGGAAAGGCTTGGAAATTAAAGAGAGTAGTATCCTGGAAGGTGGGAGTAAAGTGTGGGCCTGAAAATAAAAGGACTAGTGGACAAATTGTTAAAAGTACAGTTAGACTCCTGGGATGTATGCTCCTCTCCCACACAGATGAGTAACTCAGCCACCATGGATCCTGAAAGATTCTCTGATTCCCCGGTGGAAAAATTATTGAGAAACTTCCAGTATATGAGGATACTAGAGGGGTGGAGTTTACATAGAAGTCTGTAAGTGAGCAATAAGACCTTGCACCACCAAACCTATCTTCCAACCAGGCAAGTATGTATATTTATTTTTCTCTACAGAAATATAAATGCACTCTAGAGAAAATGTATGATAACAATATTTAGAGCCTTTCAATAGAAATCAATTTGCTACTTTATCACCCTAAAAGGAATCCTGCCAATCAGTAAGCCCCGCCCATGAACCAAAAGCATCTAAAATGCTATGAGTTCGTCACTCTTAAATCCAAATGAATCATCAAGCATCAAATGATATTTAAGGAAAGTCTAAAATAGGAAAAGCAGAGAATAAAAGTCACAAATGTGCAGAGAGCAAAAGAAGAACTCTAAGGAAACATCCAAATGGCAGCTCCCTCACCTCCTTTAAGTCTTTGCTCAGGTGTCATGTTCTTTGAAAGGTTATCCTGAGCACTTTACTCAAGATTGCAAACTGCTTTTTCCTTTAGCATTTTCCATCCGTTTTGTTCTATTCTTCTTTTTCATTTTTCTTAACACCAAATCTCTACCAGGTAATAGGTCACTAATTGCAGTCTACAAATTTATCAAATCTATGGTTTATGGCCCTTCTTTTAGATTACAAACTCCCAGAAGGGCAACAGTCTTCATTTATTTTTCATTATTGGTTTATTGCAAGTGCTTAGAACATTGCCTGGCACATTGTTGGAGAAATTTATTAAGTATTTGTTAGATGAATTATAATGGTACTAAAATATAGAGATATTTCTTTTCCACAGTCCAGTTGTGCAAGGGCAGTGGGGTAGGTTGCAGACAGACCAAAGAAAGTTTCCAGCATTGGAAACATGATTTATTGGAGAAAGCTTATAAGAGATCAAAAACTACTCAAGAAGAGTTCAATGGAGACAAGCTGATAGAAAGCACTTCATTCCCTCAGGGTGCTTTACTAAGCGGTGCCTTCTCTATCTCATGGTGTTTTGTTCACTGGCAGTTGAATGGATGAGTGACACAGGTCCTTTCAATAATGCTTTCCATTTCATACCAGTCCCCATTCAGAGAGAGATTTTATATCTTAGGTTGCAGAAGCAATGACATCATCAAAATTAACTTGCTTAGCTTAATTGCATGACCATCACTCCAAGAAGCAACTGTCTTGGTGTACATGGAAGAAAGTAACTTTTTACAGATAGCACTAACTTGGTTCTCAGTGTGCATAAGAGAAAGCTAGTGTCCTTTAAAATAATAATATGTGTATGGATTTTCCAGCCCAGAATTATCCTCATTGTTCCCTTAACTTGGCTAGGTTTGGGGAACAGAAAGGGAAAACATAGTGTTTTACTGTTACCCTTTGCTTTAGGGATGATACAAGATAAAACTAGTAGCAGTAGCTAAAATCGTTGAAAGCATTTTCCTCCTTGAGCCCAGATGGGGGTGGGCAAGAAAAGTAGGAACAAATGTTATTGTTGTAAGCTCTTTAATACTTTCTTTAAATTGTTTACAAGTATTCCTTATAGGAAAATTAAATTGAGTCATTAAATCAGAAGAAAGATTAAATTTTATGTTTAGTAGATAATCTACAAACAAGGGCAATGAAATAGCCAGTGTTATTTGTTTATTTGTTTTATTTTAGACAGTATTCTCACTTTTTATCTGAGACCATGTATGTTATTCCAGTATCTTTGGTTTACTCTGATATCCCCTCAGGCACCAAGTACAACTTCCCACCCTTCGGTTTGCATTGAAATCTCAGCACCAATCCACGTATTGACCATTCCCTTTCTTGTTGAATCTAATTGCAAATGGTAGACTTCTTCAAAACATTCAAGAAAACCTACTAATCACATTACAGCAGGCTTTCTTCATTTTATAATATGATTTTCTAAAATAGTTAAAAGTATATTGAGTTACCATAGAGTTATAATCACTGCATAATCTTGTTAAAAGAATTGTTGTAAAAATGAAAAACAGAAAACACATTTGTAGCATACATAAAGAAAAAATTTAATAATCATTATATACAACTATGGTCAAACATATCATTTACCCCAAGTATAATTCTTATAATTTCCTATCATATGTAACAAATTATGTGTTTTAGAGATTTTAAGAATGGCAACCCAGGGCTCAGTGGTAGCTTGCTCACCTAGCAAGCAAGAGGCCCTGGGTTCATTCCTCAGTACTACATAAAAACAAATAAAGGTATTATGTCCAACTACAACTAAAATAAATAAATAAATAAATATTTAAAAAGAATGGCAACCCAAACTGAGGAGGAGGAGGATTATCATTGGTAGCATAAATTGGTATACAAACAGCAAAACAGGGATAGAAGGTCTGTGTCTCCTACAAATAGATTATAGCCTGGCTTTTTTTTTAGTTTACTTCCTATTTTCTCCCTCATTGTTTAAGGGTAATTTTTGTGCTGATGCCTTTGTAAATTAAATTTTTATTGTACAAATAACAAAGTATGCTCTTATCAACCCAATGAATATGTACCACCAAGCAGTACAGGAGGAGATATCCTTGAGTAGCAAATAATCTAAAGGGAGGAGCAGATGTGTAAACCAAAAATACCAGCTCACTGTGACAAATTTACCCAAAGTATATTTACACAGTACTAGAGGTTTGCAAAGGAGTTGCTTCACTAGTCTATGAGAAATTTGAGGCAGTTTTAAAGAAAAAAATAGTGATGCCAGAGTTGGGTCATGATGAGGAAAGCAGTTAACCAGTTTACAAAAATTTAATGGAAGTCAGTGGAAGAGTATGTAATGAAAAGGACAAAAGCAGTTATCAGGAATATATATAATAAAAGCTGGTGAGGATGTGGGGAGAAAAGTTACACTCATACATTGTTGGTGGGGCTGCAGACTAGTACCTCCACTCTAGAATGCAATATAGAGAGTCCTCAAAACACTAGGATTAGAACCACCATGTGACCAAGCTATCACACTCCTCGGTATTTATCCAAAAGAACTAAAATCAGCATACTATAGCAATATAGCCATTACAAGCTAATAGCAGCACAGTTCACAATAGCCAAATATGAAATCTGCCCAAATGCCCTTCAATAGATAAATGGATTAAGAAAATGTGGGACATATAAATGACAGATTTTTTACTCAGCCATAAAAATAGAATAAAATTATGGCATTTGCTGGCAAATGGATAGAAATGAAGAATATCATGCTAAGTGAAATAAGCCATACTCAGCAATGCAAGGTTCAAATGTTTTCTTTCATATGTGGAAGCTAGAAGAAAATAAGAGGGAGTTTTGAATATCATAAATATTTAGGCAAAATCAGCATAGTAGAAGGCCAGGAGGGAGAGAGGAGAGATGGGAACTGGGAAGAAAAGTGGAATGAATTTAACAAAATCATACTATTTGCATATACCCCAAGGAATCACATTTATGTATATGCACAAAGTATCAATCAAAAATAAACAAGTTAAAAAATAAAATGGGCAAAAGTAAATAAATAAGCTAAAGGAAGATTTGTGGAGTAGAGAAGAGGAATAGGGAGAGAGGAGTAGAGGGAAAGTGGAGAGTGGGGGCTGAAATCAAATTTTATGCATTGTCAAAATGAACCCAACTGATATGTATAACTCTAATGCTCTAGTTTGTTTGTTTGTTTGTTTGTTTGTTTATTTGTTTTTAAAGCACACAAGGAAAGACACCACATCATAAAACATGGAGTGGTCAATATTACTGGAATTTAAAATGTACATTAGAGAGTGGGGAACAACGAATATGGATGAATCGGCACAAAGCAATTTACAGTGGACCATGGGGGAGCTGCCTATCAATGACAGTTAATGTGTATAATATGATGGGTGGCAATAGGAGTAATACGTGGCTTTCAATATTCTCTATACCTTGCCAAAAGGACATAGGAAATAATTCGTGGCAGATAGGACCAAAAGGAAACCTTATGACACATTTTCAGGGGAAAGACATGAAAAATAATTTCTCAGCACTTGCTAAAGAATCCCTGCATCTCAATTAAATGATCTCTAGAAGTGATAGCATTGTTCTAACTATATGGGTAACCCATGATATTCAGAATTTATGCATGTGCAATTCTCAATAGCCACAAAATTTAATAATTTGCCAATTAGTTAAAGATAAATTTGGATGTGTGGCCATATCAGGCAGATGCAAAGTATTAAGTATGTATTTTAAATAGTAAATTATTCAATACAGCAAGCAATCGATACAGACAAATACATATCTGGAGGTCCTTTTCTGATCTTGTTATTTCTTCCTAGATATTGTCTGGCCATTGATGAAAATTTCCTGGCATTCACAAATCTAGGGATCTGGGAAAGTTCTTGGGATATATCTCTTATTTTTTTTTTTTTTTTGAGAGGAGAGAGAGAGAGAGAGAGAGAGAGAGAGAGAGAGAGAGAGAGAGAGAGAGAGAGAGAGAGAAGAGAAGAGAATTTTATTTTTAATATTTATTTTTTAGTTCTCGGCAGACACAACATCTTTGTTGGTATGTGGTGCTGAGGATCGAACCCGGGCAGCACGCACTCCAGGCGAGCGCGCTACCAGTTGAGCCACATCCCCAGCCCAGGGATGTATCTCTTATAACTGAAAAAAGATCTGGGACTCATTGCAACATTTCTTTCCTCTAAATTATTGATAAACCTTATTTGTACAATAAAATTTTATAGATGGATGAAAGTGGTATCCATAGTAAACCCTATTTCTCAATGAACTAAACACCTGAGACAAAGTAGATTGGTGTGCCATTGAGAGGAACACTTACTAAGGTTCATTTACTAACATTTACTAACATTCAAGGGATAGAGTAAAACAATTTAAGATTCAAACTGACCAGTTATGTAAGTACAGAACAGATACCATAAGTGAATGTGAATTAGTAGTTTAGTTCAGTTCCACAAGATTCTCAAGGTAACAAAATGCATCCCTACTGCTATACTTGTCATTGATTAAAGTAAATACTCAGTTTTGTTCTGCACCACCATCTTTATAATGAGCCTTGTTAGAATAGAAATCACTGGATACATTTCCTTACTATCTTCATTCCATAAGTAAATTGCCTCATGATTGAAATGGAATACATTTCATTTGGCAGAGTTTCTGACTAGAACTAGGTATGATTTCTGCTTTGACAGTTCCTGATTATGTCACCTAAATTCAATACATTCTCAAAAACTTTTATATGGTCTGAAAGAATTCTTTTAGGAACACAGTTCCACCAAAAAAAAAATATATAACTTTAAAGAAAAAGAACAAAGTGAGAGGAATTATACTACCCAACTGCAAAATATGGTACAAAGGTATAGCAACAAAAACACTGTGATACTAGCATAAAGACAGATACATAGACCAATGAAACAGAACAAAGCCTAGATGAACCCATAAATCTACAGTCAATGAATTTTTTCTTCTTTGAGATAGAGTCCTGCTATCTTGCACCTGTTGAACTGAAATTTCTGACTCAAGAAGTCTTTCTGCCTCAGCCTCCGAGTAGTTGGGACTACAAACACTGCACCCAGCTAAGACAATGGATGTTAGACAAAGGTACTAAGAATATTCGTTAGAGAAATAACACTCTTTTCAATAAATAGTGTTGAGAAAACTGGGTTTCTATATAAAGAAGAATCAATCTAGACCCTTATCTCTCAACAGTTACAAAAACCCAACCCAATGGATTATAGACTTAAATATAAAACCTAAAATTATGAAACTACTAGAAGAAAATATGGAGAAATGCTTTAGGACATTGGAATGGGGAATAATTTTTAAAATAAGAGCCCCCAAAGCACAGGAAACAAAAAGAAAAACAAATGGGATTACATCAAACCCAAAAGCTTATGTATAGCAGAAGAAATAATCAACAGAGCAAAGAGACAACCTATAAAACAGAAGAAAATAATTGCAAACTATAAATCTGATAGAATTTAATATCCAGGATACAAATTTAAAAACTCGATAAAAAATAAAAAATACTGATTGAAAAATGGATAA
This sequence comes from Ictidomys tridecemlineatus, assembly GCF_052094955.1. Classification (NCBI taxonomy): domain Eukaryota; kingdom Metazoa; phylum Chordata; class Mammalia; order Rodentia; family Sciuridae; genus Ictidomys; species Ictidomys tridecemlineatus. Next base: position 152,076,328 of record NC_135480.1, on the reverse strand, counting down.
TGTACCCTAAATAGACATTTCTCCAAAGAAGAAATACAAATGGTCAATATTTCTATATTTTTTTAAAAAATCACTATCACTAATCCTCAGGGAAATGAAAATCAAAACCACAATGAGAAATCACTTTTTTCTACTATGAATGGTCCTTATGGAAAAGATAACAAGTGATGGCAAGAATGTGAAGAAAAGGAAACCCTCATATACTATTGATAGGAATGAAAACTAACACAGTCACAGAAAACAGTATGGATATTACTCAACAAATTGAAAATAGACCACCATATTATACCAAAATCTGTCTACTGAGTATATATCCAAAGGAAATGAAATTATACTCATGTATATTGCAGCATTATTCACAATATTCAAGAAATGAAAACAACCCAAGTATCCATCAGTTAATGAATGGATAAAGAAAATGTGGCATATATGCACAATGTAAAATAATTCAGCCATAAAAATGAATGAAATTCTGTCTTGGGCTATATTGATGGAACTGTACAACATCTCATTAAGTGAAATAAACCAGGCACAATGTATACATGTACCAAAACAGCACATTTTTACCCCAGCAACATGTCCAATTTTAATGTTTTTTATATATCTGTTAGAAAAAATAAACTTAACAAAAGGAATATACATAGAAGCACATTTTTAAATTAGGCATATGGTGAGGTTAAAGATTATATTACTTATTATGAATGATAAAATGTTAATTATTTAATCACAATAGCCTTACATTGCACTAAAGATTCTTGTGTTCATTGAGGGCTTGCTTTGTACCACATATCATGTTAGATTCTGTTGAGACATGGATGAACAATATCAGTACAGTATTGGCACTGTGATAGTCTCATAGGGAAGGAGTATTATCAATTCACAAAAACAGATGGATGATGCCATTGTTTTAGTTGACTTTTTCACTGCTGTGACCAAAAATATCTGACAATGACAATTAGAGGAGGAAAAGCTTATTTGAGGGCTCATAGTTTCAGAGGTCTCAGTCTAAGGATGGCAGGCTCCATTCCTCAGGCCTTGAGATGAAACAGAATATGGGGTAGAAAAGTGTAGAAAAAGAAAATGGCTCAGGACTTGGCCAGAAAGGAAAGAGAGAGGGAGAGAGGTGGGGCAGGGGGAGAGAATGAGAGAGAAAAAGAGACTCAGAGAGCTCTCTACTCAACAAGAACAAAAGATATACCCCAAAGGCCCACCCCTAGGGATCCACCTCCTCCAGCCACAACTTGCCTGTCTACAGTACCACTCAGTTAATTCCTATCAGTAGATTAATTCACTGATTGGGTCAAGACCTTCATAACCAAATGCTTTCACCTCTAAACCTTCTTGCATTATCTCACCCATGAACTCTGGGGAACATCTCACATCTAAATCCTAACTACTATATTGTTACTAAGTGTTATGAATAACAAAATGTATAAAGAGATTAAAGCAGTTGGCCCCCAATTTTAAGTGATCAGTCAGTGCATTTAGCTCAGGCAGATATTTTTTAAAATACCAAATATTGGGTGGTTTACAAATAAGTGTTTAGAAATAACACTTGTTCCTCAGGGTTCTGGGGTTAGAATTCTGAGACCAGGATGTAGCATGTTTGGTTCTGGTAATGGCTCTGTACTTATCAGGTTGCAGACCCCTGACTTCTCATTGCATCCTCACATCACAGGACTGAAAGCACTCACTGGGGCCCCTTTTGTAAGGACACTAGTCTCACTATGTGTACTCTACCCTCATGACTTAATTACCTTCAACAGGCCCCCCTGCTGTCACCATCACTTTGGGAGTTAAGATTTCAACATATGAATAAGGGCACACACATTCACTCCATTATAGTCAGAGATCATAAGACAAAAGGACATCTAGTCGAAGATTATAGCCAAGTAGAGGAGCTATCTGGAGAGAGAACTCAACATATTCAAAGCCTCCAAGGCACAAAGAGTAAAATGGGTGTTATCAGAACACACTGATCTGCAAAAAGGAGCTTGAGACACAAAATAGTGCTAAAGAAGCATGGGACAGATTGTATAGGGGCCCAGTAGATCATTTTAAGTATCTTGAATTTTCTTCCAAGTACAAGGTGAATCACTCCGAGGAATTTAAGGAGAGTGACATACTCAAATATTTTAAGAAGTCATTCTGAATGCTATGTGGCACATTCTATGGGGGAAAGCAAGAGACAATACAGGTCCAGCTAAGAGAACACTGCACAATGGCCACAGATCCAACAGAATTGACAGATTCATAAATACTGCTAAGTTAAAAATTCGTGTATCGCTAGTAAAAGACAAGATTTTTTTTTACTACAGGCAGAAAACATTAATAGTGAATTATGTACATGTTGAGAAGATTTATTGAGGCCTACATCTGTTAAAAATAAATACATAAAAGGATTCAGAGGTTTTTGAAGGTAGATTAATGGATGTGCAGTTTTTATTGCTCAAAGATATAAAGATACGATTTTCCTTACAACATATATATATATCTTTCCCAGACACTATTCTTTTTCTTTTCTTAAAGATGAGTCTGAGCCTTTTTTAATATTTATTTTTTAGTTGTAGTTGGACACAATACCTTTATTTTATTTATTTATTTTTATGTGGTGCTGAGGATCCAACCCAGGGTCTCCTCGCATGTGCTAGGCTAGCGCTCTCCTGCTGAGCCACAACCCCAGCCCTTTCCCAGACACTATTCTATCTTGTAATCAGAAAATGGAAAAAATAATTAGGTTGCATTAATAGAGATTCACCACTAAAGAGAAATATTTTAGATATCTACTTATGTCATCCTTTTAAAATCATTAAGATATATAGGGATGGTTATGTCCATGTGACCTCTCAAAGGAGAAGGGGCCTTTTGGGAGTTACCGATATCTAAAGTCTATTGTGATATATGAATGATCCCAAATAAAAACTTAAAACCCTTGACATTCTAGAAATCAGTTTCTCAATCCCACCATTATTGACATCTGGGCTAGAAATTTTGGCCTGTTAATTACAGGTTTTTCTTCTGTTTACTATATTTCTACCTATTCGTACATGCACACAATATAGCAATATAATTTGGCCAATATAATTATATTTAGCAGCATCTTTGGGCTTTACATAACAGATGTCAGTAGCAGCCTTCACTCCCCCAAATTGTGACACTTATCAAATATGTCAGTAGACATTGCCAAATATCCCTTAGGGGAACAAAGTCACCCTTAGTTGATAACCATTTACCTTTCTGCATATTTGATTTTCTCTCATTAACTAATACTAAAATAATAAAATCTTCTGTTCATTAAATAAACACACTATAGCTGATCAATCAATTTGCTCTTCTATTGGATTTACTGCAAACCTCCCTGTATTTGCTGGAGACACAATTAGTTTTTCTTACCATCCATAATCATCTGCCAATAGTCATGATCTACATTATAATTAGAGTCGAACCTGAAATGATTAGGGTAATAATGAAATTGGCACAGAAACCGTGAAGCTCATTCAAAGTGTATTAATTAGCAAACACATTTAAGTCTTTTATATTAAGAAAAATAGACTCCTTTCTATTTCATATTCATTGAAATGGAAACATTTTTTTAACCTGGTATTACTGACAGGATTAATAACTGCTTTCTGGTCTGATCATATTTTATAAGTTTTTATTATATACAAATTTATGATGAATTTCTATTGAGTAGCTAATGGTTTGGCTTTTAATTTTCAATATGTAAATAATTCAGGACAATTTGAGAAGAGGAGGAAGGAGGAATTAAATAGAGAGAGCCCATGCTAAGGGAATTTTTCCCTACTTGGTCTTGTCTTTCCTTCAGTAATCCTTATCAGTTTCCTCCTGCTTCAGCTTCTTTATTACTCCTCCACTGATTTGGTTATCATAATCTTTGCAGCCTTGCAAAATACTTCAAGTTCCCTCTGCAGTCTTCCAAAAAATGTCAATGAAAATAACTGTTAGACATCTTATAATTAAATGTTTGTTTAACTTTCTCATTTAAGCCACTATCTTGCCCTATTACAACTTTTGACTGTGTAAGTGTATTTTATCTGCCATTGAAGTTAAACTCAAAGAAAAATTAAATCTAGTTTAGACAGAAAAGGTTATGAATCAATGATATCTCAGAGAATCAGAAAGAAGCAAACCCAGGAATCAGCACATACCCAAACTTGTTCATCTATGAAGAGTGTTTAACATTTTATAAGATGCTATGGAGAACTAAAAGAATTCAAAGATAAAACCCTGCCCACATTTGTTTTTCTTTCAAGTCTAATTTTTTTAATTTATGTTAATAATATGTTTAATACCAAATTTATCAATTGCCCAAGTTAACATTTTATTTCTCATCTGACTTCAGTTTTTTAGTTAATAGCACTTCAACTCCCCCAGTTCCCCAAGAAGAAAGCCCTAGAGTTACCATGTACTTATCCATTGTTTCTCATATCCTCAGATATTAGTTAATCATATTCAGTGATATATACAATGTGCCAAACATTGTGATATGAACAATCCATATTAGACTTAAAATAAGTCTTAAATTATGTAAAATAGAAAAGTATTTGCCCCAGTGCTATGACAATATTATATGACTTATATAAACTGTAACTGTCACAGAGTTAACACTGTAAATTACAATTGCCATCATCCTAAGCTATAACCAAATCTTACATTATTAATACTTTATTCTCATCTTTCTACCTTGAATTTCCATATACCCTTCCTATTCTATTTAATAATAAAAAGAAGCTTTCTAAAATCCCCTACTGGACCCACAGTTAATCTCATACTGAACAAAGAAAAGTTGAAAGCTTTTTCCTCTGAGATTGGAAGAAGATATAGACACACACTTTTGCCACTTCTATTTAACATAGCATTGGAAGTCCTAGCCAGAGCACTTAGGCAAGAGGAATAAATAAGACATCCAAATTGGGAAAAAAAGAAATTAAAATTATTTATTTGAAAATGATATGATTTTATGTGTAGAAAATCATAAAAAACCTGTTAGAAACAATAAACAAATTTAATAAGCATTCAGAATACAAAATCAACAGATAATTCACATGTGTTACTATGAAATATCAATGAACTATCCAAAAAGGAAATAAAGAAAATAATCTCATTTGCAGTCTCATTAAATTAAAAAAAAACTACTTAGGGAAAAATTTAACTGAGGAAGTAAAAACTCTATAAAGCATTGATTAAAAAAAGTGAAGAAGTCATAAATAAATGGAAAGATATTCTTTCATATCATGGATTGGAAGAATTGATAGTCATTAAACTGTCCACACTACCAATAAAATCTACAGATTCAGTACAATCCCTATCAAGATACAATGGAAATCTACACAGAAATAGAAAAAGCAAACATAAAATTTATATGGAACCACAAAATATCATGAATAGCTATAGCAGTATTGAGCAAAAAAAGAATAACATTGGAAAGCAGCAAACTACCTGACTTCAAAAAAACCATAAAATTAGAACTGTAGAGTAGAAGAAAGCAATGAAGAATAAGGGAGGAAGCTAGGCAAACAGGAAGAATCAGAGAATAATTTTGAGCAAATTATGCTATGTGCATGTATGAATATATCACAATGCATCACAATTTTATATATAACCATAATAAATCAATTAAATATAAATAAATATAAAGAAGACCAATAGAGTAGAGAAAGTGGGAAGAGGAGAGAACAATATTCTGGGGATTGAAGTAGAGAAAACTATGAAATATGAAATTATGAATATGTCAAAAAGAATACCACTATTATGGTATTTTAAATTTTATTTTTAGCTAATAAAATTTTCAGTGGTATAGCCAACCAAAGAGCATGGCATTGGCATAAAAATGCAAAAAGTGGAACATAATAGAGAGCCCAGAAATAAATCTGTATATTTGTAGCCAAATAATTTTCAACAAAAGTGCTGAGAATGAACAATAAATGAACAATAAACAATAAACAATGAACAATAAATAATAACAATGAACAATAAAGATAAGATAGTCTTTTTAATTAAAGGTATTGGAAAAACTGAATAACCACACACAGAAGAGGAAAACTAATATCTCACTGTATATAAAAACTAGCTCAAAATGGATTAAAGACTTAAATTTAAGACCTGAAACTTTCAGAAAGAAAATGTAGGGAAGAGCTTCATGGCATAGGTCTCAGCAAGAAATTTTTAGGTAAGACCTCAGTAGCACAGACAACAAAAAAAACAAAACCAGAAAAACTGGATTGTATCAAACTAAAAATTCAACACTATGAAGGAAATGATCAAGTTAAAGAGATAATCTACAAAACTGACCAAAATATTTACAAATCATACATTAGATACAGGGCCAATATCCAAAATATACCAAGAACTCAAGCTATTCAATAATAAGAAAACAAATAACTCCATTAAAATGTGACAATGAACTTGTATATATATTTCTTAAAACATACCAATGGCCAACAAGTACATTGAAAATAAAGTGCTCAAAATCATAATCACCAGGAAATATAAATCAATATCCCAATGAAATATCAGTTCAACCTATTAGAATTACTACCATGAAATGGAAAAACAGTAAGTGTTGGCACAGATGTGGAGAAGAAGGAATCTTTGTACATTGTTTATGGGAATATAAATTAGTATAGTAACATGGAGAAGACTGTAGATAGTCTTCAAAAAGTTAAAAATAAAACTACCATATGATGTAATAATATTGAACATACTGGGTGTATATCTAAAGGACACAAAACTAGTTTGTTGAAGAGACAGCTGTACTCCCATATTTATTATGGCAGTAGGGACAGTAACCAAAGTATGGAATCAACCTATGGATTTTGTATTTCATTTCTTAACCTTCTTTTTAAAATTTTATTAATTTTTTTATTCTAATTAGGTATGTGACAGCAGAATGAATTTTGATTCATTGTACACAATTGCAGCACAACTTTTCATTTCTCTCCTTGTACACAATGTAGCATCACGCCAAATGTGCAGTCACACATGTACCTAGGGTAATGATGTCCATCTCATTCCACCATCTTTTCTGTCTCCATGCCCCCTCCCCTCCTTTTCAATGCAATAATTTTTTTAAATTGTGGTATGTATGTGTATCTACATATAGACACACAATGGAATGCTATTCAGACACTGAAAAGAAAGAAATTCAATTGCAACAACATGGATGAATCTAGAGGACAGTATGTTAAGTTAAATAGGAAAGGCACAGAAAGACAATTATTGTATGTTCTCACATGTAGAATACAAAAATGTTGAGCTCATAGAAGTAGAGAGAAGCATAGCGGTTGTCAGAGTCTGAGGAGGTTGGGGAAAGAAGAGGAATAGGAAGAGGTGGTTCAATGAGTACGAAGTGACACATAGGGGAAAGATTTTTTAATATTCTATTGCAAAGGAGGGTTGTTATAGTTAAAATTAATGTATGGTATATTTCAAATAGCTATAAGAGAGGATTTTTAATGTTCTTGCCACAAAGAAATTATAAATGTGTCAAGTGATATGCCAAATACTCTGAATTGGTCATTATACAAGGTATAATAATGTCAAAATATAACATTGCAACCCATAAATGTATACAACTGTCATTTGTCAATTCAAAATAAAAGTTAGAGTTGAAAATAAAGAAAATTCACTACCTAGTGATCAACATTTAGTTTTATTATATTTTAAGATAATGAAGCATTCTGGTGGTTTGAAACTAGTAGTAAGACTTTCTAACTCTAACCAAAAAAAAAACTATTATCAGGATTATTTTTATATATTTCTGGGAAACAACCCCAAATTATTTCGTATCCCAATGTATAAGCCTTTTTGGATAGACACTTAACATTTAATGAATACTAATAGTCAATTAGTTTTGGCGTATATGTTGGAATTTTGTGTACCTCTTTTGTTTGACCTTTGTAGCTCATATAATGGACTGAAAGGGGTTATCCTGAGATGGAACAAGGAAAGGTCTGGCCACTTTTCTGAGTTTTCATTTTATTTCATCATGCTTATAACACTCAAACCCACCTGGCCTATTTCTGCATATTATCTCCAGCAAGGAATGCAAAAAGATGGAAATAATTATTTTTATTGTTTTTTTTCCCCCAACCAAAAATTCTAGTCTGGCTCAAGGCTTAAAGTTGGTTGTTTATTTTCTGAATCTTGGGTAAGATAAGGGAACTTTGGAGATAAGAAGCAATTTCTGGAGAAATTTGGAGAGACTGTGGCAGCTGACTCTTAGCCACCATTATAGTCTGAAGCCAAAAGGAGCTATTTAACATGCTGTGCACTTTACCTTTTACAGAATTATTTCAGGAAGAAATACATTCTCAAAGTCAGCCTGCTTCAAGGTGCAGAGGTTTGAGCAGTTATGAAACTCTTTAAACTGCTACTGATTTCAGATCTTCACACTAATTGCTTTAGATGGAGCTGTCTCATGCTCTACTTTAATATCTTCTAGAACCTCCCACATCACTTAGTCTAGGCTTTGCTTTAGGGCTCCCACTAGGACAATCAAAGGTAATGTAAAATGTGTTCAAATTCATTTCTGTATTGTCTTGATTCATCTACATGAGTCTGTTAGGGAGCAGCAGGATAGCAAAAAAACTTCTTTATTTAATCTGTCAAAGGCAATCAGAACCATATTTGAAAGGCCTCATCCTCTCTCTTCCACATTCTCTCAATTCACTGACATAGGCATAAATTGTAGAAGATGAATACAAAATAGATCCATAACAATCTGAAAATGACTTAACCCATATTCCACCTTTACCACATCCCAATCACCTATTCAAGGTGGAGGAGGAGAGAATGACCACAATTTTTTTGTGTGTGCATATAAAATTTTAAATTGAAATAATGAATTGTCAAGTGCATAAATTTGAACATATGGTCGACTCAATTTAAAAAAAAATCTAACTTGTCAGAAGATAAAGAGAAATAATGATGGAGCAATTATCTCTCTGAACTTATTCCTTAATTATCCAGGCAAGACTGCTAATGATGTCTGCTTCCTAGGTTCCATTGGCCAACCAATAATTAAAGGTCATGAGAGAACATTTGTCCCAAGGAGACATAAAGTCAAAATGGTAAACTCAGAATATAAACCTGAAGTCTAATATGAATACAAGTTCATGGTGCAGAACCAGCAGTCTAGAGATTTTATAGCCTTTGTGTTAATCATAGAATTTATTCTATTTCATAACTCTAAACTCCATTAACTGGCCATGATTGGTAGTCTAATAATGTCGGTATTGAACTCAAGGCTGAGAATGTGCTGATGAGATCATCTGAGTCCTCATTACCCAAGCAAAACAAAACCAACAAACAAAAGCCTGAGGTTCTATTAGATTAATATTAGTAAACTTTTTGAAATTTAATTTTTGGAATCTTAATCCCATCTCATAAGTAGTAAAGCTTTGACCCTCAACACCCTACTAAGAGAGACTTCACAACAGGAGGTCAGGGCCAGAGATAGGGCCCTTGTTACCTCTGCAGCCATGATCAGAGTTCTGATACACAGGAACTGCAGACAAGTCCCAGGATTCCAGGCTTTGGTGGTGAGGAAATATTTCAGAGAATAAACATCTACCTGAAGTATACCTAGTGCTTTTCTACATTTTATGTCATGACACATAATACCATCTGGATGTACAATAAAATATAACTACTCTTAAGAGAAAAGTCATTTTTTTTTTCTCTTTGTAAGAGTCAAAGAAAGACAAAGAATGTGCCATCAGTGTCTTGAAATCAATCTTTGGTGTTTGGACATAGCTATTCTTGCATAAAAGCATGTATTTCAAAGAGTTATTTGTTTATATACTTCTAAAACAGCTGTTTTGTCCTCAACAACTACCATTTTACAATACCTAGAATTTCATTGTATATTTCTTTAAGTAATAATGATAAATCCTTGCTTGAGAGAACTGACAGTTTCATTTGATATTCAGGAAGAAATTACTCCAGGAAAAACAATGAAGTAAGCTTAAAAGATACACTCATTTTTCCCCCTCATGTTATTTCTTGAATGCGTACTATACTTCTGTTAAAATTTCACTTCTAGTTATATAAATATGTTTACAAAAGGATGTGTACATTTTTAATAGAAGATATTGATTAGAATGAGAGCTGCTTTTGCCTTATTTGCTTAAATGAAATTTGGAAGTTTCTCCCAAAATTTGCTTTGAACAATATATTTTATTTTCCTGCTTGTTCAGTGTTTCATTGTGAATCACAATACTTAATGTTTCCGTTCGTTCTTTTCACTGCTGTGACCAAAAGATCTGACAAGAACAGTGTAGAGGAGTAAAAGTTTATGTAATGCTCATAATTTCAGAGGAGATCTCAGGCCATAGACAGTTGGCTCTATTCCTTAGGGCCTGAAGTAAGGCAGAACAACATGGCGGAAGGAAGTGGCTTCAGAAAGCAGTTCAGAACAGGACACCAGGAAGCAGAGAGATACACTGCTGACCAGGGACAAAACATATATATCCCAAAGGCACACTCCCAGGGACCCACCTCCTGCAGCCACAGCCTACCAGCCTACAGTTCCCTCCTAGTTAATCCATATCAGTGGATTAAAGTGCCCATTAGATTAAGGCTCTCATAACCCAATCATTTCACCTCTAAACTTTATTGCATTGTCTCACATGGGAACTTTTGAAGGACATGTCATATCCAAACCATAACATTTATACTTAGGAATTGAAAATTTTGGAACACTGTTCTTGGTTAGGATAATAAAGAAATCAAATTGAATTTGAACAACATTATTTACCTCCTTAAATTATACTAATACATGTACTTCTAATTAGCCTTTAATTTTCTTTATGGCCTAACATTTCATTTAAACTGTTGTTTGGTGAATATTTTTAAAAATGAATGTTTAGATTCATGACAGCCTTATTTTATTATAATTTTAAACCTTATACTTACTTACCCAATAAAGTATATATGAAGCGTAAGAGTCTTTCCAAGCCGACATAACAAAATACCCAAACTGGACAGTTTAAACAAGGTAAATTCACCTTTTCACAGTCCTGGAGGCTAAGAAATTAAGATCAGGGTGTCGACAAGGTTGGTTTCATTCTGAAGCTGTTTCTCTTGGTCTGTAGGCAGCCTTCAGAATGCTCTGTATTCATGTGGCCTCTTGGTTGTGTGCACACAGAAAGAAAGAACATGTTCTCTGGTGCCTTTGCATGCTCATGAGTGTGTGTGTGTGTGTGTGTGTGTGTGTGTGTGTTGCTGGAGATTGAATCCAGGGCTTTCTACATGTGAGGCAAGCACTCTACCAACTGAGCTATATTCCTAGCCCCTCTCTGGTATTTTTACTTATAAGGACAGTAATCCTGTCAGATCAGGACCTCATTCAAACTGAACTATTTCCTTGGCAGCCTCATGACCTAATACAGGCACACTACATGTTAAAGCTACAATATACGGATACTGGAGGGAAACTAACATTTAGTCTATAACAAGAAGCCACATAAAAGTTACTTTTTCAAATCTGAATTTACTTTTAACTTACATTTAATTTACATTTAGCTTACATTTAATTTACATATCAATATACATGATTACATAAAGAAATGTGTGTATATAAATATATTTTTCTTTGTTGACTGAGAGGGCCTAGAAACAACAGCCCCCAAAAGAAATGAGCACACCAAGCTTCCATATCCAGTTTCTATCTGCATTCTTCAATTAAAAAAAATCTCCTTAAAGAAATAGGTGATCCTAGAATGAGCTGGGAAATAGGCAAGATGAGACTGGGGAATCTTATAGTGCAAGTAAGGGAGAACAAAATAACCCACAGTGATGGAGAGTGTCAGAGAAACACAAGAGACAATTGCAAGAGACCCCAAAGGCCAAAGCCAGAACAGTATTACAGCAAAATAAATAAAGTATTAAACTATAAACCAAAGCATGAAATATATATTCATGAGTGCATACTAATATAATTAAAGAAAAAAGTGAAGAATAGACAAATATACCCTGCATAAGAATTTTAAATAATTTATGTGAAGTTGAATGTACATTCCTCCCACACACAAGGCCCTGAGTTTAATTCCTAGCACTACTAATACCACTACTACTACTAATAATAATAATAAGGTTCATTTTATATTACACCCGATCAGTACTCTTCAAAATTGTCAAGGTCTTTAGAAACGAGGTTAGGCTGAGAACCTATTCAGCCAAGAAGAAACAAAGGAGAAATCACTGCTAAGCATAATGTGATATCTTGGATAGAATCCTGAAATAGAAAAAGGACATTAGGTGATACATGGGTAATCTGAATAGAGTATGGAGTTTAGCTAATAATCTATCAATATTGACTCATTAATTATGATAAATGTACCATATTAATATAAGATATTAATAATAGGAAAAATGATTGTAGAGCATATGAATACTTTTTGTATGATCTTCATAATTTTCTGTAAGGTAGATGCTATTCTAAAACATAAAGTTTATTATTTTAAAACATTCCCTTAATAAACCAAATGGTAAATTGTAAAGCTTCTTGCATCCTGAAGAAAGCAGCAAAGTTGATCCTGGACAATTTTAATTTTTTTGACCATGAAAGCTTCTATTACAGAACAGATATAAAAGACAAATTGAATCTCAGTTAAGTTTGTTTGTAAGTTAAAAGGTGATGTTGAATGCAATATGGGAAAGAAAATAAACAATAAGTGCTCATCACACAGTTTCTATGTAAATGGATGTTTTTAAAAATCTCTCCATGTCACTGTTTTCCTTCATCTATCCTGACCTGGAAATAGGACCCTCATCCCATAGATAATACAAAACTCCTTGAGTTCTACATGGAGAACTTGGAATGAGAATACTAGTCAGATATTTTACTGATCTGGAAAACCTCTCAGGAAAAGAGGATGTGTCAATTCATAAAGTAATCACAGAGAGAAGTTTAGATTAAATAAATGTAAATTCAAGAACTTTATGATATATGACTAGCTTTTTATATGTATGTATACATATCATGTACATACATAGATATACATTACACACAAACAGATGTGCACACACATAATAACCCATTTAAGTAAAACTTTTTCACTAGAAAACCTAAAATAAATATAATATAAAAACTGAGGGGGAACATTTATAGGAATCTTTCAATGAATTAATTTTTCCGAAGGAAAAAAACATTTTCTGACATTTGGAAAAAGCAACTAAAGTAAATAAACTTTGATTCCAAATTATGCTTAAGATAGCAAACCAATTGAAGAGAAAGTTCAAATGAAAAGAGTAAGTTATATGTAAACTGCACAGTCACTTGGTGTAGTATAATCCAAATTTAATAAAATGATATTAGCAAACTAATAACATATTACAAAATCAGATCTTCCAAAGAACACTGTCTGGGAAATGCTGGCTTATATTATTGGTATGTTAAAATCTAATCAAAATTTCTAATGAATTTTCAGAGCTAAATGTTAAGATGTTTTCCAATAATTATTCAAGAAACCAAGTTATTTGTTCCTCGGTTGGGGGGCATCTCCATCAAGGACATGTAATCCCACAATTTCTTTATATCTGCATTTAATTACAAGAAAAACAGTCACTCAAATCTTCCATTGAAAATACCATCTTATTCATGATTCTACATTTTGGAGAAAAGTGTAAGGGTTCTTTCCTTAAAGCTGTCACTATTTATGAAAAATCACTACTAGCCTTAATTCACTGTTATGCTAATACTGTCATGACAAGCAATTATCTATACTCACAAGTTAATGAATATTCCTCAGAAATATTGTAATAAGACATATCACCTTTTTATGTTATCTATAAATTTTTTAAGACTTGGTACCAACAAGATTTTTAAGAAAATAGATATTTTGTAGCTGAAGGGAACATTAGGATATATTGAGTCATCTATACTATTTGTGTGTTCTTACATGACTAAGGTCTTTTTTAAATTTTTTTTTGGTTGTTCAAAACATTACAAAGCTCTTGACATATCATATTTCATACATTAGATTCAAGTGGGTTATGAACTCCCATTTTTACCCCAAATACAGATTGCAGAATCACATCGGTTACACATCCAGCAGAATACAACAGTTACTAACATTGCATTATGTAAAAATGACTAAGGTCTTGATTTTCAAATTTTTCAATGTGAAACACACACAATGCAATATATGATATTTATAACCACTTCATGTTTAAAATTTTTCTCATGTAAGCTCATTGCTATAGCTGTAGAATAAAAGAGTGCTTGACATAGAGAGTAAATGTTTCTTGACAACCTGAATGAATTACTTGATGCTATGGCTTGAATGTGCCCCCTGAAGTACATGTGATGGACATCTAATTCCCAAATTCATGTTATTGGCATTAGAAGGTAGAATAATGAGGAGGTCATTGGGATTAGATGAGGTCATGAGGATAGGACCCCATGATGTCATCAGTGGCTTCATAAAATGAGGAAGAGAGACCCAAGCCAACACTCTTGCTCTGTCTTGCCATGTGGAACCCTCTGCTGTGTTACAATGCTGCAAGAAGGCCTTAACCAAATGCCAATTTAATCTGCCCAGCCTCCAGGACTGTGAGCCAGATAATTTCTTTCATTTTTTTTTTATAAATTATCCAGTCTGAGGTATTTTCTTACAGCACCAGAAAACAGATTCCTGTGATTATAAATTATACCTAAATATTAACTTTCATTGCTTAAGCTATTCATCATGCTTTGATTCAAGGTGCCTTGATACAAAAATCATTAAGGAAATTTGGTTCCCCAGCACAAACACATACAAAGAGAGCAGAACACTATTCAGCCTTAAAAAGAGGGAAGAGAGGGAATCCTGCCATTTCCAGCAATATGGACAAACTTGGGGGACATTATGCTAAGTGGAATAAGCCAGATGCAGAAAGATATATATACTGTGTGATCTCATTTTAAATGGATCTAAAAACTCAAACTTGTAAAAGCAAGGAGTATAAAGAAGTTGGTTGCTAAAAATTGGACAGAAAAATGGAAAAATGTTGTTCAAAGGTTATAAACTTTTAGTTATAAATGAGTACATTTTGGGATCTACTGTACAGCATGGTGATCATAGTTAATTATAGTGTATTTTTTACTTAACATTTGATATGAGAGCAAATTTTAAGTGTCCCTGCCCCTATATACATAAACAGCAACTATAGATGATGTTAATTAATTTGATTGCAGTAATTGTTATAAAATATACATGTATATAAAATTGTGACATTGTATAACCTGAATATATATAATTCCTACTTTCAACAAAATACCTGAAAGAAAAAGATCTTATTTTTTTTTTGCTTCACATATGGAAAATAAGATGTTGTTTAATTTAGGCTATCAAACGAATTATTTTTACCATGTTCATGTATCTGAGTATATATTGCCTGAAAATTTTATAAATTGCCAAAGGAAAATGTTGGTCTACTCAATAAAAGAAAATACCTACCATATGAAAATTAAAATTCTATATGTATTTGTCATCCACAGGGTAAATATTTGCTATCTCACTGTACTTCTTGTGAACTCTATTTCTAGGACAGTGACTACCAAGAAATATAAGACATCCATTTAACTTACCAATGATATTCAAGTACAGTATGTCTTACTGTCAGATAATTTTAGCAATAATGACAACTTAATTATAATTAGAGATGAAACTATTAACATTGTGTAACTTGATACCTTCCTTGTCAATAAATATATTCTCTAATTTTATATGGCATACACACATATAGTAAACACCGAGTGCTAGTTAATGGTTATGGAGACACTCAAATTTGTACATGGTATTTTAAAGTATTCACTATGGTAGTAGTAATAGAAAAATAGTAGTACAAGAAAAACCTGTATCAAATGCTTAGCAAAGCATGAAATAGAGATATTATAAATGATGAAGGTTCAAAAGGAGGATGAAGGTCAATGACTTTTATAAATAACTTGCATAACATACTACAATATAAATAAAAATAGTGTAGCTTAGTAAACAAGTTCAAAATGTTTACAAGTCACATCCAATAATCAAATTTTGGAGTATATATACAACCTTTAAATAAATAATGAGGACAATTATATAACTTCATGAAATATCCCTTTTATGTGACAGAATGCTAGAATAGGAAGAAAGAAATTGATTTGACTGCACTCATCATTTCTCATGTTTGCTCACATAAAGCTATGTGTGGTGAAGGAACTAAAATCTTAACAGGAAATCCTGTGCTGCATTTAAACATTACAGGTCCCTGCTAGGCAATCTCACTTTGTCTCCCAACATTTTGTTTCAGAGTTTGGAAAGCATATGGAAAAGTTAAAATTGGGGAAAAAATTCATGCTTTCAAAAGCATCTGAGAACAAATAAATGGACTCATTTTCACTGTTGCATTAACACCCTTCTTACCTGAGCAAAGTGTCAAGGTTGTATCCTACACTATAGTTTACTGGATAAACATGAAATACTAATTTTACCTATGCCTTCCTGTGAAAAACATATTTATACAAATATGATTATCAGGAATATCTTCCGTACTATATCTTATTCTATTGACACATCTCAAAATTACTCTAAGAATCCTTTCAGATATAAATTATTCTACATTAGGCCCTTTGTTTACACATTTCATTAATATGACTTATGCTTAGCCTCCCATGCCTGTTCACCATCATTTAGACTCACAGAATTACTGAGAAATCTTTCAAGGTCAATTTTAAAGGTAATTCTTTCACAAATATTGTATTAAATAATTGCCTCCTGTGTGTCCACAATAATCTCTATGAAGTTTGGCTGAATGGAGAAATTATCAGACCGCCTACAATCAGTCAAGCTGCAAACTTTAGATACATTATATAATCTAGCACTAAATTTTATAATACTGATTATAAATATTTTAGCAATTACTGGAGAGGAAAAGGTGAGGATGAAATGGTAGTTAGAAACATAGCAACTGGTTCATTTTTAAATAAAATGGCACATAAACATTTTTGCCAAAATTTCTATACCAATGAAATTTTTTAAATATCAGAAAACATTAGTAGCTTCAAGACTATGTTGAGCCCCTTTGTTTATTCATTCATTCACAGTTTCTGGAGTCAAGCAATGTGCGAGATACAGAGACATTAGTGAAAAATCAGAGGGTCAGTATATGATGCAGATATACAAAATGACATAAGGTATTATTAGTATTAAAATAAAAGAATAAACAAGGAGCCAATGTATCTTAAAAAAAACAGAACAGAACAAAAAATATACCTGGAGGTATCAGGGACATTAAATGGAGTATGATATGAAGAAATAAATGTTTCAAGTGAATAAGATAATAAGAAAAATACATGTTCATAAAAGGAAGTGCTATGACTTGGAATTGTGAATGGGCATTATGAGCTCTGTGTTAATTCCAATAGAACTTGATGATGGAAAATGTGATGGAAAGAGACAAAAATTAAATTGAAATGCTGGTAGTGACAACATCATGAAGATAGGGCCACACAGATGACACAAACATGTTTCATCTTTGCCTTATTGTTGGTGACAAAATTTATAGTCCAGACAGGACAAATCTGATAACAAAAGAAAGTATAATAGCTGAGACAACAGGTCTACCACAAGACTATCTTGAATAAACCAGAGTATATATTCACCTAGGCTATAGAGAGAAGAAATATTTGGTTATGGCAAGATTCGTATAATGTGTTTATTTGTAAAAAAGAAAAAAAATCATAGTTATACTAGGGAGATCTGGAATAAAAGACTTTCCGGAGTCTATTATAATAGTTTTGGTGATGTTGTAAATCCATAACACTGAAAATGATAAGAAAACCATGAATTTAGGATTTATTTTTGAAATAGAATTAAAAGTCTGCTGTGACTTATTCACTGTAGAGAGAAAAATAAAAAAGTAGAAAGGGATGTCCGGGCTCTCAAAAAAATTTCCCATAGAAAATGTATATATTGACAACACTATTTAGGTCAGAGAAGCCTATAGGAGGGGAAAATTTTATGAAGAATAAGAATGTAAGTGAAACCATTACTGAGTTCAGCTTTGAACATGATAAGTCTGAAATAATTGTGGCAGTGCAAGAACTTCGAAATTTACTATATATTAAGAAGACAGGTTAATTTACAGATATACAATACTTTCAGAGCTGTCCACTTACAAAGATTAGTTGAGGCCATGAGAGTTAATAAGACCGAACATCCCTTCTCCTGGTATGTAGTAAGAACAGATGACCAAAACTAGTACCATAAGAAACACTAACATTTAGTAGTGCTCCCTAAGAGAAGCTTGTGAGGAAGACAGAGGAAATAACCACAATTTTAGAGATTCAGCCCTCTGGGCCATCCTGTAAGACAGGGCACTACAGGCAAGGGTCAAGTGGGTCTGAGATAAATGGAATGAGGTCTGAGTGAAAAATGACACTGAACTTAGCACTTGCACAATTACCAGTATCTTTCCAAGGGCAGATGTAGAGTGGGTGGGATAGAAGCCGAATTTATTAAAATTAAAGAATATCTGGAGATAGCAAGGAAATGAAGCATCAATTCATCATTCTTCCAATCAGTTGGTGAAAAAGGAGAAAAATAAGAAAAATTGTGTGGTAGTTGAAGAAAAAAATATTTGCAGAATAGGCAAGTCTTCATCCTTTCGTAGACCAAAGAGACTTCAGAGGAAAAGAAATTATTTGGCATTATATGGAATAAAAGAAAATCATTTGGGATATAAAGCATGTAAGGTAGGATTTTACTTGAGGAAAAGTGATTCATCCACCTTTGAGACTGAAGGGAATACAACAAGACAAGTACTATTTTCAAGAAACACAGAGGAATAGAGAAACAAAAATGAAAAAGATGAAAGATCTCCAGAGCAAAAGAGTAAAAGTAAGCAATGAATAAACATTATTCACTAAATAAATCTAAAACTACTCATGGAAAATGTGTGATAAGAAATGGAGATTGAATATATTACTTATATGACAATCAGTGAAAAATTATTTTCTCATCTGCCCAAGGATCAGATATTGTTCTACATTAGCTTATTGTTGTCTAATGCTTACAATACAGAACAAAGAACTAACACTTAATGAGCTTATATTTCATGCCAAATACTGTTTGTCATGCTCTCCAAAAGCTCTTTGATAAAAGCATGATTAGCCACACTTTTCAGAAAATAAAATCAAGGCTCACAGAGGCTAAGGTTAAGTGGACAAATAACTGGTTAATAATAGCCAAGATCCTAACATTAGTATCTGCGAACTTTCCATTTACCACACCATCTTTCTCTACAAAGTTCTTCATTTTCAATATCATCTTTAAGTTGGAATTCTAAAACAATATCTTCCTAAAGAATGATTAAAAGTATCACTTCAGCAGTTTTATTTTCAAAAACTTGCCTATGATTAATGATTGAAGAAGTTGTTGAAAGAATGAATCTGAGACCTTCATCAGAGAGCGAGGGGCTAACAAACGTCGACAGCTAATATTGTTCCATTTGCCCTCTCAGTGTGATCGGTTCTAAAGAGATCTGACTATAAAACACCAGTGCATTAAAGAAGAGTGGTAAAAATAGAACTTGTAACAATGGCAGGAATCTATGACTCTAGAATCATTTTAGGAGCAAAAGGCTTTAAAGATAACTTGAAATCCAGAAGATAGGGAGACTAGAGCCAATTAACGTTATTACCTCAACTGTGATGCACCGGCCATGTGGGACCACAGGTCAAGTGCAGCCCCAGCTGTATGGAACAAAAGGAGGCAAGGCCTGAACTTGGAAATGGGACAATAAGAGGAGAATCATATGTTTAATTATATTGAATATTTAGTTCTTCTAACTAATCCTGAACATTTCTTGAATAATTAAGAATACCAATAATGTTTATGTCAGTTACTGTCAGAGATATTACATTGATTTTCAAAATGCCAAGACATCTGGTAAGGCATTACCAATAACATAACATCCTGGTTGAGATTATATCATAGATGAATTACTTTCTACATGCAATCTCCACTTGTTTATGAAAAGTTATAAAATCTAAGAAAGATTGAGTATAGGAAAGGAAATTATAATTATTGTTTGATTATCAGTTTCCCTGTACATAAGTATATGAAGTACAGAAACATTAGGTTCTCAGAATTTTTCAGTGTGGACCATATTTCACACAGGGTCAATACACTTCCAGTAAATTTACTATGATTAATGCAGTACAATTAGGAAGATCTATTTAAGCAGAGGCAGACTCTTTTATGGAAAAATTACCCATTTTTAATTTTTTTCTGACCTCAGTATCACTTTTTTTTCTTCATCCGATAACAGGTTTCAAGTGGAGTTCACTTAATTGAACCAAATGATCACGAGAAAAAGGCATCTGCAGACTTACACTGAGCAGACAGTTTGGAGGAACACTGTCTTTTTCTCCTGTTTGTTCTATCACTAGTGATAATTGAACTTACTTCCTAGCAGTTGGATACTTTCTGAATAAAAGAAAATATAAAACTAAATTACAGATGTATGTTGAGCCTGAGAGAGAAAAGAAATGAGAAGATATAATTGAACCTGTAAAGAGTTCATTTGTAGATGGGACATTTCCTCCTGGAAATGAAAGCTCTCACAGTAATACAATGAATATACTTCTGATTTATGGTAATTAATTCTGCATGTGGGTTATCTACCACATTGCTCACTATAGAAGATGAATTGTACAATGGAATTATCAGGGTCTTGGAAGTAAAATTAGCATAACCTTAGCAGAAAGAGAAGTTTTGTACCTCATCTTCACAATGAAAGCATAGATCAAGCCATCCTGTCTTATTTCACTGCCCAGAGGTCCAATTATAAAAAGGAAATGAAGCAAAGAAGGAACAGCTTTCCTAGGTATTCTTCCATGACATGAGCTTTTTTGGTTATCACACCAAGTTTAGGGGAAGATTAAGATACCTCCACTCCATTAATTTTGACCTCAAGATAAGAGTCAGATGAGGGTAGATATTGTTCCCTGTGGAAGAACATGGCTTCCGATTCAGATTTGTAATAGAATAGGTAGTCCAAAATAATGAGAGGTACACATAGTTGTCTCTACTAAAATGACAAATCATTTGAATGCTGTCTAAAGAGACATTTGAGAATTGCCTTGCTAGAGTCTGTATGCCACTTCCTCTTAAACAGTTTATTTGGGCTTTGACCATAATCATTGACTCTATCTTGGCCCCAAACTCAGCTTTAACATTTAGCCTTCAGCTATTTCTAAAGAAAAGCAAATAATTAATTGGCATTTTTATTCTTTCTTTGAATCTTAAGTAGCAAGTTAACTTACTCTAAAATACCGGTATCAGTGGGTTAAAATAGTATTTTGTAATACCATATTATCAGGTTAAAATAGTATTTTGTAATACCATATTATCAGGAAACAAACTTTGGAGTCATTTATACAGTCAGAATCAAATCTAAGTTCTAAATTCACACACATTTAAATAGTCACATTTAAGGATAGTCACATTTAAGCAGAAAAATATAAACCATTTAAATAAATTTAGTATCTAATATATTAATTTCTGAATTTAAAATTTTTGAACTTTTTTAGTCTTTACTTCATAGATCAGTTTTAGGTTTATAGAAAAAATGAAGAAGAGGACAAATTACACATATTGATATACTTGCTAGCACTGATGGACCTACATTGGCACATCATTGTTGCCCAAGCCCATGGCTTACATTGGGGATCACTCTTGGTGTTGTTCATTCTCTGAATGTGAGCAAATGTATGAAAGGCATCTACCATCACTGTATCACAGAGTATTTTCACTAGCTTTAAAGTCTTTTATACTTCATCTGTTCATCTCTCCCTCTTAACCCCTGATAATCACTGATACTTTTACTATTTCCATAATTTTGCCTTTTCCACAAGGTCATATATCTGGAATACATAGTATAGAGCCTTTTTAGATAGACTTATTTCACTAAGTAATATGCATTTAAGCTTTCTACAAGGTTTTTTCCATGACTTAATTGCTTATTTCTTTTATAGTACCAAATAATATTCCATTGCCTGAATGTACCACCACTTATTTATCCATTCACATACTGAAGTTTTCCATTCATCTAAGTCTTGGTTGCTTCCAAGTTCTTAATAAATATTATTAATGCACACATTTTTTCATAGACATAAGTTTAAGTTTTCCACTTAGGTAAATGCCAAGGAGCATGACTATTATATGCTAGGGTAAGAGTAAAAAAAAAAAAAACTTTCAAAATTTTTTTTCTGAGTAGTTATGTGATTTGTGTTCCCACAATAATGAATGAGAATTCCTGTTGTTCCATATGCTCATCAGCATTTGACATTGCTCATATTTGGAATTTTGGCTACTCTAATAAGTATGCAATATCCTACTATTGTTTTAATTTGCAATTTCCTAAAGACATGATATTGGAAATCTTTTTTTAATTTTTATATACTTATTATCTGCCTGCATATCTGCTTTGGTAAGGTATCTCTTCAGATCTTTTGTACATTTTTTTTAAGTCACATTGTTAATTTTCTTATTGATGAGTTTTGAGAGTTCTTTGTATATTTTGAGTAATAGTTCTTTATCAGATATATCTTTTTAAAATAATTTTTATACTAGGGACTGAACTCGGGAGCATTTTACCTGAGATATATCCCCAGTCCTTTTTATTTTCTATTTTAAGACAAAGTCTTGCTAAAATGCTGAGGGTCTCAACAAGTTGCTGAGGCTGGCCTTGAACTTGCTTTTGATCCCTCCTGCCTCAGCCTCCCAAGTAGCTAAGATAACAGGCATGCACCAACTTGCCCAGAACAAAATGTCATTTTTTTTTCTAGAAGAGAACATTACTTTCTTGTAGAGCAGAAAAATTATAATTTTAATGAAGTCTATTTTATCAAGTATTTCTTCCACGAATCATGCCTTTGGCATTGTCTGGAAAGAATCATTGCATATTTAAAATCACCTAGATTTTCTCCTGTGATCATCTAGGTTTTTTATAATTCTGCCTTTTACATTTAGGTCTGGGATCCATTGTGAGTTAATTTTTGTGAGCAGTATAAGGTCTCTGTCTACATTCATTTTTTTTTTTTTCATGTGGATGTCCAGCTGTTCTAACACAGGGACTCTACCTTTATTCCAGTGTATTGCCTTTCTCCTTTGTCAAAGATCAGTGGCTTCTATGTATGTGCTTTCTATTCTGTTCTATTGATTCTTTGGTTAACACCACACTGTCTTGATCATCATAGCTTTATAGTAAGCCTTGAAGGCAGGGACTGTCAACCCTCCAATTTTGTCCTCCTTCAGATAATACTGGATATTTTGAGTCTTTGGCTTCTTCATATAAAATTGAAACCAATTTATCAATATGCCTACAATAACTTGCTAATATTTTGATTAAGGTTGTAGCAAATATATAGGTCTAATAGAGAAAAGCTGATGTCTCAATATTGTTAATATTGAGTCTTTCTATCTAAGAACATGGAACATCACTCTATTCCTCTAGTCCTTCTTTGTTAGCTTTCATTCGAGGTTTGTAATTCTTCTCATATGTATGTGTTTCATAAAATTTATACTTAACTACTTATTTTGGGGGGGTGCTAATGTAAATGATAATATGTTTTCAATTTCAAATTCCACTTGTTCATTGCTAATATACATAAAGGTAATTGACTTTTGTATATTCAAACTATATCCTGCAACCTTGCTATAACTTATTAGTTCCAGGAAGGGTGGATTTTCTTATAATTTTAAAAATAATTTTATGTATTATCCATTTTAGCTATTAGGTTTTATATTCATATCTGTCCCTATCTCTCATTCCTCTCATCTATACAATTCAATCAGTGTCAGAAAGTAGCTTGTTGGGTACCAGGGTCACACTCTACAAGTCACCCTCTCCCAGTACACACATCCACAGCATGGATTCTATGCTTAACTCTCAGTGTCATTCCTGCAGATATAATTGACACTTATAAGTCTCATGAGAACACTTCTCATGTTTAAGTTTCCTCAGACCCCAATTAAAAGCATACTATCCCGATTCACAAAGTCCAGGACAGTATTATCCTCCCCAAAAGAGCTTTGGCCATTAAAAAGCATTGTAATAATGGCACATTGGAAACAATAAATAGTGTCAATTAAATCCCTGAGCATCCACACCATGGAGAAATACTTAATATTTAAAAATTAGACAAATCTATATACTCTGTATATTATTGTAAAATGGAAAGGCAAAGATTAATTGTAACTCATACTGAATGTATATTATGACCACATTTTGAAAAGAAAAAGAGTAGTATATTTACATATATCAAATCACATAAAAAATATTAGGAGAAGAGCATAGCATTCTAATGCATATGATTACTTCAGGGTTAGACAGGAGTAGGTAGAGGGCAAATAGAGAGAGGAGGGGAATTTTTATTGTTATATAAAATAGTAACGGTTAGATTTTTAAGCATTCTGCTCTTATAAGGATGAAGAAAATATTAAGCATCCTTTCATTTACACTTCCCATTCTTTGTGATATTTTCTTTAAGAGAAATATTGACTTTTATAAAAGAAAAGTCTTAAAAAAGAATGTGTGAATGAAGTTTGAGTATTGTGCTTTTTAAATTGTTTTCTAAATCATTAATAAAGGAAAAAAGAGGATATGCAGCTGGATTTTTCTTCTAGCATCACACCAGTAGTATAGATACTCTTTAGAACAAATTACTGCCACTGTTCATTTCTCATCTGCCTTTCTTGCTAGTAGCATGTATTTAATCATCTACACATGAATGTATACACACACACACACACACACACACACAAACACAATGATCTGAGCACCAGCCTATTATTGAAAATGGAACATTTAGCTGCCCTTTTAAACATGTTTTTTTAAAAAATGACCAGAAGTGAACTTTTCTTCAAACATTCACTTTGTCAGTAACTTTGCCTTAAACATTCACTTCTGGTGTCCTGCATCCCCTTACCTTTATAAATGATGAATATGTATTTTTTCCTGCCATGTTGTTGTTCAGACATGAGTTTATTTTGTGGCATATAAATTATGAACAATCAAATAGATGTAATGAAGATCCTATTACCTAGAAGGTTATTTTGCAAATACTGTTCTCTTTCTCTGTTCTAATAAGAACAGAGTGTGTGTGTGTGTGTGTGTGTGTGTGTGTGTGTGTGTGTGTGTGTGTGTGTGTGTAGGAGTGTGTATTTGACAGTGAGGAGGAAAGCTCAATATTAGATGGACCTACTACATACCAAGAAGTTCTATTCACGATAATCCTTAAAGTGAATGTTATCATCTTCGTGTGTCAAATGAGGAAATGTAAATTCACAGAAGTCCCAGGTGTGGCTGACACTCAAACACCTGGGACTTTTCATGGTTTTGTGTGGGCAGCTTCTGCAAAGCATCGCTTACCTTATGCTGTCCTCTACCTGCTGACATCCCAGTCTCTACCCTAGGTGGAGTCCTGCTTTATAATAATACTCCTATCCTGTATTAAAATATACATATCTTTGAGTTAGTACCAATTGTACTGGGTACTAAATTCTAATAAACTTTTAGAAGTGATTTACAAATGACATTACTTCCTCATGCTATCATTCTATCATTCTATAGTTATTTTATTTTTCATAAATAAAATTTCATAAATAAAATATAGTCAGCCACGTCCCTAAAATTAGTGTACCATTCATTCAACTGAACAGTCATAATAATAAAAACAAAATTCTAAAGATGCCAAAGCCTTTTGAAAGGAATAAATCCCTAATTGCAAGATTTCAGACATGAGAGCAAATTGCTTGAACAAATAATTTAGGCCATGATATCTTAGTTTGGATCATATTTGGTTATTATTTAATGTATATCATTTATTTATTATATGTATAAAACCTAATTCTGTGCCAAAGTATAAAACTTCATTGGCACAAATTATAGCATAAAATCTATATAAAATTATTATTTATTAGCACTTGAGTAAAATTTAACATGAATTTTGGCTATATTTCTCCCACCTTGTTAATGAAAAAATACCCTTTCAAAGGGAAGACATTCTGGTGCCGGGATCAAGTTTGAAGGGATGTGTTATTAGCGTTTTTGTGAAAGAAGAAACATGCATTTGGGGATTTTAGCATTTCTTGGCAGTTTATAAAGATTAGTTTGAGAACCCAGAGCAGTAGTTTCAAAAATGTTGGTAATTTAAAGTAATCAAACATGTCTAGGATATTCTTCAAAGGTTGGTTAAACATCTTATAAAATTCATTAGCAAATCCATCTGGACCAGGGTCTTTTCCAGATGGGAAACTTTCATTACAGCTCATCATTTTTCATGGTTTATTATAGGTATAGTTTTATTCTGGGAGGGTTGCAGATAGATGTGTACATAAATAAAGTAACTTAGTTGTTTAATGTTCATTCAAAATATCTTTCTCTATACTCACATAAAAAAGTTTAAGGAATGTATTTCTGATAAGTCTGACTTAATACAGACTTTTTTATTCTGTTAATATGATTCAGAGAAATACATGAATTTTTAAAAATTTAAATGTTAAAAATGTGGTTACCCATTTTTAAAGACTATTCAATCTTTCATTTTACTTTGTCACTTCCACCAATACCTGAGAGTGAAAAGTAGCATCCCGACTATATAAAGTTTTCTGAAAATGTTTAAACTCTTACAAACTAGCTTTTTAAGATATATACCTACCCATGCTGAATTGACTGGTAGGAAAAAAATTTTTTGAATATATATATATAGAATACATTTTAAATATTTATTCAATTAAATTTGACAAATGTTTGTGAATATTTTATGATAGACATTGTCACAGATATTAAAAATAAATATAAAATGTGTAAGATATAAATGCTACCCCAGAAGGGGAGATAAAAATATGGAAAAGGAATTGAATTATAATTTGATAAGTGAGATAAAAAAAGGCATGCACTAGAGACAGAATTAGCCAATGCAGAAACAGTCAACTCTCCTTGGATACTGCAAAAAGCTCAACAGAGTCAAAGAGGCTAAAAATGCACCCTGGCATATGTGAAAAGAAGAATATCCCAAGCCAAAGGCACTATGTGAGTAGAAAGTAAACATGCACATATAGAAACATGTAAGTTATCTTTTCTTCTTTACACTGGACATAAAATATTAGCTTATCTACTTCTCCCTACCTATTTAACAAAATATAGAATTAAAAGTAAAATAACAATAATAATAATATCGTATCCTCCTCACTCTGTGGAAGGGAAAACTATAGCTATTTTCTTATAAACCTCTGTTCCTGAGCTAAGCACAGGCAAAAGCACAAAAGAAGAAAGAAGAGGCAGAGGTCCAAGTAAACCACAAGCCCTGGCTGGAACACAGGAAGCCAGGGAAGCTGGTGTATGTTTAAAAGCATACTGCTGTTTGTAGCTTGTCTCTCAACAGGTCTGCAATTCTACCACCATCCAATCACCAAGATCCCTTCTGAGGGACATGTCTTGCTCATACCAGAATGGCTCATATTGGTCTTCTGCCCTGAACCGATGAAATTTAATGCTAGTTTTATTCTCAGTTTTGACCAAATAGATATATTGTCTTAGCTGAAGAATTAAAAAAAAAATAGAAGAGATGAGCACATCAGGGGCGTGTGATCTGAAAATGACTGATGTGAGTATTCATCAGATAAGCTCCAAAATACATTTAAATCAATGCCCCTGATGAAATTACTAAACAGGCTGAAATGTGCCACTGACAGAACTTCACTTAGGTTTGAAATGTTAGCAAGGGTCAAGCAACATTAGACAAGGACATTTAACTGAGCTATAACCTACTTTCCCTCTAGGCCTGAGTTGATGTCTTTTATTATCCCAAGGAATTTGTTATCACAAATTCAACTGAGATGTTCTCTTCCCCATTTCGTTCCTCCCCCATGGAGCACGAGGCATGTTTGATTTACACAGTTCAATCTCCTTCACGGCCTGGGGACACTGCAGTGTGATAGGAGAAGCCTTCTTCTATGGAAACACATATACAGGGACACCTGCGCACACCGCACACACCTGTACATGCACAGCTGATTCTTCACTGTTGTCAGAAGCAATTTGTTCTGAAGGGAGGGCCGTGAGAAACGAGTGCCCATGCTAATTTCCACTTTAAAGAGGATGCAGATGGGTCATTTGATTCCATATTAGGATTGACCTTCAAATGTCAGCATACCCAGGAGCAGGAAGACAATATTCCCAGGGGCAGTAGCTCTTTTCTTGGAGAACATATCCTTTCTATTTCTGGGGACCTTCAGCTAGACCAATCCAGCCAAGAACAGCTAACCTGGGCTCCTGATAGCCTTTGTTGGCTCATGGAATCCAGTGTAGAACCCACAGACATGGGTGCTAGAGCCAAAGAATGTGGGTGGGCTGGGAGGAGAACAGTTTTCTACTCTCCAGGGTAAGCCCAGAGATATTTTCATTCTCATAACCCCTAGGTCACGCCTCATGTGACTCAGAGACCCCCCCCCACACACACATACACACTGCACATTATACAAGAAAAGTTTCTCCTGAGAACTCCTTTCAAAGAACTTTCCCTCACTATTTGAAATTGACAAAATCAGTGGTTAAAAGGGTCACCAACTGGGTGAGGCAAGAGGATCACAAGTTCAGGGCCAGCCTCAGCATCTTAGAAAGGTCCTAAGCAACTTACCAAGACCCTGTCTCAAAATAAAAATAAATAAATAAAAAGCTGTGGGGATGTGTCTCAGTGGCTGAGTGCTCCTGGGTTCAATCCGTGGCACCAAAAAAAGGAAAAAGAAAAGAAAAGAAAAAAAAAAAGAAGGTATTTCAGTGGTCCAATAAGTTTGAAGAAAGTTTTAGGTTAACAAATTGAATAAGTTAGATGGTAGGATTTCTCAAAGACTTTCATATGTTTAGATGAATTCTGGATCTTGATGAAAGATATTTAATAATGAATATTTCTGAAACTATTTAAAAGTATAATTTTTCTCTAGGAACCTATATGAACATCTCACTGGAGACCAGTATTCTGCAGATGGAGAAATACTGGTTTAATAACACTGATAGTAGCTTTTATTTATTCACAGGGTTCAGATTCTATGTCTTGAGTCAGTCTCAGGAACATGTATTCGATGACATTCACCAACTATTCTTGCACAAATTACAAATCCAAACTAAGAGTATCCTCTTCAACTAAATGATTTATTTGCATTTTTTTCAAATTATGGACAGAGGGTAGCAAGAGAAAAGTTGGACAAGGACATTTGAAGGCATCCTCCAAACCTCAATGGAAGAAAAAACAGAATAGTGACCAAGATGGGGATGAATAGATAAGCTCCTTAAGGATCCCTGTTAAATGAGTATTCTCCTTGGAATTCGAACACCTGAAGACTTCATGATTTACTATCTTAGGCATAGCAAAATCTGTTGCAATTCAAGCTAATAAGAATTAATTGAGCATCTAGTTTATGCAGACTTCTGAATAGTGAACAGTTGCTGATTGTGGAGGGTATGAATTCCTGTTATACTAGTTGTGGTGAGGTTTGAAAACACTAGCATAAAGCATCAAAGAAACAGTATGGAGAAAGACACACGGTGAAGCAAATACAAAAAAAAAAAAAAAAAAAAAGACCACATGTATGTGATACCACATCCAAGGTAGAAACATTAGGATTCAAGCACTTCTTTGAAGAAGTGGGAAGACATTTACAAAATAACATCCTAGGTGAAAGAGATGTCTTTGTTTTACAGGCATTGACAAACTTCTGAGGTTTGGGGAATGTTCCTGTAAGAAATAAAATAAGGAGGCTTTGGGTAGACATGAACAGGACTAGAACAGAACTTTTCTGGTAAGATTTGGAAGGGAAAATGAGGCTACATTACGACCTGTCTTCTGCCTGTCTGAATCCTTAGCGACCTCAAGTGCTGATCTGTTGGATCACTCAGAGAAATATTAAGCTACTGGGTGATAGAGAAATATTTATTTATATGAAATAGAATCAGCCTGGGTAGACAGTCTTTTTAATGTGCTACACTTTTGAAGAATTCTGTATCTGCATTGGTAAAAATATGAAGTGTCTGCACAATTATGTTTTCAAAGTCATATCTGCATAGTAAATAAACCCTGACTTTCTCTTCTATATTCAATGGATACTATCTTTAAAAGATTAAAAAATATATTGTGTATTTTAAGGTTTTTAAAATATGCATACATTCAACTATCTCAAAAAATATTGCATAACTACACAATTTTAATAATTCTTCTTGCTGTACCATAACCATAAGTTTGCAGAAGATCGCAAACTTCTTTCATTCATGTCTTAGTGACTGTTTTATAGTATTGCTGGGCCAAAAGAAATACCTAATAGTTCTATTGATTTAGTAGTTTGGTCCCAACGACTCAATAAGTATTTACTCCCTGAAACTGTTGGCAAAAATAATACCCTGATGTTTAAAGAATAATTTTTCTATTTTACTTTTAAACAATCACCATGGGTTGTGTGCACCTGTTAGATATGGCACGTACTGGAGTACACCGAAGTTGGATTCAAATTTGGCACTCTGCTCATATGTCCTGTTCCACACTCATCTCTGGGCAGTATTTCTTTTTATCATGTTAGTCACAAAAGATTCAGCTTCACAAAAAATATTAACACTATCAAAAGTCATGTAGCGCTATCTGATGTGGTAACAATGAATTACCCCAAGTTTGTTAGTTTGTGCCAGATTAGTGTGTTTGTCCTTGAAGATGTTAAATATGTCAGGACATCTCTGTAAACTCATTAAGCCCTGCAGGGCATCTTGGCACAGATTATGGTGACCTTGACCATGACCATAGTGCTTACTTTCAAACTCCTGACCACAACATGAAAGTGGCAGGTGATAGAGGTGATGAAGGGAATGACATGTGTTTCAAAATTCCAGAAAATGACTTCTGAACAGCAGTGACAAAAAGAGGCAGCCAGATAAGTCAGAGGCTTAAAAAAGTCACAGTAAAAATATTTGAGCCGTTTACACATCAAAAAATAGGCCTGTGATCTTTCAAGAGAAAGAGTGAGTTAGAAATTTGGAGAACATAAAATGCTTTTCCAAATTACACAATGTTTGGGGAAAAAATGGAAAGTTTGTAGGTAGTTATAAGAGGTCCATGGTTTTTAATTTTTATTTATTTACTTATTTATTTATGGCCCACTGACCATTACAGAAAAGTTGGTGACATTACACTCTTTCCCCCATTTATGGTTGTCCTCAAATCCTTTTCGTATCCCACCAAGTTGTGACAAGGATTCGAGTATCTTTGATTAAGAAGTCTTTGTAAAATCCCAATATTATTAAATCAGTACCCAATAATACTTCTTGTATTTAAGTGGTAGTTTTGAAATATTGGAAATATTTCAGTTTGCACAAGAGAAGAGTTTGACCCTCATCCTTAATTTTCCTATGAGAGGTTAATTTTCTTTCAGTCCATACTCAAAAATTTGGAATTAAACTGTGCCTGCCTATCAACCTCTCAGTGCCTCCAGGATCTGCCTGAAGAAAATGATTCTTGAAAGCCTACGTATTAGGATAATTTCTTCCATTTGCAAAAATGACCCTCTGGGTTATGTATAATTTCAAATATAGTTTTCCTAAGCCTTTTGCAGACTTTTGGAACCTGTGACCAACTTTTTATTTTCTGATAGTTTGGGAAAATAAATTTACTATCAAAATAGTTTTTGATCAGGAAAAAATCTACATTTATTACCTTTATAAAAAAATTCACCTGTGTTAACCTGCCTCTAACATAAAGTACTACCATACTGATGAAATAAATAAGCACATAGCTGATTTGCATCTCTATATTTAGTCATGAAGAACCCTTTAAATCACTGCTGTTGTTTTCCATGTATATTCCATATGTTTTATTGTTGAAGTTTTAAACTCTTCACATCTATCATTTGTCAATAATAAAAAGAAGTAACTCAATCAATCCCCAAATTTCCTCTTTTTTCTAAACTATTAATTCTACTTAATGCTAGTCTCAGAAACACATTTTCACAGTTTGAGGAGGTATTTGATTACAAAAGGTCAAAGCAAAATACCAACATATTTAACCAATACAATTTTGCAGACTGTTTATAGAAATTCTCTGAGTTGCATAGCAACAGTCTTTTTAATTACTACTTGCTATCCAGATTTTAATAATTTAATTAGTATTTTTTGCTTCATTAAATTGCTACACCCAATAGATTTAATGAATTCAATTCATAGAATGTTATAAAAGACTTTTTTCACATATTGCTGTGAAACTCAATATGAAGTGTATTTATCTTCTATTCAGATGTAATATAGCAGTGAAAATATTTTTTCTTTAGATACAACTAGTCTTCTGAACTGAAAGAGAAAGAAGCAATTAGAAATTTGGGAATGATGGACACACTCTTCAAAGTTACACTATGTTCAGAAAATTGAGAAAGTTCACAGATGGGGTTCTTCCCCTTTTTTTTCGATGAAAAAAAATAAATTTGAGGAAAAAAAATTCTGTCAGTCCTTTATAATAAAGTTATTAAAGTTGCTTACATGAAGTATTCCATTAGAGAATAAAAATTGAAACATCTGATTAATCTTTGAAGATTTTTTTCCTTTTAATTTTAATATGTTTATAGTACTCAGAAAATTATAGTTCTGGGATTCATATTAGCAGCATATCTTAGTAGCTGCTCTCAACTTCAGGTTTCCTCCTAAATTCTCATAAGTTTAAACAGCACAGGGTCAAAATGGAATCTTTTCGTTTTCATTAGTACAGTATAGCTATAGATGATAGCAGGATTCCGTGTGATAGATTCATAAGTGCATTTAAATAATTTGCTTCATTTCATTTCCCAGTACTTCACCATTTTCTCACCTCCTCCCTCCCCATGATCCCTTTCTGCTACTTTACTGGTTTTCCTTCTGTTTATTTTTTGAACTGTTACATTATAATTAATACATATAAATGGGATTTATTATAATGTAAGTATATATATATACTTATATATTTGTTTGTTTGATTTTATTCAGCAGTTACTCTTCTTTCCCTCACCTCCTTCCTCCCACTCAGTTGCCTTCCTCTGTTCTACTGTTCTGTCTTCTATCAAAATGAAATCTTTATCCCCAAGCCTCAAAGCCTTTACCTCACAGTTTTCCTTACATTAATAAACGTCTCCAGTGTCCATATAAGTACTCAAGCCAATAACCCAAGTGTAGTTTTTGATTCCTCCTTTGCCTGAATCCCCTATAGCTATTCTATGAGTGACTTCTATTGATTCTGCCTGAAAAGAAATATATGTAAAGTCTGTTTACTTCTCTCCATCTTTTCTACCACCTACCTAGATCAAGACACCATTATCTCAAAGTGATTTCATAATAGTTATCACAAATTGTAGTTATCTTGCTTATTTCTTCATTTCCCCTCCCAGTTTTCAAGAGGTATAATTGTAAGGTGTACAACCTGAAGTTTTGATATGCATATGTGAAGTGATTACCACAGTTAAGCTAATTAATATATTCATTGTCTCATATAGTTACCTTTCGGTGTGCATGATGAGAACCCATAAGATTCAATCAATCTCTTATCAAATTTCAAGCACACAATATATTATCATTAACAGTGGTCACCATGTTGTACATTAATTCTCCAGAAATCATTATACTTAAACATGAATGTTTGTACCCTTTGAACAACATCTTCCCATTTTCCCCACTACCCCAACCCCAGATAACAACCCTTCTACTTTAACTTTTTTAGAGTCCACATATGAATTAGGTTAATGGCATTTGTCTGACTGTGTCTGGATTATTTAACTTATTATAACATCCTCTAGACTCATTCATGTTATTGCAATGGTAGGATGTCCTTTCCTTAAGGCTGATAAAGATGATATGTCTATACCTAGATAATGGATATAGACTCATCATCTTTCTTTATACATTCATCCATCAGTGTTGTACAATTAGACTTGAGCCACATCCCCAGCCCTTGTTCTTGATCTTAAAGGGCAAGCATTCAATTTTTTACAACCAAGTCTGATGTTAGCTATAGGCTTGTCATACATATATGGCCTTAGTTAATATTAAAATGCATTCCTACTTTGTCAGGAGGTTTTATTACAAAATAATGGTTAATTTATTCCAATGTTTTTTTTCTGTATTTATTTGGAAGATCATATGTGGTGTATTACATTTACTGATTTCTTTATGTTGAACCAACCTTGCATCCCTCGACTTAATTAAGGTACACTATCTTTTTAAATGTGTTTTTGTATGTGGTTTGCCAGTATTAAGTATTTTTGCACCTATGTTCATCAAGTATATTGACCTAAAGTTTTCTTTCCTTGATATATCTTTGTCTGTTTTGGTATCAGTATGATATTATCTACAGAGAATGAGTTTAGTAGTATTTTATTTCATGGACTAATTTGAGGAGTATTGGTGTTAGTTCTTTGCTAACGGTCTAGTAGAACTTGACTAAGAATCTATATGGTACTGGACTTTTCTTTTTTTGTATTTTTTTATTATCTACACATGAAATTACAATGATCTTGGCAATTCATACATTTGTATCATTGGGGTATAATTTCTCATTTTTTTCTAATTGTACAGATTGCAGAATCACACTGGTCATAGATTCACCTATATACATACATCAATCATAATGTCTATTCTATTCTGCTGCTCTTCCTAAATGATGGGAGAGGAGGGAAGGAGCAAGGGGGATAGGAAAGGTACTGGACTTTTCTTTGTGGGATAGCTGTTGATATCTGTTTCAATTTCATTACTTGATATTAATCTGCTTAAATTTTTCATATCTTCATGGTTCAATTTGTATAAGTCATATGTATCTAGAAACTTCTCAATGTCTTCAAGATTTTCTATCTTATTAGAGTATAAATTTTCAAAATTGTTTCCGATGATCCTCTGGATTTCAGGAGTGTCTGTAAAGATATTTCTTTTTCAACTCTAATTTTGTTAATTTGAATTTTTTCTTTTTCTTTTGGTTAGTTTGGTTTAAAGGTTTATCACTCTTGTTTACCCTTTTAAAAAAACCAACTCTCATTGGGCATGGTGGCACACACCTATAATCCCAGTGATCCAGGAGGCTGAGGCAGGAGAATCACAAGTTCAAAACCCTCAGTAACTTAGCAAGTCCCTAAGAAACTTAGTGAGACCCTGACTCAAATTTTTTTTAAAAGGCGGGGGGCAGGGATTGAGATGTGACTTAGTCATTAAGCACCTCTGGGTTCCATCCCCAGTGCCAAAAATCAAACAAACAACAAAAATAATCTTTGTTTCATCAATTTTTTAAATTCTCAATTTCATTGATTTTTGGCTCTGATTTTAATTATTTCATTTCTTCTAATAATTTTAGTGTTGGTTTTCTTCTTTTTTAATTTGTCTAAATTTTTATTTGTTCTAATTAGTTATACATGAGAGTAGAATGCATTTTGACACATCATACATAAATCAAATATAACTTCTCTTTCTTCTGGTTGTACATGATGTAGAATCACACCTGTCATGCAGTCATGTATGTACATAGGGTACTAATGTCTGATTCATTCTACTATCCTTCCTACACCAGTTACCCCTGCCCTCCCTTCACTCCCATCTACCTAATGTTGGATTATTTATTTGATATATCTCTATTTTTTCTTTGATGTATGAACTCAATTCTATGGACTTTCATACTGTCCCAGAGATTTTGATATGTTGTATCATTATACTCATTTACTTCTAAGATCTATTATTAATTTCTCTACTGATTTCTTCTGCTATCCATTCATCATTCAAAAGTATATTAAACTCCAGATGCTAGAATAGTTTATTTTTTTTTTGCCCTTTCATTGATTTCTAATCTCATTCCATTATGATCCACTAGAATAAGTAGTATTGGTTGTTCAGAAGTGTGTTCATTTCACCTTATTTGTGAATTTCCCAGTTTCTTTTTTGACTCCTAGTTTTATAAAATGTGATCAGACAGTATATTTGACATAATTTTATTCCTCTTAAATCTGTTAAAAATTTTTGTGACCTAACATATGATATATCCTGGAGAATGTTCCAGTTACTCTTGAGAAAAATATATCTTCTGTAGCTATTGGTTGGAATGTTCTGTACATGCTGTTAGGTCCAGTTGATTTAAAGTATATTTACATTCAATATTTTATTGACTTTCTGTCTGGAGGAAACATTCACTGCTCAAGGTGGGATATTAAACTTTTCTAGTGTTATTGTATTGCTGTCTAATATTTTCTTTATATATTTGGATGCTATAATGTTGGTTATTTGCATATTTAAAATTATTATATCTGCCTGATGAATTGAATCCTTTAACATTATATAGTGATTTTTTTCTACAGTTTTTGACACAAAGTCTATTTTATCTGATGTAAATATAGCTATCCCTACTGTGTTTGCTTTTCATTTGCATAGAAATTCCTCACAACATTCATTATAGCCCTTTTTTTATGTATGTGCTTAAAGCTGAGGTGAGTTTTGTATGAGCAACATACAGCATTTATCCATTCAGCAACTCTGTTTGGGGAACTTAATCAAAAGTTACATTTAAAGTTATTATTGATAAGTAAACAAAATTCCCATTTCATTTGTTATTCCTGGTTATTTTGTGTATCCTTTGTTCCTTTCTTGCACTTTTCCCTTATAATAAGATGATTTTCCTTTTCTCTTTATCTTTTGTATATATATTATAGATTTTTGCTGTGTGGTTATCATGAGCTAACATAAAACATTTTATGGTTATAACAGTCATTTTAAGCTGATAATAACTTTACTTGTATACAAAACTATACAATTCCACCACTCCCCCAATATTTTGTGTTTTTGCTGTCATAATTTACATTTTTATATATTGTATATTTTATTTTGTATATTGTATATTAACTATTTTAGTGGCACCTATTTTTAATATTTTTCTCATTAACTATTTTAACTACACTTAATATTCTTGTCTTTAAGTTTTTATACCATTATAGTATTAGACTATTCTGTATTTTACCATGTACTCTTACCTTTGCCAGTGAATTTTATAGTTTCATTTATTTTCAGTTTGAGGAACTCGCCTTAGTATTTCTTATAAAGTAGGTGTAGTGGTGATGAACTCCTTTCGTTTTTATCTAGGAAAAATTTTCCTCCATTTCTAAAAGATGGTTTTGAGAAATTAATGGCTTTTTTTTTTTCTTTCAGTACTTTGACTACCTCTTCCCACCCTCTCCTGTCCAGCAAGGTTTCTGCTAAGAAATCTCCTGACAGCCTTATTGGGAAAGAGAGACTTAGGTGTGATATGTCACTTTTCTCTTGCTGCTTTCAAAATCCCCTGTCTTTGATTTTTGACAGTTTGATTATAATGTGTCTTGGTGAAGTCTTCTTTGCACTGTATACCTTTGAGCTGCATGTACCTGGATGCTCATAATTGTCCCTAGATTTGGAAGGTTTCAGACTTTATTTATTTAAATATGCTTTTTGTCTCTTTCTCTCTCCTCTTTCATGGACCCCAGGATATGAACATTAGCTCTCTCGACAGTGCCTCATAAATCCCATAGACTTTCTTCATTCCTTGTTACACAATTTTATTTTTCTTCTCTGACTCAATATTTTCAAATGACCTCTCTTTGCATTTACAGACTGCATTTTTTATTTCATTTCATTGATTGGGCACATCAGCTCCAGAATTTCTCTGTGGTATCATTGTATGATTTATATCTCTTTATTGAACTTCAATTTCACTGAGTTATTTACTGTGTTTTCTTGGAATGGCTGTTTTGAATTGTCAGGCAATTTGTAGGTCTTCAATTCTTTAGAGGTGGATCCTGAGATATTATTATACTCCTTAGATGGTGTCGCATTTCCTTGATTTTTTTGGTGTTCCTCGAAGTCTTGCTTTTCTGTTGGCATTTTATGAAGCAATCGCTTCCTTCAGTCTTCACTGACTGGCTTCAGGGGAGAAACTCAGCCTGGCTCAGGTTTCTGAGTCTCTCTCACAACTTTCCTATGGATGTTCCCAATCTATACTTCTTGCTCCTTCAGATATGGGAAGCTATTCTTAAGATTGTGTGCTTTCTCTCCTTTAGGCTAAGTCAAGGCGGGTGCTGAGAGCCTCCTACTTGTCTTCCCTAGAGAGTGGCTCTATAATATTTAAGTTTGTTTGCCTTCTCCTGATCCTATAGAGTCAAGCTACCTGTTTGTGCAAGATGCTTGCACCCACTATTCACAGGGTCATGTTCTGGGGGCAATCCTACAAGGGTAGGCACATGGAGTATTTGGGGTACTCATGTGCTAGTTGAGGGGACCGGGGGAGCTTTCCTGAGTGGCTTACTGGAAGATTTCCTGATGGAGTTCATTGGAACAGTAAGACAGGGTTAGAAGACACCTTGTCTGCTCCCAGCATCTCCCAACCACTCAGTCATGCAGATCATCTCAGTATTGTGATGGAGTGAGAAAGAAGTGGGCCACTTAGTTATTATCCCATATGACTGTAGGTGCCAGACACTCACTCACATGCTCTCGCTCTCCTCTAGGGCAGAAACCATAGGTCAAGGGGGTCTCTTATAACATTGAGCTGTGCTATGTGTGGGGAGGTTGGTGTAGATAAGGTAAACCTGTCTTTACCTTCTTT
The DNA here is from genome assembly GCF_052094955.1 of Ictidomys tridecemlineatus. NCBI lineage: Eukaryota > Metazoa > Chordata > Mammalia > Rodentia > Sciuridae > Ictidomys > Ictidomys tridecemlineatus. The sequence continues at coordinate 152,037,675 of NC_135480.1, read as the reverse complement.
AGTTAGTCACTTGTCATTTGTTTGCTTCTAAAATGTGGTGGAAGTTCTCTGCTGGGCTTCTGCCTCCTACAAAGGTTCTTTCACTTATAGGAAGTTGTCAAAATTGATGTTTCTTGCAGGCATATGTAAGTAGAATGCTCCCATTCCACCATCTTGTTCCAGAGCAGTCTTTTCATGCAGTAGTTAATCAACCACCTTCCTGCTGGAAACCTTTCAATAGTTTTCATTTCAAACAGAATAAAATATAAATTCCTTGATATGGCCTCCAAGACCCTCTAGGATCTGGAGGCTGTTGGTCATGTCTCAACCATGGCTCATGAATCATGACCCTCTTCCTTTTCCTCTCCTCTACTTATTCATACATGTCTCACACTAGAATACAAATATCTAATACAGATAATATAGAATATGTATATGTAAGCTTTAATAAATTCATTATTATATCTCCAGTACCTAAACAAAGATTTTTAAATAGTAGGTAATGAACTTATATTTGTTGACGAATTCTTAAAAATCAGTGTAGGGTCCTTGAGACTGCATATTTACCAATTTGTATCTGGTAGATGAGGAGTTCAGTATAACAGCTTTACATAGAAATGGACATTATTTTAAGGACAGTGTTTATTAATTAATTCAACAAAAATTGAATATTTACTGTGAGCCATATAATGCTTTCATGAACTACTATATACAATACAATACACTAGTGCTTTCTAAGTGTTTCAGGAATAGAATATGCAGTTATCTGGAGGCAGAGAAGTGTATTACAATTATTCATTTATATTCATTAAGTTGACCTCAACTAATAAGAAGCTGTGCTGTGTTTTAAATGAATGGTATATGAAAAAGATACGATCCTTTCCCTTTAGCCTCCTATGAGAGATACATATGCAAAAAGATGACCATAAAAAAGGCAAAATAATTTGTATCAAAGTATACAATGAAAAAAGGATGAAACTCTAATAAGTAATTAGAGTGAATTATTTGTTTCATATAGACAGTAAAATATCATTAAGTCCATCAAAATCTAACAGAGTCTCAAGAACTTTTGACTGTATTCTATCCAAGTTCAGTTTTCAAAAAATAACTATACATGTTTTTTCTTTTACATGTACCTCAAAGTTTCTTTGAAATCTCTGGAATTACATGAAAGTGAAATTGCATATAAATTTTTATATTGTGTGTATTTTAATTTTCTGGGAAGAGTATAAGTGATGTTAAGTCTCTGACACCAAAATTGTTAAAGAGTTGTGATTAAGCTGGACAACTTTTTCAATGTAATGTTGAAGAAATTAATCAATGGACAGGTTTCATTTCATTAAATCAAAACAGTATCTGTCTTAGTCAATGCTTAAAATGGATTTTTTTTTCTGTGTTCTACTTGAAAAAAGTTTCAGTAAGAAACATGCCATTAAAACAAGCAAACAAACTTATTTTCTGTTATAAAAACCCTCTGAGTTTTCTGTGTGTATTCTAGCTCTGGAAGTCATGGGCTAAGTGATATTAATATAATTTGCTGATTTCTACACCAGAGTAACTTTTCACTAAGTTAGTTTGAGGCCAAATTCACAGCTCATTTCCTTTTTGAAACTAATTTGGATAGTCAAGAGCAATAGTGTCCAATAGGTATCTGCTATCTACATGTGACCACTGAACACCCAAACTATGACTGGTCCAATTGGAGATGTCCCATAGTATAAATAAAGTAAACATCAGATTTTGAAGACTTAGTTTTAAAAACAAAACACTTAAATATAACATAATGATGTTTATGTTGATTACATAGAAATGATACTGTCTTTTGATAAACTACAAAATATAAAAAATATTATTATAAAATATACTATTAAAATTAGTTAACCTTATCTTTTCACTCTTTTTTATAATGTGTCCACTAGAAAATTTTAAAGTGGAATTATGATTCTTTATTATTTTTCTTCTGGAATTAGAAATAATTATAGTTAAATGAGCAGCAACATTTACCTTTTTAAAAATTATATTCTTTCTCATTTCTAACTCCTCAAAGAAATAATGAAAGTGAGTGAAATAAAATAATGAAAGAGTCACACTTTGCCAAAAATAGATATGACTGATTCTCTAATGATTTTACCAAAGGTCCTCAGAATTGAATTTAATATATTACTTTCTTTATAATATCTATTTTTTACTCCCTCCTTTCTGTACATGTGTGGGAGTTCTCTCAAACACACACACACACACACACACACACACACACGAACTCATTTTTTGAGGTTTATATTTTACCAACCTCCACCCACTTCCCCCACATTATCACAGGTGGTCTCTAAAAATTAAAATCATTTATCCTATCCTCTGGCAAAGACCAGTTCTTTTCCTCATGCAAAGATAAAGTGTTCACTTTTATTGTCTCTCTCATTATGCCACATTTATCTAAACGGAATTAATAGAGTACCTACCACAGGTTTCCTTAGCTGATTGCTTATATGTTTGGGAATGTTAATATTCAAGAACATTAAAACTAGAATAAAAGAAATTGCATCCTTGCAAATAGAAGATATTTTAACGTGTGGTCCCATAAAATAAAATAAACATTCTAAAAAATGAAGCCTATAAACATCAGGAAGATGGATAAGTTGACACCTCATTCTGCATATCTCTGTTTAATAATATTATATTTCATTTCCCGTGCTAAGAAAACAGCCATTACCCAAAGCAGCCACTCGTAAACAGGCCTTGTGAACAGATTGCATCCTTGCTGGTGGTATGATAATTGAAATAAGTTTTCCAGTCTTTTATGAGAAAATACCAGATGTATAAAATACCTATTAATCAACTCTCTTGCTTTTGCAAACATAAGTTTCAGTACCAATGGCTATTAAAGAATAAATTCTGCAATGGAAAAGAGAATTGGAAAAAAAATACCAAAGAATTAGCTAAGTGATTCATCTATGGGCTGCTTCTGAGTTTCTATTGATTGCAATATGGGGCAATATAATCATTGCTTTGGACAACTTGAGGAAAGACTTATGACCATCATGATCAGTATTTCTGCAACATTTGTCCTAATGTAAGGACAAAAGGAAAAAAAAGAGTGACTGTCACTGGGCATATGATTAGTGTAGTCTACCATCCAGTTTCACCCACTGTAATCTATTTTATTCATTGACATTTACAATAAATTCTCCCTTGTCTATCATAGTTTGGAACTGTAGTATATAGGGTTGGCCCTTTATAATATCATTAAAACAAATATTTCCCAGTTCTAATATTCTAGCCTATTCAATCCTTTCAAATACAAACAAAGGAAAAATAAAATTAGGAGGAAAAAAAGCAGGTTATAGGAAGGAGGAGAGAGAAACTAATTTAGGAAGACAAACATTAAAACAAGAAACAGTTTCCCTAGTATGGCAGAGTACATATTGGCATTTTGGGCCCAAATTATCCCAAACTATATTCTTCTCAGGCCACAGATGGAAAAACATGTATTCATAGAAGGAAGAATAGGTATTTTTAATAGATACATTTTTTTCTGTTTGAATCATCACTTTTAATTAATTCCCTATACAGTAGCTTCTAAGGGCAGAAGTGTGTAACTCTAGTCTTAATATTACTATATTTCAAGCTCACGACTCAGTTGATGGAATGTTTTATTTGTCAGCCATGTGGTCTGGGTTAACTTGCTAATTCCTTTTACTTTTATCCCTTTTTAAAATTAAGGTTCTGTGAAATTTTCCTAGTTACCTAATTTTCATGTATAGCATTTACCTAAAATATGTCCTATAATGTCATCTCAGACTCAGAAAATAATGTTTCTTGCAGACTTTTCTGACATTTTCTGGCTGTTAAATCCTCAATATTTTGGGCAAATCTTCAGGTACCATTTGTGATTGACTCCTGCTCATCCTTTGAAAGTCACTAAGGCAAGCATCGTATAGCCAGGGCTATAGAAGGATGAAGTTATTTTTTTCCTTATATCGTGTTTCCTAAATCCATCTTCCCTAGATGCTCCATAACCTCTAATTTACTGTTCTCCTCAGAGCTCCATCACCCTAAAGCTCAAGTGTGCTAGTAAATATACAGTTCTCTAAGCCTTCCTTCTCCATCCTCCCTTATCTAAATTTACTCTTACTGCATACTATGGGTGATAATCATCTGGAGTTTATCCCTTGTCTCAGAGAGAGAGACTCCAGTGACAGAACCATTAAGCTTTCTGGAAGGCTGGTGATGATGACACTTTCCTAAGAGCTTTCAAGCTCTTGTGTTGTTTAACAAGATGGCTTTGGGTCAGGCACACAACCTTCCTTTTGGTCATGTAAGACGTCACCTTGTTCAGGCCAACTGACTCTGAATTTGTGATCCAAGTTTTCCACTTGAACTTCCAATTTTCTAAGCTTCACACTGGCACATATAGACACATATAGGGTCAAGGGTGGGAAGGGACTAAACATACCAAGAGAGACTAATTTCCAGAAAAATGTCCTGTTAAGCCCCTGTTGAAATCATCTTGAAGCCAGAGCTATGTAGTCCTCTGCCCTATATTCTCATGTAGCAGATGTCTTTTCCTGATATGTCTAAATGAATAGTCTCTGTGGGCCTTTCTCTTACTCACATAGCTCCTTATAATAGAATCCTGAGCTGTGAGACAAGAATCCTCCATCGTAGTCACAGAACTGGCAATCATTACTTGAAGGAACTTTGCCAAGCCATTTTCATCTCCATGATCCCCAAGTGTCCTCTTGCAATAAATGAGGAATTTTTACTCTTTCAGTGTTTGGGATCGAGTATGAAAGGCACAAATCCCTTAAACAAGAACATTAAAATCATCTGGTAAAAGGAGAGGGGATTTTTCAAGCTATATGATCCTTTCTCACACCCACCACAGGAGATTTTAATAAACCTAACCAAACCCTTGAGAATCGTTGTTCAAATGAAACAAAGTCCACACAATTTTTGGAAAATGGGATCTTTTGAAAAATTAGATGTGAGTGATAAACTCCTTCTCCAGAGAAATTCATTTACTCACAAAACACTGAAAACATTTTTAGAGGTTCACAGATATTTAGCTCCTCCTTCTTTACCCTCCACAAGAAATCTGAACTTCCAGTGGTCTTAACATAATATATTTGGTTGAAATTGCTGCTGTATAGTATAAACCCTCTGCTAAAAGCAGTAGGTTTAATTATCACTCCACAATTGTATAGTCTTCGTAAGCTAAGCAGTATTTTGGAAAAGAAAGGTGGGTTAGAAACCCTTCAAAAATGATACTTCCTGGCCATAAAAGAGGCTAACATTATTATATTGATCAATATAATTCTGACCTCTTAATGCTGCTCAGATTTAAGCTATCATTACTAGTTCTAAAATGTGACATCACTGAAACCTGAGGCTTCACAGCTTTTGCAAAAAGCAGCATCCTCAACTGCTGTTATTTGTCTTTTTTTAAAAAAAAGAAGCCTGCAATGAATTAAATGAAAAACTAACCAGAACAGCAATTCAGATTACAAACCATAATAGCCAGCTCCAAATGTGTATCCTGGGGTTTCATATGATGTCATAATCTACTGCTGCAAATTTAATAGTATTGTTGCCTGGAAGCTAAACTATTATAGTATGTTTAATTTCACTAAGATGTAAATTACATGCTTCAGCCTTGTATAGTATTGGCTACTGTCACATTCAGTTATTTTTGCAGCTGTCAAGCATTGTAATGTTTATGGCTGTTTGTTTATCTGGAAGCCTGATACAGTTATCATTTAAATATATATAAATATTTATGTTAATTTTTCTCATATTCTCTTATTTTTAAATTCTTTCATTACCACTGAAGTGAAAAGTCAAATTATTTTAAATTGAGCCAGTGTTCCTATTTTTTAAGGGTAAGAGAAAATGTTTCTATAATTGCATTGTTTGTCATTTTTGTCTATTCCAGAAGTCCCTCTATTTCCAAAAAGGTCACTCTGAAAAACCCTTCTTAAGACCATTTGTATTCAATGTCCTTGCTAGTTTGGATACAGTTGATAACTGCCCAGGCACAAAGATTTTTAAATATTATATATAAAATTCAAACTTTTTACAAGCTATTACTCATCAAATCAAGAGGCAATTGTATTAAATGGCTAAGAATTTGGTATGCAAACATATTACAGCCTCAAATTATGTCTCCTACATATTTTGTAAATATGACATCCTCAACAGCCTCGTGTGTAAAATGGACACAATAACATACTCCCTGCAATTTCCTGGCCATACAAAGAAAACGTTTTCCTTCTCTTTCTCCCTTTTACTCAGAGCTTCCCTTAGCACTTAGAAACCAAGCCAGGAAAAGTCATTTAACTTTTCCAGAATTTTGTTTTCTATGCCTTCAAAGAGGGGATTTTACTAGGTCATCTCCAGGTGCCCTTTCCATATCACAATACATAGTCCAAAATGAAGACATGAATAAATTTATTTATTGGGTATTTTATACATCTCATGTATTATGGGAGAGAGAAGAAAGGGAGAATCTTTAAAAGATGAATTATCTCAGTAAAGTGGGGAATAAACAAGATGAAGAGCTTTATACTGGCAATGATAAATAAAACAGCACATGTACTGAAAAGAGAATACACAAGACCCACTGAGGGTGGAGCTTAACCAAACCTAGACAAAGAGAATTTGCAATTTGGGAAATTTACCTATAAATAGGGAGGCAGCAAGGTAGGGTTTGCAGTAAGATTATTGATTTTCTTATAGAAGAAGAATATTTTGAAAGTATCTTTATATATTTGAGATTCATATAATTACAGCATTCCTACTTCTTCCATACCATCTTATAAAAGAAAGAAACTAGATTAGACACAAGCAAGTGGTCTAGTTCCGGATCTGCCAATCATTGGCTGAAGTATTTTGGCAAGTCATTTTCACTCTTAAGGGTACTTAAGAAAAAATGAGGAATTTTTATTTGGTGAGTTTTGGAACTGGATTAGAATGGCATGAATATTTTAGGCAAAGATAGAATCAAATCATGGGGAGGAGGAGAAAAGAAAAGTGGAAAAAAGAGAAGAAAAAGATATGAGCCTGAATGCATATGTTACCAGAGAGAAGAGACCAGAAGGGGAGAAGTAAAAGAAGTGTGTAGGAAGGATAATGTATCTTGGACACAGACATTTTCAGTCCTTTGAGACAGTTTGTTCAGCCCCAAAGGCAGAAAACCTTGAGATCTTTCCTCAATGACTTCAAAGGCAATAACGTCATTGTCACTCCAGTTTGTGATTTTGTGTATCTAAGATTGCAAGTAGTAAGGGAGAGAGATTTTAGTCTTGCCTCATTCCCAGAATGTCTAGACATTTGTTACCTTTCTGATTCAGACACAGTTTTTTTTTCTCTCATTGGTAAAAATTAATTGGGTGAAATTTGAGATTCTTTCTCAAAGTTCAAGTGAAACTGTGCTTTTGCCTAGGGTCTTGCCCTAGGTAAAATTTCTTCAAACTTTGCAATATACAAACTAAAAGAGTTAAGCATGCATGCCTTCCTCAAACATTGTTAAAGTACAAAGGTCTTAGAATCAGATGCTTTGAACATTAGCTTTATACCCTGGAGTCAGGCAGGTGTCCAGAATTGTTCTAGATACTAAGGATACAATCCCGGTCAAACTGGACAAAGTTCTTCTGCTTGTGGTAGTTTTATGCCAGTGGTGAACAATTGACTACATTTTATGATCAACCATCATGTTTCCATCTTATAACAAAGAGTTGTAAAACTTCTTGGTGCTGTTTTACAGTGTTTTGCAGTCCTGTGCCAAGAAAGCCCGTTGGGCTAATTATTCTTAGCTTCTTTTTATAAGCCCCTAAGTGCTGAGAGGCAGTGTGAACAAACCATTACATTTATGTGATCACTTGAAGGAAAAGCAGTTGCCCAATGTTACATGCATTCTCTTTATGAGAATCACATGTGGGTTTTCAGTGCAGTGGGATAGTTTTAGGGTTGGAATTTTGTTAGTGTATCAAAAATAGATCTTAATTCTTCAAATAAACAAAGAAATTTTTATTATCTATACCTACTTTAAACTGAGCTATATGCAGGAGGAGAAAAATGAGTGATTTTCTGGTCAGGTTTCAAATCAAATGGTTTCTGAAAGAAATGATTGATACAAACTAAGTCCTTGGAATAAGTCAAAATATATCAGCAATAATGAGAACTAAATTTAAATGAAATCATCTCTATGATCAAAGCAAACATATTTTTATTCTTCTTGAACACCTAACAGCAAATTAATGCTCCAGTGGCATTGAACTACAGATGTTCATTGTTTTTCTTCTGGGTCTGTTTGCACACAGCAAAGCCTAGTCTATATTTGACTTGAGCTTTGTTTATTTACTTAGTTCAGTTGCATTAGTTAGCTGAACTGTGTTTTCATCTTTATGGAGCTACAAAAGCTCATCTATATCATGGAAGCATTATGATGAAAGAGATCTTTGTCGGAATTTTACAACCTGTTTTTGAGTAATAGATATTTTAGAGTAGATATAAAACTGTAGTAAATCACAAACGTTCTAACAGACATGGAAAGTGTGGAAATTGTATTCTCAGAAATATTTGGTGACTTGGGATTCTACAACAAGAGGAATTCAAATTTAGGAACTGTATACAGGAACAAAAACTGGAAGAAATAAGAGTGTGAAGGATTTTACAATACTGTTTAAAAAAATAAGCCATGAATTATTTTCAAATGTTTATATACCTCTTCCATTGAGATTTATCCAACAAGAAACATGTGCTGATATTTGTCCTAAATCACTTCTAAGGCTTCCAGATGTTAATCTTGAATGTTAGTGAAACCAGCTCCAAATCCTCTCCATCCTTGGGATTCTTTCCTTTCACAATCGAAAGATATATTATATAAACTGACATAATTTATTACAGAAAGGAAAAAAGAAACTTCCATTATGATCACCCTTACATGTTAAAAGCATGCCTATCTGTAAATAATACAATTACTCATAAATAAAACTATAATTCTTCCTTAAGTAGTTAACCAAAACCTCACCAATAAATAAATAAATAAAAATCTTCTCACTAAAATTAATTTATTTCTGAAACCAATCTCACATGTAACCCCATGAATGTTCCCATATAATTTATAACTGCAAATTCCAACCAGATAAAAATATGAAGGAAATGTAATATATGCATACTTATTTAATTCAAGGAAGGATCTTTCATCCCCATACAGTTACAAAAAAGAAGAAGAAGAAGAAAGGCATTCACACTGGCAGAACATGTCCTCCCAAAAGATGTGCTCATATGCTCATCCCTGAACTCTGTGAATATTACTTCATTTGAAGAAAGTGACCTTTAATTAAGTTAAAGGTCTTGAGAGATATCAAGTAGTTCTAGATTTTTCAAGGTGTTCCTACATCCTGTTTCAAGTATCCTCATAAAAGATACACACAAGTGAAAAGAGACACAGAGGTGAAATGAAGACAGTAGCAAAGATTTGAGTGATGTGCTTACAAACCAAGAAGGTCAACAACCACCAGAAACTCAGAGTCTTGGGATAGTTCTGAAAAGCGTCTCTAAGAAATGAAGTCCTAATGACACCTTGATTTTGGATAGCTGGCCTCTAGAATTGTGAAAGAATGAAGTTCTATTGTTTTAAACTATCAAGTATGTGGTAATTCGTTACAGCAGACCTAGGAAATAAAAATAATATGATTTCAACAAGTTTCTGAAGCTTAACAAAAGCAAGAATATTTTCCAAAATGAAGAAGGACTATGAAAATTATAGTTATTCATGCAAAATCACTCAAACCATTCTTCATGCTTTGACATATGTTGGGATTCCAGTGGACCTTAAACCCAAGTGAACTTTTAAGCACATCAAAATTACTCACTTTGATTAATTTTTCCTTTTTTTTCTCTTTTTTTAATTAGCTACACATGACAGTACAATGATCTTGACATATTATACATTTGAATCAAAAGGGTAATAATTTCTCATTTTTCTGAGTGTTTTTCAAAATTAATTACTTTGAGGTGTTTAGGTAAAGAAAGAAGGAAATAGGAGTGTGTACATATGGACATACATACATGTATAATTTCAAAAATAAGCAGTCATACTAAAAGATGTAACCAAATAACAATGAATGTGTCAGATTTTAATAGCTAATTTTAATAAGAGTAATTAAGTATTATTAGAAAACATAGTCAACATTCCATCATCAAATGCAGACACCAACTTCTTCAACAAGACCTCTAAAACTCAAGAAATAAAACCAAGAATCAATAATTAATTAATCAATAATTAAAAATTTGCTACATAGCAAATGAAATAATTAAGGGCATGAAGAGAGCCTACACAATGGGAGAAAATCTTTGCCAGTTACTTTTCTAACAAGGGATTAATATCCAGAATATAAAAAATGGTCAAAAGAACTAAACAGACATTTGTCAAAAGAAAAAACACAAATGGCCAACAAATATATGAAAAAAAAATTTGACATCTCTAGCAATCAGAAAAATGCAGATCAACACAACACTAAGATTTCACCTCACCCAGTCAGAATAGCAATTATCAAGAATACAAATAATAGTAAATGCTGCTGAGTATGTGAAGATAAAGGTACACTCACATTCTTGGTGAAACTGCAAATTAGTACAACCATTTTGAAAGGAGTATGGAGATCCCTCAAAAAACTCCTAATGGAACCACCTTATGCCAACTATCCACTCCTTGGTATTTATCCAAAAGAATTAAATCAGCATACTGTAGCAATATAGCCACTTCAATGTTTATAGCAGCACAATTCAGAATAGTCACTTTATGGATTCATGTATTGATGGCCCAGATGCCCATCAATACATGAATGGATAAAGAAAATGTTATAATACACACACACACACACACACACACACACACACACACACACACTATAGAGTTATATACACACACACAATGGAGTTTTTTTCAGCCATAATAAAGATGAAAATATGACATTTGCTGGTAAATGGATGAAAATGGAGAAAACATGCTATATGAAATAAGTCAAACTCAGAAAATGAAGGGTCCAGTATTTTCTCTCATATTTGGAAACTAGAGCAAAATGAAGGAAGGAAGTGGGGTGAATACCAGTAGAGTAGAAGGAGATTGAGAGGGAGGAGAAGGGATGGGAAAGGCAAGGAAATATGGAATTAATTTAACAAAATCACATTATATGCCAATATGAACATAACACAGGGAATTTCACCTTTATGGATATGTGGAAAGTACCCATCAGAAATAAATGAATAAATGAGTGAAAGGAAGATCAGTAGAATAGAGAAAAGAGAATAGAGGGAGGGAGGAGACAAAGGAAAGTGGTGGTGGTGGGGAGGTCAGGGATTGAAATCAAATTATTTGCATGCATGGTGTTGTAAAAATGAACCCAATTATTGTGTATAAGTATAATCCTCTAATAAAAACATGTTATTAAAATGGCATTTTTTTAGTAATTCCTAGATTTAATTCCAGTAACTTTGAACTTTAAAAATAGCCAATTAAGACTTCAATATTTATCAGTTAATAAGTTTATACTGAGTGTCCATGGAATTCATAGATACTTTAGGATCTCCAGGAAAAGTGCTATGTCTTGATCCTGACTTTCTAAAAGCATTTACTTCTGGAGGATGCAGACTTGAATATTATTAAATCAAGATGGACTTCAAAAAGTGAAATAAGAAGTACAAGTTCTGAAATTATTGAATCTGTCTCACTTTGAAAATCTCAAAATAGTTCCTTTTAATAAATTTCACAATGATTTCGCTTTTCTGTTAGAAAAAAAGTTCAATTTTTCTTGAGTAAGCAAATTTTGTCAGTGATTTTTTTTTGGTTTAATATCCTTGTGTTTATTTTATAAATGACTTCAAATTTGGTGAACAGATCATATAGAAGTGGTAAAATCATTTTTTCCTTCTCATCTTATAAGTTCTGGACTGCATATGCATAAAAATACAGATGAACAACAGAAAAACAATTTATTAACATGTGAGGAAAAATGTAACACATGAGATTACCCAAGGATAAATAATTAAAAGGGGTGGTTAGGACTTGGGCATATATATATACCATGTTCAACTAAAACAAAGGAAGGGGGTTTAGGAGTGACAAGTGATTAGGAAAAGTAAACAAGGGCAAATGTTCTTTGCAGATTCATCCTTTATCACTTCCAACCTTGTGTGGTTGAGAGTTATCCTTTTCCTGGCACAGACAGAATTAGAGATTTCCTTTAAAATATAAATTTCTTTTTTAAAGGGGGGGAACTTATGTTGATTTTGGAGTATCTCCGTATTTCTGCTATTTCCCAAAATAATCAGGTCAAACTAATATAAGTTCAAGGAGCAAGATTTGGGGGTAGCATATTTTGTTATCCTGTGGTCTTATATTAGAGTGGCATATTCTGGCTTCTTACAAAAGAGTAGCCCAAAAGAAATGTGAAATATCCTGGGCAAGTAAAGAATCTCGTTGAAAATACAGCTGCCAGGAAATAAAGTTCAGCTAAGGGAGTGACAAGCATTACGTTTTGAAAACACCAGACAAGATAGACTGGTAGATTTTGGTGAAGACATTCTGAGTAGAATTTTGTACTTCCTTGGAGAAAAAAAAAATATAAGGGATGGCATCAGGGTAACCTAAAGCATGCTAGAGGCTGCAGCAGCATTCAAACCTAACAATAATGACACAGGTATTGTAAATAATACTTGCAGAACAGTTACTGGCCAAACAATTCATTCATTTATTTAAACATTTATTCAACTATTACTTCTTGAGAATTTCAAATTCCCCATTATGTTTTACTCAAGGATACTGTGTTAGCTTTTCATTGTTTTGACCAAATACTCAATGAGAACAATGTAGAGGAGGAAACGTTCATTTTGAACTCATGGTTTCAGAAGTGCAGTCTGTGGTTAGCCAGCTCCATTTCTCTAGGCCCAAAGTGATGTAGAGAATCATGGCAGAAGGGTATGGCAGATGAAAGTTGCTCACTGCATGTTAGCCAAGAAGCAAAGAGAGAGAAGGAGGAGGCAGAGGGACAAGATACAGTCCCCAAAACATACCTTCAGTGACCCACATTCTCCAGCCACACCCCCCCACCTTCAGTTACCACTCACTACAGCTGTCTTTTGAAGTTATTAATCTATCAAATGGATCAATCCATTGATTAGGTTATCGCTTCCATCATCTAATCATGAGCTTTTGGGGGACAGTTCATATCCAAATCATAATAGTCTACCATTGGTACCCCCGCAGAGCTCGTGTCCATCTCACAATATGAAATGCATTTAGGCCATTTGCAAGAGTCCCTATAGTCTTCACAGTTCCAACATTGCCCAAAAGTCCTACTTCACAGTCTCTCACACTCAAGGCAAACCCTTGGCTGTGAGCCCCTATACAGATCAAAAGCAAGTTACATGTATCAATATACAATGGTACAGAATAAACATTTCCCCAAAGAAAGGAAGGGGCAGAGAAAGAATGGCTGGGACCAAAAGAAGACTGAAACCCAGTCGGGCAAACATTAACGAGGTCCTGTAGCTCCATTGTACACAAACACATGGTGGTGAGAAGTGATCTCCAAAGGACTTGGGTGGTTCTACCCCTATGATCTTGGTAGTTGCAGCCCACATGGCCTATCTCTCAGGCTAGCTCTGTCTGCATTCAGCAGTTTTTTTCTACAGACTTTCCATGTTAATAACATCTCTTAATTCCAGGGGTCTCCAACGCAACGTCAGCTTCCTTCTCATAGCTTCATGCTTCCTTCTTATAGCTTCATAGCTTCCTTCAGGAGCTGCCTGCAGGGATTCTACCTCTGCTACAATTTGCAGAAATTGCCAGGCCTTTCTTTGAAATCTCAGTGGAAATTTCCATGACCCCTGAATTCCATCATCCTGCATTTCTGCAGAACCAGCACCATGTAGACAATGCTAAGGTCTGTTCCTGACTCTAACGGTAGCCAGACCCTATTGAGTCATGGCTGCAGTGTTCTCTGACTGGTGACAGAGCATGTGGAAACAAATCCTGGGCAAACAGCTTCCCAGGCAACCTTGTAAGTTTTCACTTCTGCACCCTTGAGCATACATTGAGTATGATCAACTTCCTTGGCCACAATATTACCTGTGCTTCTTATCTAACCAAAATAAAAAATTTTCAACATTTTCTGTCTTCTTTCTGCCACTGATTCTCACAGTACACCTGGCTAAAATCTTCCAGAAACACCTATGCCACTTCCTGCATGCTGTATCACCTTGATATTTTCTCTGCCAGATTAATTAGCCCATCACTTTTAAGTTCAGCCTCACAGAAAGTCTCAGGACCTGGGCAAAATGTAGACAAGTTCTTTGTCAGAATGTTATACATATGACCTCTAGTCCAATTTCCAATAGAGTCTCTGTTCCCCCTGAAACCTCATGAGCACAATCTTAATATTTGCATTTCTTTTTTAATTGATTTTATTTTTTTAAATACACGACAGCAGAATGCATCACAATTCTTATTACACATATAGAGCACAATTTTTCATATCTCTGGTTGTATATGAAGTATGTTGACACCCAATTTGTGTCTTCATACATGTACTTTGGATAATGATGTCCATCATATTCTACCATCCTTGCTAATCCCCTGGCCCCTCCCTTTTCCTCCCTCCCCTCTTCCCTATCTAGAATTCATCTATTCCTCCCATGCTCCCCCTCCCTACCCCACTATGAGATAGCCTCCTCATATCAGAGGAAACATTTGGCATTTTTTTATTGCATTCTAGTCTTCCAAGCTCCCATCAGAATCACCCATTAAGCTTTGCTTACAGTATTCTAACACTGCTTCATCCTGCATCTTCAAATTTTTCAAAGTCTTCCCACAAACCAGTTTCAAAGGCTTCTGAACCAGACATTCAGACTCGTCACAGCAACCATCCACTTCTCAATACCAATTTCCATATTAGTTAGGTTTTGTCACTGTGACCAAATAACTTAAAGGAGGAAATTTTTATTTTGAGTTCATGGTTTAAAAAGTTCAGTCCATGCTTTGGGCCTGAGGTGAGGTAGAGCATCATAGCAGAAGGGCATGGTAAATAAAACCTTCTCACCGCGTGGTAGCCAGAAAGCAGACAGTGAGCAGGAGGAACTAGGGAAAAGCCCAAGGCACATCCCTAGTGACCTACCTCTTCCAGCCATGCCTTGTCCCATTATTATTATACTATATATAATATGTAATTATATATATTAGATAATTATTATATTATTATTATTTTATACTCATAATACTACCCAATTAATACATTGAAATTCTTAATCATCCAATGGATGAGCCCACTGATAATGTTGTGGCTCTCATAATCTAATCATTTCACCTTCTGTATTAACACAGAGGATATTGGGGGACCTTATAGCCAAACCATAACAGCAAATAAAAATATAATATGACAAAGTTTATAATGACAAAATACAGAAGATACAATGTTTGCCCAAAGGAAAGTACAGCCAACTGACGTTCACTTCACAAAGAAACAGATCCTTGAAATGAATCTTAAAAATTAATGAGTAGCCATTCTCAAAGGAAAGAAAAGAAGGAATTACCAAATAGAAGGAACAGGATATAGAAAGGCATAGAGTTATAGGATTTACTAGCAAGTAGTTGTTCGTGCCTTGAGGATATGTGAACATGTACAAGGACATTAGGGAAGATATTGCCAGAAAAGTTGACTGAGGTTAAATCATAAGAGAATGTTATGTTTTCAGAAGAATTTAAACTCTTATGATGTGGCTAATGGGTTAAGAATTAGAGGTTTTTTTACATGCTGCTGGATTCAGATAGAGATCCCTCTCATAGAAAAGTTCAGCCTAGAAACCTGAAATGGATCCAGAATGGAACCACAACACCACAATCATAGCTGACAAAATCCAGACTAGATTTTGATACATCTCTGACATCACACAATCCCAAATATGGGCTTGGTTTACTAATTTGGGATGTCCATTTCTTTTTCTTTCCCATATACTACAAAGGGTAGAACAGAACATCATAAGTATGTGAATACAGTGAGGGACTGGAGATCAATCTCAAATGTAACTCATCTCTTAAAGTGATTCACACTTGACTGACCAGGAAAGCCGCACATCTCTCTCTCCTACCCTGCAGCGTTTGCACCTGTGTGTGGTCCAATAATAAAATTCAAGGATTAAAATAAATAAATAAATTGACTTTTCTCGGGTTTTCATCATAGAAAAGATACAAGGAAAATACTTTCATTGGAAGTAATTATCAATAATGTATTTGTTGTTATTGCTGTTACCTTTTGTATTTCTATTTTTGTTTAGCTTTTGATTTGGGTTTTGCTATTTTTTAAAATTTCCATTTCCCCAATGCAGAACCCCAAAAGGCTAGAGACTCCTGATTCAATCCAAGAGGCAGGCCTAATTTTCTAACATTGAAATGCAAATCATGTTTCTAGTTTAGCATATATTAAAAAGATTTTAAATAAACTCAAGTAAAATGAAAATCACCTCCACCTGCTGTGGTAGAGACACTGGGTCATAAATGTTAACCTTCAGTCAGTTGTGGGTATGTGTTAAAATCCAAAGAGTTGAGACACATGGTTAATGGCAGAGTGTTTGCATTTCTTGTCTGACCTAATTATAACAGCTTGTGGTCACACTGCCTGACTTATAACCTCTGAGATATACTGACCTAAATAAGGTAGGATAGATATTAGTATTTATATGCAAACCGTTCAAGCAACACCTATACTCCTTCACAGGTGAGATGTTCTTGCTCTGAGGTTAGCAGGCTCTGTTAGTACCAGTACATGCAAATAGCCTTTCAAGAAAAATAAAAATAAAAGACCAATTTTTTTATAGCCAATGCCCAAGAGATAGAAAAATGGAATAAACACCTGTAGTATTTGACCCATTCCTGAGAGAGCAGCACTAATCTGTTCATGAGGACAGAGCCCTTATGGCCTAATCACTTCGTAAAGGCCTTACTTCTTAATAATGTTACACTGGCAATTAAATTTTAATCTGAGTTTCAGAGGTGATAGTCAAACCATGGAAAATGTCAACCAAATATTGTGGCCATGTGTTTTAGTCAGATTTTTTTGTTTTTTGTGGGGGGGTGTGACACTGTAACCAAAAGACCTGACAAGCACAATTTTAGGGGAGAAAATGTTTATTTAGGACTCACCACTTCAGAGGGCTCAGTCCATAGCTCTGGGCCTGAAATAAGGCAGAACATCAAGGTGGAAGAGTATGGTGGAGGAAAGCTGCTCATGACAACGAGGAAGAAGAGGGAGAACTCCACTTACCAGGGACAAAATATAAATCAAAAGGCTGCCCCAGTGACCTGTCTCCTCTAGCCATACCCTATCTGCCTTCACTTACCATCCAGTTAATCCATATCGGTGGATTAACACACTGATTGAATTATAACTCTCATCATCTAATCATTCCACCTCTGAACTTTCTTGCATTATCTTGCAGATGAGTTTTTGGGGGATATCTCGTATTTCAACCATAACAACATGTATTAAAGAATTTGTTTATACAATTGTTAACCATGTGCTTGGGAATTCTTCTAGGAGAAGAGAAGTTCTTAGACAAAACACTGCAAATAATAAAACTGGTATTCTTTTACTGAACTACATTTATCAAATACTACCAAATTTAAAGTGAAACCAAAATATATAGAGGAGTTTTTTCTGATATGATTTTCCTCCCAATGTCTTCTCATTTGTTGAAACAATGTATGTTTCAAATTCCAACAAACTATAGCTTATTACCTGAGAATTCTGAAGTTAAAAAGAATATTCTATCAGTTCCTTTGATTCTCCAATCCAATATTTCACCATAAAGTCCATATAACATATTATCTTTTTAAAAAAATCACCATAAGGTCCATATAACATATCATCTTTTAAAAAATAGCCAGCAAAGTGATTTTTTAAACTGCCATTTCTGTGACACAGATAATGACAATAATCTACCATGCAAATACTTAGCATGCATAAGTGAAAATTTAGTAATTAATTTTAACTCTTTAAACTAACAAATCAATTTGGACAATCCAGGGAATAGTGAGAAGAGGAAAAGAAGGAAGAGGAGAGAGAAGAGACAGAACAAGAATCCAAATAAGTTTATAGAATAAAAAATGCAGACATTTTTTTTATTTGGCCTTGACAATATTTTTTTTTAAATTAATTTGGTTGTCAACATTTAGAAATCAGATTTACCCCAGGAAATTTTGCTTTCTGAATTGTATTGAAAAACCTAATGACCTGATAACACTGGACTTGCAGAGCACTAATATGGTTGTCCAGCCAGGGCTGGGTATTTGGTGGTGCTCTAGAGCAGATATCTCTTCACTTGGCATATTCCCTCCTAAGGGAATGTTCACCTATATGGTCACCTATATGGTCCTTGCAGGCATTAAATTTCTGGTGGAATTGTGTATTTTTATAACACCTAAATGATAGTCTGATCTTTCAAAAACGGGCAGAGGTAGCACATTCCTAGCCCATATCCCCCAACTTCTCATTCCCTTAGCGATAGTATACAAGGATCATAGAGCACAGGACAATTTTATTCAGCCTCAGAATCCTTCTCAACACTGAGCACCAGGGGGCAACTGGTAATCTAAGATCACACTTGAGACAAACTCTCACATCTTGTGATCCATGATGTAGAATCAAATTATACTATTAGTAGCATTGGCTATTAGGTGGATGGTAACTCATCTGTCTATATTTACCAACTGCTTCCCTAATATTAGAAAACTTCTAGGCAATATATAAAATCATTATTAGCAAGATAAAAATTATGAAATGTAACTTTGATGTTGTTGAAATCACCTAGGAGCTCATTTTCTCCTCTCATCATTCATTGGCTTTAGTTAACGTATTTCCTCAAAATCTCACTGCATATTGCATGAGAAAAAAAGAAAATAGTAAACATAGATTTTACCCTTGAGAGTCACTTCTAAAAGGAGATAAAAGATAGTTAATATGAATAACTTGCAAAACAAAAAAAAATCTAAGAATAATAAGTGAAAGAGCAAAAATGCAAACAAAATGTATAGCAATTGCTCTCAAACTCCAGAGCATCATAATCACTTTGAGAAATTATAAAAAAAATAGCTGCCCTCCTTAACTATGATTCAGTAGATCAAGAATGTATTTGATATCTGTATTTTTAACCAAAGATGGAGAACTACAATTGTGTGGGATTCAGGGTTGGTAGAGGTGACTTCCTACTGGAGATCAAAAGACTTCCAAGAAGAGACAGCATTTGAGTTAGACATTGCATTGTAGAGGACCTGACATTGTAAAGTTGGATTGGGGCATTCTAGGAAGAAAGATGAGTAGCTGAATATAGAAAAACATTTTAATTCATTTTTATTAATCTAGCTATATCAATAATAAAATATATAACTACACAAAAGGAATTGTGAAAACACAAACTCACACATAAGAAAAATGTAATTCATTGGCCAGTGTATCCATATTATATATCTGTTCAAAGAGAACTTGTGTTAGTATTGCTCCCAGAATAAACCTCATAATGTAATAAAATATTCATTTTTTTACATAATGATGTTTTCCCAATTGATAGAACTCTTTAAAAGATAATTGTGGGCTTCATTCTAATGAGTTGGTTATAACTTAATAAAATTGAGTAGATTTACCTGTTAGCTAATTGAATATCATTAGCTTGAATGGAAATTATTATAATGATGGTACATAGCAGCAGAAGACTGATAGTCTTACAGTACTTGGGTATTTGATATTTCTTATACTATGTAATACAGAAACAATCTTTGGTGTTCTATGAGTTGATTTAGTAGTAGTTTAGTTTTGCAGTTCTTCTAACACCTCTTTTTTCAGTAGCTTAAAGGCAAAGGAACATAATACACTACATATGCTAAGAAATTTAGTTTTGTAAACTCAGCATACAAAAGAGTCTCAACTTCTTTCTTCTACCAAGCAACATTTGTTCCACTATCCAATAATGTACAAGTAAATAGTGATATTGCAGGAACAATACATTTTTTTAAATGGTGTGAAATAGAATTGTAAATAGTGTGAAATTATGAAAAGCGGAAATGGATCTTTGGACAATCACATATTTCTGGACAGAGAGTGGGGAAGAGCCAAGAAAGAAGTAATATTTGAGAATCAAAAAAGGAAGTATATCTTAGATATTCATTTAAGTTTCATATGTCTTATTATTCTATAAATTTAAAAGAGATAACAAGTAACACAAATGGCAACCAAGTTAAGCAACACAAAGCTAGCTTGAGTACATACCAAATTGCATATATTGCATAGAGTATTATTGCTTGGCATATTATATCATTCCAAAAATGCTTAGGTATATGTAGATAGAAAGCCCTAGTGTTTTGATAATGTATAATTGCATAATTTGTGTAAACAAATATATAAAATAAGATAAATAATTTGTCTATTATAAGTAACAAAATACAATTTTATTAGACCCTTTATTCATCTATCTAATGTATCACTTCCAGGAGTTTTATGTGTAAAATTCTGGTTATGTCTAAATTCCACTTCACAGTTAATAATGTAGTCTAGCTAGTTATTTCTAAAAGTATTCTATTTCTAATTTGGTGAAGGAGTTCAGCATGCAAAACAATAAGAATTTCAGTCTCATTTGTAGAAATTTTTCTGGGGCAAGAGGAACAGAATTCTGTGTTTATGGGTTCAAGTTAATCTAATTAATATCTATACTGATATAGATGTATGTTATTAGTATATATCTCTGTATATACATATATATACATATATATGTATATAACTCATTTTCTCATCAACATTAACAGATGGTGCATATGTAAGCCTATTAACAAAACAAGAAGAAAATCAGGTGTTTTAACCATGTTTCTAACTCTTTAGAATACCAACCTTCCCTTGGAGATAAGGATTGGGAGATATGGATTTTCAAGCTTCATCTCACTTGGTAGATTAAGCCAGTGTGAGATTGACTATTTGAAGTATTCACATTTGGGGCTGCACAGTATAAAGTGATAAAAATCTGTTTGCCTTAGCTCCCAAGATTAATTGTTTGGAAACGAGCTGTTTTTAATTAGATTATCCAACAAAAGATAGTAATCTTAGACAAAATCTCTCAGGTGATAGTCATTTTTAAAAGAAAAGATACAGATTTGTTTCTTTATTATTTTCAATTATTTTATTATATCACCTTCTACTCTGGAAAACACTTTCTCCATACATACCCTTCTGATATAGAAGGTGTGAATTTCTTCTACACCATGCAATTCTCCAACTCTCCTGACACTAGCTGGGGTTCCTACTATTCAATACAGTTTGGATACTACCTAGCGTTTTAGTGTCAGATTTCACAAAATAAAGGACTCAGTTCCACAAGACAGCTCCCACTTCAGATGCTATTTTCAAGTCAGGGCTTCCTGTCCTTCTGACAGAAGATTATAATTGCGAGTTCCTATGACCCCTTCCTCAATTTCAATAATATGCTAGAATGGCTCACAGAAATACTGACCTTACTTTGTCCAGCTTATTACAAAGGATACAACGCAAAACAGCCAGGAAAAGAGATGCTTAGGACAATGTGTGTGTATGAGGGAATGGGCACATAGCTTCCATGCTGTGTCTGGATGTGCTGCCTCCCAACACTTCAGTGTGGTCACCAACCTAGAAGTTCATCAAATCTTGTTCAGAGTTTTATAGAACTTAATCTCTATCCCCTACATTCTTTCCCCTTCAGCAACCCTCTAATCACTTGTTCATTCTGGAGAGCAGCCTCAATCTGAACTATAAGGCCTCCACCCATTGCCTCAATAGCATAAACTCAAGTTTGAGCAAAAGGTGGTTCTTATGAATAAGAAGACAATTCTATCACTAAGAAATTCCAAGGGCTTTAGGAGCTTTGTGCCAGGATCATACCACACTTGGATAATTATGGCTTAACATGCAATGGAGATGAATATACAATCGGCCCTTGTTATCAGTGGGTTCCACATTCCTAGATTCAAACCACCAAAAATAGAAAATATTTGAAAAGCATTTTTTGATCGATACTGAAATTTCATCTCCTTGTAGTATTTTCTGGAGAATACAGTATAAAAATTACTTATATATCATTTTATAGCATTTACATTATATTACATATAGTAAGTAAACTAGAGCTGATTTTAAGTAAATACAAGGATATACCCAGGTTATGGGCAAATACTATAGCACTTCATATAAGAGACTTGTTCATGGAAGATTTTGGAATTAGAAGGGGTTCTAGAACCAATCCCTCTCAGATAACAAGGGATGTTTACATTGCTATTATTTTTTAAATATTTTGATTTAGATTTCAAGGATAACTTTTTAATAAGATAAAGTATATCAACAAAAATTCAAATAGTTTCTTGACATATTCATTCTTTGTCATAATCCAAAAATTTCTGATTTCTATATTTAACACTACTTTCAGAGTTCTTAATCAATATGTCAATATTCATATAATAAAATTTAATTCTCAAATTTCATCATGCTCCCTTTCCAATTCACTAGCCTCGTTGTACAATTCACTAGCCTCGTTGTACTTTCTCTTCTCTTCAAATAAGTCAGTCAAGACTTTACCAGTTGAAAAACATCATTTTTGTCAGCCTTTGTCTTTCCTAATGCAGTGCCATTTGCTTTAGGGGAATTGCGACTCTCCATTCTGTATAAATTTGGTGTGAGGGTAAACTCCATTATTTGCCAGCCATCACAATAAACAAAGAGGCCAGGTGCTTTCTCTCACCATCCTGGGTCAACCAAGAGATGAAACATGACCTAAGCTTGGTTAGTCAGATGCTATTCTTGGGCTCCGAAGATTGAGTTTGAGGTGCAGTGACAAAAGGACTACAAGTACATGTATGAAGACATGAATTGGTGTGAACATACTTTATATACAAACAGAAATATGAAAAATTGTGCTCTATATGTGTGATAAGAATTATAATGCATTCCACAGTCATGTATTTAAAAAAATAGAATCAATTAAAAAAAGAAAGAAAGAAAGACTACAGATCATTCATCCTGCAGGAATATGCTGACCAGACTTTCGTCTATGAAATATTGCTTTTCTTCTTGGTCTCATCTCAAAAGGTCTATCTATATTAATTCTCTAATAGCCTTTGAATATTTTTCTTTGACTTTAGACTTCTAGAGATTATTATTTGTAATTCAAAATGTTATCAGTTATAGAACTATTTCTTTGATTAATCCAACATAAGAAAATGTAACTTTAAAAATAAAAGAACAGTACCATCAAGTTGAATAGTATCCATTTTTTTAAAGTCTATGTTTGAACCAAGAATATCGCATAAAATATCATATCATCCTAATGGAACAATTGTGTTGGATATGAATGTTACAGGGAAACAGAAAGGTCAACCCATGTTAACATTTCATTTCTAGCCTTGATGACCTACATTATTAAGGTATTTCTCTCAAGAAAGAAAATATGCACGATTAAAGATCAGCCTTGCATTTAAAGATAAAACTTTCTGTGCTTTCTCCTAAAAAAAAAAAAAAAGAGTCTGTGATAATGTGCACATATAAACTATCTACCCTTCAAATTCTGTGTTCAGCTCCTTTTATGTACCTTTTCAATTTGCAATGTAGAATTTTAGTAACTATAAATAAGAAATTTTGAAAAAAAGATAGGGCGAGGGAAATAAAAGGAAATTAATATTTATGAGTACTTTTTGTGAGCCAGACATTATGTGAGGCATCTGTGTTAGTTTTTTGTTAATAATGAAATACCTGAGGCAGGCTATCCTTATAAAGAAAAGAGGTATACTTAGTTTTACAGTTTTATTGGCTGAAAGTCTAAGATCAGGCAGCCCCATTGATTCGGGTTCTGGTGAAGGACTTCTTGGCTGTGTGTCATATCACAGTAGGATTCTCTCATTGCACTGGGAGCAAATGCAGGACAACTAAATCAGGAAGCCGAAGAACAAGTTAGAGTTTGAATTTGCCCTTATAACAGCACATTCTGTCCTCTCTCTCCACCTCTACCCCTGTACAGAATATTCAATCCAAAGCTTCATGCATACTAGGCAAGCAGTCTACTACTGAGTTACCTCCCCAGCCCCACAGCTCATTCTTTTCTCATGAGAATTCAGGGATACAGTGAGAACTACTTTAATCCCTTTTGATGACTGCTCCCCCAAGATTGCTCCCCCAGGAGCTGAACACAGACTTTCTTATGAGGCTCCACCTCTTAAAGGCTCCGTACCACCTCTACATCACTAAAGTAAGGATCAAGCTTCCAACACATAATACTTGAAGGGCAAACCACATTCAAACCAAAGCAGTATTTGACACACACAATGACATTTAATCTTCATAATAATTGCAAGATAGTAATGTTTTATTCATTTACAAATGCAGGAATGGAAATGATCAAGTAAGCTTTTTCAAGATTATGTAGCTGGAAGACATCTGAAT
Source organism: Ictidomys tridecemlineatus (assembly GCF_052094955.1). Classification (NCBI taxonomy): domain Eukaryota; kingdom Metazoa; phylum Chordata; class Mammalia; order Rodentia; family Sciuridae; genus Ictidomys; species Ictidomys tridecemlineatus. The sequence goes on along the minus strand of NC_135480.1, from coordinate 152,013,202 downwards.
AAGAATTAAACTTATTTACACCAGAGCCCTTGTACTTTTGCCATGTAAGAAAAAATTGACACAACAATAGATTAATTTTATATACATATATATCATGTATAGATACATAGACACAGTAAATATGTTTATACACATATACATAGTACAACTCTACATATACACACATGTATGTATGTAGATATATGTACACACTACATAGACATATGTATTATTTTTCTATATATTTGCAATGTGTTTATGTATATGCATGTGTATATGATAATTCAATAAGATGTATTTATAAAGAAGAATGAGGTTAATTTTTTCTCAATTATTTCTTATCTGGAGATTACTTTTTGAATAAATTTTGGTCATATCCTCTTAATGAGATTCAATATGTATGAATCTTCTTGCATGAAGAATTAGTGCATTATTTCATACTCTCAGGGATGTTATGAGTAACCGTTGTTTAATATAAGAAAATGATGCATTAGAAATATAGGCATATGAGGGACTGGGGATGCAGCTTAATGGGAGAGCACATGCCTCACATGCATGAGGCACTAGGTTTGACCCCAGCATTTCAGAATGGGTAGAAAATATAAAATTCTGTACAAATATGAAGTACAATAAATGTTTAAGAATGTCCATCATCTTTTGGATTGCAAGATGACATCTTCTTTTAGTATCTTGGAGACAAATCTCACATACATGAATTATCCAGTATTGCTCTCAATGCAAAATTGTTGCTAACTATACCTTCATATGATTGTGAAATGTGTCTTTAGTTCACTACACACTTAAAAGTCTAAAATATGAAATTCATGCTAAGTGGAAGATACAGTGGTAACTAGGACAGAAAAAGAGTTACCCAGATCCTGGAGCTTAGTGTTCAACTGTCCTGTGTGACAACTTTGTGTTGGTCAATGTGCTTATCTTCATGGGGAGCAACTTGAGGCTTGTTCCAATCAGCTTACCCAAGATAAAGGTCTAATTACTCACTTTAGATGGAAGATGAAGCCTTGAAACAGTACAGTGCTCTCCCCTCTGGTGAAGACTTTTTCCTTTCTTACCTCCATTCTTATTTGACACTCCCTCTCTCCTACTTTTAATCCTCTGCCCCTCCCCATAACTCTCTATAACTCTAACAAGTTTAATAATCCTATTAGGTATTATCAATAATGTAAGAGTAGACAAATATAACAGTAAATCAGAAAACATGAGTCTTTGGAGAGAGCTAGGGATGCCAGTAGAGATATTATTATTCAGTAAGAAGATTATTGTAGATGTTACCATGGAGTTACCATATGTTTTAATGGATTTAACTGATTAGCTAGATCAAGTTAATAGTGAATAAATTGACAGAAAGTCAATCTAAATTATCAAACTGATATTTTTAGGAAGAAATGTCTGTGGAATTTTAGTTCATAACTAATGCACAGTCATCTATGATTAGAAAATGGTGAGTCCCATGTGTCTTTTATTATGTGGAATGATTAGCTCTTAGCTTAAGTGAAAGTAAAATGTGCCTTAATGCCCTGATGCTAGATTTTTATCCAAATCACAACTTTTATCTGAGGCCAAAGGCACTCACCACCGGACTTCTACTTTGCACAGAAAGACACACTGTTACCTCCTAGATTTCTCAAAGAAATAATCTCAAACTGGAACAGACTACACACCTAACATGTCTAGCATTCTTCCTGTACTAGAATTATCTCATATTAAGCTTTCAATAAAATACAAATAATATCTGGGGAAAGTAGTGTCATTTATTTTGGATATAGATAAATTTGACCCAAAGGATTTATCATTCTTATGTAGGATTATATCCTAGAATTCCAGAAGAGAGGACCATACGTTGCTCTCAGTAATAAGCCACAGAGGTAGAAGGAAATGTCAGGCATACTTGCTGCTGCCTGGGCCTTTGAAAGACAGGACTAACAACCCATCTTAACAGGGCAAACCTGAGTGAGACACTCCATTATGTTGCTATATCATGACCTCCCTGGTCACCCACTAGTAAGACTAGTTCTTTCCTCCTTTTGTGATCTGCATTAACTGGTATGTAGAGCAAAATTTGTTGCCTTTTCTTCAGGCTCTTCTTTTCTCTGTTTTCCTTTTGCAAAAATTATTTGAAACCCAGAATCTAGAATTCTTAAATAAGCTCCAATGTCCAAATAAGAAGACTATTTCCCAGTGTAAATTTCTGAACTAATGATACCTGAATAGAGATTTTAGTTTGTAGAAAGCACCACATTCAGGATACTGACAGCATTGCATGATGTGTGGAAAGGGGTCTCTGTGGTTAGGCGACAGCATTTGCATGGGTGTACCTGCCATAAAGCAAACAGCATGAGTTGTTTTTGTTCTCCTAAGTATCAGGATTTTCCACTCATCATATTCGTCCTCTTCCAAAGAGTCCCTTGTAAGAAGCACTCTGTTTTTTAAAGTGCTTCTTGTGATAAGGTCTAGGGTGTATTTTATTAAATATGTTCAGGTGATTTTTCTCTGGTTGTCCTTGATATACTTACCATTATTTAAAGTTGGTGTGTAAATTAATCAGGCAAGCCAGCTAATCATAGACATAATTTAAAAATGGTTCCCTAGAAAGTATTTGCAAGGATTCTGGAAAATTCCATCACTCCACTTTTTCCTTTATTTTTCTGTCTAATAATAACTTAGTAAAACTATCTGATTCACATCAAAAAGTTTTATTATATTAATCATGACCATTCCTAGAAAAAAAGGTGAAGCATGAACAATTCCCTGTGGACTTGTGTTACCATGGAGGTCAATATACTTATAAAAATGGATTTAACTGACTCACTAGATCACATCAATATTAAACAAATTAACAAGCAGTCAGATTATCAAAGTGATATTTTTAGGAAGAACTGTCTTTGTGGAACCTCAGTTCATAGGCAATGCATAGGCATCAACAATTAGCAAATGTTGACTCTCCTGTGAATTTATGTAGGATAATTGCCTCTTAGGTTAATAACATCTTGTGCAAGCCAGAAAACTATTACACTATAAAAATTATGAGCTTTATTCAGAAAAAAAAGAAAAATTAGTAAGTACATACTTTGAAAATGTTAAGTATAATATCTGTTAAAATAGTCATTGGCAAATATAATAACTCAGGTAAGTCAGTTTAAGTGTATAATCTGGGGAAGTCACTGTCAGCTATCCAACCCCCTTCCTCACTTTGTTATCAGTAAAAATGAGCATCTTCAGGGACTCTTGTATACTGTCACTAAATCTGGCCTTTGAACAGTCTTTATAGAATGTTCTGGCCTTATACAAAACCAACACAATCTGCTGAACAGATGAAAGTATGCAGCTTAGTGGAAAAACATTTGTTATATTTAATAGTTAATTTTGTTGCCTTTTAAAAATGTTTCTATTCATGCATTCTAGTTATACATAATAGTGGGGTTCATTTTGACAGAATTATACATGCATAAAATAAAATTTGCTCCCTTTCAGTCCCCAGTACTTCCTGTTTCCCTCTCCCCAATCCTCTTCCTCTATTGTACTGGTATCTTTCCATTTATTTATTTTTTTAATTGGTGATTTATAGATACACATAAAGGTAGAAATGATTGTGATATATTTATATATGTACTTAGCATAATTTGGTCAATGTCCTTCCTTTTTCCCTTCCTCCTCCCTTCCCTAAATCCCCTTCGACTCTACTGATCTCTTTTTATTTTCATGGGATTTATCCTCCCATTTTTCCCCTTTATTTTCTCTAGCTTCCACATATGAGAAAAAAAAATCCGACCCTTGAGTTTTTGAGTATGGTTTTTGACTTTTTATATATGAACATGGTCTTCTGAATTTAAAATATTCCTCTCTGTCATGGAGGCGTAGTGCCTGGTGTGTAGGAGAGAGAACTGGACATTTGGTGAATAAAAATGGAGAGTTAATGAATATGTAATGTACTCAACTGAACTCTTCACCAGAGACACATCATTTATAATCCCCAGTTCTTCAGTTAATACACAATTATAATTAAACCATGTGCATTTGATTTGCATTGTCAATGCACTTTGCCTGATAATGTTTTGGCTTTCTCCTGTTTTTCTCAAGTACCAAGTTTTTCAATAATACCAATTTTGCTTTAGTGGGATGGTGCCCTCTTTCACAGAGAGAAGTTCTTTGATGGTAACAGAATCCATAAAATACTTTAAAAAAATTAATGAAGGCATTTGAGAGGCACAGGCTGTTTCTTCAGAATGTACCTAGTTTATTTTACAATGGTAAAATTGCTGAGACTTAGAGAGCATTCTGATTGAATCATGAATATTCCAAAGGGGTAGATTAATCTGTGTGAACTACAGAACTCTGCTGAAACTGCTATTTAACATTCTAAAGTGTGGAATTCATCTTCTTACAACACAAAAGAGCTTCCTATAATAAAGATTTTTTATAATGGCAATAAGGCAGCTCTGTGGGGTGTGGTTTTCATGAAATAACCACACTTTGGAGGGATTAGACATTATGCCTTGTGCTTGCAATCTCCTCAAATATGGGATGACATGTTGGTGCCACCTCTCCACACAGCTCTATTCCTCAGTTACTCAATGGGCCCTTCCAAAAATATCTGCCTACTTAGATCTGCATTACAAATAAGCTTAGAGCCTATAATCCAATGCTAATGCTTTATCACATCACAGTATTCTGTTTCTTATAAATAGAAATTATTATAGTGTTTCACTCTATCTCAGATTGAAAACACAAGCCAAAAATGTAGTTAGTCTAAGAAAACCTCATAATTTAGCAACATGGACAATATAGTTGTGGCTATTTAGCTAATACTTATTTAAGTCATGCTATTATTAATCTACATGCCTTTTTTAATGAAGCATTCATTAAGAGCTCAAACATAAATTTGAATATTGTACTATAAAGCCAACCAGAATGTATGCTTACATCAAATTGTATTCCTTCAAATTCTCATACATTATAATGTGGAGACTATGTCACTTTTATTTGCAGTTCATCTCAAACTATAATCTGAAAGAACATTTGCCTATATTTTTCAGGGACCTTCTAAAGCCAATATTTTGAAGGCTGATAGTAGGGTGTATCTTTTGTTTCTTGTTGGCAAAGAAAATTATATTCTCTTGTATATTTCATCTGTTTTAGTGTTTTGACAGAATATTAAGGAAATATATGGTAGGGACCTATAAATGTCAGTTATAAGAAGGATTTTTGATTTATTAAACACTTTTCTAGGACTGTGCCAAAATATTAAGCTTTGTGGGCATAATTCTAAGTTTTTGACATTATGGAATAAATTTTTTAAACTTGCTTTGAAATGCTACATAATTGAAAATTTCATTATAAGTAATGTTGTACTCCCTGTGTTGTGGAAAATATATGCCTACTTTAAAGTGTTATTTATTTCAAAAATAATGCCATTTTTAACCACAGAACACTTATAAAAGATAAATAGCATGTTTTAAGCTAATGGTATAATTAACCAAAGTTTTATTTTATGTTCAGGGTTATATTTTTTTTCCTTAAACTTTCTGGGCAGGGAATCTAATGGTCTAGCATAGAATACATTAACAAAGTGTCAAGGTATGAAATTCAATCAATAGATTACTTTTGCCTACAATGGCAAAAATAATATTAATGAATTTTCTAACCTACTTTTTACTAAGAATGTTAATATTGTTACAAGGAACAACGTTGGCAACTCTAATTATAAGAGAAGATTGTTTCAACACCATGATCAGAATTCACCCTTGTATATTATAAATTGTACAACAGTTTTTTTCAAACTTTAATGTTAATACAAATTATTTAGGGATCTTGTTAAATGCAAATTTTGATTCAGTAGGTCTAGGGTGGAGCTTAAGAGTCTGGATTTCTAACAAATTCCCAAGTGATAACAATATATCTGGTTCAAGGAACGCCTTTGTGCAGCATTATGCAGGACCCACATCATTCCTTTGATTCACCTTTTACTGTTACACAGACAGTTTGGTTATAGGTTTTAGTTGTGACTAGGGACTGAATTATGTTTCTCCAAAATTCATATGTTGAAGCCTACATATGACCTTCATATAGATAATTACAGTACAGTAAAATGAGGTCAAAAAGTGCCTTTCAAGGTTAGGGTCCTTATAAGGAGAGGCACCAGAGTGTTCATTCTTTGTCTCCAACACTGAAGACACATGAGAAGACATTGTTTACAGGTCAGGATGAGAGCCCTCACCAGAAAACTAGTAGCCAACACCTTGATCTTGTGCTCCCTAGATGACAGGTATATAAAAATATTAATTTCTGCTGTTTAAATCACTCATTATATATTTTGTTGTGGCAGGCCAAGCAATACAGTTGTTGCTGCTTAGTTTTGCCCTATTTTGTTTTCTCCATTCTACATGATACTTGAGTAAGTACAGTTAACCACATTTGGAATAATCAAAAGCAAGTTTTCAAATGTTTCTTTAAATCCTAACTTGACTATATCATGTATCAACATTGATTGTACAAAGAAGCATGACACTTTTTAAAAATCTTGCCAAAGAAGGCATTTAATTTTCTTTAGTTACTACTTTATTCCTGTTAACAAATAGCTGAGATAGCTTCCTAAAGCTCTAGAGAAGGGATTCCAGGCAGATTCATTGAAAAGTTCCAACTGATTGATTTCAGGGCAACAGCTATGTCCTCACATATTTTGACCAGGGAGGGGGATATAATTAGAGGCAACAGTACTGGCTTTCTCACCTCTTGAAATATGGAGGTAGCCACCCTAGCTGCTGCCAATCAGTTAGCCTTCACCTGCTTTTCTTCTCGTAGATCAGGTCATGAATCTGCAAGTGTCAGGGAAATATATTGTAGCAGTGCCTTAAAGCAAGTTGGAGAGATCTATTAAATAATATGACTATGAAGAATATCTTATGAATTATAAAGGTACAAAAAATGGTCATGGGAACAAGCTTATTTTATGAAATAGACATTTCCTTAAGTTACCCATGTTGTGAATACAGTTAGACTATTTTGCAGTGTATGTCAAATGTAGTTGACTCTGCTCAAGGAATATTAAATACATCAATATTTGAGGATTACCAAACATGTAAATGAATGGATACCAATGCCTAATTCAAAACACTTCTTTTACATTGTGGAAAGATTTGCTGTTATGTTTGATCATGGAGTATTTCACTCTTTTTTTTTTTCCAAAAAAAAAATCTATTTTCAGAAAGTTCCAGAAACAGCTTTACAAGGAACATATGCACAATGCACAAAGCAGGCAAATTAAAACAGGGCTATTGAGACCAAATATGCTAACCACAAGGGCTAATTGAGTTGCTATATTGGCCCCCACTTGGCAAGATTTACCAATAGCATTTCCTAGCTCTAAACAAAAGAATTTGTCCTGCTGGAATATGTAGCCTTTGAATAGTGTTCTCAACAACAAATACAGGAATTAATTGTGTATGGATATTTCTTGGAATACTTTTTTAAAAAAATAAGCATGAATGTATATGACTCTCCACTGATTTTTCTTTTCCTAAATATGAAATTTGAGTTACCTAAAGGAAAAGGTACGAAGCATGATTTTTTCTTGATTTCTTATTTGATTTTCTTATAGCAAGTCCTTCACATTCTAAGCTTTTCAAGAGCATGTCAACAGTGATTCCTTTTATTTTACTATATTTGTACATTACTTTGGAAAATCCAAACCAAATGAGTGAAAAAAAAACCTAAAGAATGCATATTTTATTGAGTTAAGAACAAGTTTCCTTTTACCACAGTCCCAATCTTTTGCTGAAATTAGGGCAGATGCCTATTTCCTGCAGAGAACTGCAGAACTGGAACACACAGCTGCCAGTTTTGACTCTCTGCCATGTGCAGAACTGTTACATCTCTTGGAGTGGAGGTTAGAATTCTAGTCCACTTTTCACTTACCTTCACTCAACGAAAACATCCCCAAAGGTTAACTTGTGCTCAGTGCCCAATATTCCCATTACAGAATTAAATTCTATATAGATATAGGTTTTGTCATTGATATATTCAAAGGGATGTCCATGGCTTGGTAGTTCATGTCTTTTGCCTTATTTAATGTAAAGCAGCTTGTCCTACAGTGGAAAAAAATCATTAGGAAGGATTTTTAGAATCCTCTCTATGATATCTTTGAATTAAAACTTCATGACTTCTTTCAATTGTAAGGAATTTGGCTTTTGGCCAAATGTTTCAGGACATGTTTTTGGTATTAGTTTCCTGCTTATCAGATTTTTTGGTTTAATACACATCAGAAGATGCATTATCATTACATAATAAAGTATGCATTGTCTTTATGGAATAAATCACTTGTGAAACTTGATATATTGAACAAGACATTCCTGAAATGTAATCATTTCTATTTCTTTTTAAACCAGAATAATCTCTGAAAACATAATCAGCTGTACTATATCAAGCTGTATATATAAAGTCATTTTTTTTCTAAAAATCTTTTCTGACTGTGCTTTAAAATCTGTAGATGTTTGTAAATGCCTTATATCAGCTCAGGAAGTTTTATCCATTCTGTTTTCCCATATTTAAATATCTGTGCATTGAAATCTAAGAGGATATTCACACAAGTGTATGCATATGAAATAATGTAATATATTTTAATGGGAACACAAGATAGGGAAAGGGAAATTCTGTTAGGTGGAAAATCTGTGTACCAAAATACCTCTTCCTTTCTTCATAGTATTTTTATTTGATGTTTATGTGTTTTTTTTCCTTTTGCTGCTTAACAGCTGGGCTACACAAATGAAACATAGCTAAAAGGCCTATTTGGCTCCTGGTATTCAGGGTATGCCAAGAAGATGCCCCTGGGAGGCTACACTATTGCCTCCGGAGAATGTGGGGTGTGATAGTCTAGTGGTGTTTCTTACCACCTCAGCTGTGATCAGCTGGCTTTCACGATAGTGGAGAAAGCTGCTCTTTCTTGTATTCCCAGACCAGAAGAGCAATGCTGATAACGCCAATGCAGACAGAAGTCCTATTTATTCACCAGGCTAGCCAATCTTGCCTGTCCCAGTACGCATGTTACCAGAGGATGTGGCTTTAGTTTGTCTAATAGCATGCCATAGAGAAAGAAAAGACACCAAAGTCATTTTTCTACTTAAGATTATCAGACCTGTTCATATGGAAAGGCACTTCATCTGATATTTCTTGTCAGAATGAGACAGAAATATATTTCATTACTGAGGGAGAGAGGTGCACGATTAAATGCCATGATGAGATTTTAAACTGATGGCCGCTACTCTTGTCTTAGCATTGAAATATCTTCCAAAATGAAGTATGACAGGGAGAAAGAAATGAGCATCAAGCAACATTCAAGGCCTATCTACACCTGGATCTATGAGTCACATCGATGTGATCTGAAAAAATAAGTAGAAAAATTGGAGCCAAATGCAACACAAATTTGACATTGTGAGAAGAATATTGAGGCTAGTCAGTTGAGCTTGAAAATGAAACAAGCAATTTCCCAAAGATGCTGATTTTCTTTGTTTAATATAATGCAATATTTATCAAACTCTGTGTTCCAGGCCTGAAGTCAGGTGTTCCATAACACACACAGTCCCCGTGTGTTTCCTTCCCTGACCCCAGAGGGCTTTCAGCTACAGACCCAGCAGACACACAGGGAGAAACTGTCATATGATGGAATTTATGCTTTGTTAGAAATGTGGAGAAAGAGTTTTGCACTCAAGAGATGAACATACATTTATATAGTAATTTTGTAAGAGAAGAAGAAACCAGCGAAGGCTTCAGAATGGAATTCATTTCTGAAATGTTTCATCTGGAAACACGAGAGAAGACAAAGGCAAAGAGGAGTTAGGCTGGAATGCTGGTGAGCAGTTCTTGCAGGGAGCAGGTTTCATGGAGAAGTAGGAATGGCTCCAGGGAAGGCTATGCCAAGATTGGCAGGGGCTGGAAGGTGTAGATCTTTGAATATAAAATAGGAAGCTTGGGCTTTATTCTGTTAGGAATAGAAACCACAGAAACTTTTTTAGGAAAGGGAATAATACATTAAAGTCATCATTTTAGAAAGATAACTATGTAGATGGAACCCTGAATGGATAAAAGAAAATAAGAAGTAGTCAACATATTCCAAGATGGAAGGATGGTGGCTGAGCCAAGAAAAGGCCTGATGGAGGCTCTAACGAATTTGAGTATTACCAGGTCAATTCTAAAACCCACTGTGAAGGTGCTTGCCCGGAACCAGGCAGTGTGCACAGTCTTTGTCCACTTAATACTTTGTCTCCTCCACCAGGCTGTTGGCTCCTTCAGAGCAGACAGTGTCTAGTCTTCCTGTTGTGATGTTCTGACTACCTTACAAATTTCTGGATATACAGAGGATTTCATCAATGGTTCTTGAGTGATTTTTGTGAATGAAGTCATGAGCAGCTACATGTATTGGTTGTAAAGAAAGGTTTAATATTTTTGTATTAAACTCATCCCCTGAGTTTTGCAAGCTCCAGAGGAGCGACTCATTTCGTCCTACTCTGCCTCACTGTGTCTCTGCTCCACACTCTGGTGCCCAGTTCCTGCAATAGTGAGAAAGTTTCCACCAAAGATGAGGCCCCAGCACCTCCTACATCCCCCTCACCTGCCTAGTCCAGCAAGCCATTAGATTTCCCACCCACAGGGATGCCTTGTATTTTGTAATGTATTTCTGCATGTTGTCATATTTGATCCTATCAACTCTGTGTTGTTGACAGGATATTTTGGTTTTCTCTAAAGAACTTGGTTAAAAGATTTTTAGTAAGTGACAGTATGGTAACTCTAGTTCCTTTAAAGCTCCATAACTTTCCTATTGAGTAATTATAAATGTAGGGCTACTCCAGGGAATATCCTAGATTGAGCATCATGAAGCATGACTTCCACAACTAGCAAGTCAATGATAAGACAGAGGAAAGCAGGAATTGAACACTTTCTGCAAGAGGGACAACTCCCTCCATGAGTATAAATGGACCAATTTACTAGATTGTAGTTTGCACTTATTAATACACAAATGAGTCATTGATTAGATTCTGCACTGAAATTATTGTTCTCAAGGAAACAAGCCAAATAGTAGCACTGCATGTGAACAAATATCAAAGTAGTGTGTGTTCAAGAGGTAGCAGAATATCATGATTAAAAGCACAGAGTCTGAACCTATTGGGCTCATACAGTTTTGTTCCTACCATTTCCTGCCTCTCTGTTTCTGAATAAGTTACTTAACCTCTCTGGGCCTTAGTTCCTTCATCTGTTAAAAATAAAAATAGGAAATAAAAAATAGGACATATCACAAAAGCATAATTAGAGGATTAAGTAAGTTAACAAACTTATATAGTGCCAGCCACACAGTAGGCACTAGAAGAAATAAGATTAAAATATATATATATATATATTTAGTTTATAGTATATCTCTGAAAACATCAAAAGTGATAGAAAAAATATTGTCTTTTTCATGTCCTGCTCTCCAGGTTTGAAGTTTTTTAAAAATTTGTACAAAGAAGTTATGGAGAGGTCTCATTGACAGTTTTTATCCTGATGAAGAGGCTAAATGGTCTTATTTGCTTTCTCCTAATTGGGTAACTCTAATAAGCTTGGTCAGCTTTCCCTACCCACCCCCACTCCTGCTTTGTAGTAAAAGTTGAAAAGTTAAAAAAAAAAAAATCCTTTTCCCTTAACTGCTTTAACATTTAACAGTCACCGAGAGAAACTGTTCCATCGTGATGTCTTCCGAGTTAGTGGACTAGAACAAATTCAGCCCGTTTAATCGTATGGCATCAGGCAGCGCTGAAAATGCAATTTGTTGTGAAATTTGTTTTTGCATTTGCTATTAGAAGCCAAGTGTTCAGCTCTTTTGCAGCTCTCCACTGGACCTTATCAGGGAACACACGAGCTGGAGGGCATCTGTGGCACTGATCACTCAGAAGGAAACCCAACAGCTGTGTTTTTGACAGCTGGAGCAGGGCTGATGTCCATCAACAAATATTCTAGATACCTTGCTCTTCTCCTTAGTTAGCAGGGGGGCAGGCAATGCTCTGGTGGTTTGGAAATGAGATGTGTTTTGTGGTTACCATTTTCTTTGGGTGTAAGAGAGGAGGTGTTACACCCTGGAGTATGTTCTTGTTGATCTCTTGTTCTGCCAGACATTTGCCACCAATCGTAAGATAATATGAGGTGAGAAATAAAGGAAGATGAAGACCATCCAGGAAAGTACCAGCCCTTTACCAAACAAAATGCCAACAAAACGACACCTGTTCAAAAAAAAAAAATCAAAACCAAATAAAGGATGAGCTCTGCTTTAGAAAAGGAAAAAGAATCTGTTGAGTTTTTCCTGATGGTTTGTCTTATGTACATTTTATTCTAGAGGTATGCTGTGGGGGGGAGAACCATCAGCTCTCCTTTATTGTCTTCTGGCCTTGCTCTTCACTTACATCTCTTGTTTGGCTTGACTGTGGCCTTATGATTCAGGAACACCAGGGACACTCCATCTGAAGTTAAATGTGCCTTTTTAGCATGATGTTTCAGTGTATTTGAATGTGAAGGTACTAAAATATATACCTTTAGGACATTGTTTGTAATAAATGCACTGAATTCCTGAATCATGTGAACTTGACCAACAATGTTCTCTTATACAAAAGAAAGGAAAACAGGGGCATTTGGTTTTTCAAGTGTGACTTTAAATAATTTTATGTATAATTAGTATGTAATGCATTTGATTTAGCACAGAACTTCCACATAACCAAAACTATGCACAATAACAGGGAAACCCTGTTTTGTGTTAACTTTTGTCCACATCTGTGCATCAAAATGGAGGAATTTTTCCTGTTGCTTTAAAACCACTAGGCTTCTCAAAGTCCTCCCAAAACATCTCTTAGTTAATCACATTTTAAAGTATTTACCCCTCTCAGCTAATGAGTTCAGCTAACAGAGAAGTGGAGCTAATCCTCTGTAATAAGATCTCTAAAGAAACCACTAAGTACAGTAGTTTTGTTAAACCTCCTGAGAAAGTGCATTTTAGAACTTCAACAGGCTACTTTGTGACTTTATGTGCATTATTTCATCTTCATCGAATAAGTAATATTCTTATAATAGTTTTAGAATTTTAATCAGCTTTATACCCTCAACCTGACCTAAAATGATGGTTTGCAGTCACAGAAGTTGGGGCTATGGAAACTTACAGACATCTAGTTCTGCCCAGATTTGACAGGTGACTAACCAAATTCAAACAAGGTGAGGTGACGTAAGTCACATGATGGAGAAGGGTCAGATCCAACCCTAACTCCAGCATTCTTTTCACTACACACTCTGAAGCAGAAACTATGTCAGGAGGTAATGGTTGAGATGTGTCACAGAGGAGTTGACACCCCAACTGTTTTCTCAGTAGGATTGATGTGGAGTCCAATGACTCTCATACCTATATCAGTTCCTTAAGTGATAGTCAAGTTGTGCTCGTGAAATCTGTTACAGCCCTTGGCCGTATATGCAAAACACTTCTGTCTCAACATGCCGAATTTCTTGCTTCTTCTTACATTTTTCTCCCAACTTTCTATTGATTGGATATGTAGGGTATTTTAAAATGGAATAAGTGAGCATTTAAACAAGTTAATTTGCTTTGCTGTTCAATTGATTTGGCCCAAGTACTTTTGCAGGAAAATACCATCAATAACATTAAAAATCACAAATTGTAAACAGACAGACTAAACCATGAGGCAACAATAGGAATGTAAAAAAAGTGGCTGGAAGGAACGATGAACTTGCATAAAATAGCTGTTCCAGGCTAGAGGGAGTCACAAAGAGACCTGGGGTGCCAGGGGACATTTGATTTGTATTAGTGATGCTGCTATTATTTTCCTTAGTCTTATGGCAATGATTTTATGAGTCTTTAACTTTACATGTTTTCCTTCTACACATGGTCTCATAGGATTTTTTAAACAATAAGAACATTGCTAAGAACATGGAATTCACCAAAGACTTGATAGGTATCACCTAAGTGCAAACATCTTCGTCACTCTTAATGATGGTTATTGTCCTTATAAGTTTAAATCAGCAGAATATTTATTTTCCAGATTGAATCCAACTTTAGTGATGTTATTTTTATAAAGAATCAGACTTGGCTAGTATATTCAAGAAATATAAATGTTTACTTTTTAAAGTTAATGCATCATTAACCTTGGGAGGTAATATAGGACACTAAAAAGAGTTCAGGTATTGAAGCTTTATAGAGATGGCTTCAAATCCTGGCTGGTGGCAATACTGAAATAGCTACAGGCCCTAGGGTAAGTTTATTTAACTCTCTCAGAGTAAGATTCTTTAATTTCAAAATGCAAAAATTAATACCTGCTTCTTAGGATAATCATGGGAATTAAATGAGATAATATATGCAAAGAAGCAGTTACTTTGACAAAGTAACTACCACATAGTTTTTGGTTATTCTTGTATAAAACATCTTACTAGCAATTGTTCATTAAGAGTGTAAAAAAACATACGCAAAGCATGCTTTGTGTACAAAGCATACCTCTAATCCCAGGAAATCAGGTAGCTGAAGCAGAAATATTACAAGTTCAGGGCTAGCATAGGCAATGTCAAAAATTTTTTTAAAAAAAAATTAAAGAGGAGGGGCTGGGGATGTGGCTCTAGTGGTAGCGCGCTTCCTTGGCATGCGTGAGGCCCCGGTTCGATCCTCAGCACCACATACAAATAAAGTTGTTATGTCCGCCAAAAAATAAAAAATAAAAAAATAAATAAATATTAAAAATTCTCTCTCTCTCTCTATCGCTCTCTCTCACTCTCTCTTAAAAAAAAAAAAATTAAAGGGGAGGCGATTTGGAATGTGACCCAGTGGTAAAACATCCCTGGATTCAAATATTAGTACCAAAATATAGAAAAAGAATGTTAAGTCTTAAGGCTCTTTGGTACCTACTAAATATTCTGTACCTTAAAGGACATATAATTCAACTGCTTGATATCACTGATGAGGAGATTTAGGAGTCAAGAGTGTAAATGATTTGTTAGCATGTGTCTGCATATGTGTATAAGGAGGAGAGGGAGGATGGGAGGGGAGGAGAGAGAAGGGAATAAAAGAAAGAAGGAAGGAAAACAACCACAAATGCTAATATTTACATTGTGTTCAAAATATGCCAAATACTCTTCTAAGTGGTTTACTTGTATTAACTCCTACATTCCAATGAGATACACAGGAGAGAAGTATTGTTATCCTCTTTAAAGATAAGAAAATCGAGGTTTTAAAAAGGCCAGGTAATAGAGCTAAAGTCTTAGAGCTAATAAATAACATAGCCAGGTTGAACTGAGATGAGCTTTAGAGTTTATGTGAGTAAATAATGGGCAATGCAGCCATTTATAAATAAATGGAGACAAAGGTGGGTCTGTCTATGGATTACTTATGAGTGATACAGAAAGCACTAGAATTTACTCAAACACAAACACACATCCACATTCACACATAAGTCTTGCAGGGTATCTCTAAGAATTAAAAAATAGTATGCTTTAAACAACTATTAACATGGAATTATGTTTATATTTTTTCTCCAGCTCAAAATAAGAAAACTAAGAACCTCGAGAAAATAATAAATAGTAGGAAAATAGATCCTATAAGAAGCAATAAAAGTCTGATTCTACTGAACAGAAAAGAAAAAGAAACAAAATTACCCACCTGTGCACATTAAAACCAAAGATTTGTGCAGAAAACAAAAATAGTAAGGTTAGAAAAAAATAGCTGTTTTATTTTCCAAAGAAAGAAAGAGTGGGTACAGCAAATACCCCCAAAGCTGAAAATACTTCCCAAGAAAAGGAACAATCACTCCTCTAATATGTAGCAAATCGTTTGTACCTAAGAAATAGTCCAAGTTCATACTAATAAATTCTAGAAACATTTGGCAGAAATTCTCAAGCAAAAATAATAATAATAATAATAATAAGTAAGAGATGTTTTAAACACTATTCCAGAAGGAGGCAACAAGAGCAAAAGTGGGACTACTGTATTATAAAGCTCAAAAGTTATACCTCTCCAGAAAATAAGAGTGAGCATTGAAATGAATTAGTTATATAAATATGTCAAGGTACATTAAGAAATTATCAACTCCAAAATATTTGAAATGGATGAATCAATTACAAAATAAAATATAGAAAACACGTTGGTTCTCAGGCTGGGGTTGTGGTTCAGTGGTAGAGCACTTGCCTTATATGTGTGAGGCACTGGTTTCTGTTCTCAGCACCACATAAAAAAATGAATAAATAAAATAAAGGTATTGTGTCCATCTGCAACTTAAAAAAAATTTTTAAAAAAAGAAAGAAAATACATTGGTTCTCAATTCTATATATGAATCAGATTCACCTGGGATATTTTTTAAACACCCAATTCCTGAAAAGCAGATTTGTTTTGTTGGGATTTTTCATATATTATCAGGAGACAATTCTTCATGTGTATCTTATATTTCTGCATGTCTTGTGAGCAGGGGAACTGGCTCTCTTTTCTATACTATCTTTTTAAGGCTGTAGGCAACCTTAGAAGATAGAAATCATTTGTCCCTCTGGAACAAAAGGCAAGTTTGTTCATTCTCTAGTATAATAATAAAAATATCTTCCCCTGAGGAAAAGTTTAGATAGGCTACTTATAAAAAAAAATTGTGTTCCCTAACCTTAGAAGACAAGTCATAACCTGAGCCATTTTGCATTACCCATGGAATTTGATGGTCAAAATAAACCAATGCATATATTCTAAAGTCTATGCTGCCTGCTGTGCTGGGAGTAACATAGTCTTTGTATCTGAATCAGGAATCTTCTGTCTCCTTTCTATATCCATGGTAAGCTAACTGATTAGTTGTAACAGGGTAAAATTTCAAACATGGTATACTTTTCACTTTTTGCTATTGAAAAATTTAAACCTCTGTGAAAGTCAACAGAATACTGCAATAAATCCCCTCTGACAGCATCACCCACTTCAACAATAATCACCACATGAACAGTCTTGTTTTATATATAGCCCTCTCTCATTCTCATCTATCCCCTATTATTTTTAAGCAAATTCCAAACATTTCATTTGATATACAAATATTTTAGTGGATAATTCTAAAATTTAAAAATCTATCACAATACTATTAACATACCTAAAATTAAATAGCAATTATTCTTTCATAAAACCAAATAACCAGTCCTATATCTAATTTCTAATTATCTCATAAATGTTTTTTTAAAAAATTGTTTCTGAATTCGGATGAAGTCCAGACTGAGATTGATTGATGTGTCCCTTTTCTCATCTTTATGATCTGCCTATAATTTTTCTTTTTTTATATATCCTTTGTAATTTTTTATTTTTTGAAGAAACACAGTTGCTTGCCTACAGTCTGGATTTTGCCAGTTGCTTTCTAATTGAGTCCTTTGAGGTGTATTTTAATCCTCCCTGTTTTTCGTAAATTGCTAATTTCAAATACAGACTTAACCAGATTCAAATTATTTTCTTTCTCTTCAAACTACATCATAGATACAGATATTCTTTCATCGAGAATTATATTGCCAATGGGTTTCTCTCCTTTTTGTAATTTGGGGCCTTTTACTTTTTTCTTTGCAAGGTTGGGGATTGAGCCCAGGTAGGCAAATGCTCTACCACTGAGCTACATCTCTAGCTCCTGTGGTTTGGGGCCATTAATGCATAATTTCTAGATCTATTATTTCATCAAGATGTATAAAGTAATAGTATTTCAATGTTACCATTTCTTCTTCATTTAATTCCTGTAATAGTTCTGTGTACAGAAACTTTTTCTCAATGGTAATTGGTTCATATAAGAAAGATGGGATAAATGATAATATGTTCCCTATATTTTCCAGTATCCAGAATAATTTCAGGGATCATTAGATTTAATTTACTTTCATAATTGTGTGAAATATTTACATCATTCCCAAGTAAAACCTATAAGCCACCAAATAAAGTGCAGATCAAATATTTATCCTATCTGATCTACAGGTATTCAAGTGTAAAAAAAAAATCTGATCTTCTACTTTTCTACACCATACCCTATTTTCCTCTATAAATACTTTATAAAATTTGAATTATTGTTGGGACTCTGATTTTTTAATATAAGAAAATACATATAGTCAAACAAAATTCTTTCTTCATGAATAATGGCATACTATGTACTTGTCTCCTCTTTGCCCTTTTTACTAAAAAATGTATCATAAATATTGCTCCATAAAAGTCTTTAGAGATAGTCCTCATCACTTATCACAGTTACATGATTCTCTATTGGATGGATGCACCATAATTTATTGAACCAATTTTCTATTGATGGACATTTCAGTTGCTTCAAATTGTTATCTCTTACAAATATTCTTACACTGAACAGATTTTTGCATGTATTACTAGGGATATATTTTATCAGTATATTTTTAGACTGATTTCTGAAATTGGTATTTTTTAGTCAAGTTGCAAGTTGCATACATAGTTGCAAATTGTCCTCTGTAGTAGTTGTGCCATTTTGCTTAACTACCAACAATATAGCACATTTCTTCAGAGTTGGTCTTCGCAAAACTCCCCCAAAATAATTGTCCATCTAACAGCTTCAGTTTGCATTTTTCCTTACCATGTTGAGCATCTTTGTGTATGGTAAAGAACCTTTGCGTTTCTTTTGTCTGTGAATTGTTCATTATTCTAATCCATTTTATTCCATAAGAAGGTTGATTTCTCCCCTAAACTAAGAAGTTTTTTTTATATTTTAAGAAAATGCAATCTATATACTGGAATCTCTCAGATTAATACCCTTAAGCCTGACTTCTATGTGTAACTCAAAAATACTTGCAGCTCTCTACTTCACAAGTCCATGTGGGTGTCCATCAGGTATCTAGGACTGAACAACTTCAGAGAGGAGCTACTGATTTTTCACCACACACTACTCTTCCCCTTCTTCTCCCAACTCACTAACAGCCCTCCCTGCCCCCATTACTCCAGGCTTTTCAGACAAAAAAAGCTTAAGAATTATTCTTGGCTCTTCTTTTTTCAGAGATCCCCTTGACTCCATCAGCAACTCCTACTGGTTCTACTTTCAAAATACATCCAGAATTTTTTACTTCTTTTCAGATCCATTATTCGACTTCTGATATGAGTTATTATCATCTCTCACTTGGATTATTAATTTAGCCTCCTAAATTGGTCTTTCTTGCTCACCTCCCCCAACTCATTCCCCACTATAGCCTTCAAATAGTAGCCACTGTATTCTTTTAAAAACAGGATAGCTGAGCTCTGGGGCACATACCTGTAATCCCAGTGGCTCAGGAGGCCAAGGCAGGAGGATTGCAAGTTCAAAGCCAGTCTCAGCAACTAAGCAAGACATTGTCTCTAAATTAAAAAAAAAAAAAAAAAAAGGTGAGGGGCTGAGGATGTGGCTCAGTGGTTGAGTACCCCTGGGTTCAATCCTCAGTACCAAAAACAACAACAACAACAATAAAACCATCAGTATAGATCACCTCAGACCTCTGCATGCAATTCTCTAATGCTTCCCCTTTTATAAAATGTCACCCTTCAATGGCCTATAAAACTGTGTGTCATCTCCCACTACCCCTAGCTTCCACTTTCCTTTGCTCTCACTCAGCTCCAACACCAGTAAGCTCATTATTCTTTGAACAAACTCATCTTGTTTTAGCTACAAGGCTTCTAATTTGCCAACACCTATATTTGGAAGACATCTTAGATGTCTTCATGGTTCACCCCTTCATGTTATTCTAATCTGTGCTTATTGTGTGTGTGTGTGTGTGTGTGTGTGTGTGTGTGTGTGTGTGATTACATCATTAAGCCTTCCCTGAAAGCGCAAGATAAAATAACAAACCCTCCTCTGCTTCATTCCCCACTTCACTTTATCATGCCTTCCCTTCCAGGCACTTGTAACCAACTGACATAGAAATTGTTGAATGTGTTGGGAGTTTGCTTCCCATACCAGAGTATGGCCATGAGAGTGTGGACTTTATTTAGTTCCCAGTTTTTTATGCACTTTTAGAGCAGTGCCTGGTATACAGTAGGTACTCTTAAGTTTGGATAAGTGAGTGAATGAGTAAATGAATGAATGAATATATAGTTATATTGTATTGACTTGGCAATTACAGACAGAAATACCTGTGAACCAGTGTAATGATAAAAACTAAAGACTACAAAAAAGATAGAATAATGTATTCTTAGTGTTTGGAAAACTTCAGTCCATGTCACCTGGATAATGTAAAGAAAACAAAACATTTTAATGGTGTTCTGTTTTTCCAGTTTCTGTGAAACAATGTTTTATTGCAGAATCTGAATTTTGGGTCAGTTTCATTATTAATGTTGTTATTATTTAGCAATAACTGAGCTTGAATCCTTTGCAATACATTGCCACATATTTAGAATTAGATACATATAATCAGGGTCCCACCCATCAAGAATATGAAATGGAGGACAATGCAGTTCAGTGTGACTGGTGAAATATATATTTTGTATTTTTTTACAGAATTATGTGATCACATGACAGATATTAGTTTGTGTTGTCTAGATTAAACATGTTTACTTAACGTTCCAACATGAATACAAAACTTGATTGGAATTCATTTGGAAACAACAAGGATTCTTTCTACCTGCTGTTTCTTAGTTAGAAGAAGATTCAAATTTAATTCAAGAGATATTCTTTTTACTTTAATAAGCATTTGTAATTTCACTGGTTCTAATTTACTGTAAGCAAAGCATCAGATTAGCAATGTGTTTAATATGAGTTATTAAGTTCCCATTAGACAAAATTACCACCCCTAGAGATCTGCAAAGCTACTCTGAATTAATTTGCATTCTTCAGTAGCCATACACTTCACCTTTTCTTAAATGACAGATATTTTAGGATGTATATTTAACAAATTCTTCCCAAAACAATAAGACATCCCAGGAATTCTGAAATTCCTAGGTCTTATGTTGTTTGCAATAATGATAATAAATTGAAACCTTTAGAAATGATTTTTAAAGGTTTATTTTGTTTGATATATATACATAAATATGCATATCATATAATATTCATATACATGCACACATACATCTATATACACACATACATGTAATATATACATACAAATGCACATAATTTCTGAATAGCCCAAGTCAAAATTGTCTTTTACTAAACCACACCAGAGCAGAATCTTTATTGATTTTCTAATTGCATTTAACAAGGCCATCAATTTGAAATGAGCTTCTAATTGATTGCTTTAATATTTGGTTTTAAATATCTTACGTAAACATGTGCAATCTACATAGTTGATCTGTGAATCTTACAAAAATCGAGACCAAAATATATAGGGTTTCCCTACTTTATAACTGGAAGCAAGAAGCTTGTGGATATTGCCTGTACAATCTGATACCACAGTAATGCTAAAAGACTGAATGTTTTTTCAGTGTCTATAATCTAGGCTTTGTTCAAACATGAATGAATTAGCTGGTTTGGTCTTCTTACTAGTAGATTAATATCATCATTTAATTTATGAACTTTATTTTGTTGGTGATAATTAAGAAAACTCCAAAGAGAGCAAAATTTAATAACTGTATATGAAGAGATATTTTTGCACTGAAAAATGTGGTTACTGAAGGCATCAGACATATTAACCAATGAAAGAAGGCCTGTGCATATTTAATAACCACATTTCAGCAAAGCAGCTTTACCAACTCAATTCCCCAAAGCTAAAGAGGGTATCAGGCTGGATTAGAAATCAGAAGTCCCTATTCTTGAACTCACATGATGAACTCACATCTGTTCCCTGGTGAACAGCATTAATTTTAGTGGTAATGCAACCAGTATTAGTCTGAGTTGACCCAGAAACGCACTGGATCACTCAGGGCAAAATTCTCAGTGTTCCAAATTTAATCTGATCCCCAAATCAGAGACATATCGTCTCCATCTTTATCCAAACGGCAAAAACTAAGAGTACAGAGAGCAGAAAAAGCCAGGTTCTGTTGCTTTATTTTCTTCTTCTAATCCTTCTTGTACTCTGCATCCAAATTAATCTTTCAAAATCCCATCTCTGAAACAGACATCTTTCTACATAAAATTTTTAATATTTTCAAAGATCCCCACTTAAAGTTTGTTTGTTTAAATTCATAAAAGTATCTGCTTGCTGCAACAGAAACTGCAAACACATGTAAAGAAGAAAGTGAAAATGATCTCTAATCCAATGTTTTGTTTTGCTTTGTTCTGAATATACACATGTCAGAGATGAAGAGAATGGATTAAAAAGAGAAAAATTTGTGAGTAGAAAAAAAAATAGGAAATTTTTTGTAGGATCCCAGGAAAGATGCAATCAGATCCTGAAATGTAGCAATGGGGTGAAAGAGATGACAATGGTACTTAGGGGACTGAGTTAATGAATGACGGAGGGAAAGGAAGAAATGATTCTAAGTTTTCTAATTTGAGAGAATTGATAGATGATAATGTATAAATTAGATCATGAGATTCTATGGGTATAACTCTTCCTGCACTGAAAGTCAAAAATCTGTGTTCTTATCTCTTATAGTATTTCAACATGCTTTGTTTCCCTTTATGTCTATTAGCTTTATAGTCTAAAAACTCCTTAAGAGTAAAGATCAAACCTCACTATGGTCTTTTTGCTATGCTCCACAACTTCCAGTTTTATGCTTTCACAGTTAATGCAGAGTAAACATTTGGTTACAATTATTAAAATGATTTACCAACTATTATCTCCTTAAAGTTAGTCACCCATCTATATATTGAATTAATAAGAATTCTTTTGCCTACTGTTTTATAAATGATAGAACATTATTTTCTCCTTTGAAATGCATCGCAAATTTTATAGAACCCTTGTTAATTCTTTTTACACAAAAAAGTATATTTTAAAATATATCATTTAGAGAAGTTCAATGTTTGGGTGCGATCATTATCCTATAGTAGAAAATCAATGCTTTTTTAAATCAGAAAGTCTGCAATTTTATACTCTATATTTATTCACCCTATTGAATTTTCTATCCTATTAAAGACATACTAGCTAATATTTACATTGGTCTTAAGAAGACTGATCAAAATAAACTTGTGATCAACAGAACTTTGCTGCACTCACTTTTACTGAATACATGTTGTTTAAACAAACATGCCACGATTTTCTTCAATTTAAGAAAAATAAGAAAGATCTTGCCACTCAAATGCAAACACGGGAGTTTGTTTATATTTCCTCTCTTCCTATTTCCTTCCAGTTAAGTAAGCACTGCTTCTTAATGCTTTCTTTTTTCAATACTTATTTTAGTTTTCTTGCTCTTGACATGTGTGTGGTAGACACTGGCAATTTTATATGTTGTTTATAGAAAAGAGAAAAATACTTTTCTGAAGGTATCACTGTTTGTAGTGAAATAAGCCACTTTTCATGATAAGAATTCCCCTATATTTATTCAGAGGTGTCCATTCTTTTCCCTTATGACTCGATAATCGTCCTGCTATTCTAACCCTTCAGTGAAACCGTGTTTGGAACACAATTTGAGATATTTGCAGCATACGCTCTTCTTCACATGAGAAGAGATTAGCTTTTTAATAATAGCTTCTTTTGAATTAGGAAAGGATTTCTACAATAGAGAGGAAAACCACATGGGGAAATGTAATCAATGATGGTATTGTGTAGGTTTTAATAATTTCTTTGTTCCAAAGGTTTTTGCATTTTGGGGTTGGCAGGATAAAGAAGTTACCCCCACTATCCAGCGAGTATTTTATTCATTGCAAAAGCATTGGTGATTACCCAGGGTATTTCTTGATACCTTTTAAAGAATCCATTTTTAGCACATCTCTGCCAACCAGGGAATCTTCTATAATGTTTTACAATTCTTCACTGAGTGGCCTAATGAAAAAAATTCATGAAATCTGCCACTAAACAGCACTAGTTGGAATCCTGAATTACTTTAAGCAAATTGCTTCATTCTCTGTGCTTTGAGCCCCTCGTCTGTAAAGTGAGGGGTTTTCAGGGTGAAATAAGATTACATATATAAAATATCAACATTTTGCCTGTAAATGTACTCAACAGGTATAAACTGTGATTCAGAGAAGGAGAAGAAATTTCCTGAAGCATTCACTGTGGAAATGTAAGGAGATGCTGCAAATAAAATGGATCCTTCTCCTATTGGACTGTGTTAGAGATGTTTTATCTTGTGTTAACAAAAAGTTCATAAGCCAGCAAGACTTCCAGTGTGGGATATTAGGGTTCCCACTTAAGTTTTCCATGATTCGTTCCCTCCCTCCTCCTCTTCATGTTGTATTTTTTTGGCCAAGTGCCCTTTCTCACAGTCTTAAGATACTAACCAGAAGAACTAAAGACTCATTTTGTTGCTCATGAACAGTGGGATCAAAACTGTCCCTTATTCATGGCCTAATGAGCCTGTCTCTTTGGTCTGACTAATGATAGAATATTATTTTTTTCCTTTGAAATGCATTGCAAATTTTATAGAACCCTTGTTAATTCTTTTCACAAAAATATATATTTTAAAATATATCTCTTAGAGAAGTTCAATGTTATGCCCATCCCTGGTCCAATAACAACCTGTGTATATAAACAGGTATTTCCAGTTTTCAATCATAAACTAGATTCAAACTTGCTAGGAAGCAGAAGACCTACATCAGAATGGCATATATAGATAAAAATATTAATACTTTGTTATATTAATATTAAATTGGTTTCATTTTTTTAAAAAATCATTTTGGGGAACTTAAGTTAAATTTTAATTTATTTTACCTTTCTTTAAGGAGTTGGATTTGTATATTTTAAAAGTTCTGTGACTGGTTTTGACATACTTCTGAATTTTTTCAATGCTCTTTAGCCCATTTATACTAACTTATAGAAACATGGTAATGTGTGGCTAAAACTTTCTTTAGGTTTAAATTGACCTGGATATTCATTATAGTATTCATCAATTCTGGCCATTTGTATTTTGATTTGGTCTTGTCTTCATTCCTCTAATTAATGCTTTATAGCAGCCAAAGGCTGCAGGTAAATTCCACAAGCAAAGTTTGTGTTTTGTAGCCTTTGAATTTTCTGGGTAGGGAGACATAGGTATTTAAGATGGCAATTGTGTTTGTGATTTTACTTACATTAACTAAGGGGTATTTTTCATAACAGGGCTTTATACTAGAATCCTGAGTAAAGAAATGTCCTTTAAAGTCTTACATGTTTTTTACAACCAGTTCTATCACAGCATAATACATACACAGCTTACCTAAAAAAAAAAAAAAATCAAAACTTAAGTTTTACATACATTGCACAGTATTCCAGGTATAGCTGCCAATCATTTCCTGCTTTTTCTGTTCTTACCTAGAGGAAAAATACTGCATCTCCCTGTGCACTCATTATCAGGGAAGTCTTTCAGGTCTTAACTATCTTTCAAACTAAGCCTTGTACATTATACTTGACCTATTGCCCACAAATCTTTGGTGTTCCATAAATTATTAATCATAAATTATACCTCCTTCCACAGTTGGGAAATCCTCTTTAAAAAAAATAAAACAAAAATTTATGATAAATCTAGAAGCCAGAGGCCTGACTGGAGAATCAAAGGCAGACTTCCTATAATGGAGGAGACATAAGATCCAATTGAGATGTTCCATCAATTTACCTCCACTTATTTGAAGCTATATGATGTCCAGTTGTTTTTTCTAAGGAAAATCTCAGATATTTTCCAGTAAGATAAGAAACTGATTGTGGACATCCTTATCTCAACAGAACCTTAAGGTATCTGTCCAGTTTATTTTTATTTTAGAACATGTGAGAATTTGAAACCAGGTTAAAACTAACTCCATATATTTGCATTTGTGCTGATGTCTTTTGGGAACTCTGTCCCATTGAAATGCAAAATCTTTGACATCCAAAATCTTTGTCATCCACTGACACTACCTATGGAGAAGAAATTAACTGAAATTCTCAAGTCTGATAATTAAAAAAATAAAATAAAATGGTGTGCTTCCATATCCTATGTATCCACCAAGCAGCTTTGTCTATCTTAAAAGATGTTTAAATTTTAAATGTTTCCATATTGAGTGAGGAATAGAAGAACAACAAAAGAAAAAAATAATTTAAACCCATTTGACAGAGGACTACAAAACTGCCCACATGGGGGCTAATTTGCAGTGAAATGTTAAGTGGGGACTAAGAAGAATTAACAAAATTTGTGTTTTAGGTTTGCTTTAATTTTATGGTGTTGTGTTTTTAACCCAGTTAATTGCATGTGTGCATTTATAACCTAAAACTCTCCCAGTGGAAACTATGGAAGAGTGAAGAAACACAAAGCCACAGAGCTCAGTGAAATTAAAATAATAACTGATCTCAACCAGATAAAAGGAAAACAAGACTAAAATATAAAACATCTTATTACTAAAAATATAAGTAAACCTAATTGCACATTTTCACTCCTTTGTGCAAAGTCAGAAATTCCTACTAATCACCCTGTGTTTTTCCACTATGCAACACCTAGTTGAATTTTTTTCCCCCTTAATTTAGCTCTATCCAGGTCCTGAGAGACTGTAGTATGAGAAAGATTGAAGCAATTCCTTGCTTGCTCTCTGACAGAGTGGTAAACTCACTTTTTTTTCCCCTAAAGTTTCCCTAGGCTGGAGCTATGAAAAGAAGAAAGATAAAAAGTGCAGAAAGGGGGAATTACTCATTCAAAAACCATTTACTGAGTATCTGAAATATGCAAGGGGTGGTGACAGGAAGAGAAAGCCAGAGTAAACTGAAAAATTAGTTCAGCAGAAAAGAAAAATAGTGACATGCAGAGACAATAGACAGCATGTGGCTAGGAGTATCATTGCACTCCAGCCAAGGACCACCAGTAGTTGAATTTGGGTTTATTGCAAGTTGCAGCACTGGAGAACATACACAATGGGGAAGTGTGGGGATCTCAGTGAGATGGTGGTAAGAGTAATAACGAATCTGGAGTTGTGTTAAGTGATTTTAATAAAAGTATAAAACATGGCTTTGCCTTGAACTAGATTCTGCCAGGAAATAGTGTTATGATTATACAGTTAAGGACTGTAATCTTATCTAGGAGGAAAAACAGTGGGCTTAAAACTGTTGCCAGTAAAGAGCAATTAATTGCTAATATTGGCTGAGATGGGAGATGTTAGGTCACTTTTCAGTTTTGACAATGCTGTGTTTTTTTTTTCTCTATTTTCATACATCATTATGGAGTGATTATTTTTTCCAAGATCCTATGTGATCAACAATTGGCCTTGCCTGATGTTGATGTCCTATGAAATTGTTTATGTTCAACAAAGAAATACTTAGACCTGGTTGTAAGGAGCAAGCTGCTGGTACCAAGACCTTCCTAATAGTTGATTCCTGGATTGCAGGTGATGCTTTATCTTTCTTTAGGTTGGGGCACAAAAAGATCAGGGTAAGAAAAACACAAAGAAAAATAAGAGTTATTTATTATACACACAACATATGTCAGAAACTATGCCAAATGTTTTATGTGAACAATTTCACTTAATATTCATAACAGCCCTGTGAATTAAGAACTATTTTAGTATACATGTTATCAGCAAGGAAAACAGGGTTTAGAAAAATTATTTATTTAAAATAATATAAGCTGTCAAAAGAAGACTATGGATTAGAAACCTAGACCTGTCTGACTTTAAAGCAAGTATTTAATCAGTTCTTATAAAAGAAGGTAACTATTAGCAAAAAAAATGGTGCTTTAAGAGATGAGCTTTTCCATTAAATTATAAGGTACATAAGGACAGAGATGTTGTATTGTTCATTTCTGAATTTTTCAAGATTTATGACATTTGTAATTAATCATGATGAAACTATAACTAACCTATATCTCTCTTTACAACAACATCTCTCTGGTAATTCTACTCTTTCTTGATGCCTTTAGTTCTTTCAATTCCTTTAAGCAATGTAAATAGTTTATCGTACATGAATACACTTTAAAATCATCTTTATGTACACATGTTTTTGCAACTAAGGAAAGTTCATGGCTAAAGAAAATTTCTAATATCTGTCTAAAATCAGTGATACCCTAGCCTTTTTGAAAGGCAATAAGAGCTCAATTCAGATGAAGGGTTGCAAGTTATATGATAAATTAAGGACAAAAAGAAAAACATTTTATTTGAAAAAGGCCAAGATCTCAAAAGTTGAGGGTCATATCAGCACACTGAGAATAATACTAAAATAGATACCAGCATTGTTCTTATGTAATTCTCAAGAAACGTGCCTTTTTGGGCTGGGGATGTGGCTCAAGCGGTAGCGCGCTCGAATGCGTGCGGCCTCAGCACCACATACAAAGATGTTGTGTCCACCGAAAACTAAAAAATAAATATTAAAAAGAAATTCTCTCTCTCTCTCTCTCTCTCTCTCTCTCTCAAAAAGAAAAAGAAAAAAAGAAATGTGCCTTTCCATTGGCTCTCCAGGAAACCAACCATTGGCCTACAAGAGACCAAACTAGATATTTTATCAATAACAAACACTGAGTTCCTATCACCCAAAGCAATTCCCATCTTTCAAAAGACTAGCTCTGATTCCAGAAATCAGAAAGTTCTGATTCATTTGGCAAATACAGATTTTAAACTAAACATTCTTTGTGAATTATTTGAATGGCATTGTGAAATTGAGCATCAGAGCAAGTTACCTTTCTTTATCCCAGATTTGTGCTAAGGTTTCCATAACTCTGAATGTCACCATGTCAGTCTTATGGTATGTTGTTTCTTTTTAAAATGCTAAATCGATGTACATAATATGTATATATCAACACATACATATATAAATTATTTTATACTGTTGTTATGATACATAGGGTTCATAAGGTTGACTTGATCCTTGGTAATATTATTCAACTCTTTCAGTTAGTAGATTAAGGAAACTAAAACAAAAATCTCACTGATTTATTAACGATACAAATTTTATAAGTTACAAGACCCCTCTTAGAACACAAGGGTCTAGATGTTTAGTAAAGAATTTTGTTCCCTATTTCCTTTCAGTAATAGACTTCCCCACTATGGCTCTAGATCCCAGACCCCTGCTTTACTAAGTGAACTTCAATCCATCTAGGTCAATTGATAGCCTCTCATTTCTTATTCATCTTTATACCTTCTTCACGAACAACATTTAAACATTTAGACAAATTTACAAAACCAGAAGAGATTGCATGTTATGTTTTTCTTCCTTTAAACTAGGCTTCAAATAGCATAATTATCATTTTCCTGTGTGGCTTTTCCTTCTGGATGTGATTTACAAAGATTGTATCTGACCTTGAATAAAGTAATATTCAAGACCTCCATCCATTACTGCAAATATCAGTCGTATTTATCAGTCCTTAGACTTTAATTTAGCATAATTTGACACCAAAATAATTCTTTGAAAAACACAAGCTGGTCACCCGTTATTATTTATTTACATCTAACTGAAAGTTTGTATATGGAATTTTATAGTCAGGTCATATGCCTTTAAATAGATAGGCAAAACAGAGGAATGGAACATTCTGTTGACAGGTAAATGTGAACCAATCTGCCTTCATTCAAAGGAAAATAATCAAGCTCCTTTCAAATAATATAAAATGCAAAATGATTGCGTGTTGGGGAGGAGGGGGCCTTATCAGCGTCTCTTCTGAGGGAAATGATTGCCACTTTCTAGCTGGAGGAGCATATGCTGTCCTTATCTTGTGACTTCTCTGCAGTCTCTGATATTTATTAAGTTGATTTTCTGTGGTTGCTCTTCTTCTCCTTCTTCCCAATTCCACTGTAAATTAGTTTCCCCAAATCTACATCTAGCCTTCATTTTCTTATCAGTTGTGGAAAAGGATGATTATTTCATTATTGGTTTTGAGCAGACTTTCAGATTAAGCAGAGCAGCTCTAGTTTCAGGCAGACATTTAATGGACTCTCTGTTTGTTTTATTTGTCTCATCATCTTAATCAAAGTCCCCTGAGACAGAGTATTTTGTAGTAACAAACAAGAGTAAAGTGAAATTATGAATTGTTGCTTCCACAGAAAAGGCAGTATTCATTAGGAATTCCTGGTGGGATTGAAATCATTTTAACTTCAAACACATGAAAACAATTATATTCACCTATGAAAAACCTTTTAATAACTAAAATGCCTGTCTTTGAAGTTTCTCAATAGCCTAGCACCTAAGCAATGTCCCTCTTGGGGCTTAAGCTTTACTGTATTGTACCAAGGTAGCTTGTACAAGATTTTTAGCTCCTGAGTTTACTTATCCATTTTTTTATAAGAACTGCATTCCTGCTTCTTCCCAAACACTGTAATTTTTTTCTTAGAGCTTTTTCATCTCTTCTAAATAAAAATTAACGTTAACTCTCTGATTCACTAGAAAACATTGTCCCGAATTCCTGATATTGAACAACTATTGTAAAACTGTAGGTGTCATGCCCTCATTTTCAGATTCAGATGATTCAAAATAGCCTGAAAGGTCCCATCTCACACTGCCTCTGCACTCCTTTGATCATATTTTGATAAATTTTTCAGAAGCAGAACTAGAATTGGGTTAGCTATTTAAGTGTAAGTCAGCTTATATTTGGGTGACTGAAAATAGTCTAATAAAAACCTATGTTTCTCCTTAATGGGCAAATCAAGTTTTCTGTTAACTGCAAAAAAATCAAAGAGATCCAAAATACCCAACTTCCCAGTACCCCAAATACTGATTACTATTATATGTTGTATATTTTACATTGAGAAATTCTTGCACACATCTCTATATCTTTAGGTAATTAACTTATGTGAGGAACTTCAGTATGAATTTGATTCTTATGTGACTTTAGGTTCATATATTTATTGCTAATAAAATGTAACTACATTATAATGCCCCAGTAAATAATTAAAATATTGATTTCTACTTTAGATAGAGTTATCATCAGGTATCTCTAACATAATGGTAAATGTACTTTCCCTATTGGTACAGTATACTTAGGAAAATATTCATGATTGTGTTAGTTATCTTTGCTACATAACAAACTTTCCAAAATATAGCAGCTTGAGTCCACAAACTCACAGTTTCTGTGGATCAAAAATGGAGGCGCCTCTGGCTCTAGATCTCTCACAAGACTACAATGAAGGTATCAGCCAGGCCTGGGGTCATTTCAAGGAGGAGGATCTACTTCCAATTTTATTCATATGTCTTTTGTCTGGTCTTAGCATATCCACGTCCAAGCTCATTCACATGATTGTTGATAAACCTTCATTATTCTCTGATATAAGCTAGAGAAATTAATCTCTTGTCATGTAGAACTTTCTGTAGAGCTACCCAACACATAGCAGTTGACTTTACCCAAACCAAAGGGTCCCAGTGAGAAAGAGAAAGGGCGAGCAAGGAAAAGCCACAGTCTTTTTATAATCTAAACTCATAAGCAGCCTCCCATCACTTTTGAAGCATTTTGTAACAATCAAGTCATTAGTTCCAATCCTCATTCAAGGGGAAGGAATCATGAATGCAGGAGATGGAAATCTATGGAATCTATTTTAGAAGCTGTCCACTCTAAGGTCACTAGGAGTTCGTGTTCCTTCCACATACAAAATAGGCTCACCATATTCCACAGTCCTCAAAGTCTCGTCCCCTTCAACTCAGAATAAGCTAGGATTTAAGACAGTAACAATGCAAAATCCTGGCAACTTAAACAACGTGTTTCTAATTCTCAGTCATATTGCATGTCCCTCATGGGTTGGTGGATTCTTTTTATGTTGTCCACCCTCAGGGAGTCTCCAACCTCACTGGTCCTGGAGGGAGGGAGAGTGAACTGATCACTGGTGATTATAGACTTCTATGCTTCTATGTGGGAGTGACGTGATGTGTTTCCTTTGCTCAAATCATGTGGCTACACTAGTTTCAAAAGAACAAAGAAGTTCACTGGTACATGTTTGTAGGGAAAAAAAAAAATAGAAACACCAGTGAGCAGCCCCAAAGACAAATGTAATATATAAA
Source organism: Ictidomys tridecemlineatus (assembly GCF_052094955.1). Taxonomy (NCBI): domain Eukaryota; kingdom Metazoa; phylum Chordata; class Mammalia; order Rodentia; family Sciuridae; genus Ictidomys; species Ictidomys tridecemlineatus. The sequence continues at coordinate 151,981,291 of NC_135480.1, read as the reverse complement.
TTCATATATTTTATCTAACTCAGTATATACCAAAATGATCATGAGCCAGATTTTTTTTTCAATTTATTATTATTTTAATTATACATATCAATGGGGTCATTGTGATAATTTAATACATGTAGACAGTATGTAATAAAAAATTAGGGTAATTAACACTTTAATCTCTTTAAACATCTTTTAAAAATTCTTGTTAACATGATAATTATACATATTTATGAGGTGTAGATCAAGCCAGGGTAATTAATATTTCCATTTACCTATTATAACTTTGTGTTTGGAGCTCTTGAGTTCCTCCGTTCTAGTTATTGATAAAATATATTATAGGTTATTGTGAACTATAGTCAACCCACTGTGTTGCAGAATACTAGAACCTATTACTTCTATCTGTATGTGTTTTAGTGCCCATTGTCCAACTTCCCTCTGTTCTCCTTCCTCCTCCTTTCCAGCCCCTAGTAATCACTATTCTATATTCAGATTGACTTTTCTTCTTATAGCATTCACATAGGAGAGAGAGCATGCAGTATTTGTCTCTCTTTGACTGACTTATTTCACTTAACATAATGTCCTCCAGTTCCATCTGTTTTTCAGTAAATGACAGGACCTCATTCTTTTTATGACTGAATAATATTCTGTTATGTATATATAACCCATTTCTTTATGCATTCATCCATTGATGAGCATTGAGCTTAATTCCATGTCTTGGCTTTGTAAATTGCACAGCAGAAAACATGGGTGTGCAGATGTCTCTTTGGTATGCTGATATCATTTCCTTTGCATATAGACCCAGAAGTGGGATATCTGGATTATATGGTAGATCTATTTTTAGTTTTTTAAGGAACATCAAAGCTGTTCTCCTTAGTAACTATTCTAATTTACATTCATACCAACAATGTATAAGAGTTCCCTTTTCTCTACATTCTCTCCACTGTTTGTCATTTTTCATCTTTTTTGATGAAAACTATTCTAAATGGGGTAAGATGAAATCTCATTTGTGGTTGTGATTTGCATTTCCCTGACAGCAGATGATGTCAAGCAGTTTATAACAAATTTGTTGGGAGGGCCAGATTTTGATTTGTTTATTTATTTCACAAATATTTACCATTTATTATCATATGCTAGATTCATGAAAAATGCTAAGGAATAAGAGTAGAAAAAGACAGTTCCCTTCACTGAGCGAAGAGATAAGATTAACAATTATAAAACAGAAGCCAGTATAAAATGTTAAGATTCAATAGAGGCATCTAACATAGACTGAAGGTGAGAAGGAATCAGAGAGGTTGTGTTGAAATTCATGATTTCTGATGTATTGAGGCAGACATGGAAGAAAAGGCCACTTTCCATCACATTATTATTGAAAGTGATGGAAAAGATATTCTTTAATAAAATGATTTTATGAATATTGCCATCAGGATCAAAATGCCTAGATTCTTCTATTTCTGCAATTTACTACAGTCTCCACCTTATCAAGTAACTAAACAGCTCTGCACATAGACTTCCTCACCTACAAAATGATATTTAATTAGATGTTGTCCAAGACCTCTTCCAACTATAAAATTCTGTGATTTTTCCCTGACTTTGTGGGTTATCTTTTCAAAAGGTCCCCTCCTATATGATAGTTATAAATACCTACTGTATAAAATGACCACTTAATACAACAGTTTAGTAAACACCTATGGGAAATCCCTCATATCTGAAAATGGCAAAGTTGTACTTCCTTGCCTTCTTAGACATGATGAATTCAAAGTTAATCACAAAATGATGTTGATAGATTCACATAGGCTGATATGAAATAGTTCTTCATGGCAAGCTTCTATTTTTGTGGCCTTAGCATCTTTAATCAACCACCCTGGGGTTTCTAATGATCTTCAGATGTAAAGTGACTCTTCCTATTTTAATGCGTTGGTTCTGCTTATTTGAAAACACTCTAGGGCACATACACAATTTTTTCTGCACTGAAATTCTGTGGCTAGATTGATCCGTACTCTCATCATTTCACAGAATAAAACACTTCTCATTAGATTCCCCAGTGCTCCATGGATCTTCCTTCTTTCCAGGAAAATTCATGTGCTCACCATTCATATCATTCTCCTGCTAGTCTTCTGGATCCTAGGTAGGAATCCTTTTTCTATACCAAGACTTCATTCCCTCTCTCCTCTTTCAGAAGTCTCACTTGACTTTCAAAGCAAATAACCTCTACCAATTACCGGCAACAGAATTATGCAACCTGAACACTCACATACTGCCGGGGAGTATAATTGCTACAAGCACTTTGGAAAATAGTTTGCCATTATACATTGAAGCCAAACATATGCATTCCAGATGATCCAGCAATTCTACTCCTTACTATGTACAACATTTGTACCAAGAAATATCTATAAGTATGTTTATTATGGCGTTAATTGTAATTGCTCTAAATTGGAAATGACCTAGTGCCTATCAACAATGGAGTAGATATATAAAGTGTGCTATATTAAATAATATTTGACAAATTATAACATGAATGTAACAAACCATAATATTAAGGAAAGAAACCAGAAACAAAAAAGCATGTAATATTTGATTATATTTATGTGATGCTCAAGGTGGTTGTAAACTCTAGGATTTAAAAGTGAGATAGTATTTGTTTGCCTTTAGTGAGGATGGAAAACTGGGAGTGGGAGGGAACGTGTGATCTGTAGTGCTGAAAAATCTGTATCTTGACTGTGTAGTGGTTGCCCCAATTTTTTATTTCTTAGGATTCATTGTTTATATTCTGTTCTATACGTGCATTATACTTTAAAGATTGTTTAATTCGCTATTAGTATGAAATAAGTTATTTGCAATGTTAAACAAGATCCACATCAGTCTTTTTTGCAAGAAAGACATAAGGGAATGAGGAATGACATTAGAAAGGGGGAAAGAGAAGGAAGAAGAAGAGGAGGAGGAGGAAAAGGAAGGAAAAAGGAGAAAGGGAGAAATCTGCACATGAAATTGGGACTTGACTATTTTGCAAGTCATTTAAAATTTAAAATTTTATTTTTTACCACAAGTTTTCTTAGCTATTTTTTAAGATAATGCAATGGGTTATCTTTATATTTGAATCTGTGAAAATGTGAGAACAATCACTAAGGAAAATATGTGCAAGCAATTCTAAATAAAAAAGAATGAAAGCTTCCTAATGGAATCTCTTTAGCATATTAACGTATTAAGCCACTTTAAAAGGTAACAATTGTCTGTACAATATAGAATCTGTCTTAAAATTATACAGTCTTGATAATCTAGATTTTGATGCTATAGAATAAGGTTATCATTAGAAATGAAACCTCATAGGAAGTAAAGTTTTTTCTAGTTTGAAATGGCAGCATGGAAACCATCATACTACCTACAGCACATAAAATGAAAACCAGAATTTATACTGATATACATTTTTCACATGTGAAAAATGTATTCACATGTGAAAAATGTATTCATATCATTGTGATGAATCTCTAATGAAACTCAAAATTCTTGAGTTGTAACAGAAGAAAATTATATAGCAATTATAAAATTATATTGACAAATCCAAGGTATTTTTGTGTCATAATATAAAATAGAAATTACTTTTGACTATGACACAACTTTTAGAAAAGATGATGTTTTGACACAAAATACATGAAATGAAAAGTTTTTTCGGAGTCATTTGTTATTTCTATGAGGTGAGGGGGACTGAGTTTATGACCAAAGTAAACTGAAGAATTCAAGAGTTCCCATGCACACGTGTGAATACTGTAAAGTCTATCTAGCCAGATTATACCTCTCCATGATCTGTATGGACACTGTCCTTGAGCGTTATGGATTTTGGTTCTTGTAGTTTCCTTAGTCACAACTATCCATCAGAATCTGTGCAGAAAGCAGGGGAATGAAAGAACCTTTTCCATTGAAACAGTTCCTTCTTGTGTCATTCTCTCACCCACATTGGCCATGTTCTGTGAGCTGAAGTCTGTCCACATGGGCTAATCAATTGCTGACAGTCCATTTTCACCTGCTTATAAAAATTTATGATTTTTTCCCTCAATCTACAGAAAATGAAATAAAAATGGGACTGCTTAATGATTTGTCATTTAGCTCATAGTAAAAAGCTCAGTTGACCTATCTTTAAGCACAACTGAGGAAGGATTAATTTTTTGTATTTCTGGCTGCTGTAAAATATTTTCGATTGTCTCCTCTATCAGATTAACCAGTCAGGAGACTGATATTTGCACTCTGAAAGAAAGGGAGCTTTTTATAAAGTTGATCTCATAGAAGACAATAGAATATTGGTCACTGGAGGAGAGGGGGGCTTGAAGGAGATCACAAAAGAGATTGGAAAGCCAGCACCAAAATACAGTTAGCTAGAAGGAATGCACTCTAGTGTTCTATAGCACAGTTGGGTGACTGTGGTTTACAACAATTTGTTATATATTTTATAAAGAACTAAAAGAGAGGAATTCAAAGTCTTCTAACATACACACACAAATGTTAAAAGAGATGGAAATATTAATTACTCTCATTTGATCATTACACATTATATAAAAATATTGAATTATTACAATTGTATACAAATTATTGAATTTTAAGCTATAGTCTAGCCTATAAATAAGTACAACCATTATTTGTCACTTAAAAATAAAAAGCAAAAGAAGTAGTTTTCTGACTGTCTGACAGGCAGAAAGTTGCCCTAAATTTCTATAAAAACTCCTAAGAAAAAAACTTCAACTGGCAAATCCAATATTCATTAGCCTGACACTTAAGAGAGACACGCTTTACCAAAGTAAATAAAATATTAACATTGATGTGAGTGAAATACAGATTAAAACAACCATAAAATGTAGTCTAAAGGTTTCATTTAACAATAATCTAAGGAGATCTTGAATCTAAGGAGATCTTGAAGCAGAAGTTGAGGATTTTCTCCAGGTTAGAAGAGTGTGGGAGAGATAGGAATAAGGAGATGATGGGTAATATGTATAGATGTGCAGCTGAATAGGAGAAATAACTTCTGACTTTCTATATCACAGGAAGATAGCTATGGTTGACAACAATTTATTGAATATTCCAAAGTAGCTAGAAAACAGAATTTTGACTGGACCCAACACAGAAAAATGATATAGGTCTGAAATAATAGAAATTCTGCTACCATGGCTAGATCATTATGCATTATATTCATGTATCAGAATGCCAATAATGCCCAATAAATGTGTTTAATTGCTATGTGTTGATCAAAATGTATATCTGCATTTTATCAAAACAGCTGAATGACACAACAAAAGTTCCTCTGCATCCCTTTGAAAGAAAGCAAAGAGATTTGACCATCTCTTCTATATTTTCCAAACTTACACAGGGATGTGAAAGTAAAGGAAGTGAATCTCTTAAAGTTCTGCAAAAATAAGAAAATAAAATTTAACCAGAAAATGGGTAGTAGTAAAGAAACAGATTGGAGAGATTTATCAAGATCCCTTTTGGAAGTGGCCTCAAACAGGTGGTTGCCAAAAAGGAGATGGTGGATATAGAGTTTTTGACTGTAGGAGCAAGGGGGAGAAAAAGATATGCCTGTAATAAATATCTTGAGGTAAACTGACTGAGACTTGATGATGCTTGTCAGATGTCTCTATTTTTGTCTAAACTTCAAAAGCTATTTCATTGTAATATGTGAAGAGCAGAAGGTCTTGGGTTCCGTGATTGGTTATTGTTTTGAAAAGGAAAGAAAATTACCTTTCATTTTCTCTCCATTGACGTTAAATCCCCAGCGGAGGTTGGAAGGACATTCCAAAACATCACAACTGCAGCAATGCAGACCCTCACTTCTGACTAAGGCTGTGAGATGCTCTCGCTGTCTAACAAAAATATTGCAAACAGAAGCCTACAAACACAGATTTTCAAAATTATTTCAATGTTTCCACTTGCTTTGAGCTCCTAAGCAAAATCAGATTTTTACCTTTGAGGCATTTAACAAAGGTATTTTGATGTCTGTGCTAAATGAAGCTTGCATTTCCCCCAAAGGAATAACTGTATTTAGAATAATATTTCCTATGAAATTTTCATGGTACACTTTATCATGCAAAATCCAAGTTATTAAAAAAATAAAGAGAGATGGTCATTACGTGCTGTATACTATGTCGAGGGCTCAGATAAATGATGGAACAAGACAAAAATAGCCGCTATGAGAGAACTATAGATAAAATCCAATAGGGGAGATGAAACAAATCTAGCAATCACATTTAGGCTAAGTGATGCAACAAACACCCAACATTTTAATGACTTCAAGAACTGAAATTTAATTCTCATTTACATAAAACTCCAGTGCCAGTAGATGTTCCTCATCAGGATGAGGTGATGGATTGGATTGTAATCTATGTAACACTCTGGTGTGAAAAGACCCTTTTTAGTGGGAATGAGGGTGATCCTAAACACTTCATTGAAGGATCATGCTCACTTTATCTTGTAGGTCTTCTTTCCTCTAGGTCCTCAAGGAGTCAACAGGTGGTCAGGGAACATAAGTATCATGTATGGGATGGTGTTACGACTATTCCAATCCAAAAATGCAGTCACTGCCACTTCTAACTGCAAAATGTAGTCTGGCTATGTAGCAGCATCGAAAGAGAAATGGTCTGATAAATAACTAACCAGTCTCTGTTACACAGAGAAATGTGTGATAGGAAAGTGCACACAGCTGCTACCCTATCGGGGAGACGTAGCTGAAACAGAAGGGCAGGATGTCAAGGAAAACTTTCTGCATAAGATGACAGCTTTCCTTGGAACTGAAGGAAGAATCAGAGCCGAGCTTGTTAAAAAACCTTAGAAGTGTTCTAGACAGAAGACAGCAATGCTGTAAACACACAAAACTGACAAGAATTATTAGGATAGTCTTTAAATCTTGTAAAATAGTTCTGTTGTGGAATTTAGACAAAGCACCTTTTTATGTATTTTAGAGGTGTGAGAAGCTTTTCGTCAATGGAATAATTATAAGATTTGAGATTCTTTCTTCCTAGTTTTTCTCAAGATGAGTAGGACGGACAAGGATTTACTTAAACTTGGTTTCCAAGATTTAGGTGATCCCCTTCACAATTTAAGGGCCCATCAAGGTTACAAGGACCAAAGGATGGACATTTCAAAATGTATCATGTAATTTTAGGAAGCAAAAAAACAAGGTATTCAGTGGACTTAATGAAAGAGATGTTGTAAGAAAGCAATCTAGCCATTTTATGTACAACATGATAGTCTCAACACTCGTTAAGATTAGCCAATGTTCACTGCTTTCTAGTCTGTGGACAAAAGAAATTTCCATGTTGGTGTTCAGCATTTCACAATTTCAATAAAGATTGAATTTCATAAAATTGATACTCTTTTGTTTTTTCTCCTCTGCCTCAATCACCCCTAAAATAGAGATATTTTAAAGACAATTTAGGGTTTAAAATATATATTTTTTAAATAACCATTGGTTTTTATCTTTCTAACTAGCTTTTGAACGTGCTGAGGCCAGGGACTGTGTCTGAAAACACCTACCGCAGCCCAGACAAGGTGAGTCCACATCACATTGTTAACTCCTTCTCTCCCCTGGGTCCTAATACTTCCTAATAGTACCTGGTATATAATTGGCACTCAGCAAATTTTAGTGAAATTAGATGGGTGAATAGAATATTCAAATATTCTATTTATTCACAAATGTTTCTCTTATAAAATGTAGTAAAACTTATTCTTTACTATCATTGCCACCTTTTTCTTTGTAAATAAAATTCCAACATAGAACTAGGAGAGATTTACTTTCCATTTCTGAATCCCAGATGATGTTAGGCATGAATATGGAGAAAATCTAACAATGGGTTAAAGTTGTGAATAGGAGCAGCAGATGCCTATAGATTTAAATGTTGATTGAGTTTAGCTGCTGCTGCTATGAAATTATTAGCCCCCTGGCAGTGGTCTCGCCTACATACTTTATTTTGGTTCTTTTGGAAACCACAAAGCTATTTATTGTTAATGAGGGAATAAAGTGAGAAAACAGATTAGCAAATAGATTAGCAAATTTTTAAAAGTCTAATCTCTGTTAAACAATAACAGGTTATTATTCGATGCTTTCAATTCTTGTTATGCTGCAACAATTTTTTTTATTATGAACACAGATTTACTACCTCACATACCCTTTCTCTAATATAAACATTTCATCTATCATAATAATACTTTTTGTTAAAATCCTCTGTCAAGTACATTTTTTCCTCACCCATTGCAGCTTAATAGTGTGCTTCTAATCTTAAAAAGATAATTCTTTGAAATAAATAACTCCCATGCTCTTTACTATTTGATCTATTGGCTTACCGTTTAAGTATTATTATCTAGTAATAAACCTGTGATGATTCACAAAATAAACTCAAATGATTTTTCAATCAGTGTTTCTAAATACAAACTTTATATGAAGTTTAAAAGTTTCTTAGCAGGCTCCAATACTTTTATCTGCTAAAATTTTAGATTGCTAGCTTAAAAGAATATCACCTTCTAAATCATTGTTTACCTTATTTGGGGGTTGATGTTTCTTATGACTGAAAGAAAAAGCAAACATCTGCAAATGAAGAAGGCATGAAAACGTTTGGGTTCATGTCCTTTAGAAACCAATCTACTATTTCAGATATCCTAAAAGTAGAAGGGAGACCATCAGGGTGGCAGAAGAGGCTGGGGGAGGGTAATTGATCCAATTGTGTTATATGCATCTACAATTATGCCACCATGAAGTCCTCAATTCTGTATAATTAATATGTATCAGTAAAGAAAAGAGAGACAAAGACAAAAATCAAGGTTATTTTGGAGTCAAATAAAATGAAAATCAAACAAACCAGAAATGAAAATTGTATTAAATTTATTTCAGGCCTTCAGCCGGTTTCCCTTTTAGTTCCTCATTATTTCACTTTTATATATTAAAATTCAGCTCACTTTCTCCATAAAGCATCCTTGGATACCCTCAGTCAAAACTGCTGTCTTCTTCTAAACTCTCCTATGTGTCTTTGTTCGTGACTGTCTTATGATACTGATCATTCTGCTTTATGGTTCAGCAGTTTGTATAGAATCAGTTCCCATTCTCTGAGCACATTATGTTCCAGAGTTCATTTAAAAGAGAGTTGTTTGGGATTCTGAAGAACTTCTTCCCATAGAACTAATAATTCAAATGATATTCCTATTTTCCCTTTATTTCTATTTCCGTTTCACATAGTGCTAATATAAATATTTCAAGTATACTTTCATTTATGATGCTGCTTCTTCAGGACAAATAAATTCTATTATGAGGAGGAAATATCATAGATTCTAGACCAAAATTTACCCAGATTCTCTACTGCTTATCATCTTAAGCAATCTACTCAAATGTGTGTCTGAGATTTGTCATCTGTGAAATGGAGATAATAATAGGTACTTCTATGGCTGTTGTGAAGATTAAAAGAGTTCATACATGAAAAGTGCTTTATGACAGTCCTTGCCATACGGTAAGGAGGTGTATAAGTTAGTCTGTGGATGTAATCATTGTTATTTTCATTGAAACTTGGAGCATCGGGAACCGTCTTCCCACTTATAGGCATATTTGAAAGTGGAAATAAGCAGTACATTTTAGCATTTATCCTTCTGGAGTTAGGATAGACACCTGAATCATAGAATACAATCTTTGAGGTTCTGAAAGAAAATAACTTCCTAGATTAAATGAATTTTCATCTACCTATATTTCCCAATGTGAATAAAAAGAAAATTCCACAACCACCTTCATCTCATCACACAAATGAAATTAAAGTAAAACCAACCATGATTGTCAGTGGCAGCATTTGTTGAGTCCTTGGCATGTAAGAATGGCCTTAGATGTCCTACTCATGTGATCCCATACTTGATGAAGGCAATGGTGGCTGTGGAGACAAACGTCTCTCAGAGAAAATGGTTAGAACAACAAATTGTCTGATTTTTCCATTCTACCAAAGACAGAGCTCTGAGCCATACCCCAAAGGGCTTTTTCAATTAATATTTACATGCCATTTTGTGATAGTTCTACCACTAAGCAAATCTATACAGTTCTTTCTAATCTTGTCTTCTTCATATCATCTAAATGATAACAACAAAAACATAAGGCATAAGACATATTTTCAAACAATTGGATGAAACCTGAAACCCAGTACGTTTTATTTTATTTAGGGCATTATATTTGTTCAGTGGTTCCCAACTTGCCTTCTCTTCCATTTGTGTAAGATTTCAAGCTCACTAGCTAGTGTTATTTTAGGGCCTTTTTCTTTGCAGCACATGAATGTTATACATCATTACTGAATGCAGGCATGCAGGCAACTGACTCTAACATATAACAAAATATTTCACTTCTTACTCTTGCCAAACAAAAGACAGCTTGCTTGTTTAAGCTATTCTTTATCCATTAACTACTTTTGTTTTTATTTTATTAGTTTTTGTTTTCAGTGCTGCATTTCAAACCTGGAGCTCCAGCATGCTAGGAAGGTGATCTACCTACTGAGCCAAAGCCCCAGATCCCCTAACCTTTATTTTTGATATGCATATTATGTACAAAATATACTGTACACATATTACATTTGTTCTTTGCAGAAATCTTTACCTCCGAATTGGAATGAAGGACTTGTGAACTTGAGAAATCATCTTGCCCAGTCACACAAGTAGTAGTATCAGAATTCAAACCCAGAGGGAACACCCAAGAACTCAGTCACCACTTTGTTTTGAGGTGGTCCCTGACTGCTTTGAACTGTGAGACAAACCCATCTAAGGGGATGGCAAATGCAGCAGGCTTCCACTCTCCTGCCAGTTCCTCCCTAAGTGTCTGCCACTAGAAACTTTTTGAAAGGAGGGTCTGTGTTCCTTACTCATTTTTGGTTTTCCCACAATGTTGAAAAGAGTGCCTTGACTCCGTGGACATTTAACCAATGGCTGATTGGGAATATTATGGGATATTTAAAATAGGGTGAATGCTATAGTGAAAGGGTTCACAACGTTTTGCTGTTGGGCCACTGGCCAAGTTGAGTCAATTTGGTTAAATGAGCTTTCTTCTTCATGTAATTGTCAGTGTCACTTTTCATAATTGGATCAAGCTAACACTAGCCAGAAACTGTTAAAATGTTTGAATTTGGAAGTACACAAGTATGTGCGGTGAACATATAATATTGTAGGTTCTATAGCCAAGGGCTGTGCTTATTTTGGCAAGTGCAATTAAATTTGTTATAAATGATAGCATTTGATTATATGCTGTGCAGTACATGTTTTAATATATGGACCAATGCCAATGCCTATAAAATTTGTCACACAACTAGGAGTATTTTTTTAGAATTTTTGTTAATTCTTGGAATTTAATCAATTAAGAAAGTCAGTAATGCCAAGATTTCTTTAGGTGACTTTAAGAATTGTTTATAAAGTTCTGATTAGCACTATTTTGGAGACATAAACCAGATCAGCTAACTAAAGCTTCCCACTACATGTGCCTGATGCCAGTGATTTTTTAGTAAAGAAGTAATTAACATTATACAGAGCAGGGACATATTCAGGTCTCTAATGGAGATCTTTGATTACAGTATTAATTTGACAATCCCAGGTAAAGGACAAGTTAATCTAATTAAGGGAAGGTTAATTGTGTATGCAGAGTGTATGGCCAGAAGAAGAAAGCTCAGCAGGATGTTTTTTGAACATTTCTGCTTGAGAGGGTTACATTTGTTCATTGCAGAATAAAAACAAAAATCTTTCACACTAAATGTGTAGTATTCAAAAAGAAGATTGTGAAAATTCTTTACTAGCAATTTGATGTAGAAAGAGTAATATATAGAAGCTAACAACTTATGTGGAATTCATGTTGATTAGCTTTCCATTACGGTGATAAAGTACCTGACATAATCAATTTACAAGGAGGAAAGATTTATTTGGGCTCAGTTTCAGAGGTTTCAAGGCATAGTCACTTGACCCTGTTGCTCCGAGTCTGTAACAGCACGCTACATCATGGCAGGAACATGTAGTTTACCCCAGGGTGAACAGAAAGCAAAGACAGGATGAAGTGGCTGAGGTTGTTGCGATATCCCCTTCAAGAGCTCATATTCACTGACCTAACTTCCTCTCGGTAGACCCCACCTCTTAAAGTTCCACTGTTTCCCAAGAGCACCATAAGCTGGTGACCAAGTGGTACTTTCTTCAAAAGTACTTTAATTGACAAAGTTGTATGTATTTAGCATGCACAACATGATATTAAAGTAGAAGTAGCCAGGCACAGTGGCACACATCTGTAATCCCAGCAACTCAGGAGGCTGAGGCATGGGGATTGCAAGTTCAAGGCCCACTCTCAGCAACTTAGAGAGACCCTGTCTCTAAATAAAATAGAAAAAGGGGCTGGGAATGTGGCCCAGTGGTTATGTGCCCCTGGGTTCACTCCCTAGTAGTAGTAGTAATAATAATAATAATACAGGAAAAGTACACTAGGTAAAGACTAAAATAAGAGCATGCAGGCAGAGTATCTATCATGGGCCAACCCTTTGTGGCTGCTGGGGATACATTGATTAAAAATACTGAGTCATGGAAGCAGATGGGAAAAAGACATAGGGTATCTTACATCATAATGAGCAGAGGTAAAGTTTAAAATATGTAACAATTACAACAAATGGATGCCACTTCAACAGAATAGAACCCAACCACCAGAATAGAAATCAAACTACTTGCTGAATATCAGACTTGTAATCAGCACTGCTGTGGACAAAATTAAGTGGAGAAGGTAAATTAAAGTGTAAGGTAAAGGGTATATTGAAAATTGAGACATTTTGAGATGAATAGGTGACTTTTGAATAAAACTTTCAAAAAAGTAGTCAACCCTATAGATATGAGGGGATGAACATTTCAGATAAGGATGAAGTAGGTGCAAAGGCCCTGAGGAAAGAGCTTACCTAGAGTGAGGAACAGTGAGAAAGCCAGTGTGGCTGGAGTGTTAGGTCCAAGGAGAGACAGGAGAAATTTCTATGTAAACAAGATGACCCTTGAAGCTCCTTGGAAATACTGTGATTTTTAATGTGAGAAAGATAATCACTGAAGGTTTGGAACAGAACACTGGCATGAACAGACATGTATGTTAAGGAAGGCCTTAGGCTTCTGGGTTGAGAACTGAGTAATCAGAGGAAGGGCAGTGATAGATATCCTGGGATGGAGGCCCAGGCAAAAATGGACCAAATGATGACTGACTTCAAGGGTGGGATAAGTAGCTGAACTCTGGATAGTCATTGCCTGGGAGGTACAGCTGCCTGAAAGTGCAGAACAACCAGATGGAATGCGGAGGATCAGGGTCTAGAATGACAGGGGCTTGAAGGACAGAGAACTATCTAGATGCCAAATTGTTTGCACATACCAAGGGAACAAAAAGGGAAGTAGGACAGACAAGGGCCATCTTGCATAGACAGCCAATTAAATAGGCAATTACAGGAGAGTACAAATTTTCCCATCCAGAGGGAAGCACAAGGGCTTATGTAAAGGTACTTAATCTAGTTCAAATAGTTTAGGGCTTGTTTCTCCAGAAATGAAAGTGATATCTGAATCTAAGGGATTAATCATATTTATTCAGGTGAGAATAGGAGAAAGGGAAAGAAGAGAAGCCCATATTTATGTATGTGGAATCTCAATTACAATTAATTTGCTAATATCTCCTTGATGGTATATTACTGCTATACCTCTCTAGGGAAAGTATATTCCTGACAAAATACTTTTTGCCACTGGAAGGAAATTGGTTCCTAGACTATATTCTTATAAATTTCTTCTTTCAAAAAATATTCATAGAGCAGTCATTTTGTGGCAGGATCTGTGCACTGAATGCAGAGTGAACGAGGATGAATTATATCCAGATCCTGCTCACAAGGAGCCAAGAGCATAGTTTTATCTTCCAAATTAAGACCAAGGTACTTAAGTCCACTAAGATATGCATAAATTTTTTTTCAAGTTGCTGGTACACTAGAATATGCAATATCTCCACTGTGTGAATTACCTAAATTACTAGCTACTCAACAGGTTAGCTTAAAGTCATGCTCCTTGTTCTTATCCACCCTATTGTATCCTTGGCACCTATCAAAGAGTCTGGCATGCAATGGCCCTTGTTAAATAATGCATGTGTTCTCCAATTCTAACATTACTTTTGCTAAATATTGTTAAGACATCTGAAGGAATTAATATCTTCATATTTTATGGACATTTATTCTATGAACTTTTCTTTGTAGAATCTATAGCAAGAGGCTCTTACATCATTATTCTTGTTAAGGATTTTTCATATATTTAAGAAACATTCTTAGTAATCTTGAACTTAGTACCACTTATAAAAGAGTGATTTTTTTTCTTACCAATATGTATACATGCAGTCTCCTCTTTCTTATATCAAATATTACCATAAAATTCTAATTCCTGCCAGGATATTTTATCGTGTGTCTACTTTATAAACAATTGTTTCTTCTTAAGCTTCCATTTCCCATCCATACCTAAACATTTGATATCATCACTTTTAACTTTTAGATCCCTTGAACCACTTCCCTCATTTATTTCATGCTCCCTTTTTTAATTCTCTGTGAAATCAAATGTAATTTTGTTCATATTGAAAAGACCCATAATGATTATAAATACATTTTAATGTGAATAAAATTTTATAATCAGAGTTACTCCATCTCACACCAATTTTCCCTTCACATTTTGTAGGGGAAAGGAATTGATCTGGCAGCAAACAAACTCAAAGCTATGGATCTGTGAAAGTTATTAACCTCTCAATGCCCCATTTAGCTTTTCCCATTCCACAAGAATCAATGATAAACACACCCATCCATTTTATGTTCCTCATTAAAGCAGAGTTAACAAGAAACCAGCCCCTCTTGTTTTCTCTTTCAACCTGGTAATGTTTATGTATTTCCGCAAAGATGGCACCACTGCTCTGGAGAAGCTCCATGTGATGGTGCTGTAAGCTTTGGTGGACAACTGGGCTTCAGGGAGGGGAGCCCATAACCCACTTTAAGTTCCAGTTTGTTTCAAAGTACCGCAGTCACCACACTTGTATCCTGCATGCATTGAATTTCTCAGAACCTAAAGCTGGCTTGTGATCCTTCTGGACTCTTGCTTCCCCCCTACTCTCATCCTCCAGTCAGTTGTTCTAAGATGGTTTGGGAAATCTAAGATAGAGAAATGAGGAATTCTTGACTTCCTCTCTTTCTCCTTGATTGTCTAGATTGGATCAATCAATAAGTGCATATTCATTACATTTAGTACATTCCTTTCTGTCAAATATTCTTTCCAAGGCTTTTCGTTTTCTGAGCATCCACTTTCCTACAGCAGTGAAACAGTGAAACTGCTTGTTGCCTTCCATTGGAAATTAGGCTTTGGCCCCAAGCCAGGCTGCCTGAGCCAGCACTAATATAATTCACAACTGGAAGAAGACAATCAATTAATCAATACTATAATTTGGAACTGACCATGGTAGTAACACTCACAGCTATTAGACTCAACTGACTGACACCATTTAGGATTAATGAGGTAGCAAGTGCAGGAAAGCCAAAGATTCATTTAAGGACTTTTTTCACCCAAAATCAAGTCGCCCACTCTGTTTTGTTATTTTTCTTCCTATTCAATGCTGCGACAGTGAAATATAATGTAAGCGAGAATTTTAAGAACTCAGAATGTTACCCATCATGGTGATTTTGGATAAGAACTCTTAATGAACGTTTTAGGAGCGGGTTTGGGGAAAATAATTCAGTGTAATGTGAGAGTCTGCTGAGAAATCTAAACCTACCAACCTCAAATTGCTTTTCAGCTATGATTTGGTCAATTTTTTAATCCTATTTTATATATTCAAATGTTAATGTATTTATTGTTTGGAAAAATGAACACCATTTAAGTTGTGAAAGTTTTACCTAATTTTCAAAAATCTTTATGAGCTTTCATCTGTTTTAATCCCACAATAAAATTAAATAAATAAAAATTAAAAAATCTCACAGGATCTACAGTGCTTGCAAAATGATAACAAATATCAACTCCTAGTCCCTTCTAGCATGATCATCAAATCTTGCAGCTCTTTGATAGCACAGGACAGTAGTCTCTCAAAGCCCCTGGACAATTGAGTATCATTAAGTGCACCAGGAAGTCAGTGCCTTATATTCTCCGTAGCATATATATATTCTCTTAGCATATATATGTCTCCTGTGTTGACAGTGCTGCTGCTATTGTTTCAGCTTTCTTTGCACCAGCCATACCTAGACTTAGAACCTAAAGCTGCAGAGAACTTTCCAGAATGTAGACTCATTCTGTAATCTCAAAAGGCAGCTATGATGCTAAACATTGTAAGTGGATTTGTTTTTGTTTTTCACTAGAAAGAAAAATATAGAGGAATCCTCCTTAAATGCAACCTAAACAGGAAAGGAAAGTAACAGAGATGCACATTTGTACCATCATATACATCTAGGGATAATTTGACAAGCAGAATAAAGAAGTTTATGAGGGGAGCCTCACTTTCTAACAAGGGATCACCCCACTTTTAAATATTAAATTGGAAAATCCAAAACAGAGTTATCTCACTTTAATCTCCTCATGTTATTGTGGCAAACTGAGAAAAAGTACTTTAAATATCATCAATCCTGGGATTTATATTTTCTTTCTAATTACTTGCCTTCTATTCATACCCAAAATAGCATGGAAACTATAAAAGTCCTCTTAGCACTGAGGCAGAGATGAATTTTAGCAACTTTAGGAAGATCTAGAGTTGGTTTGAAGTCAAGATAGATAGAGATCTTTGTAGCATGATTTTTATATGTATTATTTGTGATGTATTTCAGATCCTAAAAGTGAAATAAAACTTTAGAAATATCATGACAATTTTGAAATGCAAAAGTGAAGGTAGAAAAGAGGCTCTATATAATTTTCTAAGAAAGCAGTATATTAGATAAAATGGGAACTTTCAATTAGAAGTAGAAGCCCAATATAATTTTTAATTTTTAATTTGTTGTATATGACAACAGGATACACTATATTTCATATTACACATATAGAGCACAATTTTTCATATATCTGGTTGTACACAAAGTAATCACATTCTTCATGTCTTCATACATGTACTTAGGGTAATGATGACCATCACATTCCACCATCTTTCCTACCCCTAGGCCCCCTCCCTTCCCCTCTTCCCCTGTGCCCTATCTAGAGTTCATTTAATCCTCCCAACCCAACTAGCACAGAATATTATGGATCAGCATCCTTAAATCAAAGAAATCATTCAGCATTTGTTTTTTTGGGATTGGCTAATTTCACTTAGCATGATATTCTCCAGCTCCATCCATTTACCTGAAAATGCCATGATTTTATTCTCTTTTAATGCTACATAATATTAGATAATTATTTTATTCCCTTTTAATGCTGAATAATATTACAAAATGTGATATATATATTGTTTATCTACACACATCAGATAGAGCACTAATCTCTAGAATATATACAGAATTCAGAAATCTTAACATAAAAAAACAAATAATCCAATCAATAAATGGGGCAAGGAAATGAACAGACATTTCTCAGAAGAAGATATACAATTAATGAACAAATATATGAAAAAATGTTTAACATCTCTAGCATTTAGAGAAATACAAATCAAAACTACTCTAAGATTTCATTTCACTCCAATCAGAGTGGCAGCTATTAAGAATACAAACAACAATAAGTGTTGCTGAGGATGTGAAGAGAAAGGTACACTCATATTGCTGGTGGGCTGTAAATTGTTGAAGCCAATCTGGAAAGCAATATGGAGAATCCTTGGTAAACTGGGAATAGAACCACAATTTGACCCAGCTATTCCACTCCTAGGTCAATACTCAAAGGACTTAAAAACATCATACTACAGGGACACAGCCAGATCAATGTTTATAGCACCACAATTCACAATAGCTAAACTGTGGAAGCAACCAAAATGTCCAATATAGTTTTATCCATGTTGACTTCCACTGATAAGAATTAGTAGATTCCTTCTTAGGCCCTAACAATTGTTTCCATAACAAAACTCTTTAAATAAATGGAGTTTTATGAAGGAGCTCATGTTCAATTTAATGTATATTTTTCATTATTCAGAGGCAAAGAATGGTATTAATTTTCATTCCAGTTGCCTACATGAAATCCATGAACAAATGAAAAATGAGTAAAAAATAAAAATATTAAATTTAAATGATGGCACTTAAAAATTTTAATAGAAAAATAATTTGGGGTCTTATTGAACATTACACTATAGTGGATACATTCTTATTTTTCTCTTAGAAAATAAAAATGTAGTTGGAAATGAAATTATTATTCTTTGCATTTGTTAATTTTTTTTCTATTTTAAAAAAATCAACTAGTGTTTCTAAGGCTTACACAGTTGAAAGGGAAACACATGTGATTCTCATGAAAACAAAACAATAAGTTATTCAAGTCAATGTGAAAGACCAGAGGTTTCTTTTAAGTTTGCATATTTGTTTATTTCTTTATATTCAACTTCATTTTACCAAAAACACTTCAAGACAACACACAAAAAATAAAAGCACAATGGGATATTTTATTTTATGCCATTTATTTAACAAACTAAGGTAGCTTTTGAAGATTCATTCAAATATAAATTTAAAATCACTAAAGAATACATGGAAAAGATAATAATAAAAAGAAACAAAAATATAGGAGATAAAAAAATAATGGGTAAATGTTAAAAAGAAACAAATTGGGGCAAAACAGTAAGTAACCACATTTATTAGAGAGTAATATATGAAGGCAAATGCCAATCAAAGCTTGTTTGAGAAAGGGTAAGCAATCTTTTATGTAAAGATCCATATTAGAAATACTTTGTCAATGGGGTTGTAACTCAGTGGTAGAGTGCTTACCTACCACATATGATGCACTGGGTTCAATCCTCAGCACCACATAAAAATAAATAAATAAAGGTATTATGACCATCTACAACTAAAAGAAAATAAATAAATATAAAATATTAAAAAAAAGAAAAGAAATACTTTAGACCAAGTGAGCTATATAAACTCTTTGGTTACTGGTCAACTCTGCCAAATCAGCATCAAAAGAGCCATATACAAAACATAAATGAATGGACATGGCTGTTTCCAGAAAAAACTTATTTTTTGTTCTAATTAGTTATACAGGATAGTATAACGTATTTTGACATGTTATACATATATGAAGTAATACTTCTCATTCATCTGGTAGTACATGATATAGAATTACATTGGTCCTATAATCATATATATACATAGGATAGAAGTGTCTGATTAATTCTACTATCTTTCCTATCATTTCTTTTCCTTCCCTTCATTCCTTTTTTTCTAATCCAAAGTATTTCTGTCCTTTCCTAACCACCACCCCCTTATTATAATTAGCATCCACATATCAGAGAAAACGTTCAAATGGATAGAACTGGAGAATAGCATGCTAAGTGAAATAAGCCAATCCCAAAAACTACAGAAAAACTTTATTTGCAAAACAGGCAGTGTCTCTTTGAGAAACTAAAGCAAAATTGAAAGAGTCATTTGCTGATTTTAAAACAAAAGTCTACTACACAGAACTTCACAGAAGGACACTTTGGCTTGACATGTGACATGAGGCTTACTAAGGGAGGATGGGTAGTAGGACAATACTAGTTGGAACATATTTCTAATACATTAAATGGTATGTTTCATGGAGCATCTGATCATAGCCCTGTGAGCATCTGTAATGAACTTAAAATTCAGTAAAAAACTAATTTTGGGCTGGGGTTTTGGCTCAGTGGTAGATTACTCACCTCACATGTGTGAGACCCTGGGTTGGATCCTCAGCACATAAAAATAAATAAGTGAAATAAAGGTATTGCATCCAACTACAACTAAAATAAATATTTTAAAAAACACCTAATTTTGGTATTTTGTAGATAAAAACAATGGACTAATCCTTTTATTTTTTAATTGAACAAGGGTTTCCCTAAAGCTGTTGGCTAAATATTTATGATATATCTTTAAGTTTAGTATATCATTAGAAGAGAAATTTTATATTTTGGTTCTTCTTCTTCTCGTGGTCCTCCTCCTCTTCTTCTTCTTCCTCCTCCTCCTTCTTTAACTGGCTTTGCTTTGTTTTGTCATTGTTGTGGAATATAAAAATGATGACCACTGACCCCCTGTCACAGAGCATGTGAAGCAAAACACCATCTTTTGTTGCAATATAAAAAGCCAAGATCACATATGTGTCAAAACATAAGTAACCATTGCTATGGACATTATGATGCAAGCAAGGAAGAAATCACTATCTGGTAGGGAAGATGGACACTTAAGCAAGGGAAATGTGATGAAGGTTATGCTATGAAGAGACTTAAGTTTCAGATGTGACTTCTTGGGTCTGAATATTACATCCACTACTTATTAACAAACAATGTGCTCTTTAGCATATTTTTAACCTCTCAGGATTTCAGTTCCTTCTTTAAAATGGAGTTGATATAAACATCTTTATCACTGAATTGAAATGATTGAATAAGACAAGAAATTGAAAGGATTAAATAAGACAATGATGCACGGTACTTAATATTTTATTTAGCTAAGGTATATAGTCTAAAGTGAAGTTCTAGGCTGGAACCAAAATTTTTAAATATAGGTGACTATGATCTATGATACAACTAATAAATCTCTCCACCAAAGGGTTTTTTGTTTGTTGTTGTTGTTTTGTTTGTTTGTTGTTGTTTGAGGATATTTTGCAATATGGGGGGTAGAACCCTGAACCCAGAATGTGCTTGAGTTTCTGTTTTTCTTTGTTGTTTTGTTTTGTTTTGTCCTAAGGATGAGTTTTGAACTGTGTTTCTTTGGGGAGTTTTTTTTTTTTTTTAATGAATGTTTTCCTTCCCCCAACACACACATACTCCAAGGTTTTTAAGAAAACCACTTAGGGAACATAATATGTGCCCCTTCACTTTAGAGGACATAATGGACTAGTAGTATCTGAGCTTGATGATGTAGTCTGCTGCAGTAGAGGAGAGGACTGCTTTGAGAATGTTAATGATACCCCAAGAATTTGTAAGGAAATGGATTTCTGAGCATTCCCTTGGGACCAATTTTGAGGCACACAGGAGAGGAAGTGGCCGAGGAATGGTGTTAAGCTCCCAAGAAGGTCAGCTGGAAGGGAGAGGGTACTTCAACAGAAGGTAGAGGTTAATTGCTAAGAGCCCAGGGGCTGCAGAAGAGAGCTCTCTTGGGTTGGAGCAGGAGGGATATCTCCCAGTATTCCATGAAGAAAACAAAGGAACTTCTGCTCTGAACATCTGCCAAGTCCAGAGAGTATTAAGATTACATCACCTCCATAGACTCAGCCAAGTAATGTCTTTCCATTTCTCTTAACTCTCCTCCATTTCCCCTATTCCAACACCAAAAGGGTCAAAACCCCATAGTCATCAAGATGGGCTGGAGAAGTAATATAACTTAAAATCAAACCCAGAGTTTTGATATACTTGTGACATGGGATAATTGTAGGACTGAAACTGTATTTTATATTAAAAATCATCATGGATTGTCGATCTACCTAAAAAAATAGTCAAACAAGTAATTTTTCTTATCTTAATTTATATTCAGTAATAGGAGAAGAAATGTCACTATGAAAAAAATTAAAGGGACAATAGAATTTGGGAATGTTTATTTGTGATTATATTAGTTTGTTTATGATTATATTTGATAATATTCAACGGTACTCATGCTTGCTATACTACTTCTATTTCTACATCTTTATCTGTACATCTATCTGTATCTATGGACTGAAAACACCACTAAGACTCTGTTCTTTAATAATAAATAAACATTAAACACTCCTCATGGAAAGGCACTTTGCCAGGCATTGAAAATAAAGACAATTTCAGGCACTCTAATAGGAAGGATAGAATTTTCAACAAATAGAAAAAAAGCAATATAATGCTCCCTTTCGTATCTCTGCATCCTAATTCATAGAACCTGTAAGTGTGTTAATTTACATGTCAAAAGGAACTTGTATATATGAATAAGAAAGATGCTTTCCTATGGGAAGACTTTCCTGGATTACTCAGGTGGGTCTATTGGAATCATAGGAGTCTTTTTTTTTTTTTTTTAAAGGAAACATAGAAGCAGCAGAACTGGTCTGAGAAGGGGATGTGACAAAAGGAACAGAGGGAAGAGAGATAAATTTAAAGGTGTTCCACTGCTAGGTTTGAAAGCAAAGGAAGGAACCATAAGCCAAAGAATACAAGGCAGCCTCTAGAAGCTGTCAAAGGGAGTCTTCGGAAGAAATACAGCATTGTTAATCCATTTTAGACTTCTCATCTCTGGAATGTAATATAAAAAATTTGTGCTGTTTTAAGCAACAAAATTTCTAATTTGTTACATGGTGATAGGAAACTTCTATGACCGACAACAATAATGAAGCATGATAGACGCTATGGTGGGGGAAGCACAGAAATGTCCAAGCCACATTTCTGTAGGATTTATTACTATAATCCAAGAATCTGAGACGGGTTTCATGAGGAAGTGATATATAATCTAACATTTGATGGATGAACAGGATCAAAAAGAAAAAAGGAAGGCTGAGTTAAATTCCAAGGGAGGAAAACTATGTGAAGGCTTAGAGGTAGACAAGAGCAAGCTATATTTTGAAGAATTGGACAAATTCAATATTTCTGGAAAGAACTTACGGATGATGTTAAATGATGAGGTTGATGAGTGTACTGAGGTGACACTGTGAAGGGTGTAGTCAGTTATGACATATTTAGAATCTGAACCTTATCATAAGAGCAATAATAGGAAGGCCCTAAAGTGTTTTAACCAGGGATGTTTTATAATCATACTTTCAAAGGTGGAGACTAGATTGGAAGAGAGTAATATTGAGGAAAGAAAGGTCAATTAGGAAGAAATATCAGCCATTCAGAAAGAATGGTATTTGCTTGACCCTAGGTGGCAGGTGTAGGAAGAAAGGGAAGAACCCACCAAATAATTTGACAATGGCATCTAAATGAGTGGATGATGTATTAGATGTAAGAGGTATTCTGGGTGTTTGATGATGCCATTTCTGAGACAGAGAACATGAGAAGAAATAATTGTGGAAGTGTGAAAGATAAGAAGATCCTGAGTGCATCTTTCAACATGTAAGACTGAAGGTGTCCGAAATACGGATGTGAATAATTTAGTAAACAATTGGATATTTAGACCTGGAGTCTAGTAAAGAAATCTAAGCTAGAGGAATAAAGTTGTGGTTGTATGAGTTATGTTTTAATTACCATGACCAAAACACCAGATAAGAACAATTTATAGGAGAAAAAGTTTATTTTGGTGCCAGATTTCTGTTTTTGCGACTAAAAGGCTCAGGGTTTACTCCAGTGGAACTGGGCTGATTGGACTATGCAAAATAACCACACAAGAGACACAAATAACTTTTTCTTTGGGGTCGTTGTAATAGTTCCTCTAACATTTAGGGTCCACAGGAAGAAAGAAAGAGAGAGCACATGCTGACCCCTTTTATTGAGAAAGTATTCAAATGAGGCAGGGGGTCAGGTTTCAGGGGGCTGAGTCTATCTTCATGATGTCCACTGTCAGCAGGTTGACTGACACCTGGGTGGGCCACACCCAAGGGCACAGTAAGAGAAGGGGACACACACAAGGCACTTCCATGGAAGATTCTATCATAAACAGGGCAAGGGGTTATATTACAAAGGAACACGTGCGCATAGCATCACCCAGGGGCTGTAGCAAGACACACCCATGCACGAGACACTGACCCTCGAACCCAAGAAGGGTGGGGAAAGCTCTGCCTCATTTCTGAGACTTAGTGCCTCAGCACCCAGCCAGGGAGTGTGACTCAGTCACATGCAAGGTTAGTCTCCCACATTTTGGCTCATGATTTCAAGGGTTAAATTAATGGCTGGCTCCATCACTATATACCTGAGATGAGGCAGTATAGGACATCTGGTACAAAGGTAGAGCCAAGGGAATCTTCCTGACTCATGCATCTAGGAAAGAGAAAGGCAAGTAGGAGGGAAGAGCTAGGGACGAGAGAGAGGTAATTTCCAATGGCATGTCCCCAGAGAACTACTTCCTCCAGTCATGCCTCACCTGCCTACTGGTACCACCCAGTGAGTTCTTTCAAATTAGGATGGAATGATTAGGTTACAACCTGCATAATCTGATAATTTCACCTCTAAACATTCCTATATCAACACAGGAACTTTTGTAGGGACATCTCATATCCAACCCATAACAAGGGTCATCAGTTCATAAGTAGTCTTTAAAGTTTTGGGAATAGATGAACTTAACAAAATCTTCTTGGGTTGTTTAAGGAGTTCATAGAGTGAGGTCACCAATATTTTAAGTGAAAATATAACAAAAGTAGTGGAGAAGGAGAAGGAAAAGGAGAGGAAGAAGAAGAGGAAGGCATCTAGAGGAAAATGAGGCAAACTGGGGACAATTATACCAGGCAAGGAAAGATAGGCTTAAAAAGAAAAGATTCAACAGTGTCCGGTGTTTCCAAGAAGTCAAGCAAGATCAGTGAAATGTGTCCATAGTTTGCAATATGTAAGCATTTATAATGTGTGTAAGAGCAAGGTCAGGAGTATTTTGTAAGGGAAAAAAATAACATTGACAAGTTTAGGAAATTGAGATAAAAAAAATCTAGGTAACACTCTCAAAAATTTAGACTGTGAAGATTAGAAGAGAGTAATATTTTCAGAGGGAGTTTTAGGAGAATTTTGGTTTTGTTTTTGTTTACTTTTCATTTTTTTAATGCTAAAAAAACATGCATGATGAGATTCTCATGAGACTCATCCAGAAGTAAAGAAGAAAATCAACATACAAGCAGGTTGACAATGGAGATATCAGGATGAAGATATCACTGTGATTCTAAGGAATCCAGAGAGGAAGAATTTCAGAATGGAGCTAGAGGGTAGGTCAGTTATGTAGATGGAAAGTCAGTTTTTCCTCTTCCTTTCAAGATGAAGGGGAAAATGGATGCAAGTTGTAAGCCAGACAGGGAGAAATCCAAAAGTTCCCCAAAGGCTTTAAGTAATCTTCTGGCTATGAGGGCAAAAATGGATGAGTAGAATTGGGAAAGTTTAAAATAGTATATGAAGGAATGGAAACTGCATTTTATAGTGGAAAATGATAGAATTCCCAGGCACTGACAAGAGCCTGGGTGTAAGATGCACAATCATGAGTGTACATTGGTATCAGCCTGCCCCTTTTTGTGACATTCTATAGCAGTGTTCATCAAAGTTTAGCAGACTTCGTGCATGCATAGGAAAAAAAAAAATCTCAGCGAAGGAAATTTTCTAAGCTAATGGCCAAGACCCAATAAGGCATGGGATAGTCACTGGCCAGGAAGGTAGTTGAGGATCATCTTCTAAATGCTGAGCCTTCTCATTTCCTTCTTTGACAAGGCTAAGTGAGACCCTTTTCGTGTTATCCTGCCACTCTTTTTAGAATTCAAGATAACAAATTTCAAAATAAAATGCCTTTTAGGTTCTGTTAAAAATTGATGAGCTGAGTCCCATTTGGTTAAGGTATAGGAAAATTGAAAAATTTAGCAAACTATGATATCTATATATATAGATGTGTAGCTTATGCAGTAATGCTGCCATTCCTGTTATATAATGCACTACACAGTTTGCCATTTAGTGATAAAAGCATAGTACGATACACAAGTGTATATGTATTTATCTAAAACATATTTTAAATGTATCTATAATTTTGCCACAGATGTCAATGTACAGCTGTGTCTTTATCACCAAGAAACGTGAGGAGAATGATGTGGAGTGCTGGTATTCTCATTCAGATGCCTGCATGAATCTTTAAATATGTGCTTCCCCAGGATTTTATTTTATTTTTTTAATTTCCATTTCTTGAATTTTTTTTACATCTCTAGCCTCTCATTTTAATTAAAATTAAATTTAAAAATTAAACTCTAATACAAAGCTGCCTGGCTTGAAGCCAAATAAGAACCACACCATTCTCTTCTCTCTATCTCCTGATCACTTTAGCAAATTAAATATGAATAGGAGAAAAGTGCCCAGCATATGAAGAAGGAGAGTTAGTGCTCCACTTATATCTTCTGACCACTCATTCTTTTTTGTTAATATTATTTTTAGTTAAAAACTCACAGTTTTACACATTTATGGGCTACAATGAGATTTTTTTATGTATAGCATATATACAATGTGAAATGATTAATTTAAGCTAATTAACCTATCCATCACCTTTCACATTTATCATTTTTATAGTGAGACATTTGAAATTTACTTTCTTAGTTATTTTGAATAAGATAATGCATTATTATTGACCATAGCCACCCCGCTGTGCAACACTTCTTTTTTCTATCAAATTGGAACTTTGTACCCTTTGACCAAAAACCACCCCGTTCCCCATTTTAGCCCATCGAAACTAACACTGTACTTACTCTCTACTTCTATGAGTTCAACTCTTTTTTTTTTTAGATGCCTCATATAACATATATAAATGAGATAATCTTGTATGGCTTTTTTCATTTGGCATAAATTCCTCCAGGTTCATCCACTTTGAAACAAATGACAGAATTTCTTTCTTTTTAAGGCTAAATAGCATTCCATTGTGTATATGTACCACATTCATCTGTCAATGGACACTTAAATTAATTTTATGTCTTGGCCATTGTAAATTATGCTGCTGTGAACCTGAGAGTTCAGATATCTATTTGATATATTGTTTTCAACTCCTTTG
Organism: Ictidomys tridecemlineatus; assembly: GCF_052094955.1. Classification (NCBI taxonomy): domain Eukaryota; kingdom Metazoa; phylum Chordata; class Mammalia; order Rodentia; family Sciuridae; genus Ictidomys; species Ictidomys tridecemlineatus. The sequence continues at coordinate 151,954,589 of NC_135480.1, read as the reverse complement.
GATATATATATATCCAGAAGAGCGATAGCAGGATCATATGGTAATTCTATTTTTAGTTTTCTAAGGAATTTCCATGCTGTTTTACATAATAGTTGAACTAATTTACATTCCTAGCAATAATGTAAAAGTGTTGCCTTCTTTCTGCATCCCCAACAATACTAATCTTGCATCTTTTTGATCGAAGCCATTCTAACTTGTTTGAAATGTTATCTCATGTTGTTTTTATTATTATCATTTTTAGTTGTAGATGGACACATTTTTATGTGGTGCTGAGGATCAAACCCAGTGCCTCATATGTGCTAGGCAAGTGCTCTACCACTGAGATACAACCCCAGCTCCATCAATGTGGTTTTAATTTGCATTTCTCTAATGATTAGCAATTCTGGGTATTTTTTTTCATGTATCTGTTGGCCATTGCTATGTCTGGTTTTGAGAAATGTTCATTCAAGTCATTTGTCCATTCTTTTTTAAATGAAGTTATTTGATTTTACTGTTATTGGTGTTGTTTTCTATTGAGTTGCTTGAATTTCTCACATATTTTAAATACTAACCACTTATCAGATGTATGTTTGGAACTATTTTCATCCATTCTCTATATTGTCTCTTCATTTTGTGAATTGCTTTCTTTCCTGTAAAGAAGATTTTTGGTTTGAAGTAACCCATTTTCACATTTTTACCTATACTTTCAAGATCATACTTTCAAAATCATTATTAGTGTTACAGAGCATTTCCCTGGTTTTTTTTTCTTAGTATTTTACAGCTTCTTGGTTACATGTAAGTCATTAATCTATTTTAAGTTGACTTTTGTGATGGTATGAGACAAGGGTCCAATTTTATTCTTCTGAATGTGGATAACCAGTTTTCCCCAAAAACAATGGGACTGAAGCTATTTTTATTTGGAAATAAGTCTAAAAGCTTGAGATAATAGCTGTAGTAATTTTTTAACACTATTCCAAAACATATGCCCATATGTCTGGCACAAGGATTGCTTTTTTCAGAGGCCTTTTCAAATTAAGCATTTAATTCTCAAGGTTCCTTGGGTAAAGAATAATCAAGATCTGTAGATAAACTTTGTTCTGCTCTGAAACAGAAGTCTAAGGCTGAAAGCACATCCCTCATCCATTTGTAGGGAAGTTATGACAGTCTTAATACATAAGAATGGCCCAGTTACAAAATCTAAAGCAGAAGCTAACTCTGGAATCTCTATTCAAAGAAGCTAAAGACAAGGGGTTCAGAGGTTTGTGGTTCTACATTGTTCTGACAAAAGGCAATGTACAAATGGTAGAGAGTTCTGAACTAATTGACTCAAATCATACTCAGTAAGATAAATTAGTGGTTTTTATACTATACCATAGGGATGCTACTAGGAATACAGTGTTACCTCTTACCCAAACCAGCTTTCCATACTGTTTCAGGATTATCCATAAACCAAAGCCACCACTAGCCCAGACAGCACCTTTATGTGAGACCAATATATGTGTATATATATATATATATATATATATATATATATATAAAATATATATAGTGAGGATGGTTCTTTTTCTTTTTCAGTTTTGGAGAGATATATGTATATTGTTTTTTCATAAATTTCTTTTTTCATATTTTAATTGGTACCTAAAAATTATATATAATTGGTGGGATTTGTTTATACATACTCATTCACCCACAAAATATAATAAAATAATTTGGCCAATAATGTTCCTTGGTATTTCTTCTCTTCCTCCCTTCCTCCTTCCCCTTGGAATTTCCTCTACTCCACTAGTCTCCCTTTGATTTTATGTGATTAAACACACACACACACACACACACACACACACACACACATACACACATACATACTTTTCCTTTTTGCTTGCTGGCATTTACATGAGAGAAAACATGAACCTTGGCTTTCTGTGTTTGGCTTATTTTACTTAACATAATTTTCTCAATTTCCATGAATTTTTCTACAAGTGATACAATTTAATTCCTCTTAATGACTAAATAAAACCCCATTGTGTGTGTGTGAATATATATATATTCACACACATACATACATATGTATATGTATATATGGATTACCTTTATCCATTCATCCTCTAATAGACACTTTGGCTGGTTCCATAGTTTGGCTATTATGATTTTGTTGCTATAAACATGGGTATGCATGTATCACTATAGTATGATGACATTAAAAATGACTTTAATTCTTTAGGATAAATACTGGGGAGTAGTATAGCTGGGTCATAGGGTAGTTCCATTCCTGGTCTTTTTAGGAACATACACACTGATTTCCATAGTGGTTGTACTAATTTATAATTCCATCAAAAAGGTGTTATTTTTTCTCCACATCCTCCCCAGCATTTATTACTACTTATAAACTTGATGACTGACATTCTGAGTGCTGTGAGATGAAATCTCAGTGTAGTTTTGATTTGCATTTTCCTAACTGCTAATGATGTTGAAAATTTTTTATATATTTGTCAGCCAATTGTATTTTTTCTTTTAGAATTGTCTCTTTAGTTCATTTTCCCATTTATTAATTAGTTTTTTTTATGCTAAGTCTTGAGTTCTTCATATAGTCTGGATACCAATTCTCTATCAAAAGAGTAGTAAAGATTTTTCTCTCAGTCTGTGGGTTCTCTCTTCACATGCTTTATTGTTTCCTTTGTTGTATAAAAGCTTTTTAATTTGACACTATCCCATTTATTAACTTTTGGTATTATTTCCTGAACTTTAGGAGTCCTGTTGAGGAAGTTATTCATGTGAATATATGTTTGAATGTTGACTCTACGTTTTCTTCTCTAAGTTGCATAGTTTGGGGTTTAATTACTAGGTCTTTGATCTCTTTTTATTTGACTTTTGTTGAGGGTGAGAGAAAAAGATCTAGCCTCATTTTTCCACATATGGATAACAAGTTTTTCCTACACATTTTTTTAAAAGGCTATCTTTCTTCTAATGCATATAGGAGGAGGGAAAAAAAACCAGACTATTTCTTCATAGGAAGAAAGCAGCCACAAGAGTAATGTCATTGTATCAAGCATTTGGGATTAGACATACACCATACACATAGGATGTGTATGCCCTACGCTAATGCACAATCCTGATCTTGCTTGACTCCAGGCTGATGTCTCAGACATCACAATCACTATCATGATTCCAGTTACCAATGTAGCCACTTTGGTAGGCCAGAGACTTACTTCTGAGAACATTAGTTTCCAGTAATCTTTCTTTGGCCTTTACCTGCTCTCCCTCAAAAAGTATACGCATCCCCATTTGGATGGCATGTCAGCATGAATTGATTATTCATCATATTGAGATCTAATTCCTGTACAAAAAAGACAACCTATGATGGTAACATACAATTTTATTTTTTTAAATGGCATTCCAGTTACCATATTTCTACAGTAAAAATAAAAGGACCAATATATTATCTGATTCTAAAATCAAAAAAGAAAAGCAGCCTTCAGTGCATCTTCCCGTAGTCAGATAGGCTAAAACCATCATTATTCCAGACTATGGAATAAACCGAAATTGCTTATATGTTTCTTGATCCTTTTATTTGATTTTGACTATCACCCAATTGCATTTCTACATTTATCAGATAGTAACCAACAAGGCAGACTTTTGGAAAATCTATGAAATTTCATATTGCAACTAGATACAAACATACAAGACAGAAAATTAAACTTTGTTTTTTCAACAGTAAAGATAGTATATGCATCCAAGTGTAGCAAATCAATAATTTTATCTATTACAACACATGTTTACTAGTAACAAATGTTTATGTTGACAGAAAAGATAGAAAATAATAAAACAAAAATAACCACATAAATTAAAAGCATTTCTGCAATTTTCATTGACCACACCAGAATACACTCTCCTATTATTATTATTATTATTATTATTTTGATATATGTGTTGCTTCTTTTGGAAATAAATAATGTAAAGAACTAGGGTAGGTTTTAGTAACATAGGTATATTAATGAGGTTGTGCTATAATAATAATATGTAACTCTTATTAACTATTTGTGTTTCCCCAAAAGTTATCTGGTGATTTGAAGATGGAATCTGTTTGCTTTTTTGTTTTGTGCAAGGGCCTTGCACATGTTATGCAAGAGCTCTACCACTGATCTACCCTAGTCCTTTTTATTTTTTCTCTTGACAGTGTCTAAGTTGCCCAGGTTGGCCTTGAAAATGTGATCTTCCTACCTCAGCCTTCTGGGTAGGTGGAATTACAGGCATGTGCACACCATAACCAGCTAAAACATGAAATTTAGAGAGGTAAATTGGGGTTAAGTGGAGTTTGTCAGGATGCTCTGACCAGTAGGGTTAGTACCTTTATAAAAAATAGCAGCAGGAACCAGTGTGCGCTCTCTCTCTCTCTTTCTCTCTCTCTCTCTCTCTCTCTCTCTCTCTCTCTCTCTCTCTCTCTCTCTCTCTCTCTCTCTCTCCCTCTCCCTCTCCCTCTCCCTTCTCCTCCCTCCCTCACTACCTCTACCTCCACTCTTGCCCCACTCAATGATGGAAGGATACAGCAAAGAAAGCAGCTATCTGCAAGCCAGGAAGAAGTCTCCCTCCACGAGGAACCAAACCCCCCTGGTGGAAACTTGACCTTAAGACTTCCCAGCCTCCAAAATTATGAGAAAATAAGGTTTTTGTTTTGTTTTTTTTTTTGGTAACTTAAGCTACCCTGCATATAGCATTTTATTATGACAGCCTAAGCAGACTAAGACAGTAACAAATAACCACAAAATCTTAGCATATTACAATAAAAATATTTAATTCTCACATGTCTATGATCCATTTTGGCACTGATGTGCCATGCTCATCAACAGGCTTAGGTCTTTTTTCTAGTCTGAAGGATCAGCACCTGTGAGTATCAGACTTTTCTCAGGGATAAAAGCAATAGTACAAGCAGAGAAATCAGCTTCACAGAATTCTCTTCAGAGATACCTACATCACATGTACTCACATTCCATTGGCCAAAGAAATTACATTAAAATCAATATCAGTGTGGCAGGAAAGTATATTTCTGTATGGAGAATAGGTAGGGAGAAGTGAATATTTGCTGAACAATAAAGCTTTCCGCTGTGATAGCCAGCAACTTAAATCAGATGAGTCTTTGTTTAATTATTCCTGGCCCTTTAATATTACATGGGAAGATGTGATCTGAGGAGGGAGATTTATATCTCCTCTGGCCCTAATTGCATTGTATTTTAGCTTTGTAAACTAGTAAATAAATGTTGACTTTTCTACAATATGATTGGTCACTAAAGTGTATTAAAAATCAGCCACCTACTTACCAAATGTATTTCATATTAGGAAGAATAGTTTTGTGGAAATCCTAGATACTTTCATTAAAATTAACAAATTATAAAATTTAAAAAAAATTTTTTTGGTTGTAGATGGGTACAATACCTTTATTTTATTTATTTCTATGTGGTGCTGAGGATCAAACCCAGTGCCTCACACATTGCTAGGCACTCTACCACTGAGCTACAACCACAGCCCCCAAAATACAAAACTTTAAATGTATATCTGATATCCCTGTTTCCATTAATAGGTTAATCAAATCACATTATTTACCAAAATTAATTGCCATTGATTTCTGTAGCTATATCACATGGAAAAACTAAACCATATTTTTAAATTTTGGTAATTTATATTTTTAACTCAAGCTCTGTAACATCAGAAAAGGCATGAAAGTTTTCAATTTATCACTCTCAAAACATCATTCAGACAAAAATACACACATGCACACCCACACATACCTGTTACGCTTCTGTAATGCAGAGAATGTAACCTTATTCCATTTGGGCTATATGTAACTTAAAAGACTATGGAGTTTATTTTTTTTTATTTTTTAATCCCACATAGTGATTGAGAAGAAGTTAGGTTTATTAAAATTTTTATTGGTTAATTATAGTCAACTTGAACTATAGTTTTAATTCCCTCTATCACATTTAAGGAAAGCACAGGAGGAATGTCAGCATTCTCCTCCCCAGAACACCTTCTATAGACTAAGATGAGGCTTGCAAGACAATCCTGGCCAATATTCAAGCACCATATATTCTTGAGAAAATTCTGAGACAGAGTAACCTAGGGTTTGCAATTAGTACACAGCACACAGTGGGGAGGATATAAATGTGTGCGTCAGCATTGGGCCCCAGAAAGATGTATTTGATTCTTAATTCACAAGTAAATGTGTGCCCCTCTCATCAGTTCTGGTTCATGAAGATTCTAATCAAGCAATTTGTCTGGTTCATTTCTCATATGCCCTCATCAACTGAAGTGCAAAGTCTACTCAACAGCCAGAAAAGATGAGGTCAGCCTTGAAAATAAGTGTTGGCCCATTCGCCCAAAGCCCAAAAGAAACCAGGATGAGACAAATGAGATCAGCCTTTTTTTTTTTTTTGTACTAGCAACATAATCAAAATTACCATCATGCCATTCGTTTGGTGCCATTTGGAGCTCTACCACCATCACCACCACCCAGTGATAAACTTGGTTGAAAGTTATATGTATAAATATATGTTTTTTAGCTGAATTCTGTGTTTATATAATTGTCTTTACCATTAATATTTTACAATCACTCCTTTTGGGATCCTAAAGTCTGCCAGAATCAGTACATGAGCATCACAATTTTCACCTTGAGAATCAGAAGCAAATTGAGGAGTGAGGTACTCAATAGTTACTTTAGAATTTGCTTTCAGTTATAGAAGGGGGGAATTTTTACCTAGATATACAGGACAGAGTATTGTGTTATGCACAATAAATGAAGACAAGCAGATCATCAGCAAGGAAATCTAAAGTCAAGGGTGAAGACTTTACCTCTGCATTTAAATCAGATACCCATGGAAGATGCCATGGCTTTGATTTTCCAGAAAGCTTGATTAAAGGATTAGACATGGAGCTGTTTAGTATTAGGTAGTTAATGTAAATTGAAATGGCAAGTCAGTGACCAGTTCTTCACTTATACCCAGTGCTTTCACACAGAAGAATCAACCTAAGTTATCAAGGCAGAAAAAATAATTGCAATTAATTTCCTTTTTAAGCGGCTCTCTGATAGTCCAGGTTACCTCTCAGTCATTCAACTATTTATAAGTAATAAGTTAAAAATCAAACCAGTTCTTACATGACTGATGAAAAAGTTACTCTAACAGATGGATCAGAAAACAAATTGTTAGAAATGACAGACTTCCTGGTTCTTAGTGACACAATGGGCACCATCACCAAACCAGCACTAGCATGACCTGCAGTATCGCTTCATTTGCCACTTTATATCACATTGTGATGAAAACTGTCACAATGTGCCTCTGTAGGCACTGAGCAATCTGCGATTTATCAAAGTGCCATCTTGCTGATGAACTGCACAATAAATCCTGCCCCATCTGCAACTAAAGCATTTCACATTAAAAACTATTCTCTAATAGCCTCTAAAATTAGTCTTCCAAGGTGATTTCCTTAAAGGAAATAAAAATGGAAAATATTTTTCAAAGAATTTGCTAGTTGATATTAGACCTGTAAGATTTTGAAGGCTATCTCATTTAAATAAACCAAACTATGTAATCTCTTTCATCCCAGATTCTTTAGAATCCAGTTGAAGTACAAGTTCTTTTTAAGACATTTTGCACCCATCTCTAGATGCCTGCCTGCAGTGCAGGCCTCATAGGCAGATTCCTCATACATCAGGAATCTGTTCCCACCCAAGATTGTGAGTCTCAAAACTCTATGTCGGGGTATATATAATTTAGAGACCCAAGTCCAGTCACCAGTGCCTGGGAAGCCAATGGATTGAGAGAGCATCTGATTTGAATTGCTAAATCCAGGGGTAGGGGAGGCAAAGCAGAAAAATGACATTAAGTGATGTCCAAACAAAAGCCACAGGTTCCCCAAAATACCATGTCTCTAAAGGATTAGATTTCATTTCATTGGCATCCAAGGTAATAAGGAGAAAGAGTGTGAGAGTTTGAAGGGAATGGTGGGAATGGAGACTGAAATCATTCCTATATTAAAAAAAAAAATTCCTATTCCAAACTGTCTTTGATTTTGGGGAAAACATTTACTGATAATGGGTGTACCAGAGCAAAATGTAACTCTAGAGATAACATTTAAAACATGTATCATGTTTGCAAAGTGTATAAGCAGGTTGCTTTCATCTCAGTAAAGTTCTACTTTTCAATTTTTACCAGTAGGGTATTTCAATATCAGAGGGGCATGAACAGGTTCCCCCATGAAGAATTCAATTGTATTTCCTTATCAGAAGCATGTATTCAAAACTTTATTCTGTGTCATAGCATATCTACCAATGTTTACTTTAATATAATATATGGTTTCAATTACATATGAAGCTCCATGCTTATTTATTATTGGATTGCCCACACCTACTTTAGCAGAAAGTACATCCCCTGAGTAAATATTTGCTGTATCTAAGTTGAGATTTGAGGAAGATGCAGAATGATTACACTGTGGTTTTTCTTTTTACATATATTCCCTGAAACATTAACTGTACCCTCTCTTGCCGAGAAGTACATGATGGGGCATAGGTGTGGTCAAAATAACTTCTTACTGTTAGGCATAAAGAATAGCAAAGTTTTATGTTTTCAGAACTCATGGTAGCCTTCTGGATCTATCACTTCAAAAGTGTCTTGAATTGGGGGTTCTTGTGGCAATCACATGGGCATCAGCACATGTTCCAAAGCAAAGGAGTTATCACTCATATTTATAAAATGGGCCTTCCTATGAAGCAACCTGCCTGTATATAAAGTTTTGCTGGTACTTATTTTTTCTACTAAGCCATATGTCCTCAGACACTTAAATGGAAATACCATCTCACACATGTGGACGGGGATCAGGCCTTAGAGCTCAGTGATACACCCGAAGGAACAGCACAGTCAGACAGCTGCCAACACCCAGATGTCTCTCACCCCAGGGTGAAAGAAACAGATTTGGAATTTACAGGTCAAGGCATAAGGACAAGAGTCCTTATACTGACAATGTTTTCTCTCGTAAATTTTAGTAAGTAATCTTAAATAGAGAACTTTACTTCTCAAAGAAAAAGTTGTTTCCCTACTAGGGTTGAGATAGAGCCTGAATTTTATATTTGGTTGACTTCAGTATTTGATGAATATGTTTCTGAAGCAATTTTCCAGGTTTAGCACTGTGGAGTCACCATGTATGCATTGCCAAAACAGCTTCTATAGAAGGCCACCACTAAATTGTTTCAAAGCTGATCCAGAAGGCAATTCTAATGAATAACCTGATCTGACTTATGAGAGAGTTCTAAGTGTGTGGGTAAACCAAATCACCTATCTCTGCTGCCTTATCCCCTCCCTTACCTTGCAAATATATAATTAAATAATTAGGGGCTATGCATGTGGCTCAAGTGATAGCGTGCTCATCTGGCATGCGTGCGGCTTGGGTTCGATCCTCAGCACCACATACAAATAAAGATGTTGTGTCCGCCGAAAACTAAAAAAATATTTTAAAAATTCCCTCCCTCCCTCCCTCCCCCCCCTCTCATAAATAAATAAATATTAATGATAATAACAATAGCTGATACTTTTGAGTGTTCACTATTTATCAAGCACAGGTCTCACATCTTTATATCAATTATCTCCATGTCATCCTCACTAGAAATCTATGAAGTAGATAATGTCAACATCTCCATTTGATAGACGGGAAACAGAGGCAGGAGATGATTTTACAACTTGCCCAAGGTTACCCAGACAGTACCAGGTAACACTGGGACTCTACTGTAAACAGACACAGAAACTGAGCTCTTAACTCCTCCAGCTGAGACCATGTTTGCATGTCTCATAACTGAAAATGAAGCCTCTTCTATAAGTTTACAATGCTCTTTGGAGAACTGAATCTGTAGTCTAATTTGCTTACAATCTCCACAGGCAGTGTTAGTTAGCTTTGAGACCATACCCCTCAATTATATTCTCCATTTTTAACTGTAAAATTTTGTTCTGGCTTTAGTAACCATATCATTTTCTTATTTTTTATTACCTCAGGTTTTATTGTACTGGTAAACAGAACTGAAATTAAATATTCATTAATATCCTGAAATAAATATCACTGAATGAGAATGGAATGGTATATTGAGCCATTCATTGCCGTAGAGCGGAATGTTAAGAGCCATTTTTAAAGAGTTTTCTTTAGTGTGCTTTTTAAAGCAATAGCCTCAGTTAAGCTGGATTATTTCATTTTATTTTCAAATGATCAGTCTTCATGCCTCCTTTCATCCTCATCTGTCCCCACAGTTTCATTTCTGATTGGAACCAAGCAGTCTCATCATCAATAGTAGATGCAAAAATGTCAGCCATATGGGGTTGAGTACTTGGTGTTCATGACATGGATACATCAAATGACAGGACATCAGGACCAGGTTCTTCTATAAAAAGAAGCTGTATTTCCCCCCTCCCTTCTATTATAAGTCAGCTTTATTTCCACATATAATTACAAGTTGGAATCTTTATCTTCATATGTAAATAATTGAAGCATATTGTATTTTCTTTTTTATAAACCTAGTGGTAAGCCCTTTTAAGTACCACTGAGAGCTGGCTTCCAGAAAGGTTACTATCTCATTTTCATGATATATCAAAGCTACCCTGGAGTAATTTTATAAAGCCTGTTAAAATTAAAGTAACCCCCTAAAAGCAAGACATGCAAATTTTTTCTCTGTCATAAGCTTTCTCTCTGGCAGCAAAGAGTATTCACCAATGCTCATCATTTTCTTTCATATTCTTTGGTATGTTTTCTTTGCAAATGGAGTGCAAAAGCTAAATAAATCATTATCCTTACATATGTATATTAGGTTACATTTTCAAGTCATTTTTTCTTATCATATCCTTAAAACAAACCCCTCAAGTGATATTGGTTCTCAAACTATAGCAGGCATCAGAATTAACTGGAAAGCTCATTAAAGCACAGGTTGCTGAGTCCATCTCCCACAACTGCCTCCCTATATAATTTCTGATTCCAAGTGTCTGGTGGCTGGGGATTGGGGTCCAAATTTCTAACAACAAATTGCTTGCTGACACTGCTATTGCTGGGCTAAGGAATATACTTTGAAAGCCACTACTCTAGAAGGCAGATCCACAAACATTTTCTATAAAGGGTAAGATACTAGATATTTTAGACTTTGTAGGACATATGGTCTCTATTGCAAGCTGTTGCTGAACTCTGTAGTTGTAGCATGAAAGTAGCCACAGACAATGGCTACTGTTCCACACAGCTTGGCTGTGTTCCAATAATACTTTATATATGTGCTCTTTTGAATTTCACATAATTTTTACGTTACACACAGTTTTTCTTTCTTTCCTTTTTTTTTAAACACACATTTTTTTCAACCATTAAAAAAAAAATTCTTAACTTGCATGCCCTAGTGTCAAACTTCTGACAGATGGCTAGATTTCTTCCTCTGTATGTCATTTGCCAACACTAGCCCTAGAAGGTGAAAATGAGCAAATCATCAGTAGCAAAATTCAGGGCAAGTACCAAACAAGGGTCTCTCACTAAAATGAGATTGATAACAATATTAATTCCCCCAGGTGGCTCATTTCTATGGCAAAAGAAACAAATTGGAAATTCCAGAGTCACAGAGATTACTTCAAAGAATAATTTTGCAGGTTGATGGATTGGGTCATTTATCATCTTTTAAATTTTCAGATTTCTGTAAATTATAGAATGAAGAATATGTATTAGGTTCAGAAACCAGTTTTGAAATTTATAAGATCAAATGACAGATAATAAGGATTGTGCTGATTAAGAAAGTCTAGTCCTATACTCATTTTGTATAATATTCCAGTTTGGTGGTAGTTACGTGTATACCTATTTTTAAAATTTGTATTTAAAAAATTCAAAGTCCATTTTTAAAAAATCAATCAGAAAATATTTTTTAAAAGCTAACTCAAAATGTGTTTGGATGACCTTATTTTCATTGCCTCTGTTCCACATGTGTGTTTGGTTGTTGCTCTGAAGACTGCCTGGGGTTAGTGGCCACAGAGGTAGAAATGGTCCATCTGCTAAGAACTGTTTCCTAAATCACCCTTTGATGTTTAAGGATCTCTTTCATTAATAAAAATGCCATATTAATTGCTAATCATAGTTTGGGGCCCTTATAAATGACAGTTTTTATTTTTATGTCAGAAATAGTTTCTAAGGCAGACTTCATGTTGAAATAATCAAATATTTTTTGGAATTTCAAACACATCTTCATTTAATCATGTGGATGATGAATGAGGTGATCTCCATGGTCCCTTTGAGCTCTAAAATAAATTAGTTGTGAGGATCTGTTCATGGTGACTATAAACCCTAATCAAAGAAAAATGTATTATTACAGTGGTGCTCTAATTTCCGTGTACATAAGAATCACCTGGGGTTCCTATTAAAAATGCAGACTCCTGAATCTCACTTCAGAGATGCTAATTCAAGAGGTTTAATGCCCCAAACTTTGCATTTAAGACAATGCCTTGGGTGATTCTGCCATAGATGGCCCATAAATCATACTTCGAGAAACACTGAATTCCTACAAATATATAATCAAATTTGACAGTAGAATTAAATAAAAGGAAAATTAATAAATTCGCTTTTGGCCATGCACAGCAGTGGTCTAATATGGCTACTGCAGAATAACCAATCTAAATCATAGATTTCTATAGCGGGATGTTCTGGATCACTTCTTCTGTTCAGCACAAGGAATTATGACAGATAGAAATTGCCTATCAGACGTCTCTTTAAGCCACAATTGTGGTGTGATTTAACTGAATACTTGTAATCACCAGTGTCTTTTACAAGGTGAGTCTGTTTACTGGGTGTAGCAAACAAGTAGTTAGGTGAAGTAAGCAATCCTGCACTTGTTACCCTGTTCTCCGTGCTGTTCCCAGGACATCATAATGCCATAATGCATTTCTTCTTGGATTTTATTGATTGGTGATGCATGCTCATATTCATTATCATTCCTTACTCACCCAATCCCCCACCACCTTGCTTCCACACTAGGACAAAGCTAGCTTCACCCAGCCCAGATCAGACCTAGAGGCAAATTCCTCTTAACCTAATTTCCTTCTTAAATTCACTGCAAGAAGTCAGATTCTTGTTACCATTGGCCCAGTAACTTTTTCAAATTGGAAATAGTGGTGGTGGCTAGTCTTGAATTGGTGCTTTACTATACTTAGGTTAAACTTAGATGTTAAAGCATCATGAAGACTTGGTCTTGTTGACTAATCCCAAAACATCTTTATTCATTGACATATCTAAATTACAAATACATTACATAGTAGACCTTTCTTTTGTGCCCCAATGAGAATGATGTTAAGAAATAACCATAGCAAATTCTCTGCACAGCTTGTCATCCTCCATGATATACTCATCTTTCTAGAGAGAGTGGTTCCAAAAAGAACTTTAAGAAACCACTATCCATATTTAAGAGCACACATAAATTATCTAGTTTAGTTAAGTTGTATGTTAACTAAATTGGAAAGTGATTCACAATGACCAACATAGATATGTCTCATAGCAACACATGCTTAGTTTCTTAAGGAAGCACAGTATATAAGCAACCTCTTCAATTTCACTAGCAATGCATTCTGGTATTTAAGCTATCAGACCCATGATTTTCAATGACACTCAATGATGCAACTTACAATCATCCTCTTCAGTTTAATAATATTTGTTTAAAGTTTCTTAAACTTTTCAGAATATCTTTAAAGTGATAGATTTCTCTAGTGGTAGAGTTATGCAATTAAATTAGAACATGATATGAATTCTTTAAAGATGGGATGGAAAGATTTTCTTGGGCTTTTAATGACACTATTGCTTTTGTGGTATACCAAATTGCCATTAAAGGATATTTGAAATCACTTCAATAAATCTTAAAGTGATTTTCAGATATCACTTAATGTTCCTAGTTGACATAACAAATGAACTATTTCAGATTTCCTTGAAAGCTTTCTAGCACATGTCAGCAGACTATTTAGGAACAGTTTCAAAAAGTGACAAATTGCAGTAAGTCATCCGCAGACAGCTGAACACCACTGTAGCCACCACAAGGTAGAATTCTGGTCTTTGTGAATCACAATCACATCTCTACTCAGGGTTCTGACTCAGAAAAGATGTGGCAAATAAGAATCTATCAGGATGGGATGTTGCCTTTCCGAATTCTTTAACTTTTTTTTTTTTAATGCTGACACATTATATAGTTTTGTAATGGAAAAAGGAAAACACTCCCTATATTCATCTATCAGACATGTGGCTGGGCTGCCAGTGTACCATTGTTTGGAAGAAATGTTGACCTCAGAGCAAGTGGGTCCTAGGGCTCCATGCACAGAACATCTGCTCCTAAAATAGGAGATGTCTTACCATTTCCCAATGAATGACTGTGTGAGGAAAAAACACAAAACATCATGAAAGACGTCATTTCAGAACCCTTGGGACACACTAGCCAAGTTAAATACTTTTTATAATTGAACATGTTACTGTTCAAACCATTATAATTTTCCACACAAGGACTGACAGTATCAAACCTTTTCTTCTCTTGAGGATGGAAGGGTCAATTGTCATTCAAAATTTGACCAAATTATTTTCCTGTCACATACAATGTTTGTGAATGCCTGATTTACTAAACTTTTAATATCAAGGATATTTGAAGAGACCCATGTTGTGTTGATCTCCTGTGATTGTTAATTATGCCATTATAAAACATTCACTCTTTTAAAAATTACTGTGATTAACATCTGCATTACCATAAATGATTTGCATCAATGATTCTCATTTAAAAGGGCTCCCTTTCAATGCCTGATCTTTACTTGGAAAATATAATAGAAGGTGATAATGAGTTCAACGTTTATTCAGTATAATGTGGCTAACATGATTAAATAATTGTAGTAAATGGAGGCAGAGCAGGGGTGTGGAAGAAACACTATAATAAGAGTCAAAATTGCTGAATTCTAACCACTGACTGGCTAGTTTTGTGACCTTAAGCAAATCATTTTCTTTTTCTATGTATCAAATCCTTCCATTATAAAATGGAGCAAATATTTTATAGAATCAGCATAACATCAAATGAGATGGTTGATCTGGCAGGGTCTCAAAAGCCAAAAAAAAAAAAAAAATACTATGCTCCATTAGTAATTTCAGAAGAATTTAATAATCTATTTTAGAAAGTGAGAGGAGACCTAGGGGTAGTGAAGAGTTACCACCTGGATTGATGAGGAGAAGAAATGATACTGCAACCCAGAGACAGACCGAGCTGTGCAGAAAGGGCAAATGTCCAGAGTTCTGGGCTTCCTTAAGAACACACAGCTGGTCCCTGGCAAACACTGGCTCCCTCTGCTTGTACCAGTGCTTCCCAGTAGCTGAGTTTGACAGGAAGCCAGAATGTAGAGAGGTCCAATAACATGGGCCCTATAGGTCAACCTCTTAGGACACAGAGCAAAAGAAGGGAAATGAACCTAGAGAATCAAAGAAGATATCCTAGACAGATGGGGTATGAAAAAGACTTTTTAAAACTACAAACCACCAGAAAAATAGAATTATAGAAGCCAGAAATTCTGAATCCTCTCCTTTCCTCTGCTACTTTGTATCTTCAGATAAATGTCACAGTTCCTTTTTATATCAAGTGCTGATTAGAAACTACAAATATCTTTAGTTAAGCTTAAAACATGTGATGAACATTATTAGAAAATGTTAAAATACAACAGCCAGTTTAGGAACCACTTGGTACAGAGAAGCTCTTGCTAATTTAGTCAAAATTTCTGGCTACTGATTTCACAGCCAAAAAAGTAAATATATTTTTTGAAGTTGCTGATGTAACCACTTACCTATCCTTACCTTGATAATATTACCAACTTCAAGAAGAGCATTCTTAAAAATGAAATTCCTGAATTCATTATAACACCTCAGTGGAAAGAGTATAAACTACTGCCCATTGACCCAAGTAGCCTGCCTGTTACGCCAATCATTCTGCTGGTCCCTTAATGTTAAGTGCCTAAGGCAGGAGGTTGCAGAGTTCTCTGAGGATGGTGGCAGAACACCTGCTGTGTCAATCTTCTAAGTCTTCTTTGGGGTTTGTGTCTATGGTGCTTAAATGGTAATGAGCCTGCATTCAAAGAGCACCTGTCCAAAGCCCACACTTGTTTTTTGGAAGTGCAAATGGTTGTTTCCCCTCTAACACCCTTCCCAAACACAAGGGAAAGTTTCAAATATTAGATTACTCAGTTTCATCAGAACTCAGTTTTCATTTCCTAATGGAGCTCCACTGAAATAATCACTGTATGTCACAGGTGGATGTGTATAGGCAGGTGTCAAATCATGTACTTTGCAGGCGTTATTATTGGGAGAAAGGAGACATAAGAAAGTCCCAGCTATTAATGATAAACTTACATGATGCTCATGGCCCACCTGCAACCACTAAGTAGATATTACATATAATAATTGTACTTTCCAAGAAACTTTCTAAAAAACTATATCTAGTGTTTCTTCATTCTTGTTTTTGTGCACTGCTTCCCATTGGTCAAAGCAGAAAGTTTGGTCTCTTAATTACATGAAGATAAAACAAGTAGCTAAGGGAAAACTATACAATATATTGCATTTTATTCTTCATCTGGAACCATACTGTAATATAGTATAAGTGTAATAAATTAACTTTGTGGCACATTATTTTCAACACTGGTTAGGTCATCTATAAAAGAGAGAAAAAAAAAATATATATATATATGGGGTTAGCTATACAGGAAAAAATAAGGTGGGATGCAATCGATCATGGTAAAATTCTGCATTCAGCCACATGCTGGAAACAGTAAAAGAGAGTTTTTATTTCTCATATTCAGAATTGGAATTACACAGTGACTCAACATCTAAGTAGGGACTTTCTATTTTTCAACTTCCAATAGCAACTTCAATCTAGAAAATGTTAGACTTTGTCATTCTTACACACCACTTCTTGACCTTGGTTCATAGCTATCATAAATCAATATCTCTCTCTCTCTCTCTCTCTCTCTCTCTCTCTCTCTCTCTCACACACACACACACACACACACACACACACACACAAAATCCACTCTTGATCAAGAGCAGCCAAAGATATACATACAGCTGCACCAGATGTTTCTATGATTTCCTTTCAAATAAAAATCACAGGATAACCAGAGAATTAGGGCCCTACAGATTTATCCTTTTCATCTTGTTACATGAGTTAGTCTGAATTATCATCCAACATGCATCTCCTGAAGTGTAGAATAGTTTATCAAAGTCTCACAGAAAACCACTGCAGACAGGGTAGTCTGGTGAAAATGGAAAAATACCACATTTGAATTTGAGATCTGTGGGCACCAGTCCTGGCTCTGCTATTTACTGCCCTATGCTACTAAGTATGTAAATCAATATAATAACTTGAGGAAGATTATCCTCTTATTATTATTCTACTATTAATGCCTAAGGTTGTTAGAATAACCAAGTATTGTATTGAATATTTAAGAACTATAACTTCACCCTGGAATGATACCATTATATTAAACATAAAGGGACCTAATTTATTCCTTTTCAACAAATATTTATCAATGCTTAATCCTACCAAATATTGTTTAAAGTTCCAAATTTAGAAGATTACAATATAAAACAGTTTAATATGATTTTATATTAAAATATGTAGCATGCATTCAATTGCTCTGATGGTCAAAAAAAAAAAAAAAAAAGAAAAAGAAAAAGAGAGGTAATATATCTTAAATCTATGGTCTCTACATTCCCCTCCCCAAATGTAGATACCATCTTCTCTTAGCATAGGAAATACACCATAATTCTAAATTAATGAATTTATCAAAAGATTTGAAAATAATCATAAGTCACTTTAAAAATAATTACAAAGAAATGTTCTTTGATGTTTATAAATTCTGGTAGAACCAGCCCAAAATTACAAACTACTTCAAGGTATGTTTGAGTTTTGCATATAAATAGTACAAAATAATAATAACAACAACAACAACAACTTCATATAAAAACCATTGAGAATGTCTCTGTGCCAGGACACATCATGTCACATAAATCATTGCACTTAACTCACCACAATTCAGTGAGATTCGCCATTCGATAAAGCTGAAGCTCAAAGTGGATAATTTAATTGCTTTTTCTTATTTTAAAAAATAAAATATGTAAATAGTTACATTTGGAAAAAATTTTTGTGCATATTGTTTCCATAAAAATTTTTTTATGTCTTTGATTCAATGAGTATCAAAGCTTATCTTAGGAGAAGGGTCTTGAACTTGAGCATCAGCAGAACTATTAGATATAACAGCTCCACAGCTTACCAACTCTGCCAGTTTCAGCAACTATCTAAATATCTCTGCGCTTCTGTTTTCTCAATGGCAAAATTACACAATAATAACTACT
The DNA here is from genome assembly GCF_052094955.1 of Ictidomys tridecemlineatus. NCBI lineage: Eukaryota > Metazoa > Chordata > Mammalia > Rodentia > Sciuridae > Ictidomys > Ictidomys tridecemlineatus. Next base: position 151,936,214 of record NC_135480.1, on the reverse strand, counting down.
TTATGAATTCTTTGGGAGTGGGTCAATTAATTATGTACCAAGGCAATATGTAGGAAATGGAAAAAGATGCTGTTTAGACCTCATTGGAGTTGAACATAAAAGAGATAAAGAACAGTTACTTAATTTCCCTCTCTTCATGACTTTTCAATCTCATGAGACAGTCTGATGCACCAGAAATCTGGTCATAATACCCAATTGTCAAAGAAGCATTTCTAATAGAAACATAGTAAACTGTTAGAGCATGAAGAAGGAAAGATTAGATCTGATTTGATCAACATTTCTGTTTAGAAAATAAACTAAACAGGTTAAAAAAATAGTCCCATTGCATTTTAAGAAGAAAATCATCTGTGAATTTCAACATACACCCTGATTATTCTATAGTGAGTTAAAATAATTTTATAACCTCAGAAGTGCTCAGAAAAATTAGGAGCATTCTGTTTTCTACATATTCATACAGGAAAACAGAGGAAAGAATAAAAATTCTTCTAGAAGTTTTCCAAGCAAGTTATTGGTGCTTTTATAAATTCTAAAACCCAGATTTGATAGCACCTCTCTATTAAGGCTTTCAACAGGGAGCAAGAGAATGGGAAGTTCAAGCAAAATTGTCAGAACTGACTTAAAACAACGTAGCCTAAGGAAGGTCATGCAGAAAACTCAAGATTTAAATTATAATTATTGTTACAATAGAAATAAAATTTCATTTATTAAAGCTGAAATGCACCTATAGTAACAGGAAAATCAATAATTCCTCTTCAATAGCAATTTGCCTTACTTACTTGACTCCACATTCCATACACTGTGGAAGCATTTTTCTGTGATTCCATTAGCAATAAATTACATTTTGAGTCAGTGAAATCATGTAATTGGACTTTGGAGATTGTTTGTTGAAAAAGCTGATGTTGTATACTTAAAGATTAAATAATAAACAAGAAGAAAATATAACTTTCCTCTCACTGCATTACTAGTGGAGATCAAATTTATCCCTCAGCCAACCAGAGAAAAAATAAATCCCCTATCAAGTGACAAACTCTAACAGAAACCAAAAATGGACAGTTCACAAATTGAAAATATAGAACTCCAATACTGATAACATTGTTTATTTTACTTCCAAATTTTTTCCACAGTTCCATTTTCTTTTCACATTTATATTAAATTTGTCATATAGAAAAGGACCATGAGCATTGATTTTTATGGTCATTTTTTAAGGAAATTATTCACAGGAGAAAACACATACAGTATTTAACCACCTGTTTCTGAAAATCTTAGACTATTAAATGGCGGAACAAAAGTTGTAATTTTTTTTAAACTCTCAACTATTTGTTTTACCAAAGGAGAATTATTTTCTGTAAAATTAAATCACTCTGGATTTCACTTAAGATTTTTATGATTTCTTTATGATTTATGATTTAAATCTTTATGATTTCTTTTCCCCTAGAATCCAACTAGTGATTATATTGGGGATATTCCATTAATTGAGTTTTCATTACCTTTATCTACATTTCTGCAAACGAGTTTAGGAGATGATTTTTAAGGTGTTTTTATTTTATTCTGTGATAATTTATTACTTTGTTATTAATTTATATAAGTAAATAATCAGGAAAAATAGAATGCTGCCAACATTTCATAACAAAGTAGGTCATTTTTATCTAAAATCTACTGTGACTGAAAGATGTTAATTAGAGACGTAAAAATCAAGTAGGAACTAAAATACTTGAGCTCCTAGTGCTTTGCCATTTGTTTCTCCTTAATATGAACATAAACTCTTTGCCACAGTAAATTATTCTCTATTCAACAGTTGATGAGTGTGTGAAAACTGAGAATTCACCTTCAAATATCACAACATTACCTTCATAGGTTAATTAGAGATATTTCATTAGCAAAAAAAAAATGTTTTCTCAAATTGCTATGAATGTGTGGCTGTGTGTGTGGTGTATCTTTGTATATGCATGGACACAGCCTGTTACGATCATATGTGAAACAATTTCACATTAAAAAATTAAATTCATCATTTCACCTTAGCATTTGAAAATCTGTCATAAATTAATTTATTCCAAAATACCTACTCAACCTTTGGAAATAAGAGGTAAGATAGGAAATTCTTTTTTGTCTGAATATTTCTAATCATGACCAAGTATAGCTAATACTCTGTTAAAAAGTATTTAATCTAATAATTTCAAACAATGCAACTTGTTAACAGCTAAAGTTCTAACATATGACATATGGTCACAATAGTTTGACCCAAATCTACATAAAATGACTTCAGAAATGGATTAATGTCAGTGATTTTCCTTGGTAATTAGATTCAAACACAATTGTTTCCCCGTTTAGTATCTCTTGTTATGCTTAGCCTCCTTCTGGGCATGCAACAGAGAATTAAAGCATTGGAAGCCTTTTTCTGTTCTCAAGCATTGTCTCTTGCAATGAGAATTAGTCACCAGTAACATGAAGAAGTCAGGAAGTCAGCCATAGCAGGGAAAATGAGTCCGTCATCCTGAGTGCTGTTCGTCTCTGTGAACACACATTGATTTTGGCTGTTTTTCTCAAACAATTCAATCCAAAATGAAGGAAGTCAAATGTTTCTCTGAACCAAAGGATTACATAGCAAGCAATAAATCAAGAAATATTTAATGTATTTTTTTTACTATATAGCAAGCATTGCACTAGGTGCCAAAGGGGTGATGTGAAATGTGAAATCTGAGTCCGAAGTATAAAAGCAAGTGGAGACATGGATCCTCTCAGCTGTGCTATGAGTTTGGGCAAAACAGGATACCTCTTCAAACTTGGATAAATTTATAATTCAGACACCATTCACTCCCTTTACTCTCAAGAAATTAGTGATCTCATTAACACAGACCTGTGATCTCAAGTTAAAATAGTTCAAGGTCAGTATTATAAGGTCTATGTGTGTGTTATTGTCAAGTCATGACACACAAAGAACCTAAAATACTTGGTTATATTGTGGGTATATTCCTTATCTCTATCTTCTGAGATAACAGCCTATGATAAATCCTACAGATTTACATTTAAAACCTTATAAAATTATTGAACACTGGCAACACACTTTGAGGTGTTAAATAAAAAATGAAAGCAGTATGGAGATTTCTTGGAAAATTGGGAATGGAATCACCATTTGACCCAGCTATCCTTCTCCTGGGTCTATACCCAAAGACTTAAAAACAGCATACCACAGGGACACAACCATATAAATGTTTATAGCAGCACCCAATTCACAATAACTAAACTGTGGAAACAGCCTACATGCTTCAATAGATGAATGGATTAAGAAAATGTGGCATATATACACAATGGAATATTACTCAGCAATAAGAGAAAATAAAATCATGGCATTTGCAGGTAAATGGATGGAGTGGAGAAGATAATGCTAAGTGAAGTCAGCCAATCCCCCCAAAAAACAAATGCTGAATGTTTTCTTTGATATAAGAAAGCTGATTAGTAGTGGGATAGGGAGCAGGAGCTTGGGAGGAATAGACAAACTCTAGATAGGGCAGAGAGATTGGAGGGGAAGGGAGGGGGCATGGGGTTATTAATGATGGTGGAATGTGATGATCATTATTATCCAAAGTACATGTATGAAGACACGACCTAGTAAAATGATAGTTTGCCATCCCTTGCCACACAGAACCCATTGATTTTTCCAAATTATTCAGATTAATAATACACAGTATATACTGTGTATACAACCAGAAATATGAAAAATTGTGTTAATAAGAATTATAATGCATTCCACTGTCATATATAAATTTTAAAAAACAAATAAATTTTAAAAAGAAAAAGAAATCAAGAATGAACACATCCGCATCCACCCATCCTGATTTCATGGAACCACATAGTCTGTGTTTACAGGGAGAGAACCAAACAATAAAGAAATAAGCAAAACACAGAAAACCTCATGATAAAACATGCTATAAATAAAAACAAAGGAGACAGAGGAAGACAGGGGTGCCCTGGAAGAAGAGAGGTGGGTTGCTGTTGGGCCATGTGGGCCATCTCAAATGCCTAAGTTTTAATCTCAATAATTTGGAAAAATCAATGAGTTCTGCGTGGCAAGGGATGGCAATCTATCACTTTACTAGGTCAGAATCAGAGACCTGTTTGGTGGCTGTTATCAGCCATTGTCCAAGTGAGCAAGCTTGAGCCAACTACAGGTGTGAGAAGTAGTAGGTAAATGTTTGGAAAGTAAATCCAACAAATTGTTGATGGGTGAACTGATGATACTGAAGAGGAGACACAAGAATGGCTTTATATGGACCATTAGAAACTGCAATTGCCAAAGGCAATGGGAGTCATATGAAGGCAGAGATGAGGAGTGGGACTTTACTAAGTTTGTGAGTCCTGTTGGTGTATGAAAATCTCCTCCTTATCCAAGTAGTTCATAGCCTCATCCATTTTGGGTGGGTTGGGACCACGCCAATGTACTCAGGTGTGTGTGGGACCCTGTCTGATTTTGCATGTGCACAGGTATCCTAGCTGCTGTGCCTTAAAGCCCTGCGCTGTTTCTGTTGATAAGAAACAATTGGAAAGTCTGCTGGCACTATCATTGCAGACTTAGTGACCATACATACCGCGATTGTCCAGTATCAGAACAATAATTATTTTCGCTATCTAGTGTGCTCCAATAATGACTTCAACACAGTAATACATCTCAAAATTCTCACATACTAAAAAAAATTAGTTTTATAACAATTTATTATTTAAAATAAAAAGCTTCCTTTTGCACACACATATTGTTCTTTTTTGTTGTTGATGTTCAAGAATATTTTTAAGAAGTCTCCACTGCTTTGCTTTTAGTATATATACTTTTATTCTTAATTCCTGAGAGTGAATTGATCATCCTATGTTAAATGGATACTAAATCAATATTATTCATTTGAAGATAATGTTGCTTAGTATTTAGAGAGCTCCATGTAATACAAAATAAACATCCCTAGAGAGCAGGTTATTAGTGAAATAAATTTGAGGAAACTTGCCAAGCCTGGAACTTCATCAGAATAACCTAAGAAGTAGTCTTTAAATATTCATACCCCATCCTTATCTATCTGCCAGCCAACCCCCATTAGTATTCTGTGTAATTCTCTTTTGGTGGTTCTAGAATAGGCCCTGGAATCCTTATTTAACATATATTCTCAAATTTGTTCTAATAAGCTAAATACAGGAAACATTAGGAAAATATCCTCTATGCCCCCAAAATAACCTCAGTTGCTTATTATGAAATGGACTAGTATTAAATTAATTAGTAAAATATATTCTGCTGAAATCACTGCTCTTAGTGTAATGTTAAGAGAAATCCAAAAGAACTAGTGCCATTGTTTCCTCTATTGGACTTTATTTGACATAGAAGTGAATGAACCCAGTTTATATTATATATGCAATCTATTCTCACAAGAAATGAAGTATTTTTAATCATATATCACTATGTGGTTTAAAAAAGTGGCTATTTAGCCTTATATATTTGCACGCAAATACAAATATCCTGTAGTGCATTTGTTCCCTGAAGAATGAAGGATTTGGAATTGGCAGTGTTGCTTACAGTTCATTTAATTATGACTGCATATTTGGTTAGGGACAAAGTAAATTCAATGAAGCATTAAAATCAAACATCCCTTTAATTAAACTGGAAAAGAAACTGACTTTGTCTTAGATATTGTTTATTTTTATTAATAGAATGAGAATACTATGTCTCCAAAGAAGTATCATCATTTCTCTGAAATAAAGACTTCCATCCAGCCACACTGCCTATCAGTTTGAGTCTGATCCACATCTCATGTAGTTTAATATTTTTTGGAAAAGACTTTCAAAGCATGGAATGCCAAACAAATTGTTATTGTTACTGATATTGTGTGTGGTAATCTGCATACTCGCAGATGGTACAAATGGGCTTTACTCAAATCATGAAGGATTAAGAAAACTCCCAACCTTCAAAACTATTGGCCCTTACTTAAGCTTGGTAGACTAAACATATCCTGCCTGAATGAGAGAAACAGTGCAGCAAGCAGCCTTTCAAATTAATTAAAGCAAATGTCACAAAGCATTTATCTGGCCAGTGCTTTTGCTGAGTTTTAAAGTGTTTAATGTCATAATAAGTAATACACTTTCTAAGAAGCATGCATACATTTGTCCTTACCCTATCAAACTCTGATAATTTAAATTATTCATCTGTTCTGGCAAATATTTGAATTGGCTATTCATATGTGATATTTATATCAGAGAGAATTTTTTTACAAAGAAACTTTTGGGGTATAAACTAATACTTACATTAATCTCAAATAGCACAGCAGTTCTTTAGCAAAATCTAAGTGACTATCAGAAAATCAAGTTTTCTGCATACAAAGTTCCTCATCGAGTCTATTACTGGTAGAATACATAATGTATATAACATGGGACAACATTTTTACAATGGTAATAACCAACCCCTACAATTCTTTTGAAGGGATTTTATTATTTGAGCTCTATTTACCAATGATATTTCAGTCCCATTAGCTGATTCCCTTGACATCCATTTGTATGAGCCATGGAAAGGCAATTGTTTCTAGTTATAGGTTATCCTTAAGTTATAACAAACATATTTTCTTTAGAAAGATATTTTTGTTCTCTCACAAGGATTAACATTATTTTAATTTATTTTTATTCTTTCATAAATAGAAATAATAAATAAATTGTATTCAAATGTAAATATCAGAATTCAATGTAAAGGAATAGAAAACATTAAAAAGACTGGTATAGGTAGGGTTTGCCCTATGTATAAGTTTTATTTTCTCAATTTTTCTATTCCTTATCTCAGTCTATTTATTTCCCTTCTCATTTTCCCTGTCTTTTTCAAGTTTTTCTTCTGTCTTTGAAAACTTCTGAATTTTTTAAAATAAAAAAAATTGTATTAGAGAAAAGGACAAAATTTGCAGCAAAAATGAAAATAGAATTATTTTACAAATGTATTCATGATCGAGTTCATTAAAACAACTGCTTTTTAAGTAAGTATTTGATTTACATGAAATTTTGGAGCCTACTCCAGATACATATAGTGTAACTTAAATCATCATCAAACTGGCACCTGCTGAGGCAAGTTACAATATCCCAAAAACAGCAAGCCAACAAATACACCAAACATTCACCATCAGTGATTTTCAATCCCCATCAGCCAGGTGATCACCATAGAGGAGTTCAGTAAGAAAAACATGCACAATCAAATAATACTGGGTACATACATAGAAATTCAGTCTTTAAAAAGATTCCCTTATTTTAGGGTACCTCTTCTTTTTTTTTTAAGAGAGAGAGAGAAATAGAGAATGAGAATTTTTTAATATTTATTTTTTAGTTTTCAGCAGACACAACATCTTTATTTGTATGTGGTGCTGAGGATCGAACCCAGCACCGCATGCATGCCAGGTGAGCACACTACCACTTGAGCCACATCCCCAGCCCTGGGGTACCTCTTAATCAGAGAACAATAAGCATTGTTCTCTTAGAATCAGAAAAATTTTGATTTTTCTGGAATTTACTAGAACACTCTGTCCCCACAAAGAACACATGACCTCTGTTTTGCTTGAATTGCAAAACACTGAAAAGGAAAGGTGGGCTCTACATTAATTTAAATAATTCTGACCACTAGGTTTCTTGAAATTCTAATGTAAATTAGAGACAATCTTAATTTTAATGAAAATTTTTGTTTTATTGTCAACATAAAAATTTACATGAAAAGTAAATGCTCAGTTTTTCATAGTAATCATTTCCCTTCAACTTCTATTGTTAAACCAGTTTTCCTATGTTTAGGGTAAACATTTCAAGCTCTGGACTCACTCTTACAAAAGCACTTATTATACTAGAATCACCTATTTTGTTTATTTGTCCCCCTAGCAAGCTTCAAAATATGTTCAAGATAAAACTGTCTTTTTCATCAATATATTCCTAATATTTAATATAAGGTTGACACCATTCTCTTAATAATTAAAATAACAATAGATAACATTAAAGCCTACTATGTACCTGATACCTTTTAAGTGTTTAATATATCTTAATTCATACTAATCCTCAGATCAATATCTGACACTATCAATATATCCATTTAGAAATGAACAAATTGAAGCAGAGAAAAGATAAAATAATTTTTCCAGAGTAAAGCAAAGCTGATGTCCCACCTGGTGAGTCTGTACTCCTAAACACTATGTCACAAGCATAGGAGTATAAATAGACCCATAATAAGTATTTACTGATTGGACAAGTATCTGCAGTTTTGATGTGTATGTATAATGTAGTCAAACTGTCAATCTCAATTAAACAATAGAAGAGGGAAATCAGGCTAATGACCAATTCAGACAATTGACTTTGAGATAAGGTATTTGTTAAGTGTGAGATATCTTTTGGCTTTATTGGGGTGGTACAGCCACCTTTTGGGAGGCAAAATAATACCCAAAGTGAAATATAAATTTTTAAAATACTAGAAGCAATTAAAAGACATATCAGCCCTCAGAAACCGAAAGCACTGAGACTTTCTGTGGTTCTATGGGAAGGGAAGCGTAAAGGATAATAACTAGGGAATTAAATAATTCATTATGTAAATAAGAAAAGAATAAGAGAAATCAATTAATTGAGTTACAAGAATTGAATATTTAGGTCATTAATAAATAAAGCCTTATATTATGACTATTTGTAAGAGCAATAGGTTCACTAAATGTGGTTAATGTGAACGTGAGTTGAAGGACGAAATAAAGCTGGGGAAGTTTCCTAAGTAGACTGTTATATTGTCTATGTGCTAAATATTCATTATTGTGACTTTCTTTTTTGTGGGAGTAGAGGTACCAGGGATGGAACTCATGGGCACTCGAGCCCTGAGCCCCAGCCCTATTTTGTATTTTATTTAGAGACAGGGTCTCATAGAGTTGCTTAGTGAGTTGCTTGCTTGCTTTTTCAATGAGGCTGGCTTTGAACTTGAGATCCACCTACCTCCTGCTTCTGAGCCTCTGGGATTACAGGCATGCATCACCAAGCCCAGCATAACTTTCTAAATGTGAGGTTAAAGAAATGATATTACATTATCATTATTTTAAACTTAAGAGTTATAATTTTTAAATTATGTTTCTGACCACAGTGAGAAATACTGCTTTACTTAAACTGTGAACCCTGCTAAGTTCTCTGCTCTGATATAGGCAGCATTCTCCACAGGAACATAGCTGCAGTTATAATTTAGTCTTCTCTTTTACATGAAACCTGAACCCTTTTATCTAACTGAACTGAGTTCTTCAACACATTAAGACAAATCTCATCACATACATTACATACATGAACAATCAAGCCACATATTATTCAGAAAATGCACATTCATAATTTTTAATTTTTTAGTGCTAGGGATTAGTTTTTAATTTAATTTGATCTTTTTTTTTCAGTGGGGGCTCAGGCATGCTAAGCAAGCATTTTAACTGAGCAAGCACTGAGCTATACCCCATTTTGTTTTTAAAAGCAGCTACATGTATAGACAAAATTAGAACCTCAAGATCTGTTCAGCCTAACTAGAGTCCTGAACACACTAGCCTTTACAAAGAATTGCACAATTTGGCATCAAAATAAGTGAGAGAATGGCCATTATGCTGTTGTACATACATATGTAATGAGATGTTTATTTTGAATATAGATATTTGACATATAACCCTGAATTAGGAACCTTAAATAATCTGTTTACTACTAATTGCACCACGTGTGCTGTTTATATGTGTATTTATGTCTCTGTATGGTTGTATGGGTTGGGGAGGTTAAAGGGAGTCTAATGAGCAGAAATATTTTGAAATATAGACATATCTCCTATTCAGAAAGATCTATTAGCAATGGTTATCATTTACAAATTTCATTTAAAAAATTGAAATAGCCAAAGCATCATGGTTGAGCACATGCTTTGAGCTGATGATGATCCAGTTTCTATTTTGTCCTTATAGTAAAAGCATTTAGTGGTGAATAAACCCATAAATTATTTGTCATGCCAACATCTTTGAATAATGTTCTGTATTGATGAGTTTATGGATTTATTTTTAGATCTGGAATAAAACTAGCAGCCAATTTGGAAGGTAGAGAAGAATAAATGAATGGGGAGCTTGGGGTATCTTGTTAACCACATAGATTTTCTGGCAGGATCAAATTCTGGCAAAGTTAAGAAACAGATGCCATTTGACCAGGATGCTTTCTATTCTTAAATTCCTGCCCCTGGTCTCAGACATTCCCTCCCATTGCTGATTTTGGTTCATTGTCTCTGAGCTTACTTTCTTTGTTCTTTTCCCAAGTACTCTTATCAGACACTGCATGAAGACTGATAAATGTGCATCTAAATACAAATCTCCAGCCTTGACCACTACCTCCCTCTCAAATATGGAAGCCCAGTCACTTATTTAAGAGATGCAGATGATTTTCATAAATAAATCTAAATTTATCTAGTCTGAAACAGAACTTCTGACTGTTCTTTATTAAAATGGAATATACCAGCATCTCAATGATTACTCAAACCTTTCAATTTGGTGTACCAATAATTGCTGCCTCGTCTAAGAACCCCTTACATCTAAACTCTCTGAACGTCTCCCAGTTATTCTTAACAAATACATTTCCTATCAATTCACTTCTTTCATACTTACACTGCCCACTTAGTTCATGCCCCCATTATCTCTCGCTGTATACTATGAGGTCAACCAACTATTCAGCTCATCTACAAATATTGAGGCCTATGGACCAGTGTCCATTCTGATTGGTTGGCACTTTTCTGATTGATAAGTGCCAAAAGCTATTGAAATTGTTAAATGTTTTTAATATTGTCGTAAAATACTTTCCCTGATTCTTCTATTACTCTCTTCAATTTATGTTCTGTATCACTGAAAAAGAAATTACCTACTTAAAGTAGACAGTGACTTATATCACTCCCTATTTAAAGCACTGCAAAGTCTCCTTTGCTCCTTGAATAAAAGTGTATCTCCTAGTTTGGGTTTTAAAGCCCTGTATAATCTGGCACTGCCTGCATTGTAAATCTTACCTCTTACTATTCTCCCCTCAGCCACAATGCTGTAAACCTCATACCCTCCTTTCTATGCCTAGAGCACTCCAAGTTTCTACCCATCTTAACACAACTGTCTTTTTTTGCCTGGACCATTTCCCCTTACTGTTCACTTGACTCCCTCTGTCTCTTTCAAGTTTCAATTCAAATGTCATCTACTCAGAAAAGCCTACATACTCTAAAACAGCCACACCACCATCAATCTTTGGTTATTTTCTTATTTTTTAATTGTCATTATCCCCATTTATTTGTTATATATTTGTTGTGTGTCTCCTTGCTCGGAGCCTAGTTCTATAAGGACATGGAATTTTATTCCTGCTATACATCCCTGTATCTAATGTTTTGAACATAGCATGTGCTCAGTAAATAACAAGCCTATCAGTAATTATCACCTATGCTTGGAACATAGTGTATAGTGTTGGTTGAATCCTTTAGATCAGTGATTTTCACTTGAGGGATATATTTTCTCATGATCAAACAAAAAGCATTTACTTCTCAAGCACATATTGTATACCAGGTATTTTGCTACCTGCTGAAAAATATTTGAGTTGAAACAGAAAATAAAAGGCAAGCCAAGCATGGTGGTGCATGCCTATAATCCCAACAGCTCAGGAGACTGATACAGGAGAATCATGAGTTCAAAGCCAGCCTCAGTGAGACCCTGTCTCTAAATAAAATACAAAATAGGGCTATGGATGTGGCCCAGTGGTCAAGTGACCCTGAGCTTGATCTCTAATACTGAAAAAAACAAAAAAATAATAAAAGACAAAATCTTTTCCAGGAAGACTCTCAGAATCTAAAGTGGGAGATATCTCCTTTATCATTTATAGCACTGTGAAGGAAATGTTAACTTAGTAGTAAGCACAGGTGCTATGGGAAAAAAGAAAGTCAAACTAAACCAGAATGGTAATGGAGTGGAAGAGCAAATTAGAAAGAGCTTCTGTGTAAGGTAATTCCTCCAGTGAGTACTGTTAGTCAAATAGGGGTGGCTCTATTGGTAGAAGTTATCAGCCCTTCTCTGATAGAAAGGTACTACCATGACAGGCTGTTGGATTGGGTCACCTATAGTCAAGAAGGGCTTTGTGACACTCTCAGACAACTTTATCTAAGGACAAAATCAGTTCTGCTAATGATAGCTGCCATATATTGAGACACCTAGTCTCAAGCGAGTTCATACTTCCATTAATGGTACCTTTTGATGTGTCTTCTTCGGTTCTACTGTGAGAAGCTTAAGAGAGGCTGGCCCACAAAAGGAACTAGAAAAGATGCTGCATGGATGGATGGGAGGGAGGGAGGAAACAAGGAAAGAAGAGAAGGAGAACCAGCTGCTCAGTACAGCAGTGTTTTATTATAAGGAGTTAACAAAATAGTGACAGGGATTTTCAGTGTTTGGGTTATTTCTGCTATCAACTATGTCCGGTGGTTGGCAACTTTTGCAACAATTTTGAAATCTGTGTAAAACAGGGAAAATTGCCCAGATTTATGATTTCTTTGTGGTTTGCCTCCTATAACATTTTTGATGCAAACATAAAGTCTTATAAACTGGCAAACGATGCAACAAGGCTGAATGGAAACTGGCTGATTTCAAGTTTATTATTTGAGGTCAAAAAGAAATGAGGCTTGAAATAGCAGCCACCAGGTCTGAACTCACCAGGAATCAAATGAATCAGATTTGGTAGAAGCTGAATAGTTTGATTTTGTTAGTTCTTTGTAATTTTTTTTAAGAAAAGGCAATTTTAGAGCAGAGATTCTATAATTGCTTGATTTTTTTTTTAGTCTTATAATTGTCTTGAAAGCAATTACAGCCATTTTGTAATTTCTGCTCTGGTCTAATTTCAGTCTACAATTGACCAATCATGCTAGAAATGCATCAATAAATATATTGATTATACGGTGGTATTTTCTGTATCTATTCTAAGATTGTTATTTGGAAAAATGGAGGCATTCTTATTTTGGCACAAGGAAGCAGACTAGAGAGAGAAATGGATAGAATGTAACTGATGGGTATAAATAACATTCAATAAAGACTGTGATAAGAGTCCACCCCTTTCATTCAGATTTCCTCAGTATCCGTTACTATCTAATACCTTACCCAAGAAGTTGTCTACTGTGCCATCAAAGATAGCTATACCATAATATTTTAGACAGCCTAATGCACATTTAAACATGGTACAACTTATGTCCTTGGTTCTTGATTCATAGATATATGCACAAAAGATCATTTTCTCCACACTTGCTTTATGCTCTGATTTCTAGTCATGATAAACTTCTTCCTATGCATAAAAACTTTTTTATTCTTCTTCCCACAACCTACCTTTCGGACAACATACCTACATACATCATCTATCTATTGGTCAATTTCCTTTTTCTAAGATGTACTTCAACTTAGACTCCATTTCTTCCATTTGTCTGATTTGTCTAATTTGATATCACCATCCCCCACACCATTCACTTCTCACACAGTTTGATTGACCCTGATTCATTGAAGATATTCCTGTTAAACCTTGTTGAAATAATGTTTGATTTGTTCTAAACTTGCATTGCATGGCTTTGGAGGCTACCCTTCAACAAATCCTTACATGCTGGAAATATTCTCTAGTATAATTGGGCATAAAATAAAACAAGCTCTATTCTTTCGTTGTGACATAACCCAGGTTTCACTCTAGAAAGTGTAATTACTTTTTAACACTTTGTTTTCCGTAAGAAATGATATGTTTCATTTTTATCAGTTTGCAGACTGATTACTCAGCAAACAAAATCTTGCTTTCTTGATGCTATTGGATAAGTTTTTATCTCTCAGGATGGTTGATTGTATGTGGGAGAGGCAGCAGATTTGCATATCAGCTTTCTAATCTGGACTATGATAAGTCTTTTCATTTTGCTTGGCATGTAGCTGGCAGTCTCTTTCAATTTGATAGTTAATATATGCCTTGCTCTACTGAGGAATTATGATGCCCTTTATGTCATGCCTGAAGAGCCCTGGAAAGGACACATATAGCCTGCCAGCCTGCTGAAGAGGAAGCTGTGCTAGTGTTTCAGGAAGATGCCCTGGAACCCACATCCAGGTCTACTCAGAATTGTATTTTTATGCCTAAATTGGAGCTATTTGGCACAGACAGCATGAGGCCATGACTATATTATTATCCCTAAATCTAACTGCAAATGAAAATAATGTTTCAGTGTTCACAAAATGGCAAACTCTTTTCTACTAAAAAAAGGAGAATTGCCTTCACAAACAGAACAGTTTTACTTCGGCTCTCAATTCTCCTCTCCAAGGATCTTAAGCTTGTTTAAAAATAAGTAGAGTGAGTTTAAGTGTCTTATAGATGCCATTGTTCATGTGTTACCACATCTGACTATGATTTTTTAAAAAATAAATGGTAACAACTGTATTGATGATTATATTAGCCTTTCATGCAAAAAAAAAAAAAAACAATTATCCTTACAGGGAAGGTAGTTGGATTTCTATTTTTTTATGGCTGGGAGGGAGGGGATGATGACTTTTCCCAGAGTTGTTCATACTCTTTCCTGCACATTACCACATGCATTGGCATAAACATTAATTGGGAATATGGGTGTAGTCTCTGTCTATGAAACAGAATGTAGCTAAATGGGAAACACAGATTTCAATCCAAGTTTCTCTGGACAGCTGAGCCAAGTAACCATATGTTCATGCCATGTACTGTAGCAAGTACTGTAGCATTTCAAGATGGGACAGCACTTAGAGATCATGAAGCTTAAAATCCTCTTAAACATTTAGCTAAAACTATGTTTAGGGTACCACGGAGCCCAATATAAAACCAAAGATAGAGATCTGACAAAATAGAAAAAAAATTAAAAATGGAGCAATGCCTCTTGATGTTTTGCAACATTAAACTAAGTCTGCATTCATAAGTTTGGGACATTTATTGACTGAACAATACTTATTATACATTAAGATCTATCATTGATTTATGTTTTTGGTTAAGCAAATAGAAATTTTAAAAAAATTAAAAATCTTGTTTTAAAATGCTAACTAACATCTTGTGGACTAAATTCTGTAAGTTGTTAGTTCTATTAGCAAATCTAGAAATAATACCTGATAGATAAGCTAACAATAACTCTTTTGTAACACATCAACATGTCATTCACTGTAGGCTCTCAGGAGACCTAAAAACTAAGTGATATATAGTCTGTTCATGTTCATAGTGAGAGCTTCTTCTGAAGATATACTTTTTGTTTTTTAAATAGATGGATAGTAACTAATGGAGGAGTTAAAGGGAAGGGTCTCCCCTGATTTAAAAAATTGGGGGAATATTCAATAAATGCTGATAGTAATATTTTGATGTTCATTAAACATTTCTTTAGTGTACAGACTACAAAAATCTTTAGAACCATTCATAGATTCAGTAATATTGTTCTGTACATGAACCATAATATATCTAGTCAAGTCTTCATAGGGAGGAAAATTTTCAAATAAATAAAAAATATTATATTTTAATATGTGGTTGGTGATTGCAAAAGCATCTATACCATTTTCTTTGTGCTCTATTTAGTATAAGAGAAATTATCTAGACTTCTTAACCAATATATGTACTGAAAATTGGATTCTTGGAGTTTTTGTATAACCTTAATAAGTTTCATTTTCCTCTCCAATAAAAGCAAGTGATAGCAGGTTCTACTTTATAGCATTGTTGTGACAATTGAACTAAATCATTCGTAAGGCTAATTAGCATACCAGTTGACAGTTAGCATGGAAAAAGTGATTGATAACATAGGTGCCAGGAAGTGTTTAGACTTAGATGTCACCATCTATTGAAATGGTATAGACAAGATCCCTGGACAAGTTGAACTACATCAGTAATACCCAAATTTTGCTATATAAAAAAAAATTCTGAAGGAAATTGTACACTATTAAATCAAGTTGTTACTTCAAGCCTTCCTACTTCATTAGATTCTCCAGGATAGGACCTGAGAATATACATTTTATCATTCTCTACGCATGTCTGTTTCATGATTTAGAATCACCTATAAAAATAATTTCTAAAATACCAACCATTCAGAGACTTTAAAATCTGTGTCTAAATCCAAAGAGGTAACTTTTATAGGGTATAGAGGCATGCGTAACTTTTGTATTTGACAAACTTTCACATTGCCCCAATTGTCATGCATCTATACAACAGCAAATGATCATTGATAGTAATGAGACAGATTGCCTAAGTGCTGTTGAGGTTCTTTGGAGATGTTTTCAAAAGGCTTCTAAAGAATCACAAGTGCCTAATGGCATGTATCATCATGGTGTTCATGTAATGACTGATTCAGTATTTCTGAGCAGTGATGTGCACTGGTCAGCAAGATGTTATTAAGAAACATTTATATTTATATTTATATTTCTTATTCAGTCTAGCACTTCTCTAATCTACTATTTCCCAAAGCCTTCAAGATGCCAGTGTACACTGAGTCTCCAGATAGAGATATAACTAGGTATATGAAAGCTCATTAGACCCAGGCCCTTCACTTGGCATCTACCTTTTGGAATCCTTCAAGGAAAATATTTTAACAGAACATAATTTGGAAAACTATGACTTCAATCATTATATCCCAAACACAAATTTTAAATGTTGTATGGTTTGAGATAGAAAGCATTATAGATATTGATTCAGTAGTCATTTAACCCTGCAAAGTAAATTTTACAGGATTATGTCTGAAATTCTAGACCTATGTCTGAGTATCAATAGAAATTTCTTCAATTTTCTCCTAAATATTTTTATAACTATATCACCACCCAGAGAGTCATATTTTCACCATTTTTACAAATTAAGTTTCTGATGCATTGGAAGGGAAGCTCATTTTTTTATTATTATTGTTAAGAAGTAATATACAGCCAAGGCCCACTGGTTTTAGAAAGACAATTTATTGGTCTCTGCAGTAATTTATAGTCTAGTGATGAGCACAGTTAGCCTATGAAAGGATGAGCAGTCATAATAAGATAAATAAAAAATGTTAGACCATTCTACTTCACTTCTGTAGAGAACCCAAGATACCTTAAAAAAGAATGTAAGGTTTGGTGAATATTTTTCCTGTTGCTGAAGAACAGATACACACATCCCCAGTAATTTGGGTATCATGGTTTTTCCATATGACGTAGAAATATATGAAACTTTTAGATGAATAATATCCACATTCCTTACTATAGTTTTAGACCCTATAACTTTCTTTTGTAATTGTGTAATAAAACACAGTGTGATTTAATGTGGATAATTTTCATCAGAAATAATGTTGGGTTTTTACTTTATTAAAAAATATTCTCATGCATGTATGATTTTTCCAAATGAACCCAACTATTATGTATAACTATAATGCTCAAATAAATAAAAAACAAATAAAATAAAGCATTCTAATAATTTAAGGTAGAATGATAACTTCATCCTTCATCGATCATAGGAATTGAAATTATTTTAAAAAGACATCATATATTAAATTCACTGCTTTCTAACCACCTTATTGGTTCAATTATCAGCTATTCATACTTGCAAGCAACTTGTAGGCCAACAGCAAAATCCTGTCATCTTAAAAGAGCAAAGCTGTATCTTTATGCATTTAATAACTTTATTTTCAGTGTGAAAAAAAAGAGAATAGGGTATGTACAAAGCTAGAATAGTCTAGTATATTTCCTTTGTGCAGGCTAGTAGATTAGTTGTTTAGATTCTGGACACAGACAATAAAAACAAACCTTCCTAGAAAGTAGATAAGAAACCAGGGCATGACTGAAAAGTTGCTGGGTACTAAATCACTGTGCAGGTACTGTGAAATTGGGCAGGATTTTTCTATTCCCATTTTAACTTCTGCAGAAAATGGTCAGCTAAGTGGGACTAAATGGATTGTATGTGTTCACTTAACTCGTGAATCTTTATAGTTTTAGGATCAAGTTTACCACAAATTCTCAAGTGAAGCATGCTAATAATTAAGACAACATTTTAATTTGCATATTATTTTTCTGCAATGCATAACTCCTAAAAGCATATTTAAATACTTTAATTATGTAACTCAGCTTTCAAAGACTAACAACCAACTTTGAGTGTTGTAACAACTATTGTTCAGATTCTGAAATGACCCAAAGATCCGAGTATGGACAATTCTTTATCAGATTTGGAAGTTATCAGATTTGGAAGTAGACCTGGTCCAGAGCTAATAAATTTTATGCTTCAGGTACCTCTCTTGCATTTCCCACATAAGGACTTTTACCTAAGTTTATAGCTGTTAAGCTTTAAAATTATTTTTCTGAAAAAAAGAGCATTGTATGAGCATGGTGGCACACTACCATATATACAAAGGGATACATCAATCTAGTTTTTCAGGCAATTAGATAAATGAGAGCTTCATTATTTTCAAAAGCATCATTACCTATGATATTGCAGTTAGTCTCAACCTTATTCTTGATACACTAACATTAAAATAAAGCTTTTCGAGTGGAGATGTAGCTCAGTGGTCAAGCACTTGCCTACCATGTACACGGCCCTGGGTTTGATCCCCAGTAGTGCAAATAAATGAATAAATAAAGTTTCTCATGTTTACTTTATTTGAGGAAAGCCTGGAATTCCATGCTTTCATTTATTTCATCTATTTATTTTACAAACTTTATTCATTAATGGTGTTGCAGCAGAGCTTTTTGCATGCACTGAGATAAAGTAGGTTTGAATAAGAAAATATCTTGTTCCTCAGTTTGATCAACTCTGCATTTTGAGTATGCAAAGTACTTAGGGAATTTCTCAATTACAAAATAATTTAAAAATAGCTTGCAGTGCATAGTGTCTTGTGGGGTATAGCCATTTCATGAACATTATCTCATTTGAATCATTTTATTATGCTTAAGTACAATACGTACTTTAAGTTATTAAAATGGTAAGTTAATAAGTAAAACAAGATGTTAATGAAAGTGCTACAGCACAATGGAGCTGCGTTTTACAAATCTAACAGTCTTTTTATACTTAAGAATTAATTACTTGAGTATAAGTTGAGCATACCCTGAAAGAAAGGGGTGGGGTGGGGAGGGAACCTAAGCTCTCATTTGAAAAAAAGATACTAATTTTAGATCAGATTCCACTTACAAGTAAAAATTCACAAAGCATAAAAATTACTTCAAAGGTTCTATTCAGTAGCCTGGACATCATCTTTCTTTTTTTCTGGAACCAACTATCATTAATATATTTGGAAAGGAGAAATTTAGACCCTTGTCTGTCCTGTTCCTCCTGTCCCAAGCTCTTCTCTGCCACTCTCACATCTCTCCTAGGGCACTTATCATGTATTTGACAAATATTTGCTTCACAGATATTGAGTGAATCCCTGCTATCCATGAGGCAATGAGGTAAGCAAAGGGGAGCCAAGAGTGAGCAAACTATGCTTCTGAGTTAGTGAAGAAAATCACAAATGCATCATGACAAACTGTGGCAAGTGCCGTGAATGAAAAGGACAATGGACTAGGTGAAGGTGCAACACTTGACCCCCCTGGTGGAGAGAAGCTATTTCTGTGCCATTAACAAGTAAGTTGAAATCAGAAAGGTGACTTGAAAATAATCACTCCCACAAAAAGACTTTTAAGTGACGGTTTTCAGATTTATCAGACTTTTAAAAAGCACTTAAATACAGAAATGGTTATCCTTAATATAAGATTTCCCCTCAAAATCTAAAGGAAAAGTGTCAAATGAATCTGTGTATGCAGAGGAACACATGCTGATTTCTATACTGGCTTCTCTCCCCTGAAGACCTCCTTCCTCAAGTACCATAGCCAGCAGGCCTCTTGCCTTCATGGCGTCTGCAGAATGGATTAACTACCAGCAACAATATCAAAGCCTGTGAGTATGCGGAGTGATCACTGCACTCCTCCATCCAGGACAACAATGAAGTCACCTTAAATCTGGTTCTTTAAAGTCCATCCACCAGGATGAGATGTCAATAGACAGTTTCATGTACAGAGACTCCTAAGAACAACACTGATTTCCCAGCTTGTACCTTTTAAATTCAAATTCATGAAGAGAAGATTTCCTTAAATGTCCCATAATCTGCACACAAGATACTCCAACCGGAACAGAAGCAGCACTTCACATATTCATTCAGAGCACAGATTCTGGGTTGTCCCCAAGAACTGAGGATAGACAAAAATTAAAATCCAGGTCAAAACCATGTCCCCTAAAACCAACCACTGCCTAAATTTAGAAAGATGAGGCAAGATCTCTTTATTGATTGCCCCTTATTTATTTTAGAGCAGGTCACCTTCTTGATCAGGGAATTCCTTGGAATCTTTGTGGAAAGAAGGGAAGCATCTTTCTCTCATGCCCTTGTCATCCCAAGGAATGGATGATGACAGGTTGCTCTAATACATACTCTTAAATTGTCCACTGAGGTTTGGGAAGTGTCAATAATGCATGTTGTTGATTTGATTAAGAAATATTTACCACAATGAAATCAGTTTATCTCCCCTCCTATATTCAAATATCTTTGGATTGTGCCTTTCTTTTTTTTTATGCCATTACATGTATGAAGATGTGAATTTGGTGTCAACATACCTTTTATACAGAGATTTAATAAATTGTGGTATAAAGGTGTATTAAGAATTGTAATGCAAAAAATAAAAAATCAATAAGAGGCTCACTGAGGCTTCCCATGTCCCACAAGTACTGAATAGGCTCCTGTGGAAGTGGCCTTTCCCAGGCTAAGCTTTCTAAAGGCAATCCTTATCATTTTATAACTCAGCACATTCATTGTTCCATTATGGAGCTATCAACAAACTAACAAGGACACATGGGCAGACACAAGCATTCATTTCACCTGTTTGACCATCAATACCCATCCCTGTTTGAACCCAGAATTACTCTGTGGAACCCAAGTAATCTGCCCCAGACCTTACTGGGTGACATGATTAGCCCAGTCTTTTTGTTTTGGTTGCATTGACTAAGCTCTAAGTGAGAGTTTTTAATGTTTGAAAATTTAGGTCAAAGGGGTGTGGTTTGCAGCTCTCCTGTTTGCTTTGTTTACAAGAATCTTCCCCATGTTATTCTACTTGCCTGGAAGAGCCCATTCACAGAGTAAACCTGGGGTGGGGGTGAGGGCGGATTTGCTAGCTCTCACCATGAATAGTCCTTTCTTTTCACAGTCTCTTATGCGCTTATTCCAAATACCAGACTTTGTGTGTGTGTGAACATTAACAGAAACCTGATACCTGATCATAACACATTCAATATCTTAAAGAAATTTGAGGCTTTGTTTTATTTTATTCTTGGACAGAATTCTCCAAAGTATAAAAGCAGGGTTTACTGTACCTTGTGAATATGCTTGAAAAATGCTTCATTGTTCCTCACTCGCATCATTTCTAAGGTTTGATATCATTCTATATGTTACTTCTAACATGAAGTATTCGAGAGGGATGGTTTACAACACTTCCAATTCATAGAAGCCTGGTCAACTGCTAATTGTATGACTCTAGGACTAGTGTTCTAGATGCTACTACTTCAAAACATATCACTTTTCTTACCATGTTTTCTTTTCCCCATCAGAATTAATGCATCAGGAAAAAGACTGACTTAGACTCACTTGAACTCACTTAGCATTCCCTAGTTTCCGGGTCCTACTTCGGAACAGCTCTCTGTATTTTCACTACAATACTGGAAACTCGTTCAGAATAGAACTTTCCTCTTTACAATTGACATTCATTAGCACTTTGTGTGCAGTCACTGCACATTAAATATCTAAAAATTTTAATATAGATATCAAGCAGGGAGATGGGTACAATGGAGAATTCTGCATATGAAAGGGAAGAAGTAGGGGCTCCAATAGAGAAGGTTTGTCCTGTGGTGATCTTATCAAAGAACAAAAACACATTTCTTTTTCCTCATCAAAGGTTTGTGATCCAAACACCTGCTGAAGTAACTCAAGAAATACAAAACATATTTATAACGGCCCCATGGATTTTATCTGCTTTCAAGTTATCTCATGGGAAATAGAACTCAAAACCCCTGATTTCCTCATAATTTCTTTCACAATTTTTACTAAGACTAAAATTCTATGTGATTTTAAGCCTGCACATTTATTCTCTTTCTTAAAAGCTTTTCATTTTGCCATTTGATGAATATTGGAAGCGAGTGGATTATCTGGATAAAGAGAATTAGTTGAGGTTTGCATCAGTCAAGAGAGTAAAGCCACCAGAGGTTTTAAGGGAGTGCCTTACAATATAAATAGTCCTAATCTCCTTCAAGCATTGACTTTCAAGAAAGGGAATTTTCTCAAGGCCAGTATTTTTAATCAGCTAGATCTGCAACAAGATTGAAAGTAATGCTGGCGATAACGGAAACGGGCTGTGAGGGAGAAAAAGCAGCTAGAGTCAATGATCTGATTCATGAAGAATGTTAGAGACTGGAGAGGAGTGGGAAATTAAGAAGTCTCTGGGATCCCCTAACTACTTCCAGCTCTAAAACAGCCATCCAACGCCATCTCTTCCTGAAGTGAAAATGTACCATTTGGACAGGAACGAGTTATTAGCCAGAGGAGGGCACCCATCAAGATGCTGCAAATGTAGACGGTGCTTTAACTTTCTCGGTGTTTCCATTTTTCATGCCAAAAAAAGGATCAGTGCCAGCTACAAAACAGGTGAAATTATTCTAGCATGGCTTTGTAGGCAGAAAAGAGAATGGGATATATGTTTTACTTAAGATGGTGGGGCAGCAGTAAAAGCAGATAAGGTTACAGCAAAATGAGGAGAGAAATATCCCCAGCCACAAATTGTTGGAACTGGCCTCTCAGCAGCAGTGGCCTGCACCTACATTTTTTGCACCTTCTTTCCTCCAGGAAGAAATAAGGAAAGTATTTCTGAAAGTAACTGCCTTTGCAGAAAGGAGAAAGGTTTGTTCTGTTTAGGGTCATGCAATTTAGCAGGGGTGGGTAGTAAAAGAAACAAATGCTTCTGGAATTATTTCAGATATATTTTCTTGTGCTGGTGGGATTTTTAAAACTATTTCCTTAAGTATCTTCACAAACAGGGAAATAATTTTCACTGGGAAAAGAGGAACACATCTTTGAAATTATTTAAGAACTTGCGAGCAATTTGCCTTTGAAGACATTTGAGAAATAGGCAACAGACCCTGAAGCAACATTGTTACACCAATACTCCTCTATCCAGGTCACTTGTCGGCAGATGCAAGATGCAATCAGATAGTTACTATTTTGGGCAATTTCCAAAGTGTGTATTGCGCTTTCAGAAAGAAATCTGTTTAAAAATCTTAATATGGAGTGTTTCTGTTGCTCAAAAATGATGTTGCCAGTGCTACTCTGGATCATGGCTAACCACTTCTAGAAAAAGGACTCAAAGGCAAAGGGAAGTCATCTGTGAGGGCAGTAATCTAAAGTTCCTTCTGTAAAGACCTAGTGGATTTCATGAAATTATTATTATATAGTCAACACCAAAGTATATTGAAGAATGTCCCAATCGCTGAAAGAAATTCAGTAAGAAATAAAAAGAGAGAGAGAGAGAGAGAGAGAGAGAGAGAGAGAGAGAGAGAGAGAGAGAGAGAGAACCTAGTCACTTAGTTCCCCTGATAGAACACTTTTCTCCATTTTAGTCTGGTGAATTCCTACTTATTCTTCGAAACTCAGATCCATTTCACTTTTCCAGGAAAGCTTTCTGTGTTCCCCATAGGTCACATGCTCCAAACCTGGATAACTAAATAGCTCACTTTATCTGCTGATCTTCCCTACTGGATCAAAAATACCATGAGGACAAAAACAGTATCTTTCTCTCCGTGTATTCCAGTACCTAGCACAGGGATCAGCAACCCTCTTCTTTATAGGCTCAGGTAGTAAATACATTAGACTTTGCAGGATATATGGTGTGTGTCTCAAGTGTTCTACTTGTTGAATACAAAGGAAGCCAAATACAAAATATAAATGAGTGAGTATGGCTATATTCTAGTAAAACTTTATTTATAAAAACACACACCTTGTTTGTACAGGACTTGTCCTGCAGTCTCTAGCTTGCGGGGTGTGGCCTGGAGCAAAACTATGCTTCAGTGAGAAGGCCTTTCAAATACACAGGCTGAGTTGATGGTGGTATGTTGAGAGAGAGGGGAGAGGATGTGTTTTAAAGATCTCTGGTGATAACTGATTTGCCAGTTTGATATGATGAGTAGATAAGGGGCAGAAGACAAGTCCAAGTTTCTGACTCACACAACTGATCATAGGGAGCAAACCATTATGTAAAAAGAGTGGGAATGGGATGGTTAACAGAGTGAAAGGAACTGTTGAGTTATAGTTGAAGCTTACAAAGCATGAGGAATCTGTGATATATTCTCTAACAATGACTTTTAAACTTTGTATGGACCACAATCACTTAGAGTACTTCTAATAAGATGTATTCCTGGGCCTCACACTTAGAGTTTCAGCTTTTGGGGTAAGGCTCAAGAATTTGCATTTCTATCATGTTCCAGATGATGTTGCAGTGACCAATCTGAGGTCACACTTTGAGAACACCATGCTAGAGAAATGCACCGAGGTTTTTTATCTAGATGTTATCAGGACTGAGAGTGAATTGAAACAAAAAGTCCAGGACAGAATTTGGCCTACTGTAGGTGTAACTTTATATGTATGATGGCTCCTCAAGATTTCCTTTCTTCTTTTTACAGCCTTCAAAGGAAATTGTGCAGGTGCTGGATTTCTAAGGACTTTGCTGTTAATCTGTACATGAATGGAGATAGGGTATAACAAGGTTAGCAAGGCTTAAAAACTGTGAAACTATTTTAAAATTCTTAAAATCCTGATGCATAGCAGAATATAATCTTAGAGATAGGGAGGTCTACTAGAAAAACTTTTCTCATAGTTTATTGCTAATGAAGAACCTCACCAAAACTTCCTAAAGGAGAGAAGCAGGCTGACTACTTCGTAAACAAGAGGCTTTTACTTAGTACTACATAAAGAGTCAGTGTGGGGAAAGAGGAACTGAGTTCGTTTCGATGGGATGCCAGTTATATTTCTATGGAGGTCCCAAATAGTTACAAGGATAACTCTAAACACTGGATACAGGGTTCATCTTACGTGTTTATTAGAGTTTCAGCACTCCCCAACCAAGACTTGAGTGACCAGAGATCCTCAACAAGTACATAACTCTTCCTCTATGAAAAACTAGGCAGAGACAATGACTGCTCACTAGCATTTATTGTCCTGTCATAGGCAGGCAGGCCTTGGTGACTTGGTCCCACATTGTTCTATGAAAAGTAATTTGTATCATTTCTGGGTAAAACATTTAAGATCAGCTAGATACACTTTCAGCAGCTCTTCCATTATCTAGATCACCATAAAAGTCAAGTGTTTTAAGTGGCATAACCTCGATATAAAAGTAGCCTGGATCCCTGAGTCACCACATAGAAAGAACTGTGCTGGAGAGTTCCTTATCCTTGGCTGGACTTTGTATGAGAAAAATGTAACTTGTTGTTACTTGTTACTATGAGTTGTTTATTATTGTAGGTATAGCACAGCCTATCTAAACACTCTCTAGAGCAAACACTCATTAATATTAAATTTATTTACAGTTCTGGATCAAATGAAGTTTTCTATTAGTTTCACAATGTATCTTCACTCGTCTTTGAAAGAGATTGCAGCTAAGTCCAGATAAGAAAATAGAAACAAAAAGTCAGAAGGAAAAAAATTCAAGGAATACTATTCTGAGGAGAAAAAAGATGTTTAATTCATATAGCAAGATGCATAAATTTTAGAAAACTATAACTTGGGAAAAACCCAAGCTGGAAAGCTATATGAGATAATGGAATCCTAAGCATTTAGAGACCTACTTATTACATTATTTACTGAATGGGTTCTTATTTTAAAGCCATAAGGAACAAGCATGGCAATATGAGAAGAAACAGGAAAAAAACCTTCAAGATGGAAATTTCGAGGGAAAAAAGTGGCTCGAACATATGTGACACATTAAAAGTAAAAGGAATAGCATTTAGACGAGATTCTTCCATGAAACACACGCACCACAGGCTTTCAAAGAGCAAACAAAAGCCTGTCAGCTGGAGAGGTAGACTGCAGGAGAGTGCATTTCAGCCATGCATCCTGAAGGTGACAGGGCTATGAACAACAGTAGTTAAGTGTGTCTCATAAAGAACATGTTACCATCTCTGGAGCCAAAGACAAATGGCCTGACCACCTGTACGAAATTCAGGAGAATTTGTGGATGAAAAGCTTTCCAACCTAAGTGACAAAGACAAGTAAGCCCATATATAAACATATATATAGACAGCCCCATTCTGTCTCCCCCTCCATCCTTCACCACTGTGCCATGTATGCATTGGTGTGTGTTTTATACCGGCACCAGCACACGCATATGTGTACATGCACACACAAACTCCTGTTGCAGCAGATATAACGCAATTGATCATTCACAAATTAGTTGTTTCCATGAACAAAAGTTTTAATAGTAGAGGCTAGTGTTTTAAGTCTCTTCCTACAACCGAGTCACTTTAAAAATAAGGCTAATAGATGAAATACAGTCACACATGCAAACATTTGTTGGCAAACAAGCGTGTAACTTATTCTGAGAGGTTTCCTTAGTGTTTTAACCCCATGTGTGTAAAAAAAATTGCTTGAGGCAACTGTAACCAATATTTAAGTAGCAGGGCTCAGTGTGGCAACAAGTATCAGTGGGTATTAACCTAACCATTTCAAGGTTGTCTTGAATTCCCTTCCAAAAGATACAGATGCCTAACCTCTGGATTCCTACACTCATTCCTACAAGGGCAGGAATGTATAATACTTGTATCAGTCACATCAATAACAAAAAATAGTTTCTAATATCCACTAGGCTAATCAGCATAATCTCAGATGTTAGTCAAATATAAGAAAACTAGAGATATAGATAGCTAAAGTGCATAACATTAGAAAATGGGCTTCTGATAAGAGGTTTTAAAATGCTAGCTGTTCCATAGAATATATACTCTCAATTAGGCCAACTGATCTTTCCCATAGTCTCCAGATTGGGGACACACACACACACACACACACACACACACACACACCACTCTCACTGCCTATGCTGAAGTATTTTTAAAGATAATAAGAGATACAACATTATAATTCTAATCTATGGGGATGGATAAAAGATATATTTCAGGGGAAAAAACATGGAGAAAGGACAACTATCATACATTGAAAGATTTTTAAAGGATTTTTAAACCACCAACCAGTGTTTTCTCAGTATTTCTTGAATTCTATTGGCAAATGATAGCCTTAAGTTTAGATAGTGTCTTGCAGGTAGGACTTGTTTTGTCATGGAATATAGGTTGAGAATGGAGATGACTGCCCTCCACTGGCTGCCTGATATGAGAAGTCATATAGTCCTATATTTATATGAACTTCAGAGTCAGATTTCCTGGGTTCAAACTTTGGTTCTACTCTTATTAGTTGTGACTTTGGGCATAGTATTTAACTGTAGTTTATACTTTCAAAATGGAGATAATAACTGCCCTATATTTGGGGAAGATTAAAGAAATGAACCTGTGGAAAATATTTAGAAGAATCTCTTTAATATACACCAGTTGTTGTTATTATTATGATTGATTGTTATTGTTATGATTATTATTATCTCAGCATCCAAATTCTGTATACTTCCCTTCACTACAGATGTGATTGAGAAGCATTGGGATAAAACGACTGTTACGTTGGATTTAGTGCAGATTAAATGAAACACTGTATCTGAATTTCTAGAATACAGTGACCCATTAATTACTGTAACTGATGTTAAGTAAGGTTTCTAAGAAGCTATTTAAGTTTCACTTACTATGTCTAGTCTCTGGAAATTCTTCCAGGAATCCCATCCTCAGACTCCTAAAAAAACTCACTCTACCCCTCACACCGTGTTGGTCCACAGAGATTATGGCCCAGTATCTGCACGCCTCCCATGGCTACCCACTCCAAGTGTACAAATAGAACATGGGCAGACCCAGGGAAGAGTTTGGATTCTGCTTTTCATCATTAGAAGCGAAGCGACAGAGGCTTTAAGTAGCAAGAAGTCAGAAATGTTAAAGTTTAAACCCGAAAATGGTACTGAAACTCAAGCAAGAGCCACATCAATTTCACTTTAGTTGAGTGGATTTGAAAAGCTAAACTGATAATCCCCTGAACATTTTCAGTGTGTAGCTCTCATTCAGTATGTTTAATCCACTCTCCTAGATCATTATACAAGTATTTTGTTTTGTACCATGGGAAATTTTGATCTGAGTTGATAAAGTATTCAGTCACCTATAATCTTGCGAGAGCCACAAATGAAGATAATTGCAATTTATGGAGTAACCTGGAATGAAGAACACAATATGCTGAGTCTGAGAGCTGAGGTAATTGTGTTTTTACTTGAGATCAGCAGAAAATTCAAAAATGGGAACATCTTTCGAGCATTATTTCCAATTGCATTTTCTCAATTTTACCAACTACAGGCATTAAGGAATCACTGAAGAAAAGATAAGAGTTCTGCAAGTTGACTTAAAGAATCTGCATAGAAAAGAGAGAATAAACACTGTGTAATGAGCAAAAAAGCTTTAGAAGAGGCAAGGAAGACTTAGTGTGGTGGGGAAAATGCTGAATTGGCACAGAGAGCATTGGCATTGGATAAGGCCACCTTAAAGAGTTGGGTGACCTTGAAAAAAACCTTTTCCTCTCGGGACCACTTTTTCATCATTTGTTAAAATTGAGAACCCAAACAAGTTCCACTGAGATATTTTTCATCCCTAAAATTCTATGATTGTAGAAGAAGCAGAAAATTGCTGCACCATTGTATAAATAGGTATTACATGTATTATCTGAGGTTATCAGCATTAAAGTTACCTCTTTTTAAAATATCTTACAGAGACTTTTTTTTTCCCTGAAGTCTTCATGGTACTTTCTACATTGCTCAAAGCATACTTTCTCTCCCCTGGTGTCCTGCAGTTCTCTTCTCATATCTCACACTTACTATCCTGGAATCTAGCCAGTAGTTTGTTTGTCTCACAGCTATTATCAGTTCTTGAAATTCAGGAATCACATCTAACTCACCTGTTTCCCCAGTGCTTGGGAAAGTGCCTGGCATTTAACGTGGAATGATGGGCAGAACAAAGGAATGACCAAGTGAATAAAAGGGTGAATGAGTGGTTTCATATCAGAGAGACGGGAAGTAAACAAAGCGACACTGAGCACCAACCACTTCCACACAATTCGCCATGAAAACTTACCTCCAAGCTCCTGTTTCAGGAGGCCCGAGCAAGATCCTGTCCAACATGGTTCTGACAGCACTCGTTTTGTCAGACAGCCCTGGCATTCAGTGCAAATGACCATGGGATGGAGTCTCTTTAGAAATAAATGTTTTTCTAACTTATTACCATTGGACAGCCTTTACAAAACACTTACCTGAGCAGCAGTGGAGTGACTATTGTCTATTGGCAAAATCCACCTTATCATTTGCTTACCTGACCTTGTCCTCTGGTTTTGTAGAGCCTGTAATCTAAAGACGGCTTTACATTTTTAAATGCTTGAGGAAATTTTTCAAAAGAATAGTAATATTTCATGGCACATGAGAATTAGCTGAATTTCAAATTTCAGTGCCCACAAAGAAAGTTTCTTTGGGAACAGGAGCGTTCACATTTGCTTCATGCTTTGATGCCACAGCAGCAGAGCTGAATGATTGAGATAGAGATAAGCCCACAAATGCCAAAACATCTATTTCCTAATGAAATTAGTTAACTGAATTCCCTTAAGCCCTTTCCTCAAATGGTATCTGGGGATATACCACTAGAAAATATTATTGATTTGATTTTAAAACTTAGGTAACCCCACCGAATAAAAAGTTACAACTTGGAATACCAGTCATCAGCAAATACGAAAGAAGTAGGAGGTTCTGGATAAGACAGTCACTACTGAAAAGGAAAATTTATTTTAGACCTGTCTGATTACTAGATGATTCCACAATGAAGAGCCAGGACAAAAACAGTATAAAGGACAAGGTGACCATAAGAATTGAAAGAAGATACAAATCAATTATTACCTGCTTTTATTTTCAATTTGGGAGGGAAAAAAAATCACTTTGCTTTAATCATAACATTAACTCTTTGGAATTCAAACTAGCAATTTGCAAATTTTCTTTTGCTGTCAGATTGTTTGTGTCTTTTTCCTCCCCTCAGATTTTTTTTGTCCCATAATTGTGAAAAGAATCTCCACCAACTTAATTTTCTCAAAACATTAATTTATTCTATGGGATTAGATTTAATTATAATAAGCAATTTCCAAAAATGACCATAGCAAAAACAATTTTAGTCTGTATGCTTAAGAAAATACTGTCATTGGTAAATGTTTTTCTACACAGGCTAAATTATCTATATAATGAGCGACCATGGTGTGAGAGGGAATGTTTCGGCTCCAATTCAGTCAGAGGGTGAGTTGTTATCTTCCTGATTGATGGTGATTAGGCTCTTGGAGCAGACCTGGCTTACATGCTGGTGAACGCCAAATGGCTGAAGGCCACCTCTCTCTACACCCCTTTGCTGGCAGCTATCTTTGAATGACTTGGAAGAAGCCACAGTTACAGCAGCATGATTCTGGTTCACTGGCTCAAATTGGCCATTTCCTTCTGCTTAGATCATTGCCCTACCCAGGCACTACCTGTTGGTGGTCCTAGAATGGTGAATTCAAAAGGATATACAGACACATCATGATTTCTTCTCTCTTGCTCTCATATCTAGATGACAGGAAGTATTCCTTTATAAGACTATCTTAAAAATAAAAAGCTATTAAAATTTAAACAGCAATTATAATCTATGTATTTATAAAATAGCTGCAAATAAAAACTCTGATGTGCTCTTCAATATCTGTATGAAAGTCCAGGTAAATATTTAACTTTAAAAGGGAATTCTGTATGCTTACCTGTGAAACACTGAGTAGTACATTTTTATCCTGACAAATGGTTTATTTTTGATCATTTATGATAAGCTCTGAGTCAAATCAATCCCCAAAGAGTAGTGTATCCTTCTTCAAATACCATGCAAGTATAGCCTAAAATATCATTATGAAGGGAATGTTTCAGTTCCAATTCAGTCCGAGGGTGAGTTGTTATCTTCCTGATTGATGGTGATTAGGCTCTTGGAGCAGATCTGGCTTACATGCTGGTGTTAGAGAGTAATAGTACTTAACTTACAGCAATCACTCAGGATAGTAGACTTAGAAAAAAAATTTAAGTAATTCTAGTATTCTGGAATAGTTGAAACAGATTTTCTATACAAATAGTTAGGGAATAATTTCTTCCTGCATCAGGTTTCAAAGTAAAAATGTTCCCACTCACTATGTATGTGGACTAATCATGGTTAGTTGGGAATAACTCAAAAAGGAAGCATGCATAAGTGACAGGCACATGTCATGTTTCAAATCTATAGCACTTCAAGTTGTTTGTGGATAATGACATTGTTTATATGCTTCAGAATTTTTTTAATCAGGTGCTACAAAAGATAATAATACTCCTACTATTTTCCCTATTTTGTACATGTCAGTCATGACAGTCTTGTGCAAGCACTTTGGTTTTATCAGTACACCCTGCTCTGCTACTTCATTAATGCATCAAGAATATCTGGAGCATCACCTCCCATTCCCATGCTTGATTTCATGGGAAGCAAGAATGCTAATCATATCTAACAGGTGTATTTTTATAGAGCTAACAGCAAAATCCTTCTGTTCATTCAAGAATATCATCTGTTTATAATTAATGTTCTGTCTTCATAAAAATAAGAAATAAGAATTTACCTAACATCACAGATTCTACCCTGCAATGAATTCTCAAGCATCCCTTTAAGCTCAGGACTTTCAGAAGTCTATCTTCTTAGCTATAGTGCTCATTGTTTATGTACTAGACATCATTGTTCATTTGCTGAAGTTTCTGTTCTCTTGCTCTTACTCTCCTTTATTTTCTGATCACCAATTAATCTTTATTCTTCCTAAATAACCAGTTCATTTAGTTTTTTTTTTTACTTCTAAAAACTAACAAAATCAACCTGCTTTCACATCAAGAATGTTATATTTACATAAAAATCCAATTCATGCATTGTGAATTTTTAAGCAATAAAATTTCTGTAAATAGTTATAAACACAGTGGAAATGAAAATTTAGAACTCTAAGTTAGTACTATGAGATCAACAACAGGTTGAGATTAGGGACTATACACTGCATCACTGAATCCACTACAGATCTTAGATCTAAGACTGCTAGTATATAATGTTGAAGATGGGAATGGACCTATCTTCTAGAAATGTCCCCGGGAAGGAACATTCCCTTCCAAATGTGACTACTGTTTTCTCAGGACTTTGTATGTTACCTGCAATGATGCTAGTTGTGTTGTTGGTTTTTATCATCAATTTGTGTTGTTTTATTTTTTTCATTTTCTAGTACATACAAATAAATGACAAATGTGTTGATCATCTTCCCGAGCAATGTTCTGTCTACCTGCTCATTCCAATGGGATGTTAAGTTTTCTGGGTCATGTCATCCTGTCCTAAAGAAGATGGGGGTGGTATCCCCAAAGGGAACAGTAGTGGTTGAAGCAAGCCCAGCTATTTATATAACTTCTGTGTCACTACAGATACATTTTAAAGGCACTTTTCAGAAACAGTGTATCTTAGGACATTATGCTCTTCCCCATAAATTCTGATGCCAAATGGAAGAGCTACAGGGTTGCAGGCATATTTGGGAGCAGATGGTAATACCTACTGCTGGGTCCAAATAGGCTGGTAGGCATATTTATCTGATATGTTTTTGAGCTGTGGTAAAAAGCCAACCATCTCTCTTTATTCACCACCCAAGAACACATGCTTTCAAGTAAAGATAACCCTTTCTGTCTAACCTGTGTGCCAGTTACAAATAAATAAATAATATACTTTCTGAATTTTTATCTCTTTAATTATAATCAACACAAAAAGAGGATAATTTATGACTTTTTAAGTGTTTTCCTTAAAAATATTTCTTAAAGCACTTTTAAATAAATAGGATTATTGCATATTAACACTATACACTAATTGGAACATATTTTCCCCTGAGTTGCTTAAAATATAGACTTTTCAAATTTTCAGTGCTTCCTAACCCTTCAGTATAGCTCTCTCCAACTCTAATTAATTTGCATTGCAAAAGCAATGAGTTTGATCTCAGCTGTAGATGTCACAGTGACTTATCCTTTCAATGAGGTGATAATTGGTGTCTGGTTAATTCTATTCATAGAAACCATGGGCCATAAAAAAAGTAATCCTCACTTCCATTACACAGCATGCAGCTTCCACTAACACCTATGTTGTTTCCTAGTATGAAATATTTTTGTTCTTTAAAACACAATTACTATTGGAGAAACACATCCTATAAGCAAATATACGCTACCTGCCCAATAGTAGCTCATATAGACATTGTCCTCATGATTTGCACTTAGCCCAATAGGCTCAGAAGAGAAGAAAATGATGCTACTTATCTCCAAAAGCCACCAGGAAGACACAAGTAGGTATTGCCTCACAAAGCAACCTCTAAGTCTTAAGACAGATACAGTCCATAGACTATATCCATTACAAAGGTGGCAGATGATATGTAAGGCATTTTTCACATTTTTTAGTCTGTAATATTTTAACACATATGAAAGAATATATATGTCAATTATAAAAGAAATAATAAAATGATAATCATGAACCAGCACCCAACAGATAACTAGAGTGTCACCAACAAAGCTATGATCTATTTGTTCTACTCTTTATTTCTACCATCATGTGTTCACAACAAATATTTACATAATATTCTTTGGGTTTACCATTACATTATATTTTTAAGAGTTTTATCACATTTATACACACACAATTTTGATATTGTTAATTAAAATGCCATCATACTCAGTATTATTTTTTACTTGCTTTTTGTATTTACCCTTATATTTCTGAGAATCCATGCTTAAAAACACATGTGATAGTCAGGTTTTTTTGTTGCTATGACAAATACCTGAGAAAAGCAACTTAGAGGAGAAAAGTTTATTTTGATTCCCCTAAAACCTATCTTAGAGGATTTAGTCCAGGATCAGCTGAATCCAAGGCAGAAACATTGCAGCAGAAGAGAAGAGCTCAAGAAAGTGTCTCAGCTCATGACAATAGGAAAGGAGGGGGGAAGGAGCCAGGGAGAAGATAAATTCCCCAAGGCCACACCCCCCAGCAAACTACTTCATCCAATCATGCCCTACCTGCCTATAGTTTTCACTACCTCCTAATAAATCCATTCATTTTATTAATTCATCAAATGGATTAATCCACTGATGAAGTCAGAGCCCTCATGATCCACTCATTGCCTAAAAGCCCGTCTCTGAACCTTCTGTACTGAGGACACACAAGTTTTGGGGAGATATTTCAGATCCAAACCATAAAAATGAGAAAGCACCCAGATTTCAAATTTTGCTGTAATAATTTAAGTTGATCATAATTTTCACAATATGAAATGAAACAGAAAAAGTATAGGGACTGTGTCAAGAACAGTAGTTTCAGCATTAAGAAGATGGTGACCTCACTCTTCAAAGTCATCTCAGATGTCTTATGAAGAAGGTATACCTCACATGCCCTCCTACACCCCAATTATGGCCTCAATTACAAAGCTTCCATAGCATTTTATTTATCTCCTGACCAAAATACATCACATTGATTTAAAATAAAAATTTTAGTAATATATATATATATAAAATTTTTAGTAAAATATATATATATATATATATATATATATATATATATATATATATATCTATATATCATATTTACTGATCTAGAAGCAATTAAACTCAAACCTTTGGAATAAAACCTCTATACCAAACAGAAATTATTTGTATCTTTACCTGAAAAATATGATTTGTATTTTATAGTTTTCTACAAGTTAACATCTTATTGTAAAATGTCATAGCACACAGTATAGAAATTAGTGTTTGGATGTAATTTTCAATACTTCGAGTTGAACTATAGTGTCTTATGCCATTCATGAGACAACTCCCACAGTTGTCTCTTGGGGAGTGTTTGCTTTAATAAATTTTACTTGTATATTTAAGGTATACAACACATTGTTATAGGATATATTTATATAGTAAAAAGGTTAGTATAGTGAAGCAAATGAACATATCCATCATCCCACAGTGACCCCTTTTTTTGTTATTTTTGTATGAAGCACAGCTAAAATCTGCTTGTTTAACATGAATTCCCACGGAGTACAATTTTATCACCTACACTCTTCGTCGTGCACATTACATCTGTAGAGTTGTTCATCCAAAATATCTTCTTTTTAGTGTGCTCTGATCTACTTTGCCCCATTTTGTGCCCTCTCCGCATGCCCCCACCCCTGATAATTACTGTTTTGATCTATATCTCTGCATGATTCATTTAAAAAGAAAACATTACACAGATAAGTGAGATTGTGCAATATTTTTATTTCTTTGGCATAATGTCCTCTATGTTCATCCATGTTGTGGCAAATGGCAAAATCTGTTCTTTGCTTGTTTTTAAGGTTGAGTAATATTTGGTTATAGATATATACCCCAGTTTCTTTATTGATTTCTTCATCAACAGACATTTAAGCTGTTTCCATATCTTGGATAATGGATAATGCTGAAATTATCAAGACAGGGCAGGTATCTTTACAAGGTGATGATTTTATTACCTTTGGGCATATACCCAGAAAAGGGAATGCTGGGTCACATAGTAGTTCTATTTTTAATTTCTTTAGAAACTTCCATAATATTTTTCATAATAGTTGTCCCTATCTATGTTCTCACTACCAATTGATTAAAGACTATCTTTAGAAGAAGCTCATGGTTGGAAGGATCAGAACTTCCTGGGTGTCTGCATTAGGAAGACCCAGCAAACTTCACTGACTTTGACTTCAACAGATATTTTTTTAAGTATACCACAAGGATGTTGACTCTTTTATATCAGTTTGGGGAGAGCTGACATGTTAAGAACAGAAATGCATTTGCTTATTATATGACAACTTTGTATTCTGCAACCTTAGTTCAAGTAGCCCTTTTATAGATCTCTTCAGACTTTTTATGTAGACAGTCACATTATGAATAAAGGTCATTCTTTTCATCTCTTCTACCTATATGCCTTTTTTTGTTGTTATACAAGCTAAAACTTGTAGCATGTTGAAAATGAGGGTTAATGCAGACATCTTACCTCATTCCTGATCTAAGGAAGAAAACCTTCAGTCTTTCAACATTAACATAAAGTTAACTAAAATCTTTTGCAAATATATTTATTAACAAAGATATTCCTTTCTATGCCTAGTTTGCTGCAGATTTTTATCATAAATAGATGTTATCAATTGCTTGTTGATGCTTAAACATTAGGACAATCTTGGTGTGTGTGTGTGTGTGTGTGTGTGTGTGTGTGTGTGTGTGTGTGTGTGTGTGTTTGGATGTATGTTAGGATTGGATGAGAAACACTGAGCTACATTAAGGCTTGCATTCTTGAGATTATCCCCATTTGGCCATGATATAGTGTCACTTTTATATATTTGCTATAATTATTTTGCTATCATTTTGCTGAGAATTTTTGTATCTATATTCATAAGGATATTGATTTATATTTTCCTTTTCCAGTAATGTCTGCTTGATTTGGGCACCAAGATAATGCTAACCGAGTTGAATGAATTGAAAA
Source organism: Ictidomys tridecemlineatus (assembly GCF_052094955.1). NCBI lineage: Eukaryota > Metazoa > Chordata > Mammalia > Rodentia > Sciuridae > Ictidomys > Ictidomys tridecemlineatus. The sequence continues at coordinate 151,899,497 of NC_135480.1, read as the reverse complement.
GTTTTCCTCTTCTCCTATAAGTTTGAAAAGCTTTTGAAATTGGTATTATTTATTTGTGAAATGTTTATTTAATTTACTAGGGAAGCCATCTGGTCTTGACATTTTCTGTGTTTGAAGGCTTCAACTTCTAATTCCATTTCTTTTAACATAGGACCATTCTGGTGATCTATTTCTCTGGAGTGAGGCTTGGTACACTGTGTCTTCAAAAGAATGAGTCTATTTAATATAAGTCACTAAATATATGGATAATAAGTTATGCTTACTAGTTCTCTTTTTAATATCTATAGGCTCAGGTCATGCTCCCTTTTAATTCTAGAATTGTGCCTTTCCCTCCCCACCCTGATGCCTGATTACCCTGGCTAGAGATCTTTTAATTTTATTGATCTTTTTATAAAACTGGCTTTTGATTTCATTGGTTTCTGTATTGTTCTTCTATTTTTAATACCATTTATTTCTGCCTTAATATTTATTACTTCCTTTTTATGTCTGTTCTCTTTCTAATATCTTAAGATGGAAGGACCATAGACTTAGGATGTTTCTTCTTTTCTAATATAAGCATTTAATGCTATAAAGTTCAGCCTACATGTTTCTTTAGCTACTCCCACTAATTTTTAGATGATGTACTTCCATTTCTGTCTAATTCAAAATGCTTCTAATTTCCCTTGTAATTTCCTATTTAGGCCAGGGATTATTATAAAAAGTGTTTTTTTTAATTTCAGATATTGTTAACTTTTCTAGATATCTTTCAAACGATTAATGTTTGCTTGAACGTGTTATGGTCAGAAAAACATTGTTCATATAATATTAATTCATTTCATTTCTTAAGACTTATTTTATGACTCAGAATCTGTTTTTTTGTGGTGAATATTCCTTTTGCATTTGAAAAGAATATGTATTCTGCTGATATTAGGTGCAATGTTCTATAAATACCAATTAGGTTAAGTTAATAAATAGTATCGTTCAATTTCCTGTGTCCTTACTGATTTCATCTACTTGTTTTATCAACTGCTGAAGAAAGAGTATTGAAGTCTTCAACTACAATTGTAGATCTGTTTTCTTTTCCTTTCAGTACTATTATTTTTCACTTCAGGTATTGTGAAGTTCTGTTGTTAGGTGTAGGTTGGCTCAATTAACACTATGCAATGCCCCTCTTCATCCCTTTTCTGAAGTTTATTTTTTTCTGATGTTAACATAGTCACTTCAGCATTCTTTTGATTGGTATTTGCAATTTATTTGCTTTGCATTGGTGATTTTTGTACTTTTAATTTGAACATAGCTATGTCCTTATGTTAAAGTGAATTTCTTGTCAACAGCATATGGTACGGTCTTGGGGCTTTTAAAATCCAATCTGAATTTTCTGAAGTTTAATTGGCATGTTTAGAACATATATATTTGAGGAAATTATTGGTGTGGCTAGTGATCATAATAATGCTTGTCTCCCTAAACTTATAAAGTACAAAATATCTTTATATTGAAAGCACAAAACTTATAATATGAACTCATAAATGTTCATTAAGTTTATGTATCTTAAATAATAATGCTTTATTATCCATTGTCTTTTTTCTTTACTATGAATTTGTTGTAAATATAATCTCTAATATTTTCAAATCATGCTTTCTCATATAAATTATAAGTGAATAGAATAGTCATTATACTTAATTTCTAAATCACATTTTATTCATTTACTTTATGAACCCATTTTCCTTGTTCACATTCAGGATAAAAGTAATACAGTAGCTGTCGAATAGACAAATCTGTATTATACCATTTATCATTCACATGATTATAACATGTTATACTTTTAATGATAATAGCATGAGTCATTTAAAAAGAAAAAATGGCATACATTTATGAATACATTGGTGCAGAAATCAATGGCAGCATACAGTCATGAATAAATAACCACCATTTCAATATCTGTGCCAGCTTTAATTCCCAGGATCCTTAGCTGTGGAGAAGAAGTTGTATTGTTTCTGACATGCAGAAGAGCATGGTAATGGATTAACATTAGCATGTTTATAACAATAGTGAGTCCAGTATTTTGTTTTCATGCAAAACACCATTAACCAACCCATGTCAAATAAAAAATAATATTTAAGAGTAAATGTTCTAAAGAGGCATTACTTTCTGAGCTGAAAAAGAATATCAAAGGTGAACTGAAAGAAAAGAAGCTTTCAAAGATACTCAGCAATCATTGTGTAATTCTGAAAGATACAAAGAGGGTGACATTAAAGTGATAAGAATTTCTTTTTAATTGAGGTTTTCAATGGGTCTTATTCCCACATTCTATACAAAACCCGTTTAATTTCAAGCATGATGGTAAATAATACCTAGATTAATTCTGAAAGTGAGCAATATCCTGTTTGCCCCAAACCTAAAAGAAAGCCCAGTTCTGCAATGGATCATAGACTTTACTCAATTGGCTGGGTCTATGAGATTTTGTTTTGTTTCTTTGTGACTGGGAATTTGTGCAAATTTAGTACTTGTTACATGGAGATATATATCTGTGTCATTTTCTGTGACCATTTATTTAGTTATTTATTCCACAAATATTTATAAGGTGTGTAAGGCACTATATGAAATGCTGAATAGGCATCTTGCTATGAAAAGAAGTTTTAAAGAGTTGACACTAGACTTGGGAACCACTATCAATCATTGTGGAAAACTACTTAGTAAAATTACCATAGTGAAACTATCTAGAATTTCTATAAACCTGCTGAAGTCTTGGAAAGAATTGCAAGACTAACAATATATGTTATAAGGAATAAAACTTTTATAAAAAAACACAGACTCCTATGGTGATGAAGAGATTTATCATAAATCTACATTTCCAGAAAAATATACAGATACTAATTAGAAAATACAATTTTTGACTTTCAAGCCACCAATAAACTAAGATAATACTTGAATTATCATTAGGAGTTATTTCAAGAATGCAGCAACTCAACTGAGGGAGACACAACTTGAAGTCATTTACATGATTTGAGTAAGAACATGGTCTTTATTCAAGACCTGTCACTGGTATTAACCCACCTCAAAAGGTGGAAATGTATTTCAGGTTATAAGAGTGCCATCCTATCAACTCTTTTTGTTTTACCTGAAGCTGCTGCCCTGCCACCAATAGTGGACCAATAAAAATCACAATATGGCCACTACAAAACTCAATAACATTGAAATTCACTGGTCAACCTAGGAAAGTACTATCATCATTATAAACATATAATATTCAAGAAGGCATCTTGTGGTCCCAACTCAGAGTAGTGTTCTGATTAAAGACATAATCAACAACTATTTCAAAATAAATCTTCATCTTGCCTTTCTCAGACACAGTGAAAGAATAAAATGCCACAGCATTACTACTAATTTACTTTCCTTCTGCTTTACTCACACATTGTGAATGTTCCCTCATTTCTCCATTGGAACTCAGTGTGTGTGTGTGTGTATGTGTGTGTTAGAGAGAGATACTGGGGATGGAACCTAGGGATGTTTTACCACTGATCTATATCCCCAACTCTTTATTTTGATACAAGATCTCACTAAATTGCTGAGGTTGGCCTCTGCCTTTCAATCCTACTGCCTCAGGCTCCTGTGTCACTGGGCTTAGGGGTGTGTGTGTCACCATGCTGTGTGGTCTCACTTTGGAACTTTTAACAGAACTTTTTTCTGCAGTCCTAGCAAACATGTTCATGTTTCCCTCCTACCTGATCCTTTTCTACTTACTCTGCATTATAAGTCTCAAAAATCATCAGTCAGGCAAAATGAAAGAGGAAATCTAAGTAGGTAAAGCAGGATCCTATTTGAAAAAGGGAAAAGTTTATGAGTCTGAATAGAATAATAATTTTAGTTTTGCTACCTATGATTTCTGGGCATTTGTAGACTAAGAGTTATAAGTGTCAAAAGTCTCAAAGAAAAAGCTACATGGAACATTTCTTCTAACTCACAAATGAGGAAGCTTAGAGGGGTTAAATGGCACATCCATGATCAAACAGGAATATTCAATCTGTACTTGGGAAGCAGTGGTCCCAGCTGTGTGGGCATCATGGGAGCACTGTACCCATCATTATCTGTGGCAAAAGTCAGTCAACTGTAACCACAGGGCCAAGTGTGACCCACTACCTGTTTTTATCAGTTAAGTTTTGCTTGCCTATTATATGTGGCTCTTTTCATGCTACAATAATAGAGTTTAATTGTTGTTATAGCTTCTGTATAGCTTTATTTATTATCAGTTATTTAAAGAAGGGCTTTTTTTTAAAAGAGAGAGTGAGAGAGGAGAGAGAGTGAGAGAGAGAGAATTTTTAATATTTATTTTTTAGTTCTCGGCGGACACAACATCTTTGTTTGTATGTGGTGCTGAGGATGGAACCCGCTCACATGCCAGGTGAGCGTGTTACCGCTTGAGCCACATCCCCAGCCCAAGAAGGGATTTTTTTAATAGTAGGAAAACTATCAACTTGTGTCAGGTCCTTCAAGTCAAAGATGCCCCTTGCCCACAGCAGCCCCCATACATAGAAACAGCCACTTCACAATGTTTTGTTGACTCTTCTGGTAAGTCATAATAATTTGAGAAAGGATTTCTGTTTAGTGAAGGAAAAAAGATACGATAATGAGTGAAAAAAGAGAGTGGTCCCTTCAAAATAACTCAACGTTTATTAAGAATTTATTGAGTTCCAGCAACCCGCTGGCATGGTAGTCACGTCACCCCAATTGGAGTAGGGGCAGAGCAGAGCTGCCTCCCGCACCCAGAACAGGCCCAGCAACCCACTGGCATGGTAGACACATCACCCCAATTGGAGTAAGGGCAGAGAGAGCCGCTGCCCGCTCCTGCAAGGTAGGCAGACCTGCGACCAACCGGCAGAAAAGGCCCAGCGGCCCGTCAGCGTGGTAGACAGATCACCCCAATTGGAGGAGGAGCACAGCCACCGCCAGCCCCTGTAAGGGAGACTTTTCAACTATACAAGAGCAATATAAATATATAGGGGGAAAATTCAATAACACAACAGTTTCACCAAGCAGAAAGAAACGCGAGCAGTATGAAAAGACAAGGAAAGAAAGGACCACAAGCAATGCAGGTCAACTCAACTTTAGAAGAGGAAATAGCTGTAGCAGATGGAATGTCAGATAAAGAATTCAGGATATACATGCTTCAGATGATCTGGAGTCTCAAGGAAGACATTAGACAGCAAAATCAGACAATGAAAGATCACTTCGACAATGAATTACATAAACAAATCCAAGAAGCAAAAGATCAACTATACAGGGAGATAGAGGTTATAAAAAACAAACAAACAGAAATCCTAGAAATGCAGGAAGCAATAAACCAACTTAAAAACTCAATTGAGAATACTATCAGCAGAGTAGAACACTTAGAAGATAGAACATCAGACAATGAAGACAAAGTATTTCAACTTGAAAAGAAAATAGACAGTTCAGCAAGACTGTTAAGAAACCATGAGCAGAACATCCAAGAAATATGGGATAACATAAAGAGACCAAACTTAAGAGTCATTGGGATACAGGAAGGTATAGAGGTCCAAACCAAAGGAATGTGCAATCTACTCAATGAAATAATAGGAGAAAACTCCCAGACTTGAAGAATGAGACAGAATCCCAAATCCTGAAGCCTACAGGACGCCAAATGTGCAATATCATAAGAGATCCACACCTAGACACATTATAATGAAGATGCCCAATATACAGAATAAGGAGAGAATTTTAAAAGCTACAAGAGAAAGGAAGCAGATTACATTTAGGGGTAAAACAATCAGGATAACAGCTGATCTTTCAACACAGACTCTGAAAGCTAGAAGATCCTGGAATAATATATTTCAAACACTGAAAGAAAATGGGTTCCAACCAAGAATTGTGTATCCAGCGAAATTAAGCTTCAGGATAGAAGATGAAATTAAAACCTTCCACGATAAACAAAAGTTAAAAGAATTTGCAGCTAGAAAACGATCTCTTCAAAACATCCTCGGCAAAATAATACAGGAAGAGGAAATGGAAAATATCAATGAAAACCAACAGCGGGAGGTAGTACAGTAAAGGGGGGAAAAATAATCAAAGAGGAAAACAAATCATGTTTAGTAACATAAATAAACAAATACGGCTGGAAGAACAACCAATATCTCAATAATAACCCTAAATGTTAATGGCTTAAACTCACCAATTAAGAGTCACAGGCTAGTAGAATGGATCACAAAACAAGACCCAACAATATGCTGCCTTCAGGAGACACATTTGATAGGAAAAGACATAAATAGACTGAAGATGAAAGGTTGGGAAAAATCATATCACTCATATGGACTTCAAAAACAAGCAGGAGTGTCCATACTCATATCAAATAAAATAGATTTCAAGCCAAAGTTAATCAAAGGGATAAAGAGGGACACTACATACTGCTCAAGAGAACCATACACCAACAAGACATAACAGGAGGATATAGACAACCTAAACAGACCAATATCAATTGAGGAAATAGAAGAAACCATCAAAAGACTACCAACTAAGAAAAGCCCAGGACTGGATGGGTATACAGCAGAGTTTTACAAAACCTTTAAAGAGGAACTAATACCAATACTTTTCAAGCTATTTCAGGAAATAGAAAAAGAGGGAGAACTTCCAAATACATTCTACAAGGCCAACATCACCCTGATTCCTAAACCAGACAAAGACACTTCAAAGAAAGAAAACTATAGACCAATATCTCTAATGAACCTAGATGCAAAAATCCTCAATAAAATTCTGGCAAATTGGATACAAAAACATATCAAAAAAATTGTGCACCATGATCAAGTAGGATTCATCCCTGGGATGCAAGGCTGGTTCAATATACTGAAATCAATAAATGTTATTCACCACATCAATAGACTTAAAAACAAGAACCATATGATCATCTCGATAGATGCATAAAAAGCATTCAACAAAGTACAGCAACGCTTTATGTTCAAAACTCTAGAAAAACTAAGGATAACAGGAACATACCTCAATATTGTAAAAGCAATCTATGCTAAGCCTCAGGCTAGCATCATTCTGAATGGAGAAAAATTGAAGGCATTCCCTCTAAAATCTGGAACAAGACAGGGATGCCCTCTCTCACCACTTCTGTTCAACATAGTTCTCGAAACACTGGCCAGAGCAATTAGACAGACGAAAGAAATTAAAGGCATAAAAATAGAAAAAGAAGAACTCAAATTATCACTATTTGCAGATGACATGATTCTATACCTAGCAGACCCAAAAGGGTCTACAAAGAAACTATTAGAGCTAATAAATGAATTCAGCAAAGTGGCAGGATATAAAATCAACATGCATAAATCAAAGGCATTCCTGTATATCAGTGACAAATCCTCTGAAATGGAAATGAGGACAACTACTCCATTCACAATATCCTCAAAAAAAATAAAATACTTGGGAATCAACCTAACAAAAGACTTATACAATGAAAACTACAGAACCCTAAAGAGAGAAATAGAAGAAGATCTTAGAAGATGGAAAAATATATCCTGTTCATGGATAGGCAGAACTAACATCATCAAAATGGTGATATTACCAAAAGTTCTCTATAGGTTTAATGCAATGCCAATCAAAATCCCAATGGCATTTCTTGTAGAAATAGAGAAAGCAATCATGAAATTTATATGGAAAAATAAAAGAACCAGAATAGCAAAAACAATGCTAAGCAGGAAGTGTGAATCAGGCGGTATAGCGATACCAGTCTTCAAACTATACTACAGAGCAATAGTAACAAAAACAGCATGGTACTGGTACCAAAACAGGCGGGTGGACCAATGGTACAGAATAGAGGACACAGAAACCAATCCACAAAACTACAACTATCTTATATTTGATAAAGGTGCTAAAAGCATGCAATGGAGGAAGGATAGCATCTTCAACAAATGGTGCTGGGAAAACTGGAAATCCATATGCAACAAAATGAAACTGAATCCCTTTCTCTTGCCATGCACGAAAGTTAACTCAAAATGGATCAAGGAGCTTGATATCAAATCAGAAACACGGCGTCTGATAGAAGAAAAAGTTGGCTACGATCTACATACTGTGGGGTCAAGCTCCAAATTCCTCAATAGGACACCCATAGCACAAGAGTTAATAACTAGAATCAACAAATGGGACTTACTCAAACTAAAAAGTTTTTTCCCAGCAAAAGAAACAATAAGAGAGGTAAATAGAGAGCCTACATCCTAGGAACAAATCTTTACTCCTCACACTTCAGATAGAGCCCTAATATCCAGAGTATACAAAAAACTCAAAAAATTAGACAATAAGATAACAAATAACCCCATCAACAAATGGGCCAAGGACTTGAACAGACACTTCTCAGAGGAGGACATACAATCAATCAACAAGTACATGAAAAAATTCTCACCATCTCTAGCAGTCAGAGAAATGCAAATCAAAATCACCCTAAGATACCATCTCACTCCAGTAAGATTGGCAGCCATTAGGAAGTCAAACAACAACAAGTGCTGGCGAGGATGTTGGGAAAATGGTACACTTGTACATTGCTGGTAGGACTGCAAATTGGTGCGGCCAATTTGGAAAGCAGTATGGAGATTTCTTGGAAAGCTGGGAATGGAACGACCATTTGACCCAGCTACTCCCCTTCTCGGTCTATTCCCTAAAGCCCTAAAAAGAGCATACTACAGGGACACTGCTACATTGATGTTCATAGCAGCACAATTCACAATAGCAAGACTGTGGAACCAACCTAGATGCCCTTCAATAGATAAATGGATAAAAAAAAATGTGGCATTTATACACAGTGGAGTATTACTCTGCATTAAAAAATGACAAAATCATAGAATTTGCAGGGAAATGGATGGCATTAGAACAGATTATGCTAAGTGAAGCTAGCAAATTCCTAAAAAACTAATGCCAAATGTCTTCTTTGATATAAGGAGAGTAAGAACAGAGTAGGGACAAAGAGCATGAGAAGAAGATTAACATTAAACAGGGATGAGAGGTGGGAGGGAAAGGGAGAGAGAAGGGAAATTGCATGGAAATGGAAGGAGACCCTCCGGGGTATACAAAATTACATACAAGAGGAAGTGAGAGGAAAGGGAAAAAAATACAAGGGGGAGAAATGAATTACAGTAGAGGGGGTAGAGAGAGAAGAGGGGAGGGGAGGGGAGGGGAGGGGAGGGGGGTAATAGAGCATAGGAAAGGCAGCAGAATACAACAGACACTAGTATGGCAATATGTAAATCAATGGATATGTAACCGATGTGATTCTGCAATCTGTATATGGGGTAAAAATGGGAATTCATAACCCACTTGAATCAAAGTGTGAAATATGATATATCAAGAACTATGTAATGTTTTGAACAACCAACAATAAAAATTTAAAAAAAATATATACCATATTTTGGGCCATATAAAAGTTTCAATAAATTTAAAAGATTGAAATCAATAGAATAAATAAATAAATAAATAAATAAATAAATCTTTCTGCTTTTATGATGAAAGAAAAGATATGGGTCATGTTTCATGCTTTGTAATGTTTGGAAATTTTCTTATTGAGGTATTTAAATCTATAGTTACCATGTAATTCTGTTCAAAATTTATTTCTTGAGTTACTAAATCATTAATTATGCAAATAAATAAATACTTATTGTTCAAGAGTCCTATTAAAAAAAGAATTTATTATTGGTTCTAATATCATTCAAAACTTCAATATTTTTCAATATTAACTTATTTGATCCACCAAACCTATCTGTTGTTAATTTATATTACAGTTGAAGAAAAGAGACTTCAGAGGATAAGTAATTTGTCGAAGGCAACACAGTTATGAAGCAACAGAGTTGGGTTACAAATTCAGACACTGGCTCTGGTGCCTACAGGCTTAAGTTCAAACAGAGTCTGCATCTACATAGACTTTGCAATTTCAATATGCCACACACATCTGCATTGGAGTAGCCAGGGCTATTGATTTGGGGTAACCTGTGATATAATTTCTCCAAAGTGCAAAACATTTGCTCAATAGAAATTTTTTTGATCATCTACTACTAGCCCTCATTCTATTAGCTCAAGATGGTTCCTACCTTGACAGCACTTAGGGATTTCCTTTCCAAGAGGTTCAGGAAGAAATTGAAGACATAGAATTGAGAATTTAGGGCTCTGGTAGAAACAAGTTTGTTTGTTCTGTTGAACATCAGGTGACTGTGTTGAATACACAATGCAGTTTTATTCAGCCATAAAGAAAAATAAAATTATGTCATTTGAAGGAAAATGGATGGAACTTAAGGATGATATTTTAAGCAAAATAAGCCAAACTCAGAAGGTCAAGGGTCATATATATTTTCTTTCATATGTGGAGGCTAGAGAAGAACAAGGAAAGAAAGTTGTGGCGGGGGAATATCATGAAAATCAAAGGGAGATTGGTAGAGTATAGGAGAGGCCCTAAGTGAAAGGAAGAGAGGAGGGAAAAGAGAAATTATGTGGGCCAAATTACACTGTTACATTGTGTTCATGTACAAATTACATTGTTACATTGTGTGCATGTGGAAATGAATAGGACAATATCATTATCTATAGTCACTCTACTGTCAATACAACACCAGAACTTCTTTCTCCTCACTATAACTTAGTATCCATTAATCAACTTTTCTCCATCCCTGCCTTATCCCTAGGCTCCTCAGCCTCTGATAACCATCATTCTACTCTCAACTTCCATGAGATCACACATTTCTCATAAATAAATTATCATTCTGAGATCTCCTTTCCCTTGAAATGCTCCCCATATTTCTTTATGGAAATACCTTGCCTGCCTGACAGACAGGGTTAAAGTGACCTCATTCAGGAGCATATTATAGTCATCCTCACTCCTATATTTATCTGTAGATCATTGAGAAATGGCCAAAATATGGATTTATTATTTTATGTGTTTATTAATTGTTATCTTCTCTTTCATGTTTATCTGTGCACTTTCTATTTTGAACTATAATAATGCAAACTATTCAGGGCCAAGGATCAAAACTGCTTTGGTAACTCATTGAGGCAATTTGTAGATGTTTCACACATTTGTCATAATGAAATATTTTAGACCTTTCAATTGAAGGGATAGGGTCTCCTAAGTTCACATTAAATAACGAATACTTACTGTAATAGAAAAACAACAGACAAATCCAAGAGCAATTACACAGCCAACTCAGAGACAACAGGCGCTGGTGTCTTTATCTTTTCTAGAGGAAGGAATTGCTGCTCTGATACGATTAGAATAATTCAGCCTGCTTATTTCTCTATGTATCATTTTAGCCACAATGTCTATGTATTTCATTACTTCCCTTACTTCTCTGCCTCCTGGTGTCAATTTATTCAGAGCAGAGAAGAAAGACATGCTGTCATTCCTTGTGTCTTCCTTTGCTTCAGTTTTCTATGGTCAACCTCTTTGTTTTACGAGTTAAACTCCTACTAGTTTATGACTGGTCTAGGCAATCATTTTTGTCCATATCAGGACAACTTTTTTCTCAAGACCACATCAGATGCAATTATCCAGCCCAAATATTGTCAGCACATGGAATAGGTATCTGTCCTTAATCATTTCAGTTGGGAACAAAGGAATAGAATCCTGATGTACAGAATTTGGCCACCAGTATTTTCTAACACCAGGATGAGGGCACCTTCCACAGCTGAAAGTAGGGGTGAGGATAAGAGGCTTAAGTACAGAATATCCTTGAAAGGCAGCAGATAATTTAGAATACATTTTGAGGGTTTGTAATGGTTTTTAAGGAGGATAATAATCTAATACAGAAGGCAAAGGCAAATCAGTACCACGATTATGATACATTTTACTGGGTATTCTTCTCAATGAATGCTCTCAGTCAACAAGAATCTCAATGATCTATACCACAGATGCATAATATTTTCGTAAGACCTCCTCAATGAAGAGTGTGTATAGAGGTCACATTTCAGTTTGTTTGATGTCATTCTAGAAATGATCCTTATTTAAAAAGAAAACTTAAGTCCTAGTTGTGTTAGTCACACAATCTTTCACTGTATCTCTGGGAAAATATACTCAATCTCTTATTTAACAGCAAACCATCATGTGTTGGCTACACTCATATTTGCTTTTGTAAGACTAGTCCAAAATGTTTCCACTGGTCTAGAAAAACAAACCCACAAGCATCTGCTAAAAAGTGAGCAGCTTATAGTTGGAATCAAATAACTGACAATTCTTACTAGGGGCAATTTTGGCCTGAGCAGAAGACCACTCTAGATTCAAAAGATTTAATTCAGAGCAGAGCTTGGGAAAGTCTGGTTGCCCACAATTTATGAAAGATTTAAAACTTTTGGACTTTGTATCTTATGGCAATGCTGGGAAGAGATGCAATTGACCTTAAATCCCTGTATACGGCAATGAAGCAGCAAACAGACAATTAAGGAGAAAAATCTGAAGGCCAAATGTCAAAAGTAAGAGCGTTAACCCTGAGTTGTGACATTTTAAAAATGTCCTTGGCTCACATTGAAGTGCAAGTGCTAATGTGGCCATTTATTTGTCTATTTATAAAGGGAAAAAAGCCCTGAGATTTCTAAAATGTTTGGAAATGGATCTTATTCTTTCTGAAAAATAATAACAAGCTGCTATTTTCAACCTAAGGGTCAAAACTAAGAAGCATCCATTAGTACCCATCAAAACTTACATATGCAGCATGCATGTCTTGAAGCAAGAATTAGCACATTTTATTTTTACATTGGCATATACTAATATTTTCTCTGAGACATAAGGAAAGAGACATTCTAAAATGTTTGTACCTAGGGTTAGAGTAGAATATTTATTCTAGGAATCCTAATGATGTGCTTATAAAATAATATAGACGGTCATTTGTACATGCTTCCAGTCTTCTCCTCAGTGTTGATCATTAGCACAATGCCATTATAATCAGAGAAAGTCCCTTCAGACTAAGTGTTGATCAAAAAATCATTAAACATATATTTCTCAGGCTAGTAAGCAGCCACAAAATTTTTATTTTCTAATTAAATAACTATAAAATTACTGAATCATATACTTTAATCAATATTCCCCTTTTCTGCTTGGCTATCCAGTAGAAAGGAGAAAAGCTTTAAAAACATGTATTTTTTCAATATGTATTTTTCAAAGAAAAAAAGTAGTCTTCCCCTTTATGTGCTGGAAATGGTTCATTAAAAGTGTCCTTCATCTTATAGCCTTAGAAATATCTATGAGAAAGTGTCTAAGAAATACTTAAGCATTAGAGAAAGTACAATGTTGATATTTTGATAAATATAGAGGTGTATTTGGATGGCTCTTTTGGTGAGAGATCAAAACAACAATCCTTGAGTAATAAAGGTATCTACTCTTACTCTGTCATCAAGTGTCCTTCAAACACCTCGTCCACATTTAGCTACAATGTGTGTCATCTGGAGTACACTTTTGCTGCCATTTTTAGGGACAAAAGCCAATGCATTACCTTCACTCAGAAATAACACTCTCAGATCCTGCTCATTTGCAGTCCTTGAAATTTTCTAGATGCTAGACACTTTGACTTTGTCTTCCAGAAATCTGTGCCAGTGGCAATGCTTTATTTCTTAAAACACCGTGGTACACCAGCACTTAAAACATAATCTATCTACACTTGACCTGAAGAGTCATAGAGCTTTGCGATGAACTGGGAGGCTCTACAGTTAGAGGACAGGAGTCTGATGCTATCTCTACTGCTTAAAGCTATGTAATCTTGGGAAATGACCAATCTCTGAAAAGACAATAGGAAAATAGTAGTGTATCATCTCTAAAGCTGAGAAAAGCCTATTCAAGTAAAGCACTCCAAACAATATGTTGTGTAACTCAGTTACAAGCTACTTTTATAATAAAATTAGTATTCACTTAAAGCTTCATCACTTTGTTGGGCACAACAATTTTATATTACTTTTGCATATATTTTTAAAGATTTTAAGAAATGTCTTCCAGACTATACAGTTGCAATAATAGTAGTCTGGGAAAGAGAAAAAAAATTAGACTTTGGAATCGAAAAGATTTGCAATAAATTTTACCAACTGTGAACTTGGACAAGTTCCATAAACTTTCTAGATGTCCATTTTCTATTCATTAAAGTAGTAATCACAATTTGAGATATAAGTGATATAGTCTAGTACAGTAATAGACACTCAATAGATAATCATAGATTATTATTTGACTAAATTAGATTAAATAGAGTATTCTTAGGTAAAATGCCGATATTTCTGAATTTAACTTGTTCATAAAGACTTTGACAATGTAATATGGTATTGGCAGATTCATCAAGTACACTGTGTATACTGAAATATTAAACTTGCGTAGATACAAGGAAGTTGTCTCTTACCCCAACAGGATATCATTACTAATGTATTAATCTGATAAACTCGTGAGCTAGATGAAGTCCTAGCTCTTTCTCATTTCCCTTTGTCCATAACTGTAACATATGGGCTAGATTTAGGTATGAGTAATCTGATACATTATAATTACATAAGTGGATACATACAGTGATGTTCCCTGTCCAGATCCCTCTTCTAAAGTGCCTCTCTCAGCTATCAAGAGCTGCTAGCCATGGGACACATGTGACCAACAATTGACTGATTCCAAGATGCAAGTCACCATCCCATGCCTCAATCTGGGGCTATCCCAGCTCCAGAGTTCACTGTAGAATCAACTGAGTCCTCTGTTGTAACCATATAGCAGATGGTTTTTCCTTTGCCTTCCACAGTTCTCTACAGGTATATCTCCTGAGCATACTCTTCAATAAGTCCTCTGAACACAGATCCCCTCCCAGAGACTGCTTCCACGGAACACAATCTAAGGTCTCCCCTAGTATAAAAGGATTTAAAGAAGTGGAACATGAGCCAGATATTTCTTTCTTATCTATCATAGCACAGCAGGCAATAGATGAATTCAAAGTGAAGTTGTTTTTTAAGAAACATTTTTTTGAAATCCACAGTATGCAGCATACCAAACATGAAGACACACCCACATTCAAGATTAATTATTTGTAAATTTTTTAGAAAGCAATATTGTAATTTTAGTTTTGAAATTATTTAGCTATGATATAATTAATATAATTTTAAATTGGCTGATTTTTCAGTATTTTGCAAACATGGAAATTCTTGCAAAGTAGGAAAAAATGTATCCACTAAAGTGTTTTCAAATGTAATAAAATTTTTATGAATACTAAATTAAATAATTAATGAAGTTGACATAAGGTTATGTCTTAGAGACATTTAATTAAAGATTTATTCATTTTGATTTTGTAGTTTTCTTTTTCTATTCTAGAGCCAATAAATTTAATTTCAAGGACTCAAACCTTATACGAAGGTCCTTGGAAATCTCACAGCCCATTGAAATTTTCAAAGCCCTTGAAAATATCTGAATAGAAATCTGGTATACATTCACGAAAGATAAAGCCAAAGCTTTTTCCTTTTTCTTATAACTCTTCTTTCTAGGATAATGCCAGGCAGGCACAGCCTCAATTGTTTGAATATCAATAGACTTTTATTCATATCCCACTAAAGTTTGAGAAAGGGGAAAGAAAGTACAAGGAATGACTATTTAACACCAAACTAACTCAGGTTAAGCTAGGGTCATTCCCTCTCCTGGTTCCAAGGAAACCGTTCAGTTCCTTCACTTTCATCTTGTTATATAGCTATGCCAGTGTTTTAACTGTGGCCAATCAGATGTTAATAGTTAATAAAGAGATTTTTCACATTACACCCTCAACCACAGCATGTTAGACTATACCTAAGCATATACATCCACAATTCCTTGTGAGACACTGTCCTTCATTAGTCTCAAAACAGTGGCTTTTTAAACCAATTGTTTTAGATGCTATAAACATGGAAAAAAGATATAATAGACTCTGGTGTGTGTGTTGGGGGAAAGATTTAATTAAGATCAGTCAGCTACTTATATTCAGTTTGCCCGAGTCATTAAATCACCAAAGTTATCAATGGAAAAGCTTATTCTATTAAGAAAGTGTTCTGTGAAGTTTATGCAAGATAGCAACATTGTCATGTGAGCTCATTCCTACTGTATCCAGAAATTATGGAGAAATATGTGCCCATATTTTTTCATTTGTTCTACATCATCAAATCTCAGAGAGTGTACGTGATGGGACAGTATAAGACTTTTTTTTTTTAATCCAAAATGACCTTCAAATTAAATTGCAACTCTAATTCCTCAAAATTAAATCTTAATTTGATCTAAAATTGATCATTTTAGAAACTATTTACATTTGTATAAGATAAAATATTAGCCAGATTTAAAATATATAACCATGTTGATCTGTATTTCATTCAACATAAATTCAAATAAATGTATAGAAAACATATGGGCAAGTGGAAAGAACTGACTAAATTTCAATTTATGATTCCTTTTCAGAACTCAACAAAGTCCATGTATCAATCCTAACATCTGCTAGTTGTTGAAAGTCTGTTTCAGTATATGTCCACCATAGCTAGCTTATATGTGAATGCATTCTGAAGCATTTTTAGGAAAAATGACCATTTCCACAATTTATTTTCTTTTATTACATCCCATGCAACTCTTCATATCATTTCAACTATTCCTTATATAAACTTTAGTATTTTAGTCAAAACATTTATTTTACTGAAAGGTCAATATATCCAAGGGAAAAAAAGAAGTTTTATTCTGACATGTAGCCATCATTTCTCTGTCAAAAGAAGTAGCTTAATGTCTTTAGAGTTATTTAATCTCTGAACCTCATTTTCTCACTTGTGAATAATACGTATTTGTGGAATTATTCTAAGGTTAATAAAATAGCTCATATTTAATGAGGTCTTGGATATATCAAGCTCTGTACTATATACTTGACACAATTGTCTGACTTAATTCTCACAACTTCTCTGGAAGATAAAACTGTAATTAATCCTCATTTTACAGGTCAGGAAACTGATGAAACTAAGATTACACAGAGCATGTTCTTAATAATGTGTTTAGTATATTTTATATTATATATTTCATGTGAATTATTATATTCAAAATGATCTATGAGGACTATTAGTAAATTTTGAAGAATCAGAACTGGTATTTAGATTAGTTGATATACGCATTAGTCAGTGTTCTTCAAATAAATGGAATCAATGGGATATGTGCCTATATATAAAAAGATATTTATGTTTTTAGTCATTGACTTTCTTTATTGTGAGGACAGGCAAGTCTAAATTCTGTAGGATGAGCTAACAGTCTGGAGATTCAGGTAAAAAATTAATATTCTATTCTTAAGTCCCAAGGCTGGAAACTTGAGAAAAAATTTCTATGTTGCAGTCTGAAGGTATAATTCCTTCTTTTTCAGAAAACCTTTGCTCTTAAGGCCTTTGATGAATTAAACGAGGCCTATTCACATTATCAAGGATAAGCTGCTCTACTTACAGCCAACTGGTGGTAAATATTAAATATGTCTAAAAATATAATCTCCCAGTTACATCTAAAGTAGTGTTTGACAAAACAACTGCCCACCAAAATCTAGCTAAGTTGATACATGAAATTAAACATCACAATAAATCTGACTATTTTTTATAAGTCCCATGTTGTCCTATTACAAATAGTCTTAAGAGATTTTGTTCAAAATTGGACTCTGGAATCCATGCATGTATGACTCTATTGCATAATGGAAACACATGAAAGTACCTCATAGAGGCACAAAGTCATGGTTGAATCTGAGTGTGAATTACATTTTGGGTACTTCTGAAGAGGAACCTCAACCATGCTGTCATACATACAATTTTCTCCCTTTTTTCGCCAACCCTTCTTTATTTCTCTGCTATAATTTCTTCCATGGACTTCACAATTATATTGTTGAAAAGATGTCCTTCTGAATCTTATACTGAAAATTCAACTTTAAGATCATCAAATAAAATTCTCACAAGTATGTTATTAGTAGCACTGTCCAGGTTGGCTAGTAGTTTTTCATATGCCTTCATACCTTTCTTATGTTCTCTTTCCATGATGGGCACTTCTGTTTCACTTTTTGCGCAAAATCAATATGGAGAAGAAGGGTACACAAACCAAAATGTGACTCTATATAAACAGTCTAATCAAGTGTTCAAAAATGTCAGCCTAATAACCTAAGACCATTTGGTAAAGTTAATTAAGTACTTGCCTAAGATTCTCCATCTGTAAAATGAAAATAATCATGGTAATACAAATCATAGGACTGTAATGAGGATTCAATAATAATATACTACACATTGAATATGTAAAATGGTGTCTTGAAAATAAGAGGTGCTCAGTAGATGAAAATATTTTCATAAGCATATAATTAATGGGATATAAAAAGACAACTTCCACATTTCTAATTCACTGCTTCAGAAAAGCACCTTATTCTAGAAAGAGAGTAAGCTTGAAAGAAGGAATAGCAGATGCCATATGCTGTGCCCAATGGTTTTTAAAAGTTATCCTTTCAAGAGTGGCTTCCAAATGAGGCTATAGTCTGGTACCAATCTGTGCCAATGTTCTCTCTGTTCTGGTTGAGGACAAAAATGGGAAGTTTATGGAGTGAATGAACATGTGTGTAAGTTGCCAACTCTTCTTTCTTGAGAAAGACTTATTCTGAGATCATAACCATAATGAACTTTTTGATATTGTAATTTATTTTTTAAAGATATTTTGGGTTCTAGACTTGACTCTGCCACTCATTAGCTTGTTATGTTTGAACAGATGTTTTTAGCACATGAAGTGTTTTGCTTACAAAATAAAAACAAATACAAATCTTGAACTAAAAGTAAATTTGAAGTTTCCATAGAATAATAAAATGATCTTCCACTGAGGCTTCAATCAGTAACAACAAAAAATAAAATTGTGTTTCTATAGCTGAATTCAAAAATTAAGTCAAAAGTGTCTGTTGTAAAATAAAATAAATATTACAACTAATCAGGAAAAACTATTAGAGCAATATGGGTTTGTCTCCTTTTTAAAATACACAAAATAGGAAAGACTATCTCCTAGACTTTGAACTTGTTACATATTAGTCCCTTCAGAATTTGGATAAAGCTGAAGGGGTCAACTTGGAATCTTTGAATCATTTGTAATGATGTCAATAGCTACCCTCAAAGAAAAATAAGAATGGGAACATGTAATCATTTATCAAAACTCTGTTTCCATGCTACTATGAAGAAGTGAGAGCAAAGTAGCACATTATTTCTTGTAGAAGTACGAACTCCTTATGTAAAACTGGCTTTATGAAAATCACCTTGATTTACTCCTTGACAAGTTGG
Organism: Ictidomys tridecemlineatus; assembly: GCF_052094955.1. NCBI lineage: Eukaryota > Metazoa > Chordata > Mammalia > Rodentia > Sciuridae > Ictidomys > Ictidomys tridecemlineatus. The sequence continues at coordinate 151,880,264 of NC_135480.1, read as the reverse complement.
CATCTTTGAATTGCATAAATTGCTTTTCCAACCCCTGTGTAAATCTAGATAATCAAGTGAAGCCAAGACAGAATCTACCTAATTTAAGTCAAGAATTCCTTGTGAATAAATAAAACGCTGAGAGTTATGAAGCTCAGCTGGTCTCCTAAGCTCTACTGATACTTGAAATACATGACTGATTCCTCAAGGACTTCATCCATAGAAGAAACAACTGGGGAAATATTTTATAATAAAATAGTGATTTACATTAAACTGTATTCTATGGCAGACAACTGGGAGAAAAGCTTTTCTTTTCTTTTTTTAATTTTATGAGTTCTTTTTCTCCAATGGTGAAATAATAAGCAATGGATGATCCTCAATCTGACATTACACAATAGCTACATGATTGAATCTGGCACTGCTGGAGTGAACTCATTTTTATAATACTACTCTTTCAGAGCTGCTGGGATTGGTTTGGGATAATACCTGAGCTTTCCACATTAAATTAAGAGATATACACATTTTTCTCCCTTCACATTATAACAATATCTTCATAAATTCAATTCAGAATGGTCAGACTTAGAAGAAGCTGAGTCAGGCACTACATTGATCACTACAGTAAACTAAATGATTGGCATTTAATAAAAGTTGACAACTTTCCTGGCTTAAAGTTCCCAAGAAGAGGCTAGAGCTGGCAAATCTAGTGTTGTAATATAATCAGTAACATTTTAAATTTATATTCCTGTCACTTTAATCCCATTAAACCACTGAGCCACATCCCCAGTTCTTTTTATTTTTTTTATTTTGAAACAGAGTCTCGCTAAGTTGTTAGGGCCTCGCTAAATTGCTGAAGCTGGCTTTGAATTTGCAATACTCCTGCCTCAGCTTCCTGAGTTGCTGAGATTACAAGCATGCACCATCATGCCTGGCCCATTTCTCAAAATTAAACACTTTTCTCTTATACCAAAACATCTAGGCACAAAGACCTCTGAGTAGTGAAGGCTTGCAAGTCTATTTTTATGAATACTATTTATTTCCTTTTCTGTTTTTTTCTGTATTTTCTATATATATAACATAGTCAGTTTTGCACTGCTATGACAAAAGACCTAAAAAAATCACTATAGAAGGACCCATTTATTTGGGTTCAATTTCAAAGTTTCAGTTCATGATCAGTTGGCTTGTTGTTTCTGGCCCTGTAATGAGGCTTTAGCACATCATGGTGGAAGAGCCAAGCAGACCAACACTGCTCACCTGATGAAAGTTGGGAAGGGGGAGGCACACAAAATAACCCCTTCAAGGACATTCCCCAAGGGACCTCCTCCCTCCAGTTGGGCCCCACCTCCCAAAGTTTCCTCCACTTCCTAATAGTGCCACCAGCATGAGCTTTGGGGGGATGTTCCAGATCCAAAAGATAACAACTTAGAAATAAAAACAATTCTGTTTCCATTCAGAAAAAAAAATGTTATTTAATGATACTTCTAAAATGTCTTAATATTTCACCTGATCAGTTTTTGTCTTCAGAATTTAGACTTCTACCTTGAGAATCCATTTGTTAGTATAGCAATATTATGCTTTCTATCGGGTTTTTATGTATACCAGTCTTTTTTTATTATAGAATAAAGATACATTCTTGATTTGTTTTTTCTTAAGTAGGTGATTTCTATTTTCCTATGTATATATGAAATTCTATTACAAAATTAGAGATAATAAAGCTGTTTGCCTATGACACTGAAACTGTTGTAAAATGTCTAATATCTTCTCATAAAGTGTTTGATGTAAAACATAAATTTCAAGACAAAGATGAGAAAAAGTTTTACCTGCTGTCCTAGCAATAAATGTAAAAAGTACGTGAAAGCAGTTATTAAAATACTGAACGAGGGTTGGCAATGTGGCTTAGTGGTACAGTGCTTGCATAGAATGTGTGAGGCCCTGAGTTCTATCCTCAGAGCTGTGCAATTTTGAAAAGTACTGCATGATAGTGAATATCGGAAATTTCAAAATAAATTCAAAGATCACTGAATTTCATAGTCAGTAGCATAACCTCTCAAGAAAAAAGCAATTTCTTATAAGACAAAACCCATAATTATTATACACAGAAATTGAACTCACAGGCATTTATCTGATGGAAATGAAAACTTAGGTTTACCAAAAATCTTGTATGTGAATGTTTATAGAAATTTTATTTGTAGTAGCCAAAAATTGGAGACATTCCAGATATCAACTTCATTGGGTAAATTAACAAACTGTGTTATACCCATAGCATGGATTAGCAGTACCCAGTAATGAAAAGGAGTGAACCACTGAGGGACTCAATGACTGAAATGAATTTTGAGGGAAATATACAGAGCAAAAAGAAGGAAGGGGAGGAGAAGGAAAGGAATTTTTCCAAAATGAAACATATTTAATAAATCTACTTGTATAAGATTTTTGAAATATTAATATTATGACTATAGAAATGGAGAATAGGATAATGGCTGCCAAAAGTTGGGGATAAGTTGTTAGGGGAGGCAAGTGTGACTAGAAGAGTAGCATGAGGATCCTTGAGATAAGGGAGCAGCGATAGGTTCACATGAGATGAAATCACATAGAACTAAGTATACACAAGTAGAAAGGGAAAAATATGAGTAAGATCAGTGGGTTATATCTATGTCAGTATTGTGATTGTGATATTACTCCACAGGTCTGCAAGATGTTAGCACTGAGGGAAGCTGAGTAAACTTCTGTAGGACCTCTTTGTATTATTTCTTACAACCACAAGCAAATCTACATTATAATAAAACAAAAATTTTAATTTTAAAAAATCCAAATTTTTTTTTAGCAAATAACCAAAAACTCCTTGCAAATGTCCTTTAAAACATTGAAGCACACAATATATAGAAGATAAATGTCTACCATAAGGGCAAGAGGAGAAAAGTATGGAAGGAATATTGCATGCTTCAATAAAACTCATAGGACTCTCATATCTAAGAAATATTGTGTAGTGTTATGATACACACAACATAAAAAATAAACAAATGAACAACTAGGTCTATAATTCAAAAAGAAACATAAAAGGGCAAATAATTCAAACATAAGTAATAAAGTTTTTTAAACGGAGATATTAATCAATTCGTGGAAAAATGTAATTGGAAATTGTTACAGTATTAAGTGTTTTTAAAAATTTTTTTAGTTGTAGGTGGACACAATAACCTTTATTTTATTTTTATGTGGTGCTAAGGATCAAACACAGTGCCTCATGCATGTTAGGTGAGCGCGGTACTGCTAAGCGACAACCTCAGCCCCCTGTATTAAGTTTTGATAGTGATTATGACAGCATTATTATTGTTTATTTGAAAATTAACTTTTAAAAAGGAAGTGAGGAGAATAAATTCTTCTTTATTTTCTGAGTTGAAGTAATGCCAAAGCTTTGAGAAATATCAGGACATATTCTGTACTTCTAAAATCTGTAGTGATTTAGTATTATTCACAGCTAACCCACCCATATATAGGGATGAGTGTGCTCAATACATGATAATAAACTACTCTAAGGTGTCCCATTAACCTAATAATAATTTTTGAAGATTGTATGAGATGTCTTACTTTGGTAATAATTGAAATAGTTATCTGTAATAAAAATCTTTGAAGTATAGATGAAAATATGATTGCAAGCTATGACTGTATTCAGGTGAATTTAGTTTGGGTGAATGAAATTTAAGTTTCACTTACTTTTTTAATCTTTGGTGCATTATAATCATATATAATAGTGAGATTCATTGTGACATATTCATACTTGCACATAACATAATTTAGTCAATTTTCTTCCCCTATTTCGCCCCTTTAAAAAAACTTTTAAGGCAGTGGAAAAGTATCTTATTCAGATGAATTCTACCACTGAACAAATACAAAGAAATATCTACTTGAAGGCTCAGAGAGCAACCAAGGCAGCTCAAGCTTGAATGGGCAGGATTCCTGAGTAATATGCAAAAATTAATCATTTCTGGGGATTATAACATCAGATATAGCCTCAAATTGTCTTTAAAATATTTTTTTATATATTCGGTATTCAACAAATAATTATCAGGTATGTCAGAAGGCAGGATAAAAAATAAAATTACCTTGTGGGGGAAAAAAATAAAAACAGATGCATCCCAGACATAGCAGCTCCACTGGGTGGTATGTTTGCAGGGCAGCCTCCAGAGCCCCTGCTCCTGGCAAGCCTAAAACTTCTAGCAGCACCTTGGTGGACAAGATGGAGTTGTCATTCGAGGCTTGCTTTGCTTCTCTTGTGAGTCAGGATTATGTCAATGGCAAGGATCCGGAAGAAATTTGAACTGGTGTTGATCAGTGTATCCAGAAGTTTCTGGATATTACAAGACAGAATGCATTTTTCCTACAAAAAAAAAAAAAAAAGATTACAGTTGTCTGTGTAGAAACCAGAGCAAGTATCAAAGAGAATGTCTCAGAGTTAAGGAATGAATTTCAGCGGAAGGATGCGCTGGTGCAGAAGGACTTGACAAAGCTGAGGCACTGGCAGCAAGTGCTGGAGGACATCAATGTGCAGCATGAAAAGCCAACTGAAGTTCCTCAGGGCTCCTTGGCCTACCTGGAGCAGACATCTGCCAATGTCCCTGCACCTCTGAAGCAGATCTGAGAGGGGTCTGGCCTACTAGGTATCCTCCTACAGATAGTTTCACCAAACCTCTCTCTGTGTGGACATGGCATTTTAGAAGAACTATTTGCCAGAGAATGAGCTGGTGTTAATTTTTGTTTCCACCTAAAAATTTCCCCCAATATTTATGAGCTGTTAATTACTTGAGTATTTAAAAAAATGCGTATAGTTTGGTAAACAAAGTGAGGTTTTGTTTTGTTTTGTTTTTGTCTTTAGCAAAGTTTAAAATATTCATTTGATGACACAGCTTCTTTCTTGACTTTTTTATTGTTTTTTAAATTTTTGTATGACTTCATACAGTTTTTTTTTCCAGTTGTTACTTTGTTATGATCTGAGGGGGAAAATTATAATACTCCAAGAATCAGGGGAGAAGGAGTTGGGTTTTAGGCTTTTTATGATAACTACCCATTCATGTTAATAGAGGAAAAATATATAAATATTTGCTGTCTCAAGACTTTGAACTACCTCAAGAAGAGGAATCTAATGCAAAGTTTGTAATAGTAGTACAGAGCACAGATATTTTATAAATGTGTCAGAGAAAGGCTTAAAATATGCCAGGTTAGTGTTGTAATATTATAGTAGATCCTTAAGTTGATGCTGCCTTTTATTTGAGTAAGTTTGTGTTGTGTGGTGTTTACTGTTCTGAGGGAGCTATATATTAGGAGCATGATGTGCTGGGGGCCTTGCAGTAATGAACCAGTGTAAGTAACAAAGCAGACCCTGTCTCCCTAGCGTGACAGCTGAGACACAGTGAAATACGAGCAATTAAAGCTTCATCTGATTCTTTTTCTTTTGAGTTTCATTTTGTTTGTTTGTTTTTGTTTTACTTTTTGGAGAAAAAGCAGTTTACATGAAGGAAGATTCTTGCTCATGGATTTGATTCCAACGGACTAGAGCCTTGGGGTGGAGGGTGGTCTGCAAAGTGATCCTTGGCTACTTCACCTCCATAGAGAGTATGTGGAGCCTCTCTGGGGAAAGTATTTTGCCCTCTTGTCTGTTTCATGCATCTTTTAGATTACAACCCTTTAAGCCAGTACAAACACTCCTCTGTCTTCTGAATAGTCAATAGGTCTATCAGTATTGGTTCCTTTACTCCTCTCCATCCTTCAACCTCCCCCCGCCACACACCTCAATATTCACTAGTGTTCCTGGTCTGGACTGGATGCCACCTGGTACTGAAAGCCTCCACTCCATTCCAGGGCACAGGACTTTTATTTTTTCCATTGTCTTTTGAGGTTAGTGAATGTTATATTTTTCTGTATCCCTTGCTGCATTATATGCTCATGAAAAATGGGCATTATTCCCCTTGAATATACACTAACATGTATTTTATATGATACTTTGTACTCACTTTGTATATACATATTACTCATTTTATATGCTGTGATGATGATATTTGGCTTATGGACATATGACCTGTGATGACCAGCCTGAGGCCAGCATATCCCCGTGATTGGAATGTATAGGTTAAAACTTAAAAGTTATTTTTTACTGATAAGGATTTAACCTGGTCATCTCATGCTAGTTAGAAGCTATGATTGGCAGCTTATTTAAGGTTACTTGATTACAAACATAAACAAACACCAGGCCAGGTGGTATAGGCCTATAAACCCAGCAGTTCAGGAAGCTGAGACAAGAGGATCATAAGTTCAAAGCCAGAGTCAGCAAAAGTAAGGTGCTAAGCAACTCAGTGAGACCCTGTCTCTAAATAAAATACAAAACAGTGTTGGGGATGTGACTCAGTGGTCAAGTACTCCTGAGTTCAATCCCCGGTACCTACCTCCCCAAAATACCTAAGTAAACTAAGTTTGAGGTAGTCTTTCAATAATAAAGGTGCTTTTTTGGTAAAAAGATCAAAAACTGTTCTACTTGGTACTTAATGAAAATGTTTTGAATGAGTATGTATACACGTTATTGTCATTTCTTTATATTAATTCAGAAGTTATCTGACAAATAACTATTTTTCAAAAAAAACAGATAGAATGAAAAGAACATAGATGGTACAGATATTAGAATCAATAGTCACAAGCTTTAAAATTAATAATATTAACATACTTAAGGAAATAGAGGACAAAATAGAGAATTTAGCCAGAGAAATAAAGATAAAAAAGCAAGTGAAAATTCCAGAAATAAATTTAATTAATTAAATAATGAAAAAGAAGAACTCCTTAGATGTGTTTAATGATTAGAAATAGCAGAAGAGAGAATGCATAAACTGGAATATTTTCAATGGAAAATTGTTAATGTAAAGCACAAAGGGTTGAAAAAGTTTAAAAAATTAGAAAACATTTTAGTGTCATATGGGACCAGGTGAAAAGATCTAGCCTATGTATTAATAAAGATTCAAAAATAAATAAAGAATGGGAAGAAGCCATAAGGTTGGTGAAAAAGGCCATAGATTTTCCAAAACTATCCAAAAATACCAAATCACAAGTTAACTAAGACTCCCAAACAACATAAATACAAAGAAAAATAATAATTCAGAAAAATTCTAAAACAAAGAAAAACCCAAAATATTACCTTGCTTATAGCAGTAACTACAATGACAATTAACTTCTGAGAAAGAGAGAGAGAGAGAGAGAAAAGGCAGATAGATGATAAAAGAAGATATGATGAGGCAGAGTTCTATATCCAGTAAAAGTATCTTTTAAGTGCTGACATATTTTGCTTAAAGATAGGAATATGTTCTAGAAAGTACATTGTTAGGCAATTTCATTGTTGTATGAACATTGTAGAATGCACTCTTACGGCTACAACATCACGGGGCAATATAATCTAATATATGCTTATAGAATGTTGGTCATTGGCTTAAACATTATTATGTGGTGCATGATTACAAAAAAAAGTAACATTAGGATGTTTTCAGATAAAACTTATGAGAGAAATTTTCTCCAATAAACATATATTAAAAGAAATAAAGATGAGAACTTGAAATTAAAAGAAATGACCATAGGTAAAAGGATTTAATTTTTGGAAAGACATATATGTGAAGAATTCTAAATGAGTATAGCAATTTATAACAGATATAATATAAAATTAACGATGGCCTTAAGATCCACTCAACTATCTCATAAAGCTTATATTATGTGTCACATAGAAATATAACACAATCTCATGGGGCATTTGCAACCCTGACCTGGAGATTACCCGGTCTCTTTGACAGCAGAACTAAATAATCCTAGTTGTCCTAAAGAAAAGTTCACCTTACCACAGATAAATTTTTTTCTGAAAAAAATCTCACAGTTACAAGAATATCTTAAACTTACTTTATGAAATAATCAGTAATGGACCCAGACTGAATACAGGTATAAGAAATGAGAAAGAAGAATTTCCCAAACTCTGAGAATGATCTCTAGAGGAAAACCATCCCAGTCAGTGATGACCCTTGACATTATCTGGCTCATGCTGGTGGCCTGCTCCTAGTATCCATCTTGCAAGAACATTTTCAGAATAAATTGCTTGAACAGCAGATTGTATCTGACCCACATCTTTGTTGCAAATCAGACCAAAGAGGAAAAGTCACCCCTGAGAAAGTCAGTTAAGTAAAACCACTTAAGACCTCCAAAACAACAGTGTTGTTAGAATTTCTTGTGAAAGTCATAACATATGTCAGATTCAATTACATGAAAACAATAGCATAAAAAGCAATGGGATGTAACTATGGTTAAATACTTTTAAGATTCTTCCATTTCCTGGTCAATGTCAAAAGTACTAATTTACATTAAACACTATTTTAGTCCAGTTTTCATTTCTGTAACCAAAAGGCCTGACAAGAATAAGTTTAATGAGGAAACATTATTTTGCAATACAGTTTCGGGGCATGGGGGTCTCAGTCCATGGTCATCAGCCTCCATTCCACCAGGATAGAGGTAAGACTGGACACCATGGTGGAATTATGGAGGAAAGCGGCTGAGGATAGCACAGCAGGAATCAGAGAAGTCTATCTCAACAAGGACAAAATATACCCCAAAGTCATGCCCCCAGAAACCTGCCTCCTTCAGCCGCACCCTACCTGCCTACAGTTACCACTGGGTTAATCCCAATCAGGGGATTAATGCACTGATTAGGTTAAGACTCTCGCAACCCAATCATTTCACCTTTAAACCTTCTTGCATTGTACCTATGAGTTTTTGGTGGACATCTCATATCTAAACCATAACAAACATCAAGAACTATGCATGCTTAATATCTGTGGTAACTATTATAAAATAAGCTAAATAGTTTAAACTCACGAGATAGTAAATGGAGAAATGAAATGTTGAAGAAGACTTGAATAACCAGAAACATGCCAACTGAAAATAGAAAGTGGGGTGTAGCCTAAGTCAGACCAAATGTAAAACCAATGTAAGGTAATAGAATTAAGCCTAAATAAATCAGTAAAAAGTAAGTAGACTATTCATATATGTACATAGGAAAATTAGGTCAGATTCCACTAGCAAAAAGATCAGTAGAGAAAAGGGAACAGGGAGAGAGGAGGAGAGGGAAAAGGAAAGTGCTAGGGACTGAATTAGATCCAATTATATCCCATGCTTTCATAACTATGTCAAATGAATCCTGTTTTATGTATAATTAAAAAGAACTATTAAAAAGAAAAAATTGGGGCTGGGGATGTGGCTCAAGCGGTAGCGTGCCATGCCTGGCATGCGTGCGGCCCGGGTTCGATCCTCAGCACCACATACCAACAAAGATGTTGTGTCTGCCGAGAACTAAAAAATAAATATTAAAAATTCTCTCTCTCTCTCTCTCTCTCTCTCTCTCTCTCTCTCTCTCTCTCTCTCTCTCTCTAAAAAAAAATAAAAAAAAGAAAAAGAAAAAATCAATTTAGAAAGAAAAATACTTAGATATATACACATTAATTAGATAAAATTAAGACTAATTAAGGAAGCATTTAAAAAGTAAGTGAACTAACTAATTAAAAGACAGAATAAGCCCAGTGCAGTAGCACATGCTTGTCATCCCAGCAGCTCAGGAAGCTGAGGCAGGAGGCTCTTGAGTTCAAAGCCAGACTCAACAACTTAGTGAGGCTCTAAGCAACTCAGTGAGACCCTGTCTCTAAATAAAATATTAAAAGGGGCTGGAGATGTGGCTCTGTGGTTAAGCACTCTGGGTCCAATATTCAGTACCAGAAAAAGAAGAAGAATGTGATGTCAGCAAGATGATTAAAGGGGTAGTCCTGATTCCCCTCCCATGCAAATATTGACTCAATAATGATAAATTTAAAATTTTTCTTTGTGAGTAGTTCAAAGATCAATTCAAAAGCTCCTACACTCTGAGCAAGTGCAAAACTGAATGCACAGAAGCCTGTAAGAAAATGGATGACAATTACTTGGCCACAACCCATCCCCATGGAAGAGTGCCACATCATCCAGAGGAACCTGTAGCTCCCACCTTCTCCCTGGGGAGGGACCCAGAGGACTGTACTATACATTGAATTTCCTGACTTTTTGGTGGGGTTGCTAGAGGGAATGGTTTCTATTCAGACTGAATCTGAGCACTGACGGATAGGATCTCTGCTGGGAACTGCTTTGAACAAAGACAACAAGTGGTTTAAACTAACATGTATTTACTGCCCAAAGACTATCTACCATTTTAGTAGAATGAATGGACAAAGTCCACCCTAAATCACTTTCTCCCTACAGAGAGAATTAGTTGATGCATCTGTCCAATGTACCATTTCTTGGCAGATGCCAGAGGGTTTGGCCTCTGTATCACTTGTTTTGAAGTACTGATAAAAACTGGCACACTCTAGATGTCTGTGGGCCACTATGAAAAATAATCAATTGTTTAAAATATGCACTCACTCTTAGAGCCTCCTCCTCCATCTCAGCACAATGCAATTTAGGAAAACTCAGTACCCAGCTCTGAGGAAAGAAAGAAAAGACTCAAAGTTATGTCCAAAGTTCTGACATTTAGAGTCTGCCTTTAGGGCTGGTTATTCTTTTACCTGTTTCAGAGCACCACCAGCATACCCTACATACCTGAGGGTCACAGAAAACAGGAAAAAAGCAAAAGAGTTATGTGGTGGGATATTGGTCAAAAGGACATGAAGTATGGTGAGTAGACAGAGAGGGAATAAGAAATGATAAACTCTTTACAAAAGAAAACAACAATTAATTAAGAATTTACAAACAAAAGTTGAGAATACACATCCACAAAAAAGTTGTTACTCTAGCCATGCAGATTGGTGGTCTTCCTCTGTACAAAGCCAGTCTGTAAAGTATGGGAGAGGTGAGTTTTTTCAACTGCACAAATACCAACACAGAGTGTCAGGAAAGGTCATGGAACATGGCCCCCAAAAGGGACAAAAACTAATTTCCAGAAATTAGCCCTAAAGAAGTCAATGGTGTATGAATTATTTAGCAAATATTCAAAAACAATTGTCATTAAAAGTGCTCAGACAAACAATACAAGAACAAAATAAGTATTTGAACAAAGTATTAGAAAATATTACTTTTTAAAAACATGGGAATTTAGGAACTGAGGAATGCCATAACTGGACTTAAAAATTGGTTAGAAGTGTTCAAAACAGTACATTCGATCAAGCAGAAGAAACTATTGGCAAACTTGAAAACAGATTATTTTAAATTTTCCAGTAATAGGAGTAGAAAGTAATAAAAAATAAAAAGAGTGAAGAAAGCTTGAGAAACTTATAGAAAACTGTCAAGTTAATCAACATATGCATTATGGAAATTTCACAGAAGAAGAAGAAAGAAAGTTTATTTGAAGAAATAATAATGGAAAACTTCCAAATATGGAAAAGTAAATGGACATTCAGGTGCAAAAAGGCATAAAAGCTTCTAAAAGCTTTTCTTTTCAAGGAAGTCTATTCAGAGACACATTATAATCAAAGTGTCAAAAGTCAAAGAGAAAAATTTGGAAACAATATGAGAATAGTTGCTTGTCACATACAATGGAACCCCAATAAGACTAGCCATGTATATCTCAGCAAAAAGTTGGCAGGGCAGAAAAGAGTGAATGATATATTTGAAGTTCTGAAACAAAAAATTAAAATAAAACCTCTGCCAAACAAGAATATTCTGTCTAGCAAAACTATTTTTCAAAGATGAAGGAGAAATAAAGACCTTCCAAGATGATCACTAAAGGTGTTCATCATTAGAACTTCTTTATAAGAAATGCTAAAGGGGGCTGGGGATGTGGCTCAAGCGGTAGCGCGCTCACCTGGTATGCGTGCGACCCGGGTTCGATCCTCAGCACCACATACCAACAAAGATGTTGTGTCCGCCGAGAACTGAAAAATAAATATTAAAAATTCTCTCTCTCTCTCTCTCTCTCTCTCTCTCTCTCTCTCTCTCTCTAAAAAAAAAAAAAGAAATGCTAAAGGGAATCCTTCAACTTGCTATCAAAGAACACTAAACACAAAAGGATATAAAAGTATAATGTTCATAGGTACAGGTGAATATATAGACAAAAAATAGTGTAATGACATCATAGTATAAAACACTGTTAATTCTGTCGTGTACATTAAAAGGATAAAAATAATGATAGCCATTAAAATATGTTAATAGATAACAGTATAAAAAGATGTAACTTGTGTCATCAATAACAAAGTATTTTGAGAAATAATAAAAGTGTAGTTATTATATGGCATCAAAGTGAAGTTATTATCAGCTTAAAATATAAGTTTTTCTGTGTGTAAGCTCTATGGTAATCAGAAAGAAAATATCTATAAGATACATAAAAGAAAATGAGAAAATCAATGCATGTCACTAAAAAAAATTAAAGAAAGATAAAAAGAGAATAAAATATGGGGGAAGATACATGTCAAAAAGAAAATAATAAAATGGTAATAATAATTACCTCTCGTTCAACCAAAATAGGGTGGATTTAGGGGGGAAAGCAGGAAATTAAGATTCATCTCTATTCTTCCTACAAGAGACTCACTTTAAGCTTAAAGACACAAATAGACTAAAAGTGAAAGAATAGGAACAGAGATTCCATACAGCTAGTCACGAAAAAAGATTGGGAATAACCATACTTAGAGCAATTGAAATCAACTTCAAATTAAAAATCATTGAAGATACAAGGAAGAACATAAAATAAAATAAATAAAAGCTCAGTTCAAAAAGATGTTACAAATATAAATTCATTCAATATTAGAAAATCCAAAATTATGAAGTAAGCATTAACAAACTGAAAGAGAAAATAGACCATAAACAATACTGGTAAGAATTTCAAAACCTCACTGTCAACAGTGCATACAATATCCATACAGAAGAACAAAAAGGAAACAGAAGGCTTGAGTAACACTATAGACCAAATCAAGCTAATAATCACAGGCAGAACATTTGACCTAACAGCTGCAAAATACACATTCTTCTCAAGCATGTATGGAACATTCTCCAGAATAGATCTCTTGCTAGGTCACAAAATAAGTCTCAATAAATTTAAGATGATTGAAATCATATCAAGTATATTTTCCAGCCATAATAAAATGAAACTAGAAATCAATAGCATAAGGAAACTGAAATATTATAAAATGTAGTAACTAAACACAGCTTGAACCAATAGGTCAAAGACAAAACCACAAGAAAAATTTAAAAAATATTACAATGAACAAAATTTAAAACACAGTATACCAAAACTTATAGAATTCTGCAAGGTGTTTATAATTTGTAGATCCCCATTTCAAAAAAAAATCTCAAATAGGTAACTTACTAGCAAATAAAACTGGAAAGCAGATTAAAAATATGATATACATGACATACTGAGATTTATTCTTGAGATTCAAGGATGGTTCCATATATGAAAATCAATTCATGTGAGATACCACATTAATAATAACAAAAGATTTTTAAGTCACATGATCATCTCATAGATATAGAAAAAGTATTTGACAAAATTTAGCACCATTTTATGATAAAAAGGTTTAATAAGAAGGATATTACCTACATGTAATTAAAAGTCACATATGAACAACACGTAACAAACTTCACATTCAATAGTGAAAAACTGAAAACTTTTCCATTAAGAGCATGAATAAGATAAGGATACCCAGTCTTCCCACTATTCAGTACAGTACTGGGAGTCATAGTCAAAGCTATGAAGTAAGAGAAAAAATTAAAGGCATATAAATTAGATAGGAAGAAGTAAATTAACTATAGGCACAGATTATATTATCCTATATGTAGAAAATCCTAAACATCCCATACAAAAAAAAAATCTGTCAGAATGAAAACAAATTTGCAGGATACAAAATCAATATACAGCATGTAAATATAGGTGGCATTTTTATATATAAGAAATGAATAATCCAAAAAATAAAATTAAGAAACAATTCCATTTGCAATAGTATCAAAAAAATAAAATACGGGGAATGATATTGGCCAAATTATATTGTTATATTGTGTGGATGTATGAATATATAATAACAAATCCCACCATTATGTACAGCTATAATGCACCAATAAAATAAGGTGGAAAAAATTAAGTACTGAGGTGTAAACTTAACTAAAGAGTTGAAACTAAACTGAAAACCTTAAAACATTGACGAAAGAAAATGAAGACACATATAAATGGAAAGACATCTGTATTAAAAGACAATATTGTTAAAATATGCACACTTCCCAAATCAACCTATACATTGAATTCAATGTCTGTAAAAATCCCAATGGCATTTTGACATTAATAGGAAAAAAAATGCTAAAATTCACATGGACCCACAGACGTTAATAACTAAAAAATTTTTAAAAATCTTAACAAAGAATGAAAAGAGTCTCTTGTTTCCTGATTTCAAAACAACACATCTACAATAATTAAAACATAATGGTATTGATATAGACATATATACCCATGGAAGAAAACAGGAAATCCAAAAATAAATATATTTTATAAAATATAAAATAAATAAATGTATACATAAAATAAATATACACACATAAAAAAGTGTGTGTGTGTGTGTGTGTGTGTGTGTGTGTGTGTGTGTATGGGCAACTGATATACACAAAGGGTGCTAAGAAGACACAATGGGAAAAGGATAGTCTCTTCCACAAATGGTGCTGGGAATGCCAGATATTTATATCAGGGGACATAATGGAAATTGGATACTTAAGCCTTACTAAAAAACGAAATGCAAAATGGATTAAAGACTTAAACATAGACCTGAAACTGTAAAACTCCTAGGAAAAAAACCTTATTGCCTTGGTCTGGCAATGATTTCTTGGGTATAATACCTAAACCACAGGCAACTAAAGCAGAAATAGACACTATATGTGGTACTACAATACAATAAAAACCTGCTGCACAATAAAGGAAGAAAAGAGTGAACATACAGCCTACAGAATAACAAAAAAAAACTTATAAACAACTTTATCTGATAAGACATTAACATGCAAATTATATAAGGAACTTCTACAATTTAATATTGAAAACAAATAATATCCCAATTTTAAAATGGGCAAAAGATGTAAGTAGACATTTCTCCAAAGAAGACATACAAATGGCCAATAGGTATACAAATATAAAATATTAGTAATTATCAGGGAAATGCAAAACCACATTAGACTATCACCTTATTAGTGAGGTTACCTATTAGAATGGCCCTTTATGTACAAAAAATAAATAAATAATGGGTGAATAAGTGTTGGTGAGAATGTGGAAAAGTTGGAACCCTTGTGCACCCTTGTAATGTAAAACGGTGGAGCCACTGTGAAAAACAGTATGGACATTTCTCAAAAATTAAAAATAAAACTACCATATGGTTCAGTAATCCCAATTCTTTTATCCAAAAGAATTCAAATTAGGATCATGCAGAGATATTTGCACACCATGTTCATTGAAGCATGATTCATTATAGCCAAGATGAATATCCAACAGATGAGTGGATACAGAAAATATATGTACAGTGGAACATTATTCAGTCTTAAAAAAAAAAGAAAGAAATTCTATTGCATATGGCATATGACAACACAGATGACCCTTAAGGACATTATGTGAAATGAAATTAGCCAGTCACCAAGGGAGAAATACTACATGATACCATTTATATAAGGTATCTAAAATAGTCAAACTCCCAGCAGCAGAAAGTAGAGTGTTGACTGCCAGTGGCTGAGGCCAGGGGAAGTGGAGACTTGCCATCCAATGGGTATTAAATTTGTGTTTACGTTCCTGATATAGTTCTTGAGATTTGCTGCACAACATTATGCATATAGTTAACACTATTGTACCATACACTTAAAATTGTTAGAAGGATAAATCTCATGTTGTGTGTTTTTTATCACAATTTTTAAAGAGGAACACTGATAATCAGATTTGACCAAAGGCCATAACATCTACCTCTGTGCCATATATGAGAGACACCAGATAAGTAAAAGGAAATATGTGAAATGAAAACACAAAAACTCTTCATATTATCAGACAAAGCTGACTTTAAAGCAAGAATGATGCAAAAATAAAGAGGAACATAGTGACTGATAAAATGTATGGAGAAAACCCCCACAAATTATGTATAAAATTTAGATAGCACAGTTATGAAACTTGTCCTAATTGAAATATATAGAATACCATACCCACACTAGCAGAATACGCATCCTTTTCTATTGCATATGGAACATTTATAAAAATAAACCATATGCTGGATGGCCATGAAGTAAATTTCAATGCATTTCACAGGATTGAAATCATAGCAAAGTATATTTAAGGACCACGGTTGAACTAAGCTAGAAATCAATATATAAAATAAAGAGCACAAACTCAAAGGCCTGAACATTAAACACAATATGTATACAAGTCAAAGGAGATTAGTATTAGGAAATACATTTACTGAAAAATAATGAAATTATGACATAAAAAGCTTAGAGAATATAGATAAAATGTGAATGGACATTTGTAGGTTTAAATAAAATAGAGAAGCTAAACAATCAATGGCTTAATGTCCCATTCAAAAAATTAGGAAAAAAACCCAGCATATCAAATATGAAGAAAGTAGAAGTTAGGAAATATAATAAAAATAAGATCATTAAAAAATGAAATCAAAGCAGCTACAAAAAGAACAAAAGAGGAAATTCAAATGCTAATGGTTTGAAGATACCTGGCAAGACTAATCAAGAAAGACATAGACAAAGCATGCAAATTATCAATATTAGAAATGCAGAAAGAGGACATTATAGATTTTTTAATGTTTAATTAAAATAAGAATATACTTACATTAGTTTCCTAAGGCTACTATAACAAATCATCATAAATGGCTTAAAATAGCAGAAATTGATTCTTTCAAAGTTTTAGAAATTCTGATCAGAAGTCCAAATTGGTGTCATTGTGCCATATTTTAAAGCATCAGCAAAACTAGGCTTCCTCCAGAAGCACTATCAGAGAACTGTTTCCTTCCTCACCTTTGTCCCACTTTATATATCTGCCCCAAGTTTAGGACCTGCAGGATAGATCTTATGTTATGTGGTTTTGTTTTTGTTTTTGCTTCATGTTGTGTTGTTTTTTATCACAATTTTTAATCATTACTTAGGACATGAATATCTTCTTTTGGGAAACTACTATTCAGGCTACCATGATACTATAACTATCATATTTAGATTGATTTGAAAATTCAATTAATATGGACAAAATCTTAAAAAAGCCTAACCACCAAAACTAACACAAAAAGAGGTTTAAAAATATGACTTTTCTTATGATTATTAAACATTCAAATTTTTTAAACTTTCTCACCAAGAACATTTCTGGTTAAGATGGTTTTGCCACTGATTTTTTTCATATATGAGAAGTGCCATTGTCCTAACACAAGTTCTTTCAGGAACTAGCTTAAAAACAATTTCCAACCCACTTTATGAGAGAATAGAATAAGTAATTTCCAAAACCTTGGTACAAATACAAAAAAAAAAACCCATCAACTTTAATTACTCTAATGAATGTAGGCCCAACAATCAAATATTTGCCAAATGTCTCCCTCCAATCATTTATATATATATATATAAATGACTTAGGAATGAAGCTTTTTCTGTTTGTTTCTTTTTTGACATTTTGGGGATCAAACTCAAGGCTTCATGGATACTAGACAAGTGTTCTGCTTCTAAGTGACATCTCTAGCCCTGAATTAGACGTATTTTTAACCCCATTTAACAGCTAGGACAAATGAGACATGGTGAGCTTAAGTCGATTTCATGTGTATATTATATATTAATGGCATAAATGGATACCACTAATGAGACCGTCTAGAAAATTCTATACCCATTTCCTAGAGGAGTGCCTATTCATAGTAAATTCTCAATGAGTACTTACAGGAGAATGCTTCAGTCGAAAGTTCTGGCATGTAGAAAATAAATCTGAATTTGAGACTGCTTATTAAGAGGACAGGAAATATAGCTCTGTGCATTTGTTGAAAAGATGAAATTGGGTGACATTGTTTTTTTTATCTGTTGTTGCTGTCTTGATCCACAAGCCATCTACTCATTTCAGTATTAGACAATTTCTTCCAAATCCTACATTCAGGTTGCTTTTCTGAACACAAAACTGTAGTTCTTTAATGGAGCATTATTATCATCATGATTTTCATCAATTTGACTGAGTCTCCACACTAACTGTGCAACACCATACCAGAGATTGCTGTCAGCTGAAATCATTGAGCTAACAGTATTCAATTCAGACAGTCTCAGTTATCTCTAAGAAAAGCAATGGAAATGTATTAGGAGTGGGACAGTTTTTGAATATAATGTACTTTTTTATCCTCTAATGTTGTACGCCATGTCCATCAATGTCAGATAGAAATAGCCTGACCTTGAAATGTTTGGTCCAGGTACCATGGATGAACTGAATCAGATCAATCAAATAGCTGATTGGATCATTGTGTCACAATCAGTTCTCAAGATGACCTGAGAAAAAGCATCATGGAACAGTGAATTCTCTGACTACATAAAATATAACTATAGATTCCCTTTCTAAAAATCCTAATGACCTATATACAAATTACCCAACAGACTACTCTATAAGAGAGTGGTAAGGAATAATGCAGATGATATTCATATTTTTAATTCTTAGGATTTTTAAAATAGAGACACACATAAAAATAGCAACAATAAATAGAATCTACATGTTGAAACCACAGATGCTGAGAAAAATGTATAAAAGCCATTTCTTATGTTTTCAATTTTCTTTTAAGCTTATTTATGTAAATTACATTTCTAAAACATAATATATAACAATGTATATATTATAGTACACTATTAGCACAAAATGAAACTGATTCAACCACTCAGCTGTTTTTTTTTCTTCTTGCTAAAATTTGCATCTCACTTGTTTATATTTTAAATCCATGTCATGGTAAATAAAATAAATTACTCTAGAATTGGGCAAAACTTTTATTGAATTAATGACATGTCATATAAAATAGAATACTATTCTTGAATTATTGAAAAATGTCATATTTAAGCTATGTACTTCACTAGTAACCTAGAGAAAGAGTTTTAGGCTGGGAAAATTTCCAAATACTTTTTATTGTTCTGATTTCAGACCAATAAAACATCTTTCCTTTTGGCATATCTGAGGAAAAACAAAGTCTTCCATACACTAGTTAGTACTCATTATAGATCTTTCTCTAAAACAGATCTAGCCTTATGCCACTCTTGGTTAAAAAGTTTTAACATGCATTCAGCTTTTCAGTCCATATGTTTTTGAGCTATGCTATTTGCCAGGCAATGCTCTGGGCACTAAGCATTCAGCAATAAACAAGATAGGTGACATTCTATTTGAGGAGAAAAGATTTCCTAAAAAAAATAAAACAATGGCTGGGGATATGGTTCAGTGGTAGTGCACCTGCCCAGAATGTGTAAAACCCTGGATTAGATCCCCAACACCACACACACAAAAAAAAGAAATTAAAATATAGGACATGAGTCAATTTTCTTAAAAATGAAGGAAAATGTAATTGCAGATTATGGTGAGTTTTTAAAAGAATAGGAAGATGTGCTACAGCAATTGCCAACCAGCTTGGGTAGGAAAAACAAAAGTTTTTCTCATCCTGAGTTGCCTGTGAGTGTTAAATCCTAATGATTTGATGTGAACAGGATATCAGTGAAGACAGAGCCTTAATTCCTAAATCATCATTCAGCTATTTACTTCCAGAAACAATTTCTTACCTTCTTAAGTATGAAGGATTTCAATGAATTGTAGACCTACAGGATAATAGAGTTGGGAGCCACCTTCAAGTTCATCTAGTATCTACTTCTACTTCATTTTACAAATGAAGTACCTAATTCCCAGAGAGATCAAGGGTTTTACAAAATTTACCAATGTCAGTTGGAAGTGGAGCCATAACAATGTTGGGATCTCTTGACTCTGAGTCACGTGTTCATCCAAGTTTCCCCTCCCTCCTAGAACCTAGGTGTCAAGAATGTCACTACATTAATAGAAAGGTCTGAGACATACAACCTAGAAAAATGTAAGGCTCTCAGGATCACCATGGAAACCCATAACCATTATAGTATCACCTATATTTTACATGGTACTTTTTCTCCAATGAACTCAAATACTGTCTGACAAGTGATCACATTTATACTTAAAACACTCCTCTGAGATAAGCAAAAGTTGTTTATTTCTAAATTTTAAGAGGTGCCTGGTATGAGGAAATAATCTACATGGTGGTGCCCATTAAATCATATCAGAAAACTCATTGAGAATAAAGGTAGAAATCAAATGATGGATATAAGCAGTGAAATGATATTTACACAGGAATGTGACATTTTGATTGCTTGTACTGTTTTCACTATGAGCGTTATTCACCCAATGAAATGTATATTCAGTCCTGCCCATTAACCAGCTAAATTTTCAAGCATATCTAGATAGATAGGTAGATAGATAGATAGACATAGAACGATAGATGATAGTTAGAGAAAGAGAAAGAAATAAAAAGTCTGTTTTCTCATGGGGCTGAGATCCATGGGGAAGCATGGAAAAATTGTGATGACTTTCAAGGAATCAAGAAACATATTCACAAGTCTTGAAAAAAATAATGTTTCTTCTATCAGTCACAAGGCCTGTAGATGAATTATTAGTTATGACTAGTTATTTTTTAATTAGTGTCCATGCAGTATTTATGCCTTGTCAGCTAATATTTTTATACCTTCTCTGATTGTTAAAGTAATGGTAAAAGTGTGTTTTAACATGTAATCCTGACTGCCTTGTCTTATGATTTCCTTACACTATGTTCAAGACAATTTATGGGGTTGCAAAAGAATATAAGTAACATTCTATGCTAAGTAAATTTGAACTTTATCTCCTGGAATATGAAATACAGCAGAAAAGAAGGAACTGGAACACAAGGGATTGGCATTGCTTTTATGAGAAATGGCCTTGGATGGGGGCAAAATATTTGTAATAATGCTTGATTTGTTAATGTTTCATGTTCAGAGACATCTTTTTATTTCTATTCCTGCTGTCAATTCTTGGTGTCTAATATCCCCCAGTGCAGTGGTTTTGGGCATGTTTTCTTTAAACTTGCCAGGGAATCTGTTTGAAGGGGATTATTTGAGTTTGACAACTGGGAGCAACCCTGCCTCTCTACAGGAGGAGAAAGGAGCTGTTTATTTGACCAGCTGAGAGAAATGTACACAGAGGCAGACCTGCTAGTGTCACTGGGTCCCAAGGCCCTCAGTAGGATACAGAGTAACAGCTGTTTGCTACAGTGAACAGATCAGAGGATTTTCATTTAATAAATTGGTGCTTTTCTTTTATTAGTATTTTTAATGGAGGCTGCCTTCATCATGTCCTGCTGTGACCCTTTTTACCTACATCTCAGGTGTAGTCTAACTGACCAAAATTCTCAGTCAGTGATGAATAGTATTGAGGTGTGTGAGAAATGCTAGCAGGTCTAGGCTATCCCTGGGCAGAAAGGAAAAAGGGAGGCATCTAGGTAATTGCTCCAAGGCTACCGATTATAAAACATGCAATAGTTTATTTTGTTTTTTACTTTCTGAGTCCTTATTGTGTTGGTTGTTGTTATTATAAATAAGGTTCTAGATTTTAAGGCTACATGCCCCCCAAAAGTTATTAAGTTCAATAGAAATGGGAAGCTAAATTAGAACTGTATTGCATTATGATTGCAAGAAATATACTGTCAATATTTCTATTCACGTTTTCTTTTTACTTTTTTGTTGCAGAATAACACACTAGAAAAGAACATAGTACAAATTTACAGCTAAAGAAACTTGTACAGAATGAGTAACTCATATAACCACCAAATCCTGGGCAAGAAATCTAATATAGCTAGTACCCTGAAAGCCTCCCTTTTGACCCTTGCAGTTAGTAACTTTTCTCTTCTTCCCTAAAAGTAACCACCATCCTAACATCAAATTTCAGTTATGCTTTTGAATTTCATTTAAATGAAGTTATTTCAGTATGTATACTTTTTTACATGTCTTACATTTTAATATCATGTTTGTGAAACTGCACATTTTTTGTTATTGTTTGATTTGGGGGGATCTGTGTATCTGTGTTTTGTGTGTGTGTGTGTGTGTGTGTGTGTGTGTGTGTGTGTGTGTGTGTGAGTCTGTGGGGTATAGCAGCTGAAACCCAGGCCTTCTTACATGTTAGGCAACATTATACCACTGAGCTACATCTTCAGCCCTGTGAGACTCCACATTGTTGCAAGTAGCTATAGTTTGCTCATATTTATATCTGGATAGAATTGTTACTATAATTCTGTTAATACAAATTCTATTCCCAAATATGTTTTATCCATCCAACTATTGTAGCTTTTGGATTATTCCATATACTCACCAGCACATAAGATATTAGCCATTATTGTGAGGAGGTCATGATACCTCATGGGTTTCCTCTGATTATCAACATATTAAATTCCTTTTCATATGTTTATTGATCATTTGGATATCTTCTTTTAATTTTCTGTTCAAATATCTTCTCCTCTTTTTATTAGATTAACTATCTTTTACTTAATGATCTCCATAGAATATTCTTTGGTATATGTGTTAAAAATCTCCTTGCCTAGGCTATATTTTGCCCTTTAACATTAAGTTGTTTCAGTGAAAAGAAATTCAGAATATTAAAAAGACTAATTTATCAAAATTTATCAAATTTATCAAAATTTTAATAGTTAATGCATTTTTCTATTTCTGAAATTTTATTCTATCTCAAGATTATGAAGTTATTCTCATATATTAGTTTCTATATTTGTTTGGTCTTTAACATTATGATGTGAATTTCTCTTTGAAGTGATCATTTTATGATGTCAGTGAGATAGGGATCAAAATCATTCATTAGGAAAACTTGCCATTTTCCGCTGCTCTGCTGCACACCTTTGTCATAAACCAAATATCTGTGTATGCATGGGTCTTTTACTGACCTCTATCATGTTCCATTAGTCAGGGTTCTCTATTTTTTATTGATGAATTGTAAATCATACATAATAGTATGATTCATTATGTCATGTTCATACATGCACATAATGTTATTTGATCATTCTCCTGATAGTTCAGTTTTTCTATGCATGAACCAACATCAAACAGTTCTATCCAATGTAGCTTTAAAAGATACTTGCATGTCTAACAAAGTTCTTTTCATTTCTCATTGTTTTTCAGTAAGACTTTTGCTTCCTAGTCCATTGCATTTGCATGTAAATATTAAAGTCAACTCCTCAAGTTCCAATTATAAATACAAACAACAATTAAAATTTCAGTGGAATTACATTACATTTATAAAACAACTCAGGGAGAGTCGACCTCTTTATAATATTGAATCTTTCAAGTCATAAGCATTGTATACTCCTTCATTTATTGAAATATTAAATTTTCCAAATATTGTCTATATGCTAGTCTGAACCGGGCTCTTCCTTTTCTTCTAACACCTTTCACTGGCCTCATAAGCTCATAGGGCTTTTTCTGGAGTCACTTACTCCTTATCTACTTTGAGGCTTTCTGTGGATCATTTCCATACTACCCACATTAGAAACTTGTCGTTGGCTACCTGCCTACCTGAGTTACTTACTGCAACTCCTATTTTCTTTCCTCTGTGACTAGACCGAATGGAAAGCATACTGAGTGTCCCTGCTATGATTTGTATCCTCAGCTGGGTTCTCAGTGCTGTTCAGCAACCCTTTCTTTTATTTTCTCCTTATATTAGTGGTAACTCACAGCCACTGTTTCAAGTTGTTTCAGTGATGGGATCACCAGATTTTCTTCTACCTAAAAAAAACTTATTAAGCATGAGACCCTCCCTGCTTTAATGAGAAGATTAAAGTTCTCCAGCTTAAGTTCCTTCACGTTTCCTCTGCTCCAAGTTGAAGTCTTGACACTGCCTTAATTTCCACTATAAATATATTACTTATTCTTCCTCATTTCCTCTTCCTTTACTCCATCTTCAAGGGAAGCACATTGTCTAACCTCACTGTCATCCATTCTTTCAATGATTTTTTGTTTCTTTTTTTTTTTTAAACAACTCTTCTAATGTCAGGATTCTCTTTCCCTTGTTTAATATTTCTCTGATTTGTATCACTATGAAGAATTTATCTTCGGGGCTGAAGTAGAGTGCTTGCCTGGCATGTAGAAGGCTTGGGTTCTGCCCTCAGCACCACATAAAAATAAACAAACAAAATAAAGGTATGTATCCCTCTACAACCAAAAACAAAAAAAAAAATTAAAGAATTTATCTTCTAAGTCAGCTCTCCAAGAGATTTAGTATATCCAATCCCAAATTTTTACCATCAGAGCCAATACAGAATATCACTGCCATTTTCATACTCCATGTACCATAACATTGCATAGGAAAATACTTTATTCTAATTTACCTCTCAATTGATGGGTGAGATTGTGGCTGTCATAGACAATGTTGTTAAATAGTTTATCTTAGGAACAAGATAAACTAGATGCCTCTTTTTATTCTGTTGTCAATATTTAAATACTTATGGACAATATTTATCTTTCTGAATGTGGTAAAGTAGATGGTATACGTTGGAGTCCTGTGAATCTATTCTTTTCCTATAACCTCCTTTTCGAATAATAGTCTTTGTAAACATAAGGGAATCGAAATCTTCATAAATATTAGAAAATCGTACAACAAAGGAGAGTATGAATATTTCTCAAGAATATGGCCTATGATCATTCTTATAAAATATTCACATTCCTAATTATATCTTACTTGGGCTAATATTATGATCATTTTCCATTCCTGGTACACACCTTGATTGATTATGGGAAATATCAAATTAGAAGCATGCTTGGTAGCAGTGGAAAAATGTTGGAATTAAGCATTTTAATAATGCACAATACACTCAAGGATAACAGGGAATTAGGGATTTTATTTTGTTCTCCACATTCTTTGCTGCTTTTCTCCCTCACACCGTTCAATTTTACTTGATGAGGGCCACATGTCCGTCTTGTGTGGACACAACATTACCAGACATTATTGTGGTAACATATCAGATATATCCAACAAATTTTTATTGGAATCCTTTCTCATTCTTCACTTACCAAAAAAAAATCCCTTAGAAAGTTGATTCCTGGTCTTGAATCTAAAATTTCAGGCTTCATTTGTGTTCTAGTATCTACATCCATTTTGGCATACAGTTTTCAAAGTGAAATCTACTTAAACCATCCAGAAAGTTTTATTTTATGTTCACATTAAATTTTATATTATGATAAAATGGGGTGGGGGATTAAGGGCATTGAACTGGATGTTCTCCAAGGTCCCTTTCAGCTTAAATGTACTTTAATTCTGAGAAGGAAAAAGAATTGGCAATGCTTACGGTCCCTAGAAAGAATAGACTGCTTTTATGTCTGTGGCAGAGTAATCTTATGAATGCATTTTAACTTGTTCATTGATTTACTAAGGGAAAAAAATCTTTACAGAGTATGTGATCTTCTGTTTCCTGTAATCAGATTATTATCCATAATGCCAACTATATTTGTATAGTTATTTAAGGTTTATAAAGAGCCTTTTATGATCATTTAATCATCAAAACCACCCTATAACAGAGCCCCTCAGAGGAAAAAAAAAAGATTAAGATGAGCTTCTAGCCAAAACCATCAAATTTTTAAATGGTAGAGTAAATGCACAGAGAACTCTCTGAAAAAAAAGTTATTATTGCAGTTTTAGAGGAAACATCCTGATACATTTATTATTTTACCTCTAACATTCATACTGGAGATTTGATTACCTTAAAATAGTTTGATATCATGAACATGATTGAATAAATACACTTGCCTTTTCAAATAAATAAAAATAAATTAAAAATCAAAACAAGTATACAGTTCTATCTCCAAAATAGAAGACTTGACAGAAGTGGTAAAGAAAATTGAATGTTGTTGAATACCTTAGAAGCATAACTTCATTCAACCTAAAATCCCAAGAATATTACTGCCCTATAAGAATAAAATAGTCCTTGGAAGCTTGAAACCACTCACTTTTAAAGCAAAATGGTCACTGGCACAAATTCCCCATAAGGAAATATTTAGTCCACACTAAGAAGGAACAAGGGAATAAATATTGAGAATGCCCATGCTAATCATTCTCTTCAGAAGATGAAAAATTAAAACTTCAAAGTGAGTGGTCAGCACAGACTTCACACTGATAGTCTGTTATACAGGTTAAAACTGCAGCATCTGACCATCTATGTTGAG
Organism: Ictidomys tridecemlineatus; assembly: GCF_052094955.1. Lineage (NCBI taxonomy): Eukaryota > Metazoa > Chordata > Mammalia > Rodentia > Sciuridae > Ictidomys > Ictidomys tridecemlineatus. Next base: position 151,854,047 of record NC_135480.1, on the reverse strand, counting down.
CACAGCTATCTCAAGATGGGTCTTTTTTTTCCTCCTTTGTAGATTAAGACACTCTTTGCATTTCCTGTGGTTTCTGATAACCCATACATTTATTAATAGATTCTCATCTTCTCTCACAAACATGTTACTCCTTGAACAGTTTGCTCTGTTATGGTCAAAGCACTGGTGGACTCCACAAAGAATTCCATCTTCTTTAAAGAGTATTCTGATAACTGTGGTCTGGCAAATAACAAATGTCCATTTGGTACTCTTTATGACAAGTCTAGCACAACCTTAGTACATTTTGCTAGACATTACAGATCAAAAATATTCACCAAAAGATTCCTTAAAAAATTAAATGGAACCACCATTTGACCCAGCTGTCCCACTCCTCCGTCTATACCCAAAGGACTTAAAAACAGCATACTTTAATGTTGCAGCCATGTAAATATTTATAGCAGCTCAATTCACAATAACCAAACTGTGGAACCAATCTAGATGCCCTTCTATAGATGAATGGATAAAGAAACTGTGTTATATATACACAATGGAATATTACTCAGCATTAAAAGAGAATAAAATTATGGCACTTGCAGGCAAATGGATGGAGTTGAAGAATATCATGCTAAGCAAAGTAAGCCAATCCCAAAAAAACCAAAGGCTGAATGTGTTCTCTGATAAGTGGATGCTAATCCATAATGGGGGTGGGGGACATGGCACAAATGAAGGAAATTTGGATTGGGCAAAGGGAACAGAGGGGAGGGGAGAGGGAATGAGGGTAGGAAAGATAGTAGAATGAGATGGACATCATTATCCTAGGTACATGTATGATTGCACAAATGGTGTGACTCTACTTCATGTACAAACAGAAGTGAAAATTGTGCTCCATTTGTGTATAATGAATCAAAGTGCATTCTGTTATCATGTATAACTGATTAAAACATTTTAAAAAAGAAAAAAAAATTCACCAAGATGCAAAACAAATGACACATAGAGAAGCCCATCAGAATAAACAATTTGCAGAATATTTCTGAACAACAGCAATGAGCATTCATTGACTAAAAATGCATATTCAGCTACACTAATTTTGATTGTGTGTGTATATATATATATATAATAAAATATATATTATAAATATATATATATATAATCAAATCTCCTGGGTATTCTACCCCACAAAAAATGCATTTCATAATATATAATGATACATTATTAAATACAGCATAATAAATGTATAATAATACAAATTTACAATATTTAATATATGTGACTATTAAAATTTAATATATATTTATAAAACATTTAAGATATATAATACATAAAATATATATTTGTATAAATACAAATTTCTGAGGTATGTTTGCTTATTTTAGTTTTTGTGGTGTTTTTGTTTGTTTGTAGGAAGGGATTGAATCCAGGGTTTTGTACATGCAAAGCATATGTTGTACTACTGAGCCACACCCCAACCCCATTCTAGATTTTTTAAATCTCTGAACTTAATAAATATGTATTCAACTTTTATTGTTCTTTGATACCATGAATTAGGATCTGAATGATTGCAATCATTTTTTCTAACTAGTGATAGGTAATTTTTGTTGTCAAAATGACTGGTACACAGTGCCCAGATATTTAGTCAGTTTTATTCTGGATGCTTTTGTGTGAACATTGTTGAAGGAGTTGACTTTCTATAATTTTTAATTTGACAGATAATATTGTATGAACTTATCATGTATAACACATTTTTTAAGTATATGCTCACTGTGGAATGTGTAACTCTAGCTAACTAATATATGCATTACCTCATATAATTATCCTTCCTATGATCAGAACACTTAATATCCACTTCTTAACACTTGAAAAATGTATTACATTTTTCAAGAATGTATTACAGTCAGACACAGTGGTACAGATCTGTAATCCCAGTGGCTTGGAAAACTGAGGCAGGAGGATCACAAATTCAAAGCCAGGCTCAGCATATTAGCTTAGGCCCTAAGCAACTTAAAACCTGTCTCAAAATACAACATAAAAAACGGCTTAGGGTGTGGGTTGGTAGTTAAGTGCCCATTGATTCAACCCTGGTACCGCCCCCACCCTTCCAAAAAAATGCAATATAGTTGATCTATGGTGGGTTCCACATCCCTGGATTCAACCAACTATACATTGAAAATATTTTTTTTATTATTTTTTCTGTACTGAACATGTAAAAACTTTTTACTTGTCATCATTCCCCCCCCAAATACAACTATTTACATCATATTTACATAGTGTTAGGAATTATAAGCAATCTCAGGATGATTTCAAATGTATAGAAGGATGTATATAGGTTATAGGCAAACACTATTTTATATAAGGAACTTGAGCATTCACTGATTTCCTTATCAGTGAGGGGCCCTGATGTTCCCAGGGATACCAAGACTACTATATTTTGTTAACCATGGACACCACACTGCTCAATAAATGGCTTGAATTTATTCCTCCTGTCTAACTGAAATTTTGTATCCTTTAGCCAATTTCTCCCCAACTCACCCCACAATTACCACAATCACTTGTAACTTCCATCCTACTCTCTACTGCTATGAAATAAACTTTTTTAGATTATACATATGGGTGAGATCATGAGATATTTGTCCTTCTCTACTTGGCTTATTTTATTTAACCTATTGTTTTCCTCCTCTACATACTCCAAAGGCTTTGCAACAGGATAAAATCCAAGTGCATTCACTTGGCCTGTGGGTTTCTCCCTGGTCTGTCCTCTACTTACCTATCAGATTTTATCTCCTGCCCCTTTCCTCCTATCTCATATTTCATACTCTGATAGTGACTTGTGTGTCCCCTGGACATACCTGCCTATTTCACACCTCCATATTTGCCCAGACTATACCCACTACCTGGGTACCTTGCACTCTCTCATCAGCACCTAATATTGTCCTCTCCTTAATTTTTAAATTTTGTGCTTTATAGTTGAGGTCAACTATCTTGTTGTTATATGCATTCTCTTGACCCTATATCAAGACTCAGCTCAGGGACTGTCTTTTCTAGGGCATTTTTAACCAGTTTCTTCCTTCATATTTCCTTGCACAACTCTAGCAGCATAGGTAAAAGAGTATTTTTTAATCACCTGATCTCCCTCTTACCTACCCAATAGACTCCTTAAGAGCTGGGATCTGTTCTTGCTTCCCTCTGAGTTACCAGATCATACAACAGTGACAAACATATAAATATGTGATCCATATTGTCTAAGTGAATAAAAATATTTTTCCAAGCTCAAACAGATTTGAATCATACTTCATAGAAATTCCTGAATAAGAGAGAATAAAATAGTGTCAGTATTGACCATCAAATTCTTGGCTTTTTGTGTTTGGGGCCGTGGCACAGACTATAATTGCAAAGAGGATTGACCTAGCAAGTCAGGAGGGGGCACATGTAGGAGAGATCATAAAAGATTATTGGTTAAAGTCATAGTATTTTTATATCTACCTGTTTAATTTTTCATTTAAAGAAGCACCTGTTGTATGTTTTAAAGATTTGTAAGGTTCTCAGAGAGCCCTCGTGTATTTTTATATATACCTTGGCTAAACTCTTCAAAGCAGAACAAGATACAATGTGTCAATATCATGAATTCCTCTTTTACCATGGTGTGAATGTGATTTAAAGTCTCCTAACTTTGATTTCCCATTATGTAAAATGGAGATAGTTACAGAATTCTCCTCACAGGTTTTTATGGGATTTAAATAAGATGCTGCATATAAATGCTTCACACAGTGTCTGGGACAGTCAGCACATATTCCACGTGCTCCATCCCTACTGATATATTAGTTTGAATTGTTACCATGGTTATTGTTGTTTGAATTTGGTCTCAAAGAGGAAAGGAAAATAAAAAGATTACTTTCTCACCAAATCTATTCTTAATTTATGAAGAATCTGCTAATAAGAAAATTAACATGGGATCTTTTCTTATTTTTCTTTTTAAAAATTGTCTAGCTATCCAGTTAAACTTTAGATTTAATCCATAGTCATTATAGTTACTTTCTAAACTTAATAAACCAATAAAACCCTGCTAATTTCACATTTTCAATAGCCTCTGCTTACAACACAACCCAAGATGATTTTTATTCCAAACTGTTTATTTAATTACTGTACTAGATTCCTGAAGTCTGTGGTTTAAAAGGCACTAAAACTCATTGGTTTAAATTAATTTAATCTTTTAAATTAAATTATGAAATTTAATCTTTTTGAGTTCTGGAGGCTACAAGTCCACAGTGAAGGTATCTGCCAGGTCCTGTTCTTTGAAATCTCTAGGCCAGTGTCCTTCCCAAGCTAATTTTGTATCCATATCTTTCTTTTCCTCTTACGATGGTCTCTGGGATGTTTGAAACGCTCTCCAAACCCATTGGCTTGACCAGGATGGATTAATGACAGAGAGCATACATCATTAACATCAGTCATAGTAGCAGCTACCATCACAACTAGCATTTCTTCAGCTATAACTATATGACTAGCACTAGGATTCTCATTTAGTAAGGATTATCTCTTAGTAACCTATTAATATCATGTAATCATTCTAAGTAATAGAACTAGAATTTGACCTTGTGCTTTGGCAGTTAGATCCCATAATCTGAACTACTTCGTTATACTACTATGCTAAACATTATGAAATAGTTGATAGACAGCTATTTTGCAAAATGTTCAACCTAATACAGGATACTATTCTTCAGAAAACTAAGATTAGTATATTTATTTTGCATACATATGTAACTAAGATATAAAACTTATTGTCCTATAGGAAATACTTTATACTATTGTATTTTTTTTCCAAATGGAAAATGTCATTCAGTATCCAAAATTACTGCAAAGGACATTTAGTTCATCACATGAGTGAGTTAGCCAGACATTTCCAGTAAGTAAAATTATTTGCTACAGACAGTCGAGACATGGCAGGCATACTCAGCCAGCTGGCTAGAATGGCCTTATTCCTTTTCAATATTACTTCATTCTGCCTAATAAGATTTTATTTTGTATTGCTATGAAAAGAAGCATATGCCTCAAGTGGCATAAAATTGTTAATGCAGCTTACAAAGAAGTGCATTTACCCGTTAGGAACAGGAGAGTACCTGGATGCTTTGTACTTACGTATACAGTATAATCCAGTGAATTCAGATGCCATTAATTGTTTTGGATGGTTGGGAGACTACATAATAGAAAGGGGAAAGGGAAAAGTCCATGGTGCAAGTCCGGACTCTATCAGTGTCTCTTAACTGTGTGGCCTACCATTTCTGGACTTTGCTGCCTTCTTTATTCTTCTTCATCACACTAGCATATATTTCCCATGTTATGACTTTGTGGTTTCATAGATACATTGACCAATACTTTACCTCAGGAGATAATGCTAAAAGGAGGACATCTGGGACACCCAAGACTTGGATTCAATCTACTGTTAGGGTCACAGACAACGTATTTCACCTTACTGGATTTTAGTTCCCTATTCATAAAATGATGTTATGAACTGAGTATCTGTGGTTCCCCCAAAATTAATATGTTGAAATGCCAACTCCATGGTATTAGGAAGCAGGGCCTTTGGGAGGTGATTCAAGACCTCATGAATGGGATTGATAGAGTCTTTAGAAATCTCCCTTGCCCCTTCTATCCTGGAAAGATATAGAGAAAAGGGACTAGGAATCTAATCTTCCCAGACAATGAGTCTCCTGGCTCCTTAATCTCAGGCTTCCTAGTCACCAGAATTATGAAAAATAAATATTTGCTGTTCAGTCATCTAATCTATAGTATTTTCCTGAATGGACTTAAACAAATGAGATAGTCACTTTTAATTACCATTCCCAGGTTACAAATTTGATGCATGTATTTTTCACTCATTATAATGTTGTTTTCTGGCAAGAGAATAATGAGACTGAATATAGAATTTTACCCAGTAGGATTAGAAGAGAAACAAGACATGCTACCTTTCAGGTTACATACAATCTGCTCTGAAACACTTCGGGTGAAGTGAAAGCAACTTGGTTCTGCAACTGAGTGAAATAAAGACCCAAAGCTACTTTGCCTTCTCTTACCTTTAAATTCTCTGTGATCCTGGTCTTAAGAAGCTATAACCCCACCCCTGCCCCCATTTAATGACCATGTTACATGCTAAATATAAATTTATTTTCTTTACCAACAATAACAACAAAAAAGCTTTCTAAATGAATTGGGCGTATGAGTTTCATATATTCTTCCTCTATTTTTACAAGTTTTCTTTTCTAGAATTGCTCTTGATTTCTGGATTTCTGTATTAAGAAATGAAAAAGAATACCTCTAAATTTTGATGGCAGAATTTAATACCAAATGACACCAAGGTTGGATTTTATATTCAACTGCATTTGCATTTAGATCAATGCATTTAAAGATATGTGATATTCTGTATACTTTCACCTGAATAAACATGTTGTACTGCATAATGAAACATTTCAGGCAATACATGTCAGCCAATTTGCAAGCATCCCATTTAATAAAATGTGCCCTATTTGGAACAACCCTCTTCATGTTTAAAAACAAATAAAACTAAAAATCTTAAGCTATATATTTCATATTATTTTGTAATAATTTATTTTTTCAATTGACAGTTTTAATTCATTATATACAACATAATGCTTTGAAATCTATAATGGTTTTGTTTATTGCTCCTTTTTGTTTATTAAATATGGAATATGTACAGAGAATGACCTTGATATCTGGGAGACCATATAATAACATAGAAAAGTTTCTTAGGAATCAGGCTAGCTAGATCTTTATCCAAAAAAATTAAAAGTAGTGCTTACAAATGAATTCTGTGTAACTGTTCTAATTTTTGTTTTAATACTTTGAAACAATAAGCATTTTATCCTTGGTTTGTAGGGACAGTGGACACACTCATTGTCTTTGATCATTTGGAGACGTGTAGTAGAATGGGGAAAAGGGAAAATCCGTGGTGCAAGTCCTGACCCTTTTTTTTGGTTCACTGTTACATCTCTGGACTTCTCCGCCTCCGTTTTCCTTCACTGCACTGGCAAACTGTTCAGTGTTATGGCCTATAGTTTCACTGAGGCATTGAACAATGTTCTACCTGAAGGAGATAAAAGTTAAATGAGACAGTTTTCAAATGTGGCATGCCATTTATGCCTCTCTCCTGTGGCAAGACAATAATTTATAGCTTTTAGAGATGAGGAAACTAAAGTTTAGTGAAGCCATAAATGACAAGAGCACACAGTGATACTGAGGGATGGCGATGAAGCAGGAAACCCCATCTTCCATACCCAGCTCCACTGATACTGCCACAATGCACATCTTTAGGCCACACCTTGCTAGGGAAGTGACTTGGGAATCATGAATTTCACTCTGGCTCTACAAAGTTGTTTACAAACTGGAGAGACTGGGGACTAAGTTGCTTTCAGTCCCAAAGTTTAGGTCTTACAGTCATATTTGAGTGGAGCCAGTGTTAATATTTGAAAGCCATAGTCTCTACTAATTGGATTATTTTTCTAACTCAATCCAGAGCAGGACTTAAAATATCACAAGTCACTCTTGTTAGGGGAAAGAAGTCATATAATATTATTAGTCTCCCATCCCTTAACACTATGGGGGTAGGCTCTGTATATCAGAGCCTAAGACATATCTCTAAAATCCCACAATCCTACTTTGCTCCTCACCTCCACACTGCTATTCAAAGGCCCATTCATCATACCTATTAGCAATCAATATTAGAACCTTGTACTAAAATCAATCACTTTTTGAAAATGTATTTACTCCTTTTAGCAAAAATCACATACAATAAGTTCTACTATGGACTCATTTTTTGTTGTTGATGTTGTTTTTGATTTTTACATTTAACATTTATGCTCAATCTAGTGAGATGACCAGCCTGTGAGTCAGAACTGAAAGGCAAATATTTGTGTTTGGTTTGTCCAGTTTTCAAATAGTTTGGTTGACTTGGTGATCTCAATATTAGTACTCTAAGAGCCACAACAAATCAAAACTGGCTTTTTTGTGCTTCAGTGCTGATAAAGCAACCACTCTTGCATATTTTCCCATGGTGGTTCATGAGAAATAAAACCCTACAGATAACAATTTGAATAACCAATGACTCCATTATTCTAAGGATAATAAAAAGTTGCTGCCATTCTAGAGGACCAGGAGAGGAGTTCCCCATTCCTTTCCACTAGATGCCTTAGGTCAGTAAGGCTTTTTTTCTAGTAAAAGTTTCTAGAAGAAGAGCTATTAGACCTTGGTTTTTGCAAGGAGCAAAATACTAAACTATCTTGACAATAGTAATAATGATTTGCGTTGCTTTCCAGGTCATTAGATTCTTGGTACAGAGCAGGGGATAGCAAACTGCAGCCTGTGGGCCACCTATTTTTGTAAGCAGTTTTATCGCAACACAACCATGCTCATGCTTTATGTACTGCCTATGGCTGCTTTCCCAACAACAATGACAAAGTTGCTTGCATAGTTTTGGTAAAGACTTCAGGCCTTTGCAAAGCTTAAAATATTTACATCTAGTCTTCTGGAAAAAAATGAGTATTATGACCCCTCTGATGAGAGTAATACCATCTACTTGGTCAGATTCCATTACTCTCTCAAAACTGTCAATAAAAAGAATGGAAAGAAATGAATAATAGCAAACATTCTTCCAATCAAACTAGTTGGAGTGCAGATAAGAGTTGTCTTTCCATATACAAACTGAACTAAATCTCCAAATGGAAACAGGATTCGGTTCTCAATAACAGCCATCAAGTATTTTTTTTTTTTTAAAACTTCACAGAAGCTATTGAACAACCTTTCTGTTATAATCCCCACACCTCCCACTTTGACCTATTGTTTAAATCACATGTTGTTGAATATCTTCCTTGTAGGATGGCAAGAGACTGGCAGTTTAGTTAAGTAATTAGCTACAATTTATATAAACTGTGTCTTTATATAACTTCTAATTATAACAACTGGCTTTCCTGTGTAGTTGAGGCGTGAAGTGTGCATTCAAGTAATTAGAGACGTTACCAAGTGACTTCCACTTTCCTTTCAAAGCTCAAAGAGAGAGAAGAGAAAGTTTGTGATGTTTTTACATTAAATAAAGCATGAGTGCTATGTTAAGATAATTATATCTGTTCATATTTTTAAGCTCAGAGTTTATCCTTTCTCTAGGACATAACAAACCACACTGGAATAGTTTATAGCCTGTGCAGAACTGAGGCAACTGAGGAGCATCCGGATAAATGGATCTCCTCGGAGTGTTCCTTGAAGTGATGATTGATAGAAGCCTAATCATTTTTCTTATGCAGGTCAAACATTCACTCCCCTAAAAAGTCTGCATATCTCAAGCATTTTGCAGTTTTTACAGCTTTCTGATCATCTACTTTTTTTTTCTCTCTTTATCATAAAATGTTTCCAGGACCCAACAGCTGGTGCTTGCTGGCTGAAGGAATGAACAGGAAGACAATGTGTTCACAGGATTATGGAACAGGCTGAGAGGAGAATTTATGCAGAGTTTTATAAGCTTGCTCAGGCAGAAAATAGATTGGGGTGCACAGAGGAAATAATGTGTCATTCAAAGCTCAGCTTACAGACATAGCTTCCATAACACAGGAACAACCATGGGTTGATCTTACTCTTGCAACTTCAAAACAGTTGAAGTTCAGGTGAAACAGCAAAAGGAGGCTACACTGATGTCTTACTCTCCAGTGGTTTTCATTATTGGCCTGTCAAAATCAATCAAATCACAACCCCTACCCTCCTCCCTGTTGCCTCACACACACATGTTCACAAGTTGGAAATTTGCAGTAATGGCCCACACTCAAAAACCCTAATAACTGAGAAGTGCTATAGAAAAGTGGATCATCTTTAAGAATGACGAGCATCCTCTCATTGTTGTGACTGACCCTGGAAGCCTTTTTGTAAAAAGCTCTCTTTTCCAGCAAGCTCCCTGGGTGCTCATAACTTCACCTTCCTTTAATGAGCTCCCATATGTCACTTGTGATTCATCTAAGTGCTGTACAATCCCCTAGGTTGTGGAGTGTATTTCATGCTTCTAATTTGGACCATAACTGAACATGTCTAGTTAGCTGGTTGGAAATGACAATCATGTTTCTTTAGCATCATTTTTTAAAATTGGTTTGGCTTCTGTCATCAAAAGCTTTCACTTGATTCATTTGTTTCTTGTTCCTGTTGATTATCTTGATTCTGTTTTATAACTGAAATTATTATCCTAGGTGATCCTCAGCAAGTTGTCTTACCATCTTGGTACCATCTTGGGTTTTGCTTATGGACAAGGTTTTAGGACAATAAAGCAGAGTAACTGAGGCTCAAAGACACTTGTCATTCCTTCTAAAAGGTGATTAGTTCCAGAAAAACTGATGGGAGAAAAGCAAAAGAAAAGAAGCTAGAGGAAATTTTTAAAATATAATTACTTTATATTCTCCCTAAGCAAAAAATGACTTGTAATTCCTAGAATAGTCAGTGGGCAATGGTTCTGATAAATTTCAAGTCAATATCTATTTTCTCTAAAGTAAAGCATCTATTTAACATGTCATTATTTTTTAGTAAGACAGCCACCCTTTTTACACTTGGCCCCGCCCTAAAAGAGACAGAAATGTCTAAAGTAGTGAGTATTCACAAAATGAGTAAAGACCAACACACCTATGGTACATGTACTGCTAAGAGGCAGTGAGGAATCTGCTATCACCCAGTTTGCTGCAAAAATGTCCTCAATAGCTCTAGGTCAAGCAGCACGTTTAGATATTTGTGACAGATCAAGATAGGCCTCTCACATAGGTCAACGAATAAATCTATCCTTAGCAATCACGTGTATATGTGTTCTCTTCCAAACAAGCAAAGCCTAGAAAGAAGATAAGCTGGCAAAAACTTTGGTGACCTGTTAAATATTTTCATATGGTATTTAGCCTTAGCAACACTTTCCTGCCATTCCTAACAACCCCAGTCTAAATAATATTTTATATCTAAAGCTTTTAAAACAGATTATATGGTCACATTGTTATATTCAAGTGACTTTTTGATTTTTCATTATTCTTTGTGGCAATTTAAGGCATAGAGGTATTCCACTAATATATCAGATTTTTAAAGGGAAATTAGCCTTGTTTAAATTAAATACTGTTGGGCATTAAGATCTAACATTAAAGTTTTAGTTTTACTAATTGCTCATTTTCCTCATGGCTTCTGGGGCCATCGAGTCTCAGACCATTTTTCTTCCAAGGGTGGAAGACACATTCTTCCTGGGAGTTTATTTGAAAGTGAAGTACTTATTGGTATCATTGCCTTAGGAGAAGTGAAGGAGAAAACAAAGTTATGGTGACCTTGAGGTCATCCCGATAATGAAGTCCTAGAGAAAAATTGAAGTCTGAACTGTTGAACAGTGATGACATCGATCCATAGAAAGGTGACAGATTATTATAACAAAGAGGTTTTAAAACTCATTAATATGGATTGATATAACATCAAATATTAAAAATAACTTATTATTAATAAAAGGCAAATTGTAAATGAAAATTTCTTAAAGAGGAAAGAATTAACTAATTTCCCAACCATATGGGATGATGCCAGAGTTTTCTATGCTGGTTTACAGAAACTAAACTGTAGATTGATTATGCAGAGAACCAATTTGTCATGTACTTGCTGGGAGCTCACAGCAGCATCAAGAGGGCTAGAAAACCAGGCCCCAAAATGTTCAGGAAGAAATGAAATTGGGTAATAGGCAGGGTTGCTTTTGAATTAAAACTATAATTCTAGGCTAGTTAGAACCCTGGTGTTGTTATTTCTGAGGACCCAGTGCCCAGCTTGCTGCTGTTGAGGCCCCTGGACTGGATATTACAGCTACTACTGGCTATGAACTGAATACTGGTGTTCCTAACTCCTGACCCCAAGTCTGGAAGATAAGTCTAGGTCATGTTCCTGTGTACTATTTACAAAGGAGGCTGGGGAACCAAGCACTTGAAATTCTTAATTTCTCTAGAAAATGGCCAGAAGGCAATGGGATATGCCTCTCACTGAGATGTATAGGATGCATGCTGCCTGAAAGAATGATGAGGGTCCAGATAACTAAGTGGCTAGTGTATTCTCCAGGGGCAAATCAAGTCTTCAGTGGCTCCAGCTTCTCCTCTGGCTCCTGCTAGTTAACCTATCTAGCATATCTTTCCTCCTTTCTCTGATAACATTACCCCAGTGCCTTTGGGGACCTGTACCTTTCACACTCCAAGTGTCAGTCTGAGGTGTGCTGCCAGTATCATCCCCAGCTACTCCCTGTACATGAGTCCAGTTAGAGTTGTCCTAGAACCAACCTCTTGGCCATGTAGATTGATCCAGAGACTGTGTCATTTGATCTTACCAGACTCCATCCACATTTTTCCCCAAGACGTTCTTTAATAAAACTGTTAGGGAGGAGTTCTCTTTTCTCTTTAATTATGAGGCAGGAAGACTAAAACTCAAATCTGTCTGAAGTTTTGGTTCCAGTCTCACTGTGTCAGCCAACTTAAGAATAAAGCTACCAGGTAGGAAAGAACAAACTTGAGAGATGTGGAAACAGAGACCCTTGTGATGCTTGAGTCTCTAAGTCTACTCACCCATAGCTAAAACCATGTGTAGTTTGGTTAAATGAGTCAATAAACTCCCCCTTTCATGCTCAAGCCAGAACAAATTGGAGTTATTTCACATAAACAGCCTTCTAAGAAATATATTGTCCCTTTTCTGCCAAAACTAAGGAAACCCAAAATAACTTCTTGCATTTTAGAGATTTTTTTTGTTCAAACAATTCTAAAGGAAATGTAAATTTTTATTTTTCCTAGACACACAGTACAGTTAAATAAGAGATTAACTAGGATTCAGGACTCCTAGTTGGTCTTCCCAGCTCTGCTACCAATAAGACCTGTGACCTTTAATACATTGCTTAATGCTTCTAAGGTGTGTGTTCTCCACTTACATGATAAGTTGATTTAAGTGTCTTAGAAGTAGCTTCCAGTTCTAACCTTCTGTGACAAGAATTTCCAAATAATTTCTAGTTCTGAATCTTTGCTTGTTTGAGTTCATGCGTCTTCAGGATGTACTTATTTTCCTTATTTAAGAAAATGAAAAGAACTAAGAAGAGGAATTTTTATAGAGTTTTTTAAAAATTTCCATATATATTTCTTTTTTTGTAATTTATTTGTTAAAATTACTATCTTATAGTAAATATTTAATGAAACAGATGCCATCTGCATAGTAGTAAATTAAGTGCCATGGAGCTACACTTAACCATCCAAGTATTTTTCACCCAAATAAGAGGACAAGAAGCACATTCAGGTGCAACATTTACACATCACACCAGGGTAGCACACAAGCCATTGTGTCAGAGGATAAGACCAGCTCTTTTCCTAAGGCTGGAGAATTTCTCCTTTAGTACTCAAAAATACCCAGTGAAAGCTTTTCAGAGGTTTTGAACTCCTAAAGAATGGGTCTCAGCAAGCAGCATTAACTGCAAGTTTACAGTCTATTTTATGTTGAAATTTCTTTGAGTTTGGCTTGAAGGGAACATTTAATTCTTTTCAGTGTTTTATTTTAAACAGATATTATGACTGTGATTATGCTCATGTTATAGATAACCTTCTATTCTGTTCAGCTTTTAGAAATTCTAAAATATGTTCCTGCTGCAATGAATTCAAAGTACAACATTTAAAATAAGTACAAAACCAGTTTTGAAAAAAAAAATTTCAGGAACTGTTATTTATGAACATCAGACCATGATGGCATGGATTTCTTTATGCAAGAGGCTAGCTGACTATGTAAAGTAGCTGGCTAAGATTCTAAACTCCAGCCTCAATGTTCAAAATTTGTTTTAAAATTTTACACCTTTAAAATCTCTAGGATTTTCTAACTTAATCAGTGTTTATTAAAGAACAACAGTACACCTTGGTGGGAGGAAGAGATCAAGGCATATGGTGTTGCTTTCTTAAGCCTCGCACCAGAAGACTTGCCAGCAGTATATGTCGTGTGAAAACACCATAGCGTAAAAGTATTTGAGTCTGAGCACCTGCTTTCAAATTCTGTCTCTGTGAACAAATTACTGTGGCCTTACCCTTTGCAAGCTGCCGATTCCACGTCTGTCCGTGAGAATATAAAGTTGAGTTTTGTAACCCGTACATGAGCTTGGAGAGGTTAAATGTCATTACTTAGTCAACATCTGTGAGCCTAGCATGTAGTAGCACCTTGATGTTATGTCTTCCTCTGTGTGAATTATAGTTTTTCCATCTATAAAGTAGACATTGAAAGAGGCTGTCAGATAGAAATGATGCCCTGGATGTTCCAATGTAAAGAAGATGGATTGACCCCCAAACTGGTTCAGATGACAATGTACTGGGAATGGGCACCACAATCAACAAGTCAGCCCAACAACTTTGATCTAATATACTATAAACTTAATCTTCCAAAACATCTACCATAACAAAAGAAAAAGAAAGAAAAAAAAAAGAAAGAGAAAAAGAAAGAAACTTTCAATAGATTGTCTTATAACTGTTCTGCAGGTTCTCGTGCTCCCAGTTATGGATAGGAGTAAACAAACATTGACTCAAAAGGTTGCTTGGTAAGCATGAAAGCAAGGCAAGTTGGCTGAATTATCAGGGGTCTGCAAACATTTTCTGTGAAGGGCTAGATAACAAATATTTTCATCTTTGCAAGCCATGCTGTTCCCACCGCAACTGTGCCTGCTCAACTAAGATGTTGTAGCAGAAAGTAGGTAGAGGCAACATGTTCATGAATGGCAGTGGCCTACTCCAGAAAACCTTTATTTACAAAAACAGGCTGGCAGGGCTATATTTGGCCCATGGGCCTTAATTTACAGTCCCCTGAATTAGATGGTGACAGTCATCAAGGTAAACATGCTGCGGGCATCTACCTTCACTGCAGGATTAGATCTGTAGATAGAGTTGATAGCTGTATAGAGAGCTAGTGAACCTTATCTCTGAAATGGGGTAGGATTCCTTCACTGCCAACGTGTGTTTCTCATCATCCTGTTTCCATTGCTAGCTAAGGGTCCTGCTTGACACATTTCTCATACATGTAAATAACTTCATTTCTATTCCATGTCAGGCCTTATTCAGTACAGAGGCCATTCTGCCTATTTAAGATGTAGTTTTGTATAGTTATCCATTTGTATTATTCATTGCATAGAATTTACATAGCTATATTTGTATTCTTTGTTTTATGGTTTAACTCTTAGAAAATAATCTTACCTTACCTGCAATATTTCGGTGAAGTAGATTTCTCTTCACCATCCTGTACTATGTACAAGTAATGCCCATGAAAATAAAGCAAAAGCTTCTAAACATAAAAGTATGTTATATTCAACAGAGATTAAAACAAAACCTACTGGAAGGGAGAAATTTAAAAATAAGAATAATAGTTATATACATTGAACAGATATTGAATTAGCCTCAAAGCAAAGAATTGTTTCAGAGTAATTTGTATACATGTTCAGACTTAGTATATTCTGTCATGTCTATTTGGTAGGGGAGAGTGTTTGAAAGTATTATGGAGGAGAAGAATTTTACTGAAGAAAGTAAAACGAATATAGCAGGAGTCAGCAAAGGCATGGAAGCAGCCAGCCTGAAGGAACATGCCCTTTGGTCTGTCCCCACCACACTATCCATCTCCCTTCTTGTCCCTTACCACACTATCCAAAGCAAGGTGCAATACCTCCTGCCTTTCTCCCTTCTTTCCCGCACCTTGCTCTTCATGTCTCATTACCCCATCGTGAGTGACTACTTGGAAATATTGCACATCCTAGAGAATTTTATATGTAGACATGGAAAAGGGGGTAAAAAATGTAGAAAGTGGAAGGAAACAAATAAGTAATTAGTAATTTCAATGGGTTTTCCAATTCTTATGTATTTTATTTATTTCAATCCCCTACCTAAGTCTAAGTCATTTCCATTTGATAGATAATAAAACTAAGTTTCAGAGAAGTTCCTTGATTTTCTCAAAGTCACAGTGGCTGAGATCATACCAAAAAACCACACTTGTCTTTGAAGCCCCTGTTCCCATTGTCAGCCAATGCTGGCTCTCACTGAACTCTTGGATGACCACAAATCAGAACTCCCAAAAATGTGGCCCTGGTGAAAGGTCCACTGGTTCCACTTTTTCAGCTTATTTGAATGTTTAATCCTCTTGTGATCTTTAGATTTCCCTGTGACCATCTTTGCTAATAAGCCTCCCTCTATAATACCTGATAAATCTTTTAAAAAAGAGAATCATTCCAAGGGTATTTTTTAAACAAAACCTTCAATTATGGAATAAATTCATGTCTCTTGATTACACTTAGTCTTCACTTAGCAGCTGGGAGAATAACTTTTAGAGCAGGGAATCCTCTTCACAACTCTGAAGTTAAACCCTATCAGCATGCTCTACCCTTGAACAAATGAGCACTGTTGTCTTGTATTTATTAAACTTAGCACTTCTGAAAAGTTCTTCCAGGAGAAGATAATTTTAATGATTGAACCATTAAGGTCAAGTTCACAAACAATTGTCTCTGTATTCTTTGCTTATTTTATTTTAATCAATTCTCATAGGTTTTATGGGATTCAGTGATACACAACCTTCATATTGGGGAACTTTTTTTTTTTTGAAGGAGAGAGAGAGAGAGGATTTTAATATTTATCTTTCAGTTTTTTCGGCAGACACAACATCTTTGTTGTTATGTGGTGCTGAGGATCGAACCCTGGCCGCACGTATGCCAGGTGAGCGAGCTACTGCTTGAGCCACATCCCCAGCCTATATTGGGGAACTTTTTACAAAATAGGTAACATCTCCTGGTTCTTCATTTCCTCATTCATAAAATGAAGAAGTTGGAGTAAGCAGTCTTTTAAGATCCTTTCCAACTTGGATGTTCTGATTTTATTTTATCCTGAGATACACATTGTTGAATTCTCTAGTTAGGATGTGGCCTCAATTTAAATACAGATACATGGCATGGGATGAAATACTTTCTGATATTAACAGGTTATTAAAGGAATGTCCCATTGTGTAGATGACATTTTATTTTTATCCCAGTACACAAACTTACAGATTATACTGTGGGAGCATAAGTCTTTGTGCATTAGATTTGAAATCACTTTAACTTTCATCTTTAAGGAGAGTTGGAAGCTACACAGTTTTTTAAAATATGAGAAAATTCCAAATGACCCAAGTTGTTTGTGTGAGCTGTGTTCTTGTTGCTTTGCTCTTTCCAATAATTGGGCAGCTTCAACTAAGAGGCCTACTGGAATCTTACCAAGAGAGTGGGGTATGTATGTGTAGTATTGAGAGGTGGGAAATGGGAACTAACAGGAGAGCAATAAGGAAAATAAACATAATTTTCATTCAATATGAAATGAATAGCCATGTGCTGAGCCTAGGAATTTAAAGATAAATATGACATTTCAATATTTTCATCTAGGGTCAGTCTTTCTCTAAGCTATTTTCCCTCCCTGTCAGAGAACTTTCTTGTACCCCATCTCATTTTCTTCTGTTATTAACAACTAACATTAGAATGGCTTGTCAAATCACATTATGATTTATGAACTATTATTAATTCATCATTACTAACTAAAATCCACATTCTGTTTAGACTTTCTTAGTTTTTACTTTATGTTCTTTAGTTATTCCAGAATCCCTTTTTAGGATTTCTGTCTTATACTTAGCCATGTTTCCTTGAGCTCCTATTTGCTTTTATTTTTTACAGTCATTTTCCTTTTATCTCAATATGTTCATTTGCTTATGTTATTTGTATAAGCTGTCTTGAACTTTTCCTCTATTTGGCAGATCATTAATTATTTACTCCATTGTTTAGTGTTGTGGAAATCCCTACTTTTCATACAAACTGCCAAGAATTTTTTTTTTTAATTTTAAGAAAGTTTACAAATAATGAGGGCAATCCTAGCCAGAGGCCAATGAGAATTTATGATCAGTTAGTCAGAACTTTCTTTGTTTAGCACAAAGGGAATAATCTCTATTAGTGAGTCAGTCAACTGAAATTCTTAAATCTTACTCAATTGAAGAATAAGCTAGTTGAGTATCAAAATAAGTAGGCATATTATTAGCTGAATGTTTTTAGTTACATAAAGAGTAAAGAACATTAGCACTTAAACTGCCATCATTGGTCTTTTGAAATTTTACCTCCTTCAGAAGAGTGAGAAAAATTCACACCTTTTCAGTGCTGTTTGTTCAACCTGATCAAAAGATTTACCAAACTAAGTAGGAGTTTGGGTTTGTATCTAGTTCAGATACAATGTTCAAGAACCCCAGTGCTGTCTTTGCCTAATTCAATAATAAACACACTGGCAACATTGAATGAAGGATCCTAAAAGAATGTAGTTTGTCATCTACTACAGAGCACAAGATTCAGATTTTTTTTAGTTTCTGTGGCTCACTCTATCCAACAGTCATCAAGCTGCATTAAACAGAAAATCATGCTTCTCTGCTTATTTTTTTTTGGGGGGGGGAAGGGGATAGATTAGATAGATGAGTGATAGATAGATAGATAGATAGATAGATAGATAGATAGATTCTTCTCCCAATCCAGAAATCCTCTTCATAAAGCTATAGAGAATAAAACACAAATAAGCATTCAGCCAGAATGTGATATGCATCTCAGGCAATTCACTAAGATTTCACAGGCAGAAATAAAAGCCAGACTGATATACCCCATCACATATATGTTTTCAAGATAAACAACAACTAGTCCTCAAGTAGGAGGACCTGATAGTACCATTGGTCACCAAAAGTTCATTGTAACTCTACCTGGTAGTTGGAGTAGCCATCTGTGTTAATTGACTTTATCCATAGGGGAGGTGTGGGTGACAAACTCTGACAGGAGGGATTTTTATACCTTTAAGCCAGGAGCTCGCTGATGTTAGGTTCCTACCTTCCCATGGAAACTGGGAGATGGGGGCGCTTTCTTCCTTGATATTTACATTTCAAAGAGACAGTTCCGAGGTCTTTGAGACAGACATCCTTAAGTAAAGCTGACAAAAGACATATTTAGTTTCTAAAAAGATATATTTCAAAAAGACAAAGAGAACACTTACACTTACAAATTTTCTAAGGTAAATTTTCTAGCAAGAAGACAGGGATGTCTCCCTTTCAATGAAAGAAAGCAAGTATCCTGATTTCACTCTTACATATCCTTCCACAAGGCTGTGGATTCTTTTTCATTCATGCAAGTGCCCACTGAGTTACATGACCACATGCCAGACTCCATGCTAGGTGCTATGAATGCAAATATTTTGTGAGATGCAAAAACATCAAATCCCACCATCCAAGAGTTCACCCTCTAGGAATTCAGACACTCCAAGGTACAATATCACCTCAGTGCTCTTACAGGACCCTCCTACAAAGCCCTGAGAAATCTGAGTAACTCTGGCCAAGACGTCACCGAAATTTTTGCATGGTTCAAAAAAAAAAAAGTGTCACATGAATATTTCTGCATGTTGCAGCTATTTTCTACTAATAACGATCAGTGTCATTGACTGCTCGGTGTTGCTGCCCCATGTGTTCATTGCTGATTTTCACAACAGTTCTATGTAGTAGGTAGGCATCACTTCCATTCTCATTTTGTAGATGTCTTGAATAACTTGACCCTGGACATGAGCCAGTGAATAGGAGGAAGAGCCATGATGAGAGCACAGGTTTGTCTAACTCCAGAGTTACCTATACCACAGTATGAGCTCAGGACTGGAAGAGAAAACCAATCTCACCACAGAATCCCCTCTATACTTTAAGAATTGTGCATGAGCCCTATAAAAAAAGACTGCCTCAAATGATAACTTGCAACGTACTTGAAAATTTTTATGTCACTTTTTGTGCCTGGTTTTGGTTAATTCTTACAACAACCTTGGAGGACAAGTAAGGCAGGAGTATTAAACCCAACTTAGGTATTGGAAAACTGATATTCAACAAAGATTAAATAGTTTGACCACTGTCAAAAAGCAAGTAAGTGGAAGGGCCAGAACTCTGCTCCAGAGATCTCAGCAACTAGTTGTCTGCAGCTTGAAACTGAAACATCCCAACCTAGAGAGTCACCTGTATACAGATTGCTAACAGAGCTATAGAGTTTCCAGGATTTGGCTGGAGTCTATGACTCTGTCCCAAGAGCCAAGCTGGAATAAATGTCAGTCCCACCGACTCTGGTGCACTGTATAGTACTCAACGTAGCATGACTTTTGTGACTTGTAAATAAACTCCTGTTTGCTTGATGGTCCCTGTGGCTAGAGAGTACTGTTTAAGCTGTTTCAAGCTTTATTTCCACCAGGCTTCCTGGACAATTTTGTACACTATTTACCCCAAATTGGGCCCTGTTCTGCAGTTTTTATTCAGGTAAAACTAATGGAGTTTCCCCCAGAGTGAGGCATGTGTAATCAATCCCATTGTTTGATTTCAATGGGTTATTATGGGTGGGAGAATTGTTATAGCAGAGGCAATTTAGAAAATCAGGTACCGATTGACTTCCCTCAGTTTGCATACTGCAGTCCCAAAAGCAAAAAGTCATGGTGTTTAATGCCAGAGAGAGAGCAGTCATTAAGCAAGACCACCTGGGTATGAAACCCAAGAGAGAAGAGAAGAAAGGGGGAGGGGGTTAAAGAGAAGTGCATTTGGAATCATCTCCAATCAAAGAAGAGAAAAAGCATCTTCTGAATGTTTTCCAATCTCTAGTATTTCCAAAAGATATTCACAATCAGAACCATCTAATGATAAACCCCTTCACAGATTCTCATATGGCTGGCCTTATATTTGACATTTGGATTTACTGTAGTGATGTGCTCTTCTGGCAAAGCAGGAAAGATGCCTATTTCTGAGAGATGTAGAACTGATTGGAAAGCTCTCTGAGTAGCAAAAATCGTGATTCTAATATGGATGCAGGTTTTGGTTTCCTCATATCTTGGACAAGTCGGGTTAGGTCCTAGGCCTGTTTCCACAGAGGGATATGAAGATCTTTTTCTAAAGCCTTCTCCAGCAATATAATTTGGTGTTTTTAACCCTGGAACACCCTTGGAAAAGGAATATGTTATTGAGAACACTGACTTGATTACTGACAAATTGCTTGTCATGTCTATGGACTATACCCAAATGGGCCAAATGAGAAATGAAGGTCAAGGGAGAGCAGAGGGAAAAAGCCTTCCTGCCCATCTCAGCATACAAACACAATCTCTATTAGGAAAGGATAAGGACGTGCATGAACACTACAGATGGTGGAAGATTAGTACATCTTTTCAGTGAAAGAGAATGCAACCCACATGCCAATAATAAGAAGTGAACCTGCTGGTCTGAGAAGTCCCTGACAAGAGGTTTCCCTAGTGCACATGGGGAAGGGAAAGGAAGGTACCTGTGAGGGACGGTTCCAGCATTTCTTACAAACCTACTAGGTTTAGACATCTCATAGTCTTCAAAGCAACCTCCAAGAAGCAAATCCAAAAATAAGCTCCACTTCCAGGAACCTAAACTTGGGGAGATTAAGCAATTTAGCAAAGTAAAAACAAACAGACAAACACAAAAACCCCACAACCATGGTAAGGGGCAGAAAACATCATGTCTATTCCATCATATCTTTTTTTTTTCTCCTGGTACCCATGTCTCATCATTATCTATGTACATCTTCTCAGAGCATCACTCAGAGGTACAGAACATTACCTGCAACCCTAGGAGATCAGAGGAAGGAGAAACAGGCATTACATCTGTATTTCTCTCCCTCGTAGCCATTTTTTGCTTCCCGTCTGCCCATTTCATCCATCTCACATAATTAAAAACACGGCCCCTCTGTTTTGTGTAATACTCTTTATGTTGTTGGGAACGAAGTATCTTAAAGAGTTCAAAGGCAGGCTGGTTCCTGTGCTGGGAGCTGCGTCAGCACAGAGACAGCATCGTCGCACTATGAAAAGCAACTGCAGTTTTGAGAAGCTGCAGCTATTTGCAATCTTTGTTTCAAAAAGATCACTTTCGGAATGCGGCACTGGGTAGAAATGGATGCAGTCATCATTTTCAGGGGCTTTGTTGGGCTGTGGCAGCTGGGAACTCTCTTTTCTCATCTCCTACAACCCACAGACCCTCACGCAAAACAGGAGGTAAAAATGCCGTTGTCCTTAAAATAAAACTCGGCTCTGCAGCTACATATTGTACAATTTTTTTATGGGGAAGAAAGCTTTTTGGTAAAGAAAAAAAAATGTTTAGGAGTTCCAATAAAAACTAAGCAGACATGGAGAATAGGTGTTTTCATAATATAATTCATAATTATGAAATAATTAAAATCTTCAAATAACACCAATGGGCAGCCTCTCCTTGGGAAAAAAAATGGCCCCTTTAGCCCTCCAATTTCATCCTCCTCTGGTTTGCTCCAATGCCAGCTTCCTAGTACCTTCTATGAGCATTTTGTGCTCTTGTAATTAACTTTCTGGTATGTATTTATCTGAGTACTTCTTTTTCCAGGTACCTTTTTCCTGTTTATACTGTAATTATTTGTGCACACACTTTGTCTTTACTACTCAGTCTATAAATTCCTTCGGAAAAGAACTCTCACTTTCATTTAACTCCTATATTCATTAAACAAGTGTGAATGGATAGTTGACCAAGAAACTTTTAGGCATAAAAAATGCAAGTATTACTAGTTGAATAATAACTCTACCTTTCCTCAAGAAACTGACATTTAAGAATGAAAGATATACATGTAAATTAATAATTGAGTGTATGCGAGATGCATGTAGGATTCCTTTTTACAACCTTCTAAATATCTTAGCAATTTGTTAAGTGAATAAATGTGCTTTCTACTCTTAAATAGTAAAGGTCCTGAAGAGAATCATGAATAAAAACTGGTGGGGAAATGAAAAACTAAGGATGAGGTGTGGGTTCTTGGGAGCACCGTGACTCTCAGCAGCCCAGATCAATTATTCGTGCTAGCCTTGGCTCTGCTTTTTTCTTTATTGGCTCTGTTTCCTCTATGCATGGTATATTTTAAGCATTAAGGGCAATCCTAGAGAGGCAGCCAGATGGAGAACAAAAAACAGCTTTTGAGCTAGAAGACTTGGTATGTACAAAAAAGATAATAATATTAGTCTGTCAGTGATAAGTGTTGATTGAGTATGCAGATATTAAATGCTACAGGAAACAATAAATCTGACCCTCTTTGGAAGGAAGCTTATAGGATAGGTGTACTTACCAGAGATTGAGAAAAACACAAACATCTGGAGAAAAGCCTAAGTGGTCCAGTGATCCAAAAGTAATAAGACAGTTCATGGAACATCTGGTGTTTCTTAGATTTCATGGTTGAGGGCTGTATTTCTGCCAGGTAATATTTTGATATAAATAATAAAATGCCATCTACTTTCTTTAATACCCTTCTTAAAGACATTCTGTTGGCTGGTTCTTCCTTCTTGATTTCCTTTCTTCCTTAGGCTTCACGGATCCCACACTATCTTTTTTCTCTTCCCATTTTTGTGATGGATGAATTTGTCTTTGTAGAACAGTCTCCTCCAACCATGTCAGTGTTCCCCATGGTTCATCAAATCGTCACCTGCATTGCACTGTTGCTTTTTAACTCTGTCATCAAATTTCTGTCATCAATTTGACCCTTTCTACCCCTGAATTCCACTTCCATTCTCCCAAAGCCTTAAAGTGTGTCTATTCATGGATGTCCCACCATCTTTTCAGACGCCATCTGCCTGTTCCTTACATTCTTCATTCCACTGAGAGATTAATCATCATCAGAGTTCCACCCTTACTATACATTTCCAGGCTTCAAATCCTCCACTCTACAAAACAGCTACTCCCACCAAATTCCATCATCATTCTTCCTGTCTCCTCAGTTTATAGTATCAAGATATGTGATTCTTCCCTCTTCCTATCTCTATGGTTTTCATTGGAGTTCGTTATTCCAAAAGCCTTCTTTTGTAATGTCTCTGGCAATAGGAATGATCTCAGATAATATTTTTGTTAAGTAACCAGACACCAAAATACTGTATATCACCCTGTCATCTTTCTCCTCCACCACTTCATTCAGCCCTTGTCACCTCTTGTGAGAGCCCTCAGTTTCTCCACATTTGTAGTCTTGAGCTGCTCCTAAGCAGTCATCACTTTTAAGTCTGAAAATTTTTCCTAAAAATGCATGTTTAATAACTGCAGTCTCCTTACCAAAAAAAAAAACTCAATAGCTCAATTTCATCCAACAGATATATAATGCCATCTCACAAATGTGAGCCATGCATGTAACATAAATTCCCTTGAAACCACATTATAAAGTGTAAAAATGAACATAGGAAATTAATTTTAATAATTAATATTAATAATTAATGTTGTGTTTAGCCTGAGATATTCCAAATATTCTCATTTTTATATATAATGGCTAATGTTAAAACTTCACAGTTTTTTCCATGCTAAGTCCTTGAAATCATGCGTCTCAGTTCATATTAGCTACAGTTGAAGATCTCAATAGCCATATGTGGCTAGTGACTACCATATTGGACAATGCTGCTACACATTCTACTCATCCTTTCCATTCTTTGTTCGTGCTGTTATCTTTCTCTCTCTCCTTCTTTCAATAAAATTAAATCTTGATCACATCTCAAGACTCCCCCAGCTTAAATTTTAACCCTACTGGGCAACAAGTTTATGATCTCATCTCATGAGATGCATGAGCTATACTAATTAGCTGGCATTTCCCATGTGCTCCTTTTTATAACTAATGCATGAGAATCACATCCTCGTCAGATTGTCAAAATTTTGTACCCTGTCACTTCTCTCTGTCCTTCATATTGTTTAGCAGAATGTCTTTCATGAAGAGGACACAATAAATATTTGTTGATGGCAGATAATAACCTGTAATTACTATAATATAAATAAACAGAATTTATCAGTCAGCAGTTATATAATTCACCAATTGGCTATGATGACAAGCTGTATACTAATATCATTTTAAGTTTAACTTTATAGTTTTCATTGAAAATTCATTCTCCAAAATGAAACACTACTCTTATTTAAGAAGGGTAAAAGAAGTATCAGGAATAGAAGAGTAATGTACACTAAATGGAAAGTTGAGTGAAGCTAGTATAATTTTAGCTCTATAATTTATTTGTATGTGAAGCAATGAGAATATTGATATCTGAAATATAGTGAGCATAATAACATTATGGAAGACATAATTTAGTGAGCTCCAACAAATATTGCCTGATTATCTTATCAGTATGGAGAAATTCTCAGAAACATATTTAGAAGATTTAATAAAAGAATGTGTTGAAAAAAAGTGATTTGATAAGGGAGCTCCAACATCAATTTGGGATGGGAAAGTTTTGTACAATTACTCTGTGGATGTGTTTAGAGGCTGAGGCAAATTCTTTGTCAGAGATGATAAATGCAATGGTGGGTTATACATTTACATACCTGAGGAACCCATGATGAGATTTCACACAAAGAATTACAGATTAAAGTAATGAGTCCTGGTGTAGAGGGTAAAGAAGTTCAATGTGGCTAATATTTCTTTAATCACAAGGGATCTGTTTATAATTTACTAGCACTTTATATAAGATAGAAACTATTAGTAGCCAAATGGTCTTTAGTGTGAAGGGCAAGAATCAATAGTGTAGTAAAAAGGAAGGCTAAGTTTAACAAAGCAGATAGTACATAAAATTATAAAATAAGTGGAGTCTGCAGTTATTCAAACTCCACCATCACCAAACACCCTAGTCTCCCTTCAGATCTATTTGTCCCGTATTGTAACCCAAAGTACCTTCAAGGAGAATGATAGGACTTTTCAGATGTATTTTAATTTTATTGAGAGCTCTTGAAGTTTTCATGATAAAAATATACTGTTCAAGTACTGGCATTATAGAAACAAATATGGCTGAAAGTCCCTTACCAATATTTAAAATTACACTATCATCTTCCTATTAGTAAGTCTGATGCTAACATCCAAACCTTATAATATTTACAAGAGTAATTCAGAAAAAACATGCTTCTCAAATTCAATTTCTTAAAGCTTCTGGATGACTGAGAATGAAATTAGAATATATAGTGTGCATGTGCATTTTTTAGGATTTGTTTTCTATGTATTAATTCATGTAAAATGGATCGATTCTCACCTAAAAATGCACAGATTGTTTATTTATTCTTCTTACAGGTAAGGTTATTGTTAATTTAAATGCAGGCAGAATCCCAGGTGGAGAAACAAACTCTATCAAGGTTGATAGTTATATTTGGTAAATCCAACAAGAAAAGTAGAGGGATGGATAGGAAATGGGCTGGACAAAATTCAGGATGTATGACAGATGTTGTACAGGAATGTTTAGGTACCATCTGAAAAAGCAAATTGGAGGAGCATCAGACAGAGCAGGTACCAGGGCCAAGGACAGAGATGGAGTATCCAGTCAAGCAGAAAAGCTGTACCTGAGAAAAAGACACAGACATTCAAGCAGATGAGGCTCAAACAGGCAAGAAAAAAAAAATGTAGTTCAGGAGACATGGCTTTAGAAGGAGAGATTTATTTGTAGAATGTCAGTTGAAGCCAGCTTTTTTTTTTTTTTTTTTTTTTTTTTTTGGTGGT
Source organism: Ictidomys tridecemlineatus (assembly GCF_052094955.1). Lineage (NCBI taxonomy): Eukaryota > Metazoa > Chordata > Mammalia > Rodentia > Sciuridae > Ictidomys > Ictidomys tridecemlineatus. The sequence continues at coordinate 151,827,511 of NC_135480.1, read as the reverse complement.
GGTGGTAGGGCCTGGTAAAGTTAAAGTATGTGAGTAGAAAAGTAGAAAAGGCCAGTTTAAAAGGGAGGGGTTTGATGCATGGGGTAATTAGAGAATGAGCAAGTTATAAAGGTGTCTCTTAATTATAGTTCTTGTTAAAGCAGTTTGGATTTCAGAAATATAATCCCAGATAAAGCTAGTTTTTAAAAACCCTTCCTTCGTATTAAAACCAATGCAGAAAACTTGCAAATGACTTAAGAAAAGAATAGAAACCAAAAAAAAAAAATCAAGAGCAGTCATCAACTTTAGGTCTAAATGATGAAAAAAAAATTAACATTATGGATAGTAACAAACTAGAGGTGCTAAACCTAATCAGAGTTTGAACAGGAGACTGAACTTAATGATTAGCTTGTTGTATGACATGTAGACAAAGACCCTATTTCCTGAACTATTAAATAGTTAACCAGCTCAATTTTTCACCATCCTCATGGTAGCTCCCTGTTATCTCTCTGTGGCCAACTCCTTACTGTGTCTTACAAAGCCTTATATAATCTAAGATCTGGCCTACACCTCCTCTTCCACCCTTTTCATGCCAAGCTATTTCTGGCTCACTGTGTTCCAACCACACTGGACACACTAGTGTTCTTCAAACACTGAAGCTTGTCCCTGAGTCAGAGGCTCTGCACTTAAATGCTCTTTCCAGAAGTCTCTACCCTTTCCTTTCATTTTTCTTTCTATTATTCAGGTTTCAGCTCAGATTACTCCCTTTCAGGAAGATCTTCCTGACTTTATTGTACAGCATCACCCAGCACTGCCCATTTGCTGCCACATTCCTGGGTTTTGTGATTTTCATGGCTCTTAGTTACATTCAAAAACACACATCCATCCATCTCTCTGATCATCTTTCATCTGCCATCTCTGTCTGTCTATCTGCCTTTGCTGTTTATTGCCTGTTTTATCCATAAGCATATAATCTTTACCTGTGCAGAAACTTTGACTATTTTTTTTTTCAGACTGTAACTCTGAGCATCTAGAAAGGACCTCACAGTAAATGTCCAAATATACTTGTTGGATAAATAAATGATGAGATGAGCTACATACCTGTTATATTTTGGTAATTTCACATTCTCAAACATGAGTATTGCTTTCGTTTTGATATCTATTTTTTCTGAAAAGGAAACTAATTTTTGAGGAATTAATCAACTTGTCCAATATCATTTGATGGTAAATATATGTTCAAAGCTCATTCTTTTTCCACCATGATATCTTTGTTATTTAATTCCAAATTATTATGGGTCACATGAAATGGTGAACAGATAATAAAACACTGTAGTGATGGGACTGGGGATGTAATTCAGTGATAGAGTGCTTATGTAGCTTGTACAAGACCCTAGGTTCAAACCTAGCACCACATACACACACAAAAAGCTTCTTTGACTGGTCTAACAAATTATGTTTTATCCATAAAATTAGAGTATAAAATAACTATGCAGCACCTACCAATATTGTAGAAAAACAATAAATCATTTATAAATAGTCATAGAAAAAAAGCAAAATTAAAACATAATACCATTACTGAACTTATAAAATATATACTATATCAAGTTTATTTGAGAGATATAGTTTAGCATGATTAAAAATCTTTTGAATAATTAGTTAGATATTCAAGTGTCTTTGAGGATTATTTAAAGGTTAAACTGAAAGAAATTTATAATAATTTTTCTTTCCTGCCTATATTGTGGGCTTTTAAACATAAACATCAGAAAGTATTCTCTAAGGATTATAAGAAATCAGAAGTTAGCTTTTGTCTCATAGAATTTCTTTTCACCATCATTCTGGTATCTAAGAGATTGGAGAAGTATAAACATCCAAGAAGATAAGTCATGTAGTATCTTAACTCTAGGTTCTTCTGTCTATTCCCATTCAATTATCTGTACCTCCATTCTACATCAGCTGCTCATTCTCATTTATATACTGGCAATTCTCAAAATTACTTGTATAACTTGAACTTTTCCTCTGAGTTCTAGAAATTTTTACCCAACTTAACATTTCCACTTGGTTGACTCACAGGCATTTCAAACATAATATGTCCATAATGGAACTCTACTATTCTCCTCAAATCTTATATTCCAGATCTTCAATATTTTAGGAAATTGACATACATATATCCATATATCCATTCTATAAGCCAGAACCTACCTGGCCATCATTCTTTGTTCCCTACTCTGCCTTATCCTCACATCCAGTGCCCTCAACCAGCCTCTTCTTTGTACCTACAAACCATGTCAATATTCAGTCTAGCATCTTTTATCTTCACTGCCAATATGGTGGTCCACATCTCCTTAACAAAATTTGACCACTGCTTCCAATCACTGTGTCTTCAATCTGTCGTGATACAGCAAACAGATAATCTTTAAAGAAAAAATTGCAACAATATTATCCCCACTAATTTTTTCAGTGGTTTATCCATACATGACATGTTCTATATTAAATAAATATTATGCATCCTTCAAACTTTTTTTAGAGCTTTATTAAGATATAAATGAACGTACCTGTAATTCCAGTGGCTCAGGAGGCTGAGGCAGGAGGATTGTAAGTTCAAAGAGACCCTCAACAACTTAGTGAAGGCTAAGCAGCTTAGTGAAACCCTATCTCAAAATAAAAAATAAAAAAGGTCAGGGTGTTTAACCACTGAACTACATCCCTGGCCTTTTTTATTTTTATTAATCTCTGGTGCCAAAAAAGTTTTTCAAGGTATAAATGATATATAATATACTATAAATGTTAGAGCAAACTATTTGATGAGTTTGGACGCATGTATATACTTACAAAGTCATCACCACAATCAAGATAACAAATACAGCCATCAATTCTACAAAATTAGTAATGGACATGTTAATGCCTCCTTTTTCCTTTCCTTATCCATGTATACAGACCATCATTGATATTATCAATATCACTCAAATCAATTGGCATTTTCCAAAATTCAGCTAAATAAATACCTCTACTTGCCTAAATTACTGACAGAGTCCAAATTAATTTTTCCATTTTTCACTATTTCAAAAAGAAAAAAAGTCAGAGTGAACAAATATACCAAAAAATCATTAGGAAAATGTGAAGATGATTATCCAGTTTATAGAGTGACTTATAAATTACAAAAGTAGTCTGCTGTGGTGGCACACCTATAATCCCCAGTGGTTCAGGAGGCTGAGGCAGAAAATCACGAGTTCAAAACCAGCCTCTGCAAGTTAGTGAGGCCTTAAGCAACTCAGCAAGATCTTGTATCTAAATAAAAATATTTTTTAAATGGCTGGGAATATGACTCGGTGATTGAGAGCCCCTGGGTTCAATCTCCAGTACAATAAATAAATAAATAAACAAACAAACAAACAAATATCCTGAAACACTGTGGCACCTTAATGGACTTGTAACTCTCTCAATCCTAAAAAATACTTATATTAATAATAAACTTTCAGATTTTTACTTAACAATTTTAATAAGACTTTTCCTTAGATGAATTTTAAAATCTAAATTCCTCCCCACTTTTTAAAAAATGTTATCATCATAGTTTGAAATATTCTGTCTTTCTAGAGAGACTCTGATGTTATTCAAAACAATTCAGTGGGTTTTATATATGTTTACCAAAAATATTAAATCTTAACAAAAGTTGATAATGCAAATAATGTTTTCTTTTGTAAGGATTTTTCATAGATTTTTTTCCAACACAAATTTTTATTTAATAATATTGATGGCTCTATATGTTATTTATTTCATATTATATATAATTTTGATTATGAAGTATACTAAATATTTTTAAGCTATCATTCTGCTCTCCAGAATAATCAGAGCATATTTTGCTTCCTGTTGTTTTAAAGGAAATATTTTAAACTGATCTTTACACAATGAGTGTGAAGGAAAATGCCAAAATACAACGAATTTCACTTCTTGTTAGAATTTGACATTTTCCACTAGTTAAGTAATATAAACATGCATCACATAATGAGCAGTATTTCAGTAGCACCATTTTCACTTTAATTGTTATCACATTTCTTTTTTGTTTAGGGAGACGTCTGCTGAACACCCGTGGGATCTAAGGAACAAGTAAGATTTAAAAAATGCTGGGGTTTTTGCCTGACTTTCAGATTTTCTTTGTTTTATTACTTAGTGGTGTTTCTTTAGTACTGTAGTTTGTGCTTCTTTTAAAAAGTGTTATCAATTTTATTATGGAGCTTGAGGAATAAAAGTGGACTTTTGATAATTCAATATTATTTGCAGTCCAAAAAACCTAGATGAATTTTCCGTACATGGTAGACAGACATAAAAGTGAAATTTCAAGTCTGAGGCAATAGTTACATTTCTATTGTCAAGAGTGAGTGTGGATCTATAGAGTGAATTTGTGCAAGGTAATTCTTGCTTTACAAGATGTACAATGCTATAATTATCCTATTCTGGCCTCCAGCCTATGAGTGGAATATATCAGTGGGTGTTTCTCCATCTCTACGCCATGTAGCACCTTTATTACCACTACAGAGTCTGAGATCCATGCAATGTTTGAATAAAATGGGTTGGAATGATGAGAGAAGAGCCTTCCACCAATGAAGTAGAAAGAGAAAGTTTAGTCATCAAAAGACCAGCAGAGAACTAAAAGAGAAATAATAAGTAGGAAGAAGGGTTATCTCCATATGAACAAAGGGAGTGGACCGTTAACAAATACAATAAGTAAATAAATAGCATATATGTCACTCTCAACATTTGGAAAGAAGAAAATAGAGGTGGAATTCTTACAGATAGCAGAGGTCAGAAGCTAAAAAAAAAAATGTGGAGTCAGGATACGTAATTCGAATCACTTGAGAAGAAAAGAGTAGTAAAAGATAGTAGACAAAAAAAGTTCCATTTTTAATTTTTGCTATTTAGCTTATTTGACAATTTAGTTCATTGAAACTACACTGTGAACATTTTAAAAATGGAAGCATTGAATATTTTTATCTATTTCATTGAAAAAGAAAAATTCTTGTCATCATGCAATTATTTGATGTTTCTTAGAATCCTGCTTTATACTCAATTTAAGCCATATTTAAATGAAGAAAATCTTTCCTGATTTATTCCAAGTTGTCTTACTAGTATTCTAAATTTTCTGTATTCAGGAAATCATTTGATGTCTAAAAAAAAGTTAAAATTATGCACTTAGGGAGGTGAAATAAGTCATTAAAATGTAGTTCTAATTTGCAGAAAGTATATGTTAAACAATTCAAATTTTACTGTCAGAACAGTTTAAATCACTCCCACATTCAGGGACACAAAGCCCTAGAATTACCAGTAGTTATCCTGTAATTGCTATTTGCTGGCAAAGGAAAGGTTAACAGTAGTTTGGATCTTGATTATAACATATAGATTTACTAAGAAAACTGTAGAATTGAGTTTTTCTGCTCCAAAATATAAACCACAAAGATTCATCAAGATAATCTCCCTTTTCCTTGGCATAAAGACAGGTAAGTAGGAAATTCTATGCATTTGGGGAAATGTAGTTCTAGGTTCATGGTAGTTGCTGCTGCTCATCAGTTTATGGTGACTAATGTGGTAATCACTTAATGGTAAGACAGAAGTACTCCTTAATAATTGAAATGTGTTGGGGGACATTTCTTGCTTACATCTGATCTATGATGTATAAAGCCGTCATTCCTACTATTTTTCATAACCATTAGTTTTCATACCCATAGAGCAGAATTCAGTAGAGTTCATACCCATAGAGCAAGTACAGAGGAAAAGCTCCCATTGACTCTGAATCCAAAATACTGGGTGAAATCCCAGCACCACCATTAAGAGACACTTAATCTCCCTGAACCTCCATATTTCCATGTTCAAAATAAGGACAATACTACCAACTCACAGGAGAGCTGTGGCATTTGAACAAGTTGTCAGTCTGAAAGTATTTGGTCCACAGTGCTGAGTGACATAAGTAGGAAGGCTTGAATTCTGGCTTCTTACAGGCTCCTGCCCAAAGTCCTACGAGCCACACAAATGAGTTTGTAAGAATTGCTGCAGGTGTTTGTACTTGTGATTCAACTTTACCATTTTCAAAGTTATTTTGAGGGTAGATTAACCCATCATTTAAAAGCTTTAGTCATCACCCTCGTGGCTCTATATCTGGAGTACAGGAAAATGTCTTTAAGTCTCATAAAAAAACTCCACCTGCTGCTCATGTCCTACATTTCTCTAATGAAATAAAACTGGGGCCCTCTCCCCCATTTTACTAGTACTAGTCTAGGTAGTTTTACATACATTGTCTCATATAATTCACAGATGGATCCGAAGGAATATCTGATTGTCCCCATTTTCCAGATGATTCTCAGGAAAGCATGGTAATATGACTGAGGAAACACAAAAAAGAAAAGAAGCTGATATTGGAACACAGAACTCTCTCCACATCTCATGTACATTACAAATGTACCTTACTGTCTTCCTTAAAGAAATGTAATATTTTCAATGCAAATATATGGGAGAAAATAATCACAATGATTTTACCCACTGGTAAAATCACACTGGTGTAGAGAAAATGTTTAGTGGAGGAGACAAATATTTAAAGGGAGGGCAGAGGTATTGCTACTTTCCAAGAGAATGAGAACAGTCAAAGGGATGCAATGAGATGTCTCAAGTTGTGCCCTGGACAAGCCTTATGGGAAGGCATTTTTAAGTAATTCAATGAAAAATCTACAACACTTTCCTCCTTGGCCTGACAGCAGGATTCTTTAAGTCCTTCCCCAAGTGTCTTCAAGACCCATCTCTGAATGTCTACAGTAGTTTAACATGGGAAAAACTCTAGGTCCTGCATCTCTTCTTCTTAATGGCATTACTTTTCATAATCAAAAAACAATGATTTTTTTTTCCTAAGTGCCCTTTGTTTTTCTGTTGATTGTGTCAAATCCATGCTTCATCTGAATTGGACTGGTTATATTTAAGGCATGTTATTATCTCTCTAAACTTTAAATAAGTCAAGAAAAAATAATTCTTATATACAAATGTTCATTTGAGTAGTCCCTTTAGACTCCAGTCTGTTTAACCTTTTAAAAAAAAGAAACTACTAAAAAAAAAAAAAGTTAAAGTAGATTTTCGCATGTTTAATTTTAAAAATAATTACTTCTGATATAATTCATAAAAACATATCTGTTTTGTTCTTTAGTTCAACAAGCTGATTTTATATTGTTATCATGTTGAATAAAAAAATCAACAAAGGGTCCTCTTTCTACTCGATCATACACACATTTACTTACATGCGCACAGATTTACATACATTTTTACACAGAATATAAAAAGAACTTCCCCTCCATTGAAAAATTCTATTTTAGATTTCTAATAATAAGTCATGATAAAAGGTGATTGTGGGAAACAGTTGAAATATCTGAATCTTGAGACATATGTTATTTTGTCTCTAAACTTTAAATAATCTGTGCCAAATTGAGTACTACATTTTAAGCAGCCATCTTTCTTCAGAAGCTAGAGGCTGAATGTGTTTTAGAAACATACTTTCATAGTGTTAATATAAAAATACAGGTTTCCCCTTCCTCAAATTTTCTCCAGTGTAAACAGTGCTTAATAAAGACGGCGGTAAAGTTCAGTTGGTTGCTGTGCATCTGTATTGTTCTTACCATAGATAAACACACTTACTTCCTCTTTGGATTATTCCCAGTAAAGAATTTCTAGGCAAATATGATACTTTCTTGTGGATTGATTGGGATCTCATTCGAGGCAATCACATATATATTTTTTTATAAAACTGCATTTAATGTATAGAAAAGTTCACAGGGGGAAAAACTGAGCTATTAGATGGCCTTTTTGAGGGCACAATGAAAGAAGGATTTGTTATTGAGAAACATTTGGAGTCTTATACAAGAGAAGGAATATAAATTGTACAACATGGACACATTTCCATCTAGACTGTGAGAACTAAGAGTTATCTTGGGATCATGGAGGAGTTTTATTTAAAAATATCAACTTTGCTCATGAAAACTCAAGTAATAAATGCTTCCAGAAAGGAATGAAGTGATAGCAATGGCCCAAACAGTTGTTTATTTGGTATTGCCACGTTTTTATTTCCAAAGAGAGTTATTGTTCCTCTATGAGTTTTACATAGCTCATAGTTTACTTGCTATAGAAAAACATTCATTATCTGTACCAGCTACTGCTTATGAGGACAAGTGGCATCAAGAGGGCAGAAATGCAGCAGCCAGGATCCTGAGGGAGAGGGGCACGCAGGATGCCATCTATTAGTGATGCCACTTAAACTGCAAGGTCCTAACACAGAATTTATTTTACCTTGGAATCCCACTTGTATGACACTTTCCAGGAGGTCACTTTGTAAAGGAAACAAAAAATGGCTTAAGTAGTAGCACCACAATGATAGAACCAATATTGACAGTGAATCCGTCCCCATGGCTATTGCACCAAGAGTTCCTTGAGTTTTGATGTCACTTTGGGGGCCTGGCTCTGGTCAGAGTTACTCTTGTCTGCAATTCCCATACAGTTGGTGACCATGCAGTAATACTAAAACCTGGCTCTTTTGTACTTTCTTAAAGCCACATATATCTGGAAAAGAGTGGGTTGCCAAAAGGGCCATTTCATGATAGTGAATTAACTAGCTTCCAAGGTTACTTAGATTGAAGAAGGGAAAGAAAAAGGAGGCTTGTTCATTCCAACCTTTTGGAGCAGAAAAATACAATGTTAATTTAACATGGACTAAAATGTTAGAGACAGCAAAGGATAAGGATTCTTCCATATATGAGCACTGCTAGTAGATCTGACTTGTGAGTGACCACTTCTTTGCTTCCGTCAATGATCAATGACAGGACGTACTATGTTAGCACAGCACTATGGGCTTCTTCCATGGCATACTTATTTTCCCTGTGTTCAGTATTAATTCTAGTGCCAGTCACCCCTAATATTAATTATTTCTGTAAAAGTTCTTCATAATGCATTGAGATTTAGTCACTGTTCTATTGCTTTGACATAAATTCCTAGAGCCTCAGATGTTGGGAGATAAAAGCATAAGAACTAGTAAGAACTTTCAAATATTATTGTCCAGCTTTTTTCAAAAATTAATATCTGTACTATCTGCATCCCTCTACCTCCCTATCTTTCTACCTTTGTTAGTAAGATCTGTTGCATTTATTTTCCTTCAAAAAATTTGGACATAAAATTTTGCAGAAAAAAAAAATCTACCTAAGAGAGTAACCAACTGTATGATACAGATTTCTAATGCCCTGGGTTAAGGGGCAGTAAATACCCAGGCAAGTCACAGATTTTCTTTTAGCATTGCTGAGTTTTGTGAAGTTTATCCCTATCTGATGTTACAGGATTTAATGACAAAGATACAGGTTCTCACATGACAGAAAATAGAAATTCCTTATCCTGGAAGTCAGAAAGGCAAAAACATATACATATGACATCAAATGTAATGGGCCTAGGTAAAAACCTCAGTACAATTCTATAGCTCTCCTTTAAAGTCTGTTGTGTTTACATATCCACTTAAAGAAAATTAGTTATTAGACATTGTAAATAGTTTTCCTTATCTGCATGTGAAAGGAAAAACAATCTTCTATTTGATTTTTTTAACCACTTGTATTAGAAGTTGTCCACCATTAACTTCCTTAAGTGCAAGGATTTATCTCATGATATTCAGTCAATGGTTATTAACTGTGACTGCGTTTGGTGAATGTGTCCGGTTCTGTGCTTTGTACCAATTAGCACAAACTCCAGCAGCTTGACAAAATGCATATTTATGATCTCATGTTTTCCACAGGTAGTTATGGGGACAGCTTGGTCAGGTTCTGTCCAAGCAATCAATGTGTCAACCAAGGCTTAGATCTCAACTGGAGGCTTGACTGGTGACAGATGCACTTTCCTGTTCACTCAGGTTGTTAGCAGAATTTTCTCACTCTGGCTGTAAGAAGAGGGAAGGGGGTGTCTTCTTGCTGGCCATTGGCTAAAACTTCTCTCATATCCAAGAGCTGCTTAAAGTTGCCTGCCTATGTTCTTCTCCACAGCACTCTGACAACATGGCACCTTAATTCTTTAAAACCAGCAAGGGACTCTATCAACAAGAGCAAGATTCACTGGGACAGGATTTTTGATATGGACACTATGAGGAAGAGCCCATGAGAATCATCTTAAAGTCTCTTTATCATAGTATCATCATAAGAATGAGTGCCAGGGGTAGTCTTGAAATCCCAAGTTGGAACTAGAATTTAAAATCATACTAGAGAAGACATACAAAAAAATCTTAGTTTGATCTTACTAATTAAAACATAAAAAGGCTGTTAAAATATCTATAGGCTGTATAGTTATTCACTACACTAGATTTATAAAAGTGCCATGTCCACCGTATTTCCCATTGTAAGAGGCTGAATCTTCAGGGGCCAGGAATGTATTTTTGGTTACTCTGTCAGTGAATAGCATGAAAACCTCTTTCCTTGCTGAATGCATTCTGAGTCTTAGGACTTTGAATAACACAGTTTGCTTTTAATGTGTGCCTCATGATGTCTACTATTGTTTGGTCTTTAACAACCACAGAGGTGATTATATACTATGTAATTATATACTGTAGTTATTATGTGTTTTACCATCTATTTATCCATAGGTCTGTTTTCTCAAATAACCACTTAATGCTATAATGTTTAAATCAAAAGCTCCAGGCTGACTAGTCTTCTAGGATGTGAAAATAATAGATGAATTATAAGCTATTCTCCAAGGAATAACATATTGGGATTTGTGAGACTATGAGACTTTGTAACATAGGAGAAGCCACATCTGATAATCCATGGAAAAACTCATCACCTTTGTATCTTCCTGGGCTTATATGAAAACAGATACTATTTTTGACTTCCCCTGCAGGAAATTGCCACTTTCTACTAGAGAGAAGCAATCTCTAAGGTAACCAGGATGCACACTCCATTGCAATTTATAACAAAGGCAATCTAAATTATGAGCATATTACACACGAATCCAAAGGCAAAGGAAATGTTTTCATAGAAAATAAACCTAATATAAGTCATTGAAATTCCAAAATAATTGTATTTATTTATGTTAACTTTTGTTGTGACATCCTTTATGTCTGCTATGCAATAAGCACATAATATCGGTCAGCCCATATGTTAGTCAGTTTTCCATTACTATAACTACCTAAGATAATTGACTTTAAAGAGGAAAGGTTTATTTAGAGATTCTAGTACTTGGTCAGTTGACCCTGTTGCTTTGGGGCCTGTGGCAAGGCAGCATATCATAGTAGGAGTACATGGTGGAGGAAGCTACTTACCACATAGCAGTCAGGAAGCAAAAGAGAGAGATGAGGGGTCAGCGTCTAAATATGCTATTCAAGGGAAAAACCCCAAATGGCCAGAAGACTTCCAACCAGGCCCCAACTCATGAAGATTTTTGCCACATCCCAATAGCACTACAGGCTAGGGACCAAGCCCTCAATATGTGTGTCTTTGGGTAGTACTTATCCAAATCACAACAGTCCACTACTAGCCCTTTTCACTAGACACAATAATCATGTGGCAATGCAATGCATATGCATCTGTCAGGATCCTGGCAGAAAACTGATGACTAGTCGTAGAAGGACCCGCAAAGTAAAAAGATAGCGAAGCTACTTCTGTACCTTGCCTGTACCAGACATAGGGTTATCAGAATTCAGAATGCACTGTACTGTTGAAGAGGGCCACTCAACAAGAACCAGGCCTTGAATAAAGAAAATCAACATAGGAAAACAAGTGCCTGGCAGGTAAGTAATCAGCGATATACACACCACAACTTCAGTTTTATTTTACCCTCTAATATTCTGCTGGTACCTCCCATTGCTTAAACCAAAAAGAAGTCACAAGGCAAGATATCCTAGTTACTGTGATCCATAAATGTCACACTCACTAGACACATAGTGGAGGAAGAAAGGTGAGAAGCCTCAGGATATCCCACAGCAGGTCAATGTGCATTAGCAACTCACAGCATATTATGGATAATTTTGTCCCATTTTTATTAAAATTCTAACTTTTGTCCATAGTTGGAGTTCTATTACATCTTCCCTTTATGCCTGGGGAATACCGGTAAAAGTTATGTTGAATCTATTACTTTCTAACACTGCTTTAGGAACTACATCAATCATCTACTTCATTTATTCAGATTTTGGCCTCTTTTCAGGAATCATGGGACTTCTAGGAAGTATTGCTGAAATCTTTAATATTCTTTCAACCATTCAAATGGGTTAAAGAAACTAAGAATTTCCATTTTTGTACAGGGTAGCCAAGTTCAGGACATTTCTTTAAATCTTCTTAAAGAAAGTTTCATATGTAAGGAGTGAAATATACACAAGACCCTGAACAGAGGCCCAAAATCAACGCAAAATTCTCAGAACTCCTTAAAGTGGCCTAGTCAAATCTGGAAATAATTTCTAAAGCTTACCACAAATCTTAGTTTATCTCCTAGTATTTTGTATCTTCCCTTATACTCTTTATGTGGCCATAGCATTGAAAAAACAAAAAACAGACAGAGAACTTTATTCCAGGATTTCAGCTAGAAAGCTTAAGTTTAGATAATATTGGCAGGTGTGTGGATTCACTCCCTCCACACTGAAAACCCAGAAAGGCTGAGTCCTTGAAATTACCAAGTATATGGAAATAAAAGAAAGAACCTGAAACAGAAAACAGGAGAACTACTTGGAAGTCTCTAGAATATACTTAGATCACCAAATCCCTTTTCATACTCACATTTAGTTATGAGGTCATATCTCCCTCATTCTAATAAGAAATCAGAGGTATAAAACTTCAGAGAAATTAAACTAGAAACCATGGATATGGATGGCAAGATGAGGTACTGATCAGAAGTAAAAAAAAAAAAAAAAAAAAAAGAGGGATTCAAATTTAAATATCCTTCCTAGACATGAACCTCCTATATATAGCCAGAGTACCAGCACAAAGAATGAATTTGGAGTTTTCCTCTTTGGAGAAAAGCTAGTGGTACCTGAGAAGATACCCAAACATAATGATATATAGACACTGGTTATTCAATCACCCTATCATAAACCCTGAGCCAACAAGCATATCTCCAACACACACATATTGACCAATGTCCCAGAAGAGCTTCTTGTGGCACCACTTAAGTAGACAAGGATGACCAGATATGAGAAGCAGCTGCAACATAAAAGAGAAAACAACGACCAAAAAGATATAAACCAGGGAGCAGAACTGGAGAATATTAAATTCATGAAAGTAGAAGAGTATATTATAAAATGAAGAAAACATTCATAGAAAAATTTAAAGATCTTCAGTATTTGGAATATTACAGCAAATAAGCATAATATAAAAGGAGAGATGAAAGATACAGTTAATGAAACCTCCTAGAAAAATGAGCAAAAAAAAAGTCAATAGAAAATTATTTAATTTATTTTAGTTTGTTTTATTTATTTCTTTTGGCAGTAGTGGGGATTGAACCCAGGACACTCTACCACTGAGCTACAGCCCAGTCTTTTTTTGTATTTTTTTATATTTTAATTTTTTTTTAAATTTTTGGTAAGGGGATTGACTCCCAGAGCACTTTACCACTGAGCTACATCCATAAATGTTTTTAATTCTTTTTTTGTGAGACAGGTTCCCCTAAATTGCTGAGGCTGGCCTCAAATTTGCAGTCCTACTGCCTCAGCTTCCCAAGTAGCAGAGATTACAGTCATGCACCACCACGTTCAGCAAGAAAAATTTTTTAATGAGAGAATTAATCCAAGACCTCCAACCTCTGACTAAAATGGCTTCTGAAAAAGGACCTCATAGAAAGTCTAAGTACAAAAATAGTAAAGATAAAACAAAAGAAAATTTTGCTAGAACAAAAGGACATTATTCTCCACACCACAAGGATCCAATGACTATTTAACATATGGGTTTCTTTTAAAGACCTATTGTGAGGCAACCCATGGGGAGATAACAGAATCATCAAGGTAAAAAAAAAGTCTAAGCCACAAAGGAGAAAATTATGTTAAAACACTTCCCTTCTAAACTTTCATAAGAAACAGCTGGAAGATATGCTTAATCTGTATTAGGGAGTAAACCACACAAAACAAAACAAAGATCCAAGAAATAGGCAGGAGAGCAAACACAGGAAAAAGGTAAAGGGGATTTCAACAATAACAAAATAATAGTAATTTACATGGGATTTCAACAACATCAACAAAATAATAATAACTTTTACATGGAATCCAAAGCAAAAGTTTTAGACTGAGGTAGGAGGGCAAAGGCATGAAGATCTCTGAGAAGGGATTGGAATTGATGGGAAGTTGTGGCTGTTCTAAATGTTTAGAAAGAAGCATTGATTAGGAAAAAATTAAAAAAGAAACCTTAAAGTTTAAAATATATATATATATATAATTTAGATATTATAAATATATGTGTGTATGTATTATACAAATATACCTTCAAACTGAAGGTATATTTGTATAACACATTGTTTTCCCCTTCAATTTTATTATTCTCAGAGGTTTGGGTAGCTAATGAAGACTTTTCCCTTGTTGTAAATAGACAAATCATTAAATGTTATAAATAGTTTCATTGAATATGGTGTTACACATCTGCTGTCCCAGCAATTTGGAAGTTTGAGACAGAAACATTGCAAATTAGAGGCCAACCTTAGCAACTTAGCAAAACCCTATCTTAAAATTTAAAAAAATAAATAAATAAAAAGGGCTGGGTATCTAACACAGTGATAGAGCAGCACTGGATTCAATCCCCAGTACCACAATAACTTAAATTCTGCATACTATAGTTACGTAGCCACATCAATGTTCATAGCAGCATAATTCACAATAGCCAAACAGTGAAAAACCAATCTAGGTGCTTTTCAACAAATTAATGGATAAAGAAACTGTGGTGTATATACACAATGGAATATTACTCAGCATTAAAAGAGAATAAAATCATGGCATTTACAAGTAAATGGATAAAGTTGGAGAACATCACACTAAGCAAAGTAAGCCAATTCGAGAAAACCAAAGGCTGAATGTTCTTTCAGAGAAGTGGATATTAATCCATAATGGGGCTGGGTAAGGGGAAAGGCCTGTGGGAGAATGAAGGAACTTTGATTGGGCAAAGGGGAGGGAGTGAAGGGTAGGAATAGGGGCAGGAACGAAGGTGGAATTAGATGAACATCATTACTCTAGGTACATGTATGACTGCACATGCGGTGTAACTCTATATCGTGTACAACCAGAAAAATGAAAAGTTGTTCTCCATTTGTGTACAATGAATCAAAATGCATTCTGTATAACTAATTAGAATTTTTAAATTAAAATAAAAACAATAACAAAAGTCAATTTCCTCTACCCAAGCTTGTTATCACTTGGGTAAAGGAAAACAAAGCAATTAGACTTATCTATCTTTATTTAGCTCTACTAACTATATCACCCATCAATCTCTTCAAAAATCATTTCTCTCCTTTTTTCTTATAAATAAATATTGCTTCATTAAATAGGTTTTTCCCCCAGTATAATAAAAAAAAAAAAAGATATTTTAGAAAAAAAAAAAAACGCTGTGGGTCATTTTTAATTCCGTGAATTGTATCCTTAATACTTACTATGTTAATAGTATAAAATTTTTTTCTTTAATTATCAGAGAAATGGATTTATAATATCAGTAGTACTCCCTAAAATTAATAGTTACATCTGCAAGCAGATGTTTACATAATATCTTCTCAATTTCAGAGTAAAAACAACAGGTAGATTATGTAAATAAATATGGTAATTGCAGCCCAATGAGAATTGCAAATTTAAAGTTCAATCTTCATTTTAACAAGAAGTCACTTACAGAGATGGAAATCTGAGGATCAGTGATTCTTCAGAATAATGTTAGCCTTTAAAATCGAATTCATAAATACCAAGGGAGTGAATAGTCTTTGCCTTGTTTATTCCTCCAACATAAATAGACTTTCTCTTTTAAACTATATATCTTGCTCATTCTTGAGAAGAACACCAGCCCTCTCAAGAGAGGAGGAGGAAAATACCAATTCATAAATGATGTACCATTGTATTTGTTCTAATAAGCTTTCAAATATAGGAGAGCCTAGAATGATAGAGTCAGACTTTAATGTTGAAAATCATATTACATCGTCAATTGGATATACCTCCAATCTTTCTTTTGACAGCTAAATTCATGTGCTTCAGACACGAAAGTGAAAGAAGTCTTCTTTGAATCAATTGCACTATTGCTTCATTCTAAATGAGGCAGCAGCCAGCTTACGGTTCATTGAGGCATTCTATTCTGTGAAGATTAAAAGTTATTTAATTTATGATGAGGAAAATAAAAAGTCCAGCCTATTCAGACAAAAGCCCCAGAAGCTCTTCAGTAAAGAAAATTCCAGAGTTCTGTATTTCTCAAATAATAATTGCATGTGTTACTTTATTTCTCTTTAGCACGTTTAGTGAGCTAGTAAACTGATGTAAAATAGGAGCGCAGACACTGAACAATGAGAGGTGTGAATTTGTCTTCCAGACATATTCAAATTATGATAAGAAATCTTGATTTGCTTCTTTCAAAAGAAAAAGGATCTCTCATTTAAGAAAGTCATGGTTATAACCAGTGAAGCTTGCTAAAATGTATTAGAGAATAATAAAGTGAACTTTATTAAAAGGCACCCTTGGGAGCAATCCCATCATCCTCTACAGCTGAGAACAGCAGAATTGTTGCCTGGCCCTTTTAGTCTTCTTATACTTAGTTTTTTGTAGAATGTCTTTTTACAAAAAGGATTGGGTAAGTGTAATTGCAGTTGCCTTTTTAAATGATTTGTGACCATTAGGTGGTTCATGCAGGATGTTGGTGGATTTTATACTTCTTTGTTTTGTTCATCAATTATTTCACACTGATATTCCTCTCTCACTTGTGAGAATTATAAATTAATTATTGTTCATAATAATTATTCATCAGGTACCTACTATGCACTATGCATCCTGGTACTTTCACTAACACATGCTATTTTTTGTTCTCAGAAAGTTCCGGCAAGGTAGTCACTATTTTATACCCACTTTATGGGGAGGAAATCTGGACTCAGACTAGATTTTCCATTTCTCCTGCATCACTGAAAATATCCAGCAATGAACTGAGCAAATAGAAAGTGGTCAATACATGACTGGCTTATTATTATATCCTCTAGCTAATTTCACTTGCTTCCATTTCCACCAATGGAAACAGACTGGAGCCATAACAAAACTATTTAGTTCTTTCTCCCTGAAGGTCCACTAAAATGTATGCGCTGGAGGGTATAAAGAGAGCATGGCTAATGAAGGAATAGATGATTCTAGAAAATGATACTATGGTCTGTAATGAGTTTAACACCTGGCAGATAATGTAAATGGCACTGAAAATTAGCTCATTTTTGGCTTCCCTGTGCCCTGTGCAATGGAACAAAACTTGCATTGAAAATAAGCCCAATTTTTTTGTTTTTATTTTGTTCTGTTTTATTTTGTTTTTTCCTATACACACATGTTTTGAATCTGAGCTATGAATTGGTGCTGTGCACTTCCTAACTCCTCTCTTCTAGCTCCACCCAAATAGATAAGTTCTGTGGATTATAAGGGAAGGTTGATTTTCAATCCTACCTCTTGCACATGGGCAGTTTTGCCCTCCATCCTTAATTTGCAGTGTGGTTATATCATCCGAACATAAATTTATTTTATTCCTGGAACTTTTCACCTTTTGAAAATGGGAATGATCCATATGGCTAAAGAATGTCAGGAAGGGAAACATTTGGAAAGAATTACATGGATGCAGTCATTCCGGATCTTGATCATCTTAGCCAACAACAGCCAATTAAGAAAACAGGCACTGAGTGTTATATGCCAAAAGTTTAGAATTCCAGAGTGTTCATAACAGATAGGTGATTTAAAATTGTCATCATTGTAGAGTTCCAACGAGACTTGTGTTGTGATGGATGGAATGTAGAAGGATAGAAGTGAGGCTACACTTTATATGATCAATTATTTTAAAGTTTTCAAATAAAGCGTGAGATATTTCAAACCTTTCTGTGTCATAGTTATATTCTTAAACTTTAAAAAAGATTAAGTTCATGTAAATGCCTCTTAAGCTATAAATTACACTAACAAAAATAATATTTTCTATAAAACATACATTTTTGAGCTGGCCATGGTGGTACTTGCTTATAATCACAGCTACTCAGAGGCTGAGGCAGGAGGATTCTAAATTCAAGGCCAAACAGGGTAACTTAGTGAGACCCTGTCACAAAATAATAAGGGTGAAAAAATTAGTGGTAGAGTGTCCCTGAGTTCAATCCACAGTACTACAAATAATAATAATATTTTGAAGAGTTATAGGTGACAAACACCACTCATCTTAATTATTTTAAACAAACTCTCCATGTGTAGGAGATCAAAGTCAATGAAAAGATTTCACAAAGATTTATCTAAAGGGCCAATATAAGCTCATGCATACTCAGTATTGGTATTTGCCATGTAGCAAATGATTCATGGTGGGATGAGACCTAGATCAGAGGGCAGGTCTATTTAGGAATAATAGGAACATTAAGTGGATGACTTATTTGAAAGGCAACAAAATCACCCAAAATATGATGCAGTCTTGCCTATTATGATGTGATCAGACATGCACATTATATGACTTTTTCTTATTTTACTAGTAGAGATAAATCTTTAATAACCTTGGTAAGAGGGGAGTAACCTTTGTCAAATATTTTAGGCCAGTTCAAAAACACATAATGGGCATTAATTCTGTCTGAAGCAGAATCTTCAATTAAACAATTTTCTAGCCAACGTGATATTAAAGCCCGGCTCAGCCTGTCATCCACAATTTACTTACTCTTCATTAGTAAAAACACCCCATGCTACAGTTGAATAGAAAACTATTTAACTATAATTAAATGAGTATTTTTCAAAATGAATATGTACATCCAGCCGTCAATCACCATCATAAGATCACTCATGTCTTAGCCAACCTCCCTTGAAGAGTATACTTCCAAAATCATAGTCAAAGAATTGATTAAAGAACAGTAGGTATTTCTAGTCTCTTACTACACCTTAGTAGTTTAGATTCTAGAATACAAATAAGTACATTTTAATAGTAGAGGCCAGCAGAGGGAGGCTTCCAATTACAAAAGGACATACCCAGATGCAAGAGACAGACTGCCTAAAGTTTTCAGAGGATCAAAGTTTTGGATTTAGCTGTAGAGCAATGGAGGAAACACTAAAGAAACCAAGATCTGGAATAACACTGGCTTATTGGGGTGAAGTAGTCACTTCAAGATAATACAGTTTAAAGTACTAGGATAGCTCCAGTAGAATATGATATAAAATAAATATTTCAATAATAGTTCATGGTCCCAGGGTCCATAGTTACCTAATGTATTCTGAAAGGCACAGTGATTTGTGTTGATAAGCAAAATTTCCAGGGATATATAACATTTTATGATTTTTGTTTTCTTTTGTTTTGTTTTAAATATTTCTACTGTAACTGATTTCCTGCCAGAGCTCTGCTCACAAAATTCTTGAATATTTAATAAGCTCTTGCAATCTGAGAAGAATAGGGTCTGACATGCCCCTGAAAGTAACATGAAAAATCTAAGGAGGCACAGTACAGTGGTGCACCTGTAATTTTTTCTACTAAGGAAGTTGAGGCAGGAAGATGTCAAGTTCAAGGCCAGCTTCAGCAAGTTAGCAGAACCTTCAACAACTTAGCAAAACTCTGTCTCAAAATAAAAAAAAAATAAAAAGGAATGAGCATATAGCTCAGTGTTAGAGTGCCCTTGGGTTTAATCCCCATATCAAAAAAAAAAAAAAACCAAGAAAGAAATTTAAAAATCTAAAAACAAAACCAGACATGGTGGGACATACCTGTAACCCCAGCAACTTGGGAAGCTAAGGCAGGATCACAAGTTGGAGGTCTACCTGGGCTGTCTTGAAATAAAAAGGGCTGGGGATATAGCTCAGAGGTGGATGCCCCTGGGCTTACTTCCCGGTATTGGTAGGGGAAGGGGCAATATCTAAAGAGGGAGGTACACAAGAAGTGTCATAGACACATAGTGCATAACAGAGACACTTCCTTGATAGGGTGGGAGGATCAGGGCTCTAAACTCTTGGAAAGAGCCCATTAAGTGAAAGCAATTTTCTTAAGTCCTATAGGGAGAAAGATATATTAAGCAGATTTACAAATCATACATCTGGGTAAAAGTGGGCAGAAGCCCAGCAACCAGATTATGACCAAAGAGAAAATTGTTGACATTAGAAGATATGTCTAATTATATATAAAACATCAAGTAATATAAATTAGACATCATAAAGGATCTTAGTATTAGTATGGAAAATTCTATTTGTATACGCCTAACTCTGAGCTATAAATTCTCTGTCTCTATAGGCATATAATTAATTACAAAAGGACCAGGCATAAGTTTCAAAGATGGCAAAATATATTTATATAATAGAATAATTAATTTCATTTTTTTCCCATTATTATCAATATAGTCTTCCTTGAATGTTTTTTGCAAATCATTCTTTGATATGGACTGACTATTGGCTTGATAATTACTTGGCTTTCATTTATTTATTTTTGATATATTAATTTTTACATAACTATATTAGTGCCTCATAAATATCAAAATTCAAAAATGTATTTTTTCTGAAAAATCTTGTGGTAAATACTCCTATCTATTGTATATTTTGTTTCTGCCTTTACCTTATTATTTCCCTGGTCATTTGGAGAGAATGCATATCTTATTTTCTATATAATGTATCCTATGAAATTTTATGAATTAGGCGTTGTTAATCTTATAATATAAGGGGGGAAATTGAATTACAATAATTATAGTAATTTGATTAGAGATTCTAACTGGTATAGGGGCTTAAATTCATCCACCCACCCACCCCCCACACATATACATAGTGTACTGGTGATTGCAATCAATTATTGCATACCAGGATCCATGTGGGCAGGAACTAGACAGATGCTCATTGGGGGAGAACAATTCTAAAAATGATAGAAAGAAGAAAAGAAAAAATATGCCTTGTTCCTATTTTATTCATGATGGCATGAGCTGGAAACTAGTATGGAAAAGTGGATTTTAGAAATCTGAGGGAAAGAAAAAAGCAGGTTGGTAAAAGCTAATTTGTAAATCAGGCATTAAGAATTCTTGATGTGCTTCTCCAACAACAGCAATGTGGTTCAAAATGGTAGTTCAAAAATCCTATCCAAGTCCTAAAAGAGCTAAAATTAAACTGATGGAAGACCTAAGTCCTAAGTTTCCCTAGTTTCTCCTAAAGCTCTGATTTTTAAGCCTCAACCCTGAGTTTTAAGTATTGAATCTAAAGAAGCCTATGGTCCCATTTATCTCAAGGTGCCTGAAATAACAAAGGAGGTGTTTACCTGACATGAGCTTCCTTCTCTGCAAAAAATATTAAACATTAATGCTATTTATATAGATCTTGTATGAGTTGCTTAGTCTTTCCGTGTCTCAGTTTCCTAATGTACAAAATAATATGTAACTCACTAATTCACCGATTGCTTAAAAGCTACAACTTTCTGTCAATCCTACCCAGGACCAAAGTGGAATTGAAGATTCAAAAATGTAAGGGGCTGGGTTTGTGGCTCAGTGGTAGAGTGCTTGCTTAGCATATGTGAGGCACTGGGTTCTATTCTCAGCACCAAATATAAATAAATAAATTAAATAAAGGTCCATCAACATAAAAAAATTTTTTAAAGATTCAAAGATGTAGGGATATTGTCTGTCTTGCTTTTTACTACATCTCTAGAACCTAGAATAGTACTTTGTATGTAGTTATATGTAACACATTTCTGTTGATTATGTAAAATGCAGGAATGCATGAATCAAAAGTGCTTCATAACTAACAGATGCCTTTTAGATTAACTTTTCTACCTTTCTCCAAAATCTCTGCAAGTTTAAGACAGTATTAGCAAAAGGTATGCCCTCATGTAGAAAACAGGATAATCCTTACTGTTCAATGGATGGGTCATTTATTAGCAGAGCAATCTTTGCTGCTGCTGTGTGGATGGTAATGTACTATTCACCTACAATACTGGCATGTCCCTGTGACCTTTCTGTAGTGATTCTGCCCTGGTCAAAATCCACCAGGTTATTTCTCATGGTTTGGTTTTGGTGGTTCCATTCCTCTTATTGTTATAGAGAGCCTCTTCAGGTTCAGCTTTCTTTGCAATACACTCATCCTAATTTGCTCAATGTGATACTTTTGCTTAGCAAAGTTCAATTTTCTGGAATGAAGATTGCCAGTACATCTTATAGTCAGTCCTGCATAATAGCCATCTAAGGAAGAATTCATCAATTATGCTGAAATGTTTGTTTTTTAAATGTCAGGTGTCCAGATGGTGCCATGGCAATGGGGGTCATTAAAAATGCTTGGGCACACAGAGAGTCTTAATACAGAAATGTTCTCACTAGTGATACAGATCCATAGCAGAGGCAGATTTTTTAAAAAAAAATGAAATGTTAATAAGTTGACATTTCATAAAGTGAAGATAAAACAAGCATCTTGAGATAAACTATAATCAGACTGATTGTTTTGTTTTGTTTTGTTTTCCCCATTTCTATGTCTCTTCTCTCTGCTCCTACTTACCCATCTTTATCCAATGATTCTCCCCTATTGTACATTAAAGCAGTTTTGCAAAAGAGATTTTATGTTAATGAAGTAGATAATGGTGCTGTTGCTATTTGGAGATTGACTAATGAAAGACCTTTTTGGAGACTTGGATTGGTATCAGGATTAGTGTTCTTAAAGGACTGATGTTTTATATTCTCAAATCTGAAGTGATTCAGGACTTAGCCCCACATGCAGAGCCAATGATGGAATTTAAAACAATCAATGAAGATGTCTACACTTTCAACCTTACTTGACACATTTCTTGTACAAGCCATTATTACACCTCCCAAAGCTGCACACAGAGCCCCCATTTATCCATAAAAGCAGCATTTGGCCAGAGTATAAATTAGCCACCAGCACTCTGGCACATGAAAACCAATAGTCTCATCAGGAAATAAAATCCTCAGAAATATTTACTCTGCTTCTCAAATTTCTAGCCCGACTTTACCTAGGCTTTTTGATTATTGTTGGTAGGATTTATTTTTCAGTTGGCAACATGTTAGCCCTTTTTTCTCCACAAAGCTAAATCTATAAACTTTGGTCACGAAAATAGAAATCTATAACATTCTGAAAATTAAGAAGATTATTTTGATCATATTTTCTTGTTTCTCTAGACTCCACTAGACCTTGTTGAAAAGTAGGAATATTAATTACAAAGGACTGCCAAAATATTTCCAATCATGTTAGCATAATCAGTAGAGGAAATAAACTTTATTATTTATTATTTTATTCAACTTTTACTTATTATAAGGAAAGGTAGAAAAATAGCCTAAATTTTTACCTGGAAGAGTTGGTATGCCACTGACAGTTCATCCAAATGACATTAAACTTTTTCACATGTAAAGAAATGAGGAGGAGTGGGGCTGGAGCTTAAGTAGAGCACTTGCCTAGCATATATGAGGCACTGGTTTCAATTCTCAGCACCACATAAAAAAATAAAATAAAATAAAGGCATGCTGTCCATACACAACTACAAAGGAAAAAAAACTGAGTGCAAGAAACTAAGCATGCATTCTTTGAGGGTTTACTTTATACATAGTTTCAGTCAGGTTTGTTGAAGTTTAAGTTATATCCATAATGTCTACCCTTTTTAAAAGTATGTACTTCTAAGTATTGACAAACACATGGAAACCTGCAACCACCATCACCATTAAGATACACACTTGCATCACCCCCAACTGTGGTCTGAATATTTGGAGCTCCCAACATTCTTATGCTGAAGTCTCACCCACAAGGCAGTAGCATTAAGAGCATCCTTTGAGAGGTCATTGGGTCATGAGGGCTCTACCTGTTTGCCTAATGAAATGAATACCTTATTAAATAGGCTTTAAGGAACCTGCTTGACCCTCTTTCATGTGAGGACACAGCTAGAAGGTTCCATTTAGGCACCCAATCTGCTGACACCTTGATCTTAGATCTCCCAGAGCACTTGTGAGCAATAAATTTCTGTTGTTTACAAATAACTCAGTCTAAAACATTTTATTTTAGTAGCCCAAGGAGACTAAGACTCCCTCATTCTTCATAGTCAATGCCTCTTTCTACCTTTACCCCCTAGCAACAAATGCTTTGCCATACCTATGGTTTTTCTTTTTCCAGAATGATGTATACATGTAATCATACATTATGCAACCCTTTGACCTTGACTTCTTTTACTTAGCAAAATACATTTGAGAGACAGAAGGTATAGCTCAGTGGTAGAGCATTTGAGAGGGTCATGAGGACTCTATCCAGGTCAGGAGGCCCTGTCTGTGTTCAGTCCCCATTATCACACACAAAATAATTGAGATCCAATCATATATACATACACACACACACACACACACACACACACACACGTGCACGCGCGCACATATAAGTACTTGGTTTTGTTTTTATTTTTTTAATTATATTATTTCATGAGTGGATATTACAACACAATTCATTTCTCCATTTACCAGCTGGAAAACTTTTAGATACTTTTCATTTTGAAGACATTATGTATCAAACATGCCATAAGCATTTGAATGCAGGTTTTTGTAAGAATATGTTTTCTTTTATTATAGACACTTTTTCTAGGAGTATTAGAAGTGGCATATCTGGCTTACATGTTAAGTGTATGTTCAACTTTATAAGAATTTTCCAATCTCTTTTCCAAAGTTGCTAGGTTATTTCAAATTCCTATCGGCAATGTTTGACAGTCCTAGTTACATTTTCCCCCTTTTTTTTCCTAATTTTTTCTTTATTTTTAAAATTTAAAACATTGTGGTTGGTGTGTAGTGGTATCTGATTGTGATCCTTTATTAGCCAGTATAATATATTGACTCCATGCCTAGAAGTACACATTTAATAAAAGGAAGAAATTTTTCCCTTTTCAAAATTTCTCTGCACATCACAATGAATCAGTTTGCCCCTCAGCTCATGATACTGTACTTTCATATTTTACAACATTGTAAAATATAAGCTTGTCTCTATTATGTACCCTAAAGAGACTTTCTAGGAACCAGTATATATCACTGCAAAATCTGAAACTTCTGTGAATTACCTCTGCTCTGATCCTCTGGTGAGAGAGAAGAAGCCCCTGGCACCCTCTGTGTCAAAAGTATCTGATTTCAACTTTCTGTGTGAATGCTCTGAGCACTAAATGATATGGAAAAGTCTCTTGAATAACGCTTATCCAAGAGGGTGAGCAGAGAGTTGTTGAAACCCTAAGATTCTACAAGAGCCCCATACACTTTCATGTGTTAAAATGTAGAACGACTGGACCCACCATGGACATTTTCAAATATCCCATAAGAAGAGAAAGTAATGAAAATAAGGTCCCAACAACAAGTTTAAAAGGTATCAAAATATTGCCAGTATTTGTTCTTGATACCAGTTTAGAGGGTGAGGGAAACGTGATCCCTGCAAGGCACATTTCAGACATCACATCATTTTACTTATAAATATGCCAACATGTATCTCTAACAAATGAGAAAAAATAATATAATTTCATTACTGCAACCAATAAAATAACAATTAGTTGATGTTGTCTAATTCCCGGTACACATTCAAAATTCCCCTGTCTGAAATACTGCATTTGGTTGTTATGTCTCGTCTGTTAAATTTCCTCTCCTTTTTAAAAATCCCAATTACTTATAAAAAAAATCTGTAAATTTTCATCTTTCCCACTGCTTGAGATTCAGCTAATGGGAATACCTGGCAATGGGACAGAAGTAGAACAACCAAGTGTATTTTCAGTTGCATATATGATGCAATCCAGATTCTTTAGCATGATGTTCCTCACTTCAACACAGACCAGCACTCTCTTTCCAAATTTATCTCTCCGTATTACTCAACATGAATCCTTCACTCTTACTTACTCATGACTTTTGCCTTATTTCCTTCTGTATCTCAGTATCAAAGACCCATATTTGTCTTCAAGATCTACTCACTACCATGTCTATCCTGACCTCCTGCTCTGAACAGAACCCTTTCCTGCCCTTAAGCAAATAGAGTACCCGGGCTACCCTGTTTGCCTCAAATTCCCACATTTGATAGCCCATCTAAAGCTCTCTAGACATGTAATTACTCCATGCTCTCAAATTCCCTGTTCTGTTTCCCTCCCTTATTTGAATAATTGTCCTATTGATCTCAGTAACCCAGTAGATTAAAAAATCATTTGATTAAATAAACCAAAAAGAAGAAAGCTGTTTTCATCACCATCTTCTGCCTGCCAAGCACTATGCGAGGCATTATTGAAGGAACTATCTGCAGACATGGCAACTGACCTGAAAGAACTAACTAAATCTCATCACAGAGTGAGAAACTGATATTGCCATCCCTACTTGGTAAAATTTCAGCGAAGTTGCAAGGTAAAGCAAGTTATTTACAACAATAATTGAAGATGGTTGCTAGGAGTAGCCTGAGACAGAGGTGGGGAGCCATTTCTAGAGTAGAGATTCATTAAACTCCCTCCACATCTGGTCCTGTTCAGCAGAAATCCTATATTTACTTGAATGTATTACACAAATCCTACTTTGTAAATAAAACATTTCTAAATTCTTCCATGTTTTTCAATGCAGTTCTTCAGCATCTATTGCACATCAAATTTTAAAAATAAAATTAAATTTATAAAATGAAGTTTTTATTGTCGTCTGCTTGTATTGTGTCAGGCCTGCTGGTGATAATAAATAAACCACTTTCAGTTTGACTAAAACTCTTGTATACCTCTTTAGGTTCCCTCAGTGTGTGACAGACATAATAAGTACTTAATAAATATTTGATACATACAGAAAAATTTCAGTCTGAGAAACAGAATGAAATAAAGCATAGCAATAAAAGTAGTAGAATTTATTGAACAGAACTCAAATACTGTAGGCAATTTGAGATTATTTTTTCCAATTAAGCAGGAAAAATGAAATTATCATGGTTAATTTTTCTCCCTGAAATTTTTAAATTCTAATTTGTTATATATTACAGCAGAATGCATTATAATTCATATTATACATATAGAGACAAGTTTTCATATCTCTGGGTGTACACAAAGTAGAGTCACACCGTTCATGTCTTTATAAATGTACTAGGGTAATGATGTCCATCTCATTCCACAGTCTTTCTTACCCCCATGCTCCCTCCCTTTCCCTCCCTCCCCTTTGCTCTATCTAAAGTTTGTCTAATCCTCCCATGCCACCCACCCCCCACCAATGCATTATGAATCAGTCTCCTTATATCAGAGAAAACATTCGCCATTTGGTTTTTTGTCTCCCTGAAATTTTTAAGAAAACATCAATTTACATAAAGTATTGTATTCTATTAGTCACTGGATTATGTGGTCAGTACTGCTTGGATTAGGCACACACTGTAGACAAGTAAAAGCCATCAAGGAAGGAAGTTCAAATGGAGTAGCTTAAGTTTGGGCCACTATTAAAATGGAGTTGAGAGGCCATTGATAGTAAGATCTCACACAGCTGAACCTTTAAACTGGCTGCACACGGCATTCCTCAGATGTGAGCTGATTTTTGAAATATGTTAACTTCTGTGATCTTTTGTACCCATTCATGCTCAGTCACTGGGACCACACCTTGCCCCTTCCTTACAAGATGGTTTAGGTTTTGCCAACACCAGCTTTCTTGACTAAGAAGCAAAGTAATTCCAACCCTCTTTGTGGTTAAAAGCTACAACCACCATTTTATAAAATTTCATTGCACATTTTCAAGATGTCTTGAATCTGTGTTTTTCCAGATGGCAATTCCAGTCAGCTCCAAATAAATGTAATTTCTTTGTTCTTGATTAGGTTGAATTTATTCTAGGTTGACAAAAGTAATCAATTTTCAATAGAATGGTTAACGGGAAAAACAACACAAAGTGGGTAGAACACAAGACTCCGTCTTTACATTTTCACTTTGTGATAATAACAATAATTTGCTGTATATTTCTTTATGAACAAACTCTTGTATTAGACTCTTAAATTGCCAAAACAACACTGTGATATTATTATTAAATATTATTTTAATAAATATGTTAAATAATTAATAATAAAAATAACAGCATTTTTAAATATAAAATAGAGATGATGATGATGATGATGATGATGATGATGATTAAATTCATTGTAAAGATGAGGAAATGGAAACAGGAAAAAGTTGCAGCCTCCCTAAGCAACAGTGTGTAACAGTGTAAGCAGTAGATGATTCCAACCCTAGCAGCCAGGTTCAGCAGAGCAAGCATGTGGCTCCTGCTGCATACCCACAAAACTGGGTAAGCCCCTTTGTGTACGTTCATGTAAGGCATAAACCATAATTATTCTTCCTCTGATTGAT
This sequence comes from Ictidomys tridecemlineatus, assembly GCF_052094955.1. Lineage (NCBI taxonomy): Eukaryota > Metazoa > Chordata > Mammalia > Rodentia > Sciuridae > Ictidomys > Ictidomys tridecemlineatus. Next base: position 151,799,101 of record NC_135480.1, on the reverse strand, counting down.
AACTGAGGCAAATTTCCTCAGATTGGTTGGTCAGTTATAGCTATCTTTGGTAGCCAGTCAATAACTTCCAAAAAATTTAGAAAGAAAGAATTTTTTATACTGTCCTCTTTGAACTTACAGAGTATGTTATAGAAAAAGCAAATTGCAGACCACAACTAGTCTTACCAATAAAAGCCTATAGGAGTACAGACTTGAAAATAGCCATGTAACCCATGAACTTGATAAAGTCCCAAGTTTCTGTCCTTTTAGACCATCTAACTTTAAATTTGCTTTCAAGTTTTATTTGAAACATGGCAGAATGTAGTGAACTTTCTAGTCAGAAATAAGTAACAAAATTCTCCAATAAGCATTAAAACAAAAAAATCATAAAACCAAGGCAACATTCTGCAAGGGTAAGATTTTGCGCTCACAAGTTCAAGGCTCTGAGGGGTCATGTATTATGTGGAGCAATCCAGACATCTTGAACTCCATCCATGTCAGCATACACATGAAAATTATATTCATATCCATGATGCTAAATGACCAACGCTCTGGTGTTAATCAGTGATAAAAAGAGAATTGACCAAGATCTTATAGTAGAAGCCCCCATAGTGTAAGGGCTTCCAGAGTAACCAACTTGCTGACAAGACTCCTAATGAGGGTCTTCATATGTTAACTAACCTCCCACCTAGTGCTACAGCCTTCTTTCCAGGAGGCAAATTAACTCTTAACAGATGTATACCACACTCTTTATTTCAATACTGTAATGACAATTTTAAAGAAATAAGAATATAGAGAAACCAGAGTGGCCAAATCTCTTCTTAGAAAGAAGGGTGTTTTGTCAATTTTCTTTGTCATGATCACAATTTTGATATGTTGACACCTGACATTTCAGAGTATTATACCACCATTCTGGGTTAAGGAGATATTTCCACCAGCATACTTGTATATGACAGTGGTATCATCTGATACCCTATTCCTTGTTTGAGCCTTGAAACACAGGACTATTCATTAAAGGTAGAATGTAGGACAATTTGAACTATAAATATATCACCCACCTCTTCTCTCTCAAATCCTTTCCAAAACATTCTTTCTGGCTTTATCCTACCATTCTGAAGTCCACAACCCTAGATTATTGTTGAACATATCTTTTATAAAAGTAACCTTAAGATTTAGTGTTGAGTCCTAGCTAATTACTAATTTCTTTAGAAGTATTCTAACAAATTGGGAGAGGTATTCAATTATGTCTCTGAATTAAGACATACAGGCAGATTTCCAAAATCTTTATTATGAACCAGCAAATACATAATTAGCTATTTAAAAATACTGTTGATCTGATGGACAGGGCAAAATTACTTCTAATTAAAGTTATCCTAGCAAGCATATTGCACAGAACTAATGAGTTCTGAAAAGCCTTTGATTAGAAGGAAAAAAGAAAGAAAATAGTCTTACCTATTCATTTTGTGGAGTAATCTAAATCTAAACCCCCATTCACCTGTACTTTTCATCTTACTACTACATATGTACACTACAAGTGTGTAGTCATATTAGTTCTTCACACAGAGCTGAGAGTAAAAAAGTGCTCAATAAACATGAATAGGTTAAAATGAAGGGGAAATATACAGTTCAGAGTATTATTTTATTCAAATATTTACTGAGCACCTACTATATGCCAGGAACTATTGTGTGCACTGTTGCTATGTTCCTCCTCTCTGTGAATTACATTTTAGGGGTAAGCAGAAGCAAACATATTCTGACCTTTTCTCTCAGACGGATAATATGTTACATGTCTGACTGATGTGGAATTATTTAACTTCAGTCATTTCTAAGTTGTGCCCTTGCTTCTCTGTATGGTTTCACTTTCCTACCTCAATAGATCTTTAAAACCACAAGCCAACTAAATTTCACTAAGTGTTGTCCATTTAATGTGTTCTCTTCATAAATATAGAAGTGCTTAAAGACATGCTCTTGAAGACTTTCCACCAAGTTTGCTTAGCAAATACCTTCTTCATAAATAATAGAAAATAACAAGTCCAAATTTGTCCACATTATCCCAAATTCTGAATAAATGAGGTCTAAACTAGTATGATTTTATTGTAATTCATTTCCAAATAAGTTGCTTTTCATTTTAGCTGTTATATAAGAAATTGACTGAGTAAATACTGCAATTTAAAACATGAAAATGAATTCATAATGGCAATTTGATTTCATTTTAAGAATAAATAGTGCTTTTTAAATTTTTTCCTTAATGTTGTTCCTTTCAGGGTTCCATGGTTTCTGGCATTATGCCTCTTAATTCTCTTGAATACTTCAACTGTCTTTTGAGCATAAAACAAAGACATATTATAGGTGAGAGTCATTTCTAATTTTTTTAAGAGTAAGCTTTCTTTGGTCATTTTAAAAATTGATCATGCCTTCTGCAATTCTTTAGAATAAGTATGATTTAGCCACGTAATTTTACAGATGAGGAAACTTAAATATGAGTAGTTGAAATCCAGAGTCTGATTCATAAAAGCAACTACAATTAATTATGAAATTAATTAGAACATCATTTTAAAACCTTGCATAAATATTTTTGTACTAATGAAGAAACTGAATCCAGCTTTTCTCATTTCAGTCTGAATGCAGTAGTTTCCATTAATTCTTGCCAGTTTTGTTCTGAATTGATACCCTTAAGAACTGACTTCACTTCTTGGAATAACTCTATTTAGAAAAAAAAAAAAAAAGCTGGTGTCTTTTTGTCTTCAAGAGAAAGTCACATTAAATTTTCAATTAGGGCCATAAAAATAAACAAATGAAAACAAACTGTACAATGATAGAGACACAAAGAACAAAATTTAATTCTTCCCATAGAACAATGTTTTGGGGGAGAGCCTAAAACACAATTTTTGTAATGTTAATGAAAATAGGTGGATTACACTATTAAGTCATTTCTACATAAACCAATAAAAGAGATTTATTTTTGGAAATAAAATCATCACGAAAAGAATTGCTACCACCTGTTTTTGTCACCACTAGCATAAAATCACAGTTCATACCTACAAATATAGTCAATAAATTAAGCATTTTATTATTTGACCCCAAGTAGTGAACACTAATCAGAGATAGCATACATGGTTTTAATTTATAAAAGCTAAGATTTCTTAAGCGTCTTTCCAAAGAAAACTACCTCTAAGAAATGTTTAGTTACTTTGTTGATATATTGAATAAACGAGATCTAAAATAGTATGGTTTTATTGTAGTTAAACATATTAATTGGCTTCAATAATTTTTTTAACATCCTAACTATTCATAACCAGTGGTAAGTTAGTTGCATTATTTAAATATTAAATTATCTGCAGTCTGGTTCAGATTCCTTTACCAACTACCAACAGCTTCCTTTATTTTCATCTAGGACAAGGACATGGATTGTACTATTATCAGAGTCCTAGGCCAGAGACCCATCTCTGAAGATTCAAACAAATCAGATCTGGCCACTTGCCCCAAAAACCAAATGGAAAAAGTAATGGTGAAGGGCAGGAAAGGTTCACTTTAATCAGCATGGCCATCCAGGAAGACAAAAGGACCAACTTCTCCAGTCCTGTCTTCAGGGATACTGACATGAGCTCCCATATCACATAGACAAGGAGGACCAAAAGTATGCAGTCAAGCTGTCTTGGTTATACTGTGGTCATTGTCTGGACAGGCAGAGCCCTGTGGGCAGTGATGAGGGAGTTACTGTTGCCTGAGGGGTAGTTTTGAGTCATTACAAGATGCTTATGACCAGACCTGTTCTTTCTAAAATCCAATGTGACTCAGAGCAAAGGAGACAGAGCAAAATAGAGGCTAAGATGCCAAGTTTTTTTATATTTGTAGGCCCAAGTGAAGACTCAGTGTTTTCAGTGAAAGCTAAATCCTGGTTAAAGAATCTTTGATTGTTAATGATATTAACTACAGCTACAGCTCTCCTATTTTGGATGTCATATGCCTGCACTACTCTTAAGAAGCATCTACAATTCTTACCTTTCTCAGATTATGATTCAACCACCAGAATCTTCAGCTTCCTGTCTTCTCAAACACACTTTACAAGGTTCATTTTGTCTTATGGTTTCAATGATTATCTCCAGTTGAGAATTTCCAAAGGACACCTTTAATCCCTTCACCTCCAATGTCACTCCTTGCTTTTAGACATTCCAGTCAAGTATTAATCATAGCCCTTTAAATTTTATCTTCCTCTCAACTTTAATCTTTTAAGCAATATAAACTCTACCCCCCCACACACACACCTTTTATTTCTTTCCTTTTGTATTTCTGGGGATAGAATCCAGGGCCTCATTCCCAGCTGGAAAGAGATTTTTAAAAACTGTCTCTGAGAAACTATTCATGATAAAGATGAAGCTTAGAATTCAAATACAAAGGCTGATCAAGGGGAAGCACAGGAAGGAACTCATAGTCACTCAAGCCTATGGAGTTCCTAAGTTCCTTTCTTTTCTTCTTTCTCTTTGTCTTTCTTAAACTATGATTTGAATTTTTCTAAGTTGTTGTTGTGTTTGATCAAGACAGAGGCCTTTGGGCGAGTATGTTGGCACATGCCTAGAATCCCAGTGACTTGGGAGGCTAAGGCAGGAGAATTGAAAGCTTAAGGCCAGCCTCGGCAACTTAGGGAGAACCTGTTTCAAAATTAAAAAAAACTAAAATGCACTGGAGATATCGCTCAGTGGTAGAGCACTCTGAATGAAATCCCTAGTAGTGCAAAATCATAACAACAGTAATTAATAAAAATGACCAAAATATATTACTCAGAATCAGATCACCCAGTGTGTCTTTCTGCTCAAGTACCAATATTCAGAAGTTGGGAGGAGGGAATCGGGTTTTCTTCTTGAAACGACAGAGCAGTTTTTGTTTGTTTTGCTTTGTTTTATAGCAGAGCTGGATCTTAGGGCTCAGGAGTGTGAAGGTCTTTTATGGGGAGAAAAGGAGGCAATGAGCAGGAACCCTACTTGCTGGGCCAGCCTTCCTCATCAGGGACGTGTTTCCTTTCTTCTTCTCTGACCAGAACATCTGCGATGGACTTTGGGCTTCCGTGGCTAGTTAACCACAATCATCAGAAGGGGCCTCTCTTCAGCAAAAAGGATTAGGAAGGGGAAAGGGAGAAGGTCAAAGGACAGTTTCAAAGGCATCCTTGTTATAATATAAAGGAATATTATAAATACATATATTTTAAAATTAACAGGTAGATATTTATGACAAAACATTGAATGAATAATGAAGATACTGAACTGTTTATTGATTCTGTACAAAATAAGAAAAAAGTATATAACATATATACTGTGTATGTATGTGTGTGTGTGTCTGTCTGTTTGTCTGTCTGTCGGTGTTTGCCCCCTACACCACCACAGTGTTGAGAATCGAACCCAGGGCCTTACCTATGCTAGGAAAGTGCTCTACCACTGAGCTATATCCCCAGCCTATTTCTAGCTCTCTACATCTTTAAACCTAGGGAAAAAAATTAAACAAAACTAAATAGCTGTTATCTCGTTATTTGGATTATAGGTAATCACATTTCTTCTCTCTACAGTTTTGATTCTTCTGCAGTGATTCTACATCACTTTCATAAGTAAAAGATAATATCCATTTAAAATGACACCAAGGTATGGATCTTTTTTTTTTTTATGAAACCAAGGTAGTGTGAATATGGATCAGCAAAAACAAAAATGTTTGGGCCTCTTTGAAAGAATTCACACAAAGTTGAAGGACAGACATCTGTAGCGAAACGAAAAGCAGCACAGCACAGAACCTAAGCTATAAATCCCGTTTAATTGCAGAGCTCATTTTAAAAGTGGACACTGCTGCACTCTAGTCCTTACACAACTGAATCGTGAAGATCCTCCCAAGCCTTTAGTAACTGTGTTAGTCAGCTTTTCGTCACTGTGACCAAAATACCTGACAAGAACAACTTTAGCGGAGGAAAGGTTTATTTTATCTCATGGTTTCAGAGGTTTCAGTCCATGGTCAGCTGCCTCCAATGTTATGGGCCTGATATGAGGCAGAATATCCTGGAGGAAGGATGTGGTATAGGAAAGCTGCTCACTTCATGGCATCTGGGAAGCAGGGGAGGAGTGAGGGACAAGATATGGTCCCTAAGGATATGTCTGAAATGACCGTTTTTCTCCAAGAATGCCACACCTGCCTACATTTTCACCAACTCCCAGTTGCCCGTTCAAATTATTAATCCACCAACTGGATCAATCCACTGAAGGGTTTAGAGTCCTCATGATCCAATCATTTCCTAAAAGCCTCACCTCCGAACATTGCTGTGTTAGAGACAACATGTGAACTTTAGTGGACATTCCAGGTCTAAACCATGACACTAAAATACCCCCAAAAAAGTTTGTTCTCTGTTTGGATAAAAAGTCATTATAGCTAATATTCAATGGAAATACAAGAGCAAAAGAAATAATGGAAAGAATGGAACAAAAATGAACCTTTGGCTAATGGAAGAGAGGAAAAGATTTTGTGTACCAGGTATTTTCATGAGGTTTTCTTTCATTAGATGTACATGAACATAATGATCTAACCAATATTTTACTTAAAATAGACATTCAATAATTTTATTATCCTCACGGTATAGGTATGCATTGCTGAAAAACAGGAACTTTAATCAAAGCATGTAATCTTTAATAGCTATTTTCAAATGACATTTTTCAACACCATAGTTAAGAATATGGGCTCTGAAAGCAGACAGCAGGAAGCAAATTCCAGCTTCCCGAGGTAACACCTGTATAATCTTGAGCAAATTGCTCAACCATACTGTATTTAAGATTGTTAGAATATTTAATTATTTAAATAAGCCAAGTGCTTAGAACAGAGCAGGACCCACACGACTGTTACCTATGACTGCTGTTTGCTATTATAACCTGTAATAACCAGTCTATGTTGGCCACAGGTACTAAATAATTTGTTAAGCATTATGTATCAGAATCTGTTTCACCATAGGATATGAGAGGTGAATTTTTTAAAAATATTGAATAAAACATCCAATCATCTAGTTCTTCCACAAAATAGGATTTATCAGCGACAATTTGAATATGTATACATATGCATAGTAGGTTCTTAGTATGTAAAGTAGCTGTTCTTTTAATAACTTTTAAAAGTCTAAATAAAATACATCCCAAACCTCACCTTTTTAAAGTAAATATGCCCATGTTTATCATTTGCATTTCTGATTACATGATGATAAAAAATTTCTCCATTGAGGGTGTTTTTTTTTTTTAAATTTTACCTATTCAGCCTAAAGGAAATGTTAGAATTAAATGAGTCAAGAGTAAATCTTTATCCAATTTGACTTCATCATTTCCAAAGCCTAAATAAAATAAAAGTCCCCGAATAAATAATGTTGAAAACACAAAACTATCAAGTGACTGGCTTAGATAGGCCCCAGGAGAAAAAAGAATCCACGATAAAAGAATTAATGAAATTTTATGTAATATATGATCCCTGCATCCAAGCTTTTCTAAAATGAATGATTTTCAGATACACATTCTTATCATAGATAAATTCCCCAAGTGACACCATAAATACAGGGCCACTAAAGAAAGGACTAAGGCCAGGGAGAAGGAAAACAGTTCAACTCAAGGCTGCAGATAACTTCTTCGACAGGAGTGAGAGGTTAACTTGCCAGCTGACTGGATTTATTTCAGGAATTAGCCTAATGTGCCTGGGAAGTCAGAGGAAAGATGGATTTCACTACTGCTTGCTTGCTTGTGCTTCCAGAAGTCTTCTCGTCCCAAGGAATTTATTGTATGTTTCAGAACAGCTCATAATTTAGATTTCAATTTCCATCAGTGTGGTGCTTTATCACTTTGCATTAAACTTCAAATAACCTAAATGATTTTTTTTAGGTTGATACATTTGGAAAGGAAGCAGAGCCATCAAAATTGGAAGTTCTCCTTATTAAATATTTGTTGTATTTATATCGTTTTTCGGAAATTATTCATGCCATTTATCTTTCCTTTTATAATACATTTTTATGAACCAGGTCTCATTAAATACTGCTAAGTACTGTTTAAAATCTTTAAAATTCTTGGTGTGAGATTGGTGAGTTAATAATTGCACCTTAATAAAATGATTACATTTTTGTTGCACTGTTTTGATTCTATGCGAATGTATGCAAAACAGATTTTTTTAAACACATAATTTTTTTTATTGTGTTACTGGGGATTGAACCCAGGGTCTTGTACATGCAAGGCAGGCACTCTATCAACTGAGTTATATCCCCATCCCAACACATACTTCTTAACTTATGTTCTATATTAATTAGAAGACACATATTGATTTTACGTTATAGATGTGGAACATTATTTTAAAGCATACTTAGAATAAAAAAGGCTCATTTGGAATTTTAAAATATTGGCCTTTGGATCTGAGTTTGAGAATCAGCTATACCATTTACTAATATTGTGAGTTAATTTCTGTGAATCTTTCTTTTTCACATATAGATAAACAATGATAATACCTAGTTTTTACAGTTATGATAAAGATGTGATAAATTGTATAAAATAAATGATACATTTTCTAAACACAAAAGAGTCAGTGAAAGAGACAGATGTATGAAACAATAACAACTTGAGTTGTGACTCTTGATATTACTTCAGGAAAATTGAATAATTCTCTATAAGGTAAGAGTGAAAAATGATAAACTGAGAAAATTTTCCACTGGCATCAGATTTTTTTCTACTTATTTGAATCATCTGTTATAATTCCTACTGAAACATTTTATTTTTACCAGTTCTTCTTAAAGTAAAAATAACTCAATGAAATTTTTATGATATAAAGAAAGCTTATTTCATTCATAGCCAGGTAGGTTATTTTTGGCCATTTTAGTTATTACTAATCACAATATTACTAGTATGATGGAAAGTCACCAAAATATTAAATAGCCCATGATGGAAACAGACTAGAGAAAAGAAAGTGATTTATTAAAAAAGGAAAATCATACCACATCGAATAGACTTTTTCCACAGTACATTACAGTACAAAAGAACATAGTGCAATTCGACTCATGTAAGTGAGGTTAATTGATGCTCCACTTACACAGTCTGAAACACCAGCCCTGGAGTGTATTCCTTCTCTGGGACTCCACATTCTCTTCTGGAAGCCACATGCAAGCCAAAAATATTTTTTCTAGCAGGTGACTTGCATGTGAATATTCACAAAAAGGTGCTCTTGAACATGAGTAGTTCTAAATATTATGACAATTCTGAGAATGTAAGTAATATTTGCCTATATATATAGTCTAAAGATATGGTAATTTCTGAATATGAATTAACAATCTCTAGGGAAAAAAATAGTGAACTTGCTGATAGGAATGAATTGGATGAGTAAAACAGAAGTCATTTTAGAAACAATTTCTCCCAGGAGCAGACTTCTTTGTTGCACAACAGTAGCACTCCCGACTCCAGAAACATTTTATTCCAGAAGCTATAAAATAAATTGATGATGATTCCACACTTTGAGGGGTTTTGTTGTTGTTTAATATTTTGCTTTTGTTTTCTGTTCTTTCCCTTTATATGGAATTTCATTCTCTTAAAAATAAAAAGCAAGAATCTTGTATAAATGTCATTTTTGAAAAACCATGGTATTGACGTGGGAGAATCCATTTACAATTATTTATAAACTGCTGGAGAAGAATTTGCTCAAGATGAAAGGTCAGTTTTGTAAGAACGCAGAAAGGCCTCGCTTATGAGGTTGATAGAGGGAAACGAAGAAGATTCAAAATTTTACATTTTTAGCACTCAAAACAGCTAATGTACAAATGGGCTGGAAAATGCCTGTAATCCCAGCACCTTGGGAGGCTGAGACAGGAGGATGCTCCTGGAGTTCAAAGCCAGGCCTATCAACTTCACAAAGTGCTAAGCAACTCAGTAAGACCCTGTCTCTAATGAAATACAAAATTGGGCTGGGGATGTGGCTCGGTGGTTGAGTGCCCCTGAGTTCAATCCCTGGTATCCCCCAACACCAAAACAAACAAACACAAAAAACCAGCTAATGCTTGCCATTGGGAGGCAACCCAGGACACAATGGAAGCAATGTTTATATCATTTCTATAAGGAGTCCTTGAGATATATGCATTTAAATTAAACACCATTCAAAACTAAATCTATCAGATCATATGTGTAATTTGATAAATTCATAGGAATTTTTCTCCTTTTAACCCCTCATGCCTTTTACAATGTGAAATTATTAAATTTAGTTTTGTATTGATTTCATTACAAAATACCTTAGTCTTCACTGTCATTCACTTGTTGACCTGATTTCTTCTTTGCTATCCCTGTTGAATTACCAAGTTTCTTACTCAGACTTTAACTTTCTCTTATATTAAGACTTCTTTGGGTAGCCTGGTACAGAGGTGCATACTCATAATCTCAACTACTTCAAAGCTGAGGCTGGAGGATTACAAGTTCAAGGCGAGTCTGTGCATTTTAGCAAGACCCTCACCAATTTAGTTAGACCCTGTCTCAAAATTTAAAAAAACAAATAAAAAGGGCTGGAGGAGGCCAGGTAATCCCAGTAGCTCAGGAGGCTAAGGCAGGAGGATGGCAAGTTCATAGCCAGCCTCAGCAATTTAGTGAGGCCTAGAGCAACTCAGCAAGATCCTGTCTCAAAATGAAATTTTTAAAAAGGGCTGGTGATGTGGCTTAGCGGTTAAGTGCCCCTTAACCCAATACTGGAAAAAAAAATGGCTAGCAATGTATTTCAGTGGCACAACATTTTAGGGTTCAATCTCCAATATTGGAAAAACATTATTTATATTAAGATTCTTCCAAAGTCATCTATCTTTTGCTCTGGTAAGATTAGATAATCCCAATCAATGTAAGACTATGGAATATCATTATTTGTCAGTTTGGTTTATTTGTTCTTGCCAAAGGATTCTATTTTTCAAATTTATATACGGTTAGAAAGCCAAACAATTACATTAGGTATAGTCATATACATTATCTCATTTAGTCTTATAAAGAAAAGAAAAAAATTGAAGTTCAGAAATGTAACAGTGTGTACCCAGTTTTATCTCCCTTGTTGGCCCATACCTTTTTTTTCCTAAATTAGTTATTTATTTCATTTCTAGAAAAAAAATAAGCACTAGGTTGCCACAGATAGAATGTAAACATTTGATTCTCCTAAATGATTCCTACTCAAAAATAATTCAAACTAAAGAAGTGAGCCATATGGCAGCATATGTTTGGAATGATTCTGAGCACACTAACCTGCCTTTAGTATTTAAGGTGTCCCCTAAAATTAAAAACTTTTCTTTAAAAAATTATAATCCCACTAACAAGAAGTAGTGAGATCAATAGTGTTAGCTTCTTTTTTTATCTCCAGTGCTGAGTTGCTTGTCAAATATCCAGCATGGAGAAGCAAGCTCACTGAAGAGCAAAATGTGTTTTTTTTAAAGAGAGAGAGAATTTTTTAATATTTATTTTTCAGTTTTTTATCTTTATTTTATTTTTATGTAGTGCTGAGGATCGAACCCAGCGCCCCGCGCATGCCAGGCAAGCGTGTTACCGCTTGAGCCACATCCCCAGCCCCAAGAAAAATGCATTTTATAAACCTGTTTAGGGGACTGCTTACCCAAATAGTAGATTAGTATCCTGAAGTCACCAAGCTTTTGAAAATAGGATTTTGAAAAGGATAGGAAATTTCATTAACGAGTTGCCTGAGATAAGTAATTCAGCATGCTGCTCACAGATCATGGGGGCCTTTCAGGCTTAACTCCTTGGAGGCCCAGCCTCATAACACTAAGGTTAATGTCTCTGTCAGTTTGATACCCATTATCACTATACAAATCTATACAATGGAATTTTGGCCTGCAAAAACTCATGTGTTATCAGTTCATGGTCTCTGTTATTTCCTGTTTGGAACCGCCCTTTGCCCTGCATGATTCATAAATCTACACCATGATTCCCTAAAGACTGCCTTTGAGAAATAGCTATATGCCCAGAAATCATCCTTGGAAGGTTTAACCTCTATTACTCTAGGTAGGGACTTGGGGCTACATATTTAAGATCATGTTGTTCATTCTTTTCTTAATGGAATGCCAGAATCATTTTCTCTAATGGAAAAATTCCCTTTGTTTAGAAAAACATGACTCTCAATTTGTCCATGGAGAATTTCCTGGGGTAATTTTAATATCCTTGAGAATGCTGATAAAATTTCTAGAAACCTAGTATTACTTTCCAATAGATTTTTATATCTGTTAGACTTATTCTCCAGTTGAGGAATACTTCAGAGGACCTCTGAATATTTCAGAATAATTTCATTAACTATAAAGGCCTTCAAAAGTCATCTAGATCTAATTTTGGGGGAAAAAATTGAATTTGAAAGACTTCAGGCTTGTCTAGTGTGTGCCTGTACATAAGTGACTGAACTGCTTTTAACCTTTAAAAAGTGATAAACAAGAAATGAATGACAAGTCTGGGTTTGTTGCCAAAGTTTAGATTTTCAACTTCACAGGAATCTATAATCTAAAGTCACCACAACTATAAGCATAAGAAAAAGAAAAAAGGTGTCAGCCTCAGTGGATTCAAATGAATGTCATTCACAGTTAACTCTAAATAACTATATGTGTATTGCCTTGCAAAGTGGTGGATATTTCTGGAATCTGTAGCAGTAAATTGGGAAGACATAGTAGCTTTCTCAAAAACCAGATTTTTTTTCATTTTCTGAGCCTCATTTGGTAGATTTCATGCAGCAAGTACTCTTTTCCTATTGCTTCTTGTGTCCCTTACACCAGAGCAGGACTTTATTCTTTTAATGCAAATTCTAAAGCTGGTATACATGGTATCAAAGGAGCAAAAAGGAAGTAATAAATGTGAACAATATATATGGTCAATCCAGATAATCCAATGAAGGGGAACGGCTGTTCCCCAATTGATGGCAACAGGTGCCATCCTGAGATAGCCCTCAGATCTTGGGAAACTGACAGACTTAAAGAGGTATAACCAGAAGTTGGTGGAGTAATAGAACCCTAATAGAATTCTTTAAAGGCAATTTCCCTAATCTGAATCATGGTACATATCCTTCCCAGCAATATCTTTCAACTATGAAAATGACTTTTTTCTCCCTAGGAGTAGCCAACGAAGAGTGGTATGCCTGTAAATGAAAGCAGAAAGAAACTTAAATTTCATCTAATAGTTTGTTAAACATCTCGAAAACACTGACGCAACCAACCAGTTAACTCGATTAAGAATGGGATTCTTAGTGGAATGTTGCTACTGTTTTATCTAAGGTACATATTCATTTCTCATGATAGCTGCTATTAATAGATATTATTTCATTAAAGGCTCACAGGAATACACAGAAAAAAAAAAAAGAAGTCCCCTTGATTATCAAGCATCAAGAGGAAGTTGACAGCTTGTCTGGTCTCAGCTTCTTTACTCATAAGATGGAAATGTGTGGTCTCCTTGAAGGTTTTTGTTGTTTGTTTGTTTTTTGTTTGTTTGGTTTGGTTTGGTTGGTTTTGGTACTGGGGGTTGAACTCAAGGGCACTTGACCAGTGAGCCACACCCCCAGCCCCACAATTTTGTATTTTTTATTTAGAGACAGGATCTCATTGAGTTGCTTTGCTGGCTTTGAACTGGCAATTTTCCTGTCTCAGCCTCTTGAATCACTGGGACTACAGGCATGCACCATGGCACTGTGCTAATTTTGCCACTTGTTCATGTACTATTCATATCTAATATAGTTATTAATGAGTTATTTAGGAAATGTTATCTAGCAGTAAGCTTCTGCTAATTTAATACCCATTCTATATGCATTTATTGAGCAACAGATACTGTATTTTTCTACTGAGAGAGACAGGCAAGTCAAGAATGCATGCAATTTGTATAGTAAACGCTGTTGTCAAAATATAGATCATGTCACTTGGTTATTGGGTGAGATGATGCCATCAGAACTGTCCCAGGGGTTGGATTGTTTCTTGGTAAGCCATTGAAATAACTCCCAATCTAGCCAGCAAAGAATTTTATGCTGTATTATATAATTTTAATTTTATAAGAGTATTTGAATTTTTATTCAAATATGTGGTGAGATTGTATAGATTGACTCGAATCTCTAGTAGGATAAAATGAAGAATTAACTTTTATGAGCTAGTATTGAGCCTGCATGGAATAATATGCAAACCTTAGTTTCATCATTTGCAAACTGTGTGACTCTGGAACTGGTTTACTTATCTAGCCTTGGTTTTCTTATTTATAAAATGGGAATAATAATAGCATCTACTTTTCAAATTTCTTATTAAAATTAAATAAATACATAAAATTAATTTCATGTAGAAAGTGCTTAATAAATGGTTTTATTAACATTATTTTTCAATTTCAATGTCTGTCATCTCATTAGATTAGTTTAGATTATTGCTTCATGCAGATTGGACAAAGAAGAAAACCTTGCAACTGTTTGATGCTAGAATATAAACATGAAATTACAGACCATATTCACTGAACTTTTGTTATATATGTGACCTAGTCCTAAATACTTACATATATCAGCTCACTTAATGTTTATAATAACTCTGTAATGCAGGCATTATTGTTCTTTTCATCTCACAGATAAAGAAAATGAGATAGAAAGAAACCAAGTAATTATAGGAGACAGACTGAGGACTTAAGCCATCTGGCTCAAAAGCCAGTGAGCTTAACCACTGTCCTATACTGAATTTTAGGCAAATAGAGAAAGATGTCTTTTAAATTTCTCATTTTTCTCAATTATGGATTATTTATCTTTATTGATATCATGGCCTGTTGAAGTATGTCTTTGACTAATGATTTCCAATAAAGGCAAACTTTCCCAGTCAACTTATATCTAATAAAGTTATTGTTTTTATACATAACAACGAAGCTCAATGTAAAATACTGACTTAAAGTGCTGAAAGTGATGTAGATTTGAAAATAATACTACAACTCTGAAGCAGTCTTCTCACATTTTAAAGTATAAAAATAATGATGGCAGTTTGATATGTGTTTCTTTGTTGATAACAAGAATTTCTGCAAAAGATGTCTTTAAGCTTTTTTAAAAACCCTGGTAGCTTAAACACTTTATGGGAACCTATCTTTGGTTGATTCTGTGTTTTCTAACATTGTTTTTGTGGAATGCACACTCAAGTCTTTCTTCAACTCAGAAATGTGTTTTCAGATGAGCTATTTACATTATTGCATTTTTAGTATTTCTGCATTTGTTTTGGTTTCATTTTGTTTATTTTATCATAAAGAACTGACAATTTTAGGTGAAACCTACATTTTCCATCTCTAATATCCACTTTGAAAGAGTATCTAGTTGGGCATGGTGGTGCACATCTAAATCCCATGAGCTCAGGAGCTAAGGCAGGATGATTGCAAGTTCAAAGCTAGCCTCAGCAATTTGGGGAAACCCTAAGCAATTTATTGAGACCCTGTCTCAAAATAAAAAAAAAATAAAAGGGCTGGGGATATGGCTCAAGAATTAAGGACCCCTGGGTTCAATCCTTAAGTTCCTGTAATATCAATTTTATTACCTCCAATGTTGTTTTAATTTGTTATTGTAATTTTGATTTTTAACAGTTTTTTTTAATATCCCCAATTCTATGTCATTTTGGATTGCCCATTGCTTCCTTGTCATTTTTTGCTGTTTCATAAAATTCATGAACTTTTACATGCAACAATCACAATTTAAAACAATTGTCTTCTGTTTCTTGAAATAAATCATTATAATCATTTGACTAATGGCCAATTTCCTTAGTTTTGCAGAATTTTTTTACAAGTCAAGAGCAAGTTTCTTTCTGGTTGTTCAGCTTTAAACATGAGTTTTCTAGAACCCACTGCTTTGAAATGTTGCTATTTTCAGCTCTGTATAGGGCTGTCACAGTGTTCATGTGTGGATACAGATGATAAGGCTCATGCTGTTTTATTTAATATGTAAGTCATACTAATAAGGCTGTAATACTAACCTAGAAATCAAGCTCAAATTACTTAGCAATATATATTTTAAGTTCTTTAACATCATAAATGAGCCTAGAATTTCTAGTTAAAAACAACAAACGCAATTATACTCCTCAGTTTTCAAACAGGATGACAGATGTGCTGTCTCTCCTAGCTCAATTTCTATATATCACAGATATTTATTTATTATTTTCTACTTGATTGAGAATTTACTAATTATGTCTTAAAACTTATTATGCTCATACCATACCAAGCTTTTACCTTTTATAGAACTTCTCAAAATAATAGTTTAAAGAGCCATGTTGTTTTTAGTAGTTGAGTCTCTGTTTCCACTCTAGGAATATAAACTCCATAAAGTCTAGGTCTATGTTGGTCTTGTTTTCTTATTTCTTTTGTGTCCTTTTTATAAACTCAGGGACAAAGATATGACTTTACCAGACTCCTCAGTCTGATGGCTGACTTTATCACCCATTCATCCATTTCTTTATTCTCTTTTCTCTTCATTCTGTTCTTATTTCTTTCCCTCCACCCATAATCAATTTGTTTCATATGTATACCTCTGGTAAAATATATGAAAATGCAGTAGATTTCTTACTAATTTTGCTTGTAATTATTCTTAAATTTCTTCTATATCACTGTACATTGTCTATTGTTTTTCCCTGTTTTGTTGCATTCTGTGACATAAGACTATCACATTCCTAGATAAACTGTACTTCTTCACTAGCACACACACACAAAAAAAAAACCTGTGAGCCTTCATGCAGATGAGCTTTTTCTCATTTGTGAAGGAACTAATTCTGGGATATATGCTCACTGGTGGCACTGATGGTCTGTGCACATCCTGAACTCACCAAGGTACTGCTGGACTGTTCTGCAGCATTGCTCCTGCAGTCTGTAATCTCTAAAGAATTTAATATTTAGTAAGAGCCCCTGCATTGCTGGCAATACTTGGCATGATTCAGCTTTCTAATTTCTATCAACACAATGAGCAAAAAGTGATGTCAGTGTTTTGATTTCCATTTCATTTTATTGATCACAAGTTTTTGGCAGAGCAAGTGGAGTGAAGAGAAGGAGTCTTCCCTTTCTTTTGTTGGATGTCCTTTGTCTTTGGCTTATTTTTTAATTGAATTGCTATCTTTTCCATGTTGACTGGCAAGAATTACTCAACAATCTAACTCTAAAACTCTATTCATATTAGACATTGAAAATTAATTTTTTTCTTCCAATATGTCATCTGATTTTGTAAACTTGAATCTTCAATGAATAGAAATATTTAATTCTTATTTTAGTAAACGTATTATTTGCATTCATAATTTTGCTTTTCTGAATTTTATTGAAAAGGTTCTTCCCATATCTAGATTACAAAGATTTACTCTTACATTTACAGTTTTATTCTTATAATATAGTAATTAAAACAAAGGATGTGGAATCACTCTTGAATTCACAACATTGGCTCCTTCACTTCCTAATTCAGTAAATTTGGACAGCTTGACCCCCTCTATACATTTGCTTCCTGTTTTATAAAATGGGTGAAATGAACTCAGAATGATTATGGTAAGAATCAAATGAACCAATACAAAAAACACTTAGAAAAGTGTCCATCCTACATACTAAGCACAGTACAAGTGTAGCCATTATGATAAATGTTTTTCGTGTGTGTGTGTACATACAGACATAACCTCAGTAAAGATCCAGTTTTATTTTTCTGCATATTATGAATCAGTTTTCTCAAAGCCATATGCTAAACAACCCTCTAAGTTTTTATGGCTTTTTGATGTTTGATTCTCAGGTATTTGACTTCACAGATTGGTTTAGTACACTTACTGTTCTCTTTCATTGTTTCTTTTGGATGCTCCAGAAACACAACCATACTGGTTTCATTTCTATGGCTTTTATCTTATTATTTGAGAGAGCAAATCTCTTCTTTTTGCTCTTATTTTTCAAAGCAGGATCAGCTACTTGTTTGTCTTTGTTCTTTCACATAAATTTTGAAATGATTGCACTGAGTTCTAAAAATCATCCAGATGAAATTTTGCTTTTGATTACATTGAAATTATTTATTAATTTTCTTTCACAGAATTGGATTTTTTACTCTTTAGCCCTTCCAAATAAGAGTACAAAATGTTCTGATTTTTCTTTCAGATCTTCTATGCTCTTTGTTAGAGACAAGAATTTTTCTCCATTGAAGTTCTGAGCATTCATTGTTAAGTTAAAATCCATAGATACTTTGTATTTCTTATTACAGTCAAAATTACATTTTCATTTTGTCTAAGGTTGATGTAAAAAAAAAAGCTATTTGTTTTTGTAAGTTGTTCAGGCATCCAACAAGAAAACAGAAACAACATTTTGAATTTGATTACGTTGACTTTTCTAGGTAGATGTTCATAGCATTCACCAAAATTGACAGTTTTATCTCCTCTCATCCATTTCTTTTTATCTTTTAGTACTTCTGCTTTTTTCAGAGTTAGACAAGATCTTTAGTTTTCTATTAAGCACTTGTGATGATAATGAGTGTCACTAACTTACTGCTGTTCTTAAAGGGAAAGTAAAGTTTCCCCACTGAGTTTAATGTTTACTGTAGGTTTTTGGCATATAACAACAAGTTCCCTATATTTTTAGTTGCTTATTTTAAGCATATATGGCTGTGGAAATTTAGAGAATCCTTTCCTCTACCTATTAAAATAATAGATGAGTTTTTCCCTATAATCAATTTTTTTATTAGTTGTTCAAAACATTACAAAGATCTTGACATATCATATTTCATACATTTGATTCAAGTGGATTATGAACTCTCATTTTTTCCCCGTATACAGATTGCAGAATCACATCGATTACACATCTACGTTTTTACATACTGCCATACTGTTGTCTGTTGTATTCTGTTGTCTTTCCTATCCTCTACTATCCCCCTTCCCCTCCCCTCCTCTCCCATCTTCTCTTTCTATCCCATCTACTGTACTTAGTTTCTTTCCCTTGTCCCCCCCCTTTCCCTTCACCTCCCTTATATGTAATTTTGTATAACGATGAGGGTTTCCTTCCATTTCCATGCAATTTCCCTTCTCTCTCCCTTTTCCTCCCACCTCTCATCCCTGTTTAATGTTAATCAATTTTTATAGTAAGTTTACTATGATAGATTGAATCTTTCTCACAACCCTGAGCTAAATCTATTTGATTATAATGTATTGTTTTGTTTTACGTATTTTTTTTACTGTGAAATATAACTCGCACACAAAAAAGTGCATAAATCTTGCATAAATGTAATTCTATGCATCACTATGATGTGGAAACCCATATAATAACTATCCACTTCAAAAACTAAAACCTTGTTAGTACCCCCAAAGCTTCCTGATCTCAAAACACTCATTTCTCCTACAAGCAACTATCCTCTAGCTTTTCTGACAACCATTTCCTGGCCTTTCTTTGCTAGTATACCAAGTACTCTTAAATAACATGTTTCAAATTTGCTTTCTTATAATATAAATGAATAAAATTACTTTATGCATGTCCATGTCTAGCTTCCATCACTTAACATCATGATAGCAAAATTTCCATGTTTAATTAAAGGTAGTTGTATTTCATTTGTTTTTACTGATGCATAGTACTCCATTGTTTATTTATTCATACACTTTACTCTTGGAAGACATTTCTTATTTCCAGCTTGCGTCTGTTGCAAAAAAAAAAAATGCCTCTAGGAAATCTGTTGTGCCTGTGTCCTAATATGCATGCTCATAAATCCCTAAGAGTTGAATTGCTGGCTTACAGAATGTATATAACTACGTGAATGTACTAGATAATACCACATAATTAATGAAAAAAAAATGATTGTATCAATTTTGCAAAGCTCTATCTAAGGTAGCCTGAGCCCTAGTAGGTATAGATTTATTAGTTTCTCTTCTCCAGCATAAAAAGAGTAGGATCCTTGTTCCTTTGCCTCCTCAAATCAGTTATTTTGATATTTTAGGATATGACAACTGCAGCACTCCACATTCAGATATCAATTAAAAAAGTGAATTTCTAAATAAATGAGAAAAATCAGTTTTTAAATGGGGCTGCAATTACACTTGATACAGAACTTAAATGGTATCATAAGAACATATCCCCTCCCTCATTTCTCTCTCCCCCACCTCCTTCCTGACCCTTTTTCATTCACTACCCATCCCCAACACTCATTTCCAGTCATTGTAGTAGGGAAGACGAGTGCCAAAATGACATCCAAGTGTCATCTTTCCACCTTAGCAAGTGGTAAAGAATCAAACTCCACAGCATATTTTGGTGGGAAAGTCCCAAGATGACAGAAATTCTCCTCTCTGAGTCATGTGCCTTTTCTGATTCTGAGGGTTACTGAGGGGTAGAGCATCCAAATTTACTGACCACTGCATGAGGACAACATGGAGTGGTCCTCTATAGGAAATGATGCTTACATATACACAGATATGATGGTATCACTTCTGATATCACAAAGCAATTAAGTGTTCACTTGCATTTTAGCTCCTTCGACATGGAGACTTTCATTTCTTTATTCCTATTATCCAGCAGGATGGTTAGCACTGAGCAGATGCTAAGCAAGTGTTTTAGTCATCTTTTTTTTTTTTTTTTTTTTGCTGCTATAACTAAAAGACCTGACAAGAACAATTTTAGAGGAGGAAAAGTTTATTTAAGGGCTCACAGTTTCAGAGGTCTCAGTTCATAGGCAGTTGGCTCCTTTTCTCGGGGCTTGAGGTGAGGCAGAACATCAAACATCATGGCAGAAGAGTGTGGCAGAGAGAAGCAGTTCACATGACGATCAGGTAGCAGAGAGAGACTTCACTAGCTAGAGACAAAATACATACACCCGAAAGCCACGTCCCTAATGCCTGCCTCCTCCATCTGCACCCTACCTGCCTTCAGTTTCCACTCAGTTAATCCCTATCAGGAAATGAATTTCCTGATTGGGTTAAGATTCTTACAATCTAATCATTTCTCCTCTGAATCTTCTTGCATTGTTTCACATGTGAGCTTTTGAGGAACACTTCATATCCAACAGTGTTTGCTAAATAAGAAAAAAAAAAGAGACAATGTCTCTTTTTACACTCTCCATTGTAAAAAGTACTTTATGAGAATTCATCTTGACATAAAGAGGAGATGGTTAAAAATTGTAAGAAACAAGATTGCATTAGAGGGGAGATATAGATCAGTGACAGAACACTTGTTTTACATGTGAGGCACTGGGTTCAATCCCAGCACCAAAAAAAAAAAAAAAAAAACATCAAGATGAACTTTTAGCTGGGTACAGTGGCATATGTCTGTAATCCCAGCTACTGGGGTGACTGAGACAAGAGGAACACAAGTTAAAAATAAAAGGGTTGGAGATGTAATGCAATGGTAAAGTGCCCCTGGGTTCAATCCCCAGTACAAAAAAAAAAAATCCCCAGTACCAAAAGAGAAATTGCATTGATAAAATGTTTCCACATATCCATATATAACACATCCCATATATATTCCTATTTGTTTTTTTCTGCATAATATGTACTTTTCCATATTTTACCTTGTTTAGGAGTGTGGGGGGCTATCACAGGGAGTGAATGTTTCCTAAACTGTCACATAGTGTACTTAGAGAATTTGAAACTGAAGCTCTGGATTCTGTGTTTCAAACAGTGCCAGATGCTATGAAGTCATATACAGATGTCTTACATCAACAAAATTATAGTAACAGTTGGGCTTCTTCATCTGAATATTTCTGCTTAGAAAGGTTAAGTACCTAGCAGGCAGTGGAAACTGAAACCTTCTGTTCAACTATGGGGCAGAAGTGATACCATCAGCCACAGTTAATATCCTTAGTTGCTCAGTTAATATCCATAGTCTGATGCAGAAGGGCCACCTTGATGGGTGTAGAAATTGTGCTTAGTGGAAGTTAGAAAAGAAGGCATGCTCCCTGTTGACTGCCAGAGGCAGTGATGATTGCAGGTGCAAGGTTAACTCTGACATAGTTGTCAGAATTGCAGAACCAAGCCAAATGGAAGGAATATTCCAGGATCAAGGTCAGCCATTTCCCAACATGATCTGCAACAGAAATGGCCATGATGACACTGCAAAAGAATGAAGACCTCGAGTAGCCCTTGGTCTGATTTACTTGCAACTTTCTATCTAATTAAATCCACAAAGATTCCATTGTGCTTTATGATAAACATTCTATTCTTCCTCCCCTGAATATCCTTCCCTCCCCTGTCCATCTGAAGCCTGAGTTGTATCCAATACAGCTCACATTTTGTCTGCTCTATGACATCTTCCCTGCTTCTCCTAGGCAGATTTAAGTGTTCCTTGAACATTGTGTTATACATGTCTTTGTGAAATCGATATGTCATATTAATTGTAGCTGATCATTTGTATTGAGCTGCCTATCAGACAATAAGTACCGTAAAGCAATAGAAATTTTTCATCTTTGCACTACAATCCCAGTAACAGTATAAAGATTCACTAAATATTCCCGAATGAATTTATTAATGATGTGATATAGCATTTAAAAAATATTCCCATTACCTAATTTAATCACCCTACAATGTCATATGGTTGGTAAATCAGATATAAGTACCCCCATTTTACTAATGAGATAACTGATCATTAAAATTATATAACATTCACCCCAAATCAATACCTTTTGAGTGGGCAGGATTAAACTAGAAAGCAGATCTCCTAACTTTGGCCAGTGTCTGAGTCAAGATTTTAATTCTCCCTCAGACTAAGAGTTTCTCCCTCAAAGCAAACAGATCTTCAAAATATGGTTGGTCCAGCTAGAAAATTTTCCTTAATACTCAATATTCAGCCCCCTGCTCTGTTTAGTACCTGCCATGTTCCTCTCTCTTCCAACATTTTGAACCTGAGATTTCAGATTTCTCAATACCCATGACAGAAATTTCCTGGCTTGTTTTCCCTGTTCCCACTGCCTACTCAAAACCTAGTATCCTAGGATGATCCCTGTTGCTAGCAACCCTTTTCTTTCTGAATACACCTGAGGTTCTAAGGTAGTATGTGCCAAGACCTTTCCATTACACTGCTGCTCCACAAGAATTAGTGTTTGCCTACATTATAGATTAATAATAACAACTAATAATGAATTGTAATATTTCTGAGCTTTTGCTATGTTACAGGCATACTATTCAATAAGTATTTTCTCATTTTATCCTGAGAACAAACTTATTACATAGAATTAATATTATCTCCACTTTACAAAGAAGGAGATGGAGGCTTAGAGAAGTTATGTGACATGTTAGGTAACAGCTAGTAAATTTCCAGAGGGATTTGAACTAACAGGTATCTAATTCTCAAAGGGATTTTTTTTTCTTTTTATTGGTGCATTATAATCTGAAGGGATGTCTTTAATTCACCAATATTTGCAAATTTCTGTATAATTTATTTATTATAAACTATTATGCAGAGTAGCTAAATGAACATGTGCATAACATAACCAAGGGACAATGTCATACAGTTATCACCTGATAGATGAGATACTCAATAAATACTGCTGGAATAATGTTTTCACCTTCAAACTCTAATTTAGCTAACTTTATAAAGCCAAAAATACTTCTACTGCTCCATCAACAAGCCCTGAGGGGAAGTGTTTGTTTTGAATATTCTAAAGCACTCAAAAGTTTTCAAGATTATGAAACTTTATCCATCTGGCTTAGTAGAGGATTTGATAGGAAATATGGTTGCCTTCCCTGGGATATACTGAATGATTCTTTTATTAACATTATTTTCCAGCTTCCTGCATGTAAATGCAGACTTTAAACAACTACAAAATGCAAATGAAGAGAATAGTGATAATCTTCTGATATTTACATCTGATATTTGTACTTATGATATTCTAGACAAAATGCCTCCCATGAATTTCAAAGCTTTAGATTTTTTTTTTTTTTACTGCTACTCTCCTACTTCTCACTCTCTCTCCATGTGAGCTCTTCAGGTTTCAAAACCACCAAATCCCTCTTTTGTTCATGATTTATTTCATCTGTGCTTTTCTATATGCCCCACTGTTTCCCTGGCTTTCCTCTACTCATATATCATATCTTAAGGTAGAGCATATTTCTCAGGGACCCCTTTTCTGGGTCCTTACTGCAAGTTTGATTTCCCTATTGTTTCCATAATATCCGTTCTCCTTCCCAACACTCATAGCACCCACAAGAACTTCTCCAATGCTCATCTTCTGTCACCTTTCACTGTGCCATTCCCATGATGAGTGAATAAACTAATGAATAAAGCCATCCTTGTGCTTAAGTCCGTGTTGTATCAACAGACATTATCAAAACAAGACAATTTGAAAGCAAATGCATCTTGGGATTGTGAACCCGTTTTGTCATTTGGAATCAGATGTGTCTTTCCTTTGGATCTGGTTGAGTTGCCATGACCACCATATCAGCTAAGGTACATGGGATTCTAAGTAACAAGAAACTTAACTCAAACTAACTAAACAAAATCCAATGATTGAGCCAGAAGGAAGAGTTGATTGTTGATGAATCCAATTCAGTGGCTTATCCATATTCTTTCCATCTTTCTTCTGAGACACTAGTCATGTACTAGCTTCATTCCCAGCCTATTCCCTGTGATTATAAAATGACCATCAGTAACAATTAAAACTATAAGCATATCTCAGAGAATTTGCTGGCTTGGTTCCATACCATTGCAATCAAATGATTATTGCAAGAAAGTAAGTTGCACAAATCTTTTGATTATCCAGTGCATGGAGATATACTATAATCTACTAAATGTGAAATAGAATCATGTTTAAAATTAATGTATACATCTTAATTAAAAAGTAATACTAAAAATGCTAATGATCATCTGAGTCATCAGCAAGTCACAATCTTTTTACTAGTAGAAGTTTTTGATCAATGGCTGCTGACTGATAGGGTGGTGGTTGCTAAAGGTCACCATGACAACTTTGTTAATTGGTGCAAGAAGCCACATTTACATCTTAGCTTTCAACATGCCTTCCTTACTAAGCTTAATAGTTTCTAGCTTTTGTTGAATCAGATGTTATATCAAAACCAAGGGTAATTCTAGAAGGAAAGGAGAAATTATCCTTATGAGGGAACTTGTAGGAAATACTTGTAACTCCACATCTTGCCTGTTTAGTGTGACAGAAGTGGCCAGCAGAACTTAGGGAACAAATGAATGTCCTTGGTTCCCAAATAAATAACTTTCTTCTATTGTGAAAGCAAGTTCCAGCACCTCTCTCAGATCTTAAAGAGCACATTTAACACCAGCAGGATGGAGGCTCTTGAATGGTCACTCAGAGTGTTTGAATTAAAACAAAGATTAAAGCTCCTGTAAAGAATGATTAATTATCATTACATTTTATGGAGCTTAAAATTAATGGTTCTTCCATGCTAAAGTTTTACTTTTCATCAAATCTTTTTTTGCAATCTTCTGGAGAGCTAAATACACTGTAAGGTTAAAAATGGTCTTCTTTTTCTGAGAATGATACGTATTTTTTTTTCTTTTTGGACTGTAGCATTCCTTTCTGTTTTGTCCTCCATATGTCCTCATAAATATAATTCTGGCACTGGAATTCAGACAGCACTTCCCAGCACTTGCATACTCAGCATTAAGCCACTGAGATATGAGATCATGGAAGCTGGGTGCCACTTAATCACCTTAACATTCCTTTAACAAGCGAGAATTGAGTACCTACTACGTGTGAGATGCTGTGCCAGGTGCTGAGAGCTATAGATAAGATAGGTGTCTTGTCTTTGAAGCTCTTATAAGAGCACCAGGAGCAAAACTGGTAAAGATACAGGAATAATGTGATAAATACAAATTACATTGGTACCAAAAAATATGTGCTGCAGACAGTGAACTAATGGGAGGTTGCTTGCACCTTGAGAGATGCTACAAGAGAAGTACAAAGACGGAAAGTGGACAGGGCTTGATTTTTGCTGAGCAGAGAGAATCAACATCTCACAAACAAAAGAGAAGGAAAAATTCAAGAAGGTAGAGTGAGGAAGGTGTTCAGGAAATCCTAAATATAGAGACAGAGTAGGAGGAGGACAGGATCCCTGCTGGGTAATGACGGACTTGGGAACTGAATAATAGAGGACTCTATTTTAAAAACTGGAATGTTTTTCTGGAGAAGTAGGAAGCCTGAGAAAATTTGGGAATATTTAGGTAATAAAAACATAAAAATTAAGTCTAGGAAAGATTCCTGTATGTCATAAATCCCAAACAGGAGAGTCAAGATTAGAACTATCGTCATGGTGCAATTGTATCCAAGAAAGGATTTGGCAGTGGAGATGGGAAAGGCAGTAGTCAGCAGTCAAGGAAGAGAAGAACCAGAGAGAACCAAAAAGGAATGGGACAGTAGGGCTTAAATTGTTGGAGTTACCCTTATTGTCATAATAATGTAGGGACACACCATGCGTTGTCAAAATAGTTCCAAGAATTTCATATTACAATCATCTCTAGAGACTTAAAAATCACTAACATTTTAATCCAAAGAATTAGTCTTGAGTGACCCTGGAACTGGTATTTTTTTAAAGCAAACTATCAAGGGTTAAGATTCACTGGGGTAGATGATGGTGGGTTCGGTTTCTGTGAAAATCCTCCTGTTGCAGGATAGATTTTATCAGGATCTTTTAGAGAGAAGGACGGAGGGACAGAAGGAAAGAAATGTTCTGCTTCTGTCATGGTTGGTGGAGTTCAGGAGCTTGATAGCTGCTCCCCTATTGTGAAAGCATGTTACGAGCTCCAATCCTTGATCCTAGTTTTTAAAAATACAATCCAACTCAAGCGGTGTGCTGTTATTTTTCAAAGAAATTTGCACATAACCCACTAGTCACTTCTATATTCTAAAATTACAAAACGCTTTCTCACTTTGAGGATTGTTCATTTGCTTCTTCTTTGTTTAAAAAAAAAAAGTCTTCATTTGTTTCGAGGGGAAAAAAAGGCACTGTAAAATTGTAGTAATCAGATGCATTAAACATTTATAACTTTGCGTATCAGTCCAAAATGCAGGGTTTTTATTTTTCTTATTTTTTTTCTTCCCTTGAAGAAAAATCATCTTGTGCTTTATATGGGTAAACATCAGGAGGTGATAGACTTTATTCATGGCTGTTTCCCTGCATAAATGCTTTATTCTTCAAGAAAAACATTTCTAATCAAGAGCTTTATCCCCATCACTCACCCCCAACTCTTTGTTCACGCTGGGAGGTCAGCACCTTATGTTTCTGACATTGTAATTTATTGCTGTTGGAAAGATTGAGTATTTGTATAGGATTTCCACCATAATTCGGCTTTGTTGCAAAGTCTTACCAAGTATAACTTCTTAAGAATACTTTCTAAAGAATACTTGGTGCAATTCAAAAATGGTCAGATATATTTGGACTCAGCAAATGGGTATAAATATAAATAGTATAGAGACAGATTTAATGTAAAATAAGGTGTGTGTATATGCATAGATATGCAAATGAATGCTATATGTAGGTCTAAGGCATGAGCTTCTTTTTTTCTTCAGCAAAGGACAGCTACATTTGAGATGATTTAACGAGTTAGCACTATATATGTTACAGGAGTGAGATGCGAGTGAAAGACCTTTTTTATTAAAAGGCATATTTTTCGACTTCAAATTCTGATGTTTCAAAATACGATGAAGAAAAGACTTCTTGTCTTTTTGCTTTGTGTTTTGGAAAATAAGTTTCTATGGAAGACAATAAAAATCAGAAATTGTCTGTCAGAGGAAGCATCATCCTGTGAAAGGCTCAAGGGAAGTCTATAATCAAGGGAGCCATAGAGAGGACTCAGGAAAGGGCACTTGCATTTCCCTGAGAGCTGTGCATTTATGCTGGTGATTGTCTTTCAAATGAGCACCCCCCTGTCCTTTACCAATTATCAATGGCTGGGATGCTAGAATAATTGAGTCTAAGAGCGCCTACCTCTGAGCACAAAGGAGTTCCTCTGAGTAAGGCTATCTCTCCATCCAAGCAAATGGTATCTCAAGATCTCCTGTCAGGAAGGCCACCTATCTCCGTCTCCAGGAATCCATAAGTAACCTTTACTTTCAAGGCTTTCTCTCAAATGTTTAAACAAACCCAGCCAACTTTTTCTTATTCTGACCTCAGTGGAGCTCAAGAACAGCTGGCCTACATTTTCCTAATAATAGCACTTCATATTTTTGAAGAGAGTTATTATACCCTTCTTCAGCCATCTCTTTGCCAGACCAAATAATGCACACTCCTTTCTTCTTATGTCACAGTGTCTCTCCATCAATTTATTGCTCTTTCCTTAGATGCTGCCTAATTTTTCAATATCCTTTTAAAAATACAATAGTCCTGCATGAACATAAGCTTTCCACAAAACTGCAAAAGACGAATCTGAGAAAGAATGTGGTTGTCTGTGTTTTGTAGTAATAACCAACTTTGTTAGGTTTCCTTAACATGCTGTGCTTTTTACAAATATTATTTATGTTATTTACATGTGTTGTTTATTTTTCTTCAGTATAATCTTTATCATGTTTCCTTTGGCCCATTGTTTCTATCCACATTGTAGAGCTAAAAAAGAAACTATGAGCAGATAACTAAATGCCCAAGAAAACAGAAAGCAACAAAACCCAGACTGGGACTGAGGACTTCTTTACAGACTTAACTGATGTTAATTTTGATACTTTTCCTTTCATCTCTTGAACAGCTCTCCACAATTCAAGCTCTGGAGGACTAGTATTCCTTAGCCGGGCATTTTACACTTTCAGCTTCCATGGCCCTTCCTCTGCACAGATCTTTATGAAACTCCCACATCTGGCTCACACATCCACATACACATGCCATAGGAGACTGCTTAGTCACCCCTATTATGAGCTCCAAAGCATCCTGTACATCTTCTGCACTAACCAAAAACATGCATTTTATTTGAGAAAAGTATCTACGCAAAAACATTGTTTGTTGCACTATATTGTAAAATCAGTAGAATGAATCATCAAGAGCAGCTACAGATTTCTGAGCATGTGAGCATTGCACAGCAGTAGGTGCACCCTAAAAACACTAAACACTGCTTTGCAATGGAAGTCAGGGAAAGTTCAGTTGCTTCATCTGAGATTACACCTTTATTCTCACAAGAATCTTGGGATCTGGGGTTATGCCACATTGAAGATGAGTAAAGTTTATTTTTTTCTTAAATTTTTAAAATTCCTTTAATTTTTTTTCACCAAGTTTTAATTTTTTTGCCACATGATCACTTCTACGTAGAATTTATTCTTCTATGAAAATCTTAATTTTTCAACATCTTTAAGAACCAAATGAAAAATATCTTTTCAATCTGTAAAAATACCCTCATATAGCTTGATTGCTCATCTGCAACCTATTGAATTATTTTTCTTGGGGCTTCCTGGATTGTAGAATTGCTATCATCACTATGCAGTTATTCTGAAACACTTTGGGTCAAAGAAACCTTATCTCCTGAAGTTGATTTGTCACAATATATGAAATAATATATGATATTGGCACACCATTCATATTTATGTTCAGTTAAGATGGTTTAAGACTAAAGGCAGAGGACGGGATGTAGCTCAGGGGTAGAGCACTTGCCTCGTATGATCAAGGCCTGAGTTCAATTCCCTGTGATGCAAAAAAAAAAAAAAAAGTAAAGATAAAAAATATTGATTATATGATTAATTCAAGCAAAATAGTACTGTGCATCATTTCATAGGATGATATAAAAAAATTTAATAAATTGATTACAATGATTGATATTACTGTTTAATTTTTATCTCTGTATTTCAAGTTTCATGACATTTTATATATAAGAAAAAGATATTAGTTTGTTTCTAAAGCATACTGTATTAATACCAAGTTGTACTTCTATTAGAGGTGCATCCTTAATGTTTAGACACTTGTAAAACAAATAAAGTCCCTAACCTTAGAAAACTAAAAGAGCAGACGAAGTTTAAAAATTTATGTGTGTATGTGATAGATATATACAATTAGACATTATATTATATATAGACAAGAACAAAAGAGCACTCTTTCTATATTTATAAGTATATGTGTACATATTTTATTATATAATTATATAAAATATATTTTATATAGTGATGAATATCAGAAGTCATTTGAGCAGAATACCAGAGAATGAAGAGAGCAATATTGTACATTATGATAATCTTTGGACTTTATTTTGAGGGTAATTAGAAGAGAATTTTCAACATGCATTGTTTTTTATTATCGTGTAGTACATTTTTTGTGGTGGAGTAACTACTAGGTATTGAACCCAGGGAACTTACTCACAGAACCATATCCCTGAGGTTTCAGTGATTTTTCTGAGGCTGACTTTGAACTTGTGATTCTCCTGCCTCAGCTTCTCAAGTCACTGGAATTATAAGCTTGCACCACCAAGCCTATGCAGTGCATATTGTAGAGGCAAGGATGGAAGTAGTGAAACAAATGACTTTTGTTATTATCCACAGTTTGTGGTGGCTTGAACTTGGCTGTTGAGGTGACAGTCTTGGGGAACTAGAGTCTAGATGTATTGTGAAAGATCAAATGGGATTGCTGAATTGCCTGAATATTGAATGAGTAAGAAAAGAGTCAAGGATGATTTCAAGATTTCAAGCCTGAGCAGCTGGGTGAGGAGCAGTGCCACGGACTACAATAAAACAGAGATAAGGATGAGAGGTGGAAGATCGAGAATTGGGGGATATTTTGAATTTGAGATAGCTAACAGGTAACAAAGTAGAAATATCAAATAAATTGTCAGCTTCATAAATCTAGATTGTAGTCGAAAGTTAAGTTCTTGAAGTTATAAATTTGAAACTAATAGCCTAACCATGATATTAAGGCTTAATTAGATAATCTGAAAGTTAAGGAGGAAAGAGAGGGGAAAAAAAAGAGACTAAAGACTGAGCCCTTGCATATTCTAATGTTTAGAGACTAGACATTAGACTAGAGATTTAGCAAAAGTAATGAAGGATTAGTCCACATGATAAGAAGAAACCTAGGGAAGTATGGTAAACCAGAAAGACAGTGGGCAAAGTACTTCAGGTAGTTGATGTCTATCAACACTCTCTTCCTCCACCCCCACCCGCCCACACACACCACACACTCCTGGCATACGCAACTTTTCCCTAAACAGTCAGCTTCCTACAACCCACAAAACATTTAAATTATTAAAATAAGAGAGATATTATTCACATTCGAGAAGATTCTTCAAAGACTAAAAGGACTCCAAAATACATTCTTCAAATAATGAATTCTTCCAGTCTATCCCAAATAAGATTCAATAATCAAAAATTTCTTGAAACAACTCCATTAGAAAGCAAGCTAGAACTCTGAAGCTACCTGTCAATATACATTTTCAGTGGTCAGCAACTGGCAATTAAATTTGAACAAGTGAGTGAGTGGCCCTGGGCTCCAACATGGCTCCATTCCTTCCTAGCTTAACTCCTCTATCCACACTGACCTTAGATTTCACAACTCTAAAAGGTCCAGAGTGGGAAAGGATTAACTTTTAGATTGTTTTCTAGCTCTAAAAGAACATGATTTTTAAGTCTTGGTCACTTCAAATGAAAATGTAGCATTCTGGGAAATTCTACCCATTGGAAAAATTAGATGCTCTTTCTCTCGTACACAGAGTCTTCTGTATGATATCATGGTATATAATATGACATTCGAAAACATGTTTCCATGACAAAGAGAGATCTGTTCAATGAGAAAACCTTCTTGCCCCAATGCAAAGTGAACTTGTTTGATAAACTGTATGGGGCTTACTTTTTTCCCAGAAGGTGACTGAATTGGTACGTATAAGCAGATGGTCTTGCCCCACAGCTTTCTTCTCAAGTGGACTCACATACCCTTCTCCATATGTTCCTACATTAAAATGTTGGATGTCAATTGTGGGGAATATGTTCAAGAATTTTAACTTTGTTCTTAAAATTTCCCCCTGGCACTTTTTTCTACACTCTATCTCCCAACCATGCATAATTTCTAAGGTAAGACCTGGAATAGAGGAAGTGGCAGGCAGTAGGCAGACATACTTAGTAGGTTTCTTCCTCCACCTCATCTAGTGAGAAAGATGGGGACAACATTAGAAACTAACTAATATAGCCGGGCGCAGTGGTGCACACCTGTAATCCCTGCAGCTTGGGAGGCTGAGGCAGGAAAATTACGAGTTCAAAGCCAACACAATTTATCAAGGCCCTAAGCAGCTGAGTGAGACCCTGGCTCTAAATAAAAGACAAAAAAAAAAAAAAAAAAAGACTGGGAATATAATGTAGCTCAGCAGTTGAGTGCCCCTGAGTTCAATCCCTGCTATCAAAAAAGAAAGAGAGAAACTAACTCATTTAGACTTGTATCCTGTTAGTAGTTTCCTGTTGACCAAGGCTATTAATTTCTACGAGTCTCCATTTTCTGACTTGTAAAATAGACATTCCAATACCTACTTTTAAAATTATTACAAAAGTTCAAGTCAACCTGGACAATGTGCCTAACAGTATTTCAAACCTGGTAAGCAATCAGTGTATCCTAGCTCCTGTTCTAGCTACCTTCCCATCCATGCTGACATGCATTCTTGAACTCAGGAAAGGGACAAATATAAAGAAGTGTGAAGAGATAAAATTCCTTGTTTGCCTTCAGTATCAGTATTTTCATTTTCATTTCAGGATTCTAGGCAAAAATAAAATTCAAATTGCACCAATTTCATGCTGTAGTTCAAAATATCAACACATAGGAGACAACAATCCCACAGTGTTTATGTTTTGTGGTGCTAAATATTTAGATAGACATAATGTTTTCAGTAGCAGACAAATTCTTAAATAAAGAATATTAAGAAAAAACTGAAGCATACTTATGTGGGCGAGATAATGTTTAATGAGAACCATACCTCTTGAATTTGCTGACCTCAATGTGTTTAAATTTGTAACCTCAACATCACACTAGCAGGATATTTTGCATTTGAAATCTGGTGCATGATTTTAAAAGTTAGCAAGCTTCTAGGGCCTTTTCAAAGCGTTATGTAAATGAAAGTGATTATTATTTATGACTAATACAGCTGCATTTTTACTGATTTTTTCTACTCTGGCTTTTCATGCAGATTAATCTATGAACCAAGCAGTGGAGTTGGGACTATCTTCTCGTATTAATAAAAGGAAATTATTCTTAGGAGAAATGTAGACTTAAAAATACTAATACAATATTTAGTATCAAAAGTTCCTTTTCCTACTTCCACTATGTTTTACCTACAAATTATTTTATTTTGTGGTGGAAACAAGTCAATACACTTTTCTTACAGTAGTGCTGAAACTGGAAAGACAAAAAAAAAAAAAATTCTGAAGACCTTGTCCCAATCATATCTTTCGGGACCAGAATTACTTTTATCATGTCACTTGCTTGGTTCCATATAGCCCAGAATTATGACTTTGCCCACCATTTTTTTTCTCCTTCTTTGAGTCACTCATTCCATAAGCAGAGAAGATCTAATCTAGCAGGAATATGAGAGATGCAAAAATTATAGAGTCTATCAATAAGAAATACTTAGTAAGTTATTTTTAGACCACTATCGAGGTATTCTATAAAGTAAATCTAAAAATGCCCCACTGTTACAATCAAGCAACAGCTATACTATTTCATTTTATTTAAAAAAATCCAAAGGACACACAAAAATACTGTTGATGATGTATGGACATGATAGTTAAGAGCCTAAACTCTCTGGGTATGTAGTTTGACATAACTTACTAGTGTAGGATCTAGGGCAATATTCTGAACTGTAGCCCCATGATACTAGTAACAATCCTAACATTTGTGAGGATTAACGAGTTGATACAAGCAAAATTCTTAAAACAGTATGACAAATTGTGTTTCATAAATATAATCTTATTATTACTTTTATTTTATCAAAGCTACACGTGTTGTGCTCTATCACAGTACTCTCTTGAGATCCATGGAAGGAATAAAGAATGCATGTATAAATCAATCCAAAAATTACTTATTTGCTAAGATACTGTACCACTTACCCATCAGCAACAAACAAAACAAAGCAAAAAGCAATGAGCTCTAGTTGTTCACCTATGAAGAATGTTTCTTATGCAAGAGCAGCATGGATGTTCTTGAACCAGAGCAGGATGAATGTCAGTACTGATTGCTTTTTACAAGGCTACACCCAAGATTCAATTTTACCATAATTATTTTTATTGGTGCATTACAATTATACATAATAGTGGGATATCTTGTGCCATCTTCGTTCATGCACATAATTTGATCAGTCTCATTCCCCAGTACCTTCCTTTTCTTGTCCTTAATTCTTTCCCCTGATCCATTTGTCTATGAATCTCCCTTCACTGGTATTATTTTAATCAGCACATTGTAATTATATATATGTGGTATTCATTGTGTATTCCTACATGGACGTAGCATAATTTGCTACACTCTGTTTCCCAGTACTTCCACATCCATGCCCTGCTCTCCTTCCTGTCTCTCACTCCCCTTCCTCTGCCCTGTCAGTCTCTGTTTTCATGAAATCCCCCTTTTGAAAAATTCCTTTTCTACCATAGTGATTTTTAAAATAAAACAAAATTAAGCCGGATATAAGCTAGAGAACAGGAGAATGCCAAAAATAGTGTAGGAAAGAACATTTAAAAGAGTAAGAGAGAGACAGGAAGAATACATTAAAACAGAGAAAGAAACACACACAAAAAAAAAAAAAGAGGGAGAAAGACACAGGCAGAAACAGAAGGACAGAGAGGGGTGGGGAACAAAGAGACAGGGAAGAGAAGTATACAGAGACAGGCAAACATAAAGAGAGAAACTTAGAGACCAACAGAGAATGAGAGGTAGGATAGGAACAAAGAGAGAGTGATATAGAGACAGAAGGTCAGAGAGATTGAGCAAGGCACAGGTCTAAGGAGGCCACGGAGGGTGTGCCCTTCTCCAGGCTCCTAGAAGAGAGCAGGTTGAGGATCTGTTAACATTTGACTCCAGAGTAGGGTAAAAGGGCACAAAGGCCACACTCCCTGGTCCTTTGCTCTTCAATCAGGCAGGAAAGCATCACTCTAACTGCATTCCACTTTCCTGAGGATAGAAGAAGGCCTCTCCTGAGGTCATCAGCCATCTGTCAGCTGTCATTAGCACATCTCTGTTGAATGATAGGTGGTTTCCAAATGTTACCTCATTTGATCTTTTCCAAGCCCAGCGTTATTAGCCCCTCCCCATTGCCCTTGGGAAGAAACTGAGGCTCACAGAGGTTAAGTAACTCTCCCAATGACACAAAGAGGAGAAACCCTGCCACAGAACCCTCCAAATCTATACTGTCTCCCTGGGGGCAAATTTCTGGATTTTAAGCTTTTTTTCTTTTACCTCAAGCCATGCTGACTGCTATCAGCTTTCTCACAGTGAGCACAAACAGGACACTAAAATGAGGGAACAAACACCAAGCAAATATTGATGCAAAAATTCAGGAATAAATAGCTAAAACTGATAGTATCAATTGAACAGCTGGTTATCTTTTCCATGAACTCAAACACCCTCAGTAGTATTTTATATTTTGTAATAGATTGTCATTTATTTATATTTTTCCAGAAAGGATGTTCCATGCTTTGTAGGAGTGAATTAAATTAATATCTCATGCTCTTTCTATTAAAGTAGCATAGCTGAGGAGGGCTCTTCCAGTGGGACAAGTTTGGGAAACCCTGAAGGAGAATAATATATTACAGAAATCAAGAATGTAAATATGCTGGGGGGAAACCTCATGGATAAAGTGATTGCTTAGCAATGGCAAGGGTCTGGGTTTGATATTCAGAACTTCAAATAATAACAATAATAATTTTAACGTGATTTCATGTAAGCCTGTAATTGTTCACTGACTTACTTAGGGGACATTTGATGGAGGATTTGCAGAAAGTATAGAATTTGGTTTAGCTAAAGGAAAGGAAAGTACATTTCAGGTGGATATAGCAGTATGCCAAATGCACACAGGGAAAGAGAAGAGTGGAGTGTGTGGAAGCCACCATAGACAAGGTTGTGGATTCCTATTGTCAAGCAATTAATTCAAAACTGGAAGAATAGAATGAACAGAAATCTTGAATACCAGAGTATGAGATATGGATCTGAATCAATCATCAGTCTGTCTTTCTGCAAGAAAGCATCATAGTGAGAACCATGTGCTGGGAATGTTCTAGTGACCAGGATGGATTGTTACAAATGTCCAGATGTGAAGTAAGGAAGTGATGATAGCAGCAGAAAAGGAGAGAAAGGAAAGAACTCAAGTGCTCTATAGCAAAAATGGAAGAAAAGGAAAAATACAAGAAAGGAAGAGCAAGACTTGGACTAGGGTTGTGGCTCAGTGGTAGAGTGCTCCCCTAACATGTGTGAGGCCCTGGGTTTGATCCTCTGCACCACATAACAATAAATAAATAAAGATGTCTATCTACAACTAAAAAGTATTTTTAAAAAAAGACAAAGTGGGGCACAATGGAGCATGCTTATAATCTCAGCTACTCAGAGGCTGAGACTGGAAGAAGATTACAAGTTTGGGGTCAGCCTCAGCAATTTAGTGATGTCTTGTCAGTGATGTCTTGTCTCAAAATAAAAATGAAAAGAACTGGAGATGTTCAGTGGTAGAGTGCCTCTGGGCTCAATCCCTAGTACTAAGCCAAACCAAACAAAACACAATAAAAAACAAATTTGAAGCCTTTTAAGAATAGCAATGAAACTTCTTGTCTCAATGTTAGTCCCTCATTGCTGTTATTTTGATATCTCCTTGAGTAGAATTTGTTCCTTGTCACATTCATAAGCTATGAGATCACATCAGGGAGGCTGGGCACTGAGGGAGGCTGTTTAGTTCTCCTCTCTCCTGTGTACCCATCAGGTTTAAGGAGCATGTTCCCCAACAGGTGTCATAGTAACACTTCGGGAGGCGGGCAGGGTTGACGGGAGGAAGTGGTGATTTGCACCTTTCTATTTTATACCAGCTCAATAAAAGGGCTAAATCTAATCATTGGGGATGAAAACACATTATTAAAATAGTTGTGGCAATAGGTAAACTATAGTCAAATCAGCAAATGATAGGAATGATGCTCCCAGCAGCTGAATTTAAGACCCCCATTGTATGTTTCAGGATGACCAGCTAATTAAACCTCTTTAAGAAAGTCCTATTTCCATAGGAGTTTTTATCCAAACTAATTCATCCACTTTGACTTGCTGACAAGAAGCTTTCTCTCAAAATTGTTTTCACTTTATATATTTTGCCAAATATAATATTATTACTTTTTACTAGTATAGAAATTTCAATTTATAAGTGATATTTAAACTCATTCCCCACAGTGATACTCTAAAGGCTTATTGTCCCCATTTTATAAAAATAGAAAACTGAAACATTAAGTGAAGTTATCATCCCAAGTTCTCACAGCAAGAATTAGCATGTCAGGACTCAAATATAGCTCATTTCTAAGAATTATTTAAAAAGTATATACAAATAAAATATGTAATGTGTGATTACATATAAAATGTGTATGTATGTATAATTTTGCTCATACTCTGGAAGCAATTTCGCATACTTATTTTAATAAAAACTTCCTCACTGATTTAATAAGCTTGAGGAGAAAAAGTTAAACAGCATTTTCTTTCACTTTGCCTTTTAAACTTTAGAAAAATAGAAGTGTTTATAAGCAAAGGGAGCCTATGGGTCATTTACCTGGTCTGGTAAGAGAATAAGCTGAAATATCATGAGTGATGCTCTTGAGGTGGCTTATCAGGAGTTGCTGATGATTGACCACTGCTCTTCGAAGGTAGTGTGTATGATTTCCAGTTAGAAGCCATAACTTCAGTCTATGAACATTCATTGTCTTTCAAGTATTATAACCAGATCAATGCAGGCTGAAGGCATACTGAGTCAAGGCACTTTATGAGTCACTAAGATAGGGCCTGGAGGTCCTCCTCATCATCACCACCACCAACATCATCATCACCATCATCATCATCAATATTTTGCAATGGTAATTTTATGAAGACAGTAGAACCTGGTGCAGTAGTGCATGCTTATAATCCCAGCAACTGTGGGGGCTGAGGGAAGAGGACCTTAAGTTCAAAGGCAGCCTGAGTAACTTAGCAAGACCCTGTCTCAAAATAAAAAAGAGCTGGGATATAGCTCAGTGGTAAAGCTTCCCTGGTTTCAATTCCCAGTCCCAAAAAGAAAAAGGGGGAGGAAAAAGAAGAAAAGGAGGAGGAGGCAGTGGCAGTAGAATATATCTGAAGCATAGGGCTCAAAGTGTTAATGAGGATAAATTTACTTCAGGGAAATTTTGGCATGGAAAAGGTCTTTTACCAGCAGGTCAGCCATTATATCAAGAAATTCCTGGTGGGGAGTGAAGTTCCTAAATCAGAGTCAGATACTAAAGATTCAGGTCTAACCTGTTTAAGAGATCTTCAATTTAGTCTTGTGGGAAAAGCCTCTAGCAAATCCAATGCAAGGATTAAGGACCTCGGAGACTAAAACTGAGTTCAGAGCCTGAGCTTTTGATGGACAGAGAAGGGGCATGTAAGGCATTCGACTGTCTGAAAACCTGTGCCATTACTAGAATTCAGCACTTTTTTTTTTGAAGTTTATTTGCAGTTAAATGCAAAAGTGATCTACATTTAAAATACTAATACTGTTCAAATTTTATTTCTTTCTATTCTGTTTAAAAAAGAATAATTGAGCTTAAAGAGGCCCAAAAGTATGCATGTTGATTTAGATATTTTTTATTAAGAGAACTTCACAGTTTTCCTTTAAAGAAATAAAACCAAACAAAAAGAATGAATGAGGCATTTAGTAAAACTATCACTGAGTACACCACTAAGTGAACCTCAGAGTTCTTATTCTCGGTATTTATCACATTGATTTGCTTTAGTTTCAATTTAGTCTGTCCAAATGGTTAAGTATTTTGGAACAAAAAAAAATGAAAATATTCCTAGCTGTTCTCCTCAAATCCTTTTCAATAGACAAGAAATAGTTAGAGATATTCTTTTTCAGATTGCCTTTTTAATTAGATTTGGAAAGACTTGCAGTGCAGAGCACATTTGGGAATAAGCTGTGTATATGTATGTATGGGTGTGTGTACACACTGTGTATGTAAAACACAGATACACAGATGAAGAGCTAATATAAATATTATCCTATTAATTCTATAAATTTTATTTTCAATAATTCTAGATGGAGGTTAAACTATTTTTATCCTAGTAAATGATAGAGTCACAGTAATTGTTACAGAATTTCTTATCTTTCAAAATGAAATTAAAACTGTGCATGCATCTGTCTGCTTAACTGCTTGTATACTTGATGTGCTTATTCCCCCACTTTAATCCAAAAAGACTTTGGAATGACTCCAGAGCCTTTAAAAATATTCTAGATATTTTCTTCCATGCAAGCAATTTAGAACACAGAACTCAAACAGGCTGTTCAAATAAATATCAGCAGCAATAATTGAAAGTATACCCATTCTAAAAGAATGAGAAAGAGTTTTAGTGACAATAAGCTTTGGCCTTAAATCATCAACATGGATAGTAGCAACATTATCATTCTCATTAAGAGATTCTGAAAGACCTTGCAATATTCTAAACCCTTAATCACATAATGTGCATTCAAAATTCAATTGCATAGGCTAAAAAATAAATAAAAGATCCAATAGTCTGCAATTCTTAACATACCTCAATGATTTTAGGGCAAAGCTATGAGAGTCAGCAACCTCAGATGGACAGTTTCTACATAACAGAACTGTGTTAAACAAATGTTGAGCGTGTAATTATTACACAGCAATGAAGGTAAGAGGGCATTTGAACTTGTCTTAATTAATATGTTAACTAAGCTAATGTCTTTACTAAAAGCTTAGGCAAGCTTAGCTCAAATTTGTTTGAAGAAAATTTGTCCACCAAGAGAGTGTCTTCAAGAGAGGGTGGAATCTTCACAGTAATAGTACCGATTTAGTACTATTTTTCAGACTCATAGTGGTCCCTTTATACTGAAAAAATTTGTCCCTTAAGAAGGGTCATCAGCAGGTCTCTTTTTTGCTCTTCTCTTAAATTCTCATAGATTGAACAGAGGCTTTTTACCAACCTGCAACTATGAGGCAGTGTTTACATAAATACTATATGTTCTTTACTAAATATCATGGTAAATGTATTCCCAGTATTCCCAAACCATAAATCAAATCACATGCCCTTACAAGTTCAAGGATACTTGTGAATTAATAAGGCAATTCTTTGATGTTGGGATTAACAGAGTAGATTTTCTGTCCTCTTCCTTGTGTTGACTTCTTTTCCTTTCCATTTCCCTTCTCCTTTTTACCTAAAATTCGATCAATCATCAGGTCCTGTAGATCATGCATTTTTTAATATTTATAACATCTGTATGTACCATAGCATCCAACCAGCAACAAAATTGATTAGCTTGTACTTATATAAATTATTATAAATTTATTTTCACCTATAATAGTCTTTTGCAACATTAGTCCTCTGTGTCCATGCATTCAACTCACCACAGAAGGAAAAAAATTTCTTCATCTGTACTAAACATGGACAGACTTTTTTCATGCCATGATTTCTAAGCAATACAATATACCAACTGTTCACATAGAATTTACATTGGATTGAATATTTTAAGTAATCTAGAGATGACTTAAAGTATACAGGAGAACGGACATAGGTTAACACCATTTCATATATAGGAATTTAGCATCCATGGATTTTGGTATTTGAAGGATTCCTGAAGCCACTCTCCCTGGGGTATAAGTATGACTGTATTTCATATTAATAAAATTAATCATTTGACCTCCTTCCACTCTATACACACATTGTTGAAGACCACATAAAACTAGGTCTAATCTAATAAGGTTGTTCTCTATACCATCACAGAAATTGGGGCCTATTGAGAACTCAGAAAAATAGATGAATGAAAACACATTACATATTGAACTAATTTTTAGTACAAATGTATATTCCAGTCTGTACTTGCTATGTGATTTAGAGAATAGGATATATAACATAGTCACAAGATTTATGACCCTTTAGTTCCCTTTTCTAAGTATTCTAAAATATTGGATAGTAAGAAAACCAAAACCAAACAGAAATAGTGTTTTTTTAAAAAATTTGTTTTAATTAGTCATACATGACAGTAGATGTGCTGTGATACATCATATATAATGGAGTATAATTTCTCATTTTTCTGCTTGTACATGATGTAGAATCACACCAGTCATATAGTTATATATGTACACAGGGTAATAATATCTGATTCATTCTATAAACCTCCCTATCCCCTCCCCTCCCTTCATTCCCCTCTACCTAAAGTACCTGTTCTTCCCCTGGCACCTCCCCCATTGTGAATTATTATCCATATATCAAAGAAAACATTCAGCTTTTGAAATAAGTGGCTTATGTCACTTAACATGATATTCTTCAGCTCCATCCACTTACCGGCAATTGCCATAATTTCATTCTTCTTTAATTGTAAGCTATTGAGAGAATGAGAAGAAAAGACCTAAAGTTCAAACATTTATATATTGAACCCTGAAAGAGTCATGGTTGAAATTAGCCTAATCACTGTCCATTTTTCACCATCTTCACATTGTGATTCTGAAAATGTGGCTTTATGGAAAAGAGAATCCAAATGACAGGAAATAAAACATTTCTCCATACAGGACTATAAGTTCCACACATGTTCTTAAATCTTCCCTGTTTTATCCTGTTTTCATGCCTCCTGTGATGCTTACAAAGTACCTCACACTTGGAAACTTAAATGTTCTCAATACCATATAGTTAGTCAATATTTTTCTCAGGTAGTCTATAAAGTGCAAAGACCACATTTCTACTCTAAATTTAGAAGTAATATATACCATCAGAAAATGGTAACAT
Organism: Ictidomys tridecemlineatus; assembly: GCF_052094955.1. Lineage (NCBI taxonomy): Eukaryota > Metazoa > Chordata > Mammalia > Rodentia > Sciuridae > Ictidomys > Ictidomys tridecemlineatus. The sequence goes on along the minus strand of NC_135480.1, from coordinate 151,757,343 downwards.
ATAAAACATCTATTCAAGGAATTTATATCTTTCCTGTTAGCCAAAAACAAACGAAAACCTATGAGCCTCCGAGAGGATGAGTAGATAAGAATGGATCAGTAACCAAAGTCCAAATTGCTCAGCACTATTATAATTTATTTCTCATTTCATTAAATGTATCTCAAATGCATTCTGTTCAAGAAATCATTTTGAATTGTCCTATGTTTAACACATAGACCTTTATCCTTTGAGTATCTAGCAAAAAAATTAATTATAGCTGTGATGTATCAAGAAAACTGACTCAGGGACAGAACAGACTTATGAAATTGGGCCAGTATTATTATATGATTATGAATACCACCGGCAAACTAAGTTTAACATTGCAATGCCTATTTTTTAGTAACTTTTTCTACTCTATGTGAATAGTTAGTTGGATTTTCTAGTTCCCCTCAAGAAGACTGACTTAAAGATGAACTACTGTACACTAAGCAGACTATAATTGCCACATGTACCACCACTGAATTGCGTATCATTCAGAATAAAAATTAGGTAGAAGTGTTCTTTCTCTCAGCCTTCAGTCAATTTATTTGAAGAAGACTTCTAACATCCAAAGTAATGTGTCAGAAGCAGAGGGAACAACAAATACCTCTTTGGAGGTTGATGAAGCAAATGTCAAGCCATGTAGCCAAGAGCAGCCTGTTCCCAAAAAAACTGTTATCAAAACTGAGGAAAAAAAATTTCAAGATCCACATCTTGTATTAAGGCTTCCAGCAATGTTTGAAGACACAGGACTTGTGTATCATTATTCAAATTGGTGATATAACCCCTAAGGGCCATTTTTTTTTTGGAAAGAAAAAGAATGATTATGAGAAAAAGTCTACATTACTTAGACTAAGATTTATTACTGTGTACTTTGGGACACCTTTTGAAAAATCTTTTCCCAGCTTTTCATTTCATACAGCATTAAGCCTCATGTAGTTTCCCGTTGCTAGGTTCTCAAGTGAAGCAGACAGGGTACTTTCAAATACCTTCTCCTCCAGGGCCTCCCGTCAAAACAGAGCTGGTTATATGAATGAAACATCCTTTCTTGAGGCTTCCTCAAGATCTGTTCAGTAAGATTATGAGGGCATGAAGAAGAAAAATAGTCAGATTTCTCTTTGGATGATATTTTTAAAATCTGTTATTTGCCAGTATTTAAATCCCAATGCATATTATTTTAAAGGCAGGTACTTCCAACATTTTATAGTTTCCAGTGTACAGATCTTTTACTGTATTAATTAAATTTATCCTTATTGTTTTATTTTTGTTTGGGGGATGCTATTGTAAATAGGACTGCTTTCTGAATCTCTTTTTTGAATAGTTTGGTGTTAGTGAATAGAAATGTAACTGACTTTTGCATGCTGGTTTTGAATCCTGCAGCTTCACTGAATTTATTAATTATAATACTTTTTAAATTTTTAGAGTATATATTCATCATGTCATCTGCAGACAGACAATTTTTACTTCCTCTTTTCCAAGATATATGTATTTCTATGTTTTCTTGCAGCATTTTTCATAATAGCCAAGATATAGAATCAGTCTAAGTCTCCATTAACACACGAATAGATGCAGAACATGAGAGATAGATAGTCGCACACATTACTCAGCCTTAATAAAGAAGGAAATCTCATCATGTGCAACAGTGTAAATGAAACTGGAGGACACAATGCTAACTGAAAAAATCTGACACAGAAAGACAAATGCTACAGGAGCTCACTTGACCATGGAATCTAAAAGTAGAGCATAGAATGGTGGTTATTAAGGATTGGAAGAAAGGGAAACAGGAAGATGTTAATTAAAGGTCCAGTTATGTAGGATAAGTAAGTTCTGGAAATATAATGCAAAGCATGGTGACTATAGCTAACAGTATGGTATTATATACTTGGAAGAAGAGAAGATCTTGAATATTCTCCCCACAATAAAAAAGATGATTATGTGAGGCAATGAATGTGATAATTACCTCAACTATGGCAATCATTTCACAATGCATGAGCATATAAAAATATGTGGAACAATCTAATTATTTACAATATTTATTTTTCAATTACACTTCAATGAATCTGGTTGGTAGATACCACCTTACCTTGGTATTTGCAGGTCCTGATTTAGTTTAACTGGAACTGAATTTAGGGAGTAGATCTTGTCTTAAATAGACATCATTTGGGTTTTTTTTTTTTTTTTTTTTGGTAAATGGTCTAGGTACCAAAAACCTCTCTTTCCATTCTTCTTTATATATTATCTCATCTTCTCAATCAACACATATTTATTTTTACCCAACTCTCTCTTCCTCCCTCAATACTCAGGTTTACCCATTTGCACATCTGGAGGTGAAAGAAAGAGGTTAGACTGGAGCCAAAGTAGCCTCCAGGAAATAGCATCTTTGACCTTCCTTAATCTTTTTTATCTGAAGCTTCAGGGACTCATCTTTTACCTCATTTCCCAGCCCTGAAATGAAATGTAAAAACCTATATATTACCACCTGTGTGGAGAACATCCTATAAGGAATCTTAGGTTTGAGGTTGACTCTTTTCAAAGTCCTTAAATCTTTTTACCATTAATAGTAGGCAAGATTATGATGTAATATTGCATCACAATCTTTATTCTTACAGGTGGTCAAAATGCTACCAAGTATGATTTTTTTTCATCTCCCCAGACTTCCCTGGAATTTTCTGATGTCAATGTATTAAGCCTAAAAATAGATTTGGCTGAGAGACTGAGAAGTAGTGCATCAGGTGATGGCTCTGAGCCAAGTACTCCTGCAGTTAGAAGCATTAAAACACTATGTATTCACTTTTAAAATATATATTAGGTTAGAATAACTATATCAGGTGTCCATTAGCTCACTGAAAATCAGTCACATGCACCAGAGAATGGATTCAACTCACTCTTTTGCTTGTGCACTTGAGGAGCATGTCAATGGGGTCCATGATAAATATGCTCATGTGAGCTACAGCTAATCCCTCTGCAATCATTCAGAACAAAAACTTAAACCTGGTATAACAAAGGGATAAAAAATCATCTGTATGTTACTCTAGAGTCCTTCTATGAAAAAGACCAGTCAATATTAAAGTATGTCTTACAACAGGATCGAAATAGCATAGAAATCTTGTTTCAAATTGTCAAATTAGAATTTTGCTCCTTTCTGTGTTCATAAGAACTAGTCCAAATGTAGTTACTAACCTGCTCTGTGACCTTGAACAAATTATTTGACCTCTGATCTCAGTCTCCTCCTCTGTTAAAAGAAAGACTAAGATTGAACAGCATGATTTTATAACCTGCCTTTGAGTTCAAAAATTCTGTGTTCTGAAAGGAAGAAATCTAAACTGACTCATGTTTATTCCCTTGGCCCAAATGAAGTTTTCTGCCTTAGACTATGATAATGTTTAAATTTTTGTAAATGACAAAAAAAATAGAAGATTTGAAATAAAAAGATTTTGGAAGCAGCTGAGAAATATTTTCAAGAAAGTATAATCAAAAAGGGATCACTCCGTTACTGCATAGCCTGTACATTGGGCAGCCAAGTTATACACATGGAAATGTTTCATATGAACAGATCCTGACAGAGTGGAATTCAGACATGAGAATGATTATTTCCAGTCAAAAGAAATCAGGGGTTTTCCCCTGGAGAACATAGAGTCACAGCTTTGCGAAACATTAAATCATTCCATGAACAAGCACTGAGTTAGATTCTAAGAATAAAAAATAAATAAAAATAAAAATAAATTTACAAAATCAGGTGAGGCACAGAACATTCCTGTTTAAGAGTTTAGAGGCTCTAGGAGGAACCATCAATTTGATAGATGTTTACTATAAACTATTAGGAACTCTATGAGGTGAAGTTGATAAAAATTCTATCACACAGTCAGGGGGACCCAGAAGTCACCTAAAAACAGTAGATTTTACTATTATTGTTATATTTTATTGAGGTTAGCATAAGGTACTGTAACTGGTTGTGGAAGGGGCAATCAATATTGATATGGATTGGGTTAACCAAGGAGAGCTTCACCAAGGAAGCAACATTTGAAATGATTTTTTTATTTATTATTTTAGTTGTAGATGGACACAATATTTTTACTTTATTTATTTTATTTTTATGTGGTGCTGAGGATCGAACCCAGTGCCTCATGCATGCTAGGCAAGCGCTCTATCTCTGAGCCACAACCCCAGGCCTTGAAATAAGTTTTGAAGAACAAGTAGAAGGTGATTGATGACACCTGTGTAGCAGGAACAAGGAGAAGCTTTCTAGACAAAGGATTCAGTGTGAGAAGAACATAGTGATAGAGGGTGCATCATGTTACAGGATCTACAAAAAGCTTGGGAGTGACTAGACATGGTGAGGTGAGGCATGGCAAGAGGTGGCACAGTGAGCCTGTACCAAGTAGACTTAATACCCCTCTTAGGTCATTCTAAGAAGCCTGGATTTTGACTTATAATGAACACAATTTTTGAAAAGTTCTAAACAGGAGAATTATCACTACAATCCCAGTGTGGAAATTGATTGAGGACAGGTGAACTTGCATGTTAGTGATCAGTTAGAAAACTGTTGAGCTAATTCAGATTACACAGGAGGACTTGAACTAAGCCCTCCTTGAACTACGTGCAGTAGTGTTCTAGTGACAATGGAGGGAGGAGATTCGATAGGTCTTTAAGGGTAGAAAGAGTAGATCTTGACAACTAGGTGTGGAGTAATGAAATAGTTGACAATGACATCCAAGCAATGAGCTTTTCTTGTTGTGCCAAGTTTGTGCTCACTGTGGATAGCCACATAGAGGTGACCATCCTCATAACATGAAAAACATCTTGGCGAGCAGATTACCCCTAAACATGGTACTGATAGGTGTTTTGTTGTTGTTTTCTTTTCTATTTCATTGAATGAAACTGCTTTGCTCTGTCAGGACAAATACAGAAATGTCTTATGTTCTAGAGAGGATGTAGGTGGATTTATGCACTTTTGACTTTTTCACCTTTCTGATCATTGTATTTTATTTTTAACCTGGGAGACTAGGGAGAACAGAATGCACCTTGCCCAATGACCCCTGCCACAAAGCCGTCCTATACCAACCCTGCCTATGAGAGTACCTTTCTATGTAGGGAAATGACCAATAAGTAGATGTATATACGGATGGGAGTCTTAAGGAGGATCCTTAGGCTGCTGTTAAAGATTTTGGCTGTGTCATCATGTGGGGAGTAATTAGATCAGGGAGTAGATTAGATTGCACAGAGGAAATGTAGTATAAGAAGGGTATACAAAGGAAAGAAACCCTGGAGAGTACCAGCATTTAAATGGTCATAAAAAGACCAGGCAGGAAGAATTGCTGTCATTTTATTTCCTGAACTCCCAGGACTTCTTAAAGTATTTAGGGAATATAACACATGGGAGGTAGCAAGTCATAATGCTCATGTTCTCTCTAATCCAACCAACAGACACAAGTAGCAACCTTGTCATAAAGGATGGCTTCATAGGCTCATTCAGATTACCCAGCTTTTTGAAATTTAATGAATGCTAAGCAATGCCACATTTCAAAAAGAGAAAAATCACAGAAACATTTCAACAAATGCACGTTCTATCATACTTCACATCTGGGTGAGTGACTCATGCCAAGCCCTACTGCGTAGTCTGAAATCGGTGGGGTGAGGATGAGGAAGCAGAGAACTGCAGTCATTTACAATTTTCCTCCACAGACAGGATCAGTTTGGCAGGTAGAAGTGAGGAGTTGGTGAGTTTGCTAGTGACAGAGAACCCTCAACAGACCCATCTGTCCAGGAGGTGAAGTGGTGAGAGGTTAAGACAAGAGAAAGGGGTTGAGGAGTTCAGTGAAATTCAAGTAACTCTTTGATCTCCTGATTGGTACAAGAAGTGTATCTGCCTCCCCAAATAAACTCTAATCCCACAAATGGATGCAATGTGCTGAAAGTACCTCATGGTGACCTTGACACATGGGAAGTACTCAACAAAGGTTTCCACTTTCTAACCCATTTAGGACTATGTTTTGTATTTTTTTTTCCTTCATCTCCTTGCACCAAGCAGAGAGCAAAGCCACCATGAAAACCTGATTGAATCAGTGCTTCTTAGAACAAAAAAAAAAAAATCAAGAACATTATTTTGCATTTTGAAAGATTTAGATTTTTTTTGATCTTGGTTTGCCAGTGTTGATTCTCTTTCAGTACTGTAGACTTACTTAAGAAGCTCCCTGTCTGGGAAGCACTGCATCATAATAGTGACATGAGAGTGCTGGATTTAATAGTAGCTTAGGCCCCTGGGACTGCGCCTTATGAAGACAAATAGTAGACATAATAATAAAATTAAAATATTTCTAGTGTTCCGAATTTAGAAAGTGACTGTCTTCTTTTGGTAAATGATAATGGCTTGCAAACAGTTCAGTCTTTTTAGCTATGTAAATGGTATAATACAGTTTAAAGGATTTTTTAATTAAAACATTTGGAGGACTCACAGAGATAGCATCTTCCAGTTTTTACAATGCTGTGCTTCAAAACAAGGGACTGAAAAATCCCATATCATTCACTATGTTTGGGGGCTGGGAGTACTTGGGAATTGAACCTGGTAGTAATCTACCACTGAGCTATGCCTTCAGTCCTTTTATTTATTTATTTATTTTTAATATTGAGACAGGGTCTCTCTAAGTTGCCGAGGCTGCCCTTAAATATGCAATCCTCCTGCCTCAGCCTCCCAAGTCTTCAGGATTACAGATGTGCACCACTGTGCTCAGCATCGTACATTATTTCAAAGCAACCACAGGAGAAGGGTGTCACCTCCGTCTGGCAGGTGGATTCACACGAGCTGGTGGTATTCATCACTCTTCACAGATCTCGTGTATTTAGGAACAAACTACAAAAGAAATTGACAGCATTGGGAGAATTTGCCTGTGTTTTATTATTGGTACAAAGAGACTAAAAGCTAATAAGCTATGTTATTATTTTTAAATAACTATAAGAAATTTCTAAAATGAAAAAAGTATCTGGAAATTGAAGAGCCATACAGAAATGGTCCTTTTAAACCAAACTCTCATCCTTTCTTATTAGGTCTCTGAATCAGTTCCTATGCAGATAGAAGCAAAAATAATAAGTGAGAGCAGTCTAGAACACTGAATGTTATTTTAGCTATTGTTAAATGTTTTAACTTCCCTGATGACCTTTCTATTCTCACATTCATCAAAAATAAATGATATGAGCAGGGTATAGAGGTACACACCTGTTAATCAAAGACTCTGGAGCCTGAGGTGGGAAGATCACAACAAGTTCAAGGCCAGTCTCAGAAACTTAGGGAGATCCTATGCATCTTAATGAGACCTTGTCTCAAAATAAAAAATAAAAAGGGCTGGAGAAGTTGCTCAGTGGTTCAGCACCTCTGGGTTCAATCCCTGGTATCAAAAATTAAAATAAATAAATAAAATATATAATATGAGCAAAAAGTAATGACTTGTTTATTGTGGTATATACATATGTGTGTGTATCTTTATAAAATAAAAGCATAAAAATAAACATTCCTTATTCAGGGATGATCTCATAACAAACATGCTATTGATTTATCTTTCCTGAAATGCTTGCTGTTGATAAAAATTATGCATTGGATCTACCCATTTCAGAAAGATTGTAACATTAACAAAAAATGCACATTTATATTGGACTTTATAAACAGAGAAGAAAATTAGTTGATATGAATACAATAACAATCCAAGTGTAGTGGCACATGCCTGTAATCCTAGCAACTGGGAGGCTGAGGTAGGAGGATCTCAAAATCAAGGCCAGCCTGGGTAACTGTTTTAATAAAAAGTAAAAGGGGCTGGGGAGGTACCTCAGTGATAGAATGCCCCTGGGTTTAATCTCTAATACCACATGTGCAAGTGCGTGTGCGTGTGTGCATGTACACACACACACACACACACACACACACAAGCAGTAGCAGAATATATCATTTTAAATGAGTGTTAACATGAGGATTGAAAAGAGTCAACAACACAAATTATCTGCTGTTAACAGTATGAATCTGCCTCAACTATTAATTCCATTTCCCTAGCACAGCAACTTCCTCATGTCAAAGAGAAACTGTGCTACTCTCTAACTTGTTTCTTGGCCAGTTGTTCCCTTTTAGGTTGTGATAATGCCTTCTTTTCCACATCTTACTCTTGTCCATTCCAATTCACTTTATTTAGCTTTACCAAAGCTGATATATTAAATGCAAAAAAAAATAGTGATTTCCCAAGGCTATGTTGGATGACTATATTAAAATTCTAAGGGATAACATTTTTAAGCCCCACACCCACATCCTCAGATTCAATAGTCACGGAAAGAAGAACTGGGAATCAGCAGCAGTTTTAATAGTCTCTCAAGTAAATCTGACGGGCAGACATGCAGAATAGACATTGAACAGTTGTGTGTGAATGTATGTGTGTGTGCAAATGCATATATGTGCATGCCTGTTTAGTCTTTAACACAAAGACAATCACTGCCTCACATATAATCTGTGTTTCTAGTGTACTTAATATTCTGTTCCTACTTGGAATTGTGTAATTCTTCTATGGTAACAATGAATGGCTCAGAAATTCCAGTGGCAGGTTTTTTTAGATCTTATTTTGAGATGGAAAAGAATAACTTCCAGGTTGAGTATTTTCCAAAAGACAACCCCCACTCCTTATCCCAATTGCTTCCTTCTTTTGCTCAAGGAGCACACTGTCACTCCTGTCCACCCCTGCACATGCACATGCACACTGAGTGCAAACACCGCAGTGAATGAGGTTAGTCTATTCTATGGTAACAAAAAGAGGTTTGTTGTTAGTTTCCCAAACCGTGACCTGCAAATTATAACATCGCATACAAAACAAGCATCAACTAAACAAACATGAACAAAGTACTTTTTATTTTCAGAGAGAGAGCTATTATCAGTAAAAATAAAGAGTGCGTAAGAACAAATAAATAACTTGGTATTAATTTCAAATATCTTAAGGGTCCTAGGATGCAGCATTTGGATGAGGGTAATACAAGTACAGTTGATTAGCCCAAGGAGCAGCAAAAAAAGAATTTCTTGAAAACAGACAAGAGAATCTCATGACAGAAGAGTACAGGAAATATGCAGGCCATGCAAGGGACCATGCAAAGACCTGAAAGTTGTTTGCAGATTCCAAGTTAGATATCTTCTTTTTCTATTTCTATTTCTCATTCTTGGACCACATGATTCCTTATCCCACTCTGTCTATAGCTCACTGGCAGTTTTTCCTTTCTCTGTATACATGATAGGTACCTAATATCTCTGCAGTTCAAACATAAGAGATAGACCAGAATTGCTGTGCTAAAGTCCCAAATAACTGGGAAAATTAGGTTGCAGCAGCTGTATTTGTTACTGAGATCAAAGGCATGGTGAACAACTTCACATCAACCAAGCTGGCAGAGCATGATTTCAGAAGGGGACACCATGGCTTTCTTTTTTAGGAGAGAGATGTAGACAAGGAATAGAATGAATGAATGCAAAAGGGAGTTACTGGCATCACTTGAATATTAACAGCAGTATCTTTGCTCCAAAGTTTCTTCCTAGTTCAAAGCTCCCAGTTCTTTGGTACTAAATTTAGCAGGAAATTAAACCACTTTTTAGGTAGGTAGAACATAAAACTTAATACGTAAAGCCAGGCACAGTGGCACATGCTTCTAATCCCAGCAGGAGGATCCCAAGTCTGACCCCAGCCTGGGCAACATAGTGAGACCCTGTCTCAAAAAAAAAAAATTAATACCTAGATAGCTACGCATGGAAAGCTATTAACATTGTCAGGTAGCTATAGTTAAGAACACAAGAGCAACAATCAAAGTTATGTTATTCTTAACTGGTAATTCTGTCTTGGCTTCCAAGATAGACACTAACCTTCAAAATTCTTGGGCTAACACCAAAATTAAGTGAGTATTTGAGTAGAAATTTACATGGGTAAATATAACCAAAGTTCTATGGATTTATTGTGCTGTGAAATAGTGTATTATTACATATGTAAATTTTCTTTCTTCAGATTCCTTTTCATTATTCAAAAAAGCCACAATACATTAATGTTACTAATGCTTATAAGCTAATATCTCAGCTGGTGAATCTACACATTTATTTCTTTAGACTTATTTCCTTTCTCTTTTCATTTAAAGCTGTTTGTATGTTTAATTCGTAGTTATTTCAGTGAAAGAAAGAAGATTTTGTTTTTGCAGATTCTGTTTTTCTTTAGCAACTGGCCATTCCTGAGCAGCCAATCAGAACCTCCACTTAGTCAAAATTGACAGTGATTAATAGATGCCTTGGAGATCTACTTACTGATTATCTCCATCAGAAAACAGAGAGGCTCATTGGCAATTATATACTCTGTTGTGGCATATTTTAGTGCTTTTATATTATAATGTATCAATTGCATATAAGTGCTTACAAGAAGGATTGGGTTTGGTTATTAATCATTTTGATTAAACTACAAAAATATGGCCAAGTCAAATATTTTAATTTTTTTTTCCATTTTAAATACATTGTATTATTAATGTTTAAGGGAAATATTGTCTTGTTAAAATTATATATCTATCTATCTAGATATACACACACATAACAATAATTATAAAACACTATAAATGCACTTTTTAATCTATACATGAAAACCTGTGCAAAGCAAGAGGTTTCTATGACATGGACTTTTGTGCACACAGTGCTCTCTTTAATCAGATTTTATTATGCCAGTTTTCCAAAATGAAAACTTGACACAGCACATCTGTGTCTAACAGACAAAGTAAGCTGGAAAAGTGAACTATTAATAGGTGGCATTGGCCAAAAAATTTAGATAACTTTGAATAAAATTTCTTCCCATCTGCTTGTTCCTAGATAACTGGTCTCATCTTCTCTTGACTGGACTGTAAGATAGAGAAGAAGACAATAAAGTGATAGGAATTGCCTCCATGCATGTACCTATGTGTTTAGAAATCCTTAGAAAACCTTATGTTTCCTGGTTGTGTTGTCTTTTCTTGGACAAACTTCTTTGGTGTTATGAAGCTGATCAACTGACTGCCTGATTAAAACAGAAAGAAAGAAAAAGAAAAGAACAATAAAATGATTTATACTAGACCCCCCCCCAAAAAAAAAAAGTCGGTGCAAGTGGCCTCAGCAATGCAATCCATCAAGTTAGGAAAAGTATGGTCCATGGGTCTAGGGTGTGGCTCAATGGTAGAGTACATGCTGAGCATGGGTGAGGCACTGGGTTCGATTCTCAGCACCATATTAAATAAATAAATAAATAAATAAGGAAAAAGTTTGGTACACAATATTGGGTAATACTTTGATAATTTTAAAATACATGAAATATGAAATATTCTTCTGCAATAATTGGCATCTAATTGAGTGAAATCATGTTTTAAAAAGAGTGCAATGATACATTCAGAGTAAGAAAGGGTACAGTAGATTTTGTAATATAGACTACAGTTAATCCCCCAAGATACATATTTTATATTAAATATATATTTATTTATGTACTTTATATAATTATATATAGCATATTATATATCTTCAATGCTGCTCAATATCACCCTCTACAGATCAGTCTGTTACTTGATCTGATTCTATTTAAATGCTATTGTTCTGAAAGTGAAAAGGTTGAATTTTTTTCCCTAGGGTAAAAATCCCTTAAATCTGCTGTTTAAAGAACAGCAGAACATGCTAACAAAAAGTCCCAAAGTTAATGCTGATTTCCTGACAATTCATTATGTACTTTCCAATCTTGGGCTTTTTCTTCCTTGCTTTTCTGTTTCCCTTTTTAGGCCAAGGGAGGATCTGCTTTCTGTCTGTTTTAGGAGTTTGATTTCAGTACGTTTTGTTAGACTGGGTAGGTCAGCAGGTGTGCACTAGCACATTACCCAGGTGGCCACTTAATGCAGTGTGATTGAGCATGGAGGAAATAAGCAACCTTTCCCAGCGCTAGGGCTGTCTGGCTGCTTGGGCAGGTGAATGTGATTAGCAACTGACTTTGGGTAGAGATTCCCCTGTATTCCCAACAGATGTCCCCTTAATTGAAAGCTTGTTGTGATGCTGTTGATTCTGAGAGGTCCCAAATTCCCTTTAATGTCCCTTGCTTGTTAAAAATACGCCTCCCATCCTCAAAAAGAGAAGCTTACTTAACAATTACACATGTGTGGCGGGAGAGTGGGCATGCACAGGCGCACACATGCAAAATCAACCTTTAAAGCAAAGCTGCAAATTCTTTTCTGCCTTTCCATCAAATCCTCTCTAGCAGTAAACCTTGAAGTCTGAATCATGCCATTTTGCCAAATGTTCCATTTAAACAGGTTCTGGAATAAAGCAATGCAACACATTTATAGGTGTATCCTTTTGAATTGTATAGACTGCTGGGATTGTTTATTGTTTATACCCTGTTATATTCCAAAAAATTAGAGTATTACAAAAGTACCTAGGGCATGACAAGATTTCTTAGATTAAGAAAATCAGAATGAGGGAAAAAATGAAAGTGGGAAAAACTTAAAAATAAAACCCTGGGAGTGAGAAATGTGGACAAAATCATGCTTTGAGATTCCTGTTTCTGGGTGTTACTGGTAGACTGCAGCTCAGCCCTGTGCCTCCTTGCCCATAGCAAAAAGGGATATACAATCAGTTATGCAATTCCCATCACCTAGGCAATAAAAACAAGTCTCTTCCTTGTGCAGAGAAAAGAGAGGTATTTATCCCAGGAAGCCTCATAAAAAGAAAAAAGGAACATGATTATATGCAGAACTTGCCTGAACTCTGTGGTTTATGTGTACAGCTTGCTTTGGATATTTGATAACCATGGGAGATTTTAAAAGAAGGGTTTAATAGAGTGATACATGCATTGATATATATAATAAATATTTATTATAATTAATTATATTTAATAGATTGTGTTTTATAGCCTATTGCTTCCGATTTTAAAGAAAAGTAAAGTCATGAGTGGTAAATGGCTTTGCAGAGGGAACAATGTCAGCTGCTTAGGATGCATTTATTCCACACATATTTACTGGGCACCATGTAAAGTACTTTGCTACTTTCTTATTATATTAGGTGGTTGATCTTCCTGGGTAGAGTAAGCAAGGATAATTTTACATGCATATCACTAGGAATTTTGTAATCTAAGACCTGAATCTCTCTCTCATAGTGGAACTCTTCTGAGAGTTTACACTGTCTTCAGTTTCTTGCTGCTCATTTACCTCCCACCCATGGTGTGTATTCCAGAGAGCAGCAAACCCACTGCAGGGCCACAGGTCCCCATCCTCACTGAAACTCCATTACCCAATATTCTCCACCATGTGCCTACTGCCTGTCTGACTTTTTTCTCAGATTTTTTTCAGGGTCATCTTCCTGAGCCGGTCATTAAATGTCACAATTCCCAAAGGGACTGACTTTGTGACTTCCTTCTCTCTCTATTCTGTACTGACCTCTTTTCCTTTCCTTCTCTGCCTGTGTTGGTGGCTTCTATTGACATCTCTATAGTATTGACTCCTAATGTTATTCTTTCTAAACCAAACTTCGCTTCTGAGTTCCAGAGTATATGTCCATTTAGATGTCACCAAGTTGCCTCTAGCTCAAAAAGTTCAGGATAAAATGATGATCTAAAACCTGGTGTTCTTCTAATTTTCTTTAGTTGAGTAAATGCAACCACTAAAACCAAATTATCCAAACCAGAAACCATAGGGATCTTTCTAACACCTCTTTCTCCCTCATCCCCATATTCAGTGTGATGATGAATTAGATGTGTCAACCTGAGTGGGCTCCAAGATGCCCACATATATGGTCAAATATGATTCTGAGTATGTCTCTCAAGGTATTTTGGGATGACACTACATTTGAATTGATAGATTAAGTAAAGCAGATTGCCCTGCCTAATGAGAGTGGGTTTTATCTAATCAGTTAAAGGCCCAAAAATAGAACAAAAAGACTGACACTGCTAAAACTAAGAAAGAATGTCCTCATTCTTGACTGTCTTGAGCTGGGATATCAGCTTTTTCTTGCCTTTGGAGTCAAACTGAGACATTAGCTCTGTCGGCATTTAGACTGGAATTGTAGCATTGGCTCTCCTGTGTCTCCAGCTTGCTAACTGTGAATCCTGAGACTTATTGACCTCCATAATACAGGAGCCTAATTAATAAATCTTCATATATATATATATATATATATATATATATGCACACACACTCATATATATATTGCAGACACACATCCCATTGGCTCTGTTCCTCTGAAGAACCCCATTTATTACATCTGGTGTATCATTAATCACTGTTGATCTTACTTCTATTAATGCCTCTTGTCATCACCTTCCTCAACTTTGTTTTCACCAAACGAGTCTGATCTTTTACATACAGTACTGCTGTAGAATCTTGAATCTTCATTGATACTGGTTTTCATCCAGTATCATTAAAAGTAAAACATTAAAAGTCTTTCTGTGGTTTTAGAATAAAGATCAGAATCCCGAATGTGATAACAAAGCCCACTGCATGTCTGTTTCTTATATGACATATGAGGCTCTACATAGTTCCATATACATATTTCTCCAATCTACATTTACATTTCTCTCTCTCTCTCTCTCTCTCTCTCTTTCTCTCTCTCTCTTGCTTTTTTAGCACTGACCACAGGAGATATATTACAGTTCCTTGAACATGTGTTCTCAGATGGGTCTGGCACATGCTTTGTGATTCAGTTCCTTCTGTTATTTATAAGCTGTCATTATATCTGTGCTGTACCCAGGATTGGGTGGTAGAAGAAGACTGCCTGGGTGCAAGCAATAAAGGGGTGCATTGTCTGTATGAGATTTAAAACCAATAACAAGACCCTCTGCATGTCTGCTTCTTATCAGTACCTGGCCTCTGATTCTTAACAAAGTTTTTCTGAATAAATTTTATGCAGATCTAAATTCAAAACAATTGATACAATTACTAATGAATTTAAATATTTATGTATGTTTAAACTTAGTATTTTGAAAGGTATTCTTCCCTAAGTATTATATTCTATTTAGAAGTTAATTTGGAGAACTCCCAGTAATATTGGCAGCCCTTGATACAGGCTCAGCTGCATACATTTGTTTAAACATTAGTCTATATTAATAGTTCACACTCATTACAGTGTGCTTCAGGAACAGGTTTGTCTCAAACCCTGTCACATGACATGTTTCTGAAGTTAAAGAGTAAATTCCAAATAAGTAACAATAACACAGTTATTGTAAATAAAAGAGACCATTCGAGTTGCTTTTGATTTATAATCCTTTATGAACATTTGGACTTTTATTTCTGTTTAAAAGTTCAAGCGCAAATATATAAAAACAAATCCAACCACCATGGATAACTATAATGAACAAATTAAAAAAAAACATTCGAAAACAAAGTTCAAATGGCAAAATACCACAAGCAGCTAAGGGTCATATTTTTGTATAGTAGGAACAAATTTTTAGTTTGTAACGATAGTTTTGCTTAATTTCAGTAAGTTCTTTCAAAACTAAAATGTTTTTTGTTTACTTTAAAATTAAAGAGTAAAATCATCATCATTAATAGTTATTACATCAATATTACTGAAAATAGGTTTGTCATGTGGACAAGAGAGGTGTTGAAAATGATTAATTTCATATGTCAAGTCTCTAGGTATGCCACTACATGAAACATGATTCTTTTCTTCAGAAAAGAATTTATCCTTTTGCCAAAAGAGTATTCACTTTCCATATTCATTAGTCTGATTATATAATTAATAACTGAATCCCTGAACAAACTGACCCTTCTCTGAGAATAAGAGCACCATGTACCTTTCATCACCATTGCTTTTGCATCAGATAGCACAATTCTCTCATGAAGTGGATACTTAATAAATGTGTGTTGAATGAATGAATGAACAAGTAATTCTTAGAAGGGCCAGGATTCTATCCAAATCTCTCCAGCTCCAAAGTCTGCTCTAGCCCACTGACCTTCACCTTCCCCTCCTCACTGCTCACCAATACATGCACATTTATCTGCAGAACATTAGTAACAAAGATTTTTTAATGTTTTCTTAGTTCATTTGAAAGGACAGGAAAGGAAAGTGAACCAACTAGGGAATGGGACAGGAAATGTGTATGCCTTAATGAGAATCTCCTTCTTGCTAAACACATTCCTAAATTTGGGGCAGAAGCTTACCAATGTAGAGCAATTAAATAGAAGGCACTCATTATACCACTTATTCGTTTAAATTAAGGAAAAATATGAGCTATGCCAGATGTATGCAGACTTAGAATAGAACCTCTCATATGTAAATAATATACTTTGTTTGATTTTTGAGGTTTTTATATAAACAAATTGATGTTGCAAAATGCTTTATTTATTTTTTCATTTAGTTTTTTACCTTTGATGTATTTGTGAACATCCACCAGAGGGATGCCTTCAGCATTATGTCTTACAAGGGTGTGTGCTAAGAATAGCAATGACTCCAAAGGCAAAGAATACTCACATCTTATCTTACAAATATGTATATATGAAATACATGGTATTTTCACATTTATCCTTTTGCCAATTACTTGCAACCACATACATAGTTATACTACCTGTACTGTATAATGATCAAATGTATAATGATCAAATGATGTTCATTATCTATACTTTAAAAAAAATTCTGTAGTATTTATTAGAAGAAGGGGGAAATGTATTACAAAGATGATACTATTTAGATTTTTAAAGTGGCAAGGTGAACACCACAAGGACTTTAAGCTTAAGAACAAAACAGACTGTTCAAAACAGATGGTTTAATAGGCAACATCATCATCATTATAATTAACATTTGTGTAGTGTTTTATGCCTTACAAATCACCTTCATATCTCATTGGAGCTGCACAATAGTGATTTCGGGTAGGGACACAGGTATTAACATCTCTGTTTTCATCAATTAGGAAACTAAGCATTAATCATGATTACTTGACCAGAGCTCTACAGAAATTCATTGGGCCAAAAATTAAACTCAGTTCATTTAGTTCCATAATTAATATTACTAATTTTATTTTACTAAATAATAAACATAATTCTTAAGAAATAACACTTTGCCTGAATTAATTGTTTTTTTTTCTATTTTTTCAACAAGATATTTCCTCTGATTTTTAATAGATTTATTGGGGTATAATTCATAAACCATACAAACCAACTATTATAAATATAATTTTGTGCATTTGGTATCCATAACCACAGTGAGATACAATTATAACCATATTGACCATAAACTTGAAAGTTATTTCTGGAGTCTGGCTTCTGTTCCAATTGTCTGTATTACTGTTTTCAGGAAAATACCACATTCTTTGTAGCAAATTCTTAAGCGGACAATAAAAAGAATTTCATTGCTCATTTTCAAAAAATTTTCAGCTGTTTCCGTCCTTTGCATTCATAGAAATGTTAATATTTCTACAAGGAAAAAGCCCACTAGAATTTTTCCTGAAATTGTATTGAGCCTATAGATCAATTTGGGGGAGAACTGTCATCTTAATAATGTAATAATGTTGTCTTCCAGTCCAAAAATATGGACATCCTTTCCAATTAGTACGTTCTTTAATATCTCTAAGCAAAATTTTGTAATTTTCTGTGTGCAAAGCTTTACATTTTTTATGTTCATTTTATTCATATTTTATTCTTTTTATACTACTGTAAACAGAATTTTTATGTAACTTCAATTTTTGATTATTCATTGCTAATACATAAAAATATAATGAATTTTTGTATATTGATTTTGTATCACATAATCCTACTAAATTCATATTCTAGTACAGGTCATTTTTTTCATAGATTTCTTAGGCTATTTTACATGCTGCTCATGTCATTTATGAATAAAAATGGCTTCACTTTATCCTTTATTTTATTTTTATTTTTACCCTCTTTGGCCCTCTCACCTTAGTACATTGTCATTAACCTCCAGAATAATATTGAATAGAAGCAGAAATAACTGACATCTTCACTTTAGTTCTCACCCAAGGAAAAAAGCAATCAGTGCTTTTCATTAAATATAGATAGGGTGGTTTTTTTTTTTTTTGTAAATTTTCTCCTTTTTTTCCGTAGATTTTTCTTTTCTATTTTTATTTATTTGTTTGCTTATTTATTGTGGTTGCTCTGTTTCAGATGGAAGAAGTCCGTCTTTGCCTAGGTTGTTGAAAATTTTTAATCTGGAATGGGTGTTCAATTTCCTGAAATTTTTATGTACTTATTCAGATGATCATACAATTTTATTTTTTTCTAATATAGCTTATTACATTAATTGAATATAGAAAAATAAATGAACCTTTTATGCCTGGGTAAAATTCCACTTGGTCAAGTTGTAAGACCCATTTTATATGTGTGTAAGTTTAGGTTGCTAACGTTTGTCAAAATGTTTTCTATTTGTGTTCAAAATCCTGTTATCCAACAGATTTATTTTCTTGGGATATCTTTGCTTGCTACTGGTATCGGGATAATACCAGCATCTTAAAATGAGCTGTGGAGTCTTCTCTCTCCCTCTGTTTTCTCCAAGAGTTAATGTAAAAGTGATGAATTGATGGAATTCATCAGTAAAACAATCTGTTACTAGATTTCTCTTTGAGAGATTTTTAATTATCTGCTCAATTTTGAGTAAGTCAATTTCAGATTTTCTCTTTCATCATGAGTCATTTTTGGCACTGTATATCTTTTATCTTTTTCATCTAAATTATGTAATTTATTCTCAAAATGTTTATAATTATATATTTTGCATTTTATATAATTATACATAGTAATATCATATTATATATGATTTATAGCTGCTATACTTATGTCAAATTAAAAGATTTTTAATTTCTATAGGGTCAATAAAGATGGGCCTTCTTTCAGTTTTGATAATAATAGTAATCCTTTCTCTTTTTCCTTAGTCAGTCTTCTTAAAGTTTAATTTTCTCAATATTTCCAAAGAACCAACTTTGGTTTCATTAATTTTCTTGTTTTCCATTTTCTGTTTCACTGATTTTTCCCACTGATCTTTATCATTTTCTTTCTGATGCTTTTTTTAAGTTTAATTTGTTCTTCTTGTTTCAGTTTAAGATGGGCACTTAGTATATTAATTTGAGACTCTTCCTTTTAAATATGTGTTCAGAGCTGCAACTCAACTTTAAAAACACTATGTTCACTGCTTCCTATAAGCTTTAGTATGTTGTAATTATATTTTCATTCATTTAAAAATGTTTTCTGATCTCCTTTTTGGGGGTGAGGATACTGGGGATTGAACTCAGGGGCCCTCAACCCCTGAGCCATATCCGCAGTCCCATTTTGTATTTGATTTAAAGACAAGGTCTCACTGAGTTGCTTATTGTGTTGCTTTTGCTGAGGCTGGCTTTGAACTCACAATCAATCCTCCTGCCCCAGCCTTCAGAGCCGCTGGGATTACAGGCCTGCGTCACTGTGCCCAGCTCTGATTTCCTTTTTCACATCTTTTTTCCCCACGTTTTATTTAAGTATGTTGTTTAATTTCTGCATATTTGGGTATTTCCCAAACATCATAATCTTTGTCTCTCATGGAATGTCTTTATTTTATTTTAACTTTTAAGGGAAATTACAGAAGGATTGATAGAGAATTCTTCAGCATTTTGAATATATCATTCTACTGTCATCTGGTCCCACAGTTTCTAAAGGGAAGTCGTCTGTTGATTGTGTATTTCTTTCCTGTGTGTGAGGTCAGTTTTGTCTTCCTGCTTCAAGATTTTCACTTCATCTTTGGATTTCAGCTATGTGACAATGCTGTTTCTATATGAGGCTTTCTTGATGTTTGTTATACTTGTGGATATTTAAGTTTCTTAGTTGGTGGGTTTTCCAAAAATCAGAAAGCTTTCAATCATAATTTTTCAATTTTTTCCTGCTGCTTTTATTCTTTTCCTTCTGGAATTCATACAGATATATACAATTCGTAATATCTCACAGGTTTCTAGAGCTGTTCTTGTTTCTATTTGATCTTTTTTTTTTTTTTTGTTCTCTGTTCTCCAGTTGGAAAGTTTTCTATTGGTGTATATTTAGAATCACTGATTCTTCCTTCTTCCCTCTCACATTTCCTGTTAAGTCCATGTAGTAAATTTCTCACCTCTGTTATTTTACCTTTTTACACAAAAATTTCCATCTATTTCTGTTTAGTTCCCTAATCTATATTCTCCATTAGTTGATTCAATGTTTTATTTCCCTTTGATTCTTTAAACATAGTTTTATTCTTTGAACATATTCATAAGGACTACTTTAAAGCAGCCTAAAAAAACCTAAAGCTATTAGACTTGGATATTTCAAGACAAAGGAGGCTACAGATTTTAACAGACAACCCCAACATAATAGAATTATCATACTGACAAGTTGGGGCTAGCAGGGAGGCTGGATAAATAGGAGGAACCCCAGGTTCAGAGTTTCAGAGTTTTCAGTCCACAGTTGGTTGGCTCCATGCTTTGGAAGGCAGAACTTCATGGTCAAAGGATGAGGCACAGAAAAACTGCTCAGCTCATGGTAGCAAGAAAGCAGAGAGAGAGGAAGGGATCAAGGACAAGATACAGTCCCAAGGGCATGTCCCCTGTGACCTACAGCCTCCAACCATGCCCCGCCTGCCTACAGTTTCTACCACCTCCTGTAGTCAATTCAGTGAACAATGAATTAATCCACTAATGAGGGCAGAGCCCTCATGATCCAATCACTGCCCAATAACCCTACCTTCAGACATTGCTGAATTGGGGACCACGCCTTCAATACATGAGATTTGGGGAAATATTCCAGCTCCAGGTAATACTGATAAAAATAATAATAATCATTACCATTTATTTATCTCTTATACTCTGTTGGTTTGATATAGTATTATTTCATTTATTTTATTGATCATCTTTTGAGAGAGAGGTTTTAATTCTATTTTACAGATAAAGACACTGAGCTACCCAAAGATCAAGTACCTACCCCAAAATTACACTGCTGGAAAATGGCAGAGCTAGAATCTCTCTGCAGTGCATTTTATTCTTAATTTATTCAAATTAATACAAAAAGACAGTACAAGGTAGTTTCTTTATTTCAACAAGTGCCAAGAAAAGGGGAGGGCTTAGTCTCACCATTCAAACCCTTAAACTATTATGTCATAATTTTAATGAAAAAATAAAATGTTTGTCTTAATGGCATTTCAAAAGATAAAAATCATCATCTGATCAGGAAAACATCCAAACTCAGGGTGTAGTTCCTTAAAAAATATATTTAATTCATCATGTTCAAGATGCATTCATTGCACTCAGGAACTGTTTGCTATGTGTCTCTTTGAGCTTTGAACATACAGATTTATCTACACATGTGAAAACTTAAACTTTGGCATTTCAATTGAGCTGGGCTAGAGTAATATTTATTTTTGCATTCGATAATATGTGGTTAAGTTAGCAACACAAACTTGATTTGTTTCCTTAGGGTCATTGTGAATAAATCCATTGGGTTGAGCAATATCCTGTATCAAAACAAACTATCTCAGTCTAGCCCAGGAAGGAAGAAGGATGGGCTTATTTTTTTTATTCTCTGAAGTGTGTTCATAGACCCCCATCTTTTTTACACATTCAAAGGAAATGCAGTGTATCTGGAGGGCCAAAATGAATTCAGAAAGAATGGTCCTTCCAAGGGCAACCAGAGAGAACTCATGGGAGGAAGGCCAAGGGAAAGGCCAAGTTTATACATATCTATGAAAACAGGAACAGAAATGCAAACCATAGCCAAATTAAAATCACTGCCGAATTCTTTACTTTGGAACTGCTGGATTTATTTTAATCACAAACATTGGATTGATTTGCATGATACATTAAGTCATTTTACTTCATCTTGACCTTGGGCCACCCAATCAGAACTGACTAGTAAGGATGACCTTAAAGGCAGACAATATTTGATTTCACTTTTGTCTATCGTAATTTTAATCATTTATGTCATTTAAATCTTGAAGAGTTTTTCTTCTAACTCTGGCTTCATTTTCTTATAATCTTGCCAAGTTTCAAGTTTATATCTTCAGCCAATTTTAGCATGTATGCACACCAAAATTTCCAAACATGCTCATTTCAGTGGAAAAATGCGTATGTGTTTATATATGAGAGAAAATTTCAGTTAAGTTCATTTTTACCTCGATTTTATGAAAATATATACACTGAATATGCAATTAAATATGTGAATTTTCCTTCAAGTGCATTTACTCTTAGGAAAAGTGACAAAAGATCAGAACAATGCATATTATTTTTTTGCAAAAATAATACTTATCACAACCAACTAAATAATGTGTGAACCTTGATTGAATCCAAGAAATAAGCAGTTATAAAATTCCTTATTGAAAATTTGAGGGCTGGGGATATGGCTCAAGCGGTAGCGCGCTTGCCTGGCATGTGTGCGGCCCAGGTTCGATCCTCAGCACCACATAGAAACAAAGATGTTGTGTACGCCGAAAACTAAAAAATAAATATTAAAATATTCTCTCTCTCTCTCTCTCTCTCTCTCTCTTAAAAAAAAAGAAAAAAAAAGAAAATTTGAATGTGGATATATATAGAACAAAACTTTTACATCCTATTTATGTTAAACTTCCTGAGTTTTATAACTTAACTGTGGTTACATGGAGGAATGTCCTCATTCTTGCGAGACACATGCTGAATTATTTAAGGGTAAATGTCACGATGACTGCAGTTAACTCACAAATGATTCATTTAAAAAAAAATGCATGTTGCAAACTACAGTCAGTGTACAGGAGAGTTCTTTGTAGTCTTGGAACTTTTCTGTGGGTTTGAATATTTTCAAAATAAAAATCTTGAAAGAAAAATAAGTAATTTAACCACATGTAAATGAACAAGTCTAGGTTTATTTCTTTAAAATTTTACTTCTACAAATTGCCATGAATCATTTTTGTGAAAAGTAGAATATAAATATATAAAATTAGAGCAGAAAACAAGCTTTAGGTCAAACATTATTCCTATGAACTTCACCTGATTTACCTGTAGTATATTGCAATGAATATTAGTCTTTTAAATAGCAACTAACTATCCCAGAGTTCTTTAAAGGTAGACAATCATAAAAAATCATGCTATTTCTACTGATAAGGAAACTAAGAACCACAGAAGTAATTATTCATTATAATTCAATAATATACATCATTGAAGTCTTTTCTCTGTTTGTTTTTAAGAAGATTTGCAAAATATCCTACAATGTTTGAGTTGCTTAATGTCGAAATTGTTATGCTCCAACATTTATCCTTGCTGTTCTTTGAAATTTTTTGCAAACCCACTAATTTTTTTTTCGGGGGTGGGTACTGGGGATTTAACCTGGGTACTTAGCCACTAAACCACATCTCCAGCCTTTTTAAAAATTTTATTTAGATACAGGGTCTAGTTAAGTTGCTTAGGGCCTCGCTAAATTGCTGAGGCTGGCTTTGAACTCAGAATCCTCCTGCCTCAGCCTCCTGACAGCTGGGATTACAGGTGTGCACCATGCACCCGGCAAAAATCACTAATTTGAAGCCACTGAAAAGTTATTGATATGTTGATATGGTCCAAATGTGCCAGGAAGATGCAAAACTTGGACAAATAAATATTAGCATGGCTGGTAACACTTTAAAGAAAGGATGCTAATGATAATGGATGACTAAAATTTGGCTCCATGTTTTTTAAGGTAATGTTAAATAGGCCTTTTTCTTGGACCTGTTTCTGGTGTTACCTTTCTCTCTAGGTCAGTTACCAGTTTGATAGAATGTGACTATGTTCAGGAATCTCACTCCTAAACCTCTTACTAACTGTATTACCTTAGGCAATTGTTACAATCAATCTGAATTCCAGAATCTGGTGAGACTTTATTATCTGATGTTTCATTATTCAATACAATTAGCACAAAATCAGTTTCTTATCTTCATTCTAGGTTTATTTTTACCTCGGCCCCCAAAACTTGTGAAGCCTCCATGAAACAACCACAATCAGAAAACATACACAGTAAAAATCTGATGCCTTTATTACTATTCCTTTTCCAAAAATCCTAATAGAAATGCAAATTACACTTGTCTTCAAATGGTAATTTTGAAGACTCAAATTTTAGAGACTTCAGAAGGCATTTGGAAGACTCAGGTGGATTTTGAAACCACTATCTATAATGTATCCTGTGGTCAGATTTACCAAGTCCTGTTCTTCTGCTTCCTTGAAGCCTATGGCAATGTTTCTCTGACTTCAAAGCCCATACATGTCACCATGAATCTTGCTAAAAATGCACATTCTGGTTCAATAGGTCTGGCTTCTGAGATCCTGCATTTCTAACAACCTTCCAGGTGATGTTGCTGGTCCACCAACAATACTTTGAGTAGCAAGAGCTTCTGGCACATGACAATATCACAAATACACATATATTTAGAAACTCAGGTGGAAGGCAAATGGAATTAACATTTGTAACTAATGTTAATAAATAATATATTAGTAACTAATATATCAACAAATAGGTTAGATGCGTAGAATACATGAGTGAGGAATATGGGTATGGAAGTCTCATTTGTGTGGGTGATTACATAGAGAAAAGCTATTTGGAACAGTAGATGTGGATCTCTCCTTTCCCAAATAAGAACACTGAGATCCAGGCAATTTTGTAGACCTACCCAGAATTGTCAATATGAAGCCATAGAGCTAGTATTTGTACCTATGCCTCCGACTATGATTTCAGGGCCAGTCTACCTAATCTTTTCCATGAATATGAAAATCAGCAGTATGACTATTTGGGGGGAGAGAATAAAGAGGAACTATAAAGGTTGACCAAAGGCAGTAATAAGATCAAGGCAAGTATGCTAATTTGAAATGATAAATACAGTGATGCAATTACAAAGAAGTTCCAACTGATTTATTTCCTAATTTGAGATTTACTAGTGTGGCTTGTTAATGTAGAGTAGCCAGAGAAATAAGAGAAAGAACTAATTGTTGAGACCTGAGTTCCAGCCTGAACTTTGCCACTGTTTTGCTAGTTGAAGCTTAGAAAAGTTACTTAAACTTCCTGAAGCAATTTGTTTTTCATCTGTAAAGCTGAGATAAGAAGTGCTGCCCTACTTACCACATGCTGCCCTTGTGAGGCACTAGATGTTAAGCAGATGTGCAAAATTAACAGTGGTCTACAGTGTACCACTGATTTTACATTAGCATTAATGTTTATGAATAATGTCCTTTCTGTCTGTCTTCATGGCATTGAGGAAAGGCATCTTAGCATTAACTTGTTTCTCACTCTTCTGAAACTTCCCCCGGCTGATTTAGTGACTATCTCAGCTCTCACTCTTTACCCATCACAGAGAGTATGTGGGCTTCTTGTCATGGTAAATACTCTGGGATGTACAAAGTGATTGAATTTGCAGTGGAGCTATCAAGCTCACTGGAAACTTCTTTAGCTTCTCTTCTTCCTACTCCTTCTAGCTGATCTTTTTTTTTTTTTTTTTAAGTATCTGTTCTAATTCCATCCTTTCATGCCTTCTAATTTTGTCCTTTTCCTCCTTTTTTTTCTATCACCTTTTCCAATTGGATTCTACTGACATCAATGCTAATTCCACTTTTTTATTCATGTCAATATCATATTTATTATTTCAATTTGTATTTTTTGTTGGTTCATTATAATTACACAAAATAATGGGATTCATTGTGATATATTCATATATGCACATAACATAATTCACTCAATTTTACTGCACAGTACCTTCCCTTTTCTTCCCCCTCTTCCCTCTCCCTGATTCCTGTCCTCCACTCTACTGGTCTCCATTCTATTTTCATGAAAAACTTTTCCCCCTCTTTAGCTTTTACATATGAGAGAAAAACACATGACCTTTGACTTTCTGGGTCTGGCTTACTTCACTTAACATGGTGCTCTCCAGTATCATCCATTTTCCTGCAAATGACATAATTTCATTTTTCTTTATGAGTAAGTAAAACTCCATTTCTAAAAAATAAAAAAAATCAGACTCACAAGTTTTATAAAGCTGCCAGTTTCAGCTTTCATGGCCAAAAATAAAAAAAAAAAGTTATGCCAATATAGCTAGTGAACAGCATTGCTAAAATCTTACACTAAACGGAGCATTTGTTGTTCGACTGCAATTCAATTCAATGATGAATTCTTTGGGACTATTTTCCCTATTTTTTAATATGCATTCAGTGCTGACTGTTTTCTGCCAACATTTTGAAGATTTTCAGACAGATTTTACTGCATATTTGCTATTTTCTCATCATCATTATCAACCCTGATCTACTTATATATGTCAGTATAATCATAACTGAAAATTGGTGGAGAGATACTATTCAAGGTCAAACTCTGGCCAATAGTTACCTGACCTGAGGACTGATCATTTTAAAATTAACAATGACATAACTATCAAAATGGTGTTTGTACCACTAACAATTTACACCATGAAATTTGGGTTTGTTCTGCTTCTGCTTTTTAAAAATTATACTATTTTCAGATAGGCAATAAGGAATCTTGAGAATTCTACACAAAATCCAACATGTTCTTTTGCCATCATATTCTATAAATGTCAACATCTCTATTCCATTGCACAAACACTTTAATGGTAGGGTAACCTACTGCCACCTTAAAGAATATAATTTTGTTGCAATAAAAGAGCTATTTCTTTCTTACATTCTAAAGATTATTTTTCTGCATAATAATACCCTTGAATATAATTATTTAACTGAAATGACATTCTTAGCCAATTATTTATATAGTAATGTCATGTAAGTCCACTCACTGCATTGGAAATAAACAACAATTGCTGAATAAAATAATCCAATGCCCAGCTTAATAATGTTTTGATACACATCTACATTTTTTTTATTGTTGGTCTTTCAAAACATTACATAGTTCTTAATATATCATATTTCACAGTTTGATTCAAGTGGGTTATGAACTCCCAATTTTACCCCGTATACAGATTGCTGTATCACATCAGTTACCCTTCCATTGATTTACATATTGCCATTCTAGTGACTGATGTATTCTGCTGTCTATCCTATTCTCTACTATCCCCCCTTCCCTCCCCTTCCCTCCCCTCCCCTTTTCTCTCTCTGCCCCCTCTACTGTAAATCATTTCTTCCACTTGTATTATCTTATTTTACCCCTCCTTTCCTCTTATATGTAATTTTGTATAACCCTGAGGATCACCTTCCATTTCCATGTGATTTCCCTTCTCACTCCCTTTCCCTCCCACCTCTCATCCCTGTTTAATGTTAATCTTCTTCTCAAGCTCTTCCTCCCTACCCTGTCCTTGGTTACTCCCCTTATATCAAAGGAGTCATTTGGCATTTGTTTTTTAAAGATTGGCTAGCTTCACTTAGCATAATCTGCTCTAATGCCATCCATTTCCCTCCAAATTCTATGATTTTGTCATTTTTAAATGCAGAGTAATACTTCATTGTGTATAAATGCCACATTTTTTTATCCATTCATCTATTGAAGGGCATCTAGGTTGGTTCCACAATCTTGCTATCATGAATTGTGCTGCTATGAACATCGATGTAGCAGTGTCCCTGTAGCATGCTCTTATTAGGTCTTTAGGGAATAGACCAAGAAGGGGAATAGCTGGGTCAAATGGTGGTTCCATTCCCAGCTTTCCAAGAAATCTCCATACTGCTTTCCAAATTGGCTGCACCAATTTGCAGTCCCACCAACAATGAACAAGTGTACCCTTTTCCCTGCATCCTCTCCAGCACTTGTTGTTGTTGGACTTCATAATGGCTGCCAATCTTACTGGAGTGAGATGGTATCTTAGGGTGGTTTTGATTTGCATTTCTCTGACTGCTAGCGATGGTGAGCATTTTTCATGTACTTATTGATTGATTGTATGTCCTCCTCTGAGAAGTGTCTGTTCAGGTCCTTGGCCCATTTATTGATTGGGTTATTTGTTATCTTATTGTCTAATTTTTTGAGTTCTTTGTATACTCTGGATATTAAGGCTCTATCTGAAGTGTGTGGAGTAAAGATTTGTTCCCAGGATGTAGGCTCCCTGTTTATCTCTCTTATTGTTTCTTTTGCTGAGAAAAAAACTTTTCAGTTTGAGTAAGTCCCATTTGTTGATTCTAGTTGTTAACTCTTGCACTATGGGTGTCCTATTGAGGAATTTGGAGCCCGACCCCACAGTATGTAGATCATAGCCAACTTTTTCTTCTATCAGACGCCGTGTCTCTGATTTAATATCAAGCTCCTTGATCCATTTTGAGTTAACTTTTGTGCATGGAGAGAGAAAGGGATTCAGATTCATTTTGATGCAAATGGATTTCCAGTTTTCCCAGCACCATTTGTTGAAGATGCTATCCTTCCTCCATTGCATGCTTTTAGCCGCTTTATCAAATATAAGATAGTTGTAGTTTTGTGGATTGGTTACTGTGTCCTCTATTCTGTACCATTGGTCCACCCGCCTGTTTTGATACCAGTACCATGCTGTTTTTGTTACTATTGCTCTGTAGTATAGTTTGAAGACTGGTATCGCTATACCGCCTGATTCACACTTCCTGCTTAGCATTGTTTTTGCTATTCTGGGTCTTTTATTATTCTATATGAATTTCATGATTGTTTTATCTATTTCTACAAGAAATGCTATTGGGATTTTGATTGGCATTGCATTGAACTTATAGAGGACTTTTGGTAATATCGCCATTTTGATGATGTTAGTTCTGCCTATCCATGAACAGGGTATATTTTTCCATCTTCTAAGGTCTTCTTCAATATCTCTCTTTAAGGTTCTGTAGTTTTCATTGCATAAGTCTTTCACCTCTTTTGTTAGGTTGATTCCCAAGTATTTTATTTTGGGGGGGGGGGGATATTGTGAATGGAGTAGTTGTCCTCATTTCCGTTTCAGAGGATTTGTCGCTGATATACAGGAATGCATTTGATTTATGCGTGTTGATCTTATATCCTGCCACTTTGCTGAATTCATTTATTAGTTCTAATAGTTTCTTTGTAGACCCTTTTGGGTCTGCTAGGTATAGAATCATGTCATCTGCAAATAGTGATAATTTAAGTTCTTCTTTTCCTATTTTTATGCCATTAATTTCTTTCGTCTGTCTAATTGCTCTGGCCAGTGTTTCGAGGACTATGTTGAACAAAAGTGGTGAGAGAGGGCATCCCTGTCTTGTACCAGATCTTAGAGGGAATGCCTTCAATTTTTCTCCATTCAGAATGATGCTGGCCTGTGGCTTATTGTAGATTGCTTTTACAATGTTGAGGTATGATCCTGTTATCTCTAATTTTTCTAGAGTTTTAAACATAAAGGGATGCTGTACTTTGTCAAATGCTTTTTCTGCATCTATCGAGATGATCATATGGTTCTTATTTTTAAGTCTATTGATGTGGTGAATCACATTTATTGAATTCCGTATATTGAACCAGACTTGCATCCCAGGGATGAATCCTACTTGATCATGGTGTATAATTTTTTTGATATGTTTTTGAATCTGATTCGCCAGAATTTTATTGAGGATTTTTGCATCTAGGTTCATTAGAGATATTGGTCTATAGTTTTCTTTCTTTGAAGTGTCTTTGTCTGGTTTGGGCATCAGGGTGATGTTGGCCTCATAGAATGAATTTGGAAGTTCTCCCTCTTTTTCTATTTCCTGAAATAGCTTGAAAAGTATTGGTGTTAGTTCCTCTTTAAAGGTTTTGTAAAACTCTGCTGTATACCCATCTGGTCCTGGGCTTTTCTTAGTTGGTAGTCTTTTGATGGTTTCTTCTATTTCCTCTATTGTTATTGGTCTGTTTAGGTTGTCTATATCCTCCTGACTCAATCTGGGCAGATCATAAGACTTAAGAAATTTATTGATGCCTTCACTATCTTCTATTTTATTGGAGTATAAGGATTCAAAATAATTTCTGATTATCTTCTGTATTTCTGAAGTGTCTGTTGTGATATTGCCTTTTTCATCCCGTATTGCTAGTAATTTGGGTTCTCTCTCTTCTTCTCTTTGTTAGCATGGCTAAGGGTCTGTCGATTTTATTTATTTTTTCAAAGAACCAACTTTTAGTTTTGTCAATTTTTTCAATTGTTTCTTTTGTTTCGATTTCATTAATTTCAGCTCTGATTTTAATTATTTCTTGCCTTCTACTTCTTTTGCTGTTGTTTTGCTCTTCTTTTTCTAGGATTTTGAGATGAAGTATGAGATCATTTATTTGTTTTTTTTTTCTTTTTTTAAGAAATGAACTCCAAGCAATGAATTTTCCTCTTAGAACTGCTTTCAATGTGTCCCATAGATTCCGATATGTTGTGTCTATGTTTTCATTTAACTCTAAGAAGTTTTTAATTTCCTCCTTGATGTCTTCTAAAACCCATTGATCATTCAGTAACCTATTGTTCATTCTCCAAGTGACGCATGATTTTTCCTTCCTTCTTTTATCATTGATTTTCAGTTTCATTCCATTATGATCAGATAAGATGCATGGTATTATCTCTACTCCTTTATATTGTCTAAGAGTTGCCCTGTGACATAATATATGATCTATTTTTGAGAAGGTTCCATGTGCTGCTGAGAAAAAAGTGTAGCTACTTGATGTTGGGTGGTATAGTCTATATATGTCAATTAAGTCTAGGTTGTTAATTGTGTTATTGAGTTCTATAGTTTCTTTATTTAACTTTTGTTTGGAAGATCTGTCCAGTGGTGAGAGAGGTGTGTTGAAGTCTCCCATGATTATTGTATGGTGGTCTATTAGACTCTTGAACTTGAGAAGAGTTTGCTTGACGAACATAGCTGCACCATTATTTGGGGCATATATATTTATGATTGTTATGTCTTGTTGGTGTATGGTTCCCCTGAGCAGTATGAAGTGTCCTTCTTTATCCCTTTTGATTAACTTTGGCTTGAAATCTATTTTATTAGATATGAGTATGGACATTCCTGCTTGTTTCCGCAGTCCATATGAGTGGTATGATTTTTCCCAACCTTTCACCTTCAGTCTATGTATATCTTTTCCTATCAGATGCGTCTCCTGTAGGCAGCACACATATACATTTACTAAAGGTCTTCATAAAACATCTCAGAATAAAAATGCACTCAGAAAGAAAAATGGCTCAAATGTGTTTGGAATCATCCACAATACTTTGTGTTTCCAAAATCTTTAATTTGCTCCTATTCTAAAAACTTTACAAGTACTTGTTGGTCTTAAATGCCTAGATTGTAAGAGGACGAGCTTCCTCCGTTTTACAGTCTAAGGCACGATGTCCACTGACAGGCACTCACCCACAAGGACACAGAAAACATGCACACACTGGCATCTGGGTGAGATTCAGCAGTCCCCATTGTGACACATCGTGAGTGCAAGTGAAAGGAGAAACGCTCACGTTTGTAGGTTTCAGCATCTACTCCAATCTAAACACAGGCTGTTTCTCTTGCAAGAACCCGCAACAACCTTCCCACAACTGCCTCGTGCCATAAAACAGCCGCCACTTGCAGGATAGGGGTAGCAAAAATGGAAACAATCTGTTTTGCAAGGTTTTCTTCAGTAACTTTCTGCTTTGAGACCTTAAAGCCACTATTCAAGGATCACCTGCAGTGACTGTCTATCCACACTCAGGGTAGGGCTGGGGTCATAGTACTGATCTTTATTTGAACAACAACACCAACAAAAATGTGGACACCCAGGTCCTGTTCCTTGAGTTGTGAAAATGGCTTGTATGAATGTTTGAGAGCACGATTTTTAAATCACAGAAATGCGGAGTCCATTATGTTCGACTTACTTTACTGGAAGAGGGTATATTACCTTTAGTTTTAAATGTTGTCAGTTAAAAGAAAACAGTGCTAGCTAGAGGGACCCAGGTTCAGAATGATAATTAACGTGCTCCTAGATTAGACTCCTCAAAGTATATGCCAGATGATTCTGCTCAGTAGAAGCAATCTTTGCTATTTTTCCTAGCTCTATAACACTCTTGGAGAAGAAGATAAAATAATTTGACACAGAAATTTATGAAGGGAGACATTTGATAGTTGGATCACTGATGCAGATAATCCAAAACAACGAAATTTCACAAAGTCACTTTTATTAAAACATTGTGTTACATTATTCCCAGTTATATATTGCTTTTTTTTTTTAATGAATTGATTGGAACCTGAAAGTAGTTTTCTTAAATATAAAACAAATGTGTCTTGTTAAATATAAAATCAAGCACTTTATTTCCTCCTTACTGTGACCTTTAAGATGACTTGTCTATCTGATATGGATGGTTTCCAGATTTTGTCTCATCATACCAGTGTTAGTAATAATTGAATAATATATGTCATCAGTGGGGGAGGGGGGAACCTCATCTCATTTCTGAAGATTAAAAAAAAAATGCATTGAAACATTATCCTTGCCTAAGTCTTATGCATTACATACTCAATGACTTGAAAGTATTTGTTGTAGAAAATAAATATCAAGCAGAGGGATATGTGTTACTAATCCTCATATTGTAAACAAAGGAGTTTAGAACCAGAGAAGCCTGGTACCAAACCCAAATTTCACGCAGTAAGGGAGAGAGAAGGAATCAAGGATTCGGTCACCCAACTCAGCATCCTCTCCAGCAGTGGGACCCTCTCAGGTAGCTGACCTCTCTACTCAGTTCCCAGAAGTCTCTTTCCTTCTGGCCCGTTCTTTTCACCAGGTCTCCCTCAAGGCATTGTTCAGCTAAATATTGAGTTCTGGGTCCACCATGAAGTATGTCTCCCTAAGAAATTCCTTCCTGGATTGTGTCAGCAGTATAGCTCATGGCCAAGGATCCCTTTGGGAATATCAGAAATCTGTAGAGCCAGGTGCAAACACTTTTGGATGTTCTCTGGGAGCAGACACCATCAATATATTGCAGCTCCTCTCAGAGCTTTTACCTCATGTTTTGAACCTTGGAAGTACTTTGTGATCCCTTCAGTTGGAGCACTTGTCTTCCTCTCTAAATCCCAGCAAAGCTCAGGGTAGGCCTTTCTGAACATTCTAAGGAAAAAAAAAAAAACTATCTTCCTTTTCTGAACTTCTCTAATCCTTAGTGTGTTCCCTTGTTCACCCTTTGGTCTCACCATACCTTTTGTCTGCTCACACCCTGGGATGGGCCACCACCTCCTGAGCTCCCTTTAGATTCCCTTCAGCTGGCCCATGAGCATTTAACAAATATTCTTTGATGGATGGACTTTGGCCTTTGTAGCTCAAAATGAAATGTTAAGGTTATTCCTGTGAGTTTCATAATAAAAAATGATTATCAGCAAATGTGATTTATACTCATGCATTAAAAAGGCTTTTCTATATTGAAGGTTCTACTAAAATCTTTCTCTTCATTTTTATCTGTTTAGAAACTGTATTGTCTAATTCAGTTAACGACATAAAATCAGACCTATCCTAAAATTCAATTTCTTGATATTAAAACAATCACAGGTGTATCTCTTTTTACAGTTTTGACTAGAATTACCAATTTTTGATCCACTTCTGAACAAAAATAAACTTGAGTCTATAATGTATATTCTAAAGTAATTTTAGGAGGTGTTTTATGTGCCAGAGGGAAGCGTTAGCAGTGTACAAATTAATAGCACCCTTTCTGTAATCTTTCTGGGAGTTACATATTCGCAAGCAATTGAATCATGAAATTAAACCCAAAGCTATTCAAGTCACACAGTCTATGGGATGATATTATCTTAGGATCATCTACTCTTCATTAATCTATTGCCAAAGTAAACAATTTTATTACCTTCTGCCCTGGCATTTGTTCATGGTGATAACCAGTTCCAAAATTTTTACAAAAGTTAGATATTAGATTGTGATTCTTTATAATGAAATTTCATTCATCACTGAGCCAGTGTTAAATTTATAGTGTTCTTTGTGCTATTTTAAGCTACTTAAAGCTTGGGTAAAATTTCTGCCATCTATATTAGTTTCAGCAAACGAACAAACCACAAGTCCGTACTGTTCTACTATATTATTTTAAGCTTAATGTTATTAGAAGCTATTGTGCTTGGAGACAATGGCAATCATGTCCCACAGCCAATTCTGAAGGCAATAGGAAATTGAGAAAGTGGTTTAATAAACAGATGCTTCCCTTTCCTTTTTAAAGAAAATCATATTTATTTGAGCAGGCTTTCTCCATATAATACAATCTGCATGCTTAAAAGGCAATCATTTCCCCAAGTTTATTCACTGAAATGAAATCAGTACTGTTCATAGAAGCACGATTCCTGCCTCGCCCCATGTCAGCACTGTGATGTGTGGAACTGGATTGAACAGAGATAGGGAATGACATTCCACAAGTGCTTAGGATTTAGAAGAGCAACTGCAGTTTTAAATAGCTCTCTTGATTTTTTTTTTTTAGAATTTTTACAAGAGCTAACTACAGGGGGCAGCAAATATTAACAGGCTCTTAGGATTATGCTGAACCTCAAAATTAACAAATGCTGGGCTGCTCAACCACTCTCTGATGAGAATTGCAGAACTTCAGTGTGAAATGGATCATCTTCTTATTCCTTAGTTTGAAGATATATTAAAGTTAAATCTTGAAGGCTTTTCCCACTTGTCTTTGCACTGTGTGCTGCAATCCACAAGGGAGCTCTCACATTCAGCAGGGTTCATTGTCTTCTTCAAATTCTCCATACAAGTGTAATGTGCTGAAGTGACATGGATTAAAAACCTGGCATCATCTGAACTCTGCAGTGAGTTCAGCGGCCCAGGAACTGCTCACACATGCGTCCAACAGTGTGTAAAAAGAGCATTTTCTTCTCTCTGGTTCATTTACTCAGAATGCATTGAGTACTGGTGGACTTTCCTGAAATAGATCCCACACTGTTTGGAGGTTCCATTATCTGAGAGATAGTTTCCAAATATTTGGTATATTTAAAATCCAACTGGCTATCGCTGAATTGCCCAACTAAAATTCACAGTGTGTTTTTCAAAAGGGCAGAGAAAGTGAAAACATATCACCCATTAATAGTGTTGAATCTGACTTATATTTTTACCTTAAGGATGAAAAAGAAGAGAGAATCCCAGACCCTCGTCACAGGGCTTTGATCTTTACTGATGCATGGTATAAAATAGTACCTCCTAGAGAACTGGGGTGGCCTATACTTCCTTGTTTGGGAAAGTCTGAAGAGCAGAGAAGGAAACGCTGTCATCCTTTCTCTGACCTCAGATCTCCAGGTTTTAAAATATCAAAAGCTGCTAGAAGGGTTGGGAAGTTCTTTACTTCGTGATTAGTATAGTTACTAACATAGACTAAGGGAACCCCAGCAAGGCTTAAAGGTCAAAGTTGAATTGATTTCCAAAATAGCAATGTTGTGATAACATATGCAAGAAGACAACACCAAACTGGGGAGAGAAGCAAGGAGACTGCGTTCACATTTGGTTTTCCAGCAGCAGACTTCTTGTGCTGTTGGGGCCTCAGCTCTTTCTGTGCTATTGTCTCTGCTGATTGGCATCATATCCTATTTGTAATTCCTAATGTAAGTTGGTTTCTGTGTTTCCTTTATAATGAAATATTACAAATGAACAGCAAAGCACAGGAAATCCCACAAAAATACCTATGAATTCATCAACCAAGAGTAAATTTATATTAATATGTCATTTTACCTTAGAATTTTCTTTCCCTTTTCCAAATTTTATTGTAGTGTAGCATACAATCAGAAAAAATAAACATCTATTTAGGGGACAGTTAAATGACTCTTTATAAATTGAAAACACCTGTGAAGCCAAACAATAGATCCAGAAAAAATCTGTACCATTGCCACGGACAATCCATCTGTATCCTCTTAGGGTCTTTAACCTTAGCTCCACCTCCTAGCGGGAGAACTTGACTTTTGTTTTTATATAAATCACACAGTATGTGTTCTTGGATATTTTATTTCATTTCTCAATCTCACATTTGGGAGATTCATCCATACAACTGCTTGTAGTTGTAGATCTTTTGTTCTCATTGCTGTATATTCCATTGTATGCATGTTCTCTGATGAATTTTAAATATAAAATAACAGAAATATAAGACACAATAAGTTTGAACTATGTATCCTTTCTATTTTTTTTTAAACTTTTCTATCCATCCAATTGTATCCATTAATGACACCTAAAACCATTCTGTGTGTTCTGAATTTAACTAAATAATGCCTGCCCCTATACCCATTTTACAACTGCTTTTCTTCTCTCAACATTAGGTTATAGATGTATTGTCTATTTTAATACAAATATTTCTAGTACGTTCTAACTCCTGAATAGTGGTCCATGGAATGTACTGTGTTTAAATAATCAATGTACTATTGATGGCCAGATAGGGCCTGTCCCCCTTGGCATGTGGCCCAAGAAGTCCTCTTGTGCATACCTGGAAATGTAACTGCTGACCCAAGTGTACATAGTCTGATCTCTGCTGGACAGTGCTGAATTGCACCCTTCTCAAAGCAGGGGTAGTGGAAAGCTAGGAGAGCTCACACTGCTCTAGACACAAGCAAACACTTGGACTTTTTAGATGTCTGTTTGCATGGGGTGGGTTGGGTTCCGACAGTTTGTTGAGAGCGTAATGGCATATCACTGATTACTGGTCATGTTGAACAGCATGTCATTTCTTGTCATATCTTTCTGTTTCTCTACAAACCATTTGCTTTCCTATACCCAGCTCCCTTCTCTACTCTGCCTGCAGATTTTGCAGGTGACAGAACAGATTTTTTTTTTCTTTCTCTCTCCTGTTAATTAACAAGGCTGATCTACCCAAGGCTTATCTGTCAACCTATTCTCTTTGTCATTTCTCAGAACTTGCTTCTGGTCCATGGTCTTGCACTAGCAATTTTCTTCTCTCTTAACGCTTTCCTGTTTGAAAATGAACAACTTCAAGTCTCTTCTACCCTCGATGTTTTTCCTTTGCTCAGCTTTCTAATCAAAAGTCTAAGCCATTCATCTCCTACCCAGCTTCAACTCTCTTGGAAGACACAGTCTTGGTTCTCATACTCTCCGTCTCACGGTACTCATGTCATATTCCACTGACATGGGCTTCGAGATTATCAATGGCATCTTAAATTCCATGGCTAACTTTGTCGTCCTCAATCTTACTTCATTTCTTTGGACATCATGCTTATTCCTTCTTTTATTGACTCATCTGTCTCCTTTTATTTCTACTTGTGCGTCCACTACCTGGTAAGAATTCCTCTCATTCCAGCCTCAGAACTCGTGGTTCTTTCCTCTGAGCTTCCATGGAAAACTTTCCACCATTTATTATTTATGTAATTTGCAACCCTTCATTTTAATTACAACCATTTGTGATAAGAGAGTCAGAAAGATTTACATTTCTGTACTCACTGTGCTTAACTCAGAGTCTTGGTAAATGTTTGGAGAATGAGTCAATAAATTAGTTGCTGTTTCTCCAGGGTCCTTCTAGTTCTAACACACTAGTGCAGAGTCTGCGGGGATGAAAAAGGGCCTCTTTCTTCCTGTGCTGCCTCACCTTATGCATTTGCACTAATGGCCCTTCTCCTACTGGAGAAGTCATTTGCCAAAATGCAGGAGGTTCCACGGTGGTCTGCACAAAGGTTCTGTTACAAGTTGAGAAACAACAGTCAGGCCAGATGAAACCCAGAGTGGAATTCCATTCCTTCCCATCCACCCCCCAATTCCCAAACAGTAAGAAAAGAAAAGATAGGAGGTGAGGGAGAGGAAAGGAGAGAGACATGAGTGAACAAGAAGAAGAAAACAAGAGTTCACAGAGGATGTCAAGTAGGTGAAGGGAATCACGAGGGGTTTAGCCCACTCAGAAAGGCAGGC
The DNA here is from genome assembly GCF_052094955.1 of Ictidomys tridecemlineatus. NCBI lineage: Eukaryota > Metazoa > Chordata > Mammalia > Rodentia > Sciuridae > Ictidomys > Ictidomys tridecemlineatus. The sequence continues at coordinate 151,719,642 of NC_135480.1, read as the reverse complement.
ATAAAATTAAATCTTCTATAGGAGACACAGACTTTGATTTAGATTACCTATATCTGTCCAGCCTCAGGGCTGCTAGATCCCAAGGTGGTTTTAAGGGGTCACAAAATGACTACATTTTACCTCAGGCTGTTCCTAGAACCCTGTGGCCATTCCTAATAAGTGTTTCCAGGCCCTCACTCATGGCAAAAGCCTCCATTAACACATTCCTTGGGGCCAGTCTCACCATGTGAAATACATGAGCACATACTGCTTCCATCACTCTGTGTAAGCAGCAGGGGACAGAATTCAGACCATTGTGTGCCTTCACTAGTAAGAAGAAATTGCTGTTTTCCAAAATCATTAGCTGCTAATTTTGTATTAAGTTGTGTGTTGCCAACTCATACATACAACAAATGACTCTTTTATGTATTAGCGCTGTTTTGTAAAGATCCTTCTTTTCTGTATGTTAGAGTGCTTACCTTAAAAAAAAAAAGAAAAGAAATATTAGCTTGATTCAAAGCACAAAGGTTCTGAGAGAGGTGTGCAGCCCCCATCTGTTCAAATACAAGGACTAATTGATGGCCCAAAGACCTTGATCTTTATTTTTAACTCAATTCACTGCCTGTAAAACACTGGTGAAATATTTACACTTTAAAATGATAAAGTTCACCTCATCAGTAATCCTAAAAGGCTCTTGAACCTGATCTATGACTGAAAAAGCCTCTTTTTCTCATTTCCTCATTTCGATGGGCAGCTGTCGAATGTGGCCTCCTTGTACCCTCATTTTAGACTGTTTCACAATAAAATAACAAATGAAAATAGGCACTATAATAGCAACCTTGCCTCCTACAGCCCAATGTTCCTGGAAAAATGTCTGTACTGTATAAATAGCAGATAGATTATCTACTTGCCTACAGTGGTATGGAAGATAAGACTCTGAAAGGAAAGGGAAGTAAAATTTAGCACAAAATGAGGAGGGAGATTGCTCTAGGAAAAGAGATATTTAAGGGTATGTGAAAATAGATGCCTAACACGTACATTCAAGTGAAGATCTTTCCACGCAAAAGTCCAAGTCACCTTTTGTTTAACACATTTTTCTTTTTTTTTAATCACGCTGCAACACTGATTTGGTCTGACCCAAGACATCAACTTTGGCTAAGGAGTGATCTGTGTCATTTGTGAGTGTTGAGGCAGAGAAAAGGGGCAGCATTATGGACTTATGAAGGCTGGCAAGGTGTCTGCCAGATTCCAATAACTTCTTAGACTTATCTACATCTACATAGAACGTGAGATGCTACTCCTTAGTCTGGTAAGATGCTACTCCTTTGTAGAAGGAACAATTCGCTGATCTATTGGGGTAATACTGTCCCTTTGTATTTTTTAGTCACAATACAGTTGATTTGAAATGCTGTGAAAGTCTTTTGTCGTCTCCCTTGATAAAAGACATAAATTCCAGATTAGATATTTATGTATTTTTGATAAAAATATTAACTGAGGCATTGACCATGCATCTAGATCAGATGTTGGCACTGAATTAGACAGGGTGACCTCGATATATGAGTTGCTCATTTATTCATTTGCTCATTTTTTCAACACTTACCTGTTACATTGCCTACTATGTGCTAGAAACCTTGTTAGGAGCTGGGGATTCCAGGGTGAATAAGACATTATGCAATAAAACTGTCCCTCTCTACTTCCTCCCCCTTTATTTTCTTTCTTATTCTCACTCAACACCATCTCTATTTCTGGCTTTGTTTAATATCATCATGAACATATTCGATGCTCCCATCAAAATCTAGGTATCTGAGCTGAGGAGTGGTGACACACTCCTGTAATCCCAGCTCCTAGGGTGGCCAAAACAAAAGGACCATTCGTGTGAGTCCAGCCTGGGCAACAGTGAGACTTTGTCTCAAAGAAACAATAAAAATCTGGGTAACGATAATAGACTAAAGCATTTTACTCCTTTTCATCCCATTGCACATTCTGTTGTTCCTTAGTCCCCACTCTGTTGGATGTCTGCCTGGCAAACTGAAATCACAAGGTCACAGGCCTCATAATGGATGTGCAAAGTATCTACTACTTCTTTAATATCTTGAGCACCAAATGGATGTTTTATTTGCATTAACTATTACAGTTGATCTTCCCAATAACTTTACAGGACAGGGTATTCTCACCTCCATTACTGAGATAAGAAAACTGTGGCTCAGGGAGGTGACATCAGCTGCACAATGCCCTTGAGTTTGTAAGTGGACTAACCTGGGTTCACATGCAACATAGTTTGGCCTCAAAGGCCATGTTCTCTGCATTCTGCCTCACGCTTTGCATCCAACTTTGCATTTCCTCATGGAGGTTCCCAGTAGAGACCTCTTCACACACACCATTAGCTCCTCTCTCTGAGGTGATATTTTATGCTTAAGGTGAAGCACCAGTTAGAAGGAACCATAAAAAAAAAAAAAAGCCTCAAGGTGAAGCACTTAATCTTAGAAGAATGAATTGTCAAACTGTCGTCTGGTACAGTTGGGAAACTCTTTAACAAAAGCCTTTTTGTAAATTTTAGTTTCACTTGGGTGAGATGTTTTTCATCTTTTTGTCTTCTTTGTCTGAAATCTCTTTGGGGCTAGACTAGTACTATTTTGTTACCTTTTTTTGTCAAGGTAGTGTCCTGAAAGTCTATTTACCTTAAATTTAGTGGTAAGAAAGCAGTTGAGGACTGTATCTTGGGTCTCATTTCAAGTGTCCAAATCAACCACCCAATCATATAATAAATGTGAAAGCACTGTGTAAACTATAAATGGACATAGAAATAAAAGGTATTATTATGTCCCTAGGTAAACATAATTGTTTTTTTAGTATTTGTTCAGCACTCTTTAAAGAAAACAAAAGAAACAACAAAACTATTGCCACTTGATTATTCTATGAGTGAGTGGCAGAATTGTTTTCTTCCCTTTAAATTTTCACACTAGGAAATACAACTGTTTGATTTAAAATGTCCAATTCTGTGGATATGTGTAATGAAATTCTTAGTGTACTGAAAGTTAAATTCACCAGAAGCTATAGTTTTCTAAGAATTAAGATGGTGTGTTGCTCAGTTTTTTCAGCACTGTGACCAAAATACCCAGCAAGAACAATTTAGAGGAGGAAAGATTTATTTTGAACTAGTGGTTTCCTTGGTCAACTGGCTCCATTGCTCTGGGCCTCCGGTGAGGCAGAACATCATGGCAGAGGAGTGTGGCAAAGGAAAGCTGATTCATGACAGCCAGGAAACAGAAAAAGAGGAATGGGCCAGACACAAGAAATGCCTTTCCTTCTACAGCACACCCCCAGCGACCTACTGCCCCCAATTAGGTTCACCCTCCTATCTTTTCACCATCTCCCAATAATGCCATTGAATTACTAATCAATCAGTAGATGAACCTATGATGCTGTCAGAGCCCTTACAATTCAGTTATTTCCCATAAGTCTCACTCTGACCATTGCTGAATTGAGGACCAAGCATTAGAGCCTTTGGAGAACACTCCATATCCAAACCAAAACTGATAGCTCTTCCAGTAAGTTCCAGTGAGAAAAGATAAGACACAAGATCAAAGGGCTGATGTGTTTGCATGCATTGTTGAAGTTAGTGGTGGAATAATCATAGAAGGTGGGTACATTGGTGTATTGTGAAATTTGAAATAGCAATTTCAGAAGTCAGTGAGACTATCAGCCATTGAAAAGACCGAAAGAGGTAGTTTTGTGTTCTGCAAGTGTAGATTTCACAACTGTTTCCTTTGAAGTAAAAAGCTCATCTCTTTGTAACTGGAATAGGTTTCGAAGAAACAAAGCTTCAAGAGCTTCAGATGGCCAATAAAAAAATGTTGTAATCTCCTACAGCAGAGATGTGATTTATAAGGCAACGTATTCTTTATGACACATCAATGTTTGCAACCGACCAGGCCAGTAAGTAAGAAGCTCAGATTTAAAAAGAAAGAGCCGTGACATAACTTTCTTTTACAGGTGTCACTGGTTTAAAACAACCTTTGCTCACTCAGTACTGGATCATTTTAGATGTGGCAAGGCGGGGTTGGTTGTGTTGTAACTCTATACTTCTCCCATTCATGTTAAGGAGCTGCGATGATTTTTAACAAAATAGAGATGAAACAATCTGTACATGACTGTGTTTCAGTGGTTTGAACCACTTTGCAGGGGCCTCAACAAAGCTACATCTCCATCATGGAATAATCACTTTTAGAAGAGGCAGCAGAAAATAACGGTTAATAGTATGGATTTTGGGCCCAACATGGTGACACACTCCTGTAATCCCAGCTGCTCAGGAGGCTGAAGCAGGAGGATCATGAGTTCAAAGCCAGCCTCAGCAAAAACGAGGTGCTAGGCAACTCAGTGAGACCCTGTCTCTAAATACAATACAAAAAAAAATAAGGCTAGGGATGTGGCTCAGTGGCCAAGTGCCCTTGAGTTAATTCCTGGTACCCCCAAACTCCCTCAAAAGAGTATGGGTTTTGGAGTGAGACAAACTTGGATTCAAAACCAGTGCAGCAATATGCTAGATTTATTTGATCTTGGGCAAATCACTAAACACTTGAGCACCTCAGGTAATTCACATGTAAAGTGGGGATAAAAAAGCTACTTCAGAAGATTATTTTGTGGACTGAGTAATGTTAAATCATTTAAGTGTGAAGTTCAGTGTCCAGTGCATAGTAAGTAATCAGATAAGACTTGCTATTATTTTTTTGGTCATTTATAAAACACATTGAATAACTACTATGAACCAAACAAAATACAAATGTAGTTTGCGTGTGTATATCTTCAAGTAATGAAGCACACCCCCCTACTGCCTCTGCATTATATGAAAATGTATAATTAGAGTTTTTAAGCAGTCTCTAACCACTAGCACATTAGCAAACAACAAACACCATTGCGTGATGCCGAGTTTGTTTACTTGGCAAAATGCAGATAATGCAGCTGCTTCACACAACAGTCAAACAGGGGAGTGTGCTGATTGCAGAGTAAATTGAGCCCTGGGACTATATTTAGTTAGAATGTGACATCATTTTAAAATTTGAATTATTTGAATCATGTGTTTTAAATAACTTTATTATTTAAGAAAACCTGGGGAATTGAGTAAATGCCTCATGCTCTTCCCGATTGCATTAACCAACTAGAACTTAAAACAAAAAAAAAATAAAAAAGATTATAAGGTAACTCATTTCAAAACTCATAACTTCTACATAACAACATGGTTATCTGGGTCAAAATATATGTCCTGGAACATAATAACCATATGCTATAAAATATAATTGATAGAGCAGCATAGGCCAATAAGGGGAGTCTTCATTCTGTTCACAGACATTAGCATTAGGAAAGGGTTCCCTGTGGCAATTACGTAGTCAGTGAAATGCTATTTTGCTTATCTTTTCATGTGTAGTTATGACTGTGTCTGTTTGACACTCAACATCTGTATGAATATCAGAAAGTTCAATCAACTCTGCAGATGTCCCCCAATATCCCTGGGCCTGGCTTATGGATGAAACAGCCGGACTTATGGTTTTCATTTCATTGTTTTCCAAATGTTAGTCTCTTGTAGATGCAACCTCTTTGGGGGTTCTTTCTTTCCACTTACTTTGGGATTATAAGTGAATTAATGAAAACTGAAAAGCTTACCATGAAATGCGTCTGCTGTGGAAGGGTGCTGTTGGTCAAACATCTGCTAGGTCAGACATGGATGTTTGTAGTCAAGAGAGTAGCAATGAAAAATGTAACAGGAGAGAAAGCACAGAAGTTATTTGGTCCAAGAAATAAAATCTTCATGTTTGTAGAGAGTAGGCAAAATGGTATTGGTAAGGTTATTTATTTATTTATTTATTTATTTATTTATTTATTTATTTATGTATGTATGTATGTATGTTTAAAGACGGAGGCAGGATGCTATAATGGAAAGACACAGGTGTCAGAAAATTCGGGGTATCAGTTCACATGGTGTCCTTGACTTGTAACATCAAGATCCTTAGTTTCCTTTAAGGTAACCAATCATCATAGTTTTCCTGGGATTCCCCCACCTATGCCCTAAGAATCCCTCAGTCCCAAGCAAGCAAAAGATTGGTCACCCTCATCCTCATCCACAAGATGAGGGTAGTAGTAACTGCCTCGTGGAGTTGTACTGCAGAATGGGAAATGAGGAAAGCATCCAGCACAGCCAAGAACAACATCCCCAAGTGGGAACTATTATCCTCATTATAAATCTCACCCATGTGTCCTATTCTGTCTCCTCTCAGAGCATAGGCTCCTCTGTTTCCATTTTATTCAGCACAATCAACACTTAACTTGCACTGTGATAGTCACTAATCGATCCCACTACATTCTCAAAACACCTACATCTTTACACTGTATTCTCCACTTCACGGGCATGAGCTTTCCCTCATCCTTGCTGGAATCCAAGAGATAACTTTTTGTTTCCTGCCATGCAGACCTGATACACTGCAATAGTTGAGATGTACAGTGTGGAACTTCCAGACCCCACAGTGAAACACAGTTGGCCTTCAACAAATACTTGTGAAATGAAAGAATAGTTCATTATCAACAAGTAGAAAACCCACAGGTGAGCTCTGGCAAACCCATGGGGTGAACATACGGTGGCAGCTGTTCTCTTTTCAATAAACTCAACTTTTCTATTATTGATTGCACTTTACTTACTGCAATATCATTGTTCAGTATCTTTTAGGAGTTGAGGGTATATTACTTTTCCTGAACAAAAACTTCCCAGTATACCTAGTCTTCCCTTTCCCACTCTCTGGCCTCCATATTGCTTCTTGGTTCTCCAGCCTCAGTTTGCTCCCTTGCTATGTTGAAATGTCCACCAGCCATGTCTAGCCTCATCACTTTGTCCAGCCCCAAACTCAAAGAACGTCCTGTTGAATTTTTCAGATCCCTCTCTTCACCTTATTCTGCCTCAGGGTTACTTATTTCCTATACCTTCTACTTCAACCAAGTCATGCCCCTGCTCTCACCTCTCACAATGCCTGCAGTTTCAGAGGTCAGACATAAAGGGCAAAGACAATCAAGCCACATTCTTTTGCTCTCTGTCTTGCCACTCAAGATGCACTTTCTCCAGAAATTTCTCCTGGTGGGGTCCCACCCAATATCTAACCTACCAGGACAGCCCCAGCCCAGCCAGACTCTCAGAGTGCTGACCGCCAGAACCAGACGGACCCGGGTTTTAAATATTAACGCTGCCATTCACTACAGCATGGCAATAAAGGGATGTTTTCACTCTCCTGAGCCTTGATTAGTCCTTTGATACAATGAGGATAAGAGTTGTACTTGTGATAAAATAGGGATAATCATTATGGGAATTGAATGTAGTCACATATATAAAGCTTGTCTGTGAATTCACTCCCATGTATTCTTATACTCCCCTCATTCCTTAAGGTTGCCTACTTCTCTTTACTAAAATTACATAGAGAAAACAGATGTGAGAATTCTTGGCTATATATTCCCAAGTACTTTGTTTGGGCTTTAGCAGGCTCTTCATATTCATTAGTGAACTGATTCTAGAAGTTGTAGAGAGTCCACTCTGTTAGAAGATCTGTAGAGTTAGGTAGAGTTAGGGAAAAAAAACATTTAGGTGGCACAAGTCGCATTAAAAAGAAAATAGGAGACTTATATATAAAAGAAAATCCTCAATGGGGACTTTTCATAACCACAGAGGAGAAAGAGGAAAGCGTACACTCTTGACCTCTCACCTTAGCATTTTTCTTCTTTCCACTTTCAAGCACTGAATAATCAACATGTCAGAGTTCATCTAGATCTAGATCCAATTAAGTCTGACCTTAGGGATAGTTACTCATAGCTCCTAGCAGGTGTGTGCTTGGAAGAAATCATCATCTATGTCCTTTGTTCAATTTTTAAATTACCCAAGTTTATGGTCCTTTCTGATTAAGCTGAGCAATATAGCCTATTGAATGTCCAAGGAGAACAGCTGCTGGTTTAAGCATCTAGGCATTTGCGCTGGAAAGGATGTTATGAAAGAAAATACCTCTCTATTCAATTCACATGGAAAAAATCTGAGAGTTGAAAATTCTCCAAAGTTTTTGTCTAAATCTTCGTACTAGTTCCTGGACCTGGGTAACATAACCTTGATACCCGTTGGCGACATCATCTGTGAAGAGCTCTGAAGGACTGCTGTGAGGATAGAATTAGTACCTGGAAATTTAATTGGCATGATATCTGACATAGTAGGTGCTCAGTTAATGGTATTCATTATTAATATGGCCAGCATTATGAAGATATTTACCAGGAATTTCAAACATCAGGTCAACCTTCACTGTGGGAAAATAATGCATGTTTGTGTGTGTGTGTGTGTGTGTCTGTATGTACATGCAAGTGTGAGTGTATGATTTCAATCAATTCTCATGTGTATCTTCTTTAGCTGTGCTTACTGTTTCAGACTAAGTTCAGAAATCATGATCTAACATATCTTGGTCACAGACACTTGTAATGGCTTCTGTTGAGTAAAAAGGAGAGGAAGGTGTTACAGAAGCAAGTACCCATGAAGATACTGGTACCTGCTAGAATGCTTTTTGTACATTTTCTCATCTATTTTTCACAACTTCCCTGCAAAGTGTTATTATTTCCATTATGTAATGGAAACAGACAGATGTAATTAAAACCACATATTTAATTAAACCACATTTAAAGAACTCTAAATCACCCTCTATTTGGTGAGGAGTGGGCGGGGATCAGAAGATCTGGTTTCTGGTCTCAATGTCCCTTCTAAAAAAGCATGATCTTGAGCAAATTATCTCACCACTCTGATCTGTAATTTTCTAATCTATAAAACAAGGAGATTGGATCGGATCATTTTTTAAGTTCCTTTCCAGAAGTATAAGTTTAAGATGAGATACTGTAAAAATAAACCTAAAAATAAATATAATCAAGGAGAAATAATATGAAGGACAATTTTCTGTGTTGAATCAATGAGTCCATAGTATTTCCTGGATTGTTTGTCCTTCTTGATATAAAAAAGGGAAAAATAGAACACCCTGTTGATTCTTTCCCCAATGTTCCTTTCTCAGACTGCATGTATTTGCACCCTAATTGACCTCTGGGACATGGTCCTGAGGATGCCCAAGCCTGTCTCTTCCCCCCCACCCCATCCCCCTTTTTCTATCAGTCTGCTTAACCATAGCCCAACCCCATCCTGCAGGATATAACATGGTTCCTGTTGTAAAAGCTAAATGGGGCCTTCCTTCTAGAGTCCTTCTTCCTCTGAGTAAGAGGACAGGCAGGAGCCCACTCGGAGTCTTGGAGAATGTCTAGAAAATTAACTTTGGTTCTCTCCCTATGGGAGAAATGACAGACAATGGGAAAAACTATGGTTGGATAGATCTTTAGCTCCATGTAAATGTATTCCTTTATTTTCTTGTTATTTCTTCCTTTTTCTCATGAAATGTATTTGTCCCTAAAGTACAGGTCCTGGGAACTTTTTAAAATGCAGTCTCCAGTGGCCTACCTCTCATTCCTTGCTATGCTGACCTCTCACACTTCTATAAAAGCACATACACTGGTGTGTGGTTAGTTGTCAATGTCAGCCCTTTATTTAAGCTTATATCACTATAAATATAACCAGTGCATTGTGATGTATACTAAAAGCTCTCCCACTGTCTTAGACTGAAAGGACCAAGAGCTATATCATAATCACTGGCTGAACCCAGCAGAAGCAAGGCATTTTCATGTTCAAGAGGGAAATTACGCCTGGCTTTATTAAGACCTGAGACATCTGGCCTAACCAAACTGGTACATTGGGAATCAGTTCTTCACCTTACAAAAATATTCATGGAGAACTTTTTTAAAAAATGAAACCACCCTATTGGATTTTAATATGAATTTATAAAGATTTGATGAATGTACAGCTTTTATAGGAATAATTTCTCCCACTAGACTCTTAGCTCCATGAGAGCAAGGATCATATTTGATTTCTTTTCCATTGCATTCCCAGTGCCTGGCACATAGTAAGTGCTTAATAAATACATCAAAGGAATGAGTAAATGAAAGAATGAATGAGCGAAGAATTTGAACTATTATTAAAATGAAGGAGCACTGTGTGTTGTTAATACCTGCTGCTTACCATAAAAGACCTAAGAAATAATATTGTAGGCTAATGAAACAAAATATACTACAATATTTTAATTCTCTGTAGTTTCTTTTTGGGTGAAGTGTTGTTGCTCATAAGAATAATCACTTCCTGTTAGTGCTTCAAGACAAAGAACAGCGGTGTGTGTTGATGGAGGGAAAGGTGCAGTGTACCTGGATTACTGGCCTCCTGCTTGTCTTCTCAGTGATGACATACTTCTAATATGCACCGTCAGATTAAAGAGTTATCACTCTGAGCAGTTAGAACTTTGCTCAATAAAAATAATGATATTAAAACTTGTGCATAGGAGCGGATTGTGTGCTGTGCCACATCATCATCTTTATGAAAGGGAAAGGCAGAAGCAGATGACTGGTGATTTCTACAGATAGCACCAAATGGGGATGAGCCAGACCTAGAATTGAAGCCTTGCTCAGAAATTCCAAATAGAGAGAGGATCTAAAATCCCTCCTTATCTCTCAGACAGTTGCCATTAATATGCTGTCTATTCAGTGATGATAAACGTGGCTACCATCCCAGCTTATATCAAATATCACCAGGTAAATTGCTGGCAGAATATGCTGTGGGATTTCTCAAGGGTAGACTAAGAAAAATTACTGTCTTCTTTTCCCTATAGTCTGACTGCTTTTCACCCAGCAATCCCTGCTGCCAGCATCTGGAAAGGTACATCTCAGATCCTGCAGTACAGAGGGTGTATTTTCCCTGTAAACAGTGTTACCGTACAGAGTGAAAAATGCTTGCATTGAAAATTCAGACTTAGTGAGACCAAAAAGGCTCATGCTTTGTTATTTGGAAGGTCACTCTCCTTTCACTGTACATTTCTCTGTGTTTAGGTACACGTGGAGGGTATTTGGAGCAGTCTCAGGAAAGGGATGACCAGAGATTGGGCTTCCAGATTTAGTCCAACTCCTCTTTGTCTGTGTTTCTGTCTAAATTTGAAGGAAAGTCTAATGAGCTTTAAGGCTAGAAAGTCGTCATGCCAAATTAAAAGCAGTTAGCAGGAACTCCAAGATCCAGGATTCTATTTCCAATCATTAAAATTAAATACTATCCCTTTCTCCAAAACGTTTAAAATAATTTAGTCTATAATTCATAATTGGGAGATGGACACTAATCATAAAGGGACCTCAAAAACTGAAATAATAACCAGGGCTGACTGCCCTGGCACTCTTTTATAATGAACTTGTGACCCTATTTTGTCTGGTTCTGGTTTAGCATTGTACCCTGGTGTTTGCAGAATACGATCCTCAGTAGATGTTTGAACACATGCTTGAAAGAAGGTTTGAATGAGAGAATGCAAGAACAAAGCCAACTGGTCCAATCATACCGTGTGCTCCCTACTCATTACCTTCTCACCCCCAGGATGCCCAGAAGGTTCATTTTTTGTAAAACCAGGAAACAGGAATATTCAGGACACCTTTGAAGCAGGTTCCCCACTCGTGCTCACCACCCATCTCAGGGCTAACAGATCTTATAATGGGCCCAAGAAGGGAAAACACCTGCTTAAAGATACTTGGGGATCTGAGCCTTTCTCTGGACACTAGAACGGTGTGTTGTTTTAAGGAAGTCTGAATGCTCTCTATTTCACCCTAGCCCAGAGTAAAATAAGTGTTCCACATTACTGGCCAGGAGAGCCTGGTGAACACAGAAGCATAACCAAGAGCAGCCTGGGGAGGTGCAGGATTGGCATTTGCCCACAGTCACCAAGGGCACATCTGTGGCTATTCTTTCTTGTGCTATGTACCCCAAGGGGATTAAAGGTCCAGACAATGAATTTAGAGCACTCAGCTTTTCCTCTCAAGCATACACAACCCTCCTTATTTACATTTCTTCTTCATTCTTTGTTCTCCACCCTCCCCCACCCTGGTCCCACACACTGGCCCTGTGTCTTTCAATTTGGCTGGTTACACAGGCAGCTGACAGCACAATAGGTACAGTAGTCATTTTATTTCCTTCCAAGTATTGTCTGTGCCTGGAATGAAGAATTGCAAAGAAGGACATGTGTTCCAATTCCACTGCTTTCCAGTCTCCTACCAAGGATCCAGCAATTGGGAACATGAAGACACAATGTTTCATAAAGTTCCTTCAGTAATATCCGGCAATGTAAGCTAACTGTTCTCTTTGAATGTGATTAATATACGCCACTTCTAATGGCTGTAAAACATTTCATGTTCAAAGTCAAGTATATAAACTGTACACTGCTAAGTATCTTCACAACTTCCCTTAAGAGTAAGGGTGGGGCCCTGGGGATTAGCTTGTGGTATAGTATACTTGCCTGGCATGTGTGAAGCCCTGGGTTCTATTCCCAGCACCAATAAATAAATAAAAACTAAAAATAAAATAAAACAAGAAAGTTAACTAAAAAAATTTACAAAGGAGTGAAAAGAGCTGATTAAGTATTTGACCCTTTTTTTTTTCCAATTTCATTTCTGTTGGATAATGAGCACACTCCCATAGAGTTATATCAGTAAGTACATTTATTTCTACCCAGCATCCTTCTTGGCTTCCCATTAAAGAAAACAAGAATTGAGAAAATGAGAAAATGTAGTGACTCTTGTTTGCAGGGTTTACCTGGGAAAGGGGAGAAGAAAGAAATGATGACCCCTGGAAACATTGTCCATTCACCTGTCTCATTCATAAATGCAAAATGTCAGCAAGGGCTAGCATTTTTTTTAAATATTGCTAAAAAATATGTTAAGTTTAACTGAGACCTGAAAGTTCTTTTCCATTTTTTCCTGATAAACTACTATCATTCTGTAAATAGATGCAAATGTGAATTTTTGTTATTTGACCTATTGTCAGAAAAAAAGAAACACCAAAAGACCAAAATAATTAAAGACAATATGCTCATTAAAATATGTAAATCTATTTAATAAGCTAATTTATTGTGGCTCTGAAATCCTTTACAGTAGGAGAAATAAACTACCTCTGTGAAAGACCCCAGGGTGTCAGTGTCTAATAAAGTTCTAAAAACAGCGAAAAATGAGATGTTTACCTATTTAGGTAGATTAAGTGATGTCTAATGAATCATTAATTTGACATAGACGTTATCCTGGGTTATTCATGTTTGACTCCTTGGAATAAGGCCCAGATTATGTTTCTTCTTTTTATTTGGCTAGTACAAATTATTTAAGTATGAAACAGCATAGTAAAGGACAGGGCCAACCAGTGTCCTTTTAAAACACTCTGTACTCAGCATCGTATTGGGCCATGACCTTGAACTTTGTAACTTTTAAAGATGTTTACAAACATACTTGCATTTTTCTTTCAATAATTAAAAACTATTTCCTGTTTGTAGAGGGTACCAGGTCACTGGGTAAAGTTTTACTGCAATTCTAAAGAACACCAAATGTGCTGAGTTATTTTTGCAAGTAAATTTCCCAGATTAAAATGGTCAGAGTGTATTAACTGAAAATTATAAACTAATGAATTCTTCCTGACTAGGTTTCTGCAGGGAGCAAATACTGAAATCTTTAACCAGGAAATGATGAAGCTCCAAATTCTTCTGAGGATATTGTAGTAAAGTGATTATCCTGTAATATTATACTGCACGAGCATTACAAAGGCCATGCATAGGTGCAAGGAATTTTCAGGACTCAGAACATTTTTTCCCACAGAAAACCAGGTTCCTGGTCTATTGCCAGGGTTTAAAGGGAACGGTGAACTGATGGCATTTGGCCACAAGCTTTTCATCAGCTAGTCTGGCCTGATGACGGTTCCCCGAGACACACCCCAAGTGTAGTACAGATAAGACCAGTCTGAGTGGATTTTTTCAGCATGCATGCACCAATGGGCTCTCTTGCTTTATTTTAGTTTGGTAGAAAGCTTTACAGCAGAAGTGATAGACACTCAAGGGACAGTGCTCTGTTTCATACACTCGTTTGCTAAAGTATTAAGAAGAAGGGATGGGCCAGTTAGGACACTGTGAGATCCCAGTAAGAGTCAAATCCAATAAGAGTGTTATTTAAACAATAAGGACACTTACTATTTCATAAGAAACCCAGGCACAGGACAGCAGGGTTGGTTAATTTAGTGGTTTAACATCAAAACATCTTTCTGGATGTTCCACAAAATCCTAAGAAGTGGGCCTATGATTTCCTCCTTTTCCAAGGAAAGTAGAACTCGGAGAGGCTATGGCTTATGCACATAGTGACTCAGTTAAGTGGCCGAGCAGGACTTGAGCCACCTTGGATCTAAAGCTTGTTGCCCTGATGTTCTAACATCATGAAATATGGTAACTGTAGATACACTATAGATGTACTACCCAAGGAAATGAGATAACGCGTACTATTAAGTGTAGCAATGTACACAAGCACTCCTACAACTGGATCTGCTTATTTCATAATTGTCAATTCCCTGTCTCTGCCACATCATTCTGTAAGTACACCTTGAGATGTTTACCCTTAGGCATGAAATAGCGTTGTCAATGATTAGAAACTATTATTTTTTAATATTTTTTTTAGTTGTAGATGGACACAATACCTTTATTTTGTTTATTTTTGTTTATGTGGTGCTGAGGATGGAACCCAGTGCCTCACACATTCAAAGAAAGCCCTCTGCCCCTGAGCTACAACCCCAGCCCTTGGTCATAAACTCTTAGAGATGATATGAACTTAATAAAAGTTGCTAAAGTCATTCTGCTAGCGTTGAGTTATGTTTATTGTGATTATGCTAGAACTTTTAGAGAACGTTCTCATGACCACTAGAAAGAGCCAGCTGGATTAGCAATTCTGTTATTTATCATAATTAACTTTAATCTATAAGTGATTGGCCATCTATTGTTTAATGTAACCATCTTAAAAAAATCTTAAAAATAAATTATTTTTATCTCCATTTCACAAATAGATGACTCTTTGTTGAGTGCACCGATATATGGTTGTATGGGTCAAAGATTACTCAACTGTATTATCAGAACTCTAAGTAGTCCACTTCTCCTCCCCCCATGTTACTTATACTCTAACTGAGGGAATCCCCTCACCACCTCCTAGAAAAAAAAATGTTCTTCATTTTTGTTTTTAAAGTTTCATTCTCATTACCCATGTAGGTCAGAAAAATCTCCAGACGTTGTGTCCTAAACATTTATCAAACATTTCCTAGGAGCTAAGTTTTTCATGGCAGTTTCAAGGACACAATTTTATGTAGTCTGTACAATAACCCAAAGAAATAAATATCATTATCTCTGTTATACAGATAAAGAAACGAGGACCCTGGGGCTTTTAACAGCTCACCCTGTGACACACAACTCTTAACTGAGCTAGGAATTATGTTTTCAACTCCAGTGCAATTTCCACTGTGATAAATTAAGAGGGAGATAAGAGTCATTGGGAGAACAAGGTAACCCAGTGTTGCTCTGGATAGATGCTCTGAAGAGATTGGGATCAGGGTGGGGAGCATGAGTGCTCAAGTGAGGCACAGGGCAGACAGAAGGGACAAGAGCAGGAAGGCCAGTGAGAGATCCTTTGTTTGTTTTTTCCAGAGTCAGATTCTGCACTTAGGCCATATTCTTATTTATCCCAGAATCTTTTGGTGATACCCAAGTTGGGAAATTGCAAAAACCAGTCTGTACAACTGTCATTACATCTTATACACCTCCACAAGGAATAAAGAGCTTCTTGCTGTGTTGGCTTGAAAAGAAAGAACATTTGGGTTTACTGATGAAGGTTTTCTATTTGGCAGGATCACCACGCAAGTCATGGGCAACTCCCTGATCCACAAGTCATCAGCCATGACATATGGGCAGTAAAATGAAAACTTCTCGCTGGATTGTGAATTGTCATTGGTTCACAAAGACAATACAGAAATGCCCAAGGGAAGCAAGCGTGGAATAATTTTATCAAAATCTTATCCTACATTCACAAGTTACATATTGTGAATACTCAAGATAGGTACAGCTGGGGCTGTGGCTGTGGCTCAGTAGTAAAGCACTCGCCTTGCATGTGTGAGGCACTGTGTTCGATCCTCAGCACCAAATAAAAATTAATAAAGATACTGTGTGTTCATCGACAACTAAATAGATATTTTAAAAAGATACGTTCAGTTGTTACCCTCAAATCCTAGAAGTGTATGAAGACTGCTCAGCATGATAAAGACCCAGTGTTATGTTTTAATAACGAAATGTACTTACAAAACTAGAAGATGGCTCACAAGTACTCACATGGGGTAGCCTGTCAGTTCATATAGAGTCTAGGACTGATGTCCTCTAGCAGATCATATTTTGTCTTGCCTCCTCCTTTTTATTTCTTGCCACTTACATTTCTCTTCGCTGTTATAGATCCTTGTGCCTGGCACTAGAAAGAGCTAGACTCTGATTTTTCTATGCTTTAGAAACCACCACTTATAAAGAAATCCTCCTTTTGATATTATTGACTGAAGTTCAGAGTATAATTTCAAGTCCTCAATAAGATTAAATAGGTGAGGATGAGAAGGAAGAAAATTAAAGAGACTGAAATTACCATTCATTCATCACTCATTCCCTCATTCAAAAGTCAACACATTGGGATTGTAGTTTAGTGGTAGAGTACTTGCCTAGCATGCCTGAGGCATTGGGTTCAATCCTCAGCACCACATAAAAATAAAATACATAAAATAAAGGTATTGTGTCCATCTACTACTAAAAAATTATTTAGGAATGTTGACACATAAATATAATTGACCCATTATGTGCAAGGTAACACACTAGGAACTAGAGTTACAGAGAGAATAAAACCTGTTTGATTCTTACCCTCAGGAAGCTTATATGCTAGTGGAGAAATAGAAATAATAACTAATAAAAAGAATCACATGTACCATGACATCTGGCAATAATCATTCAGAAGAAAAATTAAACAGGATAAAAGAACTGGCAGGAAGGGGTGGTGATATGCTAGGGGTCAGGGAGTGTGGCCATGTATATAAAGATTCCTTCATTCAATATTTATTGATTTCCTTTGAAGTGTTGGGTCCTGCGTGGGGTATAAGATGAATAAGACATGGTCCTGCCCTCCAGCAGCTGACAGCTCACTGGAGGATCTCGCCACCTGCTCCATTAGGCAGACAGATTAGAAGTCTTAGGGCATATTGCTGCAGTAACATTGTACACAGTGACCAATTTGAACAGATTGTAAGTATTCCAAAACTCACAGTGGTTTCCATAAAATAATTCTGACTTCAAGTAAACATTTTCAGTTGGTGAGTAACTCTATTTTCCACCGACAGCACTCATAGTTGAGGGCTTCCTTAATGCAACGATGACTTGTTTTTTCAATTGGTTGCCAAGGCTTGTTTGGGTCCTTATTGAAATGTACTTGCTTAGCTCCTCCAAAGCAACTTGGCTGGTTTCTTGTTGTACTGGCAAATGCTGCCTCCTGTACTGAAAAATTTGTTCTTTCTGAAAAATTTGGACTGTCCCTAGATGGTTTTCATTAAAATTAAAGAAAGAATAATAGACTTTTTAAAAAATAAAAAGTGATAACAGAACTTTATATCGTTTTACAAGGAATAGGTTACATCCTGGGTGATGTCCCAGTCTGTCCCACTTCTATAGTGCTTTGTGCAGATACCTGGCTCAAAATTTCATTATTCATCAAGAATACAGAGAAAAGTATAATTATGGTCAAAATACTAGCTTGTGTAAGCAAGCTATTTTCTTCATTGTATTTTTAATAGGAACTTCATATCCTCAGTTTTACAAAAGTTGTAATAATGTAACATCGTTAACAAGAGAACTCAATCATTTGGGTTACAACACTGAACAGAGCAGTTTTGTTTTCTGAAGGTAGGGACTTTTTGGTAGCAGGTGGGAGATCAGGTCACACATAGTTCCCCCAGAGCAGGGGCAACAGACTTGCTAATCTCTGTGCTAGCACAAGTGAAGATATTCCACTGGCCTTACAGGCCCACGTTGGAACTTTCTTCCTCCTGGCATTCTCACTGTCAATTCCTCGCCCACTGCCATAGCTAGATCAGGGCAGGAAATTATCTTGGCTAGGCTGAGACATAAGCACAGGTGGTACCACTTGTTCTAAACTTTTTTAGTTTTTGATGGAAGAGCTATGAGTGGACTTTAGAGCTGTGTTCGAGCCATATGTTCAGTCAGGAAAGTGGAAGCAAAAGCTTTTGGCTCTTGTGATTGATCAATCGCATTGCCACTGACTTCCGGGCTTCCATCTTGCAGAAGATATATCCCTTCTCAGTGGTACCTCAGAATGATGGTGCCAGCCAGAGTCACGGACTGGTTACACCCAAATATCCTCAATTCCTTACTGTCCCCAACAGTGGATGTGGGCAGTTTTTAGTCTGTGTTAGAAAATTTCACACCAAATATTATGTTGCTTTTTTTTTTTACTACACTAAAGTAAAATCAATTTGTCATAAATTCTTTTCCCCATATGTTTGTGTCCTTCCTCTTGGTCAAGTATTTACTCTTATCATGGCCTTTTTATACAGCATTTCCCATTGGGATGATCATGTCAGCTTTACAGGTAAATGACAAATGGGAATATTGCTATCAAAGTTACTTCCAAAGGCCATGAAGAGTCAATCACTGGATAAGATTGAGAACATAAGATTGAAAACTCAGTTCTAAATATAACCTCTTCCTCAACACTCGTGAGTAGTAAATTCTGCTAAAGCCTAACTCTACCCTAAAATTCCCCACAGGAACTCTGCTGTTCCCTAACGTATTTTCTAAGGACATCACACAATGTAAAATTTGCTTCACTGAATCTTAAATAGCTGATTCTGTAGCTTATGTATGTGTCCCACCTTTCTTTGGTGATAAGATGCTAACATAAAAACTTCCATTTTTTTCAGCACTGTGAACTTTGATTCTGAGAATATACTGCAATTAAGTAGTTTTGCAGGGTGGCCTTCCCAAATAGGAAGGATGTTCCAGTTGTTTGTGGGTTTGGCTTAGGTTATACAGTTTATTTGTTTGGGTTGTATGCTTTGAACATGTGCCCAGGGCTTTTAAAGAGAGTGATGGGAACATTTGTACAAATGAAATTGAAAGCAAGTGAACAGGCATTGCCAACAACTTTAATTATGAACCTAGCAACATGTGTACTTATTTGATAGTTTAAGGGCGCGGGACGGGGGGGGGGGCATCTGGTAGTCTCTCACAGGATGCCTGCTTTAAATATTTAGCAGGCAGGAAATAAAAAGCATAAAGACTTTCCACCCTTTTGGCTACCGAAAAATATGGTAAACTGCCTTGTGTACTTTCCCCAGTATCTTTTCCCTTGCAGGCACTATCAGGAATGAGGGTAAAGTCCTGAAGCAGGCAGAGTGGTCATTAATGTCAGGTGATGGGGCAGCTGCACCATTCCTCTTCCTCTTCTTGCAAAGTTTCTCTCAAAAGCCAAAAAGGCCAGCACATCACAGGGTGTTGAACTTCAGAGAGAGTGTGTGTTCACGCTTGTGTCTTCTAACCCTTATTGCTTTCTTTTGCCTAAAAGGGAAAAAGCCATACTCTTTGGAACCTCTCCTTTTGACAGACAAGTTTCCCAGAAATGGTAACTAGAAGAGCTGGAGGGTTGTTACCCACGAGGGCATTACTAAGATCAGAGTGGTGAACCAAAAGAATTTGGAGAGTTTGAGAATCACGAAGATTGGGGTGGTTGACACACACTTTCTTTTTCCTTTAATTCTTGAGGTTTTTTTTTTTTTTCCTTTTTTCTTTTTCCCTTGCATCTTCAATTTCAGTCAAGTGTATTTCATCCCAGATACAGACAAAATCCTCTTCTCTCCATTCTGTGCATGGATTAGGACTAATTCCAAGATAAAAATAACATCTCCTCCCTTGAAATGTGTAGCTTTATTCTAAGAAGGTTTTGTTGTTGTTGTTTTTGTTTTGTTTGTTTGTTGAAAGATCTGTTTGTTGTTTTTGTTTTTCTTGTGATATATGAGATGGTATTTCCAGGGTGGTTATTTCATGCTGTTGCAATAAAATTGGGGCGGGGGGGGGCAAGCAAGCTAAGGGTATATCTTTTAAAGCTTTTCTAAAAACTGACAGGAAAAGACAGACGGCAACACAAACAGTTGATGGCAAATTCCAAGTAAAATAGCTAGAACGAGAAGCATCCTAGAATGCTGAAGCCCACTGAAATGTCCCAGCAGGCTGCTACGTTTGCACTTCAATGTCCACTAAATTTCCTATAATTACAGCTTCCTGCTGAAGGAGACTTGAGGTATCTGCAGGCTCTTACGACCTTAGTTATGGTTGGAAGGGTAGTAGGTAGGATTCAATCCTACCCCCAATTGCCAACTAGTGCTAGCAGCTAGAAGCATCCTTCAGAGTACAGACCACTGTTAGAATAAGCCAGCTGTGCAGAGCAGAATTAAAAAGCTTGTAGATTTAGGTAAAATAATACCACTGGTGATTCCTCCACCTCTAAAGAGAATAGAGGAAAGAAAAAGGCAAGTCCTGGAAAAAGACAACTAGCCTCTTCAGAAATGCTGAAATCCGCTCAGAGGCACTGAGTTATTTTCCTGGGATTTAAAAAAAAAAAAAAAAAAGAAAGAAAAAGAAAGAAAGAAAAATACATATCAATGAATTTGAACTGGACTTGAACTGAGTTATCAAGGTGGTTTTCAGAACTACCTAAAAAGTTTGCCAAGAATTCTGACTCCTGGCAACTAGCCCTAAGTTTCTGATTTGGAGAAATTAATAAGTCTGGCCCCTGGGTTAAATAGGTGTTTGCCACTTACAAAATTATTAGAGGCATTGAAAAGACAGGTCCTTTATGTTCTCTGTGAACCATAAAGTGCCACATATGTGTTAATGTTTAATAAAGTGTAGATAGTGTTCCCTGTATTTGTTAGACATTGCTAGGAAGTCTTGGAATAAGAAGTCCGCTCTAGTTGCATATTGATAGTTTCTATTATTAGAGTTCATCGAGAATATTTCCTTCTCAAGAAAATGAATTCCTTAAGGCAAAAATTGGAAGCAACATCTTTCTCTCTCAGAAGTAGTAGTTTTGTTGTTCCTGACTTAACTCTGAAAATAACTCGCAGGTATTTAGACTAGTTCCAATTTGCTTCTAAGGAAGGGATTTTAATCTTTTCCCCTCATTCTATTTTTTTTTCCTCCTTTCTTGCTGTAATCACAGACTCATTTGGGGGTGGGCTGGAATTTAGGCTATTTTGATGGCATGGTTTTCTCTTTTAATTGAACTGCAGAGAATGAAAATCATTAGGGGATGTTTTTATTGTATTTGGATAAAAGGGTTTTCCCTGGCATGTGTGTCCTGCTCACAGCACACATTCTAGCAAGGCTTGATAGTGCATAGTTCACATACCTTGCACACAGTGGAGGTCTGAAGAATGAGCAGTGGGCAAATGGGCATGCGTGAAAACTAAGTAGTAACAAATGCTGAAAACCCTGCAGGACTGTAAGAAATTTGGGCTACATTTCACTTGCAGTTACTACTTAAAAATGGAATTCGGTCAAAGGGTCATGTGTTTTTTCACTGATAAAAAAATAAAAGCACTTTCACAAAGAATCCTACCGCTGGAAAAAAAAAATTTAGAAATAATCTAGCCCCGTGATTTTTGAATTGTGTTTCCTACAGCTGTAAAGTTAAGTTTGCTCCACCTTGGCTAACCAGATTAATCCACTGAGAAGCTTTTAAAAGTAAAGATATGAGAGCCCCTCTCCCAGAGAATCCAATTTAGCTAGTATGAGTGGGCCATAGGCATACATTTAAAAAATTTGTATGTATGATGATGCACAGTTAGAATTGTGAACCACCATTCCAGGGGTTTGACAATCCAAACATTTGGATTCATGATTTGATACATATGATTATGATCCTGGAAACAACATGATAGAATTTATTAAACTGGGAAAACTGTGATAAGTTCCTGCCCTATAGAGTTTTCATTAATTTCAAAGAAAACACTGCGCTCCAAAAAAACTCAAAAGTACAAAGTTCTATTATGCACTCTTAGGACAGGACATTGTGCAGGTGGACAAGGAACACAAAGAATAGTAAGACCCTGCCCTTCTGATCAAGACCTTACAGCCTTGTAATCTAGAAATATACATGGGCAGAGGGGTTGGCCTGTAGCAGAGGTATAGGAAGAGAAAAAGAAGTATAACTTTAATGTGTTATGAATGGTACAGGTAGGACTGAATCTCACAAAATATTCTAGCTTTCAGCACTTACTCTAATTTCTTACCTCTACTTAGCAGTTTTGACATCCAACCTGTTTTATTTTATTTTGTGGGAGGGGGTGTGCAGGGATAAAAAGGAAGAATAACATAGGCAAGTGGTATTGGGGCAAGTAGGATATTTCTTAGAGTTTGGTTCTTGATAAATGATGACGCACAGTTAGGATTGTGAACCACCATTCCAGGGTTTGACAATCTGAATTATCAAGGTGGTTTTCAGAACTACCTAAAAAGATCCCTCTTCAGGAGATCCCTCTGAAGGAGAGGAAAAAGTAAACATGAACACCAGCCCTTTTCAGGACTTCTACCAGGTACCTGGGCCCTGGTGTCTTTGCCTAAGGAAAAACAGAAAAGAATGCCTGACTTGATTGGCTTTTGTGCTTCTCAAGGTCAAAGACTGTTAATAGTCCCAGGTCAGTTCATCTCTTGCATTGATAATGAGCATAGTTGAGTTAGGAATAAAAAAAAAAAGAGAGAGAGAGAGAGAGAGAAGAAAAAAATTGTTAAAAGTTCACATTGTCAGTTGCTCTTCATATTGGTCTCAACTCAGAATTTTTAGAATTTCTTTATTCTCCTCACAAACATTGTAACCCGGCACAAGAACTTTCAAAGGCATGAGTAAACTAAGATATCTCTACAAGATAGGATTACGTAAATGTTTGCATAAATTCCCACTAACTCCATCCAGTACATGTGTACAATTGTAGCATTTTGCCACTCCAATTAGTGGATCTAAACCAATAACACTAGCCATGAAACACACCTTAGTGGTGCCGTTTTCTATGGCCTTTTAGTCAATTTCAGTAGAATGTTTAGCATGATAGAGATTGTAAGAAGTTTCAAAGCATGTGGGCAGAGGCATCAGAAAGAGTATTCAGTGAAATGATTCTTTAGGATTGGTGGGGGTAGTCAGCCTCATGTTGTCATAGGGGAATTGCTGAGGAAAACAAAACAAAACAAACAAACAAAAACCTGTACAATTCTATTTTGACAATGCTGGAGTTTAGGATATTGGCAGTAAAGGTTTGAAATACAGAATGGAATAATGGGCTTCAGGCGGCATTCCATTTGTGGTGTGTCTTGAATGTTGGTAGAACATTTGTGATTAGTTGTGCAGAATGTACTTAATCATGATCCACTGAATTTTTTTGAGCATGGGAGTTATATAATCAAACTTGAGATTTATTAAAGTTAATTGGACAGCATAGTGGGGAATGGATTGATGCCAGTAGGGAGAGGATTGGGAGCAGCAGAACATGCAAAAATTTATTACTGTAGCAGTCCAGGATAGAGTCAAGACATTTGTATTATAAAAATGAACTTTCTGTGGTATGAAAAGGTGACTAAACATGGTCTTAAAGAACTGAATACAAATAACTGAGCAGGTTGGGTACTCGTACATGTTTAAAATATGCACTGACTTGAATAGAGTATTTGAGGTAATCATACAAGTGGGAAAAAATAGTCTTTGATTCTCCTTTTAAAATCTCTCTAGGCTTGTTTGATGTCACTAGTGATTTTGGAGATGTGGCCAATGAATTTGGAAAGTCAGGGTGACCTGTGGTAACATATGATCAGATAGAAAATATTGTTTACAAATACCATTAGCCATGTGAAGGATTCCCCCAACCCCCTGCCCCAGACGGAACAATTATTTTGACATCTTATAGGAATACATGAAACTTTCTAATTACTCTCATCCAGATATCTCTGGAGCTGTGAATCCACACACTGCTGTTCATATTTTATTATTCTTTGTGACATTTTGGTGTTTGTTATGACTGGTGAGACCTAACTCTGACCAAACTATAGGTAATTGTAACTTGCAGTGTGGTCACAGTGAGAGGTGATAGAAAAGTGATATCTAACCAGCCACAGTGGTATCCAGGCACATGTTACCACTCATTGATTCATTCAATAGACATTTTTTGATATCTGCTTACAGCCATGGTGATATAAATAGTGTGGAGATGCTCAGAGTTTAATCGGGTGCACACATATACAATAAAATTACAGAGAGATAGGAAATAAAAGAAAAAAGAAAAGAATGAGAACCCAGAGACACCGCAAATTCATTCTATTTAATGGACTGCAGGAAGCTCTGTAAAGAATGTGATATTTCACATGAAATAGGCAATTAACAATAAATTCATTTCCTTTTTCTTTCTTCCTGTCTCCATCCTTCCCTTCCTTTATTTTCTCAAATATTTATGAAGTACTTAGAATGCTTAAAGCACTCTGAAAGGTGCTTTTAGTTCCAATCAGACATGAAGCCTACTCTGAGAAAACAGCTGAGAGAACACTACACTGAGTATGTACACCAAGTAGAAATTAAGTGGCATAACTGAAGTATAAGACAATTATACAACTATAAGACCAAGATAGAGAAAACGTGGCTGGAAGATAGTATTCTTAATGTCTTTTCTGGTATTCACTGTTTTGATAACTGCTCTTGAATGCATGGGGAACTGTCTACAGCTGTAGATGGGGGCAGTGCTGCATATGGGAAACAAGGTGAGATAAGGTAACTCAGGATACAATGACTAGTTTCTCACTAGTCATCTATAATTCCCAGACTTCATGGAGATACATTTCCTGTTACATGGGGACTAACTGGTGGTATTTTGCTTCTGAGTGGCTGAAAAGCATTTTCTGAAACTTTATTAGAAAAAGTCTTTAAAAATAATTTCACAGGCCAGGCCAGATGGCACATGCCTGTAATCCCAGTGGCTGAGAGAACACTACACTAAGTATGTTAAGTTGAAGCAGGAAAATCACAAGTTCAAAGCTAGCATCAGCAACTAAGCAAGACCCTGTCTCAAATTAAAAAATAAAAATGGGCTGGGAA
This sequence comes from Ictidomys tridecemlineatus, assembly GCF_052094955.1. Classification (NCBI taxonomy): domain Eukaryota; kingdom Metazoa; phylum Chordata; class Mammalia; order Rodentia; family Sciuridae; genus Ictidomys; species Ictidomys tridecemlineatus. Next base: position 151,694,520 of record NC_135480.1, on the reverse strand, counting down.
TAGGGCTCAGAGGTTAAGAGCCTCTGGATTCAACCCCTGGTACCTAAATAAATAAAATAAAAATTTCACAGCTCTGTATCAGTACTTTCTTGCTAAAAACATGAAACCTGAACTTGGTTGGTGGGCACAGAAGTCTTATTAGCTTTGAAAAGCTGCTGTGCTTTGGATTTGACTTTTGTTTTTTTCTCTCTTCCTAACCATTGAATCTTGAAGCACATTTGTTCATTAAGGAGGTTCAGCACCCTCTACAGTAGTTGATTGCAAGTCATTAAAAGCCGGCAGCATGTCCTAGTCTTAAAAGATAAGAGTCAGGCTTGTGCAAATGAAATTTTAAACAAATGCTGCTTTACTTTTCTATCATTCTCTGAAGAAGTGCAAGCTTTGCTTGGCTGTGGATCCACTAATAAAATTGTAGTATAAATTTTAACTTCAGTTCAGGTTATGTCCTATGTCTTAGACATTCTTACAGACACTGAACCAAGATATTCCTATTTTCAAAGACTCTTGTTTCCTGTCCTAGGAACTATCTGTGATTCATTTCTACTGTGTGCCTCATTCTTGTATCACTCAGCAAAATGAAGCCTACTTCATCAGTTTTTCGTCTCTGTCGACTTTTCCTTTATTCAGTTGATTAATTACTAGCTTTTTGGTGACTTCTTAATCTTTTTCTGTATTTTAAAATATTCCTTCATTTAAAAATTCTCTAATGTTAAGATACAAATACAGAGTACAGTTACTTTCCTTCCACTCAGCTTTGCCTTTTCTTTCAAGGATATCAGTCAACCATGTATTTAAAATCATGAAGGAATAAAACAAATAAACAAGAAGCCATTGGTTTCCTCAGCTAAAACATTGACACTTAAAACAAAGTGATAAAAAATGATTACACCTGACATTAAATAACAACCCACTCATTTAGGTTAGAAATAGTTGTGCTTGAAAAAAGATGCTGCAAATATATAAAGATATGTGAATCTGATGTCTAAACTGTATAGATTAAAAAAAAAAAAACAAAACAAGACACAATTTTATTGTTAGGAAACACTGAAAGCCAATAGTTAATGCATGTATTAATGGGGCTTCTTGACAAATCACCTGTTAAATTTTAGCTGACAGCTTGTCATATATTAATTATAAATAATTGTAATATACGGCTATCATAATGCATGCAACAAAAAAAATAGGAAAGGTAATTAGAGTATATCCTTTGTTTTCTCCCTTCACTTATTGCTCACAAGAAAAAAATGACCCAATGTTTCACTTGGGTTGGGATGGTGCCAATGGTTAATGGAATGCCCCACTCTACTAAAGAATTTAATGGGAATATCCATTTGTCACAGTCGCATGCTGTAATCTCCAGTAGCAGAGCCAATGGAAAATAGCATCGTACCATAACGTCCTCTATACACTGCAGGTGAGGGTGAAATGCAGCAGGCCAAACTGAGCAGTCAAGAGAGGGGGCTTGGCTTTTCTAGGCCTTTAGTTAGAGAAAGATAGGGATTTCTTAAAGAGGATAGTGTTGCCTGTCAGCAAAAAGAGATGCTGCTCTAGAGAAAAAGAAACTGCACTTCTTTCATATGCAGAAAAGTGTGAATGTTTGCAGAGCCGGTCTCCAAACCTCTAAACACCTGGAAGTCCACCTGTTTGTAATGGATACTAAAATCAGAAAGACCAGGATTAGACCCTCATTTCAGTCATCTCCTGGAGCTGAGTTTGAGCTTTCAAATCTGAAGAATGGGAATTACACACCAAAATGTGCAATGTTATAGGTAGGATTCACAAGGACTGTGTGAGTCAAAAAAGCTAGCATGGTGCCTGAGTTCTTGGATCTTCCTTTCTTCTTTGTAATCTAGGTGGAATTATAGTACTGTCTGATTACTTTATTTCTGTGCATCTTTATATGCATGTATCTTATGTCACTCAAGTAAGCAAAATATTGTTCAGTGTAGGGAGTGTCTTTGTGTGAATTAATTTTTAAAACTCAAACATCTTAACACTTTAAGAGGTAAAGATTTATTCAAACCACTATTATTTCATTTCTACATTTAGCAGCAAATTAAAGAAGAATGTTAGGTACCACCTAGCACCTGCAAGAGAGGGTCTCAGATATGAGTTTCATTACCCTAAGATGCCACTCACTATCTTCAGAACATGTCATTTGGATCTGTTCTGTGTTTCTCTATTCTAGCTGAATTTAATAAAAACTGCTATACTCCTCACAAAGAAAATATGATGAACAACAATTTATTCCATCCCTCAGTTCATAATTTATCATCATTACAGAAGTAAAAGCACAAGAGTTTGAAGTTAAATGGATCTAAGTTCAATTCTAGTTTGGTCACTTGCTTGTTGTCAGGTTGACCAAAATATCCTCTCTGATCTCATTCCTCACTTACACAATGGAACTAATGATACTTAACTAGCAAGGCATTGTAAAGACTGAGAGGAGGCAGTGGCTTTCAAACTTTCTCCTTTAATCACTAGCCATATGACCAAAACCATTTCTTTCCAAAAATTGTTCATAACCCACTAGATTTGTGAGTCAATAAAGGTCACAATGTGTCTTAAAAAAAAGCATGATAACATGCTTAGTACATAATGTAACTGGAACAATTGATTACTATTATTGTCATCATGACTATTTTTAGTCTTCTTTTACGATGCTTCATGATAAATGAGAATGAAATCTTTCGAGTACTTCTAGGAACTAACTCCCTTGGATGGGGTCCAAAACAGACTCATACTCATCGTATGCTGAATTATGCACTAGAGGGGGTTGTGCTATAGCAAAGCTCCTGTGTGCTATTCATCACAAAATGTTAGGGCTGGAAGGGAGCTAAGAAAATGCCTAGTCCTATTGCTTCTTTTTCCTCCATGTATTTATAGTTTTAAGGCATTTTATATTTATTGCTCATTGATAAGTTGGAAAAATGGTTTCTTTGATCCAGAGCTTGGAAGTGATAAGGAATAGTTTATGTGATAGGAGAAACTGGGTCATGATATCTGAGTTTTTACTCTACTTCTGTCACCAAAGAGGAGGGTGACCTCAGGGACTCAGGTTCCTCACCTATAAAAATGAGAAAATTTCAACAGATGATTAATCTACTTCTGGTGTTCTTTGATTTAAAATTTCCAAAGGGTAAATAGTTACATAAGATGTTGCAGCATCACAGTGCTCTTTGGTTACAAGTCTGTATTAATATATGTGTATCTGGCTGCAGTCTTCCTCCCACTTTTACTCGGATGTGCAGAGAAAGTTTGGCTCTCTATTTGTCTATCTCGCCTTCCTCAGCAGCATCACCCTGAATAATTCTCAGTCTCTTTTGTATAATAATAGCTCACACTCTCTAGCTGCTGCCCTAGATCCTTACCTCTTTGTCTCAGAGGTTCAGTTGTAGTAGGGAAATGAACATTGAGGGCCTCGTGGTGACAGAAAAGTTGGGCTTGTGTCCTTTACTTATACTCTCCTGTGTTTCCTTGATGTCTGGGTCCCTTTTTTACCTGCTGTTGCTCACCTTGGTAAAAAATAATTGCTGATTTCTATAGCTAGTCTATCTTGCTACCAGGGGGATGATATTTCCTAGACTACGCTCCCAGAGAGCAGTCAGTCTTCTTAGATGCATTATTCTCAAATGAAGTCAGATGTGCAGGCAGTGGGTTGTGAGTTGCTCCACCCAAGATAACAGCAGAGAAGTAGAATAGTAGGATTTTAAATGTTTATTCCTCTAATATTCTACTTTGGAAGAAAGTGAGATGGGGGAGGATGTGGCAATGAGAAAACCATGGTGGAGTTTACATCTTAGATGAGAATCATTTATCAGGAGGCTCAGATTTCCAAATCTATCTCAAGGGCACAAGGAGCAGAAGTTCATCATACCTGCTCAGTCTTTCACCTTGTATCATCAGAAAGACTGGAGGGTATTCCTGACTGGAAGGTGAAAATCTTCCTGATTTTCACTATGAGGCTAACCATTAAAAAGGAAAAATGAAAAAGAGTCATGCCAGGATGCGCCTTCTTCACCCCTAACTTGTTGGAAAACTAGACTTCATTTAATTGAAGACTCCAAAACTATGTGCCTTCTTTTTAGAACACACAGGAGTCAGAGGATTACTGACCAATCCTTCAGCGCTTTTCAGGAGCACAGCATGCAGATGGTAGAAACACATGGGTGGCTTGAGACAACAGTCAGGAAACAGGATCATTAGGTTGAATATAAGGAGGTCTGCTTACCTTTGCTCTTTTGAAGACAGCTTGGAGTCTGCAGGAGTATTGTTTGTATGTGCTAGCCTGAACACAGGATGAGCAATGGAGGTGGATGAAGGCCCTGGCTTTACTTTATTTAACCTTTCTGACCAAGTTTCTAACGAAATTTGACGGGTCAATTGCCAACGGTGGCTTCCAGCTGCTGACTTTCTCCACGGGGCTGGAGATCCTATGGAGATCCCTTACTTATCAATCCACACAGGGCACCTTAGCCACCCTTGCATTCTGTGGATAAACAATGTGTATGCCAACAACTGGGCTCCTGTCTGGGGAGAGGGTTTTATATTGTCCTTCACAGAAGCTGGGGAGCACTGCACTTCCAATATCATAAAAGCAAATAGCATGAAAGCAAAACAAGAGTTGTTACACCAGGATTTGGATTCAGTGCTTCCCATTCTCCTTCTCTGCCGCCAAAGTGGATCCTACAAGCATCCCCGAACGAGGCTGCCAAGGTGAACTGGGGCGGACACAAACTGTCTCATCAACGCGCGCTCCTTATATTATTATCAAAGCTCTGAACAGGGTGCGACCAGAATTTTTTCCTCCGGTGCGCCAGGACGCAGAGTAGGAAGCGCCCGGGTGTGCCTCTCTAGGAGATGAGTGAATCTATGAGAGAGGGTCTTTTCTGACCGGGTGGATGGATACTGAAGAGTGACGTCACCCCGCCCCCTCCTCGAGAGAGAAAAGAGAGAGAGAGAGAGAGAGAGAGAGAGAGAGAGAGAGAGAGAGAGAGAGAGAGAGAGAGAGTGTGTGTGTGTGGGGGGGGGGAGGTATGGTGCCTCCTTCGCCCAGCACTCCTGCCTGCCCCTCCTTCGTCCAGCCCTCTGGCCCTCTCAGTGGGTCAGTGATCCAGATTCAGGGATTCGCCAGCGGGCGCAGCGGGCCTGGCTCTCCCTGCGCCCGGACGCACCCACACTCACACTCTCGCGCAGGCAACGGGCGCACACAACACCCTAGCGCTGGGCACAACGATTCCGTGGGATCCCCAGCACGTTATGAGGATTTCAGAAATCACCCATTCAAGGAAACAAAGAGAGAAGCCTTTCCAATTACTTTCCTGAGCTTTTTCATTTAATTTCCCCACCAAACCACCTCGCTTGCAACAGTAACCACTAGGTTCACGCCAGGTCCAAGGACTGAGCTGGGCTGGCCATCCCACCTCTTGGCCCTGGACTCCGCTCGCTCCGGCTCTCCTCCAGGCGTTGCCGAGGCCCCTCTCCCCGCCTCCCTTTTCCCCCTGTGGGCCTCAGTTTCTGGTTACCTCGCGTGCGCTTCACTTTTGGGGGGAAGAAGAGAAGAAGGGAGGGGAGGCGCTGAGGGGGGCAGTCGAGTTGCTATTTGTGGCCAAAGAATCTGCTTTAAAAGAAGCAGCAGCAGGAAGGAGGAAACAGGAGAGGCGGAGGGAGGAGAGGAGACGCGGCCCCGGACCCCCCAGCCGCGAGCGGCGGAGCATCGAGGAGCGGGAGGAGGAGGAAGAGGAGGAGAAGGAGGAGGAGGAGGGAGAGGAGCCACACAGCGGCGGCAGCGGCAGCCGGAGAAGCGGGCGCAGGGCGAGCAGGAGGAGCGGGAGGAGGAGAAACCGCCGCGAAGCCGCGGGCTCTGAAGGGCCAGGAGGACGGCCCGGGAACAGGAGGAGGAGGCGGAGGAGGAGGAGAAGGGGTAGGGGTGGAGGGAGGGCGGGGGGACGCGCTCCCTTGGATGCTGGATTTCGGGATTTTGGACTCACTCGCTGACTCTCCTCCACTTCCTCGCTCTGGACTGGGCTGGCCGCACCAGGACTGGGCGGCGGCGGCGATCAGGGGGGTTCCCGCGGCGGCGGCCGCTGCTCGGCGGGATTAAATTGGCCGCCCGGAGGCGGCGGCGCGGGCAGGCGCAGGCTGCGCGGCCGTGGCGGGGCGCGAAGGCGCTGGAGCAAAGTGCTGGTGGCGGCGCGGGAGGCGGTGGCGGCGGCTGCCCGGAGCCAACATGACCAGGTAAGTCCCCTGCCTGACCAGTCCGCCCCTCTGTGTCCTCCCTTCTAGCCGCGCCGGGATCGCCCTGCGCCCATCCCGGGCTGCCGGCGCCTCCCCGGCCGGAGCGACACGCTCCCGCGTCCACGAGCCCCGCGCCCGGGCACCGGAGCGCACACAGTTTGCTCTTCTCCTGAACCTCCTCGGGCAGAGGTCCTCCCCTGCATGGTTCACTTCTCGCCTGAAACCTCAGACCCCGGAAAGAGGCGATTCTAGAGAATAGGGGTGTCCGGGTACGTGTATTTGTGCGACCCTCCTCCTCTCCTCCCAGGGTGGGCGTAGTATTGGGGAAAAACGGGGAGCGGTGGGGCATTCCGACCTTACTCAGGGATTTTGCCACCGCATATTAGATATATAATTTTTTAAAGGTGGAGATTACTGTTTTAAGGAGGGCTGATTATGGTGAGGGGGCGATTTCTTTTTCTTTCTTTCCTCTGAACTAGTGGGGAGAAGGAGAAATAGCAGGAATTAAAGTCTACGCGGCTGCCATAGAGGAGGGGGATTGTTTTGGAGACCTTTCCATGGCAGAATCAAAGCTTGTAGTTCTGCCACGGGAATCTGGTGTACTTAGACATACACTTATTTCACAAGGAAGGGGACGCTTAATTTATAATGAAGAGCTAAAGTTGTAGGAAACAATTTGAAAAGAAAGCCACGAACAAACCGAAGAATTTTTTTTTTTGCTTCCTTCAGATTTATTGTAGCTTTTACATAGGCATGTAGAAAACTTGCTTCTCTGCGACATTTATTCTAATTTAAAAACACTAACAAGTGAAATCAGTTTTCTCATGCTTAAAAAGAAATCTTGAACACTAACTGTGAGCTTGGCTTTCATTAATTGGGTGTTCCAGGATTCCAGATAGTAGTTCTATTCTTCAAAACCGGGACTATCACAATCCGGTTGTATTGTTTCCAGTTCACCTCCCAGTACACTACTTGCCAAATGTCTCCTCTGTTTTCTAAATTTACTAGAGTGATCCCCCAGCCCAGTCTACAGTTTGCATCTTAAGTACCTAGGAAGATCCCTGAGAGATTGCTCTCCCTGTATATCCTCTTAAAGTTGTTGTTGTTATTATTATTATTTCTTATACATGTCAGAGACACAGTGCCAGTTACTTAAAGGGCAGCTCACACATTTTGAGCTCTTAGTAACTAGTAACTGCTAGTAATTTGAGACACATTGGCTGTTGGATTTAAAGAGTTACTAATGTGGACTTTACCCTTTGGTGTATTCTTTATAACCATCTTGTAGCTCACCTATGGGGAGTTAGTTCCACCATAGATAGTTCTGACCAACCATTTGGACTATTCTTTCTGTTTCAAAGTGTATCCACCAGCCACTCAACTTGAGTAAAAACCAGGGTGATGTACCAAGATACAACCTTCTGATTTAAAGGAATCTTTCCATGATACCAATTTAAAGATTATGTTATAAGTAATATGATGATGATCAGGAACATACTTAATAGATATTGTATTTATTTTCAAAACAAATTCTATTAGATGCCTCAGACAGCTATTATAGCAAAGAGAGAACACATTTTCAGTGCCTCAGGTCGGAATTCTTGAAACAGATATCCTAAATGGACAATACAATTTTCCCTACCTCCCACCTCCCATAATTATGTACTGTACTTTGCTTTTCAATGGAGCCAGCAATTCTGTGACAGATTTCTTAAATTCACCCTCATGCTATCAGCTATTATTGTACTTTCAAAGTGTGAAATTGACAAGCTGGTCAGTTTCATGAATTCAGCTGTCAGATTGTGTCCAGTTAAAAATTGCTAAAAGCTGTAAATGTGCCTGCCTGAAATTTTCTTTTGTGAAGGAAAGATAGCGAGAAGATGGGGGCCTTTAGGGGTGTTAATAATTGTATATCTTTAAAAATAGTTACACTACAATGAGTTTTATCACTGGCTGTTGTTGGGAAATATATTTAGATTTCTACCACTATAAAAGTGGCATTTAATTTTTATCTATATCTCATTGTAAAGAGTGAACACTAGCATAAAGCCTTCAGTAATAATGGTTTGATAGGAATGCAATTAAATAGAAAAAGTGTCTCCCTTTTAATATATTTTAATATACTTGAGTAATGTATTGCTTTTATAATAAAATGACATGTAAAGAGGTAGAGGGATTAACCATTTTATTGTGGAGGTTATGTAATACAAATTCTACTTGGGCCAGAGCAATTGTATAGTTAGTGAAGTAATGAAATGTGGCAATATATTTTAATATTTATGTATTATGACAGATAACTACAGATGTAAAACTGTTTGAAGTATTAAATGCAATGCTTTGGTTTGCTTTTTAAGATTGACACTCATTTAGAACCAAAATATCTCAAAGTGAAGAACTCAATTGGAATTCCCTCATCTGCTGCTATTTGGTAAGCCACTAGGGGCCTGTATAACTGTTCTTATATCCAGGAGGTATCCTGGTATGGCAAATGCAAACCCTTCCTAGAGAGATATTTAAAAAAATTTTCAAGTAGACCCTCCCTCAAGTTTTTGTTGTTTTCTTTTTAATACATGAACTCCTGCTCTGATATCAATCATAGAAACTGAAGGATATTTCAAGAATATTATTTAAGGCTTCTCAGACACTATGGTGGTTCAAGGGGGGTTTGTCATAGACAGGGTAAAACAGAAGAGTTATTTGTGCAGATTCGTATGTGACCCCAGTTTCTCAGTGTATGGTAAGAAAGAGCATTAATAACTTTTCCTTATTGGATTGATAACGGTGTTATTTGCATAATGTAGGGTTTAAAAGATAAATGAAGCAAGATTACTTTAAGGGAAGTCTAGTCATAGATTGATGGTGTGATTAAACTAGCTTTGTAAGTGCTGTGCAAGTTTGTAGGGAAGGAGAATCTGACACTGTGACTACAGTGTAGTCAGCACTTGAGGGACCTGGACCGAGGATGCACTATACATTTTTAAGTGTCAGTTTCACAAATTTGAAATCGACCAGCTGTGCCAATCTTGATAGACATTGGGCAATAAGGTCAAGTATACTTACAATGTTCTTTTGTTGATTTTCAGTTTTTCAAACTGACAAGGTGACTATTTGTAAGAGCACACTAAAAGTATTTGCATATTGGATTTCCTTCAGGCCAAACTTGATATATCAAGCCACTGAACAATTCTGTATTTAAGAAGATTCTATGGATAAATAAGAATTCATTAGCATGATTATATATGTAAAGGACCACTTAAAGAGAGATGAATTCCTCAAGGTGATTTTGTTTTAAAATCACCCTTTGTTAGTTTCATTGTGTGTTTGGGAGTAGTCCAGAGTTGAAGCCTCTAGACTCTTAACTTGTGATCCTGAGAGCATCAGACTTAAGGTTAATATCTTCAAAAGCTGTACATATAACCTTTGGTTATGGTACCTTTTAATTTCCTAAAGTTTCTGGGAATCTTAAAAATGCACTTTGCCTTTGATATAGTGTATTTAGTTTAGTGAACAAAAAAATATAGTTTTAGGATTTGTGTTACAAGTTCAGATATATAAAGTGCTAAATATAAAAATACAGTTGTTAAGTTTACCCAGACTATTCAAATAATGCTTTTTCTTTTCCTATTTTCTTAAAGGGACAGTAGTTTTTGGTTGAAGGTGAGGCTGAGTAAATGAGTTAATGTGTTAAACCTGTCTTACTGTGAATCTCTTATTGCCTTGTGGAGTTTCATAGCTTTTCTTTGCTTAATCTTGGTACTGTATAGTTTCTTTGAGAAAATCTTTGAAGAAAGCTACTTACTTGTGTGATGGTATAGAGGCAAATTGCAGCCTGGAGCAAAATCAGTGTTTAAAAACATTCTGTTTTATATTATCAGTGTTTTGCCAAGAAAGAGCAAAGAGAAAAGTTCTCTCTGTGAACTCAAAGATTGAGGATTCCCATATAGCACATCAACTGAAGAAATCTGATAATGTGGAAGAAGATTGCTTAGAAGGGATTTGTCAGTAAATTTTATTCCAACAAGCATCACTTGTTTAAGAAGCTGTAATTTTGTAGCACAGTGACATTTCTACCAAAGGACAGGTTTGTTTGCAGATATTTTCTATATGGATAATCTCATTTGCTTCTAATCATGAGTTGGTCACACTTACTAAAATGCCATCCTTGGCTTACATTTGTTTCGACAATGAAAGTGTCCAGAATCTCCCATTTTAAAATATAAATAGAAGTGCATTCTAGCTCTCCACAATCAAAGCCCTTAAGAATAAGAGCTAGAAGAATATATGACGTGTGCTCACTGATTGTTCATTATATGAAATCATAGCCTCAGATGTAAAAGTTCAGTACTTCCTTTGTGTCATAAGTCTTGGAAAGGTCAAAGAACAAATGCTTATATGTTACAGTAATCTCTGACCTAATGTAACCTAAATATTAATGTTGTGACAACACTCTGAGGCTGAAGCATTAATGATACAGCATTCTTACAACACATATTTCATAAAATTAAATTTAAACCTTATGTCTTTCTTTTCACCTTTAATAAATTATTTATGCTTTCCTATAATCAACAATCACTTTGCATTTTCTTCTCTTAATACTTTACTTATAAAATATCTTTAATACTTAGATGTTAAAATATTATGTTTATGTATACTACCACATTCCTAAAAGGGTTAAAAAACTCATAATGGGAAAAAGGACTAAATTAACAACTACAATGTTCCTCCACTTCCCTTTCAAAATAATTAATTCAGTAGCTTTCTGTTCATTATTTTCTGTTTGATGCTTACATATATTTAACAGGACTATATCAAATCTAGTCAATTGGTATACAGCCTTTTGAAAACTAAAAAAATTTAAAAAGCCTTTTTATGGCTTTTTAACCTCTTCTGTTGTCCAGATCAAATTCTTACACGTTATAGACAATAAGTTAAATGAAAGAGCTGAATATTTGGAAAGGTAAGGAAGTTTGTGCTGTCTGTAAGCTGTTAGGTCAAGGGTATTGGTAGGCGAATAATATTGAGGCAACTTGGATTTTCCTCCCTCTCCACCTGCAGCAGACAAACCTTGCTTTCCTTTGTAAAATAGTTTCATTTATATGGCAGGCCCCTCTGGCTCCTTTAGCATTTCCAAACAAAATGTAAGAGCCAGAGCACCATCTGAGCCCAGGCTTTCTTTGACTTCTTTGAATTCACTAAACAGAAATGCTACTTAACTTTGGTTCTTCTTTGACATTCAGATAACAATGTCAGGAGCATTGTGACCTTTACCACATTGCTATTTACGGGATTTAACCTTCGTAAATCTGTCAGTTTCATGAGATTGATTAAATTTATAAATTCTTAATTGTCTTTTTTTTTTTTAACGGCCTTTGAGCTTTTTAGTGTAGCAGTAGCTATCTAAATTGAAATTTGTGAATTGTGTTTAGAAAAAGTGTTTCTCAGGATGGCTTTGGGATTTGGAGAAATTGTACTTTAAGATGTATACAAAGATCATCTGTAATCATTGGGTCACAGGTAACAAGAGACTTCTTTTTCAAGCTTTAGTGGATAAACTTCTTTTGTGCAATATCGGCCAATTTTCTTTTTATGCTTCAGTGAAAAGAACATAAATTTGCTGAAAGAAGATCTGTATGTTCACCTTATTATTTCTTGTGATAGCATATTTTAGAGCCTCAGTTTTATCATCTGTGAAATGGAGAGAATAACTGTACATGGGGTGAAGATTAAATTAGATGATAAGAATTTGTCTTCTTTTGTATTTTAAATTTTAAAAGCTTTCCAAACGTAGTAGTAGTCTGTGGTGGACATACTATATTCGAAACACTGGTCTCTATAATGAAGATCTGCTGTCTTCAACTATTGGCTCTAAATGACTGCCACCTGATTTAAAATTAATATTTGTTGCATATGGGTGCTTGTGTATACTTACTTACTGGCACTCAGTTTTATACTTGCTATAATTACTACAGATTCTGGAACAATCTTTTCTAGCCCAACGTGTTTATTGAAGTCTGTGCATGTTAGCATGCCACAGTACACTGCTTATCTCAGACAGTGTTCAAAGTAAGAGCTAGAAATGATTTTACCTAGAATGTACACAGAATTTCTTTTAGAAGTCAGGAATGTATTCATAGATTCCTGAAGACAGTTGATGTGATGTGGAGATGCAATTTTGGGGAAGAAATGTTTAGAAAAGCAGTTAATGAAAATATTGAAGCAGAAAGAAGTACCTTCCCTGGCCCTTCACTGGTAGTGCATCTTAGAAAGCTGCTTAGCCCTTTGCCCAGTGCAGCTGTCCTTTCCTGAAGGATCAGGTTTCAAGAGCAGTGATGGATGGTGGGTGCCTGTAGCCAGTTGTGGGGTTTGCTCCGAGGTCAAATGTATTGATGGAGGATAGGAATTTACTGCCTTCTGTCTCTCCCTAAGATCCACCAGTACAATATCACAAGAAGAAATTAAACTACACACATCAATGCTGATCAGATATCCCATTATAGATCCAAAAGACATTTGTTTTCAATGTTTAAAATAAAGTTTTTCTTTATCCCCTTTCTGATGCCCATCTCAATGAAAGGGACATACTGAACACATGCTAATTGTTTCTTACTGTACAAGTACATGCTGGACTTCCCGTGAAAAGAGATTCCAACTACTTATTAGTAGGAACTTAATTGAAAAATTATTAAAGGATTGTAAAAGAAAATCAAACAATGGTTACCAATTCACACTTCTCTGGTTGAAATAGCTTAGTGCAATTCTTTAGATTCGTGGTTCTATATTTTATTTTAATTGGGTCTATTGAGATGATTAGGCTAGCTGGGAGTAATAATCTGTTGGAAAATCTTAAATATTCTGAGTACTCATTCGTCATGTAATTGTTTTTTATTTTTTTTTCTGGGGGGTTGGAAAGAGTTGTATTTCTCTAGATGAGTAATATATTGGAAGCATCTTCCTTTGGAAATATCCCTTGGATGCAAGTTAATCCTTCCAACTTCCCTTTGACTCTTCATTGACATTGAATTCCCTCTTCCTGTGGTGTTTTGACTTCTAGGTCTCCTTCTTTATTCTAGACTCTTTCATTATGGTTGTGTTTGTAGCCTTCTTCTAGTCTCTGCCTGTACTGTCTGCTGGGATAGTCCTAGCCACTTATCATAGAGCTAATAATGTCTCCATAGAGGACCCCAAAAATGAGTTTCCTGGCATCTCTCTGGAGTTCCAGACCTGAAATGCTATCAGCTTGTGAGATGATTGAGAAGTAGAAGACTCTTCTGTATGGCAAACTCTCCATTCAGAGTTTGCTTTGTATTTGTAAATCCAAAATATTGTGCAGCATCCATGGTCAGGTCTACTTCCCCCTTTCTTCCTGCCTCAGTATGTAACTTATCCCTTAACTGGAATCCCTGGTGTCCTGACTTTCTCTTTCCTTCCTTTCACTCTGCTCTGGTTTTGTAGGCTCTATTCCTGTAATCTCTTCACTTTATCACTTCCTCTCCCTTTCTAACTTTACTCTGTGTTTAGATGCTCAGCACTCCCTGTATAGCTTCCTGTGTGGTCTTTGTGTTTCTAATTTCTTCTCTTTTATTCTTATTAAAAACCTACTTTCTGTATTGCAAATTTTGTCAAAACTACATAATTGAGTGCTTAATACCCAGCCCCTCAGTTTCAGCCCTTTCAGCCCAACCCTAATTTGCCTGTTCAGCCTTCTCACTCTGTGATTGTGCAGTATAGCATTCTGTGCAATCACTGAGGAGTCTGTCTGCTCTTGGTCATCTCTTTGGTTCTACCATGACTGTTCTGGATTTCCCTTTTTCTCCTTATCAACTACTGGACCTTGTGTACATTGAAAATGTCTTATTTTTCTTTCATTTTTCTAATGCTTAGCTCAGGTGCTATATCCTTTCTTTGATTTGATATAAACTAAAGGGATTTGAGTTGAATTTAACTGAAATCATGAATGCAAGAAATAAAATTATTCATTAGAAACCTTTGACGATGCTCAGCACCATGAGATAGGTATAAAAATCAAAATTCCTTTATGAGGAAAGTTTTTCTTTTAATAATCTTGGTATTACAGGTACAATAATATCAGTCAATGAATAATAGTCACCAAAATTTACTGAGCACTTACAATGTGCCAAGCATTCTGTTCAGTACTTTACTTTCAATATCATGTATAATCTCTAAATAACACTATGCAAATTAAAAGCTTTTAGGTTATAATTTTACAGAAAGGAAAACTGACCCATGGGAAGGTTAAGTAATTTGCCCAGGATTGAATATACAGGTGTAATAAATAAAGTTGGGACTTAGGGTGAAGATTTTAAGCAATATTAACATCCTAACTTTTATTTTATTTATTTTTGTAGTGCTAGGGATTGAATCCAGGGCTTTCCACATGCTAGGCAAACACTCTACTACTGAGCTACATTCCCAGCCTTTTTTTGATACTGGGGTTTGAACCCAGGGAGACATTAACACTGAGCTACATCTCCACCCCTTTTTTGATTTCGAGACAAGCTCTTGCTAAGTTGCTGGGGCTGACCTTGAACTTTTGATCTTACTGTCACAGTTTCCAGAGTCCCTGGGATCGCAGTCAAGTGCTACTGTGCCTGGCTAGCATGCCAGTTTTTATCATCTCTCTTCTGAACCTCCTCATTCTTTTGTCTGACAAAAAAAACAAAACCAAAAACAAACAAACAAAACCCCAACTTTTTTTAAGTGTATCTCACATATACTAGACAAATACACCCAATGGCATGTTGTTTTCTTGGCACAAATTTAGGATAAATTTTAAGCAGTATGTAGGTTGTCTTTTGATCATTTCTGAAGTTTCTTCTTTTCCTTTCTCTGTTTGGAACTTGAGGCACTGAAATGCATCTTTTTACCAAAGGGGCTTGGACTAGATGATCCTTTTTTTGCAGTTGCTTTCCAGCACTAACTTTTATGCTTTCTGGTTAGTGATACAACTAGCTGAACTCTGGTCAGTCCTGGAGCAAAAGGGGTTAAATGAATATCTCCACCAAAAACATTCTTTAAGATCTCAAAAGCTTGTGTTTCTTAGTTAACCAACAGGTAAGAAATCAAAAGCAATTTTTAAAAGAGAAACATAGATCCAGCAGGAATATCTGAAGAGTGCCTGCCCATCAAATAAATGACATTATGCCAAGTGACCGAAATATATGTATTCTACTTATTGGCAGCCTGCCCTATGCAATTTTATCTGGGAAACTTTTGTCCATTATCATGTCTTCCAAAATATTTTGTTTTCATTGTTTACCTGATAATTTCATTATCAATAGCAGATGTGGGATTTGATTAATTTTTTTTCTTCATTTAACCTATTTTTTTTTGTTGTTGTTAAGGTCTTAGAGGACTCTTTCTGATTAATTATAGTTTTATAAATAATAAAATACAGGATGTTATATTTGTTTGATGAATTGGAAAATTATCTTTTCTCCAACAATAAGGCACCCTGAAGTTTTAAATCAGACATGGTACATAAAATAAAGGTACATGGAAAAAGTTTTTTTCTTTTATGGCACTTATATTATCATTTAACCCCCCTCCCCCATTTTCCATTTTTCTAAAAATATTTCTCACATGCAAACACTGGCCTATTTAGCCTCATACTTTTCTACAAGCTGAGTTCTCACTATAATCTCCTAGAAGCATGGAGCGGGATATGCTACCTTCTGTGGGTCATGTTGTCTTGAGGACTCTTTCACAGGTTCTTACTAAATGCTTTTAAATAATGATACCTGTAAATTAAGAATGACCGATTTAATAAATGCTGCTGTGCCTAGTCAGATACTGCTTAAATTTATTTGAATCTAACTTTTGGGGGGTTATACATGGACACAATATCTTTATTTTGTTTGTTTACTTTTATGTGGTGCTGAGGATGGAACCCAGTGCCTCACATGTGTGAGGCAAGCTCTCTACCACTGAGCCATACCCCCAGCCCTGAATCTCATTTTTATTATTATCCAAACCCAAACTGAATTTGATTTTCACAATATTCCAATGACTCCCCACTCCTCTCTGTATAGAGCATGAACTATTCCTTAGCATGGGACACCTGACCCTTGTCCTGTCTCCTGTTCTGCCTCTAGCCACCTTACCATTCTCATTCATCTTCCCCCACCCAACAGACGTCTGTTAGAGCCACACTAAAACATTTGTTGTTTCTCAGATGCACCTCTCTAGTTTCTACTCCTTTCAGGAGAATGTCCCCTTCTTTTCCATTTCTGCCTGACTTCTCTTCTTTCAGGTTGCAGCATAGCCGACAACTCTTCTAGGAAACCTTTCCTTTCTCCAGGGTCCAGATATCCTACTTTGTGTGCAAAAAGAGCACTGAATGAATTCTACACATCTACACATAGCATGTGTTATAGTGTATTGCAGTCACTTATTTATCGTCTGTTTCATTACAGGTGCTTGAGGCCAAGGTCAATGTCTTATTCACAGTGTTATCTCCAGCCCTTAGTTCATGGCCTGGATCCACCTAATAGTAATTTTGGGATAATGCAGTTGAGTGTTCTGTAAAGGAGTCAGCATACCCAGGAGAGTCAGGTGGTTAGTTCATGGCCAAAATCTTACACCACATACATTTTTAAGCTCTACAGTTTATGATGCTATCACCAGATTCTCTTGAGTAATTAATTTAATTTCATTTGAGCCTAAGTTCCACTTACCTAGTTTCTTACCAAACCAAGACAAAGCCAAATCTGAGTAGACTGTGTATATCTACTCATATGCCACCAGACAAGACAAATCTGCCTTTACATCTGGCTGTGGTAGGAATTCCCAGATGCACTTAATTCTGACACATGGTCATTATTGAACCAAAAGCCATTGCCTGGCATGATTATAGCTCTTATTTGTTTTCGTTTTAAGGGGCCTCATTCAGGCTGCCAAATGTACAACAGGTGCCTTAGTTTTATACTTGCCAATCTGTTGTTATTCAAATGACCGCCCTAACAGAGACTAATGGTATCTAATAAAATTGATCTCAGTTCTGGCAAGCCAGGCTCACAAGAGCAAGAGCAGTAGGAACTACAGTGTGGAAATATGCTGGTTGATGGTAAATGCATCTGGTGAAACATGCATTTTTGAGAAGGCAACATATGTCCCGCACATCAGCCCCTTGTTTATGTTGAGCCTTGGACATTTTCTGAATCCCGGTGTTACTTGAACACTAGAATTTGCAGCATCTAATCTTATTTTAGATGGACTCACTGGGTGGCCTGGGGACAGGACTGGCTGTGCCAGCTTATCAATGAATGGCTGTGCCATGCCTCTAAGGCACAGCCAGGCAGTCTGATCATGCCAAACAGCTGGCATGTAAGACTGCTCCTATTTCCTGTTGTTAAAAATGTGCCTCACTGGTTACATAAGGCCCTGTAAAGACCTGACTGTTTGCAGAGATAGACAGGAGAAGAGCCTGTCAGTTTGCAAACAAGAGCTAATGTCTGGATAAAGCATTCAAATGGTGCATATGATTTTGTGACTTTGTTTTCGTGCTTCATGGAAGTACACCCAAGGAAAGCTTTGCTACCAAAGGAAATAACCTCTTGACAACTAGTAATACAAATATTGCATAGGAACCCAGGACTGTGAGATATATATATATATATATATATATATATATATAATTTTTTTCCTGCATGGATTTCAGAGGCCTCATTTTACTCATTCACCTGCTCCCCCATTAAACATTCATTACACTCAACACTGTTGGATGCAAGGTGCTGTGTGGATGTAAGGATGAGCAGAGCATTGCCAATTGCAGTTTGCATTGGCAAATTTCAGAGATCTGGGTTTTTTGGAAAATGCATGCTGGTATAATTTTCATTCTCAATTGGAGAGCTTTGTGTTGTCATGTGGAAAACTACTCAGATTCCACCATGCTAGTAGAGCTCACAAGTCCCTCTAAGTAATAATAATAGTGATGATTACTGGGATAGGAGAGAGTAGTTAGATCTTTAGCTATGGGCACAGCCACTTTTCACTTTGCTCTGCAGTTAATTGAGTTCATGTAATTTCCTGTGACCTAGCATACAGAATAGTTCTTAGGTTAGGATTTGGCTATTATTGGACCATCTTTTTGTATTATTTATACCCATCCTACTTGAAAAAGGATTTGTGGCAGCTATTAAATCATATGCTTCATTATCCTTAATAAATCACCTTGGTAGAGCAGACGATGGATTATTGTACAGATGGTTAGTTTCTATGAGAAATTTTTAAAAATATGCATCATCTTGGCCTCATTTTGAATGATATTTAGTTTTAAGACATTTTTAGAATGATAGAACCCTTTAGGGAGTGTACCACCAAATTATTCACTTCATGACTTGTTTATATTTTTAAAAAACTATACTAAGTAAATGTGATTAAGACTTCTTAATAAATGAATTTAATGGCCAGTTATCTTTTCTAATTTGTCTTTCAAAATAGTCTTTTCATTTTACAGAATAGACACACAGTGATGTATATAAATGTGGTATTACTTATACGATAGATAAAGGGGAAGTAAAAGATCTCTTGAACATAAAACTCTTTTTCCTTTTGTAATATGTTTCAGAGTGACCTATCACCCTTGTTTCCACATCTGTTGGACAGAACCAAGCACATTTCTGATGGCACAGTGGGCCATGTTGTCCTCTTTGTCATGGTAGTGATCTTTTCTCAGGTGGCCAATGGGAAATCTTCAAAGATTCTAGAAAGGACACTAAATTTAACCACATGGATTTTTTTTTCTACCCTCTGAGAAAACTAAGGCCCCAAGAACTGAAGAGCATTCAGTTGACACCTTTTGGGACCCAAGGACAGTCCTTTCTGTGCTAGATACAGGTCCGGTTATACTGTCAGAAATAGGGCCCAGACAAATGCATTGCCTCTGAGAGGGAGAAGGGTTCCTTAGTGTACAATATCTGCCCTGAGGAGGAATCTAGTGACTTTTCTCATCAAGACTCAAAGGAAACAACAGGAGACACATCTTTTTTATCCTAATTTTCTAATTTAAGAAATCATATTTCTTTGTTACTTAATTAAAATTGAATGTAATTAAAAACTCAAGTCGTGCTATATACATTTCAGGTGGCCCCAAACCACATGTAGCTAGTAGCCATTAGGAAAAATAGCTATGAAATAATAGACATGAAATAATTCCATTATTGCACAAAGTTGTATTGGACAGCACGGGTGTGCCTGTGGTTCTGAAACTTCAGTTGATCTTTGCAAGGTTACACTGGAAATAAAATAAAAGCACACCATTTGCATGTATAGAATACCCATTGATCTTAGGAGGAAAGAATGTACCAGCCAGATGTAAGTGAAAGATGCTGTGTTTCAGAATTACCTTCATTCTCATGGAAAGAGAACTGATAGCAGATTCTGTGCTTTTTTTTTGTCTGACGATAAATATGCGTACTCTGATTTTGTATCAGCCCAATGTGGAGAAATAGCCTCCCCATAGAAATCAAACAGGGAAACCAACAGAGCATTATCAGTTGTACCACATCTCTCCCTGCAAATTCTACAGAGTGGCTTCTCTTCTGTGTTCCTAGTGATCTTTGTCTTTAGCCCCTTTCACTGTTGTAGCTATGTGGGAGAGGGTAAGGTAAGGAAAGGCAATGTAGTTGAAAGAGCAGGCTCAGTAGGGTGTTCACATAAGTTTAACATCTAAACAGGATGCTGTGAGAGAGGACCCTCTTTATGGAACAACAGTATAGACTGGGCCATCCTAAGCAAACTGGATAGGTCTGATATCTGCAATCTCCATATGTAGAGCAGAGCAGAGCAGATGTGCCTTTGTGAGGCTGGTTGAACTGGGCCAGAGAAAGAGGTGAATATACTGGAGATGCAAATGCTCTGCCTACCCCCATCCCCAGCATCTTTCCTATTGTCACTTTGTTTTATTATTGTGCTCTTAAATTTTGTCAGTGATCAAGCTGATCCAATGTCACATTAATTAATGCTGACAAGCACATATCAGAATAACCTGTTGGAAGTCATTGAGAAAAATCAGGGGAAATGACAGACTTCCAGACTTCACCAGGACAATCTTGTGGGGACAGAGAGTCAGGGGAGAGAGCAAGAACCCATTGCCTCTACCCCACTCTCCACAGCCAGCCTCTCTGCTCCCCAGGCAGGCACTAAAGGCTCGGATTAAGGTTTTGGTAGAGCTGTAAAAGAGAACAGCCATGGGAAGAAGCTCCTAGAAGCAGCCACCTTTCTCCCACCCAGTCTCTCTCTTGGTCACAGGCTAGAGGTAATTGTTTCCGAACACTTTTTTCTCTCATGTTGTAAGTTCTATCTCCTCCCTCAGGGAGTAGCACAGGTCCTGGTATTTTTCATTGGGTTTGTGTTTTGCAGGTAGATTTTCTTTTTCATTGTTACTATTGTTGTGTGAAGAAGTGATTTTATTTAAAATATGATTTAGAAAGCATATTTATTTAGCAATAATTGAGGGTAAGGCTTTCTGTTTTTGCTTTTGTTTTTAAACCAGTTCTGGACTCTTTAGGTACGTAACTGCAGTTTTGCAATCAAAAACAAAAACAGTTTCTTGAAGTGTGAAGGGTTTTGAAAGCAGTTACTTAGAAATACACTCAACTTGTGTTAAGTAATGCTTGTAGCTTTAAAAAGGACTTAAAGGTCACTGTTGGGGTAGGTATTTGTATTTATACAATGCTGAGCACATTTTGTGATATGGAGATATATATATAATCCCCAATTTTTTTTTTTTATACAGTGGGGGATTTAACCCAAGGGCTGCTTACCACTAAGTCACATCCCCAGCCCTTTTTTATTTTAAGATAGGGTCTCATTAAATTGCTTAGGGCCTTGCTGAATTGTTGAGGTTGGCTTTGAACTTGCAATCCTCCTGCTTCAGCCTCCAGAGCCACTGATATTACAGGCATGCACCACCATGCCCAACAGGACATGATAATCTTGTGTTGACTCAGAACTGTGGATTCTGTTCCACCACCCAACATCTCTTTAAAAAAAAAAAAAAAAAAAAAAAGCTTGTTTGTGTTGTAACAAATATATTTATTTATTTTATTTATTTACCAAAGAGGATTCACACTACAGATGGAAGTGCATATACTTGGAGACATTTTCCATGTCTTGCCAACAATGTGCAAGTGTGGAATGTCCATTTTGAACAGTTAATCTACTAGAGCTTGGGAATATTCACCTCTTGCAAACTCTTCATTTTATAAGTCTTGGCTTTTTGTTGTATTATACTCACTGTCTTTTTCAGTAATCAGGGTAAATTGCAGGTTCCTTCCCATAATTACAGATCTAAATCTTAATGGTTACCAGAATATTATGATAGAATAGGAGTTACATAAAATGTCCCCACATTTTCACTGCAGAAAGATTTAATAGTCTATTTTCCCCTCCCAACCACTCCGTAGTCTTTGCTGTGGGTGCTCTCGGTCATGATGCAGAACTTGACATAGTTGTCATAAGAAGGAGGCTGAGGCTGAGAAATCTCAGATAAGGAGTCAAGGTAATTCATGTATGACACTGGTTCTTGCTGATGTTATTGCACGTGGTATAGAAGCTGCAATATCAGGTCTATTAGAGCATTGCACTTAATTGATGGCATCCGTGTTAGAGGATTGCTTAGTCCATTAAAAAGGCAATTAATAATTTTCAGTATTAATTATCTGGAAAAAAATGAAGATGGGCATGATTGTTTTTCACACAGATGTGGTTAATGTGTTGGTATTTTCAACTGATGTAACTACAAGCCCACTAAATTAAATATTGAGCCTCAATGATAGTTCACATTTTGAGAGAGGAAAGTACAGAAATATGGAACACTGAATTTGGGTGTGTCCAGCAAGTGCCAGAGTTAAAAAAAAAAAAAAAAAGATAGCTTGTGTTACCATGGATTGATTGGGAAGGAAGCAAGAACCAAAATAGTGTTTCTAATTTCTGCTCAAAATAGTGGTCAAATGATAACGGCTTATCTTTATGTATCTGAGCTTTAATCCATCCATTTTAAAGCTGTCTAAGAACTATAACATCATTTAGAGAAATTAGAATGAGAAAAAACAAATTTACTCAAAATCTTATCTCCTGAAAATAACCCACTTTTCTGACTTGATTACATTTTCTGGTCCTTTATCCTTTACCATCCACACTTTGTCATTTAACACAAATCATTTTTCCTACCTTGCATTCTTATGCCTGTCATTTTAAATGGTGGCCCAAGACTTTCTGTTGTTGAACATCCTCTCCCCCATCCCCACCCTCATTTCCCATCTCTCCTACTATTACAAATGCAAAGCTTTGATGAACATTTTAATGGATCTAACTTTTTTTCCCTTAGATTTTACATTATTTCTCATAAGACCAATATATAGATGTGGAATCACTAGGTTAAAGAGTTTGCACATTTTTATATCTCATGGAACAAATTGCCAAGTTGCATTCCAGAAAGGATGTATGTGATGATAATGCTACCAGTAATGATTAAAGTACGAGCTTCTTTTCCCCTTGGTCAGTTTGGAAATTATCATCTAGGTTTTGTTGATTTAATAGGCAAAACGTAGCCTCATTATTGTTTTAATATGAATTTCTTTAATTACTAAAGTGATAATTTCTCCCTTATGTTTGTTTGGAGTAATTTATTCTTGTTATATGAATTGTCTCTGTGTTTCCTAAGGGTTTTCATTCATTAGTTCATATGCTTTATCCATTAGGCATATTAAATCTTTGTTGTATTTATAACAAATGTACCTCAAGTCTGTTTATTGGTCTTACTTTAGCAATTTTTTAATAAACAGAATTTTTATTTATAATTTTACATAATCAAGACTGTTAGTAGTCTTCTTTATTATGCCTTTTGCATTTGGAATTAGAACATCATTTCCTTTCCTAAGTTTTTCATCTGAATTTTGTGATGTCTAGTTCCTCTCATTACTATTTATATCAATTCTTCATTCTAGTGGCTCTCAATATATTTAGTTGGTGAATTACCTGAAAGTATTAAATATCCATGAAATATCATTATGTTTATTTCCACCATAGAAAGCCAGGTACTCTTTGGGCAGAAAAAGTCTGGTTAAAGCATATTATAAATTCACAACCAAGAGTTATGCATAGATTAGCTGAAAAAAAAACCTGTTAAGCTAAATGACCTCATTTAATCATTAAGTTGTTTTCTGCTGTTTAAATTTTTTTTTCAAGCAGATTATTAAAAAAATAGGATTAGGGCTGGGGTTGTGGCTCAGTGGTAGAGCATTCGCTTAGCATGTGTGTGTGGGCCGCTGGGTTCCATCCTGAACACCACATTAAAAACAAATAAATAAAATAAAAGTATTGTGTCCAACTACAAATAAAAAAAATTAGAAATTATTTAAAAAATAGTATTAAGTTTAGTGAAATATCTATGTTGTTAATTTTCAGTTGAATTTGAAAGGTATGCTATTATTTGATTTCAGAATTGAAACACTTCTAAGAAACCGAAGAGGAACATAGATGAAAATTTCACATTCAAATCATCTGTGATATGTGACTATGGTATAAGGCGAAGTTCTAAAATGCCCTTTTCTTTCTTTCTTTTTTTTTGTGGTGCTAAGAATGGAACTCAGGGCCTCACACATCCTAGGAAAGCACTCTACCACTGAGCTACACTCCCAGTCTAAGGCAAAGTTCTAAATAGATTTTTAGTTTTTAACTACCAATTTCTTTTTTTTTTTACTTTTAACATAAAAGTAATGTAATTTTAGTTACCAGTTTCTTATCCCTAAACAGTACACTGAACAGTTCTTCCTATGCCACTTATTTGCAATGTTCCTTTAAAAATTCTTGTTTGAAATCACAAGTTTTAAGATCTGTTATCTAACTTCTTCTGCTTGTCTATGGGACCATAGTAGAGTCAGTCATCATGCCCTTTCAATTCAGTTTTATTTTGCTATAAGAGCTTGTTGAGTCAGTCCCTTCACCCTTAAGTTTTTCTTGGTAATTTTTCCTGTTTGTTCTTAGATGTGAACTTAAGCTGAGTAAGAAATCAAGATCCCTTCTTTCAGACTTCCATGTAATATCCTGGGACTTACTCAAGTTCTGAAAAGTGGACATTTATACATAAATATTTTTAACTAGTTTCTTAATTGAGAAATCTCTCCTTTCCTTTTACAGCTTAAAAATAAAAACTCACATACCGAACAATCAAAAAAACCCAAAAAACAAAAAAAAAACCCAAAACTATCTTTGTTTTAAGTGATACAATTTCATTTCATTTTTTTAAACATTTATATTTTAGTTATAGGTGGACATAATGCCTTTATTTATTTATTTTAATTTTTATGTGGTGCTGAGGATCTTACTTACCTAGGAGGATTGAACCTAGTGCCTCATGCATGTTAGGCAAGTGCTCTACCTCTAAGTCACAACTCCAGCCCCAGTTTCATTTCATTTTGAAGAGATACTGAATAGTCTTCTAGCAAGAGAAAGACTCTTGTGGGTACAAATTTATATTCAGTTTTCATGATTCTAGAACCTTGTTTCAATTTATTTTCTAGTTGGAATAAAATTTAAAAAATTTTTTCATATGCTTGTTTCCTGTATTTTTTCTATCTCCTATTTTAGAAATTTGTTTTATTAATGTTCTGAACTTAGAACCTAAAATTACTATATATCAAAGATGAGAATTTTGAAATTAACCCTAATTTTTTTTTTGTAAGGATGAATTTTGATTATATACTTGCTGTATAATTGGTTGTTTGGTGGATGTTCTAAGATTAAAACCTTTTTTAAAAAATTTTTAACTAGGAAGAACCAATCCAGGAAGAGTATTGGTTTTCGGTGATTAACCAATAACTCTGGTATTTTAGAGATGTGCCAGGGGCTTCCTTTTCTTTGTGAAATAGAGCGTGTTTTGTGGTTTGCTTTGTTAGTGTTTCTATTAAACTATCAAAACATTCAAGTTCTACATTCTGAGCAGTATTTACGCTTGAATTAATTCACGAGTTTCAAGGTCACTAACTTTGATTGTATTATTTACTAATTTACCCATCTCCTTACTTGTATAATACAGCAAGTAGCAGCACATAGAACTCAAAATTCTAGACAATGAAAAAAATGACATGTTGACAATGTTGCTTTGAAATTTATTCATACATTAATTAAACAAGTATTTATTAAGTTTTTTCTGTGTCCCAGACTTGATTTAGGCATTGAGAATGCAGCAGGCAACAGCAAAGATATGGGGCTTACAGATTAGTGTAGAGATAGTCAATGAACAGACATACAGTAGTATATAAAATACATCAATAGTGATGAAAACAACATGGCAAAGCAAAGGAGCCTCCAGGTGGCTAGTGTACTGGGTGAGGTAGAAACACTGCTGTGGTAAGTACTATGGTGGGGGTGGGGTTCTGAGAATGGACTCTCTGGGAAAGAGGAATTCAGAAGAGCAGTGAGTGCAAATACCCTTGAGGCAGGAGTGTGCTCAGATGACATTCTTCTGCTCTTTGAAAAGCAAATTTACTTCTTACCTCAATTTCTAGAGGCTAACATTCTAGACATATTTCACATGCCTTAAATGCAGGGGTCAGATCTTCTGTGTCCTCTGATCTCAGATACTGCTGCTGCTGGTCAACCCAGGTGAGGTGAACTGAGCAGAAAGGCCAGGGTCTTTAAGTTCCTCTGCCTACCCTATGTCCTGGTTCTGCTTTGCAGACTCCAATGCTCCCAGCCCACATGAATTTGTGACTCTTTTGCTAATTGCTGTTTTCCTGGGTACTGACCTCAACCTAAGGTCGACCTATTGGTGAGTCTGCTCCCTTTCCATTCAATTAGATTCCTTAGTTCACTCATGCCTACCCTTTAGAAGACAGCACTGGATATGCTGTCAGTGGTTATTTGCTCTGCATAACTCCATGTAAATTCAAGAGTTTCCAAGTGGCCTGTATAAAGCTTTGCTGTATTCACATTCTTTTTTGCTGTAATTTTTTTTACAGGAGAAATTTGAGAAATAGTTTTTTAGTCTTGCCCAAAGCCATAGACCAAGGACCCAATGGGATGTATTTTAGAAATCCTAGTTTTTGCATGTCCTGGCTCATTTCCTTGGTCTCTGGATGGACCAGGGTTTCAATTCCCACCATGTAACCTCTTTGATTTTGAGTTTGTCTCCAAAACATAATAATACAGGTACCTCTCTCCTTTACAGGATTTCTGTGAATATTGGATGAGATTATGCATTTAAAGATTAGTGTGCCTGAACACATGGGCTATCCATAAAATAATTTCTAATATTACTGATGTTGCTACTAAAATTACTTTGTCATATTTCTTCCCCTTTATATAAAAGTTTATAGATGTATGAACACATAGATGCATCAGAGTAGAAATTAATAGCGTTCTTTTTTTTTTTTTTTTTTTTTTTTGGTGGTACTGGGGATCAAACCTGGGCTTTTAGCATGGTTGATAAACCTACCACTGACCTACATCCCCAGCACTTTTTATTTTATTTTGAGATTGGGTTTTGCTAGGTTGCCAGGGCTGGCCTTGAAGTTGGAATCTTCCTGCTTCAGCCTCCCCAGTAGTTCACATTACAGGTGTATGCTACCATGCCAGGCTGATAACATTATTTTTGAAGTAAAAAGAAACAGTCAATTATTAGGTATTTGACAAAAATGTTTTGCACTGTTGAATTTTAAATAGGTTTTTTTTTTTTTTTTTTTTTTTTTTTTTACTTATAAAAGATAAACCCTGGACTAGAGTTGTGGCTCAGTGGTAGAGCATTTGCCTAACATGCATGAGACACTGGGTTTGATCCCTGGGACCACATCAAAATAAAATAAAGTTGTTGTGTCCATCTATGACTAAAAAAATATTTAAAAAATCCTATCATTTGAGTCACTATATTTTCACATTTTATATCACATATATAAATTTTAAAAATGGAACCATTTAATTGTATTACCTAGGCTTGTAAAATCTGTCTGGAAAATCTACCTCGGAAAGTTTCCTTGTTTATTATAACTTTTTTTTTAATATTTATTTTTTAGTTGGACACAATATCTTTATTTATTTATTTTTATGTGGTGCTCAGGATTGAACCCAGGGCCTCGCATGTGCTAGGCGAGTACTCTACCGCTGAGCCACAACCCCAGCCCCAATATAAATGTGAAAAACACTTTGGCATGCTTCGCTCCTGTAACTATTAGATATGAATTCAACTAATGTGAGTAAACCCACTATAATAAAGTTATTAATGTAAATATAAATAAAAGTTATTGAATGACAAGAAAAAGGATTCATTATAAAATCTGCCAGGATTCCTTTTGGAAATGAGAAGTTGTGTAATTATATTGGAAATTATAAATATCTAGAATTCTGCAAAATGTCAGAAAATGAGATGAACTTATAAAAGTCTAAGGCAAGAATATTTTAAATGCCCTAAGTTTTTAGTATATTTATCCATAAATTGACTTATTTTTTATAAATGTTCAGAAAATGACTAACATTGTCCTATAAGGAGAGATTAAACAAGTAAACAGCCCTGAAGTAGAGTTGTTTCTCAAGGATTTAATTTTAGCATACTTGTTAAATCATGTGTATATGTATTTATTTATACTGAATTAGTTTCCATTCAACTTTATAGTATTATGAATAGTGCCTCTTTTTAAGATCATCATCTGGGCTGGGGCTGGGGCTCATTGGTAGAGTGCTTTTCTAGCATGTGTGAGGCACTGGTTTCGATTCTCAGCACCATATAAAATAAAATAAAGATGTGTGTTCAACTACAACTAAAAATATCTGTTTAAAAAAAAATTATCCTGGGCTGGGGATATAGCTCAGTTGGTAGAGTGCTTGCCTCACATGCACAAGGCCCTGGGTTCAATCCCCAGCACCACAAAAACAAACAAATAAATAAAAATAAAAATAAAAATAAATTATCCATAGAGTAGGACTCAATTTTCTCAATCTGAAAAATGGAAATTATGTTACATGGTGAATATTTGTCATGAAATCTCGAGGATAATGAGAATATTTAAATAACACCTATTAAGTGATAAATGAATAAATTGAAGTAATTAAAGGTTGCCGTTTATATACTACATATCTCTAGTTACTGAACTTGGTTCTCTTTCTGCCTGACACTTTTTGTATATGAGGCTTGTAGGGCATCAAATGTCGCCATACTGAGACATCCTCCAAAGGTTCCAAAGGTCTTATGCTGAAATCAATGCTACTAACCTCTTGGGAGTTAGGGGGTAGTGAAACACTTATCTGATAAGGTTAATTCTACAGGAAAGTCTACTGGTACAGTAAGTCAGAAGGGGAAAGCAATAAACTCCCAAATCTCATTTTTTTCTTTCTCACTGTAAGCCCTGTTTCTGTGGCCTATAAGGAAACTGAGTTTGCTGCCACTGTTATTAAGATTTCTGGGGCACATGGAGAAGATACCAAGCAAATATCACTTTTTTTTTTCATTGCAAAATAAGATAGGAAAGGAAAAGACTCTGATGTTATGCAGTTCTCTGGATAATGAACAGTGGAAATTAAATTTATGAGAGTACTAACATGAAGTGAAAAGTTGCATTTCTCTTAAAATATTGTTTTATATTTTTTGGGGGAGAGGTGTGTGTAGCTATCCAGTTCATGGAAAAAAAGAAGCCTCATATAATCTGAGGGGAAAAAAAAAAGGAGAGAGAGGAGAGAAACTTCAATTTAGAGAAATATTGAATATCCAGCCTCCTTCAGAAATGATTAGTTTTACAGTTGAAAGATTTCATATTTAAAGTAATCCTCTTTGTGTAGTCTTGTGATCCTGTGGTGTGACCATAAACTTAATCAAAATCACTTTGTTAACAAAACACACATAGTGGGTGCAAACACTGGCTAATTTTCTTCTCATACTTGAAGCGTATTGTGGCCTTGTTCAGTGGGGCATTTCTGAAACATTCTAGGGCTGTTTGGTAATCACCCTAATTGACTTTCTCTCTTCTTTGTAATTCATTGCCTGCTTTCTCCCTAATTTTTGTATTGTGGAGTGTTATTTGACCAAAAAAAAAAAAAAAAAAACCCAAAACAAAGATAGCTTTAGCTGCCATGAACCTTACATGTGACATATTTTTGTTCTGCTTTCATGACTACAAAAATATATTGTTACCTACTGTCAGATTTTACTATTCTTGCATGATTTTTTTTCCAAAGCAATTCTCTATTAAGGCAAATTAAACGTGAAAACTAGGAGCTTTGAGGATTTTGGGATCAGGGCACACTTAACATTTTCATTACAGTATTTTAAAATGTATTTAGGTACTATCCTTCCTTATCAAGTGTATGTATAGATTATGTATATATATATATATATATATATATATATATATAAAACCAGCAGTTACTGTTTATATTCAGTGTACATTATAGCTCTCAGAAGATTGCAAATACGTTTTATTATTGCTTTTTATCTGTCATGCTGTTTGAATGATTTTACTGGACACTACTAAAGTAGGAAATGGATACGAGTAAATTACAACTTGTACCCATTTCCAACTGTCAAAAAAGCACTAAAGGAAAAATAGAATATGGCCTTTGTAAAACATTGTGATTTGGAAAGCAATTTTTTTGCCAAATTAGTGTATGTAAATGGTCTTTGCTGTGAGAAAGTTTCTCTGATGTTTTGCAGTGTTTACAATATAGTTGACAGATAAAAGTAATAGTGTTCAAATAAATAGCAAAGCATTTTTCAGAATGATAAAATTCTAACTGTGGTGGAAAAAGACATGTATTGTGTATGTTTTTTTTTTAATATTTAGAGATGATACATGTGATTCAGAAGACGAACATTTTAAGGGATGTGTGTGTGGAAGGAAGCTTAGGCTTTAATTTTGCTTACCTGTCACTTTTTTTTCCTATCTACAACGACTGGATTTTCTGAATTAGATTGGATGTTTCGTTTAACTGTGTGTGGACTGGATTATCTCTAGTCTGTCTTCTGAGCATGTTTACATAACATAGTCCTAATGCAATTTCTTAATGGTGTAATGGAAGCAAGCCAAGTGTACTTTGATACAGAGTAAGCAAGACTGTTTTTATTTTTTAACCAACCCAGTTAACATTAAACATTTCCTGACATTCTCCTAGGACTTAATAAGTAGACCCAACAAAGATAATGATCAGAAATAGAGCATCTGAAACAAGTGTGGGAATCATCATATCCGTTTTTGGAGGGGAGTTTTTATTTTTAAAAAATTTTTTTTTTGAATCAGAAACTATTTCCTAGCCCGGATTCTCACTCTCAGGGATTGGAAAACAAAAACCAAACAGAACCACTGTCTTCCTGAGTGAGTCATATTCTTGCACCTCTGAGCTTTCCTGGCTTCTGACATCTTCACAGGGTTCAGTAGGAGTTCTGTGGATGATTTTGCTTTCCTTCCTTTCTTCCACCCTGCTCCTTTTCCGCTTTCTTCCTTACCTTAGGAAAAATAGTCTGGTATCCTCTGGTTACCTGCAAAAGCTATGATCCCAGTGAGACTGTGCTGAGAGATGAAGCTCGGGTGAAGGAATATAGCAACTTCTCCAACACACAGGAGCATCTGACCACACTGCCAGTGCTTGGTGCTCCTTCCCAAAAGCTTCGTCTCTGAGGGGTTGGTGTAGGTGTAGCCTCTGTAGTTTGGTTTTAAGTTGTTCCTCTACCATGTTTTGCTGAGAACCTGCTGTGCACTGTGGATGACACAGGGCTGGGTAATACAATTGGGAATGCTGTGAACTTTAACGGGACCATTTCCCTTTCAACCATGCAGCAGGCAGTGCTGCTCATCACACAGATGTGATTGTAAATTGGCTAATGGATTTGAGCTGTGGGCAAAACAGGCCAAATACTTACAAAAATGTATTTCTTTCCAAAACCCTAATTTAAAAGAGCAAGAAAACTTGATTTGGACCAGCTTATACCTTGTTTACTTCAAGTGACTGGATGATACACTTAAAACGGATCAGATATTGATTAGATATGTATTAGGTGGGATGTCTATCTATACTTAGGATATCATATAAAAAAATCCACTTTCCTACCCACCTAACACATTGTCTACTTGTGGAATAATGAATATACCATTTCTTATTTAAATGGAGTCTCCAGTAAAATGATTATCAGTGTGAAAAAGAGTCCTTAGATAATTGAAGTATAGTGGCAGCCTGTATTCACAATTTTATGTTATTTTATTTTCTTATGCTACTATCACATTTTTTTATGAAAATGCAAACTTGAACTTCACTGAATGAGTTGGAGCATTATTCAGTTAATGTTAATTTAATATCATTTAAATATGTCCTATATATGTTGTACTTCATTGTGAGGATTAATTAAAACAACACATTCAAACTGCTGAGCCCAGGGCTGGGCTTGTGCTCAGCGGTAGAGCGCTCACCTAGCTGTGTGAGGTCCTGGGTTTGATCCTCAGCAAACATTTAAACAAACAAACTGCTGAGCACAATGCTTGCACACAGTAAAGTTTTCAATACATGTTACATTTATGATTATCATTTGAAGACATAGCTTCTAGGCTTGATTTTTGTCACTAGTGTGCTATGTGAACCTTGACAAAACTTGGTTAAAAACTTGGTAAACTTCCTGAGCTTAAGTTTTCTAATCTTCAAAGTATAAGAGTTGGATTTGAAGATACCAAGTGTTGCTTGTAAGCCCACACATTTCCTAAGTGCATATCTTATTGTGGAGCTGAATCATCAAAATTTTTCAAAAAAACTAGTTCCTGAGTATTCTAAAGTATACTTGTTATTTAAAATATAACACCTTAAATCATTTTATACTTTCCTTTTTTAAAAAAAGTCCTTGTTTCTTAATATCCAGATTTAGTTTTCTTGCTGATTCCCTTGAAAGTGCCAAAAGTCTTTCAGAATCTCCATAAGATTTTCCTTTTATCTGTTCATCCTTTGATTTTTTTCCCTTGAGTAGTATAGTTCAAAATAATCTCCATAAATTAAAAAAAATCTTTTTAGCTGTAGATGGACACAACACTTTTATTTTATGTGTTTATTTTTGTGTGGTGCTGAGGATTGAACGCAGTGCCTCACACATGCTAGCTAAGTGCTCCTCCATAAGCTACAAACCAAACCTCCATAAACTTATATTACACATTATTTGGTCTCTAGAACCAAAGTTCCTGGGTCCACAGCTCAGTTCTTCTTGTAAGGTGTGAGATCTTGGACAGGTTACTTCTCGG
Source organism: Ictidomys tridecemlineatus (assembly GCF_052094955.1). Classification (NCBI taxonomy): domain Eukaryota; kingdom Metazoa; phylum Chordata; class Mammalia; order Rodentia; family Sciuridae; genus Ictidomys; species Ictidomys tridecemlineatus. The sequence goes on along the minus strand of NC_135480.1, from coordinate 151,662,064 downwards.
TTTCCCTCATTTTCTCATCTGCAATGAGATCACAATAATACTCTCTACTTCATAAGGGAGTGAAAAATGAAAGAATTAATAAATGTACAACAATAAGAACAACATGAAGAAGAATGTGAGAAAGAAGACAGACACAACCGTGTGATTCCTTTTTTGAAAAAAAAATATTTATTTTTTAGTTGTAGTTGGACACAACACCTTTGTTTTATTATTTATTTTTATGTGGTGCTGAGGATCGAACCCAGGGCCTTGCATGCGCTAGGCGAGCGCTCTACCGCGGAGCCACACCCCCTCCCCATGTGATTCCTTTTATGTGAAGTTTAAAACAAATAAAGCTAATCTTTAGAGATAGAATTCATGACAGTGGTTGCCTGGGCATGAGATGAAGGGAGTGGGAAGGGGGACAGGAGGATGCCTGAATAAGAACACAAGGCAGCTTTCTGAAATATTCTAGATTATCTACATAGACATATATATTTGAAAACTCATTTGACTAGACTTAAAGTCTGGGCAATTCACTCCATAAATTATACTTCTATTTAAAAATATGAAAAAATAATTTACATGAGCAATTAAGAAAACTGTCATGGTAATTACCTATTCAACTTGGTAAGCTCTCAATAGTAACTATAAAACAGATGCACACGATATATAGCACTGTGGTAGGGTATGGTAGAATATTTCCAAGAATCCTTGTTTCCTTTGTGAGCATTACATTTTATGGGATACCCTTGCCCATGGATCCTGTGAAGATGAAAGTGTTGTGAGTTATTTTAGAAAGATAACAAACCTGCCATGGCTTGAGTTCTCTGAGTTGGCTTGGGGATAGCATTTCACAAATTTTATATAATACATTTAATTTTATCCTGTTGCAAAGGTTAAAGCTTTACAATGAATCCAAACCAAACAGCCTACACATTCAAAAAAAATAAATAAATTTTCTAGAGATACATAAGCAATAAAAAGCTCAGTTACCTTCTCACTTTTTGGTAACGTGGTTCTGCCACTGCCACAGAACCAGGGTATTTCTGCAGTATACTCCACAGTAATTTGAATATGCAGCTATCTTACAGTACTACTAATAAACATGCTGTCCTTGCTGGCTTGGGCTGTGGTGACACAGGACCACAGACTGGGTGTATTGAACAACAAACATTATTTCCCACAGTTTGGAGGCTGGAAGTCCAAGATCAAGGCACCAGCTGATTTGGTTCTTGTGAAGGTTTTTCCCAAGTTTGCAGATGGCAGTCTTTTTGCTGTGTTCCCATGCAACATAAGAGTAAGGGATTATCTATCCCAAATTTCTCTCTCTCTTTCCTTCTTTTTTTTTTTTTTCCTTTTGCATACAGGGTATTGAATCCAGGGCCTCATGCTTGCTAGGCAAGCTCTGTACCACTGACCTACATCCCCAGCTTCTCCGTTTAAAATTTTGAGACAGGGCCTTGCTAAGTTGCTGAGGCTGGACTTGAACTTGTAGTTCTGCCTCAGCTTCCTGAATAGCTGGGATTACAGGCATACACCACCATGCTTGGCTACTTCCCTTTGTAATAATAGACATCCTGGTAAAATAGATCAAACAGTGCCCAACACTTTATTGAATATCTTATTATCTTATTATTATTTTGTGGATGGCAGTAAGTGCTAATTGAATGTGCTTTGGGATATTGTTCTGATAATTATGAAAATGTAGATATTTCAAGAAAGATGCTCTTCCACATAATTTCAGGCCTATTATTTTAAATGGATTCTATTCAAGTTCATTTAGCCATGTCTTAATTGGATTAAATCTGTTTAGTATAATTCAGAAATTTTAATAACTTCTAGTGAATAAGAATAAATCTTTCACTGATGGGACATGATATGTATCCTATAGGTTAAAGGCATGGTCTGCTTGAACTGTAAATGATGAGCTGATTTCTGTTGTAGGGCCTGGGGGGAAAAATGGGAATTTAGTTACTTTTGGGGGCAGAAAATGAAAATTCCTCGAATACCAAATAGATTGATGGGTTGGGTCATTTACTTATTTCACCATTGATACTGCTATGATATTGAAATAGTAGGTGAAAATGGTCCTTACTCTTAATGAACTTAGCCTTTTAAAAGACATAGAACAACTTGGTGTGGTACTAGTTTAATAGAAGTACATAAGCCTACAGAAGAAGAAGTAACCAACTCTGCCCTCAGTGAGGGTGTGTGTTGGGGGAGGGGTATCACAGAGTGAAAGATACTGAAATTTGATCCAAAGAGAGAATAGAAATCTGCTAGTTTAAACAAGAGGAGAAAGAGTATTCCAGGAGAAAGGAGCAGCAGATATCAAGTAAGCATGCTCATTGTGCTATCCCCAAATCCTCTTATATGTTTAGAACAAGAGTGTGGGGTTGGAGATGGGGAGAAGTCGTCAGGGTCCGGATCATGCAAGTATTTGAATTCTGTTTTCAGGATGTCTTCCATACTCCAGGCACCCTGCTAGGCACTGTGCATTTGCTTGTGATCTGAGTGATGCTATTCTTGCCATTGTGGAGCTCACCATCCAGCAGGAGAGGCAAATAATAGATAAATGTACAACACAAATTAGTTAAGATAATGACAGGAAAAAATGGTGGTGTCTGACCTTAGAATCCTGGTCTTGTCTTTTTCTCTGGGGAGGGAGCATCTAAGTTGAGAGCAGAAGGTTGAGAAGCATTCAGCTGGGCATGTGTAGCAGGTATTGGCATGTATGAAGGACAAAAATCAGGGAATCTGATAACTGAAAAAGGACCAGCATGGCTGGAGGGCAGCGGACTTCGAGAGTTGAAAGTGATTTAAGACTGGAGAGAGCTGGTCAGGAGGTCTGATGGCTCAGGGCCTTGTGGGCCTGGGTAACAAGATTGGATTTCATTTAAGACACAATAGGAGACCATGAAAGGGGTTGTAGGCAAAGGAGTGACACATTGGATTTTGTTTTAAAAAGATTATCCTGGCTGCTGTATAAAGAATAGATTGGGAGGTTACAGGAGTAGAAATGGGAAGGCCATTTAGAAAGCTCTTGTGGATGAACCAGATGAGAGATGGTGGTGGCTATGGAGATAGGATTTCTAATTGATTGGGTTAGGGTGGGTGGAAGAGGAGTGGGATTAGGAAGAAATTGAAGATAGATGTAGGCTTTTATCTAGAATATACCAAGATGGGGAAAACTGGCAAATGAGCATGCTGGTGGATGGGGAGATCACTTTGGAAACTTGGTTTATGGCCCCAGGAAATAGCCAAAGAGCACAGACAGGGGTCAGGGAGTATGTGTTGTGAAATTCTGTAGCTCAAAGGTGTGGTTACTGTGGAGATGTCGGTTTGAGAATCATTGGACCATGGATGGCAGTTAAAGCTATGTGGGAAGGGATAAAACCATCCAGGGATGTCAATAAGGGAGAGTCAGTGGGACATGTAACATTTAGAGGTCAGGTAAAAGGTGAAATGTCTATGGAGTCCCAGAAAAAGTAGGCTAGGAGGAGTGCTGGGGGAGCCGGCTGTTAATCTGAGTAAGATGGAAACAACACTGTCAAAGAACAAATCATTACCCTTTCGTTTAGAGATCTTAATTGGCTTTCTTTTGTGACTTCTGAATTGAGCAACTCTTCCTTCTGTAAAATAGAGTGTTCCAAGGAGCAGAGTAAAGGTGTTTGATTCTATAAGCAGAGGACTGAGAAAGCAAAAGCAACAAGAATTGATTGGTCACCTTAAAGTTACTTCTCTTGTCATGTAGGATCAGGGAGACACAACAATAGAAAAATAACAAAATAACATCAGGTTACTTTGTCTTTCTTTTTCAGAAGGATTAAAGCAGAGGGAATTTATATGATCAAGCTGATTGAAACTGACCTGTTTCATAAACTTGCTGTTTGCCTTCTTTTCTGACATCTGGGAAGTTCAGATAAAAATTTAGTTTCATTGGGACCCGAGGCCCATGCGTATAATCCCAGAGACCTAAGATGTGGAGGGCAGGAGGATTGTAGGTTCGAGGCCAGAGGCAGCAACTTAGTGAGACTCAGTAACTTGGTGAGACGCTATCTCAAAATAAAAAATAAAATGGACTGGGGAAGAAGCTTAGTGGTAAAAAGTTCAACCCCCTGTACCAAAAGAAAAACAAAAATAAACTTAGTTTCATTTTGGTGATATAGAACCAAACTTAGTGTGAGTGACTCCATTTTGATTTTCATTCTGTTTGTTGGAGCCTAGTCCAAAACAATGGTTTACTGTCTTTATTTAACTACACTGAATATAAAACTTGGACCAGAGTATCTGTGCTTTCCTCAGCTGTGGATGGGAAAGCATTGAAGAATTTCATGCCGAGGACATGATCAGAGGCGTATTTTAGGAAGATGGGCTGTGTGGATACTGGGTTTAGTTTGGGAGAGTGGAAATCTGTTAATCCTTTCTGCTTTCTAACCTGCTAAGTTGCCTTAGCTTAAATAAATGACTGCAGCATGTGTGGTGATCTTGGGGGATGGGGGGGTGCTTTGGAATGTAACAGAACTGGATTCAAGTTCTGTTCCATTATTAGCAGCAGGACTTTGGACAAATTGCTTAATCTCTGTCAGCTTTGGTTTCTTTAAATGTAACTTGGGGAAAAAATAACACTCCTCACAGAGAGTTGTAAGGATTAATGCATAGTACAAATAGGTCCTCAGTGATATTACTTTTTATTGATACTGGATTTGTAAGCATGAACATGCCTTTAATAAATGTTTTATGTTAGTAAATCATTGTGCTTCCCCTTCCATTGTATTTTATTTAGCATTAGCCTTCAATCACTATGTCTTTAACCTTCCAATCAAGGCATAAATGCAACAATTCTACTCTCACTAGGGGAATTTCCAAATTGTAGTGAGTGCTGGCTCTGCACAATTTAAAGTGCACTTTCTCTGTCAGAACACATGTTTATATCAGTTTGCACTTTTAACATTTTATTCCCAGGTCTTACAGCCTTTTATTTCTGGGTCTGTGTTTGCTTTGATGGCAGTTAGGGTACTGGAGCCCTTGCTAAGGCATATATTACCAGGGCATGGATAAATGTTTCAGGGGCAAAAGCTAAAGAAAAGAGATTTACTGAATCATTGAGGGGAAATTGTCAGTGACTTGCTTGGTATAGAGTAAGCAAAACGGGTGTAGACTCTTTTGTGTCTATGGTGTAACAAAAGCTGGAGAATCCTTACTTAGCAAAACAAAAACAACTAAATATGTGTGTTCTACTTTTATTGACTTTTATGTTTGCCAGAAGGATGGCCATCAATCCCATGGCTGCCTATGATCATGGAGTACTTCAAGACTTCTGTTTTGTCTCAGAGTTAGCTCTGTTATTAAGGGAAAGACAGCACATGTTTGAGAACAGTATGATCTATGTGATAATTTTTTTATTTATTAATGATTTGTCAATGATAAAGAGTCAATATTTTGCAAAAGAAATCCATTGTATTCTAGGTGTAATGATTAGAACATTTATCCTTGAATACTCTTTAAAAATATTTTTAAATACTGATTATTGAATATCTGGAACATCCATAAAGAATCAATTTTATAAATGGACAAACTACTGAAATAGAAATATTCATAAAAAAGGTTCCATATAATGACATTCATATTTGCTGTTTAAGCTTTTTTGGTGTGTGTGTGTGTGTGTGTGTGTGTGTGTGTGTGTGTGTTGGGGATTGAACCAAGGGACACTTTACCACTGAGCTACATCCTCTTTTAAACATTTTTTCAACAGCTCTTTCTTTGCCATTTTTTTTTTTTCTGAGACAGAGTGTAAGTTGCCACAGCTGGTCTAGAACTTGGGAATCCTTCTGCCTCAGCCTCTGGAGTCATTGGGATTATAAGCATACCACTATTTAAATACTTAAAATAATAACAGCAGTATATAAAAAAATCTTACTTGAGAGTGATACATCATTTGACATTGATTTCAAACTATTCAGATAATGCTTCAATTATTCTTAGGACTAGTTATAGGTATACAGGTCAAAATACTGAAATAGAAACTTTGTGACCTCAAGATGATAGATACCAAATTCAGATTTCAAATCAAGAGATAGATTTTCTTTCTTCTTTTGGGGGTGGAGGCATGTTGAGAATTGAATCTCAGACCGCACCTATACTAAATAGCGCTGCTCTATCACTGAACTATGCCCTAACCTCAAGAGACAAATTTTCAAAAGAAATACCATAAAATTGTTTTAGAGATGGGATTGAAGGAAAGGATTTACAAAAACAGATTTGTGGCAAGGGCTATTCTGTAAGTGCCCATCCCAAGAAACTTTCATGGGTTGGTTTCCTTATTCCTGCTTGTGAATAAGGTCAAGAGATAGGCCAGGCAGCTGTTAATCATAGAGTGGTGGAAAGAATAGTTAACTGGTAAGTTTGGCCTCCCAAAGCCAGAAATTGCTGGAATTTTGAGACAGGGTGTGGCTTAGTGCCCAGGCTGCCCTTGAACGTGGAATCCTCCTGCCCCAGTCTCCTGAGTAGGTAGGATTAAGGTGGGCACCACTGCACCCAGATGCTCCTTGAGTCTTGCATGGATTCAGAAACACATACTCATATACAAACAAATGTGCATGTGCTGTGTAGTGTGTGCATGCGTTTTAATTAAATTGAGAAATTGTTTCCTTGTTTTATTTTGGTTTTTGGTACCGGGGATTGAACTCAGGGGTGCTTAACCACTGAGCAACATTCCCAGCCCTTTTAAAAAATATTTTATTTAAAGACAGGATCTTACTTATTAGTTGCTTATGGCCTCATAAGTTGTTGAGGCTGGCTTTGAACTAGTGATCCTCCTGCTTCAGCTTCCTGAGCTGCCAGGATTGTAGATATGTGCTACAGTGCTCAGCTGTTTCCTTGTTTCAATCTTAGCATTTTTTTTTTGGTACTGAGGATTGAACCCAGGGGTGCTTAACATAGAGCCACAGCCTTGGTCCTTTTCAATATTTTATTTAAAGACAGGGTCTTACAGAGTTTCTAAGTGCCTCGCTACATTGTTGAGGCTGGCTTTGAACTCACAATCCTCCTGCCTCAGCCTCCCAAGCTGCTGGGGTTACAGGCATGTGCCACCTTGCCCAGCCTTAATCTTAGCATTTCATTCTTATTTTATTCGTAGCTAGTGAATATAATCATTTTTCTTTGTTTCTTTCTCTTCTTTTTTACAGATATGAATCTATCCTGTGTAGCTCCACCTTTTTCAAAAGAAATGCTACACTGAGGGCAGGAATTCTGTCTTCCTAATCTTAAATGTTGAGGTTTAAAAGTCAGGGTGTGTAGCTAGACTGCTAGAAAAGAATCTGCCTGCTGCCACTGGAGAGCTGAGTGATCTTTGATTGAATTTCTGAGTTTTTTTTTTTTTGCCTCAGTTTTCATACTAGGGTAGTGGACAGAACAAGGATGTAGAAATATACATATTTAAATATATTTACCATTTTTTTCTTTTTAAAAATTGACAGAAAAATTTATGTGTTCATCATGTAACATATGATTTTGTGTGTGTGTGCATGTTTGTGCGGAGGATTGAACCCAGGACTTTGTTCATGCTAGGCAAGTGTTCTATTGCTGAGCTATGTCCCCAAGCTCAACATGATGTTTTGAAGTATACATATATTGTAGAGTGGTAAAAGAGCTTTAAAAGAATATAAACATATATGTAGAAAATACTAGTAAATATTAATAGTCTTTTATGCTATTGTTATTAAATACATTGGTTTACATAATTTCTTCTGTTCTTATAAAGACAGAAAGAAATTTCAGCAACTCTAAAATGACACTGCAAAACAAAAAAAACAAAAAACAAAAAAAAAAAGTGTTGTTGGCTATGAAATGGCTACTTTAAGCACCTAGAAGCTGAGACAGTCAACGCCTATCTTGGGAAGTCGTGCTTCCACAATATGCTGGCTTCCAGAGGGTATTGTTCTGTGGGCAAGGAGAACAGGACAAAGGAATCTTCCTGCACGTTTTGTGCTCTCTGATTATATGTCAGATGAAAGAATTATCTGGTAATTCCAGCTATCAAGAACCTTTTAATGCTGTGTCACAAAGGAATTTGGTTTAAGAATCTCCTAGATAATTTTATTGAAAGCTATTCAAATGTAATATAGTATGTTAATATGTGCCCCAGCTTCCCAAGGTGATTTTATATTAGAGAAATACATTAATATAAGGTATAAATTAATATGTTCATATATACCAATATAAAACAAAATTTGTTGTATTGGAAGAGCATTTATATATTTTATACTTCCAAACTGATAAATAGTAACTGTTTTCACTTTGCAGTGAAGTGGCCCAGGTTTTGGAAAGAAAGTGCTAGATGTTTTACTCATTGTCTAAGCTAGTGATTTCCTTTCATCTTAACAAGGTAAAAGATTAATTCTTGTGTCTCTGCCCTTTGAAAGCTCAACTTTTGTTAGGGCATCTACTTCTTAGTATTTCTGCCTTCTTCTGGTACAGTGATATTTTGTATTGAACCCAGTAGTCAGTGCATTCATGAACTATGTCTCTTTCCTTGTTAGTTGAAGGATGTTCTGCTCCTCTAAATGATAGCAGGGAAACCCTTTGGGAGTAATTGTTTAAATCTGATGTGAGAGCAAAGAGCTATGTGTTTGGAATGACAGTATTTATATTGCTATAAAAAATGGCCAAACGTATCCCTGAAAGGCAAAATTGCCCTTAACAAAGCCAAATTAAGAATTCTTCTGAAATCTTATAAATGTTACAAATCATATATTAACAACAATTAAATTTCATATTATTCACAAGAAGTGACCTTGTAGGAAGCACTTTTAGGAATTTGATCTGTTCTTAGAACAAATGAATATCATGCCAATTCAGTGGAATGAGTTTGAGTTCTTGATTTATTCACTTTGTAACTTTTGGCAGACTACTTAATCTGTTTGAGCCCCTATGTTTTGGTCTATAAATCAAGAATATCCATATCTCAGAATTATTGTGAGAATGAAGTACATATATGTGCATATATGTGTATAGAGAGATACGTGTATATATAAAATAGCTATGTTAACAGTGAAGGAAAAAGCTTTTAAGACAGTACTGGCCTATAATAGGTATTATTAAATGCTTGATCTTATAATGATTACTATAAATCATTAATAATAAATATGTTATTAAACTGAATTAAGCTTTATTTCCTTCCCCTGATATCTCATTGCCTATCTATAAAAATTGTAGAGAGAATCAAATAAGAGGTAGTGAATATTGATTCCAGATTTTCCAGTTACCATGCAAATGTAAAGTGTTATCTTATTTAGGATTAGGTGTAAAATTTTATGTTTACAGGTAAAGTTAAGTAAAATGATATTTTCCGAGGTTTTAGATTGATGTTAACTTATTGAGATCACCTAGAAGTTAAAATGGACAATTGTGATTTTCACAGCATATACAATCATCTTAATTCTTATTTATTTATTTATTTACTTTTCGGGGTGCTGGGCATTGAACTCAGAGTCTTGCATATGCTAGGCAAATGCTTTAACACTGAGCTATCTCTTAATCGCTTTATTATAATATAATATAGAGTTACAATTTAATTCTACCTGAAATACTGTGAAAATATCCCTGCTAAACTGTGAGTGCCTCAGATTATAGACAGGCAATTCGTGGAAAATGTGATTTCTGCCAAGATTAATGTTTAGTGTTATTGATGATGTTTTGCTTTTTTTTTTAAAAAGCTCTGAAAAACTAAGTTTAGTTTTGATCTAAACTTATCTTGGTTCTTATTTCCAACCTGATCATAGTTGTTGAGTGTTTTGGAACAAATCTGCTTATCAGAAATCCTGAAATTCTGCTTAAGTCCAGGAAGACAATAACACTTGTTTAAAATATAGTGTGGATCTCAGAGCAGAGGCTAGACCCACTGTCTGTGCCCATAGCCAGTTTGTGATGTCTCTCATGAATTCCATCATCCTATGAAAATAATATAGGCTAGGGTTGTAACACAGTGGTAGAGAGCTTTCCTGGAACACGTGAGGCTCTGGGTTCAAGCCTCAGCACCACATAAAAATATATAAAGATATTAATAAATAAATATAGATATTTTTAAAAAGTATTTCCTATAAATGCAAAATGCAGACTTTTTAGGCCTCTGGGGGTGAATTTTTTCGGATATTTCTGATTAAAATTAAAAATGAAGGATTTACTCAACACAGTGCAGTATCATTTTTATTTTTATTTTTTTGTAAAATCCATGGGCTCACAGAGCTGAGTGTCACAGTATTAAAGTTCATTAAATTCATGAGCATAGTTTTTGTTTTGAAAAAGTGAATTTAACAAATAGGAGGAGAAAGCCTGCTAAAAATGAATTTACCGTAATGTGAAACCATGTTGGTAATGTATCTCAGCCTTCACATTTAAGCTGATAATTGATGCTACAGCTTCATCACCTTCTGAAGAAAAATACTTCTTAATAAAACTAATCCATATTGTTTTGCCACCTATTCTGTTTTCCTTAAAAAATACTATGTTTAATGCTAGGATTTTTCCCTATGTAAGCTATAGCTATGATACAAATGCATCTGATGTTTATGTTTGCAAAGAGATGATAAAAGATTCAGTAAGATGGGAGAATTCTGTGTCACCCAGAAGATGGGGAGAGGAAAGGATATGCCCTGCTAGGTGAATTCTTTTATTCCTGAGAAAGAACCTTCAAGAGGCTTTTGTTTAGGTAAAAGATTGAGTTTAACTAATTTAAGATGTCAGTAAAGAGAGTATATATATTTCTCTAATTTTTAAAATATCAGTTCCTTTCACCTATTTCTAATAGAGTAACAAGTGTAGTGCTAATTTAGTTGAGCTATACTTTCCATATGAGTTTGCTAACAGAACTTGACATAAAAGCTTTTGTGAAGAAGCTTGATTGGTTTGGTTGCCATAGCAACATGGTTGCATGGAAGAACGATTTCCTTTAGGAACCTTTCCTGAGCACTGTTTTGTACCCTATAACAATGATATCCATACATGCCATCCCTGTGGAAGGTGAGAAGAGATCACTTTGAGGGTCAACTTTGTGTCTTGTGTTTATAGATTATCCTCAGCAATTAAGACTGCTTGGTGCATCTCATCCTTTCCATAGCTGAATCAGTTTTGTTCTTCGGGATACTGTGATAACAGGAGGCTTGGGGGGACCTTTACGTCTTGAAAGGCATAAAGGATTATCTGGATCCAAACCAACAATCATATTCTGCTAAGTGCATTTCCTAAAGCTAATGTCTGTTATGGATTTTTAATTCTCTGCTTATCATTGTTTGAAATTCTGCAGTTTATCAATAATTTGTCCTGTGAGTGATGTTACTGTTTTGTGGAGACAAAAGGGTTTAACCAGTAAATAGATCAGCAGGGGCTTCATTTAAAACCCTTAGTGGTGGTTTGGTATTCTGGAATTACTGTAAACCCTAAGGCTTACATTTGAGCTTTCCTTTGTTATGGGGTAAATGTCTGATCCATTAGCACAGCAATTGTGTACAAAAATGCATCGAATCAGTCAAGTACCACCATAGGGTGTTTTCCAGTGGTTAAAACAGGCTAATGGTTATTTCACTTGTACATTCAATAATAACAGCAGTAAGGCCTATTATAACTATTTTTCTAATCAGCCACATGTTTGCAATTTTTCATTTTCACCCCTTGGTGTAGGGCTTTGGAATCAGATACTTCAACACAGACTTAATGGCTTTAACTAAAGAATTGTGTCAACACTGTTGGTGCTATTAATACAATGACTTTAAAGTTGCCTAGATATAATTTTGTTCAGGGGGTGAGAAGAAAGAAACATAACCTCATATTGATAGGAATATTTTAAAAATTGTGTTGCACAGCTTATAGCATCTTGTGATTGGACAATAAAATTTATAGACAATAATATGATCTTATTGTATTAGAGCTGTTGTTATATTTTGATGAGTAAATGTTTGAATTCAGAGTTTTATAACTACTTCTAGATATATTTTTTAAATTTCTAAACCAGACCTTTTATTTGTGTTATCTGAAATGACCCTGTCATTTAAACAAGCTGTTGGGAAAGATTGGGTCACATGAGGAGTTTAACTCACCTCAAATATTTAGGGTGGGATATTTTAGATCATGTGGATTATCTTGGAAAATATATGTTTAGGAGCTTATTGTTCTCTGTGGTTGAAGGTAAGCCAGTTCAATAGAAGCTGCTGAGGCCTGGCTCCCAGACTGAGAAAGAGACAGAGTTATATGTGGAGTTTTCAAAGAGGTGGTCTCCCTCCATCTCTTCTTTTCACATTGACCTTTCCGTGTCCTTCCCCCAGTAAAAATGAAGTGAAATGGAAAGAAAAGCCACATTCTATAAAGTGATGTCATTTTAAAATGTGGGATAATGATAATACTTGTCTGCCATCAGAATGGGAGCCACAAGTAAGCGGAGACAGATTTGACCATATTTGGGAACCACATTCAATGAATAAGAAAAGGTAGTTTCAGACAAAATGTACACATTTGCTGTCTATTACTACGTATTGAAATGAGCAGTCTCCCTAGATGGCTGCATACACATACATACAAAGAAAACTTGGATGTCCCTGCCTCTTATTAAGAGCAAAAGCTCCTGTTAGGTGGGGTGGCTCCTGTCTGTAATCCTAGTAACTCAGGAGGCTAAGGCAGGAGGATGGCAAGTCTGAGGCCAGCCCGGACAATTTAGTGAGACCCTGTCTCAAAGTAATATAAAAAGAACAGGGAATGTGGTGCAGAAGTAGATTGATGCCTGCATTCAATCCTCAGTACACACATACACACAATGGTGAAGAGTATCTTTTCTAACCAGTCTTTATTATCTTTGTAGACATAGTATATCTCTTACTAGTTGAATAATCTATGCTATGTGCACGTGTGTGTCTCTGTGTCTCTGCTCTTCTTAATTCTTCTTTTTTGCTTACTTAGACCATTGAACTATCTGCGTCAGAGTTGGCTTTGTGCTCCCCAAACCCAAGTCCCGCTGTCTTCTCTCTGCCTCTGGATAGCTGTCTTTTGTTTTCACTCTCAGTCTCAATGCTGTGTCTTCCAGGGTTTCTTCCCTGGGTATTTCTTCTTCCTTAATTGCTGCTTTCGGTGCTCCTGTCCCCACTCTTTCTGGGACATTCTTACTGACTTTGGCTTCAGGTTGTGAGCCAAAATCTCCCTGATTTTCCTGGTTCTCTGAACAGCCCCCCTCCACCCCCAACATTCCGTTCTTCCAATGAGTCTCCCCGTTCTTCTTTTCTCTACTTAAAGCAGTTCTCCCTCAGGACATTCTTGCACTCTTGGCCATCTGTCCTCACTTGTTCTGTACATTTGCTCTCCACTTACCTGCATATGAAGTGACCCCATGTGCAGAAGATGCCCTGTTCTACATCTATAGCTTTGACTTTCTGGCTCTGTGGAGGGCATGAACTATTCAGTTTCAGGGCATCACCCCTAGCCTTTTGAAAATACTTGCATAAAAAAGCCCTCTTTGCTGTGTAGAATTTGTTTTCAGTTCTGAATCAATAAGCGTTTACTGAGCAGCTCAGTACGTGTCAGGTGTTGTGCTCTGGTGCTCTGGGGATACAAAGATGCATAATCCATGGCCCATGCTCTTTAACAGATTAGCAATTTACAGCGGAGACAAATAAATAAATCTGATTATGTTCCCGTGTTCTGTGACAGAGGAAGGCTGAGAAACATGGAAGAGCCCGAGAGAAGTAGCTAACTCAACTGGGAGAGGGAGAGAAGAGTGAACCAGGACCAAGGAAGACTTCCCTGGAAATATTTTTTTTTCCTTTTAAATTTCTTCCTCAATAAACAGATTATTTCTGTGACATTAAAAATAAGAACTTCATTGCTTAACAAAATATCCCTAGAACTTGGTCAGGCATCTCTTGTATCTTTAAAAAGTGAATAAATATAGCTCTTCAACTGAGAGGATGGGTCTCACCTCCTGTGGAAGAAGAAAGAAGTAAGTGGGAGAAGGAATAGCAATCACTGCACCATTTCTCAACAGCATTCTGTTTGGTGGCTTCTCTTTCCAACTTTCAAGGTCATTCTGAATTCTGAGACTTTATTCCTTAATGGCTGGTGACTCCCTCTGGCCTCTTCCCCTCCCTTCTCTAAACCCTTCTTCCTAGTCTGATGTCACGTGTGGACTTAATGATGGTGCTAATTCTTCCACTCTCCAGGTCATTAATGAGAAGTGTCCACCAGAGCACTGCCCAGAATTGACCACAGTGGAGCCCATTTGTTATGCTCTTTTGAGGCGGACGCTTTTTCCTTGATCGCTCCTCACCAGGCGCGACCTTCCTGCCGCTTCATAGCTATGCAGTGTGGATCCCATTTTCTCAGTTTATTGATGATTATGTCATGAAGCACAGAATCAAAAGCTTTGTGAAAACCCAAATATAAATCGTCACTTGCTTCTTCCCCTTGATCCACTGGGCTAGTCACTCTATCAGAGGAGATTAGGTTATAGTGACAGGACTGGGTCTGCATCAAGCTATGTTATTACTCAGTATTCTGTCTTCCTCAAGATGTGGGCAACTCGATTTCTTTTTAACAATGTTTCTCATTTTAAGACCATTACTTTCTTTGAAAAAATGTTTTTATATTATATTAGTCTTCAAACCCCATCTGGTCCTCGTCAGAGTTTGTAATACTTATCACCTTGCAGTATCATTGGCTATTTCCCTTAGTACAACGGGTGAAAGGTCCACATGGTCTTCCACTTCGGATTGGAAGATTGGAGCATAGTCAGTTTATGACACTCCTATCTAATATTGTTCAGCCTTTCCCCTTCCCCTCTCAGTTCATCTTTCTTAAGTATTTGCACATGTTAACTTTAAAGAACCTGTTAGGTTGTTTATCATCAACAGAAATTATTTCTTCCTATGAAAGTAAAAGTCATTGGGAAATACAGATATAACTATGCCAATGCAGGGTGTTCTTAATATTTCAAAGCAATAACATGGAAACTTTTTCCAACTTTTTTTTTTTTTTTTTTGGTTCTGGGGATTGAACTCAGGCGCACTCAACCGCTAAGCCACATCCCCAGCCCTATTTTGTATTTTATTTAGAGATAGGGTCTCACTGAGTTGCTAAGTGCCTTGCCATTCTAGTTGTATGAATGATATTTTTAACTAAGAATGAGTTTGGGTCCTGTAAGAACTTGCTCATATAGCTTCTTAGGCAGTAGTTCCCCCTTACCTGTGGTTTCATTCTCTGCAGTTTCAGTTATTCATGGTCCACTGTGATCTAAAAATATTCAGTGGAAAATTACAGAAATAAACAATTCATAAGTTTTTTTTTTTTTTTATGGGAGTGTGGTGATATCTCTCACTGTCCTGCTGTGTCCTGCCCAAGGACAAGAATCATCCCTTGTTCAGTGTATTCAAACTGTGTATGTTACCTACCCCTTGGGCACTTAAGTAGTCATCTCATGTATCAGAGAAACGGTCATGGTGTCGCAGTGCTTGTGTATAGGGTTCAGTATTCTACGTGGTTTCAGGTATCTACTGGCGGTCTTAAAAATTATCCCTAAAGATAAGGGGGGATTGCTGTACTTTAAAATATTTATATATGTATGTGTAGGTATATGCATATGTATAAATTTCTATATTTATCTATCTAATCATTGCCAGAAATAGTGCTGCAAATTTGTAAAATAGGACATCTTTCTTCACTCTTTTTAAAGAATGGAAATCTGTTGGGGACACTGTCATTTATGCATTTGGCTTTCTGTAATGAGTTCTTCGTTTTTCTGTTTTGTTTGCACCATATGTAGGATAGGAACATGTGGCCTGCTTTGCTATTTATGCCGAGGTACCCACTCAGTTGGTATAAGGGGAACCTCCATCTTTATGTCGTGTTTTGGATTCCACCTGTGTTGATCTTCCTGAAGTTTTCCTATGCAGATCTGTCACTCAGATCTTTGAATCTTTAGGTCCCAACTAGAGCAGATGTCTTTCAAATTGAAATGTACTGAGAGCCATACAGAAAATTACTAATATCGAGACAGGGTTTGTATGGAAAAGAAGGTGAATTTCTTTAGGTCACAAATAAGAGAAACACAGTTTTAGTAGTAGTTAGATGATAAAACCGAATTACTTCTGTTTCTGTTTTTCTGGGGCAGAAGTAATTTTTTAAACTTTTTGATTAATATAAAAATACATGCATTGTGCTGGGCATGGTGGTGCATGCCTGTAATCCCAGTGTGTTGGGAGGCTGAGGCAGGAGGATCTCGAGTTCAAAGCCAGCCTCAGCAAAAGCAAGGTGCCAGGCAACTCAGTGAGACCCTGTTTCTAAATAGACTATACAAAATAGTGCTAGGGATGTGGCTTGCCCCTGAGTTAGATCCCCCCGGGTACCCCCTGTCCCCCTGTCCTCCCCCCAAAATATGTTGTGAACAAATAATTTTAATAATCGAGGCAATATGGCAGCCTTCTCAGGAAGGTTTTTTTTCCTTCTCAGGAAGGCTTTGTCAGCAATTAATGTCTTTGAATCCTAAGGCTCTTTAGGGCAGGGATTAAGAAATGATTATTCTGTTCTTTGATGACTTTAGGACTCTTTCTCCTGCTTAGGTTTGGGTTATAGTTGTAGTTGACAGAATTCTATTAAGAATTATATTCATTTATTCAGTTCCACAAACACTGATAGGCCTTTTCTCTGAGCTCATTCAATCAGCACACCTTGAACTGGGTGCTGTGCATAATGGACAGGCTGTGGAGTCTCCTCCAGGTGCTCATCGGGGGTCAACACAGGCTGTCAGTGGTACAGTTCAGTGATGTCGATGCTGACATGGTGTTGGTGGGGTGTTGAGCTTCCCTGTAAAGGACTGGTTCTGAGAGGAAGTCAGGTTTTCCTGAACTTGGAAAGACGGAGTCCATAAGCCAACCATGTCCATTAATTGTGTGACTTACACTATGTTTGCAGCTTGTTTAGCTGCTGTGATAGTGGCTTGTTGGGTTCTAAGTCACATCCTTTCTGTCACCTTCACCTTCAGTCGCACTAACTGTGTCCCACCCCAGTAATTTTGTTATGGTTTGGATGTGTGGTGTCCCCCATAAAACTCACGTGTGAGACAATGCGAAAAAGTTATAGCCTTAATCTTATCAGTGAATTAATCCCTCATAGGATTAATTGAGAGGTGACTAGTGGCAGGTGGGGTGTGGCTGGGGAAAGCAGTTAATTGGGGGCGTGGCTTTGGGGTATGTATTTGTATCTGGCAAGTGGAGTGTCTCTCTGCTTCCTGATCATCTACTCTTCTGCTGAGACAGTCAGCCTCGCCTGGATCCCTGAGAAATGGAGCCTGCCCTCTACGAATTGAGACCTTTGAAACTGTGTTAATCACTGAACCACACCCTCAGCCCTTTTTAATATTTTATTTAGAGACGGGGTCTTGCTGAGTTGCTTAGTGCCTTGCTAAGTTGCTGAGCCTAGCTTTGATCCTCCTGCCTCAGCTCTTGAGCTGCTGGGATTATAAGTGTGCACCTGGCCAGTATTTGCCTTTAGGATCAGGACTCTGCTCAACTGAGAAGGCCCAGTGAATACTTTGGTAAGTCCAGTTGGTAAGTGTAGGGGATTTCTCATTCCTAGGAACAGCCTGTAAGGGACAGGAGCTGGAGGATGACTACCCCTACTTTCCCTTGTCTGTAGCAAAGAATCTGGGAGCTCCAGGACTGGCTAATACCTCCTGGTAGATTCTTCTTTGCCTCTATTTTTCTCTCTCTTGGAATCACTTATGAACTAAATTACTGGCAAGTGCTTGCTTCAAGCTCTACATTCAGGGGAACCAAACAACAAGGGTTGTTTGAGAATGGCAAATAAAAATTCAGATCTCCCACTTCTCTTAAACACTGAATGCTTATAACCCTGAGAGCACATTTATGTATGGCAGTTATCAGCTGATGCTGAAGATTTGCTTCTGCTAAAAGTGAGTGATATGAGCTTTTTAGGCCACCCTAATCTCTGTTTGGTTTGAATTTTTCCTTAAAATTCCAGTCAAGGCTCCAGAAGCAGGGAACTTGAATCCAAGATGACACTTTGAGTCTTTCAAAAGCTGGAATTTTCTAAGAAGAAGGAGTAGGAATTTTCTAAGAAGGAGTGAGAAAATCTCTGCATGGCAAAGAAAATATCACATTGAAGCCAAGGAGGTCAATGTGTTATTTATATTTTGGAAGGATTTTGTGTATGTGCAATAGTCTTTCTTTTCAAAGTTCATACTGTGGCAAAAGATACAGTCGTTCAGTACAGTTATGCAATTCTGGCTTTCCAACAATTAAAAAAAACACATGACTATCAACACTGATTAATTCCATCGTTATACAAATAACCCTACAGTAATACATACCCATTGTATGGCAGTGAGGCATATGTTTGTCATATCCATTAGGGGAGCACTTGGGGCCCAGAGGACTGATGAATCAGCCCACATTGTCTTACTACACAGCTGTCATAGCAGCTCTGATAGCAGGTGATAGTTCTACAAGAGCATGTCAAATTGGTACTTATCTCTTATGACATCTGTTGATGGAAGCTCCCTTTTAGATTTGATCCAGACAATGACCTTGATATTCCTGGTGAAGAATAAAGGCTCACAATTATTGTTTTAAGAAGGAGAGACTTGTAGCTTGTGTCTCACACCCGTCATATCAAATTACCCGGCTGAAACTGATAATACAATGAACACTGGCTCTTGACAGCAGTGTTATATCTGCTGGATTTGTACACACAGTAAACCATTACCAGCTACCTTATAGTAATCCATCAAGATAATGTCTAGCTACCAAACAGGGTTTTAGGCATGTGCCCAGAGATCATGGTGGCTGCAGAGGTTAACATCTGTTTTATCCATTTGGATATAAGAAGTGGAAAAAAGTCAGTGATTGAACTGAGAGTTTTTATACATTCCAGAGAGGCATAAATGGAATGAAGGCTGAGCTTCAAAAGAGATGGTCAGTATTGGATCACTGGCCCTATTGTTAAGGCCATAGATTCTGGAGAAGTCACTAAGCCCCTGCAAATCTCAGTTGATCTGTAAGATGGAGATGCTGATGCTTACCTTGGCTCCCTTACACTGTTGTGTCAGGAAACTATCAGAAACTTGGAAGCATTTTTTGGTTGGTTAAAGAACTGTTTAAATATTCAGTAGTGATATTATTTCAGTAACTTGAATAAGCAAATATTTCAAAAAGTTAAAATGTGAAGTTTAGACAACTAATTTTAGAGGTGGTAAACACCCATGTGTGTTCTACCCCTAAGCTATATCCTCAACCCTTTTAATTCTTTATTTTGAGACATAATTTTGCTAAGTTGCTGAGTCTGGTCTTGAACTTACAATCTTCCGCATTCAGTGTCAGAAGTAGCTGAAATTACAGATGAGTACTACCACACCCAGCATAACCAGTGTTTTAAACTTTTTTTTTTTTTTTGTAAATGTTTTAGTCAGGTTTTTTTTTTTTTTTTTGTTACTGTGATCCAAAGGCCTGACAAAAACAAAATGGAGGAGGAAAAGTTTATTTGGTTCACAGTTTCAGAAGTCTTGGTCCTTAGATAGCTGGCTCCATAACTCCAGGCCCCAGAGGAGGCAGAACATCATGGGAGAATGGTGTAGTGGAGGAAAGCAGCTCAGAACATGGCAACAAGGAAACAGAGAGCTCTGCTCTCCAGAGACAATATATAAACCTATGGGCATGCCCCCCGTTACCTATCTCCTCCTGCCATACCCTACCTGCTTCAGTTACTACCTGTTCATCCATATCAGAGGATTAACCCAGTGATTAGGTTAAGGCTCTCAACCCCAATCATTTCACCTCTGAAAATTCTTGCAGTGTCTTTCACATGAGATTTTCAGGGACACCTGAAAATTATTATTTATTTATTTATTCAGTTTTTTATTAGTTGTGCATGACAATACAATGATCTTGACATACCATACATTTGAATCAAATGGGGTATAATTTCTCATTTTTCCAAGTGCACAGGTTGCGGAATCACATTGGCCATACAGACACGTATATACATACAGCAATACTAGTGTCTATTTTATTCTGCTGCCCTTCCTATACTCTTTATATTTAAACTAGAATAATAGATATCTGAAGTGGAGGATGCTACAATGGCTACCAACTGGAGTCAGGCGATCTGGCTTTGAGTCTGAACAATGTAAGAGCTCGTTGGTGACCTTGGAAATGTCATTTATGGTCTGCTTTAGTTTTAATGAACTATGGTTTCTGGCTTTCCTTTGATTCTTTTGTTCTGTGGCAAATGGGTACTTTTACTTTGTGTGGGTACTTATCTCTTATAGTATTACTTCATCTCTCTGTGTTTAGGAAGTTCCTTCTGTTAATGCAGGAATCATTGGTACTTAATTGCTTATGAAGCATATGGGAACTCTTTGGTAATGAATATTTCAAGTCTGTATAGCCTGAGAGCCTGATGCAATGAGTCCAGTTAGGTCCCAGGAATCCAGGTTTTATTAGTATCCATCTAATGCAGGTGAAAAACAACTGCATCTTGAAAAACATTGGTTTAGGAATACATACGTTTCATGTTTTATTAAAGTTCAGTAATAATTTATAGCATCAAAATAATGTTTTGATCGGTTACTACTTTTGTATTGAGTCTGTGAGTTTATTAACATCACCAACTTGGATTTACATAAGTACAGTGGGCCAGCCGGTTAACAAGGACTATTGAATGTCACTGGGGTTTTCTGTAGTGTACTTTAAGTTTGTACACTTGGTTATATTCTTTAGGGTTTTCCCCATGGAAGCAAAAAGAAGCAACATATGCTTTTAAAATTCTACTGGCAGATAAATTTTGCATTTGGTATTTCATTACAGTCATTTTAAAGTTAATGAATGTGGAATTGGCTTAGTGCTTTCTCCAAAGTGCTTACCATGAAAGAAAGGCCTGGTGATACATCATCTTTACAGAGCAGGATTATGGTGAAGGAAGCAAACGGGAGCAGGACTGTGTCTTCTTTCCCTTCCCTCTCACGCTGTTCCCCTTTAACTAAAGAAACCCCTTTTGAAGATATAGGGTAGCATCCTATACTTGATCCTTTTATACTTTCAAATCCAAATCACTTAGAGATTTGAATGGGATGCTTTTGGAAGAAAAGAGGCAAAACCAGCTGATACAGTCAGGTTTAAAGTGGGTTCAGGATGAAGAGAGGAGGGAGTCAGTCAGGGATTCTCACCACACTATGCAGGATGCATATGATGTTCCTTAGCAGTGTTTGAAATTTAGGTTTCTAAGTTAATGGTGAACTTTATAGAGATAAGTGAATACACCAGTGTGAACTAATGTGGTCAGTGGAATACATTATTATGCCTCATGTTGCCCTTTGTCCCCACACCATTCCTGCCATGTCCATTGTGTATTTTTTTTAAGGGAGATCATACCTTTAACATGGAAGGACCATGGGCATGAAATGAAATTGAACCAAGGAGCCAACTAGACTTGTTAGAATTATTTGTAAGATCATATTCTGAAGGACTGTGAAAGATGTTTTGTGTTTATTTCATAAACTTACTTAAAAGGGGGATGATTAAGATATCGGGTGAGCTCTGACCAAATTCATATTAAAAAGTAAAATTCCTTTTAAAAAAATACTATTCTAGATTTATTAACCGTTCACAAATAAAATTACTCTACAGAAACCTAGTGAAACTTTCTAAATAATAGTTCAGATCTCCCCTAATGTGTAGTTGCTTTGTTTGTTTGATTATAGTGATTATAGTGTTCATTAGTACTGACTGGGTAGGTGCAGTGGTTCATATTTTCAAATAAACCTACAGTCTGTGAAAGCTCACAGCTTCTATTTTCATCTTTTTGAAACCTTACTTCCTACTTCTTTCGGTGTCAGCAGCTATTCTCTTAACATAAATATTTTTGTCACTGTAATTGTGATGGAACAAAGGCAATTCATGGGTGTTCCTGTATTCTACTTGTCCTAGTTACTCCTGTGACAGAATTAGGTTTTTATTTCCATGGACTAAGTTATATCAGTGCAAACATATTTCTGGCACCATTATAGTAGATCTCAGAAGAGCAGCCAATGAAGGGAGTATGTTGGAATATTTAATTTGTGCAAAGTGGTTTTTCAAACGTTTTTAATAATAATCCAAAAATCTGTCCCATCACAACCTTTTAATCAGATGTTGTGCATAAAAAGTGTGAGGAGAATCTCAGTTTGTTAGTTACAAGACAGTGGTCATGACATCTCTTAAATCATGCAAGATATGAAATGATAATATTGGGTTACCTTAAACATACAATTAATTTTAGGAAGACTGTCAATTCTTGCTTGATATTTGCAGGTAATCTCAGAGCATGTACTTGTTAAGCCTCATGACTCATGGAAGTTAATGTAGAAGAGGTAAGGCGGTTTTATTTGAGTGTGGCAGGTACTATTTAAATCTCTAGATGTGCTCTGGTAAGTGGTAATTTTTTGAATCTGTTCATTACACATGAATATAAGTTTTGTGTTTTTTTTAAAAAAAACATACAATTGTAGTTTGAATTTTGAAACCAATTTTTCTGGTGATATCAGCCATTTATAAGTCTTTGAAAATGAAAGTGTGATAATTATATGTACAGTTAAGATGGATCAGTTAGCTCCTAAACTACCACAGAAAGTGTATGCCTTAGATCATGCCATTGATATCCAAAAGATTTTCCTTCTCTTTTTACTCAAATTTTCAATCTTCATTTGCTTTTTTGTAGTCATTTTCCAAAATTACCAAGGCACTAGATTTTTTTAACCCATGATTATTGTATAAAGATGACATGCCATAAGATTTTCATTTTCAATGTTGGTGTTGGAGTATACTAATATCCATGCTATAGTTTTTATAGAGAGACCACCTGACCTGAACTTTTAAGTGGAGAATTCTAATTATAGCTCTGACTTGCTTTGTGGAGTTGAGCTCTTCAATCTTTCTAAACTTTAGTTTCTCTGCTGTAATTTGGATCATGCTAACCTTGTAGATTTTCTGTGAAATTAAATGGAACTAGACCTGAAGGAATACAACCTTGGTTAGTTTTCCTTTAGTCCTTTTAATTTTTCCAGGTGACATTTGTAAGGAGCAGGTTCCAATCCTACTACTCTGATCTGATGAGCTCAGGTCTCTTAAAGGGAGAAGTCTCTACCAACAGGATGATGCAGTTACTTCTGAGCTTCTTCTTCTTTTCCTTTTTGTATATCAGAACTGGAAAACAAATTTCTAACTGGGTTTGGCCATTGGGATTTCCTTCTAAACATATATGTTACAGGATTTGGGAGGTCATTATCCTACGTTATCCTACACACCTATTTTATAGGCTTAGTTATCTTTTTTTCTCTAACAGCTTTAAGCTTTTCATGACCAAACAAGGATCATTCCTTAGTCATCTTTTCCCCAATGCAGTAAAAGGTAGCCAGGACTCAAGTTCTTTGAAATTAGAAAGTAGTTTTATTCTTTTTTTTCATTAAAAAATTTTTTTGTAGTTGTATATGGATAGCTTGTCTTTATTTTATTTGTTTATTTTTATCCCATGCCTCACACATGATAGGCAAGCACTTTGTCACTGAGCTACAGCCTCAGCTCAGTGAAGTATTCTGATGAAGAAAAAATTTGTCCCACATGTACAGTTAAGATGGATCAGTTAGCTGTTAACATGTTTCTCTGGCTAGGATTGTTGGTTTTAAAGTGCCTGTACTTTTGTATTATTCAGAGACATGATGGATTTCAAACATAAGAAAAAAGTTCAATAAATAAAAAAGAAGAGTTTTTCTGTGTGTTATATAACATATTTGAGCTGTAAATGGGTTTTGACATGACATTTTAGCTGTTGGTTTTTTTCTCCTTTTTTTTTTCTTCCAAAAACTTGCTATGATGCATAGGACTACTAAAAAGAATTTCATAATTTTTATAATAGAAACATAAATATAAGGAATTCAAAGGTTCAGGATAATAATGTTGTAAGCTATAATTGCTAACAGGATCTGGAAAGAATAGAATATTGAGGACTGTCATTGAATTTGGTTTTTCTCATTGGCAAAACTAATCCCATTTGACTTTAGGATTCATTAGAAGCTGTTTATTCCTTTAGGCTAAGTAAATTACAGGGTAAGCCTAATAACTCTGGTATGGATTTTTATTCATGTTATGTAAGGTATGCATTTGATTAGTTCAGGAAAAAAAAGATTTTTTTCCCTTTACGAACACTTTTTTAGGTTTATGTATTCATCCATTCACAAATAAAAATCATAGCTAACATTGGCTGCAAGTCTACAGTATATCAGTTGCTTCACATGTGTTCTTTTGTTTAAATCTTTTCATTGCCTGAGGTGGTAAGTATAAAAATTCCCTCCAGTTTAAGTATGAGGAACCAGAAGCTGAAAGAAGTTAAGGACACAAAACTTCTGAATGTCAGCTGTGGATGGCCAAACCTTTTCTGACAAAAAAAAAAAAAAAAAAAAAAAAGCTTTAGGATCTACCAATTCACTTGGAAGGAAGAAAGTAGAAGTAGAAATTACAATCAGAAATAACCAAATCGACCCTCCCCTTCAGCCCTCCTTGCTGGGAGCACTATGCCACTGAGCTATATCCCTAGCTCTTTATTTTGAGAGAAGGTCTCTAAGTTGCTGAGTCTGACCTGAATTTGTGATCCTACTGCTGGGATTACAGGAATGCTCTGCCTCATTTGAGTACATCACTGCTGAAAGAGTGTAGCCAGTTATTATGCAAATCCAGATTTCCATTATGCACCCAAATCTTTGCAATTAATTCATCTGAACATCTCCTTTCACTTCCTTTATGTTTCTTTTCTTTGCCTCTGGGGCAAAGAACTGTCTTTAAGAAAGAAAACTCTGAATTGTTTTATTTTGAGGTCATTTAGGCTTGGCTACCTAGTTCATGAAACCTGTTGTTATGGAATGAGACTCAGAAAAACAATGTCAGGTCCCTTGTGAACGTGTCTAAAGTAGACTTTTTCCTTTTGTTTTCTCTACTCAGGCTTGGACCTGTAAGTTACCTCAAGTAATCCCTTTGGTCTGTGAGTCTGTGTCCTGCTTGAAGTTCCAGGGTTCTGAAAGAGCCTAAGTGATAGTAAGAGTATATAGGAAAGTAATTTAGCTGTTGATGCAGTTGGCTTCAGTTAAGAGATGGACTGAAAATGTCACATTGGCAGTAATAAATAATGGTTTTGAATTTTTATAACCTTTTCCCTTGTCTCATTTGACAGGTGAAGAGGGTATTATCTTAGTTCAGATTTCCTACCTAGCTCTCCTTCCCCTCCCTTTCCTTTCTTTCCTTTCCAAGAGTTTATCAGCGCCTTTAGTGTGCTGGGAACTGTTGTAGTTCCATCAGAGTTGAAACTGGATCTCACAGACTTTAAGCATTATGGATAAATAGAGGAAGAGGCAACATTAGGAGCCAGGTAAAATGGGTGACCCTTACTTTATGTCATTAAAATGAAGAAAATACTTTCTGAATGCTCAAATATTTCCTAAATATCAATGAAATATCAAACATCATTTTTGATTCTCACAAGAGGATGCCAAAATGATCAGTATGAAACTAAAGGAAGTTTATTAAATATGGCAAGATATAATAATTGTTATGTGAATCAATAATAACTCTGAGTGCATTTTTATTCCTGGATTTATCCTTACATTTTTGACTTTTTTGGAAGGTTAGTGCCCAAATTGCCATCATCATGATTTGTGACCCCAGCAAGAGAGAAATTAGTAAGGCAGCAAATACTGGAGAGTTAGGTATTATACTTTATGTAAATCATGTCTATTCCTTAAATATAAGCTTAGTTCTTATTTCTCCTGTTTTGCCAATGAGGATACTAAATCTCAGAGATTATGTTATGACTCTACAGCACTAATGTTCAAATCCAGGAATGCTTGACCCAGAATTCTTACCTCATACATTTATAATGCCTGTATTCAGTTTTTACTAATTGAGTTTTCTGACACACATCTTTTGGCCAGTTCAGAGAAAGAATTGAATGCCCTATATATAACAAATCAGTTTTATATCAATTATAGAGTGAGGCAATCAAAGTTGTTACATCTTTTGATGTCATGTCACAATGCCTACTTCCATCTGTACATGTATGTGGGATGGGGGCAAGAAGATGAAGTGATGAAGGCTAATCAATCATATATGTTCATGTTCTTGAAAAATGATGGAAGTACCACCATATGCTTGTGTACTTAGTTTTTGTAAACTCACCTGTTTGTGGATATTTATATGCCAGCCTCACTAAGAAATTAATGGTGCAGTACAATATTTTAAATTTCCAACAAAATCCTATTGATACTTGCTTGAAAAAAAGTAAGAATTCTTTGCCTAAAAACAAAAATCTTTTTTTTTTTTTTCCTTGAGTTTGGAGAAATCTGTCCTGGGTTGACTGGGGCCATATACCAGCTTGGGAGAAGGATTAAAAAAAAAAAAAAAGGAAGAAATATGTGTTTTGTGTGTGTAGGGGGAACAAACATTAAAAGCGTAATTAAGGAAGGAGGATTTCATTGTGGAGAACTGGTAAAGTAAATAAGAGTGACAGATATTCATTACAAAGTGCATCTAAACATAAAAGAATAAAGGCTAAAAGTTAATTGAAGCTGGCAGCATCTGTTGTACCATCTTTATTGAGGAGGGTGAAGTGGGGAGGGCAGCTGGAGTTTTCAGTTGATTGCTGAAACTTGAAGCTTGATCAACTGTTGGATTTCATTTCTGGGAAGAGTTATAAGCAAGTTTCCTCTTTGCTAACATTTAAGATATTAGAAGTTTTCAAGAGAACACTTCCTCCCTCCCCCCTGCTGCCTCTCAACCAAATGCCTTCTTTTTCTTTTTCTTTTTTTATCGTGTTGACATATTTAGTGCTTATATCTTCCAAACTGGACAATTCCTGATCTCCTCCAGCTGGGAAACTTTAAAGCACCTCGGGGGTCACCCTGAGGCAGTTCTCTTTAATGAATTCTCAGATGGCTCCAGGGATTCTTCTTTATACCAACCACAACAAAACTGAAACAAGCCTTTAAGGGCTCAGATGAACCTGCCAAGTGATTGCTACCAGACTACTGGTGAGAGTAACATGTGGACATAAATAAGTAAATAAATGCATTCATTTTGAAACAAAAAATTTGAAAAGCAAGTTTCTTACCCATACCTAATGCAGTCTGAAATGTAGGTGATGAGAATGTTTCATCCTAATACCTTAGGACTGTAATTAGTATTAAATAAAGCAATTCACATAACATTTGCATAGTATTGAGGATATACAAATGCAAAGTGCATTATCACTTTATTGAATCTTTTTATTAATTGTGTAATAACCCTGTAAGGAAAGTAGCATTGGGTTTATTTATCCAGTCTTCACCATGAAACTGCAATGCAGAGTTGCTATGTGATTTCTCAGTGGAACTTAAACTGCAGAAATGAGACTAGAACCGAGGTTCTCTGACTCATAGCTCATTGTAAATTTATATTAATGAGAGGTCTGTGACTGAAATAACTATGAATCTGTCTATCAACCTAGTACAAAGAATTGAACCCAGAGGTGCTCTACCACTGAGCCATTCCACGAGCACCCCCTCCCCCGCCTTTTTTTTTTTTTTTAATTTTGAGGCAGTCTCAAGTTATCAAAGCTGTCCTTGAACCTGACATCCTCCTGCCTCAGCCTCTTGAGGTGCTGAAATTGTAGGTGTAAGGTACCATGTCCTGCTACAATAAGCACTAATAGGAGCCAGCATTGCAGATAAAATATTTTTAACTGTGTGCACATATCAAGGAGGTACAACTTTCCCATATTAACTGCTGAACCTCAGCGCCCACGAGAAACACTTAACATAGAGTAGGTGCTTCATAAACATTTTTAAATGAATGGATGAGTAAAAAAAGTCACAGCTTTTAGATGATTTGCTATGCAAAACAGGAAGCTACTCTTTATTAAAGATGATTCAGAATGATTTGAGTAGATTTAAACATCTTGCATTTATAATCTGTTTCCTGTTAGTAAATATAAGAACTTCTCTGCTGATTTATTGTGCTTAGACCAGCAAACCCAGAATTGTTTGGTTTTGCATTCTCTAAATAATCGCTGGTTGGAAGAAGTATTATCTGCATTCTTGGCAGAAGGAGTGGTAGGGTAGCACTTTGGTATGATTTAAACTTTTGAAAAGTTTTAAAAGCGATTGTTGTCTTGATATTTCTTAAAGAAGGCATGGAGAACTGGACTTAATGATCCTAGAATTTACTTTATATCATCCAGTTGTTCAGTTAATTTATTTAATGGTTTAGTGAGTTAGGACTTGGCTGGGAAAAAATACCAAAGAGGAAAAAGTACAGTTTAACACATAGATAAATATTTAGATATTTAAAATGTTCTAATTATCATACATAATGCAGTAAGGAGAGAATTCCATCCTGTACATTATAAAGGGTGGAATTTCATGAATGCCCAGCCCAAGAATTTTTTGGTGGGGAGGGTACTGGGGATTGAACCCAGGGGTACTTAACCACCAAGTGACATCCCTACTCCTTTTTAATTTTTATCACTGAATTGCTTAGGGCCTTGCTAAATTGATGAGGCTGGCTTTAAACTTGCTATCCTCCTGCCTCAGCCTCCCAGCTGCTGAGATTACAGTTGTGTACCTGGCTCCATCCCAACATATTTTACACATTGGTTTGAGAGCTCTGAGCTCTCCAAGCTCAGCTGGTTTTCCTCTTTTTTTTTTCCAGAATTGAGAATTATATTGGTTGAGTTGATGATCATTACATAGACATTTCCATTTGTACACAATTCTTAACTTATATATGGAAAATCTAAAAAATATCCTTCTATGGTTTCTAATCTTTCTTTCTTCCTTGGATTGCACCACTGAGCTCTATCCCCAGGACCCCCTCATCACTGCCCTCCCCCTCCGCATTTGTGTTTAAATTTTATTTTTTCGTTTTAGTTTGTTACATATGACATCAGAATGCATTACAATTCATATTACACATATAGAGCACATTTTTTTTTTGTATCTCGGGTTGTATTCAAAGTATATTCACACCATTCATGACTTCATACATGTACTTAGGGTAATGATGTCCATCTCATTTCACCATCTTTCTTATCCCTCTGCCCCCTCCCTTCCCCTTTCTCCTCTTTGCCCTATTTAGAGTTTATCTAATCTTCCCATGCTTCCCCTCCCAACCCACTATGAATCAGTGTCCTTATATTAGAGAAAACATTCAGCATTTGTTTTTTGGGGATTGGCTAACTTCACTTAGTATTATATTCTTCAGCTCCATCCATTTACCTACAAATGTCTTGATTTTATTCTCTTTGATTGCTGAGTAATATTTCATTGTGTATATATACCACATTTTCTTTATCCGTTCATCCACTGATGGGCATCTAGGTTGGTTCCACAGTTTAGCTATTGTGAATTGTGCTGCTATAAATATTGATGTGGCTGTGTCCATATAGTATGTTGTTTTTAAGTCCTTTGGGTATAGACTGAGGAGTGGGATAGCTGGGTCAAATGGTGGTTCCATTCCCAGTTTTGCAAGGAATCTCCATACTGCTTTCCATATTGGCAGCGCCATTACATTTGTTGTTGTTTGTATTCATAATAGCTGCCATTCTGACTGAAGTGAGATGAAATCTTAGAGTAGTTTTGATTTGCATTTTTCTAATAGCTAGAGATGTTAAAAACAGCATGGTATTGGCACCAAAATAGACTGGTAGACCAATGGTACAGAATAGAGGACACAGAGACTAACCCACATAATTACAGTTATCTTATATTAGACAAAGGCGCCAAAAACATACACTGGAGAAAAGATAGCCTCTTCAACAAATGGTGCTGGGAGAACTGGAAATCCATATGCAACAAAATGAAATTAAACCCCTATCTCTCACCATACACAAAACTCAACTCAAAGTGAATCAAAGACCTAGGAATTAGAGACCCTGCGTCTAATAGAAGAAAAAAATAGGTCCAAAATCTCCATGATGTCAGATTAGATGCCTCTACTTCCTTAATAAGGAATAATGCAAGAATTAAAATCAAGAATTAACAAATGGGATGGATTCAAACTAAAAAGCTTCTTCTCAGCAAAAGAAACAATCAGAGGTGAATAGAGAGCCTACAGGTTGTGAGCAAGTTTGTAGCACTTGCACATCAGATAGAGCACTAATCTCCAGGATATATAAAGGACTCAAAATTCTTGACACCAAAAAAACAAATAACCCAATCAATAAACGGGCCAAGGAACTGAACAGACACTTTTCAGAAGGTGATATACAATCAATCAACAAATATATGAAAATGTGTATGTGTTTTAGGTTATCACAGTGACTTTCTTGTTTCACATTTAGAGGCAAAATTTCCTAAGAAGATATCAACAGCAAATATCTTAAAACTTGAAGTTCTACTAATTTACCATTTTAGATTGTATACCCTACAAACTCAAATTTTTGATCTTTCACAGCACATTAACCGAATTATTAGAAAAACTGGATTAAAAATATGGGAATAGAAATAATTCAATACATTTAAGACATGTCAAATGCAGGACTGTGACTTCAGATTGCCATTTAGTTTGCTTTGTATTGTCAAATATAAAACTAATCCCCCATTTGTGGAATGTTAAGCTGACACCCCAAATAGTCAAATACTCCCATAATTTCAATATTTCTCAATTTTTAAATTGTACCCCAAAAAAGAAACAACCACATTTCACTTCTTTAAAAACTCATTTGCATTTAAAAAATGGAATGAGGTACAAGTCCCTCTTTAAAAAATGTTTCTAGAGCTACTGAAAAATTGCCGTTTACAAAATAGTTGATAAAATTACAAAAAGGGAGCCAGGGACCACTGATAAGACATGGTGTATGATTCATAGCCTTGGCTTCTTAGGCACAAGCCTCTCCTGGTTTTTGTTTTCTCTTTTTTTCTGCAGGCAAATATTTAGTTCCTCCATTGAACACCAAGGCCTGTTTTCCCTTCTGTTTGCACTTGTTTTTCTCTGAAGAGGTATCCTTTCTGGCTCGCTTTTTAGACTTCATTTCTGCTTTGGCCGTGGCAGCCTTAGCCAACACTCTCACCATCTCCTTGGGCTCTTCCTTCAGTTGCCTCTTGAGCTGGGGGCACCTTCCTTGTGAACATCTTGGTGGCCTAGAGGCTGTTTGCAGGTGCTGCAGACCCCAGCACACCAGGAGGCTTCTTAAAACTCCTGCCTTTCCTCTTGAAAGCAAGATTCTATTGAATTTATTTTCTGAGACTGTGTACTGTTTTAGACAACAAAGTAAATAAATACATTTATGTCTGAGGAGACACATTCTCCCTTCTCATGGACTTCACAGCCTGACAGAGATGCAAACACCTTCACTAGACAAGGGAAGACAAATACACAAATACACAAATACCTTCACTACAAAGCACAGTCGGGTGAGTGGCCCAGCTTTTGTTCCCTGGGAGATGAGCAGAGGAAAATCACAGGTAGCTGGTGGATGAGACAGGGCTCTGAAAACAGGATGTCTTCAAGATAACCAGGCATTGGAGATAGAGATTCATTGAACCCCCAAAGTTGAGGTGCATTTCCGGTGGTGTAGAGAGGATTTTCCCCAATGGCACCATGTCTGTACAGCATAGGCATCCTTTTTGCTTACCAAGTTTCCTTTTGGCTATTTCACTATGTATGAGGCCTATGTAGGCACAGAATGAAAAAAAAAATCAGTGTTAAGTCACCCATTTATTTGATAGCTTTGGAGAAAGAATTGATGGTGACAGAGTTTGAAATTCACACTTTAATGAGGTTTTTGTGTTGTTGTATATAACAGAGCAAGGAGTAAATCTCTTGGCTCTAACACAATCATATTAGGATTCACCTTCATTTTTAGCTTGAATTTATTTTATAACATGATCAAATCTTGTATGCATTAAGTCCCCTGAATATGAACTTAATATTAGGAAATATCACATTATGGCAATTTTCTGTTTATCTCAAATGGTTGGGGAATAGAATGTTGTATTTAATCTAACATTATAGTCTCTAGGAGATTACAGAAATATTCTACTCAGTTATTCAACTCCATAAGCTACAATAAAATAATTTTTAACATGTAAAATATTCAGAACATAATGCAAGTTGAATTTCATTTTCTGAAAGCTCTTTCAGGTGCTAGTGATGTTCTAGCTTATCAATAGAATCTTCTATTCTTTATATTCTATAAATAATTGTGGTCAGTTAGCAATTCTGGTTATTTTAATTCTGGACTGACTAATATTTGAGTTTCCCAATGGTATGGTCAGAACTTTAGCTTTTAGTCTCCTGCATAGATTTAATATGTAAATAAAATAGGAATTGCACTCTTTTTTAAAGTCTTGAATTATTAGGCCCATCATGATTTGATATAAGTTATTGCCTTAAGTAAGTCAGTGTAATCCAAATCAGGAAGCGACAGACATTTACAGGGTTTTTGACATCTTCATAGTTTTTGAAAAATTAATTTTGGGAGAGTAGAAACATTTAAGTTTCTATTTCTACTTCATAGTTACATATACTCTGATGATAAATATTCCAGGCTGTGCAATACGCATTCTAAGGTATTGATAAATGAAAATCATTTTGATTTAGAAGGTGATATACAATCAATCAACAAATATATGAAAATGTGTATGTGTTTTAGGTGGGGCCATTCTCATACCTGTCAGGCTGCTGAAGAATATTTTTTGTTAATATTAAAGGTCAAATGTTCCACTGACATCTATTAGTTCCTAGTATAGTATACTGTTCAATTTTTTTTATACTTAGCTATCTTTCCACCCTGATAAATTTAAAATATTACATTGCAGTATCATTAAAATTCACTTGTATCTTGGCAATGAAGAATTAAGGTATTGGCTGGATGCAGTGGCACTCACCTATAATCCCAGTGACTCTAGAGGCTGAGACAGGGGGATTTCAAATTCTAGGCCAGTTGCAGTAAATTAGCAAAGGCCTCAGCATCTTAGTGAGACCCTGTCTCAAAATAAAAAATAAAAAATAAAAAGGTCGGGGTCTGTGATTCATTGGTAAAGCATCCTTGGGTCCAATCCCTAGTATACCCCTCCCCCCCAAAAAAGTCAGTTTATCCCTGTTTATGTCATCATTCATGTGTTAATAAACAATCTATTGACCTATATAATGTTTTCTGCGTTGGCTAGCTACGATAGCAAACATAGGTTCCTTTAAAAGGCCTAATTACATTTATTTTCATGAGTAGGTTAAAGGTGACTTGGTTGTTATCACATTTCTTCTTTTGGCACTGATTCATTCATCCTTCCATTTCCTTCCTTCTTTCCTTTTGTACTGGGGATTGAATGATGGGGTGCTCTTTCTTTGAGCTATACTATAGCCCTTTTTATTTTTTATTTTGCAACAAGTCCTTGCTAAGTTGCCCAGACTATCCTTGAACTTGCGCTCCTCCTGCCTCAGGCTCCTGATTTGCTTGGATTACAAGTGTACACTAGGTAAATTCTTACATTTTTTATTTTTGTTGTTGGTTTGTTTTTGTTTTGATTTGTTCTGTATGGTACTAGGAATTGAACTGTGGGATGCTCTACCACAAAGCTACATCCCCAGTCCTTTTAAAAATTTTTTAAGGGCTGGGACTCAGTGGCAGAGCGCTTGCCTAGCATGTGTGAGACAATGGGTTTGATCCTTAGCACCACATAAAAAAAATAAACAAGTAAAAATAAAGGCGTGCTATCCATCTACAAGTACAAAGAAAATTAAAAACTTTTTTTTTTTTAAATTTTGGGAGCAGGTCTCACTCAATTTTCCAGGCAAGCTTTGAATTTATGATCCTCCTGCTTCAGTATGCAAAATTGCTGGGATTATAGGTGTGCTCCACTTCAACTGTACTTTCTGTATGTCTTCCCCCCGGGCTTCCCACCCCCCCCCACACACACACAATTAATTTTCAAGTGAAGAGAACACTAAGAAAATGTGACCCATACTTTAGTTATCATATTTGCCATAGTTAAAAGTAGCAGAGATTGTTATAGATAACTGATTTGGGACTTCTCCTTCAAGAAATAGATTTTAAGTAATTTTCAAACCTTAAAACTTTTGCATTGCCCAAAAAGTATCTTCCAATTTATTCTTCCATGGAACCTGATTAAACTATTTCTGAGATGATGATTAATAATATATTGATCAATACTCAACCTAAGGGTGTTCATTTATCAGTTCAGAGATCCCTTGTATTGGTACTGTTATCCAGTGTGTAAAACAATTTCCCACCATACTTTAATTTTTTGTCATTCCTAAGACTGTTTTGTTTGTCATATGAATTAAAACTCAGGCCGTGGGCAATAGTAATGCTTTCCCATTTTAGTTGTGTCTGAGAAATTCTAATGAAATCTTTAAGTGACTTCTGAAACTATGAAAAGGCTCCATCTTTTAGACCGAGTAATCTTATGAACTCACGAATCCTAAGTTCATGATGAGAAGATAAGCAACATTGTTTTAAGATTGGGCCAAAAATAATTAGTCTACAATACAAAACCGACTTACCTTCCTTTGTTTACAGTCATTGGCCACTTACTCAAAGGCATTTAGATTATTTAATTTTTTGCATAATCATAAATTCATATATCACTTCCTCCAACTCTTGAGCCAGACATTGTTGCTGTCAGTATAATAATATTTTTTTCTTCACTTACTCTTAAATCTCTATGAGGCAGGTGAGTAAAGTTAAAAATCTCTTTGGAAAAAAAAAAAAACAACTCTACAATTTACTTCTCATTTTAGGGGCAAGTAATGTTGCTGTCCCAAAATTTGGCTTGTGTAAGATCATCAATAGATTGTAAGTGGAATTAAAGAGTTGACTAGTTATTTGGAACTCTTTCAGAGTAGTTGATATAGATAAAAGGCAGTTCTCACATTTTAGCAGAGTATAGCCTAATGGGCAGCAGTGTGGGAAGTGGCTTACGTATTTTTGTACTTCAGTATTCTCTGGTTCCTCAATTGCATCCTCTTTCCTCCAAGTTAACCATATTGCACGTCTGTGTGCTATACACTATAGATGATTCACGTTTATTTTTGCAGGGATATTTTTCAAATTAGTTTAGGGAGCAGATGTTTTTGTTTTTGTGCTTGCCTTCCTTTTCCTGATGCCATTCCACAAATACAAGGGGGAAAATACATTGCTGCTGTCATTGGTGAATTTTACATATCTCTTTGATTTGGGCTGCTGCACTGTAATGCATGATAATGTGACAACTGCAGTCAAGCAAGACCTTCCTTTCTTTCCTGGTACTTGCTATCAATATCGCAGCCCTGTTTCAGGGATTGGAGCAACTTCTTCAGCTCTTGGTAATTCCTCTGTTTTAGTCAGCAGGAAAAGTTTATTGAGGACTCATGGTTTTCAGAGGTCTCAGTCCAGAGAAGACTGGTTCCATTCATCAGGGATCAAAGTGAGGCAGAACATCATGGTGGAAAAGTGTGGCAGAGAGAAGCAGCTCACATCATGCATGATCGGGAAGCAGAGAAAGACTCCAATCTCCAGACACAAATATAAACCTCAAAGCCAAGCCCCACTTCCCATCTTCTCCAGCCATTCCCAACCACTGCAGTTACCACTCAGTTAATCCCTATCAGGAGATTAAATCACTGATTGGGTTAAGACTCTTACAACCCAATCATTTCTCCTCTGAATCTTCTTGCATTGTCTTACCCGTGAGCTTTTGGGGGACACCTCACATCCAAACCATAACATCCCCTAGGATCTTCAGGCAAAAAGCAAATATAGCTAGATCTCTCCCTCTGTTAGTCCTGTGTTCCTGTGTTTCAGGACTGGGTTCAGAAAAGTTATGGTTTAGAGTGAACCTGAAAATACAAACTTAGTCATATGCATAGCATACTTTCCATATACATTATTTTCTGCTCTAGGACCCAAATGAAATACTTGCATTATTGTAAATTGTAAGTAGAAATGTTGTTCTTGTCTCCTAAAATGTGAGGCCTAACAGGATGTTGCAAATATTTGATGAAACTCTACAGACAGTTGTGTTTGAGTGCAGGTATAATACTGTAGAGGAGGAAGAGCACTGGACATTGCCATAGTTACCTATTGCTTTATAACACATCATACCAACTTAACACCTTAAGACAACACACATTTATTCTCTCATGGTTTCTGAGGGTTCAGGAGCAGCTTAACTGGGTGGCTTTGGCTCAGGGTCTCTCATGAAGCTGCAATTAAGACATTAGGTGGGGTTGCTGTCATCTGAGGACTTGACTGAGAATGGAGGATCTGCTTTCAAAATGGCTCATTCACACTAGTATTGACAAGACCCCTTAATTTTTTGTTGACTCAGGCACCTTTAATTCCTTACCACTGGGGCTTCTCCATGGGGCTGTTCATGTGATAGCTGGCTTCTTCCAAGGTTAGTGATCAGAGGAAGAGAAAAAGAGAAAGGAGTGGAGACAAGATGGAAGCTGCAGTCTTTTATAAACTAATTAGGAGGGGCTGGGGTTGTGACTCAGTGTCAGAGAGCTTGCTTCGAACATGTGAGGCACTGGGTTCGATCCCTAGCACCACATAAAAAATAAATAGGCAAAATAGAGATATTGTGTCCATGTATAACTAAAAAATATTTTAAAAAATAAAAGAAAATAATTAGGAAAGTGACATAGCATTATTGTATCACATGCTGTTGGAGCACCCCTGTCATGCAACATGTGAAAATCTGATGAGATGCTGGTTATGGAAGCCTTTGGTAAATATGAAGTAGCATCAGCATGTGTAGGCTGATTAAGGAACTGTATTTCTATTTAGGGAGAATAAAACAAAGAAATGAAGAAAAAAACAGAGGGAAAGAGGAAAGAGAGATAGAAAGAAAGAAGAAGAAACGGGGGGGGGGCGGTTTAAAAAAGAGTCATCTTCTCCATGGGCTGAGAGTTGGGGGGGGCCCTCTTCCTGCTTTTGTTCCTCCTTTTTATCAGTAGTATATTTCAACTCCTCATAAAACAGGTGCTCATATCTTCAAATTTCATTAATCCCCCTCTTTTTCTGGATTAAACAAAGAAAAACTATTAATTTCAAGCTCCTTTTCTCAGCTGGGGCCGATTTGATTAAAATCAAATGAATTTAAATCAGTAGTCAAAAGACTAGATTTAACTCATTAGCACCAATACTCCCTCATTGCCTTCCTCAAAAATGGAACTGAATGCTAATCTCCACTATAAATGTTTCTCCTGTGCTTTATGGAAGGGACAGCTAAAATAGCCATTAATATTTTCATAAGCCCCTGACCTTGACTCAGTATAAACTAGAGTCTAGAAAGTGATTGCATTTATTGTCATTTTTAATGCTCATGTTCTGGATATCATGGAGGACTTTCAATTTCATTTGTGGCATCATATTGTGGAGTTGTTTTCTTATTTTTAAAATTAAGGTAAAAATCTCTGTTCCTTCAGTATAATTGATGACTGGAGACCATTTACCAGGTGGAGTCATGGTGATTCAAATTCATATGTTGGAAATCCGAAGCATTATCCCCTGCTATAGTACAGATCTAGAATGTCCCCAAAGGCCCATGTGCTAAAGGCTTGAACACCAGCCTATAGTGTTATTAGGAGGTAGTGGTACCTTTAGGAGGTGGAGTCTAGTGGAAGAAAGTGAGGTCATTGGAGACATGCCCTTGAATGGGTTATTGGGATCCTTGCCCGCTTTTTCTCTTTGTTTACAAGCCATCCTGAGGTGAGCAGTTTTGCTCCACCATACTTTCTTCCATGATGTTCCACCTTGCCATAGGCCTGAAAACATCTGAGTCAAGTGACTATGGACTGAACCAAAGTAAATCTTCCCACTTTTTCAGTATTTATATCAGGTATTTTGTCACAGCAACTGAAAGCTGACTAACTCATTCTGTCAACCTACACCATACATCTACCTGCCATATTGATAGTTACTTGGAAGAAGTCAGTTTGCTTTTGTCTAGAAATGGACTATTTCAGCTTTTTTTTTCCTTCAAGAAATAACTTCAATAGATAATTTCATATATTCCCTGAAAATTAGCATACATTTCTTGCTTTATAACTTGCTCAGTCTTTGACCTTCACTATATTTCATTTCTGAGACATACAACAGGGAAGGAATGACAATCTGGCTATCCATTGCAGTCCTCTCTGGCCATAAGCACTGTTTCACTTTTTTTTAAAAAATTTAACCATTTGAAATGATCCCTAAGTCAAAATAATTTCTTCAAAATAGCTTATAGCTTTCTAAGTTTCCATCCATTAAAAATGGCTTCTTCTCACCAAACAACCAGTTAGGCAGTCATCATCCTCATTTATTTCACATTCATTCCTTCTCCCTCAACTCTCAGGCTGTGTAGACAGATCCTCTTGGTACTGACTCAACAATCCCTTGAATAATGCCTCCTCTGCCACAGCCCTCTATTGTCAATCTATCTCATGTTTGCCCTTTTAATATTCTTGTTATTGGACTCCTGAGGCTTCTGTGTTCTTCTCCCTTTAGTTCTCTCTCTTCATCGCTGCCAGTTGCCTTAAGAACTCTTATGTAATTTTGTTACTCTTTAACTTAACAAATTGTGATAGCTTTTTATTGTCTATAGCATCCCTAAATAATATAATTTTCTTGGTTTTGAATATTATATAAATGAAATGATACATATGAATTCTTTTTTTGATTTTTTGGCTCAACATTATATTTGTAATACTTTTTGATGATTTCGCATATATCTGTAGTTTCTTCATGCTCACTGATGTATGCTATTCCATTTGTATCAATATTCTGCACATTATTCTTCTGTTGAAAGTGTGCAGTTCTGCACATTTATGAACAGTGCTGCTCTGAGCTTTCTTGTATATGTATTCTGGTGCATGTAAATACACATATTTCTGAATGCATACAGAAGCCAAATTTTGAACGACAGGGTATGTACATACTCAATCTCATTAGATAATGTCACATTGATTTTCAAGATGGTTTTACAGGTTTCCATGGATGAGAAATCCCCCTTGCTGTACAGCTTGGCAGTACTTGTTGTTGTCAAACTTTTAAGCTTTTCAGTCTGACCATTGTGTAATAGTACCTTCCTGGGGTTTTACTCTGCATTTCTCATTTTCATATGTTATCAGGTCATTACGTTTCTTCTGTTGTAAAGTACTTATTTGCCTTTGTTGTTCATTTTTCTAGTTGGTTGTCACCATTTTCTGATTTGTAGAAGGTCTTTATATTTTAAGGATGTCTGGTCAGTTGTATGTATTGCATCTGTATTCTCATCATAATATAGCTCATGATTTTATTCTTATTTTTTTTAAATGTTTGTTTTAATTAGCTATACATGAAAGTAGTATGCATTTTAATATATCATATATAATGGAATATAATTTCTCATTCTTATGGTTGTACATGATGTGGAATCACACCAGCTGTATATATATATATATATATATGATAATAATGTCTGATTCATTCTACCAACCTTCCTACCCCCATGTCTCCTTCCCTCCCTTCACTTCCCTCTACCTTAAGTAACTCTATTCTTCCGTAGCCCCCTCCCCCAACATTGTGAATTAGTACCTGCATATCAGAGAAAACATTTGGCCTTTGGTTTTTTGGGATTGGCTTATTTTATTTTTTTTAATATTTATTTTTAGTTTTTGGTGGACACAGCATCTTTATTTTATTTGTATGTGGTGCTGAGGATCGAACCCAGTGCCCTGCGCACGCCAGGCTACCGCTTGAGAACATCCCCAGCCCCTGAGCCACATCCCTAGCCCTGGGATTGGCTTATTTTCTAAGAGATAATATTTTAAATTTTAGTGTATAAAATTGCCTTAAGTTGTTCTACCCTTCAGCTTTATAGATATTCCATAGTCTCTTCTACAGGTTGCGTATTATTAACTTTTACATTTATGTCTTCAATATACAATGGAATTGATTTTTGTGTATGGTGTAAGATTGGGATTGAATCTTCCCACCCACAGTATGGAGTACTGATTCTGTGCTTTTCTATTTCTTTAAAATGTTTGTGATTGTAAGCTATTAAATTGATTATTTCTGTGCAGTTTATAAAATTGTTTTCATTTTGCTAAACTATCTCCTAAATGTCCAGTAGAGTTAGTTGCAAGTAACAGAATCTGAACTTGAACTAGGTAAAGTCAAACTATGAAGAAGATAAGATTGTTTATATGGCTTATTGGATTTTAGAGCAGGATAGAGTCTGAAGAGACTAGATTGGAATTCTGTTGCTATCTGTGCATTGAATCATGAATGTTTCTCTACAGATCAGATTAATATGAATTAAGGCTTCTGACAGCTCCTGGGCTTTATGTATCTCTCATATATCCATCACCATAGGGAATCTATTTCCATTTACATACCAGGTTTTCACTGAGACTTTTTAGGGCAAGTGCCAGTCAACTCTGGCTGTTTCTACTGTAATATGTGCCTGATGAAGAAAATCAAGAGTTGCTTTTGGGCCAAAATTTTGATATGATTCATCAGTAGTAGCATCAAGTGTCCATGCCTCTGTGTGTCTTTCCCTGTATTACCTCTGCTTAGGGTTCTCCTAAAGTGTCACCATTCATTGTCAGCCTTCAGGCAGCCAATTGACTGCGGAGGGGCCTCTTATAGAGTTGCTGCTTCTAGTAACGAAATGACTCAATTTTGCATCTGTTTCAGCTGTGAACTGTGATGCAAATATAGCTAGAGTTATTTTTATGAGAAGTAATGTGATATTGATAAAAGTCCAGTAAACATGAAATCAGTGGTAAAAAGCACATCATAATGTGAGACATCTCACCTGTACTGAATTAGGATTCCCATAAACTTCCAATGTTAAATTGCAAATTGCATCATTTTAAGTAAATAATTGATCACTAAATAAATTCTGTTCTTCAAAATTAATTTGAAGCAAGAGGGTTGACTCAGGCTATTTTTCCTGATTTTTAAAATTAGATTTTGCATTTGAAAACAATCATAGCTTATTTGAATGATAAGAAATGTTATCAGTGTAGGTGTTTGTTGTGACTTTCCTCCATCATAACTTTCCCTTTGTTGATTCTAAGTCAATTATTTTTAGGCTAACTTCAAGAATCTCATCTTAAATGAACCAAAAGATACTTGACTATTTTTTTTCCCATCATAGCCATGGCTACCCATAACCTGTTTTGGCTTTGTTAATTTAATTGTCCTAAGTAAATTTTGAATGCACCATAACAGATGTGATCAAGC
This sequence comes from Ictidomys tridecemlineatus, assembly GCF_052094955.1. Lineage (NCBI taxonomy): Eukaryota > Metazoa > Chordata > Mammalia > Rodentia > Sciuridae > Ictidomys > Ictidomys tridecemlineatus. The sequence goes on along the minus strand of NC_135480.1, from coordinate 151,620,820 downwards.
ACAGAATGTTTTTGGATACATCCTGTTATTAAGAGAAAAAAAAACCCACTTCTGCCTTATTTTGACATAATGAAACATTGTCACATTTTCTTGACAGTAACTGAACTGTGTTCATTTACTTTTCAGAGTTAGCAAAAATCAACTTCTAAATGGAAATGCATTTTTAAATAAGATGAAAGAAGAGTAAATTAGAAACAGGGTATAACTGGGATGCAAAAATGGTTCTTTTCTATAGGAGGAACTTGGAACTAAGATTACCAGCCATTTGGTGAGGAGATGACTGGAGGTTGGCACAGCTTGTGCTGGGTTGCTTGTGGATTCAGGTCTTAAGAGAAGAATCAGCAGAAATACTTGGAGGGAAAGACACTGTTCTCCTTCATGCTTCTCTCTTGACCTACCATAGCTTCCCTTCCTTCCCATTTCTTTATCTTCATAACACTACATTGCATCTTCTCTTTTCTGCTGTTCTTCCTACTAGCTTCTTCAAATTTAGGCACTGTACATACCATTCATATCTTACAACTAGGACTGAGAAATTTCCAGATGAATCTAAGGCTTTATTCAGTTTTTTTTCCTTAACTAAATATACAGGGGTGTGCACTCTCATGTTCTAGATGTTAGAAGACTAGAGAGAGGCACCAATTACACAAATTATACATGTAAACTGGGAGAAAATGAGAAGGTGAAGCTTTTTAAGATGAAAGGGATGCATGTCCTCACCACATTTAATAAGTAAGGAGATGCAAGCTACTTAGGAGATCAGTACTCATTTCTAATGATAGAGAAACAATATCAATCAAAGCAGTTTTGACTCCATATTTCTGTTGCTCAAATAATCCAGCTAGAAGGTGAGTCCTGCAGTGTTGGGACAATTTTGATGATTATGCAGGAAATGTTGAGCTTGTGGTCACTATGGTAGAGAGTCCACTAGCTATAGGAAAGCACAAATTCTGGGGCATTTAAGATGGTTTTCTCACCATGCAATTGGATCCCCTCTGCAGCAACTTTAGTATCACAACTGAAATAAACATTTTGTTCATTGATATATTTAAATAGATAATAGATTGAGACACTGAGGATCACTTTCTGCTTGTTAATGAAAATACGTTCATTTTGGAGGGACAGGGATTCAGGCATAGAACTCCTAGATGTTTCCTATTGGTCTGTTTGGGGCGAATCTCTAATGTGAATAGTGCTTAACCCCTGTAAAAGTAGGTATGACCACAATATCAAACAAACTTCAATAATGGTTTTAGATTACTTGGTAGCATTTTCAATTTTTTTTAGTGTTGCCTATTTAACAATACTACATTCATATTTAAACTAGTACAGTTGACTCTTAGTTCTTAATTTATGAATGATGTCATGGTCTTTTGTCAGATAGTGCTAGTATCTTTTTTCCCCTTCTTCTCTTTTCTGGATCTGTACCTGAGTTGCCACTAGTTGTGAAGTACATACACACACACACACACACACACACACACACACACTGCAAATTAAGAGGCCTCTCAGACTCTGTCTGCCTGGTGTTTGTTATGCATTTTAGCAATTAGAAATGACTATCATACTGTCTAAAGTTCACATGGTATTCAGGAAGAAAAATCTAACGGCTTTTGTTTTCTTACTGGTAGCCATGAAAACTGTCCTTTATTATTATTATTTTTTAAAATTTATACATTTCAGGAGAGTTTTGTGTCCCTTATACTTTTGTTAGTTTCTGTTTGCGTTTTCCCTATATTGAGTTTAACCTTAACTAGTTTGAAGCTTTTTTACAACTTACCAAACTCGATGGACTGAGACTCCCATTCAGCATAGCAACCTCTTTGTTATCCTCCATGACTATATATGGTCTTAATGTGGTTTTATTTTATGCTCTTTGTTCCTTAAGCTAACAATAATTCTGTAGCATAGCATTGGTAGGGTTGTTCCTGGTAGCCAAAACCCAGCTGATGAAGGTATTTTAACATGGAAGCAGAGGAGTTAGAGGAGACAGAGGCAAGGTACTTCAGATTAGTTCCTTTAACTGCAAGTGTGACTCTAACCTATAGGTCATTGGAAGGGTATTCAAGATTCTTATTGAGTTTTGGACAGAATCATGACTATGTGAATTAACCGAAAAGGTTCTTGTTCTCTTTTATCTGTAGCTAATAGTGTACAATATAAGTCAGTGGCACTCGCGAGATTAAAACCTGTGTGATTTTTTTTTTTCACAACTCACTTATAATACTTCAGCCCTGAAACTCTTAACATCTGTGGTAGCCATGCCAGATCTGAATGTAGCAGGGTTTCTTATTCATTGATTAGCCTTTTTTTTCTCTCTTATTCATCATCATCTCCTCATTTCAGTCTCTTTTAAATGTGTACTCCCTCTTACCAAATTCCTTTCCTTGTGCATTTCTGCGTCGGCACACCAAGCCTTGATTTTTTGGTGGGCTGTGGGAGGCCTCATCCTTTCTATTGAACAGCTTCATAAGGAGCCCAGCTGTTCGCTGTCAAGGGTTTTCTCTTTTATTAGTCTCTGAAGGCAGCACTGGCAGGGTGCAGCATGTTGGTACAAGATCCCAGCTGTTGCAGTAGTGCTTTTGGAGTCCCTGATCATTTGAAACTTGAAGAAAAATTTGACCTTAGCATAGCAGTTGTTTCTGTTGGTTCGTTTGTTTGTTTTTGTGGGGCTGTGCAGTACAAGATGAAGAGATGGGGATGATAACTCTAAAATACAGATGTAGTGTAGGGAAAAACTGAAGTTGTTTTATTCTTTTTGAAACTTTTTTCAGTGGACATTTTCGTCAGGGAGAGTTTAAGATATCACATAAAATGTTAACTAATGTGGATGTCGATAAATTTGACTGGGCAAACCTTTCTTTGGTAAACAGCCTAAGCAATCTTAGCAGAATTTATTCACGCTTTAAAAAAAACAGTGAGATAAGGAAGCCATTTCTCTGAGGCACATTGGAAAGTTTTGCAGAATTGAAAGTATTTGATGCTGTTTAATTAAAAGAAGAAAATGCAATAAAACCAGATTATGCTTAAAAAGGACCTTTGCTACTTTATGCATCTTGACTTTCAAATTCTATGGGTGATTTCTCCATGCCAGGAACTTGGGGACAGTTTGATAAGCTGACCAAATCACTAATCACTGACTAATAGACTCAGATACCAGAAGCAATGAAAATAATCTACTTTTACTTCTTTGTGAAAAACTGATAGACAAGAACACACATAATTACATGCATTTATATTTAAGAAAATGTAACTTATTTAAAATGGGGAACCTTGAGAGAAATGCTTGGTTGGGACTGAGTCATTACCCAGTTAAAAATAACCTTTCCAGGTCATGTCGTTTTGTTTGCCGCAGTGAAATAAGTTTATTTCAGCAGAATGAAGCCATTATTAGCTTGGCAGAGTCCACTTGTCAGAATTTTATGGAGCAGAACACCGTTTGGCTGGGAAATTCAATAAATACTGTAATGTGAGAGGAGTTAAACTCCAAGGGCTGAAGGGGCAAAGAGTGGGGGATTTGTTGCTAATTCATTGTTTTACAGCTCCAGTAAGAAAGCATTAGGATATATGATGAATTATCATTAGAGATCAGGCACACAAACCTTTTCAAATTACCAAGGCAGCAGGACATGTGGGTAAAATAAAAACTTTAAGGTATATTAAGATGTACAGCACTGATGGGGTAACATAAATACTGAAGTATTTATGTCTAGACTCTCAAGTTTTTTCTTTTTCTTTTTTCTTTTTTTTTTTTTTTTTTGGGAGGGTAATATGTCTTCTTTACCTGCTGTCCTGAACGATCTGGGAATTTCTAGAAGAATAAAATAGAGTTGAAAATCCTATGACAGCATAATCCAGTCATCAGACCAATATTGCAGTATTAAAATGGAACTGAGCCATTTGTCATCTTAATGGTGTAAGAAACCAAACCACTGGCCACTGTCCATCGACACTAGGCTTCACATGGAGGCAGTGTTAGGATAACTGGTGTGGTGATGCAAAAACATACGTAATTCACAAGAGCTTCAGCTCGGCCAGTATTGGCTTCCTTGTCTGTAAAATGGGACTAAGTCATAGTACTTACCCTGTGGAGTCACTTGGAGATCAAGTGAAAGAGTATATGTAAAATTTTAGCAGAGTGCCTTGTACAGAGCAAAACAAACATTAACGACTTAGTACTTCTCAGTAGAATATTAGTGGAAAACATCAGAGTCTTTAAGAGGTTCAGAAAATTAGTAGCACTAGGGAATGTCTTTAACTTTGTGGGAAATAAACTCAATAAACATTATTCTCCATTTGTGCCATTTTACATTTACTTCTGAATGTCAGTGCACAAATGTACTTTGTTGTTTTATATAATTACAGTCATTTTGTAGGTACTTATTTGTGTTCTCATTTTAAAATTGATTCCTTTATGAATATTTCTGTCCATTGTTATGATTCATATATGTTACTTCCATTAGCTATTTAATATTCTGATCTTGATACCCTGTAATTTGCTAGATCTTCTTATGGTGGGTTGTTGAGTTTAAAATCAAAATTGAGTCTTTAGGGGAGGGTACAATTTAGTTGATTGGAGAAAAATGTGTAAGGCTTAGAAAAGAAACCTATTTTGAGATAAAATGTCATTGCTTAACTTATTGAGATTATTTTCTGACTCCCTAAATTGTCACATTTTATATGAAGAAAAAAAATAAAGTATTTGTGTTTTCATGGACCCCTTTTTCTACTTTGAGGGACTTTGAAGTTTCCTTTCATATTTAGCTTTGGAAAGCGGGCACTGGATGTTCTAGGCATAGTACTTAGAGCAACTGAGGATACAGGATTTCAGTTAGAAGGGCGTAGTAGTAAGTTCAGGAGTAAGATGTTTTTGCCACAGAAAAATAAGTATGTGATACAACAGATGTTTAAAACAGGGAACCTTGTTTTAACTAACTTTATTGAGCTATTCCATTATATGTGTGGGAAGAGACATCCATCCATAAAATCACGTATACCATACATATGTACAATTTTTATCAATTAAAAGAAATTGAAGATCTTCACTGCAAATACCATACTTTTAAACTGGTTTACTGGAATATCTCATGGACTCATCATTGACCTGACTCATTTGGTAGGCTATTTAGTGATACTAGTGAAGACTTCACCTTGTCAGAAATTCTTAGGATATTAAAGATAGGGAACATTATAGCTCTTTTGAAGAAAGGTGCTTGCTGTGTTAGTGTAGTTTGCGTCATTTGCTCAACAGCCTGACCTTCTCACAGCCCCTGCACAGTCTGATTAAGAGTCAGAGAGCTTTGGAATTCATTTAATTAAAGCACTGCCCTGGAGTCCATTATTGCAAAATATTAGCATAGTGCTCTCTGTGACCTTTCAGAGTTTAGCAAATGGTGGTGAAATATAGAGTTTGACTATTTACTTCTTTATTTTAGTGCTTTTTAAAACACCTTTTTTTCCTGTTTCCCCATACTGATAAATTGCAATCTCACTATAAAAAAACCTGCCTTCCATTCATGGTAAATATTTTGACATATCTTTTGCTCAGCTAGGATGCAGGTCTCCTGACTGTGTCTCTCTTCTTTCACTTAATACCTTTATCTCCTACGGGTATTTTCCTTGGAACTGATAATTTTAACTCAAATGGATTAAAACAGACACGATACCACAGGCTTCAGAGACAGCCTCTAAGCCTTCTAGAGGAATCACCAAAGTCAATTAAAGAGCAGTCCCTTGATTCTAAGATTCTTTAGATAAAAAATGCACCTCTTGACAGCTGATTGCTAGCTGGTGACAGTAAATTGTATCTCCTGTGCCATTCCTTCAGGTTGAAGTTGTACGGAGGCGAAGTATTTTACAGTTGCAAAATGCACTGCAGAATAACACTATCAGGGGTTACACAAAATGATAGAGGAAATCAGAACTAACCATCCCCCTCCTTCCATTTGAATTCTTCTTGTAATTACAGTTAAACCTGAGGAGAAGATTTCTTCAGAGTGTAATGTCTCCCAGGGGCATTTTTCGCTGGAGCGTGTTAATTTATACTTACAATATCTGACCACAGCTGATCAATAACAAAGCTGTGATGTGCAGAAGCAAGTACTGGAGGTACTGTAAGCAAACATAACCTCAGCAATCGACAAGCATCACTTCCAAGCTCATTTCTGGCATGCTCTCCTTCCTTTATTGGCATCTATCAACTAAAGTTTAAGGAAGCTTTACTTGTTTCTATTATCTCAGATTTCTTGGGGACACAGTATTTCTTGTCATTAAAGATAACACATGATAATTACCCCCATTTAAGGGGGATCATTAGGTCTTGACCAAAATTCTGATATTTTTTTGCAAGGACTCAGAGAAGCTTAGAGCTTGGTGTGCCCACCTGACTCTGAGGTTGCTCCTGGTACCTCACACAGTGAATAAAATCACCCTAGGTAGGCAGAAAATTCCTTAGATATTTTTTTCTTGGGATTCATCTACAAAATGATCTCCCCCAAACAGCAAAAGTTAGCTCCATCAGTGTCTGAGAAGGGCTTTACCTAGAGTGTCCTATATCACTTCAGGAGACTCTTGACTAGATTATAAACACAAGTATGGTGACAGTATTTGAATTATTTTCTATCCTTTCTACTGTACCTAGCATTGGGTAATGCTTAAAATCAATTCTTAACAAATATTTTACATCTTTGCATTTCCTCTCAGAGGAAAAGGGACAAATTTCTAATAGTCTCTAAAATTATCAAATGAGGTTCTATTGGAATAGATGTTTTTTATCCTGTGTGGTGAAATAATCATCTAGAAATCTTACTGAATACTGAGTATTATACTTTATAATTTTATGTTGGTAATTTTGATCTCCTGGTGAATTTAGAATAGTTTTATTTCCATTTATTTGGAAGTTGCTATTCTTAGTTTTTTTTTTTTTTTTCCCCAGAAGAGAGATATTTTATAGTTATTTCCAGAACTAGAGCACTGGAGGATTATGACTTGGAATGTTGACACTTTACTTTCCCCTCACTATGCTTTTGATTTCACATTGTGGAATAAGATATAAAGAATGTATGTTAATAATTATCCAAATCACCTGATACCACAGCTAATTAAAAGCCAATAAAATTAGAGACTTTGTAAGGTAAATGGGATCTCTTGTTGATCATACTCCCTAAGAAATATTTCTAGGACCTCCCTCCCCCTGCACCCCTCCAAAAAAAAAAAAAAAAAAAGATCCACATAATGTGTGAGCAAATATGCCTTCTCAGGCCCTGCTGACTGCAGCATTCACAAAACCCCATGATTTGGCTGAGTTTGTGGAACGCCAGCCTGAGGCATAGAAGCTTGTTTACTGTGCTGATTAAAAGGGAAGCTTGAAATGACTGAAGAGATGGTGGTGTCTCTGGCTGTGTGTGTGAGAGTGGCAGGGGGCCGGTGGGGGAAATGAGAGAATGAGAGAGAGGGCGGGCCTTGGCAATGTGATGTGCTGTTGTAATAGTACTTTTCACACTCTTTGGTAGTGAGTGCTAGCTTGAAAGCAGCCTTAAATAAAAAATGGAGGAAGGAACTCCTCCCTGGGACTACATGTTATTTTTTGATGGATTCCTCATTTTTCCCTGTTGTCTGCATGGTAAACCACAGGAGGTTGAGAGAGCTGAGAGATAACCCAGAGGCATGAGAAATGTTGAGCAAGGACCCTGGTGGCCTTGACTGATGGTAGGAGAAGTTCCAAAAAGAAATGAGTAAGAAGATGTATATACAGAAAACGGAGAATGAATTAAAAACCGTTTCAGTTGGTGAATAAATGGAAATTGCTTCACTTTGTATTTTGGTTAACAGATCCTTAAGTAGTTCTTCACAATTTATGTCTCATTGCATCGTCTGCCTACCTACCCATATCTGCTATTTGTTCTCTGCTTGTTTTCCATTGCAGAATGTGGACATGTTGACTTTCCATCTGGTTCTAAAGGGGCTGGTTCTCTTCTCTAGTATCTCTTCCTAGGCTTTCCTTCCGACTCCCTCCCCATTCTTCACCCTTTTGACCTTGACTTTTACTATTAAAAGTGGACCATACATAATGCTGTGACAGAATTTAAAGTGAAGAGGTAGTTTAAAAATCATGTTGCTTTTCACTCTGCTCTTCAAAGCTGTTTTCTTGGCGGTGGTAATGAAATATGGTAGCTTTACTATGTCACAAGCAACGTGGTAAGTTCTGTGGTACTACCTCACTGAGTCTGTCGTGCAATGCCTTAAGCTCTGCACTGTTTGATCTCCACTCTCATGTGATAAACCTGAGGCTCAGGGATGAGGAGTGTTGTACCCAACATCTCAGAATTGGTGAGTTAGAAATGTTCCCATTGGCACATTCTGTGCCAACTCTGAATGCTATGGCCTCACCAGCTCAGTACTGTGGATCTGCTTTTAAGCACAAAGTTTCCTTCTGTTTTCAGTACAAAGTGCTGAAATATAATCTCAGGTACACAATGAAATAAACATGTTCCAGGACTTAGATGGTGTTTTTATTGAAAAAGCAGAGCCTGCTCTGTGGAGCTTGGAAGTCCTGGCTCAGGATCCAGGGCAGGGTTGAGACAGCAATCTTGCCACACTGATGCAGCCCCAGTATTGGACAGATTTGTGGTGAATATCCATCTGGATACTGTTATTATTTTATCCAAAGGTAAGGAGAAGGCAGAAGTCAGAAGAAAGCTGAAGTATTCAAGAATCTGACAGATACTGACCAGGCTATAGGTAGGACTTGCAGCCTGAGATAAATCAAAGAAGAAAAGAAAGTTGATGTCTTAAAAATATAATAAACAGGCAAGTTATTTCAAGATTTAAGAAGGAATCATTTTTTATGACTAATTTTGGCTTTATTGTAGCCAAGATGTTATAAATTGCACATCAACTAGATTGGTCTTGTCTGAGGTTATTGTGGTGCTTAAAATTAAACACATGTATCTATATGTACACACACATATAGGTATATATGCACATATATGCATCCTTATATGTATATAGATGTTATGTGTACATACACATATGTGTGTTATGTATTAACTTCACCCTCTCTATATAGAATAGACACAAAAACATTTAAATACTACAAAGTGGCATGAGCCTTTCAGAGCACAATGCATTATATTACCCCAGAGGACAACAGGGGTTTTACATTTGAGAAGGCAGGTGACCACCTCTGAGAAATTCTCTTCTATTTTGAAAACATCACTCTGGAAGACCCTTTGTGAACTGATGGACACTTCAGAATGGACCTGAGGATATCTTTCGTCTCTTACACTGAGGATGTTTTTTATGGAAGGGTACAGGAAGGATTTTATATGAAATAATAGTGGGATAAAAAATAAGAGTTAAATGCTCTGCTTCAATTCATTCATTAAAATTAGATCCCATGGGACCATATTTTTGGCATAGTGGATATAGGACTACAGAGAAAGTAAAGTAAATAAGGATTTAAAAAAAAATTAGCTAGATGTGGTGGTGCTCGCCTCTAAGGCAGTGACTCCAGAGGCTAAGGCAGGAGGATTCCAAGTTCAAAGCTAGCTTGGGCAACTCAGTGAGACCCTGCCTCAAAATGAAAATGAAGAAGGGCTAGGGATGTAAGGATATAACTCAGTGGTAGAGTGCCCCTGGGTTCAATCCCAATACTGCCAATAAATAAATAATAAGTGACCACTTTTCATTTACCACTGTCCTTTACAAATATATCCATTGATTAATGTTGCTAAATATCGGATTGACTTACAAAAATTAACACTTGCTTTGCTCAGAACAGAAAATATTTGTAGGGTAATTTTAGTTATATTAAAATACAAAGACACTAGCTCTAAAATCTTTCCTGAAATTAATGAAACTTTTTTTGACAGAAAGCAAAATAAACAAAATTATTTTTCTTTCACATAATGGAAAAGGAAGCATATCAATGATTTGCATGGTGATATAAAAAGCTCTTACTGTTAATTACAACCAGTCTGCACTGAACCCATTTCCCCTTTGATGCTTGCTTCCTTCCAGAAGGAAATACGAAGGAGGGCAAATGTGTGAGTAGCTAGGTGGGCAATCCCTGTTTGAATTTTATATGTAGGCAAACTCACTTAATAAGAAAGTTAAATAACAACTTAAAGGATAGGACTTCTTAAAAGATGAAAGCCTTCTCTAACTACTTGAAGACATTTCTCCCTAAATGGGATCCCTGGTTTTCACCTGTCCTGTTTTGAGGATATCACGTATACATCTGTTAGAAGAATCTTAGAGCACCTTGGATCATCATCATCATTGCTTATATTTTTTAAGCGCATATTATTTGTAGTATCTCTTAATTTTGGTAGCATCCCAGTTTACCCACAGCAGAATGAGCCTCAGTACAATTTTGTGGCTTGTTCCAAGGTCCAGTCGCACTGTTTCACTGTCCTGAGATCAAGGTTCTTTCCTTCTAGTCTTCTGTGTTGGATGCTACCCTTCTTCGTAGTTATTAAACCATGGGAATTCCATGTTGGTTTCTGTAACTACGTGTAATTGTCTACTTTTAAAGCTCAAACAGGGAAAAAAATGTCACCAAAACAAACCATTTCTTTTTGTTATAACTAATAATTTGCAACACATTAAGCATTTTCTAATTCATTTCCATGGAGTTTACTTACTGCCAGGGTCTGGGAATTGCTCAGCTTCAATGAAACACCATCTTATTTGAATTAATAATAGTTTACACTACTAAAAGAATCCTTCACTCCTACAGGTTATTAGACCTCAGAAATTAGTGGTTTTAATTGAGATAACAGAAAGCATGTAGCTGGGGCCTTTCCAGTTGCTTCCTAATCTACACCACTCACATATTCCACACCTGCCATGTGTGACACCTCACCTAATTGGCCTTTCTGGGGATGTGGCTTTGCTCTACATATTGTTTGGAGAATTCAAAGTTATCCCTGCTTGTCCCTTTCATAGTCTACAGTGAGAAGACTATCTCAGTGTCCCCAGTCTTACTGCCTCAGGAAGCATGAAAGCTTAGGGAACATTTTAATTAAATGTTGCCCAAGGCCTTTCTTCTTGCTGAGAAAGTAAACAAAGCTTAAACAGACCCTATCAGAAGAAAAGGCTCTTTTCAGAAATGTTGTTTTAAAAAATTATGCTTCACCCTCTGTTGTTTGTTCTGAAGTATTAGAGACTATTTTTTCCAAGCTATGTATTTTAAATACAAATGTTGTCAGTTATCCTTCTAAGGATTTAGTCCTTCTACTGGATTTTAGAGTGCTTTGTTTAAAGCATCATTGGACATAACAACTAATGAAGATTTGTGAATTATTATTTGACCCCGACTCACTGTGAAAGCTTGCTCCCCTTTCTTCCCCAACTCATAATGGAGGGTGGGTGGGGGAAACTTTAATTTTCTCTTTAGAGTCGATATATTTTTAACTGAAAATATACCACCCTGTAATGAAATATCTCTGTAGTCAATAGCTGAGTTATTACTCATTTCTATTATACTTTCTCTCTTTGTTTTTCACATACATTTGATTGTACATGGATAATGTGGTTTCGTGAATGTTAAATTATAAAATCCTTTACATAGTCCCCAGGGCTCCCTGTGTGTTATTTTGTTAGCTTCCTCCTGTTAGCTCTCTGTTGTAGTTTCTAATCTGTAGTTTCTAATCTGTCTTCATTCTGAAGACACTGACCTCTGTCTTGTTTTAGGATTTTCTATCTAGTGTTGATATCATATGTATTTTAGACTGGTAAATGGACCCAAATGCTTTTCAGGTATATGACCTAACCAATATTTCTGCAAACTGAAGGAAAAAAAATGGATTATATATTAGTTGAAATATAGCTAGATTGTCAGTTAACATAAGTGTATCCTATGTGCCCCAACTGTTGGACACCTTTTATTGTCTCCATTTCATAAATGGGAAAGCTCAAGTGAGAAACTGGTACAAAGTGGGAAATAGAATTTTAAATAAATAGCTATGGAAGAAAGTAATGGACACCTTACCAGGAGTGTGGATAATGCATTCCTCTGAGCATTGAGGAAGGAGTGAAAGAGAGAAAGAGAAGGTGACTGGCAGGAAGGCTTCTCAGAGAGCCATTAGTGTTGATTATTCATGGACTAATATAATGTTCATAGCAGCCAAGGCAGGGAGGACAGTTCTAGGTAGAAAGAGCAACATCTACAAATATAATTTTAAAATATTTTGTACGTTTGGAATTGCAACTTTTAAATTCTCAGTTATGATTATTGTATGTTGTGGGGAGGATTTGTTAGAAAAGCAAAGACTTAAATTATGAAGTCAATTTTTAAATCAATGTACAAAGCTTGGATTTATTTTAATGAGAATTCAATGAAGTGGTTTAAGCAGGGGATTTACATGATCAAATTTGAGTTGTGAAAAGACAGTTTCTGACTTTGGCTTTGTACACGTACCGAAAGTGGAAAAAGGCATGGATTGACCAATTTATTCTTGAGCCTGAGGCAGGCCATAAAACAGACAAAATAGGTGAAACACTGTTCCTCAGGACAGTTGATATAAGATAATTAAGGAAAGTGTCACCTGAGTGACAAGAAACTAACCAGTGGGTTTCATGATTAGCCCCGATTATTAGAGAATTTCTAGGGTAAACATAGGGAGAGGAAACCAGGTTGAAATCTGGAAGACTCCTTGAATTGGAGAGATGCAGCTGAGTGTAGGTGACGAAGGTAGGTAGAATTTTCAGGACAGCAATGGAGATGAGACACATGACAGAGAGGACTCCGGGCGTGTGCAGATGCTCCCCCTATAGATTCAGCAGACTGCTGACCAAATGCATATGAAAAATTTACCCAGATTGCCCTGTGGTGGTGCACACCTATAATCCCAGTGACTTGGGAGGGTGAGACAGGAGGACTCTAGGCTAAATCTTGGTTGAGCTCATACCAACTGATAAATCTTAAAAACAAGACTTAAAGGAATAAAAAAATGTTTTCAAGAATATTTCTAAAAGCACAAAAATCTCCAACATCCCCCAAATAAAATTAACTGTGTCTAGTGTCCCACAAAAGATTACCAGGCACAAAAGAAAGCAGGAAACATAATACCCTAATTGCTGAGGAAAAATTAATTGAGACTGACTCAGTATTGACAGATGTTAGAGTTATCAGGTGAGCATTAAAACAAGTTTGTTAACTATATTCCTATATGTTGAAAGCATACATAGTAACATGCAAATACCTGTCCATCCATCCATCCAGATTGGATTTCTTGAGATGAAAACTCTAATGCTTGAGGTGAATAATAGACTGAGTGGGATTAACAGCTGACAAGACATTCCAGAAGGAAAGATTGATGAACTTGAAACTATAACAATATAAATTATCTAAGAAGAAACAGGAGAAAAAGTATTGTGCCATCATATTTTGGTCCCTCTCCCCTTCAACCCCATTGAACTAAATAATAGTTTTTTATGGTTAGTAACTCCTACAGTCTGGTATTTCCTGATATTGGTTAGTTGATGAAGCACTGTTTATTAGTTTATGACTCTGCTTGTTTTGGTAAACTGAGATCCTAGGTGTTCTGCATGAGGTACTCAGGTTGGTTGATTTATGAGTTGATGTTAGGAACTGACTGATGTCTGACTTGACATTTTCCAGCCATACTCAGCTCACAACTGTGATTACTAGTTTTATCATCTAAAGCAAAGGTTGAGTAGGGTGTGATGGCACATGCCTGAAATCTCACCACCCAGGAGGCTGAGGTAGGAGGATTCTAGTTTCAAGGCCAGCTTCAGAAATTTAGCAAGGCCCTAAGCAAGTTAGCAAGACCCTGTCTCAAAATAAACTATAAAAAGGTCTGGGAATGTGGCTCAGTGGATTCAATTCCTAGTACCAATAAACAAACAATTAGAAAGGTTCCTATGTTTGTGTGCATGCAGTTAGAGGACACTGTTCTCTCATACTTATCATTTAGGTATATTTTTCCTTTTGGCCTTTGGAATTTTGAGTAGTATTCTTTCATGTATGAAATAAACACCTATGACACTCTACTTCACTATAGGTCAGTGGTAGAGTGCTTGCCTAGCCTTGGATTCAGTTTCATGTATCCCTAAAAAAATCCCTCGAAAACAACAACAACAACAAAAAACTCCTGATTACTATGCCCACCCCAGAAAACTCCCAGTGACAAACCAAGGACAGGATTTTACATTGGAAGTCCCAAAGGTGTTTAGCTCTTACTAAAAATACCTATTTTAAGTCTATGTATCATTTTACCACTTTGACTTAAATTTGTCACCTGTCAATGGTTGGAAAAAGATAGATTTTGTGTTTTACTATGACAAATAAAACACTGCTATTGATATTTTAAAGAATAAAACACTTTTCATTGTAAATTATGAAAATTACAGAAGATACAGAGATGGTCTTTAGTATAAACAACATAACACATATCTTTTTATCTCTGATTTTCCTCTATAATAGGGAAAAAAGCTTGCAAATAACTAGGAAAATAATGATAAAGAGATTATGAAAATCAATGTGCTTAGCTGAAATGGATGGAATTTTTAAAAATAAAGAACAGTATGAAAAGAAGTATGCAATGAGAATTTTTGTTCAGTTCAGTGAATGGTGATTAAATCTTAAAAAATTTCGTGTTTCTGTTGTATTTGCCTGTCATTTGAGTTTGTGCTTAACTTTTTACCCATTAAAAATGAGCATTTTTAGGAAAAGCCATTAACATAATCAGTGGAAAAAACACTATTTAAAAGGTATAATGTACATTTCCATGAAAATGTACCTTAAAAAGTTAAATAGCAGATTTTTTTTTTGGATTTTGTCTGAATTTAGTCCTAAGACTTTGCATTTTGTCAAAGCTTCTTGATTAATTTCCTAGACTGAAGGATTTACTGTACCAGTGTCTAATAATCAATGAATCTTTTATATCATATAGTTCAGAGAGATCATACTTTATGATAGAAAAATGGATGGCCCTTGGATAGAAAATCAAAGTGCATGTTTCTTCTTTCTTTTACAAAATTCTCTCATTATTATTTTTTCTAGTTGTCAGTGGACATTATTTATTTATTTATTTACATGTGGTAATGAGAATCACACTGAGTGCCTCACATGCGGTAGGCAAGCGCTCTACCATTGAGCTATAACCAAAGTTCACTCTCTCATTGTTTTTGTTTTTTACTTTATACATTTAAAAAATTTGTTTGACAGTAGAATGTATTTCTGAACTTTGATATATCATACATAAATGGGATATAATTTCACATTTTTCTGATTGTACATTTTGTAGAATCACATCAGTCATGCAGTCATATGTATACATAAGGTAATAATGTCTGTTTCATTCTATTATTCTTCCTATCCCCATCCCCCCATTCTCCCTTCACTCTCCTCTATGTAGTCTAAAGTAACTCTTGTTCTTTCCTAGTGCACCTGCCCCCTGCCCCTTATTGTGAATTAGCATCCACATATCAGAGAAAATATTCTTTGGTTTGGGGAATTGGCTTATTTCACTTAGCATGATATTCTCCAACTCCGTTCATTTACTGACAAATGCCATAATTTCATTCTTCTTTAAAGCTGAGTAATATTGCATCGAATATATATACCACATTTTCTCTATCCATTCATCTAATGAAGGTCACATAGGTTGGTTCCATAGTTTAGCTATTGTGAATTGAGCTGCTAGCTGCATTTACTGTAATATGCTGATTTTAAGTCCTTTGGCTATAAACCAAGGAGTGATTCAAATGGTGGTTCTATTTCAAGTTTCCTGAGGAATCTCCATACTGCTTTCCATATTGTTTGCTCCAATTTTCAGTCCTACCAGGAATGTATGAGTGTACCTTTTTCCCCACATCCTTGCCAACATTTATTGTTGGCTGTATTCTTGATGATGATGGCCATTCTGACTGGAGTGTCTCTCATTATTTTTTTATAATTATCTTGTTGAGTTAGAGTAGACGGTTGATCTTCTTTCTCTTTTTAGAGGATTATACCAAATGTGAAGGTACATTGAAGCAAACATTTTGTTAGATATCAAAATCTTAACATGTTAATATTTTATAGACCATCTCGTGTTTTCTGTTTATCTGAATATTTAAATTTTTTAAAAAAAATCTCTTTGAAAATCCACTGGCTTGCCATGATTGACATCCTTGGCAGGAGGTGGGAGAATATTATTGTATATTAAATGTATATTAAAATTATAAAACAATATACATTTGAAATAAGAAAAGCACCCACCCTCCCTCTTTACCTTCCTCCAAAAAGGAAAACAATAAACTTTTCTAAGAGAAAATCTTTGAAGAAAACTGTTCCTTTTCTTCAGACATCAGTATTCACAGAACATTGCCGCTTCATTTTTCATACTGAGAGCTAATTTTTAGGAGGAGACGTGCTTTATCACGGTTGATATTCAAATGAGTGATGGGGGACACATATTTTAACCTATCACATTAGAGTTTTGGCTGTTTTCCACCTCTCTCAAAAGGAAGGAAACTCCATCCACACGAGTGCGGTTGCCTTTATTGTCTGCCGTCTTGGCCAAATCACGTACCCTGTGGATGCTCAATAAATATTGATTGATGGTACTCTGCATCCCAAACAGTCACAGGTTAAAACTCAAGAGTGAGTGCTTAACATTCTCACCCAGCTGTAATTACGCTTCTGCAGTTTCCATTTAGTTCTCAGTACTCCTGTTTACAAAACTGTAGCATTGCGAAAAAGCTAAAGTAAAGTGTATAAATAGAGGATGACTAAGAGATTCTGAATGAACTCAAACAAATACTAGAAACAGAAGTGTTTCCTAATACAATGCCTAGTAAACATGATTTAAAGCACTTGTCATCTTAATTTCTCTTGATGTTAAACATTTAAATATGTAAAAATATTTCAGCGTAGCATGATAATAGTTTCCTTGGATGATTCATAAATCATGGATAAAAGTTGGCATTATGCTGACACAAAGAATTAGATTCCTTTTGAACAAATATCTCCTTTCTACCTCCTACCATTTACACAAACACCCTTGAAACACAGACGATACATCACAATTATGTAGCGTTATTGCATAATAAGCAGCATTACACTTATCTAAGTAAGTCAGAGTATTACTCCCTTGCAAAAACTAACACTATTTAATTCTATGAATATCAGTTTAATTATTATCTTAAAAGAAAATCTAGATTTTTTCATCTCTAATAATCAATCCAGAATTAAAAATCCCATGCATATTGTAATTATATTTCTTCCAGTGGAAAGTTTTAGATTGTATCATTTTGTCTTCATAATTAGGGGAAGATAATTTATTAAGGAAAAAGTCAGTGATAAATGTAGTCTTCTGTGCTATTGATTAAAAATTATTTAGTTAAAATTTTTACTTTTTATCCGGGTGTCCATCTTTTTTGTAGCTCAAAAGTTTTAGTGGGCTGGGGCTGTAGCTCAGTGGCAGTACGCTTGCCTAGCATATGTGAGGCACTGCGTTCGATCCTTATCTCCACATAAAAAGAAAATAAATAATAAAACAAAGGAAAGCTGTCCATATAAAACTACAAAAAAATTAAATAAAAAAGTTTTAGTGACTTTTAAAGATACAAATTGAGGGCATATTATAATAATTATCTTTGTTTTTTCCAGACCTTATAGCTAATTAAGAAATTTGTGAAATATTTTCTTTTCTCTTGCCCTTTGATGTTATAGTAGCCATTTATGCTCCTTACAAAAAATAACAAAGGATGTAATTTCCTTTCCACTCCAGTCCTCACTAGCTTTATTTATATTTTTCCTTTTGGATCTTTTCCTATACACTGGTATAAGCACAGCACTGGATTTTGTTTGCCTTTTCAGTAACTCATGTAAGATCACACTGGGAGTGATTCTCAACTTGAGCTGTACCCTGGAATCATCTGGTAAGCTTTAAACAAACTGATTCCTGGATCTCACCTTCAAATATTCTGACTTTATGAAGCTGAGTGATGTCCTCAGCATCCAAAAAAATAAACTGCCTACTGATTCTCATGTATGTCCAGGTTTGAGATCCTGAACAAAAGTTTCACAGTTTGTGCTTTTCATTTACTGAAATGAACACCTTAGATCATCTATATGATCATGTAGATCATGATCAAGTTTCCATGATATATGGTGTACCTTCATTAATAGTCATTCAGATATTTTCTGATTTTTGCCTTTATATATAAAAAAAAAGAAGCTCCAATAAATGTACATGTAAGTTAGGGTTCTAATGGAAATTATCTCTGTATAGAGTCCTTTGAGGGAATTCAAACAATATGGGGACTATTTAACCTAAATTTCTTATATATGCTTGATTGTTTTGATATGGGGCACTATCACTTTATCTATTTATTTTTTGTTCAATCCAGAGTTAGAAACATAGCATACTAGAATTGAAAGAAACCAAAGGTTTTCTCCCTGGGTTGCCCTCTGAAATCTTGAGATAGTCAGGCCCAATGGTAATCCAGCCTCTTTTCTTTCAAGATGGCCTTCAAGACTTCCCCCAATGCTGGGCAGTTCTCATGGTTATCTCTTATTACTTCAAGGTTAAAGCTGCCTCTTTATAGCTTTAGAACTCTGCCTTTTCAACCAATCATTTTGGTTGAAATATTAGTATGTAGATGAAGAAATGAGGCCTGGGGATTCTGTATGACCCTATTGAGCACCATATACCTGAAAAGTCATATTTGTACGTTTGGAGACCAGGACTTGTTCTCGGGTCTTTTCTCTGCCTCACCAAAGCCTGTTCTCCTTACATGTTGTAATTGCTAGCTACTGCTGTGTAACAAGTTATTCCAAGTTTAACAGATTCTGTGAGTCAGGAATATTGTTGTGACTTAACAAATAGGTTCTTGTTTACCATCTGTTACGAAATTACAGTGAAGATGTTGGCCAGAGCTGCAGTCGTCTCAAGGCTTGACTGGGGGCATATCAGTGACGAGGCTCAGTGGCATGGTCACTGATGGAACTGATTATCTTAACTTACAAGCTCATTCACGTGATTGCTGGCAGGCATTGGTTTCTTATCATATGGGACTCTCCATAGGTCACCTGAATTTTCTCAGAACATGAAAGTTAGTTAGCTGGAGAGGGAGAGTGGGGCAGGGTCTGGGAGAACATACTCCTAATTCAAAGTTGCAGTCTTTATATTGCTGTATTTGTAGGTGGTGCATCACCTAACAATCTGTTGGCTAGAAGCAGTCGCTATTCTAGCTCTTGCTCAGGGGAAGTAGGTTATGCTCCACTTCTTGGGATGAAAGAGCATCAGATGATTTGTGTATATGCCTTTAAACCACTATTAGTGTATTTAAACCTCATTTAGCATTTAGAAATAGTGAACTTCATAATTTTAGCTGAAAAAGGTATTTGATTTCACTTCCTGGCCCTAACAGGAAGCTAGGTAGCCATTTTATTAGACTGAGCAACTAAAACAAACTTCTAAAATTGATTTGGGAGCAGGACATTATCTTAGATGTTGCCTAGTTTTTAAGTAGGAGATAATATTAGGATCCCAAATTTTAACCTATGTATCTTTATGCCCAGTCATGAGATGGGTTTAATCATTAAGTAATTATGTATTAATTTATTCATCATGTGATTCCCCATCCCCACCAAATAGCCCATTATTTTGAGTATTCCATAATGGTCTGTGTTTTTAGTGTTAGACTCATGATCCCTAAAATCTTAATGTCTACATTCCAGATGTTTTTAATCTCGAACTGTCAGGGTATTACTGGGAACATAAGGTAAATGCCTGGAAGCAAAACAATAATGTGTTTTTAATGAAGAGGACTTTCTGTATTGCTGAAATCTGAATCAAGAGTTTCGCCTCTTGCAATAGCCTTTTCATGCCACCCTTTGTAATGAAACATATGGCTCACATCACAGTAAAATATGTAGAGTAGGAAGAAGAAAAAGCGTGCCTCACATATATGTCATATCTAATGTAATGCCATATGTAAAAACCATAGAGGACTAAGACTTAACTTCAGTCCTGAAATAATTAATGGTAGAATAGCCTTAATTTGTTTTAAACACTGCAAATGGTTTCACATTTTCAAGTAATTAACACTCCCTTCACTTTTAATATTTGCATTTCATTATTAAGAAACAATCCCCCAATAATTTTTAATGAATGCTTGAAATGGTGATATTTAGAAAGCATTAGCTTTCTGAAAATAAATTATCAGGGGAGGATAGTGTGGCCTTGAATTTTCCATATTTAGTAAGCTAATGAGAAGGAATTTTAGAAAAGAAAATGTGTTCTGTGACTTTCAATGAAGTATGTATGATTACTTATCTTTGTGCACAGGGCCTCATTTTTATTTTTGTTTGATATAAGAGTGGTAATTTATGCTCAACCCCCTTTAGAAAAAAGTAGCTGCCCTCGAACAATTCTAAAAAAAGATTATGGTGCCTGGTGTGTTGGTGCATGCCTGTAATGCCATCAACTCAGGAGGTTGAGGCAGGAAAATCTAGAGTTCAAAGCCAGCCTCAACAACAGCGAGGAGCTAAGCAACTCAGTGAGATCTTGGGATGTGGAATCAGTGGTTGAGTGCCCCTGAGTTCAATCCTCAGTACTCCACTCCCCCAAAATATGGACTAGGATGTGACCGAGTGGTTAAGCACCCCTGGGTTCAATCCCAGACTTGCTTATTTCTTAGGTGTACTATTTTTTCATAGTAAAAATGGTATTTATAGCAATGCATTATAGTATTATACACACACACACACACACACATATATGCTACATCTATAGTAAATATATATCCTACCAATACATAATTATTATAATTCACATTTATTTTTAAAAAAACTTATAATTTGATTGTGGTAGAGTCATTCTGCTCTACTTGTCTCTAAGCTAATAGGAGAGAGAAATAAGTCTTTTGTTCCCTAGACTTTACCTAGCTGGAAGCCATCTTTCTGGGACTATCCAGGAGGCTAGACTAGTGGTGGCTGCTGAATTTGCATTTGTAACAAGGCCAGGGTCCTGAGAATCCCTGAGCTCTCAGGCTTATTGTCAGCCACAGAGGCCCCTTGGAGACCCTACCTAATTGGGCATTTCACTGTCCTGCTGGAAAGTCCCTCTACCTCATGCTAGGTGATGAGCAGTCAAGGCAAAGTCCAGCGCCCCTGGTCCCTGGGGGAACCTTTGCTTCCTCTCACTCCTGGGAGGCAGGCTTTTGGGGGGAAGCTCTGAATTGGATCACTTATCTATATAGCTGTATCTCTGGGTACCATAAAAATTTCTCCCTGCCATAAAGAGAGACATTTTTCCTACGGGTTAACTGGAACAGAGGAGGCGGAGAAAGTGCTTTTAATTTCAAGGGTCAGAAGTTAGGAGAAAAACCATAAATATTTCCTTTTCTGAACACTCATCATGTACAGCAGGCCATTAATTCTGAAAGAGGTTTTCTATTGAAGGAGTCCCTTCATCTGGTGACATGATAGGTTAGTCTGCACAGCTTTCTCTCCTCCATGCCAGAGAGATGCTGTTGAGGAGCATGTCTTTTTATTAAATTTTATCTCCAAGGAAAATGCTAGAAATTGGATTAAATTAGAAAAATAATCATGGATTTATGCTAAGAAACACATTATTATGTAGGTTGTAAATCGTGTCCTATTGACATGGCAGATTTCTCAGTGTTTAAGCACTTCATGAAGATGATATGTGCAATTTTACTTAATGGTGCTTATTTTATACTTTATGCATGAAAAAATTTCCCGAGTCAGTTTAATTTCAGTGTTCAAACTTGAATCTCTGTTACCTCAATGAAGTTCACATATGATATAGTTGTACTGAATACAAACTAAAGATTGAGAATTATACTGATATATTATAGTTGGTGTGGAAAGCTTTGTTATAAAGATTATATATGTACAGACACATATTTATAATTTTGAATATATGAATGTACGTACACACACACACACACACACACACACACACACACACACTCCCTAAACTTCTATTTAGAAATTAAAAAGATTTAGGTTTTCTTTTTGGTCTTGCACTTCCTACTGTTTTTTTCTCCAATTGTTTGTTCTTTTTCTCTCTTGGTACAGAGGATTTATCCCAGGGGGCGCTTTGCCACTGAGCTACATCCCCAGTCTTTTTAAAATTATTATTATTATTTTGAGACAAGTTTTCACCAAATTGCAGAGGCTGACCTCAAATTTGTGATCCTCCTGCTTCAGCCTCCTGAATTGCTGGGATTATAGGTGTGTGCCACTGTTCCTGGCCCCAGTAGGTATTTTTAATGCATCTCAATAAGGTATCTGAATTTATGTGTCATTTCTCGATTCTTGTGTTAATGGTGCTTTAGGGACCTTGGTTTATAGCTCACCAGTAAAGCAAAGTATAATGGACTGTTTCTACTCTGAGCCAGCTTTGCATATATATTTAAAACTAAAATTTGGTAATCTCACCTTCTCTTCTTCCAGTACAGTGACAGTCTAGTGACCTTTAAAATTATTTTCTCCTTAGGATTCATCCTCTTTCCATTTTCTTTTATTCAATAAACCCTTCATTTTTTCCTTTATCTTCTTTGCACCATTATTATTATTCACAATATTATTGCATGTCTGTAAAATTCTCTGTGTCAATGAGCTTTACAGCTAGTGATTAGCTGTGTTTTTTGGACTGCCGCTGGAAAGAGATTTGATATATTTGAGTTCTTTCCGCTATCGTTGCACCTCTGCTTTCTGTGTTACAATTTTGGTTTTAAAATCTCATGGTGGAGCTTTTTCTCCATGTCTTTCTTAATGTGATTGCCCTCTTCTTTCATAGTCATTGCAAACATTAACGATATCCTGTGGCATATAACTTTATGAAAAGAAAAGAACTATGCAAAGAAATGCTATAATTGATTATGAAAATGATAGATGTCTTTGTACTTTAAGTTTGCCCTGTACAATATACTTTCTAGATTATTCTTCACTTAACCACTACTTTTTTTTGTTAACCTCTTCCCCCATTGGAGTGCCCTGATCTCTTTTTATAGCTACCATGTTAAAAGTTATTATTTCCTGTCCCCACATTACTTGTTGATTACCTGTTTGCCTTGTCAGGATCCAAGGGCAGTCACTTTTGCCTCTGTGTGTAAAGAATATTCAGTTTAGTTTTCAGATTGTTTGCTCTTGAGACAAAGAAATGAATTCAGCTTCTTTTATTTTTATTTTCCTATCTGTAATTTCATCCCTTAATTATTAACACATGAGAGATGTTAAAAAAAAAAACCTGGCTGCATTACTTTTCAAAATCATAAATCATGTAGTGAAAAAAGACTAAAGATTAAATGATTCATTCATGAAGGTACATATCAAACAAAAATTGTATGTCTTCTATGTGGATGGCACTAGAAAGAAGTGGATCTAGTCACATCATCAAAATTCACAATCAAGAAAGCATAGAACCAGGTGTGCTGGCACAAATCTGTAATCTCAGTGACTCAGAAGGCTGAGGCAGGAGGATCACAAGTTCAAGACTGGCCTAGGCAACATAGACACTGTCTCAAAAATTAAAAAATAAATAAATGTGTGTGTGTGTGTATGTATGTGTGTGTATGTATGTATGTATGTATATATAATATATATATAATATATATATATTATATATATATTACATTCCCCCAATATATCTGGGGAATGTAGTTCAGTGGTAATGGTTATGACTCTGGGTTCAAAACTCAGTTCTACATAAAAAGCTTAGGTATAAGGTTTTAGCTTGATGGTAAGAGTGCTCACCTAGCGTGTATGAGGCCCTTGGATCCATTGCCAGCACTGCAAAATAGGAAAAAAAATAGTACAAATTTCCTACTTCAATTTTCTTTCTACTTTACTGTACCAAGTAAAATTATTTCTTTCTTCCTAGTGGGAAGCTAGTCCACCAACGGTAACAACCTGAAAGGCCATTGCCTACTTACAACCCATGCAAACATCAAAGGGAGATATGCATTATAGTTATCAAAAGTGATAGCTCCCCTAGCCAGACAAGGTGCTTCCATAAAACATCTGTACACATACAGAAAGAAAGAGAAAAAGAGAAAGCAGTGTGTATATATATGTGTGTGTGTGGAGGGGTGGTATTTGTGTGTATGTTGAGAAGTCTTCTCTGTTTCTGCATTTGAAATGCTGACATTCAAAAAGACCATTTGTAGAAATAGAAACTATTTAGGTAGGTTGGCATATTAATAAATTAGGCATATTAATAAATACTTGTTATTTTATAGAATTGTCAATTTATAATGTAAAATTAAGTAAATCCTTAAAACCAAGAGATCAGCAGCAAGAATAATAAAAAAATAAATAGCTAAACAAAGCCCTAAACACAAATAATATTAATCTCTCTTATTTTTATCTCTTATTTTAGGAGCATGGAAATAAAGTTAAGGAGAGATAAGCCAATATGACTTAAATAAAGTTATATACATGTATACGTCTCTTTTGTATGTCTATTAACATATACGTGTTTTTTAATTCTAAGTTTTCTTTTAAAAAGGTGTTAGGCATCGGAGGTAGCTTAGTGAAAGAATGCCTGCCTGGTGTGCTTGAGGCTCTGGGTTCAGTCCCCAACCATGAAAACCAAATGGTGTTAGGCTGAATGGAAGTCCATGAAGGGGCCCCACCCATTTTACCATGAAAATATAAAACCATCCTGAGGAACCAGAAAAATAGAAACTGAGTAACAATGGAAATGAAAGTAACAGATGACCATAATAAGAATCTGAATACAGAGTCTCCATCATCACATCAAAAGTAGAATAGGATGAAGGGAAAAGAATAATCAGTGCTGTCTCTGATGATGTGGGCGGCTGTCTGAACAGCCAGAAGCTATTGGTCCCAGCCTGACTGTTGGACAGAGAGTTCTTATGTGTTTACCATTTGGAAAAATGGTCAATGAACTTTCTCTTTTGCACCATTTGTGGAAACTCTGTGGGGCTGGAGCCCTTTTAACTTTTTGTGCATGTGTGCAACATCCAAGCAACTCATCTTTCCAATATTCCTTGCCTCTTCATTGAAGAGAACCAGATAATGGAGTCATAGAAAGGTCTCAGGAAAGCCACCTCAGAGGAGTTTCAGCTCAATGCACCCTGAGACCTGGACCCCAGGAGGGTATGAAATCAGCCTTCTCACAGGTACTGTAGAAAAGGGACTCAGACACACTTTGCCACCGTGCCTTTTGACTTAGGCGGTGTTTGGGTAGGCCTGTCAGAGACTGAGCACATAAAAATACGTCAGCAGGCCTGAGTCTAGGAAGTGATGCTTCAGCTCAGGGGAGTAGGAAGCTGTTCAGAGAATTCAGAAGGAGAGGATCCCTTTTCTGAAGAGCACTTATTACAGTGGTCAGGAGAGACTGTTGTTAAAGGGATGTGTTACTTGCTGAGCAGAAAAAAAGATTGTTTTTTTTAATCAAAGAACAGAATGAGGTGAGAGAATGAATGAAGAAGAAAAGATAATGAGATGAGTGGAAAGGGAGTTTGATGAGGAAAAAGAGAAATGTAAAGAGAATAAGAAATGACGACAGCAGGTTAAAATATTTACTGTGTATGGAAAGAGTTAAGGGTGACAGTGTGAGAAATTCTTATGTAAAGTCATTGCATTGTCAGGTTTTCTGGGACATAGAAGACAACATAGTACATTAATAAAGACCAGGGAGATGAAAACGAGGGAGGGCAGAGGACACAGATACAGCTTTGAGATATTAGTGGCCTCCTGCAAAGAAATAATAGAGATCAAAATTAAAATTAAAAAAAGAAATGAGGAACACCACCGTGAGCTTAAAAATGACGTGATTATACAGTTGGAAAGAGCCATCACCGCTGCAGCAGAATTAATTTAAAAAGAGAGTCATACTTAGGGCATGTATCTATGTCTGTACTACTTTCTTAGAAACATTTAAATGAAAAAAATGTAATTAAAATACAATTATGATTACATTATTGTTTTAGATAGTTTTTTTGTTGCCATGACAAAAAGACCTGACAAGAAAAATGTCGAGGAGCTGGTCATGGTGGCGCATGCCTGCAATTCCAGTGACTCAGGAGGCTGAGGCAGGAAGATCACAAGTTCAAGGCCAGGCTTTACAAATTAGTGAGGCCCTAAGCAACTTAGTGAGACCCTGACTCGAGCTAAAAAATTAAATGGGCTGGTATTTTAGTCAGCTTTCTCACTACGGTGACTTAAAGACCCAAACAGCCCAATTCTAGAGGAGGAAAATTTTATTTGAGAACCCATGGTTTTAGAGGTCAACAGAGGGCTCCATTCCTGGGTTGAAGTGAGGCAGGACATCATGAGCATGGCTGGCGAGTGTGATGGAGGGAAGCAGCTCTCATACATCATAGTGATCAGGAGAGACTATTCTCCAGATACAAAATATATACCCAATAGCCACACCCCAATTCCCACCTCCTCCAGCCACACTCTACCACTTCAGTGACCACTCAGTTAATCCCTATCAGGGGATTAAGTCACTGATTGGGTTAAGACTCCCACAACCCAATCATTTTTCTTCTGAACCTTCTTGCATTGTCTCACACATGAGCTTTTGAGGGACACCTCACATCCAAACCGTAACGGCTGGGGATTGGGCTCAATGGTAAAAAGCAGTCTGGGTTCAATCCTTAGTCCTAAAAAAAAAGGAGAGGAAGAAAAGTGAGTTTTGGCTCATGATTTCAGTGGTTCTATCCACGATCAGCTAACTCCATAGCTTTGGCCCCAAGGTGAGGCAGAACATCACAGGGGAAGGGTATGGTGGAGAAAAGCAGCTCAGGATGGAGCTAACAGGAAGCAGAGGGTGCAGGGGAGAGGGAGAGAGAGTGTACCCTAGTGCAAGAGCTCTGGGTGGGACAAAATATATCTCTAAAGGAAAGACTCCAGTGACCTACTTTTCCAGCCACACCCTACTTGCTACAGTTACCTCCCACTTCATCCACCAGTGAATTAATGCACTGATGAGGTTAAGATACCCACAACCCAATTGTTTCCCCTCTGAACTTTCTTGTGTTGCTTCACATATGAGCTTTTGGGGGACAACTCATATCTAAATCATGACACATATAATGTAAAATACTATATAAGCCACTAAGTAAATATCATGCCTGAGTCTTTTTAACATTTAATGTTGGCCTTGCAATAAACTATTTTAACTAATTGATTTAATAATAATAATGACAATA
Organism: Ictidomys tridecemlineatus; assembly: GCF_052094955.1. NCBI lineage: Eukaryota > Metazoa > Chordata > Mammalia > Rodentia > Sciuridae > Ictidomys > Ictidomys tridecemlineatus. The sequence goes on along the minus strand of NC_135480.1, from coordinate 151,593,643 downwards.
CTAATGTTCACTGGGCATTTTTCCATGTGTCTTTCTCATTAACCATCCCATGGAAAGACCAAGAACAGAAAATGAAATAGATCCTACTCATTATCATTTTATCACCATCTTTATCTTCACCTTCAAAAAACATACCCTATGTAGTGGTCTAATTAAAAAGTACTATGACTGGGACTCAGAATATGATGTAACAGTTAGTTGGAAAAAGAATGCTCAATTTTGTTAGCTATTAACATTATAAACAATTATTAGTGTAAGTTCATTATCTAGAATTATCTTTATGGGGTTAAGGAAATGGATTTTTAATACACAGGTAGTTACATATATGATTTATAGTTATGATACTTTTTGAAGAATCAGCATTTCATCATAAAAACCTGTGGATTGGCATTTACTAGGGAGTCTATACCTAAAAATATTTAACACTTCAATAGATGCTATTGATTGATTTTTTTCCAAACAAAATGGTGTTGAATTTTTAATCTATTGTATAATACAAGGTGTTCTAAAAGTCTTAGTGCAATTTTAAGTTTTTTTTTTTTTTTTTTTTTTTTGTGGTGCTGGAGATTGAACCTTATGCATTCGAGGGAAGTACTCTACCACCTGAGCTATATCCCCAGCCTCAATTTTAAGCTTTAATAACTGCAGAAATGTAGATATAACAAATTTATAGTTATTCTGTACTTTTTGAGTTCATGAATTTTGAATGTAAGTTTTTAAATCTAATATTTATCTCAGTTAGCAATTGTCATTACATTAGTTTAATAGTGTTGCTTCAACAAAGTATACTGTACTTTGACTAGGACTCAGAATATGATGTAAATGGAGACGAATTTATTATCTCCATTCATGGCTTAAATCCAAGGTGTCAACAAGTTCCTTCTGAGGACTGTGAGGGAGGGATCTATTTCAGTCCTCTCCTCTTGACTTGTAGATGACCATCTCCCCCCAACCTCCTATTTCTTTGCATCATCTTTTGTCCATGTGTGTCTGTTGAAATTTCCTCATCTTATGTGAGTTGATATCAGTTGATATCAATATCAGTTGATTTTGGTGAAATCCACCCTAATGACTCATTTTAATTTAATTCCCTCTGTAAAGACTTGAGTCTTAAGTTCCCTTGGAGACACTGGGGATGACTTTAATGTATGAACTTTCAGGGAAACATAGTTCACCCATAACAGCCTTCTTGTTCGTCTTTGCTTTTTCTCAACCATGGCTTGAGAGGTTCTGTAGGATTGGTGGTCAAAGGAACTGTGTTTGGAACTTGCTAGCTCTGAGCTTTATGAACAGACACCTTTTACTTCTTTGAACCTCTGCTTTCTATCTGAGCAGGAAGACAAATCCTACATGGAGACGCTTTTGTGAGATTAGATAGTAACAGGGTGCACAGGCTTCTGGTGTGATTAGGTTGATGAAGTGGAGGGCCTGTGTCACACTGGCTTTCTATGTGAGGAAGGTTATTTTTCCTGAATCTCATTCTCCTCATTTCTAAAACAAGAAATAACTATTTGCCTTGTAGAAGCATGTTGGGTAGAATTTTAAATGAGCTTCATAAATATTGGCTATTAAGTCAGATTTTTTTTTGTTCAAAATATATTTTATAAACTGTAAAATAAGACAGTGTTCGCTGTTTTCTTTTTTGTTTGTTAACTTCTCTGTGACATCCCCAAATTTATGGGCCATTCATTCTAGTATTACTCCAGGCTAGAAGTTTTTATTTTTCTCCAAGAATATGGTCAGGCTTTGAATCCACAGGTCCATAAAAACAGCTTTTTTTCCTTAAAGAAAAGACATTAAATGCCAAAGCCTAATTTGTAGATTTAATAGAATGTCAGCTGTTTCCATCCTGAACTTACTAGAAAAATTCATCCTTAATGCTCTATAGCATTTATTATATGCAATGAATTAACTTCTGTCCTATGCATCTAGTATGGTATTAGCTTTGTGCCATCCTTGGGAGAATTGAGAAGAGACACTCAAATTAAAATTGTTAGGGCATAATTATCTCGGGGAACCCTGGTTGAGAAAGGCTGACTAAATTTTGTCTTACTTTTAATGATAATGGACAAAAGCTTGTGGCCTCAAAATCTTTCTTGCATTCCTGATTTTAATGTGCTTTTGTTGCTCACTGATTCTGATGAGGTAAGAAGGTGACAGCCACTACTGCATTGCACACAGATGGGAGCTGAACTATGAGGATGCAGGAATTATCTCCAGAGCAGGGTATGCCCTTTCAGCCCAACCACCAGTCTGCTTCTGTGGGATCTAGATTTCAGATTAGAATGCAGATGTCACATATTTTATATAGACATCGAAGCTAAGGAAATCAGAAATATCTAATGCCTTATAAGACAAAGTTGAGATTATTATGGCAGTAGTATAATTTGTATTTTGTGGAATTCAGTAATACTATTTGTTGTTAAATACCTCACTGATATTTAAAAGACAGCACACTGGTATTTTCTATCCTGTTTCCTTAAGAAATTAAAGTTTTCATGCAGAATTTGGGCTACACTAACTTCAGTTTTTTGGTGACTTTTCCTGCTAATGGTTTGAGATTTACTGCCCTGTAGGATGAATTCAGCCAGGGTTGAAGGGCTACACAAACTGGCTGTATCCATTTATCTATATCTTAGATACTTCCCTCACCCCTTGTGCTCCCCTTCTTCTTCACCAGGGACTGAACCCAGGGCCCTGCATGCTAGGTGAGTGCTCTACTAATGAGCTATTTGCCCAGCACTTAATCCCTTCCTATACCAAAACTATGGTATATATTAGAAGCCAATTTAATAATAATAGTGTTGGGTATATACCTTAGCACTGAAATTGCTGGTTGACGTGGTAGCTGTCTATTCAGCTTCAACAAATACTGCAAAACAGTTTTTCAAAGGGGTTTTACTGATTTTTATTCTTACCATAGTGTGAACATTCATTTGTTCCATATCCTGGCCAATGGGTGAGATGGTATTCTATTTCTGATTTTAATTATTCGGGTTGACATGTAGGTGTTTTCTCAATGTAACATTTACATTTTTCCAGTGACAAACATTATTGAGGATGCTTTTATCAGTAGTGGCCATTATGATAATTTCTTTTGTTGATTGCTTATTTAAGACTTCTATCTCTACCTTCTACCTCATGAAAGAGAGAAAGATAGATAATTTTAAAAATAGGAAATAAAAAAAAAGATAGTGTTAGGCCTGTAATGGGCATATGTTTTAGAAATCCTTCTTCTACATTGTGGATCGCCCTTTAAAATAATATTTGGATAAACAGATTTTTTTTTAATTTTAATAAATTCATCTATCTTTATTGTATAACTTTTCCTTGTTTAGAAATCTTTGTGATCTCAAGAACAAACATCTTCCTCTGTGTTATCTTCAGTAAGATGTGTTGTTTTTCTTTTACATTTACATCTATGATCTGTTGATTTTGTATATGGTGTGAGGTGGGGGGGTCACCACATGTTTTGGTTCATGCACATACCCACTTGACCCAGCACCACTGATTAAAAAGGTTATTTTTTTTTCCCATTGCATCACAAGTACACAGTGGTGTGTAAATAAATCAGCTGCCTGAGTACAAGGGAATCTCTAGACCTTTTAAATTTGTTCCTCTGGTTTGTTTGCCCTTGAGTCGATTCTTTACTGTGACTATCTGCGACTTTATAATAAGTCTTGGTAACTGGCAGTATACATCCTTCCAAAATTTGTTCTTCCATAAGATTGTGCTGGTTATTTGGTGGCATTTATAAAATTACAAAATCAGTTTTATTTTGACAAGAAAAGCATGTTACAATTTTATTGGGATTATGTTGAATTCATAGATAAATTTGGAAAACATTGACTCTTTTACAATATTAAGTCTTTTAAGCTATGAACATATTATTATCATCCACTTATTTTTTAAAGTCATCTTTGTTACTAATAATGTGTAATCTTCTGCATAGAAAGCTGGTCAACTTTTGTTACATTGATTTCCTGATTTTTTGATGCTGCTTCAAGTACTTTAGAAACATTTGCTTTCTAATTGTTGTAGGTACTAGAGTTGATAAGTTTACACTGACCCTGTATCCTGCAGCCTTTCTAAATTCATTTATTAATTCCAGTATTAGCTCATCTCTTTAGTTTTTCAAATGTTGCACTAACTAGTCAAGTGAACTAGCTCCTGTCTAGGACAATCATCTGCTGCATGCTGGCAGAAATTGGTCTGCGAAACACACACTGAGTGTTCAAAAGTTTATTTCTTTAAAAAGCTTGAGTGAAAGTTACCCTACTTTGAGGTTATTAACCCAACATGAGTTGTGGAATTTATCCCTCTGCAGAAACCACTTCAGAAAAACAGTATCTTAAAATTATGCTAACGACCACCTGTCAGTGCATTTGGTAAGATCAATTGAGACCTCAGATATATACTTCATTTCAATTATGTCACAAGGAAGGAACGTCACACTATGTGGTTTTGACCAATGGTTAAAGAGATTTTAGAACAATTTTGCTGTCTCTGAGCTATGTGGTGGAATATATCTCTAATTGGAAGAAAGGGCAAGGAGGCACAAATAAGTTCCAACTTACTGATTTTCCTAAATCACAGATCAGTGTACCCTACTTCAAAGAGCTGAAAGCAAATGGTAGTGATTTTGCTTGTTGATTTCTGTCAGAAGTGGGCCAAATTAATTTAAAAGTAACCTAAAGAAGCCAATTTGCCTATCTGACTATTTGAAATGTGGTAAAGTTCTTAAAAAACATACTTATTTATCTTTGTTTTATCTTGGATGAGAGAAACATTGAACACCTTGGTAGTGCTAGCTTTTGCTATATATGATGCATCCTAAAACTTGACCCAATATGCATGTATTTATTTTACAGTTCTCTGGATTGTCAGTTAGAGCTGGGCTTAGGTAGTCTATTCTGCTGTTAACGGGCTCCACTGATCTTGACTGGGCTTTTTTTTTTTTTTTTTCCTTTTTTTCATATTGGGGATTGAACCCAGGGGTGCTTAAGAACTTTTTATTCTTTATTTTGAGACAGGATCTCTATTGCTTAGGGCCTCACTAAGTTGCTGAGGCTGGTCTTGGGTTTGCAAATCTCCTGTCTCAGCCTCCCAAGCTGCTGAGATTACAGTCATGCACCCCTACGTCTGGCTGATGGGGCTGTTCTTCAGTCTCTAGTCAGCTGCCAGGTTGTCTCCCCCAAGATAGCCTAGGCTTGTCTGGACAATAGGAGACCTCAGGTTGCAAATGGAAAGAATTGCAAAACTTCTTCTTGAAATTCTGGGACTCCTTGAGACTCAGGGCCAGCAGGCACACAGCGCTGCTTCTGTCCTCCTCTTTGTAAAAGACATGACAAGTCCAGCCCAGAAGAAGAGTAGATTCCTTCTCTTGAGACAGAGAAAAAGATAACTGCTTTTTCTTTTTTTTTTTCTTTTTTGATCAGAACGGATAACCTCCATACAGTAAATTATAGGCTCTATAATGTATTTTTCAGACAGAAGACTAAATGCTGGTAATTATTAAGAAATACTAATGAATCAAAGGACTTCATGTTGAAGTGTTAAGAACCTTGCTTCAATAATGGAAGAAATCCTGGAGTGAAGACTAAGGGATGATATGTAAGAGATAACTAAGATTGAAAAGATAATTTGGGAAGGTAGTCAGCAATTGACTCACATCAGGCCTTTACTTCTAAATCCTAAAGGAAAGAATTTTTTTTATTGATTGTTCAAAACATTACAGAGCTCTTGATAAATCATCTTTCATACATTTGACTCAATTGGGTTTTGAACTCCCATTTCTACCCCAAATACAGATTGCAGAATCACATCTGTTACATACTCACATTTAAAAAAAAAAAAAAAAAGGGAGAGAATTGAACAACAGCAGAGGAGGCAGAGAGGGAAGATGGGAGGGGAGGGGAGGGGGGATAGTAGGGGATAGGAAAGGTAGCAGAATACAACAGTCACTAATATGCCATTAGGAAAGAATTTTTGAATTCTTGGAAGGACCCTGTTTTCTAATAGCCTGAATTCCACTGTGTACTATTGGGTATTAGTATCACTGCTAACATTACAAGGTTTAAAAGGGTCAAAAAAGAAAAAAAAAAAAGACTTTGATCTACTAAACTTCAGAAACTTAATTTTTTTTCCTTTTTATTAAGTGAGTATAGAAAGCCTTTCCGGAATCACAGATTTAAAAGCGTGACCACAGAGATCCGGTGTGCCTACCAGTTCTTTGTACATGAAAGTCGATTTTTTTCCATTTGCGTTTTTCAGGAACAGAAATGAGAAGTAACATCAGGTACTTTGCTTTTCAAGAAAAAATTGTAAAGTGTGTTAAACTTCTCCCTGGGAGAGTACTGGGAGAAAAAAAAAAATCATTCTGTTTTCTAGGACATGTTGCTGTGTAGGAACAGAGGATGGCAGCTTACACTCCTAAAAGTAATACATTATTTCTGAGTGTTTTAAACAGAATTGGGAAAAGGAGACCACCATAACATCAGTGAAATATCTAGTGAAGCGGGGGAAACCTTGATAAAGGGTCAAGTGGCCACAGTAGACCATAATGCTGTGTGCACAAAGGTGGATTGAGACTTGGAGGTAGGGTGGATGGTATGGGAGAGTGAATTTAAAAACCATGGGCACCCAGCCACTGGAGAGGCCATCCAAATATAAACCAGAGCTGGTCACTACGTAGCATCAAGCCCTCAAGTGTCTTCCTACTACATTTCAAACAAAATCCAGTCTCTCACTGTTGCCTCCAGTCCCTGAATCTGGTTTGGCCATCCGTGTTTTCCTGGCCTACCTTTTATCATTCTCTGCCAGCCTGTCTGTATTCCATTCACACAATCTCCTCCTCCTTGTCACCGAGCCTCCACCATGGCCATTTTATGTCTTACACTGTCCGGTTCTCATCCTTTCTGTCTTGTCTTTTTAGAGCCCTTGCCTGGCACTCCCTCTAAAGTTTCTGCTCCTCCCACAGACCAGTTACTCTCTGCCCTGCTCACTGCTTACTCTTTCTCGTAATACTTCCATATTAACTTTCCTTTGTTGTTATGTTGGGGACATAAGACCCTAGGCGGTCTTCCCTGCGAGGTAGGTGCTCTGCCACTGAGCTAAAACCCCAGCCTTACTCCCCTTCAGTAACTACTCCCTTTTGAGTGACTTGTGTTCTTCTGTCTCTTCACAGCAGAATGTGTCAGTGCCAGGGACCTCATTGTCCTCTACATTGTTATATGTCTCTTGCTCCCATCACCATCACCTGGTTTTCAAAATTATTCTTGAAACAAAAGAATGGATTCATTTCCAAAACAAGAACAAAAACCAGTTTATGTGTAAATTTATTCTAGTTCAGTGCAGATAGTTTACAATGACAGAAAGAGGACATTGTGTGAAAGTCGCAAACAATAGCAGTGTCTTCTCTCCTGTGTGTCACATCTCGTTGTCCTCTGTTGTTGCATGAACACATGGAGCCTTTTGGTTATGACAGCAAGTGTTTGAATCCAGAGGGGGATAGTTAGACACATCACTACATGTTTCCATTTTTATCTATGGTCACCTAAAATGTAGGTGAAAAAAATCCAAACTATAGAATATCTAGAGCAGTGGACTCCCAGTGATTTGTATGGCCTATAGAAGAATTGTAGACTTTATACTTCTGTTTTTTTTAAAAAAAATTAATTTAAAATACTTTTTAGTTTTGTGAGTTGACAATACATTTCATTCATTAGGAGTATAGGAAGATAAACCTTTTTTTTTCTTTTTTGAGACAGTGCCTTGCTAAGTTGTTGAAGCTGACCTTCAACTTGTGGTCATCCTGTCTTAGCCTCCCAAGTTTCTGGGATGACAGGTGTGTGCCCCTGTGCTTGACATAAGTACACATTTTTATATATACTTTACAACATGTATTATATTTATATATGAAATATATCTGGAATTTATGTAGTGGTTTAAAGTGCAGGTTTGAAATTGATAAAGATTTATGCAAAGAATTGTTTGGGCCTTAATGAATTGTTTTGACTGCTATTGGAAGAAGTGAGCATATTTTCCAAAGTGTAACTTTTCAAAAATTTTTTACAAGGTAATATGATAACATATCATGGTAATACCTGTGATTGACAAATATTAAGGGGACCAATAGTCAGTGTATTGTTTGGTTTAAAATCATTGTGTAGACCAAAAAGGCAGAGATATTCCTAAGGAGACCAGGTTTTACTTCGGGGCTCTTTCCTTCCACATATAAAAACCAAGCTTTCCTTCCCTCTACCCCATTCTTCCACAGTGGTCTGGTAGCACCATTCCTAGGCACTCCCTAGGTTCACTCCTACTCATGTTAGTACCTGGCTATTCCTCTATTTTGGAAGACAGCAATCTGTGTTTGAAGATGCCTGAATGAGTCATGAATCCAGCAGACAAATTCAGCAGATCTTTTTCTTTGATATTTCCTTTTCTTTTAGTTCTGTGGGCCATTCAGTTAAGATTACAGCTAGCATCCAGAAAATTTAGTATTAAGAAAGTTACTTGTTTGCTGGTAAGCTTTTAATGACTTTCAACCCCTTTTTTGATATCCGTGTTGTGCATTTGGTTTCAGTATTTTATAGGAGTATAATAAAAATGACACAATTTTACAAAGCCTTTTTTTCCCCAGAGGTCTTGAATATATTTTTTAAAAAAGAGTGACTGTGGGAAAAATATTGTTTTCATTGCTGGTCTGACATGTCTTGGTATGGGGAATGCATAGTGCTTTTATTGCTGCAGGAAATTTTTGTACTTTATTATCAAATCAATTTATAATGCCAACTGCTTTTGAAAAATAACCATCGTGTGTCTTCGTTTCTTCTTTGACTATGGCCTTGATGCCCTCAGCAACTTTACAATAAAGTGTACTCAACCCGGCATCCTTCCACCTGGGTAGCTGCTGGGTAGCTTTGTGAATTCACCATCTAACATTCCTGCCTCCTCCCAATAGTCAGCAGGCATCCCTGCTAAAAATTAAATTGAAAAGGAAAAAAAGCTTCATAAAAAAGAACTTGATGATATGCTTTAAGGTAGAAAAACATGGTATCTGCATGTGATTCATACAATTACTAACACGTGAGAGTTTAAAAAAATCTATTTCTCGTTAATCATTTCTCTTTCTAAGGACATCTATAAACTTGACTCTGAGGTACACACATACTAGTTAATGGGTTACCGAGTTAAAGATTGATTTTTCTGGACAATTTTTGACTTTGGGGTAAACTTTCACGTTTGAATTATTTCTTGATCTAGAACAAGGATTCTCAGACACCTTTGGAGAGTGGGATCCTCTTGTCTTTCCCTCCTAGGCTCCAGCTTTATTTGTGCCTCTGCTCATATTATCTGTCTACCAGTGAAAGGAGAAGTCTTTTCTTTATGTTATCCTTTTAGAATTAAGATGACCCCACCTTAGCTAGCTACCCCTGTTTTAATAAGTCAGAGACCATAACAGCAGATACAGCTCTCTAAGAGAGAAATAGGTTCCAAACAGCTCTCTGAGACCCGTCAGAGGTGCCTCCTGAGGTTAGGAATTCCCTTATGCCCTTTGGCTTCATTCATTATTGAGGGAGGGTGTTGCCTAAGATGATGTGTGGCTTTTTTTTTTTTTTCCTGATTTTTATCAATCAGTGGTATTCCTGAAGGAGAGGAGTGGGTGTGAAGAGGATGTGCCCTGTGGCGATAAGGTAGTAGACTCAGTGAGTGTGCAGGGTGTGTATTTTGAGGGACTGTGATTCAAACTCATCCTCTCCACCTTTCTGGAGGTTATTTCTGTCTGGGTAAATAACCGGTTACTGGGTTTCACAGCAAAGAAGCGAATTCCTGTGCTCCCTGTGGTAAGCTTTCAGAGATGAGTCAGGATGACAGCGCTGGGGGAACAAGCCACAGGTCCCTTGTTCCATGTTCCCAGTCGTTTTTGACGTCTTTCCCCATTCTGCTTTCCCCATCCCTGGAAGCCTTTTGAGAGATCATTCCACCGCACTGAATGCTTCTTCCCCCAAACATTCCCCCAGAGAAGAGCTCCTGTTCTGAGATGAGGACCATACCCATTCACTGACAGTGCAGTGCTCGCTCCATTTAACAGGTCCATTCTTTAAAATTGGTAAATAGTTTTTAATGCCACTTAAGCTTCTGAGCTGAGCTTTCCGTGGGGCAAGCCAACTCTGGTTCTGCGTGAGGGCCAAAAAGGAAGTTTGGGTATCATCCATAATTTCCATGCCCTGGGATTTCAAATCTATTGTGAGTTCATGTGTTAAAACTGAACTAAAAACACTTACTATTGATGGGTTTAGAAAAGGATTCTGGAAATAGGTCTTTGAAAAGGTTCACATTTTTTAATTTTTAATTTTTCCTCAGTGTTAATGGATTGTTCTAGGACAGTGTTCCAGACCTTGGCACTGGCTTAGGCTGGATCATTCTTGGGGAGGGTTATTCTGTACACGGTAGGAGAGGCAGCAGTAGCCCAGGCCTCCACCCCTTACGTGCCATTAGCATCCCTCCTTCAGTGCCCCTTGCCCCTGCGTGCCTTCTTAAGAGCAAAACCTGTGTAGAGACACTGCCAGATGTCCCCTGGAGAGAGGTGACATCACTCACTGGAGAGTCACTGCTCCAGAGGTTTCATTGGCTCTGAGGATGGAGCTCTAGCACACTACCTGTATCTAGGCTGAATTGGTTTCCTTTGAACTCTAGTAATGAAGTATTTAAAAACTATTAAAAGGTCCATTTTTTTTTTTTTTGGTTCTAAAATAATCTAAAGTGTGTGTGGGGGGAACCAAACCAATTCTAAATTACTTCTTTTAGGGTGTGGTAAATACGCCACCAACTGTAAGAAGTAAAATATTCCAGACTTCTTTTTCAGTTGATGTTGATGAAGACTATAGCAAATGACCCACAAAATATTTTAAAATTTAAAATATGGAAACAAAAAAATATTTGAGTACATTATAAAAGAAACCTTTTGATTTTTAAAACAATGGAAAGGAAAGCAAGTCATAGTGAGTTAAAAATGATGTTTTTACAACCCTTTAGAAAAGCTCAAATATTAAAAAATAGAGTATATATTTTCTTATTTGGGTGTGAAATGGCTGGGTTGTACACCTGTCTGTATTTTTGAGAAAGATCATTTTCTCACTTTTATAATGTCATTTTGGAAGAATGGAACAAATAAGAGTCCAACTAACATGTTTTCAAAAAATTTGTTCTAATTAGTTATACACGGCAGTGGAATGCATTTTGACACATGATACATAAATGGTGTGAAATTTCTCATTCTTCTGATTGTACATGATGTAGAGTTATACTGGTGGTGTAATCTAGGGTAATAATGTCCAATTCATTCTACAGCTTTTCTGCCCTGATTCCCTTTTTTCTCCCTTCACTCCCCTCTGTCTAATCCAAAGTACCTCTGTTCTTCCTTAGGCCCACCATCCCTTATTGTGAACTATTATCTGCATATCAGAAAACAAACAAACAAACAAAAAAACAATTTAGCCTTTGGTTCTCTGGGATTGGCTTATTTCACTTAGCATGATATTGTCCAGCTCCACCCATTTACCTGCACATGCCATAATTTCATTCCTCTTTAAGGCTGCATGACATTACATTGTGTATATATACCACATTTTCTTTATCAGTTCATCTATTGAAGGCCACATAGGTTGGTTCCATAGTTTAGCTATTGTGAATTGAGCTGCTCTAAACATTGATGTGGCTGTGTCACTGTACTATTCTGATTTTAAGTCCTTTGGGTATATGCTGAAGAGTGGGATAACTGGGTCAACAGGTGGTTCCATTCCAAGTTTCCTGAGGAATCTCCATATTGCTTTCCATAGTGGTTGTACCAATTTGCAGTCCCAACAATAATGTATGAATGTACTTTTCCCCCCATATCCTTGCCAACATTTATTGTTGCTTGTATTCCTGATAGTTGCCATTCTGACTGGAGTGAGAAGAAATTTCATTGTAGTTTTAATTTGCAATTCTCTGAATGCTAGAGATGTTGAACATTTTTTTTAATATATATTTGTTGATTGATTGTATTTCTTTGTGAAGTGTCTGTTCAGTTCCTTAGCCCATTTATTGATTGGGTCCTAATAGTATGTTGAATAGACTTTTATCCTAGCTTTTCCATTCCTAATTTTCACTAGCCTCACAAAATACTAGGCAGAAGTTATGACGTACAGTAATCACTTAAATTAGATGCAGCTGGGCATGGTGTTGCATGCTTGCAATCACATTTGCTTAGGAGGCTGAGGGAAAGATTTTAAATTTGAGGCCATCTTCAGAAACTTAATAAGACCCTGTCACAAAATAAAAAAGAAAGGACTAGGGATGAAACTGACTGGTATAGCCCACTGGAGGTTCAATCCCTATTACTGCAAAAAAAGAAAAAAAAAACATAAGAAAAAGAAAGATTAGATACTTCTTTAAAGCTACCTTTCATTCTAGTTTCTAGGGAAAAATATAGCCAGGCACTGAGGTTTGTTGTTTGCTTTTTTCCTCCTCTCTGTTTCTTATGGCATACCTCATTTTTACTTCCTAAAGGAAAAGGGAACAAAGTTAATAATGTCATTTTGTCATCTCTGAAAGTAACTAGTATTTATGTGTGCCTCTAATGTAAAGCTATATATAAAGCTCAGACTGATAACTATTGGCTTTTCTCTCTGTGAATTAGATTTAAGCATATAAAGAATTGCTTAAGTGTCTGTATCAATAGGTATTGTTTTATTCTTCTTTTATTTAATTTGATTTCTTTGAAGAATCATTTTGTGCTTACACAGCCACCTGACATCTTTTATATTAAGTCAAAATGATATGATTAAATTTTTGCTTTGAAGTTTTATGTAATAGCTCATAATGTCCCTCTTTTTTTTCTTTTAATTTCCTCCCATGTCATAAAAACATATTTAGGGCAAAACAGAAAAAAAAATTAGAGTTTTTTTTGACTTGATATACTTTCAATGCTGAAGAATCTAATTTTTATTTATTTTTTATTTAATTCTAATTTGTTATATATGGCAGCAGAATGCATTACAATTCATATTTTACAAATAGAGCACACGTTTTTATATCTCTGGTAGTACACAAAGTAGAGTCACATCATTCATGTCTTCATATATATACTTAGGGTAATGATGTCCATCTCATTCCACCATCTTTCCTACTCCCAATGGAATAATATAATTTTAGGATATTTTGAGTTTCTCTCCTAAAAACAATTCCTTGTATTTTTAGATTTGAGTATTTTATTCAGTGATATATCTGGTATGCCATTATACTGTTGTGTATTTAATGTAATAACCTTCTATCACCCTTCTTTTTTCAGCAATATTTTAGTAATTATCATTGAGGTTTTTGGCACTGCACATGTAAAAATGTTTTTTGAGATCTCTCACTGGTCATAACTGAATACAGTCATTTCATAAAGACGATACAACTTTACAGATTTCTTCAGGTGCACGTGTAGAAGGAGGCTTGTCTTTGGCTTCTATGTGATGTGACATGAAATTGTCATTTGTTGCTGAAGTTCCCATTCCTGTTATATCTGAAGTAGGGGTTTTTAGTAGTGAGAATACAGTAAAGTAGGAAACCTTATTTTTTTTAAGAAGTCTTGACATATAATAAGTGTATGTTTTCATGGTGTACTTGTGATATTTTGATATCTGTATACAATGTATAATGATCAATCAGATATTTAGCATTTGTATCACTTCAAACATTCATCATGTATTTATGCTGTGAACATTTGAAATCCTTTCTTCTAGTTATGGTGAATATATAGTAAGCTCTTGCTAACTGTAGTTCTCCCACTATGTTGTAGAACACTAGTATTTTTTCCTTTTTCTATAATTTTGTACCTTATAACCAAGCTTCCTCTGTCTCCCTTCTCATACTTTCCCCAGCCTCTGGTAAATTTTATTCTATTTTCCATTTCTACCAGATTAAATTTTTTAGCTTTTACATATGAGTGAGACCATGTGGTACTTGTGCTTCTATGTCTGCCTTATTTCAATAATGCCATGTCCTCTAGGCTCATCTGTTTTGCTGGAAATGGGAGGATTCCATTCTTTTTATGGTCGACTAGTATTCCACTTTGTATATGCACCACATTTTCTTTACGTATTCCATTAATGGGCACCTTAGTTGATGCCATATCTTAGTTGAATAGTGCTGTAGTAAACTTGGAAGTGCAGCTATCTTTTTGACATACCAATTTCTTTGTATTTACACTGAGTTGTGGGATAGCTGGATCATATGGTAGTTCTATGTAGTTCTATTTTTAGGTTGAGGAATCTCCATACTGATTTTCATAACAGTTGTACTGATTTACATTCCTACCAACAGTATGTGAGAATTCTCTGCATCCTTGCCAGCTTTTGTTAATTTTGGCCTTTTTGCTATTAGTCATTCTAATTGGATTGAGACAATATTCCATTTTGGTTTTCATTTTGCATTTCTCTGATTAATGATACTGAGGAGAATTTTTTTTCATATACTTGTTGGCCATTTAAGATGCCTTCTTGTGAAAATAATCTTCTTCCATTTAGATTATTATTATTTTCTTTTGATAGTATTGGGGATTGAACCCTGGACCTGGTGGATGCTAGGCAAGCTTTCTATCACTGAGCTACACCCCCACCTCTATCATTTGCCTATTTTGTGATTGGGTTATTTGTTTACTTACCTTTTTAATTATTTTATTTTCTTATATATTCTGGGCATTAATCCCCTGTTGGAGGAATAGTTCCCCACTGTTTTCTTCCATTCTGCAGGTTGTCTCTTCACTCTGTTCATGGTTTCTATTTGTTGTGTAAACGTTTTTTTATTTTGATATAATCAAACTATTTTCTGTGATTTGGGAGGGTTTTATAAAAACATCCTCACTCACTCCAGTGTCCTGTGGTATTTTCCTTATATTTTCTTTTAGTAGTTTCAAAGCTTTGGGTCTTTCATTCATTTCAAGTTTCTGTATATGGTAAGAGACAGGGTGATAGTTTTAGTCTCTTGCATATGGAAACTCTTACCATTAATATAGTTTTCCCTTTCAACAACGATGTTTCTTTTTGAGAAATTTTCACTTGTAAGCTTAACTACTTATTGATTTTTCTTTTTTCCTCATTTACCTTCTGTGAAGTAGTTAAATGTCTTGGGGGAGCGGGGCAGGATAAGGGACATGGAAGGGAGAAAATGAGTGGTCCCAAAGTTAAGTGGATTGTTCTCACATGTTTAGGGTCTGATTGTTGGGTAGTCAAGGACTGCAGACCTTGGGTTCCTGCCTCATTGTTGCATTCAGAAGACAGACCTTATTTTTAGCTGTGCTGTTCAGTGCTGTTGCAACATGTGGCTGTAATCCACACTCTACAGTGGGATAGCCACTAACCACATGTGGCTGTTTCAGTTACGCTGAAATAAAATAAAAAGGTTTCTTTGTTAGTTGCACTAGCTGAATTTAAAGTGGTCAATTATTAGTCAGAGTGGAGAACATTTCTACCCTGCAGAAACTGACACTGGACAGGGCTGGAACATTACTGTCCCATACTAAGATAGGAGGCTATCTTCTCTTGACAGAATCAGTACAAATAAATGAAATGTTCTAAGTTTATTTATTTTTGTCTTTATTTTGGTGTCCTGATATTGTAAATCTATGCTGAGGATAGAAGGAATTCCTAGGTGGCCTTCAGAAACCCTGGCCAGGTTTGCTCTTTATAGGTCCCAGGACCCTCCTTCCTTCAGCCAAGCAGTCATGCTTCTTCTCTCTCTTACAAATTGGCGTATCCTGGTAGCACATCTCTTGTACAAATGGCTCCTTGTCTTAAATAATTGGAAACCAGTTCTAGTTGATTTATAGAGGTTGGTTTGGGAGGTTGATAAATATAAGTCACAGAATGTAGGGACTTTTTTTTGTTTTTCCTACTATTCCCTCAACTTAGTAGATATCTATAGGGATTATAGGCCCAGGATAAGTATGGTTAGGGTATTATTGTTTGTAAGATGTCTAGCCTTAATAGAGTGAGTTTGCTAAAAGAGAGAAAGAAGCCGGATGTTTAGAGATAAACAATGATACCTACTGAGAGCAGCAGTGAATGTCTTACAAGTCCTTGGGAGGAATTTTTCTTTGTAATGCTTAATTTTTTTTTCTTTCCTGCCCTGTTTTCAAAATAAAGACTTGGTTCTTGTGTTAGCCAGCTTTCCGTTACTGTAACAAGGACTGAGATATATAAATTTTTAAAAAAGCAAAGGCTACCTTTCCTATGAGCTTTGTAATGTTTTGAACAACCAATAAAAAAAAAAGAATCTCAACTAATATGAAAAAAAAAAAAAAAAGCAAAGGCTTAATTTGGCTCACAGTTTTGGAGGTTTCACTCCATGGCCAATTGATTGCATTGCTTGGGGGTCGGTGGTTGCTCAGTACATTATGGCAGGTGTTTGTGGCACAGGTGGCCTGTTCACTCCATGATCAAGACACAAAGGAGAGTTGAAAGAGGGACTGAGTCCCAATATCCCCCCTCAGTGGTATATCCAAAGAAGAAAGACTTTCTAGTTGGCTACCCTTTTAAAGAGTCCACCAGCTCCCAGTACTGCCAGAGGTGGGGGACCAAGAAATTAGCACACGAGCCTTTGAGGGACACTTATCCAAACCTCAACAGTTCTCTGACCTCTTCCTAGAGTGACCAATGTAATAAAAAATTATTTTCAAAAATTTTAAGTCATGATTATGAAATGGTGTGTTTCAGTTCATTGCAGTTATTATCCTTTTTGCCAGTCATATTTCCTTACATTTAGCTGATGGGCACTTCATCAACTTGGATGCTTTTTTTGGATATAGCCTAGTAGTTCCTGAAAGCTTCCCAATATGGCAAGATGTTCCAGTCTCATTTTCTACATTTCTTACACAAAAACCTAAAATCAGCCATTTCTTTAAGGAAGTCAGGATATTTTTAAGAGGAAAAAAAGCCCCATTTGCCTCACCCCCTGCCTTATGTTAACACAATCTACAGAAATATATATCAGCAGCAAAGAAGACTGAAATAAATATAATCAAGTGTGCAATATATATATATATATATATATATATGTATGTTTGAATATGAAAATACTTTTTATAGAAAAGGGTTACACTGTTAAAATAAAGAAAAAGAGTTGGATAGCTTAAGTGATCACCTGAAACAGATTTGTTAAGGCCTTTAGACCCGTCTACTATTTATTTGTTCCATTTCTAATTATATTACATGCCCTGTATGGCTCTCTGAACTGTGAGCTTCTCTAACCACACAGGGACATAAATACAAAAGTAAATATTCAGATGACTGGCAGTCAATAGAATTATTTTCAAAACATCTTTGTGCTATGAGAAATAATGAGTTTTCAGTTTTAACATTTTTATTTTAAACTCAGAGACACTTTAGTTTTATTTGAATGATGCAAAGGGCAAAGCATATAAAAATCAGTTGGCCTCTGCTGAAGGCTGTTGGGGCAAATGCAGAATAATTCGTGATGTAAGCTGAAGCATGGTCCTTTTAGTACCCCAGCCCCTGTTTTCCCTCTCTTTTCTTCGCGTGGTTGGCAACCCTCACCATAGGCAAATGGAAACTACTTGTAATATCATTCATCCTCCTTATTTTTGCTTGAAATATTTCCTTAGAGCTGATTTTCCATTTGTGTTCGGAAATGTGAATTCCACCTTCCCGATACGCAGCCAGCATTTCCTTTTTGGCGATGTTTGTGTAATAAGCAAGATAAGGAATGGAGATTGGCTGGAATGAACATTTAGAATGGGTTTTATCTTCCCACCTGGGATCACTTTTTTTGGTCATATCTTGGCCAAGGGCATAGCCCATTTAAGTATAAATATGTATGTTGGTGTCTGCATTCATTTTTAGAGAGCTAGATCCTATCACTGTTCCAAGTCCCAAGGTTACATTCACAGGCTCATTTGGAAGAACTGGGTCTTACACATTTCAGCCGAGTAGGAGGAAAAGCCAAGCCGCCCCTTCCTTCCCTGAGCGAGCGTTTCTTAGGTCTCCATCTCTGATTGCAGGGACTCATTATGGAGCAGTTGGCTCTGATACGCTTGCACAGACACAAATTGAGTCCGACAGGACTGATGTCTCCTGTACTTTGCTGTCATTGGAAATGCTGGCATGAAGAAGGGAGCAGCAAAAGGGGTGGGGAGCAGAGCTGATTCCTCTAGCCCTCTCCTGTGAAGTTTTGAGATTGTTCACATTTGGTGGCTGTGAACTGCTTGAGTTATTTTCCAGATGAGATTGATAACAATAGAGGATTTGAAACAGCTGGCTAGCTTTTGGATTCAAGAAGATGTGTTTCAATGTTCAACTTCCTTCTTCATGCCATCCACAGATCTGTTAAAAAGAAATAAAAATGGAGGATATCTAGTGGAATGGTAATTAGAATGATTGCCCCTTTCCTTTGAGTTTTTATCTTTCCTGTGTTCAAACCGCTCATGCATAGTAATGAAAAAGATAATATCTTTGTTAAGAAAAAATTGTTCTCATGCGCTACTTGCTAGCTCGGTGTCAGACACGCTATATAGTATCTGTGTTAAAATTCTTTTTAAAGTACAAGTTATTTTAGTGGATTAAGTTATTTCTGGATATCTCTAGTATATCCTGTCAAGAATTTTATGTGTGTCTCAAACATTCTAATACAAAAATTAAAGGTATGCCTTTTCATTTTGCAAATGAGTTCTGATAAGTTGTTCTCAAGTTCTTATCACAATGATAAAGGATGCAGTAACATATGATATACCCTATTTGCTTTTTAAATTTTTTTTTTTTATGAAGAGTCTAGTTGGTATACTCTGCTGAAATTTTTAGAAGGCTCTAGGAGAGCAATTATTTTTCACCTGAAGTGTCATACTTCAAATCATTGCTTTTATCACTGCCTCTTTCATTCCTACCAAGATCACCACTACAGTCACCTGGGACCTTGGCTGTGGCCTAATAGCATTCTCTAAATTGTTCCTGATTCGGCTGTCACTTAATTGTCTCAAAATCTAGTTCCATATTGTTTCTGTGCTACAAAACATTAAACAGCCCTTTTTCTCGTTTGTTGAGTAAACACCATTGGACTTAGATTCCCATCCTGGGCTTTCTGTGACCTATTTTTAAGCTGGAACCATTTTCTTTTGCTGCCTTATTGTTTTCCTAATCGATGCCTCATTCCAACTCAGTGGTTCTCAAAGTGTGGTCCCAAGACCAGTAGCATCAACATCACCAAGAAACTTGTTAGAAATGCAAATTCTGGGACCCTACCACAAAACTACTGAATCACTAACTCAGGGGTGGTGCCCAGCTCTTTGTTTTAACAAGTCTCCAAAGTCATCCAATGAATGCTGGCATTTGGGAAGCCCTCCCCAACCAGTGAGGCCATGCAGCTTGTCCAAAGTTCCTTTCCTATAGCCCTGCCTTTGCATAGCATCCAGGGATGCCCTTCCCTCACCTTATTAAAATCCTGCTTAGACTCCAAGGCCCAGTTTAAGACACTGCTTTTCTCATGATGCTATTACCAAATCTTATCTTTTATGGCAGTACTTGATTTTTTTTTCTGTCACTAATCACTTATTGAATCATACTAGTCATGCTGTCAGTCTTATATTCTATGCTACTATATTCATGCTAATAGTCTTATATTCCCTACTAACCCGGAATCTCAAAAAGGATGAAATCTGACTCATCCTTGGATCATGAGTTAGCTTGTGCTGAGTGCCACTTCCTTTTCCTGGTGGCATGCACACAGTAGGCTCTCTAGAAAGAGTTTGAGGCTTATCTGTTTTATAGAGAAGGTTGGGAAAATAAAGCCTTTGCCCAGGAGGCACATATAAAGCCTGTTAAATCAAAGAGGCTCTGCTAACTATTGTTTTGACTTGTTGAAGTCAAATTAGACTTGAATGTTGATGTGTCTTCAAGGGAGAAGCCAAATGTGCAAGTGTAAAAAATCCCAATGACTGCTATTTAGATGGAGAAGTGGAATTAGCCCTGTCATTTCACCTGGTGCCAAGAAAGCAGCTTCCATTATTCTGTCATTTCTAGACTTTTATCCTGCACGGAGGAACTTCACTGAAACCATTCTTGTAGCTATGGTGTGCTTTCTTTCATGGATGTGTTCACATCATGTTTCATATGAGGTGACACTTCCTCCTGAGAGAGTGCAGCCCCAAAGGTGGCATGAGCAGAGAGTGAAATTCAAGGGGGTTGGTTCCAGGATGGCCTGGAAATGGGATTGCTAGGGATCCCACATTAAATAGACCAGGTAACTGACTAGTATCAGGACATGGCAGTTACAGTTTATATTGGGTGCTTCCAGTGGATTGTGTCTTTTTAGGGGGTTGAAATGGGGCAGAGGGGAAAAGAATGAGAAATCTAAGTGTCTTTGTGTTTTCTTCCCCCCCTTTTCCTCTTCCTTTCCCTTTACAGGCTCTGAAAGGGTTCCAGCTGAAATCTCAGACCGGACAGACTTGCTGCAGCTTCAGAGGCAGTGAATCCAAGCTGCCAGCACACGCTGCTGCCAAGTTGCAGGATGGTGCACGTAGCCAGGCCACTGTTGCTGCTCCTCGCCTTCTTCCTTCGCGCGGATGCTGAGAGTAAGCCATTCTCCCCTTCTCTAGGGGGCTGTGACCATAATGACGGGTTTTGTTTGCAGTTGGCACCAGGCTCAGGGCCTCTGAATACATTTCCTTTGGAAGTAAACCCTGACACACTGTGGGATCCTCCTTGGCAACCAGCCAGCCTTTGAAAAGCATTATTGATGTGACTTCCTTACCATTTCCTCTCCCCTTTAATGCCCCCCCTTTTTTGTGTGCAACTAACTGCTCCTACTGTTTATTTTTATTATTATTATTTTTATATCCCTTACCAGCCTGGTGGTAAAGATATTATGAGCCAATGATAAAACTCAAAGGGAGTCTAGCCAGTTGGCAGTGCCAATAAGTAAACGTTGTTCAGACCCATTAGAAATTTCTTTACTTGTATGGATATTTCTATGTTTAGAAAAATGCACAATGTCACATTGAGCCCAATTAAACTTCCAAGCCCCTTGTAGCTGTCACAGCAGCTGTTCTAATGTACTGTTTCCGACAGCTGTCGTCGAGTACAATATTCAAACAAATCAAGCAGAACTGACAACTCAGTGGCTGGATGGAGGGTCTAGAAGTGTGAGGCGAATTCTGTGGAGTTTAGACTCCAAAAATTTGGATTTCTGGACTCAATTTTATGAAACTGGGATTGTGGTTAATTAGCTTGCCAATTAATGGGAAGATCATGTCTCCTTCACAATTAGGCAATCATTAGGTCTACCTTGTTTACATGTGTTTCTTTTCCACACTGTCCTGTGGCTTTGGGGGAGAGAGTTCTGGGACAAGGCATGTGTCCAGCTTGTCTTCCCTGATGAGCCGGGTTCCTTGATAGTGGTTGATCCCATAGGCGGCTTAGCCATTCCTGTTGGGAATCCCCTGGTACAGGGAAAATGTGTAACATCTGCAGTCATTAACTTTTCCCTCCACTCACTGTCCCATTGAGATTAAATTTGATTCATGTTGAGGCTTTTCCAAGACAAGGATCCTATGTCATCTAGGCCCCTTTGTATTAATTGCATTTTGACAAGAATTCCCTCAATAGCAACCAATGGCTTCATTTAAATAGGGGCCCTATTTTTCTAAAGAGATCTGTGAGGAGTGAAAGAAATTACGTTATTAATCAGATACATATGGAACATGCATGTTTTAAGTATAGCATTCTTTTGGTTAATAATGTATATAGTCTCCTAATTAGCACTTGGGAGTATGGGTTTAAGGTGAAGCCAAGGAATTTCAAGTACAATGCCAGGAAATAATTAACTGGGAAAAGACCCAAATGTTAGACGCTCTTGTTATTTTAAAGCCATTTATGTCAAAACTTATTCTAAAGTTGGAGTATAAATTTAGTTTATTAGAGAGAAATTGGGCATATAGCTTTATTTATTTATTTTGTTTTGGCTAAAGTGCAAGAGTTAGTTGTTTCACCATTGTTAAATTTTGGCAGAAGCATATTAAGACCCTGGGAACCAACTTTAATGTCAGATCGCAGCTAGAGATTTTCTTGAAGTTATTAGATATAATTATTGTATATCCATGAAGCTATCCTTCCGTGAAGTAATAATATTCTTCTACTGAGTAGCAATGCTTTTGCTTAATTCTCTGGTGGAAATTGGCTGATAGATATCAAGAGTTTAGGAATAAGTACTGTTGAAACTGCATTTTTTTTTAGTAGATAGACACAATATCTTTATTTTTATTTGTTTATTTTTATATGGTGCTGAGGATTGAACCCAAGGCCTCATGCGTGAGAGGCAAGTACTCTACCACTGAGCTACAACCCCAGCCCCAAAACTGCATTTTTAAAACCCACTTGTCTCCTCTTCCTGGTCCTCCTTTCTCTCCTTCTCTCCTTCATTACAAGTCCTGTGTGCTTTTCTTGCAAAACAAATCGTGAAAATACTTGTTGAGCAATTTTTTGTTAAATTCAGATATTTGCATAATGGAATCCAAAGGTTCTGAATTTGCAGTGTTGTGGGAAGAATCTTTTCCCCTCCTATCCTTTACTACTGTCTCTTAAAAAAAAATAAAAAGTTAGGGGGTGTGTTAAATTTTTCCAAAAGCCTCTCTGAATACAGGACAGAGCCGAGTACTTGTAAGGCATCTGTAACTTAATGTTTGATTTGAAGTAGAGAGTTGTGTTCTGTTTTCTTCTTCTCTATGTTAACAAGGACTGGACTATATTGGTCTATCAGTGGCAAGACTCCAAATTACTTCTGTGTGATACAGAAAGTTCATCCAATAATATATAGTCTTTTAAGGCTGAAAACTCCTCAACTGCTCTAGTTTAATCCAACAAGCATTTATCTATACTACAATATTTTGCAGGCTGAGTTGATAGAATCTGAACAGGGTTTATCTTTGCATTCCAGAGGTATGGAATCTGGTAGGCCAAGGAGATATAAAACTACTCGAATCATTCTGATTCAAAGGAAGTTTTGGTAAGGGCCATAAAGGGAAACATTAAAATACAGAAATAACCTATGGTTTATTGTAAAAATAAGTACTTCACAATATTTCTGATTAATTCAAAATACTAGGTCAAAATTTTCCATGCTATATATTTATGTGGCATTAGCTTTCAACCGCAATATGTTATGTCACTTGAAGAAGAATCCATGCCCTCTCACCTTCCTATTGCAGCTAGAAAGAGTGGATGGGCTTTCACTTTGCCAGATCAATTTGATTAGTTTTGCCCATGTCTTCTTAACCTTGATTATATTTTCTCTTCAGCAGGTTCATTTGGCATTGTTGGATAGCATATGTATTCTCAAGATACTTGGCAAAGAGGAAATTTAGCCATAATTTTTTAGATGCATTTTAAAAGAAGATGGAACATCCATCAATAGTCTGCTGGAGGTACAAGAAAGCACACGATAGTGTCAGAGATATGACTGTAGTCATATTTAAAGAATGTTTAAATAACAGTTGGATTCAGATTATAACCCATTAAATTGTATCATTGCCTCTTCTTAAAACATTGAAACAAGTTTAAAAAAATAAAAGATTTAAGTAGCGCTGAAGAGAGCAATTGATTTCTTCACCATCACACAAAGATGGTATTTTTCAGACTTTCATGGGTTTATTTCCTTGTATCCAGTCCTATTTGTTTTTCCTTTTGACACCACTATGTGTTGTACTGATCCAAGGGATCATGAGTTAATACTTCAAAATTTTACAGTAACTTGTTGGAGCCATTGGAGAATTCTAAAGTTTTTCCTCCTTTGAAAAAAGACGACTATTTGTGGGTGAGGAATGGAAAGAAGACACTGTAGTTTGCCATGTTAATTTAATGTATACAACTCATTTTGAAATAATAATTAAATCCAAAGAAGCTAGGAGTCAAGATTGCAATCTGCCAATCTGCTGTGTAGAAGGCCATAGCAACGTGCTAGGTGTGATGTTCCATTAAGTAGAAGAGCTTTTTTTTGGGGGGGGGGGCTCAAACCTAGGTTGAAAATTTGTGATAATATCCCTTTAGCAGAAAATTATAGTCTTTGCCATTGCTGATTTAAAATGCCCCACAGGTCCCCACTATTATTTTAAAAGGTTAGGTGTGTGTATGTGTGTGTGTGTGTGTGTGTGTGTGTGTGTGTGTGTATTATTTCTTTTCACTCCTATGTCTTGAGTGCTCCGGATGATTTTGCTTGTAACTTCCTGACTGAACATTTGCAGTATAGAGCTGTGGTGTGAGGGAAGAATCCAGCATGATTTCTGTTGAAAGCTCATGATGGACCAGCAGTTTTCTGCTTTAGATGGTGGTCTGAGGTCAGCTCTTGGTAATGTACATGCAAACTAAAGGTGAATTTAGACTGTATCAGTGAAATTCTGAGGTGAATCATTTTTGTTTGACCCAAATTTTCATAACAGTTTCTGGTGGTTTTATTTCATACATACCTTAGTTTGCTATTCATCATTCTTTTATTTTTAACATAAGATGCAGACTGAGAAGCTGCCATTCGTGTCTTTGTTAGAGTTTCAAATCACTTATATCCTCCTGTTGCATCCTAGAGTTTACACTTTGACCATGATGATTGGACCTCAGTCTTTACCAGCTATCTGTTAGAATAGTAAGATTTTATAGTTTAAGTCTTCAAGTGATTTAGTGTATCTACTTCTGTTGTTTTTAGTGATTTTTCTATCTCAGATGGTAAATATACCCTCATTTTCCTTGTTTACTGTTGAAGAACCTTATCGTACTCAGTAATTTTTACAATATTTGTCTTATATGAATGGAGTAAGCCTCTTTCTCTCTGTTACTATAGCACTATATCCTATGGAATTTCATTATTTTTTGGATATAAGAGAATAGCCCAGTACCTATTCTGTAGGGTAACCATTTCTATCCTGTATTTCCTGAAGGGGTAGTGTGTGAGCTCTGAAACCAAAATCTGATTTTTGGATTCTGCCCGTCATTTTGGCATATTGTGTTTTTTGTCTCAGTTTACCTATTTTTAGAATGTGTGTGATGGAGATAATGAAATAATAAAGATGGGATAGCATAATACCTGC
Organism: Ictidomys tridecemlineatus; assembly: GCF_052094955.1. Classification (NCBI taxonomy): domain Eukaryota; kingdom Metazoa; phylum Chordata; class Mammalia; order Rodentia; family Sciuridae; genus Ictidomys; species Ictidomys tridecemlineatus. The sequence continues at coordinate 151,568,532 of NC_135480.1, read as the reverse complement.
TCTTATTTTTGTAGAAAATTACCGAGTTAAAGCAAAATACTTAGGCCAGTAGATGGCACGTAGTAGATATTTAATAAACTTTAGGTATTGATATACCATTAACCAAAATTATCCAGGAAGCATTTTTATTGAGCATTTGAATTAGGGACTGTAAAATTCTATTATTTCACCTAGAGGTGATAAAAAATTGGGTGTTTGATTAGCAAGGCTTTCTTGGGCTAGTGAAAGTTGCCAGCTTGTTTGTCTATAAAGTATCTCCCATTCATAAGTGATTCTTATAAACCTTTGCCCTCAAGAATTAAATTGAAGAAGAAGGAGAATATGAAACACAGCTGCTTTATTCAATCTTTACGAAAAAGCTCATCTCTTAGAATGACCAAGTTGAAATTAATTTGGGTTGAATAGACTGGATGATGGAAAGTCTCCATCCATCCACTGTTCTGTTGCTTCTTGCAATGCATTTTCTCAAGCTGCCTAGAGGAAAGAGTATAGAAAGGTACTTAAGCAAATGCAGTTATATGACCAGATGGAGATGAACATTGTGAGGAAGGGAGTGAGGGTGAGTGTTCATTGATATGGCCAGGAGTTATTTTGTTTTTTTTTAAAAGAAAACATCTTTTTAAAAGGATGTAATTGATGGGCAAAGAAAATTAATGTCTTTTGCAGTTTCCAGAAGTTAGTGAGGTTTCTTCCAAAATGAAATTAAGAATGGAAAGAATGCCCTTCCCATGTCATTGAAACGCATACCTTCCAGCAGGCAGGGTCAGTTCGCACCAGGAACATTCATAACTCATTAAAAATCCTTTGTTTTCTGTTTTAGTTTATTCTCTCTTCCACTCCCCAAACATTGAACCATCCTTTAAAAGGTAATTTACTTAGGATGATGAAAATGTTCCCAAGTTAGATTGGGGTGATATTAACTTATTGAGTGTAAAACTATGAAATACTATTGAGTTGTACACTTTAAATGGACAAAATTACAGTATGTGAATTGTATCTCGGTTAAGTGTAAGAAATGGTAGATTGCTGTTTACTCCAGTTATTTAGCTAGAGTCCTTTTGGTATATGCAACCTGAAGGTAATGTTTGTTGGTTTCTTTGGGTCAGTGAGAATAAAATGTGCTCATCTAGTAGAGCAAGAAGAAAGCCCATTCATTTACCATGTTTATCATTATTAACCTTTTTTTTTTTCTGAATTGACAGAGGTGTGGTGAAATAAAAATGTTGCTTCTCCTTTTTCTCTCCTCCCCTCATTTTAAAATAGCTAAATTAGCAACCTCCAGCTGTCTGAAGCAAGGAAAATATTCCAGCTATTTTACTGATCCTTTAGCTCCATTGTGGAGTTTCTGTGACTTTCCGAATTAATTGCTCCCAGCAGAGCTGTAGCTACCTAGTAAGGTTAGGAATATGTCACAAAATCAACACATGTGTATACTTCAAAGCATTTTATTGAGTGTAGTGGGACTCACTTAAAAAAAATCCAAAGTAAGACATATTTGTTATCTCTGATCTCTATTTGTGATGAGGGCCCTAAGCTTGAGGGATGGAACAATATCTAAAATATTTGTGGGCTAGTTTTTATTTTTATAGCCTACTGGTATTTGATTCTAGTATTCTATCATTTCCTAATTTCTTTGCCTTCTCATTTTTAGTTTGTTTAACTTTTCTCACTTAGCTGCTGTTTAACTGATGTATTTTACATAATCTTAATTTGTCTGGGAGCTGCCTATCCTCCTGCTCACATGAATGTGTTTCAGTTAATTCCAAAAATTCAAAGTCAGTGACCATCTTGGAACAAAGAGTCTCAGAGAAAACTACGGAGGATTGGGTAGAAAAGCTACTTTAGAACCAATTCTGACCAATAACTTTGAATTTTTTCTTTTTATCACTTTACATTATTTTTATTTGCTCTTTCACCAAACTACTGTGTATGTGTGTACACATGTGTGTGCACTTACTATGTAGAAAACTTTGAGCAAAGTGGTAGAGATATAAAATTTTGGAAGTGTGTTCCTTCTGCACTGTAATCTGTCTTAATAATCCATAGGTCATGTTTTAGGATGCTGTCAAGCAATCTTCTCAGACATTATTTTTTTCTTTTTCTACTTTTTGGACCTGGAATGAAACCCAGGGCCTGAATCATTGCAGCCAAATGCTCAACTCCTGAGCCACATCTCTAGCTCTATTCTCTATTCTGTCTTTGGGTAGGAAGTAGTATGTGGGAATATGGATTGTGAAGCAGTGTTTATGGTCGGATCTCACCTTCTCTGGATAATGGCTCTCTGACTATGGGTAGACCCAATTTCCATGGGTCTTTCATCTGTTCAGTAAAAATAAAAATAATACATTCTCCATGTGGTTACCATACAGATTAAATAAAAAATTTCTTATGTAGCATTTTGAATAAGAGGACTAAGTATTCACTAAATGTTGTTGTTATATATTTTTTTTTCTCATCAGCTTGCATCATTTCCAAATTTGAAGCATCTATGTTTAGATCTCTATTGGCATTTATTATTTGATTAACTTCATAATTTGAATAGAATGTTTCAAAATTGTAGATATGTTTCATTACATACATTTATGATTCCAAAGGACATGTACTGATTGGATCATTCATATGTTTCATAGCCCCTTTAATAAATGTTTATTAGACACATTTTCTGTGCCAAGCATTAAGTTAGCTACAGGGGAAACATTGCTGAGAAAAAGAGATATGATCCCGAGCCCTAGAAAGCTTATAAATTCCAGTGGGATACACATATTTAACAGTAATTCTAAAATGTTGTATTTTCTAGCTATGACAAGTGTTACAAGGGATGAAAAAATAGGCAGCGAAGTGCCTCATCTGTTCTAAGGAGTAAAAAAGCTTTCCTGAGGGAGTGATTCATTTATTTTTGGAAATAAGTTTAGACTTAAAGGAAGTTACAAAAATTGCACAGGAATTTCCCATGTAGTCTTCACCCATATATTACATAATCACAGTACATGATCTAAACCAGGAAGTCAACGTCAGCATGATACCAATATTAACACCGACATTATTTAGGACATTATTTAGATTTTCGTCACTTTTTAAGCGCATTTCTATTCTTTTAAGGTGTATACCTCATTTAAGTTGGTCATATGCGTAGCTCTGAGGGTATGATTTTTGAGCTATTATCTGATGACGAAGAAGTTAACTAATCACCTGATTGGCATAAGCTATTGACACCAAAGGAAGAATATGCTCATATACCCTAGAAGACTGATCAAGTATATTCTGTGGACCAGAAGAAGAAAAAAAAAAAAAGAAAAAAAGAAAAGGTGGCTGAATCTCAAACCCTGAGGAGAAATAATTCAAATAAGACTAATCTGGTAGGTAGGTAGATGAAGTCTTATTAATGCCAGGCCTCAGACATCTTGTTCATGATTTTGTTTTCTATTTTTATTGTTTTATTTTAATCTATAATAGAAAGAGATTTGCATTTTTTAAAGATGATCTATGGGGCTTCAGGGTGGAGAAATACTTTGATGTGACTTTTCCAAGTGGCCTTGAGATCTGTTAAAGACTGGTTGGCTGCTATGGGCAAGATGTGGTACAAGGGCAGAGGGTGGTGGAGGTTAGGGAAGATAAACTGCTTTGACGCTTTAAAAGCAATTTTAATTGACTTTTATGAATATTGCATTTCCCTGAAATATGAAGCACCAACATATTGTTATAATTTGGAGTAAAACAGAAAAACCAAGCTAAGAGAACTGAATCTATACATGATACAAGTGATCTGCATTTAATCTGATAATTAATCTTTTTCTTGGGGCAGGGGGTTCTGAGGATTGAACCCTAGGATATTTTATCACTGAGTTATATCCTCAACTCTTTTTATTTTTTTTTTATTTTGAGACAAAGTCTTACTGAATCGCACAGGCTGACCTTGCACTTGCAACCCACCTGTCTGCCACCCTCATTACTGGGATTATAAGTGTGTATCACTGTGCTGGGCAAAATCTTTTGTTTTGAATATCTGTCATTTCCCCCCAGTATATCTCTTTATTCTCTTTTGTAATCTCATATTTTGATTGCTGAGTTCAGTTAGTTTTATTTAATCTTATCTTTATGTCAATGTCTGTTAAAATTGTGGAATCCAGTATCAATTTAAAATTGTGAATGAAGTTCAGTACCTTACTACAAAAGATATTTCAGTTTAGTTTATTCTCTAACAGAAGTTTTAAATTCACACTATAACTTGAGGTGGGTTTTGCAAAACTACAACATAGTCTGAGACAATCATTTATTATAACTACAGGTTTTAGATTGGACTTTAAAAATATACTAAGTGCTTATATCTTCAAGTTAATAAAACAGCACACAATACATTAATTTCAGAAGTCCAGAAAAGTACAACGGACCTCTTAAACAAACACATTTCAGTAGATTTTCTTTTCTTTCTTAGTTTTTTATTCTTGTTAAATAGATATTGAAGATGCATATGAATGAGTGAAAAATAAAGTTATTTTTTTATCGCTAAAATGTTCAAAACTTTAAGGTATAGTGATTTCAGATTGATACAAAGAAAAACTCCTCTCTTGTATGTATTTAACTTTTTTTTTTTTTTTTTTTTTTTGGTGCTGGGGATTGAACTCAAGGCAAGCACTCTACCAACTGATCTATATCCCCAGCCTCAATATCATTTTAATTTTAAAAAAATCTTTTTTTAGTTGCAGTTGGACACAATACCTTTATTTTATTTATTTTATGTATATGTGGTGCTGAGTATCGAACCCACACTGCACACATGCTAGGCTGAGCCACAACCACAGCCCCAATATCATTTTAATTTTAGTGAAAACGTTTAAAAGTGCAAATATTTTATTCAGAAGGTGCCAACAATCAGATCTAGGTTCCATTAAAGCAGAATTAGTTGGAGTTCGGTGGAAGGTAGAGGGGAGCAGCAGGACATGGTTATGGGCAGAAAAGATGTGAACAGTTAGGAGAGAAATGCAGGAGGATCATAAAACAGGGACATGACAGGAGAGTAAGGAGGGCAGCTGGGACAGGGATAGGACTCTCTGCTTTTATGTGCAGGAAGGTGTTGCTGAGTGAGATTGACATTAGCTGACTGATGGCCAGCAGTGAGAAAATGAATTGCAGAGGTCCCAGGGCAGCAAAGATCCTCCTGTATAATAAAGCACAACTTAAGGCCCAGAATCCTGAAGCACAACAGGTGAGGAGAGCCAGGTGGCAGAGGCAGGGAGGGGCCTTATCAAATGACCCTGGAGGAGTTTGGATTGTTGGGCCAGGTTTTAGGTAGGTATATAGGGAGACAGATATATTCTTGGAATATTTATTTGTGAAACTGGAGTTGGGTACTACTTTTCTTCATTGGAACAAAAATTATTTCCACAATTGTTCATTGAAAGTTTGGTACAATCTTCTGATCATGTTATATAAACTCATTGTCTAAACAGCTTAGCTGAAATTTCCTTTGTACCAGCCAATATGGACTTGGAACACTAAAGCATTCTTTAACAAAAGGAGAAAAAAAATATCTGCTTTTAGTTCTTTATCTCTGGCTAGTTTTGTTTTCCTTTTAAAGCAGATGATAGTTTTACATTGGAAACATGTAATTAAGTCTATACTTCCCTTCATCAATATCCATTGCTGGAGAGGACTAAGGAGGGTACATTTGTAAAGCAAGGCTGTAATTGGAGGGTGATGGCCAACATAGAATTGCAGGGAAGAAAGGGAGTTTAATAGGTCTTTTCTCTATATGCTTCCACTTAGTCAAAATTATAGCAATAGAATTCCTAAGTGATTTCTATGTTGTAATCCCTAGATAGATGAAAGCTTTTTAATAAATTTTTTTTCTGTCTTCCATTTGGGGAAAAAAAAACACCTTTATTGCTTACATGATTCAACATATTTGGATTTAGTGTTAAGCCCGATGGGAATGTAGAGAAATACATAAAATGATTATTAAACTATAACTTAGATGATTCTCCAAAACAGCACATAGTATTAGCAACCACACTTGGCTTAAATTCTGCCTTCTCTGCTTACCTAGAGCAAGTTTCTGGATTCTTCTGGCCCTTTGAGGATGCTCTTTGCTCCTGAAGATTCCTTCGAGGTTTAAAAGCAATCCTGAGGGCTGGGTGCTCAGAGGGCTGATTCACAGGTATTTAGTAAAGGTTCATTTCCATCCATGCAGTATACATATGGTAATACCTGACATATGCACAAATCAGCTTTCTAGCATTTTCACCTATTGAGATGATTTTTAGATGAAGGAATTAAGCAGTAGATACCTAGGAGGAGCAGTGAATAAAGCAAAATACAACCGTATGGTAGATTAGTATTATTATTATAATTTCTGTGCTGTACTCCTGGTAACAGATCTTCATGCTATGCTTGCACCTGCAGGGTAACTTCAGGTGTCCCAAGCTTGCCACTGTTGACATTTTGGGGTAGATGAATTCTTTGTTGTGGGAGGCAGTCCTGTTTCCTCATGTGTAGCAGCACTTTTAGCTTCTACCCCCCCACCCCCCACCCCCACCTCCACCCCCCACCCCCTTTATGACACTCAGCTTATCTTCAGACATTGCTAAATATCCTCGGGGACACAAAAATTGGACTCACAACTGGTTGAGAGTTGCTAATGTTGTTTGCAGAAATTTTGGAACAGAATTTGAAACAGAAAACTGCCTTTCTAAATTCTATGTGGTTGGGAAGGAAAGAAGTTTTGTTGAAAACAGGAGAAATATTTCATAAGTTCTTGAAAGCAGTACTTATTTATTTATTTGTGATCTGCAGAAGCAGAGGCAGATTGCCTTATCTCTCCTGTCTCACTTTTGTCCTCTGGAGTATTGGATAGCAATTGTAGGGTTGCTGTGGAAATTAAGTGAGTTCACCAATACAAAGTGCTTAATAAGACTGCGTTTCAAATACAGTGTGCACTAGAGACATGCTGGGCATTTGTATAACTGTGTGTTTTATAGTATGTTAATTTAATTTTTTCATATATTATTTGATTTTAACAATAAAATCAATTTTATCCCACATTAATGATCATGCTAATACCTTTTCCTTGAATAATCACTTAAAGACTTTATATCTTTAATCTCATTTTTTCCTGAATACTCTAAGAGTATCATTTTTACTTCTCAGACATAAGAAACCAAGGGTTGGAGCAGATAACCTGCTTAGAACAGAAAGATGAGTAGAAAATGGAAAACACATAGGACTCAGCTAGAGTAGGCCCATGAGCAAAATGCACAGTGGTCAGAGGCACTGACAGAGGGCCCCAGTGATGCTCCCTGGGTATGTGGCCCCAGAATCATCAGGACCCTCATGATTGTCATAATGGGGACTCATGGAGGAAAAGTTACAGCATGTGTGCAATTCATATACTATGTGAGAATGAGAGAAGCCTTGAATAACTATTGTATAATTTCACTTAAAAGAAAAAAAAACACTTAATTTTGGAAAATTTTGAATTCTGTGCAATTAGAATTTTATGATAAAATGATTTTGTATTTCATTAGGCTTCCTTATTGCTGTTTTCCGTTCCTTTGATTATAATAATCGTGATGTCACCATCTTTATCATCATGGTATAATGGATTGGAAATCCTAGCTGAAATATTTCATAGTCCCCCTCATCAGGGTGAAATCAGATTGCCCTCCCCTGAAAGTGTGAGAGCTTTGACTTACTTGGATCAATAATAGAATGGTGCAGAAGTGACACCACACCTGTTCTGGCCCTTATAATTACCTGAAACACCTGGTGAGTATTTTTTTGCCACCAAGTGAAGTCCCTACCAGGAGCACACTCTCAGATCTGGAGTTCTTTTACTCTTCCTTCTCTGGAACTGTAAGACAGGGATGTTCTGCATGACACACATTTAAATGCAGTCCCTTTTTGAGTAAATGCACACATTAATATGCTCAGTTTGGGCTCTGCTTAGGACTGACCAACCATCTGAAGGCCTTTTGACCAGAGGTCCGTAATGATTTTCTGAAAAGACCCATTTGATAGGTATTTTTTAGGTCTCTGCAGCAACTTTGTTGTTATATCAAGAAAGCAGCCATCTAATCCATAAATGATGTGTGTGACTGTCCTATTTTATAACATGTGCAGTCGGTCAGGTATAGTCTGAGGGTCACATTTGATGACCTTACTCAGTACAGCTTCCTACCAGGCAGGAGGAGGTAGAGGTTATCAGCAGAGGGCCTTATTTATCCTGGTAAGATTAGTTAAGGGAAAGACAGGAGCTTGATAAGCCTATTTTAGCACTTTGCTTTGTTAGTACTATTTATTGGGAGCAGATTAATTAGAAGAAAGAAGTTCAAGGAGCACATCTCTTGATAAACAAAGATTTTTAATAGTGCTTAACCTTTAGAATTTATGCACAAAAAGCTTTGAATGTTACATACTGCGCTTCGTCTTTGGGGGGTGCTTCAGGTATTCGGCTGCTGGTGCCACTTCAAATTGCAAACTCCTGAAAAATGAATAATTTACGAGCTGTGGGATAGTTTTTGTTGCACCATGCTCATGACATTTGGAGCTACGAACATCTTAAATAGAGAAAAAAAATGCTGTAAAGTGTTACATTTGCAGGGAATGCTGTAAAGAAATAGTTTGTAATCATGGGTATCGAAGCCTGATATTGGTTTCATAAAGGCAAGTGAGAGAAGAAACATCATGGTGAATTTGATCGCATCATGGGTCCTTCTGGTATAGATGTACTCTGTACCATGTCAGTGCTTATAAATCTAAAGCAAAAGAAAACCCTAATGAGAAAGCACCATTGATCCCCTAGCAAATGCTCAGAAGTAACGCTTATGCTCCATCATGTCAGCAAATTGAAAAGCACTTGTGGGGTGTGTGGTGGGGCGGAGGTGGTTTGCTGTTTCTTGCAATTGGAATCCCTGACTCACACGGGAAAATTTAAAGAACCAACTATTGTCAGTTTGTCCTGGCAGCTGGTATAAGGAGGCACAAGTTTCTGCAAATGTAGAACGGGCATAACTATATTCTCATAAGAATTGAGGTTGTTTAGAATTGTGTGAAGAAGGAGGACTAATTAGATTAAACAAAAATCTTGGCTGAGAATGAAGGAAAATGACTAATGGTTAAGTCTATTCAACTATGGAGTAAAATCTCAAGGGAAAGAGTGAGAGCCCCACAGCGTGAATCATTTGCAGTAGGCAGCAGAAACCACCGTAGAGAACTTCTGTTTCTGAAATAATCAAAACTACATCAGCAAAGGGATATAAAAAGATCATTTAGCAATTGCAAAACACATAATTCTTTTTTTTTCCATTTTAATTGTTCTGATTTGGAGTGAGAGATGGAAACAGGAGGGGTATTATGACAAATATAATAAAACAATTACTTGTCTTCTGGGATCTATTTTCTCTAGAGAATTTGCAGCTTAACAAATGAATCTGACACCACCATTGGGCAGGGAATAAATTGGCTCACTTCTCTTTGGCATGTTTACTCAGGCCACTAGACTCCTCTTTGTAGGCTAAAAGAAGCTTTCACAGTTATTCAGAATCACTAACAATTTTTTTAGCCCAAATTGCTTTCTGGTTTTCTAGCTTCTCCAGTCTTCCCTTCTGACCTTTACAGCTTTGGCTTCTCAGATCTTCCCTACTCTTCCAAGGCTATCCTTTCCTGCCATCTTTGTTCACTCCTGCTCAGTGCTCACTAGGTCTTAGGCATGTGGAGTTTAAGGAAAATGGAGTTAAATCATGGCTTAGAATCTTAGTGGAGGCAATGAAGAGAAAATTCTATACGGAGAATTAGGTGCCTTGGTAGACCTATGGGTGTTGCCAGCAGCAGGTCCTTGTTGGAATTTAGAGACAGTGCTAATGTTATGGTGGAGACAGATTGTGGAGGGCATTTCTTCAAAGCTAAGGAGTTTGGAGCATGCTGGGTAGATCCATCAGTCATTCAACCTGATGATACATTGAAGTCAGTTGTGGATAATCAGATGGGAGAGCTTTACAATCATTAGTTGTATAAATACCTAGGCACCACCCTCGCCTAGGTATTTATACAACTAAAGATTGTAAAGAGAAGGACCAAGCTTAGATAATTTTGAAAGTGCATCCTTCTTCCTTCTTTCCATTCTCAAGTGCAGCCCAGCATTCCCAACTACTGGGGAAAGTCAGTGAAAACTTTCACACTGGGAAGTGATGTGGTCCAATGTGCACTTCCAGTGTGTCATTGACAGCTGTGTGGGAGATGCGTTTGAGGGTAGGAGACTAGTTTAGAGTCTGCTGTAAAATCAAATAGTCACAGAAGTCTGAGCTGGTGTTATGGGTATGGAATAGAGAAGGGTGATATACAAACCTTGTCCTGCAGGTGAATCTGCCAAATTTTAGGGTGGGTGGAAAATACCGCATGTGTCCTAGAAGGAGCAGCCAGAGAGGGTGAGAAGTAGCTAGGGAAGAACAAACTTCCTTTGAAATTTCTCATCCCCTCCTGCCCCTCCTCCCAACTCACCTGATACCTGTTAATGTCTTTCATTTCTCTCTTAGAAGTTATTGCAGTTGTCTGAAATTCTCGTTTTCCATATTCAGGGCAAATATATTTATTCCTCTTGTAAAATCCTGCTTTCTCCTTTCCTGTCCCAATACTGAGCCTTGAATGCAACCAGGGGTAGCAAATTCAGATTCCATGTTGACCAGACAAGTAAAATTCATTCATGGCCCAGCATTACCAACTTCTGGGGAAAGTCACACACAGATGCATCCCAAGTTCAGTCCTTTGGAAAGTTTGTGCTGGATATCATAAGGGAAGCAACTATCCATCCTCTTCTTGCCATTGGGGATGCATTATCCTGATTTTCTGATTTTGTTAGAGAAGCTTGAAATCTAAATTAGTATGTACACCGTCTCCAATTTTTCGATACTGTTTTGAATTAAAACCCTTAAGTAATAATACTGAGGTCAAAGGAAATACAACTTTGGGATGAATCTCCTCTGGAACTACACATTTTCAGTCTCTATGTAGGTGGGGTCTTTGTAGAAATTTGTGGAATTGAAATGAATAAAATTTCCCAATTCCAGCAGTTGCCAGCTCTTTCAGTGGTTAACAATAGCAGAAAATGTAACAAAGCAGCAGAGGCAAACATTTGGGATGCATCTATGTGTGGAAAGAGAATGGATTCCATTACCCGGTTTTTCACACTAAGATATAAAGTAGGACAGATTCAGTGCACTTTAACTGCAAAGAAAGATACTTCTGGTGAGTGTGAATTTGGGCTCATGAATGATTCATTCAAATCCTTTAGATCCCCTTATAGGTTCTAACAAAGTTTAAAGACCTCAGGTGGCCACGTGGCCCATGGCTGGGGCGGAGGCTCACTCTTTCCTCCTGGTTAGATCTGTCCCCTGGAGTCAAGTTGGTTTGGTTGCTGGAGCTGGTTTTCTCTGGCATGGGGGCACTGCTGGGGCTACACAGTAGGAAGGCTCTGAACATTTAAGGCTAAAGAGCAGTTAACAGTTGTTCAGCCATTGAATTAGCATTTCAAAGCCTGGTGCTCAGAAGGGCAATGCCCAAGTGATGAGCTGCTGGGTGAAAGCACAGAAACATACTCATGCATTAATGTCTGGGTAATAAGATGTATCTGTGAAAATGACTTTTCAACTGCCCTAAGACTAAAGATTTGGTGCTAAAACTTTTTATCTTTCACACACACACACACACACACACACACACACACACACACACACAGGGGATTGAATCCAGAGATGCTCTACCACTAAGCCACATTTTATCTTGAGAAAGGGCCTCACCCAAGTTCTGAGGGTTTCGCTAAGTTGCAGAGGCTGACCTCGAATTTGCAACCCTCCTGCCTCAGCCTCCTGAACCTCTGGGATTAAAGGCATTTACTACCATGCCTGGCAAAACTTGTTTTTCATTTTGATGCAATTCTCTCTAGAATGTACCTTGCACTTCTGAATACGAACAGGCTAAATGAAACATGATGGCTGTTTGAACACTGGGATGATTCTCATTAGGAAAATCAGTTTATATTTGTGTTAGGTTGAGATGTCCTGAAGAATTATCGTGGTATTTACTGGGCTAGACTGCTGCATTATTTTCATGTTTTATGATTTCTAGTCAGAAGAAGTGATGTGGTGGAAAAAGCATTAGCTTTCAAACAAACAAACAAACAAAAAAAAACCACCTGAGTTCAAAATCTGCCTTTTGCTATTTACTGTAAGGGAGGTCTTGGGCCTGCTTATTAACCTCTTAGCACAATATTTCATGCAGCTGATACATATTCTTTGTAGTTTATTGTTAATGCTGGGAATATGGATAAGAGGCAGCCAGGTGAGGCCTGTGGGCTTTCATAGTTTCCAGCTAACCTTAGATTGCTCATCTGTAAAACAGGGGTAAGAGACTTATCTTATAGTTGTTTTGTGAGAATGAGCTGTAATAATTGTTCAAGGTACCCGGCAGAGATTAAGGGCTCTTAATTGGTAGACATAGGTGCAGGATTTGCTTCTGGCCCTTCTAAATTGTACCCTTAAAATTGCACAAAGCTATTTTTGTCCAGAGATCTTTTTTACACTCATATTATTATTCACAGATGTTTTTAAGTTTCTGAAAGTCTAGGTTCCTTTCCTTTCTCCTTTCCAAACCATACAATACATAGTTCATAAGTAGTTTATGCGTTTCCAAGATATTCTTTCCAATTTCGCTCTTTAAGGAAGACTTTACATTCCTATGCTGCACAGCTGCCCTCCAAACAAACAAAACCAAAAAATGGCAAAGAGTGATTAGAATAATACCAGCAAAGAGTTTTTAATGAAACATTTCAGATTTTAATGTTATTCTTAATTAAATACAGTTGCACAAACAATTACATACCTGTAATCCCAGAGGTTCAGGAGGCTGAGACCAGAGGATGGCAAGTTCGAGGCCAACCTCCGCAGTTTAGCAAGGTCCTAAGCAATTTAGCCAGACCCTGTCTCAAAATAAAAAATAAAAATGGCTGTGGATGTAGTTCAAATGATCGAGTACCAACTGGATGCTATCCCCAGTACTGGAAAACAAAAAACCCAACCCAAACCAGTGACACAATTGATAAAAATCAAAATAAAGCATGTTATTATAGAAGTGACAAGTATAGATCTTTTTTTTTTTTGATAATGATTTTTAAAATTTAGACTAAGAAAATATTGTTAACTGTAGGGGATCTTTAGCATGACTGTATTCAGCCCAAACACTATTTACTCTAATTGCTTAGGACAGCTCCTTTCCCAGCATCTGCAGTATACTTTTGCGCTACATTTGTGAGGCACTTGGATTTCATTTGTCACAGTCTGCATCATCTTTCCCTGCCCCCACTTCTTGGTTGATTTTTTAAAAAAAAATTTATGTACAATAAATCCATTTTTCTTGGTGGTGTACAGTTCTGTAGGATTTGACAGATGCATGGAGTCATGTGTCCACCATTACAATTACGTATAGCAGTTCCTTCACCCCAGCAACTCACTGATGCTGCTTCAGTCTCTGGTCTTTTGTGTCCAGCTTCTTTCACTTAAAATGCATTTAAGATTCATCCATGTGGTTGCATGCTTCAGTAGAGTTGTTGGAATAGCACTGCATTGTATAGATATCACTTTTTGTTAATTCATTTTGGTTGTTTCAAATATTTGTCAATTATGAATGAAGTTACAAGAAGCATTCACGGACTGGAAAAAAATAGATTTTATCAGTCTCTGGTGCAGTGGTCCTAGAGATTTTTCAAACTACAAAAGCAGATGCCAGGAGCCCCCACTTTGAACCAGTTGAATCAGAATGTCTGTGGATAGGCCTGGCTAATGGTTTCATAAGAACTCCCTAGGTGCTTCTCTTGCACATTCAGGTTGTGGGTTATTGCTTGGGGACTTGTGATCTTTGTATTTTTGGTAAATAAGCCCTCTAAATTTTTTTTTAAAAAATTATTTTTACTTGGCAAGGTTTAGTAATTATACTTAGGTAATAAAGATTATGCTTCAAATTAGTTGTTTCTCTTAAGGATTTAATTTCATTTCAAGGAGAGAGTTACTGTGTGCTAATTAAACCAAGGCCCCCCCTTTTTTAAAAGGTATATTTATTGAGTTTTAAATAGTTGCAATAGAAATATATTCATAATTTGCCAATTACATCTCTCAAGAATATTTTAATAATTATATATTTGAGTAAAAGGAGTACTTGTTATATAGTATAATTATATGTTTGAATAAACTATCACTAGAACCAAATGAGCTTCTCTAATTACCAAGACAATTACTTCATATTGCTGATGAAATCTGTTATTATTTTATATGTATTGGGAGTAAGTTGTTACCGTGCTTTATAATGATATTTGACTACTTAATCAATTACATTGAGTTAAAGAGTGAAATGACATTAATGCTATTATGAGTTGGCATTTTACATATTTGATAGCAAAATAAAGGAGGATATTTCACATTAGGCCTTAATTACATAAGAGCATATAGACTTTTTAAAAAAAATTTTCCTGAACCAACTAGAAAAGTTATTTGAGAGCTGTACACTTTGATGATCAAAATGCTTACCAAGATGAATTTTTATTTTTTCCTTAACTCTAAGCCTGCTTTTACTCAGTTGATGGAAGCCCTTAGTTGCTAATGAACATGAGTTATTTGCATATTTGCCTCAGGACATTTGGGAGAGCCTAGACTTTCCCAGTTTTGCTTTCCTCCACAGGGCTGTAATTCATAACCCATCACCCATTGCTCAGTAGTACCAGGAAAAAAACCTATTGGTAATAGAAAAAGCTAACCGTTGTATTTCAAGAAAATGATAAATTATTAACTATTTGTCACCAAGTTGTACAATAGATTCTTCCTGCCTAACTGAAATTTGGTGTCCTTAGACCAACTTCTCCCCAATCCGGCCTCCCTCTATCCACCCCAGTTCTTGGTAACGACCATCCTATTATCTACATTTAGGAGATTAACTATTAGATGCTACATATGAGTGAGATCATGGGGTATTTGTCTTTCTGTATCTTGTTCATTTCACTTAAAAATGTTAAGTCCATCTCCTGGTTCATCTATGTTATTCTAAAGACAGGATTTCATTTTTATGGCTGAATAATATTCCATTGTGCACATCACCCCGTGGTCTTCATCCATTCATTCATGGATGGACACTGATCTCATATCATGACGATTATGAACAATGCTGAAATAAACATAGGTTTGTGGCCTACTGTTCAACCTACCAATCTCCTTTCCTTTGAATATATAACCAGTAGTAGGATTGCTGGATCATATTTTTAGTTTTTGAAGAACCTCCAATCCGTCTGTCCTAATTTACATTTCCACCGTAATGGACACAGGTTCCCTTTACTCCACACCTTTGTCAACACTGAGTAGCTGTTCTAACAGGTGGGAGGTGATTCTAGATGACTTCAGGTGTTTCAGGTGCATTTGCAGGTTGTCAGGCATGCAGTTGGCTGTCAGTAACTGACTGATTAAAGAAGAGGTAGATGTAAATTTCATATCAGGCATATATTTTCTTGGGTTGAGATCCCCTTTTCATTTCCAAGGTGCCTTAGAGGCTTTTGGAAACTTGAATCCGTTTTCTTGCCTGATGCAGAGTTGGCTTAGTCTTTAAGCTGTAAAAGCTTAGCACCTTTCATCCATGAGTAAGTTTGAACTTCTCCTGTAAGCATAATTCAGCATTACTGGCTCTATACAAGGAAAACGGCACTATGACTCAGTTTTGTACTGAGTGCTATAGTTTGGATCTGAAGTGTTCCCCAAAGGCTGATTTCCTGGCCTGTGGTGCTGTTAGGAGGTGGTAGAACCTTTAGAGGTGGGGCCTAGTGAAGGAAGTGAGGTCACCGTGTGTGGGGGGTGACTTTGAAAGCAATATTAGGACCCTGGCTTCTTCTGGACTCTTTGCTTCCTGGTTGCCATGAGGTGAGCAGCTTTGCTGTACCCTGCACCCTCCTCCAGGATGTTCTGCTTACCAAAAGCCCCCAACCAACAGAGCCACCTGACCATGGATTGAAACCCTGAGCCCTTCCTTCTTTTACGCTGATTTTCTCAGGTATTGTATGATAGCGGTGGAAATCCGATTGACAGCAGACATAGAACCAGTGTAGGTAAACCGAGTGATGTGGTAGAAGTGATGGATTTGAAAACTGTGTTGTACATTACATGACTCTTTTGCATGGAGAGAATGTTATTGAAACTTACTTATTATAGACAACAAGTGCATTTTATAGGGGCTATAATTAAACAACTATTTTTCTTATGAAAATTAGAGAGCAAGGTCATAAAACCCCCAGTTCCAGAGTAGATGAGGTACTTCTCTTCGGTTTATTCCCCCGCCCCAGTTACTGCTTGCTTGTCTGTACATCTTTCTTATGCAGTTTGAATTTCTTAGCCGATGCGAGGTAATTTAAGAAATGCTTTGATCCATGAGCAGTGTAATCAAGAAACACTGCTACTTTCTGGTGGATTTTAGAAGAGGCTTTGTATTCTTACATGCTTACTTTGAAGTCACTGAAGCCATAGAAGCCGTGTGGCTGAAGAGACACAGTCTTGTCTTTGGTCCATTGCTTGCTTGCTTCAGAGATACATGGTTTGGTTTAAAATCTGAAATTCGGGTGGAAAGTTGACTACCTAATGCCAGTGCAGGTATCACCTTTTCATAATCCTCTGTTGCCAAAAAACCATTCAAATAACCCTGTAGGTTTGCTTAAGATAGGGTGGGATCATGTCTCCTATAATTTTTTCTGTAATATACCTGCATATTTTACTGCAGCAAGTAAGCAAAAGTAGTCCTGACGGCCCAATCCTCAAAATAGAAAGTTTGGATAAAGCTAATTGATTGTAGGCTTGCCGTTGTTAATTATCTTAATTAGTCTAGGCAATTAAATCATTAATTGATTGGATTTGATCCCCTTGCTAACAAAGAGCAAAACTCCTTGCTTTTTTGCCTGATCCCCAAAGAACTGCCACTTTGGTTCTTCATGAACCTCTTCATTTGTGACATTTTGTGCTGTGGTGAGATGCAAGCTTTAGTCTGTCATTCTACCCGGGACAGTGGCACAGGAGGATAATACTAACTTTGAGACATAGCTGCTGCTTTGGGGTGCGCTTCAGTGAAATCAGGAAGCAGCCCAAACCTGGCTGTAGTTAATTAACACTGGATGCAAAACCAGGCAGATGCAATCCATTATGAAGACAACCCTGACTCTGGCAATTAGCTTCTGTTGCTTGCCGTGCCTTGCTTGGGTACGTTTCAGAGACTGGATTTCCATCAAAGGACCCCAACACCTATTCCCACTTGGCATATGCCCACACTTTTTTTTTTCAAACTTCTGAGGCAAGCACTTTTTCTTCCTTAAGTTCAGAGCCTTGGGATCAAGACTCTGTTTCCTAAGTAATTGAAGTTCTTTCAAAACTTCAAAGTAACCTTAGGAGCTGGGAAAAGGGAGGGAAGATGCAGACTTTGAGGGCTCCCTGTGAACAGCAAAACCAAGAATCCTTATTTTCAGATAACTGAAATATGAGATGTTTTCATAAAGTTATTTCATGTAGGAAAAGTTTCTTTTAAAATGAATCACTTCTAATTCAGTAATTTCAATAATGCCTAAGGCAGGCTAAACAAAGGAGAAAGAAGGCAGTTAAGAAGGTGTGTTACCTTGGAATAAATATCAGTCTTCCCTGAAAACCCCATCATGGCTAATTTCAGAATTTCAACAGTGTGATTTGATAAAGATTTCTTAGATATGATGAGGTTTTCTTTTTAATTTGATGTTCGTTCTTATTTTGTTCTTCTAGTAGAAAATTGTGGTAGTAATGAAATTCATAATTGGCTGCTTTTCTTTCTTGCTTGAATTGACTCTGGCAGTTCCTTGGAAAGATTTGAGTCCTGTGCTTTCCTGGTTGACAAGAGAGCAGTAGTAAGGCAGCAAAAAATTAGGTTGAAATGAATGCCTGGCTTGGAATTTACACATATGGATAGAATACTGCCTCAGAGTTAGCCATTTTATTATTATTGACATAGCTTTGACAACTCTGCTCACGGAAAAGCACAGTGAACAAATAAATCCTAGGAGCTGTTACAGAAAGAAACTAGGAAATTGTGGTTACTGTGCCATTGGTCATTTATTCTGGTTATTGTTTTATCCAGAAAAACATGACATATAATTTTAAAAGTGTTTTATACCTAGATGTATATTTGATTTTTTAGAAACCATTTTACATGAATGTGAGAAATTATTCTCCATTCTTATTGCATTGTTTAGTTGCTCCCTAACCAAGGAATCCTATCTATCTCATGTATCTAGTACATGCTGTTGCTTCTAATATTACACTTGCTTCTTATTTTTATTAGACAAAATGTGGTTCAGAAATGGAATCCGATGTTCTCTACGTAATTGAATTTAAAATTCAGAACTAGTATAACTTGATACCATAACCTTTGAGAATTTTTTTTAAAGTTTTCTTTTTTTTCTTCCAAGTAGTGAGGATTGAACCCAGTGGCATTTTATCACTGAACTACATCCCAGTTCATTTTATTTATTTTGAGATGGTCTCACTGACTTGCCTGGGCTGGCTTTGAACTTTGATTCTCCTGCCTTTGCCTTCTGAGTGGCTAGGATTATTGCAGGCCTGTGCTACCATGTTTGGCTGGGAATTTGTTTCTTACATGTGTTCTTCTTGCATTTAAAAAAAATACAAAATACTTGTGTTCAAAATGAATTTAGGAATGCAACTATGACTATTAATAGGATTAATATGTTTAGCTTTGCAAGAAGGACATGAATTTGATATTGCTGGGTTTAGGAGAGGTGAAGGAATATGCCTTTTTAACCTTGTCATTGAAAATTGGAGCAGCTGTAATGACAGGCATTGATAGGAGTGTGATGTCACCAATTTTACATGGATGTGATGAACTGCCTGTAGTTGGGACTTATGAACAATGGGGGAAGAAAAGAGATTGAGTGCCACTGAATACTTTTCTTTGTATTTTTCAAATTGTGTTGTCTCTAATAGGCTCATGGGGTATTCGTATCTAAAACTCTCATATTCATTCTGTATGTTTTAGAATGCACAGATAACTTTCACATAACACTACCACCCTTAGCCTTTGTTACATTATTGTTGCATCCACCTCAGAATTTTAGATTGTAGCTAACAAGCTAGAATTCAAAGTCAGATTTTATTTTTAAATTTTAATTTGTTATATATGACAACAGAATGCATTACAATTCATGTTACACATACAGAGCACAATTTTTCATATTTCTGGTTGTACACAAAATAGTCACATTCTTCGTGTCTTAATACATGTACTTAGGATAATGATGACCATTGCATTGCATTCCACTGTTTTTCCTATGCCCCCTCCCTTCTCCCTCTCCCCTTTTCCCTTTTGCAGTATCTAGAGTTCATTTAATCCCCCTCCCCACCCTGCAGCGTATTATGAATCAGCATCCATAAATCAGAGAAATCATTTGGCATTTGGGTTTTTTTTTTTTTTGAATTGGCTAACTTCACTTAGCATTTTCTTCTCTAACTCCATTCATTTACCTGCAAATACCATGATTTTATTCTCTTCTAGTGCTGAATAATATTCCATTGTGTATGTATACCATATTTTCTTCATCCATTCACCTATTGAAGGACATTTAGGTTGGTTCCACAGTTTAGCTATTGTGAATTGTGCTGCTATAAAGATTGATGTGACTGTGTCCCTGTAGTATGTTGTTTTTAAGTCCTTTGGGTATAGACCTAGGAATGAGATAGCTGGGTCAAATGGTGGTTCCATTCCCAGTTTTCCAAGGATTCTCCATACTGCTTTCCAAATTGGCTGCACCAATTTGCAGTCCCACCACCAATGTATGAGTGTACCTGTTCCCCCACATCCTGGCCAACACTTACTGTTTGTATTGTTAATAGATGCCATTCTCACAGGAGTGAGATGAAATCTTAGAGTGGTTTTGGTTTGCATTTCTCTATCAAATTCATATTTTTTGATTCCAAAAGCAAATTTTCTTAATTACCTTAAGCCTTCTTCCTCTCATTGACTCTTTTGTAAATTTCTTCCTTCTTTCCGTTAGTCATTCTTGCAGAAATACCAAAGGAGACCCTTTGCTGAGAGACCATTTTGGCTGGAGTGTGTGGGCAGCTGCCAAGGCCTGGGGCCTCCAGCCCTGCAGGGTGCTGGGTTTTGTCAGGGAGTGTTTATTCTGGCTGCTATGGGCTCAGTGTTCCTCAGAGGGAGTGCAGTTGATTAGGTGAGAGGGATGATGGCTTTTTACTGTGGTGGTGGTATTGGATGAGGTATTGAAAAGTGGATGGATTTCAGAAATATAAATAAATGGGTGCCTTGGATGTGAAAGGAGAGATAAGAAAGTGCTGAGGATGATTTCCAGATTTTGAGCATGAACACCTGTCTAACTGATTGTTTCTGAGGGCAGGGTATTTTGGGTTATAAGGAGAATCATGAGTGTGGTTTGTGAATTGGATCTATTAACTTATTGGAAATGCCAAAGAAGCAACTGCTTATGTGGATACTGACCCTGGAAGAGAGATGTGGGTGGAAGAGAATCTTTGAGGAATCACAGATAAATGGTAAAAGAGCCATGGGAATAAACAGAGTCAACCTAAGGAGAAAATAAAGACCCGGGCTTCAAGACTCAACCCTCAGGGATCCCCAATTTATGGAGAATGGTAGGAGAAATTGGGAGAAGGAAAGAAAATATTAGAACAGGAGAAAATCTAGTAGAGCTGTGTCTGAGAAAAAATTCATAGAGATTTGGAGGAAAGATGCTCTTGGAATGCTATTGAGGGGCCTGAAAAGTGTTCATTGGCTTTGATAGTATGGGGGACATTGATGACCTTGGGGGTACTTGGCTGGCGGAGTGGTAGAAATAAGTGAGTGGAATGATTATTTAAGGGAGAAATAGGACACAGATAACACTGAATCAGGAAATGTTCCTTTCATTTATCCTCAGCATACGCTCTAGAAGATTCTTTTTTGATGTAATATCGTAAGTACTTATTTAACAGAAAAGGATATTATAAGCTATGGGTGTCTAGACTTTAAATCTGTCTTCCCTTTTCTGCTGATCTCTTCAAAGAACAGTCAAGAGTATCACCCCCCTTCATGTTTGGTCTGGGGAAGAGTTCTAAATAGTTTCTCAAATTCACGATTGCTGTAACCTCCCAAGGCTTTCTCCTCTGATCTCTGATCAGCTCTCTATGGTCCCCTGTACTCCTAGTAATTAGAGATTTTATTTATGAATAATAAAAACTTCTCTAATCAATTGATTAGATTTAATATTGCTGAGTCAGCCTGAATTGCTTTAGACTGAGCTAAATAGCATCTCTTTTATTATGCCTTCCTTTGAAGACCCAGGGAGAAACACTTTTGTTGCCCCTACAGTGTAGATTTCTATAATAAAACGTTCCAACTGTCCTTGTTTCTTTTTAGGTCTTTCTCTTCTGTGCCAGCACTTCCTGAAGACAGGGACAGTATTCTTTTATCCTAATGACCTCATGTAGTTACAATCACTAATGTTTGTTGATTGAATAAATGAACCTCAACTAGGCTGACCCAACTGAGAAACAAGAAAAGACTGCTGAAAAGTCAGAGGATATGGCCCAACAAATAAATGCAGGGCTTTATTCAAAGTGAAGGCCCGTAAGTCTCACTCAGCCTATTCTTTGACTCTATATGCAACTCTGAAATGCTTATTAATTTGGCATGCACACCGTCCTGTATAAACTTGGACAAACCCCTGACCCACTAATAGATTCCAGACATAAAACAAGTGACTGGCTGACAGGGAAGTAAAAGGCTATAAAAAGTAGATGAGGATAAAAGCTACAAAAAGTACCAGAGTGAACTAAGGCTATGCAAAGTAACTGGGAGAACTCATATTAAAAAAAAAAAAATGGTCTTCAAGTCTTCTATCTGATCTAAAGCCAGGTATATAAATGAGTTTACCGAAAACTGACTTACCAGGAAATGATTTGACCATGTTTTATTCTTTCCAAAAAGGCAGAAAAACATCTAATATGTTGAGAGCAAAAATCCATTAAGATTAAAATAAACTGTGAAAATATGAACTTTATTGAAAAAATGTTCAGTTCTATATAATGATTCTGTTCCTGATGATGGAATTCATTTATACAGTATTATGGAAAATACATCAAAGCATTCAAGGAGATTAGAATAATATGGGCCTGGGGAATGCATGCTATAAGAATTAAGTATTCAAGCCAGACACCCTGGCATATGTCTGGAATCCCAGAGACTCAGAAGGCTGAGGCAGGAGGATTGCAAGTTCAAGACCAGCCTCAGCAACTGGCTAGGCCCTTAGCAACACAGTGAGACCCTGTCTAAAAATAAGAAGGGCTTGGGGGATGTGGTTCAGTGGTAAAGCATCTCTGGGTTCAATTGTAAATACCCAACTCCACACCCGATAAAAGTTATTGAAGTATGAAAGCAAATAGTAGAAAAATCTTTGGAAAATCATTATGCATTCATATAGACAAAAGCATTTTGTATTGTTATAATAATTGAGTTTAAATGTTGGGTGTGTGATTTTACCTCCCTATGATGGATAATTTGTCCCCAGAGCATTAGAGAGTATTCTGCCTATTTTTTCCTCCTAAATTATGGTAATAAATAATTTTATTTTCATTAAAAGTTCCCTATCTCTTTTTTCTTTTAATTTAAATTGAATTTTTATGGGCAAAAGGGCAATGGTATTTACAGAACAGATACCTCAAATAAACATAATTAGTATTTTATGAACTCAAACACTTACCAAAGGCTATTTTAAAATGATGCGTCAGAGTTAATGCAACTTAAGACTTTTTTTTTTTTCATGGTGTTTTTCCAGTGTTTAGGGATGTTGAATTAAGGAGTTTATGTAATTACTCCCCATGAAAAGATTGTTGCCCTCTTCTGTGTATTTCTGGATTCATTTGCCTATCTCTCTTCACAAATGAATGAAAACCTTTAATATGACCAACTGAAGTTCTTTAGTACAATGTACTATTTTTCTTACTCCTTAGAAATAAGAAAAGCACATTATAATACATCTCTGCTATTAACAGCTGACCTCTGTGTGCTGTGGAACCATGTAATTGAATAACACTATGTAGAGGGAGACATTTAAGAGTAGAAATGAATTTATATCATGATGATGAAGCAGTTGTTTGACATTTATAATTTTGAATAGAAAAGCTGCCTCTGCTTTCTCTCTCGGCTGACCACTTTTCTAAGTGGAATTTGAAGTTTTGCTATATTGTAGTAAATAATCATGTAGATGCATTTTTATTGATGGCCACATGCTTTTTTAAATGAAAGTAGTAATGTAGTATAAAGACAAAATTATATAGTTTCCATTAAGGTGTGAACTGGTAGAATGTTAAATGCAATGCTAAGAAAACCCTGAAATATGGAAAATATAAACTATTTCAAATGGCACATGATGAAAATAAGAGATAAAACAATCCACTGGCTATGGGCAGTTGAATCATTGCTTAGAAATGGCTGGTCTGTTATTGCATGTCTCACATTTTAAGAATGTAACCATCATAATTGTTGGCATTGGGTTCCCAAGATTTGTGATACTTGTAAAAGGTGCACCATCAAAAATGTGAACACAGAAGAATTCATTGACAGACTTTGTAAAAGGGAACAAATCAGTCAGGATTTGCTACAGTTTTGTTTTTAGGTTTAGCCCTCAACACAGCAGGGACATCTTGCTGTGTTTTCTGTAGAACTTTTCCTAAACTGTGCTGCGTAATCATATGACATTACCACAGAGCATCCATGTTTCCTGGCAGGGCATTGGTCTTTTCAATAAGGGTGGTACTGAAGAAACGTAATAATATTTCAGAGAACAGTTTCTTGCAACTAGGTTTTCTGCGGCATTAGACATTCACATCTGTACATAAAATTGTTAATGAATCCTGGGCTTTATCAAGTGGAATCACAAATCAAAGCACTTGGTAATAAATTTGCAAATTTGTCAGGTGAAATCAGTTTAGTTTCCCTTTCCTTTGTTAAATAAATGTACTCTAAATGACCCACTGTATTGGGATTTAATTCTGGTTGTTAGGAAATGGGAGGAAAAATGTGTATAGTGAAAAATATTGGTTAATGGAGAACACTGACTATCTGTTTAGATTATTTCAGGAATTAATCTTTTTTATTTGTAATTATATGCAGTGCATTGATAGAATTTCTTTGTCTCCCTCATCTTTCTGTGGGGGATATGTCGAAAGGCCCTGCATAAAACCAGAAACTTGATTTAATAACTTGCTAGAGCAACTGTTTAGCATCTGTCCTCAAGGCAAAGAGTTGAACTGATAGGTTTCATAAAGAAAATGAGGAATCATTATACAGTTCATCTGAATTTCATTACTTGTTAGAAATTCACTCAAAGGATCATAAATTCTGTATTTTTTATTCAGGAGTTATGAAAAAAAGGGTGTGTATTTTGTGATAACAAAAATTTTGGTAAGGCATTAGAAATCCATTCCCTAATCAAAGAGCAAACACGTTTTCACAGTGTCAAATGGATGTTGCTTCCTTCTGAAAGATTTGCCTGGTGCCTAGAGGTGCTCCTGAGACTATGAACAGAGTCTAGATTTGAGATGATACTTATCAGCACTGTAGTATTTCTGTTGGTATTTGAGTTTTAGATCTCCCATACAGGGATCACTTGTGAATTAAAGAAGGCTTTCCACGTACGCCCAAGTTCTCCTAACATCAAAGACTTGAAAAATTTTTGCCTTTTTTTTTTTTTTTGGTACTCTTTAACTATGGCTAAATAACTCTACTGTCAGACAAAAAAGAAACCGATGGTATAACATCGGTTGTAAGATGGATTAGTGATTCTCAGTTACAGAGTAGGCTGGGTAGTGTTGAAGTATGCATATTTACAAGTCACCCATGAAATCAATCCTTTTACCTACGATTCTAGCACAAAGGCCAGGTCATGAGCCTTTGGATTCATCTGTTCCTACCCCAGATATAAGTGACATGATACTTTAAACTAATGTTTATGAACAAACTTTATAATGTCTTAATCGGCTTTCCTGATTACAAGTTGGTGACAACCAACTTCTAAATCTTAAAGGCTGGCAGTCACATTTAATCTTTGTATTGTGTGGCAGGTACGGCTTGACTGCTGTGATTATTCTATGCTTGTCTTACTTCAGGACTCAAATTGAAGGAGGAGTACTCATTCGGCACATGCCACTCTTTTGACAGCAAGTGAATGCAAGACACTGGGATGACCCACTCAGCCACATTTGGAATTCTGCTTGGATCTATTGTACATCATGTTTGCTAGATTCCATTGGTTAAAGCAAGAACAGGGAGGTATGCCTGCCTACAAGGGGGCAGCATGGGTCACATGGCCTTGAGCATATGTGTACCTCCATTACATAGGAAAACAGCAAAATGTTGGAAATGACTTTCCACATGCGCATACTAAGTTTGATGGGAACCCTTATAATTTCACATTGAGTCACTGTGAATTTTGGTTTATCTTTTTCTGTTTTGAATGTTGAGTCTTCTGGGATTTTGTAATTTACTACCTTTTGTGACTTTGAAGAAGCTTGTGGTGTTTATTGAACAGTGAGGAAATATTTATTGGGCACATTAAGAACAGTAAAAATCAGTGAAAGCAAAAGGTAAGATTACTATGCACAGTTCCAACCATATAGATTGGTGCCAAGGTATCTAGTTTCTTACAAAAGGGCTGAAATTATCTGCATGCTTTGCTTAGGGACAGTTTCTAGACAGTTTCAACCTGAGGTCACAGGAGTAGAATCCCCCAGGAAGCAATTGAACCTGAGCTCTTTGCAGTGGATTCTGTTTGTGGTTTTGTTGGAAATGAAACTACTTGAGTCAAGTATGAGCATAGATAAGAGCATAGATAAAGATTTTAACAGAAAATGATGGGTGGGCTGGGGATATAGCTCAGTTGGTAGAGTGCTTGCCTCACATGCACAAGGTCATGAGTTCAAACCTCAGCACCATGGGGCAGGGGACAAGAAAATGATGGAGGGATGATGAGATGCATCGATTTGTTGATGAATGTATACACCTTTACACAAGATCCCTGATCATGAGCTGCACCTCTTAAAATTACGAAGTAGCAGTGGTCCTAAGAACTTAAAAGTCATAGCTATAGTTTCTTGCTCTTTCCCTACTTCTCATCTCTCTGCTCTGTGGTGTATAACTCTTTATTTCCAAAATATTGACATACTCTTGGAAGCTACACAGTTACCTAAACAGAAATGACGTGAGCAAAGCACTGAATGACACGACACATCTGGCACATAGTAGGTGTACACATAGACGCTGATAAATACGCTGCTACCATTACCTGTTTAATACCTCAATGACCAGCTCTGATTTTCAGAATTTCTCATTTGTGAGTTATATTTAAATTCCTTGCTTTTAATGAAAAACCATGCAAAGCCTTTTGTATACAATTTTAGATAATAAAATTTTACATATTTATACTGAGTGCTAATTGTGGACATGGTGATAATTTTCTCATGTAAAGACTACAGGAGGATGTGAGCAATATTGTCCATAACATCAGAAATTTATAGCTACTATGGTCACTTATTATTGAATAGTTTATTTACTTCATGGTAATAGATGGAAAATTAAAGGATATATTATTTAAATATGCCATATTTACCTGAAAGTACCAGTCATGCATTCTTTACTAGTAATGCTATTCAATCAAATGGTGTGTGTCTCACCCAAACACACATACACACACATGCAGGAACCCCCTACACCCACCTTTTTTTTTTTTTTTTTTGGTACCAGGGATTAAACCTATGGGTACCTAACCACTGAGCCACACCAGCCCTTTTTATTTTGAGGCAGGGTTATGCTACTTTGCTTAGGGCCTCACAAAGTTTCTGAGGCTGGTTTTGAACTTATGGTTCTCCTGCCTTAGCCTCCCAAAGTGCTGGGATTACAGGTGTGCGTCACCATGCCCAACAGGTGGTAACCTTTTTTAGAAATCCAAGAACAAGCTACATGCAATCTGAAAACCCCACCAAAGAGAGAATGCTTTCATCAATATTTTAAAAGTCCCAATCCATGTCCTTGGACTACTAGCTTTTGCTGCTTATTAAGCTGGTAATTGTAATTGAAGGGTAGTTAAGAGCCTTGTTTTCATTTTCTCTTTCCTTAGTCCTCAGAAGTGAGACTCATCCTTTCATTTTTCAACCAACTCTTTAATTGTGACTCCAATTCCATGGTTATGTTTTTTTTGGGTACTAACTTTGTTTTGCAAGAAGGACAAATAAACATTAGAAAATAGGCCTACTTTTATTGACAGAGATCAACATAGAATTCTGCTAAGCCAGAAAATGTTGTTATTCTCACGGTTCCAAGAATTTTTTTTTTTGGGGGGGGGGAGGTAACCAATCTGATTTTTAAAAGAAAGAAAAACTAAAAAAAATTGTAGTTATTGAAAAGTCCAGTTTTCCCTCCTCAGTCATAACAGCCATATTTGATATATATTTTTCTGGCACGGATACTTTACAAAGGAATGGTTTTTACAGTTCTGAGAGCCTTCTGCAACATAAGCAATTTTTCTGGATTATAGAATCATTAGAAACTACCCATTTAACTGGAATAGAGTAAAAACTTGCCTTACCTTACTAAGCCTATGGTGGCCTAACTCTTGTCTTCCTCTTTGTCTGCATCTCCTATCACATTCTTGTTTGCTCACTGCATTTTAATTTTCTTGACACCTTCCTGCATGGACGTCCCTGTTTTGGGGATTCTCTCTGCTTAAACTAATTCATTCCTTTTTACCTGCTCCCTCTTTTTTGAAGCCTCCCCTGGCCTTTCTAAATAGGTCTCTTCGACTGTCTACTGTCTCATCACCACATCCACACCATCAACAGCACTTTACATTTTGATGACTTGAGTACTGTGTGTCTGCCCTCTGAGTCCCCAGAGTAGGAAGGAGTGTTTTTCTCTATATCCTAGAATTTCAGCAATGCAAGGTGCAACTAGCTGCTCAACAAATATTTATTCAGTAAGTAAATGAATCAGTGAATTAATAGGAAGGATCTGAATTTCATATATTTAACCTCCTCATTTATAAAATAAGGGAAAAGGACCTTGACACAGAAAATCTGGTGTGCAACAAGGACAGTAGAGCCAGATCTGTATGCTATCTGGTGTTCTCTACTGTGTTCTGATGGTACCTTGAAAGAGGAGGATGAATTTTGGTCCACATTCTATCCAAGGTCTATTGCTTCTGAAAATGTCTGACCTGCTTACTGAGTGTCTCTGGCACTGGGCTTTCACTCCCTTATGTTAGAAGTTGTATTGTTGTAGGAGACCAAAAAGAAAACCTATAGAGAGCAAGAGCCAACAACATGTTTGATGTACATTTAGTTTTCAAGCAGTTGGTTGATTTAAAGACTCAATCAGATAATGTGAGAATAGAGACAGTAAATGAATGTACAAAAATCACTCCCATATTCTGTATAGTCCTTTGCACCTTAACTGTATATTCAAAATCTGAATGAGAAGAGAAAGACTTCAATTGAAGACTATCTTCAGTAGCTAGAATCCCTAGTAAATTTAGAATAAATTTGATAGGTCAGTTTGATTATGGTGGATCTTATATCTTAGAATTTTGTGATTCTATAAGATTCAGTTTTAGTACCTTTGATTTATGGATGAGAAACTAGATAAAACATATATCACTTCTCAGAAATTACATATGATTAGTTATATAACAGACTTCCCTATGAGAATGACTCCTTGGAATGCACATGGATGTTTGATAGTGTCTGTTGCACATAATCTGACTATTTGACAGACATTATTGGTTGCCCAGGTGGAATAAATGGTACTTTTTGCTTGCTTATAACATTACCCAGATTTTTTTTTTAAATCCTCTTTCAAACTGGCTTGTATGTGCTAGGAGAGAGTATGGACTACACAAATGGTGAATCTTAGGGATTTTACTTGTCCCAATAAGTGACATACTTAACCATTGGATGCAGTTCATTTCTGGTGGATGAAACTAAGAGAATTCTATGGAGGAATTTTTGAGAAGGGTTAATTCTCTCAATAAGACAGGGACTGAGATGAGTTTTTTTCTGTTCCCAAATGTGTTCTCTGGATGTGGTGCTTATAGCACCTCTGCAAGCACCTGGGGACCCTAAGAGGAAGCAATCTAAGAATACATCAGCACAATGAGAAAGGCAGACTGCACAGGTGGGTGGGAGGGACTGGAGTGGGGTGTAGGGCTTGACTCTGTCACTGATTGCTGAACACCTCCTGCCCCCAGGTTGTACGTGAGAGAATGCTGTCCTCGTTTAAGCTACTTTTAGAAGGGGCCCCTGTTTGTCACAGTTGAAAATATTTCAACAGGTATAAATTGTTGAGTCAACTAAAGACATAGCAATGCTTAAATCTCAATTACAATCTCAAACCACTAGGCTGCAGAGGGGAAAAGAACACTTAACTAACACATTTCATGGTTTAAGCAGGTATGAGTGAGGAACATAGAAAAAATGAGCTAATACACAGACTGTCATCTTTAACAGATAATAGATATTTTAGATATTTTTTATACTTAGCTCAAAAAGAAATCAAACCAAGCTCTGTGGCTCATGCTTATAATCCCAGTGGCTTAGAAGGCTGAGGCAGGAGGATCGGAAGTTCAAAGCCAGCCTCAGCAACAGTGAGGTGTTAAGTACGGTGCCACCCTGTCTCTAAATGAAATAGAAAATAGGGCAGGGGATGTGGCTCGGTGATCAAGTACCTTTGAGTTCAATCCCTGGTACCAAAGGAAAAAAAAGGTGAGATTTAAATTTGTGTACTATGCTGCATTTTCCGTAGTTTTTCTTGACACTTGCAGAAAACAAGTGTTTTTAATCCTGAAGAGAATACATTTTTGTCATTTTTATCTTTTGCTACTGGGCATCTTTAGATACTACATAAAAATATTCTTATAAATTCAACTTTTCTAAGAAAACTACCACCTCCCTGAACGTTTATATTTCAGTGGCACTGACTACAAATCAGATTTTCCATCAGACTTTTATTCTTGAACTGCCGTTAGTATGAATGTTATCAGTATGAATTTACTTTGGGGTTAGAGGCTTCCCTAAATTGCATACCTCTATGGATTTTGCTTCATTTTGTTAAAGGAAAAAAGAAAAGAAAAAATACCTCATAATTTTTCCATTTCTCTCCCACAGCTATTTTTCTATTCAACTTTCTCATTTCTTCTTGAGTCAAATTAGGTAATTTATGTCTTTTCCAGAAATTATTTCATTAAGAGTTAAAAAATTTATCAGCTGTTATGTAAGTGTATTTTCTTATTTCAAATGCATTGCCTCATGGTCTGTTGTTAGATCATGTATTCACATCATGGTAAGACAGCTAGAGATTTACTTAGTCATTGAAATTATGACTTAAACAGTGAAATATTAGAATACCAATGACACAGACTTTCAGTTTAATAGTATATTGAGAACTGTGCCTGTAATGATGTGATCTTCAATGCTTTTGTAAAGTAAAAATGTTTACTTTTAAAATGATTAAAACATGTGCATCTTTGCTGACTCTTCATACCCCAATGGGTCTAGAGTAATGCTTCTAAGTTGGTGTTTAGGAAAACGGTGCTATTGACAGATCTGGAGGGAAAACCCACCGTACACAAATACACCGAAGATACACAAGCTGTTCTATTGTGTTGGTGGTGTTATTTTTCTAGTACTGCTTGACTTTTCCTTTGGCACTTCTCAGAGCCGTGAACATACGCATGCATGCAGAGCAGCTTCATAACTGCTGTATGGAAACAGCTCACTTAACTCAATTAACATGCTACATTTCCTCATAGCCATGGAATAATTTTTCAGTCTTCTATCACTTACCTGGAATATAGATATCTGATCCATATATGCCCCCATAGAATATGAGCTCCGTGAGGAGGCTTGACCACATTACTCCCTCCGTTCTACCAAAGTGCCTGTGAAGAAGAGTAAGAATTTAGGGGAATGAAATAACATAGTGCATGCTAATGATTTAAATGCCTTCATGCCAGCATTTTCCATGTCTGTCAGGGTACATGTTATTTCTGTACTCCCTGATTTCCAGTCTTTTGATTGAAGAAGTTGAACGTGGAGAAAAAAGAAATATTTTTCCTGAAAGTGAATGGGCTTGGATATAGGTTTCTTCCGGGTCCTCCAAAGAGAATGAGAAAATGGAAGTGTTCCACTGTGCAGTGGAGTAAAGTCTGTGGAAATCGATAGAGTTTACAGAGCGGCTTGAAAATTGTTGGTTGGTGTTGTGGTGGTGAACTGGGAGGCAGTGACAGACACTGCAAAACTTAGCATCCACTTTCAGATGCAGAAGCCATGAGATAGTCTCTCAGAACCTCCCAGAGCATAATTCCACGTGTATTATGTATAATACCACAATCATATGATACCATAATTATAGGGCTACAGTGGGTAATTTTGACTAAGCTAACTCAGGGTTCTATGGCATGCAGTATGTATTTTGCTCATCTTTTGAACTTGGCTTTGAATTATGTTGGTTTTAACCCTGGTGTGGGTGAACTGGACCCATAGCTGAGCAGTGAACCTAGTATACAATCAAACTTTTGCATCACAATTTAACTCTTTATTCTTGGTTAAGTTTGCAGTAACTCTTGAGACTTATTTAAACATTTCTTTTTAAACAACTATCATAGAAGGAAGACCTAAAATTGAAGAAGCAGGTTAATTTGCAGCATAACACTATAAATAATACAAAAGAATTTTTTTGATAGAAATATCATCCAGGAGAAGACCTGTGACCACTGAGAAAACTTCTGTATTCAAGAATTTTCAAAAATAATCTTCTGTGGATTTTAAGAGGCCATTGCATCATATATTTACATGCACTTTACAATTTAAAAATTGTATTTTACATTTCTTATTTACTTGAGTCTCAGAACATTTTTTTTTGAAGGCTGTGTATATCAGTTTGCCATATTCTTGGAAATCAAAGTTTATGACTTAAACTAGCCTGTGGTAGAGATTGCTGCTATACACTAAGATGCACTCTTTTTGTGAGAATAGCATTAGACCACATTCTCTACCTTCTTAGCAGTTTGATATGGTGGTGGTTAATGGAATGTGATTGCAAAAGACGGGGAAGTGAATTTCACCTCTTGCTAAGTTCTGCTTGCTTGGTCTCCCATCTCTTGGCCAAAGACACAAGATCCATTGGAAGATACTGGGGAGTAGAGGATTATAGAACCACTAAATGGAGGAATGGGAGGTTCCCTGTGATGCACATTCGATTGTGTCATGTGTGGAGAATAAATTCTATTGTGTCCAGTTACAAAGATGTGTGTTGTTGATTGTAGCAGATAGCCTTCTTTAATCTGTAGTCTAATGTATTTCCATTACTGCATAGTCCCCATCTGCGTGAGTGAAAATCTTTTAGTTGTAAATTAGTGTGAATCTGTTTGAGACTCTAAAGAAGTGTGATATGATCAAAAAGACAAAGGAGAGGAATCTGAGATTTCCAAAAAAGATAATGAAATAATCCAGTAAGTAGATGTCTTTCATTCTGGGCCCAGAGGGATACCATGGAATGAAAGAAATAGCAAGTAGGAGGAAAAGCAACATGATTACACATAAGCCAGTATATTCTGGGCATAAGGTAGGACTAACAGGAAGGAATAAAGTAGCATGAAGTTGCTCTGGGGTGATGTTAGTATTAGATTGCAGAAATATTTGATCACAGCAGTGAAAATGAGAAAGGATGTCCTATCCAAGTTATTTTAAGTAAGCTGGCAAATACCAAGGTAGAAACCATTTGGCCTCTTGGAATTTGGTCAAAAGATACAACCTTAAAGCACAATTTAGAATGCTGTTTATACCAAAGTCATATTCAGGCAAAGTGCCGTCAAATTCAGTAATTCTTATGTAACATAGGCGTCAGAAGACTTGTGAATTTAAAGACTTACAGAGATTCTGACCAGCCAGGATAGGTTTGCTCATTCTTTCTTCTTTGCATATTGCTGCTACTCCCTGTAGCCCTTGTTCAAAGCAGACATTACTAATTGTTAACAGCACTCTATTTTTTTCTTCTCGGGGAACAGCCTTAGAGGGCTTCTGAATATGGCACTCTGGACTAGTCTTTCAGGATAGTTTCTGAGGCAGCAGAACAGGGAGGGAAGGGTGAAACCAGTATTGGATACACATGTGTTTGGATAAACTGCGTCTTGAATCAATTTGCTTCTTTTTTTCCTTTTTTAAAAGTTTTTACTTTTTTTTTTTTTTTTGAGAAAATCTTGAAAGTTGCCTAGGGCCTTGCTAAAATTGCTGAAGCTGGCCTTGAACTTGTACTCCTTGTACCTCTGCCTCCCGTGTCTCTGGGATTACAGGTAGGCACCATTATGCCTGACTTTTCCTCTTCTTTATTTGGTTCCTTCTGAGATTAAACAAGATCAGTTGGGGCTGTATGTGGTAGTGGCTGTGAGGAATAATTGTGTCAGTAGTCTATTTAATCATTCTCTCAAAATCTTTTCTTCCCATTCATAGTTCATTTTAGACTCTTAATTAAGAGAGTAGTAGTAATGTTCTTGTTCTCAAAGAATTACCTTTTTAAGATTCATTAATTCCTCCCTTGATGTGGGAAAAGAATGGAGGAAGAAACATCCCAGTTAAATCCATTTCTCCACTTAATTATTCAGTTTGTTAAATATTCAAGGAGTAGAGGAAAATTGTCACCTAAAAAAGCAGACTAGGTTTCACAAATTAAATGCATATAAAAATAACATATTTACTCTATAATTTTTTACAGTAATTACTTGTTAATCAAAAAGAATTTAAAAAGAAATAGTATATTATCTATCCTTAAAATTCTGTGAGGAGAAGGGCAGAGGTTGTGGCTCAGTGGTAGAGTGCTTGCCTAGCATGTGCGAGGCCCTGGGTTCAATCCTCAGCACCACATAAAATAAATAAATAAAATAAAGGTATTGTGTCCAACTACAACTAAAAAAAATAAATATTTTTTAAAAAATTCTGTGAAGAAACTGCTTAAAATTTTACCCACTAATTACTTATACTTTTCTGGGATTTTCCCATATCCCTAATATTTTCTCCCTACTATTTTGAATTACCATTTTTCTTCTTTTCTCTCCATCTTTTGCTTTTTTACTTCCATCTTTATCATTTCCTGCTAGACTTTTCATTTTAATATCACTTTGGGGCATTTTTTTTCATTTTATGAGAAATAAACTGTTCTCTTGAACAAATTAGCTCTTGTTGATAAATTGCTGACTTTATTTTTAGGTCAAAATATTTTAAAGAAGCAACTTATGTTAAGTCATGCATGTGAGAAAATAACATAATATTATTTTGTTGAAGGAGGATTTAGGATTGCTAGGAGAAGAATTTAAAAAATTCTATTCAATTAAATATTCCCTCTTCTCTCAGTGTGTATAGACACAATAATATTCCAAGGAGAAGGTGCCCAGGATGTAATATTGCATCCTGTGATTCCACATCTTCCTCCAGTAAGTCCTCAGTTAGCAAAAAGTCAACAATAGGGACAGGAGAGAGAGTTCCTTCTCCAAAGGCATATGTGCCTTCTCTAATTTTATTTTCATATTCTTGTTCAGAATTTTAGCTTTTTTAAAAAAAAAATTTTCTCCAAAGGCAGAATGACTGCCATGTAAAGGTAAATTCTCATTGCCATACTTCTAGAGGGAAAAAAGAGGTTGTAAAGATAGTTCTCAGGGTCACATTAGGAGGTCACCCAATCTTATTTGGACTTCCCCATTATTCAGGAGGAGTGAGATAAAAGCATTAACCATTCTATTCCAGGTCTGCTATATTATTTGAAGAGACTCCTTTCTGCCTGTGTTTGTTTCTTATGCCCTGAAATTTGGAAGATTTTCAAATATATTCACATGTACATTGATGGCATTAGTGATGTGGATATGGGCATAGATGTTTAGAGTGGTAAACTTGTTGACTTGTAGAGAATTTTTAGAAATTATTTGGCTGAATTCATCCATAGTATGGATATGGAAACTGATGCTGAATATAGTTTAATGCATTACTTTTTAGTTTTAGGTGGATAGAATATCTTTATTTTTATGTGGTCTAAGGATCAAATCCAGTGCCTCGAGCATGCTAGGTGAGCATTCTACCCCTGAGCCACAACCCCAGCCCAGTGAAAATGTTTTAATTCAGGTATCATAAGCTTATTTATCCATGGATGGGTAAGTTTGTATTCTGTAGCTAGAGTGTATCAATTACAAGGGCTCATGTGATGTGAATAAGTAACCTGAAAATTTTGTTATAGTATCTTGGTAATAGTAACAGCATTTGCCCAGAAATGACAATAGTATATATTTACCCAGTATATTTAATGTGTGCTAGGTTCTATCCTCAAAGCTATCAACACATATTTAATTGAAATGATGAATTTATAAGATATGGGTTGGTAGTAGCTGAGGCTCTCTCTAGGTGAGAAAATAAAACTGAGCCTTGAAAAGGAAAGACCAAGCCAGAACTTGAACCTTTGGAATTCAGAGGCTGTGTGTGGTCTTTGGCTCCTTTTTGGACTGGATTCTCTTAATGACCATAGTACAAGATAGTCCAGAAGAAAGACTAGACAGACCTGAGTCCAGGACCCTTGTAGCCCCATCTGACAGTGTTCAGCTTTTTTGCGTGTTCCAAAGTTCTGGGCCTTTTCAGGGGGTACTTTGTCCTCGTTCAACAAAAAAGTAAAACAATGATAGTATCCCAATATCTAAGTCTAAACATCTCTATTTCTTTTAAAATATTTCTTATAATTGTAAATATCTGCTTTCCTTTTAAAATATTTCTTATAATTTCTTGCTATACAGATGCCATCTAATTTTTTTTTTCCTTTCTAAAGCCCATACCTAAATAGCTTAGGGTAGATATCATCTGATCTTAATCATTTGTTGAAAGAATAGGGGTTATGGAAATGAGGAGAACTAAGAAGAAAAAAGGAAAGAGTGCCCCCATCTCACTTGTTTATGAAAACTTGATACATTATGGATCATCATTAATATACTGGTAGAGACCAATTAAGTAGATTATATATTTATGCTAATGAGATGTCATTTTTTTAAAGGCAAAGAATTCTCATTCTCATTTCATAGTGGACTTTTTATTGTAAGAACAATTTTCTAGGCATCTGGAATTTGAGAGAATGGTAAAAGTGATACATAGCTCTATTGCCTTGGTTTTGATATTTTGAGAGATTATCCACTGATAATCAGAGAGCAAAGAAATTGAACCCAGGCTGCTTGGGCCTTACATAACCACATAATGTACCAGATGTTGAAACTGATTTATATGAAGATTTTTTTTTTTTTTTTTTTTTAGGCAGTAGGGTGAGGTGTGCTGTGCGTTATGTGAAACTTACAATGAGAAAGGAGAGTAGTTGGGAAAGCTTTGAGTTTCCCGTTTTACTTAAGGATTTCTTATTTATTTCAGAATTTACTATTTGCCTTCACCACATCCCACATATTAGCTTTGGATAGCAGTATTGTACCCCCAAATGTCAGTTTTATTGGTTGACATTAAAGAATTAGAGGGAGACTCACAGAGCCCACCCTTTCACTTGACCTTGGCTATGACTGCAGTCAGGGTAAACATTGCTGTGTGTTGATGTTGGCTCCCCTGGAGGAGCCTATCAAGTGCAGGAAGGCTCATGGACCATGTGGTTCCCATCACATACCTGGAACACACACTCTGTGCTGTCCTTCCCCAACTCTCTTTAAAGGGCATTCATCTTGGTTTTCTTTGGAAAACAGTTTCTGTCAAAGATTTGAGATAGGCCATGACAAATTTTAATATAAAAAAAATGTTAAGGCTTGAAAGAAAGCACTTTAAAACCAAATGTAGAATAAGATTTTCTGTTTTCTGCCAGTTATTCCACATATTCTCTTAAATCTTTAAAATCTAAGGACTGAATTTGATTTAAAAAGCAATATATGGAATATTTTCGAGCAGAGCCCAGATTGCTGCATTCAGACATATCCAGTGTCTTTTTTTGTTGTTGTTGTTCTTCTTCCGCAAGGTATTAAAGCCCTCAGAGGAGAGAACTTTAATTGACTTTTCTTTCAATGAAGAGAGTGAAAAAATAATCTTACACAGGCTATACGCTCCCAGAGGAAATTCTGTATCTTATACATTAGCTTTATAGGAAAGTTAGAGTTTTGAAAATTCAAATCAGTTGGTCTTCTTTTGTTTGGTTCTCTGTCTGGATAGAAGGTATAAACTTCTGAGAGCTAGCTTTCAACATTTGACCTAGGCCTTAGAGAGTTATTTCTACATGCATCAAAACTTGAAATTGCTTTTCTTTTTTAGTATGCATTTTCAATGTCACTTATAACATTGTATCTTCTCATTCTGCTGTTATAACTAACTGAGTGCTTGGTAGAGCTGAGTTCCTGAGCCTCTTCATCAAAATGACTGGTTCTGATCCCAGCTTTGTCTGTTATAATTAACCATATGAAGTCTTTTGTCTCATTTGACTCTTTTTTTCACTCATCTGTATTACAAAGTTAGTACCTACTTCATGTTAATGGTTGTGAAGATCAAGGGGACAACATATATATGATGTATTTGATATATCAGGTTTCGACTAACTTGAGTCCTCTCTGGTAAGAATTAGAATGCACTTAATTCAATGCATCATAAGGAGGTTTTGTGTTGTGAACCTGAACTTGGAGAATTTTCATCCTGCAAAATTTCAACATGTGGGTTTTCACACAAATTCAGGCTTCAGATAAGCTGTGTTCAATCATGAATTCTTGTATGCATAATCTTTTTTTTTTTTTAAATAGGCCATTTATGGTAAAACTTAGCCCAGCCAATTGATTGATATTGACTTGATTTCAGTTGTTCTTGATATGTCTGGGGACTGAACCTGGGGCTTTACCACCAAGGTACATACACCCCTAGCCTTTAAAAAAATTTTTTTTTTTTGAGACAGGGTGCTGCTAAGTTGTGGAGGGTCTCACTAAATTACTGAGTTGGACCTTGAACTTGTGATCTTCCTACCTCAGTCTCCTGAGTCACTGGGATTGCAGATGTTCCTCACTGCACCCACTTTCTATATAATCTTGTACTTGTCTAACATTGAATCAAAACTAATTGGTTTCTTGATATTCAATTTCATAGGGTCAAAACAATGTGATGCCTTAAAGATCTCTCACCCTCTTGCTTTTTTTTTTGGTTGTGAATGAAATGGGGTCATATTGCACACTGTACACTGAACTTGATTAAGAATTTCAAGTATTGTAGATGTTTTGATAGTGTTTGCTTGCTTTCAAAGGACTACTGTTTCCCTTGGGAGAGTCCTTTAGCATTCAAATAAGGACGATTGGTTTTGAACATCTCCCCAAAAGCCTGACTGGCCAGATGTTTCTCAAAATGAGCTGCTGAAAACACTGAAACTAGGATTTAAAAGAAAACGGTCAAGTTTGGCTTGAGTCTTTTATTTTTAAAGGCATAGTAAAGGGAACCATAGTGCTCCTTTGGCTTTTTATTGAAAAAACAAAAAGCACCATATGTTAAGGTAGTGTTATGGAGAAGATATCCATCTGAAAATGCAGAGGTGATTAGATTTGTTTTCATTCCCTTGGCCTGTTCTTCTGGTGTGGTCATGCCATCACAGATATTCTGGAACACCTCTGAACACCATGTGCTGCTCTTTGTTTTAGCTCTGTACTTATTTATACAACCCACCATTCAGTTTAAAAAATGGGCCATTTATGGTAAAAATTGGCCCAGCCAGTTGATTGATATTACATTAAACCAAAATATTGGCTTGATTCCAATTGTCCCTGGTATGTCTGCTGTCTTGATATAGACATATCACACCCAGTCTGTTTTACAAGCAGAGTTTGCCCACAGGAGTTCTGGAACCCCAACAAAATGGAAACATTGTGGCTGTGTGTATTTTAAGCTCCTGGCTGTCAGTTTTGTTCATGAAACCTTCAAACATAGTTCCTTCCTCCCCCCCAAATTTTAACAGTATTTGTAAAGGAAGGCTGTTGGTCTCTTGGGCCTGCCTATATCTCTTCTCTCACTCCAAATATAATGCACCTTCTTTTATGCTTTCTATGTTTATGCACTTCTTTGTGGAGGCCTTTTTGTTTCCTTTCAGGGATGGTTCCTTTTTATCTTTTGTCTTTGTTTTCATTCATTACCAAAGAAAATCTTTCTCTTGAAGGGTCCAGAATATA
The DNA here is from genome assembly GCF_052094955.1 of Ictidomys tridecemlineatus. Classification (NCBI taxonomy): domain Eukaryota; kingdom Metazoa; phylum Chordata; class Mammalia; order Rodentia; family Sciuridae; genus Ictidomys; species Ictidomys tridecemlineatus. The sequence goes on along the minus strand of NC_135480.1, from coordinate 151,529,228 downwards.
AGAATGGCTTTTTTTTTTTTTTGGTGAGCTCCATCCATTGCAATAACAATGTATTGTTTTTGCCCTTGAAAATAACAGGACAAAATGCAAACAACCCATCCCCAGAAGAGCATCATTAGAGGTGTGGGAATTTATTCTGAACAACCTTGAATTGGGAAAACTGGATCACTTTTTTTGCTCTCTAGGATTGTGAAGTTTGTGACTATTGTCGGAGGACATGCATATTAATCATATGCCCACAGAGAGCAGTAAAATTCTCTGAATGAAAACATTCATTGTGAAATAAACGAATGTAATTATAATTCATAGGAGCACTTTTGTCAAAGTGCAATTTGTAACCCTTAAAATCAAAACACAGTAGGGACCCTAATATTGTTCCAAATAAGTGTCTTCTTCCTAAATAGTTTTTAATTAATCAACTTTAACACAAACCCTTATTTTTAGAATACTTTGCTTCAACATGTCTAGAAATAACTATAATTTAGAATTAGTGTGCAATCATATGGCTTAGTGTCTTTGAGGTTAGTTGAAAAGGGAGAAATGAATGAGGATAGTCTTAGAACTCAATGCTATAGTTGGAATTAAAATCTCATGATTTCTACCATATTGTGGACTTTCAGGATGAGACAGTGAAGGAAAGAGGAGAATCATGGACTTTGTGGTGGCAACTGGCTCATCTCTTAGCTGTGTGACATTGAATGGGCTATAAACTCTTGGAGCACAGTTCTCTGTGAAATAGAGATGACGTGCCAAGTGGTTGTGATGAGTATTGATTATATATAAAAAATGTTTTGTTTCGCTAAAAATTGGTTTTGTTAGCAATTAACGCAGCTTATGGGGACTGTCCCACTCACTGTAAGTGTGGAACACAGTATACAAAAAATTATTTAAAACCTGTTACAGCTACAGATTCTGTAGGTCGGAAATTTAGGTGGCATAACAGTGGAAATGACTTTGCTCTACAGTATCTTGGGCTTCAGCAGGAAGACTCTAAAGGGGCTAGCTGGACTCACTTTTTTACATATGGCCTCTTTGATGTAGGGAAGTTCTGAACATCTGGGGGCTGGCATATTTACTCTCCTCATATCTCTCTATATGTGGCATATCTATGAGTTCTGTCTAGCATGGCAACTTCAGAGTAATTAGAACTCTTACATTTAGGCTCAGGACTCCTAAAGCGTGTTACTAGCAGGTGCAAAAAGAAGGAAGAAGGGAGAGGTGAGATTGCCAGAACGGTAGCTGGACTTAGACTCTGAAGCCACATAGCATTGCTTCTAGCATAGGCTGTTGGCCAGAGCTGCCAGAACCCCTCCAAATGCAAGAGGAGTGAACACTTATCACCACCTGTGGGAGGAATGCTTATGGGATGAGAATGAGATAGGTGTATCTTCAGAAAAATGCAATCTGCTCTGTGGTTTGAGTAGAACTGAAGAGAATTCCATTATAGAGACACCATAACATAGAATCATAGCTTCTTGTATGGTACCCAAGAGTGATGTGCCTTCTTGAACTAGACCTACCTGTTATTCCAAGCTTGCTGCTCTTTCTTTATTTTTAACTTAAAAAATTAACATGGAAAATCCTGTAGACCTATTGAAGTAATGATTTGAAATGCTGCTGCTGAAATCATTATGAAAACTCATCTTTTCAGAATCCACCTTTAGACACTTTATTTAAAACCTGGAAGTCAGAGTCCTGAATGCTAAAAACAAACTTACTAAAATTAGCAACAGGGAAACCCTTGCCTTTGGAGAAAACAAACAGCAATAACCCATTATAGGCCTAAGTGAGAAGAATTACAGTGAGGAATGTTCCTTGCACTTAAAGAAGGATCAGAAATTAGGAAAGAATACATCTAATTTGTTTTAGGACAACTCTGACATTTAGTGGGAAGTACTCAGGCAGAGCTACCTCATCTTATCCTTCTCAAATGTGAAGCTCCCTCCAATGTTTTAATAAGGGAAGAGCTTTACAAACCAACTGCTATGATTGGGATCCCATCATGTCTTAACTATTGGCAAAGATATCTCCACAGGTGTAAGTGAAGTGGAGAAAAGTGTGTTAATTATTTAAAGCCCAAGTTCAGGCACCCTCCTGTGAGCCCCTATTGTTAGTTTTTGTTTGTCATGCTAAGAGTGCATATCCCAGCAGGAGTCAGTCTCATTGGAGGGGCTTTAATAAATAAATTTACATTCTGACTTGGTCTTCTCTAGTGTTAAAACACTATTTGTTGTTTGCCTAATGCATAATGCATTTTTTATAGTGTTTTGATGAGCTGCATACATTCTGCACATTGTTGTGGCCAGCTTGTATTAAGTGACAAATGTGCCCTTTGCTGTTTTGCTGTCCCAGTGAATATGATACCTACATGTTATGCTCATAAATGTCGACTAGGAAGTGGTGACATGTTTATCCTTAAGGATTTTTTTTTTCTTTTTAATATCCTTGCCTGTTTTATGGAAAATGTTCTCAGAGCTTTTTGGAGGTCATAGTTTATTGTCTAGTGGCCAGTTATCCAGCACTTTTAAGAGCCCAACACTGCAGTGGATTCCAAGTAAATAATAACTCCAACAATAGATATTATGCATTTTAAATGAGGAAGGTGATCACTGAGCAACTATCACTGTTCCTTTTTCTATTCAACATTTTGCTGGAACAGTAATGACAGTGGATAAATGAATTTATATGCAAGGATAAAGATTTTACATTCCTCTTTAAAATAATGTCTACAATGGGGCATTTCTCAAAAACCAAACTTACATGTTCTGTGGCCTTTGTCCTTGAGGGGTAGGAGTCTTTAAAGTTTAGTAGCTATAGTATTTCTTGGCCTATTTTCATTGGCAAGCATGCTTTTTTTCCGAAAAAATTATGTCAATATGTTTAGTGTGATTATGGAGCTTTACCATTACCTGAAACTTAAATCCTTACACCTAAGAGTTGCTGTATGCTCCATGTTTGGATCTGTGGATGACACATCAGAGAAAACAAGGAAACATGAGGAATGATTAGGTATTATGGACACAGCAGAGGTCTAAGGGGTTAACAAAGAGGAGCACTTGAGTATACTAGGGAAGTCAGAAGATGGGTGGAGGAAGCAGAGGAAAAAATCCTCCCCCTGCCTTGGGGGGAGGCAGGGAAAGGATGGGTGGCATATTCTTTCTTCTTTTCTCTTCCTCATCCTCCATGGTGCTCTTGTTTCTTCCTCAATGTGAATTCCTCCTTGGGGGCACTGAAACTTAAGTCAGTCCTGCAAGGCCAATAATTCAACCATGTGATGGGTTTCTGAAACTTTGGGTTATCCTGGGAATATGTGGCATTGTTTCCATGAAAAATTTGTTCTGAATGGCAAACAAAGTATTTGCAAACAGATGTATACCATGATTTGTTCCGGTAACAAAAAAGATATACAAATATGTGTGTGTGTTCATTTTTAGGTGAATATATATAATACCCATATTTAGCTAGATAGTATAAATGTAGAATGATCTATATGGTATACAGAGGATATAGACATTTTATATATGTCAATTTGAATAAAGTGTAAATAATTGCTATTGGATTTAATAGAATAGCAATTTTGAATAAAAATTGCTGTTGAATTTAGCAGATTGTGAAATTATGTGGGCATTTAATTTTGCGATTGCTTATGTCTGGAGAGGTGGGAGCTACCAGTGATGTGAGGAAGGGATCCGTAGGGGAGGAGACTTATAGTAGCTGAGTGAGAGTGTATCCTGGGAGTTGTGGTTCTTCCTCCTTTGAGGAATAAAGGAAGAGAAGAGATGTAATTAAAGTTGTAGATAATTGTTTCCTGAGGTGTATTTTAATTAGCTGTGGAGTTGGGGCAGGTAGTGTCATTGAAGACCATGGATTCTTTTCAACATTGGTTTTTCAATGTTCACTCTTTATGCTGTTGACAGAATTTTCTTTTAACTTCTTTATTTTGCCTTTGATTGCTAATTGATTTTGTAACACATATAACATGATATACTTCCAATCATGCAGAAGAAATGAGTTTTCTTAGTTAATATATAGCATAAGATTTATAAGTAGCGTTTTAGTATTACATTTAATCTCATTATGGTAGTGGATTACATTAAGGATTGGAATGAGATTAATTTACCTTCTGGTCAATTGATGATCTTTTCTTCAATAGATAGGAAGTATAAAAGATATTGATAATTAGAATTAGTACATTTATGAGTACATTTATGAGTTTTGAGACCCTTTTATTAAATTATAAGCTATAAAATGAATATATTCTGTTTGTTCAGCATAAATGACTGAAGCCTATCTACAGAAGAAGCTGCATTGTCTGTGGTGTAAGGTGAGCTGTGTGGGTAGGAACCCAGAGCATGTGGAGAACAAAACCTTCTTTGCAGTGATCTTAGTCCTGGAATGGGAAAGAACACCATACCATTATTTGTTCTTTTACCTTTGAATCTTAATATTGATCGCAAATATTTATTTCTTAAACCACATGCATTTTCCACCAACAAAATTAGTGAGGCTTTTAACAGAAAAATTAAGCCGTTTTTAAAGCAATATTGGCTCAGGAGTTGAGGGCATTCTAAAGTATGGGACAGTGTTTCATATGTAAAATTGTGGCTTCATATATACCCTGCTTCAGCTGTAGGCCAACCTTGCTGAAGTCATTCCTTTAAAAAGCAGATTTTATGATGAAAAATTGTGCAGTGAATGGATAATTATGAATGTAATGCACTCCACTATTGTCATGTGTGTAAGAAATAAAAAAAATAGCAGAGATGATCACAAGGAATGAGAAGTGGCCATCAGAGCTTATGTGCTTTTCTTATTATTGTGAGAAAGTTTAGGAATTTTGAAACACTTTTCAGAAAATTATTTAAATTATTTTAAACATCTCAATTTCCAGATCAGAAATCATGTCAATAGCCAGCCATGGTGGCGCACACCTTTAATCCCAGTGGCTGGGGAGACTGAGACAGAAGGATCATGAGTTCAAAGCCAGCCTCAGCAACAGCAAAGTGCTAACAGTGAGACCCTGTCTCTCTCAATAAAATACAAAATAGGGCTTGGGATGTGGCTTGGTGGTTATTTACCCCTGAGTTCAATCCCAAGTACCAAAATTAAAGAAGAAAGAAATCATGTCAATAGACTGATTTGCTGATTACATGATAATGAACAAACTATTGAAGTTCTGTATGGTAGTATATAGTATGAGAATTTATTGCTTTAGAATTCCTAGAAATTCAGTAGGAAGCAACTATGGTTTATGCCATCTAAGCACAGAATCTAAAAACCTACTAAAATGGTCTGTTGAGAATAAGAATCACTACTGCTGTGCTACCATCTTCCATTTTCTTACATATCAATTTCCACCTTAACCGGGTAAATTTCCTTTTTATTGAAATGAGTTTAAATGTACTGTGTAGTTTTGTATATCTATGGGTATATGCATAACAATTTGACACAGCAATCTTTTGCCAAACCACTGGACAATATATAGTACCTTTCAAAACCATTTGTCTAGAAAGGGAGTTGGGCGAGTGAGTTGACAATTGTACTCCTTTTTACTTCTAGGATATTATCCTAATAAAGCAACTTGGATCAAAGTACTATGTCCACTTTATGATTGAAAAGTATTGATAGGAAAACTTGGCAGAGCTTTCTTTTGTCCTTTTTGAAGTTGGACTCTAACCAGAGAGAGAAGAGGAATCATGAAGAAATCAGGGGACACAACTTCTCCCATCTCTTCACATTATGGCAAAAAAAAAATTAAAAAAAAAAAAACTTCCTTAAAAAGAACAAATCACACACACAAAAAAACACAAATTTGATGGGATGTATGTTAACTTGTGGCAAACTCATTTTGAAAGTTGGTTGACATTCACTTGAATCAGAACAATTAATCAAGATCTGCCAGGGTGCTAAGGACAGTCAGTGTGACCTACACCATGGGTGTGAAATAATGAGTTAGATTTGTCTCTGTTTCTCTTTAATCTATTAGCTCAACAAAGGAAGCCATTTTCTGAATGCTTAATGTATTCAGAGCTTTGAGAAACATATATAACTCCAGTTTTGAATTCCCGTTTAAATTTTTGCCTGTTTTATTGTCACACTTCACTGTTGGGCTTCTAAGCTGTCACACAGAGAAGCTGTCAGTAGAGATGGTGAGAGAGAGACATGTGGCCTGCAGGCCTGCACCCGCAAAGAGCTCGGGGACCACTGGATGCTCAGATCCAAAAGGCACTGGGACCCCCAACCGATCAAAATGCTGCCTCTTCTTTCCCCTCCTTCTGAATCATCAATCTTAGAACTAAATAAATGTTTTTGTACTTTGTGGATGGTGTCCCCACTGCCTCTGGTGTCAGGGTCTGTTAATAATTTAGGGAGTATTACAAAATGTCATGGGGAAGTCTCACATTTTGGAATAGGAGTTTAATTGACATCCTACTCTCTGCCTCCTGGTTTCTGAGAACTGTGTGGCAACCCACATTTGATCTGTTGGAACTTCCAGGTTCAAAATTTTGAGATGGAAAATGAAAAGTAATTTGTTTTATAATTGTTTAAAAGATAATATCCTTAGGCGTGTGAACCATGTAAAAATGTCATTTGATCTTATCTTTGTCCATTTTGGAAGTTGTCCCTAATATTTACAATATTTATTCATTCAAAAACATCATTCAAATTTTTAAAACTCAAATATGTTTCAGTTACCTACTGGGTACAAAGAACTCAGTTTTTTAAAGCCAAAAAACACTTTTAAGCCTTGCTAATGTTTGTTGGTAACTTTTAGTGAGAATGTTTGATAAGAAAGCCAACAAGTCTAATGGCCAAGTCAGCAAGTCAGCTGTTTAAGATAGGGTCAGGAGTGGTGGGAGGAAATTCAGAAGAAAAAGCATCTTTTGGTCCTAGAGGGTTCTGAGACCTAGAGAGGAGGGGAGACCTAAAGGAAATTTTAAAGAGAGCTAGACAGATGTCTGAAGATCACCGTACCAGGCAACAGTCCTAATACACACAGAAGTACTAGGAAGAATGTCATTTCTTCAGGGACCTGGAGATATTTGGTGTGGTTGGTATGTGGGAAGCAAAGAACATTGTCCGTTAGGTTTTGAGAATTGGGTTTTTCCTAAAATTTGGGGCTTTGGGCATATTGTAGTATGTTGTGTAGGATTGTAATGGTAGGGTATCCATTTTTAGAAATATTTACCCTGGCTTCACTGTGAAAGGAAAGATTTTAAATAGCGCAGCCTCTAAAATTCTCCAGAGCATATAAGACAAGGGGTGAACCATGATAGGAACAGTAGGAATAGAGAAAAAGTGACGGTTCTAAGCTGTAAATGCTGAAGGTGGCATGAGATGATACACGTAAAAGCATTGTGCTTGGAGCACGGCGATGGTGTTGATGGAGTTACAGGGCCTCATTATTTCTGGACAGGAATGGGAGGTAAAGAGTACAATGGAGGGAAGAAAGGTGACTGGTATATGTAGTAGAGTAACTGGAGTAAGGGGATGACATAAAGAAATAAAGGAATACACAGATTTGGAGGGGAAAGAGTGGGTTTTTCATGTGAGGGAATACTGGCTTTGAAGTACATCTACTAGTAATGAATCTGTAATACCCATGAACATTAAACATTAAACACTTTGTGAAAGAGGTGTATTAAAACTTATTTCAACTTCAAAGCAATGCCATAACCAGGCATTGTGGCACATGGCAGTCATTGCAGGGACATATAGGCTAAATAAGGAGAATAGCAAGTTTGGGGCCTGCCTCAGCATCTTAGGAGGACCTAAGCAACTTTGTAAGACCCTATCTCAAAATAAAAGGGCTGGGGATGTGGCTCAGTAGTAGTCCTGGGTTTAATGCCTGCTAACCCCCACCCCCCAAAAAAGAGCCCAAGTAGGTAAGCACTATTTCTTCATACTTCCAATAAATTAATGCATAGGATATTCATTTCATGCTTTTTGTGTTAGTGCTTAAAGGAGGCTGTTGTTGACATGTTTATTGGCTGTAGAAGAGAAAACTTAAAAAAAAAAAAAGAAAAGGAAAAACTGCACCTTGTTGTTTCTGGTTGTAATTTACAAAACTTACAGTGCATTGGAGATTAAATGCTATTTGACAGTATCCTAATTTATAGCAAAGCGCAAAAGTAGGGGGAACCTTGGCTAGTTTACTGAAGGAAGCAAAAAAAAAATCTTGGAAAATAGTGAAGTCTAGCTCATTTTGAAATGAACTGTAACCTTGTGAAATGAGAAGCATTTTTTCATCTCTGGATGTACCTTAATCATAAAGTAGCCCAGGGGAGCCAAACATTTTATATGTTTTAACAAGCTAAGTGATTTTATAAAAGTGCTGTTAGAAGGATTTATTTTAATTGGACGTTGAGACATACTGGTCTTAAATCATAGCTAGTGTTCTACTTGGAGCACTGTTCCAGGCTTGCTTTCATAAGTAAGGTAGCAGAACTATTTTTTTAATCAAATAATTCTCAGTATCAGAATTTTACTTGTTTTTGCTTATATTAACTTCAGGCTTCAGCACTTGAACTGCACATTCAAAATATTTTTAGTATGTGTGAGATTGGATGTTATTTCCATTTTATATTTTTCACATTTACTCTGTATTAGCTCCATCAATATGAGGCACTGAAAAGAATCTTTTGCTGCATAGCAGGGGATCTCCATTCTTCAAGGAAGTTATCTTATAGGGAATATTAGGGAATGTTTAAGGACATTTTTGATTGTCACAACTAGGGGTGGGATGTTCTGCTAGAATTGAGTTGGCAATTCCAAAGATGCTGTTAAACATTCTAAAATGCAAAGGACAATGTCCTACCATAAAAATTTATATATCCCCAAATGTCAGTTATGCCAAGATTGAGAAACACCACTTTAGTGCAATATACTATTGCCTGTTAAATTGCAGCTAAATAAAATATACTGATGTTGCCTGGCATTAAGGATGAGATAGTAGATATAAGAGGAAGGAAAATAGAGAGACAAATAAAAATATATCGAGAGGAAAGAAAAGTGAAATATTGAAAGACAATTAAAATAATAGAAGAGGGGGTATTGTCTAGAAGATTTAAAGGAGTGTGAATAATTGACAATTGTAAGGTCTGTATTTGCTTTTATATTAAGAAAAGTACATGTTATTGCTGTTATTATTAATAATTTGTAGAGCATGAAAAATGTGTTAAGTGCAGAGCAGAATATAGACTCGGTCACCACCCAGAGGGTTTTGAGCTTATAATTAGGCAGATGGAACAGACTCAAGCTTAGGATGGAAGAAGTAGGTGGCAACATAAGAAGGAGGTCACAACTGCTCCAAGCCTGATTTCATTTGGTTTTTACTTACATTTCAGTTAACCTTTAATTATGTGTGGGTGTATGTGTGTCTGTATGTGTTTAATGGAGGCAGCCCATGTATATACCAGAAAAAGGCTCAAGAAATGATTTGATACTACCAAAGAGAAAAACTTAATTTTACCAGTTAACTTATGTGAGTTAGCTTAAAATAATCATCATAAGATATATAAATAAATCTTAATAGGAAATAAGTATCAAGTATTTTATAAAATATATGTCTTATGTGTTTAATCAACTCAGAAAATTGATGAGAGGTTTTGATTCTTTACAATTGTCCAATTGTATACATTTGCCTTTTGTTCCTTTTTTAAAAATTTTTTAGTTTTAGTTGTAGATGGACATAATGCTTTTATTTATTTATTTTTTTTATGTGGTGCTGAGGATTGAACCCAGTGCCCCATATTCTCTAGGCAAGCACTCTTAGACTGAACTACAACCCCAGCCCCACTTTGTTCTTAATTGGCAGAATTAGAACAGAAAGATTTAAGAGGATTTAGGAATGTGAAAACAAACACACACAGGAACAAAATTCAAGTGTTGGAAAATGAAGTTATGTCACATTTGCCTTGCTAACTGTGGTTATCATATTTAAGTACTTAAGTGAAAATTCCATTACAGGTTGCATTTTAATATGTTCATCTGAAAAGGATACTGTTTTAGGGACAATCTGTCATTCTCCCATTGTGAAACTGTGCTTTCCTAAGAATATTTTATAACCAAAATCTTGTTTACTAGAGTAAGTACTTAATGTCTAAGTTTACATAGTTTTGAATTTTTTAAGAAGCAAAATAAATAGTGGTTGTAAGGAGAGTTAAATTTGTGTTATACGGTACCACATCATGTCATTATCAATAGGTAAGATCCTGTTGAACCCTAATAAAGCATGAAAGGTAACAATTAGACAAAGATGAAGAGTTGAAATGGAAATTTTAGTCAATGTGTTTTGCTAATAGATATAGTATCAAATTTCTTGCGAAAATTAATGTCTGACTCAGGTGACTTCTGTTTAATTTTGCATCTGGTATCCTATGATGAAAGCACATCTGCATAAACTACTTGAATCTCATTCTGTTTAATTAGAGATTCTGCACTAATTATTTTCCTGTCTCAGTGAAGAAATGGATGTGAGATGATGTAGTTGCAAGTTAAACCAAAGATTACATCAAAGGTTTTGTTAGATTGGATAAAATTTTCATGAACATGGTAGAAAACAGGTAGAAAGATGGCCCAACATAAACAGATTATTTACAAACAAGAGGAAATGATTCTAAATGGTAATTTAGTTTGCATTAACTTTTGTGACACTTTGTTCCTGTGAATGCTTATGCACTTGTATTGATTTCAGTGGTACGTGCCTACCTGTGTTCAGCTACTGTTTAGGTTTATCCTTCTTTAAATGCACCATTTTAGATTACTGGAAACGAGTAAGTTTCCATGTTGAATGCAGGTATTTCTCACCTATACACAATATTTAGCCAGTTACTGTTTTAAAAAATGAACTTTAGTACTTATTGCTATGATTTTCCTGGATCCATTTCCAAACTGTTTTGCAGTTTAATGTATTTTCTATCTTGGACAAAACTATCATTCCATTGCTTCTTTTAATGTAAATGATACACTTGTTACCACTTCTGACCTTCACATTTTTCAGAAACACCTTTTTAAGACTTGCTTATTTATATGCTGTTCACTCTGTTTACTTTTTCATTATTCTAGTGAAAATAGTCTTGGGATGTTACCCTACATATATATTTTAAAATTTAGAAGTACTGTGCCATTTTCCTGAAAAACCAAATAGTTCAGATTGGGGTTTATTTATTTAGAATGCATTTATTTACTATTTTATCCTTGTTTAATTTTACTATGTTGTTTTCTTCCTTGAATCAAATACTCTCCAACCACGTCTTTACAGGAGAATTGGAATGAAAATATATATAATACATTATATATATAAATCTGCATTGACACAGTATTAAATAAAGGAGGACTCCCCACCCCATCCTGCTATGTTTGTCCTCACACTTGTAAGAAATTTTTGCCTCTGTTCCTCACCATCCACTTCCCTTCAATCTGTCTTCTTTTGGAGAAATGCAGCTAAAGTTGTGCTCACAAATTCATCAGTTATGGCTCACTACTAAAAGCAGTGGTCTTTCTCTGGCTTGGTTGTCCAGCTCCTCCATCCATACCTGGATTGGTCCTTCCAGCTGTCGTCTTGGTTCTTACTGCTTTGACAGGTGTTGCATTCCTTTCCACCATCACCACGCTGACTGTCTTTTTTTACTGCCTTGTCTTTCTATATAAATCAGGGAGGAAAAAAAATGATAAGTTCAAAGAGGGAACCATCCTTTGTTAGCTGAGTGATTTTAGGCAATTTATTCACAACTCTTGTTTGATAATTTGGAAAAAAGAAAAATCAAAGGACACTTACCTTGTGATACCTCTCTCCAGCACTCTGAATTTATTTGCCACAGGTAAGAAACAGAGAAGAAAGGACATCATTTTATAGACTTTGCAAAGCTCTTGCTCCTTCACAAGCCATATGTCCCTCATTGCCTTTGCCCCTCGTTTCATCTGGCATTCTAGGTGACCCACGTTCTGACTCCAGATTATTTTTTCCTGGTTTATCACTTGTCTTGTTGGCCACACTTATTACTCTACTTAAAATTTGCTGAATCCTAATAGATACTGGTCTCCCTTAAAACCATCCAGTTGTACATGCTTCCTCAATTGGGTTTCCCACTACTTGTCCAGGAGGTGATGTGGGCCAGCCCAACAGCTCATGCTCTTCTTTCCATCACCTACATGTGTCTTCAGATGGGAAAATGGAAAATCCTGGAGGCTTCTTCCATACTGTTTGAACTCTGTTGGTGAGACTTCCCATGTCTGTCTCTCCGACACCTCTTGCTAGAGTGTGTCTGTCTTGCAGGTCTTTGCACTCTGTCACAACTCTACCTCAGAAGTGACCTTATCAGCCTTCTTCACCATCAATGTGTTCCAGCCTTCATGGACTACATGCAAAGAAACTGCTCTTCTTGGTGGTTCAGGGGGATAAAATAGAGCGCCATATTCCTGGGCCACCCACATGCTCTCCCTGAAATCCATCCACTCTCTTCTGTTGGCAGCCGCAGAGTAGAGCTCTCTGTGCTTAACCAAGAAAGGGGGTGGGGGGCAGTCTCTGCCTATAAGCACTCCTAATCATTTGTGTGCTGATTTTGAAATGTCATCACTTTGTGTGGAAAGGGAAAATCCTTCCCTCCTATTTACCAGAGAGAGGAGAAGGAATGGACCCTCCCTGTCAACCTTGAGTTTCACAGAACTGATCAGTGGGTGCTAGGGGAAGACCTGTTCTGGCATATTTTGGTGTGAACTACAGGTATGTAGTTGTCCCCTTGTGCTGCTGGCTTGCTCGTTGCAGGCTCTGTCTCTTAACTTCTAGGATATTTCATGCTTTTTATTATCAGTTTCAGATCATGGACAACAATTTGAAAATACGAAAATCCCACTTGGGATTCTGAGTTGAAGTCATGAGTTCTAATTGAAAGAGGTGATACAAGTTGCTTAACCCAATATAGGCACATTATGAGTAATCAAATATTTTTCACTATTTACAGTCTGCATTTTCTCCTTTAGTAATAATTTTAGTATCTCTTCATGAATATATCTGACATTTTGGGCAATGAAAACACAGTCTGTTTTGGTACTGAGGTGGTTTTTAATTTAATTTACATTGAAAACTAGAAATTATTCTATATAAAATGATAATTTCTAGAATATGTCATAAAACAGTGTAGCTTAATTCTGCAGTTACCTAAACAGGGAAGCCCATGGAAAACCCTGGAGAACATATGTGTCTCCAAGTATTTATCTGCATGTAGTCAAAATTAAATCTGTCTACCTGGGCCATGTGTGCAAATTGGATACTCTCCTAATCTGGTCTTTTAGTATGTGGCAAAGCCCCTTTTAAGTTAGAAGAATAAAGAACACATATGACCACAAAGAATACACTGACACTTGGCATCTTCAGACCTGGTTCTTCATGAATTAAGATGACACTGCTCCTGGTGGTGTTATCATTTAGTGAAACAGGGCTTAAATGCCCCGCTGACATCTCTTTCCAAGATGGTATATTTTTACATAGCAACCAGTGTTGTAGGTATCATGTTATATGGAAAAAAAAAAAGTAACTCAATCTAAGATTTTTAGGCAGTGGTTTTATAAGTGATCTATATATTTTCTTAAAACTTGTATCTTGAAGCTTCATTAATTACCTAAGAACCAAGTTTCTTTGGTACATGAGGGTTTTGGTATCATGGATTGTACTTAAAGAGTATGGAAACAATCTTCCAGTTTTGTTTAAAACCAGTCCTCCAAATTCCCTTTAATTTTTGTGTATAATGACATTTGATAATAATATTATAGATAATGTGTACATTGTGGCTTGGGTGGGCTGCAAAAACTAGACTTTTTTAGTACATAGTGCTTGGGGAAGGGGGAGGTTGCTGATAGCCAGGGTGAACTTCCTTGAATCCGGTGGCTGTAGTCTTCATTCAGAGGAGGGAGGTGTACTGTGCTGAATGCCTGTAAGTAACAGTCCACAGGGATTCTTCATACTGAAAACTACTGAATTTAGAAAGAATAGAATTTAGTTTGTTGTATAATTTTGTCCACTTCTTTTTATAAACAAGTTATCTGGAAATTTGCAGTTCTGTTGGGGAGTGTGTGTTTTTTCCTTTCAACTTGTCATAGAACACAAGTTTATAGGTATTCTGAAAGAGGCAGTTTCTGTGAAAGAATATTGGACTTTAGTTTTATTGCTAGAATTTTATGAGACAGACAAATGTAAAGGCTTTGTGATAGGAAGCCACATTAACTCCATTAAGATTATGGCCTCCATTTTTAAAATGTCTTTTCTTTTTTCCCTTTTCACATGAGACTTGTATAGTGTATCCTAAGGAAACAACAGAATTGGAAAGTCATATGAAAACCTCTTGCTCTTTCTTCTGAACAAGCCATTTAATTTCATCCCGTGTTGAATGTTGACCTAACACTTAAATATTTGAAGTGAATCATAATCAGCATTTGAGTTGTAAGTTCTTGTTCTAGTGTGTTTAATGATTTGCTCAAATGTTGACATTTCTACAGCAGAGAAAAGAGGCACTTCAATTTAAAGCATTGGATTTTCGACTTAAGTCCTTCAGTATAAAAATATGGACAAAACAGCATATTCTATTACCATAAAAAATGAAAATGCTAATAGTTTTAAATATAAAGTGGAATTCATTCAGAAAAAAAAATAAAATGCCCAAATGATTGTTCAATAATAATTAGGGAGAAGTAATTGTTCATTTCTTTAGTTAATGCACTTTATTTTAATGGAACATTTTGAATTAATAAATGTGCCCATATATATATTTTTTTCATGGCAGTAATAACCACAGTGTATCTTATCAGATAATTAACTTTCATAAACATAATAACTCGTCTAAGGGGTAGCAATGACACCATTACATTAAAGTGTTTCTTTGGATGATGAAGTTTTCAAAAGAACAACTGTTTGAATTCAGTCTGCTTCCTTGCAAAGAGGCTGTCACTTTTGTTACTATGAGTAAGGTAGGCAGACATTTCTGATAAGAGAAATAAAAGCAGGGGAGGAACAGACAGAAATAGACAATAGGAGGAGCCTGTAAATATATTTAGCCCTCATACTGCGTAACATCACAGCACCGTATTAGATGTGCAGAGTGTCTATGATGTTTACGCTGTTCCTTAATTAGGATGAGTGACTTAATAGTAATGCTTTATTTTCTATTGTAGGTAAACTGCCCTCCTCTTAGTAGCTCTTCAAAGGATAAGCTCATGAAAAATAAAGCCACCTTTTATTTCTTTCTTGTCTTTTGAAGGAATTTTATTAAAAAGCAAGCTCCAGATTATGCAGTTTCATGTGTATGTCGTATAACCCAGCACAGAAATAACAGCCGACTCCTAAGAGGGTGAAGGGCAGCATAGAGCAGCCATCAAAACAACAGGAGGGGAGTCGAGCCTGCTGCATTTTGGTGGGGACATAATGGTTGGCTTAATGTTTGTTTTTGTCTTTGAGACACAGTTCAAAAATTTTACCTTCAGTTAAAAAAGCTTGAAAATAACCTACCTTGCAAAACGAGCCAATAAGTAAAACTCAAACCCAAGTAGTATTTGAGGTAAGTGAAGAAAAATTTTGGTGTTTTTATTTTTAACAGTTTGACAAAATCAAGATGATAGATGTTAGTGTTCTGATAAGAATGTGTGAAGTATTTTGTATTGTACCTAGTCATTCAGTTATGAGTAGTTGATGTAAATTTCCCAGTCTGTGCCTATTGAATCATATTTCAACATTCTGTTATTTTTGGAATTCATGCAGTTGATTTTCCCCCTCGTTAAGCTGAGATGACCTCTTTATGATATAACTATGGTGCATAAGAGATTTAGTTTTAAAATTAGTGAAAAATACAACCATTTCAAAGAAGCTTCTGGCTTTATTGTAGTTTGGATAGCATAGTCTGGGATATATATAGTGTCAGTCATGACTAAGTCACAGCAAACATACCAAGACATACAAACACTAGAGCTAGTCTGAAGTACTTGACTCTGCTCAGCAGGGATGCACAGATATGATGGGCAGGTAGAGCTTTCATGCTGCTTGGATGATATTGCATATTTGGGGGACAAGTGCCACATACAGGATGGTTTTCCCAAGCTTCTTGGTATCTGCTTATACCCAAGTGCTTAACAGTGATTTGCCTTCATTGAAGAGAAGATTGCAGCTTTGATACTCTGTATTCCCCTAGGAAAATGCTCTCACTCTCCAAGAACTTCTTGAACTTTGATAATCACTGGTAGTAAGATTCACAAGAGTTATATAGATGCATATTATGGTAACTAAAAATGTGAAGTTATATGATGCTTGGTCATTTTCAGAAAGGATTGTTAATAGAAGTTTCAGAAGTGGATATAAATCTTGCATGGATTTATTTGATGATTATACACATTTTCATCTCCCCGTATTTTCAGAGAAAGTTTCGAGTGAATGAGAAGCAGATTGGGCTTGTGCAATGTTCTAGTGTTCATTCTCCTGATATGTTAATTAAAGTTCAAGATCTTCATGCTATAGCAGAGATAACACAAATATTATAGGAAGTATCACATTTCCATCTGATCTGGAAAGATTTGCAAGTGGTCAAGATTTGCATCAGGTCAAGGGACTGATGGGTACCCAGGAATTTTATAGAACCTTGGGTAGAATCAGTGGTTAAACAAATCTTCCCCTAAGTGTTTGTTTTCTTTTTTACATATTGAAGACTTAAGTGAGAATATCCATATTGCTTATCTTAATCATTTTTTGTGATATCTTTTAAACAAATATACTGCCACCGTGTCTCAAATATGCTATCAAAATAAAATCCCATCACTACTATCCTTTCACAGGTCCAAGTTGAACAGGATTCTTGGACACTAAAATTCATTATGATGTCATTGTCCTAGTTTGTAGGAATAAAAAAATTAACCAACTGTCTAGTATTCTTAATGCTAACTTTTGCCCTGGGAGTCTTATTTTTTAACTTTTGGAGCCCAGACTAATATAAAATACTAGCCAATAATCTTGAAATTAATTTTATTTTGGAAAGGAAAACAAGATTTTTAAGTACTCTACCCCTTGATCATGTATGAAAAATATTCTTCTCACTACAGAAATGAAAATTTTAGAAGTTCTTTGTCAGTTAAAAAAAGGGTTTGAAGAGTATTATGATTTTGAAAGCTGAGTTTTAAATAGTTTTACTTAATAAAATTTTAACTCATATTTTTCATCATAAAAGGCTATTTGTTCATATATTTATACTATATATTTATAGTAATGAGAAGACAACCTGTTTATTTTCACACGTTCCAGATACCAAGGATTCTTCCCCTGTGTTATCTACTACCTTAAAAAATGTGCTTAACGTGTAATATACACAACATCTATAGAAGACTTTTACTTTTTAGCTAATTATCAGAAAAAAATGTATACGTGTGTGCTACAGAAACAACATTTCAAACACTTGTTTAAGAAAAAAAAATTACAGAATGTAAAACAAATACTCATTAAATAATAGAATGTATCTTTAGATCTGAGAATTAAAAACTCAGATGCTAGTGGGGGAGGTCCCGACAAGAATAAAACAGTAGTGCTGGCTTGGGGGCAAGGCAGTGGGGAGAGGAGCCTGAGAGTGTTGGCTGCTGGACTGGAGGTAGACACCAGTGAGTGTTGGAGGTGGGGACAGGGCAGAAGAAAGCTAGAGAAGGGAGTTGTTCCCTTTATCCATTGCATACCAGAGTCTTTCTGGTATAGACTACAGAAACCTTGTAATTAATTGTGTCATATCCTTCCTGCGGTCCTTCCACCTTGCTGAAGCATAGAAGGTATAGACAAGTTGAGTCAGAGATGAAAAGCCAGTGGCCAGGTGGCTTTAAGGGGAGTAGTGTTGTTTCTGGTCTGGCTGGTTTGTTTTAGCCTCAGGGTGCTGCAGAGTCACAAGGAGCCTGCTCTGAGGCCCCATGTGTCCCTCTCTATTTATTTTCTTCTCCTAGCTATAGTGGTCACCTTTGCAATTCAGTATTAAATCTCTGGATCCCACAGTTGATGTTCCTTAAGGCTTCTCTAGTTGTTCCATTCTTAGAGTCTGTTTGTTTGTTTTGTTTTGTTAAACAACAACAAAAAACAAATGGAAAATGCTTTAGTGATGCCTTTCTTCCAGTAACAAATGTAAAGACTGCTTTTGATTTTACTTTTGAGAGTTTTCAAAGTCTGCACTATTGAAGCACCTAAACATAATTAAAGGTCCAATTATGACTGGTCGTCTCTTATCTGTAGAGAACACACAGAATCCTCACAAAATTGCTGTTCTACTTTAGGTTGTTAAGTAGACCTATGTTATAAACCAGCTATATAATCAGTTGTCACTTTCAGTATTCAGTAGACATAGGAAATGCTATGAAATTTTAGAATGAAGCAGGAGGTTTTTTTTTTCTTTTTCCCTTACTATGACTGTGTGGGTCATCAGCTAAGTAAGTGGTAATGGTTGCAGAAACAAAACATCAACACTGAAATAGTCAGGAGAATATGAATCAGCATTTCCATCTTTTTTTTCAACATATGGCCAAGTGATGAGAAGATATAATTACTGATGGTATTATAATGTTTTGCTTTCTACTCATTTTTATCAGATCAGATCTCAAATACTTCAGAGTTAAGAGAAAAGGAACAAGTGGTAAAATTACCGCCACTCTCTTGTTTTTGTTTAAACTTTTAAAGTGAACTTTTAATTTCTTTGTAAAATTTGTTTGCGTTCTAACAATGTTATTGTTCCTAACCATTCAAAATTCCCTTCAGACTACAAAGTTTCTTCCACTAGAAACCCAGTAGATTGGGAATAATGCAGCCTTTCTAAAAAGAAATGCCTACATTATAAATAAGACATACTCTAATGGATAATGAGAAATCGGAGACTGACTTTGAATACTTGACAATATGATTTAGAACAAAAAATCAAATCCCTGGACTGAATCGTGCATTGGTCATAATGAGGTACCCAATTCTCCCTCAGAGTTTTCCCTAAGGGTTTGAAATGAGGAATGATTCTCTTTAATGTCCTCAGATGCTTTGTATCTATGTAGGCCTTTACGTCCAGAGCATTTTTATCTCCTCAGTTTATAGGGATCTGGTTTAGTGTAATTTCAGGATATTTGTAGATGGAATATCTGAACTTGAGACTGCTCTATAACCGCAAAGCTGTGTGACTTTGAGAATAAGCCTTAGATTCATCATCCTCAGTAGGGAAATAGTATAACATCTTTCATAACCAGAGCAAGTGCCAGTGTTTGCCTGAATGTCAGCTAAGTGACAAATGCAGTGTGATTCTCTGAACTCCAGTGCTCCCTGAAGGATAGTTTTAGGGAGTTATTCACTGCTACTACTGCCCCAGACAGCTGTTAGCCTGGGGAAGACCCTCCAAGATGATGCAATGAGTTAAATTTAAGAAAGTAAAGAGTAAGTTGAAAGTCGAGAGACCTCATATGTAAAGTCTCACTTCTTTGTATGTTTGATTTTTAGCTGCTCAGCCACTCAGCCTGACATAACATAGGGCTTAGCAGGACCAAATCCAGGTTGCGTGAGGTCATTGTTGAAAAGGAACAAGTCCAGTTCAATTTGTGTTCTCAGAGGTAGGATCATGGCAACCTGCCAGGGTCAAAACCAGCAGTTCACTGAAGGACTGGGAGCCAGCTGGGAGAAGATGCTGGAGACAGAGCTGGAAGTGGGAGCCAAGAATCAGTAATCAAGAAAGCAGACTCAGTAACAGAAGATGGGAATGTGGGACCGTTTTTCCTATGAAGTTCAACTAATTGATGAGTCTTCTTTTTTAATGCGTCTGACCCAGGCATCTGCCACCCTTGTGCTTAACCCTGAGGAACACTGCTATGAATGAATCCCAAAGAATCAAAAGCAGAAAAAGAAAAACCATACATACAAATTCTATAACCTTTAAGTATTTGTAATGGTAAAAACAAATCCCCTCTTTGTATTGTTCTCATTGGTTAGGTTGTTGATTTCTCTTTGGAGAGTTCTCCATTTACCCCGCTCCCTGCTGTGATACAGAGAAACTGCAAACTTGAAATCAGAGGAAAAAGGGGATGTGGTCCTACAAACAAAAAAGAAATGAAAGGCTATTGTGAAATATGTGATTGGAAACAAAAATAGAAATAGGCCTGTTATTGGATATAGTACAAGTTCAAAATAATGAGCTTAAATTGTAAGGTATGTTGATCTTTATTTTGTTATTACTATCTAAGGCATGTGAATATTGTACTTCAGAAAGATTTCAGTTACATACTGTTAATATTTAGGGTAAATGAGGTGGGTTTGTTTGCTTCCTGGGTAAATCATTTCTGAAAATCATATCCTCATGTAGTACAGTAACATATGCCTATAATCCCAGTCATTCGGGGGGCTGAGGCAGGAGGATTGCAAATTCAAGACCAACCTGAGCAACTAGTGGAGATGCTGTCTTAAAAAAGATGGGGGAACATAGCTCTGTGGTACAGTGTCCCTATGTTCAATTCTTAGTACCCCAAATGAAATAAACAAGCAAAGCAAAACAAACACAAAATTCAAAACAACACATCTCAATTCATTAGAAAATGAAAATGAAAATGACTCTTAGACATTTGCATACCTGAGGAGTGCAGGATGTCTCTACAAATTTAAATGAAATAATTTTGAACATGTTTTTTTCCTTGTGGTTGAGTCTTACTGTGCTCTATCTTTCCAACTAGTTTCTGTTCATTCTTCTCTGGTAAATACTTCCTTTACACTTCTATCAGGATACTTTCCCAAAATCTCAAATATAATCACCAAAGAATAGTAATTTTAATCCCAGGAAGGATTGATACTAATTATAACATCTAATAGCCTCCATTGAAAATTTTCAAATTTGAAGTCCTTATTTATTCTTATGCAAATTCCTTTAAAATGAAACATCTGTGAACAGCCTTATTATTTGCTATAAGGATTTACTTTATTGCTTACCTCAAACAATAACTCCTGTGTTCTCTTCTTGGTCCAAGACCCCAAACACAGGAATCTGCTCTGCTGATGTTTGACATTTTGGGCATTGTACATAGTGAGAAGATATAGAAACTTTGGAACACATATCCTTGGGTGGAAAGAGTTAGAAGCCTTTTCTCTGGACTGGTTTTTATTATTATTTTTAAATGCTGATTGTCATGGTGATATCTAAAGGAAGGAATTTGGAGGACTCTTGATGGGATATTGTAATATTTTGGCTCATAAAATATATGTGAATGTTTTCCTGTCTTAAATCAGTTTTGCATTGGAACATTTCATGACTTCTCTGGCGTTGTAGCCACCATCTGGCCAACATAATCTCCTATGATTCTTGCAGCCAAATGTCTAGCATCCTTTTGAAGAAATTCAATCTTCAAATCTTTCAAACTCTCGAAGGCAATAGTTTTCAAAAATTGAGATGAATCTTGAGAGTCATAACTAGCCTGCCTTTCTTTTTCAGGAATATTCTGCTTCTAAGAGATGGCACAGCGCCCCAGGTCCCTGTTCCTTTGCCCTTTGTGTCTTCTCTTTTGATTATTTTTTTTTTCTCCCAACTTGAAAACAGTCCTTGAATCTACATGGCCAACCACTGACTTTCTTGGCTTCTTATAATGTACTGAGGAACAATGTGTAATACTGATTACTTTGAATAAGGTCTTTGCTTTTTGGACCAGAAACCGTTGCTTGGAAGTAACTGGATCATGGAGAATCTTATTATGTCCTTTGTAGACATTGCGGACAGGTGAACATTAAGAGCACAGGGCTCTCTCCCTTGCCTCTAAACTCATCTTCCATCACTTCTGTATTTATGTATTTCTATGTCATGCTTCAGCTTTCTAGGCTACTTTCTGTTTTTCTTAAAAAATCATGCATTTTTATACTTCATTGCTCTGATTGAGAAATGTCCTCCCTTCCTTATTTATCTGATTGAAATTGATTTTAACTTACCAATTGTGCCTCATATAAGAATTTGGATTTCATCAAGTAGAGATGGATAAGTAAATACAGGTGTTTTTTGGCTTATAAGGATTCTACTTAAGATGTTTTGGCTTTATGTTGGTGCAAAAGTGATACTTGGTAGAAACCATAGTTAGAATTTTGAATGTCTCAGGCCAGTGATTTGTGGCAAGATAATCTCTTGTGATACTGAGGAGTGACAGCCACAGGACCTTGAAGAGGAAGTAAGGGATAGTTTGAAGTGTACTGTGTTGCTATGTGATATTCATTGGGATAGATGTGTTCAGTGCATTTTCAGCTACAATGTTTTCAACGTATAATGGCTTTATGTGAAGATACCAGAGACTCACTCAGTCAGGGAGTGCCCATGCAGTAGAGGGAATGGCATGAATGAAAACAGGGAGGCCTGGAATTGCATATTCCATAGTTTTGAATTCTGTCAGATATAATTAATACTCATTTTTAGAATGATTGGTAAATTTGTCATGATGAATTAATTCTAAACATACAGACTCATGATTGTTTTAAGCACATGAAGTTCTAATTTAAATGGCATTTTAATTCTAGAAAAAAATCTCTTTTTAAAAAGTGGTCAGTTTTCTTCAGTAAAGCAGGTTACTGATCATTTTGACGCTGCCAGCCTTTCTCAGGTGTAATTGAGGTGACCGTGGATATAAGTAAACCTCACATTCAGACAGTTTGTCTTGATGAAACAGCTATTATGGAAGGAAATGTTCTCTAGTAGCTTACTGTCCACAGAGCATGATTGTGAAGGTGCAATGGAGTCTCTGTGGTCCCTTCCAGTAGGAACCTTTCATGGTTTTACGAGGCTCTGTCTTCCCCAAACTGGTGAACATGATATTGGTACATAGTTGGTAAAGAGTCTTCTTCTCTCAGGTCATACTGCCCAGCACTGGAGTCTCTCAAGTATCTTTTAATGTGAGCCATCTTGCCTTTTGCGCATGTGTGTGGGCTAAAAAGGTACAGGTCCTATGTGTTAACGATAAAAGGCAATGTAGCAGACTGCTGAGCAGATAACATTGTTTTTTAAAGAATATCTTCCTTTGCTAGAAATGCTCAGTATTCCAAGTTTAATTGACTCTGTCAGTAAGTCAGTGTCAGACATCTCCCTCCTCAGAGGAGAATTTGACTTTCTACGTAAGGTCAGTCTAGTCTGTTGTACAGTACTACCACGGTTAACTATCAGATTTAAACTAGTTGCAATGATTACTACTTGTTTGATTGAAACAATAAACTGGGATTAAATCTGATGAACAATTTATACTTTGAACTTCCTTACGTTATAGGACTATAGTGAAGCTTAAATGTACTGAAGTTTATGAAGTTCTGTACTTAGTAGAAGTTAATCCTTTGTTTGCTTTTCCTCCCCTCCCTTTTTTTGGGGGGTAATACATTATTAAAAGATTAATACACATAGTTGTGTAATAATTTCTATAAATATGAAGTAGAGTGCTTTTGTACGACAATCTCAAAGACAGCTCCAAAACGGAATACAAGTATATAAATGGATTATGAATGAAACTGTGAAATGCAAAAGCATAAAGATGATCTGAAAGAAGAAAGTCCTAGTTATTAGATGATTTTAAATCACCAAAATGATGAGAGTTAAAATTTAAGACACAAGTAGACAGCTGGGCATGGTAGTGCATGCTGTAATCTCAGCAGCTCAGGAGGCTGAGGCAGGAAGTCATAAGTTCAAAACCAGTGTCAGCAACATAGTGAGGCCCTGGGCAACTTAGCAAGACCCTGTCTCAAAATAAAAAAATTTAAAAAAGGACTGGGCATGTGGCTCAGAAGTTAAGTGCCCTTGGGTTCAATCCCTCGTACCCCACCCCGCTACCCTGCTCTGCTGCCAAAAATAAATAAAGAAAGAAAGAAATCTGTACATAATCTGCAACATGTCTGTTGTCTATTGCAAAGATTATGTGTATGTTTTTTAAAAAAAACTCTAGGATAAGGTAAAGCAAAGAGTACAAGTAAGTGGCAAGTGGTAAAACCCAGGTTGTGGCTGTTTAAATGAAATGAAACGAAATTAGGTAATGATTTAACAGAGCCTGGACATTTTATTAAATGTTTCTGAGGAATCTCTTGGATCTGAGAACACTTGACCAAATCTATCTCTTGTGAACTTCATTAACACTGGGGTTCACTGTGAAACAGGTTTACAGAATGCATGTGGTGGCTCTTACTTAGTGGTGGGCTAAGAGCTGAGCAGAGAGGGCCATTGGTGTCCTGGGACTATAGTGTTGAGCAGCCACTCAACAATACTACCTGTGTGGTAGGCTGATTGCAGCTTTTAAGACCTGTGCTGATTTATGAGCCATAAATAAAATAGCCTTGTTTTCCTGAGAGTCATTTTAGTTATATGGTTGATTATTTTTCTAAATCAGTCTTTTGTACAACAGTGACTAATCAAAGATGAAATTATTACATCTTCATCTTTTCTTTTCTTTTCTTTTTTTTTTTTTTTGGTTGCCTCTTGAAATTGTCGAAAATGAGAATAAGTTCAGGCCTTCCTAAGAATGAAAGGAGCAGATGGCCTGCAGTGAAAATAGTTCATGATTAATTAAAGCAAACACTATGTAAAAATTGGCTATAAATCTGGATATTAGAGTGTACTGAGCATTCTAGTTAATTATAGAAAGATCTGTTATTTATTTCTGTTGGTCATTTTGAATGTCAGGAAGTCAGTATTTAATAAGTGCTTGGGCATCCATACCTTCACCGCCCCACCCCCACCCCAGGGCTGGGAATCATACTCAGGGGCATCCAGACTTTCTTGAAGAAAATATTATCCAATGGTAATAGAGCAGTGTTTCTGTTTAATTACAAAGAAAAAAACAAAATAGTTTGTGATTTATCCTCACCTCTGTTCTTCAAATGTACTTTTGTTCAGATGCTAAATAAAATTTCAAGAATAATTGCTGAGCCAAATTCACACTATTTTATAGAAATCTGAAGGTATATATACAAGAGAATCTAGTACATTTAGAGAAAATGCTAAAATTATTTTTTATGTAGACTTATATTGACTACTAACAGAAAAAAAGGCATTTCATAACATTATTAAGAGCTACTTACTGAAGCTCTTGGTATATTTTCTGGGAAATATTGCTTTAATTAGTAAGGTTAGAATAATTTAATGGAACCCAGTATGAGTATTATTGATGGGATTCCACACTGGTTTCATGTAGCAAGTGTGGATTTACCAAATCTTGGACATATTGCAATTAATAGAAAGGATTAAAAAAATTAAAACATTTTTTGTACTGAAATTGAATCCAGGGTGGTTTTTACCACCGAGTCACATCCCTAGTCCTTTTTATTTTTTATTTTGAGATGGTCTTACTAAGTTGCCAAGATTGACTTCAAATTTGATCCTCCTGCCTGAGCCTCCTGAGTTGCTGGGATTATAAGTGTGTGCCAAAGTGCCATACTTAGATTCTTATATGTGTAAGTAAAAGGCAAATGAAAAACATCAGTTCTTTATATAAATTTGTTTAGTTCCTACAATTTCCCCCTATTACACATCTTATTTATGGGTTCACTTTCATTATGCTAAGGTTCAAAATAAGCTGATAAAAGTTTAACTTTCACATCTTCTGTATTATATACTTAATTCAGATATTCAGAGGAGAGATAAAATATAATCCATATCTGTAATTTCATAAAAAGTCTGATATTTTTGCGGTAATATTTTTGGATAGAGAGAAATTGTTAATTTCAGAAGAAGACTGAAAATTTATTAAGATATTAGACACTTTTAGAATAATTTGAAATGGAATCTGTAAATTCATATGATCATGAAATTTAAGTTCCCTTCAGTAAATTTTTAATGAGAATCTACTATGTGTGCTGTACAAAAAAAAAAAAAAAAATCCTGTGTATGGATTTCTTCAGAGAGTGTAAAGTTCAGTAAAAAGGGGCCTTTCTACTATAAAAATAAATAAATAAATAAATAAATAAATAAATAAATAAATAAATAAATAAGCCTTGTATCTAATTTCGAAGGAAAGTTGTTTTAAGGTCATTTTAAGGAGTAAAACCAAAAGCAGATCCAAAGTTTGGAGGCCCTAAAATTATCCAACTGGTCATGTGTTCTTTCAAAAATAAATTTAAAATTGTGAACACACAATTAGATTAGCGAATGGTCAGACTAAGAAATCATACATTATAAATTTGTAAAATGTTGATGAATACTATAAAAATTTATGAAAAATATATTTTTATTAACTTCATGATAGACTGTTTTTTTTGAAATAATGAGGATTGAACCTAGGGTGCTTCACCATGAGCCACATCCCTGGTTCATTTTTAGTTTTGAGACATGGTCTCGCTAAGTTCCTGAGGTCCTCACTACGTTGCTGAGTCTGCCCTCGAATCTGCGATCTTCCTGCCTGAGCTTCGCAAGCCTCAAGGATTATAGGTGTGCTTCTCCACTCCCAGATTTATGATACAATTCTAAAATTGCTTTTCTTTTATTTATTTCAGCTATTGTCTGTCAATGCTTTTTCACATAGCAATGTGTCATATAATTTTCCATATGGAGAACAGAGAAGTAGTTCATTCTTCCCTATAGCTATGCTGATGGAATTATATATATATTTAAAGTGATAGTTTAGAAAATTCTAGTCAACTTTGCAACTTCCTATTGGTTATGTGATAATTTCTGTGACATACAGCTATGTGGCTTCAGTTTTCTTGTGCAGTGACAGGTCGTAATATTTTTTGAATTTATGACAAGCCTCAAATATGTTTGTCATTAATCCTCATCTAAAGAACAGGAGACTTGGTAAGGTGAACAGTAGGAATAAAGCTAGAAACAGGTCCTATACCACATCTGTGACCTGCAAGAATTTAGCTGTGAGCCATATTAATATATCCTACTCAATCCAAAATAAATGTATTCCATCAGCTCCCCTGGCTGGATCCTACAGAATTGCCTGAAGCTCTTCTAACACCTTTGTGCCTGAAAAGAAGAGTGAGTGATAATGAAACAAGTGGGGTGAAGCATCTTACCATTGCAGATTTATACCCATTTGACCAGGCCTGTGTGACATGGGGGTAATCTGTGCAAGGAAAGAGCTCAGAAGCTGAAGCGTCTTCAAGTCAAGGTGCCTCTCCTCTGGCCATGAATGAGGTCAAACAGTGATACAAGACACAGTAGTTCAGAGCTTTCAGAATTCATACTTGATAGGGGGTCAGAAAAGATTTCATCCAATAGAAGGTGTACGAGACAGCCTAGAACGAGGAGTAGGCTTTCAAGAAGCAGGTGTTCCTCTGAAAATATTTCAGAATAATGGAATAGCATTTTCAAATACATTGAAAAAAAACTACAGAGTCTTAGTATGCTCTGAGATCATCTGTAGGAGGAAAGAATGACACAGATTCCCAGGTTTTACATTCTGACTCAAGATCTGGACCAGGAAACAAAATATGCATCCTTAGCTAGTAAAGAAAGGCATTCCTCTTGCAGGTGGCGTAGGTAGTGTTTTGAAATAAAATTATAAATGATTCAGGAAAGGCATATGTCTAACTGGTTTATGAATATTGAGGGTTGAGACTATAGTAGATAAACTGAGGATCTAATATGCAAGGTGTTATTTTATTTGCTAGGTTTAATTAATGTTTTTCAACAGTGTTTCCTGCCCTGTACTAAGTAGGCAATGGTAGGGAGCCATAGAAGATTCTGTAGTAGGATCATGGCCTGCTGGGAATTGCATTTTCCTTGGTTAGCACTGAAAAGATTGCATTTGGGAAGTCAAGAGGGGTCTGTAATCAAGAGATAAACAAATCTTGCCGAAGATATGGTCACATGAAACAAATGAGTGAAAGAGCTATTAAAGACAGAAGAAATTTTTAAGGCGGTGGGATGGTCAACTGTGTTCATTTTCCAGGTAGTTTAAGAAATGCAGAGATTGGGAAAAAGTGAATGATGTGGCATGTTCAGGGACAGGAGTAGTGACTGAAATATAGTTTTTCATTCATCACTGAATTTTTAAAAGCTTTTAAATTTCCTATGTTTTTATATGCATATCTCAACATTTATATTTTTGTTTTATTGTATTATTATAGGATCTCTTATACGTGAGGCAAGTACTCTACCACTGAGATACACAGCCAGCACTCCAGAGGCTGAGACAGTAGAATTTGAAGTTTGAGACCAGCCTGGGCAACTTGGCAAGACCCGTCTCAAAATAAAAAATTTAGAAAGGAGTGTGGATGTAGCTCAATGGTAGAGTGCCTCTGGGTTCTATCTATACTACAGAGAAAAAAAATAGTTTTGAGTCAGAGCCTTGCATTATTGCCCAGGCATCAAACTTGGAGTTTTCCTGCCTCATCCTCATATATAACTGTACTTGCAGGCCTGTGCCACCTAGCTGTTGCTTAAAACCTAAAGCTTATAAGTTCAGGATCTAAAGTTAATAAAATAGGCACACTATTTCTGGAAAAGGTTTTTCATCATTTGGGGTAAATGGCCACCACGAACTCAAAAGCCAATTTTTGAAACTTGGCTATATTTTAATCCCTAAAATCCAATAAATTCTGACCAACAAACACAACATCAACCGTTTTGAAATTAGTTTTTTTTTTTTTTTTTTTTAATCAACCTGGGGACAATCAACCACTGAGCCATGTCCCCAGCCTTGTTTTAGTTTTTTTTAGAGACAGGGTCTTGCTGAATTGCTTAGGTTTTCACTAAGTTACTAAGGCTGGATTTGAACTCGTGGTCCTCCTTCCTCAACCTCTCAAGCCCCTGGGACTAAAGGCATGTGCCACCACACAATGGCTAAAGTATATTTTCTACTCATAGTTATGAAATAAGAGACAGGACAGGAAAATGGAGATTGCGTTTATGGAGTATTTAGCTGGTTGAGAGAAACCTCACATGTGAAACCTCCACAAAGAATTTTGAATAACCAGACCACCAAACACTGTACTTACTAAATGGGATTGCTACTTGGTGAGAAATATCCTGTCATCTTTTTTTTTTATTTTTTTATTATTATATTTTGTTCTTATTGTTTACTTCTTATCCATCTAATTCCACTTACATTTCCAGGTTGTATTTGGGTATCTTGAAAAAATTCATAATGTACTACATGTTAATAAGTATAGTGATTTTTCTTACAAAACAAAGATTGATAAAAGTTCTAGTGAAAAAAATCTTACCAGAAAAATAATAGCCAATAATATACATATTAGAATCAACTTGAGAAGCTGATATAAATCCTGGAAGGTTAATAGAATGAAGAAAACTACCCACTTTTTAATGGCTAAAGCCCAACGATGATTTAAGTACACAGAGTGGGAAGCCCAATCATCATAGTGCCGTATTGATTGTATTATTACTTTTTTAAATCAAAAATGTTTTTTTTCCAGTGATATAGTTTCTTTTCCCTTCATTATAACCTTAGTGCTTGTGGAGAATTGAAAATATATTTAAATTTCTGGCAGATTAATTTGACAGAGGGAATGAAATCTTTGCATATACCTTTTTTGCAACATTGGCTTATATTCATAGAGGATTTTTTAATTTTTCAATAAAGCAAAAGTAAGTGCCTTATTCATTAATATTTTTCTTGCATTTTGGGTATCACTGAAGTGTCCATATATTTTGGGCATTTGCTTCAATGTTATGAAATCAGTGGCAGTTCAGTAAGCTTTAGCTTAGGCTTCCTCCTTTGTTTGGATTATAATATTGGAGGAATGTTCAGTAGGACACTACCCTCTGTTGCCTCATCGTCTAGTAGGACAGAGATGATGAACAAGCAATTCTAAGCAGAGCGAAATGTGCAGCAATGGATATTTTTAAAAGGAACCAAAGAGTAGGAAAAAAATGATTTTATTTGGAGGAAGTAGAGGTAGGGTAATTAGACTATCCTAGAATATCCCAGGATAAAGACTAAATTTCTGATGCAAGAACTTAGGGTATCTTTCCAGGGACATTTTGCAGTGTTTGGTTGTCACAGCTGATGTGGAGAGTGTTACTGGCATCTGTTGAGTAGAGGCCAGGGGTCCTACTATTACCATGTATCATATGCAGGCAGCTCACACAGAAGAATAGTCCGACCCAAAATTTCAGTTGTGAGAAACCCTGATCTATGGGCAAGTATTTACTAGGGAGAGAGTAAAGCTATTGATTGTGTATGGTGCTGGGGCAGTAGGTGCAGCAAGTTTCACAGGGGATGGATGAAGAATACAAGTGAAACAATTGGCCCTGAACAGTGTAAACTAAAGAGGAGAATGATTTGTAAGTTAGAAATTCTTATACAGTGAATGGGATGTAGCTTTCATCAAGTTTATGCTTGATGACAGTATTTTATCTGTTGAAGCAGGAGGCAAGAGCATCAATCTCTTGGAGGTGAGAGGTTGGTGCAGGGCAGACTGGTAAAGGGTGGGAGGTTGATTGATAGGTGACACAGGGACCAGTCCAGGCTGTAGATCATGGATTTGCAATGACATTAGCTCTTACAGTACTGTGATTTTTCTCAGGAAAGGCTCAACATTTCAATACAGGAAGAGTGAAAGGCATAGTGGAGTACTGATTCGAGATCCTCAGAGTAAATGGACTGGGTAGGAATTGACATGAGGATTCAGGACACTTGTGGGAGCAATTTGACTGTAGGATATTCGGCTGCATGGTGAGGAATGGCAGAGTCTTTCTATTGAAACTATAAAAAATGACTACATTCCCCAAAGCCTTTCAATTAGTAAAATCTCTTAAGAATGTGTTGAAACTGCTTTGCTTTTCATATTGTAAGCACTGGCTTTGTCTTTCTCTAGTTCATTTTGACTTAGATGCTCTGACAACCCCAGAGGCCATTTATTGAATGAGTTGGAGTAACTCATAAATATTATCAATGGCAGTCTATCCCTTTAGATTCTTTTGTCTTTCCCCTTAGAAACAATAGCCCTGGAAGGAGATCTTTCATAGCATTTTTAGATCTGCCTCAGAAGGCAGCTTTTATACTTTTTTCGGTTACCAAAAACTTTGGAGAGTAAAATTTGACCAATGTGTTACAGTGAGTTTAAAGCAACCCTTCTACTCATTAAACTAGTGATTATGAACAGGTTATGCCTAAGGATTTAGAGCAAGAAGTATATATATCCCTTACCTCTGGGATCCCAGAGTCTCTACCTTTCATTGGACACCAAATTGTCACTGAATTGAACACTTATCTCAGGGCAACCCACAGACCCCTTTTCTAATTCTGGAAGATGAAGTTCATCCAGACTCTCATGCATGTGGCCTGGCATGTATTCACAAATGCTCCTGTTACTCAAATACAAGAAAGCATTTTCTTCCTTTCATAAAGATTTGTGAATACTAAACAAAAAACACTTTGCATCTTGTGTCTAAAACTCGATGTGCTTGAGGTTCCATTCTGGTATTTTAGAGTGGTGCTGAAAGGTCAGCCTTCTTCTACAATTGGAACCCTTTAGATTTAAAACAATATTTTTAGCATCTAAAATTAGGGCCAAGCTGGCAGGAGGTCCTAAACATGGTCAGTGTAGCCCTGTTGGACAGAAAGGGTGGCTTGCAGCATGCCTTAGTCTGGCAAGAGGCCTTGGGATTTTGCAAATGTGTTCTAAGGATAGCAGGGGGTTGGGCCCATCAGCTGTCAGCCTCAGCTTCTGTTTGTGCTGTGAACAATAGCCATGTGCCTGGGCAGTAATTATTAGTTGATTTTCCTTCTAAAATAAGTGTCCTAATAATTTGTCACATAACCAACTTAAATTGCTATGATGTTGTCTGCAATAGTTAAATTAGGGGGGGGGGGAACCCACTGCAAGAAATGTTTCAGTTTATTTCCGAGTGTATTCTATAGTGGTAAATAGTGTAATTAAAATCTCATTTGCAGGTTTTTCCAAAAGGTTATTGCTGTGTGGGAAAACCCTTTGTTTTCTTACTTAATACCCTAAGCTGTAAATTAGAGAATAGGGGGGGAAAAAGTTAGTTGGCAAATAAAGGTCCTTACTGTCTGTGCCTCTTTGGAATGCCTCCCATATTCCTGGGGCTCAGATAATGTGTTTCTCTAGAAAAGCATGCATAATCTGCACAGAAATGAGCTGGTACCAGGGTCTGTACTGCCTGGGGATACAAATTAGGGACTTGATATTTGAAAATTAATTCAACTGCAAAAGTGTTTCTAGAATATTCAAGCACTTTTACCTTGTGTCTGTAGGTTCAAGAGTTACCCCTGCAAAAGAACAGGAATAGGCGAGGCGAGAAGCACATTTATGTGTATAAATCTGATGCCCCTTGGAAAATGAGAACAAAAGGATTGGGCTACACATAACAGATTTCAGTAAGGAAGTGAGGGAAAAAAAAGATTTCTTTCCTCTCTACTTGATATTTTTTAAACTTTTATTTTATACATGTTTCAGGTCACAGATTGCAAGGAAATACATAATGGATAAAGAATGGAAACATTTTCTTCCTCAAATTTAAGACACTGGCATGGAATGTCTGATAGGGTTATTTCACCCAGATATAATTAAGAAAAAAAAAAGCACAGTACTTACATTATTGCATTATATCCTCTTCTATCTAGGGCTCATTTTATTAAAGTTTTTTTTAAAGGTTTATTTTCATCTCCAAACCAAGGAATTGTACTCTAGCCTCTGACTTTGTGCCAGGCTCCAATTACTGTCAACTTGAGTTTTCTGTGTGGACAGGGCTAGTCCATGGCCCTGGGTGATCATCTATTATTATCATTGCTTGCTTGTACATGACTTCACAGCCCTCTCATGGCACCAGTTGTCATGCTTTCCATTTTTTGTACCCTCAAATAGCTCTGAGAATAGAGTTTTCGAATGGGCAGGGTTGCTGCTTAAGAATGTAGAGATCAATCATTGTTAGTAAGATTAAACTCAGGGATACCTCTGCAGAAAAGGTATCCTCATTTCCAACCTGCTTGTCCAAACTCTGACTCTAAAGAAGATATTGTATTTTATTTTAGAAAAGATAAAGATTTAATATGTAAAATAAGGGGCTGGGGCTGTGGCTCAGGGGTAGACTGCTTGCCTAGCACGTCTGAGGGCTTGGGTTCGATCCTCAGCACCACATAAAAATAAAGAAAACAAAGGTATTGTGTCCATCTACAACTAAAAAAATAAATATTAAAAATATGTAAAATAAGTACTACTCATTTGCTTGCTATATGTGCTCAGTTGGAAGGATTTCAGAAAGATAGAATTTTAATAGCCTACAAAATATTATTGGTTCTAATGGTTACCTGCTATTGAATGAGAATATTTGAAAGACTGCAAATCATTGCCAAATTCTTTTTGGCATAGAGTTTTGTGTCTACAGAGAAATGAATTAAAAAGAAACCCCTAAATTTAGTGGGAAATATCTGGAAGGGATATAGATGCATACCCATAATTTCCATACAACCAAAGTAATTATACTTGCTTTAAAAGGTACTGAATATCTACAGTACACTGAGTATTACATAGAACAAAAGTATGATGTAAACCTTACAAAGTTAGCATGATTCCTAGCAGGTTACTGATCTAAATGTGAATAATGCTGGGCATTTTTCCAGTGTAGTTTTTGAATAACCATTTTATTTTAAAATAACACTGGTATTATTGGCATGCAAACTTTTTTTAGTTTGTGTTTTATCTTTTCCATTCTTTATCCATTATGTATTTGCTTGCATATTAATAAGTGATAGCATCCTTTAAATGATAGCATCCTTTAAAATATTTTTCCTTGAAAACCAAGGAAATGTTTTAAAATGACCAAATTTTAAATGTTTAATCATTGAAAACATTTAAAAATCACATTATTTAGAAGATAATGTTATAGACTTTCTTTAGGAAGTACTCCATTTTAAAGCTCCATTCTCTAATTAATATTGCCTTTACGATCAAAACTCTGACATTCCATTCTATACAAAATATTTTTTGTAACATCAAAACTGTATTTTTAATGATGCTATTTTCTCCATAAAGAAAGAGTTCTTATAACAACACTTGTAAATTTTTCCAGCAATTTATTCCTGTAAGTGGATCTATTTTACATGAAATGATTCAGGCTTTTGCTAGGCATGATACTGCCTTACTTTGGTTGAAAGGAAGAGAAGAACAGTTCACACTGGCTGAGTCTTTCAGGTAATAAACCAACACCATCTCTTCTCTTGGTGGAACTGGTTTGATACTGGTGTGTAAAGCAAAGCCAGAACAGCATATTACTTTTTCTAGAAAAATAATAAAATTTAAAAAAATACTAAAAATACATTGTTCTTACAAAAGAAGTAGCAGGATCGATATTCTGGAGTGTGGCAACATAAAATTTGGGAACTAAGCATTGTTTTTCTTTCTTCTCCCTCTTCCTTTGCCACTTAATTTATATCTGCTCTCATGTTCCTTTACAAATAAGCCAATTACCTTTCCTGTGTGATCCAATTTGCAGATACATGATAAGCAGCAGGTTAGAATGCAGAATAAATGATTACTTTTTAATGATGATCAGCACATCTGATGTGATAAATTATGATTAATGAGTAAATTAGCAGTGAATGATGTAAATGAATCTGCTTTGAAAACTATGCTAAAGGATCAGTAGAGCTTTTTTTCCCCCTTCTTTTTTTGTCAAATAGTATCTGTTAAATAGCTTTGTGAGTATATTTCCATTTGGAAGAAATATGAAAAAAATCCAATAAATATTGTGTCATTTCCCTGCATCTCTACTGAATGAGCTCGGGAGATGGCCTGCAGTGCATGACTTTTCATCTGTTTCACTGTAAGGGTCTTTATCACTCTACTGAATGGAAAAAGATGTGCAGTCTGTGTATTTTGAATATATAAATAGGTAGTAAGCAAACCTGGAGGCTTAAAGTGGAAAATGTTGAGTGATGTCTAAATGGTGTTGCTGATAACACGTTTTCATTAAGAATGCATGACTCCGGCATACGGAATGAGAAAAATGGTTTCACAGATTCTGTTTGAGTGATTCAAATCCCCTTTCATGCCTTTCTGAAATTTATGTCACTAAACCAGTGGTTGCTGTGAGTGTCTTAGACCAAAACAGATGGCCAGTCTTACTAAGCATGTCAGTACATCAGAGAAATTTTATTGCCCAGGCACACCGAATGAGGAGATTGTTTGTTTTGGTCAGAACATCCCATGGCTGTATGTTAAGCAAAAAGTTATAGCTTTGAGGCTATACAATTTTCACTACTGTAAAACAAGTGTTTATGACTGTGGTATCAATATACCTTGAAGTAAGACAAATTACTGCAAAACACTGGAATATACCATTGTTACTTTATTGGTCCAACCTGTGCTACTTCGTCCATGAATGTAAACGGTCCTGTTGTAATATGGAGTACTGTTTTGTGAATAGCAGAATTTTGTATTGTGTACTGTTCTGGAATATGTAGTAATCCCAGGTGAGACCAGAGATGGTAAAGTGAACTGGAAGGGATGTTCCACTGTGGTAGTTGGGGTGGAAGGTGGGGAAGGTGCTAGGACTGAGGTTGGTCAGCTGTTCTGTGGTCTGTCAACTTTGGATGATTGCTTAAATGTGAGTCAGTCATTTTGCAGCATCTTGGACACCAGTTATCTTTTAAATTTTGCTGCAAGCCTATGAGACAAATACTATTATTGACTTGATTTTATATATGGGAAATTGAGGCTTTGAAAAATATGTGTATGCCTGCAAATATCAGATAAGGGCTCTCCTATAATTATTTTACATCACTGTTATATTTTTCTATAATTTTTTCTTTGCTTATATATTCCAAAGTATCCCTATTTCTAATAAATAATACTAGACAAACGATCCAGTTCTGTAAGATTTTCATTGGAAGGCGTAACTATAGTTAGAGTATATTCTTTCAAAGAGGGGAGGAGGGCTGGAGTTGTGCCTCAGTGGTATTGTGCTACCCTGTAATGTGTGAGGCACTGAGTTCAATTCTCAGCACCATATTTAATGAATAAATAGAGGTCCATTGACAACTTAAAAAAAAAGGGCAGGGAGGAGCCAGATGTGACTCCACTGTGTATCTGCCCAGGCCTACCAGACCTCTCAGTAAATGCTAACTAAATTTGTGCTGATAAGTCCCTGAAAACCTTACAATTAAAAATAGGAAAAAAAATTAACATAGTGAAAAATAAAATTTTATTTTATAAATTTTTATTATTTAGCACTTTTGATATTTATGTGACCAGTAGGCAAATTTATTACAAATATAAGATAATTTATATATAGATACAGATGATTTAATGCTTGATTACTGGAGTGAAATAAAGCACAGAGGCGCAGGCACCATTAAGATAGATAATCTGGATATCAAATTAGAAAATTCATTTTATTACTGGAAACTGAGTAATAATTAGTATAAACTGAATATAAGATTTTTTGAAAAATAATTTGAAAGGCTTTTTAAAATTGGCAATTATTTTTGATAATAAATAGTGTAGCATGATTTTCAGTAGTTTTTTTTTTTTTAGTAAAACTTTGTCTTCCACCATTTCCTTCCTCCTTCATTGTTCTGTGAGTACTCACTACTCACCTGTAAGTATTGACCTCTTTTTATCCAAGGGGAAATGGAAAAGGCAGGATTGAGGGAGTTATTTTTTTCTGAGTATTGGATTATCCAGTTCTTTGCTCAGAATGATGACTCTATGATCTCCGTATGTCCATCTCCTGTTTTAAATACATGGGCATTTGGCCAGTGATAATCATGATCTTTAGTAGTGAATCAGGTAATTGGACACTAATATATTCTTGGTGTGAATATGTGTTATTTTTAAAGCATAACTTGTTGAAATATATCAAAAACCTTAAAAAGTTCAGTTTTTTATTCAGCAATTTTATATTTAATTCATTATACATATTGGAATTGTTACTTGTAGGAATGAATAATAGGAATTGCTTATGTGTGCAAGGGTATAAGATTAATTATTGAAGTTTTTAAAATACTGAAAAACTGGAAATCCTAGAAAAACTAGAAACCTATGTTTTATTGACATAAATATTCATTATATATATTTTGGGATCTGTGGTATGACTTTATTAAAACCATTTTCCAACTTCTTTTTATTTTTGATAAATTTTTTAAAAATTATAGTTACATATGGCAGTAGAATACATTTTGATACATCATACATGAATGGAATATAACTAATTATTCTTCTGGTTATACTTGTTGCAGAATTGCAACACCAGTCCTGTGATCATATATGTATATATGATAACAATGTATTTTAATGAAATTGTTATTATAAAACAACACATTATAACTTATTTATTAGAAATACATTAAATGGGTCTAGAATAATTCCTTAAATTTAGTCACCAAGGTAAGTTGTTAAATGCATTGAGTATCTTTTTCTTTCCCTTTTCACATAATCAATAATACAATCAGAGCCACAAAATCCTTTTGAAAAATTAAAAACAAAAAGTGGCAGAGAGAATGAGAGCCCCCTCCAACAATGAGGCTGGATGGTAAAAGAAAACAAAAGGAGATCCACACTGCATCACACTTCATGTGGACCTCAGTCCTGTGATGGCGCACATGCCTTTAAGATTGAGGTATTCCATATTTGATTAGCTTGGGGCCTGTTATGGATTTATTTGTCTCCCACATTGTCACCTACTGCAATGTCAAATGTGCATTACATAGAATTTATATTCCAAAGAAGGGGAGTTGTATTCAGAGTTAATTTATTGAGTTGTAGGCAAATGTAATTCAAATAGGGGCACAGCAGTCATGTTTACGTGATTATCCATTCTGAAATACTCATGGTATATAGTCAGGGATTAGGGTGGGTAGCACCTTGGAGATTCTTTATCAAATGTGGGGATACCCTGAACACTTTTGTGCTGGGTGTGATTAGGGGTTATGAGACTTCTGAGAGGATCACGTCATAAATGCTTTTCTCAGTATTCTATTAACGTGGAGCAGAAGAAAACTCTTGTTCATATAATAACTAAAAAACTGAAATATAGACTCTTGTGACTCCTAAGGGAAACAGAGAGTGTGATAAGGGAGTTAAAAGGATGGTAGATTTCATCTAGATGGAGGCTCAAAGAAGGCTTCAAGAGATTTAATTTTGGATTGAAAAATGGGGAAATTCTGTAAATGCACAAGTGGAGAAGGTATTCTGTACAAGGGAATAACATGTACCAAGACATGGAGGCAGGGAATTTTAAGTCTTTGATGGATGATGGTAGAAACATATTAGCTTGGCAACATCTCAGAAATATCTTAATGACCAAACAAAATTTCTAGTTTTATTTTGAAGAACTTGGCTCTTAAAGTTTATTTATTTTTTAAGTGGATGGAAAAGAGCTGTAACCATAGATATGCTGGGGGTGGGGTGGGGGATGTGAAAGAGAAAAAGAGCAAAAAGATCAAAAAGAATCACAGTAATATATAGTATTAATTATAGAAATAAAAGTGGAAGTGAGGGTGACTGGATGGAAGAATACTGTTACCATGGTATCATTTAGTAATGCTTAGTCCTGACTGAACAATGAAATCTTCTAGAAATTATTTACAGAGTTTCTAGTTAATTGGTGGGGATTTTCTATTTAATTGGTGATTTTCTATTTAATTGTTGGGGATCTAAAAGTCTATAGTTGCTTAGTTTAGTTTTTTTTTCTTGTTTTTAAGACTCCCAGGTGATTTTAATATCCAGCTTCAAAACAATCAGGACTGTTGTCATTAGATGTGAAAAAAAAGGCCAGGGGGGCTGGCGTTGTGGCTCAGTGGTAGAGCACTTGTCTTGCATGCATGATGTACTGGATTCTATCCTCAGCACCACATAAAAATGAATAAATAAAATGAAGATATTGTGTAAAAAAAAAAAAAAGAGGGATGGGAAATATCAAAAGTAGGTCAGTAGGACTACACATTGATTGGTTGTGGGGCAAAGAAGTCAGAAAATGCTGGGTATGGGGAAGTTGAGGCAGGAGGTTCACAAAAGGAGCCTCAGCAACTTAGGCCCTAAGCCTAGTGTGTGAGACCCTGTCTCAAAAAAAAAAAAAAAAGTTTTCAAGGATGTGTTTTGGGGAAAATGAAAGTGCCACAAATAGAAGTGTACACTTAAGAAGGATT
This sequence comes from Ictidomys tridecemlineatus, assembly GCF_052094955.1. Taxonomy (NCBI): domain Eukaryota; kingdom Metazoa; phylum Chordata; class Mammalia; order Rodentia; family Sciuridae; genus Ictidomys; species Ictidomys tridecemlineatus. The sequence continues at coordinate 151,490,180 of NC_135480.1, read as the reverse complement.
AGGAAGGCAGATGGCATGGTGTGTTTCTAACAGAACACTTTTTTGAGATGCTGGAAGGACCCTTTTCATTCCATTAGAAATAAAGATCAGATAGATTCAAGTTGGAGATACATTTCATTAAGTCCCTCCTTCCCTTCCTCTCTCCCTTCCTTCCTCCCTCCCTCCCTTTCTCCCTCCATTCCCCCCTTGCTCTTCCTGTTGGTATACATATCAATTCTTTGCAAGTTAAATATTTAATAGTTAAGCACAGAGTTGTATCCATTCAATGTAGGCCACTTTAGTAGTCCTTCTCAAAGAAGTGGGGGTTGAGATCTGAATAAATTTAGTGGTATAGACATACGTAGAAATCCGTTGCCAAGGTTGAAAAGGAATGGGATAAATGGGTCTCAAGAACTTTAATAGGGTAGTTGTCTTTTTCCTCTCTGAACAATTTGAGCATATACATAGAATAAAGTTAATGTACTTTACAATACCAAACTTGGAATTGAGGTGATTTGTGTATAAATTTTGTAGCATTGATTTTTCCTCTGTTGTCCAGGTGTCATAATTGGTTAATTTATTCTTGATTTCATTTGGCTCCTGGCATGTTACCCCACTTTACAATAACTTACCTGGGCAGTATTTCCTTGGTGAAATTTTTCGCTAGTGAAAAATAATCACTGTAATATACACAAGGTACTTGCTAAACCCTTTAAAAAGCAATCACTATACATTGTATATTAAATAAAACAAGCCTCAGTGTATAGTAAATTGACTCATGTCATATTGTCTGTACAGTATCTTTGTAACTTTCCATTTTCTAGTTTGGCAGGATAAAAATACCAGGGCCTCACAATGAGATCAAAAGTTCATGACTCACTCTTGAACTCAGTGAGCTTTCTTTGTTTTCCTTTCACCCTCCCTCCTTTCCTCTCATCCATCTATTCATCTATACATCTATCCAAATATCTATATTACCCTAAAGCTTTCTATAAATCTATCAAAGAAGAGTAAGCATTACACCTTGTGGGGCTTTGGAAAATAGTATAAGATCTATATAAAGCATTTAGTCTAGTAGTTGGAACTCAGTAAAGCCAGTTATTTTATTTTGAAATATTTTGCCCTATAAATCACATTTTAAGGCTAACGGGTTGTTTGGGGAGCTGTGTTAAAAATGAAATACCATAAATGATTCAGGAATAGTCTGTTTGACTTTGAAAACCTGTCCTGGTCAGGGACATCAAGAGGTGACCCAGTTCTGATCCTGTGTGATAGGCCGAGGTTTACATTGCATATCTATTCTGGAAACCACCCATTCCGTTTTTGTGTCATGATTTTTGCCCTCCTTATCAGTTGCATATCTACCTGGGGACTTCTCTCTTCACGATGTGTTCATGTAACTGGACTGCTGTCTGAGGCACATCCTCCCTATACCCTTACCCACCGAAATTCAGGCTAATTCTAACAGAAGACCCAGCATCCACTCAAACTCTAGCTAGTCTCCATGTATGGGTCAGTGGCAATAGGATGTGCTGTGACTGGACAGGAACGTAAAGCCCTTACTCCTAAACCTTCACACCAGTAATTACTTCTAGAAGCATCACTAATGCACCTCTGCGCTTTACAATTCCCGTTTGAGGAGGCCTGTTCCTGACCTTTTCTTCAAAGCCTTCATCCCAACACAGAGAAAGACCAGGGTTGGGATGACTTTTTCATAAATTCTGTAGACATCTTTTAGGGAGGAATAAGATGCCCAAAACAGGACTACCAGCACATTCTCATGGAATGTTCTTTTATCTTCCCCCTTAGTATCATTTAATATTATGATTAACCTTCCCCTTCCAAGATTTTAAGTACAGCGTTCTAACAAAAAGCTCTCTATTTAAGGAAATGTTAATCGGCTAAAAGAAACAAAAGCCAATTAGTTACATGCCGTTAGTTTTGTTCCCTATGCGACATATTTTCTTGATGTCCACAGAAGTAGCTTATTAATTAGAATTAAATTGAACAAATGGCACCCTCACTTCTTCACTTGGTAGCATGTGATCCTTCTGTGGTTCTATTTTAGATGATTCTCTGTTGGCCAATCCAGTTACCTCCAACCTGAGTTGCCTTCTTAACCTTTAAGAATTTCTCATCAATTTTTTTCTTCCATGGATATTACTAGTATTTTTCAATGTATCTTCCCTGTTAATATCTAGCTCTGCTTCATATATTGTCCTAAAGGGAAGATTCTGTCCTCAGTAGAGTATTTTGTTCAGGATGGCCAAAGACATGTTCTTGGTTGGTTTTTCTCTTCTAAAGGTAATAGCTGTAAATGCGTATTCAGGTCACCACCTTGTCTTGAGAGCCTAGCAACTTGAAACATGATATGGTGCCAAAATATTACAACCATTTTGTGCAAAGGTACTGTGCATTGATTTTATTTTTAAGAAACGTCCTAAAAATCATTTGGCATCTTGTGCTCCACTTGAGTTGTATGGAAAATAATGATCTACTATATTCCTGGAGCTACTGTCTTTTCTGTGAATGCATCCGGAGAATGCAAGCACCTTTGAGCGCAGTAGACACAGTCTAGAATGTCAGCCATGCCTGTGTTCTGACTCATATGCATGTTTACCATGTTTAGAAAATAGACTTTCTGGGTTGAAAAGTAATTTGATCTCTGCAATGTCTGGCATTAGTTTAATAAAAGATACTTTCCACTTGTCAAAATTGGCTTGAGCAGATATGCATTTTGCAAAGCACAGTTTTGGCAACTTTAAGTGGGGTGCAGAGGCAGTTAACTACAATAGCCCTAGTGGGAGCAGAGGCAGTAACAATAGGAGTGGTGGGGAGTCCTGGCAGTTAGCTCTAACAACAATGGAATGAAATAATACCTGTAATCATCATCATTATCATCATCATCATCATCATCATCGTCATCATCTAATACTCTTCTCATCTTTATATTCTTGATACTTCCCCATCCCCCTCACCCGTCCCCCTCCCACCCCAGCCCTTGACCAACTATAGCATTGATGGTTGTATCTCCTGGAATAAAAATGGGGATTTTCATTATTCAGGTCTGAGGCTGTCCTGTTTTGTGACTTTTTAGTAGATATCTTTATCTTATCCTTTACTTGGATCTTTACCCACCTTTCCCTTTTTCAGAATGAGATTTAAATTTGGACATTATCCATGACAAAAGAAGGCAGAGGCTTCCTCTAGCTCCTTTAATGACAAGAAATGGAAGGGGAAGTGGGTGCTCTGCATTTTTATACCCTTCAGAGTAAAGATTTCACTGTCCTGGAGCATTTGTTGGTATTATTAAGTTTAGCTCTCTGTCTCACATCTTTCCTTTGGCTGGCTGCCTGGCATTGACAGCGTAGGTCTGTGAAAGTGACCAGGCAAAATGATTATTTATGCAACACACATGCACACTGAAAGGCTTTTACTATATTATCTAGAATCTTACTTTGAATCATAAAATGATGACATCTTTTCTGTGGTTTTATATTTAGTGGACAAATGCAGAGAAATGAATAGCAGATCCCATAAGAAAGCCATAGTTTTCTTGTCTGTGAAGGCCATTGTCTTTCATATTAAAAAAAAAATAACAACAACAACAACAAAACCCAAAACCTCTGTGGACAAGCACTACCTGAACTGCCCTTCTTTCTTGTTTCTTGAAAGGATTCTTGTCAAGATTTTTTTTTTTTTTTTTAAAGAATGCAAAGTCAACACCTTGGCTACAGTGGTAGTTAGAAGGATTTAGAAAAATAGTTTCAGATCCTGAAACAGATGCTAATTTGTTATTTTAATAAGTTTTCCACAGTTAAATAGGTTAATTCCATTATTTGACTTGGTCTTCAGAAGTAAAATCCTTATAGTAGCACTCAGTGGTTATGTCTTTGGCAGTTTTTATTTTTGCCTGTATTTGCCCTAAAACTTCCATATATGATCAGAAAATGAATAAATGAAAAACAAACCTGGAAAACACTGGACTGTTACAGCCATCCTTGAATGTATGCAAATTTGTCTTTCCATTTTATTTAGAAGGAAGATTTCTGTATTTAATACAAATTTTACCTCTTATGTGTCCTCACCTACTAGTTTTTTCCAGATGAAATTCCTTATATAGGCCTTTTTATGGCAGTTGGACAAAAAAAGCACTTCACCATTGCTTTCTTTGCAGATTATAAGAATCTCCAACTTGTCTTCATACTTTGGGATGAAAAGTGATACAGTGACCCTTAAAACAACAACAACAACAAAAAACAAACTCAGTGTAGGGAAAATGGCACCCTACCTCTAGGTTTATTTCATGTCCTATGACAACTGTTGATTCTCTTCAAGCATGGTTGTAAGAAATTTCGAAACAGACCTTACATGGGAACCTGGGTTGTTAACATGGATTTTCATTCATTGACAGTTTTTAGAATATGGATAAGATAAGGTACCTGAAATTGACAGTATTGTAAAATTTAATGTGGCAATTCAATGCACTTTGTTTTTCCAGGGAGATTTCTAGAAATTTTAATTGTGTAATTATAATTTCTCTTTTGGGTATTGACAAGGGGGTGGTTATTATCAATTTGCATTGTTTTAACAGCAGAAGGAGAAATTTAAAACCTTGTAATGTCTTTGTTTCCAAAGTGATATCAGCATACAGTATTTTTTATTCCATTCACTGTGTTACTGAATTTCACATAATTTTAAGTACTTCCCACAGCTTCTAGTTTGTAGTGCTACTCAGAGATGCTGCAGGACATGATATTTTAGCAGCCTGTTAGAGCCCTTTTTTTGTTCTTAATCTTTCTGAACACAAACAGGCCCCGGGCCCCTGTGTTTCCACCAACTAGTTGCTGATGAGGTGGAGGCTCTTTTCCTGGAACCACAGTTTGCAAAGATGTCTCTCTTCTCTCACTTCTATATTTGCCCTTTTATGAAAATCTTATATTAAGCTATAAAACCTTAAAACTGTAAGGGATTTTTGCAAATAATTTAGGTTTACAGTGAAGAAACAGTAAAGTTCATTTTTTAAAAATCTCCTATATTATCCATCTCTATCTATCTAAAACCATAAAACAATAATTGATTTGAGATGGGAATCTAGTTTTCCTGAATGCAGGGAAAACACACCAGCAGTCAGATACTCCCTCAAGGCAGCAAGAGCATGAAAACCTGAATTGAAGTAGAGAAAACAGTGATGAGAGTGAGCAGGAATGGACATTGTTTTTTTTTTTTTCCTATTAAAATCTTAAGGATTGTTTTCAAAATGCATGTTAGCTGTAGTTGCTAAAAACCACTTTTCATTCATATATAACTAAACAACAGAAAAAAAAACCTTGAATAAGGATCACAAATGCAAAATAAGTGAAATATTCTTAACTTAAAAAAATGCCAATAGCATCAGTATAAAAAGTCAAGGATGTAAGAAAGGTGTAAAGGAGTAGGAAAAACATTAAAATACCACCTTGCAAAACACCATCATGATTTTAGTAAGCTTTGTCCAGTTTCATGTGTCCATTTTTATTTTCAAATAGCCTCTGATATAATTCCATATGTTTTTGTAGCTTACCATTGAATCATAAGTATTTATCATGATATATGATAAAAATTTTACAAGTTATCAATTGTATAGCATTCCATCATTGTGCCATGGTTCATTTCAACACCAGTTTCTATATTGATATTTATGTTACCTATAATCTTTTACTAAACAAATGGCATGATGAATAGCTTTGTGTATAAACACTCATCTACATTTCATATCATTGTTTGATGATATATTTCTGAATTTTGAAATATGAGATGTAAAATAAGTTTTTAAGGAAAGGGAAGTGAATGTTAGGAATATTTAAGAGCTTTCAAACCTTCCAAGTTCTAGCCTTTAAGCTTTAGTAGGTAGTCTTTATCTTTCTTTAAATATATCCACTTTGGCTGTGTATGGTAGCACATGCCTCTAATCCCAGCTACTGGGAGGCTAAGGCAGGAGGATTCCAAGTTTAAGGCCAACTTCAGTAACTTAATCAGACCCTGACTCGATAACAACAAAGTAAGGGCCTGGGTTTCATGCACAGTACTATACAAAAATAAAATACATTTTTTTTTGCTGTGAATTTAATGGCTTCTTGGTTCATTTTTCTTTTTTTGGCAATTGTGGATTTAAGTAAGGCAGCCCACAATATCTGGGTTAGAAAGTCACTCTCCCTCCCTCACCTTATTTCGTTCTTGCCATACCTTCTAATTCAGGGCCACTTTTTTTTTTTGTCATCTCTTTAAAATTCCCTAGAATTTCTTTCAAATGTCACTAATTTTAATAGCTCAGCAGTGGTAATGCTGCTTTCTGGCAGGGTCCTGATAGTGGCATCAAAGAAAAGAGCTAAAATTTTACTCACTTTGATTGATGAGCTCATTTTGTTACAGAGGACAAATTGGATTTTTTTTATACTAGTAATAAAAATTAATGTGTGATGTTGCTTTTCGGAAGTTATTGGATCTCTGCTTTAATATAGATTTCAGCAATAAAAAGCATAACAGATAACTTGACCAGGAAGCTACCTCCCCTATAAACTACCCTGAGAAGTAAAAGGTACTTTTCTAATTTCGTAATCCTGGTATACCTATGTATGTGTGAGGTTAAGGGTTATGGGGGAGTAGTTGCAAAGGGATATTGGTCTGTATTTCAATTTTCCATTTAATTGTGATGTTTATTTCTTTTTATTTCAGCACCTCCAAGGTTTACGCGAACGCCGGTTGATCAGACGGGGGTCTCTGGCGGAGTTGCATCTTTCATTTGCCAAGCTACAGGAGACCCAAGACCTAAAATTGTCTGGAACAAAAAAGGAAAGAAAGTCAGCAATCAGAGATTTGAGGTATTAGGTCCATTGTTCTGTTTCTCTGGGGGAAGAATGTTATCTGCTCTGTCTTGGGTTTATATGTTACCTGTTTGCTTTGCTCTGATAAGATATTGTAGTCTCTGAGGTGTGACATTCATAATGTTGTGTGTGATAATGTAACTCTAAAGGGCTTTTTGAAAAGGAGAATTTGGGGGTTGAAGTGGCTGCCTTTTGTCTTTGCTTGTGCAAGGACTTAAATTGTGTTCCTGGGATGCATTTGTCACCTTCAACCTCAGTCTGCTTCCTCTTAAGGTTGGTCCTTACATGACCAAGTCTAGAGGATATATGAAAACTTGACTCTTCTGAAACTTCCCGTCTCATTGGCCTTTCTGAGTTACTTGTTTATTCTTGAACCAATCTGTGTGGGCAGGTGAATAGAGTAGGTTAATTAATTTAAACCAGCAGAATCTACAGGAATGGAGTCAGTTCCATCCAGTCTCATGGTTTACAACTCTGGAGAGGATGGTGTTTTCCTGGATTGGGATTTGAGTTTCAGTTCTTAAAAAGAAGGGGAATAGACTTGAACAGGAAAATAGCATGAACCTAAATGAGACATTTTTTACAATATCTTAGTGTAAAATACTACCCTGTAAGAAACATACTCAAACAGGTTGAAATTGCAGGTAAACCTAGAGAACAAATTGATTTTCTTTATTCAGTAATGCCCAGTGCATCCAAGATGGTGAAACACCATTTCTGTATTACTCTTTGAGTATTGTGAGGGGTCTTAAGTTTTTGAAATTTGCTCATTCTGAAGAAGAAAAATAGTTAAGTTACTCAGAAAAAGAATGGAGGGAGCACACAATGTCACAGCTGCAATTTCGGACATGGAGAGGATAGCTTGAACTTTTTTTGTTTTGTTTTTTAAGGTACTTCCTTTTTTAACCCAAGATTTTAATCTAGGTTCAATTTTTAATTTGGCAGATTAAAAATGCATTCTAGTTAAAAGAAATATAGCACTACAAAATCCAGAACAATTTGATTGTGCTCATTTTTATAGAGTGTCAGTGATATATCGTTTGTATGTATAAAGTACCTATTAATCACAGTGATGAAATTTGAAATATAACAAATGATGTGGTGTTTTAAACATGAAACGAATACCTTAGTCTTCAGGTTATTTCTTTCAGCATGTAGAGTGTGCGGATGTGCGTGTGTACCCACGTGTGCATGCACACAAACACACACACACACACACACACATATCCTTGGTACACTTTTTTTTTTTTAGTTTAAATGAAGTTAATTTTCTTGACCAAGATTCTAATAACTATGCTGTTTATTCCCTAAGATGCATAGTAGATTTATTTTAAAATGTGTGCTTAATAGGGGTGAAAATAAATTGTGGTGCTTTGAGAAGTGGAACATTTTGTATATCTCCATGAATTTAGGATGAATATGGAATATACAGAGGACTTAATATGGACATATTTTACAAATATTTAGTCTCCTTCCTCTATATGCTAAAACATCATTTGGGATTAAGCATTCCATGAACATATTTGTAAGACATTTTCAATTAATTATTTAGGCACATGGAAGTACCACTTGTAGTTTAAAAAAAAAAGTGTCATTTGAGTGAGCAGCTGATAGAACATAGCATAGTTTTAAAAAGACAGGTGACATACCCTATAGTTATATATACATATGTATCACCATCATCATCATTACCATCATGTTTTTTTTTTTTTTTAGTACCTGAATTAGCTGGATGGCATGATTACTAGTGTTGCTAAGCTGTTTTGCAATAGAGTTTATAATGATGGTGAATTCAGGCTTGGTGTTTAGAACATTAATTTTCTGCCTGGTGAAGCAAGCCTCCATTTTACAGCAAGAATGCCCTAAAAATGCAGAAAATGCTAAGCTAGAACAAATGCTGGAATGATTTATGGCAGAATTAATGCATGTCATCAGGTCTTTGGGTTGTGAACGCCATCTCGTTGACTGCCTAAGTGCTAGATTTATGCAGTTTCTCTTCATAGTTTGCTCATCTGTACTGTTCAGGATGAGATACTTCAGACCCACAGAACTGTTTGTGGTGGCTTGCTTTAATTCTTCACCTTACAGTTCAGTTATTACCACATGTGCATATGCACTGTCAGAGACCAAATAATTTGAGAAGTTTATCCATCATAATTGCAAGTCCCTTGCAGAATTAATAGGCATAAATTACCTAGATACACATACTGAATATGTTGATGTGTCAATTAAGGGCAGTTTTCGGTTGCATTAGAAATCCCCATTTTGCATATGTAGTTTTATGTCTTTCTTTTTGTTTGGTAGAAAATTCTTTCAATTAGACTATACTGTTTTACCTCTGTCTCTCAACTCAGTCTTGGAATGATGCTGAGTTCATTCAGAGCCTGGTGGCTGGTTCACCACTGCATTGAGAGGGTTAGCTGAGAGGTGGGCAATTATAACAACACCTGTGACAGCTATTGTTTCCTCTAATAGGTAATAGAGTTTGACGATGGATCTGGATCAGTTCTCAGAATACAACCCTTACGGACTCCTCGGGATGAGGCCGTTTACGAATGTGTGGCCTCGAATAAAGTGGATGAAATCATTGTCTCCACCAGGCTCACAGTTTTGCGTGGTAAGTCTTATGTGCAAGGTTGTTGATTGTGTCATTGTTGCCATTCTGCATCTCAGGTGTTCTTTTGTAGGGCCATGAGAAAGACTAGCATTGTTATGATGTTTAAGTAGGGAATGAATTTCAGTAAAATGTTCTAAGGGTCTAACTTTAATTAGAGACAGTGGACTTGATCTTGGTATGGTTTTGGAAGAAATGCTAATCAGCAAGAGAAAAGGAAAATAAAAAGTAGTATTGATTTCAAAGGCCAGACACCAATTTGATTTTGGCTGGAGGATCTAGGAAGAAACAGGTATGTTACTCTTGTTTGTTAGCATTACTTGTGCATAGTTTTTTTTTCTTTTCATACTTTTTTCAGCTGTTTTATAAATTACCAAGCTTATCGTGTTTTAAAAATTAAAGGAACAGTCTCTATCTAAAGATGAGCTTCTCTTAAGCAGCTGGTCAGAACCAAGGATAAGAAGGATGCCTTTCTTCTTTGTCAAAAATAATCTTTTTATTTCAGTCTTTTATCTTTTCTTGAACCCATATCTATTGATGCAAGTGAAATGAGGCAGTGAATCCCCTTCTTCGTCTCTGTGTTGCTTGCATAATTTGACCAAAGCATGGATGACTTGTGGTGTGTTCACTTTTTAGGCTTCTTTTATAAAGTCAGTGCTACAGAATAAAGACTAGTGGTTAACCCTCTGATTCATATATCTAATTCAGCCTTTTGTGTAGAGATAAGAACATTGCCTGATTGGACAGCTAACAGATGACATTTTTATGCTAACATATCTGTGACTTTCTGTTTCTCTCTCACTGTTGTTTGTTTGCTTTGAGCTTGACTCCAGAGTTTAGTAGAATAGATTTTTCGTAAGGTGAAGGAAATTTGAAGGAAGGGATCACAATTTAAATAGAGGAACTTATATGTATTATGAGTGCTTCTCCTGCATTCCATTTTCCCCATTGAGGGATATATTTACTTTGTATCTTATAAAATTAAAAAATAATGCCATTTTCCTTCCAGATCTGTTTTCTATTAAATCTTCTACTCTCCTGAGAAGCTTTACCTTGTTGATATTAAAAGTCTGTTTATTTGGAGGAAAGCAGTTATCAGTAATGTAGAATAAATTTACCTGTTGAATTTAAGATTAAAAAAAGGAAACTACAGAACATCTAAGAGGAAGACTAGTTAGTACAAGAAGCTGAATGAGGTTGTTTACATTTGCATCCTAAAACATGTTTTAAGTGGTATAAACACCTTATCAATTGAAAGGAAAATATTGAAAAATGAGATGTGTGTACATACATGCGCACAAGCACACACACAGACTTATATATTTAAATGTGTAGAGCACAGAGCTACTTAGAACCAACTCAAATTTGAGTAAGTTTTTTTTTTTTTGCCATTATGACAAGCTAAGTTGATGCAGGGAATTCTTCATTCTTCATAAATAGAGATGTTGATGAAATATCTGATAATATAATTAAATTCTAGTTAGATTAGCAAGTAAGAAAGAGATGTTTCCAAGTGCTAAACACAAAGAGGGAACCCTCAGAAAAAAAGACAGTTGTAGTCTTATAACCCAAGATGATGACTACATGGGCTTTTAGACTTTTGATGTATTAGTAGGTATATATACTGTGTAGCAGGTACAAAATAAGATGGGAGTAAGAGGAGCTAGATTGCCTTTCTGCCTTGTGATGAGATCTAGTAGTATTCCTATACTGCAGAACTAAGAACCCAGATGCTTAACTTTAAAGCTTGGCAGAAACAGAATTCCATAGAATCTATAAGAAGGAACCAGAAAAGCACTCACCCAGCAGACATCCTCACAACTCAGGCAAATGACCCTGAAGAAGGTTATTTATACTCAGAAGGACTCATAGTCATCAAGTCTAAAGCGTGCATCAAGCTACTTCTAACTCATTGTTACAGTAAGCCCAAGCAGTAAAGTTCAAAGCCATGGTCTATGAACTAATCACTAAACAGTATAAATGGGGTTTTATAATAAATATGTTTTAAGATATTTGCAAAGATATAAGAAGTAATGTATTATGCATCTATAAGACATCAGGCAAAAACAAAATAGATAGGAATTTGAATCCAGTTTCTATTAATTGGATGGAATCTTTGACATTTTACTTACACATGTGATACTATATGCTTTGGAAAATATGCATATATGTGAATGTACATACACATGATCACATAAACTTTAAAAGATCTGAAAATTCCTATCATTTTTCGGGTATTCCTATCTAAAATAAAATCAGACATCAGACTAATTTCGATTTCCTTTCAAACATTTAATCCCCATTGATTCACCTAGTTTGGAACTATTATAAAGGTATAGTAAAATCAGGGACTTTTTGGTTCTTTGACCATCTAAAGCCCTTGAATTCCTTCAAAGTAGATAATAGCAATTATCTGTTTGACTTAATATTTATGTATCTGATGAAGACATTAACAAAAAGTTGGTGGGAAATGTCACTTTTCTATCTTGTGGATTTAAGGATTTCTACCTTGTAGATTTGGGAATCCACAAGGGTTTATGTTTTCCTACCTCACAGCTGCCCGAAGTTCCCCCATCTCATCTGCTTTTATATAGCTAGTTCCCATAGAAAACAAGTGCATTTGAATACTTTAATATGATCTTGAATTTTTATGTGCATATTTATCATATGTAAGTGCTTTTGAATGAATTTATGATTCAAATAAAGTCATTAACCCCACTTGGAAAAAGAGTGTATTTAGTGTTTTCAGAAATATTTGCTGAGAAAAATACAAAGGTAACTTGCATAATGGGAAAGAAGTCTATTCATAATCTTAAAATAGAATACTTTCATACATTATTGTAGGATAAAATAAATAGTCACCTCTCTTTAAACTTTTTAAATGTTGATAATTCTATTTATAATAGTCTGAAAGATATTTCAGAGGTGGTAAACTGACTCTTATAGACTTTGAATTTTGTGAACAGTTTAATAAATGATTGAAGAGGTTCATATCACAGTTGATGAACTTTGTGTTCACTTTGAGTTTACTTTCTCTTGCAAATCTTGTTGGCAGACCGTCAAGAACTCTGTTCTGCGGTAGACACAGACCACTTTGCACTTTTTGTCCAGTGGCCCTCCTCAGATGCCCATTTTGTCTGCATGGGTCATTTATTTTTCCCCCACTTTGCTGACAAATGCCAAAAATGTGCCAACTGTCATGATGGGTTTTGTCTAAGTGGGCTGGATGGAGATCAGTCATTTATTTCACACAGGCTACTGGACAACCTAATTAATTGGAGATTCAAACATCTGACCTGTGTGGCTAATGCAGAAGATGTGAAAATAATACTCTGACCACCCATGTGCATTGAAGGGAGCATTTCAGGGAAAACGTTCCCTTAGTAGCTTGTTTCAAATTACTCTGGCTTCAGAAACTGTTTTTATAAGGAAGGATAACTACACGCTCAGGGCTGAAAGTGACTTGGAATGAGATATCTGAGCAATTAACCATTTACACTGTTGAGTGTGGTTCATGGAGGAAGAAGTGGGAGAAGGGGGAGTAGAATGTGATACTTATGTCCCCTTGGTCATTATTTTTTTAGTTGTTGAAACAGAAGCAAATGTTGGCTCTCTAGTTGTATGGTACTTTAGGAGGTGAACCTATTTGTAATGCACATGTACTCCCTCCAAACTGAGCAGCACAAGTCTCACTAAAAGGTTATTTAGAGCTAAGCCTTAACTAATTGTGGAGCACTGCTCATGACAGTGGATTAGACAGATGTCCAGGGAGGGGTGAGCAAAGGACCAGAGTGGGTGTTTTGGTAGGAGGGATTATCAGCCAAATGAAATTGGTTCTATCTAGAGCTTTAGTTTATTGGCCACAGTGTCTTCTCAACCAAAGATATCAGCAGGAAAATGTGTGATACAAATTTTTGTAATGATAACTGGGGATGAAAATGTTCTCTCTGATATGTTATCAGGCACTCAGCAGGGGAAATGAGATATCACCATCTATAGAATTTTCTTCCTTCTAAAAACCCAGAAATACCTGTCTGGGGGCTAGAGGAACGGCATCAAGAATCCTTTTTTACTTGTTGACATAATTCCCTTCCTCTAAGAGAAAGTTCTTAAAAAATTGAATCAACTTTGTCTTCAAACATCAAACTAAATGTCATGTTTCTTGAACTTAGTTTGGTTTTTTTTTTTTTTTTTTTAGGTTAGGAATCTAGAGAATATATTATCATTTAGACTAGCATGTAATAGGTCCCATTTTACAGCTTCATGGATTATTTTCAGAGACTTACCCATTCTCAAATAGCACTGCCTTCAAATCACTACCACCATTGCCAAAATGAAACAGGGTGTAAGGTGTGACATTGTACCTTATAGGAGACTAGCTTGTTCATTGAACACATACAAAGTATAGTTATTGCCTAAAAAAGTTAACTGACCCAATGTGAGGCATTTTATTTACCTAGTTTAGCAAATCTATTTGAATAAATGATGTTTGTGTGTGTGTGTGTGTGTGTGTGTGTGTGTGTGTGTGTTTATTCTGCATGTAAATGTGGGATTCATGAATGATACCATAAGTATGTAAGACAATACTTAAGTCAGGGTCTCAGGTAATTTGAGTGCCAACTCAGGCTCTGGTGAAGAGAGTTGGGTATTTTTTTTTGTGTGTGTGCTAATCTGTTAACTTCCATGTTTTATTGTTTTCTCTTTTATAACCTCATTTGCACAGAGAGGCTTAGATTGGTGATCAGATTCATCAGATCACTTCTAACCTTGTATGATTCAGTGATATGCATATTTTAGGAAGTCAGTTCTTGCAAAATGAAAAAAAAAAATGCTCCCTGAAGGTGACTGTTACTGAGATAGTAAAACACACAGAGCAGTTGGATGAAACTGAGAAGGCATTGCATTGGGAAATAGAAATGTTTGCATAATATGTCTGTTTCAAAAAAAAAATGTGAGCTATTATAGCAGTTGTTAAAACACACACATACACACACAACTTTTACAATCTTTCAGGGAGATGGCAGTCAACTATCTCTGCCATTGTGCAGTACCCTGTGATCAGAATTAGCATGTTCATTACAGTCTCATCTTATTAATGCCTCTTTTTGAAGATGAACACAGTTGTCCCTGCTGTGAAAATGGTACTTTGCCGTTTATGTTATAAAGTGGTCTCGGCTGGGGATCCAGGCTAGGAACATTAAAGAACAAAGCACAGCTGCTTGACTGTCACACAAAAGGATTTTTATGAAAGACTGAAACAAAAGGAAGGGTGGCCAACACAGAACAAACTTGCTGACAATTACAGTACCGAGTGAAGATTACTTGAAAAGGCTTATAAAATAGTTGAATATTTGGAATAAATTGATACCAACATGATAAAGCCTTTCCGTGTGTAGTGTGTTTCGGAGCTGGAAAGTGGTGGCAGTGGGCGGAGACACTGGACATAAATAGAAACTTGTTACTTTTGTCAGTTTTATCTGAACAACTTAACAGTACCTCCTTTATGTGTCAGCTGCAGAAAGGTAGGAGTCCTAGTGGACAGTCCATGGGAGACCCTAGTAATGGGAGACATTAAAATTGATAATATTTGAGGGGAAAGTGTATGTGTGAGCAGAGGTTCTTTATGTGTCCTTGTCATCTGTCCTCTAAGCACAGCTCTGTGATGATGCACGCCCCTTTCTTGGAACCATTATCACTTCTTTTTCCACACTGAGATGGTGTCTTAAAAGGGGTCAGAGAGAATGGCAGTACTTGTAAATCAGTGCATTTCAGGAGTGAGTATAGTCATGTGTTTACTGCTGATTAACTTGCTGGTACTATGAAAATGTTGAGCTAGAAAGGAATATAGTGTTTACCTAGCCTCATCTTTGAAGATGTTGATGTTAAGAAACTGAGATCTTGAGGGTTTGAAATGGTTTGCCCTTGATAATATAGCTAAGATCTTCTTTGGGCTTTATCCCATTAGAAATGATCCTTGCTGTATTATTTGCAACAACATCTTAGTCCCTTAGGTATTTACTTCTGATATAAAAGACATATTCCTCCAATGGCCAAGTCCAAAGATGAACATGATGTGAAGTAAAATAGCTCTAAATTGCCATGCATATGCAGAACTTGTAAAAGTACTCAGATGGTGCATCATGATGTGGAGAATTCCGAGTGGAGGACTGAATATCTAGGATGCTTTCAGAGCTGGTCTGAGAGTATTGGAAAAGCTTCCTGAGCAAAGTTGCATAGGTAAGAAATAAGTAGATGATAGTAGTGGATGTGGTTGGTGCAGTAGTCAAGGTTTTTCAGAGAAAGAGAACCAATAGGATGTATACATACCAATAGGGTGCATTATTAAAAGAAATTGGCTCACGTGATCAGTGAGGCTGACAAGTCCCAAGATTTGCTGGGCAAGTCGGCAGTCTGAAGACTCAAGAGAGCTGATGGTGTAGTTCCAATCCAAAGGCCAATAGGAAAAGCAGATGTTTTAGACTGTGAAGGTAGGAAAAAGCTAATGTACCAGTTTGGAGGCAGTCAGGCAGGAGGAATTCTCCCTTACTAAGGGAAGGGTTAGCCATTTATTCTAGTGCTACCACATCAGGAAGGGCAGACTTCTTTGCTCAGTGTGTTGAATTAAATGTTAATTTTATTGTCTGGGCACGGTGGTGTATGCCTGTAATCCTAGTGGCTTGCAGGACTGAGGCAAGAGAATTACAAGTTCAAAGGAAGCCTCAGCGATTTAGCAAGGCCCTGAGCCACTTAGCAATCCTGTCTCAAACAATATAAAGGACTGAGGATGTGGCTCAATGGTTAAGTGCCTCAGGGTTCAATCACTTGTACCAATAAATAATAATAAAAAAATGTTTTAACAAATGTATGGACAGTATGTGCTCCAGTCAAGTTAACATAAAATTAACCATCACAGGTGGGTATCTGGTAGTTCAGATTGGAGTAGCAGAGAAGACTAATAGAGGAAGAGCATTAGTTTGTGAATACATTGGCTAAGTAGATTAAACAATACAAGTGAGCAATCATGTTATTAAGTTAACATAAAACATCTCTGAGTTGAAGTTTGCACAAAAAAGTTACTAAAATACTTAAAGTAATATATCAAACAATTCATAGATATTTATAAATAATTGATGTTTATACTTGAAAATTGGATATTTAGTTGGCCTTCACTGATAAAATTTGGCTAATTTTTAAAACTTCAATATCTTGGCTTTCAAAATTGGTTTTATTTTAAGCTACTAATTAAGATGCAATTTTAAAAGTTATGCATGCATAATTTATTGGGATTTAGGACACAGATATACCAAGTGCCTCATCTAAGGTTTAATTATCAAAGTCCTAATTACATATCTCCTTAGAAGAGTAAGTAACTTATTTTATCCTATTAAAAAAACAATGACTTGTGAATTAATGCCACATTAAACACAGCATTGATGACATACATCCTAGTATTCTTAGTATCTTTTATTAAAGATTGCTAGGAAAGTTTGAGACTATCTTACCTGTGATCTTTGAAAATGAGCTTGCAATTTAATTTCCATCTCAAAACTTCCCATGCCCTTCTTTTTACTATCTTTGAACTTTACCACTGCAGAAATCATTTCTTTTAACCCTTTATCCTAGTGGACTTTTCTCTAATTAACTGATTTTGGTCGTAAGTGTTAGCAGATGCCTGATGATGTCTGTGTTCAGGTTTTAGGTTTTAAATTTTATCTTAGTTTGGGTTTGCCCAGGAGGGATCCTGCATTTATCAAAGGATGGTATAAAAAAAGAACAATTGACATCAATAAAAATAATGGGAAAAAAGAACTATTGAATGAAGTTGTATATAATAAGTGAGACCAGCAAATCAATATTAACAGTTTTCAGATATTTCCTATCCTTCTAAGTATTGGCATATACACTTCTCCTTTGTTTGTTAATTGCATGGGAAACCACAGATCTATCATTTACCTGGCAACTTGAAAATTAAATATAGTACAAGACCATAAATTCAAAACAACTTGATGTTTTTTAGTAAAGTTAGTAATTAATTTCAGTATTCATACCTTTTATAATTAAACTAAAACTTGTTAGAAAATAAATTTATGTCTGTGTGGGTTTTATATATGATGCGAGTGTGTATACGATGTGCATTTCACCTTCTTAATTTGCTTTATAGCACTTTGCCACTGTATGAAGTTTGCCTCCTCTGGACATTTTTATTCACTATATACTTCCTTTGTGTATATGTTCCATTACATTTTCTGTGACCTACAGATAGAAATAGTGAATGCACACATGTGCGTGCAGATGCACACACACACACAAAGGAAGAGAGGAGGGATAGGGCATGTGGTATGGTTAGAGTCACAATGTAGTAAGAGACTATTTGGCATTAATTGATCTTCTCTTACATATAATAGACAAAGGATTCCTGCTTTCAGTGCCCACCATATGCTGGAGAGGGTGAGTTAGATCTACAAAATCAAGGCAGAACAATAGGAGATAAAACTAAGAAAGCTACTCTGGAAAGAGAATGAATGTTCTTTGTAACTGGATGGACCTGAGTCATATGAACATTCCTACCTGTATTGGTTTAGCCATTGTAGTCAAGGCCAAATGTCAAGTTCTTAGACCTTTCAGGATCATTTAGAGAAGTTACGAACATGCAAGTAAAGCATGTGGTGCAGTGACTCCAATGTGGAAAGCGTTGATGTCCTTCCTTCTTCCTTCCTTATGGTAATTTTGGTAATTTATTAAATGTTTATTATCTAAATACATGGCTGTCATGGTGGAGGCACAGGTCAAGAACCTGTGGATGTTTAATGAATCATTTTTTTAAAGCAGTGCTTTGTTCAATAGATTGAAAGATTAGCTTTTAACATAAAAATGGGGGATGTGATACTATAAAAATATATTACTGTTATTTTGAAGGATTGAAAATCATTTATTGGTACAATGTTCTTTAAAATGCAATAACAATAATTCTTATTCCTCCTTTTCTACTTGGGCTAAATGTTGTGCCAGCACACATTTCCATGTTCTTTGAACCAAATAGTCAATTACGTCGTTTACCTAGGTCAATCTTGGGTATTTCTTAAAACTTGATTTCTGTTCTATTGGTTCTGAACTATCCTAGGTCACAGAATAGATAAAAAGTCTATCTTTTTTTAAAAAAAAAATGTCTAGGGAAATGTAGCGTCATTAGTTATATATTTTTTAAAAAGCAGGAAAATGTCAGACATCATTTCAACATTTAAAGAGCTGAAAGGGCATTTTTTCCCCCTTAGATTATTGATGTTGTCAATCTTGGTGCAGGAAGTGGTTGAATATTTTTTTATGAGTTCAGGTTCTAGGAACAGGCAGATCCAAGATCAAATTCTGTCTCCACCATTTTCCCATTGGGCATGAGCACATTTCTTAACCAGAGGTTCATTTTCTTCAATGTCAATTGAAAATAGTAAGAAGTCATACTACCCACGTGATATGAGAGATGAAAATTGTATTCATGAATTGATTGTTACGATTGACTCTGTATGCCAGGGATTGTGTTAAATCATTGGAAATAAAAGAAGATGCAAATAACAGTATCCCCACCTTCCTTCAAGGAAGCTACATTCTTGGTTTGAGGAGAAACTACAATTTTGGTTAAAATAACAAGGGAGTTACACACATCTATTGTGGTGGGGGTGATTAATTATATTTTTAGAACAGAACTTTCACAGTAATTCAGCTTAAACCTTTCAAGCTAGAACTTGCAGTTAGCACTGATGTTCGCCTGAGAGTTCCTTCAGTACGACAGGGAGGTCTGTTAACGTGGAAGATGTGTTTGACATGTGAAGCCTCTCAACTGACAGAAAAATTAAATTTGCTTTTTTTTCTTGATGACTAAAAATGTTCTTGGAGAAAATTATATTTCATTTGTAGGAAGATTTGGGATCACTTTGCTAGGATTTTGAGAAAATATGATGCAATAAAAAAACTCAAGTAATTACCTTTAAAGTAATATTCCCATTTGTTTCTATTCCAACTAATAGTAAAAGGAGTTTTTATTACTGCACTTAACTGGTTTTTATGACTCCTTTTTGCTCTAGTTGGAGATGACAAAGCATAGCTAAATATGAAATGGTTTAAAAGTGTACTAGTAAAATATCTTAAAGCATCTTCTCCCTCAGAAGACTTCATTAAGCAAAATTGATTTTCATAATAAAGTAGTTATTTATTTAAAAATATGATTTTATGTGTTTTAACCCTTAAGGGGAAGCTATTAGCATATTTTCCAGAATAGGAACGTACTTCAGTGTGCTGCTTTTTTAAGGCCTGCCCACTTGGGTTACAGCCCTGTACCCTAAGGAGCCTCTTATTTACACTCAGGTTTTTATGCATGTCATTATGTCTTATGATGATAGATCTGAGTTTCCTGGTACTCCGAGCCTGCTGTAAACTGACATAAGTGCTACAGCTAACTTACTGTGGGTCCCATTAATCTTTGTTGCAAAGATACATTAATAAAGTTAACATTCACTGGCTCAATAGCAAATGAAATTCTCTCATCTCAGCTTACAAACAGATAAATCATCACCTGGGATGAAGAGTTTACTCTGACTTCTATTATTGTTTTTAATGATTTGCCATAATCTTAAAGACCCAATGATGACATTAAATGCTGCCCAGTAAGACTGGGATTTTGCCTAGCCAGATTGGGACTTGGGCCATTCTTTCCTCTATTCCCTGTCAATATGGTAAAAATATGGTTGTGATAGCATTAAAACATTCTTTTTTTTTTTTAACATTACAGCATAATGATGAAAGTGCTCTTGTGGTGTGTTTTAAACCAGCCTGGGTAAACTTTGATTAACCTCAGTGACCATTCTTCACTTGTCTTCCAATGATACAAGTCCTTGATCAAAGACCCCTACCAAGCCATCCTCATACTCCAGTGCCAGAAAATATGCTTGGGAATAGTGGAGGGGAAGTTATCTGATGTGAGGTTGAGGTATAGACAGATACACTCTACATCTGAGGATGCTTTAGAGTTAGGGCTTTCCCTATCATGAGGCTTTCCAGAGGTCTTGGAGAGCCTCAGAGGATATCCAGCTAATAATTATCTTTCTAAAATTTGCAAAACTAAAACCATTGCATTTATTTTTGTAAGTAGGCTTTCAACGTTTCATAAGATTTAGACTGCATAAAATCTAGCTCTGCCACTCTGATAGGACCAAAAGACAGAAGATCTGTATTGTATTTTATATAATTGGGAAAAATAATTAGTTGACCACATCAGTGCATGAGTGTGAGTCTCTTATACAGGGGCAAATATCTATTCTGGCTCATCTCCATGGATTAGCACGGACTTAAAAGGATTTTGCTCAGTGATCTGAGTCCCTAAATTTATGGAGACTATCTTTGCCTGTTTTCTTCCTCCTCTGATTCACACATAATTCTACACAGGCAGTAAACATGGACTGGTCTCTGGCATAACAGGTTGGCTGTGCACATTATATAAGGGTTCTCCCATATTGGTCAAAAGATACAAATTGCACAATTTTTGAATTTCTTCATTCTAGAAGGCCAAATTTTCTTGCTGAATTTGAACACTGTTGTCACCATCATTGATGCAAAATAACATTTTCAGTAGGATTCTATGGGTTTATAATTTTTATTTTCATATAATTTAGTTCTAAAATTTGGAGAAATTATTTACTAGAATTTACCAAATGAATTTCTGAGCTTATCCTCTTTGACCAGTTGTCTTGTGTGTCAAAGTAGAAAGAACACGGAAGGTGACAGAAGTGGTTAGAATTGCTTCCTTAAGGGCTTCATCTGTAAAATGAATATTTAAACATCTTTAGATCTTTTAGCTCAGTGAACAGATATTACAGAACCTAAATGTTTGTTCAGATTTTCTGAGTTATTGGAGAAGCAAAAATCAAAACATTCCTGGAGAATCAAGAATCACTAAGCATGAGACACAATTTAGGGAGGTGCGAGTTTTAGTTTTTAGCTTGTCTTGATATGAAGTTCAGAAATTCTAAGCCTAAAAGATTTGACTGTTAAGTAGTTTGTTAAAGGAAAGGTCCAGGTGCATTGTGAACAAAACCACAAATTCAGGGGTTGGCTTGATCAAACTCTTCACCTATTGAGATGATTGTCAGGTTTTCTGATGCCAGATACTTTCCTTTGTTCACCAGTTTGGATTGATGTTTGATGCCATGTTGCAAAGGGCACAATCAAGCATAATTTGACAGAAGAGATAGGGATAACTATTTTTTGATCTCTAGTAGAAGATTAGGGATGTGTGAAAAATAACTACAGCAAGAGGATCCACAGAGATGGTTGTAGAAGAGGTACTTTATCAATATCCTTGAGTTTCTCCCCTGTGAGAGTAGGAAGAGAGCTGGGAGAGCAGAAAGGGTGGTTTGGAGCAGGATGTGAGAGGCGGATGCATTCCAAAATGAGAACTTAGACTGTTTACCCAGAGGCAGAATAAAGGGTGCTATAAAAATGCATTTTGAATTATCTTTTTATTATTATGTTAGGTAGACCAAGCCAGGCACAGAAAGACAAATTTTGTATGAGCTCACTCATAGATGGAATCTTTAAAAGTTGATCTCACAGAAGTAGAAAGTAAAATACCAGTGGTTGGGGGGATGTTGGTCAAATGATACAAAAATTCAATTAGATAGAAAAAGTAAATTCACGAGATCTATTGTGCAGTATGGTGACTATGGTTAATAATATATTCCTGAAAAATCTTAAGATAGTGAATATAAAGTGTTCTTGCCACAAAAAAACTGAGGTAATGAGTACATTAATTAGCCATATTTAGTCATTCTACAATGTGAAATAAACATTATGTTGTAGAATACATACATACATATCAATTAAATGTTTTTTTTTTCAAAAGTGTGAGATAACCACACTAATTTCAAAGGTCAATGTTGGTCATTTCAAGCCTGTGGGTATGTGTGACATTAGTGTGGTATGACTCTATGGTTTTCTCTTTCAAACCTCTGATTGATGGAAATTGCTGAAATTGTTCACTGAGCATCAGTTTGGTAATCCAATAAGGAATGAGTCCTCCTTTGTATGAAAATTCTTCAAGGAATCTTGATCGTCATTTAAAGTATTTTATACAATGTATCTCCCAAAAACAAACACCCCAGGATCAGTTTTGTGTGTTCTTGTTGAATCTTATCTATTAGCTGGACTCACTTAGGTAATTGTAAGATACCAAGGCCTTAATGTATGTGATTTTTATTTAATCTTTACCAGAGAACAAGGCATGATAATCTCTTTCAGAGCCTAAATATCTTATTATTCTAGGAGAATATTTCTTTTGGTATGCCCCCGAGAGGGTTGGTGTGTGGGACAAGTTTTCTTTGTGTGTCTGTGTCAGCAGTGGGACGCAAGCTTCACAGGTCTTATTGTTGAGGAGGTGACTTTAAATTCTTATTTTAGGCAAAAGCATCTGCAAATTAAGACTGCAGAAAGCAGCAGTGAGAAGATTCTTGCAGTTCGACTCAGTTGGACAATTCTTCATTAAACTGACAATTTAATTGGGTGTAAAAAGAAATGGCAATTTAAAATCAAGGGCTTTAAGTGGGACAACCTACTAGTTTCAAAGTTAGTATTTAAAGAAAACCCAGCAAGACTCAAAGAAGGTACATCCTTAGTTTTCTAGTTAGTTATTTCCTGTTAAGTGTCTTCTGTGCTGAAATTGCCCTATCAGATGTGCCTTTTAGTGAAAACTTAGGTAAAAAGAGTCTGAAGATAAAGTCATGCATCTGTGTGCATGAATAAAAATGCTCATACAGAGAGATCTATTCTTATGAAAGGCTCTCCGTCCAGAGTTCTATTCCAATGATTAAAAGATTCTGTTGTTTTAATACCAGCCATGTAAATATGTGGAATTAAAAAGATAAGAAGAACAAAGTTTTGTTGCTTCTTTTAAGTAGAAATGAAATCAGTATCTCTTATTCCATGAGAAAGAAGATGTTTGACTTAGTCCTGTTTCTATCCTCAGTACTTAAATGGGTTGTTAAGAGCATGTCATTTGTGTATATCATAGTATTTGTCTATATCATACATGTCATTGAACTTTAAAATTTGAGATGCCCTAAATAATGTATATGAGTTTGATTGTAGGCTAAGAATCAGTAATAGAAATAAATGACCTTTGTGTATCAGGTTTTGCGTGGCTTAATGCATAGTCATCAGACTTTCTTCAGATTAATATGGTGGTTCATTTGTTCTGTGAGGTATGAAAATCTTAGCTGCTTATAACCTCCTTGCTCCACACATCAGCCCTTATCACAGATACCGGATGGACATCTTAATTTCCTATTCCATTGCACTTTTTAGCCTTCTTTCCACAAATATTTTAGATAATTGCTGTTAATTCATTAAGTCCCAAGTGCTCAACTCTATTTGAATGAAATTGACACAGGTGCATTAAAATAGGCTGAAAATCATAATCTAGAGCTAATATGTATTAATATTAGTTAATATGATTATAATTATTGCAACATTTTATTCTTACTATTATTATACATTATATACTATATTTAAGTTTTTATAGATGTTCACATCTGGGACAATGGAAAAAATAGGTTCATAGCCATCAGTTTACTGTTTTCCATGACCCACATAAGATTTATGAATTTTTAGTGTATTTTAGTTTATACCAGATTGAAAAAAAATTACCTGAAGAGGGAACCCCCCCCCCAAAAAAAAAAGCATTTGTAAACGAATGTTTTGGACAGAAGGTATGGAAAGTAGAGTGTGGTTGTAATCACGAACATCTGAATAAGTGCTGTTGCATATACTGATAATCCCCTGTGAGACCATTACCAGCTAAATTTCCAAATAAGGCAGTGGCTGTGCCATCTGAAGCTCTGGATGAATTTCACATTAGCTGGTGAAGCTTGTCTCAGCAACACAGGGCATAATTGCTCCAGTAAGATTATTAGCGCAGTTAAATGTTAGCAGTTTTAGCCAGAGTAATTCAAAGGCCAAACATTTAAGAATAACCCTGCATATAGGCCCTCTGCAATAACATCAACCATCATTCTATTTCTTGAAATGTGGTTTTTATATGAAGTATGCTGTGAAAATAGGGTATCTATTTGAGCACCTTTCAACTTTATGAATATGATTGTGGCCATGATTAAAATATTTCCACCATCTTTTAAAACAAGTAATAGCGTGTTTCTTCTTACATTTATCAATAATTCTGTTAACCACACTTTATTACCTCATCCATTATTATTCTTTGTTCGCATTGCCATAGAATTTGAATTAAGGGATTACTGTGTTCAATTTTGAGATATTTCACTCTTTACCACATTGGCTTTAAAATTCCATGAGGAATAGTACCTATCAAACTTGTAAGACAAGGTGTGAAATTTTAAGTGCAAAATGATGTTATGAAGACCATGTTATAGGTGAAATTTTTAAAGTACAATTTTCCACTAGCTCATCTGCCATGTTACAATTTGAAAAATCTTCTGACAGCACTGCCACAGCTTGGTGCAGGAACTGTTGTCTTTCTGACAAGTTTATTGGACCATTCCATTTTGATTGATTTGTACTTAGGATACAGTGTCTATCATAACCTTCATTTCTCATGTAATGAAAAAGTCAGGATTTGATATTTGATGGGAAGGATTATAATATGTGTCAATACTTTACCAGTAATTCACTTGTAAACCTTGGAAGTTGCTTGATTAACTATTCTTTATAAAACAAATTATATCATTCATAACAGTCTTGTTAGTGTTTGGGGAAAGTGTGTGAACCACAGAAAATGAACTATTTTAAATGATACTAAATCAGTCAAGATTATTTTCTCCACGGAGTTATGATTAAGAATAGAGGTAGTGCAGATGAATTTATATTGATATTTCATTGAAAATATGTATTGATTGTTGATAGGATATGGGAAAACAGTGAACATTATTACTTGCTGATGGTTATATATCTCTTACTGATCTTCATCTATTACTGAGGGAAACACGTTTTCTTAAATATTTTTACAGTTTTTTTATTAACCTTATTGTTTTTGTTATTGGGGATTTAACTCGGGTGCTTTACCATTGGGCTACATTCCCAGCCCTTTTTATTTTTTATTTTGAGACAGGGTCTCACTAAGTTTCTTAGGCCTTCTTAAGTAGCTAAGACTGTCCATGAACTTGCAGTGTTCCTGTCTCAGCCTCCTGAGTTGCTGGGATTACAGGTGTGTGCCACCAAATTCATCTCAAATCTATTTTTAAATGCCAAGTCAGTTTTATCTTAAATTGAAGTTAGAATAAAGCTATGAAATAAAAGGTAATAAAAGAAAAAAAAACAGGAAAAGCCACTGAGTATATGGATGCCTTGCTGAATTTGTTTGTAAACGACTTACTTAGAATGGTTTTAGTCTTCTTAGAGACATTTTCCCCCAAGGCTAGTATTTTAAGCAGTGTAGAATCATGCTTATCAAAACATGTAACTCAACTTTTAAAACAGAAGTGTTTTTGCTCAAAACATCACGAAAAGGCATTGTCTAAGAGGGTAAATGAAATTAAAATAGATCTGTTTTATACCGCTCTTGCTTCATCTTTAACAGAGTGATAGCTTACTTCTCCCCGAAATGAACACACTTGACTTTTCGTGAGTACTTGGTGTACTTACTAGGCCTTCCTTGAAAAATTTGGGCCATAAGGTTTAATTGCATGCTAATCAAGCAAACAGATTTGGAGGTATATTCTCTGAGCCATGGGCTCCCACAGCTCCCATTAATGCTAATGGGAGTTACACATGTGTATTGAGGAGAGAATAATACAGCCTTTGAAGTTGGAGTTGCTAATTGAGTGCTTTCTTCAGCTGTGCTCAGCTTCAGTGGCTAAGCTGACTTAGAGTGGTCTAAAATGTCATTCTTGGTAAAGCCCCAGAACATTATCAAAGCAGGTTGGCAGTGAAAGAGGCAACTATTAAAAAAAATCTTTTTCTGTTCCCAAATGGAGAAAGAATTATCAGGCTAAACAAAAGAAGGAGCAGAGAAGTCTCAGGAATGGACACTCATTTCCTCTAAAATGGTTTATCTGGTTTAGTTCAGAACATGAGAACATAAGCACACTTTCCCTTTGTGGAGTTTTCTGCCTTGTGTGGGGTTTTTGGACATAGGAGGACTAATCAGGGCTGAGTATTGTGTAACTTTGTCTTGTGACTTTGGCCACAAGCAGTCACAGGAAGCACTGTCTCAGTAAGTGACTGGTATATGCAGTGACATCCTGAATGTCCATGATCCTAACTTTCTAGATCATGTATGTATTGGTTTTTCCCTTATATAAACTCCTGCAGCAGTCGTTTTTGCACGAAACTAAAAAATCATAGAACTTTACACTGTAGGGATGTACCCACAAGGGAAATGAAAATGACTCCTAAAAATATGTAAGTGGTTTTCTTAGGTCTTGCAGTCAGCCTTTATTCTTGTTGGATTTCAGAATTTTGAATTTATTTACTAAAATGTATTTGTAACCCCAAATCAGTACTCATAATAATTTCACAATCATTTCATAGAGACAAAAATTTGAGTCACTTACTGCACACTTCGCTTGAGTCAAAAGTAACAACCAGTGCACGTGTTTGTTGCAAGTGAGACCATTGAGTTCAGAGGTTTGATCATCTTGGGACCATGCACCCCCAAGTAGTAGACTTCCCTACCTGTTTTAGGTCTGGTGAGACACCACACAGATTAATGGTAGATGCTGTAAAGAAGGCCAGCGACAAAATTCCTGGGTTGCTCCTTGTGATGTCATTGCTGCTTCTAGAAACAACTTAGATCACATTTGCAATAAGGAATTAATCATGCTGTGTTCATATCTGAAGGACAGAATATTGAAAATAATTCAAATAGCAGAAGAAAGTAAGAGAAACTCATATGCTGCCTTCCAGATTTATGACACTATGAAGGGCTTCTACTTTACAATGTTTTAGAGGAGGGAAAAAAAAAGTCCAGGAATAGCTTATATTTCTTGAATAGGAACTGTTTCGAAGAAAACACTATTTATTCACTTAAGAAAGTTCTTGCAGAAAAGACAGTTGGGCTGAGAATGTGGAAATGTAATTCTTCTGGTCCCTTAGGGTGTAAGAAAAATAACTAAGCCAGTTATGAAACTGGTGGTTGCCTCTGTGGACTGTCATGTAGAAGAGGGATTAGACTCATTTTGTGCTCATTCAGACAGCCGAATAGGGATCAGACAGTGGCAGATTTTTGGATTGGTCCCAGGAAGAACTCTGGAATGATCTCAGCTTCTTTAAAATTACTAGGGCAATTTTAGGAGCTAGAGGTGAGTGAACATTTTCTGGGCACGCTGAGGAGGCAGGGAATTAAAACTGTACATAGAAAACCTGGCATGATGATGTCAGAGATTCTGTGACACCAAGATATTTTATTATGCCCTTTATTCCTAGTGGAAGGCATTTTTAGTTAAAAAACAATGCCAGTAGAGGAATAGTTTCTCACCTGTTTCTGGGTATAACTAAAGTGTTCTGTTCCCCAGGAGGAAGGCGTAGTAATACAATGTTAACTCCTCAGCATCAGTATCAGGCATAATTGATGCCCTGGTCTCCTTTTCTAGCAATGGAGGGGGCCATTAATACAGAATAATGCAGTGTAGCCTTAAAGATATTTGCAGTGTCACTTTGTCTTTATGTGTGCATGATTTTTACTTTGCTATTTCATCTATTCAAGAGCCACTTTTAAAAAACAATAGGTTTTATGTTTTAGGAGTATTAGAAAGTTAACCTCCCCCAGATACAAGCAAAAAAGTAAAATATAAGTCTCATATTCAGTGAATAAAGTTCAGGATTGTATTCCTGACTAATAGACATTTGAATGTAAACATATGGAAGTATTAGCTATTGATGCGATATTAATAAACATTTTATTGTGTAAATTTTGATATCCTTTAGTTTCAAGTACACTGTAATAGTTCATAGCAGTGGTGTTGTTGACCACAGAATTCATCATGGTTTAAAATCATTTGTTGTAATTGTAAGTAATCACATGGGGCAATTGTTAAATCATGCAAATAATATTAGAAATAACGAAGATGCTCTTTCTCACCTCATTCTGCAGACGTAACCCCTGATGACAGTTTGTGGTACATCTTTCAGATCCTTTTAATATACTGAAGATTTGTAGCTGTGAAACACAAACATTCAGGTGTATAGTTCAATCAGTGGATTCATGGATTCTTCAGTTTGATTTTTATCATTAAATAACAACTTGTCTAATTTGCCTTGCTAGTTCATACAGATCCACTGTTGTAAAGCTAAATTGTAACCTGGTGTGATATTTACTATAGTTTATTTAATTGTTAATGATTTTCATGCAATGCTAATACAGAGAATGCTATGAACACCTTATAAAATTCCTTTTTGGATGCATGAGGCAACATGTTGTAGAATTATTTAAAAGTGGATTTAAAATTTCATTCTAAATAGTACCAGCAGGAGACTATAGGTAAATTATACATATGGGTTTATAATATGAAAATTGCTACTCAAAGATTAATGTCATCATAGTAATCACAAGTGTGTTTTGCAAACATTATTTGTAGTATTTATCACCTTAATAAATTTGTGTATTCTTAAAAATTTAAGCATTTTTTTTTCACATTTACTAGAGGCTCACTTTAGACTTTTGCATTCTGTAACTTTTGGCCAGAATATACTTTTCTTGGTACTTCAATCTTTTTAAAGTAATTTTCAGCAGAGTTATTTTTATAGACTTTGTGTAAACACTAGTGTGAAGTTTCAGACACCTGCAGTGAGGGGGAAAACACACATACAACTAAAATTGACTTCTATAATGAATTCTGTTACAGTGTAGACATTGTACTGAAAGAAAACATTAAGAGACTAACAAAAAACTATTTTTTAAGCACTACTGCCAACTGTAGAGTGTGCTTACCCTTATATCAACCACATCTACAAAAATGATACTTTGTAATGGTCATAGAAACCTACATAGATATTTAAGACTAAACTAGGAGGTAATAAATCTACAGATGCTAAATCTTTTTTTAATTGTTTTTTAATTGTCAATAGACTTTTTTTTTTTAAAAAAATGGGGTGCTAAGGATAGAACCCAGTGCCTCGTGAATTCTAGGCGAACGCTCCACTTCTGAGCCACAACCCCAGCCAAGATACTAAATCTTAAAATTTAATAAATAACTTGGTATAGAATTAAAGACCTTGGTGCATGTGAATACACAAGCAGCCTCAAGGGTTCAGTATTTGATTCGAATAATGTAATAGCAAAGACACAGGTAACTACATATTTGATAGGGGCTTGAGGATTACTGCTACTTGTCCAGTTGACTTCAATGTATGGGGCTGTTTGTCTCATCCCATAGTACCTTGGACACTAACCCAGTAAAGGTGAGGCTTTCAGAAAAAAATGCCAGTGCACTCTCCACATAAATGTACCAGACTTTGGTTTCTCAAAGGAAACACATTGCTTATGTGGACTAATTTGAGAACCAGCCATCGTCTGTCTTTAGGTTAGACATTCATTGAGTGCAGCATGGCTATAAATCTTTGTGATTTTTGCATTATCCCATGTCAGTATCAGTTGGAAGAACTATAGCCATGACTCCTTGCTTTGGTTGCTTTTGCCAAATAGGAATGGCTACTCTCTTGATTTTTATAGGCTTCCATGTTTCTTGCTGGTCAGGCTTGGCTGGGTTTGCATTGTCTGCAGGTTTTAACTTGCCCAAAGCTGAGAGGATTTTCTTGAGGACACAGTGCTTATCCTGTTACTTTTGTTCAGTGGTGAATTTCCTAGCCTGCTGGCTAGGGATTGTAGAGCTATGCTTTGGTATAATGTTGACACAGTTTACAGAGAGCCACCTCCCTTTTTATTAGGATCTGCAGCATGCCAGAAAATGTACCTTTTTTCTCCTGTAGAAAGTTAAGGAGATGTTAAGCATGTGTGCTTACTGATCCCACCAGTCTTAATGTGCAACGAGAAGTTTGCATTCTCGTCCCACCTCAGTGAGCTTCCCTGCCAGACACCACATTCTTATTAAAGACAGTAGCACCACCATGGTTTACCTGTTGCCCAGGTGTGACACCTCCAGATTTCCGTGGTTTAATCCTCTTCCTTGCCTTTTCTGACTAGTGCATTTTGATGTAGTAACAGCATGGTGACTTTTCCTTACCATTTCATTTTGCCACCAACATCTTCACTGAGCAGTCCCCTTTCTCAAAGGATGTATCCATCCACTGTCTCTCCTGCTTCTCCAGGTACCATTGCCCGATGTATCCTTTGCTTGTAGACCAAAATTCATACACTTAACCTTGGCCTTTCAATAAGTGTGCATTTTTTTCAGTGTTCCTACAAATAAATGATGTGGCAAAACATACACAGAAAAACAATGAAATATAAATATGTTTATTGGACAAATTGTATAAAGGAAATTAAGTCTTATAGGATATTTAGTACAGGAAGGCATGGATAATACTGTGAAAGCATTCTTCTTGAAAGGTACATAATGAAGTTTTTGTTCCCTTTCTTCCTTTGTTCATCCACCCTCTTATACTCTTGTCACCTCCATCATTTAGCTTTATCTTTACAAAGATGCTATGCACACATGGCAAGTCCTCCCTGATATTTGTGGTTATTAAAAATGGTATTCCCAATGATTTGGACAGAGTCAGGTTAATTTAACTTTGAGCTTTTTGTTTTTTTAAATGCATAACCAGCTTTTTTGGGAGTCACTTTGTGGGGATTGTATTATGATTATGAAAAAGGTTTATGCTTGTGAAACATTAAAAAATTAGATCTATTTTAATTATAAGAAATGTAATCTTTCAGGCATATTATTCGTTTCATCAGGCATATGAGTGTCCCAGTATTTAAAAAAAAGATTAAACCA
Source organism: Ictidomys tridecemlineatus (assembly GCF_052094955.1). NCBI lineage: Eukaryota > Metazoa > Chordata > Mammalia > Rodentia > Sciuridae > Ictidomys > Ictidomys tridecemlineatus. Next base: position 151,458,813 of record NC_135480.1, on the reverse strand, counting down.
TGAGTTTAGATCAAAGGACTCATAAGACTTCACATTTAAAATATGAAACAATCATGATTTTTGATGTGGAAAATTTTAATGTAGTAACCTAGGCATAGAAAGATTTATGTTCAGAATGTTAATAGTTAGCTAATGGTTATTTTTCTGGAGCTTGTTTTTATTTTTTGCCTTTTTATCTAACTAAATCACTTCCTGTTTCAGAGTGTAATGAAATAGTAATATGGAAAAAAATCTAAATACCAGGAAATTAAAGCTCTTCTAAAAACTAAATAGAATAACGTAGTAGAACTAAAGAAATAATGTCCCTGTGACTTAAAGTAGTGAATGAAGCCCCACTGCTATGCTGAGCACATATCTATTAAATTGGATATTTATGAATAAACACCTTAAATTATCAATCTGTGATGTTTAGTATATCCACTTCTTGACTTTAATAACTTAATCAGAAACAGTGCCATTTTGCTATTCATATCAAAAGTATTATTTATTTATTTTTTTTTTAGTACTGGGAATTGAACTCAGGCACTTTACCACTGAGCCACATCCCCAGCCCTATTTTGTATTTTAGAGACAGGATCACAAAAGAGTTGCTTAGTGCCTTGCTGATGTGAAGCTGTCTTTGAACTCATGATCCTCTAAAGACTAAAACTGACAAGAGCCACAGTTTATTGAATGCTTAAAATGTGCCAAACGTCACATTAAGTGCATTATAGAAATATCTCTCATCTTTCATAGCAGCTCTGTGAAGTACTATCTCTCCCTAACAAGTGGGCACCCCGAGATCATATCAGGCTCTCCAACTACTAGCAATGATAATCACTTATAAAAACTGCTACAATGCCAAAATGCTTAAGTTCATATTATTTTTATATGCTACTTTTGTCTACACATTACCCATTTCTGTTCAATACCAAGCCTCAGAGGTAGGTAAGGAATTATTTGTCTCCTTTCACTGGAAGTCTGAGGTAAAGTGAGCCTTAGCAACTTGGCTAATAATCAGAACTTAATGTAAATCTAAAAGCTTGTCTTATTCAATATTTATGTGGGAATTTTCAATGTGGGAAATATCCTGAATTCCCTTCTTTATATTTACAGAAGTAAGGGACAGATATGATGACAGTAGAGAAAATATCAAATTATTGAAACAAAAAATTTAAACATTAAAAGGTCTCTTCATTTCTTCTAGAAACCCATTGTAGGTTAATTTGGTACCTGCAATCTTAAATATATATTTTAAAAAAAGAGAATTTGAAAGTGATGTGCAATATTCAATAATTTTACTGTTTTTGTGCCCTGTGTTAGAAAGGATGCTAAATTGCCCAAATTCAACAGTTTGTGGATGATCAAAGACCGTATGGTAATGAGAGCCTTCAAGTAATAAGCATTCTGTATATTTCAGGCACCATGTTATAGGCTTGTCATGTATTAACTCAGTTTATTTGTGTGGTAATCCTACCAGATGAATGAAGTTTTAAAGTATACATATTTAAACATTAAGCTAAGATAAAATGACCAAAACCACAGTGTGTAGATCAGAGCCTGATCTTAAAAAAAAAAAAAAAGTCAAAGCCCATATATATTCTTTTACATTGTGCTGTTAACTTTTCTGAGGTGACCTTTGGTCATCCAACTAGAGCTACCATATTAACATGCTGGGGTCCTGGGACTCAACCAAGCAAATGTGAAGATGCAAAATTAATATGGCTCATTTCCCAGAAAAAAATCAACTTATTCAGAGATTTAGAGAATACAAGCATTATTTTAATATTTGAATAAGCATATTTATTCAGGAAGTTAATGTAAAATTCCCATTCACCCTTGATACAAGATGTCCGATGTTTTGATGTTGTAGCTTGTTATCTCAGATTTTGCCAACAGATGATCTTGGTCCAAGGGGTGACACTTGGAAAATAAGTGAGAAGCCTGTTCTTTATACAGTTCTCTCATTGTGGATCATGTTGGAATCTCCCCAGGATGTTCAATACCTCTGTCACATTGAGTTGTGCTGATTCTCTCTTGGGCCATCCATTCTTTCCCAGTGATAGAGATAAACAACATATGGTTCAACTCATTAAGATACCTCAAAAAATATACCCCAAATCCCTCCATAATTAAGAAAATCAAAGAGGCATTTCTCTCTTTTTCATTCTGTAGGCATATTTTCAAAATTCTACCTTCAACACCACTTTTCCATCACTAATAGGAATTACTAGTCATTTACTAACTCTAGTTTACACTTTCCAATAATATGGTGAATTTCATAAATACAAACAGCTAATTCAGGTTCTGACATATGTGCAGAAGAGGAAGAGTTAAACCAGAAGGTGATTTGAGATAAACTCTGGGAGTCTAATCCTAGTCTTCTGTTTTCAGAAATTCTGTATATTGTTCTGGTTCATACTTGGAATTAAATAATGGAAATGCATTGTCCTGAGACACATGATTATAATGCAGTATGTATTAAAGACTGGCATCCTATAATCAATGATAGTTGCAGCCCACATTTGACAGGATCTCTCCATGTAAAATTGAATTATACTTGATACATGAACATGTGGCATTAAAATAGTAGTTGTTTCATATAAAGTTCACCATAACATGGAAACAGCTCAAATTGTTAGTAAGGTCTAAAAATGATAGATCCTATATTTGCATCTTACTGAAATATTTTTTATATTACGTAAATGTCCATTCTCATTTCCATGAAATTTTGGCAACATGAATTCTACTAGGGGTTTATTATCATCCATTGCAAAGGGCATTATAAGCAGGGGGAATTTCTTCTCACATGTTTTCTCACTGTTTTTATGAGTTACTTCACTGTATCCCTGATTTGACTTCTATTGAAGTTACATATTCAAATAAGGGTTTCACTTCCTGGAGACAGTATCCTTCCTGTATAGCAAGGGATGCCCAAATTAAGTCAAAGGAAAACTTTGACTGAGCTGTGAAGGAGGCTAGCTGTGAAACAGCAGTTTTATTAACTTGAATTCAATCATAATCTCGGCAATGTGCTTTGTGAGGAGTTTGAATAATTCCTAAAACCTAACTTGTGCCAACTAAAGAGGTAAGAGAGAGAGAGAGTTTACTATATAGACATAAAAATGACCTTTCTAGAGTGTAAAAATAAAATATAAGAAAAATAAATGAAATCAACATATTTGGTATGGTCTTCTGGGGCAGGAGAGTTTGGAATTGTTTTGGAGGAAAGGGAGAAGGTAGGTGGATTTCAGAATATTAAGCACCATGTAGCAGTATAATGCTTTGTGCACTAAATGGCATCTGGGGTTGATTTCTCTCCTTCTACAGTTATTTATTTACTTCTTGGAAATAAATCGAAAACTCGTTTCATCTCTCTTACACATCTTATGGTCTGGGTTCTTGAGGCCATGCATATGGAACATATAGCGCAACATACGCTTCACAACTTCTTCACTTGTTAGATTGAGTACTACTAACGATGATATTTGTGGGTTGCCAGTTTTCCTTCTCTTGACCTCTGTTCCCTCTTCTATAAAATGAGAGGACTAAACTGGGGTGATTTTTATCAGGTCCTTCCTGTCATTAGCATTCTCTGATTACAGATTCTTGCTCACTGTTTTTTTTTTTTTTTGTTATTGTTCCCCATTGTGTATGTGTGTGTGTGTGTGTGTGTGTGTATCTATCTGTCTGGGCCTGGGTATTTATGTAAGAACTCCTATCCAGAACTTCCCCCTCACTTATTTTTTTTTTCTTATTTTCTTCCTTTCTTTATCCTTCTTGCCTCATCTCTGTATCCCACATAGGAATTCATTCCTAAAGACATCCCCTCATAGAAACATTGTCCACAAATGTGGATCTGTTCATTGTTCTTGCGCTTATACAGCTATGACATGTAGGTGGAAAGAAGGATCCTTTTAGTGAAGGTTCATGAAGATGATACAGGCCACCATGTACCCCGCCTCCCCAAGAAGGGACTAGTCCATGTATGACTCCTACACTTGTTATTAGCTAACTGATTTATCAGAGAGGTGACTATAATAGCAGTTAATATGATGAGCTCCTTGTGAGTAGAGTATGCTTATGTTGCCAACATTGGTGAAGGTGAGCTCACAGTGCTTCAACTGGGGTAGATCTGTTAAAGCAGAAAATAATGCACGAGGGTTAATGAGAACCAGCATACATGACCCGACATTATATGCAGAAGCTTTCTCCAGGTGACAGGTTAGCCTGACATCATCACTTTTTTTTTTTTTTGAGGAAACTGAGGTTTCCAGAGGCTGTGCAAAGCCTCCCAGGAACTCAGTAATTAGCAAATGTGGAATTGGAGCCTAGGGTTTGGTTTTGGTTTTTGGTTTGTTCTTTTCTTTCTTTCCTTTTTTTTTCCTCTTTAATTTTTTCTTTCAATACTTCAACTCACTGATTGTCACTTCAACTTTTCCCTTTTTTGCAACAGATGATGCCACATTCTTCCATTCAAACAGTCTCAGATCAAATCAAGATTTATTTTTTTATTTTGGTGCGTGCAACAAAAAGTGGCTTTCACATTCCCTCCCTGGTTTGTTCGAATGAGCCCAAAGAACAAGTAAAACTATGATAATGAAGTTAAATTCACAACCCATTAAACCTAAGCCAATAGTTAAGTCCAATTATGCTTAGTGCTTGCAGCTTACATAAATATCAAAATGTCAGACTTAATAAACTTCAAAATGTGTTCACCCTGCACTCTTTCAACATGGTCATTTTAAGATCTACTGAGGCATGTTATATAAGTGGAGTGCTCTGGCTGAAGAGGGTAGTGGAAGAATAGCTGGATGGTGGCCCTGGAGTTGGGAGCATGGGCAGTAGAACATCCTGACAGGTCAGAGGTTACCTACATGGATTCAAGCAATAGGTGAAACGGTGGTGTTTAGTTTTCAAAATAAACTGGGAATCCAGAAATCAAATTGTCATTGTTCAATAATTCGATAACCTTGCCATTCCTCTATCCACTCTTTCTTTGTGTGTTTTTGTCCCTTTTCATGTGCGATGTCATTTGTGAAAAATCTTGCTTTTTTTTTTTTTTTTCCCTATGATGCGGGCACTATTTCCAATAGCACATTGGATATTTCTACCTAAACATATGATAGTAATCTCAATTAAACTTATTAAGAACTGGCCTGATTTTCTCTTTCATTTTCCAAATTTTCCATCTCAGTTAATGGCCCCATATACTCTAGTTAGTTAATTAAGCCTGAAAACCCATGGACTTTCTTTGTTCTTTTTATAGCTTATTCTGCAAAACTGAGTAGGCACAAGCTTGTCGGTAAATTCATAATGTATGTTAGGTCTCTACATCCTGTCTCTGGCTGACTGAGGTTAGGGCCCCATTCTTTCTCTTAGGACCCTTGTAAGAGATCTTACCTGGCTTCTGTGCATTAAGCTTTTGGTATCTGTTCAGCTGTTGTCTGCTTTGTTGTCACTCCCCAGTGCTTATAGGGTCAAAGCCAAGCCCCCAAGTATGTTAAGGTCCCTTGATTCCAACATCATGTGCTCCACTTATCTCATGTAATATCTTTCAACCTTTTGTTAGACTAAACTACTTTCCACCCACCCCTCCCAAAACAAAACAAAACAAAAAACCCAGCTGTTCTTACATATTTCTGCCTCGGCCCATGCTTTTTCTTTCCTACTTTGCCTGTGATTCATTCACTAAATGCTGAGTGGGAGATCTGTTACTCCTCTGAACGACATCCAGTTTGCACAATTACTTCCATGGCTGTTGGAGATTCGGTGGTCCCTTGTGTGTGCCACGGTGGGCTCCACTCTTTCCTCAGACTTTGGAACATCTTAACTTCTTCCATACGTGTGTCTTCCCCACTCTCTGGAGAAGCACTGGGAGTTGGAGACTATCCCTTACTTACTTGTTTTTGAGTTCCTTTCCTTGTATCACAGCACATAGTAGGTTGTCACTGAATTTTATTAATGAATAGATATTCTGGAAACTGAATATGAAAGAGCAAAGCTCACCAGAGGGCTTGATTTTGGATATACTTTGAGGTGAGAATAGTATTTCCTGGCCATTTGTAGAGACCTTAGTATATGGTTGATAGTACCTTCTGGTATCTGATAATTTTTAATCAAATCATGTGTTTATATTGCAACCCTTTTAATCCACTGGGCTTTTCTATTAAAGGACTTTACTATGACTTCAGTGCAACCAAACTTTGAAATATTGTGTGTGGAAATGATGTATAATCATTTATTTTCTCTAAAATTCCCAGAATATTTCTAGTTGAATTTTATTGACTGGTAGATTGGTTATAGTAGTGGATAGAAGAGTGAGGACCTGTATTTGATATCAGTTTCTTTTATATGCAGTGGATATCCTTGAATTTATATTCTAAGTGAATTAATCATCTAATTGCTTCTTGAACTTTGGTGACTGTAATTGAGAGCATCTCCTTCTGAAATAAATGAAGTATTTAATTTAGGAAATGGGGTTTTGGGTGCTGAGGTTTTTTACTCTTAATAAGTGAAGGAGCAAACACATTAAAGGAAGGCAACTCCAGTGTTACAAATTATCTAGTCTTAGAACTAATGACTTGATAAAGCTGTCTGTTGGGTCAGAGACCCAAACTTTCTACCCACACAAGAATTTCAACTCTGATCCCAATACAGTTTCATAGTTAAGTAAAGGTAGATGTTTAAAATGTTTTCTTTTCTATTGCAATTACAGTAAAAGCAGCCTTTAAATCCAGTATAATCTAATAATTGTATGTGTAGTTCTCCTGCTGATGTTTTTAAGAAGTAATGAATGATTTTACTAAGGCTGAATTAAGCAACTTGTAAATGGTGAAACCTCTGAAGTCAGTGCAGTTTCATTAAAATCATTATTAGTTTCTGGTAAAGATTATAATATACTTCCCACGAATACAAATCAACTCAATTGTCAGGTAGTATAATATTATTTATGATTAAAAACATTTCTGTGAAAACTCAAAATTGATTAAGGCAGGTTCAGTGGCTATAGTCTGTTAGTGTTGTTGGAATTGCTTTGTGTTCCAGTGGTGGCAGTCTAAGGAAGACTAAGTAATTGAGTAGTGGGTTTGACTGATAGGAAATGTGTTAAAGGAATATATACAGATGTACACAGATGAAGATGGAATTAGAGCTATAATATGGATATACAAAGGTATGCCCATATCCACTTAGGGCATATATAAATATATGTGCATATTTGTATAAGTATAAATGTATATATACATGTAAATATAAATGTATATGTACACATGCATCCTATTTATTCCTTTATTTATGAAATGAATGATATATTTGTATTTATATATATTTTAGTTTAGACATTGTGCTGACTCTGGAAAACTATAAATGCAAGTGAGCTCATTCAGATTGACAGTCTTTTCTATTTAAAGTTGTCTGTAGTGCCTTAGCACATGGCAGAAGTTGAAAGGAGGCCTTTTTGTTTTTATATAAGATAAATCATACTAATTCTTGTTATACTTTGAAAAATGAAAACTTTAAGTATTTGTGTATTTTCTCCTTGCACAATTTCAAGGAAATTTATCATCTCATATAACAAAGGTCCCTGGTATCTTCACTCCTGATAAACATAATAGTAACATTATGTTGCATGGAAGAACTACAAGCAAAGAACAAAGAACAAGCTGAAATCCACCTGTGTCATATTTATTGAAATTTACAGTTTGTGATCTGTTAAAATGTTCTCCTCAAATGTCTTGAATTTTAGAATCACTTTCCTGACTGTCCTATCTGCCACCTCCCAGTTCCTCTGCTCTCTAACCCTGTACATAGGTGAGGAGAAGACACCCTCCTTAGACAAGGTACTGTGAAGTCTCAGGAGTCCTGGCCACTAAGGAGAGTGTGTGTCAGTGATGTCCAGAAAACTTTTCAAATAAGTACAATTGATAATGTCTTCACAGTGAAAACATGTCACTGGTTTCATATGCAAACTACTGGCTTGGTTGGAAGAGAATGCCAAAGACATTTGGAGAAGGTTTCTGCCTTGATGACTTTTCTTCCACTGGTGCACTGGGTATTGTGTCTCCACATTTGTGAAGAGCTGGTTCCTATCCTGTTCGCCTGCTGCCTGCTCTGCATCTCTGTTTCATAGCACACTGCGAAGTGTCAGTGTCTGGGTGCAGAGGTGGAGGCCTAGCCATTCTCTTCCCTTCTCTGTCCTTGTATGCACCACACTGTGTCATCACTGTCTGTACCTGTTATACTTTTCCTCTCTCTATTGCGATCCAGCAAAACTTGGCTGTGTGACTTTTGTCTCTGGATTTCCAGAACAGCACAACGTCTGGCGTGGGTGCTTGATACTGTGTCTTACTGATTGGCTAAGTGAATAAATGATGGTTTTCTAAGTTCTATTTTTCAACCCGGTAACATGTACATTTATTTGATCACTTGAATTCTGTGCTAATAGATGAAAGAATTTACTCTGTAGCAACACCATCAATCAAAAGGGATATCACCACCACTATTAACAGGGTAAAAGTAATTCATGTTTCTCTTCGGTGAATAAACAGTGCAGCTCATGCTGAAATTGGCATGGAGTTAGGATGAACCTCTTAATTTGGTGCAATAAATAAGTGTGAATGTCCAGGAAAACATAAGTATGGTAATACTATTTTATTCATTTATTTCAAGTCTCTCTTTAATTTAGCAATATTTAAATACATTATGAGTATTGTGGTTTATTCGTAAATGACCACATTTCGTATATTAAGTTTAAGTGTAGTTCCTTATTCAAATGCTAATTACAAATTCACAGATGAAATTAAATTTAAATGTTATAGCTTTTGTTATAGAGTTTGAGAGATGAGGAAATATGAACAGTTCAACATATTTTGTGCTCATGTTTTGGAATTTATGAGTTTGGAATTAGGAAAACAAGAATCAAAAGAAATAATTCAATTTTCCAGTTTTGCCGTTTTTATCAGTTTTGTAAACACTAAGTGTTTCATAGGTAACTTATGTGTGAGTGGTTTTTGGTCCTCTCAACCCCCTCAGGACCCTTGGTTTTTACTTTTTAATTAATGTTTAGTCTTTGTCTCTTTTTCCACCAAGGGAGCAGAACCCTGTATCCAACTATGTTATTCTGTCTTTGCCTTCGGGTCCTGAAACGTCTGGACCTGAGATTAATGATTCCAGCTCTGCTCCTAGATTGATAACCTCAGTGTTTTCACTCCTCAGAAGGTAGCACTTCTCTGAGAGGATCAGAGTTTAGTTTCCGTTACAGTGGCCCTTCTGATGAGAGGGCCTCTACCTCTCACTGTGGAGAGTACTTTATGGTGCTCTGAAGATCAAACTAGGCAGTGTATCTGATTGGTTTTGGAAGAACTTCTTGGGTTTAAATACATGAGCGGAAGAGGGATCATTTTGGTAGTGTTTCCTAGTAGTCAAATTATTGTGGCTACGCTTTCATGTTGGCTCATCCTATGTACCATTATTCTGGTATTTCTTTAGTCGTTCAACATTTCTCAGGTACTAGTTATTTCTTTCATGGTGACCATTTTGTAGAAAATTTGTAGAATGTAGGAAAGTCTGAAAAAAAGAAAATTAATGATGATGGCTGTGGCTCTGAGATAAACATGTAAGTGTGTTTGGTGGGTGTTCTTCCTGTGCATATGTTTTAACTCTTTGTGAAACAGCCAAAAAGACCCATGTCGTCTTCAGTCCCCAAGAGGTACTAAAGAATAACATAAAACATTATGAATGCATTTGTAGTTTTGTTTATGATGATGAATGTTTTGTGTCTTTAAATAAGTTGGCTCAAGAAAAATGGATATATTTTTCTTTTAAATAATAAGAAGTATTGGGGATAATAGATTATACTTGTCACAAGAGCTTAATGAAGAGTGAAAAGAATGATCTGAGTGTCGTTACCAACTCTGATTCTGTAGCTATGCCCAGCCACATAAGTCTTTGTGAATATAGGCTATAGCACAGGCTCTGCTGTCCAGGGCCATATTGGACAAAGAAACAGAGTTGCTTGGGAACATCAGTGAGCATGAAATTGATATTGATTTAATGTCCAACAAAAAGTGTTCAGAAATGTAGTCCTAAATGTAAACTTGAGTACATTCTGCTTGTATTTGATTCTCTTTTTTCTTATTTTTATTTTTCTTTGTTCTGTTCTCTTCCCCAATTTTTTGTTTTTAATTTTAGGTTTTTGCTTGTATTGTTTCTATAAATGCAATGAATGCTAAATTATTTCTGGAACAAGGCAGGCATATTAACAAATATGTAAATAAATAAAACCTATAGTAGTAAAGAGTGGAGACTCCATAATTTTCCTTGAACTGAAAGGTAATTAGGGAGAGGAGAAAACTCATATCACAAAAAAATAAAATAAAGGAGATGGCAGACAATTATGTATTTGATTGTTATTTTTTTTTCTTGAAGTTTTGTCTCCATTTCTAATTTTTGAAGCTAAACTAGGGTTCCTATAAGCCAAGTAAAGTATTAACTCAAAGACTTTTCTTTTAGAGTGAAATATAGGAAAACAAAGAGATTCTCCTTTAACCCTTTGGGAATAGACAGAAAAAGAACTGATAATGACAGTCATTTGTAATGCATGATTGTAATTAAAAATACACTTTCATTTCCCTGTTACAATTGATTTCTTTGAGCAAATCTACCATATTTTTAGTGTAATTAATAGAAGTCATAAATCTTTGAAAGCTGATTCTGTTAACAGTACAGTAATATAGGAACATGAGGTTTTAGGATGACATCCTGTTAGATATTTAACTAAAAATTGCTCACACCATTTAATACATGTGTCAAATGAAGTCCAACCCAGAATATTAAAAACTAAGCTACCACAAACAACTTTACTTGGTTTCCAGCCCCTTATGTAGTTGAAACTCTTTCTGTAACAGATTTCTTTTTGGATAATTTAACTTAAACAGGAATTGAATTATTATAGCATTTTTTTTTTAGATCTAGATTTTATTTAATGTCGTTTACACTTAAATATCCTGGTGCTATTATGTATATTAAATACTTCCTTTTAATGGATTATAACATCTTGATTAAACTATAGTTTTTTTTCCCCTTAAATGGCCATCTGATGTGTCTGAACCAACTTTATTCTTCAAAATAACTGAATTTGCTTTATGTGTCTTAGTTTCTACATCATTTTTGCTTTTCTAAAGGCCTCTGTTATATATTTTCACTTTTTATACTAGTGATGTTAATTCCATTAAGACCTAGAATCACAAATTCTACTGTAATGCATGTTTGGTTGAAAAATATAATATATTATGGATCTTTTTTTCTCGCTACCTCCTAGAGTGACTTCAAAGTAATTATTATATTTTTTTCATTTGCTAATTTGTTTTTGAGACGGTATTAAAAATACATATTTAGTCCATATATTTTATTTAATAGGATATTCATATTGAGATAATTGATTATTAAAAAATATTGTTTTTTATTTAATGATGACTCATTATCCTAAATTACTACAATATATTCCCCCCTTGTATCAAATAGGATATATCACTTTTATGAAAAAGTAAATATTCTCACAATCTCTAATACTTGTGCCATTAAGGAAGGCTGAAGCTTTTAAGAAAATTCTTCATCAGTTTCTTATTTTCTTCTAGGATCTTGACCCAATGATTAATAGTAAATTACAGTGGTGAAGACACAACGTAGAATTTCATCCTGATGGGGGTGACTAAGATAGGTGACTGTGCTGCTGAGTATGCATTAACTTGTCTTTAAAGAGAGATTTATAGAGCTGAATTTTTTTTAATCAACACACATGGATAAGTTAACTTCAGTTTTTACTTATGAATTAGACCATATGCTTTTTGAAAAGAACACCTGATTTATCTTGATGATTGCCAACACATTAAACATAGGGATTTTTTTAAATTGTAGAATTAAATTTGAAATACATTTTATATAAGTGTTAAATGAAACCAAGCTTTCTAAGCACAAAGAATTAATGTTGATGTTCCTCTAAACTGTTGTCAGTAGCTCTCTTTTTTTATTATTGGTTGTTCAAAACATTACAAAGCTCTTGACATATCATATTTCATACATTTAATTCAAGTGGGTTATGAACTCCCGTTTTTACCCCGTATACAGATTCCAGAATCACATCAGTTACACATCCACGTTTTTACATATCAAATATAAATACACACACACACACACACACACACACACACACATTTGTGAGAGACTCTATATTATTTTTCTTCACTCCTGGCTTGTATCTTGATGTGAATTATAGTTCAGGTATTTAAATACCATACCAGTTCTACTTTTACTCTAGACTTTGGATGCTCCTATGTGGCCCTTAAAAACTAAGCTGTCTTTCAGGACATTAATTTATGGTCCTCATGTCAGCAATGATTGGCTATATGGTTCCACATTTCAATATTTGCCTGATCCCTCTATTCTCGCTTTAAATATTTTTTAAAAGCATGTTAGGACTCTTCTGCCCTAGCTCTGTCGAATGAACTTTATCTTTTCACACATTTTGAATTAAAATTTATTCTATGTAATTTGGAATATAAGAAAATAAAAAAGAAAATCAGATTAAAACACCTAGGTGAATTTTTCAATATAGTATGAATCTCTCTGTCAGGGTTTAGGTTGTATATTTGAGTTGTGCCAAATATTTTTACTAGTTATGGAATGGTTAGTAACAATGATTGGTGAATTCACCTTTGCCCTTTGAATAATGACTGAAATTTCCTTTTAAGTTTTCTATTGCAAAACTGTGAGCATTAGAATTGTTTAAAAAATTGATGTTGATTTGTTCTAAAAAATAGAGGACTTTGGAGCAGAAGATATTTAAAGTAATTGAGTGTTGGGAGTACAAATTATGGAGTAGAGATTTACTCAGTGATTGCACTTGTCAAACCAGTGCAGGAAAATCAAATGGTAGAACAGATGTAAATTTTTGGATGTTATGTTTTATTTCAATGTAGTGCTTTTCTAGTATTGCAAAAGATAACTTGAGATATAGAAAGGTTTGTGCCACTGGACTATGCATATTCTTCCTGGGACTGTATGAGATATGTATGTATATGCTACTGAGAGAACCCTCTTGAGGCCCCCCAGCTAGCTTCCTAAGAATCATTGGTTCACTGAAGTTGTCAAAAAGCAAAGATGGAAGCTCTCTCTTACCCTTTTGTATTCCCTTCACCAGATCTATTTATCTGGAGGCCTTTTGCCAAAGCTGCTGTAGCTATTGTGAGGACTCAACAGCACATGTTTCTAGAGTTGTATTTTTTAAAACACATTGTGGCTCTCTTATTAAAATTCTGCCACTCTTAGAAGATATGATCTCACAACCTATTAAGATAGTGTTTCACACCAATAAGAATCGAAGTGTAATAAGTCATTTCTACCATTGAAATAAGATTTCTTAGAAGACATTGGTAAGATGTCTCTCCTGAAATACTTTGAGTTTACAAGGAAGTGTTAATGCCATTTTGAGGAGACAGTTATATCTACTCAGTGTTTGGAAATTTGCCACTTAAAATTGAAAACAGCAACAACAAAGGCAACTTACAATTAGCACAGTGTGAACTTTTACCAGCTCTTCATGCCCTGTGTTTCACACTGGTTTTCTAGACATTCAGCTGAATGGCTCTGGGGACCACCCATATGGATCAGTCATCTTCTGTAGCAGGGGTGAAAGCTTACCATCTTACTGTTCTCAGCCAAACTTGACCTTGTAAAACATTTTTTTTTGGCTTGCCCTTAAGTCCTTTTTGTGAATGTTTTCAGTTTAGGATTTCTTGTATAATTTCCCAGAACTTCTTGGGTCATGAGTTTTCAACAGTTTTTATCAGTATGTGAACTTTTCCTGGTTTATTCTCCATTTTTCCAGTCTTGTTTTCTGCTATTCCTCCATTGTTCTTTCACACCACCCACTTAAATTGTCCTCAGCTTCCTAAATGTACTGCATTTATTTGTGCTTCTAGGAATTTTATATATATATATATATATATATATATATATATATATATATATATTTTTTTTTTTTTTTTGCTAATACCTACTTAATGCTGAAGATTTGCTTCGTGTACCACTACTCATCTTTGACTTCCTTCAGAGGGTTCTCTCCTTTTCCTTGCATCTGTAGTGTGCATTGGTTGCATTAACACTTAGCATGCTATAATTGTTTTATTTTGGGTACCCTCTCAGCCAAGATTCTCAAGACCAGCAATCTTTATATACTTCAAGAAATCAAAGAAAGAAATCAAAATTTCCACTATTTATCTCAGTGTCTGCTACTCACTAACCAGAGTTGAACTTTTAAGGAAACATTTCAGGACACCTACTCATTATGTAGCTGATACACATAATAGAACTGGGAAATAAAAGTAGTCAGTATGTTAAATGTGAGCACCATTGGCATTGACTCTAATCAATCTTTGACTGTGCAATCTTTGACTCTCTTCCAGCCAGAAAGAGCTATGACAGGAAGAAGGCTCTTTCTTTTCTTTCTTTTTTTTTTTTTTGAGTTCTATATGATACGATAGTGAAATTCATTTTGAATAATTATTCAAGCATGGAATATATCATATTCTAATTAGGACCCCATTCGTATGGATGTACAGGATAGTGGGATTCACTATAGTGTATTCATTTATGTACATAGGAAAATTATGAAGGCTCTTATATCTAACCTACTTACGTTTTGAGGTAGTGGGTTGGATTTGGGAGGCTGCTTTGAATCTGAGCAGGGTTTGAAGGGCTAGCCTTCAAGAATCGCCTAGAAGGAGGGCCATGAAATTCATCTGAAAGAGTTGAGTATCAAATGCAAATTTGTCTGATTCAAGGTCTGTATGGTCAGTACTTTTTATTTGTAATTGGTTCAAAGAGTTCTTTTAAAATTTGAATTTCCATGTTGAAGTCACTGTACTTTGATGCTTTTCGACCTCGTGTGTTTCATTTAAAAGTTATTTTGATGAATATAAGATATTACAAGACTAGACTTCAAGAAATTCTGTAAAACCAACAGCCAGCTAACCAAAATTTATTTCTCCTCTGCCCAGACATTTGTATTTCTTGAGCCAAATCCAAACTTGAAAGAAGAATTAAAATTTTTATTAATGTGCAACCAGCCCTTTACATTAAAGACTATACAGTTAGAAAGTTTACACAGTGAATACAGAGCTCAAATTTAAAGCTTGATTTAGACTTACACCCTAGGCTCACAGTGAACTTCTGTGATATATAAATGAGGTTGTTATTACTAGTTTGGTTTGCACTCAAGGCTCATGGAATAGCAATTTTTTCATTGCTCTCAGACTTAATGTTTTAGTAAACTAGAATTTTCCTTATGAATTTGGTCTACGGAAATTCTTAAAATAATCTTCAATTAAATCACTTGGAAAAATTTTACCCTCTCCCATATTCTTTCTCCTTTTGCTTCCATTTTCTATAAATTATTCTGTTTGATTTTGATTGCAATCAAGCAGTCATCTTTTGAAGATTAAATCAGACCTACCAATAAAAAACCACCTTGGATCAGTGTATAAAAGACACTGAAGTCAAAATGAGGCTGAATGAAATTACCTGACTGAAGAGTAGCAGATGCGTCTTCCTTTGAAGAAGTTTTGGCCATCCACTAAGCAGTAGCAAAATGATTTTCATGCTATATGGTTGTAATAACCTAAATAATGCCTCCAGGGCACCCCTCCTACTCCCATAAGTAGGTCCTAATCCTTGGAACCTGTGAATGTTACTTTTCAACACAAGAAGTTTAAGGTTGTAGATGGAATTAATGTTACTAATCTGCCAGCTTTAAAGTCAAATTTATTCTGGATTATCCAGGTTAGCCTAGTGTAATCAGAAGGGTCCTTAAATAGGAGGCAGAAGAGTTGGTGTCAGAATGTTGCAAACTGAGAAAGACACACACTAGCCCTTGGTAGCTCTGAAGATAAAAAGGAACTACAAGCTAGGAAAGGTAGTCAGACTTCACAAGCAGGAAATCAGTTCTACCTTAAAAGTTTCAGAAAGGACTGCGACCTTGCTGTCACTGGATGCACCCCAGTGAGACCCATATGTGACTTCTGATCTCCAGAGCTATAAGATAACTTTTATTTTTGTTTTAAGCCACAGTTTGTGACAGAAAAATATAGCAGCAATAGAAAATTGCCTACCTTAGTTTTGTTCAGAATTATTTTATCTGGTCTACTGCTTACTAAGTTCCTGTGCAAATCTCTAGTAGTATGTCCATATTTATCATCCATGTCCCTTTGTGACCATTGCACTCACATCAAATAAACATTTCCAGAGTTCCTTTGAGTCATTTGATTGAAATATGTGGTGAGTTCATGTCTAGTGCCAGTTAGTGAACCCAGGGTCTTTATTATTTTGGGGTTACATGGAGGAAAGCCACTATAGAATTCAAATGTATATATAATATGTCCAGAAAAAGAAGGATATAAACTTGGTGACCTCATCGTCCACAATTGGGAAGACTAAAGTATGACAAACTTGATCACCCTCCCTCTGATTGAGTCTGCAGCATACAACCATGCACAAGTTCTCTGGATAACATATCTTGGAAGGCATAGTAGCCTAGTCCAGAGCAAGTCATTATTATTCTCAGATGCCTAAATTTATATCCCCCCTCCCATATGTTGTTTTAAGAACTTTATTTCTGTTTCCCTGGACTATTTTTCAGCCTCTCTTAAGGACGGATGTATCTCTTTCACACAATGACCATCTGGTTTCTATTATAAGCTTTAATAAAATCAGTTTCAGCTCACTGTGACTGTACAAAATCTATATACTCTTAGTATGGCCATATTCAGCTTGTAAAAATCAATACTCATAACCTCGGTGATCTTTTGTTACTAAAAACTGGTTGTCATTAGTTGACACGTGAAAGGAAGCAATTTCTGTTGTTTCCAACGTGATTTCCTTTCCAATTGACATTTCCCACACTTGCAAGTGTACATTTGAAATTGCATCTAGGCACTAGGGGACTTCAACATTCAGAATGTTGTAACAGGTTGTGTGGGCACAGTTTAGGAATCAGAGGAATGTTTCAAGTTTCTCCTTCAAACGGAAGCATGACTTTGTCGATTTCTGATGTGGCAGACATTCCAAGGCATCCAAGTACCAGGATGTTATCCAAGGCAGGTTTCTGGAGAGGAACAGCCCCTGCTGGGAACTCACTGTCATCTACAGAAATTGGACAGTATTCTGAACTCCATGTTCTCATTTTTAAGTCACAAATAACTTATGGTGACAGTAAATCCCTACTCCAAGTACCATCTTCTTTTCAACATTGTTCATTCACGTCATCAGAAGTAGGTTCTAGGATTTTCCTGTTGTTTTTTTTTCCATGTTTCTTCAGAATACACTCACAATCAGGAGACAAGTCAGAATGTAACTGAAATTGTGCTGAATTTTTTTATTTAATCCAGGATTCATGAAAAGTTTTATTGCTTTAAATGTTATGGTATAAGATATGATTTTAAGTGTTTCCTCTTTTAAAACTTGTTCCTACATTAAAGATAGGAGAGTATATGTTTGGCTCTTGGAAAGTGATGGGTTGGTTGATTTATAGCTGCTTCTCACAATGTAAAGATGAACCTAAATAAATTCCTATGGAGCTAATTATTTTTCTCAAAAATTACTTTGTACTAGAAATTTCTCTGAATATTGTTGATTTCATATGTTTCACTCAAAATTCATATTCTTCAAATTGGAGTTGATAGCCACCTTGTTCGAATGTATAGAGCTTTCACATTCTTTATATTTTAGCTTATGGCAACCCAAAAGGAATTACTTATGTAAAATACAAAATTCTCATTCAGTATATCTGAGATAGGACCCAAGAATTTCTATTTTTACAAATTATCCACATAGTTTTTTCCAAATGGATAAGTTAAAAAAAGTTGGCAACTGCCTAAGTTCACAGGCCTAGTAGAATCTATTGTTCCTTCTGTGGGCTATTATTTATGCCTCTCTCTCTCTCTCTCTCTCTCTCTCTCTCTCTCTCTCTGTGTGTGTGTGTGTGTGTGTGTGTGTGTGTGTGTGTGTGTGTAGGAGTTTATAGGAAGAAAATGGAAATCTCTTTTCTCCTAGTTGCTGTCTGATAATTCCTTATTCTTTCAAATGTAATTATATATGGAATCAAAGTTATAGCCCTAATTGTTGTGGGTTGATATATGAGTATCCTTTCCCCCAAAGGATTATTTTTTCTGTGAATAAAGCAAAGAAATTAAGTGCTATGAAAAATCTGTGGTATAAAAACCATTCCACCTCCTATTCCAGTAGTGTATCTTTTATATGTCTTACCATGTTGGAGGCGAGGGCTTTCAAAACACATTTTGGTTATTGCAGTTGCCATGAGCTTAATATGACTGTGACACAAAGAAATGTCAGCTGGTAAGATTTTCTTCAAAACAAAGAATACAGCTGGCTTCTTATTTTTGTCCATTCTAAAGATACTGTGGCTAGCCTAATTTGTATGGGCCCACTAGATCATGCCTAATTGAGTTAATGAAGCTCTTCTGTAACAAGAACCCTCCAAAGGAAAATAAAAACACAGAATGAAATTTCAGAATGCAAATTAGCCTAGCTTTGCTGCTGTTCACTCTCATGGGTAGAAGTCACAGTAAAAGAAAATCTTTAAATTAAAGACAATTGCTCTGTATAGTCAAAGATCAGGTTTACCTCAAATTATCACAGGGGAACAGCATGTGTTCTGGGAGAATAGCCCCATCCATGGGGGTTGTTGAAGACTTTTGACCCTACTTGGAATGCAAAAAGCTATTATTTACTGTTTAATTTCAGACACTTGATTGTTTTAAGTATCTGTTGACATCCTTCAGGATTTATAGTTTTCATCTAATCGATGGAAACATTGAATAAAATTATTCTTTGCCACAGTGAAGATTTACATTTATGGGTCTTTATTTAATTTTGTCCTTTCCCGCTAAGTGGGTTGTTCTTTTCTTATAACACATGTTTTAAATTTCTTGGCTATAAATATGACATATAGCTTTCCAGGGTGGTTGAGGTCATGGTATTTTATAACTATATCTTTATTTTCATTTTGGGATATGAGAGAACTTTTAGTTTATTAAACTTAATTTGTTTTTTTTTGCTCTCAATCAACTTAGTATTAAATTTTATATGCTAAAAAACTTCAAGAAATATTATAACATAATGGCTATGTTTTATTGGTTGTGCTGAAGTTACTTTTAATTACGTATCTTCAAATTCCATAACTATTTTTAACTACAATGGTGGCAAAAGCTAACAAAAATTTGTTGTCTTCTTGAAAGATTGGGAAGAGGTTAGTGAAATTAGAAAAGCCCTTGCATGGCTATAATTACTGCTATTTTTTTTTATTGTTTAGCAGTAAACAGAATTATCAGTAATCTGAATAATGAAAGCTAAAATTTAAATATAATGGTCAAAACAGCTACCATAACATGTAAGTGGTGCCAGTGCAGACATTTTTCATTTATTTATAAGTCGTCAAATGGCATGAAATAAAAATTAAAATATATGGTTTGGACCTGAGTATCTATGTTGGTTAAATGAAGACTGGGAACAAGGTGACTTCTTTGACTTCAATGTATATGACTGTATATTTTGAAATCTTAAGTTAATATTGAATGTTGAAAAACATTGGGTTGAGGCATACTTTTTTAAAAAATATGTGAAAAAATAGCAACCAACGACAGACTGTGGCTTTTGGGGTGGGAGTGGGGAATTTTTTTGTAGTGAAGAGATTTTCATCCTGATGTACCTACCCAAGCAGCCATATGCAAAGTCATACTGTATATTAAGGCCTAACTTTTTTGAACACTCAACAGGCTGGTTTGGTTATATCATTGCATTTGAAGATGCAACTGTTTGGTTAATTATCTTTGATCCCAGTCTAGATCAAGTGGGTAAAAAGTAGAAGACCACAGAGCAATGTAAGATTCCAGAATGGAATGAGTAGTACAGACTGACAGTATTGCGATCTGGAAGTGAAGAGGAAAGGAAACATAGGCTGGAGAAGACTTAATGAGGAAGAACCAAAGCTGTTTATATAATCTATTTCTTTACAACCCATGGGACATTATAAATCATTTAAAAATTAATGCCTATTAATATTATATTCACAACTTATTTATGAGTTTAATTGGTTACAATAAAACTTTAATCCCTGTTTGACTAATACAGAAACCACTGCAGAGAGAAGACAAGTGTATTTACGAGATAACTAGATCTACCGCAGCTTGTATTCTGTAAGATGAGGACATGCCTTACCCGTAGACTGATGAGGTGTGTGGTGAAGGGCAGGAAAAGGATCTGGAAGTACCTTGCGCATTGTGTTTCATTGATGCATTTATAATTTTCACTTATTAAAATAGCTTAAGAATGGCAAAAATTATGTGGTTTTCCTAGAATATAT
Source organism: Ictidomys tridecemlineatus (assembly GCF_052094955.1). Taxonomy (NCBI): domain Eukaryota; kingdom Metazoa; phylum Chordata; class Mammalia; order Rodentia; family Sciuridae; genus Ictidomys; species Ictidomys tridecemlineatus. Next base: position 151,438,400 of record NC_135480.1, on the reverse strand, counting down.
TAATACATTTTATCTAAGGAAGTAATGACTTCTGTGAAAGTCACCCTATCTAAATATGTGGTAAGGACTATTGTTCATTGTTGGGTGGTTGGTATAATAGAGTACTCATGCACATGACCATAATAAGTAGAACTCAATTGAAATTAAATCCCACCAATCCATAAACATCCTTATGGCATCTGACCTCTCTTTATGCCTGGGCGTTCATGACCTGGAATCAAAAGAAATCTTCTCTAAATGACTTAAAGGAAGACTAAAGTATGACTACTGTTAGTTTACTTTGGCCATTTCACCTTGCCAGGGTGAATAGCAACTGACTCAGGAGAGTGAAGCTCATTTACCACAGAACCCCAGAAATTCTTACTATTTTTTATTAAGTTAAATGTAAAAAGATTATTTTTCCTCTATCTTCAAGCAACAGAAAATTCTTTTCCTTTCCTTTCCTCTCTTTAAAGAATTTAGTACCCTGAGGTGAACCAACTCAGATTCAAGTTTTAAGATCACTTTTACCCTTCCCGTTTCAAGCTTTGTGTTCACCTGAGGCCCAAAGTCCTGAAATATTTCCTTTAAAAAGGAAAGTTCGAAACGCAGCAAGGCCCTAAGCAACTCAGGGAGACGCTATCTCTAAATAAAATGTAAGATAGGGCTGAGGATGTGGCTCAGTGGTTAAGTGCCCTTGGGTTCAATTCCTGGTAGCAAGAAAATGGAAAGTGCAGTGTATGTTATATTTGTACATGACTTACTAGCAGATACTAGAGGCATATTCCTTAAACAGGGCCTAGAATATTGAAAAATGTAAAATAAGTGAAAAAGCACAAGTGCAAGAATGATAATATTTAGAAATATTTTCTCCTTCAGCAATAATAAAAGAAAAGCAATATTAATTTTGCTGAATGCCATAGTGCCACATTTTGAAGGAATTACTTGTTAAGCAAAATTACAATTGAAAAGAAATGTTGGATTTCTTTCCAATGGGAGCAAAACAAAACAACCAAGTAGTACCAGCATTAATACACAGAAGACACAAGTTGACAGTCAAAGTGAAACCAGGACTGCTGAAATTTTGCCAATTTCCTGATCTTGGGCTTTGTTGCGGGATGTAATGAGGAGAATTTTTTGTTTGCCAAAGATTTCTTTTCTCATTGATATGACTGCAAAAATGGGTGAAATGTGTCCTATATTTGGCATAGAAAATACTACTCATAGAGGTACTAGTAAACCTGAACTTTGCTTTATAAATATGAAATGAAGAAAGTAAATAGCATGCAGTGGGCAAATATCTGTTGACTCCTAGCATTCTATCATGCACACTTCAGTTTTAAAGAAACAAAACCAAACCCTAGAGTTGAAGTGCACTCTGATTTTGTTTTCGTTTTCTCACCTTCCTCCATAAAGGACAAAAGCATCCTGATTTTGGTATGTATTATCAAAAGCATGAAAGTTTTTGTACCTCAAAACATGCATATATCTTAAATAGTGTATAGCATGGATTTACATATTTTTAAATTTTATGTAATTAACAACGATTTAATTTAATAGTAATTTTTCAACATTGTTTTTTTGCTCAATATTTATGTTTTTGAAAAAAATTATCCATGTTTATGTGATCTAGACCATTTATTTTTTTTTAAATTATGCATCCCATTGAATTAATACACCAAATTTCTTAATCTGTTTGTAAGTTTGAATTTTGGAGTGGTTTTGAGTGTTTTCAATCCTAGTGCTCCAACTGATAAGCTCCTACATGCCTCCTTACTTATGGTAGAAATTCTCTAGGGATTTACCTTAAATTCGAGTTGTTTAATTGGATAACAAAAACAAAAATATCTTCAGCTATTACTAGATATCAACCAAATTTGTCTTCAATGATTGCCCCAAATTATATTTCCATCAGCAATAAAAAAGATTAATCTTTTCTACATAACTTGCATAAATTTTGTTATTTTCATTATTAAAGTTAACCAGTGTGGTAGGTGTGAAATAGAACCTCATTTATTTTTCTTAGGTTTCTAGTGAGACTGAATTCTTACTGTTCGTGTTTTACCTTCTATAGTCAGCTACTATTCTTCCCCATTTTTATTCCTGTGTGTCCTTGTTCTCATTGATGGATAAGGATTTCTTTACTAGTGCCATGTGAGTTAAGTGCACTAAAAAATTAGTCTCCCTGCCTTGGACAAGTCAATCTTAATTGCTGTGTTAATTTATAACTAAACAAGAGTTTTTAATTTTAAGGTAGTCAAATATATCAGTCTCTGTGATTATTAATTCATGTGTCATGTTTGAGAAATTCTTATATAACCCACAGAAATAAATACATTCAGGTTTTATTTCTCATTTTTATCTTTGACTCCTGAAATTGATCTTTTTTTCTCTTTGTAGAGTAGTATATGTTTTTGTTTTACATGGGTATGTAGTTGTGCCGACACTATTTACTGGCTCTTCTATTCTTTCTCCAGATTTGAAATGCTGCTTTTGTCACACAGTGAATTTTCATGGTTGTGTGTGAGCCTTTTCCTGATATCTTTATCCTGGACCTTTTAAAAACTTTTGTCACTTCAATAATTTGTGTTTCCCAGAAAGTTACGTGTCATCTTATTTTTGAAATTTCAGACATCAAGTTTTTCTTTTATTCAATTTATTTTAATATTTCAAAATATGTAAAATAGCTGTCGTTCTACCCCATTTAAAATTCTTCATGATGCTTATTTCTGCCTAGTTCTACTTTTCTTAAACAGATTCACTCTAGTTGAGAATTTTAGTTAATGTTCAGATGAGAATTTTGTTTTGTCAGTCTATTCTATTGCAGTTTTGTTTCTGTATTTCTCTAATTTCTATTTTAACCTATCACTACTTTCTGCTTTCTTATGAGTTTTTATTTTTCTAATTTATTGACTGGAAGGATTGATTCATTTTTTTTTAATAATTTTTCTATGGCATCTACAGTATTTTACTTCCAATCACTTTAACTTTACATCTTTAACCAGCTTCCATGTAGTACCTGAGCTAGAGTTGATTCTTGGGATTATAACCAGAACCAACCAATTAATTGAACTAAATAACAATTTTGATAGGTTGTGTGCCGTGATAAGAACAACTACATACAAGCTCTAATGTTCACTTTACTGAAAATAGTATTCACAATTAACCAACTGTAAGTTTGAATTTCTTCATTGTTCACCAGACTTATTGAGAAGAAAGTTGTCAACGAATATATGATTCATAGAGTTTGGCTCTCTACTTCTGCAGGGTCTCTGCAAAACCAGTAGTTTTTTCTATTCTTAAAAAAATCACTAAGTTTACTAATAATAGAGTAACACACATGTATGTATGTTTTTTCGTGTGTCTGATAGCTGATTTTGTCCAGTTGACCATTATATTTACCAGTGGTTTCATAGATAGTTAACTCTTCTATAATTAGACAACTTTCCAAATCATAGCTCTCTGCTTAGAATAGACCTCACATAAGTGTTACAATGGGCATCTGAAGCTTAAAGACTGTTTATTATTAACCTGTCAAAGACATTCCTGATTATGTGGTTTAAACTCTCATGTACCTTGTTATCTTCACATTCAGGTGTTGTTTTTTACTTGCAAAAGTAAGAAGTCTGCCAGGAACTGCAAGCTGCAGAATATATAGCGTATATTTAAAATTGAAGAAAGAAAATTTGTTGGGTCGATATTGCACAAGAGAAATTTAATTGCTATAATCACTCCACTTTTTAGGTCTATTACTTCAGGTGATTGTGTTGTCATGTTATAAGCTATTTTCCTATTACTGCTTTGGTGCCTTAGAGTCATTCATCATTTTGAATCTGTCTTGGTTTGTCAGTTATCTCAACTTAAGTACTTCCTGCTTTCTTTGCATATCTTCTTGTTCTTCTGTTTTTCTGAAGATAAGCTTGTCTCTTCTCTCAGGTCTACTGCTACTAATAACACTTACCCTAAAAACAAACAAACAAACAACATAATAACAACAACAAAAATGAAACACTTACCATATATATCTGGTCAATTTTACGTATTCTATCTCAATTCCCAAATTATCAGAGCCTATTTGTTATTCATAGAAATACAGTCCTATTTCCAATAACTTGTTTGATTCAAACTTATGATATAACTCGACATTTGTAATCTTCACAAAGAAAAGTCAGATCACGTCTGTCCTTTTTCACTCCTATAATGATGGAAATTAATGTTTTTTTTGCGGGACAAAGAGCAAACAATTTAGCTTATACTAGAACCCATCTCTACAGCCTGACTTCCCATTATGAGTGTTGTGGTCCATTTTCACCAAATGTCCTACATTCCTCCTAACCTATATGTCCACGTGTTCTCCGTTCTGTTTAATTTCCTGCTGTACCTTTTTTACAACCTGGTAAATCATTCTCAACTACCACAATCTAACTCTTTGAAACCTTTGCCATTAGCTATAGCAGATCTGGCCAATACCTTGCTTTGATAGGTTAATACTTTAGAAGAAACACTTTATGTTTCATTAAAGTACTCTAGTTTGCAACTATACATTTTCCCCCTTGAACTGGAATTCTTTTTTGAGGAGAACTGGGTTTCTTGTACCTTTATTGCCCAGGACTTATTATGATGCTTGGCATGAGCAAGTGATTGAAACAACAGTAAGAATGAACATAAAATGAATGAACAGTCACCATTTTTGTTGGGAATATTTTGACACAAAGGTATCTATAACTAATAAAGAAAATATATTTAGCAAATTTTCATTTCATAATTCTATGTGCATTACTTTTGTTATCTCTTTTAAAAATTCTTTTTATCAAGTCTGTGTTATACACCAAGCACAGTATAAGAATTAGATCAAAAATGAAAAGAATCTTGGATATGAGAAAGAATAAGCTGTGGAAAAGAAAAAAAGGGACAGTTGGTCAAAGGCTTGAGTATTTCCACATGTCAAAAGAAAATGTCCTATTTCTGTCAAGTGATTTACAAGGTATTATGCCATAGTAATATTCTTATTCTCTTTATTTCTTTGTCATGGTTTATTAATTAAATTAAGTTTGAAATTAGTTCCCTCTTGGATTTGGTGCATATAAGCCCTGGATTCCACATATGCAGAATGACATCTCTTGGATGAGAAGGATGAGAACTCGGATCTTGTAGAGAAATACTTGTTCTAATTTCACATATCATGCCAACACATAATATACCATTACACCATGAATTCTGACTCATTTTTCTTTGTTGAATATTTAAATACTGTTCTGCAATACAGGATTCTGTCAGTATAGCACATTAGCCTTGCTGTCTCTTTTATGGTTGAAAGATAAAGTTGAAAAATCATTGCAGCTTGCAAAGATTTTACTTTGTGCATATTTGATCTTGTTTTTTTTGTTTGTTTAGGTAAGTGCACGATTTCTTATAATTTTTTTTTCAGCATGTAACTGCTATTTCACAATATGTTAAAATTTTAAATGGTGTGTTTACCTTTAAAGCTTTTTTAAAATTTATACACACACACACACACACACACACACACACATATATATTTAATTGATTTTTTTAAAAATAAATGACAGTGTAATGCATCACAATTCTTATTACACATATATAGTACAATGTTTCATATCTCTGGTTGTATATAAAGTATGTTGATACCAATTTGTGTCTTCATACATGTACTTTGGATGATGATGTCTATCACATTCCACTATCCTTGCTAATCCCCACCCCCTCCCTTTCTCTTCCACCCCTCTGCCCTATCTAGAGTTCATCTATTCCTCCCATGCTCCCCCTCCCTACCCCACTATGAATTAGCCTCCTTATATCAGAGAAAACATTTGACATTTGTTTTGAGAAAGATTGAAACCACTCATTTTTAAAGTGAAGTAATTCTTTTTTGTTTCTTTCTAGTTGTACATGGGTAGAATTTTTTTTTAATGTGGTTCTAAGGATTGAACCCAGTGCCTCACACATGCTAGGCAAGTGCTTTGCCACTGAGCTACAGGTTCAGCCCCTGAAGTGACGTAATTCTTTAAAGACACTTCAGTGTTATTCTGATGAGTAAAGTCAACTGTGAACTGAATCACATCAACAACAAAGAAAATTCAAAAGGAGAAAGAGCATCTTGCCCTAAAATACTCCCCATATATTTCAAAGAATGGTGTGCATCTAAATAACATCAGAAAAAATTCTCTAGAGTGGTTAATTTTAATTCAGTAAAAGCTCTTACTGACTTCTCTTCCTTGCACAACCATTTATTAGACAATTTCTAAGAACTTTGTCGGTGCAGGACATACACAAGTGAAATACACATAATATTTGTCTCAAAGCACTTCCAAAATGCTTACAAATCCAGTCAATATATCATCAATTGTGATTACTGATAGAAGTTCTTCTACATATGTTGTGTGCATAACTCCGTTTAAATTGGAAGTTCTAAGTCTGGTACTTTTATTCAAAATGTTTAGCAGAGACAAGTTATGCTGAAATTTTGTTCAAGTCAATATTTTAATAAGCAGTTATCATATGCAAAGGCACTATGTGGTACTTGAGGATGGGGATCAAGCACAGTGTATAACACCAAAAATCTTCATCCTAAGCACTTTGCCATCTGAATATTTTAGGCAGTGCAGGCAGGTTCTGATTAACATACTCCAATACAGTGTTACTGTCTTTTCATCATGCACTATAGCTGGCTTGTATACAGAGTTCCTGCAGTGTCTTACTCAGTAGGCAAAGTATGTGTTGTGTGAGTCTACAGAAATTTTCTAAATTTTTGCTTGGAGTGTTTGCAACTATTGGGTTGAATTGTTACTCAGGTAATGAATTGAAATTGTTATAGCTTTTCGTATCAGGTATATAAGCAATACAGTTCTCAGAAACACAAATTACTTAATTGTTTCCTCGCCACATTGTGTGTAGTAGCTGGAGGTGTGGGCTCTCTAAGATCAACAGCATCCCTGGACAATTTTCTAAGAAAATAACTAATGAGATTGCCTTTGGCTCATAAAAGCATTATGTGAATTTTCCTGTGGTCTTGCATGGAGATTTCATGTGATTGTACTCATTTTTCATGATGTATATATGGCATGTGAAACTTCTTTGCTATGTACCACTTGTAACATTATTTATATCTCTTCAGATTTTAAATTAGTATCCTATGTACAGCCCCTTGATGTGTCTAGAATCTGTATAAATTGCGCATACATTAAGTATATGATTCCAGATTTAACTTTGTTTGCTCATTTATTCAATAAATGTACATGCATATTTAGAGTAAAGGAAAAATATGAAATCATGAAGTTAATTTCAACTATGTGTAGTGATTGACATGGAAACACCTGATTTCAAAAGACAGTTTCTGAAACATTAGTGTCTCAGAATCACCTGGAAAGCTTGTTGAGCAAAAGATTGCTGTATCTTATCCCAAGAGCTTGACTCAGTAAGTCTGGGATGTGACCAAGAATGTGTATTTAAAATTATTTTTTTTAGTTGTAGATGGACACAATACCTTTATTTTGTTTATTTTTATGTGGGGCCAGGGATCAAACCCACAATGTCTCACACTCTACCACTGAACCACAACCCTGGCCCCAAGAATGTTCATTTTTAATTAAATCCCAGGTAATATTGAGCCAGCTGGCCTGCAATAATCCTGTATAGCCATTGCAGTTGAATACAAATAGAATAACAAAGACTGTGGTAAAGGTGCCTCCAGAATAGAGGCAGGAGCTCCTCAGTTGATTTGATAATTAGTGGAAGCTTTTTTAGAAAATGAACTCTTTAGCTAAGACTCAGAGGGTCTCTCAGTTTTTCAAGGAAGACGTTAGACGTTTTCCAGGCAAAAAGAATGACACGTGCTCAAGTGATTTGGTCAGTGGTGACGGAACTCTGCAGTAGTCCAGATTTGAAAGTTCAGGTTATGTTGGGAAGAGAAGGGGAGAAAATATAGGTTTTGGAACTTTTGGAGAAAAAAAGATTTGAATCAGGAAAACCTAAATAAAAGATATGCAGTTTTGAAAAATGGCTCTGGCTGCAGTGTGGAAAGAAATTGGATTGGAAGGGTTTAGTAGTAAAGTTAAAATAGTGAATGGCAACGGTCTGGACTTGTTCTGGTGACAGTTCACAGGAGTTAGGTTGATTGTAAATGTGGCATCAACAGCAATTGGATGTTGCTACTTAGGAATATGACCATGCTTCCTGGGTGGCCAGCTGGCTTGGTGAAGATGCCATGTACAGGGATTAGGTCTGCAGAAAATAGAATATATCTGTGAAGGTTTGGTAGTGGGGAATGATTTATTTTGGCTTTGTTGAATTTTGCTTTGTTGATGAAATATGCAACTAGGTATTCTCAGGAAAGAGACACAGATATAAAGATATGAATTATTGTATTGTATTTTTTACCTTGCTGTATACATTTAATATAAAAATATGTTGTATGTTGGTGTATCTATGCACAACAAAATAGGCTGCACATAACCCTAATTTAATTATTATGGTCTCAACCTACAGAAATTTTGTTTAGTTTGACTTTAAAATACAACCAAAATCTGAAATTTTAAAACACATTGGGAAAGACATAAACTATAATAGATAATCTATAAAAATGCAAATCATGACCATAAAGCAACCATCATTTTTTTCTTACGAATATCAGTAAGAGTCTTTGATTCTATTTTGGAAGTCTGCCTCAAATGCAGAATTATTTCAGTAAGCTGGAAATGGCACTATAACAAAACTCAATATCATGTGTTTATAGTTATTATAGATATTGACATTTTTTATAAATATGATAGAATCAAGAATTGCTGCAGGTATTATGTGCCAACAATTGGTTGAAAAGTGTGCACATTAATATTTAAGAGGAAAGAAAAAAGGCTTCAATAATCTTCTAACACTTCAGGGTTTGGTATTATAAAGATAGATAAACAATTTGTACAAACATTATCCTCTTCCAAGCTGCATGCATACTAAGTACCATCCATTACAACATGTGGGGATTTAAAAGCTGTTAGGAACATCTTGTTTGTAAAAAGTAAACTGACCCAAGTCATTTCTTTGCTGAAATCACTGCAGTACATCTCCCTTTTAGCAGAACTGAGCCTGGGGTTTGGCCCTGTGGGGAACCTTCCCCAGCTGGTCTTTGCATCTTCAGTACCTTCCCCTTGTGTTTAGTACATGGTCAGTATTTGATAAGTTTTAATTAATGCACTTACAACTTAAAGTCACTCCATTTACTGCAACCGTTTCCCACTTGTTTTTGCAATTTAAACTCATTTTGAAAAACCTAGTAATGACTTTTCATTTTCTGTACTTTTCTTGAGCTAAAGGTAAGCTTTCTTAATTTACTGACATTTTAATGAAACATTTGTGGACTTTAACATTTAATTACTGCTTGCAAAATCTATCTATCTATCTATCTATCTATCTATCTATCTATCTATCTATCTTTCTATCTATCTATCTATCTATCTATCTATCTATCTATCTATCTATCTATCTATCTATCTATCTATCTATCTTCTGCAGCGATGTTTTTACAGAGATGTCAGTCCAGATGGACATTATCATCTAGTAAAAGTTCATAGGGCAGGGGATAAGGACAGAATTAAAGGTTGCTTGTTTCCCTATAATTTATTTTGAAGAATTACAATACACAAAAAGTGTAGGTGAATGTGCATATTGGCTACTCTTTACATAGGTATTAATAAATTTGCTACATTCTTGCAAATAAATCATTTTTTTCTATGAGAACTTAGATATAGAGGTTAGGAAGTGAGGAAAAAGTACAAAAATACTAAAAAATGTGAGCGCTTTAGTTCCTAGAAATGAATTTAGTTAATGCCTGTTTGAAATATACAAATACAGTTGGCTTCGTATATCCATATATTCCCCATTCATGGATTTAAACAAGCACAGATTGAAAATATGTAATAGGGTGTTGAGTGTGTACTGAACAGGTACATACTTTAAAAAAATCCTAAACAATATTGTATGAGTATGTATAGAGTATTTACATTGTATTCAGTATTATAGGTAACTAAGGCATGATTTAATACTGTGGGAGGATATGCATAGGTTATATCCAAGTTCTCTCTCCTATATTATGGACTTGAGCACCTTTAGGGACTCCTAAAATGAATCCTCCACAAATATTGAGGGATATCATCTTCTCTGTCTCATGGAGCACTTGGGGTCTGATCTACCTTCTCATGGTAAATGAGAAACACAATGTACGCATCAGCTTTTAAAAATTCATACAAAGTTCAAGATCAGAAGTCTCCAACAAAATTGCAGTCTGAACATATACTATCAGAATACAGAATAATAGTTTCCTAAGCTCTCTGATGCAAAGTGGCTCCTCACTTCACTTTAATGAAATAGATGACTGGATTATCCTCATGGATTTATTTGCTTTTACTTGTGTTTATTTATACCAGTATTCATTTTCTAAATAATAGAAATGTTTCTTCCCTTGGTAATTGGTAATTCTTTTTTATCTTTTTTAAAATTTATTTTTTTATGTTGTGACTACTTGTAAATCTCAGCATATCACTTTTTATAAGTTTGTTTGGAATGCAGCAGTGAATCGTTTAAATGAAATTGACAATTAATTGAGCAATTAATTGAGTTTTAATAGCTTTGGGGGAGGAATGAAAATTCTGCTGAACATGGATAGTTATTCCATTGAATGGAGAAAAATGGAAAGAACCCACAGAAAAATTATGCCATGAGCATTAAAGTAATAACATAGTATCTGGAAAGTTTATGTGCAGCATTTCTTTTCTCAGATATTAGACTCTATTTTGCTATAAAACAGCTCATATAGTGTTCCATAGGTATCTTTAGACTCTTTAGATATAATGTTTTCATGGGAATTTTGCTATTTAATGCTGTTCATATTTAATTTGTTAACATTTATTAATGTTGGCAGTTTTTAGGGCTTTTAAATATTGTTGGCATGAATTAAAATGTTGAAATGATTTTATCGGAGGGCAACACTGTAGCTGTAGTAGTAGTAAGTAGTATCCTAATGACTACTTAAGGGGCATTTTTTGCGATCTCATGGTCTTCTTGACTGAGGATGCCATAGCCTATTTTTTGTAGTTATTGATAGTTATGATTATGATTTTTGTAATTTTAAGGAGCAACTCCCACTTTTTTTTCAGTCTTGTCATGAGACTAATTGAGACAGGTTTCCATCAAAAAGACTGAAAGATTGACAGTGTATCATGTACACTGCAATATCTGTAGATATTATTAGGTTTTCACAGAAGTTAGATGGAATCCAAAGCATTAACAGAATATGACATGAGTGATTTTGTACTGAGGAAAAATGGCAAAAGTCTCTGGAACTGCTGTTTTGCCAAATATCTGAGAAGAAAATGGTGAATGATTAGTATTACCATCCCCAGTACTAAATCAAAGTCAAAGTATTCATTGGAGAAATTGTTTTCTTCCACATTCATATACACACAAATTCCACAACTGTTCCACTAGAATTGAAATGTAAACAAAATGTAAATATTATCCTCATTCATATTTTAGTCATAATTTTGAGCAGTAGTTATAAAATGTTCTGCATGAGTAAAAAATACAGAATTGGAAGCAATGTTCCATAAATACTCCTACTGATACTTTTTACTCATGTGATGCAAATTATTTTTAGCAATGAAAGAATAATTTTTATCACTTTCATATTATAGATGGAGGAAGCAAACAGACAGGTTTGTAAAGGTTAGAGATATGGTTAATAGTCAGGAAAAGATGATATCTATATTGATTTGACAAAAAAAATTCAGTCTAGCTTTAAGACGGTTTAATATGAATTGTATTTATCTGGCTTACTGCTATGAGTACAGAGTGAATTGGCCACTGAGTGTCTACAGCTCTTGTGAGATCTTTTGGGGTCTCCCTAGTCTCTTGATGCTCCAGAAATTTAATTTGATTTTCAGTGTGTTGAAATAGTGTAGCATTTCTAGAATATTTCTAGACCATTTGCTTATCACTTCATTTCTGAAATATGTAGATTAAATATATATTAGAATTAAATACACCTTTCTTTATTGGCACCAGTACCTTTTTTATGTGAAATGAAAGAGGGAGACTTTTATACATGATTCACGAATGTTCAGAACTTAAAACCCTGAGGGTAGTATCAACAGGAGTACAAACAACACAGAACAATATGGACTCAGGGCAGGCTATATAATTTTGTGGCACAGAATGAAAATGTGGAGCCTCTTGTTAACAACAATTCTTAAATATTTAAAGATGAAATAGAACAGTATACTAAGTGTGGGCCCTGTGTGACTGTACAGGTGGTATATCCACAAAGCCAGCCCTGAATCAACCAGCTGGTAGAAAATGTTTATCATTAGTGGTGGTCAAAAAAGCAAATTATTGAAGCATTGCTATATAAGCACAAAGGTATTTTAACAATAAGTTAGCATTAATTTGTTTTCATATTAAATATTAACATCATATTATCAGAGCATGTTAAAATAACAACTCTGAGTGGTTATCTGCTATCATTCATACCTGTGGTCTTAGAAGTAGCAAAATTGAAAAAAGGTACAGAATACTCACATTCTTCAGCTTTGTATTTATGATTTTGTATTTAGAAGTTTATGGAGATAATTCAAACATCCATGAACAAAAATATTTTGTATAGAAATTGCTATGAAAGCAGTAAATTAAAATCTAAATGTACTCAATTGGAATACTGATCTGTCAACAACCTTGAAAGCTAATAGTCTTTTAAAGTGTTAAGTTTATAATACTATGTTGAAACTTTGGAAATTGTTTTTAGAAATTTTTGTGATTCATTCAAAAACAGAATGGGGCAAACCAATATGGGCAACATACTATATTTAGTATCTGTGTAGCATAAAATATATGCAAAAATGTGGGAAATGAAATGCAAAAGATGAAAACTTTCATAGTGGGAATGTTATATATTGTTCTTTTATCAAGCCAGGGAGTGAATCATGTAATTCAAAAAAGATCTTCTAGACTTATCCGTCGTTTTTAATGTCATCTTTTATTGAATGATGCTAATGAGAATGATTCAGTTACCTCTATGAACAGTTATTCTAGTGCCTGATTCTCCTTTTAGAATGTTTTGTGATGTCTAATCTTAACTAATGTTCTAAAGTTTAAAAAGAAGTTATTTGAGCCTTCTATTACTCTTAAAATATTTTATGGTTCTTAAAAATTCCCTATAGTCACTCTCCCCCCACCCCCCAATTGAAGAGTTTCCCTGAAGTCTTTCTAGGTGCATAACTGCTCTGTGCATTCAGGGCAGGAAATCTTGTCTCAGCAGAGACCTCTGTTCCCAAATTATACACATCATGCAGTTTTTAACAGAATACCATAGAACATTTTTGGGATGTTGTGGCTTTATTTTTTTTGTTAGGTGAAGAATCCCTCAGATTCTGTTTTCTGACCCTTAAATTTACAAATAAAGAAGCTGATGCAGGGAATTTAAATTTATGGCCAGTGTCACACCATCCTGTTTTACTGACATCCCAAACCCACCAATTACATTTAATAAATGAACTCATTGAATATTACCAATATCTGTTTGTATTTGCATTGCAGGGTCAAAGTTAAGAGTTGGCAGATTTTTGTCTTCAGATCACTACTGTGTACTTTATGTTTGGTTCCACCAACTTTACTTCTTTCACAGTTTCATTCCCGTCTCTGCCACGTAATCAGCCTGAATGAGACCATGACCAAAACTGTCACTAGTAACTTTCTTCTTTTGGTGTTCTGAATGACTTTTGGCTTCAAGTTGATTGACTGTTATCAGAGTATGCCCTTGGAGATAATGGACAATTCTGCAGCTTTGTTTATATAGTTTTAGGAGCTGAAGCCTCTCCCCTAGGGGAATATCACCATTGTTACTGTGAGTTCTCCTTTAAACAAACAACCTAACCAAAATCTTACAATATCCATCAAATATTTTTCTTTAATCTGAAAGTGAAGTTTTTAAAGGATAAATGCAGTATATCTTGCTTCATTGTTGTTTACCCTCCAAAATAGTAATACTTTTCTCCTGAACAAGGTTTGTGAAGAAATCCCATTAATTTTGAATTGCTAAACTATAAAATGCTTATTTTCATGTTTTTATATTAAATGTGATAAGTTTTGTCCTAATGAATGATTTTGACGGTGTCCTGAATACCAGATTTTAGAATTCTCATTTGCTGATTTTTTTTGTTTGTTTGTTTTTGTTTTGCTTTCAAAAATTCTCTGCTTACTTTGCTGCCATTTAGACGTCGGAAGTTGTATGATATAGAAAGCTGAGTGTAATTTTCAGCTATCAAGCTTTATGTCAGAAGCAGCCAACCCTGAGAGTTTAAATATTTACCAGGTGGAGTTGGAATCAATGGTGGAGATAGCATTAGTGAGAATGCCTCCACAAGAAGTTTATTGGCAACTGGAAAGCATAACCTATTCAGCTGTAGTGATCAACACTAGTGATTTATTGCTCAAGGTAAAAACTGATGAATGGAATATTCTGTGGAACTGAGCAGGTTTGCCCATACCTGTAAGCACTCTTCAGTAGCCTTATGAGTGCTTGGTGCTTTTATGTGTTAGCCCCTGGAAACGATTTCGCTTCTGTAATGCTTCAAGAGTGTTTAAGTGTAATGGACTTCATACAGCCCGCCTGGTCTGTACCCTGTAGAGCACACTCAGCTCATTCAGCTTTAACTCCATTTTATCAGGCTCTTTATCCATTAATTTTCTCCTGACCTTGGGCATAAAATATATGCGCTTTTTATGCTGTGGTGCTTTGTGCAGACAAAGAGGAATAGCATTACCAATCCATCACCATTATGAATGATACAGCTTAAAACAAACACAGGTCAGAGACAGATATTTTAAGAGCGGATTTGTATTGATTCCATCCCTACATTGAGCTAAAAGGAAAAGAACTCTGAGACTGTAAATGATGAGGCAAGTTTTGACAAATAGCCAGACCCACAAAAGTCGACTTAAGAATGTGCCTCACGGGCAGTCATTGGTAAGAAAACAAAATTTTTTATTATCAAAATCCACATTTCTTAAATGTATTTATTACATACTTTACACAGAACAGTTTAGTGTAATAGTGTTTTCTCTTTCTCAGTGTCTGATTGACTCTTGAAAGCTTTTTTGTTAAAAGAAACAGGGAAGCTTATTAGATCCCTTAATCTTTATTAAGTTGTTGCTTTTGAAATATTTAAACTATCCTTTAGCAGTAGGTGGTGGCTTATTTGTTTTGCAATTTGGTTTTGAACACATCAGTTTAAGACTATGAACGTGTTTGTATTATGGTAAATACCATACTATGAAAACATAATAAATTTTGATTAATGTGTTTATAGTCACCATTTCTGTTAATCCCAATTCACATATAAAGAGTCTCACTCTTTAATATAATGGAATCATATACAATATCAAGTTATGTAACCCATTTTGCAGCTCTTGAGATTTCAATGGAGTGATCTTTGCCATGGGAACAATTGTCCTGGCTCTTGTAAGAGGTATAGGAAACAGAGGGCACATCTAACATGTGCAGTTGTGATTGCACTTCCATGGACACATTAGGCAAGTAGTGTTTTTCCCCCCTAACAGTCCACTATTTTATACTGAAATGTTGTTGTTCTATCTAAAATGACAATGGATACCTGGAGAATGGATGCTGAAAGTAAATGGACTAATCCTTCCAAATGTTTTTGAAAATTCTAGTCTGACAAAAGAAGAAAGCTGTTTTTCTGATAAATGGAAGAGTCCAAAATGTTTTCCCCCCCAGATATTCAAATATTGCCCTATGAAATAACTTATAAGTAAACCAAGTAGATTTTTGTTGCTTAAATATTGACAATGCTAACAATGTATTTTAGTTTCCATCTAGTTTCTCTGCTTACTCTTGTTTGATTATGGCAGCTGGAATGTGTATACCCAACTATGGGTATAATGTGATTTAAATTATACAGTTACATCTGTGCCCCATATACATGTTCAGTGTAATATTGAATGAATCTCCTCATTGATAATTAGCCAATGGACTTGATGGATCTATTCTCACAATCTCATACTTCTCACCTGTGTTCATTTTGGCATTGTTTAATGGTTCTAAAGAGCAAATTACATTTTAGACTTTCACATTTCTTTTAATATATTTTCAGGTAAGGTCTGTAGTAAAAACTATAAAAGTACTGGACTGCATGATAAAGAATTTCATTTCCCATATTAGATCTGTTATTAGCCATAGTCACACCATTTTTTTTTCTGCTTTCACTTTCCTCAGGGGTAGGATTCAGGGTCAAACCAAATCACTTCTTTCTTTTCTTCTTTCTTCCTCTTGTCTCTACAAGTCCTTTTTAGCTTTCTTCCCCTCTGTATACAAAATAACTACCACTGTGGGTTGTGCTGAGAATTAAGTAATCAGGTATGAAAAGGACTTAGTAAAGTACTTGGAACATAGCACCTGTTTGATCCATGGGAGCTGCTCTTCCTCTCTGTCAATCTTTTCACCTGTCTGCATATATTCTACCACAACCCCCAAAACTTGAATGAGGATTGGGTTCAAAGAACAGAGTCAAGTGCACTATGAATAATTTACAAAATCTTTTTTTTTAATGCTCACTTTCTAGTTTAGGTTGAATATCCCTGTTCTGAAAATCTAAAATCCCAAATGTTCCAAAACCCCAATTGTTTTTTGGAAAATTTTATACCAGACCTCTGTGATGGGTTATTCAAAATGCAGGTACACGACATTAAGTTTATTCACCATCCCCAAGGAGAAAAGACATTCTGGCCCCTTCAGCCAAATGATATGAACTTTCTTTCATGTACAGAATTATTAAAAATTCTATATTAAAGTACCTGGAGGTTATATATGGTGAATATGAATCATAAATTAATTTCATATTTAGACTTAGTTTCTGTATCTAGGACACCATATTTTTTTTTTATTGGTTGCTCAAAACATTACAAAGCTCATGACATATCATCTTTCATACATTTGATTCAAGTGAGTTATGAACTCCCATTTTTACCCCAAATACAAATTGCAGAATCACATCAGTTATACATTCACGATTTTTACATAATGCCCTATTAGTGACTGTTGTATTCTGCTGCCTTTCCTATCCCCTACTATCCCCCCTCCCCTCCCCTCCCATCTTCCCTCTCTACCTCCTCTACTGTTGTTCAATTCTCTCCCTTTTTCCCCCCTCCCCCTTGCCCCTCATAACCTCTTATAATTTTGTGTATCCAGGTCCTTGATCCATTTTGAGTTAATTTTTGTGCATGGTGAGAGGAGGGGATTCAGTTTCATTTTGTTGCATATGGATTTCCAGTTTTCCCAACACCATTTGTTGAAGATGCTACCTTCCTCCATTGCATGCTTTTAGCTCCTTTATCAAATATAAGATAGTTGTAGCTTTGTGGATTAGTCTCTGTGTCCTCTATTCTGTACCATTGGTCCACCTGCCTGTTTTAGTACCAGTACCGTGCTGTTTTGTTACTATTGCTCTGTAATATAGTTTGAAATCTGGTATCACTATACCATCTGATTCACACTTCCTGCTTAGAATTGTTTTTGCTATTCTGGGTCTTTTATTTTTCCATATGAATTTCATGATTGCTTTATCTATTTCTACAAGAAATGCCATTGGGATTTTGATTGGCATTGCATTAAACCTATAGAGAACTTTTGGTAATATCCCCATTTTGATAATGTTAGTTCTGCCTATCCATGAACAGGGTATATTTTTCCATCTTCTAGGATCTTCTTCTATTTCTCTCTTTAGGGTTCTGTAGTTTTCATTGTGTAAGTCTTTCACCTCTTTTGTTAGGTTGATTCCCAAGTATTTTATTTTTTTTTGAGGATATTGTGAATGGAGTGTTTTTCCTCATTTCTGTTTCAGAAGTTTTGTTGCTGATATACAGAAATGCCTTTGATTTATGTGTGTTGATTTTATATCCTTCCACTTTGCTGAATTCATTTATTAGTTCTAGTAGTTTTTTTGTAGACCCTTTTGGGTATTCTAGGTATAGAATCATGTCATCCGCAAATAGTGATAATTTAAGTTCTTCTTTTCCTATTTTTATGCCTTTAATTTCTTTCGTCTGTCTAATTGCTCTGGCCAGTGTTTCGAGAACTATATTGAATAGAAGTGGTGATAGGGGGCATCCCTGTCTTGTTCCAGATTTTAGAGGGAATGCCTTCAATTTTTCTCCATTCAGAATGATGCTAGCCTGAGGCTTAGCATAAATAGCTTTTACAATGTCGAGATAAGTTCCTGTTATCCCTAGTTTTTCTAATGTTTTGAACATAAAGGGTTGCTGTACTTTGTCAAATGCTTTTTCTGCATCTATCGAGATGATCATATGGTTCTTATCTTTAAGTCTATTGATGTGGTGAATAACATTTATTGATTTCCATATATTGAACCATCCTTGCATCCCAGGGATGAATCCTACTTGATCATGGTGCACAATGTTTTTGATGTGCCTTTGTATCCAATTCACCAGAATTTTATTGAGGATTTTTGCATCTAGGTTCATCAGAAATATTGGTCTGTAATTTTCTTTCTTTGAGGTGTCTTTGTCTGGTTTCGGAATCAGGGTGATGTTGGCCTCATAGAATGAATTTGGCAGAGCTCCCTCTTTTTCTATTTCCTGAAATAACTTGAAAAGTATTGGTATTAACTCTTCTTTAAAGGTTTTGTAAAACTCCGCTGTGTACCCATCCGGTCCTGGGCTTTTCTTAGTTGGTAGTCTTATTGCTTCTTCTATTTCATCCATTGATATTGGTCTGTTTAAATTGTAAATACCAATGTCTTCTTTGATATAATGAGAGCAACTAAGAACAGAGCAGGGAGGAAGAGCAGGAAGAAAAGATTAACATTAAACAGAGACATGAGGTGGGAGGGAAAGGGAGAAAAAAAGGGAAATTGCATGGAAATGGAGGTAGACCCTCATTGTTATACAAAATTACATATAAGAGATTGTGAGGGGAATGGGATAATAAACAAGGAGGGAAATGAATTATAGTAGATGGGGTAGAGAGAGAAGATGGGAGGGGAGGGGAGGGGGGATAGTAGAGGATAGGAAAGGTAGCAGAATACAACAGTCACTAATATGGCAGTATGTAAAAATGTGGATGTGTAACCGGTGTGATTCTGCAATCTGTATTTGGGGTAAAAATGGAGTTCATAACCCACTTGATTCTAATGTATGAAATATGATATGTCAAGAGCTTTGTAATGTTGTGAACAACCAATAAAAAATAAAATAAAATAAAATAAAAAAAGGCATGATGTGGAGGTTAGAAAGAGAGATGGGTGTATCGTAGGCATTTAGTACAAAGATCTCTCCTGTTTATATTCACTGGATCTTGTTTGCTAGGGAGGGACAACTGAATGTAGTATTTATAAACAGAACTCATTTGCTTGGAGTGTCTGTCCTTTGGATCCCGAAAGTGATCCTTTGAAGGTATAACAAGGAAGAAAATTATTGATTGGAGAATGAAAGTAGGGGGTAAAGCTAAGTAATAGAAAAAGAGTGAATCACTTAGTGTTGTTTTCCCTTGAGAAACATATTGAATGCACTCTTTAAAACAAAAGCCCGGATACAATTGGAAATGTGTCCTATGTCTTGTAGTTTCCCAGATGTAGAACATTTGTGGTATGTAAGAAAATATCCTAACATTCTTCTGTGTCAAATTTTATATTGAATTAAATTGGGAATTTCATATTTTTTTCTAAGAAGTAAGGTACTTTTAAGTTAATAACTTCCTTAAATACAAATAATAAGCAAATTTTCTTTGATAGTACAGATGCATAAGATCTTTTCAGGGAATTTTTAAAATATTAAGGTTTTAAAGTCTACTTAAGGATATTATCTGACTGCTCAATTTAGATAAATTAAAAAAAATGAACAAGACAAATTACAAGGTGTGATTCTTTTTAATTTTCATCCTTTGAAAATAAATCATCACTAGATGAAGGAGACTGTAGACACTCCAATTGTTGAGGGGGATAGAGATGTGTGATAATTGGAGGACTCAATTTGTTCTTTAGTTTTCATAGGAAGTTTTCTCAGGAATACTCTTCCTCAAAGAGAAAGAGAGCTTTCTAAGGGAGAGGCTAAAAAGAAATTATCCTCCTATGCCTCTCTCTGAGTATTATTTGAATTTTTACTTTAAAATTTTTCAGGTCCATAATTTCAAGTGGGTTAGAGAGTAATTATTGGCCTGATATAATATTGGTGACATTTAATTGAATGGACTTTGTTCTGCCGATATTGGGCTTGCTGCTAGTAATGGGGCAGCACCAGTATAACATTTTCTTCTGGCAGTTTTAAGGATTGTAGGGGTAGCATCCCTAGAGGAGGGAGGAGGTGGTGGGTAGCCAGTCCTTGTGAGAGGATGCCTGTAAGCTTTAACTACCTGGGTAAAAGTGAGTTCCTTGAAGAAAGCTGCTGGTCTGAAGGAGGGCTTTGAAAGTAGGAAGGGAGGTTTCTGGCAGAAAAGGTAGAATACTGCCAACAGAATTTAATGACTTTGTTTAGGATCATATACATTTTTTGAGTTTAAGCTTGGAAGGCATATTTCTGTATATAGTAGAAATGATGTTAGCATCTTCTCTTCTGATCTGAACTGTTATATTTGTACTAACAACATTCAGAAGTTATAGTAAGGCAAGTGAGTATTCCCATATTTGCTTTAGGCAGTTCCTAGGATTCTGTGTCCTGAAGATTGAACCCAGTTCTTGTGCATGCTAGGCAAGTGATATAGCACTGAGCTACATCCCAGCCGTAGGCAGTATCTAGAATTTAGATGAACTTTTATAGAAGTACTTACATTTCTGAATTCTGGAAAACAGAGAACCCTTTGTGCCTCTAAAAGAAAATATTTGCAGAATTCTCATGTTTATGCTGTAGGTTTTCATTTGGCTTTGGATACAAAAGTCATTAGAATTAGTTGTGATCAGGACAAAGTTAATTCAGGCCGTCTAATAGCAATGTAGAAAATCAAATCTACTGGAGACATATAACTCTGACCTTTCTCTCCTCCTACTCAAGCTGAGAATCAGTCTAGTTGTGTTCTCTTATTTGTGTTTTACCAAAGGTTAATAATCAACCTTTCAAAATCACTTGGTTCAAAATCCATTTAGCCAAGATGTCTCTAGCAACCTAATTACCAATTTCTTAGTAGGTGATTTAGGAGCGATAGGAATGAGAGGTTCCAGAGAGATGAAGGCTAACTCTTTGCTATTGACAGGTAATGTGCAAGTTGCTGTCACAATGTATTGAAGTCACTGTTAGCAGAGGGGGAGGAAGGAGGAATCCCCTGCAGAATTCATTTCATGACATTCCTGGTCCTAGTCTAATATCACTGAGATTTCAAGACCCAAATGCTCCCCAGGATGTCGATAAATGGTCATAATTGTAACCTAGTATATCCACAGTGTGTCAAATACTTGAATGTAAAAGAATTTGCAGATTAAACAAAAGCCTATTGGATTTTAAAATTATTATTAATGATTAAGTCACAGTATTTTGAATAGAACTTGCTTCTATTTCTATTTTGAAAGTTTGCCTATAACTATCAGCATACAGAGTAGGAGAATCCATTTTTAAAAGTTTGGCAGCAAGGTTTATTAAATTTCCATCAAGAATTTAATTTCTAAATATCTGTTCATTGTGATGACTCTTCTATATCTTAGTCTTCAGATCAGATTAATTCATTCAATCGTTCTTTCAGAAATACCACAGTATACTGGCTGGGAATATGAAAACTTGTTCCTGTGTCTTGATTCCATGAACAATTGTTCATATTTTAATTAGCTTGGGCATCATACCTCATTTGTAAAAGTGAGAAATTGGATTAAAAATGTAATTACTTTAGCCCCAAAGTTGTATAATCCATTCATTCATTGATTAGTCATTTTAGGACACTGATATACAACATGTATATTGAATTAGAAACTTCTTGACCTCAGTGAGTGCATACTCTATGTAGTAGATTACACATGAATTCAAATTCATTCATAAAATGCTTAGTAAACATCACGGCACTGATGACTCACAAAGTGCTGGAAACAATCATGAAGCATAGGAAGCTCTCCTATTTCTCAAGGAACTTGTTCGGTGAGGGGCAGTGTTTGCCCAGATCCCTAAAATGCAGTTTCCTCATTGAAGGAGGAGATGTGCTCATAGTGCTGTGAGCTAGGCACTTAACTCTGTTGGAATTGGGGATGAAGAGGGAGTTCAGCAGGATTGATGGATGGATTGATTGATTTTGTTAAAGAAAATAGTTTTCTGAGCTGTGCTTTAAAGAATATTTATATAAAGAGAGGGCACAAGTTTGTAAATTAGCAGTAGTATTTGAGAGAGAAGAAATAGACTGAATGAAAAGAGCAGTTTTGAAACTTAGACAAAGGAAGATACTTCTAAAAATTCCTCATGGGATCACTGAGCATCATTTTGTGATCTTTTAATGCTGGTAATTTTTCATTGCTTCAATGTGAAGCATTCTTTATAAACTAATAAAATACCATTATTTAGGAAAGGAGGAATTGCAGCATGGAAAAACAGGAGAGACTACATTGAAGAAGAAAGCATTCAAGTTTGGGTGTCCATTCCTTGAGGTAGAACATTGCAGGGGATAGGAAGCCCAGGGCAGGAATGATATTTTTTGGGGGGGGGATCAGCAACTAGAACTGAGGTGACTTAGAACCATTTACCATGTAACTGTTGAGGCTGGACTTTGAGAACTAGAACATTAAGGACATAATTTCTTTGGAATTTTCAACAGGAGAAGGCAGGAACTGTATTCCAAAACCACTTTCCTTCTTAAAATTTCTAGTTTCTGGATAGTTCACAATGCACATGAATGCCTTTTTTTTTGGTTCTCTTTTATTTGTCAGTTAATCCTGAATATTGGCCACGTTTCCAACTCTGTGCTGAGGTGGGCAGCACCTACCCCCAGGGAGCTCAGCTACTGGGAGTTCCTTGTGGTCTACTACTTTTAGCTGTTGTGTTACTCACACTTAGAGAGAGAGCGGTCATAACCTCATCATTAGGGCCAGTGTATGTCCTTCAGTGCACTTGTTGCAGTGGGAATACGATTAGAACATCAGATTTTCATCTGATTATCAGCTTTAGATATGCTGTGATAATTTCAAACTACAAGGTGAGGAATGTGGACTTCAAATATGCCAGTCTGTTATTCAAGAACATGACTAAAGAAAATAAGGAGCAGCTCACTATTGCTGCAGATTCCTAAAAAGTGATTCAGTGACAGACTGGCTTCCTTCCCCATATTTTCGGTTGGTGCATTATAATTATGCATAATGGTGGGATTCATTGTTACATAGTCGTACAGGCACACAATATAACCATATAATTTATCCAGTATCATTCCCCAGTATCTCCCCTTTCTTTCTCTTTTTCCCTTCCCCTAGTTCCTTTTCTCTACTCTTCCTGATCTCCCCTCCTCTCACAACCTTTTTTTCCTTTTTCCTAAGTTCCACATAAGAAAAATAACTCTTGACTGAGCTTGTTTTTTTTTTCTCTTAACCTAATATTCTCAGATTCCATCCATTTTTCTACAAAGGACATGATTTTATTCTTCTTTATAGCTGAATTAATCTCCATTGTGTCTATATGTCACATTTTCTTTATCCATTCATCTGTTGACACACACCTAGGTTGGTTCCTTAACTTGGCTGTTGTTAATCGTGCTGCTGTGAGCATGGGTAGGCATGTATTGCTATAGTATGATGACTTTCATTCATTAAAACAAATACTGAGGAGTGGTATTGCTGGCTCATATGGTAGTTCTATTCCTAGTCCTTTGAGGAACCTCCTAATGATTTCCATAGTAGTTGTACTAATTTACCATCCCTCCAACAGCATAAAGGTTTTCGCTCCACATTCTCTCTAGCGGTTATTATTGTTTGTATTCTTAATGGCTGGCTGGCTGGCTTCTTGAAGTAGAAGTAACACTAAAACCCTGGAGCTAGCAGGTCTCCCACCTGCACTCCTCTTCACATGCTTGCAAACATCAGGTTAAAAAACTGCCCCTGCCAAAGAGAATGCATTGGTCTATAAATGAACCATGCTGTATACCCTTTATACTCAATGTTTTTCTTTTCAAGGGAAGTATTTTCAATTCCGGCTTCACTGGTGATTTTATTCTATACCAGCTTACTTGGGAGCCCTGGTTTATTTCCTTCACATATTTGATCTATAATCCTTCAAAACTAGTCCTGAGGTACCTAAAGTCTCATAAACTTTGTCTTGTTTTCTCTCTATATACAAACAGCACCTGAACTAAAACTCTCAATAATATATCATGTTTGCAAAAGGTATACTTTGGCTCTTAATAGTATTTGGAATAAAACTTGACTGAGTAACCTGCCTTATCTTTTGGAATATGCATTTCCTATGCTGTGCAAGACAATTAAATGGTAAAGTATTTTAGATTATTTAACAGTTACATTTGTCAGTAAAGGATGAAACTAAATTTTCTCTTGTATTTGTTTCTCCTTCCCTTCTTTTGATGATCAAGCAGTTTAATGGACTGTTTTTTTAACAGATTTTTGATGTCAAACATGCTATTTCCAGTGTTTAGAAATTAAATTAAACCTATCTACTTTTTTCCTCCCTTCCTTCCTCCCTCTTTCTTTTTTTAAAGTACTGGGGATTGAATACAGGGCCCCTTAACCACTGGACCACATCCCCAGCCCTTTTTATTTTTTTAAATTTTTATTGTTTTTCGTTTGTTTTGAGACAGGTTCTAAGTTTCTTATATCTTTCTGCCTCAGCCTCTCCAGCTGCTGAGGTTACAGGCAGGTTCCACTGTGCCCTGGTAATGTGTTTTCTTCTTGGTATAAAAGAGAGTGTCAAAGAGATTAAAAAGAGAAGTGTTTCCTGGAACACTTCTCATGCTCCGAAATTTCAAATCCAAGTGTAACACACAATGTGCTATACTTAATATGTGATGAGAAAATGAATCTCCTCCTTTTAGTGGGTATTAAATTAATAGCTTATTAAACATCCTAATGTGATTCTCAAGTGAAAACAGTGATACAAGAGAGAATTAAACAACAGCAGATGGGGTAGAGAGGGAAGATGAGAGGGAAGGGGAGGGGGGATAGTAGGGGATAGGAAAGGTAGCAGAATACAACAGTCATTAATATGGTATTATGTAAAAATGTGGATGTGTAACCGATGTGATTCTGCAACTTGTATTTGGGGTAAATAATGGGAGTTCATAACCCACTTAAATCAAATGAATGGAAGATGATATGTCATGGGCTTTGTAATGCTTTGAACAACCAATAAAAAAATAAATAAAATATGCAATTGAAAAAAAAAAGAAATTACTCTTCCAGGAAAAAATCACATTTAAAAAAACCATTGATGTTCACAGAAAAGCCTCAGGATAAATATTCATTGTTCAGACTTGCAAGCTCGAATCACCAGCATGTCTTGTGCTTAAAGCCCCTGTGATTAGCTCTAAACTTCATTAGTGGGGAACAAATTTCATTGTCATATTTGGATTCTTCCCTTGTTGGGGTTTCATTTGAAATTTTCTAAATATCTTCCTAATTATCTTCATTTGAGGCCATTTTTGAGTAAAGGAATGATTATACTTTTAAGGACAAATTTTTCCAAGGATTTTTATTCAACCAGTTGATCAATGTTGCTAACCTCATGGTGTCTTTGAACTTTAATATCTACTGTATAGCTAGAGTATTTAAAATGTGTTTAATTGAATAATAGATGTTTATATTGCTAAAAACATCTTCAGTATCTTTCCCCAGTAAGCAAATACATACCAACTAACCATACCTATATACTTATTCGGATAAATAAATTTTTCCAGATTCTGGCCTAATCAAAGCAGTGTGGCATGACTTGAATGTGAATGTTTACTTTTAATTAAAGAAGATTCTGTTGAAACGCTTACATTTTATTTACATATATTAAAAGTATATGTGTGTGTTATTGAGGTATGAATTATATGATAAACTGCATATATTGAAAACCTACCATTCATAATATTTTATATATGTATAGCCTTAAAATTGCAATTTTTCTATTTTTGTCCTTTCTACTAAAATGTGCCCTCCAACATACTTCCAAGGCAACTATTCATCACCTTTCTGTCACTATCTTGATACTTACTTTCTAGAAGTTGATATAAATGGGATCATACAATGTGTACACTTGTGTGTCTTGCTTACTTTTAGAATAATTATTTCTCTTTTCATCCATGTTTGTGTTAATGATAGTTCATTCCTTTTTATTGCTGAATGGTATTATATAGCATGTATATATTATGTGTTTTCTAATCCATTCACTATCTTTTCAACAAATGGTGCTAGAAAATGTGAGTATCTATATGGAAAAAACTGAACTTTGACTCAAACCTTGCACCAGACAGAAAAAGTAACTCATAAATCTAAGTGTAAACAATAGAACATCAGCATTCTGCAAGAAAACATAAATGAAAACCTTTGTAATTTAGATTAGGAAATATTTCTTAGCAATTACTTTAAAATCCTGATTCCTAAAAGAAAATACCACGTTCAAAAATATCTTCAAAAGATAGTAGAAAGTGAATAAAAAAACCACAGACTGAGGACAGGTTTTCAAAAAAATTACTTAATTTTAGAACATACAAAGAATGATAATGAATGCTATTATGTATATATGTTAGCATATGGATTTAAATTTTGTTAAATTAAGACTGAGGAATGAAAATCTATAGCCCGGATGATGTGTCTTCAGCAGTTTTTCTTTTTAGGGCTATTTTATCAAACCTGTAGTTGATTTGTGCCTATGGGGAAAATCTGTTATTCTGTTATTAGTTTATCAAAGTGGGAAAAGCAGGATCTCTCAGTCCCTGTCTCTGGTTCAACTCTACACTTCTATGTGTAATCTGCCTCTTGCTCTAAATGTGTACATTACATTTGTTTCCATGTCACAGCATTTCCTATTGGCATAGATTCCTTGTGATTTTTGTGGCTAAACAGCGAGTTTAAGAAACTGTCAACTCTTCAACTCTAGGAGGTATATTGGTACACTCTGGTAGGACCTGATGTGCATCTTTTCCAAAGTGGATAACTTTTAAAGATGTTGTAGGTTAGTTCAGTTTCTGACTTAGGCACTAAAAGCATTTAGATAATGAATGAGATGTCTAATATACTTTTAATTATCCTTACCACTTACAGCACTCTTCCTGCACTGATAAAAGACCCAGGATCCCTTCTTAAAGACTTCCTGAAAGTAATAAATTCTTGAAATTTGAGTCCGTGCATCATGATTATAGACTGTAAAAGGAAAGAATACTTTGCATCTTTATTTGCACTTGAGCTAAAGATCCCAGAAGAATTTATCATCTGAATCTAGCCCATCAACTATAAACTGAAACTAGACAGATCCATTTACCAGTAGGCTTCCTTGTAAGCACTGGGTAACCTTGTTTTGAAGAACATTCCATGCTTTCTGTTTAGGCTCAGCATAAAGGCAGCACACTGAGAAATCTCTGCTTATCTTAAAGTCTTTGAAAAGAGGTATTGTTAGTTTGATGGTTGGGTAGGGAACTACAAAAGTATATTTCATTTGCTGTCATTACAGTTGATAGATGAATGGCTTTGTTCAAGACTTTTACAGGGTTATGTGGACCCTCACTAATACATGCATATATTTTATTCAATTTAATAACATGTTGATTGCTCTTACTATTAAAGAGCCTGTATGTCATTGAAAAAGTATGTGTCCCCACTTATTATTTAGTAATAAATTGGTCTTTACCATCTTCCATTTGACTTGATCCAGTCTAAATTACCTAGATTGTTTTCTTCCATTACCTAGTCCCCATTTAGACTTGTTACTCAATAAAATTTGAACTTTGTTATGCTCAAATAACTTTATCTTAATGATTTGTATGGGTTTTTCAAATTTATTCTATCTTTAAAAATTGTTTATATATACACACACACACACATATATATATATATATATATATATATATATATATATATATAGAGAGAGAGAGAGAGAGAGAGAGAGAGAGAGAGAGACACTGTAATTTGATGAAAGGTGATAAAATTCATGCAAATTACAAAAACTGCACAAAAAGCAGAAGAATGACTTTTTAAGGTTATACAGTTTGAGCCATGCTTAAAAATAATGCTTCCCTCACTGAGATGAGAAAAGGAATCAGTCTGGGGTTTACAGTCTTCCTTGAATTTCTACTCTTGCTTTCTCAATGTACATAGAAATTCCTGTTAATGATATAGTTGAAGATAGTGGGAATAAAAATCAATACATTATTACTTTGTTGGAGATAGTGAAAAGTTTTCAATAAAGACTATTCTGCAAATTAATGTTAATTTCTCCAGGCAGTTGCAAATACCTTATAAAGCTATATTTACTTTGGAAGTGTATTTTGAGAGTTGAAATGGTATTTTTTTTAGAGCTGACTTCTCCTTGGGCTTGTAAATAAAGCTGCAAGAGTTAAAACTATGAAGGGCTCAGGCAGTTAGGACAGGACCCAGTTTAATTGGAATAGAGGGATTTCTTTGCTAGCTGATTTTGTAGCACAGTAAAGTTGTGACTGAATTTGAGGCATTGCAACTATTGCAAACATAGTTTTGTGTGAAGAAATGGAGGAGTCAATTTGTTGGGCTTTTTGACCTTGAGAATTGGAATTGTCATCCTCATGGTAACATCTCCAAAGGATGGCATGTAAGTATGATAACTTTTCTTTTCTCTGATGAAATCAGTATACAACTTGTCCCTAAGCAGTTTTTAAAGAGATAAAACATTGTGTTAAATAAAATTTGATTCCATATTATAAATTATGAATATTCAAATTATTACATATTTTTCCCATTTCTTATTTTTTAGGGAAATTAATTATGTATTATGTTACCTTAATGAAAATAAAAATAATTTGGCTTAAAGATAATGTCAAAAAAAACAAGTTAATTATTGGATCATATGTAACCCTAGGCCTGTTCTCTCAATTCTGAAAGCAGTTGTATTTCTCATGAATTAATATTCATAAATCATCAAGTACAATTTCTTAGATATTTTCATATTTGATAATTTCATTGCTGATATATTTTGATAAGCATATATTGTCCCTGAAGAAATATTGAAATAAATTCAATTTTTTAAGAAAAATTCTGTGGTAGTCTGTCATTTTGTTCCAGGTCACTCTTATATGTATGCAAAAATACTGATTACATGTAAGATAAGAAGATGTTGCAAAGTGGTGTTTGTCTTGTTTTGGCAATGAAATTATTTTGAGCCTTCCTGTACTCTAAGTGGACAGTGATGACATAAAAAAGTAAATGATACATTTTGATTAGACAGAAACTTTGTATAATAGCTAAACCAGCTGATTTGCTGGATTGAAGGATTCATCTCATCTACCTGTACCCTTTGGAAAGATGGAAATCTGTTTCTGGGCTCTCCTTCAGTATAGGTCTAGAAGGTGTAGGAGCTCTGTGAGTGTTGACAGATGGGGAGCCTGAGTTGGGAGGCTGTGCTGCCTGTCTCTGAGCCCCATACTAAGGGGAATAAGCAAGAGGAGAATGTGTTACCTCAAATTGGCGCTGAATCACTATTAGGAACAGAGTACAGGTGTTTGGCCTCACTTTCTCCTTAGCAAAACTGAATGAAAATCAAAAGGAAGGGACCATACCAGGGAAGAAAGAAAGGTGTCTTTAGTGTTTCCATTTGCATAATGAAATAGCTCATTACAGGTCCTGGGCAAAATGCTGAGTATGTGCCATTTAAAGTTCAAAACAGCAAACTTCAGTATGAAGGAGGGTCCTTTGTCTTTGTCTTTGTGTGTCTGATTTTTTTGTATCATGTTCAGCACATTATCATTCTTTCTAAATTGGGAAAAGAAATAAAGGCTTACTTATTTATCATGGCAGTAGTATTAGGTATATGTTTTTTTTTATCAGGATCCACATTTAATCAATTTGCTATGGTGGCATAAAGGACAGAAATTATAGTAAAATTAAGGGGGCAGTGACTCTTACTTTTGAAAACATTGTCTTATATGTATATGTACAGATTTATAAACATATACTTACTTATATTAATACATTTATGAGTAAAGCTTAAGTATTTTAACTGAAAGAAAAATGCATTTGTTTCTGAAATTTTAAAAATAAAATGATCTATAATAAGTGCCATATTGCTTCTAATAAAAAGAGACAACATTTAGTGAGTTGTTGCTACCTGTCAGAGCCCCTGCTGGTCTTGGATACATAATTAACCACTGGAAGTTCACTCTCATTAGTAATGGGCCTTCCTACCCAGGGCCACTGAGTAGCCTTCAGTGTGATCATGGCAAAAAAGTGTCTTGTTTCACCACAGATTAGGTTCTGCTATGCCTCAGTTAATGCCATCCAACTACAAGACTGTTCCCTTTCATTCCAATATGGCCCCACCCTTTGTGAGCAGTCCACCTTCCTTTTTATGACCTTCTGTTCCTGGGCCACAAATGTTGTAGCCATCAACTTCTGCTATAGGCATGGCTGGAAAGAAATGACTAATATCACATTATTTAATTTGATATTTAAAGATGTATGAGAATATAAATAAAGGTCACCCTGGGACCTTACATTAGTCTCTCTTTGTAATTTACAAGTCTGCTCATCTTGAATGGCCAGTGACATATTGGTTTGTTTCTGTCTCTTGCATTTTTTTTCAGTCTACTTATCAATCTAGATGCTTTAATTTGATATTTCTGCAGTTTGGATTCTTTTTCTTTTTTACCTATCAAGATGATAAATTTGTGCATTATGAGTAAGAATTAAGCATGTGTATTATGCATAGAGAAGGTAACCCCTAATGCAGCAAACTCTCATATATATGAAAAAATGATTTCTTGAATGGCAAGAAAATACACAGTATATTAATAATTAAATTCATATTTTTTCCAGCAAAAACAAGTATGAAATACACAAGTCTGTGTACATATATGCTATACCTACAGATATATAGTAAGCATTCACTAATTATATGCTTTTAACACAGTATATCTTGGGGGCCTTGAAATATTCTTTATAGTTTAACTCATTTCAATGGATAAGAAAGCCCTCAGATGGCCACAGATTTTTGTTGTTGTTATTGTTGGTATATATCACACATTCAGCCTCAGAAAAATGTTCATGGTTAAGTTTATCCTGGGTGTTTTGCAACAGAATTTCAACTTTGACTCACAGTTGGTAACCATATATGGGCCATATCGTTTCTGACATATGTTCTGGACATAGTGAAGTTGGATACAGCCTAAGACACTGGACATACATGCACAGAATGCCTTTAACCTACATTTCATTGTAGAGCCTTTTGGGTAAATTCTTAGCTTCCTTGGTGACAGAGCAGTATAAGAATGACAGTAGTCTTAAGCAGGGTGAAAAGAACTTGAAATTTTAGCCTCTGTGCTGCAAAACAATGTAACAGTCCAGATGTTTTCCCAAAGGGTAATGTGCTCTTTTCAGATCAGCCAAGCCACTTTAAAAAAACAAAAAACAAACAAAAAAAACATCCATCTGTCCTTGTTCCACATCAGAGAAATGAAGATGTCTTTACAGATCTGCATCCGTCCTGGCCTATTTCTGTATTCCCAAGCTTCTCTGAGGGAGGCGGTAACTTGTCCAGGATGGACCAGTGGGTGTTTTTCAATGTTCTTGTCCACTTTGCATCCATCTGCATTCTGGGCTCATGAGCTTCCTCTGCACATATAGCCTGTGTCTCTGTGATGTTGACAGGGTGTCTTACACCTTACTTGAGAGGTCATTTACCCCTTAAGTGTACCTTCCTGAGTATAGCAAACCATGTTCTAAGTCTAGAATAGAAACCAAATCCCCTTTGAGGTATTCAAAGGAAGGTGATGTAAAGTCAAATGGCAGAAAGGCTCATGATACTCCTGCCATTCAAAGCCATTTCTTCGTCTGAGATATTTGGATTTAGGATTTAACATCAAATTCTCCATGGTGAGATGCCATGTAATTAAAAATCTTTCTGAAACAAACACTTAACATCTTTTGTGTTAACCCTTAGCTTGCCAAAGCTAATATATGGGTGATCACCATTTCAAAGCTGTTTTCTTTTTCTCTTTACATTTTTGAGGGAATATTTTTTTTATTCTGGAAATTTCTTATAATAGTGTTTTTTATTTACATAGTAAGATTTAGCAGACTAGCATTTTAAAGGGAAAATGATACACATGTACATAAAGTGGATTCTAAAAGTTGAGTCACATATTGAGGTTCAAAGAGACTTCAGATTTAAAATGATGAAATTTGATCCACAATCAACTTACTCTTCATAATGCAAAACCCTATAAAAATGATGGAAAAGCAAATATGTTAGTAAGCCACATTTGTGGACTTAAATGTGCTTCATATATTTCTTTGACACCTCCACGGTGTTTGTGCCAACAGACCAAAACAAATATTCATTGAACAATGAATGGATTTTTATTCCAGGATTAGCTTTACTTCTCAGCAGTGCCTTTATGGAATTATAGCTCAGTAAATACTTAGCTGCCTAAATTCACTTGATACAACCTATACTTATTTATCCTGGTACTCAAGGCCCATTCCTGAGCCTAGTAGGGAATTGGTAGCACCATTGCTCTTGCCGGTGGTTCTTTGTCAAGCTACTTGTTGCTTTTAGTTTCTAGACTGGTCATGTGCCTTGCTGAGTCACCTAGACTTCCTGGATTACCAATTGAAATACCTTGACCTAAAGGTTATTCATGACCATATTTATAAGATGAACCAGGACTTTCCCATGTTTGATAGCTCTCTGTATTAAAATGTATTCATATGATATAAAAGCAAAAGAGAATGTTTTTCCATTATTAATCATATCAGATTTTTTTTCCTATTCTTCAAAAAATAATTTAAAATATAACTTATGAGTAAAGCTTTTCACAATATTTTCAATCTGCCCCTCCCAGCTATATATAATCTGTGGTCTTTATCCCTCTCAATTTCTTAGGAGCCCTGCCTCCTTCTTTCTTGTATTATAGTCTATGTGCTCCATCACCTAAAGTCAGGATAGAGCTCACAGGCAAACAAGTTCAGAGAAGCTATATGAACCTATTTTAGTGGGTATTATAAAATAGGTTCACATAGCTTATCTCAGTTTGAGGTTTCTCCTTGAGTTTTGTGGGTATAGAGAGATCATGCATTTTACAGTGCTCAGTCTTGTACTTGCCACAAAGATACATTCTACTTTTCCTCTCCCATTTTTTTTTCCTAATCTATCCAATTCATCATTATTGTAGATGGTGCGGTTAATTGCCTAGAGTAGATGTACAACTAATGATTGGTAAGTAAGGAATTGGTACTGGTCAATTTAGGATGGAGTGAATTCATCTTACTGCATCTGCTCACCAGAAGAGAAGTTAAAGCCAAGCAAACTGCTGCTTGTCTTTGTGCCACA
This sequence comes from Ictidomys tridecemlineatus, assembly GCF_052094955.1. Lineage (NCBI taxonomy): Eukaryota > Metazoa > Chordata > Mammalia > Rodentia > Sciuridae > Ictidomys > Ictidomys tridecemlineatus. Next base: position 151,404,926 of record NC_135480.1, on the reverse strand, counting down.
ACAGGCGACTCAGGCCTTCCCTTGGAGCCTTCCCAACTGCACAAAGTCAGAGCAACTCCACATGGACTGTTTCCTGCTTCTTTAGGGGAGTTTTTGTATTTGTATTTTTCTTATTGTCTTCCACTAATATTTCTGTTCAAAAAAAGGCAGTTTATCACAAACTGTGTTCTGGAATCTATCAGTTTATTCAGAATATTAGTTAATATACCATCTGTGGGATAATACCATACACCTTGTAAAGGAGGTCATCCCTGTTTTGCTCAACTCTTAGTTAACTAAGATTAATGTGAAAGCCATTCTGATGATCCTTTAAATTCTGCGGCTCAGTTATTCTGGTCTAGGCCATCTCCCGTGGTCTATACTCACTCTCTCATGCCATCACGTGGTAGAAAAACTGATGACTAAATCATGTAGAATATGCTCATTCCTGTGCCTTGACTTGGCAGGCTCTTGACTTTAGCAACACAAGCAGTTGGGCCACAGGTCTCTGGAACTGTTGTTTCCACAATGACCGTTATGGTGTTCATAAAGAACAGTCCTAAGCCTGGCGTGTTGGCACACACTTGTAATCCTAGAGGCTTGAGAGGCTGAGGCAGGAGGATCGCCAGTTCAAAGCCCGCCTCAGCAACAGCAAGGTGCTAAGCAACTCAGTGAGACCCTGTCTCTAAATAAAATACAAAATAGGGCTGGAAATGTGGCTCAGTGGTCAAGTGCCCCTGAGTTCAATACCTGTTCCACACTACCTTCCACCAAAAAAAAAAAAAAAAAAAAGGCAGACCCAGGGCTAGAGGACTTGCTAAGCATGCATTTTCTTGCAACACATTTGCAAGTAGCATAGCATAACAAGTCACAGGCCAAGTCAGAATTAAAAGTATATATGGCTACTGTCCATCTACCACAGAGGACACAGGGAGCAGTAAGTATCCTTGAGGTTGTATTTGGCTTTTTCTTGTCCCCAGCATTGTTCATGACTCTTCAGAGACTGATAGTTGTAAGCCCTCAGTCTCTACTGTTGTTCGTACTACTCAACTTCTCTGTTTGGGGTTCCTATTGCTTGGCCCTTCATTTGTCATCAGAATCTTCTCAGGAAGCTGCCAGAATTCCACATGGCCTCTTCTCTACCCTCTGAGGAATTCAGTGCAGTGCACTGGTGAGGAAACCTCTGTTTGCTTCCCTTGCCCATCACTGACCGTTTTTGTGTGTAGTCTGGAAGAAAAGTGGATGCCAAATCCAAGAATGTTTGTCATCTTCTCTCAGAAACACTCTGAATACAGTGAGGGTTGACATGGCAAGAAGACAAAACCTGCTACCCTTTTGCCTTTTTGATAGACACCCCAAAGCATGCCATGATTTTCCCAGAGAAAGAAAACCATGTATTTTTCAAAGATTTACTAACTTCTTCTTTCCCATTTTGTGTATAGAGGGTTTCTATTTGGATGTTACTGGGGTTTTGGCTATTGGTAATAGGTCAGTTGTCACCTGTTAGAACACATGTAAGCAAGTCTGGTGGCCATCACCTCGTGATCCAGGTCATGGATAACTTTCTTTAAAATTAGTGGTTGGAGAGGAGCAGAGAACTGCTATTATTTGTTTTGATGTTGGATTTAGATACAACTGAAACCCAACCGAATGTGTTCCTCTGAGTACAGGTGTGTCTGTGGATATATAGTGGTGCATTTTTCAGTAGGTCATTTAACAAAAGGTACTGGTTGTTGGGCTTAAAATATTTGAGAACAACTGGTTATTATTAAGAATACAGAATACGTGTTTAATTTTACTCTTCCAAGTATATAAGTATATAAGTAGCAGTAAGGTAGAATTCTTAAGTATAGAAAAGTTCTACACAAATCTCAATACACATTTTATCTACATTTATTTGCTTAGTTTAATATGTGATCTTCTCTTTAATTGGAAGGATGGTTGGATCTGGATTTTAATTTGATCTGTTATAAGCTTTGATTGTATATCAGTAGTCTCTGCGTTTATTCCAGGCAAAGTAGTTGCTTTGAGTGGTACTCAGAGTTTGCTTTTTGTAGATCTTCATTGTATTTGGAACACTGGATTATTGTACCTATAAATTTTATAGAAATGTTGTTAGCAATTTCCAAGGAGAGCCAGTTAATGATTTTCCTTCCTGGCAAATGATTGAAAGTGATCACAATATCTCCCACACAGGTTGAGATCTGAAGCCACTTAACAATGCCTGGATTTTCAAGCTGCTTAATAATTGTGTCAGTCTTACATTTTTATTTTAAAGTTAGCATCCATTGGTCTTTGTTAGAAAAAAACAAAAATAGGACAAAAATTAAGACCTGGTATATGCTCTTTTACCTCTAATAATGAGGTTTTCAATTGTTGAAATCAAGGAAAAGATGAGGTATAGAACATGTAGGGATGAAATAAAAAGGAATTAGATTACACAAATTTTATATAAAAGTATCACTTGATGGAAGGAAATCATATATCAGAATTTTATTACATGGTTTCTGGAGATAAGAAATTGATCAAAATTACAAAATATGCTGGGCATAATGACATACCTGTAATCTCAGCAGCTGGAGAATTTGAGGCAAGAGGATTGCAAGTTGGAGGCTACTCTCAGCAACTTAACAACACCCTGTCCCAAAATAAAAAAAATGAAAGTACTGGGAGTGTAACTTAGTGGTAAAATGATCCCCTGGGTTCAATCTTCAGAATAAAAAATTTGAATAAATAAAATTAAAATTACAAAATGTTTATTATAAGTCTTAAAACTAAGGCTTTCAGAAGTTAAGATCACTTATGAAAGACTTACCAGTTATTAGAAATTTTGAAATAATTTGCTTAATTATGAAAGAAAAATAAAATACTCAAAGGCAAGAAGATGTCTATTTAGCATAAAATGACTCTAAGTTATAGTCTTATTATTATAGAAATTTTTCATTCTAGGAATGTGAGAGATGTTTATTCAACCATATTCTCAAGGCAGAATCCGCATATGCTGTTGTTGTTGGTTTTGAATAATTCTTATAACATCTATAGGAGAAGCTCACTATCAAAGGCAGGCCCATGGAGAGAATGTTCTTTACACATTTAGCTTTGCTGTTATCGCTTCCTTATTTCTCTTTTCTAAGGAATTAGAATAATTAAACACTAAACCTGTCTTGGGTGTGCCTCTGTATACTTTTATAAGCTGTGGATACTTGAGGAAATCTCAGGGTTGGACTTTTGAACTATCAATTATATAATGCCATATTGCTGGCTTTCTCTTTGTTACAAGTTGAACTTTTGTCCACTGATTGGTTTTTTTTCTTACAGTTGGTGCTATTCTTTCCACAGATTGTGTTGAAGAATGTGTTCCTCTGAGCACATGTGTGTCTGTGTATGTACAGTGGATGCATTTTTCAGTAGGTCATTTAACAAAAGGTACTGGTTGTTGGGCTTAAAATATTTGTGAACAACCGATTATTATTAAGAATACAGAATACATGTTTAATTTTACTCTTCCAACACAGTGTAGTTGTATAAGTAGCAGTAATGTAGAATTCTTAAGTATTCACCATGTAACAAGTCCACTTTTGAATTCTGTACATGCATTAAAACATTTAATACTCTTCAAATGTGGAATATACCTTACAAATGTAAAATACCTTTACTAATCTTAGAATCTTGAAAATACATATTGGAATATAGTTCCATTTTAAGTGCTTCTAGCAAAACAAGATTATAGATAAGAAATACATTCTTATATAAAAGTTTTTTTAAAAAAATAAATAAAGATTAGTTTCAGTACCAAAGTCTTGGAAATACACCAAAAAGTGGACAGGTCTTCTGTTTGTTCTTTTCAACTTTGAATGGTTTCCTATTGTAGTTTTCATTTTTAGTGTGATTCAGTTGGAGTTAATCAGTGCTGGTCATACTAGCATTGTATTCATGCATGAACTTAATTTTTTTTAGATGCTTCATACTAGGTAAGTACGTGAATGAAGATGATGAATATACATACTCTAAACCAATTCTTAAAATAGCTGATGCTTTGTATGCTCTCATGGCTCAAAGCAAGATCTAACCATATGGGGAATGATTTTAAAACATTGACTTAATAGCCTAAGTTATCATTAGAGTGATTGGGTTTTTTCATGGATTACTTACAACTTAAATAATTTGATTATATTTAATTTCCTATATTTATTTTTCATACTTGTTTTATTTCATCTTCCCTCTAGAAGTTACATTGTTTTTTTATATGTCCCTCATTATGAGCCAAATATTCACACAAAATTTTGTCTGCTTAAAATCTACCACTCAAAAATGTTTTTTCTCTTATCACATTATTATTTTTCCATAAGCAGCAGCAAATACATTACTTTATGAAAAACACACTTGGGATTCTTTTTTAGTGGATTGCTTAATTTACTAAGTATGTAAATATATCCCATATAATGAGTTATGTATGTCCACTTAGAAACATAATAGTATTCCTAAAGGAAATTATTTTATTCTGTAATATCATTTAATTATGGTTATTTCCCTTATTATTCTCACTGTAAATTCTTTGCTGGGTAAATCATCCATTCCATGATTGTAATTCTCATTTTCACATGAATGACACTCAAAATAATTCAAATCTTGAGCTTCCCATATCTTTTTCTGTATCTCTTATATTAGATAATATCTTTCTTGCCTACCTATTATTGTTCATGCAGGAACTATGAAACAAACTTTAGTTTTAACTTTACCCCAGTTTGTTTTGAAGTAAAATGAAAGCTTCCTACAGCCTGACAGTGTTCTCTGTCCCCCCAAATACAGGCTTTATCATCTGAGCATTAATTCATATAGTAAATGTTCTTTCTCTTTCCCCCTACAAAGAGCATTCCTTTGACAGAGATTGCATTCATAGAGCATGAAAATTTTTCTGTTACTTTCTTAGCTCAAGAATATCTGACTTCACAGTAGTAAACCAAATAAACCCTAACTTCTTCCATGTTCCCACAGGTGGACCCAGGTAACCACCTTCATCCGCTTTCAGCACAATTTGCCACAACATCTTCTAATCCCAGCTCCAAACAGAAGCATTCCTGCAGTGGACAGATATCGTCCTTAGTATAATGTCATCTATTTTATCTTATCTGGGCCTTGGATCATACTCTTTCTTATCCTTTGAAGGCCCTTTATTATATTGCTATCAATCAAAGTTCTGTTGATGCTTTTATGTCTTCATTCTATGATCTCCAGAAAAATTCATTATTCCCTTCTGTGTTCCTGAGCCATTGATTATCTCTTGTATTTCCTCTATTCACATGCATGTTTCTTCTATTATATTGTAAGGTTTCTGAGGGACTGTTCTTGGAGCCATCAAGTGCTAAATAGTGTCTTTGTATAGCATCCAAGAGGTATTTGACAGCTATTTGTTTAATTGAACAAATAGTATCACTACTAAATATTTCTACATGGGAATATAATTTTCTATACCTAATGTGAAATGTGCTTTATACAAATACATATATTCATATATAAAGTATATGCATACACATAAAATATACACCTTTATATGAGTATATTATATGTCTTTCTTTAGGAGATGCATCACTCCGTTTTATCATGGGCTGATATATTAATTAGAGTGATTTTCCTGAAATAGAAATAAAATTCATCTCTCGTAACCCTGATCTTTCTTCATTCTCTCCATCCCTTTCTTCCTTTACTTCTCCATTCAAGTACATTTCATGAAATCAAGGTTTTTTGGTGACCTCTCATCCAAGCTCACTTTAATGAATTTTTTTGGGGATATCATAACTGTAGGCATCTTTAACATTTCTTATAGACTGTTAAAGGAAATGTGGATTGATTCATTTGGATGGTATTTAATTTATTTTGGGTTGCTATAACCAAACTCCTGAGGCTAGGTCATTTATAAAGAAAAGATGTTTATGTGGCTTATAGTTCTGATGGCTGTAAAGTTCAAATACCATGCACATCCCTGGCTATATCACAACATGCTGGATAACTGAAAAGACATGTGGTCACATTACAGAAGATGCCAAACACATGGGTGTCCTCACTTTATAGCACCTACTCATAAGAAGTGATCCAGTTTTGTAAAAAGCACATTGAATTGTTAATCACCTTCCTCTAGGCCCTACCTCCTTAAGTATTCATGAGCTATCAATTTTGTTTCAGTAGGGAATTAACCCTCAATACAAGTTTTGGTGGGGACAAACCACAGTCTAAGGAGATGTCAACTTCTCATGGATCATCACTTTTGTTAGATATTTTAAAAGATTGGATTCACAATCTCCCTGTGTTGGTGTGTATTCTTACTTCAGAGGTGTAAGAACCTTCACAGAGAAATGCTCAGTATGACAAGATGAAATGACACGATGTTGGAGCAGAAAAGTATCACAGCAATACGAGCTGATGTTAGGAATGAAAGGGGAACACAGGCTGAGCCAGGGAATTCTGAATGTTCTCTAGAAAGAGCAAACTCTGAGCTCGAAATTTCTTACCTGCTATGGGAATGAGAAAGAGGAAACCCATGACTCATAATGTGCTACGTCCATAAAATAAGAAATCAGCTCTTCAGAAAAGTCTTCAGTTTCCCTGAGACTAAAAACAGGGGGAAAAGATTTCTGTCATAGTTTTTCAAAGTGAAGACATTGTCATGTGGTGAATATTCTCTGCATCTGATGCGCACTTTGTAACTTCAGAGGACAGTCACTTACTAAAGTCCCTCAGGTCAATTGGTAGAATTACATTAAAACATAATTCAGTCAAGCACATTCTTCAGGAAGAAAGCAGCTCTCGTGTGTAGCTCTCTCACCCTCCAGTTAACCAAGACTATTTTTATATCATGTGGAGGAACTGTATTATTCCAGCTCATTCTTTATAAGCATTGCTTCTCTGGCCAGGATGTTTTAGTCCTCAGTTAGAGATCAGGATTCTTGATAAGTACACATTAAAGCTACACTGCATGGTTGGTTAAATGAAGAGTTTCAGGCTTTATCCCTGGTCTTTTTTAAGGTCAAGTTTGTTCATCTCATGAATACTAAAGAAAATCTTGATGCTGTGTGTGTGTGGATACTCCGGATACCCTTTACACTGAGGTGGACAGAATGAGCCTCATAGTTTTATACAGTTTGTATGAAGCATGTAGATTTCTGTTTGGACAGGAATAATGAGAAATTTAAGAACTACCAATCTATACCATAAAGTGCAGACATAATAACTTAAACCTGAAATATGATTAAGAATTTATAGGCAAATGTCCACTTCAGTCCACTTAAAAGTTCTTTATAAAATGTCATTCGAACATTTTTTTGCTATGGATAGTTTCTATTGATAGTAGACACCTTAGTACCTCAGTGAGATGAGGTGTATGTAGATTCATACAGACATGGTTAAACACTTTTGAATATTTACCAAAAAGCATCACACTCACTTTAGTAGAGATGGTGTGCCACACCCTTTCCTTCTAAAAATCACTGTGGTGAAGCCTATGATCATGGGCTCTTCTCTAGGTCCAATATCATGGATTTTATCTGAATGAGACAGTTTCCCTCAGAACCATCTCATTGTGTTATGGTAGATAAATGATTTTAGTGAGAAACTTTTCATTGAACATTTGCCTTTTTAAGAATAATCCATAAAGAAACAGCTCTTCTCATTAATTTGGTAGGGTTACAGGAGTCCCAGTACCCTGAATAGCTCTGTCATGGGTTAACTAGAGTACCTAAACCTTAATTGATTAGAAACATGTGAATGTATGTCTGAACAAACAACAGACCCTTGACAAAATAGAATATAAATATTGAAAGAGATAATATCTGTACAGCCAGGAAATACACTCAAAAAAATTAAGGAAGAAATTGTCCTTAAATCATGAGAGGTGAGAGTAGACAGTGTAGTCTTTTTAACTCCCTGCACTTTACCCCTCACAACAATAGAAGTAAGCATTGAAAAAGTATGAGTATGTGTGCTAGAATGTTCTTACATCTTTATCATATTAAAATGCACCCTGGAGCCAACATCCCATGGAGTTTTTTTTTTTTCAAGAACTATACTTATCTAGAAAAGTAGATTAGGCTTCTCAGGAGAGGATATGCATAAATAAATTCCTTATGAAAATTAAAAATAACAAGACTAGCATTATTATATGATCCAGCTGCTATGTCCAAAGGAGCAGATGTGTTCAACTCATACAGATCATTTCATAGGTTGTACCCAGTAGGTTCTGTAACTGGAAGTTTGAGATTTCAAGCCCAAGTCTCTAGCACTGGAGTGGGCTATGATATACATCAGGAAAAACTAAATGGGCAATGTCTTTTTCTCAGTAGGTAAACATTCTTGATTATCTTTTATGTTCTTCTCAGCTAATTCCTGAAAAACTATGAAATTTGCCCATTTGATTGTGATTTGCCCTATGAATTCCATCATGGAAATTTACAAAACTGTATTGTATATTATCTTCATAACAATAAACACTTAGCTAGCATGGTTATTTTAAGGATCAGTGGCTGGAATACATGCCCATACTTCCTTTAGTGAGTTCACACACACACTGTTTGCGCTTACAGCCTCACAGCCATCATCACTGAGCAATTGAAGGTGCATTAATCTTGCAGCAAACATAAAACCCATCCACTTGTGCTGTGGGGACAGCACTGGGATATGTTGGCTTTCAATGTCAGTGAATTAAAAGCTGAGATAACTTTTTCTCTTGTCAAGTTGCTGTCACTTTGTTAAGAATTAAAGACTGTATGTTTCCTAAATTTATAACAATATGTCAGTCTATTACAACTGAAAGAAAATGAGCAACTCTGGGTTGTTTTCAGTATGTAAAAGAAAGGCTTATTGCATCCCTTCTGAGTATCTTATCCTTGGAAACTTGTATCTGTTTAATTGGCATGTTATATATTAAAATGTGACAACCACAAGTTATCTATGAGGAGATTCTTGATGCTGTGTCTTCATAGGAGTAGAACTCGAATTATTCTTCCTTTTATTCAAGAGCCCACTGACTATCACAGTCTAAAACTGTGTGAGTTTTTTCTTGAGCTTGAGAAAACCTGCTATGGTATGCTCTGCTGTCTTTAAGTTGTCAGTGGAGAAAATGGATGCAAGTTCATGGCTATCTCCATTCCATTCTGAATTGGTGCCCTGGGAACCCCTAGCATCTCCATAGTAAGGTTGCTAAGCTCACAGGTGTAGACAGAAGCAGACCTTTCTTACCTTTACCCTAAAAGAGCACATAGGGCAAATGGCTTACCCTGCCAACCCTCTGTTCCTAAAGATGAAGGTGGATCAGTATTCACTTGGTAGATACTTGCTGTTTGCTTGTTGTGGAGTTTGCCCTAAAGCAGCTCTCCTAGTAAGCGTCCATCCTTCCTGGGGGCATAGTGTCTGTTTCCTAGGTTCCTTATATCTATAACATTCTTCCCAAAAGGAAGCCATGACTGAAAATATACCATACAAATTCATTATGTTTTTAGAAAGCCACCCCTGAAGATTTTCCTTCATTCGTTGTCTTCAGAACATCCCTCAAACCTTGTAAAATTAATCTTCAAATTATTTGAACTTTTCCTGCTTCTCCCCATGACCTCCACAACTGTCTTGATTTACTTTTCTCTTGCCTAGGTGATACCTCTATAAACTCCTAAATGGCATGATTGTATCATCTGTTTTTTTTTTTTTTGACCTCCTCCAATGCATTATTCACATTGCTGTTAAAATGGTGTTTTTCAAAATGCAAATTTGGTGATGAGCCACATACTTTTTCCATTACACATGGTCTGTAAACACTTAAATGCCACCACAAGTATACTTACCTTTAAAAACCTTGCTTTCAGTTGCTTCAGGAAAACAACAACAACAACCCATAATTCTTTGTGCATCTCCTCAGGTGCATCTTCAATCTTTTTCTAATTGTTTGGGTTAATCTATTGAAGAAGAAAGTGAAGCTTTTAAAATTTATGAGGAAGCTTGGTATCTCTTCTGTCTAATAGCAAGGTTTTATGGGAATTTTTTCATGGATCTTTTGGTGGTCAACTCAGTCCCTTTTGGGATATTTTTCTTCTGTCCAGTTATTTTCCAGAAGCCCAACCTCCCTTGATCAACATGTTAAAATTTTTGATCTTTCAAAATGGAATGTATATGTTTATACCATGTTTGCTTTCTATTATGATTTTTTTTTTGGATTGGTAAGTTTATATTGAGAGGGAGCAAAGTTCAAAAATTGTTAAAGGATATGACAGTTATAGACTTCTTTGAGTTGTTTTATAAATTAACAGTTTGTGATTCTTAAGAATTTGAGGAAAAACATACACTGATAAAAATGTAAACTAGTTTCATTTGGTGGTACTTAGGCGTTATATTCAGACTGTATTTTGTAATATAAATATAAAGTTATTTGGTACTGATATGAAATTTTTCTATATGTATGTGTTTATATGCATATATATACACACAACACATTCTTGGGTAATATACATTATCTTTAAATGTTTCTTGATGTACTTTTGTGGTTTTTATTCTTCATAGTGAAACATTTTCATGTATGATATTTCATGTTTTATTGATTTTTTTCAGTGCATATTATACCAAATGATAGGCCTCATTGTGGCATATTTGTCTACCCATAAAAACATAATTTGATCAATTTCACTCCCGAATAGTTCCTTTGATTTGATATTTTTATTTTTTAAGCTACTTCCAACAGAAAAGTGCCAGTATGTCTTTCATAAGACTCCATCTTCTGCCTTCAAATAAAACAAATATGTGCCACAGTTTGCCCTTAGAACAATGAGAACTTTACTAAGCAATTCAGAGTAAAACCTGGAAAAATTTTAAATACTTGAGTCACCAAATTTTGGGCTGGGTCTTCTTGTCTATCACTCCCAGAAATTAATGATCAAGGTAGCACAAGCAGGATCTTTGATGTGTTCTAGGAAGAATATGTGTTCTAGGAGTTGGGGGTTATGGATTTTTTCCTGAACATTTTCAAAAGCTTGGCATATGAAATAACATTTAGATTTTTTAAGCTATTCTTAGTTTTAAATCAAATTGATATTTTGTTTAGAAGGAAGATCACCAAAAAGCCTATATTTTTGGTAAAATTTCTGATACTGAGAAAGAAAATTATTTACCTCTTTTTTGTTTGTTTAATAAAAATCATAAACCTGAAATTACTTTTTGAATATTGATTACATTGTCTTCTAATGAACTTGAAACCTGTTTTTGAATTATCACTCTAATTTATTCATTGTTATGTATTGGAAATTAAATATTTGAAAGTCATAATTTTATGGGGTTTCACATATTGTCAGAAATTAAAATTTTCTGATGTTGTTGTCATTGGTATAAAATTTATAAGGACACTTGAAATGTTATTTAAATAGTCATTGTATTCAGAGGGACTCAGATAAAATTTAGGGGGAAATATTTTTCAGAGTTGGGACAAAAATGCCCAAGTACATATAACCACTCAAGCGTTTTGGGAATAAACATTATCCAACTGAGATTTTCAATGAAATCTAAAGATTTTATAAAATATCATTCATAATATTATAAATTTAATTATAATTACTAATAAAATCTCATTCATGGTGCTATAAATTAATTATAATTACTTGTCTATGATTTCAGACAATCCAGTTATATAGAAAGGTGGAACCTACAACAGGAAGAACTTATCATTAATAACCTATTTGAGAGTTAATTGCAGACATGATGCCTGTCATCCCGGAATCTATATTTATACAAACAAGAACATATTGCTAATCTAACTAAGGAAGTAAATATTGTAATTGAGGTTTCACCTGTCACCCCAATTCAAGTTTCTCTAATTTTCCTCCAAAGATCTTTTCAAAATTATACTTTGTCAAGAATTTGACAGAGTTATTTCTTTGACTATTCTGGACAGTTTTGAATATATCAAGTTCAGTTTTTCATAAAATGTTCTCATTTGGGTTTGCTGATATTTACTCATGATCTTATATAGTTTATGGATCACTTTTGCAAGAATAACTTGTAAATGATGTTATATTTTTTTTCTCAGTACATGAATTTTGCTTATCCCATTACCAACGTTGTTAATGTTGACTCCTGAGAAAGGCTATTTCTGTGAGACTTCCCTAATGTAAATCTATTTATTTTTTGTTCATATTTAATACCTGTGGGAAATTACTTTGCGACTATGTAACAATACCTCTCTCCTGAAATTTTCCATTTTATTCCTTTGATTGTATTAGCATCCACTCATAACTTTTTATTTTATACAGTATGTTATTTTTGTCAATTTCAAAAAAAAATTTGTTCACATGGTTCCACATTTAGCCAGCAAGAGCCCTTCACTCTGGCTTCTTTGTCATTTTAATTTCTCCCTAAGATCTTTTGTGTACTTTCTTGCACAAGATAATTCCACATACATCTTGTGTTTTCCTCGTCCTAGTGCTGGTTGGCATCAGTCATTTCTCCAAGGAGTGGTGTTTTGTTTTCTTGGAGAGTGATATTAGAAACCAAGATCTGATACCTAGGAATGACCATGGCTGCTCAACATTGCTCTTCCCATGCTCTTTTGGTTCACTTAGCTAGGAAAGATGTGTTTGGTTAAGTTAAATAATGAGTGCCTGACACTTATTTATAATTATATTCATTTTTATACTCACAAACTCATTTATTTAAAACTAGGTGTTCACCATAATACCTCCATTCTCAATCAAATGCCACGTGTTTCATTTTGGTTTTCTTTTTTATTTAATATTCATTTGTTTCAAGAAGATTTTCTTTTTTTCTTTCTTTTTTTTTTTTTTGCATTCACAGTATATTGAAACAGCTAGAATGAATGGTTTTCTTAGTTTTATTTGATTTGAACTTGTTAGGTCTCCTAACTTTTACAAAGCAAATGAATAATTCAGAAAAGGAGCAAAATAATTTCTCTTTACATCTTTACTATATGTTTCTCTGGGTCTATTCTTAAATAAAAAAAGCAAAATTTTGAAATGCACCTCTACTTTTTTTTCTAAATATAATAAAATTCCTAGTATGATTTGAAGAGAAGTTTCTATAAGGTAGTTAATATATTTTATTATTCAAAGTAAAGTAGTCTTTTGGATGGATGTTAGTGTGGATACTATGGTATGTCCTTTTTAGAAAATATATGTTGATTGCAAAATGATTTGTGAAAGTGACTACTACATTTTGTTATTGTAATAAGATTAACTCTACTATTCTAAGGGATATAAGTCTAATTTTTGGATATTGGATCTTTAAGTCAACATTTAAGTAATAATATTGAGGCTGTATAGGAGGAAAGGGGTACCTTTTCTTTTTAAATTTTTTTCTAAATATTTCTGATTTTAAAACACTAATATCAGTATGAGTTAATTGATTAATACAATGTGAAATGGACGCTTCCATATTCAGATGAATGATAATTTAATCTAACTGGGGTGTGTGTTCTGTAGACATTACTTTGCAATTTGTGGGATAATTGCACACACTCGTTCTAAACAATTTGGCTTTTTTCTGTGCCAAGAGTACCTTACAAACAGTCTTCAACATTTGAAGACTATTTCATAAAATGAAGTTTTGTTCTAGAATGCTCTTAGAGACTCTTATACCTAGTAACTGCCCTTACTTACTGATTAATCAACTCATTTCATTCTAAAATAAAAGCTGCTTTGATTTATGAATAGCCATATTAACACAAGCATACCACCTATGTACAATAACTTGCAAAGAGAACTCAGACTAAAATTTTATTGCATATTGTTCATAATTACATTTGGGGGACTGATTTTTATTAATTATTTTATTTGGAATGTCAATGCTTAAGGAGCAGTTTTCTCCTGGTTTAGATAAGTTCCTTCTGAATTACACTAGCCTAGGATTACCTTATTTATGTTTTTTTTTCTATTTCATTCACATGCATATCATTTTGATAATAGCCCAGTGGCTCAACTTTGCTTGAAAACATGATTTAGCTTTTATTTTGTTTTTACTTTTTTGTTTTCAGTGCCTTTCTCAATTCGCTTGCAGGAAGATTGATTTTTGAATAATATGGTCATGAGGTCAAACAGTACAAATTATACCCAGTTGCCATCTGGAATGGTGGGAATAAAAGCTTTATTTACACTCTGTTCTTTAAGAAAAGCATAATAAATGTCCTTTCCTGGCTCCAAGGAATGTATTCTGCAAAGAAAATGACTCTTGTTTGTAGGCTGATACTGTGGTTCATTCTATGGGACAGTGACTTGAAAACTTATTGCTGTTCAACAAAGTAGCAAATAAATGCTCCAACCCTTATGTTTATGCTGTCCTGTTCCTGAAACCCTGATTCCTCTGCTCACCCAAAGATAGCTAGTCATTACTACCTTTTAACAACAGTAGCCATTCCTAGTCACAGATTACCTCAGAGAAACCTGGGGTTATAGAGTTACAATACACCAAATTTAGGACTAAAAGGCTTTCTCTAGTATTTACTGTATGTCTGGTCTGGAACAAGTAACTTAATTTTACTGAGTCTTTGCTTTATGTCCACAGAAAATAAAAACAACGATACCACCCTTAAAAAAACCTCAAATATCTATGTTTGAGAGATACTGGGCATCATAGCACTTAGTAATATATAAAATGTTACATTTTTCCAATATGATTTTCTTAACTAATTCCTTTCTTATATTTATGAATCTGCTCTTTACAACTAGACAATTAATAGGACTGTTTTGTTAACCTTTAGAGATGTACACAGGTATCTCTTGATTTATATTCTTTTGCCCAGCATTCAGTTTCTAAATAGGAAAGAAAACTTTTTTTTAGAAGAACATAACCAAAAGCATTTGGTTTCTTGGTTTCATCTTTTTAAAAAATCTTTTTATTTGAGAAAGCCATATAGGCTTTTTAACATGACCAACTGCCCGAGATAAATACTTAGCTCTCCTTCTCTGAATTACTACAAGACATGTCTCCCACGACATATATAAAACCAGTTGGTTTAAGCATTTTTGGTCACTCAAAACAAAGCTTTGCCATCCCAAATATTTAGTCCTTTAAAAATTCCTTTTGAGGGACAATTCATCAGATAATATGAATTCTCTTTATTGGTCATACTGAGTCATTGAGGACCCTGAAAACTCATTCAAACAGGGGAAACAGGAGCCTTCATGAGCTTTGAAAGAAGTTACTTTGCATGGACACTGCTCTCTAAATTCGCTTGAATGTCCAGATATCTCCTACTTTTTTGGGATTTACATGGACTGTTTTCTAATTTTCAGTTTATTGCTGTGGCTCTTGTTATATTAAGGCCTATAGTCACATGCCTCTGTTTTACTTAGACCCTCTGCTGGACCTTGGCATGGAGTAAGTGCATATATGCTAATATTATCCCGAATGCCAGATTAGTGCCAGGCACTGCTAGGCACACTTAATGCATTTTCTCATTCAGTCCTCCTGTCTGTAAGCTGGATACTATTGTTATTGCCACAGAATCTAATTAGTTTGAAGATAGAATGAAATCACAACATAGAGTCTCCAGTCTGCTTCATACCCAGTACAATGCCCAGTCTGACACTAAATATTTGTAGCATGAATGATGCCATCTATTGACATTTTTGTAGGGTTTTTTTTTCAATTCAAATTATTATCTTTAATATATACTGCAAATTCCACAAGTACTTTATAATTATCTTATTTTATAAACATCTTATTTGACTACTTCAGTTGACCTTCTTTATAACCAATATATATTTAAAAATTTTAGGACAATTTGTATGTCTTCTTAGATATAAAAACATACCAACTCTCTATCAGGTGAGGATTAAGGCCTAGGGCTTTTAAGAAAATACTCAGCATATTATCATTTCAACATTTTCCATATTTCTTGTTAATAAAAACTTCCCTCCATTCTTCTACCTTCCAAATTAGGAAATAAAGGTCACTTTTATTGTCTGTAAATTGATATCATATATTCCTCAAGTCTTATGATATCCAGTCCCTTAGAAATCTTTGCTCTTATTTGTGAAAGAAGAACCACAGTGTTCGCCTCCATATGCAACTGGGTGATCCACTTGTTTTTTCCATTAGTTTGAACACCAAGAATTCTATTTTTCTCTAGGTTAACACTAGAATATAAATACATATCCCATTTTGCTCTTTTTTGGCTTAATTGTGTTCACACATTACATTTTGTCACATTGCCCTGGTTTTGATTTGATTTGTAGTAACATATGCAAGAAGGCCTCCTGTAACTTGAAGAAGAGCAGGAACTAAATGTCATCCTTAAGTAGCAGCTGCAACAAAGTTAAAAGAACCACATGCAGTGTACATCTTGAATGAAGAAAATTGTTTGCTGACTAAATCAAACTAAAGGCTATAAAAGTAAAGTCATCAACATCTCTTTTTGTGAATTTATAAGGCTAATACTTCTTAACCTGGTGTTTTAAAAAGTAGGGGTTTAAAAATAGTTTCTCCCATTTGATGAACGGTACTCAAATAGAAGCCAAATGTATAGCCACAAAACTACTAAAGAATGGTTAACCATTAACATGAGTGCCATCGAATAAACCCACTGGGAATTCAGAGATGCCTCATGAATGAGCTCTGAAATGATTGTCACAGCATCCTAAATGTGCCTTATTGTAAGTATCTTTTGAACACAAGGAAGGTACAAAGGAAATACACAAAGCTCCTGCCTCCCCTGAGCTTGTTCATACATACATTGATGATTATAAAATATTTATTGGTAATATCAGTTGGGTAATTTTAAGGATGAGCCATATAAAATGGTACTTAGAAAAATGACTTCAAGGGACAAATTCACCAAGGAAAAAACTGCTCATCTTTTCCCTTGGATTTGGATGTTACTTTATTATACCACCATTTTTGCCCAAAGTTCTGGTATACTTGTCAAATCTTTTGATAATGCATTTGAGGAAGCATACCATTGATTGACATGATTTTTCCTAGGAAATGTATTGGTGATAAATCTGATAAATTTTGGATTTTTCCACGAACCATAATATAGAATCCTTCCTTGAAGATATCCTTAAATTGGTTAGACCAGTGGGCAAGGACTGGTCTGGTCTTTAAGAGACCTAGCAAGATTAGACAACGAGATAATAGAGGCTACCTCAGAAGGACTCTGGCCTCAAGAGGTAATTTAGAGTTTCAAGATTTCCTTTCAAATGTGAGAGGTTCAGTGTTTGTGGACTTGGAGCAAAAATTAAAGTATTATCACTAATATTCTTCATGCATAAACAATGAAAGTGGTTTAATTGAGCAAATTATGCAAAGCCTATTTCTTGATCATTGACAGATGTCTAAGGACTGGCTTCCTGTAAAACAGAGACAGGCTATTTTCATCATAGATACCTTTGAAGTCCTGGGCAGGTCAGGGATTGTTAACAAGTTGAATAGCAGTGGAAAGTTAATTCTGAGAAATGCTGACATTCGTGTTTCTCTTTTTTAAACAGAACTAAAAATTTCTTATCAGCATTTTTCATTAAGACATAAACATATTCAGAGAATGAGCTATATTTCCTGCTCTATTATAGCTGCCATTCCAAACAAAATATGTATGAGTCTACGATTCAGTAAGCACAAGTACATAGTAATCTGCCCTTTAATGGCCTCTCAAAATGACAGACCAAATGGCTTCATGAAGGTCAAGTCTGATTTAAATTGTTGATGAATTAGTAGCTAATTCTGCATGATTGAATATTAATATGGAACGGTGTTAAGTAAGGCACTTTAAAACTTAATGAGCACATTAATGAATAGGACAAAATGTTTTTCTTTTCATCTCATCTAAAAGTTTAAAACTAAACATTGACAATTTAATATTTTTGATAACTGCTTCTTTTTCCCCTTGTGAAAGTTTATGTGTTAAGGCATTAAGAGTATTGATTTGATTCCCAAGTTTCTGGTACCACTCATTTGATAAGCTGTCAAAATTGATGTCATCCAATAGCCAAGGCAGTTTTGTATAAATCACTAATAAATGTAGAGGGTGAAAAAAGGCAATTAACATCTTCTAAACTACACCCACTAAGATAAGCATTCCAATTAGAAATTTCATTATTTCTACAGTTCGTTTTATGTTGAATACTGAGATTTATTGCCAAATACCTGACAGTCAAATTGGAAACAAGCCACAACTGTCAAAGTGTAGCAGCTCTGGCTATTCGAATCTGTTACATTGTGATGTTTCTCATGAAAATTTAATGAAGAATGTGCATTCAAAGAGTTTCTGTGCAAAGGGGGATGGTGGATAGAATTTAATTACCCTTATTAAAAATAAGAAAAGGATGCTCTTTACATTCTCTGTTTGATTAGTATGCAAGAATGATTATCTTTATTGTATACTTTATGTATATAAGGAGGCTCGGGAGTATTCTCTCTGAGTCAAGAAGGAAAAAAAAAACAGTCATGCAAATGCATTAGGCTACTTTCAGGTGGGCATAAGTCAGTTTTTTCTGCTATCCCAAAGGTGAGGACTTCATTTCTTGTGAATCTAGATTTCCTTGGAAGGAGCTTTGGAGTGGCTCAAAAATTTTTTTTTAAGTTTTTGACACTTACCACCCATCAGCCCTGTAAATGTTGACTTGGTTCTTCTGAGAGATGAACTTTTAGAAGAAAACCAACAATTAGTAGGACAATATTCATGGCTGTGAATGTAACTAGCAGTTAAATACAAAGGGTGGAAGGTGATATAGTGCCCTGGTGAATAAAAAAAAAAAATCAGGAGTCCCAAGGTGATTTTTTTTTTTAAATTTAACCTCACTGTGTTGTTTTAAAAATGAAGAATAACAAATCCTAAGACCTCATTTCTAGATGATCAAGGCAATGTAGTTGACTTTGGAGCACTTGAGATAAATTATTTTAATCCTTTGAAACATTTTGTGTCAATAGCTGCCAAGTTCAGTGTTTAATAATATAATATGTGTGGTACAGCAGCTATTGCTGTTTCTGCTATTTTTTTTGTTCCTAAATAACATTATAACTGTACTGTAGATGGAAATATATGGGCAGAATTTTTAAAGACAAAAAGAACTGACTGAAGAAATTCAAGTGGTTATTAAAATTAGCATAGCCTAATTTGCAAGATACTTCTTATTTCAGTTTTAATTTTTAATTTTCCCTTGGAGACTTAAAAAAATTATCTTGATATTACACTCTTAACCACTGTTTCTGACACTTGTCCACTGTAGATCTCTGCTTGACTAAGAATGTATAAGCTTTTATGTAAACACAGTGTTATGGTTTCTTAAAAGAGCTGCAACTTTCAACTTAACATGTGTCGTCCAATGAAGTTAAATATATATAATACACACATGCTCATAAATGTGCATGCACACATTTATTTATTTACTTACTTGAAGTTCCAGGCCCTAAGTAACTGGTCTGAAGGGAAAATATTCTCTAATAAATTTAGATGTCAAACTGAACTTTTGATCTTGCTCAGACTGCTTAACAGAAGATATCTAACCTCCATACTGCTGAGCAAAAGGGCCAGACTATACTTCTTGCTTACTACCCCCATCAGTTTTCTCACGCGTAATAACTTAGACTTGTTCACTGAACTTTGCTCTTCTTGAGCACTTTCTTCTTTGGTGGGATCTTCAAATCAAATGTTCACATCCAGAACCCCTCCAGTCTTGAATATATGCTTCTGGTCACCTCTTTACCAGAAGTTCTGTATAGTAGAGAGAAAGTTTGCCCAGAAGCATTTTGATATATTTATTCACAAGTAGAAATAGAAATCACTGGAGTTTACCTTAAAATCTTCAAATATAGACTAGCAAGAGGGTAGGGCTTTAGAATGCAGATGAGACATGAAAGAACTCATGGTGTGGAGGGATAACCTGATATAATTGGTAAGTACAAGACAGTGGGTTTAGGAACCCACTGCTGTGGTATCTTTGACAAGGAGATGATTAAATATGTGGGAGTTTGGAAAAAGCTTTACAATGAAAGCAATTTGATCTGGATGGCTTCGTGGAGGCACAGTTACTCAACAGACATGATTTGTCTGGGGAGTGGTGACAATCTCAGTGTAGACAGAAGAAGTTTCCTGTGGAGGAAGTGATCCATGAAAGGCTAAGAAAAGTGGGACCTGATTTAACAAAGGAGTTTGTTAGGCAGCTTTCAGAAGTTTAATTTCCCCTGCAGACTAGAAAGAGGAGAAGGAGGAGAGCGCCTAGAGCTGTCTGAAAGCATGGTGGAGGCACCACAGTTGGGCTTCTGCACTAGAAATTGTAACTAAACCTCAGTAAGTTTCACAGAATCAACTGTGGATTTGTCACTCAAGCTGGAGCTTGTAGATGATATCCAAGGGGAAGTTTGATGCCACATCCGATTATTTCTAATGTTTTGCTCACTGGAATTGTTTATTTTGAGTCATTTTAGAATTGTTGGCGTGTGAAAATGTACTGGTGGTCACAAGGGTATAATGGTCTCTTGTTAGTCATCCCAACTGGAAGGCAAAATGTTTCTCTAATAGTCTTCAAACAAACGGCTAAATTCTACTTCAGATAATTTTCATTGAACCAAAATTTCTTCAATACCTTTCTATTCCTGACTGGAAGAACTGGCAATGTAGATTAACAGTGTGAAGCATGACAGGGGAATTTCAGTAGACTTTAATTTCTCAACAGAGATCTAAAATAACTTGATGTGGATATGGAGAAGTCAGCTACGAATGAGTTTGAAATTCAAAGTTTAGGAATTTCAAGTTTTTAATGACTGAAAATGGTACTTAGAGATGGAGGAAACTATTCTCTTTCCAAAGGACCTGTTTACTTTTGTGTTATTAGTAGGGAGTTGACTTGTTCTTTGGTTAAATATCTTTTAGACAAATTTCTGATTAATTAAAACTTCCTATAAAAAATTCATCTGTATTGCACCTGATGATTGAGCATTATATCCGTCGTCTCTTAGTATCTGAGAGGAATCTATTCCAGAAAACACAACGTATATACACACCCTACAATAGCAAAATCAGTGGATGACCAAGTCCCTTGTATGAAGTGGTATGGTATTTGCATATAGTCTTGCACCATTCTCACATATACTTTATTATTTCTAGGTTACTTGTAACTGTATAATACAATGTAAATGATATGTAAATAGTTATCCTGCATTGTTTGGGGGATAATGACAAGAAAAATGGCATGTACATGTTCAGTACAGTCAGTTTATTTCCAGACACTTTGAATCTTCAACTGGTTTAATACTTGCAACATTTAAGTGTTGAACCAGTGGACCCAGAGGGTTAAGTGTGTTTAGTTTTACTTAAGTCAGAAACAAATTAGCTTGGAGTACAGACAGCTTATACTTTGCTCCCTGCTAACCTGCTTGTTTGCAGGGGGCATGCACTTCTATTTACTTTCCACACTAGTCTATGCTTACCTACTCAGTGAAAATATTCCTCTCCCTCTAAAATCCCTTTTTCCTTTTTGCAACTTGGTCACCCGGACTTCTTCCTCAAGGACTATTGGAAATCAGAGCTTCCGCTTGATACTCACTGACTTCCTCAGGCACAAGATATTGTAATTTCTCGGTCTGTGCTCCTGAAGGAATCACTGGGAGCTCTATCTGTATCACAGTCTCAGCTATTTGTGTGTTGGCCTTTCACATATGTGTACTCTGCTGCTCTGAAACAGATGATGGCTGTGTCCCAATGTAATGGTACTTGGTTTGTGTTAGGTTCTCAACATAATGAATAAGGTAAAAAGGAAGATTTATGGGTAAAATTGAATTCTGGACATTTGACTTCTTAATGCAGTTTTCGTGTTACTTTTTTGTCTTACAGAGGACCAAATTCCCAGGGGCTTTCCTACCATTGACATGGGCCCGCAGCTGAAGGTGGTGGAGCGTACACGCACTGCTACCATGCTCTGTGCAGCCAGTGGTAATCCGGATCCAGAAATCACTTGGTTCAAAGATTTCTTACCTGTCGACACAAGCAACAACAATGGTCGTATTAAGCAGTTACGATCAGGTAGGGTCTTGTTACTGTTTCTAGTAACTCCTAGAGAATTTTTTTTTAAAAAAATCTTTCTCTCTCTTTATTTTTTTATTTTATCTTATTTTAATTATTTTTAATTTTGACGTATTGATTTTTCTCCCTCTTCTTTTTTTCTCTGTTATTTAATGTGTTGTCCATGTGTGTGATGTCATAACCTGTTTCAGAGTCTTTCTTCTCTCTGTGTTTTGCAGCTTCTGTTTAATCCACATTGCTCACTGCTGTGACTGTATTTTTGATAATTTTTTTTAATTTACTGCTTTCCTGCAGTATTCGATGGATCCATATTCTCCTCTTTCTTTCTGTTTTCTTTTGAAAGAAATTTATTTCAACATTGGACTTCATTCAGAACTTGCAAGGAGTTCCAATGGTTATATCCATTAAAAAATAAATGTTCATATTAAACACTAAAATGATTTAATTTTATTAAAGTGTATTTTCTGCTGTCTTCTACATTTGAACTCATCCAAGTATCAAAGTTTAGTAAAGTTTGGGCACATCTGCTTTCTTTTCACTAATACATAAATCACATAGACGTTCTCTTATGAGTAACCGGATGGATTTTTTTTTTTTTTAATTTATAAAGTCCTTTTCAAAGTACCGATGAGAGGAGGGGATTTTTATTAATACTTTATCACTGTGAGCGAGCATTTTCTACACATTAGCCACAGTAGTGTGCGCCCACACTCAAGGTTTTTGAACCCTCCAGGGACTGGATCTACAGAAGCCTGCTTTTGGTGTAGACTCCAGCTTTTACTGTTTTCTCTCTCTCTCCTTATCCTTTATCTCCCTCTCCCATTCGCATCCAAGTTTATTCCTTTGCTCTCTGTAGATTAAAAGTGGAGGTAATTCTAAGTTTGTTAAGTTTTAGAAGCTGTCCCTAGTTAATTTCATGGGGGCATATATTAATAAATAAGGTGTTTACTTTGACATGGGTAGTAATATGGATATAGAGTGCTAAGTTGTTTAACTGCCTGTCTTCCCAGAATTCTCAGCTTTTGACCTGTCCTGTGATGTTAAAGCGTCTTGTTAACTGCCTCTTTTGCTTGTTGTCAGCAGAATTGTGTAGATTAGCATTCTGTTATTGTAAATAAAGAATTAATTATTCACATGTAACATAGATGATATAGTATAATAAAGCTTTAACTCTGAAAAATTTGTACCAAATTATAAGGAATATAATAATATTTTTATGCTGTCTTTCTTCTCTCCGTATTTAAATCTCCAGAATCCATTGGTAAGTGCTTAGTTCTGAAGCGCACTTCACCCCCCCACTAATTTCCATATTCAGAATATTATTATTATTAATAATAAAATGCATGGCATGCATTTTACTAACTGTCAGTGTAGACACCAGATCTCCACAGTGGCGCGCACATGCACACCTCCACAGAGCCGTTATCGTAAGAACACTGTATAGAAAGATGAATTAGTACACAAATAGTTGTTACTCACACAAATGCAACGTAGTAAGTAGCATAAGATATTCAGTCAACAGTGTTTGTTTCTAGTTAGTGCTTAGTATTTCCTATAACAGTATATATATATGCATATTTATATATATACTTAAATAGCTTAGTCAGTATGTACCTAAATTATGTCTTTAAAAAATATTGTATAGTTCTATTTTTTTGTTGTTCTTAAGGATATGAGGCCTATGAGATACAGTTCTAACCCTATGTGACCCCAGACCTAAGAACTCTGAGAAAGGCAATGCTGCCTATTATGGTCCTTGCCCTCTGTGGTATAATGCAACTTGCTTTTTATGATCTAATAATACTATCTAATATATTCCTGTTTTACCAGTAGAGTAATTCAAGTTTCTTTTAAGACCTTATTTAATTCTGTAAATCTAATTTAATTCTTCTCCCCAGCCCTAGCCTCCTTCTTCTCGTACTAATGCTTCTTCTTTCTAATCTTATTTGCATTCATATTATCCACCCAGGTGGTACACCAATAAGAGGTAAGAGTGCTGAACTAACGTTCACAGAATGATCTTACTCATTCTTTCTGTCCTTTCATCCCTCTCATCTTTGTCCGGTTTCCAAAGTCATTCCAATAATGTCCATCAACTTAATTTTTTTTTTCCCTTTGTACTGTTTGGTTATGATTCGTGACTCTCATATTGTGAGCTCTCCTTTTCCTTTTCCTTTTTCTCTTTGTTTTGTTCATTTCTTCCTTTATGAAAATGATTATTTAAGTTGTGATATGCTTCAAAGAAAGCATATCCAGGTCTTTAGACCACAGACCAGTCACAGCGTACCATCTGTCCCTCTTTTTTTCCTTTTCTTCTTCTTCTTTTTTTTCTTTTTCTCTTTTTTTTTTCCTTTTTTTTCTTCTTTTTCCTTTTTTTTTGTCCAACTGGAGAAAAAAAAAGATCATTTTTTTTCTTCCTTAGCTGTTCTTGTTCTGGACCAAAGCCAAGGTGGTCTGGAGAACAGTGGCAGACATGCAGAAGACAGCCTGGACCATCTGCTTTTTGTCTTTATCTTTCAAAAGGTTTTTGCTTTTGTTCTTCGACTCTTTTTTCTCTTAATGTCTTAAAAGTCAAAGAATGACTCCCCTTTCCACCTGCTCCCACCCGCCTCCAGTCTGACAGCAATGCTTTTTTTCCCACTTCTTTTTTTCTTGGATTACTCGTCTCTGGATTTTTGGATCTTCTGTCCTTCAGGCCATGGAAACAAGGTGCTCAGTATTCTTGGTGGTATGTGGTATTGCTGGTTTTTTATACTTTGACTCAGTGTTCGTTTCTTTTGTAATTCTTGTTTTGTATTTTTCTTGGGGCTTTGTGACACCACACTGCTAATCCCACTGGTGGATTTTGATGGGTGTCTTAGGGGATCCGTCTTGAGGTCCTCAAGCAGTGATTGGTTGGCTCTTCCTGGCTGGCCTGGGCCGTGCTTTTGAACTTTTTAAAAATCTTCTAATGCAACTGCTCTTTGTTTTTCAGCAAATGTTAAAAAAAAAAAATGATTGTAAGTCGTGGCAAACTGTCTTTCTTTTCTTAAAAAAATCTGCATGTCTTAAGGGAGTTTTGTTTCTTTAAGTAATATTTTGATAATTGATAATGACTAATTTTAATTTTTCGCTTTGTGCAGCCTTTTTGTGCTCGCTGCGTATTTTTGGCTTTCTTCGGCAGAAGACTTTCTTGAAAACCCAGCCTGGTTTTTTTTGAGCGTACCTATCTTTTGCGCCAGTTTTGATACCAAAATGAAACAAAACAAAACCAAAAATTAATCTTTTGTTTTATTTAAAAGCCATACTTCCTTGAAGCAGTCTCACCCATCTTCATTTTATTAGTCTAGGAAATGAGAGTGTTAATTATGACTAGAAGCCTTGCTTGGGAAAAAAAAAAAGATATTGTTTTCTTATGCTAGCGTTGATGATGTAAAAAAAGAAATAATCTCTATATGTTTTTCTCATCGCATCATTTTCTGTCTGTGCACCTTAGCAAGAGATTGAATCGACGTTGAGCGGACCTTCACTTTGCAGGGCTTTTCATGTTGTTAAGAGGTTTAGCTTTCTGAATTGAAAAAGCTTGCTCTGACCATCTCTTTGGCAATATATTTTATATCCACACAGGAGCCCTTCAGATCGAACAGAGCGAAGAATCTGACCAAGGAAAATATGAGTGTGTTGCCACCAACAGCGCGGGCACTCGCTATTCTGCCCCTGCCAATTTATATGTCAGAGGTAGGAATGCCACAACCCTGGCGTGGCTTCTTCCTTCAGGCTCAGGGGGACTTGAGATGCCCACGGGGTCTGTATTATTCTGTCAGTATGTAACAAGCTGATTTGGTAAGGGTTATGGTAGCTGAAGCATTTTAGTAGAGAGAGAATTAAAAACTTGAAATATGTTGATTGTTAAAAAAAAAAAAAGAGAGAGAACTCTTGAGTATAATCTATCCCGAGGCTTGAGGTTTGTAAGTATATTTGCATTTTTGCATTTTGATTTCTATTTTTACCGCATTGATTGAACTGTGCTTGGCATTTGTTTGAGGTTTTTCTCCTTTTTCTTCTACTTTTTTTTTTTTTCCTGTTGTTTCTCTTCTGTTTCCTTATCAAACCTTGAAATAATTGCTCGGTGTGCTACTAATCAGTTCTGTGGGTAACTGCAAGCATAGAGGCGTTTATGTCTTTGTGACCTCTGCTACCGAGCTCTGAGGATAAAGCAACCAACTTTAAAAAATGATGCTACATGCAAGTAGCACAATTGTTTTCCTTCTTTTCATAGTGTCTTAATTATAAACACGTAGTATTTAATTATAACCACGTAGTCTGTGCCTCTGTATGTAGGCACATGTATACACACATGCTTGTTTAAGTTATTAAAATTTACTAAAAAATTCAGTCTTCTGATTGCCATGGAACACATATTGTTTTTTTTTTAATAATAATATTGGTTGGACCTTGAAACAAGAATGAATTATGGGGATACATTTGTATTTTTTCATATACTAATAAAAAATGATTCAAGTTTGAGCTCTTAGAAGTCCTTCCCTGGAGTTCTCAAAGCCAGTTCCCGTAATTTTTTGACCACCAGAAACCTCTTATTCCTGGACTATCCTTCAGAAGCCACAAAAGGCATGGGCGGGGGTGGGAGTGGAGGAAAGATTGTGAGTGAGGGCTTTAAATGACTGTAGGATGGGAGTCCCTTCAGGAAATATCTAGCTTGATTTTGAAATTTTTGTTAGAGGTAATATTGTTTCCCTGGGGATGTTTTTCTCCTCCTTTTTGCTCTGGAGTCTGGGGTGGGGAGACTATGAAGAAAACTGTTTCTTCTGTAAATTCTTTGAAAGCCCTTTGATCCTTTTTTCTCACAATGGTGACCTCCTTTGCTGCATGAGGCATGTATACCTTCTTCCATGGAAAATTTCAAAATGATGCTAGCTATTGTTTCTAATAACTGTGTTAGTCCATGAGGTATTGCTAACTTTTCCAGATAAGGTAGGAAGGATGAACTAGAGCAAATAAAGATGTTCAAGTAGCAGTTGAAAGCCTTGATATGGCCTTTTTACTCTCTCTGTGTTTCCCTTGTTTTTCTCCTTTCCTCATTTCATTGTGTTCTGCATCAAACCCCCTACATCCCTCAGAGCTGCGAGAAGGTTGGTGTGTTTTTTACTTTTTACCCACCTTACAAAACTATTAATTAAACCAATAACAAAGAATACAAATGAAATGAATGTAGCTGCATTGTGGTCTTCTTTTGGTTAATGGTCTATTTTAGCAGAGAATGCTCTGGCCATGGCTTCCGTTGCTTGCCGGTGGTGTCTGTGGTGCATGACGGGAGAGAATGTGCCCGGGTGCATGGGAACTGGTAACACTTAACTCTCTAAGGTCCAGTGAACGTGGTCAGTGTTCCTGCTTTCCTTCCTCCTCCACTCTTCCCATCTCCCTCCCCACCTGTAATTTCTGTCTTCTAAAGATGCCTGCTGCCCACAGAATGACTTTTTACAGTTGCTCCCCTAATCCCAAGCATGAAGACTAAACTCTGCTCCATTTTTCTTGATATGCTCTTTGATAACTCAGAGTCTACACTGGCTCCTGCTTGCTTCGGGTAACCTCTGTGAATTGGCTGCAGGAGGCATGCTTAGCTCTCTCCTCTTCTCCTCTGTCATTCACCCACGAGGCCATCGCAGTGAGCCCTCCCACGTCAATGGAGGTTTATCTCAACCTTAAGTGCAGCCAAAGAGTTTTCAGACAGAATCACTTAGCTTCTTCTTGGGGTTATGAGGTGGTTTTTCCGTCTTTTTATAACTTTGAAAATCAGCGTATTATCTGTATTTAAGGTATGCTCCTAAAGATTACACTCTTGATCTAAAATTCTCATGGTATAATGTTTTGCTCATAAAAGCCCAAGAGGAAACCCTTTATCTCTCACCCTCTCCTCTTACCACTTTCAAAACACATGTATTTAAACACACATAAATGTGCAGATTATCTGAAGCAGGAACACTGAACTGTAATTGCTTGGTAATTTTTTCTGTTATGTTGCTTTAAGATAACCACTTCTCTTAATGTCATGTCCCACTGTATGTTTTAGATCTGATGTCCTTCAGTTTGAATGTAGCCATAGAAAGCCTTTTATTAGATTGTGTGTTCATCGATGTTGTCTTACCTTAGATATGAACTGAATGGAATCCTGAATGCAAAATTCCAAGCTCCCGTTCTGAATTTGCAATTTTTACCTTTAGCAACCTCAGCTGAACCTAATATCTTTCACCTTTCAACCCTCTCATCCCCCAAGTCCCTGTCCCAATACTATTCCTTCTCCTTTTGCGAAGTTCTGTTTCCCCATTATTTCTTCTGTTGTCATTGTCATCTTGGATTCCAGCAACTTTCCCGTTATCCTAGCATGGGCCTTGAGATCCCATCTTGTGCATGCCTTGCCTGACTCAGTCCAGTATCTCTACTGGTGTTTGCCTGTTTCCTCTTCTGTGTGTGTGTGTGTGTGTGTGTGTGTGTGTGTGTGTGTCCATATGTGTGCATGTGTATACATATATATACACATATATGTATATTTTTGTGTTTGTACCACTGTTAGTGTAAGGTTTTGAGGCTGCATCCACTCTGAATCTGAAAACAAATAAATTATACTTTCAGTGTATTCTAGGAGATGTTTTCTAGAGCTGGGATGTGACAGTGTGGTCCCACACATACATTCACATCAACTGGAAATGCACAGCGCTAAAGTTGGCTTTAGTTGTCAACTCAGATGCTGGTGACCTTCCAGCCCCTCTTTCTGCATATACATGTGTGCATATAACCATTTTTATATGCATGCATGTATATGTTTCTGTGTTGATCTTATGCATGATATTTGTGTATTGTTAGTTTGTAGATAGTTTTCGTGGGGCCCTTGTAGGTCTGAATCCACTTTTGTATGAATGTGTCTAAGTTATCAATGATTAAACTAAATAAATTCTTCTGTGCATACACACACCATACTTGTATGGTCTGTATTATCCACAGCTTTTCTTTGTTTTGTTTTTGAACGGTCCACGATATGTTTCAGTTGTTTAATTGTGTCTGTACTGTGCATGTGATGTGTTTAGCAAGCCACTTTCTTCTTGCCTTGTATATGTTACCATCTTCCCTTGTGTTTTATTCCAGTTCGACGTGTCCCACCAAGATTCTCTATACCACCCACTAATCATGAAATCATGCCAGGTGGAAGTGTTAATATCACCTGTGTGGCAGTGGGGTCACCAATGCCTTATGTGAAGTGGATGTTGGGGGCAGAAGATCTGACACCTGAAGATGATATGCCAATAGGAAGAAATGTCCTAGAACTGAATGATGTCAGACAGTCAGCAAATTACACCTGTGTTGCTATGTCCACACTGGGTGTCATTGAAGCAATAGCACAGATCACTGTCAAAGGTATGTTCAGTGAGTCAGGCATTGAAAATCTGGGTACACGAAAGGTACCTGACTAATATCCCTAGAAAACCTGTTTTCAGAATTATGAATTAAATCAATTCATTCCTCTGTTTCAAATGTGTGGAACCTAATGGAATTATATAGTATACATATACCTAGATAAGCAAATTCTTTCTTAAAAATATTGGCTCACAGGCAGAGCACTTACCTAGCATGTGTGAGGCACTGCATTAGATTCTCAGCACTGCATCTAAATAAGGTCCATTGACAACTTAAAAACATTGTCAAAATATTCAACAACAGGCACCCCCAGGCACTAACCTGGCAGAGTCAGGAATGCTAGACCTGGTTGATCATTATGGTAAGACTAGTTATTACCAGCCTCATACTAGTCTAGAGACTTGATCAGAGTCCCAAGAAGAATCCAAACAAGTGTTGTTAAATATTTAAAGTTTCTAAACATAAGAGAAGAAAAAGAGCATTGAAATTAGCATGAGCTGATAAGAGGAGCTCTAAGTTTTTGATGGACCATACCACAAAAATCAAATGCAAGTAGCATTATCATCTGTTTTAGTTTTATCCTTCTACTTGTATAGAAAAATGCTCATAAAATTGTTTTTTCTACTAAATACAACTAAAACACTACTTCTGACTATTTTGAGTTTAAAAAAAATTGAATGTGTGGGAGTGTCAGTTGTTTTCTAGAAAACTGGGAAATGGGGTCATACTGAGGGTAACTTGTTTCTTGCAATGTCTAGAATTTTTGCAGAATGAACACAAATTATCTTCCCTTTCTTGAAAGTGTAATTTAAGAAAATGCAACATACATTATAATTGGTGTCATTATCTCCAACTGAGTATATGTATCAAATCTATGCCATGTAAAATCAATACTGTGATTTGAGAGTAAAAGTGCACATTATCAACATTTATCTTTTTTTTTTTATTGGTACTGGGAATTAAATCCAGGGGCATTTTAAAACTGAGCTATATGCCCAGGCCTTTGTTTTTATGTTTAATTTTTATTTTTAGACAGGATATTAACAAGATGCTGAGGTTGACCTTGAACTTAGAGTCCTCCTGCCTCAATACAATATTTACAGATATATACCACCTCACTCAGCTATTTATTGTCACTTTAAAATAATGTATCATATGTCCTTAAAATATTAACCATGCTCTTATTTATCTTACGTTATAGATCCAAGACGATAAACACCATTTAGGAAAGCTAATGTCAGTTAATATTAGTAAATATAAGTTTATATAGTGATCTTTTTTTGACCTTAAATTCATAAAGACAGGGGAAATCTGCATTACTCAATTCTTTGAAAACTGTCAGGCCAGAATATTTGAAGAAATGTCTTATTATTCTTAGAAAATTCCCTTGGCCAAATATTATCATTCTGTAGCTCTTAGAGTAATATGTAAATATTAAATCACCTCTTTTCATAATAACCATTTGAATTTTAAATATTTGAAGGTTTGCTGAACACTTTAAAGAGTTCAAAAGCAGGAATCACAATACACTTATCTTTTCCACTTTTTTTTTTTGTTGTTGTTTTTCTGACTCTTGCCAATTCTCTGCCCTTTCTACCTCAAAAATGAATAAAGCCTAAGGGTGAATCTTGAAGATAAAATAATGAATAAACCAAAACAAAAGGGAGAGCTTGAAGACAGAAGAAGGAGTACTAACTCATTCCTCAGACATTTGATAATTCTCACTTAAAACCCTGCTCAGTGTGGGGCAGTCTTCTAGGTATGGGGAATACAGCAGGAAGTTCACAGTACCAGCCTGTTGCTCTGGAAAATATTCCATTGCAGAGGTGTTGCAAGAGCCACAGAATGATCTGCTTATATGAATGTCATCTTCCTCGTTTTCTCTAAAAAGTCTGCTGGTAGAATTCCCCTTTTGCAATCGTGTTCTATAGAAAAGCATTTAAATAGAAAGCTACCATTATAGATGATTAATATCCTTAAACAAGAGCATTTTGAAGTTGTGTTCTGTGAAAAGGAGAAAATTGGATATGTCTTAAAAGATGGATTTAAATGCAAATGTTTGTCATGTAGCTATAGTCTCAGATATAGAACATAGAATTTTTATTATATAGAATATAGAATTTTTATTGACAAGAACATATTTTAGAAAATGATTTGTAAATATATCTTAATTTAGTTTCTTCATTTTTACAAATTACAAAAAAACCCCATTGATTTGAAATTACAATTCTTTTTAACCTCTAAATTTATTTTTTCTTTTCTCTTTTTGTGTGGTGCTGGGAATTGAACCCAGGACCTCACACATGCCAGAGAAAGATTTAACTCTAACCCTATCTATCTCAAAATTCCTGGTTAGATCATTTATAAGACAATTTTTGTAATGTTCCTTATGACTTATGTTTGTAAAAGAATATGGAAACTTTTTTCATAGCCATTCTATTTCAGTACATTCTACCTTTTGTTCTTTTTCAGTGTTGATACTTAGTTGTATAATTTGTTGAAGCAAAGGAGACTAGATAGTCAAGCTTTTGGTGTAAAAATACTAATAACTGCATCTATATTTTTTTTGAGGATTACTAGATTAGCTCATTAATCTTCAGAGCAAACCCATGAAATAGTTACTCAGCTGTTTAATATAACTCCAGTAATGCAGTTTTCCCATTTTTCACATGAGAAAAACGAAATCAAGGAGAGGTTCAGGAACATATCCAGGATCACTTAGCAAATGAGTATTGGATTTGGATACAAGCTCCAAAATACACTGTCAAACCTTACTGATAAAAATGGGATTTTCATCACCTGTGTATGTTTTACCACACTTCTGGACCACTTAGAAACTATCCTTTGCTTTAGGTTTATCTAATTAAATTCTCGGTAGATGCATAATTAAATCATTGCAATAACTAAGCTTGTTGATTCGTGCAACATTGTGGAGAAGTCGGTAGTCACTGTGTTTTTTCTCCACCCAAGCCTTACCCAAACCTCCAGGAACTCCAGTAGTGACAGAGAGCACAGCCACGAGCATCACACTGACGTGGGACTCTGGGAACCCTGAGCCTGTCTCTTACTACATCATTCAGCATAAACCTAAAAATTCTGAGGAACCTTACAAAGAAATTGATGGGGTAGCAACCACACGCTACAGTGTTGCTGGACTAAGCCCCTACTCGGATTATGAATTCAGGGTTGTTGCTGTCAATAACATTGGGCGTGGACCTCCCAGTGAGCCTGTGTTAACACAGACCTCAGAGCAAGCACCATCCAGTGCCCCACGGGATGTACAGGCACGGATGTTGAGCTCAACCACCATTTTGGTGCAGTGGAAGGAACCTGAGGAGCCAAATGGACAGATCCAAGGGTACAGAGTTTATTACACAATGGATCCTACTCAGCATGTCAACAACTGGATGAAACACAATGTAGCTGACAGCCAAATCACTACTATTGGCAACTTAGTGCCCCAGAAAACATACTCTGTCAAAGTCCTGGCTTTTACCTCAATTGGAGATGGTCCTCTTTCAAGTGACATACAAGTCATCACTCAGACAGGAGGTAAGTCAGGGTCAGGATGGGAAATGGGGCAGGAAGGAGGAGGTAGGGGTGAGAAGGTCACAAAGAAAGTATAATTTTAAGTTTTGAAAGTCGGGGCTTCAAATCCAGAAATTGTGATAATGTCTAAAGAGGAATAGGCAGAGATGCCTGAGAAATCAAAAACCATGTTAGACAGAGGTGTGTGTTAAGCATCATTTCTTTTTCATTTGTGTGAGAATGAGTTGAAGATTTTTCTGTATGAGATGATGAATGCCCTCTTCTTGAATCAATTCAAAATAAGAGAATTCTGCTACTTTGTACCAGTGCTTCTGGTAGAATGGTTTCCAGAAATTATTTAATTCGTGTAAGATTGGGTGACTCAAGATAAACTTTAAACTAAAACTGTCCGGGGCCTTGGATATTTACGTGACTTTTGCTTTCCAGGAAGTTACTTTTTTTAATAAAAATCAGTATTATTTGAATGGTTTGAATTTTTTTTCCCTCGGTATGGTCCCCCAATAGATGAAAAAAGACAATTGAATTGGCAGAATCTCAGATCAATTTTCTGGGGCCTTATTCACTCATTTTATGAGGTGCTAGAGCAGACACCAAACTATTTTATGGAGAAAATATTAGCCCTACCAGTGTTTTTACTTTTCTAAGAGAATATCAAACCTCTGATATTTGACTCAGAGTAATCAGTTTTGCCTTGAACTGGGAGTATAAATTATCTTTCTTCTGAAGCTTATTCTTCAGCATCAGATACCTGCTCATTTGACTTCTTATTGTGTTGGCACCTTGTAAACGTGCATTAATTATGAGCATTTTGGCAGTTTGCCTTTGGCATGTTCTAGGAATCTGCACAGAACTGCATTATTGGAGATAGTATCTCTAATGTGTAGGTATAACTCACTGCTAATCTTGGCGATGGGTTAATACCTTCTCTCAGGTGTTAGAACTGGATAACACACTGTTATCTGGTTTCACTGGTACCTGTGTTTCATTGAGCCACAGACTTATTTTCGTGGCATGGAGTTATGAATCATATGACTCAGAGTGTTCACTCTTTGTCCTTGGCACACAGTATCTCAAAGCATATTTATAGCCGGCCTGGTTTTATTTCATTTTCAGAGTGTTATTTGGTTCTCTCTGGCTTGTTCATGGATTTACTGTTTTCGCTACTACAGTGAACCAAAACTAACTATAAAAAATGTTTTACTACAAATGTACCAAATATCATCCAAGTCCCTTCCCCACTTCCCATTTGCAACTTGTCTGTATTTATTTGCTATATTAATATGCAGAAAAATATTATAGATTGATTCTATCATAAAAGCTTCTCATTAGAAAATGTAGAAATCTGTGAATTTTGTTCTGTTTTTTTTTTCCTTGACTAAAAGTAGTCAACTGAGATTATTTCTCATGATATTTTAGCTGATCCATGACCATTAAATAATGATAAGTAAGTATTTGGGAGGTATATTCCACTTTAAGCTTTTTTAATTTTACAGCTGGGGGGGGTTGTTTTTGTTTTTGTTTTTGTTTTTTTAAACATCCTTGGTGCTTGAAACTCAAGCTCCCATTAGTTGGCTCTGTGACCTTGGAGAAGTTATTTCATGTGTTAATCAACTTTCCATTGCTATGGCAAGAATATCTGATATAAACAACTTAAAAAGAGGAAATGATTTTTTTGGCTCATGGTGTCAGAAGTTTAAGCTCATGGTCCACTGTCTCCCTTGCTTTAGAATCTGTTCAGGGTGTCATGCTAGGGAATTCACGAAGGAGCAAGGCTATTCACCTTATGGTGGCCAGGAAATGGAGGAGCAAGAGACAGTTCCAGTAGCTCCTTCAAAGGCATACAGCCAATGAAATTACTTCCTTCCACTAGGCTTTATACAGCCAATGAAATGACTTCCTTCCTAATGGGTCTGCAATCTCCATTAGCACCACCTATGTGGAATATGGGCCTTTCAGGGAGGATCTTTTTAAATTTACTTTATTCATTTATTTAGATGTGGTACTGAGAATTGAACCCAGAGCCTTAACATATGCTAGGCAAGTATTCTACCATGGAGCCACCACCCCAGCCCTCAGGGAGGATTTTAAGATCCAAACCATAATACATTCTCTCTGAATTTCAGTTTTCTTTTCTATAATAATAAGCACCCTAGGCTGGGATTATGGATCAGAGGTAGAGCGCTTGCCTACCATGTGTGAGGCTCTGGGTTTGAACCTCAGCACAATAAAGATATTGTGCCCACCTATAACTAAAAAATAAATATTAAAAAAATAATAAGCAGCCGGAAGAATTTGGTGGTAGTGTTTGTCTTCTACAGCTGCTGTAACAAAGTGCCACATACTGAGTGGTTTATATGGTAGGAATCAGTTGTCTCAGTTCTAAGGCCTAGAAGCCCCAAATCAAGTTTTCACTTCCTTCTGAGGGCTTTTAGGGAAATATATTTCATACCTTTCCCGTAACTTCTGCTGGTGTGAGGACAGTTCCCTGGCTTTGGAAACAACATCTGAGCTGTGTCTTCCTTTTCAGATGGTGTTCTCTTTATAAGCAAGTATGTGTTCAAACTTCTTTTCTATAAGAACACCAATCATAATAGATAAGGACTCATCCTAATAGCCTCATATGAAATAACTAGAACTGCAATGATCACATATTCAATATTGTCACTGTATGATGTTCTGTGCATTGAGACTTCAACATTGAAATTTTTTGGTAT
Source organism: Ictidomys tridecemlineatus (assembly GCF_052094955.1). Classification (NCBI taxonomy): domain Eukaryota; kingdom Metazoa; phylum Chordata; class Mammalia; order Rodentia; family Sciuridae; genus Ictidomys; species Ictidomys tridecemlineatus. Next base: position 151,369,283 of record NC_135480.1, on the reverse strand, counting down.
AGTTCTGTTATAGTTTAACTATACCAGAACTGTAAGTTTGATAATGGACAGAAATATGCTATAATTTAATTAGACAATAATAATAATAATAATAATAATAATAATAACAATAATAACAACAGATAATTTATAGACTGATCACGATGCTCAGAACTTACATATATTCTCAAGACACGCACTTGGATAGATGTGCAGTTATCATTTGATGATGAATAATTTTCCCAGATCAAAGAGGGGAAGAAGAAGATTTGGATGCTTGTCTTCCATCATAAAGTTATTTAATGGAATAGAAGAATTTAATGCAGGGACCCTGGAAATTTTTAACTATCATTATCTTTCAAATTAAGAATTTCCTAATGGCATAATTTTAGTGTTTTTGCCTAGTAGATGTTGAAAAAAATACAAGCAGGAGAGAAAAACACAAATTATCATTTATGCCTTTAAGAATTACATGTAATTTATTTTTGAAATATTTGAGGTGGCTGTTAGATTATACTAAATTAAAAGTTCATTGAAACATGGAGATACGAAAAAGTTTATCTGAAAGTTGTAGGAAGTAGCTTTTTTACTTTTTCGTAAAAAGTTTGCTATACTCAGTCACTAAATTTGCTATAAGGTTTGTAACCACCAATTTAAGCATAGAAATCTAGAGTATTGGGACTGGGGTTGTGGCTCAAAGGTAGAGTGCTTGCCTAGCATGTGTGAGGCACTGAGTTCAATTCTCAGCACCACATATAAATAAATAAAAATAAAGTTCTATCAAGTTCTATCAATTTTTTTTCTAGTTAAAAAAAATTAAAAAATCTGCAGTATTTTAAATCTTTATTTTCAAAAGACAGAGGAGGAGTTAGCTACCTATGAAACACATGTTTTCCTGAAAGTATATTAAATCAAAACATACAAATTCTCTGGACACATATACATTGAATGACATACACTAATGTCTTCAATCACAGGTTGGTGAAAAATATGGAAATAATGTTTAAATAGTACATTTCAATTTTTTAAAATATTACCAGCAAGCAAAATATAACACTGAATCAAAATTCACTGAAAGTAATACTATGAAAGGGGCAACTGAGTTGATGTGTTCCAAGGACTCTATTTTTACAAGGTCTGATTTCACTTAATGGCACAATTTAGAATATCAAGAGGAATGGGTCATGGATGTGTTAGAATAGTTCTCAATCTGTGTTTGACTCACTCTTTTTTACATTAAGATGTTTCCAAGAACCTTCCATAATAGTTATACTTTTAATGCTCATTGATTGAGAAGATATATGATGACATAGTGACTTGGGCTTGCCAAGATCAATAGGCTAAGAAAGCCCTCCAAAATAGCTCACTGATTGGATCTGTTCTATAGGCTTAATTAACAAAGGCCATTTGATGTTAGTGGACACCTGCCAAATACAATGATGTTAGTTCTGATGTAATTAATGCTGAGCTTCCCCTTTCTCTTTATTGCTGACTAGCTAATTCTTAGGATCATTGCTGTACAAGAACATAAAACTGTTATAAAATACTACTGTAGAGAATATGAATATTTCCACAGCAATTTTATCTCTTCTAAGCCTGCAGAAATTTATAGTTCTAAAATGTGTGTGAATTTAAGTATGTTTTAATTACATATACACAAAAATGTGCATTTTTGATGACTTCTGTGCTCGACAGGTGCTCATTTCACTTTATTATCTCTAATTCCTCACACTTGCATTCTTAGTTTTGTTACAATCAGATTCAGAAGAAACAGCACTTGAGAACAGAGTGAGTTTAAGAGAAAGTCATCACTTTGGATCTTATCTTAAATAACTTACATGCTGATTGATAGAAATTGAGGAATGTTATAAATTTATTTGCAGTGTTTATAGAAATATAGAAAATCCAAAAAGTTTATTTTGAAGTGCCCTCAACGAAGCATTTCCCCTCAAGGGTGAATGTTAGTCAGGTTAACTATATTAAAATAATCTTTAAATGATTTTTAAAATGAAAAGATTTTGGTTAAGATGATTATTTTCTAGAAATAAGGATCAATCTTTCAAATTTTCCATAAATCTAACTTTTGGCAAGACTGTCACTTCCAAGTAGTTTACCTTGAATAGATGGGGATATGTGGCCACTAAAGAGGAAGACATTTATATTGTGCTATGAAGGTATACTCAATTTTAGGAAATACATTCAGGAAAGAAAGGGATATCCTGTAATTTTCTTATGCAAATAATAGGAATATTCTGTAACTATAGTTTACAGAAGAAGCAGAAATATAAGTCTTATAAAGAAATTTAACAAATTATACTTTAAATCTAATGCATTAAAGTAAATGTTTGATATTTATAGTAATTGAAAGCATTCTAAATCTTAGATCCCTTTGAACATTCTTCAGAAAGCATATCTTCTATACATTTTGTAGATTATTGGAAAAAGTCTACTGATATCTGTGGGTACACTTTCACATGATAGGCCTGGAAAAGATAAAGAATTACATATAGTTACCATATAAACAGTGATATCAAATTTAAGTATTTTAAATTTACTTAAAGTGCATTGTACATATTCTGGAAATTGGAAAAGTACTAAAACACAGACTATGACATTTATAAATACTGTGTTTTAGATTTCCACAAAGGTATAAATCATTACATTGGTTATGTCAACAGGCCATATAAGCAAACTAGAAAAACACGGCTTCAAGTCATCAAAATTATGAGTCCAGTGTAACTGCTCCCTGAATTGTTTCAGCAATGAGAATAGGAGCACTGGATGTAAATACAACTATAATAAAATTTAACTTTTTCTTATTTATAGTTAATGACAGTTGGCAGTAAGATTTGTACAGATGCTTATGTGTTAAGTACCTATTTTGTCAGTGATATATGTATGGCACTTACAGATGACTCTTTGTTTTGTATGGCACTTAGAGATGACTCTTTGTTTTGAATTTGGTTTTACTACAACCATAATTCTGGCTGTTGCTTTTATTGTTATTATTATCATTTATCAATATGCTAGGTAAACACATTTTTAAATATGTACCTTGTTAAAGTATTAGCTCTTTGAGCAATAATAGGTTTTCTAGTATCTTTGATAATATTTCATATTTATAACATGTCAAATAAAATTATAGTTTAGCAATGTAATATGTGACAGGCTTTATCTGGAGATATTACCTAAGTTTTACTCAAACATTGATCTCTTCTAATATATCAGCATTTCAAATGAAATAAAGGATTTTTCATGCATTTCTCAGTCTGTCTTCATCCTGTCACTGAGTTGCCTTCAGATATTTATGTAGAATATAATTGTAATAATCAACTACTTGACATTTATCAATAGGATTATAATCTCATTTTTAAGGACTTGACAGCTCATATTTTTATTTCCTTGTGGCTATTCAGTAAGTAATCAAGAAAGAGCACATGAATGTACAGGACATAGTGATTTTTAAAATGTGATTTTAAAGAAAAATTTGTACTGCATTTTCATTTTAGCTTTCCATATTTGATTGTACATTTTGCGCATGGTCAGTATTCTCACATCTTTTTAATGTGGAGAGATTATTTTCAATGTTCTAGATGCAGTCTGTTTATTTCCTTTTAAGTTTCAAGGATCTCATATTTTTATCATATAATTGATGTTTATTTAATCAGTGAGGGAAATGTTACAACACAGAAAAACTGGTAAATAAAGTACTCAAAAAAAAGTAGTAACTATAAAAGCAGTAAGTATAAAAAAATATAAATTGATTACCACACAATAATCTTGGGTGACTTTACCACACCTCTCTCAGCTCTGCATAGATATTCAAAACAAAAGTTGAATAAAGAATCTATAGAACTCAATAGTATAATTAATAACTTAGACTTAACTGAAAGATATAGAATATTTCAACCTGCATCATGCGGATACACTTTCATCTCATCAGCACATAGATTCTTCTCTAAAATAGACCATATACTATGCCACAAAGCAACTCTTAGCAAATACAGAAAAGTAGAGATACTTCTATGTATTTTATCAGATTATAATGGAATGAAACTGGAAATCAATGACAAAATAAAAAATAAAAATTATTCCAACACCTGGAGACTAAAAAATATGCTACTGAATGAACAATGTGTTTTTGCAGAAGACATCAAAGAGGAGATTGAAAAATTCTTAGAGGTAAATGAGAGCATAGACACAACATATTGAAATCTATGGGACACTATGAAAGCAGTTCTAAGAGGAAAGTTTATTGCATGGAGTTCATTCTTTAAAAGAAGAATAAGTCAACAAATAAATGACTCATAGTGGGCTAGGGAGGGGGAGCATGGGAAAGAATAGATGAATTCTAGATAGGGAAGAAGGGTGGGAGGGAAAGGGAGAAGGCAGGGGATTAGCAAGGATGGTGGAATATGATGGACATCATTATCTGAAATACATGTATGAAGACACAAATAGGGCGTCAACATACTTTATATACAAACAGATATGAAAAATTGTGGCATATATGTGTAGTAAGAATTGTAATGCAAAAAAAAGTACATGTAAAAAGACAAAAAAAAGAAGTAACTATAAAAGAATACAAATAAATGTAAAGTTTAAAGACTGGGAGCTTAAGATACATATATGTATATAAATATGCAAGACAGATCATAAGGGATATGTAAATATGCATATAAGTAAGTTTATATATAAATGTTCATAATTATGTATATGTTTTATATAAATATATATATAAATACATATAAAACATATAAAGAAAAGCATGAGTATTAATGTAAAACAGAACCTCTGAAGCTTTAGTGTTTGGTATAATAATTCAGTTGACTGATGAAGAAACTATTTGTAGTGTCTCCCAAGTGGTGCTACGAAACCACATGTGAAAGTCTGGAGTCCTCTAAAGTGTTTTCCTGTATATCTATATTATGATCATTAAGACTACTTTGTAAGTAAAAATATATATCCATTCATTTGACAATCTTTGTTTTTTTCTTGAGTGCTCAGTTTTATGTTAGTTGTTTCCAATATAACAAAATGCCAATGAATGAAATCTTTATGTAGATCTTCAATTCCCAAGAACGTTTGAGTAGCCCTCAAGCCTCATATAATAAAAAGATAATTTAAGCCATTTGATCCATATGCTGAATTTAGTCTACAAATTTTACCCTATGCAGTTGTTTTTTCAAAATTAATTAATAATAAATCATTAAAAATTGGAAAATTTTACCTACAAGATTTCTTAGCAATTTCTGTTGGAAAAAAAAATCAGAAGGTGGAGGAAAACTTGACTCATGTTGTACAAGGCAGACACCTGCAGGCACTGAACTTGATCTTTTATCCCTCTTCAGGTGAGGAAGCTACTCTCCTGTTGGTTTGAGGCCCCGTATAGTATGTTTACTCATCTAATTATTTGCCTGATACCTCTAGGCATGTGTATTTCCACTACAAGCTTAAAATCTAATAAATGATTTTTCTCTCTAAACCTCTGCATGTTAGATAGAGAATCTTAACATCAATTCGTCTAGTCAACAATTACTTTGTCCAAGAGTAAAACAAAACAGAAATGACGGTTCACCCTCTGAGACTTTGATATGCTCATTTGATTCATTATTAAGAAGGAAGGGATTCCTAATAGAACCAAACGGAAGGTTGGACGAAGCTTGTGTCACTAAATAAGAATGAAACATTGAGACTAACTAGGAATTTGTTCAAGACAAATTAAAAACAAAAAGTAAACAGTTTAAGTAAGAAAAACTTAATTAGGTTTCCAAGATGTTTTCAATCAGTGTCAGATTATTATTAGCATTGGACAGGGAGGAAATTCATAAAAAAAAAAAAAAACTTTGTTTTCTTGAGAGTAGCCTTTCAATATTGTACATGGTTCTAATACTTGACATTGTACTGTATTCCACTTTGGTTTGAGTGATGAGTTAACACAGGCTTTCTTTCCCAGAATTGTGGAAATTAGGGGAAAGAAAAAAATAAAAGTAGACAAATATGAGTAGCTACAGACACATGATTGTTTGTGTATTTTTTAGGCTGAAAAACTCTTTCGTCATCTAGATATTATAACCCAATCATAATTTTCCCATCTGATTCTTCCTGGCTTCCTTTGTTGGTCCTGTTGTTGCCTTTGGTAATTCTCTTTTTAGAAATTATATTTATATATACACACACACACATACACACACACACGTTTATTTATTTATTTTTATTTGGTGATTTGCCTATTTTTAATTCCCCTTTGTTTCTCTCTCTTGCTCCTTGATCTTTTTATCTTTTATCTTTTCCTCTCAATTCGAATGATTGTCTTAGGTTACCCTCTGGGGACATACTTGAAAAAAAAATTTGATACACTGTTCAGAAAATAAGTTCCTGGAGGCAACAAATTAATGAGAAATCACAAGGCTTGTGATAGAAGATAAAGAAGGCAAATAGAAATATAAGACACTGATTATTTGTGGCTGCATCAGTACAAACATGAGTGTGTCCCTGAACCCTATGGAGTACACACAGATGCAGGCTGACAAACAGGCAGAGGAATAGAATAGTCACTAGGGACCCCAGTAATCACTTTGAGACCCCTTTAGATTTATAATCTCTAAATGAAGGGCTTCTATTTATCCCCCCCTTAGTCAGACTACAGAGACATGGCTGTAAAAAGAAAAAGAACGATATATTTCTGTGTATATTTTTTTTCTACAAAATGATACTTCAAGCATTATTTTAAAAGTTATATTTTAGCTAAAAATTATATTAGTTTATATATGTGTCTTAGAATGTTTATGCCTACCTTGACAGAAAGCATACTTTAGAACTTCTTTCCCTTCTGGTGTGAAGTATTTTTTTTTAATAAAATACACACGGAATTCTCACGTGAACTTGTGGGGAATTGGACATATGTTCAGGTCTTGCATATGGAAACACAACATAATATCCACGGCATTGGTTAAAATACTTAGCAATTGCCAAGGCCCGTGCCAATCACAGCCAATCAGCAGAAATCATTGAAGAGCAATTTAATATACTTAGATGTGTTAGTAATACCTTAACATACATCAGTTTTATGTTTAATGGATAGGGAACCATAAGATGGTTAGATATTGACTAGGAAGTTTGGGTTAGTAAAACTTCCTTGAATAAGGTGCCATAAACTGAACACACTCCTGTTCTCATTAATTCTAATAGGTGGCTTTACTAAATTATATCTATTACATAGATTATGTGACTAATGTGAGAATTACAGAAAACCTCTGTTACCATGCCACTACAAGAACTATTATGTTTGTATTGTATCTAATGCATTAAACAATTTAAAATAATTTAAGAGAAGTAGTTATAATTAATGGTGTGGGGTTTTTTTCTTCATTTCTCCATTTTCATCTCTTTTTCAAAATGTGAGTTGGTAAGAAAAATACTAGATGATTTTTTGTTTCCTGTAGTTTGTTAATGGAGTAAAGGTGAGATTTTTATAAACCTAACTGGAAATAAGCTTGAATAATACATGTAGTGCTAGAGAATAAGTTTCCCTGAGTTATAAATAACAACTTCTATGTTAGCACTTGTTTTAAATATTGCAACATGGCACTATGTAAGTAATCTCATTTCTTACAATAGTATTAAAAGTTTATCTTTTTATTGTCCTTAAAATTGAATCCAGAGACATACATGCATAATGTACTTTTAAATTTTCCTGCATCTGTGTACATATTAAACTGCTTATAAGGACAAGGATAGTACTTATCACATTCTTGAACTTTGGAGGGATAAAAATGAGCTGTGCACAAAGAGGTTAATTTGGACAGTACAAGTTATCCAGGTCTCATGAAGCTTATTATGCAGGTAGATGTATTTTGAAGGGTTAGGTGGATGTGCTTGGGAAGGCTTTGTGACTACTCATGGTGATGGTGAGTTCAATCCTTTGTCTCCTTATTTTTAGTACCAGGGCAGCCACTGAACTTCAAAGCAGAACCTGAGTCTGAAACAAGCATTTTGCTGTCCTGGACACCTCCACGTTCTGATACCATCGCCAGCTATGAACTGGTCTACAAGGATGGAGAGCACGGTGAGGAGGTAAGACTATGCTTCTCACCTTCATTGTTATTTGTTGCCTTGAGGCCTCTGCTTTACCTCCATGGACTTGTTGAGGGTCTTGGTCGGACAGCTGTAGAGGACCTTTGTGGAGAAAAATTATTCATTATAAGAGGAACTTGACTTAGAAAAACAGGTTGGGGGCGCAGAAATGTTTGGGGGAAGAAAAACAAAATCATTGCTCCTATTGGAATGCTTTTCCATTTAGGTTTCCAAGATTCATATTACAGAGGTAAAGGTCAGAGAAGAATAGATAGCCATAAAACTTGGGGACTTCCTTTATCTTTTATATTATTTATATCAATGTGGAGTTTCATGATTGAATGAGTTCTGTACACTAATCAAAGTCACTGAAGAAATGGATTTGTTCATTTGTCCAGACTGGTTTTAGCAAAAGATACCCCATAGTAAATGTTTATTAGTACACTAAAAAGTATTTGATATGAATATGTGTGTGTGTGTGTGTGTGTGTGTGTAAAGGTGTTAGTATGCTGTGCAATTACAATGATAGTGGATTATTGAAAGTGTGAACCAAAAGTCAATACAATGAGTACTTATATTAACTGACCCTGTACTAAGAGTTTCGCATCTTAATTCATTTAACCCTTATAACAACACTGTCCTTATAACAAAGCAGGTACACAGGAAAAAAATTAAATGATTTACCCAAGTTTATAGTACTTACTGACCTACAGAGCGTGGATGTGAATTGGAGCAAATAGATTCCAGGTGTTCTTAATCATCAGGGTCTACTGCCTCTGGGATTGCACTCTTACATTGATGATAGAAACGGATATTAAGTTACAGCAAGGGTGGAAGGTATAGCTCCGTGGTAGAGCACTTACCTTGCATGTATAAAGTCTTACATTTGATACTCAGACCTGGAAAAAAAATGGAACGTTCTTAGAATAGGAATATGTAATCATAATGAATATGTTTCCCTTTTTATTGTAAAATCCATTAGGGAATATTAGGACAAAGGTGTTGGTGAAATATTATTTGAGAACTCAATCTTTGTAAGTCATTTTATTAGAACTCTTAGCATTCGTTGTCTAACAAAAAGTCTTCAAAAAGCTGAATTATCCCCAAATTGTAACAAGGAATAAATTTTTTAAAACTTGCATGTTAAATGATTATTATAAACTAACTCATTGAAATGCTATACGAAATTCATCTGATCTTATAAACTTCTGTATTTATTCTATCACTTTAAATTGAGCAGAATCTCAGAAGAAAACTTTTTCAATGTATTGCTTAGAATTATCTTACAAAGCCAATATAAATTAAGCACTCAAAAATTACATAATTGAAATATAAGATGACAATGTACTCATGATAACAACTTGAGCTGTGTTTTTATAAGGTATAAATTAGCATTAAAATTTAAGTCTTCCCCACTAACAAACCTGAATAAATTCAAATAGTTAAAAAAGAAGGGTAATTCCTTTGAGAATATTATGGATGCTTAAATGTTGGCATACCTTCTGTGCTTTACAAATTTTAGGGAATTTTTTTCTTGTTTAATGAATCTAAAATTTTTGAGAGCTTTTATATTTGCAAGCCAGAATACCTTAGGGATGTTTACTTTAGTTTTGTATTTGAATTCCCCTTGACTGATTTGTTTGTGTGACTAGCAAACACTATTTGATAAAAGCCTTAAGATAATTTATGCCATTACTAGATTACATGTTTGCTTGCATTTTAAAGTTTACTACAGGCTAGTGTTCAATCCAAAGTTGATACTCATGGACAACTATATTTTTTCTAAAATTCAATGGCAAATTTTAAGCATAAAATGTAACAGATGTAGCCTTTCAATAAAAGAAATCTTATTTCAAACCTCTCTTGATAATGTTAAAATATATAAAGTTTGAATATATATGTTTTCTATATGTAGGTTTTATTTTCATAAAAAGGAAGTTCTCATTATTTTGAATGAACCTGGAGTGGTGATATGGTTTCAATGAAAATTATTCAACTTCCTTTAGTGACTAATGTCTGATGTTTATCTTATTAGAACTTGGGGAATTCTTATCTCTTTTGTGGCAACATCTTGTATATTGTATTGGTAGTTACTGTTACTACTTCTGGTTATATTTTTTTATCCCCCTGTTTAGACTGTAGAAAGTTATGTATAGGAAAGATGCCACAGGTTTGGCATCTTCTATTATTGAGGCAGGTGTCACTTTCTCTTGTGGTTTGTGTCACAGCAACATACATATCTTTTGAGTAGAACACATTCCTGAGTGTCAGCCTCTCAGTCTGCCTCTTATCTGATGGATTTACATAACATTGCTGACATTAGAAAGACCTCAGGCTTTAGTTATTCCATGCTTTACTTATCTTTTAAAGAAACTTGCTTTTTAAACCATGACATTTTTATTATATAACAAAAATGTAGTCCTTGATGCTCACTTTGGATTCTTTTTGTACTATATTGATAACATTATAATTCTGATGATAGAGTCCAATGTTACAGTGTGATTAAAAAACATTTGCATGAATCTTGTGCAGGGGGGAGGTGGGGTGGGGCTGTGGGGATGGGAAGGACAGTAGAATGAGATCAACATCAGTACCCTATATACATATATGATTTCATGACTGGTATGACTGTGCACCATGTACAGCCAGAGGAATGAGAAGTTATGCTCCATTTGTGTACAGTGTGTCAAAATGCATGCTACTGTCATGTATAACTGATTAGAACAAATTTAAAAATTTAAAAAAACAATAACAAAAAAATAATTTGCATGAATCTTAATGAAGATGATCAAATACTCTTATTACTCATAGCAACGAATTACCATCGAGCCAGGGACATCATACAGGCTACAGGGGTTGAGACCAAACAGCCTGTACTACTTCCGTCTGTCTGCGCGCTCTCCTCAAGGCCTTGGTGCTTCGACGGCTGAAATATCAGCCAGAACCATGCAATCAAGTAGGTGTCTCTCTTTGTTTACTTTCTGCCCTTTTTTTATTCACTAGGACATATTTCTGGCATTTGGCTCTACCAACAAAACATCCCTGCTAATGTGCTAACTAGCCAGTTATCTATGTGATCATAAGCATCTCATGATGATTTATGTTGTTTTCAAACTTGATCCAAATAAAAGAATTCCTGTCCTCAATGGAAAGTGTTTGAGAGAAGTTAGTAGACCTCCACAGGTAAAAAGAAAGTGAAAGCAGTTGTTAGACCCCAAGGAATGAATTATAGGGTGATGAGGCAAAACTGAAATTGTGAACACTGCAAAATAGTCAGAAAAGGGAACAGCAAACTAAAGATGGAGTGAAATACACAGCTTTCATCTCTTTAAAGCACATAAGTTTTACCTGTGCTAAGAAACAAGGCATTATTTCAGTTTCTGTTCCTACTCAGAAGAAAAGCTCAATCAACTCTTATGACTAGTTTCTTATTAAATCTTTAAGTAGTACATTTGGAAATTGGGAACGGACATAGAAAATCTGTATTCAGAGAAATTGGATAAAACCAGAAGGACCACAAGAACATTTACAATCCTAAATTGTATTTTGTTTCCTTGGGTTTGAATTCTTTTTGGAATTTTTATCCTTAAGCACAGTTTTGTTTGTGATAATGGGGGTTTATTGTGCCCAGAACAGATTATTTTTTATAAAGTGTTACAGAGGACATTGTTTTTGATGGAAAGTTTGGTGGCTCACAATATTATTGTTTGCTTTTTAATAGTAAGTATCTATAGTTGGATCAGAGACAACTATTTACCTTGGATTGAAGAGTTTAATACAGTTGTTATCTTAATATGTTTTGTTTAATATTTTCTCTGTGCTTTTTGACATAGTAGCTTATGAAGTAGATAAATCTCAATATGAATACATTGGATTTTTGTCATGGGGATGCTATTGACCTCATATTTAGAACTAACAGCAAATTGAAATTTATGTATTTTAAAAGATTAATTTCCTTTCATATACAGACTTCTTTTATCACTTCATTTTCTATAGACATTTCAAACCTTTTAGGGTGTTTTGATAACATTCATATTCTCTCAATTAAAACATGATTATTAATATGAGGAGTATTAGAATACTGTGGTCTAATCTAGTAGTGATTATGAATTCCCCCCCCCCAAATATCCTTTCATTTAAAAACTGACACTTGTAAATTAATGAAGTTTCCATATATCTGCTTTGAATTTCAGACAGGCTAATAAATAGTATTATTCAAGGTAATTTCTTAAAATTGAGCACTTAGTTAAAAGAAATATTACATTCTTCAGTATTTAATTTTGCGTGGTTCGCAAGTCTTAACTTTTTTTTTACACAAATACATGTATAGATATAAAATGAAATTTTTGTAGTTGCATGAAAATGGTACCTACTCTATTAAAATAAGTTTCAAATAGTGTTGAGCTTAATTTCATAGACCAGGAGATCTGAAGGTAGCAGTCTAGTAAAAACCAAATAACCTTTTTTAAAAAGAATTACAAATGAGTTCTTAGTATTATATGACCAACAACTTACTATGATAATGACCACACCTAATATATAGTTTTATAGTTTAAGATATAAGAACTCAGAGTCAGAATCAATAAAAATAATACTCTAGTGATTTTGCAAATCTTATTTCAAATTGATAAGGCTGTCGTATAGAATTTCTTTTGTCAAATAGAGGATTTTAATTTTAATTGACTATAATGATGAACTTAAGGCACATAGATTCAGAGAGAGCCATAATCCTCCAAACAATTTAATATACTTTGCACTCCATACTAATTAGACTTACAGTCCTGCTGCCATGGTGGCAGCCTATAGTCCCAGGTGTTAAGCAGACCAGCCTGAGCAACATGCCAAGACATTTCTCTCACAAAAAAAAAAAAAAAAACTAAGGATATCCCCAAATGATATTTAAATACAAAAAATTACTATATATATATATATGTATATATATGCAATATAGTTCTATACACACACACACACACAAACACACATTATATGCTCTTGTTTGTCATCCATAGGAAGATACATTATTAACTTTAAGAACAATTGATGAAAGTAGTTGTGTTGACCTATGTGGGTTTTTAATTTTTTTTCAAATAATAATGTTTTCCTAATTTAATGGAAATAATTGCTCAGAAGGTGACTAGTTTATTTTAGAATGGGCATTAAAAAGTGTAACTTTTGGCTCTTATATAAAACCACTTTATATGATTAATTATGCACACAATGAAAGAGATGTTGCACATAAGTCATATGTTTTCCAGATGATTCTTGGATTTTTTTAAGTAAGTCTTTTTAATGGCATTTATTGACATTTTGAAAGGGATAGATGATTATTACTGATTTTACCAAAATTTGCTGGTGGGATCTAATTTTTTATTAGCAATGGTGTCTCAAGAAGAGTTATAATAAAAAAGCTGAAAGCTGACATAGGGTAAGTACAAGTTACAGTCAGAATCAACAAGACTGATCTTACCTTCGGGTAGGTAAACCTTGGACTGTGCATTCTCATCCTTTATAGATTCTGCATGCTCACTGTATTTGGCTATGATCAATGTCAGGTTAACATTTTTCATTAAAACCGGTCATGCAGACTGTTTTTAGATACAGGGTGAACCTTTTTTATGTTTGTTGGGCTTTTCTTTCTTTTTCATTGGAACTAGTGGCAGGGTACCTAGAAGTTATTATAAATTTCCCCCCATATGAACGCTTTCATGATTGTATATTGTATATGAATTGTCCTCATTCTAGAATGTAGAAGTGAGAGCATGAAATGGCATCAGTGAATCATCACAAAAATCTCAAGGTTAAAAAAATTAACATTATTTGCAGCTTGCGGGAGGGCTGGATAGTCAGTATAGGGGGCGGTGGGGATAATGAGGGATTGGTGTAGGAGAAGAATTTTAAATCTCAGGTAGGTAATTTTATTTGAGACTCTATTATCTCAAGGTTTCATTTTCATGTATTCCCCCCACTCATTATTTAACAATTTATTTTTTATCATTTATTCATTTTTTTGGTTTATTCATATTACTAAGCCAAGGTACATAAATTTATCTTTAAAACTTTTAAGTTTCAAAGCCTTATTTTTGTTTTGTTGCCCTTATTGTTTATTTATTTTTGCCTTTTCTTTTGTTTTATCATTTTTTTTTTCCAACCACTCCTGTCCTTTCACTCAAATCCTCCTTTAACTCACTACCAAAATAAGAGCCGTCAGCTCCTCCTCAAGACATTAGTTGCACCAGCCCAAGTTCCACTAGTATTTTGGTAAGTTGGCAACCTCCACCAGTGGAAAAACAGAATGGCATTATTACTGAATACTCCATCAAGTATACTGCAGTGGATGGGGAAGATGACAAGCCTCACGAGGTTTTGGGAATTCCTTCGGACACTACCAAATACCTTTTGGAACAGCTGGAAAAATGGACTGAATACCGGATCACTGTGACTGCCCACACAGATGTCGGCCCTGGCCCTGAGAGCTTATCCGTGTTGATTCGAACGGATGAAGATGGTATGTTGCCTACGCTCCGTCAATTTGCACCCTTCTGACACAGTCTTGGTCTGCTGTCTTTTGATAGGCTAACAGTTACTCATTTTTCTCTGCTCAGCTTTTTACCCAGCATTGCTGTTACTTCAATCTTTTTGCCAAAGACCTGTTTTTGCTGCATCCTGGGATTTTTTTCCCCCCAGTCTCAATGCAATAATTTTCTTCCTTTTAAAAGGACAGTTTGCTCCTATGATCTTGCAATCCAGCCTTTCTCTGTACTTCCATCTAAAGTCTTCGGAGTTTTTCTTGACCTTTTTGTAATCACTTCTTTTCCATTTTGAAGTTAACTTTTCAAAACTGCCTTCTTATCTTCTTGTTGCCTTTTTTTGGTCTTGCATATTTCAGAGACAATGATGCTCGACATTCAATTTTTGGCATCTGTCATTTGGAATACCTTTGATATGAGAAAAAGAAGATAATCCATATAATCAAGAATCTTTTTATTCTGCTATTAAAAAAAAGAAACCTTTAAACACACAACAATCAACGATCAGTTTTTATTATTATTTCAATGCAATACTCTTTGTGCTTTAATGCTTTGGACCTCAAAGCATCTTCCTTGGCTTTTGTACATTTTTTTTACATGTTTTTCTATTTCTCTGATACTCTTTTTTTCTTCCATTTTGTTTTTTTGCATTGGTCATGTTTTTTGATCTTTTCTTAAAAGGTAGAGCAGATTGGTTGAGCATTTTCATTGGTTGAAAATGTATTCTTCAAAGGAAACATAGTGGGGTCTACCCATTTTTAAGTAAACAAAATGCTCTCACTGGGTGGGACAAGTGCCTATAATTTTCTTTTATCCGATGATGTTGTTCCAGTTCCTAGTGGTCCTCCTCGCAAAGTTGAGGTAGAGGCTGTCAACTCAACATCTGTTAAAGTCTCATGGCGCTCACCTGTGCCCAATAAACAGCATGGCCAGATAAGAGGATACCAGGTCCATTATGTGAGGATGGAAAATGGTGAGCCCAAGGGCCAGCCCATGCTGAAGGATGTCATGCTGGCAGATGCACAGGTAAGCCCCTGAAATTAGGTGACTTTATTTTTTAAATGATGG
The DNA here is from genome assembly GCF_052094955.1 of Ictidomys tridecemlineatus. NCBI lineage: Eukaryota > Metazoa > Chordata > Mammalia > Rodentia > Sciuridae > Ictidomys > Ictidomys tridecemlineatus. Next base: position 151,353,633 of record NC_135480.1, on the reverse strand, counting down.
GTTTATCTTAGTCTATTTTAGTTTTATTTATTATTTTTTACTTTTAAAAAATACATATAAAGTTCTGGATTTTAAAAACATATTTATGTTTGTTTACTTTTCTAAGCAGAAATGACATCAAGAAATTAATTGTAATGAAATGACCTTAAATCTATTAAAATTTCACTTTTTAAAAAAGATGAATATTTAGCTCTTTTGAACTCTTGAGCTTGCCTTTCCGGCTTCAAAAAAGTGATTGATTTAATCAAAGGGAAGGATTCTAAGCTGCAGTTTGCTGATAGGATCTACTTTCTGCTTTGCTAAAACTGCTTGGAACTTTGTGGATCTAATTTCTAAATGTATGCCTTTTTCCAATGAAGAATGGATTTTTATTCAGCAAAAGGTGCCCAAGTAGTATTTTATTTGGTATTTTTTTAAGTTACACATTTGAAGAAAGTAATAGCTTCATATCTCAGAAAAATGAAAATAATGACAATAGTTCCTTGTCATTAGTAAAAATTAGAATTTCCCAGAGAATAAGCCCATTTTAGTATGCCCCATGTTTAGCTACCATTTAATCATTGTTTAAAAAAAAAATACTAACAAACCGACCATTGGAAAATTTGGGTCTTTTTATTTAGAGGTGACTTGATTCAGGACAGTCCCATGATAAATCTACTTGTATTTCGCACATGTTCCTGAAAAGAAGAGGAAGATTTCAATTTATAATGCCATGCTAGAAATTAGACATAACCTGTAGACTAGCTTACCTTTGCTTTGCAGAATGGTGATGAGACATTATAAATACTGAATTGCTTTGCCTATGCTGCAAATTGGTAGCTGAGCAGGAAAAAGGATGGAGTTAGTGAAAATTTGAAATTTATTCCAAATGAAAATGCCTTCCTTTGTTTGGCAGTGGGAAGTATTATGAACCAAGTCAAAGCTGCTGTACTAGGTTGCCAATTTTTATGTTCTTTTCTCTCTGAAGAAAAGAAGATGTTAAATATCCCTGTGCCCCTAAGGAAAGTACTTACCCTCAAAGTCTTAACATAAGTCAGTTCACAAAAGTTCTTACAATTGCCTCAATTTCAAAGCATTCTAACTAAAGATATCCAGGTTTGCAGCTTACTTTTCTATCCCAAATCTTGTTGCATATATATTTTCTTTAAAGGCTACTTCTATGTTTGTAGGTGGAGATTCATAATATCCCCTTGATACAGGGAAAGGGCCAGCGACTTGCTTTTTTATAAGTACTTATTTTGCAATACCTTATAAAGTAGAAAGTTCTCAAAAAGTATATAAAGCTATTATTGCTATATTTTTTTGCGTATGCCATTATGGAAAAGAAAATATGACCATTGTGGTTTGATATTCTTCTTCCATTCGTAGTTATTTAACATCACAAAATGGTAATTTTTATCTCTGTTTTGACTGAATTTGGGGAGTTAATGGAGTTATATAATGCATTAACTGTCAACTCTCTTTTCTCTCTTCTACTGAGAAATTAATTATCCATTGCTTATTTTGCTTTTTCCTCATTTATTCTACTTGATTATTTGTTAAAATAGGTTTTTACTGTGTCCATATGATTTTAATATAATGAAAGATATTAATCTGAATAGTAAGTTGCATTAATTATGTAATAGAAAAAAAGTCAAAATAAAAGTCATGAAGGAGAAAATGATTAGAAACTGTATCTTTTTGCTATGCCTTATTGATTCCTGCTAGGAATCCATACATTAAAAAATACATTAGCTGGGTTTATCAATCTCAATAATATAACATTTAGTTTAATTTCTTCCTTGGATGTGAGAGTGGCTGCATCATAATTCTTATATTCTTTCCAATTTTATTGTACATGTTGTTTCAATTATTTTTCCTATTTTTTAATCAAAGGTGGGCAAAATTGCCTTTAGTGGGCTACAAATTTCTCTTCATTTCTTTTTATTTTGTCCCCGCCCCCACCTTCTTAATCTCAATCAGTGGGAATTTGATGATACTACTGAACATGTGAGTAATTTCTGAGTGCTTTGTCAAAAACAGACTGTACATGTATGCCTGTCTTTTCTGATCACTTTCTTTCACTTGTGATTTGTCAACGGAGTTGGCTTGGATGCATGAACTAACTCACCATTTTTAAGTTATCTTCACTACGTATGCACTTTCCGTTTTGGTTACTATATTGTGAAATCAGCATGGTGCTACTGACTGCATAAGGAATGGGCTCCTGATATTTATTTTCATTTCTGCTACTAATTCTGCCTTGTAACACAGTCAAAGGAGGCATGCTTCAAATGGAGGCATCCTAGACTGAAGGTGGCAAGTAGTTTGATATAGGTTGCTTGTTATCCTTGTATTGAGTGGACAGCATGGTGTGCATCTGGCACTCATTATCTAGATGTTGCTGTTCTCCATTGTACTCCATTTAAAATTGGAGTGAATCATGTCAAGAATTAAGCAGTTTCTCACTATGGAAGGATTTTTTTTTTAATACATTTGAATGAGTGGTTCATGTTATTTATTGAGAGCCTACTGTATATAAGGTACTTCAAGGGACACAGGATATGACACCTACCTTACAAGTGTTTACAGTGTAGGTAGCTAGGAAGATGTGAAGTTCTGAAAAATTTGTAAAATACAGCAAATGTAAAGGCCTGAAGCAACCCGTAATGCCAGGAGCTGACAATATCAGTAAGAGCTTTGAATTCAGACACAGTGGACCAGGATGGTAGACAAGGTTACAATATGTACTTGAGATTTTAAGGGATGAGTAGGGGGTGGATAGGTGAACCTATGTGTGTGTGTTGGGGAGTTGGAGGTAGGAGTGCTTTTTGTGCAGAGCAGAAGGCATCAGGAAGGCAGTTGAGATCGATGTATAGTTGGGTGAGAGTGAGACACAAAGAAAACTTATGTTAAGAATGTTAGTGATAAATACAGCTAAGGGTGAATAATATAGTGAAAAACTGCTGAAGAGCTAGTGGTCTTCAGTTCTGCAGATATGAAGAAAATCATTAAAAAGAAAAATAACAAAGGTAGCAAGGAAGGTAGTTTATCCATTGTATATTTTTATTGCCAGAGCACAAGGTTCTTATTGGGGATCTTAGAAAATATAGAGAGAGTATCAGTTCTCGTGGAATTAAGGCTGCAGCACTATTTTATAAACTTCATTGACCATGACACACAGTAAGAAATAGATGTATGTTTTGATCCGGTACACACACATGTTTAACAGAAATAAAAGTTTTATAAAGCCATATCTTAATTTTAAATATAATGAACTCTTTTAACATTTTTTTTTTACTCAAGTCTGTTCCATTTCCTTTGTTTAAATGCTGGTCACGACTTGCTAAATTGATTTCATGACCTACTAAATGGGTCATTACCTGCAGTTTAAAAACTAGTGACTTAGTGGATAAATTAGATACCGAAAATATAGCAAATAGAAAAACAAGGGGAAAGAGTCCTTCTACTAATTCACTCATGAAGTGATCAACATTGGACAAAGTTGAGACAAAAAAGGGAAGAGTTGTCGGCATCTTAAGAACTGACAAACACATGCTGAGCCAAAACTTGAAAAAGAGAAAGATGTCAGAGAAAACTCATAAGTTTTAAAGATGGCTTGCCTTTCATTAAAATATGTAAGTAAGGAAGGTGGTGGTCTGCTTCTGGGAATGCTTTTGATGTTTTAGATAACTGGAAAAAAATCACAAGGAAACGTCCAGCACATTCTGACCATATGCATGCCACTGGAACTTGGGATGGTTAAAGCTGGAGATAAACATGTGACAGAGAAATAATTATTTTAGGTTTTGAGATGAATTCAGGTTTTTTAAGACAAGAGAGAAAGGCAGCAGACCAGTACTGTGACAGAACCTCAGAAATGCCAGCTCTTAACAGGCAGGAGTACAGGAGGAAGAGGAGGAGAGAAGAAGAAATGGGAACTGGGTTCCTCCCCTTAGACATACCCCTTCACCAAGGAGCCTGAAACCATCAGCTTAAAGAAAAAAAAAATGTATCCCAAGTAGTATTATTATCATGGCCAATCCAGGAGTGGCTGGCAACAATGTCCTGCTGATAAGGATTTGCCCAATTTTAAAGAGTGTTACTTATGGTATCCACTGACAATCTAGGCAAGATGAAGGACACACATGATTAGCTCCAGTTTTTTGAATCATACATTGATAGAGAGCTTTGGGTGCATGCATTTCTTGCCATTTAACTTGGTGGTAGAACCAAGCTGCTGCCTTTTCCCTGTTAGCTTCATTTGCTTTTCAGCAGTGACCTAGGGAACCATGGAAAATAGTTAGCATGTATTCATCACAAATTTTAGAATATCCATTTTTCCCACCATATCATAAAATACTGCTTTCAGGTGGTTTATTTGATTTTGATAACTTCTGTAATATAAGTGAAACCATCTCAAGATCCTGCAGATAAAATATTTTTTTCCAAATACTTTATTTATCTGGTGGCATAAAATCTCCAATGGCTCTTCAGGATGGAATCTGAAGTGCCCCAGTTTCCACATTGATGGTATTCCTATTCTCTTTAGAAAGCAACTTGTCAAAAGCTGTCATTTAGGACTAGCTTCAAAAATTGTGTTCTGTGGTACCTGTTAATAGTCTTGCTAAGAAAAACCCTATTGTATTGCATACAACCCAGTGTTCACTGAAACCTATGCTGTTTTTAGATTTGGAGGAAAATGACATTGTGCATTTCTTAAATTTATCCAAAGTCAATTTGGAATCATGGAAATGAAAAAATCTGTACGAGTATGTGTGTATGCTATATGTGAGTAGCTCTAAAATATAGAACAAATCAGTAACTAGAACTCTAGATGGGAACACTCCCATTTAGCCCTTAATTTGTAGAAACAGTTCAAAGATATCTGGTCTTATAACCATCACAACTTTGGACCCTTGCTAAAAGAGAAGTAAGAGAGTTGGTACATAGTTTGTGATATTTAATATTTTCTAAGCAGTTGAATGAATTAAACACATATTAGCAATGTAGTACATGTCTTCTTATACTATTGGTTTTATAATCGGATCTCTATTGTTCGTAGCCTATATAATTAACTAACAATGAGTTCCCGGAGTTCTCTGGCTCTGAGGATATCTAGGTCCAACAGATCAGCCATCTGGTAAACTTCTTACCTGGTGGTAGAACAGACTGCATCAGCACCTGCCATATCACCAGTCAGTGGACTGGGCTTCAATGGATAGATAAGGAAAGCTGTTGGTAGAAGATAACAGGTAGTTTGTGGATCACTTACTATGAGCCAGATACAGTTCTTATATCACTCATTTAATCCTCAGGTTACCCTTGCTGGTAACCTTCAGACAGAAAACGGAAGTGCAGTTGGGCAAACTTGCTTGCCCTTGTTTATCAAGCTAGTAAGTAAGGCAGGTTTAAATTCAAAGAATTCAGGTTTGGCTCCAGATTTTTTTTTTAAACTGCTATGCCTGAAAGTTGCTGCTTAGGATGCCTGAAGACCCACCTTCAATGTCAGCATGAAAATAGATTTCCATAGCATGAGCTGCAGGCATGAGACTTCAGTGCTTAGCATGACTTCAGAGGATGCTCAGGCATGCACAGAGTGATGATTGAAGGCCTCGTTTTCCTTAGGGTATTTGTGGCATATAATGAATCAGTGTTGTTCTTTGGTGTCATTTCAGGACATGATCATATCTGGGCTACAGCCTGAAACTTCCTACTCCCTCACAGTCACAGCCTACACCACTAAAGGAGATGGTGCTCGCAGCAAGCCCAAACTGGTGTCCACCACTGGGGCAGGTAATCATATCTATACTCATTTGTGCCTTGAACAATATTACCAACTTTCCAAGTGCTATGGGTGGAGTCCATCATTGTTTTGTTACAGTAAAATTGGAGGAAATAAATGGACCATGTTTGGATATTTTTTTTCTTTTCATATTCAGATGGGTAATGTGCAGATGTCTCTAAACAAGGTTTAGAGGGAGGCACATCTCACACAATAGCATGAACACTCAGTCATCACACTTATGAACCAAAGAATCAGCCATGTTTTTTTTTTGTGTGTGTGTGGATTTTTTTTGTATTTTTAGTTCAGGAGAAGAGTTAAGGAGAAAAGAGTAATTTAAGTGCTGTTTATCCAAATTATTCAATCAGTCATTCAATAAATGTTTTAGAGTACCTGCTATGTACAAATGGAACAATTCTGTTTTTTAACCTGGACTAGTTCAGCTAACAAATGAATCAAGAGTATATAATAAAATTTGAGGTTGTGATAAGATAAAAGGTATATAGACAAGTGTCGGCAATCTCTCTTAAGACCTAAGAAGATCTTAGAGGAAGGATATTTAAGCTGCTTCTTGAATATGAAGGAGCAAGACCCATGAAGGTCCTAAAAGAAGGTGTCCACACAGAAGTCACACAGCCAGTTCAACCTCCCCACAAACAAACCCTTTTGGAAGAGCCGCCATCTTTTCTTGGGTTCATGACTTGCAGTTTTATTCCTTGTCACTTTTTTCTCCTCACCCTCTGCTGTGGGGATTGTAAAGAAGCCAGATTGCACAAAAATTGGAGAAAGAAGAATATCAAGGAGGTTCAATAATATAAAATTGCCCCTTTCTGAAGAACAAAGCTTCCTTGGGGCTCTTTGTTCGGCCACATTAGGAAAAGCCAGCATGAAGGAAGGTCTGGCATTGTAAAACCGATAAATTAAGAGATAATTACAAAAGGATTCTTCTCCAATCCCTTCATATAGCAATCTCCCATGGAACATTTAAGCTGTGATTTGATTTACTCCTCTCGAATTGCTTCTCACACAACTTTTTAGGAACACACCTCTATGCAAAGGCTTAAAGCAAAGAACAGCTGTGATGTTGAGCACCCTCCTGGGTGCCATGCTCACTGCCAAATTTGTCTAAATGTCATAAGATTTGCCTCGCTCACATCCTGCCACCTGGAACTGCCTCAAGCAGCAGGATTACAGATGGCAAAACTCCTTCAAGGCAGAGTCTTTCGGACTTTTTTTTTTCCACCCTCTTTTTCCAAGAATACCATTGTATCAAGCTAATTTAGTGCCCTGAATAGGAGGGACATGTTCAGTGAGTGGGGTGATGGTATGGTGACTAGCCAGCTATAGAAGGTGCCACAATTGGAATATTGACAACCACTGTTAAGCCCCTGAAATTAAATCCAAAATTGAAGAAATGGATTGCCTTTATCCCCTTTCCTACTACCTGAAAGTCCTATGTGAAGCATCAAACTCCTATTGCCTCTAACGTGGAGGTCATGGAATAACAAAGAAGAACCACAGCACTTACAGCTAAGGGATAGGAACCCCCAAAATGAATGAATCTGTGTATTTTAATGTCACTAAAACTAGCTCATTACTTTTTAGTCACCATGCAGATCTACAATTACGGCTGTTATTTATACATAGAATTCTTTTGGAATTTTTATTCATAATTTCACATCTTCCTTTAACCAACAAATATTAAGACGACAAATGCTGCTAATTTACATGCATGAACATTTGCTTTCTTGACACTTCCTCACTGAGCTTGGGATGGAAGTGCCCAGATTTAAAATTCCTGTAAGAGAAAAGCTCCTGGTTCACCTTACTGCCATCCTTCCCCGTCTGAAGCATTTCCCTAGCAAGAGTTTTTTCTCTGGGTAAAAACTCATAGCCATTCAGAGCCCTTGCCCCAATTGATTTGAACTGCATCTAATAATTCTATTACATACCGAGGGAGGATTTAGTCCTGTCTTCATGTGAGCAGCCTCTCCTGAGCTGGTATTGGCAGCTCTTTCTGTAGCTACCTCAGCATTTCATTTCTTTCCTGAATCCTTCCCTTGTGCTTTTTCTGTTCCCAGGGTGGTTTTCTCAATAGTGTTCAGGCTTAGTTAAACTTGTGCCTGGAGAAGGAATGGCTGTGGTGGGTTGGAACTAGAGAGCAGACTGGGATTGCTCCTGACACAGCAGGGAAAACCAGTAGGTCAGAACCGATGCTGCATCTTCTAGAACATTATTCGATCTCATGATTCCAAGCCCACAAGCCTTTATACCATGTAGTAAGAAAGAGTGTGGGCTGGGATTGTGGCTCAGTGGTAGAACGCTCGTCTAGCAAGTGCGAGGCCCTGGGTTCTATCCTCAGCACCACATAAAAATAAAATAAATACAAAAAAGATATAAAAAAATAGGCATAACATAAAATTAAAAAAAAAAGAAGAAAGGGCATGCCAAAATTGAAAAACAGTGTATGCTACTCCCTCCTAAGCTTTGACTTCCACTGAGGAATGTTTTCATAAACTGGATGTTTTTTTTTTCCATTATATTTCCCATTATATTGTACCTTAGCAATATTAAGTGAAACAGCAGATAATAACAAAGTATTATGATCTAACCAATGTTATTAGACTGCAATCAATATTTGTGATTTTTATCAAGAAGTTAAAAGGTATTTTTGATATAGCTTTCCATGCATCTTTTTAAAATATATATATTTAGCTGTAGATGGACACATATTTTATTTATTTGTTTTTATTGATGCTGAGAATTGAACCCAGTGCTTCACACATGCTAAGCAAGTACTCTACCACTGAGCCACAACCCCAGCCCATGCATCCTATAGAAACAAGATATGCAGCTTACATACCATTAAGGAGTTCCTTGGATCCAGAGTTTTTTAAAAAAATTCAATAAACATATTTAATAAATATGTTAGCACTGAAGAATGTGAGAGTTAATTGTTATAGTTCTACCATATAGTTCTATCTGGGATTCGTTTATTGAAGGTTACATTCTCTCCTAAAAGCCCCCCACCCCCGCATTTAACATGAATTTTTCTAAGCATAGACTGAAGTGTTTGATTCTTAGCACCAACATTCACATTTTAATGGACAAATCATATAAATGCTTATATACATAAATGGAAATTAATGGTGTCTGTTAATGTCTGCCTTTAAATGCTGTTTTAAAATAAAAACAATTGTAAATATATTTAAAATAAAATAAATGAAATAGTTCAAGTACTTTCCAGATTAAGAAGAATGGGCTGTGTTCTAAGTGTTGGCCAGTGTGTTGTTTAAGGTATCTGGTTACATTTTCCCTGGGAAACTATGAGTATGCAGCAGTTCAGTAACAAACCAACCTTTAACACCACACACATACTTGCCATTGCAAACTACAGGAACTGTTTTTCCCCATAAACTGTAGGTTAGCTTATGAATTTAACCATCTTGTGAAATACAGCTTGCTGCATTGATTAAGGATAGAAGTATCTTAAAAAGTGTGTTCCTGGGCAGAGCACATCCCCATTTGGGCTTCAGCTTTCTGATTCAGAAGATGAAGGGGTTAACCAGATTGTTTCTGAGGCTGATGTTTTATGTGATGCCTCATCACCTGTCCAGATTGTTTTAATCTCTGTCCACATCTCTACAGTTCTCTCTTATTGTCTGTCTCCCTTTACTGTAAGCTTTCTTCCTCTCCGACCATCTTTCTTATTCTACAAAGTTGGGCTAGTTTGGGTTTTGTGGTGCTCTCTCCTCCCTCCCCTTCTTTTTACCATTCTTGAAGAATCCTCTGGCTGTATTTTCTATCAGTGCCTTTCTCTGTGGACTCTAGGAATCATTGCTTTCCTTGAAACAAAAATTATAGCTGTAATAGGCATTGAATAAATAAATCAGTCTTTAAGACATATCAGTCTTAAAAAAGAAAATAAATTCTGAACTTCTGGGAAACTGACTCCTGAGCAAAAAAGGTTAATATTCTCCTGACTACTAATAATTAAGATTAATATTAGTAGAGTATAAACCCGTATGCTAAGACTTTTGCATATAGATCTTGATTTAATAAGACCATAGCACCAATATGAGGTAAGTCTTAATGATGTGCCTATTGTACAGCTGAAAAACTTCATAACAGTTTGTGTATGGATAAGAAAGTCAGAATGTGCTAATTAGACCCATAGAAACTAAGCATTTTTAGCTTTTAAGCAATATAACAGCATATTAAGTGGGATTTAAGCAGAGCTGGATCTATCTTACAGTTTTCTTCTTATGTACCTGACCTTAGTTTTCTACCTCTCTGTTCTTATTTTCTTATTATAGAAATTGGATATATAATAACTAATGAAAATACATAGCGAGAAGTGAGGAGTATAAATCAAATAAGATAATATGCTCAATGCTCTTACAGTTTGTGAAACATTGCACATAATAAATAATCATTATTAACTATATGTAATTGGCTAATCTTTACTTGGATTCATTTTTCTATGGCAGACATGAACTTGTATGTGCAAATGTTTAGAAATAATCCCTTAAATTGTTGTTTTAATGATAACTCCTCTTTTGTGCTTTTTATCAAATTCTAGTAGTGCCAACTATCTTATTAAAGTAGAGAAGGAATATAGTTTCACATAGGTATGTAGGTCAAATGTGGTTTTCCTTTGTTTTATAAATAATGAAATGGGACTGCCACTAGAGTGGTACACTCCCATTTGGCAATAATTGAAATGTGGACATCCACACCAGTTGGTTTCACCACTTGTCCTGAATGTGCTCCAGTTCCAGGGAAACCCCGACTTGTGATCAACCACACACAGATGAACACAGCGCTCATTCAGTGGCACCCCCCTGTGGACACATTTGGACCTCTTCAGGGCTACCGTCTAAAATTTGGCCGCAAGGATATGGAGCCTCTCACTACTCTCGAGTTCTCTGAAAAAGAAGATCATTTTACAGCTACAGACATCCACAAAGGAGCATCGTACATCTTCAGGCTGTCCGCCAGAAACAAAGTGGGCTTTGGGGAGGAGATGGTGAAAGAGATTTCTGTTCCTGAAGAAGCACCAACTGGATTCCCTCAAAACCTCCACTCAGAAGGCACCACCTCAACCTCCGTCCAGTTATCCTGGCAGCCACCTGTCTTGGCAGAGAGAAATGGCATTATCACCAAGTATACCGTTCTCTGTAGGGATATCAACATCCCCCTTCTTCCAATGGAGCAACTCATTGTTCCAGCTGACACCTCTATGACACTCACTGGCTTAAAACCAGATACCACTTACGATGTAAAAGTACGTGCTCACACGAGCAAAGGGCCCGGGCCATATAGTCCCAGTGTCCAGTTCAGGACACTGCCTGTGGATCAAGGTAGGATTTGTCTGCTTATGGCCTTCCTCCTTTAAAGGAATATCGGTCTTTGGAAATCAGTATTTTGAAGCTATAAATAACTGATCGGCCCATTCATATTAATAGGTTCAGCAAAAACCTAAAGGTAAAGTATATAAAACTTAATACGTTTTGGATGCCGTAGATTTCAGTGATAGAATGCCAAGAAAGTCTGGCTGACAGCACCCCAATATCCTCAGGTAAGGAAAACACAATAGAGTTGACTGAGTTGGAGAGAAAGGAGAGATCTTTATGAGAATGGGTTAAAAATGAGTGCTCTAACCAGGTAGGCAAATCATACTTCTCTCTCTAAGCATTGTAGCCAGCATCTAGCATAAGCTCTATGATCCATGGTGGAAAGAGGACAGGTCATATGTCCTTAGGAATAGTTTAAATACACTGTTTTTCCTTTTCCAGCAGTGTTTGCAAAAAATTTTCATGTCAAAGCAGTAATGAAGACTTCAGTATTGCTGTCTTGGGAGATTCCAGAGAATTATAATTCCGCCATGCCTTTCAAAGTAAGTTGTTTTCTAATTTGCAAGATATTATAGGTAAGATATTATGTCTTATTATTTGTAAGCTGTTATTGAAAGGGTACTTCATTAGGGCAATCTGCAAAGTATACAGTCCCCTGTGATTTAAGTACACGTACATGCTAGGCATGTGGTCTACCACTGAGCTTCTCCAACTTTGACTTTCATGTAAGAGATTGAGTTTGGTGCTTTGGCATCTCAACTTTTGTGCACTAAGGAGCAGACAGGATCTCAAACCAAAGGTTAGCATTGCTTGTTACCTAATAATTACCTAATAATTTGAATTTGAACTATTTGCATATAACTACTGCATATAACTACAGGGCTTACTTAAGTTTTCTGTTTTTCCAGAAAATAATAAAATTTTCATGGTCTCTGCATTGTATAATGCAATATTCTGGGAGATTTTCAATTTGTTTATTGGTCTGAATTCCTGGCATTTTTTTAAACTCTGCTTTTCTGTTAACGTTTATTGGAGATGTTAGAAAGAAATACTTGTTTGTGAAATAAAAAGTAGACAAACATTTGAGAAAGTGAAAATATATTTAGAAGAGGATTGAAACAATGAGGGAAAAAAATGATGTGGATAATACATGGAAAACCTAGAGCATTTCAGCACTCATTCCATTACGGTCACATATAGCTGACAGGTCAAATATTGAGAAGTTATTGCACATTTCTTTGCATATTTTTGATAGACTTAGAAACGTTATATTGTTAGACAGCAAGAATTGACAGGAAAATGGATTCAGTCTCTAGAATTATGAATACTTATAGGCTTAGGAATTGCCCAGAATTAGAATTTTTCTGGCACACATTTTCCAGAAGCAAGTGAATTTTTGGTTTAGAAAATACACTTTGCCTCTTGATAGCAAAACTTGTTTGATTGGTTGTCTCTTTAGATTCTTTATGACGATGGGAAAATGGTAGAAGAAGTGGATGGCCGAGCCACACAGAAGTTAATTGTCAACCTTAAGCCTGAGAAGTCATACTCCTTCGTGCTAACGAATCGTGGAAACAGCGCTGGTGGGCTGCAGCACAGGGTAACAGCGAAGACTGCACCAGATGTGCTCCGCACCAAGCCTGCATTCATCGGCAAGACCAACCTGGACGGCATGATTACGGTGCAATTGCCTGAAGTTCCTGCAAATGAAAATATAAAGTAAGTGGGTGGAAGGATGAGGATGAAGGAAATGCTGTAGGCCAATAAGAAAGTTAGATTTCACTGTCATGGCGATTGCAAGAATATATTGGGGAACGTAGAGCAAAAGATTCTTCTATACACAGTCTCCAAGCTTACTACATGGTGATCTGGTGTTTAACAAAGAATGTCATTAATTTAACACAGAGTTGCTTTGTTGTTGTTGTTGGTTGTTTGTTTGTGTGTTTGTTTTGGCATCAGGGATTGAACCTAGGGGCACTTAACCAATGAGCCACATCCTCAGCCCTTTTTTTATTATTTTGAGACAGGGCTTACCAAGTTCCTTAGGGCCTAGCTAAATTGCTGAAGATGGCTTCCAACAGGGGATTCTCCTGCTTCAGCCTTCTGAGCCACTGAGGTTACAGGTGTGTGCCACCATGCCTAGTAATACTGAGTTTTTCCTATGTTTCAGGAACATCATTTAGAGGAGATGTAAAGATAAACAGTACAGTCTTTCCATAAAGTAGTTTATGTCATAGTCTTATGCAATATGGCAAAGAGTTGACTAACTCTAATTTTTGGCAAAGTAATGTAATTGTGAGGAAATCTTACAAATTACTGTAGATTGAAAGAAACTTTGGGATCTTAGATAACCAAAAAAAGTATTTGACACTGTTTTGTGTGCTAAAAAAGTAGGAAGAATTTCAAAGTGAAGTTCAAAATGACATTGGAAAAAAAAACATATAAAATGCAAGTTATCTTCTTTGGATGGAACTTAATGTAAAAGCCAAGGTACTTGAAGTAGAAAATTAAACCCAACCAATTAAGTTGTTTTTCTAAGAATATAGACCTAGTTGACTATATACCAATAGATGAAAATAGTATCGTCACTGAACTATATTAAGTACAATTACTGTGATCAGCCCTGGAGATAAAGAAGATGTGATTCTGGTCTTCAAAAAATGTACCATGTCATGTGTCATGTAGATAAATAGTCAAATCTAAGAAATGTCAGTGGTAGAATTATGCTTTATCTTAAGAGCAGCTAACTCAGAGTGGGATGCATAAAAGAAATTTCTGAGAATAGTCTTCAAGGACAAATAAGAATGAAAAAAAATAAGGAAAAGAATGTTATATGCAAAGGGAACAGTGCATGCCAAGATCCATTAGTTAAAGGCAGCAAGTGATATTAGAAGGCTGGAGACTAAAATGCCTGGGCAAGATTAGAGGAAGACTGCGGAGGCATACATGAGTCATTTCATGTCCAGAAGTTGGAGCTCTATTCTGTAGACCCTGGAAATCCATTAAAGATCTTTATGTAGGAAAATAGCATGGTACATTTGTATGATATCCATGGGTTTTTTTTTTTTTGGTTTTTTTTTTTACATTTTAGAAAATACTCTTTTGAATATCCTACTGCATGTTCGACACTGTGTTACCTGTTGGCATAAAAATAAGCTTTTTTCATGCAATGAATTTGCTATGAAAGGTTTGAAGGTCACACAGAAAGGCATTTGTACGTAGTTCCTGGACTGCTGTAATGGCTTGGAGCACCAGAGATAGTAGGAGAGGAAAAATCTTGTGAAGTCATCACATGCTTAATGGATTCTTGACAAATAATAAGATGATCGTGCACATAGGATACAGAGGCAGATGTGAAATGTACCAGAACAGAAGTTCATCAGGAATTGTCAGGGGCTTTAATTATGAGATCAAGGTAGAAGAAAATGTGCTAGATGGCCCTGAGGTTGGAGCTTGGAGGATAAATGAATGATGCTGCCATTCATCCTAAAGGATGAAAAAGCAAGAGGAAGCTAATTACATGTGTATTTTGTATGGAGTATCCGTGAATATCTATTTGAAATTTGGGCTAAGAGAAGGTAACTAGGACTAATAATATAAATTTGGGAATTGCAAACAGAGAAACAAGGGTTTCATGGATGGAGACAGAGTCACTGAGGCAATGTCAAAAAAAATATGTAGGAAATACGTACTAAAAGTAAAGGCCTCAATTATCAGTAAGAGGAAAGCCTGTAAATGACATAGGGAAGGACTTCTTTCAAAATTAAAAGGAGAACTGAGCCAGGGCAGCATGGCAACAGCATTTTCTAGAAAATTTGAAAGTATAGTCAAGGATTCCCAAATCAAAACCTAAAGAAGATGACTGAAAATCAAATCCTGAAAAATATAGTTATAAACAAGAAGTTTCAATCTAGTGCAATTTAGGAATGAGTAATTTGGCCAGTTGAGACTCAGCCCAAATCAATCCTTCCTAGGTAAGCTTTCAATTAATGTTTATTTGATGAAATTAATTGGTAGATTCAACCAGGCAATAATTTCAGAAAAAGAATTATTACTATATTTGTTGATAAATTTAGTCTCCATTTCTGTCCTCTGTCATTCAGAAAACTGAAAACAAAAAGTGGAATATTATTGAAATTTTTATTCCAATAAAATTTAATATGAGTGTGAGATTACATTTATCTGTTTACTTGTTTATATCTTGTGCAGAATATTTTCTTACTATTGACAAGTAGGAGGGAGATATTCATGTATTTTTAAAACCACTTTATTGAAGCATAATTGATACATAAAAAGTTGAATAATTCATATTTAGGTCTCAATAGTGCTAATAGTAAGTATTTACCTCTGAAACATCATCAAGGCCACAGATAAGTGAAATATTTTTGATCATCTATTATAGTACCAGACATTGTGTCAGGTGCTCAGTAGAGAGAAAGCCGTTTTTCTCATGCTCCAATACCATGGAGTTAATTTGGGAACTTGGACAAGAGTCAGTTGAAGCAGTCTTGTGGTAGAGATTAGATAGGTAAAGTAAGCCATGGAGGTGAGGGATGGGGTCTCAGATAAGGTGACTGCCAAGCTGAGGCTTAAAGAATGACGAGAAGTCATTTGGGCCATCACAGTGGGAGTGGGGACACAATTGTTCAGACAGTGGACACAGTGGAGGCCCAGGAAAGCCTCTTGCTTGTTCTGTACACATCTTGCCCGTCTGTTATGACTTTGCTGCTAGCATCCAACAAACTCATGTTCTGTATACACGGTTTCCGGCAGTATGTCTGGGAATGGAAAGTTCAGTGAGATAAAGCCCTGACTCACCCTGGAGAACAGATTCAGAGAACAGATAACGTGGCTGTAATGTGGTGGGTACTTCCAGGTACTATAGAAACATAAATACTGAGTTTTAGCACAACATGGGTGTCAGGGAAGGCATGCTGGAGGAGCTAATATCTAATCTTGAGTCTTGAAGGATGAGAAAGATTGATGAAAGGTGAAAAGTTGTAAACACTAAAAGAAGGGGAAAAGATATGGACTGTAAATTTAATCCGTTAAAAAAGGCATGTCTATTCAGGAACACAGCAGATGCAAGACGAATATAGTATAGTGTATTCAACAACATTACTATTCATTTACTTTCCACGATTTTATTTATATATAAAAAAAAATCACCTGTAGAGACTAACGACCCAAATTTCCTTGGTAATGTGTGTTAGCCTTACTGGGAAATGGCATTTTCAGTCCACTGGTGGTAAATTTTAGTTTAATGTTCCAGTTTCTAAATGAGTAGAGAAAATTGCAAAATGTTTTCTATCCTGTTGTGTTTTTCTTTAGCTTGTTCAGTATCTCTGTTTATATACTTTCTCCCCCTATATTTGAGATGGGAATCAGGGAAAAGGGATAAAATTGGGGTAACAAAGAGAAAAGACTAGTATGAAGTTGAAAAAAGAAAGCCAACTATCATGGAAAATAGTTAAATTTTAGAAGTAAATAAAAGATTCTCAGAAATATATTCTAGCCTCCTGGGAAAACAAAGGGGGAAAAAGTCCACTCTAAGGAAGTTCTTGAGTGGGGAAAAGCATCAGAACAAAGCCAGATCTGGTAGTGAGATTTTAAAACAAATTTTTAATAATATAAATCTATGTTGATAATGTATATAATTTGTTTGTTGTGTTTCTTAGTGAGGAAATAGCACAAAGTCACCCAGCCTGTCGTTAGTGGATTTATGTGGTATGGTCAGACATTACAAGAAGCTCTGCCATAAGTGCCATTTGCAGGAGTTGGCAAGTTTAGAAATTAGAAAAGATTTGTAGCTTTTTGTCCTGTATTCTGTGGGAGAAATGAGGGAAAGAAGCATATCTCATTTCCAGAACTGTGGGCAGATTGCTAACTTATTTACATTAAAGCTAGCTGAGAAAAGACTTCCTATTTGTTTTCTAGAAAAAAAAAATATATATGCAATTTTGGTGATTTAAGACTGTTCTGTTTACCAACAGAAACCCTGCTTTTCTCATTCGCAGCCAAGTTAATTGTTAGGTCTTAATTCCTGGCCCCCACATCCTGACCACCTAAAAACAGATGGTTTCTTATAAATGTAATGAACACATAGCTCCTTGCTTCTGTGTTCCTTCACACGGGGTTCTGTTTGCTTGCGTGGAGTAAGGAACAGGGGAAGGCTCTTCCAGAGATAAGCTAAAGTCCTTCTCAAACAATCGGAAGCATGCTACAGGTTCTGGAAGCAAAGATTCTGAGGTGCACCACTCCTTTTAATAGATTAAGGGACAGTAGGACAATCAGAAACTGTAGCAATGACACCACTCCTCAGAAGTTAATGCTAATTACAGAGGGATCCTCTGTGATTTTATAGAGCAGAGTTTTCTTCTGGGTGGTTAGCAGGAAAAAAGTGTGTACACATTTTGTTTACACAAGATACATGCATACACTGATGGTACTAAGAGAAAAAGCTATACCAGAAATTGCCCAATGTAAATTAATTTCATTACAACCATTTTATGCTTATAGAAGATGAAACTTAAGAGTATTTTATGACATTTTAAATTTCTTTGGTTTTACTAATTTGGCTTTCATTTTATCTACTTTTTTATTTTTAAAAAGTATTTATGGAAGTATGGCTTGCAGTGTGACTCTCTAAAATTTATGTATCACTGTTAGCAATTTAATGAGGAATAATTCATCACATTTGTCCAAGTCGTGAAGTCTTAAGTTTATACATTACTTTCCAGTTGATTGAAATTATTAGAAGGCTTCATTTAAGCCTCAGGATAACCCCATAAGGTATGTATACTTTCCATTTACACGTTAATAAAGTGAGGCTGAGTGATGCTAAGTGTCCCGGCCAAGGTCATATAATTGATTTTAATGATTAATACCAATGGTGGTAGAGGTCTACTAACTGCTATTTGAAGGACATTACATTAACAAATGACAATGTCTCAAGAAGAGGTTTTCTCATTTTATAGCTGAGGAGGTTGGTAGATAGATTGATCTGCTTCAGTCCACATATCAGAGCCAAAGAGGAAAGACTTGAATCCAGGTAGTCTCATTCTAGAGCTCACATTCTGAACCATAGATTTATTGGTTGGTTCTCTTCTAGACATTTCTCTGCTAGAATACTTGCTAACAAGGTAAGAAATTCCTAAGTAGTAGGCATAAACAGGCCTTCCCCAGTAAACCTCAGAACCAAAAGTATGCAGATCACAGGAATATGTTAGTAGTTATGAAGCAGTAATTCAGTAGAAGTTAGAGGAGAAGAGGAAGGCTTCCCTTGGTCAGCGTGTCACCCATCAAATGAACAAATGAGGAAAATGAGGCTTCAGACAATTAAGTAACTTGCCCAACAACCCCCAAAGGAAAAGATTCAAAGCCTTAATTTAAACATAGAAACTGAGAGATCATTCAACCAGCTGTGGTTTTTCTATTGTAAATTAATTTGATTTAAACAATATATATTACCCAAATGACCATAGCAAAAATTTAAAAATCAAAGTTATGCAAGGATTGATATTTATCATTAAACTCTTAAGACAGATTTTGACCTCTCAGTTAAATAGCAAGTTCGAGAATGCTAAGACCGATTGCTAATATGAAAAGCCTGGCTGAATTTGAAGTGGGACTCTGCAAAGACCAGAGCTTGCTTCTCATATAATTATATGGAGCTGGGCCCCTTGATGATAACATATTAAATGAAATTAGTAAAACTTTACTTAATATAATTAAAATTCTGAAGGTTAGATTTAACGTTATCTAATTAAATCTAATATACTGGGAAAACACAGCTTACTTTGTAAGTAGTCATGGGCTTTCCAGATATATTGATTTTGAGTTATTTATTTTTTTCTGTTAGTTTAATAGTTAAGGTCTGTGTTTAGAAAGGTATTTTGAGCCTAAACTCCAGACTTGAGAGAGACAAAGTAGAATGTAGAGTTTAACTTTACCCATACGTAAAGCTGATCTAGCTCCAAAAGCTATTTATTTATTTATTTATTTATTTATTTATTTATTTATTTATTATATTTCCAACCAGTTTTTTCAGCTCATGTGATTAGGTTGATATGGATCTGTAGAGCATTTTAACTCCTCATTTCTCCTCTATCTGAATCACTTTATTTTCCTTAATGTCTAGTAAAGCTAGAAAAAAAAAAATGTCATTAGCAGGCTGCTAAATAAAGAAATGTTTGCAGTATGGAGTTATAGTTTATATAAACCATATCTGAGCATGTTGTTGCTGCCTTGGAGAAAAGAGAAAAAGCTAGATGAGATTGAGGGTTGGAAATTCTGTTGGACAAGAAGGGCCCCCACACAATTTTAACTACTAGATTTAAGAGAGACCGAGGTCCCTGAGAATCAACCCACCCCATCCACTTCCATTTTTCAGTGGGAAAAAAAAAATTCAGGAGTAAAATTGTAATAAAACAAAGTTTGAAAAGATTATGTGTTTATCTGTTTTAGTAATGTTTTCCTAAGTATGTAAACA
Organism: Ictidomys tridecemlineatus; assembly: GCF_052094955.1. NCBI lineage: Eukaryota > Metazoa > Chordata > Mammalia > Rodentia > Sciuridae > Ictidomys > Ictidomys tridecemlineatus. The sequence goes on along the minus strand of NC_135480.1, from coordinate 151,334,021 downwards.
TATCTTAAAGTAAAAGAAAATTATAGAAATATAATGGGGTAATTGATTTTATCAGAGTCAGGGAAGGTCGCACTTAGGAAACTATAAGTGAATTGATATTCAAAGGAAGAGGGGAGTTAACTTGGTGGAAGTGAAAGAAGGTTCTAGGCTGATAGGACAGAATGATGAGAGGTTTGATTTCAGAATTGACCAAGATCAATTCAAAATACTGAAAGCCAATCAATATATAGCTGTGTAGAGAGATGCATTCAGGTAAGAGCCTGCAGGGACTTATAATTCCTTATGGTCTTTATCCTTAGAGAAATGAGACTCCATTGAAATGCCTTAAAAAGTAGAAATGGCACAATCAATATGGTATTGTGAAATGAAAATTTTGAGACTAGACTAGAAAAACTAAAGTGAATGGAGAAAGTTAGACTATTGTATAGCCATGAGAAAATGAAATGAGACAAAAAAGATAGCAGTAGACATGGAAACAGGTGAATGCTCTAGAGTTTTGAAGTAAGAGTACTTGATGATAGATTGAGTATGAGAGAGGAAGAGAATAAAAGCATATTTTCAATGGAAACACCTAGGTTATTGACATGTGTGCTATAATAGATATGGTTTAATATTAGAGAAGGATTTATTTTGAAAGGTGTATTGTTCATTTCATTTTAATCACAGTGAAGTTGAGGTACTTTGCACATAGAAATGAAAACATAAATTTGAATTTTGATAAATCTTTGGAATTCACAGGAGAACTCTGAGCTGAAGATATGAATCTGTTAAACATTTGCATATAGCTGATAACCTATGCCATGAATTGGATTGAGTTCTCCTAGGACAAAAACAGCATGAAGAGAAGTCTTTGGCCAGAGCCTGGAGGCACTCCATCATTTAATTGCTGGATAGCACATAATAGATTCTGTTAAGGAAGTAGAATTAATATAGGAAAAGATAATGTGGAAAATAGTTACATAACAAAGAAAGAGGTGAGCATGTTTCATGGAAGATCTTACCAAAATGGTAAGATTCTGCTAAGAGATGATTTAAGAAGAGGATCAAAACTCTCCTTCCCTTTTGTCACACATTGAGGTCCTTGAGTTCCCTGTTGATGGCAGTGCTGAGGCAGGAAGATAGCAAAGTCCACCAAGATGTGAGTGGAAGAGAAGGAAATGGAGAGCCTGGAGAACAAGCAGCTACTTGCAGAATTGTGGCTGTAAGTACTAGGAGGGACAGGTAGATGACTAGAGTAGGGTGTAATTTGGTTTGCTTTTTAAATGGCGGATATCTGTGCATGACTGAAGTCTGATTGATGGCTAGGGTCCAGTGGGGAGGAAGTTGAGACAGATGACAGAGAAAGTGTTATGGGGCCTAGTTAACTGTCTAAGAAAGTCAGAGAATGGGAATCAATTTAAATAGTTGTTGGCTATAATACACTGTACCTAAAGGAAAGATTATAGTAGAATTAGGCTTGTAGTTTGATAGACTGATGAGAGAATTATTGTCAGACTATTTATATTTTCTTAAGTAAAAGCCAAGAACATCATTTTGTGGGGAGATATGAACATCCATGTTTGAGTAGTGGAGAGCACTTGAAAAAGTCATTGTGGAGAATTGAAGGACTTGGTAAAGGGAGAAGCTGACTTTGTGCATTTGCCAGGCACTGTTGAGGGCCTGTTGGGATTTGCTGATCATGGATTTGTGGCTTTATCCTGCCCTGTGCCCTGTTTCTCTAGCTGTATTCAGCTCCCTAAGCTCAAGCACAGAGAGTCAAGAGTCTACCATAAATTGCATGGGAGAGGTACACTTTGGAAAGGAAGAATTGAAAGATGTAAGAGATAGGGTGGTATGTGAGCCAACCCTATGAAGATTGAAATCACTCAGGACAATGGCAGAATTTTGGAGGAAGGTAGACTTTGAACCTCACCTAAACAAACAAACAAACAAAAAACTTCTGTGAAAAGAGATGCTAGAGAAGTTGATATATGGCAAAAACCAGCCTGAGAAGAGAGTCATATAGATGAATTGCATGAACTTCAAAACAGAAGCTGGCTGTTTAATTTTTTAGCAAGAGGGTAGAGGAAAAATACCTTAAGAAGCCACAAGGAGCCAAGAAAACAAACAAACCCCAAATCTTGATTCTTAGATTCCTGGAGAGGGAAGAGGGATAAATTAACAGCTACCACAGGAGAAGGCTTCAAGAGAAGCAGCACCCTTCGGGGAAAGCTAGGGTGCAGGTTAGGCAAAGACATGGATGTTTGCAAAGTCTGAGTTGCAGAGAACACGGTTCAGATTGCGTATTTAGACTGAGGTGATACTTTCTATAATCTGAAATTCCAAATTGCCAACACCCCATTTTTCTCAGTGTGCAAGAGTGGCTTGGAAGCAAGCTCTATTTTGACTGCCCTAGACCTAGACGCATGGTTTAGAGAGCAGTAGACATAGAGGAGGTTATGGATATCTGACCACACTGATAATTAATTGCTATGGGAGAGGCTGTTAAATTCTTATCTCAGCCCCGAGTGAAATGAATAGTTGGGGAGTGTTGCTGAAGAAAGAATGCATCCTTTTTTCCCCCCGTGAACAAGAATGACAACTCAGTGTATGAAAGCAGAAGAAAAATTAATAGAATTCATCAGCTTAACTTTGATTTATACGATTCTGAAAGCAGACAGTGGGCGCTCTCTGATAATGTGCAGCATCATTACTTTAGGAGAAGAGAAGCTCTCCTGACTTTGTGCAGTTGGTAGAAAAAGCAAGAGGTTCCTTGACAAGTGTGTTTATCAAGTACATCTGCAGTGTTATTCTGTACGCTCAGTTGCAGCCTCTGTCATTCTTCTCCATGCTCATTTAACATGATGGACTTGTTTGGCAAATCCTTCAGGTAGTGGGAGGACAGGATGAAGAGGAGGCTTGATCTGGATCATAAAATAAAAGATATTGGCCTCTCTCACACTCTCCAACTCTTCTTCCTCCTCACCCTCCTTGATCATCATGATTATCTGTAGTAAAGAAAACGAACAGTTAGGTGATGTACTTGTGTGCATCTGTTCATGAGTTGCTCACAGCACCATGGAGAAAGGTTTCTGGTATAATTGACTGGTTTGACTTGAATTCTTGATTAGGGGGGAAAAGTTAAAACAAGTTATTTTACCTCCATCTCACGGAATTTCATCCGTCCTAGTGAATGAGACAGCTCAGATGTGTCTCTTCCACTGTGATGTCAGCCTCGCCCATAACAGCTGGCGTCTGTTTGGTGCTGTTGGCTACCCACACTGTGCTCAATGCTTCAGGTTTGTTTATTTTGTTTCCCTGCACTCAACAGCCTAGTATGGTATACTTCCATTTTTCAGAATATACGGTTGAGATTCAGGGATGTTAAACAAGAAACCTAAGACTATCCAGCATATCAGTAGTGGAGCCTAAATTCTGGGCCAGCTATATCTCCAAGTGCCATATTCTTCACAAGAACACTCTAGAGTAGCACTTATCAGCAAGCATTGTGTGAGATCCCTGTGAAATTTTAAATTTTCTAATAGTTGCAAAGAGAGTAAGCAAAAAGAAGTTGGTAAAATTAATTTTAATAACATTTTATGTAACCCCAATTCAGAGTATTATTACTGTTTCAACCTATGATCGCCATTATAAAAATGTCACTGATATTTTTTAAAAAGTATTTTGTAGTTGTCAATGTACCTGTATTTTATTCATTTATATGTGGTGGTGAGAATCAAATCCAGTGCCTCAAACATGCCAGGCAAATGTTCTACCACTGAGCCACGACCACTGCCCCTGTCAATGATATTTTACATTCTCTTTTTTTCTTACTAACACTTCAAAATCCAGTGTGTCTTTTATAACTAGGGTGCATCTCAGTTCTGGGGAGCCACATTTGAATAGCTTGGTGGCCACAGGGGCCTGAGATTACTATACTGGTCAGCCTAGCTCTAGACAGTATTCATGGGAACAGCTCAATAGTGCTAAAGTTTTGCTGAGTTTGTTGAGAATTTGGGATGAGTTAAAAGAGGCTTTCCTGTGGCTGCTACTGTTCTCTTCGATTCCATGCAGCTCAGGGTTGATAGTGCCCTTTCCCTCTTTGCTTTGTCCCCTGTGACAACCTTCTCTTCTCAAAGGTATATGACTGTCTTCTGTTGTATGTGTGTGTTTTCACTTTCCCAATAAATCTACATCAACTTTGTGGAGCTCTCCAGAAATGTGTTATGATGCATGGAGTGAGTGTAAAAAAGAGATCATTGAAAAAGTTTAAATCCCCTTACTCTCTCTTTTTCTGGATCTTTTTGTTTGTGACCTGCTCTTACAGCCTAGAGTTTATGTCTAGACTGTACTTAAGGGACTGTGCTATAGGAAGGCAAAACAAGTGTATGCATTTAATATAATACCTGAAAAGAAGGAAGTGATCAATGTGTTAGTAGGTTTTATCTACTATGTTCCAAATCCATATGTAGTCATGCAAGTCCCTAAACATGAATGCAAGGGAAGGATATATTCTCTAGTAACTTGACTAGTGACCTATATCTATTTTTTAACAGGTGGCTTTTGACAACACTTAAATTTTAGTTGACCATTTTCAGTGTGAGGTCTCAGTTACATTTGTCTTTTCTTATAGATATCATTGTGTTGAGACCTAATTTGAAGCCCTTTACATAGAAATCTTAGAAATTCTGCAGTATTTAGTTTTATAGTTTGATAGGCAAGATTAGAGATTTTGCATTTTACTTTCTTTTCAGATGAGTAAGTTTTATTTTTAATTTTTGTATCCAAACAAAAAGTATTTTTGGTTTGTATAAACAAAATAATAGATATCTGTGGAAACCAAGAGTAATTTTCTTTATATACCACCCCCTTTTAAAAATATCCTGTTACAAGTTGATGTCATAAAAAATATTTGTTTAGCAGCTTGTGGTGGTAGATTTCAATATACTATCCTTGTATGTGTCCAGCACCAGGGTCTTAACAACAAGTGCCTGTTCTGTTTATGATGCCTAATAAAGAGTAGTCAGCCATGGTGATATTGCCATACAAGATCATTGAAGTCACACATAAATGTCTATCCATGTTGTTTTTAAAATTGAACAACAGGTGGTTATTTGTCATTGATGTAAGAAATGGACAAGTCACTCCATATCCATAATTTGCCTTCATTCTCAATCACTGGTCTGTGGAAGATTGAAGGGCACATCTATTTTCTCTTCCCTCTGAACTAATCTTATTTTTGCCCGTCCATTTCTTTGCAGAGGTTACTACATAATAATTGTGCCTTTGAAGAAATCTCGTGGGAAATTTATCAAGCCATGGGAGAGTCCAGATGAAATGGAATTAGATGAGGTAACTATATCTTCGTTGGCTGTGTTTTTCATTACTTATTTAAATATCCTCTCTTCCCTATGGAGGCTTTCAGCATCTAATGAAGGTGCTGGCTTCTGCACATCTGGCTGGTCGGGTGGCTCAATGCTCTGATCATATTATACTCTAGGGATCCCAACAAAGATCCTTGGGCTTTAATTAAAAGACATTAAACTGCAATAAAGCTTACAACCTGTCTAATCATTGTTGGCCTTAATATTTTGCCCCTTGTAAAACATAATGTAGAAGTGGGGAAGGTGAAATAAATTGTCAGCAAAGACTTAATGACCATTGATATGAATTTCAAGGGCCATCATTCGTTTGACAGTTGCGAAGGCCCTTACAAATGCTAAATTGTACTTTAGCAGCAGAGTTCATTTGACCTAATATGTGGTCTTGACCAGTTTCTTACAGAATTCTATTGATTAGTTAATGTTTGCCTTATTCTGTATTCTATAGGTTTTTCAGAATCAAAAGTACATGTAACTGCAGAGGAAAATGAAACAAGTCACAAAATTTTGAGCAAAGAAGGAAATGTAAAACAAAATATGGCAATAATTAAGTAATATGACTTTAATTTCTAAAATCTAAAAATAGGTGCATTTTAATTGAAAATTCTTTTTTAAAAAGAGCATTAAAAAAGTTAATACATAATGTGAAATAGAAGACTTATTTATGACATATTTTATTTGCATGATAAAACTACAGACCTGGGTATTGGGCCACATCCCCAGAGGGCCACTGAAAGTTAATGACTAGGATTCATATTTGAAATATAGGAGAGACTTTGTTATTTTAATGAAATGCTGTTTTGAATAAGTTCATAAGGCAAATACCCAGATGCCCTTTTGGGAAATAGAAGATTTTAATTTATTGGGTTTATTTACAACATAGGCCACATCTTAGAGCACAGCCTGTTATTTCTAGGTATTCTCTCTATGTCAAATTAGTACAAATGCAGCAACGAAAATATTAAATTCCTTACCTGTATTACTGGAAGGTGATTTTTATTTCAAACATGTCTACAGAAAGGAGACTTTGATTTGACAAAAAGGGACTGTTAGCATTCTCTGGCAGATGTGTGTCATCTCTAGAAGTGGGGACTCATCAACATCCACTTTGAGTTAAATTTGATCAAGTTCAGAAGGTGAGATTAGTTCAAGGTTAGACTGATGTTTTTGTGTCATGTAGTGATTAGATGTCATGGGGGTATAAAACAAGGCATCATTTCAATAATACTACGAAGTAATTTAGATAAGTTATCAAGTTAATTTTTTCTATTAATGCTAAATAAATAAAATTATTATCATATGGTAGTGGAGGAAGAGTAATCCTACATCTGAAGATGCAAAATGATCAGTTAGCTTTTTGTAAGGATTTCAAAGCCAGACAGGATATTACTTGCAAATGACTAATAAGATAATCCTGGGAAATAATTTATGATCTTATTAGGGTTTTTTCTGAATTCCAGGATTGTCACCATCACATTTTAGTTGGAATTGCAAAGGCAACTTGTAGATCCTGTGAATCTCTATACATATATATATTAAGTTTTTAAGGTATTGAGATCCAAGGCAAATGATATCAAATACTTTTAAATAATAAGCTTGCCTTAGAAGTGAAGCCATTTGATAATAAGTAATAGAAAGTGAATCTCTTTTACAGCCAGTTTTTAACCTCTAAAATGCACAGCAACATTAATGGATTAAAGTATAGAGCTATGTGACATTGAACTTTCTTGCAATTAAATTCTACAGGTCTGCGCTGCTGGTTCCCTTAACAAAGGGTCATTTTAATCATCCTGTAGGTTGTGGTGCATTAATCTGTATAATAGCTTGATAGAGAACATTTTATTAATTCAAAATTTTTGGGTCAGGATGGGTTGTTTCCCACTTTTCTTACTGATATAATTGAGACCACATTGTAGAATTAATGGTGGAAGAAATAAGATATGCATTGACTGGAAAATGAAAATTATTTCTGATAAAAGAACTAAAGCCCTTGATATATCTCTGGAATTACCTCCAATACATCTTGTAACTATTGTGGAGGGGAACAAATGAAAGTAGGCTATGGCCTCACTTTCTGCTTACTCATCCAGTTTCTGATCCCTGCAGACAGGATTTTCCCACCCTATCATGGATAATAAAAGCATTGTAGTAATTTTATCTATAGCTTGGTACTGCCAAGTTGGACAAAGCAGTATTCCTCTCTTAAATGTATTTGACCAAGTAATTTTTCAGAAAGGCCTATAATTCAAATTGTTGGAACCATATCATCGAATAGAATGGTGGCCTAAGGGGATTTCCACATGTATGCCTCACATTGAGGCCCATAAAAAATTGAAAGAGGCTTTCTAAACAGAGTTACTCTAAAAATTATCTTTTGAGCTCTTTTTATTCTTTGTCTGGAGATGCTCTTCACATGATAAATTCATAGACTGGAACTCCTGTTCTCAAGGTCAGACTGGGCAGAGCAGACATTGATAGTTGAAATGAATTTTGGGCAGAATGACTCCCAAAATGTTAGTTATATTTAATTGAGAGCAGGTCACCTAATATATCATAAGCTTTTCGTTGCACTGTACTTCAAAGGCTTGTCGTAAAATATCACGGACTTTTGTGATTGTAACCAGCATACTGTCTAACTTTGGTGTCATCTGAGCTCACTTGAGCCATTTAGAGTATAACACAGGAAGCTTTCTACAGAGCTTAGAGCAACCTACAGGGCCAGGGTGATGTTCTATTAGGTCCAATGCATTAATGAATGACTGCATTGGACCTAAGGAATACCAAAATACTCAAAAATTTTATTCTGAGGCACTTTCTCTACATCTTCTAAATAAACCCTAGCAAAAGGTTCTTATGGGAATGACAATGATATGGATGAATTATGACAGCTGCCTTCATCTGAAATATGAATAAAATCAAGGTAGGGTTTGATCAGTGAAGTAGAAGAAAGGATGCAGTCACATAAACAACTGATGGTAAATGTTTTTGATTTACCAACTTGAAGATGCTGTTCAGCTCATCTGCAGTGCATTTGTCCTCAAAGCAATGGCTGTCATCATTTGCTGCACAGCGACAATAACCTTTCTAATGACTTTTCAAGTATAATATTATGTTGAATATTTGACAACAGATTTTTTTTAAATTAGCATGTTAAAAGAATCCAGAGAAAGGAAATAACACGTCCATCTGTGTTAATGAAAGCAAGTGCACAAAAACGATGTGTCTAAGTACAGACCAAGTGAAAACAAATAGGTGATCAGAGCTTAAACATAGCATTTGATTTCTTGATTTGGGGCAACCACAAGTAAAAATAAGGCTGGAAAAAAATCTCTTGGGAGTAATTTTATTTCATTCATTGCAATTTTTTTATTATGTCCCAGTTTCCTCATCTATAGGTGGGGATGATTGTAACCTACCTCATAGGGTTATTATACAGAGTAAATGAACTTAATGCATCTTTGGGCTTATAGAACAGTGCCTGGTGTCCAGAAAATTCTTAGTGATAGTTATTATCATGATTAAAAACAAACCTAAATTTCACAACAGAACTTAAAAGATAGTATTAAATTTTTGCCATTGCTTTTTTACTAACCAATTGGTGCATAATTGGTCAATTTCTCTGAATTTATCATCAGATGGTTCACATTTGCTAAACAGATATTGTCCAGTTTACTATGCTTTTCATACAGCTCACATTTCACATAATCTTAATTGCATCAATAAATTCAAATTTAACAGAAAATTTTAGAACATTATAAATTAGATATTATTGACAAATAACATGGGCAAAAATTATCTATATAATGAAAAGACTGTTTTCTCCATTTTGAGGGTATAATTTTGAATCAGCTGAGCCCATTTGCAAGTCTGAGTGTAGAAGAAACTATAGAACATCAGATTCCTACTGGACAAATTCAGTGTTTTTCATAGATAGAGTCTGAGGCCTTTATCAGCACCAAATCCTGACCTTGATTATGACAACATCTCTTTATACTAAATAGTTGTCACTATTTTGGTTTTTACTATATCCTATTCATTTATAAAATGAAGAGATATAAATACTTTTCTTGCAAATTTTCCATAAATACTTTAATTTTGTCTATCAAGATAAGGACAGGGTTTACCCTCAGGTGCATAATCTTTTTCCAGTTTGTCCTCAGATATATTGTGTTTTCTGCACAGATAATGAAAAAAAAATTCTCTCTAATATACCTTTAAAAAATTGTTGCTTGTCTCAAAAAGCATTCCAGACTGAAACAGACCTATTTCCTGTTAAACCTGGTGAAATACTATGTAGTGGAAGAAGCTAATGATAGCTTTGATATCATTTTAAAATCAGTTGTCATATCATTAATGTGATTTTTCTCCTAATAAAGGGGGCAATGTGAAACAACACGTTATCTAAAAATAAATTCTTTCTTTTAGAAACTCATGAGGGATCTTAATGTATATATATGTGTTTGCTTTCTTCAACATAATATTGAAATTGATTTCTATTCACCCTGTCTATGTTACCCAACAAACTCCCAGAAAACTGGATTCTATAAAAAAATGAGTTCCATGACAAAATGTGATGAATTGCACCCAAATTAATCAGGGAGACAAATTAAGTCATGAACAGTTAAGTGAATAACAATGCCCCTTTTAATATACATAAATTCAGAATTTATTTATATTACAAACATATATATTATAAATTTAAAAGTTAATAAATATTTCTTCTGTTGCTTTGAGGGAATTTACATCATATAAATGATCTCATAATTGAAAATTAAACTCTCCAAAAATGTGGTAATAGTTAGACTTTTAGATGACTTTATCTGAGGTTACTCCTTGTTTAATAAATCTCCTACAAAACAAGGCTTTTATGAATCAAGCTGCCATTTCTCCTTAGACAAGTTATGATGCAGTATTGCCCTTTGAGAGAATTTCATTAGTGTAGGAAATGATATGAGCTACCAGTAAAGATCTAATTGCCCTGTGTTTATAGCCTGGCCCTTGCAAGAGGAGTCCAATATCTTATTTAACAGGAAGACAAGCATTTGAAGTATGGAGAGAACTGAGATTTAGTGATGCTGGCATCGCTACATGAAATGTGGATAAATTGAATTTGGGTTGTTCCCAGTACTGAATTAATTTCTCCCATTTAACTATCAGTATGTGGGTTATTGTTGTTTACAGTTCTTTTTCTGTTTCTCATTTCTTCTTTAAGCTGCTTAAGGAGATATCTAGGAAACGCAGAAGCATCCGTTACGGGAGAGAAGTTGAATTAAAGCCATATATTGCCGCTCACTTTGATGTCCTTCCCACTGAGTTCACCCTGGGGGATGACAAACATTATGGCGGATTTACAAACAAGCAGCTCCAAAGTGGTCAAGAATATGTCTTCTTCGTGTTAGCAGTGATGGAGCATGCAGAGTCTGTAAGTTCATTATCATGACATCTATTTGCTGGGGTACTTTTACACAGTTGGGCCAATATATACTAGGTGGTTATTTGGGGCCATGTAGGGACATCCATCCTAATTATTTCTCTTGAGCTGTCATTAACCCAAGTGTAAGAACAGCCTGCCTGCCCTTCTAGTACACTGCATGGGATTGCAGTTGAAATAAGTTGTCTCTGATGACAGGGAGTTTAGGTGAGCTTCATTTATGTGAAGTACGAGAATGCCAGGACATGGATTTCCAGACCTGTCAACGTAACACCTATGTCCTAGTGTTGCGTCCATCGCTTACAATCTTCCTCCCTCAACTACGTAGAGTGGTATTTAAAAAAAAAAAAAATTACTTTTCTCATCTGACATAATACCTGGCAGATATTAGCCTCTGTGATTTCAGTAAGAACTAATAAATTCTAAGTCCACATAATATATTTCCAAATATTTGAAAACATTGACTTTGGAAATGGTTGCATTTATTCTCCTATAAAACTGCCAGTGAGGCCACGGTTCCTCTGGCCAGCTTCCCCGGAAGATCTGTCTAGGAAGAGGCAAGCACAACCAGTTTCTTTAATTATAGCACTTTACAAGTGGCTTTGTCAGTGAAAAGCCAAGGAAGTTTGAAAATAATTCAATAAAAGGGAGAATTCCTAAGGTACTCTAAATAATGAGTTGTCTTCTTTTATGTAATTCATCTTGCTCTTATGTCATTTTATGCTTCAGTGGCTTTGAACATTAAAAAAAAAAATGGAGAGAAACTGTAGATGGGAAGGGGGCTGGGTTTTGAAGTGGCAGTTCACATTAACATTTAACATACATATTGCAGACTGGATCTTTCTAATCAGGGCCCGAGTCTGACAGGCGTGGCAACTGCATTGAGCCAGTCAATTTCTGCATGTAAGAAGCCCTCAGTGTATCAAAGGTTTCTCCACATCAGGTGTTAGCGCGTACAGTGGGGCCTCTCTTCAAACCACTGAAGGAATTCCCCCGTGGAAAGTCAAAACACAAAGGCAGCCTGGTTTACCTTTGTACGCAAAATGTCATTTCAAAAACGATGTGACGGCCTTCCTGGAATTTTAATGTACAGATACGCTTTCTCTTTCCAGTTGAAGTTTTTAAGGCAGAACATCAAGGGAAATGGGAGGTTGGAAATCATCTTTCTCTTTAAAAAGAGAAAAAATAAGACTTAGGTACTTGAGAGGAATTTTCTTTAAATAGCTCTATGAACGTTTCAGAAAGCACTTTCAGAACATGTAGGTAGATCAGAGAACCCAACAAAGAAGGGAAAGCTCATCTGATCATACAAACAAAACGGACTGCACGCTCTCTCACTCTGGCTCTTGATGTCTCCCCAACCCTTTCCCCCTGTTTAAGTGGGTCACCAAATGCTGATGTGTCCACTCCTTTCCTTACTGTGTCATCTCAGTTTTATTAATTGTAGGATGAAGATCTTTTCCCCAAAATTTATCTTATTCCTTTTCTCCACCATATTTCTTTTTTATTTGTTCAAATGAGTTATACATGACAGAATGCATTTTGACACATTGTACTCAAATGGAGCATAACTTCTCATTCCTCTAGCTATATGTACGTGGTGCTGATTCACACCAGTAGTATAATTATACATGTAATAGGGTAATAATGTCTGTCTCGTTCTATTGTCCTTTCCATCTCTATCACCCTGGCACCCCCAACTTACTTCCCCCTATACATTCCAAAGTTCCTTTATTCTTCCCTACCACCCCCCACTATGGATCACCATCCACTTATCAGAGAAAACATTCATCATTTGGTTTTGGGGGATTGGCTAATTTCATTTAGTATGATATTCTCTGGTTGCATCCATTTACCTGCAAATGCCATAGTTTCATTCTTTTTTATGGATGAGTAATATTCCACTGCGAATATACACCACGTTTTCTTTATCCATTCATCAGCTGAAGGGCATCTAAGTTGGTTCTTGATATTGCTCTCCACGAAAACAGTGTTTTCCCTATGGTTCCTACGTGCTCAGGCCAGCATTTACTTTATAGATGAGAATTGTATCCAAGTAGTATCATGTGTGCAGTGAAGTCATCATTTTTTAAGCTTCAGATTTCTGAGACTGTTGGTAAGTAATGTGCATAACCACTCCAAGAGTGGGTTGGCAATTTGCAGAGACAAAATGTCTCTTCCTAGTAAGGACAGGTGCTTTTCCCCAATCCTTTGCCTCATATTCAAAAAAATACCAGAGAACTATTTTTGAGTAGTATAAAGTTAAAACTATTATTGCCACCCACTGAACACATCTTATTTTTCATGAGACTAGTATCATTTTATGCCTTTACTTTCTTTTTGTTATAACATGACTGTGTTTCCTGACTGGGGTTGGAAATCTATGTGCTTTGGGAAGACCTTTGCTTAGAATTCCATCTTGATTGACCTAGATTATCATCTCAAAGGCTCTGGGAAAGAATTTTAAGTCAACATGTTTTGCTTCTACAGACACTTTGAGTGTGACCTACAAATGGAGTAGGCAACTGCATAAGCAAACACACTTATATAAAGAATCATGTTTCTTGAATATTATAGTCTCTCTGCCAAGTCCTTTGTGTAAATCCTTATACCACATATCTTTATTCCACCTACCCTCCTTCCCTCACATTTATTTGAGCTCTTTCTGAGCAGGTTGTAAATATATACTGACTTTTCATCATCTTTTGATGCATTAAAAAAAATCTGGAAATTGAGGCAATCTCTTTCCTGAGTAAGTGAAGAAAATGGAGTAAAATCAAGATTTCAATGTGGCATGTGTTGTCTGAACATGTCTGATGACCTCATTATACTAAATTGCAGAATATATACCTGAAATGGGGTTTTTAAAAGATGAAGGTTAAAAATTAAATATATTTACTGATCATAAAGGAGCATATACACTCATATCTTTGATAATCACAGCCATTTGAATTGGAGCTTTTTATTTAGCAAAGATTTGTTGAGATCCCACCAACTGCAGAGCTCTGTGCTAGCCATTTTAAGCATCATACATGTATAGGGTAATAATGATTTATATACACAAATAGTATATAAATATAGTATATAAATCTCTCTTTCAGGAATTTTTGTTTTCATTAAAAGAAGTGAAGGGTGTATCCAAATTTTAAAAAGAGTCTGGTGATCAACTTGTTATTTTTACATGTAATTTTTGGAATGACAGATTTCTTCCAATTAAGGGGGCAGTATTCAAGTGGCACCTTAGTTGGATTTTAGGAGTTAAATGTTGTGGAACTTGTGGAGAGTTAAAGAACAAGAATAGAGCATTTGGGGAGTAGTAGCTCAATCTGATGGAATATGTTAGATGTGCTGCGACAATTTAAAACAAAGGCCTTTGAGGGCCATGCTAAGGTATGTAGGTTTTATCTAGTAGTAACCAGTTGCTTTATCTATTTGTCTTGAAGGTTTTATGTAGTTTAGGGCAGTAATGAGTATTAGAAAAAAAGGGAGACATTTTTGGTGTGGTTAGGAGAACATGAATGAGGTCCTAAAGAAAGATGGTGTGAATGAGGCTGCAAAAAGGACAGATGGACCTGAGGGTCACTGATAGGTAATGTCAGTAGTCTCTATTCATAGATACTGACAGTATAAGAGAAATTGGGGAATTGGGAGAAAGTTCTGTCTGGGAGGAAGTGAAATCAGGCAGGCAATTCCTCATTTGAGCATGCATGTGGAGACAACTGGAAATGAGGGTCTGAGACTTACTATGAGTTCCTGAGTTTAGTAACTCTAGTAAAGAAGTAATCTGAACAGAGGAGGCTGGTAGTGAACACTGAGGGATGATCTGAACATCCTAGGGTGGTGGAGAACAGAGCCCAAGAATGCATGCCCATAGAACAGGGGCAGTTAACTCAATCGGACTTGAGCAGTTGGAAAGATTAGGGAATTAAAACAGTCAGAGCAGGAGTTTTTAAAAAGTCCTGGTCAATTGTAGCAAATCTGAAAAGGCGTAAGAATGGAATGAAGAGAATTAGATTTGGAAATAAGTAATAGCACCAATAGTCATGTTTAGGTGAGAAGAGATAAGAAGCAGGGCAGCCAGTGGGGTTGGGTTGGAAAGACTGGGAAGGAAAAGGAAAGGGACAATATGAAGAGACAGACTCAAGAGAATGCTTGTCTAAAATCAGGCGAAAATGAGACAGAACATAATGGAATGTTGTAGAAAGTTCACAAACTTTCAGTTCATTCCTTCACCAAGTAAATATTTTTTAAATTATATTTATTATCAATTGTGTGCTAAAAACAAGCATACCAGGAAGTAGTCACTTAAAATCAATTAGGAACTAATAAACCCTTTTCAAGTTATAAAAATTCCCTATTTAAGAAAGCTGTCATCAGCTCTGTACATCTTGCACCAATGATTTGGGTACTGGATTTCTTTCCTGAAATTGTGGACTTGATTTGTCCATCATTTGGCCTAACAACATATAGCACTAGAAGCACTGATATAATTAAATACTTGACAAAGTACTGACTTATTTTTCTGTATATGTACCTTTTAACTGTGGCCTTTTTGGTTGATAGAGAATGAGTATTTCATATTGAATATACTTGAGACTGGCAGAGTTGACAATTTCAGATGTTTTTGGATTTGGGGATATTTATACTAACTTCACTGTATTATCCAAATATCTAAAGTACCTGATCCAAAAATGTGAAATTGCTCAGAAACTTTTGCATTTGAGAATTTTGAATTAGGGATACTTACCCTGTCACTCCTTGAGGCTAGAACTCACTCTCTCGGTTTTCACATAGCTTCTCACACATTGGCACAATGTAAAAGTTCACTGGACTTGTTGGGACTGGTTAATCATTGGTATTTATGGTTCATTAAATTATTTAATATTCTGTATGTAGATCCCACTGAGAAGTACCAATGAAGTAATTTATACCACAAAGTGATTTTGTTGTAAGATTTCACTCTGCAAGGAAACTGATCACACAAGACTGTCAGTTTCTCCGTCATCTTTCTTCTCCCTTCTCTTTCCTCCTTCATTTGATTGATTTCATCCTGTATTTGACTTCAATTGCTTTATCCATTTGTCATAAAATTCACTATGTCCTAAATTTGGAGTTGGGGGGGAAATCCTTCTAATGCAAAATACAGTCCAGAAAGACCCTATTTGATAACTAAAACAGACTCTGTTTTTCCTCAGAAGATGTATGCAACCAGCCCCTACTCTGACCCTGTTGTGTCGATGGATCTGGATCCACAGCCCATCACAGATGAAGAAGAAGGCTTGATCTGGGTCGTAGGTCCTGTCCTTGCAGTAGTCTTTATCATCTGCATTGTCATTGCTATTCTTCTTTATAAAAGGTAGGTTTGCTCAATATTTCTGTTGCAACTTTGAGGGCTGCCTAATTTTGAGGACTTGATCATTGTTCTGTGGTCACCATGTGGTTGATTTTAGTAGGAACATTTTAATGTAACCCTATGATTGCTGGGGAAACGTTTCCATCAGAGGTAGAACAAAACATAAAGACTGAACTGTTTTGAATGGTGTTCAATTTGTGGTCCGTACCTTTGCTGTCCTCCAGGAATGTATCCCAGCCTGAATTTTCTGCACTGCCTTATTTAGAATGAGCAACTTTTCTGATATTTTAGATATTAGTACATTCACTGCAGACCATTCCATGCAAGTTTTCATTTGTTTGTTTTAGGTGGTTAATTATTCAATGTTGACATATTTTTCAAACACTATTACAATTTTGCACATTTGTATCCATTTCATAAGTGTAATTTGCTAGGTGCTGAAAGATTTTTTCTGTAGCTGTTTTTTCAAGATTTGGCAAAAGTAGCTAACAATGAAGGATTAAAAAAAAGAGAGAGGATACATTCTCTCTTACTTTTATTCTATTATTCCACTTATTTTTTAAGTTATCATTTGTGACTGAGAACTGGGCGTGAGAAGGTATCATTTTCCTACTTTAACAAGTACAACCTCAGTCCTTACTCTCCCGAATATCAACCTGACTACAGTAAGGGTACAGATAATTCATATATTCCCAATCTTTTCTTATCTTCCACTCTTTTTCAATTTTATTTTTGCCTATATTTTAGATAAGCCAGATCCCTGCCCTCCCCTCCCAGTTTACTTCCCAGACTCTTGTATAAAGCACATTGTAATTCCTTCCCTAAACCTTCTCTTACTCAAAATTACAATATTATGAATACATAATCCTAATTACAGTAAGATATAGTCAATGTTTAAATATATCAAAGTAGATTCTACCATCATGCATAACTAAAAAGAACAAACAACAATTTTAAAAAATAAGCAATTCAATGTAATATGTTTTCTAAAACATTTAGAATGACTGAATTCTGAATTATCTCCCTTTATGTCAATTTTTTCTTTCAATCCAAATTTTATTTCCATATGATTTTAACCTTTCTTCCCATTTTCCTTTGTGGCATACCATGTCTTGGAATGCCTCGGCGAAGGTGATCCCCTCCTTATACTCTGAACGACTTCTCTCTCCCTAATATTCTCAAAATGAGAGTGTTCTCATTTTGATACTTGCTCTGATTATTGCCTCTAATTCTTTTTCCTACCCACATAGCTACCATTTTGGTGTTTATGTGACTTATGTCTATCTTTATACTCTTGTTCTTATGTTCCTATAATGGGCTGATTTTTTTTTTTTAATAACCTCTCATTTTGACTCCTTAGAAACTTGTCAGGATACTTCTCTTTTGGAAAAAATTCTCTATGAGGCTGTGTTTCAGTTTTTTTTTTATTTGTTTTGTTTTTTGTTCTAACACAGAGGTTTGGAAAAATGACAAATGAGAAAGTTTATCACCATAACCCATAAAATTGCCCATCTTACTTTAGAGCTAGAAAGAAGGGCAGGGGTGGGGGGAATCCATCACTATTTTTTTTCTCCCTGATCACTCCCATCATTCAATTATCCATATCCTGAAATTGCTGAGAAAGCTAGTGGTTGAAGGCAAAAATGTCCTTTCAGCTGCTGGCTTGAATCTTTCCATCCCAGCCCATGTCTTGTTAGTGTGTATCTCACGGAGCCTGTCATATTTTATCACCTCACTCCTGTATAAGATAAGGGCAGGAAGCAAGAGCTACCAACATGCCTCAGAATAATCATGAAACATGTCCAAGTCCAAGAAGCTGGTGCCCTTTCCTGTTTATGTGCTACAGGAATTACTAGAAGAGAGAAAAAAAAATCTTAAAAAAGCAAAAGTAAAATTCTACTTCATTTCTCATTCTTTTCTGGTAAATATTTGTTCAAATGGTCACATCATACCATGGGTGATCAGAAAGCAAGTGCCTGTTAATAATTGCATTTCTAGACTATATCAGATAATGTTTTTTGATTATTCAAAATGAACAGAATGCATGCCCATTTTTCAACTTGTGTTTCATTATGACATACTTAAGTCATACCATTAACAGATATCTGTGTGGCATTTGTGAATCAGTTGTTTAAATGGAAAGAAATAGAAGTTTTACACCCTGATAATTTTTAAGATTTATAATTAAGTTTTCCTTTGTTCATCTGCATGTGTTTGGAAAAAACTACTAATTTATAATTTTTCCTAATCCTGCAAAAAGAGGCATCATATTTAAAGGCTTTAAGACTCTGTTAAGAGTTGCATTTTAGTGTGTGCATATGTAAGCATCGTCTAATGCAATTGTTGGAAAATGCACACATCCTCGAATGTTAAGTATATTTAGCCAACCATCTGAAGGCCCATGAAGCATTTCTGAAATAGAAATGCTTGCTTCAGCAGTAAAGAACATTCCTGACTTGAAATTCAAGTAGACCCAACAATGTCCTTCTTGATTATCATGAGGCAGTTCAAGAGGAAATCTTCTGTACCCAGTGAATAGTTCTTTTATAGCATGTGTTTCAAACAGAGTTAATTATATAATAAATACTTCATTTCCTCTTTTTAGGTGCCTTTTAGTTTATACACAGGTCATTGATAATGGCTCAGAATCGAAAGTATCTTTATTGTTATTACTATAATTTTTGATAAATTATTATTCTCCTCTATGTAACTGATGCTTTATGAAAAGAATGAGCATAAAATAGTGTTGATTCACATTGTCTTAGTAATCCCCATTATTAAATGCACCTATTTACAAGATAATTGCATTAGTAATAGGCCTGTGGCTAGGAATAGTTTACTTGATATTTCCTATAAAGAAGTATATTTTACACAGTCGTCTGAGAAGGATTTGAGACTTACTAATTATATTAATATGGAAGTAGCTCATTCTTTACCTTTCATTCTGTTAATTTGATTTTGTTTTTATTCTAGTAATTTGTTCATAGATAACAACAAAACCGTCAGTGAAACTTTGTAAGGGCACTAAAATACCTTCTGAAGGATCAGAAAATTAAAATGTTTATCAGGTTTTTAATGCTACAAATTTTTTTGTATTGGTTTTTTTTTTCTTTTTAATTTTGTGCTTCATATTCAATATGGACAGTGACTTAAAATGTATGTTTCAGAGGTAAGATGGTAGGAAGGTTTAGAAAAACACTGAACAAGAGAGACTTGTGTTCAAATCTCAGTTCTGGCCACACAGGGTAGAAAGTCATGCTGGCACTCTGGGCCTAGATTTTCCCATTTATACACCTGGAAGGTTGTCTAGATAATTAAGGGCTTTTTCAATAATAGTATATTATAATCTGGGAAAATTTTAAAAAACAGGTAATAGGACTAGGACTATATTATTTTTGCCATGTGCTGGCATGTATATGTTAAGCATGAATCTAGCCTGCCTTTATCCATCCACATTCAGAAATTATAATTCACAAAGCAATTGGAAGTTTTTAGGTATTCATCCGCCCTGTGCAGCTGTTACATGTATAAGGCTTTTCAGTCTTTAGTTCTAGAACTCTATAAGAATTATTTATATATAAAATAAATATTTAAGAATGAAATACTAACCTGACTCTATGAAAAAGCTTCTAGGGATAGATGAGAAGTGTGTATTATACTGTGGAAAAAAAGAAAGTGTGAGTTAGGAGGTTGGAGAAATCTGAAGCATGTGTGCGGCATGAACAGTCTAGCCTGAACACACAGGGCAAAGGGAGTAGATACTTTCCACCCCCATCTCAAGGTACTTTCATGAAAGCCCTGAAGTAGATGTGACTGAAATAGAGACTTTTCCAGCTTTCCCCAGCTCCAGCCTCGGCTTTGATTCTTTAATCTTCTCTTTTTGTGTCAACTCTACATATATTTCCAAGTTGTCATCAATATCTTGAGATGCTGTTAAATATGCTGCTGCACCAGCCCACACTGGACATTGCCAATGGATCCTGCCTTCTGGTGTTCACGCAGCCCCCTGCCAAGGCTTCTAAGGCCTCCCCCATCACATCCAGCCACTCCTCTTGGCCCAGCTAACTCATCCATTAGAAGTGAGCTAAGAAGCTTCCTGACAGGTCAAAGTCCTTCGAGATGCCTCTCTCCTCCCCTCTCCTCTCTACCAGTTCAAGCTTTCTTAGGGTCGATCCCCTTTTCTATGCCCTTAGAGTACTTTTCTCCTACCTGTAAGAAAAACTACTGCATTTCTGTGATTACCCACTCTCTGATTTGGTATGACTGAACTATGGGTCAAGGACTCTTATTCCTTGTTGTGCCCCTAGTGCCTGGTGGAATGCATGACACAGATCTACATGGAGTAGTTGAATTTATACAGGTCGATGAGTATGCAATAAACTGGTTCCCTCCACTTGTTTATTCCATCACCTTTATCTTGGTTGGCAAGAGCTCTAATAAAACCATTGGCCATAATTTAAATTTAGCCTTCCAACTTAGATATTTTCACTAAATATGTACTCACATATGTGCTGAAACTGACACTTCATAGAAGAGGAAATGACTTGTACACTAACTATACATCTACTTATGTGACTACCCAAGCAGCATTTTAATACATAAAACTGGTATTTCACTAAGTGGTTCTCTTCTATCCAAAGGAGTAGATTTTCCTATTCCTGATTTTCTGATAGTCCTGGATAAAAAAGGAGCAAGTTAGAAGCATATATATATATGATTATTTTTAAGTTAGCACACTGATAAATCACTTTAAAATTAAGAATAGAAAGAATTAACCAGTAGGTTTTAAATTATCTCCATCTTTCAGTGTTTATGTGTGTGTTTGTACAACTTAAATGTGGATTTTCTTTTTCTTTTTTCTTTTTCTTTTTTTTAAAGAGATGGACTGGATTATATTATAGTGCCAGATACTTCAGCAATATGGGTATTTATTTCATTGGCATTAAGGACTTAGTACCTTTTTCTTTGCAGTGGGAACTCACTAAGTACTTTGCAATTTGCCTCAAAATGCAGATTGTTTGGATTCTTTTCAGGGAAAGGTCATAGTCTCCACCAAAACAATAGTGTTATTTAAGCAGTAAATGTATTATCACACGTGAGAGTATCAGTAGATGTGTTTGCAGATAGCTGCGTTCTTTGTTGAGGAAAATATCTGTCTTTTCAATGGCTGGTAATAAAATGCTTCTCTGGATTGGCCCAGCTGTATTGATGGGTCATGCTCTGTAGATTTATAATGATGAGTATTTTCCCAAACTGAAAATGTATTTAATCCTTTATTGGAAAAAAGATTTATGATTACCTTACTTGTCAAGAGATGTCTGAAGAAATCATTCCTGCCACTTTATTACCTTGTGGTCTAGTATTCAATTGTGAAAATTTTTGTGCAGTTCAATGCAATTTGCAGATATTCCATATCATTAAAGCAATAGTGTACCTCTTAACTGAAGACTCTTTATTTCAAATGAATGAATTTCTTTTATGAAATGCTGTTGTATTTTCATTAAGTACATTAGTAGTTTTCTCATGGCATGTTTTGTAAAAATGAAATTATATCTCCATCATCAAACACCTCTTGGGATATAATTAACTGTGGCAGTATTTTTGTAGGTGATGGAGAAAAGTGATCATACATTATTAGCGCGCACACACATACACACATTTTTATTCAGCAGTGCAACCTCATGTCCTCCATTTACTTCATGATTAGAGGCCTTTAAGTATTTTGATACACTATCATTTCCTAATATGTGTCAGTTATGTATCCTTGCTTGTGAGCACTAGTTTTTAAATCTTGGTTGTCATGGTTACTCTTGTTACCATTGGCCAACTAACATTTAGCTTTTCTTTTTCTTTTTTTGCCGCATTAAAATGGAGCAGTAAGCCTGACAGGTGAGGAATAGAGAACAAACCCCTTCAATGCTCAGTAAGAAAAAATAAAATTCTCCAAATAGACTTTGGAGGTGTTGAAGAGGTAAGGGTGGGGGCTGCCTATGGAGGATAACTCCATAGTGGAAAATGGACACAGCCTACATGTAAATGATAATTTTGATATTAAAATGATTGAGGAAAATAACTATTTTGTCTCTGGGGGATAAAATCATTTGTTAAAGCCAACTTGAGAAGGTAGTAAAGCCAGTTTTTGAGTTTTCTGTGTAGTCGAGGTTAAATGAGCATGTTTGTGTTAATGTGTCTGCAGAGTGGAAATCTGAGGTGTCCCATGACCCTTTTTGTTTTGTTATGTTTGTTTCTTACTAAAGATCAATTCTCAAATTTGATCAGAGATCATCATTCGATACAGGGATACTAACATTTTTCACACCCTGCAAATATTAAGGACAGTGCCTTAGTGAAAGCTGTTTCCTAATTCACAATTATTACCTGTGTCTTTCTGCCTTGATTAATAACAATAATAACAATATCTAAAATACACAGTGCTATTATTAAACGATGAGTCCAAGCTACCTTCCCACTTTCTCATTCATATGTATACATTTAGACATATGCATATGTAAATATATCTATACCAGTATAAATTCCTGATTAAAATAAACTAAGGAAAGGATTTCAGAGAATCCCTATTTCCTCCCATCGTTGTGCTCCAATGGCTCTTAGCAAGTGTTTCCTGGATCACAGGAGTGGCCTCAGTGTCTCCTAGAAGCTTGATAGAAATACAAGTTCTTAGGCCCAACCTGGGACTTGTGTCAGAACCTCCAAGTACTGGAGCAGCAGAATATTTCTCTTTCTTTCTCTCTCTCTCTCTCTCTCTCTCTCTCTCTCTCTCTCTCTCTCTCTCTCTCTCTCTCTCACACACACACACACACACACACACACACACACGCGCGCGCACACACACACACACACACGATTCTCATGTACACTCAAGTTTGAGAACCATGATTGTGTTATCTTCACTGGAATCACTTTATACTGGCCAGAAAGCTATGCATTCAATGATAGGGATCCTAAGACTTCTGCTAGGTGTCTTCTCTTGTGGACATCTCTACTTTCCATTAATCCAGCAGAAAAACACAAGCAACATTGTTCTTCCCTCACCCCCTGCCCCCAGGCCAAACACAAAACTCGGAAACAGCCTCATATTCTAATTTCCATTGTGACACTGCATACGTTTTACAACTCAATCGCTGCCTTCTCATTCTGTTAAGATGAGAGAGTTGGGCCAAAATTTATACAGCACATTGCAATCCTTTATTGTGTAAGTGAAGAAATTGAGAAAACACCTAGCAATGGCCTTACCAAATTTGAGATCACAGTCTTCCTGGTATCAGAACTGTGACATGTTTGAAGTAGTTTCTTTGAATATCAATAGTAGAGATTTCAAATAAGTATTATCTCTTTCAAAAGTCTATTCCCAGATGGCTGAATGTCTTTATTTTCAGGCCAGAAATAGGATATTCCATACACCTTCCCTTTGTTCTTGCATCCTCCCTAGATGAGAGACAGATGAAAGTGAAAATGAAACATCCCTTAGACCATAGAGCGGTGTTTGTGCTTCATACTACCCACTTCCCAAACAACCTCTTTTTATCATATTAGCATTAAATTTTCTGACAGATCTCAAATATCATGTAATCTTTCATTTCCTTTTTGCCATGTAATCCCTGCACATGGACAGATACTTCTCACTGTGAGCATTAAACTTACACTAGGGTTTTATACTCTTAATAGAAACTATAACAAGACAAAATTGAGAATCCATGTCTAGTCACTATTCTTTGCATTTTTCTAATAGAAAAAGAAAATGAGACCTGTGTAAGCTTATTAAGAAAATGTTACCCTGTATATTCATGTTGGGCTTGATTTAGATTATCATATGTCTTTTAATATTTTGACAGTAAATTCAGTGTTTAAAAGCTCTTTACATTATTACCAATGATGACCAACACTTCATCTTCCAAGTCTTAGAAATGCCTTCTGTGTTAGAAGAAAAATTCTAGCATAAAAACATATGAAACTACTCTGCTGAGAGTATCGGAAGCTAGAATCATCCATGTTGTGATCTTCAAAACAAAACTTAGCAAAAATAAATAAAAGGCAAGACAACTGGTTTCATAGCTGGTCTTAGAGTTCATTTCATATGAACAAATAGAGCAAGGGAAAAGTTAGTTATTAAATGTCTGATCACCCCTCCCCGCTCATTGCAAGTCTGAATTGTAAGTAATTTTATTCCCATACCCTGGGTTTTCTGAGACTCATATCTTGACAACAAGACATGATTTCCAACTTTCCTGGTACAAGAAAAATTGGCTAAATTGCTTTAGAGAGTTTTCTTTTCTGTACCTCTGGCTCAGTGTCGCTCAGCCTGGCCTCTGGGAAAAAGAAGATAAGGAGGTTGTTTCACAACACCTGTAAGGGTGAAGCAGTTTCCTAGCCCAGATATTTCTAATTCTGGTTCCTCGTAATCTTGCAGGGACGACAGAAGAGCCGTTCTAGAAAGGGAGAAAAATCCATGTTTTAGTCATTGGGTCTGGTACATCAGTTAAGAAGCAGATTTGTGCCAACTTCCATGAAAAGGCCAAAGCCTGAGATGGGACACTGGTATTAATTGAAGTGAGAAGACCAACCATAGCCTTTGTGAGAGATTGATTGGCTAGCTGAACTCCGTGACATTTCATTAACCCATTTCGATTTTGCATCTTTGGTGGTAAAATGAATCTCTCAGTGTTGTGAGGCAAATACCCATAGCGTGAATGCAGTGACATTTTCTATTCTGAAACTGGTCATCATATGCTCCTTTCCCATTGTTTTTCGAGCGCGCCCCCCCACCCCCCGCATCTTTCTTCCTTCTCATCTTTCTCACCAATCTTCCATATCTTCTTTTCCTTTTCGTTTTCTATTCCATGTATCTGGAGCTGCCAGTACCTTGGCATATTTCAAAATCACTACTCACCTCTGATTGGTAGTCTGGCTTGGCAGTACATTCTATCCTAAGGCTATACCTGACACTTTTAGGTAGAAAAAAAAGAAATCCTGAGACAGGTTAATCCAAGATGCTTAGAAAGCAAGGTGGCTAATAGGACTTGCCCAAGGAAATTCATTCTAGTGAGGATGTTTTGCCGAAGGCATTGCACTTGAGCAAACCAAATGCACATCCCCTTTGCATCCATCTTCCCTTCATCCCCTGGTTAGTTTTGTTTTATAAGCAGAGAGGGAAAGAAAGGCTATTTAATAGGCACCCTCTGGCTAACCATAGAATGTGCTGGTTGGCCTTAAATGAGAGCCCTTTGCCACAGCAACACTAATGAGCTGTACCACAATCACATATGGAAGAGAAAGCACCTATCTACTTGGAAGCACTTCTTTCCCAGAATGAGGATGCTTTTGCTCTGAGCCAGGAGTGAGATGCTATGATGCTGGATAGAATGATAATCTAGCTCAGAGACTATATTTGAGGGAAAAAAAAGCACAGTCTGAAAAAGGCTTCCTTTTGATGATGGGATTTTTAATCTAATTCAGTCTACAAGGAGATAGTTATTTGAATTTGGAAAAATGGATAAAGAAAGTTTGTGAACAAATGTCTTACCTTGAAGTTTAACATTTTATTATGACATTTTAAATAAGTATGTTTAGTACAACCAATAGATAGCTTGTAAAATAAAGACAGGGTGAACTTTGTGAAAAATGATATTTGTAACAAATTAATGTTACATTAATGTTACCTTGAATATTCATCAGGAGAGGTGGAGTGCCCATGAGATGAAATTACTTTTCCTCTGATCATTCTGTGATTGCTTTTCATTAACAAGATAATGTAATGTCACTGGAAACAGCCAACTGTCCTCTTTCCTTCCAGTTTGAAAGAGAAAGGGCATGTTGGTCTGTTTGGTTTCAATTCTCCTTCTAGGTATTAAGATACAGTAATATCTTAGAAATGCATTTACTACATTTACCCGCCTTATGGGAAAATTCAATGTATCTCCACTCTGTAGTCACTAGATATATATTCTTAAGAAGAGGAAAGATTTAACTGTTCAGCTTAAGGCCAGGTAGTTTCTCTATTGTAACAATGTTTGTTTTGGCTACTAGGGGCACCCTACCCATTTCTCACAAAATATAAATGGTAGGTAAGAGAGGATGGCTGAACAAGACGAAGCGCTCTATTACTAACACACCATTAAAGCCAAAAGGCAGAGGCACTGAATCGTTTAATCCTAGAGCAGAAGGAGAACTTTAAGATCATCCACTTAAACATTTTAGACCCGAAGCATCACTGTAGGCCAACAGAAAATAAAAGCACCTTGGCCAAGGCTATAATACTAGCTGGTTAGAAAGTTTTGAAACTGGAAACTTGAGAGTGGAAGGTGGTGTGACTCTCTACTTTTAAAAAGAATGTTTTTCAATTCTTAAATTTTAATTTTCTCCTTATAGGAAGAGGGCAGAGTCTGAATCTAGAAAGAGCAGCATACCGAACAGTAAGGAGGTCCCTTCACACCATCCAACAGACCCAGTAGAACTGAGACGCCTTAACTTTCAAACACCAGGTAAGAGCATGACCCTGCTTGTCCCAAACACAGCCTTTGTGGGAAGTTTTATAGCCCAGGTGATATCGTTTTGAGAGATGAATATATCATTTTTTTAAAGCTTCTTTCTTCCTGCTCTTTTAATATTGTTGAGGTTCACCCCATCCTATGTGTGAAAGGAAATTATGATTTTTGTACAGTTCTAAAGTGGATTGGGGGAGAGCGAAGAATTGTAGTTTTCATTAAATCTTCGAAAAGCTATCATCTTTGTAAAAATGTCTAGCACTTGTAATGGATTTAATACAGTTTATTATTTTTATTGACGCCACTCTGGAAAGATGTAGCTTCTCATCTTACAAAGTGTATGCATGAATAAACAGATGAATGTTTACACCATTCATCCCATGGGGAAAGCATAGATTTGTTCTATATGTTCCTATTTTTGTTTATGCTATTCTAAAAGAGGGAGGAAGGAAGAGAAAGGAACAAAAGATAGGAAGGAGAAGAGGAAAAATTCCAGGCACAATTGCAAATGTTTTTAAAATATTTTCTATGCTCAATCTCACTGATAAATTCAGGTTTGGTTTGGTTTGGTTTGGTTTGGTTTTTTACTGCAGATATATATGCAGTAAATATACATGATACATGAAACAGTTTTTTCTTAATGAACAATAAGTGCTTCAACAGAGGAAAAATACTGAGGGGCATTTTGTTGATTATTGTTAATGCAAGCCAAGATCTATTTTGTTTTCTTTCAACCAAAATTTGTTCATACCAAATGAGTGGCAAATAAATGACAGAGCTAAGAGTACAAAGTTGAGTGGCACTGTCTTAATACCTTATACTGATGAACAAAATAGAGTTGCTCTAAGAAGTCTTTTGGATTAACATTTGGTTATAGCTTATACCCCAAATTGTAGGCGAGCTTCCTTTGTGTCAAGTGAATGTTCTAACTCCCAGCCTGTTACAACATAGGTCTATTAGAGTAGACATTCTCCATGAACTGCCTTGAATTGAAAATGCATAGTTTATTGTGGTTAGCATATTTTTTTTCTCTTTTACACATAAAGGTATCACAGTAACCAATAACTTTTCAATGGAAAGAGATGTTTACCATTTTCAAAGTGGTTATACAATGATCACAGATTTTTAAAAAATAGTCTAACTCAAATGAGGTCAGACTTCTCAATTTGTTTTTTTAGAAAGCAAGAATATACCTTCATAAGTAAAAGTGAAAGAATTGTACACATAGCTAAACATCTCCTATATGCCTTTTTCAAAGGCTAATCAATGAAGACCATGAGCATGCACATGATGGCTGAACAAACTTGAGTCCCCTGGATGCTTCGTTGACTTGTCCTCTCGGTGCCCCTTGAAGGAAAATTGATATGCAATAAGTTGCAATGAATCTTGGTTAGCTGTATTTTAAGATGGTATACTGACTATTTCAGGCTACAGGAGATTTCTTAATAATGAACCTAAAAATTCATCTCCATGTTGGCTAACTGTGAATGAATAGAAGAAACCCTGAAAGCCATTATATGCCACATGATTCCTGCATAACTTGCCTCATCACCAATCATACATTTTAGAAATAGAGAAAAAGAGCAGGCTTTTCTTTAGTAGTAACTTACTGATTTTTTTAATAGCTTTTTTTTTCTAATTTTATTTCATTTATTTACATGTGGTGCTGAGGATCGAACCCAGGTCCTTGTAGGTGCGAGGCGTGCACTCTACCGCTGAGCCATAACCTCAGCCCCAGTAGCTTACTGTTTTGTACTGCTTTTTTGTAAACTGTGATCTGTGCTGGAACTAACTGTGGTCTTCCAGCAGAGGCTGAGATACAGTCGAGAGTTGAGGATGAAGGTAAATGTATTCCCGAAAGAAGAGAGTCGAGGGAAGTGCTCTCCCTTTCTCTTAGGGAACTCACAGAGAAAGCTTCCAGGCTCAATTGCAAAGCACAAATGAACTGTGTAGAAAGGATCCCTAAGAGAGCACAGGAGACCAAGAATGCCTTCTCTCAAGAGACCTCACTTTCACGGACAGTTTTTCAAATGTGGCAAATCCAAATATCTCATTAAGATTGTTTTCCTCATGTGTCAGGAATGTTAATTCCATTTATAGAGAGCATATGTTAAGTTCAAACAAGTCACTGGGAAGGAGAGAGAATGTGACAATTGAAATGGCACCACCTTGTATCACTAAGGCCTTTACAAAGTGAAAATGGTAATAGGTGTCAATAAAAGATTACGTTTATCACTAAATGGATATGGAACAAAGAGGACAAAATGAATAAAGAAGGAAGGGGATTCAGTAGAGGAAGAGAATAGAAAAGGAGAAATTGTCCTAAGATCTTAGCACAAGTGCCCACTCAGGGAACATTGTATTGTGCCCTGTGGCTCTGGTGAGCCATCCACTTAAGCTTGATTTGTTGAAATAGTCTCTTTTCTCCCAAGCTTTATGATGTGGCCTCCTGTCATGAAAAGTTTACCAGTTTATAGAGGAAATAGACTCAGCTTGCTAATGTGAATTCACAGAGATGTGACCATTTACTTCAGCCACTATGGATGCCAGCCAGTGGCTATGAATTACCTTAATTTCTTGCCAATAGGAAGAGAGCAGAAGATGGGATCTTTAACCAAGCAACCTTATTGTGCTGTTTTATTTCTCCCTTTTATTCACAAAGAATTAAGGGTTTTTCTGTGTAGTGAGATAAAGTGATCCTTTATGAGATATTATATAGCAGGTGCTAATAGTCTACTTAATTTTTGGATTTTAAACATTTTATATTTTACTGTGTGAAATATGCTATTATATATTTCATACCTATGAACGTCAAATTGCTTATCCCCAAACCTTATAACATTTAAGAAAATTTATTAATGATATGCATAAGTGGGGAATTAATTATCCTCACTTTCATTTCAAAAAAATTACTTTGAATGAAATAAGAAACCTGTGATTTGATTTATATACCTGGTGCCTAGCGCAGAACTTGCCCATGAAAGGAAATTGATTTCCACTTCTGATGGGTCTGTTATGAATGATAAAATACTAAAAAAAAATCATTTGAAATTCATTCAGCCTCTCTGAAGGTAAAGGAAGCATGTGGCTTAGTTCACTGATTATATAAATTTTGTTTTCCTAAAAAATGAAAATCTTGAAGATCCATTTACATTTTCAGTTATTTGTTCTTGTTGGAAATTCTAGTTTTGAGGAGTCTTTTCCTCCCATTTTTGTCCAATGTTCCAAGTTCCCTATGATAATATTCTGTTAATTTAGCAGTACCCCAGATACTTTGGTCAGGAACAACTCAGAATTTTGTTACTATTACTCAGCTAAGACCCAAAGGAAAGAAAAGTCTGATGTTTTCAGTATAACCATCTTTGTGAGGTTGGGGGATATGGAGAGAAAAATTGCTTTATCATACTTATAAATATTGGGTAAGAACCAAGTTCCTCCAATAGTGAAACTTTGCATTCCAGCATCTGAGCAGGTCAGGGAGGCTCAGGCTTTTCCAATTGAAAGCAGTTGTCTCTGCTGGTAACAGTTGTCCAAGAATGTATACATCTGCCATAAGGTACAGACAAGTAGTATGCAGCCAGGTTGTGTTTGAGAGAACCTAAGCTGCCTAATGTCTTAAGATAATAATGGTTCACATCAATAAGTCTTCAAGTACAGGTGTCCAGGGTCAGGCAGAACTAGTGTGGAATTTTCCATTGCAGGGGCACCTCTGGTATCACCAAGAACTTTACAAAGTTTAAAGGGAGACATAAGTACATAGGCAGGTATCATGCCGTCAAGGTTACACTCACCACCTGGGGTAGCAGAATAAATAACAACATTACTAAAGGAAAGAGGACATGGAGTTGAGGAATTTTCTAGAATTATTAACTGCTGATCAAGTTTTACAAATCTTTAAGAGTAGTGGAGGAAGGGAAGAAAATACTTGCTTATTAAAGAAGCTTTCAAATGAAACCTTTACTAAACCTCACATGTCTTTGTGGATAGCAGAAACTTGGTATGCATTTCCGGAGGGTTGACAGATGGGTTGGATAGTAGGCAAAAGTGAACTCTGTTTATTAGCCTTGGCTGGAAGGAAAGATTTTTTCTTTAATAATAATAATAGCCAGGAAAGTAGCACATACCTGTAATCCTAGCTACCTTAGAGACTAGGGTAGGAGGGTTTTGAGTTTAATGCCAGTCTCAGGAATTTAAGAAAACCCTGTCTCCAAAGTTTTCCTAGTTATTTTAATCCACCATCCCAATATGTCTTGGTTTTAATGTCAAAAGAGCACATGTTTGAGAGATTTTAGAAAATAGAAAATAAGCTTGTAGATAATTGTATACAGTTTGCAGTTAAATAAGTATTCATTTTATTATTCTTTAAATTTTTCATGTTTGAATTTTTTCTAATTTGAAGTTAAGAAAGGGGGAGGGAAGGACACTTTTAGGAAAGAATACTCTTTATCCCATCACTTTCAAACTTTTTATTTTTCTTAACATATATAAAATAAAAAGGAAAAGATTTTTTACCCCTACTTCACTTTCGTACTCCAGAAATATCTGCTGTATGTAGTTCCATGCGTATTCTTTCAGACTCTTATTTGTGTATTTAATATTTTAACCTTATAAAATGTAGAATAGGGGGATGGATAGACAGATGAATATATACGCAATTTGCTTTTTTAACTTTATTTTAATTTTTAGTTGTAGTTGGACACAATACTTTTATTTATTTTTATGTGATGCTGAGGATCAAACCCAGTGCCTCACACATGTTGGGTGAGTGCTCTACCATTAAGCAACAATCCCAGCCCATTAACTTTTAACTTATATCAAAATAGACCTTTTCACTAGCAGGGAACTATGGCACACACCTGTCCCAGTGAGTTGGGAGGCTAAGCCAGGAGGATCACAAGTTGAAGGCCAGCCTCAGCAATTTGATGAGACCTCATCTTAAAATACAAAATAAAAAGGGCTGCAGATGTAGCTCAGTGATAAAGCTCCCCTGCATTCATTCCCTAGTACTATAAAAACCAAACCAAAACAGAAAAACTTTCCCCAAGGTACTGTATTAGATTTGATCTCCTTTTTAGCACCTGATGGTATTCTGTTCTGTAGATTTCAAGGTGCATTGATTCATCCCCTACTAATGGATGCTACTTTCTATACTTGACCATTGCAGATATGAGCAGTACCAAGCCCAGATCTTTTCATACCATCATTGCTCTTTCTACATGCTGGGACACTTGGAAATGTGAGTCAGAGGGTCCTAGAGCAGGCACATTCATCATTTCTATAGAGACTGTCAATTGCAGTCTTTTTTAAATATTATAAAAATCCTTCACTGATAGTTTAACCTCTCTGGTCCACAGCCTCTAGAATAGGACAAAATGACCAAGATACATATAATGTTGTCAAAAGAGGGTGATATATAAGCAAACCACAGACATCTCAGATACCTATGCATATTTCTACTTCTTCCCAACAAAGCAAATTTGGAAGTTCAGTGTTTTAGATAAATAAGCTTCTTTTTTACTACAAAGGTGTAAGGGGGGATGTAACTGACAGAATCAGGTGGTGCACCAGCCACTACCTTCCACTGTGTCTGCCTGGGTGTGACCTTATAGGATCTGCTGCCCCTGCTCAACCCCCCTCTCCCCAAAAATATCTCCAAGCAAAAACAAAACAATGGTTTTATGCTTACATCTTTTCCAAAAAGAGATTTAAGGATTGATATCAGATGTCACAACATAAAGTCCTCGTTTTCATTGGGTGGGTGACCTTAATATGTTTTGCCCTAAAGCATACATAGATGGTAGGTGATTGATGGGCTGTGAAAAACAAAAACAAACTCGTAAAAAGTTAACGGATCAGAAACAGTGGTGTCAGCAGCAGAAGTATCTGCACTGCAACCAAATGGGCTTTGAAAGCTCTAGAAGCATCGCTGCTGATCAACTGATACTAGTAATTGGATCCATGCTAGCCGATCTGGGCTTTGTTCTCCATATTTTTTACCATAAGAGATGTAGGTAGGTAGGCAGGCAACCTAGATGGAGATCGCTGTATGTGTTTTTTATGTTTTGTATTTTTGAAAACCCTGATTCATTGAATTGAAATGGAAAATTTCACTGTATAGGAATATGCTCTGTTCAAATTTCAAATTTTGAGAAATTCTACATTAAAAGTGAATCTTAATTATGCCACTCAATACTTAACCTGACAAAACAGTCTTAGATAATAATACTTCACTCAATGATGGTCTTCATCATGAATTATCAAATTATCATTATTGTTTTACCAAGGAACAATTGTGCCTTACAAACAAATGTTCTTTAACTTATCATTAGTTTATAAACATAGCAGACTTTATTGAGTAGTACATAAATTATGTTAAAATATGACAAGTCTTTAGTAAACTGTTTCTCTCTCTCTGTTAGGTCTGTTAAATACACTTTTGACAAGACTGTGGCCATTGATTTGATGGACACAGTAGCTTCTCCTTGGTCTATGACCATAAACTATTCAACTTTTATTACAGTATGTTGAAAAGTATAATCAGAGTATTCTCAAGATATTACAAATAAGCATATATCATGACAGAAAACATCATCTAATAGATATACCACCCTTATTAGTAACCTCAAAAGCTGTACTTAACAAAATTATTATAAGGTATAAAGTACCATTTGGCATTTAATGCAAGGATTAAAATGAATGAAAATAAAGCAAGTGTGGGATGAAAATCCCTTCCAAAGTACTTGGGGCTAGAAGTATGTTCAGGATTTGGGATTTTCTTGGATTGTGAAATATTTGCATATAGATACTGAGATATCTTGGGAATGGAACTCAAGTCCAAGTGTAAAATAATTTGTTTTATATACATCTTCTGACCATCACTGAGTGAAGTATTATTCTCTAAGACTAAATGAAATTTTATGCAATTTAGTGTGCCTACAATTTTACTGCTATCGTTATGTGAAGTCAGGTATGGAATTTTCCACACAGTGATATCATGTCAGGGCTCAAAAAGTTCAGATATTAGAGCATTTTAGATTTTTGGATTTTTTAATTAGGGATGCTCACCTGTTTGATAAACATTTCTCTATGGGTAATGTAATCATCAGAAGCATATTCTAAATGACAGAACATTTTTGTTGACAATGTAAAATACCATAGACCAATGTTTCTTCTTTAAATCAGCTGCCAAATAGTACTATAGGTTTTGATATATGGAATTTATATTTTTAATTCATATTTTTATGGAAACTTAATATTTTGGCAAGAAATACCTGGAAAATACGTAAATAGGTGTGTGTACTCTTTACCTGTCCCCCTCTGTGGAAATAGATGTATACTGTGAATGAAGTTATTATACTAACAGGTTTTCTTACACTGAGGATGATTTATGATCTCTGTGTTGCTGATAGCTCAGTCTTACAGGCCCAGTTTTATGCATGTCACCACTCTTGCAGGAGTGTTAAATGATGGGAGATAGCATGGCATGAGGAGAGGTGCCCTAAGTGAGAATGACATGGTCTAGGGTCAGAGCCTCTCTGTTACCATACTTTGTTGATAATGATGGCCTTGATCAAGTCCTTTAACTTCTTTCATCTTCATTTAAACTGGTAAAATTAATAGTGGTTTGAGTTGGGGGAGAGAAGGATAGATGAACCCACAGAGAATGAACCATCAAAAAGTACCCATATTATATCTCCAACATAAATCTCGGTACCACACCCATTGCCTTGTGGATACTAGCATGCAGTCTGTCCCTACTAGCAGTCTTTGATTTTAATTTTTACACTTACAAAAAGGAAGATTCTGTTATTTTAAACAGAGGTCACAATCTGGTTGGCAGAATATAGCCTGAGAAGGTCCTATCTTTGATGTGCACTAGATTTCAAGAAAATTTTGAGTCAATGTTGAAAACTGAGGAGATGTTATAAAATAATCTGGATTTTCCGTTATCATTGAAACCTGAGAAGTCTGACCTTGTCAGACTGCATTTCCACTTGGCAGAGCAAGTGCTAAGGCTGGATAGCTCCCCTTCTCAGAAATTCCTGCATTTCCACCAGCCCTAAGATGGTTCTGAAATTGAGATTGAGCATTAGTCACCATTTTATCTCATCTGTGTTGTTATTTTTCATTTTCTTCTGAACCTGTATTGAAAGTATGGGAACTAAAGACAGCCTCCAAAATCTGCTTATTGTGTGGAAATGGGAATGCATGCTTTTTTTTTCTTTTTTAAATATTTTTCTTTAGTTGTAGATGGACACAATGACTTTATTCATTTATGTTTGTGTGGTGCTGAGGATCAAACCCAGTGCCTCACATGTGCTAGGCTATCGCTCTACCACTGAGCCACAGCCAAGCCTATGAGTGCTTTTCTTTATGAAAATATTTACTGCATAGTACCTAATCATCTTTGATTATTTACCTTGCCAGCCTTGGCCCCCTCAGTCATGGGAGACAACAACTGAATTAGATGATTCTAATTACCATTCAAATAGCACAATAGAAAGATATCCAAACAGCATTTGAACATTCTTGTTTATTATCTGGGATACATACTGGTCATTTAACTTTTGTGGACTTCAGAATTCTCTTGTATGAAATGAAAACTCTGGGCTAAGTAACCTCTAAGATACCTCTCAGCTTAAAAGGCCATGATTTTCAAGTTGTACTTCTTAGAAGGAAGTCACCATGACATTATTAGCACAAACATGTACCCATTAAAAGTGGGCATCATGTTTTTTCCTCCAACTGAAGGCAGATTTTAGTGACTGCGTCTGTCATTTTTCATGATGACACTCTATGTTTTAGGTATCATAGCTTCAGTATGAAAACTGCTCAGATTCAACATGTGCCTTTAAAATTCATTTGTGTCGCACGTTTGTAGCTTTGAATTGATGAGGCCATGACACTAGCAAGTCCCCATCAGTCCTTAGCAGTGCTTCATGTTCTTTGCTGCTAATTATAGCTAAAGGACTAATGCTTGCTAATGGGGAGTCAGAGGAGATTCAAAGATAGCACCAGGAGAAAGCTCATCTCATTCTCATAAATCCTGACAGGCTGTTGGGTTAGGAAAAAAACAGTAATAAATGGAGTTATAGGCCTTCCCCTGCCCCCCATCATGAGTTCCCACAGAACAGAGAGCCAAGGCTGGTAAACTTTAAAAATATATCACTGTCTGGCATCCACACCTAGAGATTGTGAATTAATTGGTCTGGTGTGCAGCCTGCAAGAAGAAATTTTAAGGCACTTCAGAATCAAATATGAAAATACTATTCTAATAAAAACCTTTGGTTTCTAAACTGAGCGATGGCCAGGTGGCCAGACAAAAGACTGAAAATGTACTACAGTGGGATCAACTTGGTATTCTTAATTTTGTTAGCGTCTATTTTTTTCATTCAGCACATAATGCACTTCATTATATCACAAATTGTATTCAACATAAGGCAATGAAGAAATTTCTGGGAAGTGATATATCTTTATATAGGAGTAAATCCTTGGTGATTATTTTCTGATATAAACTAAAGAGTTTCAGGTTAGAGTTGTTTTATGTCAGGTTTATTCTTTGGTATAATTTTTTGACATTTAGTCTTTTAGATACTTAATATATCATCGAAATTATCCTTGGCTAGCTAAAGAAAATGTCATTAAGTTTATATAATTTAGAACATAGACAGTTCAACTGAGTACTAGTTTCCTGTTTTATAAAAATCAGTGCTTCTACCCCTTAAAGAAAAGCTGCAATAACTTTTAGGACCCTTATATATGAACAAAGTCAAACAGACTGGTCTCTCCTGTGTTCAGCAATCCTATGTATATGTGGCAGAAATGAGAACTGTGAAATACAGAGTTACCCCAGAATTTATCTAGTTCTACACTTTGATTTTACAGATAAAGAAATTGACCTGCTTGAAAATAAGTAATTTGTCTCTGTTAGTACAGGTCCAAACCAGAAGTAAAACTCATGTCCAGTATTCTGGGCTAGGATTTCTTTTGTGCCATTGGATTTCCACAAATTTGCCCTTTTTCTGTGAAGCATCCATTCCGCCATTTTTATTTGCCCTAGAAATTTGGTGCAAAATGGTACTACTCACAAGTCTCAGAGAATGATTTTTTTAATGCTGTAGTATCTATGCATGCAGTGTATATTTTGATTGAGAGAAAGAACAGATTTGCTTGGATTTCTCTGTAATTAGTTTCCAAAGTAATACTCCCAGACCATGTGCCAGTGCATGCCCAAAGTAAATGTGTTGATCGCATCTTTGGTTGTTTATTATGGTCTTCTACTGCTGTTATACTAATACTTTTCCCATCTCCAACTGGCTTTACTTTTTGCAGCTTTGAGCAGTAATTCAGTCCCCTACGCCTCCCTGATTGGCTCTGTGTCCTCCCTCTCTAGCCAAACCACCACTCAGTCCATATATGATAATAACTCTCTCCCACGATTCGCTCGAAAAGGTCTAAACATCTTTGTCTCTATTATTTTCTCTGTTAAAGCACTGTAATGATGTCCACATCAGTCCATTTTCATTTCCAGATAAGCCTAAAGTCTCTTGTGTCTTTGCATTTTCCATTCTTTTCACTGGGGAGTGCCTCATCTGGATAAGATCACTTTAATTATCAGATCACTGTCACCCACCCACTCCCTCCCTAGAATGCAAATTAGTTCAATTCTACCCTCTCTACAGAAAAGTTTCAGAAAGGGCTCCAAAATGTTGGTCCAAATGCATAATTATATCACCAACAAAGAGTTTCTATTTCTAACCAATTCGTTTTTATTGGATCTCCACTCAAGATTTTGGCTGACTGGCAACAGACCTTCACAGCCGTGAACTCTTAACCACCTCAACTCACAGCACTGTGCTAAATGGTAGTCTTGAAGAAGCAAAGTAGCTTTTTACTTAATTAACCAGAACCATTGATAATTCAGCATTGGAGGTGAGGAACTTACTGGGTGACTTTCAATAAGGCATAATTTCTAAAGTGCCCATAAACCAGTCCCCTGTCATGTGGACTTAAAGGTCATCTTTCCACAGCCCAACACCCTCCAGAGGGTCCCAGTGACAGCAGAATGTGGACAGCTTCCAGTTTGAGCTTCTCCCTCAGGACTTTTCTCCTTCTGAGGCTTCCCTGGGGACATGCTAGTTCAGGTTTCTCTAGCCAGCTGCCATTGTGACTCTAAGCAATGAGTCAGCCAAGCTCTCTCATGATATTCTTGCAAAATTAATCAGAATGAAACAAAATGCAAATCCTATGAAAAGTTAAAAGACATCATAAAAACACAGGAATCACCATAATTAACAGCGGATTATTTTTAACAAGATCTGTGGAATTAATATGTCTTCAGCTGGCAGACTGAACTAAGATGTGTGTCCCTCCACCCCACCCCCTGCTTTCTTTCCTTTCCCACCCTGTTTGGATCCTAGTCCTTTCATCGTGTGCTCACTTTCCTGAATTCATTTGCCATTAGTGGACAAAGATGTTTACACCTGAAGTAGATTGTAGGTTTTTCTGGGGGTTGAATACTGGGACCTGGGTAAAATACCATAAAGTTGTTAGTGTGGCCATTTATAAACATTTTTAAGAGAAGGCTGCAACCCCAATCACTACAATCTGCTCCTAGTGGAAACATTTTTGAAGTTCAGTTTGGTGTCTGCTGTGTCGACAGTGATTATTGTCAGTGAGCTGTGGTGCATGTCATTTTTTGTGTCCATGTTTGCATGTGAATGTCAGTCACCTACAGGTTTGTACAATACTAAAACGATCCTAATCTAGTCACAATGTACAGTGAATCCTGCCAAAACTTGCAGCATTTTTATTAGTCCTTTTTGAAAGCATATCAGGCTATCCATTTCATTATTTTTTTTTCCAACAAATTCGTTCTTTTATTTACACCATCATTTCCTTTGCAGGTTCAGATGATTCCGGTTACCCTGGTAACCTTCATTCTTCAAGTTAGTTTTCCTTGATTATGCATAAGTCACTTTTTGTTTCCTATCAAGCTACTACTCTTTCCCTTTTAGGCCTTTCTCAGTGTCTGTTTTCTTAGCTCACTTTACACCATTTAATTCCACCCAATTTCCATTTCACACAGTGCAGGAGAAGGAGTTTGAAATGACATAACAGTCATTACTCAAAGCAGAAGCTGACATCAAGCCTGACTCGGTTTTTCTCCGCT
Source organism: Ictidomys tridecemlineatus (assembly GCF_052094955.1). Lineage (NCBI taxonomy): Eukaryota > Metazoa > Chordata > Mammalia > Rodentia > Sciuridae > Ictidomys > Ictidomys tridecemlineatus. The sequence goes on along the minus strand of NC_135480.1, from coordinate 151,295,203 downwards.
AGCTAACCTCATTGACTCATAGCACAATAACGCTTTCTTTCACACTAGGAGTGCTAGTTTGGGGATTATGCTTGGTGACTTTTCTATTTGGCTACAAAATCCATCCTTCAAGAGCATGTCCTGCTTTGAGTAACCAAACTATCTGCCTGCTTCCTCACCTAAAACATCTTTACTACTCACATATTTTCAGGCCATTTCTAACTACAGTGTTCTCTATATTTTGGAAGAGTTGACATAATTTTCATCTGTTTTCAAAGGCATTTTTTCTTTCCTTTTTTAATAGGTATGGCTAGCCATCCTCCAATACCTATCTTGGAACTTGCAGATCACATTGAAAGGTTGAAAGCAAATGACAACTTGAAGTTTTCCCAGGAATATGAGGTAAATCACTGTATATTTACTTTGTAGCACTTCCAAGAGTTGCCTTTCTCTTCTTTTTGTCCATTTTCTTGAAAATGAATATCGGGTCTTTTTTCATTAAATATGACTCACAATCCAATATAAAAATGTTGAATAAATAGCCAACTTAAAAATATTCACACTAACAATGTAGTAGTTGTACCTTTTCAAGATGTTATTTTATGTTTGTTCAGTGATATTAATACTTAGTGATATTGATTTACCATTTGGGGTTGTAAAGTTCATAAAATATTCTGAATTGATAAGCTTCCCAGTATACAAATTTATGCCAAGTACATTGATGTATGCTGAGAGTCTTCACCGAAAAAGAGGTTACAAGGAATAAGTAGATTTTTCAGTGTTGTTTGTGAATGAGTTTATTCCTCTGTCTAAAATAATACTAGCACTAATATCAAGATATCGATGCATTCCCAGAAAGTTGCCTATTTATGAAGGAACAGTGAACTGAATATGGTCTTAAAATACTATTGTCTTTAAAAACTGTGAAGTTTTGATGATGATAAATGAAAAGCCTTTGTGTGTATGTGTATTTGGATATCTTAAGTGTTATGAAACTGGGCATTTCTGTTATTCCACAGCAACAGGGATCTATAGTGAAAACAATTGATGAATTATTGATAATTGAACTGTCCTTATTCTGGTAGCTCCATCTGAATCTCATGGTTGTGACAAACAACAAATAGCTGTTTGGTCCCTAAGCTGCTAAGATTCCTAATGGTTTTTACTGACTTACTTGCTAAGAATCTTAAAATACTACCCTCCCTCTTACTTCCCTTGTTCTCTCTCAGATCCACCTTAAACGGGGGCATTTGGGCTACATGATCCCTCAATCCCTACAAGCTGTAATATTCCACCCTATCACAGGCCTTTCGTGGGGTCCAACCTCAAGTAGATGGAGAGGCACCAAGTATATGAAGTTCCACGTGAATATGGAATAGCAGGGCCTGTGGCAATCTGAGTTATCTGCATGGCCTTCCCAAAATCTTTAGATTTCCTGGTTTTATTTGAATTTTTGTGCAGGGTAAGCACTGTCCAGGTTTACTAGCATCCACCTCCATCCTTAGGCCTTTTTTCAGTTTACATAATCCAATAATGTTTGTCAACTATTTGATGGGACATAAAAGAAATCTCTTATTCTCTTCCCCACTTCTCTTCCTTCTTGTTCATCTTTTCCTTTATTCTACTTCAGCCATTCAGAAGACCATTTTCAATTTGGGGAAATTCACATTGGATTGTAGGTTGTCTTATTTTCTTACATGTCCAGGCTTTTATTTCTTCACTGCCCTTCCTCTACATTATAATGTCTTTTTAAATTATGCAGTAGCCTTTAAAACCGTTTGTGTGGTTTCTAGTTTGAGGTGTGAGGATACAAATTGAGTTTTAGCAGAGAAAACAAGGTTAATAATGAATGCCACCTGGGGCAGCCTAAAAAACTCAGTTAGTGTCAGTGTTCAATAACCAGACGTCTTTCACTGTTCCAACCAGCTCTTTCTTATAAGGATGAATATTTTGCCACGTGACGTATTTCTTCATGGCCCTGCTTTCATCTTGTTTGTGATTGAGTAATATAAGGAGTCAGAAAAAATGTAAAACCATGATAGTTTAACCAGTTAAGAAACCATTAATTCACTCTCACCAGTGAAACTTTAAACCATTGACAATAATATTTGCATCCCTTAAGCAATCTCAGTTGTATCCATTGAATGCAAATAACTGGCCTCTTTTAAATGTGGAATTTCCCAAGAAATGCTGCTTGTAAAGCCACTCTAATGATCCTCATTTAGCTGTTAGATTGGAAGTGCTCCTTGAAAGTAATTGAAGTGCATGCTGGCGGTGCTCCCATTAGCAACTCCCCCAGTACCCAGGCCACTGCCATGATAGCCTGCACTGAGTCTTTACGTTCATCATGACCAAGATGTGTGATTAAAGCTCCCTGGGCATGAATTGACTCTACTGTGCTTTAACAGCCATGAAGGAGATATTTAAGTGTTGTACTCATCTGTGATAATAGGATTAAGACCTCTATATAATATTTCAGAGCAACACTTAAGGGAACTTTTTCTTATTAACTTCCATGTACATTTGAATACATTTTCATTGGCTTTCAGCAAAGAAAATGGAAGAAAGAAAACTCATTACTTTCAAACACCTTATTATTTTGGCATAATCACTATGAATTAATGTTTACAGAGACCTCTAAAGATGCAGAAAGCTAGATTTCTCACTCTGATTCTAAGATTTAAGCAGGGGTTAAGACAAGAAAGCTCTTTGCACTGATCCTGAGGTCAGAATACGAAAAAACAGGTTAAATTGTAGCACAGCGTCATTGAATCATGGGAGAGACCTAATTTACTGCAAAGGCAGTTGGACCCCCCACCACTGGCTTCAATGACAACCACAAGAAGGAACGTGAGAAATTAGTATGATCCCGTCTCTGAAGCTCTTTTTTAAAAAAAAAAAATACTTATTTTTTAATTGTAGTTGGACACAATATCTTTATTTTACTTATTTATTTTTATGTGATGCTAAGGATCGAACCCAGGACTATGCAAGTGCTAGGCAAGCACTCTACCGCTGAGCCGCAACCCCAGCCCTCTGAAGGTTTTTATAAACATTTTAGGCTACTAGGATTTAAGTAGTGACAATTTGAGGAAGACATCTAGAATTCAGAGAACAAAGCATCCTTCCCTCAGCTCCCACAGATATTGGTGTGGTTGTCAAGTCAAAGCATTAGGTTGGTGAATCTTCAGGCTAAAGCAGAATAATATGTGCACTTCTTGGTAAACAAAACCTTAAGCTAGACCTTCAGCACAATTCTACTTAAAAGTAGATTCTCTGGACACTGTGGTGCACACCTGAAATCCCAGGGGCATAGGAGGATCATGAGTTTAAGATCAGCCTCAGCAAAAGCAAGGTGCTAAGCAACTCAGTAAGAACCTGTCTCCAAATAAATGCAATAGGGCTGGGGATGTGGCTCAGTGGTTGAGTGCCCTGAGTTCAATCCCTGATAAGTGACCCCCTGCAAAAAAAAAAAAAAAAAAAGATTCCTGGTCTCTACCCCAGAAATGACAGTTCAGTAGGTCAACCAAGTTACCTAGGAATCTTTTTAAAAGAGCACTTTGACTAACTTTGATACAGGTGCTCTGAAGACTTTAACTGAGAAATGTCATTGCTTTAGGGTAATGTATTACAGAACTTGTTCCCGCATCCCTCATTTCATTATGTACTGTGATGGCAAATAGGCTACCATATTTGAGCTTCAATTGATAAGCATCATACCAGTTATAGTTGTTCACACACAAATATATATATATATATATATATATATATATATATATATATATATATACAGAGAGAGAGAGAGAGAGAGAGAGAGAGAGAGAGAGAGAGAGAGAGAGAGAGATTGGATTGATTATAAGTAACTGTAGCCATAGAACTTGCTTAAGAGAAAATAGAAGAGCTGATTTATCAGAGAGCCAAAGGCTAACAGCACAGGGATGCTTCAAAGACCATCATCTGAAACAGAAAGACTGGCATTTTCCTGACTGTGATCCTGGAAGACCTTGTGCTTCTCTGGATTTGCTTCATTCATTCCAATTTGAAAGCTAACTTCTCTTCCTTCCAGACACACACAGAAAACATGGTCTTTGGTCATATTTTCATTTATATATACTTTCCCTAAAGAAGGAGACTAAATTTTTGCCAGTTAAATTACAAATGCCAGAGAACAGACTCCAAACTCTATTTGATTCCATTTCTTGTGGAGACATGAGAACAAGCCATAGCTGCTAATAGTCTACATGTACAGATCTGGATCTTCCTTAGATTGGAGAGGGGGGAGTTTCTATAGAAGGACTTCTATGCTAAGAAAATGAAATTATCCACTACATGACTGACTACAGAATAATATTGTGCTAAGTGCTGAGAGAAATAGAGAAGATATAAGAAACTGTACTCATAGAACATTTAGTTTGAGATAAATATACCCATACAAAAACAATGAGCACCCCAAGGAAATAATCCAAGAGCTAGTGGAATGTTACTAGGATTCAGACAACACCAGTGTGAACTAACGAACTGGGAAAGATGTTAAAGAGAAGGTGGTACCCTTAAGCATCTAGGAACAGGAGTGGAAAGAATGTTGTCAAGGCAAGATTCAAAGGCACATAGGAGAAGGATACTTGGTACTGGATGCTTGGTACTGTCATACTCAAGGTGTGGACTCCAGACCATCTACATTGGAATCATCTGGGAACTTGTTAGAAATGCAGGATTTTAGGCAATATTGAAAACATACTGAATCAGAATCTGCATTTTTAAGAAGATTCCCTGGTGGTATCTTTGCATGTAAAGTACATGTGGAGGAGTAGTACTAAGTAGACTTGTTATGGAGGAACAAATTGTTTATAATGGAGAGTTGGGAAAAATTAGGCAGGTAAGGAGGACCAAGAATTGTAATGAGCTAACACTGCTAGGCCCACGAGTGTCGAAAGTGAGTCTAAAGTGGTTTAATGTGGAAAGGTCATGGATGTAACCCAGATTGTGTCTCATAGACTTGAAGACTTTGTATGCCTGTAACCTTGCACAATTATACAAACCTAAGAGTTTCTCACCTGTCAAATGTGTTGTAACAATTAGGCCATATGTTACACTTATAACATGGTTATAAGCACACTTATAACATGGTTTCTTAAGAACTTAATCTATCATTAGTGTATATAATGGAAAAATAGAAGCTGAGGAAAGTAAGAGCAGTCAGGATTATAAAACATTTCCTGGTTGAGGAATGCATTTGTTCAAACAACCAAACATACAAACAGCACTGAAAGAAGTACACGTTCTCTGACTTTCACATCTTGGTACTGCTGTTCTTTGTAGTGGGAGAAATAAACCATATGGAAGCAAACATCTCTAAATCACATCCCATTTCTTCCCAGAACTAGATTCCATATGCTGTTCACTAGATGAATTTGCTCCAACCGCATTGGTCAAGACTCCTAACACATAGATATACCAGTTGTCACTGCCAATAAACGCTATAGTTAGAGAAGATATTAAACTATTTGTTTCTCAAGATGCACTGTCCCATAGAAATAATGTCCTAAGTCATACATTCTATTTCAGGTGTGTTCTAGCTTTTATGTATTTTGCGGTCGGGTTGAGCTAATAGCTCTCTGTTAATAACGGAATAACAAAATGTCTTCCAAGTAATAACTTGCAGCTTCTAAGTAGGAATTAATAGCTCACTTCTAAGGTACCATTCATATCATATTCCACCTGCCATGCCTCTTAGACATTGTTATCAGATGTCTGGTTTCAAATTTGTGCATGCTAGCTATCTTGGTAGTATCATCTTAAAATTGTATACTAAAATTAGTCTGAGCAAACATTACTTGTGATTGGTAAGGGGCATGAATCTGTAAGTTCACAGAAGTCCTACCTGAAGAACACCTTCAACGTATTTTGTTCCTATCACAAAGCTCAGATCCAATTTCTTTGCTGCCATCTGTGGAGGTGGACTATCTTTGATCTCAGCACTGATGTGTCTTCCACTGTTTATCATCTAAATGTGCTAAAATTTCTTCCTGTACTCACAGCAATGTTCTCACATCTCCCGTTTGTGCCAATGATAATTAGGCTCTTATATGGAACATCCCAGATATCGGAGCCCTGTTCTTCTGTTTTTATAATAGCATGTATATTGTACCTCTGCTGAATGAGCTGAAATCTTCATAGCACTTTAGTGAGACAGGTAAAGGAAACAGATATATTATTTCCTTGATGAATAATGGAACACATCGAGACAGTGCTGACATTGCTTAGGTCATATATTTAGATGTGTCTTAGAGGGGAGGAACAGGAGACCAGGAAAGGAATGACTTGGCCAAGGTCACACACCTGCTCTGTGACAGATCCAAGTTACAAATTCATGTTATATTTTCCATCTTCGCTGTACCTTAACTTACGTCCTCTAAGATCTACATCTTTTCCTGTTTATTTCTGATTATGTTCTGATTGCAGAGCCCAGGAACTGTAGTCTCCAATCAAATCAAAATATTTTTACTGATAATTTCTGTGAAGTGTCATATTCACCAATTTATGTTGCATGACCATTCTTGGGAAAATTCAGTGCTTTTCCTGTGATATGATAAGGATGTGATAGGTTTTTATTTTTTTCCCCCTCTGTAAGCAGTTGATCCATTCCCTGTGGTAAACATTGTGTTTCTCCATAGAAGAGACAAAAATTGTGTGTCATCCAAGCAGTGACCACAAAAGAAAACATTTCTATTTTCCCTAGGAAAATGCTTTTGGTATATTTGACTATGTGTTCCAGAGTACATTAGCAGGCACAAAGCCATCATTAGTGAACATTTTGTAAACCTCTGATAATTGTAAACCTTCGTAATACAAAACCACTTGCCATATCTGCTTTCAATTAGTTTGTAATTTATGTGTAAACTCATGAGGGTGGACTCCACATTAAACATTATACAGACACCAGTAAGAAGCCAGGTGAGAAAGAGGGAGAGAGAAACATACGCACGGTTTTGTTTGGTTATCTTTTTTTTTCTTTAATTCAACTCTAAATGCATGAATTTTTCTATATAGAGCCTCCCCTATTTTTATGAAAAAGCAAAGTAGGAAATGATAGATTTATTTTCATCTTTGATCCAAAATCAAAGAGTGGAATAGACCAGGGAAAAGCCTCCATTTTTATGTTTTTGGAGACATGAACCATACATAGAGAGTGTGATTTTTGTTTTTAATTTAAACAAGTTATGGTGCTTTATATCAGTGAATAAAAAGTGAATGATTTTATGAAGCAAAAAGCACAAACAACTTTTTTCATACCTGACCTGAATAAACCAAGTTGAGGTTGTTGAATGGCGAAATTTACTACTCTAAGTCAGAATGATCTGGTACCCCAGGATTGGAGGTGAGGGTGGGGATGTTATTACCCACTTTGATAAGAAAAGGGTAGTTCTTCTACTTCTCATTGGATGCTGACCCCTCTGCTTGCCAGTTGGGGTTTTCCACTCACTGAGTCAACAATGAATAGTATACAAGAGAGTGACCAACAGCATAGACTTTGGAGTCAGATTGCCTAAATGTGGATACTGGCCCAAGCTGTGTGACCTTAAACAAATCACTGAACCTCTCTGTATTTGAGTTTTTTCATCTCTACAAAAGAAGAGATCATAGCACTTCATAAAGTTATTTAAAAAAAGTCATTAGAATGGTTATCTCGTGTCTCATGCAAGTGCTCAGTAGTCTTAGTAGCTTACTTATCCCATCAAATGTAGATAGCAGCATTTTAAAGATGCCCCATGGTGACATGTTACCAGTAAAAAAGAAAGGCATTGCCAATATAATTGTAATATGTCATGAATTTTAAGATATACATCAGTTTTATAGATGTTACAATGTAGGAAGAAGGGAAGATCTTAAATGGATGAAACCCTCCACTCTTTCTATCATTGGCCAAACCCCTAAGGCTTTGCTGAAGATAGTATAAATGCCAGTATAAGGAAAGAGAAAAAGAAAATCTGCTGGTTTAAAGCAACACAGTGAGCTTTTCCTCTTTGCCCCTTCCTGCGTTCTAGTCGAGGGCTGGACAGGCTTCTCTAGGGTCAGGTGTGACGGTTTCTCAGCGTGTTGTTGGCCACGTGGTAACAAGCTCACCACTGGGCCCACAGCAGATGATTAACCAAAGTGTGTGTCTGGATCAATTTCTAACTAAATTTACAGTTCACCGAAACTCTTTGTTGCGATCAGAATTGCTAGTACCAACCACAGGAGCAAAGAGAACAAAGGGAGTCTTTCTGTTTAAAAAAAAAAAAAAGAAAAAGAAAAATAGCTGCTTCTCCCGGTCGACATCCCCACCTGATGTATCAGCAGCAAATCCGCATTTTCAGGCACCTTTCTCAGAAAAATAGACTGTTATTATCTTTCAAGAGTACAGAAGTGAATACATTTTAATGTAGACCCTCAGATTTAACTCGGAAGTACCTACTGATTAAACTCCCAGTGCGGCTTCTTAGTGAAGGTGGGCCAGCCAGTTGGCAATCTGAGAAGATGCTTTCTTTTCTCTGTAGTTAAGGACCCAACCTCACCAAGTAAGATATAAAGGTACAGAGAGTTCCTTCCCAGCTGGCTGCCATTCTGCATCTTGTAAACAAATCTAGTCAGACACAAAGACACAGCAGCACATCTTAAAAGAAAACATTGCCTCTAGAATCAGGGTGTGTGTCTAAGTGTTTATAGTCTATATTCTTTCTGAACTTCTGTAGTTAATAGAATTCAAAGTGCAACCCATTTCTCAAGTTTCAAAGCTTAGTTCTATTTGGACTTTTAAAATGTTTGCTCTCTCACCCACTTTTTTTTTTTTTTAAGAACCTCAGACATTTTTTTTCCTGCCAACTTTAAACTTGATATCTTTCATGCTTGAGCCTTTCATTTTTTTTTTTTCTTGTGAGAGTCCTACTCATCTTGGGGGGGGGGAAGCTCTCTTAACTCTAGCTTTCTGACAGTCCTTGTTCTCATACGCATTCACCATGACGGACTGGCTCTTGACCACCACTGGACATTGACCAGAATGTCTTCCCCCTGCTCCCATGTGGAGACCAGGACTCTCAGGATGCAGCTAAACCTGAAGTGTCTTTAGTTCCAAAGCAAGCTTTCAACTTTAAAAGAGAACAGGAAAACTAAAAAAGGACACTGCTTTTTTGAGTTGGATTTTAAATGATGTTGGGATTTTAGGGTACACTTCGAGGGACATCATAGCAGATGCTGGAGAGGGCTGTGAAGTCAAGAGAAACAGGGTGCATGTTTTGACTCAACCATTAGGAGCTTTGTTCTTAACCCCAAATCACCGGCTCCACTTAGCATCTACTCATGAGGTTGTAACAAAGGTAAATATATGTTGGATGCCTGGCCCCTTGTTCTCTGTACTCAGTACAGAAGTGGCCCCTGATATTGTAGACTTCAGTACTCATGAGCTACCTTTTAGTCACTTAATAACATTAACTGTCTTTCACAAGTTATTTTACCTTCTATAATATCCCCTTCTCATTGTTCCAGAGTGGAGCTCTGTAGAAGCAATTAGGAAAAGAATGGAGTGTGATTATAATGTCTGCAGAGTTCTTTTCATATGTGGTATATTATATTTCTGGAAATTAAACCCACATTATAAAGTCCAGAAAAAGATCTAGAAAATAACTTGTCATACTATTACATAGAAACCATCCTGGTGTCTCTGCTATGAATTTTCATGCCCCTAGACAACTTGCTTTCCCCTGTTTGTTTATAAGAACAGTTTGAATGCCTTTATCTGTATACTGGGGAATAAAAAAATGATCAAGAGATGGGCTCTATCGGGAATGATTGAGTTCCTAGTAAAAAGGGGGAAAAAACGAAGCAATAATTATAAGTGGATGTCAGGAGGGGAGCAGTATTGAGGAGGGTCTTCAATGGGAACTTGGCTTGAAAAGTCAAAAAAAACTACTAGGGATACCAGACCCCAGGCTGAGGGAGGTGTGTGCACAGAGCCAGGGAGAAGGGAAGCAGCATGACTTGTGCAGGGGACCACAGCCTGTTTCGTACCTGTCACCACAACCTCACAGTTCATGCCGCTGAGCAGCGAGGTGGGAAAGGTGATTATACCCTTGGAAGGTCATGACAACATGTTAAGGAGTGTGCAGTGGGTGATCATGAAAGGATTCTCAAGTCACAGAAATCACCTCCTGTTTCTACTCCTAAAGCTGCAAGTACCTGAAGGACTAAATGAATGCATCTATGTTACTATTTATTCTGAGACAACTTTGGGGGAGAATTCTAACAATGCTGCCATGAGGGCTCAGAGTGAGGCTGCAGAGAGCCTATTGCTACTCCAGATCACAAGTATGTCACTCCTTTTTCATGCATTTATTTTTAAATTTTTTAAAAGTGGTAATGACAGTGTTATTTGTCATAGTTTCTCAACTGTGGCGAAACAGTTTGTCACTCCTTTTGAGAAATAATTGTTGGGCTCACCACCATGTTTGGGGAGTAGAGAGAGGATAAAAGACAAGGATATGAGCATTAAGACATTACATGAATTTGCAGATTTGGCTATGCCGTGGGAAACATTAGTCTTTTAATCATCACAGATGCAGCAATTGGAGTATTTGGCTTTAACTGAAAAGTTCGTGCGTGCAGCATAATCAGAACTTAATTATTTCTCACTTGCTGAGTAAGTTTCCTTAATAGCAGGCATTCATCAGTCCTCCCCACTCCAGCCAGAGCTTCACGGAGACCCTTCATTTACTTTATTCTTCCTGGCTCCCTCTTCCTTTCTTCCCCCACCCCTTTTCCTTTATTTATCCTCTCCTTCCCCCTCCCTCCCTTTCCCTGCCAGTTGTGTGTGTGTGTATGTCTGTGTGTATGTATATATGTGTGGCGGGAGATGGGGAAGGGGTTTACTAGGGATTGAACAGAGGTGCTCTAGCACTGAGCTACATCCTCAACCCTTTTAATTTTTTATTTCAAGACAGGGTCTCGGTAAGTTACTGAGGCTGGCCTTGAACTGGTAATCCTTCTGCCTCAGCCTTTCTAGTCCCTGGGATTAACGGTGGACGGTCACGCCTGATTTTTCTTGCCACTTTTAAGAATTTTTCATAACTGCCTTTTTATTATTAAACTATGTAACATTTTTATATCATGAGAATAATACTTAGATTTCTCCAGGGTACCATAGTACCTAGCGCTTTGCAAGGATAACAATGATAGCAAACACTCATATAACGCTTACCATGTGCCAGTGGCTCTTTGAGACACCTTACATATATTAACTCATCAGCCCTTTCAGGTATGTTCTATTAGTATCCCTGTAGTACTGGATAAGGTTCTGAACCACAGAAAAGCAACTTGCTCAAAGTCACACAGAAAGTACTGCAGGGTTGGGATGTGAACCCACATGGTTTTGCAGGGGGTCATGCTGTGACTGCTATACACAGTTGCCTCTGATGGTTGATCTCCTTATACCACAGTTTTCACTGTGGAAAATTTTATGCCATTCAATTTATTTAAGGTAGTCACATACTGTTCACATGGTCCCAAATTAGACATAGTAGCCAAATTTCTAATTGATATAGTTATATTTTATTTGTTTACTTTCAATGTCAGAGACATTTTTTGAACAATAACACAAAAGAACTTGTTTAGCATTCATTAGAACATTTCTACCCAGCCTCCCTGTTCATGTTCATATTTATTTCTTATTAAAAATTAGCAAGTATGAAGAAGACAAAGGGTTACAATGAATACCTGAAAAGTAATAGCTAACACTCTGTCCCAACCTTGTCAAAAAGTACATTTGATTTTTTTAGTTTAAACAACAGTTCACCAGCTGTATTCTATAACGACCCATAAGAATACTGAACACCTTTGACTTTGGACCTTGACCATTCACTGGGAAGATAAAGAGAAGAAAGAAAAGAAAAGTAGGTATTTGAAGGGACTGGAAGGTATAAAGACCCAGTCTTAACTCTCAGAGGATGGTTAGTATTGACTTGATTCCTTTCTTGGCATTTTAAACTGTAGATCAGAGTCTACCTACTTGTCTAATCCTGAAGATTAAGAAAAAGTGAAGACATTTTGGCAAGGTGTCCTCTTCTCTCCAGATGACAAGTCAGATTTCAGTGTCATTTAGATAAGAGCCTTGATGAAAGGAAAACTTCTTCACTACAATAAATTAAGCTCCATAAACCTATTTAAATGATACAAAACAACACCCTTAAGATTTTAAAAATGTCCTTTCATCTATGCAAAATATCCTCTTATGTTTCTGCATCTTAATTTTACATAAAATCTGCTTAAGTGACTTGAAAAAATAGGAACTCTAACTTTTCAATCAAGGAAGTTTGCCACATTTCAAGATGGCAGGAGCATGCAAACTCCTTGCCCACTTACATTCCTTTCCATTAGCCTAAGGGTTTGTCATTGTTGTTGTTTGGCTTGCTTTAGCTCCAGCTTTTCTTTCTCCTAAAGGCTAGGGTATTATGGTGAGTGTCCTGTTCGTGAGCTGATCAGGAGGCCAAAGCTCAAGTAGCAGAGAGGTGATTCCACTAGGGGATCTTTGTAGAGTCAGTCTCCCTACCCCTCATCTTTTTACCCTGAAATCTATTTATCTGTTATAAAATACAATTCAAAGTTGATGTTATGAAGATCATATTCCCTGCCAGATTCCTCCGTGATTTTCCACTGCGTCGATGCCTCTTTGCACCCCACAGACCTAGGACCCATCTCCTCTGTTGGTTTGTCACTACAGAGTGCAGACATGGCAGAGTAGGAGAACCTATAATTAGTATAGTTAATGAACAGTGAAATGTGGACTCCCTTTGTATTAAGAGCAGCGAGGATGCTACATTAGGAAAGGTGGGAGAATTTAGTCCCCATTTTCTCCCCTAATAATTAATCGACCTCCTGTCATCGCTTGAGACACGAGGAGAACGAAAATCCTCACCCTGAGTGTTGGATATGGTAGATGTTGCTGTGCAATTGGGCATTGATTTCCTTTTTTGTTTCTTTTCTATTCCTTCTGTATTGATCTTTGTTGTCACAGCTCAAGAATTCTCCTGTTGTCTTAAAAAAAAAAATCCTTCATCAAATTCCAGAGATTTGAATCCAGGGTCACAAAGTTTCCACAGTGGAGTTAGAGGATTTGGGGATCTTTGCCTCTCGTCCACCTCTGTCATTTTTATGAAAATATATGTTAAGGTGTTTAAGTGACATGGCTGAAGTCACTCAGCGAGTTTCACATCTAACATTATTATGTGACAAATCATGTTTTCTAAGTAGATTCTCCAGATGAGTAAGGGAAAATGTTTTCTGAGGGGAAAAGAAAGGCCAACTATAGTATTCCATCTAAAGTCACCCACCTTGGAAACCATGCAGGTGATTTCTGCCTGTGTAAGAACCCAGATTATAAGCAGTTCTAGAAATGTGAGTAATGATCAAGAATTGTGATAAAGTAGTAATGTTTATTAACAGAAAGAAAGAAAGCACTTTTAGAGCAAAAACAAGTTTATGTGATATACTTATGTATTTTTACTTATTGTTTCATTGTGGAAATATGTCATTCACATATGAAACTTACAGTTTTAAAGTGAAGAATTCCATGGCTACACTTTATATTTGTTTCTTAAGTGGGTATATTATAAAGAAACTAGGAAACCAGTAGGCTTCCCCCACACACACTTTTGATGAATACATTTGTTTCATAAGAGGAAGGAACTGAGGAGTTGTGTGAATATGGAAGTAGTAGAGTCTGAGGCAAGCTCCAATTGGAGGCTTGAGTACCAGGCTGAGATTAAGGGGATGCAGGGTTCTGTCACTGTGTATGGGGCAGATTTGACATGCTCTTTGCTATGTTGAGTGTCTGACAGTACAAAGCCTTCATCTTCTTACTCAGAGCCATGGCTTCACTAAAATCGAAGCTTCTTTAGGACAGGCAGTGAATCTTATTGATCAGGGTATCCCTGTGACCAGTGTGGAAAATGGTTCTAGGATGAATGTATGCAAGAGTTTAGGGGAAAAATGATATGGGAGAATGGTTTGCTCTTGGTATCTCCCTCTGCCTAAGTACAGTCCCATGACAGCAAGATGCATGTCATTCATCAAGTCATGAGTAAAGATGCTTCATTAGCTGGTAATTCTACTGCTGTGCTGCCGCAGGGCTTCTGCAGACAGGAGCAGCAGCCTCCAGAGTGGTGCTACCTTCTGTAGCAGGAGGATGCACCTTTGGCTGTGCTCCATGGACCTCCCTTGGGCAAAACAGAGTCAGGACAGTGCAGGAGACTGAGCCCCCTGAGGGCAATTCTGTACACAGAGAGGGAAACCCTTAACCTGCCTAAGTTGATGCAAGAGAAGAAAGTTGATTATAGAACTCACTTTTCTTACTGCCCCAGAGTCTGTAAGGAAAAACCATCTTGAAGATTTATGGCTGAAGGCCAACTCTGGAAGGGAAAAAAAAATATCACTTTTCCTGAAATCGAAAATTCCACCAGCAAATTTCATAGAATAACAGTTTTTTTCCCTCCCTGCAGTTTTATCATAAAAATATTTGCATGAAAAGAACATCTTTGTTTCCTTAAGAGTTCATCTGCTCTTGGTACTCATTTGCTCTTGAAGAGGGATATAATCTTTTTGTTTTTCATCTGTAATCATTCCCACAGCAACCAATTGCAGTGCCACAAACCAAGGATTATAATTTTCATCAGAGAATAAACAAATGAGCTCTGTGAAACAAAGCTGCTCATTTCTCCCAAACATCCTTGAGAACAAGGTAGACCAATTGGAAAAATATTAGCTACCTTTAAAACAATTTTTAAGAACATTTAATATTTGCTTGTGGGAAGTCTTTGTTGTTTCCCAGCTTTACATTCAAGTCACTCATGCAACAGACATTTGCTGAGTTTTTAGAGAATACTAGATACTTTGCTCAACCCTGGGAGTACTAAGGTCAGTTAAAAACTTAACTTAAAAGTTTAATCCAGAGCCACAATAACTACATTGTGTTAGAATTCAGTATAATCTAGCATGAGTTTTACTTTAATGTAATGTTTGGATTTTTATTTTTATTTTTTTATATCTACAATGTGACAGGTGATGGGATTTTTTTTCCTTGACATTCAATAAACTCCAGGACTTAGAAATCCCATAGAATGCAGTTAGAGTACTAGCAACTGTCTAAAATCTGTTCTTCGAAGTCTGTGCTTCCTGATTTCTTGGACAGAAAAATAAATCCTTCAAACTCTGAGGTTTTTGGACCTGTCTTAGAGAAAATTCATTTTTCTCCTTCTCATATTCTGTTAACTTGAATGTATATGAGATTAAGGAACAGCATTTGTTCTTCATTATATCTCCCCAGCAGAACTTCTTAGTTTCTGTAAGCTATGGGAACAGTTAACAAGCATAGTATTGTATGTTATAGTTTCAACTAAAATTTTCCAAGCTAGATAAAATATATTCCTCCATATTAAGAAATGTGGATTCTGAAGTATCAAATAGACCTTCTACTGTTTTTCCCTTATTGGAAATCATTGGCTAAGGGACTCTTGCATTTTAATATCCATATTGGAAAAAAAAAAGACTTTTCACAGAGCATTTATTTTGCTATTTGATTTTGAGTTTCTTTGTATTTTGTTTGCTGTCCTATTAAATTATTAGAGCTCATCCTCAAATTGGAGTAAATAAGACTTATTATGTATAATAAAAGCAAATTCTATCTATATTTTCTTATACATTCTAGGTGTTTTAAGTGAAGTCACATGTATTTGTATTTTTTGGTATATAATTATGTTTAATTTTATTGGATAGCATGATTAATAAATAATTTTGATCTTGAGTCACTTTTACAGTAATATTACCCATAAATAGACATATATAAATCTCCTAGAAAGTTTATACCTATATAAACGTTTTCAACATTGGATCGGAAAAGAGAGATTTTTTAATCTTCTAATATACTCTAGGCCTTCTTCAATTTATACAAATTTAATGGACTGTAGCCTGGCTGATGAGCTATTTTCAGTAGTCTTCATGATCAATATAAAATGCTATAAAGTTGATTAATTTATTGCTATCAGCCTCTATGGGGAAGGTAATCTGAAAGGGATCTGTCTCTTATTCTCGGGTTCAGAACTTTTTGTCTACATTTTAAGGTTCAGGATGTGAAAATGTAAGTACAAAAAAAATGAGTATCCCAATTTCTAAAGACTGGCATGGAAATTGAGGCAAAACTCTGAAATTATTAAAATTATATAAATATGTCTTACATATATTTTATATGCATCTGTACTGGGCTAGCCAGTTTTTAGGCTACAAAGATATATGATAGGCTGTTTTTCTGTTCAAGAATTTGTAATAGAGTTGGGGAAATAAAAAAAATTTGTCAAATGAAAAGAAAAGTCATGAATTTAAATGTCCTTAAAATAAGAAAAATCAGGCTAAATCAGGCTCATTGCCAAGGGGACGGTCCATGCTGTAATGTCTGGTGGCGGGCACATGGGCAGATGTTTGGGAAACATCTCTAGGCAGGAGTGGCTGGGGAGAGTGGGATTTGAACTGCACCTTGAAAGAAAGGAAGGATTTAGAAAAAAACAGGATAAGTGCTCTCTGGCAAGAAATATCCCAGTGTGGAGAACTGAGAATTGAGAACCTCTGACATGAGAAAAATAGAGCCAGGCGCTGGAATTTAGGATTGTTTATTAGGACTTATTATAACTACTTCAGGATGAATATCAGGGTAGTATGCATCCAGAGGAATGCAACATGGGAATCCCTTGGAAATGGATTTGAAGTCGGCATCGGAAACAATATGAAACAAGTATGACTCATACATGGAAACCATGCTATAATAGGCATTTAAACAAGAATCACCCCAAAGAATTCAATTAGCCATTTCAAAGAGAATTCCAGCGAGTCTTTGAGGTTTCATTGGTCACATAACCTTTGCATTTAGCTTGCAGTTGTCTCTGCTTTTGTCTTCATACCCAGATATATGACAGTTAGGAGCTTTTGCTTGTATCCTGTTTAATGCCTCCTGCATTCCTTTAGTGTAAATATGCTTCCTTCACTGCAACCTCCATTTTGAGCATGTAGCCATTTCTCACACAATAGTAAACCTGAGACGAGGATGGTAATGCAGGGTGACAACTGTCATAATTTCTTTGTGTTCAGATTCAGTAAACTATGGTTACGTGGTAAAGCAGGCTACTTCTTTAGTTAATGACAGATTTATTGAAGACAAGCTTTCAGAAGGATTCTACTAGAAATCCTATTAAAGTGCTATCCATTAAACCATTAGACTAGTCATTAAAACTGTTAGTGCAGACTTGTTATTCATGAGTTATTGGTCTCTCACTATTCTCTGTAGTTCCTGCCAATACTATTCTAGCCTTTGCTCCATTATGCCTATTCAGTTCCACATATGAATGTGCATCAGTTCTCTGTCCTTTCCTGCAGCATTTGTAATGCAGAGGAGAGAGGGAGAAGGAGGCACTATTGGTTTGGTAGAAATGAAGGAAAGATAGGGATTCTGTGTTTTTGTTCCTAATTTTATAGGGTAAAGATTATACTTAAGATGCCACTCTTAGATTTGATGAAAATTGTGTTAAAAATCTAACCACACAGAAAGCTTATAGCCTGTCTTTCATTACCACAAAATTTTGGAACCCGAAAGTTACTATGGTATATTAATGCATCATTAAACCAAAACTGACAGAGACATCTGGAGTTTAATCTATTTTCCTTGCTGTCCACAGCTTTGAAATGAGGACTTAAGCTTTATGATAGTAGATTTATAATTTATACACGGACACATACTCTGTCTCTAGAGCATATTGGGTAAGAGCTCAGACCTCAAAGTCAAAACTCCCTAAATTTACAACACAGCTCCCCTACTTTATGGACTACCAGTGTGACTCACAGAAAGTGTCTTCACTCCTTAGGCCTCAATTTTTCATTTATAATATGGAGATAAAGTCTGCCTCTAACTTTAAGAATTACATGAGATGCTTTGAATAATATCAATACACTCCTCAACATCATCATCAAATAAGTAGTAGTTTAAACTGATTCCTTCTCACTTCTTTGGTGAGTTTGGAAGAAGATAGTCTAAGCTTGTGTTACCTCTTCAATATGCATTGTGTGTGTGTGTGTGTGTGTGTGTGTGTGTGTGTGTGTGTGTGTGTGTTCACGTTTGCATGCATTGCTGGGATTAAACCCAGGGTCTTGTGCATGTGAGGCAAGCACTCTACCAAATGAGCTATATCCTCACTCCTCAATATGCTTTCTTAATCATAAATCTACACTGAATATTGTTACCCCCATAGACCATAAAACCTAGTTGATAAACTTGTTATGGATATTGAAAAATATCCTCCTAGGTGTTGAGCTCTGTAATCTGCTCCCTCTGCCTCTACTGTTACATGAGGAAGTCAAATGGGTAGTTTTCGAAAGTGTTCTGAAACTCGGTTTTCTTCTCATTTCTCAAAATATTACAGTGTTCACACACTGAAAAACTGAAGAACACAGATAAAACCATAAGGAAACGCATTAAAATTATTATGAGGGGCTAGAGTTGTGGTTCAGTGGTAGAGCACTTACCTAGCATGTGTGAGGCACTGGGTTTGATTCTCAGCATTGCATATAAATAAATGAATAAATTAAAGGTCCACCAACATTTAAAAAATATTTTTAAAAAATTATTATGAACTTGTACATCCCAGATGTGAGTGCTGATAGTTTGGATATACAATGTTCTAGGTGTATATGTGTGTGTGTGTGTGTGTGTGTGTGTGTGTGTGTGTGTATGTATATAGGATTATAGGATACAGTTTTTAACCAAAAAACTGTTTATAATCTTTTTAAATTTAATAAAGTAAATTTAAAGTGGATATCTTTCCATATCAGTAACTACATAGCAATTTAATTAACTTTATACTTTTTTTTCATACTGTAAGTCATTTTAAGAGTTGCATAATACCAAAAGGCTCTTTTCAAGACACCCCCCCCTACTATTGTAATTTATTCTGCAATGGATGTCACATCCATTTATCCAGGGAAAAGACTCATTTTTCATTTTCAAAAATTTGGGGTGGAGCCTAGTGTCTGTTAATGCATCTGAGATCTAGCCTTAGGAAATGGATGAATCAATGTCCAGCTCAGGTTTTTTTTAAATTTTTTTTTATAAAAGTGCACAGTTGGATGAATGTTACTCCACTGGAGAAGGCAAAGTGACTCTGAGCCAGGCTTTCAGACCAGGAGAGCACCTCAATCAGGTCACTTTGCTACAGAGTCTGATCCTTGGTCTTCCTTGCCTCAGTTCTATGGTCTCAGTGGCATGTTATTTAACTGTGACAACTGAATGCTGCCTTTTTACAGAGGCCCAGAGTCTCATGGTTATCATCCTCTGGTCCCTCAGTTTTCTGTATGTCTGTGACTGACTTTCCCACCAACTTGGCCTAGTGTTTGTTTAGATAGGTTAATACAGGCAGATTTTTAAGAAGTTAATGTATGTTCTAATACTTGGAACCTACTGTGTTTCTAAGATATGAATGATGGTGGATGAATTGTGTGATACTCCAGCAGTAAATCTGTGGTTCCATTTTTAGAGCACTAAAAAGAAAAAGAAAAAAAAAAGTAAATCAAACCTCATCTTTCAATCGTGGTCTTAAAATAAAACATTGCATACCAAAGATGAAATATTATGTCTATAAAATGAGTTATCCATGTAGAAAATCAGTTCATTAACTTTGTTCTTTGCTCCACAGTTGAACACACATCCAACCAGCTTATTCACCAGCACATTCCTCCCATCATCTACCCTGCCCCTAAAAAAAGGAAAAAAGTGGTAATCTCAACAGGCTACATTGCTGATTTTTTTTTTTTCAGAGAGCAGGGTACCTGTTAAAAAGCACATGCTCTGCCTGCTTTCTTTTTCTCTCTTGCATGCAGCTCCCCACATGAGTTAGGTTTATCATTCAGTCAGGACAGCCACCTTTTCTCTTTCTGGTTTTCATATTTCACTGTTATATCCCGAGGTTAAGGATGTGAGGACAGGTGATGTGGTGCAGAAATTACTCATTACTTTTCCCCCACCCACTTTTCCATGACACAGTCTGTAAGTGAACTTAGTCTTTAGCAGAGACTGACAACCACACCCCTGCACTCCTGACTCTGATGGTCATGACCCTGTCCTGAAGCTCATTTATGTGGGTAGGACAAAGTCGGGGCATGTTCTAATCTGGGATGGCCACATAATTTATTGCCCAAAGTGGGTAGGGTATTATTAATAATTACACTGGGACAACAGATGTAAACCAGGACCTAAGGTCTCTCTAACCAAAACCCTGCCTGCACCAGAGCTCTGTTGTGAAAATTTTTTCTTCCATCTCATCTGAACCCTTCCACTCTCCCCACAGCTCCCAACATTTCTGACCTTGAGTCTTCTGCAGAGCACAGTTGTTATAACAGCTTTTCCCCCATTGTTTTTTTAGTTTGTTTTATGTCAAACTGGTTGATTAATTGTATAAACACATACTGCTGGGGAAAAGAATTTGGTAGTGTGATCAATACTGAACTGCCCCCACCTAGCAAGTAGCCCTTGTATGATACATGTGAATACTGAGTTGGAAGTCTGCAAGAGTTAGAGTCATGGCATGAAAGGCTGCTGTGGGTGTGAGCTTAGAGTGAATTCTGAAAGTGCCACATAAGAAGGGCTCTTATGAATTAAACTGCAGCCTAGTGTGAACTGGGAGCCATTCAGTTTATTTTAAATGATTTTACATATCTCCCATAATCCAGCTTGTGTTTACATTTTTTCCAGTTTTTTCTTTTTTAAAATTTATTTATTTTAATTAGGTATATATGTCAGCCACATGCATTTTGTTTTATTATACACAATTGAAGCACAATATTCATTTCTAATTGTACACAATGTAGCATCACACCCTATGTGCAGTCTTACATGTACCTAGGATAATGATATCCATCTCATTCCACCATCTTTCCTGCCCACCCTGCACCCTCCCTCCCCTATGCCCAATCAGAGTTCCTTCATTTTTTCCATGCCTCCACCCTCCCTGTCTTGGATCAGCATCCACCTTTGAAGGAGACTCTTACTTAACTAATTCTAAGGTTCCAGAAAAACAGTCATTATTGCCTTATATCCTGCCGGATTCATTCTGCAAATACATTTTAAAATGAACTATATGCTAAATGCTGGAGTATATAACATCAGAGAAATCACTCCCCTGTAGCAATATTCTCAAGTGATTCCAGCTTTTTCAAAAGGGTTGCTATGAGAAATTATCAGTGTAATTTCTAATACAATGTTTTAGCTGGAATAGTCTTTAAGAATATCACGATGTTAAAACACTGTAAGGGGCTAGGGTTGTAGCTCAGTGGTGGAGTGCTTGCCTCACATCTGTGAGGCACTGGGTTCGATCCTCAGAACCATGTAAGAAAACTAAATAAATATAAAGGTATTGTGTCTATCTACAACTAAAAATATTTTTAAAAAAATACTTTACAGGGCTGGGGTTGTGGCTCAGCAGTATAGCACTCGCCTAGCATGTGGGGTGCTCTGAGTTCGATCCTCAGCACCTCATAAAAATGTATTGTGTCCAATTACAACTAAAAAATATATACATTATATATATATATATATAAAAACACTGTACATTTTGAATAAAACAAACAAATTTTGGAAGTAATCTTTTAGTTTAGAAAGAAACTCCAAATTCTAGGTTTTGTTAGTTTGAGGATTTATAGTTTGCTTGTGTGCAAGAGGAGAATAGTCTACTGACACTTTGGATTATAAGTACTTTCTAAGATACCTAAGCACTGTGGGAATAGTAATAATGATCAGCTTGTGTGTCTTCTTTAATTAGAAGTTTATATTTAGTATGTTATATTGCTACCTTTCCTGCAAAGAATAATATCAACAGCAAGGGGGCTTCTTAGTACACATATATTGTGCCCAAAAGGCACTTGTGGGAACTCCTGTTTCAACTAGATAGTTTGTACAAAATACATTTGGGGATGAAATGAGGTAGAGAGTTTTTTAAGTGATTCTTTGGGATTTTCTATGTTCTATCACAGACTTGGAGAAGGCGCCAGTTTTTCTCATTTCATTCTGGATGTAGAATTTTTTTCTGATCCAGAAAACAAGATTAGAATGGCATGGACTGAATATTAACAAAGTTGATTCATGTTTCAGTTTTCAATTTCATCTCTCCCCCCACTCTTGCCCACATCTGAAACTAAATATGGGGGAGGGAAATATTTAAAATCAGGTTAAAACTTCCTATGTTTTATGAAAAAGAGTTAATGTTATCACTTAGGAAAACTCCATCTGACTTTTAAAAACCGAGATGATGATTTATCTTTGCTGTTTTACTTACAGTGTTGCTTTTTAAATGCTGAGGCAGTATGAGTCACAACAATTATGGAACTGAGCTATTCATTCATCAGTTGGTTTTCTTTTGAATTTACTTATGCACTGTTTTTTCCTGAATGATCAGACTTCCATTAGCAAATGAAAGGAAAATGTAAGAAGGATATGTGGCTACTTGTGCACTTGTGTTATCTCTGCCCCAAAGATGGATTAAGTTCCAAATGATGTAGATAGATTGTCATATAGTAAGTAGAAGGGAAGAAATGGATTTCTTTGTCTAAATTAATGGAGCAGTTGCCTAAGTTTTGTGCTTAAAAGTGGATATGAAGTTTTATGTCAGAGTAGATAGGATTGGCGTTAAGGAGAAAGCAGACATTGCTGGGTTGCCTAGATTGCCCTGGGCCAAGGGTGTTCTGACAGGGGGCTGTGAGTGTGTACAGGTGGGAAGATGGAGAATGTCTAGCATTCTTTTAGTGATAACTCTGCATTGGGTGCTCTACCCTTGATCCTTTTGTGTCTTCATAGATGCCAACATTAACAAAGGGTGATGAGGAGTGAATGTTTTTATCTTACTAATTTTGTGCCCAAAATGGGTGCTATTTTTCATGGGAAAGAAAGGTTGCAACTACAAATATTCAGTTTAACAGTACGCATCAATTGCATTCAATAGATCATTTCATTTGACTGTTACTTATGTACAATTGCCATATTCTCTAATGTTCCTAGAGTGCACAACCAATTTTAATTCCTAACATCAGTCCCTTGAAGATTTGTTGATCAAGTGACTTATATTTGTAAATTATTGGGATTGCTTTTTACCAATTCAGTCAACTTTATCTCTTTTTAAAATTTTTTTTATTCTAATTTGTTATATATGACAGTGGAATGCCTTACAATTCATAAATTTCTAAGAACCTTTTCCTGTCCTGGGCTGTCTGAAATTCTTTAATTCTTTTTGCTTTTTCAAATAGCATCAGAAATCGTGATGTGTGAACTCTATAAAGTGATTTTCCGCGATGCTCTGGTCCTTCTGAACATCAACTATAAACCTGTCCACCCCTTTCTTCTTATTCATTTTATTTGATGTAGATGATAAATAGATAAAAACTAAAACACTAGAATTAAAACATGTCACTGCTCTCACCGCACTAAAACATTGCCTTTGGGAACCAGGAATAACTTTTGCTTTTAGTATTTCGTAAAGTGTTGGGCATATTAAAAAGGAATGCATAATGAAAACTCTGGCATTTTCAATCTCCATATCTTAAAGGTGCATGTTTTTTCTCAAACCCTTATTTGGAAGGATCTCTCAAAAATCCTTTCCACAGTCACATAAAGTAGTAAAACAACTTATTTGGATTCCAGAGAACACATTATGTTGCCCTACTGAGTTGAGGAATAATCCCGTGTTTTTGTCTTTATGGAAGCTGTTTTTCATCATTTTGAATCCCTGGTAAATGAAGATAATTTTAATGTATGTCTAGGAGTATCCTCTTTGAAATAAACAACTTCTTCCTTAGTGCTGAGATGTGATTCAGAAGAAAATGTTTACCAAAACGTTGCCTCAAATAATTACTTTACATATTTAAATGATTCACTATGAGTGTAGTTTATCCTTTTTGCCTCCCTACATACCAATTCTGAAAAAAAATGTATAGAGAGAAATATTACTTCAAGCAACTTTCTATATTTGTTACATAATATGTTGTAGTCAGAATTTAAGATCAAACCACTGGGCAACATATAGAGTTGATGTAACTGTTGCCTGGAGATAAAATTTAATTGTACAAAATATCCGATTGGAGCACTTTCAGCTACCTTTGATAAATGTGTTACATTTATAAATCTTGTATGTCTTTCCTGCTGTTAAAGGTGAGGAACTTCAACATTCATTCATTAGTTAACCCTAGGAGCCCGGAAAATTTTTTTGGTGGAGTTCTTTACACTCTAATGGTAGCCTGGATCAAAGGTGCCCTTATAAGGAGAGACTCGGTAAGATTTGATAACTAATTGGATCAAGGGAGATAAGAGGAGGAGGACACAAACCTAACACTTGGAAGACAGTAACAGAAAAAGGAAATAGAGCAAACAGACCCAAGTTACATGACCTGACCCAATTAATCAGGTGTAAAGAGAAAGCTAACATGCTGCTCTCTAACTCTCAGACATTGCCCATCACTGGACTTTCCACTCCTTTCTCACATCCACTTTATAAAGTATTGTTGGATTCAAAGGAACTCTTGCTCTTCTTTGAAGAAAGTACTCATTATGCCAATTGCAGGACTTTGCCAACAGTGCAAAACACAGCCCTTCCCAACCATGCAAGCATGAGTCTTTTTCAGATGGATATATATTAACTTACCGTTTTCAAATAGAGAGTATGAATGAATAAGAATTTTAAAAGCCTTCATTGCAGAAACATACGGTCAATAGCGGATTGTTCTAAACCTCAGAAAGAACTTGAGAATATCTCAGCAAACCACACTGAGTAAGAGCCAAACGAGCCCACTAATGGAGAATGATGTGGAAAGATAGTATTTCTCTCAACGTTAAGGTCTTTGAAAGTTCAAATCCCTATAAAAATGATGGTCTGAACTCTGTTTGGCTAGTGAAGTAGATGGTCTATTTCTTCTGTATAATTAAATTTTTGTTAGTTGTTTTAGAAACACAGAAATAAGATGAATCTCTTCTCTCTTTTGTGGTTTCTCTTTGATGAGTTTCTAAAGGAATATTTTGAGGTTTTTTTCTTCCTGAGGTCAAGAGTGGAGTGGAACAGGGTAACTACTATTGTGTGGTGTTTTGCATATGGGAATTATATTTTTCTTCTGTGTAAGCATTGAATTCTGCAGTCTATTGAAGGACGTTGCTTTTAGATGATAAAGATCTCAGCTTTACAAAAAAATCACTTTCATATTGAGATGAAGTTTTACTCAGTGTCTGTAATCTGATGTACAGATTTATGGTCACTCTCTTGTTCTGTGTTTAGAATTACAAAAATAGATCATCAGTAGTCTACAGAGTCTATTCCCAGCCTTCTTTGTATTACATTTCAGAGAAACAACCAAAAGACAAGTGAGTGACACTCAAAAGAATTTTCTCCAGCTGAGCTACAGAGGAGCATAACATGGCCCTTTGGCCCTCAGACTTGGGGGCCAGAATGCCTAGACCCCAAACCCGGCTTCTTTACCCACCATCTGTTTGACTGTGACACTTCTGTGTACCATAGTTTTATTCAACCACAGAATTGTGCTAATAGTGGTTCTTTTCTACTTCTGGGTTCTTTGTGAAGGTAAAATAAGGTTAATATGTGAAAAGCACAAAGAAGATAAAATTTTATCTAAATGTTATTATAAATATTAGTTATAAATATCTTCTTTTTAATTCTGGCTTTTTAATCAAGATTACAGTGCAAAAATATAAACCTTTATGTTACATAGCTTATTTTTCCAATAACCTATTTTAAGACAAAGTTCTTGTTAAAGATTAGAATTCTCAGACCATCACGTTCAAGTCTAAATCAATGCTAAGTATTTGATGTTACCAAGTGTCGACTTGGACTCTCTTTCTTCTTTAAATCACTCACAAGGAAGATTTTTCTTCTATTTGGTCACGTTTTTCTCAGTGAAGCAAAGCTATTGAGTTGAAGATCTGTTAGTATTAGGGTGATTTTGTCAAAAGCTGGAGGGGCAGCCCAGCATCAATCTAGCAGACAGCAATACTTTAGTATCTGGGTAATGTTTTAGATACTATGTAGCACCCACCCAGGATCTGTCTCAGGGAACTTATTGACTGAGTGGAGATCCTTCTGGTTCATGAACTCCTTAACAATTCTACCACATACAAATGTCACATAGTTCATAAAGAGTCTACTAATCAGATTGGTTGAATAAATCTACTTTGTTTTATTTCCAGCTTGCAAAATTCTCCTCAACGGAGACTGGGAGGAAAAAAAAAAAAAAAAAAACCTAGCCAGAATTCCAGTTTCAGAAGTTAGGACTGTGGTTTGAGTGCTGGGAAGGCAAGGATGACACACAGGAAGTGTGTCTAACCACAGGATGAATAGAAAGAGTTGAGAGCGAACCTCACAAACAGATACTGATAGCAGGTCCAAAGAAAGGAATTGAGTCCCTTCGGAAAAGCGTGCTTATTCCACATTGTTTTGAATACTGTTGTGGTGACTGACCTAGGCTTACCTTGTAGTAGGAAGATGCATGGTCAGGGTAAACCAGCTAGAAATGTGAGTTCAAACTGGAAGTCAACTTCTGCATCCCTCAAGGTCTAAACTCCTCTTTCTCTGTGTAGACTGTTTCATTCATCCTTAGCAGCAAAGGAAGCCAAGGAACAAAGAGGCAAAGCAACCATGCATCCCTTGCACTAAGAAAAATCTAAAAAATGGGGTTAGAGAATTAGGGTCTTATTCATCTTTGATCTTTGATTCATTATCATGGACAATGGAAACATGATTTTTCTCAAGGATTTTTGTTTTTTCCAAAAAAAAAAAAAAATTTAAAAGTTTGGATACCTTACCTACTTTCAGTAGTTATTCTTCTTTCTGAGTTTACTGCTCTCAGCATTCTGACAAGCTCCAAAAATAATGACCTATGCTGTGTATTGTTAAACGTTCAGTCAGACAGATAGGTCCAGATGGATGAGGGCTGTGTTGCACACAGACAAGTCAGCATTATTTAATCAACGTTTGTTTGATCCGTGTAAAACAAGTATAAATGTAAGCTGCGTCCCATCTGTTTTATTATCCACGTGAAGCCAACCTCATTTTTAAAACTTGATTCCTTATGTAATTGTCCTAGAATGACACAAAATGATAAGTTGGGAAGAAATATCATTCGGAATGGCGAGGTAAAGGATAGTTTTACTTAGAAGTGCTTCATGTGTTGAGTTTCCTCGTTTTGCACTGGCATTCTGGAAGGTTAAGGAACAGAATCACCCCCTAGTAATTCTCAGCTGAGCTCTGAATCCACACAAACCTGAGTTTGAGGATAACTAGGAGTCTGTGAGTGTTGAGCCAAATTACTTAACCATCAAGTATCACAGTGCCTGTCACAGAGAAGACTCTCAGTAAGATTTATTCAACTAATCTTTCTTTGTTTCAATTTCCTTGTCTGTTAAATGGGGGAAAAATCAATAGTTACCTCATAACAATTGTAAAAATTAAATTATATTGTATCTAAAGTATAATGACTCAGCAGCCATTATTATAATCATCCTGTTACTTGTAGGTCATTTTCTCATGGACCACACTTTAAGTCGAAGCATATTAACATGTGGTACACAGCTCATTTTTCCATTTCCAATTTTTGAACTATGTAGGTATTTAATAAATCACACAGAGGTCTAAGGATATGTGGCAAGAGTAGAAATGAACAGGAATTAACCGTGTGTTTGAGTTGATAGATGCAATTTAATTATTATAATGAAATGTATGCCATTTTATACATATGTGGGAAATCTTTGTCAGAATAAAACAAGGTCATCAGAGAGTAATAGAGTAATACCTTTTACCAAAAGCCACTAGATATCAGTGACCTTAGCATCTTGTTGGGATATCTGAGGGGATGATGTGACTGTGTCTTTACCCAGTAATATTTACTAGTATAAAGTGGAATATTAGTGGTAGTTTTAATTTCAGGATCACGTACTTAATTTCTAAGCCATATAATAAAGGTTATTAAGTATTAAAAATTTTGGTACATGGTACATTGAAGATCTCATACTGTGTTCTTTAACTTCCATGTTATATAGAGAAACTACTCTATGATTTCTCTTTAAGAACTTTTCTCAAAAACATGTGTTCATTAATTCTATTCATTTATTTTTTTAAAAAATTCATCAAACTATTTACTAAGCCAGATACAAAGATCACTAAAGCTATACATGTAAGACTATGACAAGGAATTTAGAGTTTAAGCTATAAACTCACCAGAGCCAGTAGAAGTTCTTAGACGGGGCCTGACTCATCTCTGCACTTTACAAAGCATCTTTGACCACAGTGTGAAGAATGGAATGGAATAAGAGATTAGAGAAGGGATTTCAATGAGATAACACATGCTGAAGTTCTGGATGTAAGGAATGACATTGGGATTGTGGATTTAGGACCAACCTGAGATAGTTTAAGGCAAGTCTTAGTCATTGAATTGAGCTATTTTGTGTAGAGCAGATTCAGAACATGTGAAAACTACTTCCAGGACATGTGAAAACTTCAGCTTCTTTAGCTCACGGATTACTTGGAGAAAATTGTGTTCTGCGGGGGATGGCATACATTCCCCGGAAGAACAAATTAGAAAGTCCCTTGATAACATTATTCTTTAGACCCCAAAGTCATGGATAATTATTTCACTGAATACTGTTCAATGATTGCCTCTTTAGATTAGCACAGGCTAAGAATTTAAAAAAAAAAAAGGTTTTATATTCCTTAGTTAATTTGAGACTGCATAGTTATACTGCTCATTTTTTTTTAACTATTTGGAAGCTATTTAAGAGTTGACAGGCTTATGTGCTTTACTGTCATGCTATCCATAAAAACTATTCATCTTTAATATGATAGCAATTGTGCATGTTTTACTTTCAACTTCTGCAAATACATGTAAAGGCATAGAAAATATCTAGCATTGAAAATAACTGCTAAAAATTCTATTATCTTTTAAAAAATACTTCATCTGGATAAAAACCTATATTACTATTATTATTGAAACCTTGATTTTGATCACTTAAAATCATGTTTGTTAGTATTCAACTCATATTTCCATATAGCATGAAATTAGAAATCTTAAAAAAGGTGTCAGCATCCTGTGATGAAAGAAAAGATGTTTTGATTTCTTAGCACAGCTGGAAATTAACAAGTCCCCTAGAGTCTTATTTGCTCTTGAAATAATAGTTCTACCTATAACATGTGTGTGTATGTATATATGTGTGTATATATAATATTTGTACAATGTTTATGTTAGATTTTTCAGTAATTTTGTTTAAATATTTTGGTTGAATAATTTCTTGGAACATCAAAGAAGTTAAAGCTAAAATAAGAAAAGGACTAAACTTGATGAACAATGATAACACAATAGTAAAAGGAAAAAGGATAAATAGAAAAAAATACTCTATCTGCATTGGGTTATAAATTTATTTTCTGACTATGATTAATTTGACCTCCCTTTGTTTCTGTTATTGTTAGCAGTTTGAGTTGTACAAATTGCCCAGTGATAATTGCCCATAGTGTGTTACAAAGAAACAGACAAAACCCTAAGTTGCCATTAAGACGTGAGCATGTGGGAGAAGAACAGGCAGCATAGCCGGTGAAAGACTGTTCGAGTTAAAGACTGGGTTTAGGTGCACACAGGAAAGTGTAATCAAGATTAAATAATGTTCACAGAACTAGAAGGAATATCGAACCAAGATAACTTGTAACTACAGCAGCAGAGAGGAAAATGGAGAAGTAAAACTAAAAACCTGCCTTTCCAATATTAACAGGACATCCATATTGATTTTTTTTCTTTTGAATCAATGTTGGTGACTATCACTGTTTCTTACTATGATTAATCATTTTGTGTTATGCTGTTTGCATTAGTGTTCAGCTTCAGAGCTAGAGTGGTCTTGATGGAGTGTGACTTCAGAATTTTCTTTTTAAATCATGTTTGTTACTGTGATAAATGCCTATAATTCTGTGTTATTCACTATTGATTTTGTATGTGCTGTTTTTCTTTTAAAGTCAATTGATCCTGGCCAGCAGTTCACATGGGAACATTCAAACTTGGAAGTAAACAAACCAAAGAATAGATATGCAAATGTAATTGCATATGATCATTCCCGTGTTCTCCTATCAGCAATAGAAGGTAAGGAAATGCAGATATTATTAATACTGTTATTTTGGGGGACTTAAGTACATACATGAGAATTTAGGTTTAGCTAAGTTATTAGCCATGTAGAAAATTACTTACCTAAGATTCATATACAGTTTGTTCTCACTCTTTCCTACACAGATACATCTCCTACAGATGCACAGTCTCACTGGTACCATGACACAAGAGCACCATCCCTCATTACCTTATTACTTCCACCCCAGACTTGATACTGTAATTGATGTTTTTATAGAAGAAACAAATTGGGCTTGGCTTGTTTACTGATGGCTGTTGAAGAGTATGAATGAATAGATGATTGTCAGAAGGGGCCCATAAATGAACTGGCTACTTAAAGAGGGAGAGAGGACTGATTGTTTTTAAATAAATTTGGATATCCACTGGGGAAAGTTTAAAGTTTAGGAGTTGGTGATGTAATTAATATAAATTAAGTACATTGGAAATGTTTGGTGTGTCTAATTTTGGACTGCTTGGTAATCTCTCTCTCAAAGCTACAGTGGGAGTATATTCTAGAGGGAATGATTAGTTGAGGATTACTCCTGAAACATACCTAGCTCTCCTTCAGAATGCATGGAGAGAGTAGTTTACAGTCACCTTTTTCTAGTAGTAAACCCCTTTCCCATGCCATAGTCGAACATTTTAGAGGAGTCCTTGCTTAATATTCAGCATTTTCTTAGTCTTTGGGGTTATAGTAGCACATTGGATTGAAAAGTCCTTAGAAGAACACTTTATCATGCCAATCAAACCCTTCTGTGTATCACGTAGCCAGCCAGGGGTACCACCTATCTCATAACCATGCTCATCCCCACTGGTTCCTCAAGGGCTTTGTGTCCTCTTCAACCGGTAGGCTCACTGCTTACTTGCTGATGTCTTATAAAACAGGGAATAATACTAGCTTCAGACCCAGCTCTTCTCAGGACTTCACAGTTTGGACATTTTCACCTATCTTTGTTCCTATATCTTTCCCTTTTTGTTTTTTGCTTCCAAAAACTATGTTGACTTCCACCTTATCTCATACCTCTGACCAAGTCCTGCCTGCCTCCATAGTGTCCAAGATTAATTTGAAAGTGGGACTCTGCTTCAAAGCTCTCCTAATAAGCACCAAGGCAATGATACATTTATTTTCAGATTTGGGAGAGCAAGAAATAATCTTTCAGCATTTGAGCAGGTTTATACCTGCTGTCTCCTATCCTCAAAAGGGTGTTGTATGGTATAAATAGGCTTTTAAAATTCCCACAATTTACTTTTAATGGCAGAAAATGTTATAGGCCCTTTTTTAGTTGTTCAAATATACTAGGTGTTCAAGAGTTAAAATCTCTCATCCTGGATTAAGTTCATCAAGTTTCACCAATGCTAGTTTAGGCAGGATAGTGTCAAATAGGTAATTTCTTATTTTCAGGTTGTTTAGAAACTATAATTAGTAAATGTAAATGGTTAGAATAGAGGGTTTACATTTTATATGCATATTTCTCATTTTAAAATATAAAAACTAATAACAATTTATCATCTCAGGTCTCTTCAGTTATTTCCATAGTAAATGGAAAGCAAAACCAAGTCACAGAGAAATCATTTTTTTCATTAGCAAAGTAAGGAAAATTATAGAAATAAAATAGATGAATGTAAGATGAGAATGAATTTGGCATGGAGAGAACTTGTCACTCAGCCTTTGCTGTATTATAATGTTATTTTCACTCAGAATTAGGTCACTCAGTACTACTAGCTCCCTATATTTTTGGCACTTTGTCATTATTTTTCTTAACCTGTTATTTTCCACATCTGAACCACGAAGTGTATTGAATGATAATAATAAAAAAGAACCTCCTTGAACCTTTATTATGATAGTTGGAAACGTATGCTCATTTGATTCATATGCTATTTTTACAATATAGAAGCAAAAGCACTTGAATCAGACTAGAACCCGCCTTTTTATAGCTCTATACCCACAAATATACCCAAAATCTAGAGCTGACCTAGAAACCAAAAGTCTTTCAATTTGAAGTGTTGCACAAAAGGTTAGAGCATTTAATTGAAGTTTATGGGCTGCAAAGAAAGCTTTAATCTAGATTACAACCATGAACAACACTTTGTCTTCAACTAAGCCCTAACCAGCAGGTATTTAAGTGCACAGTCAATCATTCTATATCCCAGACCCCAAAGACAGAATGCTGGCAACTGGAACCACATGACCACTACCTGAACCCTCTCCTAGATGGACAGGTTTGCTAGCACAGGACCAGATTTTTTGAGTGTATTAAAATGTTAAGTGACTTCATGCACAATTTGTAACATGTAATGGGTTCCACCTGTGTCACTGACTGAAATGACTTTGGTTGAGGGCCTTAATTTGGGCATTTTAGTAATTCTTCCAATAGAGCTAGCCTCTCTCTCCTTATTATACTGCAGAGTGATCTGACAGATACTAGAGAAAACACTAGAATTGGCTACGGCGATTCATGTTGTCTTTGTCTTTGCTTAATAGAGCAAACTTTTACTTTACTTCCATTGAGAAGATGACAGGGGGAAAAATATACAGAATTGGGAATTGTGTGTGGGCACCAACGTACTCATTGAACTTCTTGAAAGCAGTGACATTTCATGACATGTTTCCAAATCACACTCATTTTATTTATGCTGAGAAAAATGCGGAATGAATTCAAGAGAGCTCTAAATACAAAAGCCTTTCAATTGTTGAATTATAATCACTGTAGAAACTCAATTGCATTTTTGACAAATCCAATTACCACAGGGATACCCTCCATGTTTAAGCAGTTCTTAAGATAAAATAGTAATTCTTAAATAAGAGAGGTAATAAGAGTTATTTTAATGGTTTAAGAATAAATATTTTCAAATAAAGATCAAAGGGAAGCTAATACTGATATATGCACAGTCACAAAATACAATATGCTAATCTCATAATCCAAAATTGTTCATAAAGTATACTTTTATTAAAGCAGGAAAAGAGACAAATGAAAAGATGAAGAACAAGGAAATCTGAGTTTGGGGCATACCTCTGTCACTAACTAGCTAGGTAATCTTGACTTTATGATTATCACTAATCTCTTTATTCCTGAATTCTAAGTGTTTGTCTTATATAGTTTTTGTATCAGTTATTTATTTATAGAATACAGCAACCTAATGAGGTAGTGGCATAAATATATTACTTGATAAAAAAGTACCCATTAGAGACGAGAAAACTGAAGTTCAGAGAATGAGCCCAGAGTTGTTCCACAAAAAAAAGAATGTAGCTCACATTAGAATCCAGATCTTCTGGTTCCTCCACTGACCCACACCAAAAAGGAAGCTTTCCCACTGATAGAGGATGCCTGTCCTCTATCCACTGACAGAGGGTAGACTATGCCTAAGCCAGTTAGTATGGATCTAAAAGCCTAGCCTTATCATTTGACATTAGCCTCCTATGGATAATGCGGGCATTACGTTTTGTAATTTCACTTTGTTTTATCATATGAGTAATCTGATATACTGACACAATATGGGAACATCAGTGATCCAAATGCATCAGAGTCACAGCACTGCAAATAAGTGCAAGTGCATCTCTACCTGACTCTAGGTGATCTGCTCACCTCAACTGCCTTCATATACTTCTCTAATTTCTCATAAACCCAGGAATATCAATCAGTGGCAGATTATTTATTGTAATGCCTTATAACTAGCAAAAATTAATTATTGCAGTTCTAGATTTTTTTTAAAAAGAGGTTTTTGTTCTAAAATATAATTAATTTTCATGGCTGCCAGTGCCTTATTTTCCTTAGTAGGATTATAATTAACATTTCACTTGAAAAGCCACATTGGCATGATTTTTTTAAGTTGTTGGCCAAGTCTAAATATAAAGCAAAATTAAAGTGCTACTTTTCAGTTCGGCAGCAAAGATAAATTTGTAACAGTCATGGTGATCTGGGTAGCTGTTGTATGGTGGATACCTGTCATGTATTTTATATGCATTACCTACCCTGTTCAAAACAACATTAAGTCTAATTATTACTATCAGAATTTACAGATGAGGAAACTGGAACATAAAACAAAGTTAAAGAACTTTTAAGATTAATAGCTAGACAGTGGCAGAGCCAAAATGCTAGTTGGTTAGATTCAAGGCTGCTGTTCTCCCCAGTACAAGATTTAGGCCAACAGTCCCTTTCTCAGCTTTGATGGCTGTGCCTGTATGTCATATCTAACTCAATTTAAGGTATATTGGGAAGAATGCTGGATAAGAAGATGGCAGATTGGAAACTAAATCCTAATTTAAGCAGCTGTATGACTTTGGCATGTCACTTAATGCAATTGACAATAACTCTTTGGAAGAGTTGGATCCATTATGAATTTGACAAACATTTTAAATCCCTCTTGAAAACAAAGGGTACTCACACACTATATTTGCACACTCATTTCAGGGAGTTTGTGGACACTCAAGTCTCTGCAAGCCCATTCTCCAGTTTAGAAACTCCTGACTTCTTTTATTCTATTTCCTCAGAAATCTAGGTTGCATATCACCCTTCCAGCTATCTCTGAAATTTTGAATGTTTATTCTAAATCCTCAGCTCAAAAGACAAATAGTAAATCATAGACATCAAGGAATTGGCTCCTTCTACAAACACCCCTCCCACACACACATACACACTTAAACTAGTGGGTTTATTCTAAACAGGTTTATTGGCTGGTGTGTGACTCTCACCAAAACAGGTATAAATAGTTGGATCTATGAGAGATTCAGAAATGATAAATAATAAGCTCCAGAATGATATATGTGTTTTTCTTAGCATTGCTTATTTATTTGATTTTTTTTAAACAAATGCTTGATAATATATGGGGTTGAGTCTATACCTGTTTGTACTGTTATAAAAAGCTGCCACAAATTGGATAATACAGAAACAAGGAATTTCTCATATTTCTGGAGCCTGTCACATCCACAACCAAAGTGCTAGTAGGTTTTAGGTCTGTTGAGGGCCTGGCCTCTCTATTTTAAAATGGTACCTTGCTATCACATCCTCCAGAGTAGGGGACACTGTGCCCTTGGGTGGCAGGAGGGTTGGAAACCCAATCCTTCCAGCTTTTTCTAAGGACCCTAATCCTATCCCTGAGGGCTCTGCCATCATGATTTAATCGCTTCCTAATGTTTCCACCTCTCAACATTATCACATTAGCAATTATGTTTCAGTATGTAAATTTTGTGAGATACATGCAGACCATAGCAGTCTGTTTTAATTTTTCTCTTGGGTGGGTGCATATATTTAAAACTTCAAAATATAAACATATTCACTTCATCTCTTTGATGGGTGCCTTCTGAAGAGGGCGTGTCTCCTCCTCAAGAACTTCTTTCCTATTAAAGCTTCCTAGGCTGCTCTTGCTTCTGAAGAGCTTGCTTGCATGGGTTATTGCGTCTTAGTTTCCTAATCTGTGTAATGGGATCCCTAACAATATCTATCTTCTAGAGTTACTAGAAGGAATAAATGTATATAAAACCCCTCACAAGAGTGTCTGGCACCAAGGAAATGCCTGATACATATTGGTAACTATTAAACTCATCATTAGTGCTATGAATTTTATTACTACTATATAGATGGGTCCTTTTATCCTCAGATGGGATTTCTTTTCCATATGATCTATGGAAAAACTAACAATACCCAAATGAGAAAACTGCATATATTTGGAGTACTCCACGAAGCAAAAGAAAATATTAGTGCTTGATAAATGGAAACCAGACCCATAATAGCATTACAAATTTCAACAGGGGGAAGAATGTGTTATTTTAAATGGAAATTCAGAATAGATCATCTGCTGTTGGATTTGCATAATAGCAATTCAAAAAAAAAATCCAAGTGTAAATAACATAGATGATGTTGCAGCAACTTGATTATTTGTGAGATGGGCAATTTAGCACCTTTAAAATGAGAAAACATCTCACAGGAAATCACTACCCCTAAGATAAATCTAATTAAAGAAGTCAGGACTAGAAACTACTGATGTTCCACTGTTGTGTGGATTCACCATTTGTCACTGTGCTGGAGCCTGCGTTTCAGCTGTGTTGTATCCACTCTTCCACGGGGCCCAGAAAGTCTATGCCGATTCATTTAAAACAGCTGTCAGCACATGTTAACATATTCTGCAATTGCATCTCATATCCATGATTGTGAAATAGCTTCACTTCCCCACCCCCAGACCATATCTAGTGATCTGATGTGTTTTTCCAAAACAAAAATACCCCAGGAAAATAAGTAAATAACAATCTACCCGACATTTTCTAATAGAATGTTAATTATAGTGAATATAAACGTTCTACATGAAGCCCTGCCATCAAAGAATTAAAAATATTTGCCTGAGTGTAGAATTCCTTTGATAGTTGCTTGGTGTCCTTTCCCACATCACCTCAGTAAATAATGACCCCTTTTTCCTCCTCCTGGCTTCTTTCCTCTCTTCCTCCCTCCTAATCACTTGTGAATAGTTTGTGGGGTGTGTGGTGTTTGTTTTATTCTGCTCCTGAAATTCTATTTAAAGTACTGAGGGAAGTGTGTTAAAATATATACCCCATTTTTTTAAAAAATCCTTATTTTTATAAATCTCATCTGGTTATTGACAGAATTCATTTTTCTCACATTGCTCAGAACCTCAGTCATTGATCTAGGAGGAATTCACAATTTCGGTCTTTCACTTTTCAAGTTAATTGTTTACAAGTGTGACACAGCTTAATCCTTTCATTTCAGTTTTTTTTTTAATACATAAAAGTAACTCTCTTCTTCAGGGGAAGTGAATGGACATATTTTTATAGCTTAATTTGTCTTAAGTAGCAAGCAAGATGGGAATTAGCCTTGGAAATTTAGAACAATTTCACAGGGTGCTTGCAGTCTTTGTAAAAACAATCTAATTAGAGCTGTTTGAGTGGCATCTTTCTCCTTCATGTTGTCGAACAAGTGTGTGGAGATGTTATTCCTCATCTCTTCCCGTACCATAGGATCCAGAAAGAGGAGAATAATTTAAAGAGATGGCTAGTTATATTATTTTGTTGTTGTTATTGTTTTGATTTTTTTATTCTTTTTCTAAGGAGCTCATTGAAGACTAAATCAGAAAGCTCTGGAAATGAGTTTATTTTCATCTCTGTTGCCTTCAGTTGAGTGGAATCTTTTTCATTTTTATTATCCACCTATGCAGATTACTATAATGCATATACACTTCTCTGAGGCTGTAGAAAAGCCTACATCATCTGTGGTATGGCTCTATTTGAACACATGCACAGCTTGTAGATTGCTGGAAAGCTGTAAAATAATTAATTTTATCTGCTCTGCTAATTTTTTTTTCTTTTTTAAATATAGAAGCTGGAAAGGAGCCTTCCAGAATTAGAATTACTTTTCATCAATGGAGTATTTAGGAATGTGTGGGTTTATTTCATCTCTGCTTATTACATCACTCATAATATCCAGAAATTTCAAGTGCATTGACTCTTGATCCTCATGATGATTGTTGATTTAAGGATGTTATGATGATGATGATGTTTTATATATTAGTGATGAAACAATTTCGGATCTGAATGTTTCCCATAGGCACAGCTCCAAGAAGCATATCCCATGTTTGTTTCTATCTTATTGCTAGATGGAACCCTATAACAACAGCACCCTTATTAATATAAGCTTATTGGGCCACAACTTTGATTTGGCTGGAAGGTATACTGCAATGGCTCAGAGTCTTGGGTTTTGTTTTTTTGTTTGGTTGGTTTTGGATTTTTTTTTTTTTTAAGGAAAATGTAAGTCTTAATAAGAAATGAGTTCTTTCTATCACAAGTGCTCATAATCCTCCAATCTGTATAGCTAATCTTGCTGGGTATTCAAAGACAATTCGTTTACCCACCTCCTTTCCTTTGCCCATCCTCAAAGCCCAGCCACCTCAGCAGTGTAAAGGTATAGAAAGTCAAACAGAGAAGGACACAGAACAGTGAGAAAGTGCACGTTGGGTTCACCTGTGCTTTGAATGTGATCCAGTCCCCCATGAGCTCACTGTAATGAGCTACATGCCCACAGAGCAAGGCATGCTTTTGTAAAAATTGCTGTGCATTCTGTAGAAACAGGGAGGCTAATTCGCCAAATTGAAGTTACATCAGGGGATACTGCAGCACCATGTCTTTGTAAGAAAGGTTCGTTTTCTCTGATGTGTTGCAAAGAAAATCTTTCATTTTGCCAATTCTGATGCAGCCATGGGTGACTGCCATGGTGCAAGGGAAAGAAGGCCTGAGTCTTTTGAAATTAAATTAATTTACTCTTAAATTATTATTGAATTTTGTCTTTCTATTTTCTGTTTCTTGAGTTAGCTGTTATCAGCAAAGTAAATTTCTTCTGCATTATGGGTTGTAAAAATTGCAGTCTGGGTTTTTAACCAGCTATTCATTATTGGTAGGGTTTTTTTGTTTGTTTGTTTGTTTGTTTGTTTGTTGGGAAGGAGGAGGAGATGTGAGTTACCAAATAAAAGGTGGCTTTTGTGTTGATTTGGGTCACAAGTCCTTCTGTCTTACAACAGGGAAAAAAACTGGTTTACCAAAGAACAGTTTCTTTTTGACACAAACTTCACCTCATTAAGGATTTGTAGAACTTAAAGGAAATAAATATACTTAGGTTTATCAGCCACAGTGTAAGGTGGACCCCAGTAAGGCATTCAGCAGAGCGCCCCTCTCCATCTCTCCCATGCAGTCAGTTCATCACTGTAGCCACGATGGAGTCCACCTTCCTTCCAAGGCTGCCTTGGACTCATTCTCACCTCCTGAACGCCAAGAGGGCTTCTTTCCACAAAGAGACCACCTGCCAGCCTTGTACCACCATTTCCTCTTGTTTTCTAAATTGTTGAGTTTTTACCCCACCAGGTTCCAATCAAGATTTTGAAGGATCAATCTCACTGAAAACTCTCATCTCAGCACATCAGAGGTAGAAGCGATAGGAATCAGCTTGAAAGAGCATCAGAGTGTGTTCCTACCTAATCTGAGAGATACAAAAACTCTATTTATCTTAAAATAACTTCATAGAAATTTCCAAATCCACACAGGTTAAGAATACCATGGAGAGGCATCTTATTTTAGAACTCAAAAGGACTTGAGTCCATTTGTCCAACATTCCTTTCTTAGCAGATAAGCAATCACTGATCTGGACCAGTTGAGTGGTTAAATGTCAAAGAACAAACACCCAGCAGCCCTGGACATGGGTCCCAGTTTCTTGATCAACTTCTAAATCCTTAGCAAGAGCTTAGGATTGTTCCAGGACTCTCTAAAAGGCACACAGGATTTCCTCTACATCGTGCAATTTGAAAGTGTGAACATTCTTCTTATGATTACTTAATTTCACATTAACAAAATAATTTATGTACTACTTGGGGAATGCTTTTTTACCTAACATCAAGACATAAGGATTTATTATAAACCTTTTATAATAGCAAACACTCTTTTAACCAATCTTTTCAAGCCAAATTCTGTCCAGAAAATTTAATTCATAACAACTTGAATAGCAATTAATCCTTCTCAGATTAGTAGGAAAAAGTGCTCTTTTTTTACCCTAACCTGACAAAACAACTCAGATGGCATATCCTTTGACATTGTTACTTGGTTTCAAGATTTTAAAGCATTCTTCAATACCAAATTATTCATCACAAATACTCTTTCAAACAGAGTATCTTTATATTTCCGAGTAGTCCCTTTCCTGGTAATATTCAAACACATGCAGAAACAATGTCAGGGCCCTGACCAGTTAAGCTTATGTTTGGATGAAGAAAAAGGGTATTGTCCTTGGACTTGGGACTCACGGTAAAGTTGCCAAAGTTTGGCAGACCACTGAGAATATGGTTAAGTCACAAGTCCATGACAAAGCTTTTATCCCTGAAAACTTTAACTAGCAATTGCCAACAAATAGAAGGAGAGCCTACAACTTGCCTAATTCTTCTTGAATAGGTGTTTGCTATGCATGAATAACACCAGAGCATAGCTCTACCCAGCCATCACCTCATCACTGGCTCTGTTAGTTTTAAAAGCTCAAGTTTACAGTTCCAAGTTTACTCACCCCAACATACCAACTCAGGGTCAGTAATAGTTTAAAGTGCCCCAATAAAGAACAGTCTATTAACTGATAAAATATAACACAGGAATGGGTCATATTGATATAATATGCCATTACTCCAGCCTCAGGTAGACTAGAATGATAAACATGTATGGTGTTGGAAAAGCTACTTGATTGTTATTAGAGAATGTATTTGAAACTAAACATATGAAAACCTACTTATAAATGTAGTCAAGCCATAGAAATGGACAGGTTTTGGATCTGAGCTGTTCTTTTTGAACATGATGCTAAGACCAAGAGACTGCAGGAGTCAGATCCTACAGTGGAGCCAGTCTGCCCTAAGATTATGAATGTGACTAGCAGAAGGTGAACATCTTTGTCATATCCCTGTTGTTTTTATAACTACTCCCCCACTGAAAACTGAAAGGAAAAAAAAAATTCCCAAGCCAAACACTGTTAGTAGAATTAGAAGAAGGTCTCCTTGACTCCAAGAGAGAAAGGCAGTCAGCTAAATTATCGTAATTCTATATTCTTTCAGCACTGTATTTCAAGTTAGGCTCCATCTATCAGAGCCCCGAAGCAGTTCAATTAATTCTCACACACTTGTATTAGGAGTACACTCTGATTAGTGTTGTATTAGCAGATGCAAATCATTTTTCCGGAGAAAGCAGGGAATTGAAAATTAAATAAACAAATATGCATTGCTTGGAGAAGGTCACCCCCTAAAACGGGAAAAAAAAATTGTGTTGATCAAGCCTACCAGCAAAAAGCATCCTCATCAAGAGTCTGAAGCAGCATTTCATGGCACCAAAACATTCAGAAAGCCAGCATATTGTGTACTTTCACAAGCTTTGTTGAAAAACCTTTCGAAATATGTCACATTGAAAACCGGGGTCTCGTCTACTTGAAACAGACTGCTGTTTAACTTTAGCTTCCAATCTGGGGTTAATATTTTTAGAAGGACAAGCCACCACCCTTCCCAAAATATTTTCTCATTCATCTCTCTGCACAGCTTGTTATGTTGGGTTGTATGGATACAGGAGTCAGTAGATCTTAGAGCCATATCTCATCTCCACCTTGCAAAAGACTGTGGGAGCAAATTTGCGTGAATTGTCTTTCTGCCAGAGTGGATAAAAGAATTTGCCAGAAGAAGGCTTTCATGATAGGTATTACCTCCTTATAGACAAGTGCCA
Organism: Ictidomys tridecemlineatus; assembly: GCF_052094955.1. Classification (NCBI taxonomy): domain Eukaryota; kingdom Metazoa; phylum Chordata; class Mammalia; order Rodentia; family Sciuridae; genus Ictidomys; species Ictidomys tridecemlineatus. Next base: position 151,253,751 of record NC_135480.1, on the reverse strand, counting down.
AAATTAAATGGAGCTTCAGCATTATTGTCAAGATGTCAACATTAGCCTAATAATTAGCTCCCTTGGGTATTGAATTTTTTTATTTCAAATTTTCTTCCTTTCAAAGTATCAAGTCCTAAATCCTTAAAGCATTTGGGGGTACATTAGTGATCCCAGGTGCTTAATCATTTGGGGATTGAACTTTTAAATTCTTAACCCTAGCAAGTATGGCCATTATTCAGTATCAACCTATCCCCCCTCAAAAAATTGTATTATTCAAACTTGAGCAGCACATCAAAACAAAATTCATTACATAATAACTGATAAAAATGTATGCAAAGAGGATTGGGTGTGTTTGATTTCCTTCCTTTAGAGAGGAGTCTCTCTTTGTACCTCCTCCTTGGCCCCAGATGCGTTTTTCAGAGACATTTGTTAACATTGATAAGGGGAAAATGGCCTTGTGCCCAGTTGATACTTTTTTGAGTCATTTAACCCATATTTCTTTATTCTGAATTTTCTTGGAAGAAAAGTTTTTTGTATGTTGACAACTGAGACATGCCCTTAGACAGCATCCTTTTTTTCCCCAGTCAATTCTTTAGTGTTATTAACTACAAAATTAAAATATTGAAAGTAGACTTTCCCTGTTTTATAAAGTGGATTCATTCTTGGCTCAGAATCAAATCCTGTGGACATGTGAGATTCGTGCACTTCCCAGTGGCTGTAATCTGAGGATTTTATTTAAACTGTCCTTTGAATCTACAGTAATTTGGTGTTGGGGAGGAATAGGATCTTTATCAACAAAGGGCTGCCAGAACCCCAACTGCTTCTTGAGTAGCTATAATAGATGAATAATGTTACAACCAACCGTGCGTTTCAGTTTTTGCTCAAAAGGCTTTTCAGCTAATGCTGGTGGTATTCCATATCCATGTGTTCATCTCAGAGTGCAGTAGTTTCCATCTGATTTTCATTACTTTTCTTGAGAGGATCAGTTTTACAAGTGGAATCAGGAAAGCAGTCAAAGTAATTGCAAGTGGCAATCAGTGAAATATAACAATTTTTAGCTTGGGAACACATGTTCTATTATAAAGAAAAAAATATTTTCCCATAATTCCAAGACTTGTATTTTCCCAGGGCTAAAAGGAACAAAGTGTGTGGGTTCTAGGCTTCCTTTCATCACATGCTGATTCCCTGAGAAGTGCTTTTTCCTCTCCAGGGATAGAAAAGGCATTACCTCCCAAGGAAACCCAGCCCCTTTTTTTAAATTCCGATTATTTGAAAATGCTTTGTTGGAGTTGAAATTCCTTCCTCTATTGTTATTTCCTCTGTAATTGAAAAGTTGAGTCTCCACAGAGTACATCTGAACTTATCTTTTGATGTCTCTGGCTGTTCTCATCCCCAACTCCTAACTTTTCCTATGCTGTTTTCATGCCCATTCCTTTCTCTCATCGAACGGTTTTGATTTCCTCAGTAACTCTGGTCATTCTCTATAGAAGCATCCCAATTTTGTCCATATCCTGTTAAAGGTATTATGCTAAAGAAAAATTTGACTTCAAACCAGAATACATGCATTAAAGTACAGCTCTCTATTTGCTAAATGTTGGACCTGTGCAAGTTATTCTTTTCTTGTCATGAGAGGTAGAAAGGATGAATAAAAGAGATGGTATAGTGATCAAAACAGGTGGTAAGCTAGTTAATTGACAGTTAAGGATTTATTACCTGGAATAGGGGCATGAAGAGTTGTTATGGGAGTTCTGAGGTCTTGGGGGCTCAGGGCAGGTCTGGATGGAGGCTGCTTGAAGAAGGGAAGGAGACAGCTTGTTGTAGGGAATAGATGGCGAGAAGGTGGGAGAGTGATGTTTTCTGACAACTGAAGCAGGTCAGGGCCTAGAATATAGAAGCGGAGTGAAATTAGATGCATCTGGAGAAGCCCAGGGCATTGTAGGCAGGGTTGAAAGTTTGGATTTTATTTGGGTTATAAGGGAAAGCCATTGTTGGGGTTGAGGAAGAGAAGTTACAATATCTCAAGTATGTTTTTAGAAATTGTTCTCATGTTAGATGGAGAAAGACAAAAGTCAAAGTGAGTCAGTTAGGAGGCAATTGTCCTAACCCAAAGACAGGTTCATGTGCTACTTCCTAACAACCGCAGGAGAGTTGAATGAGAAGCAATGCTCACTAGAGGTTTGAGGCAGACAAGCCCATGGACTGCCTGTGATTAAACTCGACTTCAGTGCTCGATTCAGCAGCACATATACTAAAATTGGAACGATACAGAGAAGATTAGCATGGCCCCTGGCAAGGATGACATGCAAATTCGTGAAGCGTTCCATATTTTTAAAGAGAGAGAGAAGGGAAATTGCATGGTAAAGGAAGGAGACCTTCATTGTTATACAAAATTACATATAAGAGGAAGTGAGGGGAAAGGGTAAAAAAAAACAAGAGAGAAATGAATTACAGTAGATGGGGTAGAGAGATAAGATAGGAGGGGAGGGGAGGGGGGATAGTAGAGGATAGGAAGGACAGCAGAATACAACAGACACTAGTATGGCAGTATGTAAAAAAGTGGATGTGGAACCCATGTGAATCTGCAATATGTATACAGGGTAAAAATGGGAGTTCATAATCTACTTGAATCAAATGTATGAAATATGATATGACAAGAGCTTTGTAATGTTTTGAACAACTAATAATAAAAAAGAATTTGTATTTTAACAAATAAATAAATAAATAAATAAACTCGACTTCACCAATGTAGGCAACTTGGCCAAGTTTTTTTTTTTTTCTCTTATGTATACCTGTTTCCTCCTTTATGAAAGGATAATCATGTCAGAACTTTGTGCATATTGCTGTGAGGACTAGAAGAGTTTACATATGAGTTACCTCTTAGCTGAATCTTCAGCAAATGTTTTGTTATTGTGACATGTGCCCCACCCTATTTTTGCTTTCTCCAATTCAGACATTCCATTATTTAATTATTGTGTGGAAATGGGAAAGAACATGAGTAAGAAATGTGACCAGATTGTTTATTGTCCTTTGTGAACTTTTTTTTTTCATTGTACTGAAGACTGGACCTAGTGCTTACAATCTACCACTGAACTATATCTCCAGATTCTCTTTATTTTTTGAGACAAGGTCTCGCTGAGTTGCTGAGGATGTCCTTAAACTTTCAGTTCTGTCTCAGCCTCACAGTAGCTGTGATTATAGGCATGAGCCACCTTACCTGGCTGCCAACTACTTTTTGCTTGGAAAAAAAAGGAAAAACAGAGAGCCTTGGAGAGAAAACGCATCCTGTGGGCCATCTATTGTATTTTTCTTTCTTTGGTAATGTACCTTGCCATATTATAAATACCTTGAACATTTTTTAACATGATGGCCTTGATAAGACCTATTTTTAATCTTGCTTAAAACCCAAAGTTCAATATATTGTGACTCCTCTAGAATAATATGGAGCGCTAATATAGCATTGCCATTAGGTGATACCCAGGTCATTCCCTCTGGCAATATGTTCACCTAGTTGAATGACATTCCTTGTTTTACAGGCATCCCAGGAAGTGACTATGTGAATGCCAACTACATAGATGGCTATAGGAAGCAAAACGCCTACATCGCCACACAGGGATCCCTTCCTGAAACATTTGGGGACTTTTGGCGAATGATATGGGAGCAGCGGAGTGCCACCGTTGTCATGATGACAAAGCTAGAAGAAAGATCCAGGGTAAGAACAAATTGTGCACCTCCTCAGGGTCTTCCCTCTGAGAGCTTCTGTGTTGCCTATTTTATTCTGTTCAGAATCCAACCTAAGGCTGAACATTTTCTGACAGATACTAATTGTGAATGAGTATCAATAACTCTGATTAAGCTCTTCTTTAAAACTCATAGAATTTCAAAAAGGAAATTCTACCATGTTAGGATGTTTGTGGTTGCTAAAAGGAAAAAAGTAGCATTCAAGCTCATAGACAGCTTGGTTCAACCAACTAAAATCATCTTGAAGCTCTTCTTAAAACTCATATTGAATGAGAACCCAGAGGTTTTGGGGAGAATCCCACTGGTATGTACTTTGCAAAATTTTCCACTTTTTCTTTCTCGCAATCTAAATCTAAAAATCCTTGTAAAAGAAGCTCTTACTTAAATTATTCAAATTAGCATAAATTAATTCAGGGCAGCCAGAAAAACGATGTGGCTTAATACAAGGCCAAGAATACACATCAATGTGTTGAGGGCATTTTGCTAGTTTAGACTTTTCCAAGTCATTGCTTGTTAAGATTCACAAAAGGAGTTTTATTAATCATATGGATCCAATATTAGGCTGCATGGCACACTGATTAAATGCCATTGATTTGGAAAATGAAGACATAATGCACAAGCAGTGTGCCTTGTTCCCCTCTACATGGGCAAATTTTATTGCATCTGATGAAAATCTTTAGCTTTGAGAGTTGAAGGAAAGGGGTCTCTGAAAACTCACTGAAGACACATGTGTGCTCCTTGAAAGTTGGGATTGATCAAGGTGGAGTTGGAGGCCACAGTTAATAGCTCAGTCTCTCTGGTCATGGTAGTCTCAACAAGCATACTTAGAAGGAAGCCAAAGCTCAATTCCCCACTTGACAATTGAGATTGCTTAAGCTCAACCCTGACAGTGTCTCTTAGCCCAGGTTTGTACATGAGCGATGAGTTAAAGGCCGCCCAGGAGATTGATAAGGGAAAAGTTCACATGTAGGAAAATATTAAAAAGTTGCAACTGTTACCTTAAAGATGGAAAATCAAAAGGTATGATACAGGCTGGTTTAATAAACCTAGAAAGCAATGCAGTCTTTTCAGAATTTCAGAATTTTGAAATACTGTCTGAAATGAACTTATATAAAAATGGCCATAGTGCTAATGACAAATATTTCATGTTTCCAATGAAAGCTCTAATCAAATAATATAAATGGATTCATTATTGATTGGTACTCAGGGGTATCCCTATATAGCAAGTAGTTTCTTTAAAAACAACCCTGACCTAAATATTTATGCTTGAATATAACCGTTAATGATTTTAACAATATCTAACGTGTTAAATGCATTGATGTTTCATAAAAACTGTGAGATAAACACTAGTATGAACTCCACATTACATACAAGTATACTAAAGCCCCGAACGAAAACTACAAAAGGTCGCCCAAGGTCATTGAGCTACCAGGGTCAGAGATATGAACTGAAGACAGACACTCTGGCTCCAGAACACACATGCTTCACCATCAGGCCACACTGCCTGGTGATTCTTCTGTTAAGCTGAGACAGCTGAACTATTCTATTACAGCATGCATGTAAATCCATCCTACCCAGTCTGCTCTGCCTAGAGATACCAGCTGGTAACAAGCAGTCATTTGCAAAAGCTGTTTTCAGTAAAACACACATTTTATCTTGACACTGCAGGCCTTCATTAAACTGTGCACAGAAACTTGTTTTGAAATAACCAAATGAAATTCTGCCCCTTTTCTCCCTAATTGCTTCTAATAATAAAGTTAGTTCTGACTGCCCCCACTGCCACTGCAACATCTGATGGTAATGAGCAGTTCTTGGCGGAAGGCATTGTGACTTAAATACCTTCGGTTTATCTTTCTGTTGCAGACTACCTTTCCTATCCCCTCCGACAGAGGAACTTATTTGGAAGTTACTAAATGAACCTTTGTTTGCTCCCTTCATTAATTACTCCTTGCTCTTGCAAGTTAGCTTTCTTCTTTGTTAAATGGCCTAAGGAGGCCAATTAAAATGCTGTCTTGTGATTTTTATTCTGTGGCGGTTCAGCCTGTACCCAAACTTGAGATGACCTGCATAAACCAGCAGGCAGTTTGGGAGTCTGGGTCATCATCAATCTGAAGATACAAATGAGCCCTGACCCCTGACACCAGTAAGCTCTTTGTTCCCCATTCTTGAACACTTGGGGAGAAGTGTCCAAATGTCACTGGGAGTTTGAACAAAAACACTGGTGCCTCCAATTGTCTCATCTGCTCTTCTGTCTTCCTCTCTCACATCCTCCTGCCTCACCCTTTCCCTGTCCAGTTGCTTTTTCCCCCTGAAGTAACATGAAGAAAGAGGATGGCATTTCTAGACTTTCAAACAAGAACTTGGATTAAATTGCACTATAAAAACAATGTTATAAATAGTGATTAGTTGTTACTGAAATATATAGCTCCATATTTTAGGAACGTTATGGGTTGTGTGGGCTGACCTGGGAACCCAAGCAAATTCTCAATTCCCAGCAGCCAACTTCAAAGCAGACATTTGAACCTGCCTGGCTCTTCTCAGAAACTGCCCTGGAGTCTCCCCCATAAAGGGAGGTAGTCCAGGTAGTTTAAACAAACCATCCTTCCAATGACTGAAATTTTATTATTTAGATTAAGGCTCAGGTTCTCATAATAATATTCACCCCATGGTATATGAAAAAGTACATGTTTATTAACACTTTTATGAATTAGACGTGTGCAAGATACCTGCTGAATATAGATATGGGGTAAGGAATAGAGAAAAAAAGGGAAGGCAGCATGGTTTCATGGAAGGCTGCATAGGGACACCATCAGAGAAGGGCACCATCAGGGATGACATAGTTCCAAGTAGGGGTTCTTTACAGTCAGATGTGTCAGCTCAGATTGCAATTCTAATCCATATAGCTATATAACAATGAGCTTATTACTTGACTCCTCAAAGTCTCATTTCTCATTTTTGGATTACATGAAAAGGTTGTGTGAGCATTGGCTGAGATAAAGAATGTGGTGGAAAGGTGTCTCTGTGAGTATCAACTGTTATTGTTTGCTACAGACTGGTTGCTTTACCAATGCAACTTCAGTTTCCCCCTAAAGCTGGCCTCTGAATAATTGTTTTTGTTCCCAAATGAAATGGTTTTTGTTTTTTGTGGTCAACAGTGAATCCCAACCTACCTCACAGAGCCACTGCACATGGCTAATCCTGCCCGCTGTTCCCAGTACAAGCCCACCATATGCATTTTGGTCAAGAAGAAAGGGGAGCTCAAACTGTGGGATTCTTTAGTACTTGCTTTCCCCCTGGACTCAAGTCTCCAGAATGTAGGTCCTGGCACAGGAACTTGTTTGTCTGCAAGTAGACCAAAATAAGACATTCTGGTTGCTACTTTCACTACAACCATATCTCAAGCAATACAGTGGGAAATCATGAGTAACACAGAAATGGGCTACACGTGTGATGATTGTCACTATACATAATATATTTTTGACACCATATATCCTCTCAGTTCAGTTTTGCATCTTGCTTATTTCATGAAGCTAAGAAATTCTCCCCTTAAAACCTGTTTGCTTTGTCTTGGTCTGGCTCACTTCCTGCCTGAAGTTTGTCGGCATTACTATAGCCCTCCCTACATTAGAACAGCTCATGGAGACACAAAGGCTGCGAGGATCAACAGCACATGCTAGAAGTTTCAGTGGTCTCTTTCTAGGAAACTGACAATTCTTAACATGGAATTGTTGAAGAAGCCCTCACAAGGGTGTAGTGCAGTTTGGGACCTAAGGTAATCATTTGAAAACTTAAGTTCTTTGTCTTTCAAATGCCATCACTCTCTCTCTCTCTCAACTGTGGCCTTGAAAGAATCCTAAGCTTAACTGGGACTACTGTATGGTGTATACATTTCAGTTCTCAACCCTAAGAAGTATAAGTTGGATGAGTCTCACTATAGTAATATAAAGAAATAAGATTTTTAAAATAAGTCTAAAATTTAGACATTTTGAAGGTAAAATATGATCCCTGCCTGAAACACATAGATCAATTTAAGACCAATTTCAGGCCGTTGTAGAGTGGACCCTGTGATATAAAATACTGTTAGTGGGTTTCATTCCACAGTTTCCATATGTATTGCCAAAGCCTCTCAAGTTCTGCGTAGTTCATTGATTCTGGAGCAAGTCATTCCTGTGCCCTAGAATGTGGTCTCTAATTGTTTCCATGTTTCATAACATGCCCATAAGCACATGAATTGGTCTGGGCAACCACAGAGAGGGAAGAAAAAGTTTGGAAAAAATGAGGCACTGGAAGGAGAGTAAACTGTATACACCTGGGATTTCCACTCCAAGGATATTATTTGTGGTGACTGAGTACATACAAGATTGACAGACACCCCCCCACACACACACACACAAACCCATACCCCTGCCAAAGAATTACAGTCTCCAAAGAAGAATTTGCCATGTGATTCCTGACCCAAGTAGCTCTATTAATTGATTGTCCACTTATTTTTTACCCCTTCATCTATTTGCTTTGGCAGTTTCCCTTCTATTTTGTCTCCTATCTTAAAATACAAAAGACAGAGGGAAGGTGGAAGCCTCCTGCTTGGCAAATTCTGGAGCAGCAGGATGAGTGTTAGATGATGAATAGCAGAGTTAGGGGATGTCTGTCTCTCCCTGTCCTCTCCAGCCAGCCTGCATTCACTGATGACTGCTGAAACTGTTGGTGCTGATGTTGTCTTTCAAACTGATGGATTGACTTACAAAGCTATTATTGTGGTTGAACTTAATGCTAGAAATGTATGTATGGGATGAGGAAATAAATCTTGATACCCGACAAATGGGACATGATTAGAATCGTCATGCATTGGGGGCCAAGTTTTCAAAATGAATGACTAGAAATTAGGAATTCTATACTTGGCTTTCAAAACATCTAAATCCTTTTCATTTCCAAATTGAGAATAATCATGCAAACCAGTTGATGGCATCATTACTGGAGCAGATCAAATGTTCTCCACATCATGATACTGGTTGTTTCTTAGGCCAGAGAGTGGGAAAGTCCAAGTATCACTAAATTTTGTTGTTTGTGCTAATGAATAGAGGTTAGAGGCTGTCAAGGCCAAAAAAAGATTGGACTGGTATTACCTCACTGTGTTAATACTCCAGGGGATTAAAATATCAAAACTTCACCTAAGTCCAGTGGAACACTTCTGACATCATAGCCACTTACTCCTCCAGTTCCTGAATGTCACCTCTGTCTACTTCCCCTGCAAAGTGAGGATGAGGTGGAGACACATTCACATTTTGTTTTGTGGGTAAGAGGACAATTGCAGGCAAAAAGGCAGCACAAGAGGAGACTCTGGTTAGACAGTTTCTTCTTTTTCTATAAAACAAATCTTGAGATTCTTTTCAGATTGTGAGGTCCTTTGGGGTTAAAGCTTGACAGAGTCACGTTGAAGATTATAAATGGCAGGGTTATTGTTTCCATTGTCGTTATCGGTTTTGGAAAGCCCAGCCTTGGCCAGTGGCAGACTAATTCTTGGCCTCTCTGGTTTGTCAAGGTTCGGTAAGTTTAATGGAGAGCAAATGCTTTCCAAATGCCAGGTCTGTGTCCTTTTCCAAATAGAACTGGAAGCGCCGAAGGCCTTGAACATTTAATTTCTCAAACTGCAGCCCAAAGCCCTACCTATCTAGGGCAACAGAAACTGCTTTTTCCTTAAGCAACTTTGGGAACGGCAGCACAAACATTGCCTTTAGAGTCTGCATGATGTATGGGATTGTTTTGAAACTGGTGGATACTTAATGTAAATAGGACACTGGCAACAGAAAGAATGATGTTCATATTGGCAACCTAAAGGATGTTTGAGTCCTTATCTAGCAAGTTCCACACTCTTGGTTTTCTCTTGTCAGCAGACGTAGTGTCGGATAAAAGAGAAAGAATCCCACCAGTTTCTTGTCTGTTTGCTTCCTGGGTTTTCTACCTTCTTTTCCTTCCCTATCTCCTCTACAGAGAATGGCAGCCTACAGATTCTGGCTCAAAGCATTCTTATTAAAACCAATTAGAGTTGTCATGACCTAAGTAAAAAGATGGGCTGGAGTAGGGCCTGCACCTTTGTTCCTGATGACTTTGTGTGAAGCCCTCACCCTCTCTGCATTCATGCCTGTAGTTCTCCCAAGCTGGATTGGGTCACTTCTGAGGTTTTGAGAAGTGCATTAGTCTCTGTGCTTTCCAGTGTGTAGTGTCCAGTCACGTATGGTTTTTCTCTGTCCTCTCTCAGCAGAATTTTAGGCAAAGTTGCCATTCAGTTGGCTTGCACTTAAGTAGAGTCACATGGGTTACAGTTTGGAGTGCAGCTATACTGACAGGTCTACAGAAATTGTCTTTGCATGACACTAAGTAACCTAATGATACTGCTTGGTAATGGTGATACTAGAATGTAACTGAGTCAAAAACAACTACTAGGCAGACCAGGGCAGAAGCAGAGATAGCTGGAGGGCTACTTGGGGTACTGAACTGCTACTCAGGAGTCATTAGAGATGAGGTAGTACTCTAAGGACCCCATCTTTGTGGGAAGAGCTGATATCCAAATGCTACCAGCCATTGCGGAGAGGTACTTCATGCAGTTCTCTTCTTGTTACAACAAAGTGTGGGACACCTAACACAAAATGTCTATCAGTGTAATGGTGGAAGTCATTGGGAAAGTTCAGGGTATCAGCTTCTGGCAGACACATAAAACAAAAAAGAATAACTTTAAAAAAATAATAAATGGTTTGAAAAGTTTTAGAATGTTTTAATGAGCTGATAAGCAGTTTTATGACATAATTTAAAGAATAATATTTTTCAGCTTGATGACTTTGTATATATGAAAGGTTACAACTGCCTGGTCATCAAAGGCTTTAATATCACTCTCATTTCAAATATTCTGTTGTCCCTTGATCCTCCACTACACAGTGATCACTAAAGATAAAATGAAACAGGGAAATACCCAACCCAGTCTGTTTTGCAATTTGAGAACATATATAGCCAAATATTAGTTGAATGTAGAGAATGACACTTGCTAAAAAGAAAAATAGAAACATTGAGATAATTTGTGTCCCTTCTGTGAAAAGTCAAGTATTTTGTCTTAACTTCCAGAAGAGTAGTTGTAACTTGTAGAAATTAACAAGTCAGCATATATTTTGCTTTCCACCAAGACAGATATCGATTTTTCTAAAACTTTCTTTTATTACAATGCCCCTTATTAAATGAATCATCATAAATTGGTATCCTAGAATAACATTCATTCCTATTTTCTAATGTTAGCATACTTGTTATCCAACCTTTAGAGAAGGCTCCTAACAACCACTCTGCCCAAATTGACCTGATAGGGATTTATAATTACTCTCATTAGCAGGTATTACCCCACATATTATTTATTACCTATCTTAAGGCCTTCTGTGGCTAAATAATCTGGCCTTAGGCAGGCTTTTTAAAATACCATGTGGTAAATTCATTCTGTATCAGTGATGCTAGAACTCTCCTGAGGAAGTGGCTCATTATCATTGGAATTCTGATGCTTTGCCATGCTCAGTAAGTCTTTACTAAATCAAAATGAGGGGGATTTGTTTTCAGAAAGTTTTAGGCAATTTAAAAATAAGCCAACCTAGACCACAGTATAATTGATTATAGAGTTGGCTACCTTTGTTGAGTACCTGCAATGTGCCAGCACTTCTATAGTAAACCATATGGGAGTAAAGATGGTCCAGAATATAGGCATTTCCCCCCAAAGCAGTGAGCATACCTATCAGGTACTTCCAGTGACAAGATTTCATCAGAATCCATTTAAATATGTTTTATCATTCCATCAAACTTACTTTTGATAGTATATCATGAAAATGTAAAATGCATTAATCCCATAGCATAAACAGTGACAGTCAATCTGTTCTCTCCATAATTATACAAAAATGAAAGGTCCACATATAGTTGATTTCTCAGTCATAATAAAAAGAAACATCTTTCCTAAATTTAACCCCAAATCTGAATTGTCTCATTCAGTTTAAGTCTCAAGTGAAATTACTAGGCAGTGTCTCTAAAGTACAACCTGGATAGTAAGTACATCTGTCCTCCTTTCCACGTCAGAATCTTAATTCATTCTCTTCCCACAACAGGCTGTGGCTCATGTAGATTAAAGAAGTTGTTTGGGATTTCTCCACTGCCCACTGGAAGGAAGCAGGAGGTCCAAACATACTGCCATATTTAGTTGTTACTACCGATGGACTGGGGGCAAGGATTGTCTCATTTCACCTCAGTGTCCCCACAGCTCTAATACCTTGCCCTGCACCTGTGAGAGTAACAACATTTCTTTTTTCCACATTTAGAATTATTTAGGTAGTTTATAACAACCACCAAAAAATAAAAATAAAAAATCCATAATAGCTAGTGCTAGGTGAATGTCTATTTGTGCTAGCCTGTGGGTTGTTGGTGGTGCTTCATTTTAAATCCTTGCGAGAGGCCTGGAATACCAGAGATACTGTTCCCATACTAGAGGTGAGACAAATGGGCTTTGGCTCTGTAAATACAGAAGCAGCTGTGTGGTCCTTCAGTGAGATTCTGCCTGATCTTCCGTGAGCCAGTCCTGAAGCCACTCATAATCACCTCAACTTCAAATAGGAAAGGGAGAAAATCGTGTTTGTAGTCAGTAACTGCAGCCTTCTGGTTCTTACACACGCAGAGGGAACAGTCTTCATTCTTCATCTCCCACGCTCAGCTCTGTGCACAAAGCCGAGCCTAGCCAACAGTAATTCTCTCTAGAAATGCCTTGTGAGATTTTCTCTCAGGAGAATGAGGTGGGAGAAGGAAGTGCTGTTGTCAGAGTAAAAGACTTCGAGAGAGGAAAATAGAGCTAGCTCATTTGCATTAGCTAATTAGAAAAAAATCATTTCTATTGTTCTGTGTCTTTTCTTTCCCCCTCACTATACCTCATATTCACATCCAATATTGAAATTAGAAATTATTTGTATAACATGTGCTTAGAAATGAAAACCTAATATGATATTTGCCAGTGAATGTGAGCCCTCAAGTTTAGCCCTCTGAAGTCAGATGAAACTTGTGCAGGCCACTTGAGAACGGTTGACAAAAAAGCCAAGGAATAAGTGTGGTACAGGCTGACACAGGGAGGGGAAGTATTGAGTCACTGCAGGACCCCATATTTGCGTGTCTATATGTGTTAGAATATTTATTTTTCATAAACTCCCTCAGAATATATTTCTGAGGGAAAATAACAATGTTTTAGGTGTATTCTTTTTGTGTTTTTTTTTTTTAATTGGTTTGGTTTGGTTTGTTTTTTTGGCCCACACTGGGGATTGAACCCAGGGCCTTGCACATGCTAGGTAAGCACTCTGTCACTAAGCTACACCCCCAGCCCTGAAAATGGTAATGTTTAAATATTTTTGCTAAAATAAGATTGTTCCCAATTTTTAAAGTTGTTTTTGAAACATGTTAAAGCATTTGATTTTGGTAAAGAAAAAGATTATTTAAGTTGAATATGGAAGCAATTGTTTTCTCATTTAGCTGGAAGTTTTTATAGAGTATTTACTCCTTATAGTAATACTTTTTGGTATTTCTTCTAAAAACAGTCAGAGTCTAAGCCATTGATAGCTACAGTTTAATACCTACTTCTAGTAGTTTGTGAGTAGTATTACCTCAGCTTTTCTTGCATCTTACAGATGGAACAGATTTGTAGGAGTGATTTTTACAAAGGTTATATAAAAGCTGGCTTCCAGTTCCTCATCTCCTATGTCTTACCTCACTAAATAGTCAAAGTATAACCAGTTCCTAACTGTGAAATGTAATTATATTGAATTTGGTTCAGTGCAATGAATTGACCTTATAGATCATTTTGTTGCATTAACGTGATGTTTCTGGGTACATCATAGTTATATTTGTCCTCATAGGACTTGATCAGTTGGTTTTGATTTCAAATGATTGCTGTCCAGCTGAAACTTAAATAATGAGTTTGAATTTCTCTCTTGATTCTTTAACTGAGCATATATCTCCCCTCCTCTTGAATATTGCAGTATGAGGCCTACAGAGTTGCTTTTGTCTTCTGCAGTTTGACATCTATTTCATGGTTTAAAACAAAGCCTTTGACCTAATTTTTATGATTTTTCCCACATGAACCATTATTACCTAAGTAGTTTTGATTCCATTCAAGTGGAAGCCTTTGCTAAATATATCAGATGTGACCTCCTGGACTTAGAAGATGGGCAGAGAGTATATAGAGTTGTTTAACCCTGGGCATGCTACCTTAATTGTCCTTATTGTCTTTGAATAACTGTCTTCTTTTTATGTAATTTTTCTCTTTAAGTCAGAGCATGAGAGAGAAATAAAAACACAAGAATATTCTGTACATCTGGGAAGCATGCAAAGTATTTTTTTAATTCTATTAAAACACAAATTCTTCATTTTACTGTCACATTTTTGTTTGTTTTTCATCAAAAAGGTGACGTTTGGTTTCACAGTTGAAAAAAAAGCACAGGAATCAAATCTTGTGAATTCAATTTCTGGCTTACTGAATAAATGTACAATAAAGTGTTTTCCTCCTTTTTCTAGTCAAGAAAATTGTGTAGTGGGTAAAAACCTCTGCCTTTTTAGAAGGTCCAGTATCTACAGAAAGAGGAGATACTATCTCTGTGAAATAGATTACAATATTACGCACAGAATGCTGCTAATATTTATATTATACATAAAGCAAATAATTACCTAATAATTCTATTCACCAGACCAAAAAATTCTCTTATCTACAGTCATAATGCCTTATTGCCTTTGTTTAAAACCAAAAATTGTGTTTTCAGTTCCTCCCTTTTCAAGTAAATGATGTGCTTCCTAATATAAAAGAGTTTTAGCAGCTTTCTTTACCTAGAGAAATGCATTTCATTTGGCTTCAGTTAAGAATCACTTCCATTTTTTAAAAAATCTGAGATAGAAAGGGTAAATATATTCTGATCTATAGCCTTACTGGAACTATAGTGGTGTGTATGTCATTTTTTATTATGCTTTTTAATGCCCAACAGACATTTTCAGTAAATTTGAGGCTTACTGCAGACCTGGAATTATTCTTTGTTGCGTATTAAACTAATTGAGTTGAATACTCTTTTGTTCCACTTCACATAGAAATTGTAGATTATTCATCTCAAATGAATGAATTTTAAATTATTTAAACTTTACACTGCTAGTTTATGACCCTCTGAGACCGTTTTTAAGAAACAGATCATTTCCTCTAGACATTACAGGTTTAATTTGTTTTGGATACAAATACCATTTATCTTGTATTTTTTTTAAAAAAATACATGCTTATGTTGTTTATTATACTTTGATAGATTTTCAAATTATTTCTACTTTTCTTTAAAATAAGCCTGTTTAGAAATTTTGATAACTAAATAAGAAAATCTTGTGCGTTTTAAATCTTGATGGATGAACACTAACTATCTCTCCATGGAGTTTAAATGCCTAAGTATAATTGTCCTGATGCAAATCATAACGTCTGCCCCAGAACAAATTTGTGATTTTTTTACCCGAATACTCTGAAGTTTCAAATACCTATCTCCTTATTTTACTCAGTAACAATCTGCAACTTATTTTTTCTCCAGGAAAATTGAATCTGTTACTGCTTAATATTCTTACCAGTTTGAAAAATGTGGTTTATATTGGCATCAGAGCAGTAATTTACATATATTGGGATAACAAGAATGCTTGCCAGAAAAAGATCAACATAAAATGAAATGCAGAAAAGCTGTTTTCCTTCAATAGCAACTCAAAGTAAAGCTAATGGAGAAATTGATGAGCCTCTGCCCTGAATGCGTCACTTGTTTCTTGTAGGTGAAGTGTGACCAGTATTGGCCCAGCAGAGGCACAGAAACCCATGGACTGGTGCAGGTGACACTGCTCGATACCGTGGAGCTGGCCACGTACTGTGTTAGAACATTTGCACTTTACAAGGTTTGCTCTTTGTCTTTTCTCCTCCCTCCCCATTATTTAAAGAAAACCTCTTTTGATAAATCAAATATCTTAAGCCTTTACTTAAATCTTGGTCCCACTGGCAACGGTGAAGAATGAAGTAATTCTTCCATTATCACCCAACAATTTTTCTCCCGGTCTAGTGATTTATCAGTAAATATGAAACCCGTGCTCTGAAGGAAAGTTTCAGCAAATGAAGGATAGATGAAGAAGAACTACTTGTTTCTGTAAAAAATATAACAGGAGCACTCCAGATGTTCAAACCTGAACCAAGGAATGCTTCTCACCTAAGAATTCAATCTTCCTGAGCAAATAGTTGTCATTTATGAATAGCTTGGGGTTTGTATCTCCAAAGAACGTGCCTTCTCAAAGGATAATAGGGTGGGAGAGAGGAATTATGATAGCACTTTTAACATTATAGTGTTACCGTGTTTGTGTTATTCGTCATTACCACCCGAGATGAGGAACGCAGAATTTCAGCCAGTGTTCCTATGTCACAGAACGGTTCCAGCGAGAAGAGAGAAGTGAGACAATTCCAGTTCACCGCCTGGCCAGATCACGGTGTTCCGGAGCACCCCACACCTTTTCTAGCTTTCTTACGGAGAGTCAAAACCTGTAACCCTCCTGATGCAGGTCCGATGGTTGTGCACTGCAGGTAAGGACCACAGAAGGTTTTGGAGGAAACCAAGTTAAATTATTCTTTATCAGATATTTTCTTTTCAACTTGTTGACACTGGGGGTAATAAAGCCTTCATGAATAATACAGATCTCTTTTGGTTAGATGCTTGTACTATAATAATAGGAAGGATTTCATACAGATGCATATTGAGACAGAAGGCAACAATGACCCATTGCTATTTTTTCTTTAGGGTAAAAATAAAAACAAAATTAAACATGCACATGTCTATAAATATATATAACAGAAAAGAGTGAAGTACTGACCTTTTAATCAGGGTCAAGTTTAACCTCCTATGTGGAGGAATATTCTTAAAACATATTTACATGTATTGTTTCATGAGCTTTTTTGATAGAAAAGTTTTGCTGTTTATAGGGGAGAAATTGTTGTAAGTATACATGTTTTCAGGGAGAACATCATGTTGGCTGAAGACAAATGCCTTTTATACATTATTAATACCAATTCACACATAATAAATATACTAATTTGTTTAATAAAATATATACCAAGGTCTATAGTTTGGAATAAGTACTTTGAGATAATGATCCTGTATTTCTCTTGAAAGATATGATTTATATTTTTTGCATAATTGTGCAAACACCCTCTACATCACCATTCAGTTTCTATTATTTGTAAGTGTTCACACATTTTTAATATCAACTGATTTTTTTTACAGTTGTCTGTTTCTCAAGTATTATGACTAACAGACTATTGAAAATGTCTAGTCAGATTCTATATATTACTATTTATTTCTATATAAATGTATAGCTCCTATGACTTCTTGATAGTATTTTATTACCTGAGTAATTTAAATATGAAAAATAAATATGGCTTCTTTAATAGATAAATAAAATTCAAGAGTGGAAGTTTATTTTTTTTAAAAAAAAGGACAAGAAAGCATCTGCCATAAGCCACTTCCATCATAAATTAGTAGCATAACTCAGACCCCATATTATCCTACAACATCATATAACAGTTGGAGATCAATAGATACATCAAAATAAAAGTGAAAAAATTCATCTGGCTAATTCACACTATAATGGTTCTTGTTAAATAGTGGCCTTGCAAATTCCAAACAAGATGATGTACCTTTTCCAGCAAATGTTTTTCCTGATGAATAGTAACATTAGCATTACCTTACATTTATGTAGAGTGTTTCACAAACTTGACTTGAAAGCATTCTTCTTGCTTTATTTTGTCTGAGGTTCATAACAACACGTACAGTCAAGTCATCCTAAATGACAGTCTACAGGGTTTATTTGAGTATTGCTAATTAAGAAGACGGTGGGGCAGTCATGCCTCATTATCTAGTTCTTGCTTCCTTATACCCAGGACCGGGCCTTTGAGGACTGGTCACTTGATTGTAGTTTTCTGCATGATTATGAAACATTTAAATTTCTTTTCATTATTTCAGGTAAATACTTTTCCATCTAGAAAGCATATTTGTTTCTCCTACCTATTGCTTTAGTCAAGCATGAATTTGACCAGGCTGTATACTGTTATCTAAACATTTTTCCAGGCTTCAAAGATCCAATGTAACTGGTTACATGGTACCCCTGCTTGTGTTAAAGATCAGGCATGACACATGAAATGTTTTAAAATGGAGTTTAGCCAAAGATAGAGACATGAGAAATTTGAGTTGGTAGGAGAAATGTTGTCCTCACATGACTAATGTCAAAAATGAAGTTTTCTTTCCCTCACCCATCCATGCATGTGTGCATGCACACACACACACGCAAAGACAAGTGATTATAGAACCCCTATTAAGTAAATGGTATTAAATAGATAAAATAGGAAGAACAAACATTAAAGAAACCTAACTTGGAAATTTTCATTTAAAAAAAGCATTATAGTGTTTGCATTGCATTTTGAAATACAATTTTGAAATACAGTATCTTCCGTCTCAAAAAGTGTTTCTGTTTCGGTAAAGTAGGCCCATAAGGAAAATGAAATAGATAGGCAGTCTTAAGATGAAATCTGCCTTCAGCTGATAATAGGTAAGGTGTGTATGCTTCACATTGGTCACTATGAGGGATCCAAAGAAGTTTGCAAGCCAAGAGGAGAGAAAAGATAGCTATGGTGCCTGATTTTGATAACATACATCACACACACGAAGGTACCTCTATGTAGTGGTGTCAAGCCACCTGGACTCACCTCTGAGATATGCAGGCTGCTCAGGAGAAATAAGGAAAGAAAGATGAATGTGAAGAGCTAATAGCTGCTGACATTTGGAAGTGCCATGCCTGAGGCTCTGGAGAAGCTGTGTATTGAAACAAAAGGAGAGTAGGTGTATTGATGGAAGAAATTTGTTGGAAACTTCAAAACAATAGGGGAAAGATACAGCATAAATGGAGCTGTGTTCACCCATAGGTAATTTCATATGTCTGGTAAGACATGTTGGCCTCTGCGTAGAGGTCCTGTCAACATAGTATCCAAACCATCATGAGTCCTTGACTTGGCTACAAGTATGTTAAAACTTGAGAGCATAATGTTTCAGATGGAGTAGCAGATTAATGTCATTCTAAACAACAATTACTCATGTGGTGTCCCAGCAATGTTAGTTTAGAAAAATTAAAGCTATTTCTAAATAACAATTACCCATGTGGTATCCCAGAAACTTAGTTTAGAAACCATCTCTAAGCAGTAAGAAACTAAGCAAAAAGCCACAATCACCAAGTTACAAAAGGGCATAGCTATGATCATGTTACAAATAATCATGAAAAGCACCCTGAATAAATACTTTATTTCTTGTTTTGATTTCTCTTTCAGTATACCTGATTCTTTTCTCTCTAAAGAACTAGCAACCAACTCAGAGTTAATCTAAACTTTCCATCAAACAGATTCAGGGAGAATGTAGGAGAATTCAGAGGAAATCTGGTAGTATCCAGAAAATTGGGGCTTCACATTTCTCCCATAGTTCTAGAGTAATACATGCATTAGGATTAATAAGAACCATTAAGTAGTGGAAATTCTAGCAATAATAAAAAGGGCTAACCTAGTGCAACAAGCACAGACAACAGTCTTAATGTTGAAAGTGTGCCCTCTGGGGAAATTTGTATGGGAAAAGGCCAGCTTGTTTAACACATTGGTTTTGTGCCTTTGGGGAAATTATTTAATCTGTTAGCCTCTGTATCTTCACTTACAAAATGATGTAACACTATTTATAGCAGTAAGAGTTTCATGAAACTCAAATGTAATGATATGTAACGACACACATACAGCACTGAGGTCAAGGCTTGCTATTTAGAAGTTTGCAGTAGTGTTGAATTATTAGTAATTCATTATTGAGTGAGATTTAAGAACCATATGTATATTTAAAATGCTAAGGAGAAGAATATACCATGAATGCACATATCATCTGCAACCAGATATTGATAAATATCCAAATAAGTAAATTAAATGGATTTTTTTAAAAATTTTGACTTTTTATTGTAATACATCATATTTTTCTGAGGAACAGAACATTTTAATGCTGTGAATTAGATTAATAACAAATCTGTTTTCGTAAACACATGTAAAACCACTGAACTCTAAAAATGGTGCTCTTCAGGACATATGGAACTCAATGCTGTGGTTCTTGTGCTTCTTCGAGATAAAGTCTGAACTTCTTATATTCATGGTCCTATGTGACTTAAGCTGATTTTGCCCTTCACCCATCCTTCATTGTTTGGGCCACCTACATCAGCTACAAATTCCAAGGACCTTCACCCTTGGCGCTCAGCAAGCAGTATTTATGTGGCCTGGAACTCAAGTACTCCTCTCCTAGGGGATATTCAAACCTTTTTCATAATCCAACTGAAGTAGCACTTCCAATATATGACAAAGGATGAAAGCTGGTTTCAGATGGTTTTGTTGATATATATGGTAACTTTATTCAACTCTGAGCAGGAATTCATTAAAACAGGAACACACTAACCACTTTTTCAAACCATCCCCTTTCCATATTGTTTTATCTACCTCCAAATTTATCTGTCTGTAGCATTGCTTCTACTTATAGATATTTGAGTTATAACCCAGGAGAAGCCTTTTAAGCTCATTCCCCATTCCTCTTCACATAAGGAAACTTAAACACTTTATTGTCTGAACTCTCCTAAAACAGGGTTCATGTTTAGCATGTGTATAGGTCATATGTGCCTTGAAAGCATAGAGTATGAGCTTAGCTTATGTGCATTTGTGCCCAGCTCTTACACCACAGTACCATGTGCCCAATAATTGACTCTTCAAGTTAGTGGCATTCCATATTTTAGAATTTCTTTACAGAAATAAGTGAGATAGTTTCAAAGCTGGGCTTTTTTTTTTTTTTTTTTTTTGCTTTTAACATAATAGGGTATAAGCCAAGTACGGTGGCACATTCCTATAATCCCAGCTACTCAAGAGGCCAGTGCAAGAGAATCAAAAGTTTAAGCCCATCCTGAACAACTTAGTAAGATCCTATCTCAGGGTAAAAAATAAAAAGGGCTTGGACTGTAGCTTAGTGATGGAGCACCACTACATTCAGTCTTCAGTATTTTTTTCTGTTTATGTCTTTTTACCTGTGCTATGGCTTTTACCACCCAATCATCCTTGTCAGTACATATGTTATTATCCCATTTCACAGAAGAAAAACCAGAGGTCAATACAGGTCAGTTTACTTGCCTGAGCTCATGGCACTAGTGGTGGCAAAGCCATCATAGGTGCTGGGTTGCCTCTAGACCAAGCACATTCTCAAGTCTTCAGATCTCTTTATGGTTCTCTCTTCCCCTTCTGCTGTCCACTGGTAGGATACCTCACTGCCCATCCCTCCCTGATGACCTGGTGAGAATGAGCCCTCTTCCTTTTCTGCCTCCACATCACTTTGCCAGATTCTAGCCTTTCTTTCACTCTGTCTATATCAAAGGCAGCTGCTAACATGTGATTCTCTTTTACCCCTGTAATCATTTTAACATAAACAGTCATAATAGCTAGCAGTTACTGAGCCATTACTGTTTCACAAGAATTAGTAAATACTTCAGGTATAATCATTTAATCCACAAAACAATATATTTCACTTGCCAAGAGCATTAAGCACAAAGGGGTTACAAGTGATTGTTCAAAGGTCATTGTTCAGAGCCATACAACTCCTCACTGTAGGCCCAATCAAAAGGGCAAGGCCTGTTTTCTTACCATTTTACCTAGTTCTGGCTCCTTGTTACACAATTGCCCATTTCCTTTCATCTTCTCTCCACATTTGTTGAGCAAATGCTCAAATTTGTCACTGCCTCTTCAGATATCTGTGCAGTACATGAATAGACACATGTGATATTTTTTGACCTCATTCATAAAATTGGAGTTTGAAAGACTAAGGAGATCTTTCAAGTTGTTTACGAAAATTAGATGTCCTTGGAGATCATGCATTACATTTTCCCATATTATTTTAATTTCCTTTTAGAAAAGAAAATTATTTTGTTTCCTTTTTCCTTTTTGAGCCCTGTTCTTTGTGTTGTCTAATAGTAAAGTCTGTGGCTTATATTGTAAACCACATATTCTGTAAATTCTATCCTGTCGTAATTTCATTGAATCAATTATAAAACTTTGACCTATGATACGAACACTTGAGTTAGACTTTTATAGCCAAGGGAATATTTTTCCTTCATAGGAGAAATTTATTCATTTCAGGATAAATATGAAAGGGAGATAGATGAGGGCCTCTAACTCTATCTTCTAAATGAAGTTATGCCAGGGGAAAACAATAGACTTCCTGAAGGTCACTTAAATTTTTCAGATCCTAGAATCAAGCGAGTCCTCAAAACTAGAGGGAACCACCTGCAGGCCAGATATAGATCAGTAATGCCTTATATACATGAATGGGCCACCTACAAATCAAAAGATAATTTGGGGTTGGAAAAATTTTTAATATCCAATCATCTTAATAGTTTTCAACTTTATATATGAAAACACAACCAAGAAACTAGTTAGGTTAAATTCATAGCATATCCATTTACCCTAAGACCAACTCAATATTGAAGAAAATAGTCCTTTCAAGGTCAAAAGAGTTTGGAAAGCAGTGAATATAGGCATAAAATAAAAGGTCAAAAGATTTGGAAAGCAGTGAATATAGGCATAAAATAAAAAGACCTTGTGATCCGAAGAAGCACCAATACCGTGGAAATTTGTTTAATGCATTTTTAACCATTCATTCTAAATCCCATCCTTTATTTCTCCCAATGTTCCCTTCAAATGTCTCTTCAGATCAAAGACCACAATTCCTGCCAAAGCATGTGATAGTTTTGTGATGCTGACAAGTGTGAAGCACAGACTCATATTTTAAACCTGGGATTCATTTCCACTTGTAAATTAAGTAATAGGAGAAGCTAGCCTTCTGTAGATGAAAGACTGGATTGTTAAAAATACCAGCATCTCTGGATAGGAAGATGGGTGGAATATATAAATGGTGTCCTTATTTTTGGAAACGTTTTAAGGTGAGGAGAAGTAATTATACCATGTGGAACCTGTTATTCCAGGTTTTATTCTTACATTCTTAAGTACCAATCATTCTGCATAAAAACCAAATGCTTAATTTATGAAACAACATGGTGATACAAAACAGGAGGTTAGACTCTCAATATTTTGATTGCATAATCCTGTAAAAGAAAAATATCTCACTTCAACTGAAATAATTTCAAAATAATTGAACCCAAAGAACCCATGAAAAGGAAATACACAGTGGCCCCACTAGACATAAAAAGTAAAATTCCAAATAGAGAAGGTGGTTTAGGTTCTGGAGGAACACTCAGACTGCCTAATGAAGTGGAAAATCTGTTTGAAATAAACATTGTAGATTTAAAGTAAGTTGAAGAGAGGTCAGGTCAATGGTGTAAGACTTCAAAGTCATGTATCAGACCTGTGTCATGAAGGCACCTTCACAGGCAGCTGTGAAACTGTCACCTTTCTGTTTCCATTTCATGCAAAAGAAGAGCAACTAGCTCACTTTTGTGTAGGAATGTGATGGTTTTATATTGATAACACAGATGTTAAATATTCATTATTACTGACATCACTCAACAAATAAGGAAATGGAGACTCTGGGGAAAAATAAAGTGATTTGCTGAAGACCACATACCCAGTAGAAAGCAAATGAGAATCAAGGTTTCATGCTTTTTGTGCATTCCTTTCTAGCATTTTCTATTTTGTTCAGTGTATGTTACACAAAGGAGAGTATGCTGTCCCCAGCCCTCACCAGAGAGGCTTCCTGGCAGATAGGACTACTCTTTGGGAACAGCAGTGCATGGTAATGAACATAGTGCACTTGAAATCACTCTGCCAGAGTTCAGATTCCAGCTACAACATTTACAGTATCTATGACCTTAAGCAGGTCATTGAATCTTTCTACAAAACCTCAATTTCCTGATCAGTAAAATGGGGATAACAATAGTATTTCCTTCATAGCATTGTTTATGGTGATTAAAGAAGTTGATATGTGTAAAGTGATTAACTAGCCAAGAACTTGCCACATAAAAAGAAGTTAATAAATGTTTGCATTTCCTGATGTTATTAGTATTATTGTATTTTGCTTTATTAAAAATAGGTGGTTGGGCTGGGATTGTGGCTCAGCGGTAGAGCGCTCACTTAGCACGGGCGAAACCAGGGTTTGATTCTCAGCACCACATAAAAAAAAATGAAGGCATTGTGTTGTGTCCATCTACAAAAAATATATTCTCTCTCTCTCTCTCTCTCTCTCTCTCTCTCTCTCTCTCTCTCTCTCTCTCCTTTAAAAAAAATAGGTGGTTACTTATTGGCTCTAATTTAGTATAAGAATGACAAAGCATATTGTCACATTTTCTGAAATGTAATAAGGAAATGTAATTTATTTAGAAGTTTAGAAAACATGAGTATATAAATCTAGAAGATAGCAACTAGAATGTTTAATGAGTTAAAAATGTTTAATAATTCATTACAATTTAAAAATGCTTCACATATTGGAGTAGGTTGTTCCTGTAAGGCAAGGTGCCTCTAGGTCATCTAACTCTTGTTGAAGGAGATGTCCCATACCTAGTAGGATAATAGTACCCTTGGTCTTTGCCCACCAGATGCCAATAATACCTCTCCCCTGAGTTATAATTGTAAAAAAGTGGTTTTTTGACGTAATAATCAAATGTCCCATGGAAGGGGCATAGTCACCTCTAGTTGAGAACCACTCTTAAATGGTAGTAAAACTGATTTTTAATTTTGGCACAGTTTCTGTATTCAAATGATAACAAACCTCAAGGTTTTCACACATACACCCATTTTTTTTAATAACATCCTCCTATTAAACATTTGGAGAAGTTCTTTATGAAATTTACTTTAGTAAATACCTTTTAGATCATAGAGGAAACAGGCTCTTAGTTGAAAAAAATCACTCAAGAGTATTCCTTGCATTGATCCCCAAACATAAGCCAAATACTTAAATACTTGGCTCTAGACATCTCTTGGCACAAAAAAAAAAAAAAAAAAAAAAAAAAAAAAAAAATCTTCAAGTACAAAAATGTGCCACCATTAAGTGAATTCAAAGGAACAGGCCACAGGCTCTTTACTGCTAAAAAGGAGTTCCAAAAATATTTTTTCACCATGGCAGAATTGCAGCAATAAATCTTCAGCCCCCCAAGGTGGCTACATTTAAGGGCGAAACCTTTGCAGTTGATAAATGCTAGTCTTTTTTGCTAGGGTGTCAGTCCCATTGCTTTGTATTCATGCTTGGTGTGACGTGCACAATAAGCGTCAGGACTGCCCTTAAGTGGAAGGTGATTGAACAACTGTTCCTTTTTTCATTGTCAAGCAGTGGCCAAAGATCAAAGATTAGATGAATGGAAGAAAAGTGAGTCATAATGTCAGACCCCCCTGTCCAAACTTGCAGGGTCCTGAAATCCTTTGCTCTTTAAGTTTTTTTTTTTTTTTTGGGGGGGGGTGTATATTTCTGGAATAGTGTGCTTTATTTTTAAATAAAAGAATTTTACTTGTCTTATGGAATTCTTAACCACATTTCATTTATGTTTTTCAGAACTTCATTGTAAAGAGACTTGAGCAGTTTTTCTCTCTTCCCTTCCCATCTTTCCTCTGTACCTTTCCCACCTCCTCCAAAAAGTCCTACACTACATTTCAGTCCATCAGGGCATAGTGAGCAGTAAGTCTCTTATCAGTGCACAGTGGCGCTTGCAGAGCCCATAGTTAACTTATCTAAGCAGATAACAAGAAGAACTAGATAAAGCAGGGCTGGGTGAACTGTGGCTTCTCCATTCTAATAATAAATGCTGAATAGCTGTGTGCTTTTATTTTTAACATCTGACAGGAAAGAATTTTGATTATTTTGAGAAGGGATGACTTTTCACTTTGTTTTTGTTTTTGGTTCAGGTTTGTTCTGAAGGTTCTAAAAAATTGTAATCATATTTCTGTTTCTGATATGTGTGTGTGTGTGCCTTTGGACTTGGCAATCTTTCTGAAATAGAGGGTATGTCTCCTAGTTAGCCATTTCTGCCTGCAAATACCAAACCAAAACCTAGTGGCTTAAAACCCCTGTGTCTGTTCTTTTTCACTATTTTATGGGTCCGTTTGGGACAGGGCACTGGCCTTTTGCTGGTCTCTCCTGTGCTCACTTCCCTTGGAAGTCAGCTGGAAAAGGTAGGAATCTCTGCTCCCCAAGGCCTTTTATCCTGGCCCAGGTTCTCAGGGTGTAAAAGAGGAAGCTACAAGACCTTATGAGCCAGGGCTTCCAGCACTTTTCTTTGTTAAAAGAGAGTCAAGGACTGGTCCAGATTCAAGGGATAGAGAAACGGACTCTACCTCTTAATGGAGGAAGCAACAGATAATGTGTAACCTCATTTATTGTGCCTTTGAGTGCCACCTGACTAAACCTTATTTATAGCCTGTGGAGGCTCATCTCTCCACTCCTGCCAGCCTGCCTTCTTGCAGTGTGAATGACCCTAATGAGACTGGATGAGAGGAGCAAAGACCCTCAAGCTCATCCCAAAATACAGGGTTTATTTGTTAATAGAGGAGGGGTTTTTTTTAAATGTAGAGAAAAAGTCAATTTAATTTGTTTTATAACTGATACCTCTTTATTTTTACTGACTGTCAGCTTGTGGGTGGGAGGAAATTGTACTCTTAACTCTTCTCTCATCTTTTGTGAAAAATATTTCCTCTGCATCTTCCTGTAATTTAGGATTTATTGGGGTTAATGGGTTTCTTTTTAAACTCAAAACTCTAGGATTATGATTCACCTACAGTGAATCAGATCTAAAAAGGATATTTCCAGACTTCCAAACCACCACCTCTTTTTTTTTTTTTTTTTTTTTTTATCTTAGAGATAGATAAGAAAACAAAATAAGGACCCTTTCCCATAAACTCTTGCTGGACTGGAGTCTTCAGACTGCCAGTTGATATATTTCCCAGTGCATTGTGACCTTTAAATTTTGTTCACATTAATTTGATTAAAGAGTCCCTTAAATTTATTCTAGGTACGTTAGGAAAATAACCAGAAAACATCTGTATGAGAGGAGGTGTTTTGTTTGGCACTCAGATGGTTGAAGTAGGTAATTTTGATGCATTAGAAATAACTAAGTATCACAGATCTTCAAGTCTATGGCTAATGGTAAGAAGGTCTGATGGGTAGACTGGCAGCCGTGTTTCTATACTGGGTAGCAGGAAATGGTAAAAGGATGCCAGAGGGAGAGGAATTCTCTCCTGCTTTGCTTCCATCTCGGAATCATGATGGTGGAAATCACATCAGTCCACTAAAAATTACTACACATGCTGTCTTGGCAGCTCTGCTTTGGTTCGAAGTGGCTGCTTTGTATATCTGCCACTCCCATTGGAGTGCTAGCCTGGCTGTGGTAGCATGAGCTTTTTAGTGTCCATATGCCTGGGAGTCTCATTATCCACAATTTCCTCATCCTAGGCTCCAGCCAAGAGCAGCAGATGCTATTGTTACCTCTTCTATTGAATAAAGTAGGAAGCAAAGAGAGACAGAAATTTGTCAATAGTGTTCTTCTGTTGGAATCGAAATGAAAAACTGCATGTGGTATATTGTCCAGTAGTAACCCATGTGCCAAATCCCTGTTTTGTGTAACACACTTACATCAGATAAGACTCTGCCCCTGTATTTCTTAACATGATGTAAATGACTTTCTTCATTTGACTGTGGATGTGTTGCAATAATAGCCATTCAGACTTCTCAGCTTGGATTTGTGCAGTTTCTCACACTTGCAAACCCTTTGCTTCTGACCATGCCATCTGCTAGAATCACTCCTATTTTGTATATACACTCACTGTGTTTGTTATGTGCCTAAATCTAACTGTGCAAAATTCTGAAGTCTTTCATGTAAATAAACAAATGTTTAGCAAGCATCTTTAACTGCTTTGCCTGATAAGCAGCATTAATAAGGTACATTTGCGTTTCTAAAGTTAAATGCAGCTGCAGAGAGATTTTGGTTGCTGAAACGAATGAAGTGACACCAAAAGCAATAGAGAATCCTCTTTGAAATAAAAACCTGAATACATAACTAGTTTCTGTGCTGAAATCAAGCTAACTGATGGAAAATTAATCAAACGGGCTCTTTTTAACAACAGAACATACCTAGGATGGGGTTGCTGGGACTCAGACTCAGCCAGGTCTCTGGTCCTCCCATGTTATCCTATCAAACTTCTGTTTGAGCCAAATATGACATGAGTGAATCTGCAGAGTCTTACTGGTCTGTTGTTCTCACCTATTCCTATTCTTGTCATCCGGGTAAAGTGCACCATGAGTTGGCTGAATGAGAAGAGCAATATTCCCAAGTTTAACCCAAAATACAAGTTCTTTTGTCAATCTCTGAAATAGGTAAGAAAGTAGAGGAAAAGGCCTTTTAATTTCTTTCAGAACTTTTGCCTGATTTTGTGCATTGTGACTGGGTTTGCTTTCTCCTTTTGGAGGCATACTAACTACCCTAGATGCACATGCAAGAGGTGCAAGTTGGAGGGTCTTTTTTCTCTCTCTAATTTCCACCACACTGCAGTGCAGTCTGGCCAGAAAGAGGAAGACTAGGTGAGCAGAACCCTTCTTGTCTAACCCATTGCCTAAAATAGTGATTATATGAGGATGTCATTTGTTTTTAAATTACATTATCCTTTATAACCAAGCTTGGCTTGGAAACCATAAATGACTATGTAAGATAAACACACATGAGATGTAACTCTAACCTCTAAATTTTACCAAGAGCCAGGGCTAGACAAAGAAGAACCATGAATGGTCTTCAAATGTGAGTTATTTCATATGCTCAAGAAACCTAATGAAATTCAAATTCTTCCTAAAGTAGCTCATACATAGTATGTTTAAAAATCTAAAGTGATAAGGAAAACCTTCATTTTAAGTGCATTCCATAAAAATAACCTTGAGTTCCACTTCTTCCACTCTTCAGCTTTTGGGTTAAGAAATTGGAATTGTGTATGTAGCAAAATAAGATATATCAACTGCCCTAGATCAGCTAGATCTTATGCAAACCCTTCACTGGAGTTTGTTTCTCCAAGGAGATAGGGAACCAAGGTGATCATACATAATGGCAGAAGAAAACTGGATAAAATTCAGCAGATTACGTCCTTGTTTACTTTGATGATGATTGTGATATTTATCATGAATTTTGGTTTTATGGAAGGCATCATAAGACGTTTTCTGCTTTTTTGAAGAAATTAATCAGACCATCCTTGGGTTCACAGGTGGTCAGTCATTCTGTACTTCTTAAAAATCTCTCCTTGTCAATCTTAACCCAACTCTGATTCTAATCAATTGGGCAGGGAGTCTTGCTCAGTTCAGAGTCATGCTCGCTACTTATATTTGAAAAACCATAACCAATCATGTTACAAACCACAAAAATCCTTTATAACCTGTGGTTAACATTCCATCCTGCTTTTGTATGTCTGAAAATGATTGACCTGGTTTCAGACTATTTTCTCTTATGTGCTGAAGCCTGAAATTCACTTGTTATCTTGGTTCAATTAAATTCAAACTTAATGGTTTGTAGGGGACAATAGTAAAGCCACAAGCTTAGCAAAACCTTTTCCAGAATTCAGTAAAAAGCTCTGTGAATATCATCTAGTTACAAAACATAGGTAGGTATGCCTTTGTGGCTGTGTTTTCTAAAGACTGGGGATAAACACATTTTAAAAATCTGAGATAATGATTCTGCACTGAAATCATTTTCAGAGTGAATCTTTGTAGCAGACATAATGGAGAAAGGTACAAAGTTCCTTTGGTGGTCATCGAGCCTCTTGTTGACTTCTACCTGCCATTCCACATGGACAGTCTTATCAAGTAGCACTTAAAGAATTATCATGTCCAGTTTCCTGCTAAAGCTCCATCACATCACAGTTTGGCTGTAATCCAAGAAACTTAGGTCCAGTCTGAGCAACTGGAAGTATTTAATGGTTCAAAACAAGATCTCCTTTGTAATTTCTACCCTGTAGAGGATACTACATTCAGAGAGAGCTTTATCCTGGGTTTGAGGAGGGGGGAGTCTGTTTTTCCTAAACCTTTTTTTAGTTTGGACATTTTCAAACATGGTAGAGAGAATGTATAATGAATCCCTAAGCATACATTACCCAGTGTCAATTATCAACATTACAGGCAGTGTCAGTTAAATGGCAATTCATTTTGTATTTTTTTAAAGAAACTCATTACACAGCTGCCATACAGCATTTGAGATTTTAATATCCTGGGAAGCCTTATCTCTGGTCAGTGTACCATTGCCAGGGACATGCTTAGTGTAAAGGGCACTCCTCACTAGTTTCTCAGCTTCGGGTTGAGTGCTCCTGAACTGTTTCTTTGATGCTGCTGTAATCTGATACTTATGTTACTTTTTTAAACATCCTCTGCTTCACACTCCTCTGCTAAAACTTTCTTCTTTTAATCTGTGAAAGTAGAGCTGGATCAGAAATGTTTTGCTACCTGATTTAGAAAAAAGAAGGGGAAAAAAGTTAACACTTTTATGAATCTAAATGTTGACCATGTCCTAACTAATTATTAGCACATATAGTATGTCAAATGATGTTCAGGGTCCTATAAGAAGTTATGAGAAAGTCCATGAAAACAGAGGGAAAATGATATAAGAAGGCAAACCGCTCAAAAATTTGTCATGCCTCATCAATGTATGTACACTGAGTCAGGAGCTGTTAATAGAAGCTAAGTGGAGTGGAGTGGACTTCCATAATTAAAGAAATATGGGTAAAAATAAGTTAAACTGGTTACAGCAGGGTTTCTCAAGCCTTATTAAATACTAATTTTCATTATGGACTTCCAAGAGTGAATTTCTGAAACTTATCTAAATATGGAACTCTCCCCAACCCCTTGGAATTTCTTCAAAGACTCAGGCAATGCTATCATAAAAGAATATTCCCTGTAACCTGGATAATTTGGCTCGTAATGATAAAACAGGACTACTAATATAATTGACTAGTCAATCAGCAGCACTCAATAAAATTTGTATAATCAATAAGTGTTTATTAAAACTAAACCACGTAGAGCTCAAGGCTGTGCTGTTTAGAAACAAAAGTCTGGCATCTCCCTCAGAGGGCTTGTTACAACACACATGAAGATACCTAGAACAGTAGAGAAAGTTCATGAGAAACCTTGGTCTGTGTGTTCCATTAAGACTTGATCATAGAGAAAAATCTCAGAGTGAAGAACTCTAAAAAAAAAAAAATTACATATACAATTGAAATTAACTTTATATAATTATATATTAGATTCATCAGTTTTTAAAATTTGTAATTAACAATTGAGAATTAGCTATGAGTAGCAGATTTAGTGTAATTAAAAAGTAACGACCAGTATTTTTGAAGCAACTTGAGTTTAGAATCCTTTATCAATACATGTCTCACTTTGATCTAATTCACCTGTACTTTGGGAGAGATGACAGGGCACAAATTACTTTTATAAAGTCTTTCCAAAGTCATTAACTTAGTTTTCACAGAAACAACTCTTTTTTTTTAATTGTATCAATATCTTCTCCATTTATTGAATAATTAAACAATTTAATTCAAATAAGTGTTCTTTTGGAATAATTACATGCTACCCAAAATAAGCAAAGGCATATTAGAGCAGCCTCCTAATCTTGAGTGTTTTAGTGAAGTGAGCAACAGCCAGGGGCTTTGGAGGAAAGGCAAAGCTTGGGTTCATTGTTAAATTTATGGAATGAAAGTCTTATAAGAACTTGCACATAGAGGCTTATACATATAGACAGGAACAAATGGCTGGAACAAACTATAAGTCATACTTGAGATAAGGGGAAGAAAACTACTTGAACAAAAGCAAAGCAGAGCATCTGAGGTTCTGTTTTAGTCCGGAACAGTTCTCCTCTTCTCAGTCTCTCCATCTATCAAACCTTGCAGTTTGACAAGGTGAGGGTTCTTAAATGGAACATTACATCAGGATCACCTGGGGGCTTGTTAAAACTCAGGCTGCGTAGCCACACCCCCCAGAGATCCTGATTCTGGGGATTTTGGTGGGGCCTGAAAAACTGCATTTCTAACAGGTCCCCACAGGCTGATGCTGCTACTAGTCAGGGAGCTGCAGTTTTTGAGATCTTCTGGATTAGATCATCTCTAAGGTCCATTCCAAGTCTGAAATCTGATTTAATGATTTAATTGTATGTTACTTTTTTCTTTTTTTCTTTCTTTTTTTTTTTTTTTTTTTTTTGCTAAAAGGATAGCAACTAGGAAATAAAGTAGAATATTGTTTTCAAAACGATTTCATTAGTATCTCTTCAATATATACCATGTAACAATAGAAAAGTTACATATATACTCTACTGTTAGGTCATTTGTATTAAAGTACTGACCTGTATCTCTTCATAATAAAAGGAAAGTAAGGACATTAACATTTATCAAGAATTTGTTTTATAAGGCATTTTTCCAGTGGTACCTTTCCATAGCAAACTTAAGGAATGAGTTTCCATTTTACAGGTGACAAAGCTGAATCAGGAAGGCTAAATAAGTAATGTAATGCCATGTGGCTTGTAAGAATGAAACTCAGATTTTGAATCTCTAAGGCCATTCTCTTTCCATTTGCCAAATTGACTCTCGTAAAATGGTCAGATGGTATTAGAGGTAACTTGTCCTGTCCTGCTTACGAGTAAAGAAAACATTTTCATCAACTCAGTATCCTAATTACATTTAAACTATTTGAATCAGTAAAAAGTGAGCCTTCCAGAAAAGTATTGGAGGCTCTTAAAACGCGATAGTTCTTTAATTCCATGGGCAAAACCAGATTTTCTTCCTTTGGACTGTAACTTCCAATTCTTAGATGAAATTAGAGATG
Source organism: Ictidomys tridecemlineatus (assembly GCF_052094955.1). Lineage (NCBI taxonomy): Eukaryota > Metazoa > Chordata > Mammalia > Rodentia > Sciuridae > Ictidomys > Ictidomys tridecemlineatus. The sequence continues at coordinate 151,221,103 of NC_135480.1, read as the reverse complement.
TCTATGAGTTCACCATTGTACCCTCTCTGTTTGAACTACACCACACTTAAAACATACATTTCATACATTTTGATGGCTCCATGAACAGTGGAGTAGAAGTGTCCCATTCAAAAACAGTGCCAGGAGCCAAGCCATGAAAGAATCCTAACAGCTCTCTAGGTCTGTGTGCATAGGTTTAAAAAATAGTAACAACCTTATTCTGAAATGCCAAATAAAATGGTTTCCATTGTCACTTGGGGTGGAAGGCGAAGCTGTAGGCTATTGAGCAGATTCTGTGGGTACCAAGCCCCTTAGGATACCTTACATTTTTTATGTCAGGCTCTGCAAATGTTGAGTCTGGGGTTCACATTGTCATTAGTGTTAATGGAAATGTATGCTGCATTCCTGAGAATGATCAGGGTAATAAGCTTCCCATTCCCGATATCTTCCTCCCTATATGAGGTAGATTAAGTCTGCAAAGAGAAGCATTTTGTGCCCCCAAAAGGGAAGCACCATATAGTGTCCCTGGTGTTAAGACAAAGTTCATTTTCCTTGAATAGGTTCCTTAGTAAGGAGCAGTTTGCTCCTCCCTGATCACCACATTCCCTCCATTTCCTGAACACACAGAGCAAATAAAAGGAACTGTTGCTCTTCTCAAATGGAGTATATTTGTTGCTTATATGGTCTCCAGTGAATCCAGCTCATGGTTTACCCCTCTTTGGAGGGTTCCAGTCCACTAAGGAAGGCAGCTTGGGGTCCCCAAATTGGCCTAGACTCCGTAAGTGAAGCTGCAAAGGCATTTGATAGAATGAGCATTGCCAAGCTGTTCCTGCATCTCTTGAGGAGCTGCTAAAATGAGGCATTGCCTTTGAAGAAAATCTTCCAGAGGAAATAGCTTCCTTCAAAAATATTGTATTTCTTTCCTGCAAAGTTGGGGAAAGCAGCTGATCCACAGCAGTGTTTGAAGAATGAGAAAAAGAATTGTTATGTCCCCCAGAAACTGTGCCCTCCAGAGAAAGATTGTCTGCAGAGCAAAATGATCCCATAGCATGCTAGATCCTTCCTAACAGTTTTCAGTTATGGAAAGCATCTTAGATTCTACATAGTCTGTAGTTTATGTCAAAGAGATATCCTTGATTTAATCCATCAACAGATTAAATGCTCTGCCGATTACCTAAATACAGTAATTTATAAGTTGCTCTAATAAAAGAATAAATTTTCAGATGCTGCCACTCACCATCTATATATTTCAGTGCTTGTGAATATTTCCATGTAATTATACTTAATACTATAAACTATAAGTGCTGTAATTTCCTTTGACCTATGTTGCAGTTAGATACATTACTTGATCAGAGCTCTCAATGAATCATTTTGTGCACACATATTTAGTTAATTGGTTATTTTTTTCCTCCCTGTATTTATATGTAATATACTCTATAAGGGAAAAGAAATCAGGCTACATGCAGCTGAGTCTGGTAGAGAGCAATTAGGGTTTATCAGAACAAACAGCTGTCAATAATGAGATCTGAATTAAAATTATTATCAAAGAAAGGAATCTAGACATCTGTAGGAAAAGTGAAAATATTTTTATAACCTAATAGCTGAGATGTGGACAGGGGTGTCACTGAGTTTTCCCAGCTGTACCTGCAGTGTTATTTTGAAATATTCCCAGACTGAGAGAACACTGATACTCATTGCATAAATGAGACAGTATTTTTAAAAAATGTGGGCTGCCTTTGAACAGTGTGTATTTTGATTTCATGTAATCAGCATGAAGATTTTCTATTTTGAACTATTTTTCTGTGCCCCTGGTCATAATATGAAACTTAAAAAAATAGTTCTGTTATCTTTGTTTTGTGTCTTTCCAATCAGGATTCCACTGCTTGGGTATTTTCCTTTCTGTCTTCAGAAAAATACTTTCGGGTCTTATTACATGGTATCTGATTTACTCACATCTGGGTTTGTTTCTTGCAAAGAAAACTTGCAAGGTGGGCTCCTGGCATTGGAGCCTTATTACAAAATAATTCAGTTGTGCTCACAAAATGATTCATTTGCAGGTATCTGGAAATAGTAAAGTCTTTGGTCTTTAGAAAAATGAAGAAAAAACTTATATTTTTGAAAGTAGTCTCCACCTTTGTATTGAATTTTTAGGTCTAAGGAAAAAAGTCTATATGAGTAAGAGCTCAAGACTTTTTGTGAAACTTTTATGTATATGTATGTATATATGTATATATAGATATATATATATAAACATGTACATGATTATAATTGATGAGTGCATTTGCCCATATTTACTTGTAAAAATAATAGAAGGGGACTGTTTCTGTATTCTTGTTATCTAAGTGTGGCCCACAGACTAGCAGTATCAGTGTGACTTAGAATCATGTTGGAAATATGCAATCTTGGGTCCCACCCCAGACTAATGAATTGGAACCTTAGGGGCAGTTTCTGAGAATCCAGGAATCTGTGTTTTAATACAGCCTAGGTTTATGTACATACCATCAGAACATATAATGCATAAGTGTCTGGATATGTGCTGCATTGTAATTGAACATGCGAAAGAATTCCTCCTTTCATATTTATTGAATTATTGAATATTAACTTTCATCTCTTTGGTATCACAGGCTCAGCATTTTTCATCTTCTGGTATTACCCACATGCCAGACAAACCCTATCTTCTCTTGTGTCATTCTCAGACATAACCAGTATGTTGTTCTAAATATGCTTGGTACTAATTTTCGTTAAGTAGTCATAAGATATGCATACTGAAGGCATTAACAGTCCAAAATGTTCTAAAGGAACATTACTAGCTAATAAAGAGCCAGGTATGTAAAGACAATTTCAGCTGCACTTCAAAAAACCACTTAATTCATTTTTCCTTAGTACTTGAATAGGGGTACGTCCAAGGTTTCATGAAGAAAAGGGATTTCTCTTTCAGATGAACATTTTTGCAATCTAAAATGATAGAATCATGGAGGTGGGGTCATCTCCAGAGCTCTAGGGAAAACTGTCATCTCAGGGGGATCTAGAATCTGGGAAGCGGGAGACGTGGACTCAATTCTTAGCTCCGGAAGAGCAGCTGTGTCATGTTGCTCAAATTCCTAACCCTGCCTAGGCCTCAGTTTCCTTCTTTAAAAAAAAGTGGGGAGGGGATCTAAATAAGGAAGAGGGTTCATACCAGCAGTACTGATTAGTAAGTTCAGAAAACTGCACATTTAAGGATCCAGGTCAGGTCTTGGAAACCCCAACACAATAGCCTCCTGGAGATTAAGATGATGTCACCAGGAGAATCAGGCTCTGTGTAGGACAGTAGGTGACTTGGTTATATTCAGATTCTCACTTCCTTTAAAAGCTTGTAGAGTCCAACAAAACAAGGGGCTACCAATATGTCGACTCTGATTTAGAGCTTATAAAACAATGATTAACTGTTATGTTTAAATAAAGATAATAGCATTGTAAAAAAACAAGGAAACCCTCCCAAATCTTGCCATGTGGGAAAACATTGATAGGCTTTGCAAAATAATAAAGCTCTAAAGTATAAATGTTTTCCAAATACCTTCCAATGCCTCTTCTACTTAACCTATTGAATTTATGTTATTAATGGTGAGCCTGCTGTGTGGTCTGAGCAGATCGTACACATTGTAGTCTGTGTGATAATTATGTCCTTGGAGTTGAGCAGTCCACAACTCATGCGGCTTTGTTTGGCAGGCTTAGTAAATGACTTACCCTTTTTCTAAAAGTACAAAATTTTGTATTCTTCTGAACGCAATTTAGAATACAGACTGAACTGATGTAGCCACTTACAAAGAATATCTCTGTATAAATATGTAGTTTCTTGTACTTTCGTAGCATTAGTCAGTTGACTTCTATTCAGATTTGTTGACTACCAATTATCAGAACTGGCTTAGTCTGTTTCTGTTCATGTGTAATGGCCTCTTCATTCCTGTAAAGTGAGACCTGCGGAGGCATATTCAGGTGTTTTTTATGTAAACATATTAGCTTTCTAATTTATCTGGAGCATTTTAAGAATACAGAATGTGTTTGGCAGATAATGTTGGGACAGAGCCAAGATAATCAGAAATCTTTGGAGGATTTCTGTTTGAATCTACATATTTGGGGGAAGAGTCAGATGAGGCCCACATGGATTTGGTTCTTGTAGGCTTATTCCTTTTAGGAAATGATCCTTCACCCATTGTGGAAAATTAAAATGTCCCGAGAGAATAAGAGCTGGGTCTATTTACCCTTGACCTTTAAATTTCTAGACAAGAATCCCTATGAAGCAGATCAGGAGCTCTGTGTTTAGTCTCTGTTGCTTCTGTTGTTGATGAAGTGTGATCCTTAAAGGCTGCCACCAAAGCATACTGTGCAATTTAACCATCAGAGTGATCACAGTTCTGGGTCATCTCAGCCTCACTCTGGCTTGTTGTGACTCTTTGCCAAAACTTCTCCTCTCCTTGATGGCTACGATATCCCTCCTTTCTTTAAAGCCAGCACTGGATAAGCAGGAGCAAATCTGAGCTGCAGGAAACTGACAGCATTACCCAGACTTCTCCTGAGAATCTTCTCTGGGAGAGGCAATATTCCCAAGGTACAGAGAACAGGATTTCATCTTCTGTCTCTGGAGCCTCAACTCTATTGACTTTAGTTGTGATTTTTATTGTAATATTTGTATCTATTATTTTAGATTCCTTTTTAAATTCCATTATTGAGTGATGATGTTGTCTTATAAAAAAGAGAAAAAAGAAAAAAAAAGTTTAAGTGCACCCACACCACCAACATCACCAATTCTTTCTCTCAGAAGTAACTCTCGTATAATTTGTGTATCTTTCCAGGTCATGTTCTGTGTATGAGCATGTGTACATATATATAATCTCCTTATGTGGACTTTTTAAAACTATAAGTGGTATGGGGATGTATATGTTGTTCTGAGAGCAACATATTTGGGACTTACTGTCTTAGAAACTTTTTTGGATAGGACCAATACATCAATCCATGTCATTCTGACTGTTGCACAGTACTGATGGTATTGAGATAGCATAGTTTAACCATTTCCTTAGTTAATCTGCTATTTCAAATAATGCTACAGCAAAAATCTCTTTCTAAGCTTCTCTTTGTATATTTATTCATGCAGACCTCCATAACAAATTCTAGAAGTAGAGATGGATCAAAGTGAAAGTGCATTTTAATTTTTAATTAATAACACAAAATTGCCCTCAAAGACAACTGTATTATATAAGCATATAGTCTGTATTCGATAGCATACATAAACTCTACATTTCAATAACAATTCCAAAATATTTCATATTTATTTCTTAGTATATGCAAGTGATATAAACAGGTGAATATTTATGTCAAAACATCTATATAATTTTTCTGGTCTATCTAAATAAAACAGAGGCTAGAATATACCAAAAAAAAATCCATGAATCAATTTCTGGTAGAGCCTTAAGTCATGAAGGGATGCCTAGAATAGTAACCTATTAAGTTAAATGGTTTTATACCAAGAATGACAGAAGATCTTCAAAATGGCAGCCTTACCAGAGTCATTTCACAGTTTTGTTAGGATGGCCACTGGAGTTGTCCTGTAAACCTGAGTCACAAAACCCAGTCCATTCTCACAAGATGCCCTTTCCTTAACTACTTTACTTGTAGTTCATAAATGCCACCCTAGTAGCTGAACCATAATATCCAATCAAATTAAGAGCTGATAGATGTAACAAAATGCTTACAATGATTTTTTTTTTGGTTCATATTTAACTATCTTTGCACCCAACTAAATGATCTGTGAAATTTCCTAATTCTATTGTCCTTCTTTGTCAGATCATTGAAGTATCAGTGAAGGGTCAGCATTAACACTCCACCAAATTAATCAGAAAAGCCAACTCTTAAGCACATCTCCAGAATGATTTTTGCACGAAATAGTCCCCTTATGCCTCTTAATTTTTTCTTTTTGCATATTACTACTGTATCGCATCATGGGACATTAAGCATATTTCAGCTCGTGGGACTAACTCAATCATGTTTTTAGAAATTGAAAACAAATGTTGTAACTGGATGAATGATAATATTGAAGTAATAACAATTTCCTAGTAGGCGTACTTGTTTAATGGATCGTGTAGTCTTTCAGCTTGTAAACACTGCAGTGTCCATCACTCACTGAAATTGTTGTTTGTTTGTTTAAAGGCTAAAGTTGAGCAATAATTTGGTTTGCTGCACAAGTCACAACAAATACAGAGTCTGTGCTCTGATTCTCATTAGTGGAACCATTGTCCTCACTGAAAGATAACTTAGAAAGTTGATTTTACTTTGGGGATAACAGGGACCAACATAATGCTAGACTTGATTTAAAAGTGCTGTCTTCCTCCCTTTTAAAGCTGGGATTTTTCTGTACCATAATAAATAAACGTACTAGATTGTGCTGGCCTCAGCCTGAAGCACAGGGTTATGCACTCCTTTTTTTAAAGATATTTAGAAAAATCTGTCTCAGTGCTTGGCAACTACTCTGACAGAAAACAGATAAAAAATAAGGGTGGTTTATCAGTTTTGCTGTTCTTATCATGTTTCAGGTTGAAGGCTGTTGAAATGATGAAAAACAAACAGCACTAAATAGGGTTCCGTCATTATCGCTGCTATGGGGAGCTGAGTTTTTCAGGATCAAAGAAAAATGCATTTGCTTTCAGAACTACAATTCTTCATTTTGAGAGGTACACTGCACTCAGATACTGATGGGTAAAAAAAAAAAAAAGCAAATTGGTGAAGGAAATAAAATATGAGCTGCTATGGGAACTTGGATATTCAAACAAAAGTAGGCTGGCATACTTTTTAAAGCTTTGAATTTTCAACCTTCTGTTTCTTAAAGAGAAAAATGGCGCCTGAGGATTGTTGTCTCTGAGCAACTGGAGTGAAACATAAGCACAAATTGTTTTCATCTCATCAAATGAAAAGAATTCTCTTTATCTTTGCAAACATACGTTAAAGGAACATTTCCATGCTGGGGCCATTGTGGATGTTTCTGTATGTGTCCTCAATCCAAATGAGGACCTAATATTTTTTAAATATGTACTACTTTTTTAAAATTTTGCAACTATAATTGAGTACCTTCAATATTCCTGCATGGAAATTGCCCCATTAAATTATTAAGCACAATAGAGGCCAAGAAACCGGTGACCTTTCCTTCAAGCTGATCATCACCTGGGGTATGCATAATATCAGGCAGTGTGCGGGCATAGTATTTGCTGATTTCCTTTTGTTTATCCAGAAAATAAAAATAAAAACAGTTGCTGAAAAGGTGACATAAATTGTCATGGGAGTTCAAGGAAGAATAAAACAAGAGGAGAATCTCAAAGGGGACAGCACTTAAGTGAATCTTGAAGGCAGATAAATGTCAACAGGTAAAGATGTTAAGGTGGAAAGAGCTGCGTAGGCAAAAGCCCAGAGGTAGGAAAGCTTAAAACATGTTTAATTAGATTGATGCCAAGGGGAAGTCATGAATCTTGTAATAAAATATTGCCTGAGAGCCGTGCCATTTTAATCAGGAGGCCAGGGCCTAAGACGAATGCAGATGAAAGTTTTCCACCTTCACATTTTGTACTTGGGACAAAAACTACTGTACAGAAACCGAAAGCCAGATGGGCTTGTGACTTCTTCAGAATACAAAGGAAAATCCTGGAGCAGTATGTTTAGTTTGAGAAGTTTGATCCAGAATTTAACCAAGTTGTTGGTCATATGTGAAAGCAAAACAAGAATAATTTGTCAAATATTCAAGGCATCAGAAATAATATCCATGTGTGTCTTATATGAAACATCATCCAAAGGCCTATTGTAGCCCACCAATAGATTTATCAAAGAACTTGAAAATAGATGAGCCATATCAGAAAGATGAGCCATTAAGCATGTAAAACAGAACTATTCCATAATTGCTGTTAATATAATAAGTCTAATAAAATGTCATAAACAATACTTAAAGTGGGTAATTAATATGTGGAACATGATTGCTTTTCCCCCACTGCCTTCCAGCCGCTGGCTCTTTTGCTGTGGTTACTCAAATGTGCCAGATTCTCTCCTAGTGCCTTTACTGGGCATTCTTGTTCTCCACCCTTCTTGGTGTAGCCAATAGTGTTTGTCATTGAGGAATTGCATTCGCCTGCTGAGGCTGCCTTAACAAAGCACCACAGACTGAGTGGCTTCCACAACAGAAATCTGTTTTCCATGATTCTGGAGCTGGAAGTCCAAGCTCCAGATGCTATCAGGGTTGATTTCTTGGCTTTCTGTCTGGGAAGACTGTCTCTTCTCATGGCCTTTCCTCTCATCTCTTACTTGTACATGGATGCCAGTGCTGTCTCCTTGGAGTCCACACCTGACCTCATCTAATTTTAATTGTCTCCTTGAAGGCCCTATTTCTAATACAGTCCTTCTGAGGGATTGGGACTTCAGTATGTGGATTTTGAAAGTTGGGGCACAGTTCCATCCTTAACAGGTATCAGTTTGAATGACATTTCCTCAAATGTGCTCTCTGCCAGCAGCTTGCACATTTATCTCCTGGAAATTGTTGAGATTTATGATTGTTTGTTCATGTGACTATTTAATGTCTAATTCCCCCACCAAATAGTAAGATGAAAGTATCGTGCTTTCCCCACCCCCTCATGGCTAGCACATGATAGGCACTGGGTAAATATTTATGGCATAATGACCTACAGGACATTATGAAAAAGTATAATGTGAAAGGAAGAACAAAGTAATGGACACTTTCCTGTCTGTCCCTGGGTGAAGGGAATGTACAAACAAGGATACTATATGCTACTGCTGAATGTGTACCAGCCAACTTGGAGTGTGTGTGTGTGGGGGGGGAGCATAGTATTTGCTGATTTCCTTGGTGCATATAAATATTCCCACCACGATTAATATCTAGCTACAAGCCTGAGATCACTAGAGAGAGAGGTGCAGTGGCAGATCATTATGTATTAGTTTCACCTTAAGAACATGAGTAATATAATGTAAAATAATTTAAAAGCAATGTATTGTAAGTATTGTCTATGTTTATTTAAGCACAAATCCTGAAAGATTAATAATTGGCTTTTGCCAGCTCCAGCACTCCACTGATGGATAGTTGAATAAAATTGCAGAGGTTGAATGCATAAAAAATATATAATTTATTATTGTGCAGGTGAAGAGGCAACAACAGGCCAAGGTGACTTTTTAATTTTATACTGTAATTTTCAAGGAGAGAGGTTGAGAGTGGGAGGAGCAGATTCAAGAGGAGAAATTGCTGACTACACTTGCAGTCTGTTTAGTTTTGAGAAACTTGAGAGTGTTTGAAATATAGGTCTTCCTTTGTGCTCAAAGAAAGGGCCATCACTTTGGGACTCTTTTGTATGGAGACTATTACTGAACCATGAATGGGAATGAGAGAAAGGAGGATGGAACCTTGGAGCATTATCCTACCTTTCAAGAAAAGGCAATGGCATATAAATCAGCTGAAGAAATGCAGATGGAACAATCTAAAGAGGCAAGTGGATCAAACAACCAAACAAAAATCACATACAGAGATACAGTCTGAAGGGGCACCCTTCACTTTCTGAAGATGACATTTAGAGTTCATCTTTGGTTGTTTTTTTTTTTTTTTTCCAACTTAGTAGGAATCAGTGGAACCATGACCCAAGACCACGACACGGTTCTTTCTATTGAATTTCACCTACCACGTGTTTCAGCTTATTCTGTAGTATCTTGGGATAATGACCAAACCTCCTCCTTTCCTACTGTCAACCTGAAGAGGACCATCTGATGTTTCCCATATTCCTCAGCCAGTGTCACGGAGACCAGGGAAGAGGGGCTTTTCAAGGAAACCACATTAGGGGTAGTCAAGCAGCTAAAGGGAGGTTCTGGAGGAGCAGGCTCCTCCGACAAAGCCACCATGCTTGGCAATTGCTGCTAACCCAAATGGCAGAAAGCAGGATGAAGTAACAGGGGTGCTGGGAAACAGGCTGCTAAATTTTAGCATCTCAAACCTGCATTTGAGTCTCTGTTCTGCCACCTGCCATGAGCTGTATGACTCAGAGCAGTACCCAAATGCTATGAATCAGGAAAGGGAAAAGGAAACCAGCATTTACTGAATGCCACGCGCAGGCACTAGGCACTGTGGTGGGAAGGCTCTTGATTGCTATCTCATTTGCCATGACAACGCATGTGAAAGCAGGAAGTTCCTTGAATATGAGCTGGTGGTTATTGGAAATAGGCAGAGAAAAGGGAGACCAGCTTGAAGCCGTAGATGATAGCAAGATTTTAATAGCCAAATCTCCAATGATCCTGGAGCTGGAGTGATGCTAGCATAATTTTGCTAACATCACATTGTGTGTTCCTTGCCGTCAACTTCAGAGGTAGAATTTTAGAATGCACTTTGTAACTGCCTCTTTCTCTGTGTTTCCAGAACACTTGATATGTTTAAGTCAGCCTTAAGACTTAATGGATGATAATACTTACTCATTAACTAAAGTTAATTATCACTATCAGATTTAAGGAAAGAGAAAATGACAGGGAAACCCTGCCATCTCACAAGTTTATTTAGTAAATACACTGAATAATTTTGTGATTTTTTTTCCTCAGTGTCACACAGCCATTGATATCTGAAAAAAGTACTTTGAACTTCATCATCTTGCAATTTTGCATCACATATCTTGTTAAACACATATCTAATTTTGCTAAACACATATCTAATATTTAATAATAATATTAAACCCCTCAAGAACTTTTCACTCTCAAGAAGAGATAACATAAATTCCAAGTCAGCAAAAATGGGTAGTAAACAATATTTTGTGTTTTGTGGGAAGAAAAACTATTCGTCATAGCTTCTCTTTGTTCCTTTTCCCGTACTTTAGGATTTAGACTCAGGTGCATATTTGATTTTATTTCTCTGTTGTTTTTTTTTTTTTGAAAGAATATGATCAAGAAAACATAATGCCTTTTACAGTTGGAGTTATTCCAACCAGTTTTGCAAAATTCTGTAGTATCTTTCTGCCAGACACTAGAACCATGCATCATCCAGACATTTAAATGATCCCTGATGCATATTTTAAGAAAATACTCCTGCCAGTTATCTAGAATTGACTTGATATACAAGGCTCAGTATTAAGACTTACAGTGTGGATTCCACTAGAAAGAACTACAACGTGAAGTTGGATTCATTTAGAAGCAATGCCCAATTAAAATGAAGACAATTTAGAAAGACAACACAGAAAAAAGTAAAAGATGATACTCATACTTTTAGAAACTGACAAACGTAGGGTTTGAAAGAAACCCAGAAAGATGAACCTTTGCATTTTAAATCTGACGCAGGCCCTTCTAACTGCAGTTTAGTTGTATACCAAGAGACCAAGATGGAGAAACCACTTAATGTTGCCAGCCTTCTTATTCCATACCAAGCACTATGCAGAGTGATCTTTAGATATTCTTCACATAGTTCCAAAACTTCAGCTGACACAGAATTGCATTCAGAGACTGAAAGAGCCCTGCTTCCTAAGTAGGTTTTCCTTGCTTGAATGGGCTGGCTGCTCCTTACATAAGGCCTCTATGCCAATCACAATTTCATTTACTTATTTCACAAACGTTATTGAATGTTTAGTGTGTACACTTGGTGCAGGGCACATACAATGCAGTTACTGTTCTCAAGATGTGCACTGTTGTTTATGAATGTCTACCCTTTCAGATTAACTAATTATACAGTTTAACTGTGGAGGGATATTTAAGGTACTAGGGGATCTAGAGAAGAGGATGGTTCATACTAAGTAGGGAAGTGGGGATAGACAATGACAGGGAAAACTTGCCACCTGCCAAGTTTATTTAGTAAATAAAGTGAATGAAATGGAACTTCATGAATCTCACTGTGTTGGAACTGCCATGCTAACAGAGCTCCATGTTCATGTTTATATCTGGTTTCTAATTGGTTTGGTGCTAATGATTTCTAAGACTCTCTGTACCAGGAAGACTTTTGCATGATATCTCAAAGTCATATCTATTTGTGGGCTTAAAAGTGAGTGGGGTTTTAGAATCAGCTTTCAGGGATTCTTTGGCATAGGACATAAAGCAGTAGGTAATTTTAAAATAGTGTTTATATCAAATTTTCTCACTTAGCCTGGTCTACAACCACAGGTACCCAGGTGGAAACTGGATTTGATCTACATTGTTCAGTAATTAAAGCATTATTTTGTTAAAACATGTGTTCTCTTACCATCTTATAGCCAGAGAGCACCAGAGAAAATTTGCCATTTTAGTTGAGACAAGCACCCCAGTGCTCACTAAAGTCATTTATTTTGGAGTTCTGGTCTACTCTTTGCACAGGGACCTTGCCAGACATATGAAAATTTTCACAGGTTGCTCCCAGAGCCAACAGTATGATTTTATAAGTCATTTCTTCTTCTTTGCTGTTTCAGCACTCTCAATTCCCATCATTCCTGTCTTTCAGGTCCCATTTCAAATGCCACATCATCCACAAAGTCAACATTATTTTTTCTCCTCTTGTATAATAATAGTTATATAAACTATTACATTCTTTGATAGATTCTGAGATAGAATTAAAATCCAAGTCATCATCATTATTGCATCCCATTTCACTTAGCGAAGTACTTTGAAAAGATGGATAGTCTGGTTGAACAGGCAATTAAATGGACTCTTAGACATACTGATGACAGCAGGTGGCCTATAGCAAATGAAGGAAGCTATCTCTTACTTGATATCTAAAAAGTTGAAATCTATACCTATTCACGTTGACTATGTGTTGACCATTCGGGTAAACATGTATGATCAAAAGAAAAAGAAAATATTTTGGACTGAACCATTTTTGACACATAATGTACTACTCAGCCTGAAGGATTTGATAAATAGTAAGCACACAAGGTATATGTTGAGGTTGTAAAAACACAGATGTATTATCTTCCTAGTATTCTTTTCAACTATAGGATATTTTCATGTTTCAGGCACCTGACTCTTTAATCCAGTTCAGAAAATTAGATTCTCCTTGGAATGACAGGTCTTGTCTAGCCATTGTACATTGTTGACTTTCTCATGGCCTCTTCTTTGAATCTTTTTCTACCAACTGGAAAATGACCCATGAGTCCAAAAGTAATGGAGTTTTAAAAACGCCTTAGAGCTCTTCCAGTAGCAAAAATTGAGGTCTTTATTTTCACACACAGAACACTTGGATTTCACCTGGAATTTCAAGATACATTCAACTTGGAAGAAAATGGAATAAAACAAGGAACATATACTCTCCACCAATGGCTTGCCATTAAAAATCTCTTTCCAGAATACTCTGTGCTATATCGTGTGAAGCATTTTAATATATTAATTATATACGTCTCACTAAATTAGTCTTAGGACTTCCTTATGGAGTTTTAGAATATGAGATATTTTAAGTTGAGTGATTTACTAAATGCTTTGTTTATTTTATTTTATTTTTTGTAAATTGAACCACAATATTGAGAGTGTTTGGGGGAAGAAAGCCTTCTTAGATCTTGACCAACATTTAAAAATAGCTTCTAAAATGTAAATACCCTAAATATTTGTATTTTTACATAATGTTTAAAAAAATATCCATGTTGCATTGTTGTGATCAAGATTCATGGTAATTGTGTATTTAATGTTTCTACCTGATAAAATTAAATTAATTTGGCTCAGTATTTGGTTCCCTGCATTCCAGTAATGGTGCTTAATAATACTTTTGACTTTAGAGGGATAGAAAATCATCACAATAACTTCAGTAGAATTCCTGAGTTTAAAACATAGTTAATAAGAATAATAAAAATACTTTTATTATGTGTTGGTTCCCTGATAATTTTGGCTTTTCTTTTCTCTGTTTGCCTTGTAGTGCGGGAGTTGGCCGGACTGGTTGTTTTATCGTAATAGATGCCATGTTAGAAAGAATAAAGCATGAAAAAACTGTAGATATTTATGGCCATGTAACTTTAATGAGAGCCCAGAGGAATTACATGGTTCAAACAGAGGACCAGTACATCTTTATCCACGATGCACTGTTGGAAGCAGTGACTTGTGGAAATACCGAAGTGCCAGCCAGAAACTTGTATGCCTACATCCAGAAGCTGACACAAATAGAAACAGGCGAGAATGTCACAGGCATGGAACTCGAGTTCAAGGTATGGCATCAGACGTGATGTGGTTATTCAGGAGCAGGTCAATTCTGGGATTGTCTTTGAGAAGTAGCCTTACTTCCTTAACCTTTCAAATTTTGAAGTACAAGATTCATTTGACCTTTAGGATCCTCAGGTATCTGATTATAAAACAATTTCTTCCTCTTTTTCCTTTCTATTCTTTGCTTCGTAGCAATACCTTGAGCCCTTTTGTGTCTTAATTTGAGAGATCAGACTCTCAGAACCTAACATTTTAAAACTTTGATAGGCAATTTGAAATAATCAGGTAGATGTAAAATGCACAGCAGTACGAATAGTCATTTATTTTAAAGCAAACAAGATTTATATATAAAAACAACATCTTGGCTACCTTCCATTCAAGCCCCTGGCTAAAATTATCTTTGTAATTTTTTTTCTTTTTTTTTTTCATTCAACAGCGTCTAGCCAGCTCAAAAGCTCACACCTCAAGATTCATCAGTGCCAATCTTCCATGTAATAAATTCAAAAATCGCCTTGTTAATATTATGCCATATGAATCCACAAGGGTATGTCTGCAGCCTATCCGAGGAGTAGAAGGATCTGATTACATCAATGCCAGTTTTATTGATGGATACAGGTATATACTCTTGCTCTCCTGACAACCCAAAGCCTTGATATTTACATGTGCCCTAGTTTCATAACCAGAAAGAATTTCATCTCAATTCAAAGCCATTTTCTTTCTGCATAGGTCAGCACTCAGTCCCTTGGTATTTGTTTTTTTATTATATTGGATAGGAGTAAGAAGCAGCAGTTATGGAGGTTTTTAATCTGACCTTTTGCACTCTTCTTTTAGAATACATTTGGATTTGAAAGGTGTTAATAAAGAAGCTATTTTGCACCATATTTCATAAATTTAATAGATTGCGTGAGAGTCATTTCTACAAAACGAAGCTGCATAACTATTTAAGTGATTTGTATGACACATGAAATTGAGCTATTAGCATTACACTAAAATTTAAATAGTAATGATAAAGTCATACATCATAATATTAACAAAGCAATTTATTTTGCAAAATGTATTAAATGCTCTTGTTTGATTATGTAATCTGAAAGGGAATTTACAGCAATTGCATTAATAATGTATTCATTTTCTATTACCAGGTTTGATGTTTACAAATCAGGTGTGAGCTTTTGTATGTTCTTGAAATACTTTAACAGGCTCTTTTCATCCTCTATAATTCAGACAACAGAAAGCTTACATTGCTACCCAGGGACCCTTGGCAGAGACCACTGAAGACTTCTGGCGGATGCTATGGGAACACAATTCCACCATTGTTGTGATGCTCACCAAGTTACGTGAAATGGGCAGAGTAAGTGTATCACCACCTAAGAGATTCACTTTCTAGAGAAGAGAGGATTTCATTTTACCAAAGTACCGACCTCATTTCTTTGAAAAACAGACACAATATGGACCATTCATTACTCCTTGTTGGTTTCTAATTTGCAAAACCACATGGAGCTGTTTGTGTGTTTTGAGGAAAGATCTAGTGATTTGTTTCCAATGAAGCACAAACATAGAGACAAATGAGTCAGCAGGTGCTCCTGTTAGATTCACATGTAACTCAGCATATTCTTACTTCCTTTTGCTCTAGACAGGCTGGAGTTTAATAAGTAAATGTGCTATCATCTCTGTATGAGGGAACCTGACTTTTTAGCGTTAATGGGACTAATTCTTACTTACCTACCTTGGATGACCACTGAATAATGTGTTGGAAAGTTATATAGTGTCTCCAAGGATGTAATCCCAGTTGTATTTAAATGATGACTCTAAAATAATCATAAAGTAATATTAGAGATACCTAAGGACCTACTACCACTTAGATTCAGAACACACAAGCATTTTGACATGCTTGCTAAAGGTATTTTTTTTCTCTTTTCTTTATATACATGAAAATGGTAGAAATAACATCTGAAACCCAAATTTTAAAGCCCATAGAGAAAGAAAAAATACTATCAGTGTAGAAAAGTAACTGACTTATCTAATTTTGCATATGATTCTCCACAGGGCTTACTCAGGTCATTAAAACTGCCTGGGCCCTGGGTTCCTCAGTGATATTGGACTAGATCAGTTCAGAGGTTTCTTGCTGTGTTCACTTGGATAATTTCCTTCATTCCAAACCACAGTGGTGCAAGTCAGCTATGGTGGTGTGATGCCAATTGGATAACTTATAGATAGAAAGATACCCGCCCTGTTGAAGTGTTCAACTGATGTGTATTATGCAATTATTATATGCCAGGTCCCGTGCTGGATATCATGGTCAAATTTCAAAACAGATGGTTTCCCTATCCTCAGGGAGCTTTGGGTTTTTAAACAGAAAATGAGTTAGATACACTTGGAATGGCCTTGATTTTCAAAATGTTATTAGTGAAAGAGATGATATTATTGACATGCAAAATTTATTTTCACTTCATGTAGTTTAACATAGATCTCTCCTTTCAGGAGAAATGCCACCAATACTGGCCAGCAGAACGATCTGCAAGATACCAGTATTTTGTTGTAGATCCCATGGCTGAGTACAACATGCCACAGTATATCCTAAGAGAATTCAAAGTCACAGATGCCAGGGTAAGTTGACAGTCTTAACCATTAGCTGAAAATTCATCTAAAATACGCTTTTTCTGGGAAAAACATTTGCTAAGTAGTCATACTCCCAAAGAAAGAAGAAATCACCCATTCTGGATGACCTTTTTTTTTTTTTTTCTTAAATATGTAAGAGTAACTTTTCCTCTGTCTGGCAAGCACTCTCACAAACCCAGATTTGGCTTCTATTCAAATGAAACATCTGGCAGCCCAACATTGGGGATGTACTGGGTGAGTGAGTGTGTTGGGAAACATTTACTGATTGGTTGGCTGTGCTTACATTCACCTTCTCAGCTCATTCTCTTTGGAGGTTTTTTTGATTTCTTCATTACTTGAGGCTGTAAATATGTTGTTGTTTTGCAAAGCCCTTTAGGTCATGTGGGCTTGGAGGTTAATTTGGTATGATTTTAAAACTGCAGAGCAAATGGCATTCTTTAGAAGAATCTGACAAGCTTTGCACATTCTAATTTGATTCCTGGCATGGTTTATTCCTCGGTGTGCTAATATGTCTGTCCATGAGAGCTGTGCACCCATGACCCTTGTTGGCTAATTTTCATTCTGCATTTTTTATCAAGATTGCTGGGTCCAAGGTTCATTCCTGAAGTAAGATGTTCTAGGCATAAACTTTAATATCTTAGCCTTTGGCCACTCTCAAACCATGATTTCAAATACTTCTTAAGGGAGACTGGGTCAGTTCAAAGCCCTGCTTTGTTTTGTCACCATGGGTGGGTGGAGCAAAACTCCAGAGTAAAGCTATTTACTAGATCCATTTTTTTGTGTGTGTGTTTGTTTTTGTTTTTCCTAGAAATCAGCTTTCTTCAAACTCACATTTGGAGATTGTCTACTAATGCCCAAAGCTAAATAGAGAGAAAGCAGTTAGGAGGGGTGGCCCTGGTAACAGATGTGTTAATACAAACTGTCAGAAGTAATAACTACCCTAAAGGTGACAATATTCAAGGCAGCAACGTTTCTGGTCTCATTTTGAGTTGGGATGAGTAACCCTAATCTTTACAAAAACAAATAAGTAAATGAAAATACTCTTTCAACGTATGTGACTAAAAATCTTAAGTGCCTTCTTCAAGTAAACTCACAAACTATTTCTGATAATGGAGACCAAGAGACGGGCTCTGTCCCGGGCAGAAACATCTTTACTACTCCCCATATTTCCAAATTAAATCTGATTTCAATAAACAAAGGAAATAGTAAGAACCTGCTCACATGTTCTCTTTTTTTAAGTCTCCCTGTGATTGTGTAATTTTCTTAGCTACCACAGCACTTACTGTTTGTGCTCCTGGTGTGCTTCTAATCTCAACTTCCCAGTTCAGAAAGCAAGTTGGCACTTGATACTGTATAGTTAAACAGGTCACCTTTAAATGGAATTGGGTGGTCTCTCTTCCAATAGTAAAGGTTTGTGCATGTGACTTCTTAGTGCTGTTAAAAGCAACTGTGGTCAGAAATGAAATCCCCAGGACATTCAGAGGAGAACAAACCTAGCCTCACTTTCCAAACCTTTACCAGGAACAGGAGGAAGTAAATCGTGCTTCTGTGGTAACCATTTACAAGTTGGTTATGGAGCCAAGCAGTTATTTCTGTATTCCTGTGTGTTATCACAAAGTCACTGTGTTCTTCCTCTTCTACCTCCATCCCCAGATGGACTCTAACCTGTGCCTATAGGAACCACCAAACTAGTTGAGTCACCCTCTTCTCAGTATGACTGAAGGAGAACAGTGGAGCCTCTGTCACTCACACAGAATGTTAGGAACACAGCTGCCTATGTCAGAAAAAAAGTGTATAGAAAGGAAGAACCCTCTTCCAATGGCACCAGTTTTCCTAGATTGGAAGCTTGGATTCTGTCTCTCCTGATAAGTCAAAGGAGAAATTTGATAGGCATGATTAGTATTCCTGCTTCTGTGAGCTGAGGGTCCTTTCTGCTCCAGTGCTTCCAAAAAAAAAAAAATTCCCAAAAGAATCAGAAGTGCTTTAATATCTTTTCTTCAAACCATCATACTTCACCAGTCAGAGCAATTTCACCTAGTCACTTCAGTGAAGAAACATCTGGATTGTTTTCTTTCTGTCTTTTGGGTTATATCTGTAAAAAAATCCCATAGCCTTCTTAATTCCTGTCATCTGCCAGCTAAGAGTTCTTTAAAGAAAAGGGCATTTATTTGGAAAAAAAAATCACTTTGGTCTCCTTAAGGAATATTTCACTTCCAGCTTAACAACATAGGCACCTGCTATGTCGCTTGCCATCGTTAGAAACTATGTCTCTGAGACAGGTGGGGCATCCAGGTTAACAGTATCTACCTGGTCAGTTGGGATTTGACAATGCAAGTTGGGATTTGACAATGCAAGCAATAAGCAAACACAGTAGATGTGAAATTATGACAACACCCAAACCTCTCTGCTCTGGATATTTCTTTTCATATTCAGAAGTTAGCAAACTCTGAAATTTGTGAAAGAGTATATTTGTTCCATTTTAGAAAGAATGTGGACTGGATGAATAATTCTGAAACCAAACTTTGAGGCTCAGAAACATTTATTAATAGAACTATTTGGCTACTATCAGAGAAGCTAGGTTTTTAAAAGAAGGCATTGTGAGTAAATAAATTTGATTTAAACATCATAGCAGCTAAGATACAAACACACTTAAGTTTCCAGTTAAATGTGTTACTAACTTTTTCTGCCCTTTTCATTTTTGGAAAAAAATATGATTGCTCTTGTGGTCTGTGCGCTTGCTGCCCCCTCCTCTGTGGCCTGGTGTGTGGTTTTCCCTGTAAAGGACGGCCAGTCCCGAACAGTGAGGCAGTTCCAGTTCACTGACTGGCCAGAGCAAGGAGTGCCAAAGTCTGGAGAAGGATTTATTGACTTCATTGGCCAAGTCCATAAAACAAAAGAACAGTTTGGCCAAGATGGACCCATTTCAGTCCATTGCAGGTGAGTTGAGAATCATGAATGCTAACTATCCATTTGTGGTTAGTGCATAACAACATTGAAAATAAATGTTATTGCCATGAATCTGCATAGTTGAAAATTTATTCTCAGAAACACATTGTGAAAATCAGAGGAAAATTTTCATCTCTCAAATTTACCTTTTATCAGGGAAAAAAGCAAACTGTGGTTTTCCTTGCCAGGAAGTGTTGGTATTTTCCCTAATCGTAATTTATTGTTTATCCATTCTTATTTGCTTTACTTTCATAGCATTGCACTGATAACTATCTTTCTCCTGTGTTTGTCTTGGAAAACCATAAATAGCTATCAAGCCTTAATGACAATACTAATTCTTGCCAGTTGATAAGTGATTCAAATGGTACCTCACTTAAAAATGCAATTTGCTTGAAAATTGTTGCTACATAAGAAAATGAAGCACCTTCAACTTAATTATTTTCAACAGTTTCTAGAGCATTTTATAATTTAAGTCATTGAAGTTAATAGAAATACCAAGTAAACGATTTAGACGTTCACCATAAATTTAGTGCTTTTGGAAGGTGTTATGCAAAAAAACCTGTGGTAAACAGAATTTATCTAATTTTACTTAAACTACTATATTTTAGGATGCTGTCAACTTGAAGTCTTAGTATCTAATCTTTTATATGGTCCTGGAGGAGTTTATCAGGTTTATTTATTTTTGGTACCAGGAGTTGAACCCAGGGGTACTTAACCACTCAGCCACAGCCCCAGCCTGTTTTTATTTTATTTTATTTTATTTTTATTTTTATTTTTATTTTTATTTTTTGAAACAAGTTCTTGCTAAGTTCCTGAAGCTCGGTCTGAACTTGTGAGTCTCCTACTTCAGCCTCCCAAGCCACTGAGATTATCAGGTTTGTTTTGCTTTGGTATTTGAAAGAAGAAAAAAAAAATCTAGTTCTTGGTGACATTGGAGGCAGAATCTCAAAAGAATACAAATATTAGTCTGGGTTCTCAAGATATGTGTTCTCATCCTAATTCTACTCTTATGTAGCTCTGTGACTTTAAATGTCTCAAATGACCTCTAAGAGCCTTTCTAGCACCCCTGTCTTCTCAGGTCTATTCTAAGAGAAAGAGATCTTACTTTTAATGCATTTGCTTTATGCTGAGTTATCAAAAGCCCTTTGCTCTCTACAAAGCAAAGAGCATGTAGAATGTGACAGACAGACTCAAATATTCAAAGTGGATGTTGTATACCTGACTTGAAATACTTGACACTAGAAATTTTGCACATAATTTGCCCAAATGCAAATTCAAACTTTTTCAATATGATCTATGAGGAAAAGAATGTTTAACTTAACACACATTTTAGCTGTGGACATTCTCACAGGTACATAAGAGTATGTGTCTGTTTCTTCTCATTGCTTTTATCATCACACAAGGATTTAAGCACTTAGTGTAAATACTATGGCATGCTCTTCACACACCTTAAATACATATATTTTGAAGACTTCTTGATATCTGCTGTTATCTGGGAATGGCCTGAAAATACCACTTCTCTAATTTATAGCCTACTAAAGTAACATGATAAAGTCAATAAATTTAGATGTTATAAGGTCAGTGCCTTTCTTGAAAATACTTTATAGAAAGCCAGAAACACTGTATTTTTGTTACAATGGAGCAATTCAATCAACATAAGGTAGACTCTGGTGTACTTGGACCATTCAACAAAAAAATTATAGGTCACAGTCTCTCAGGACTAAGGCTTTCAAGGTTCAAAGGGACCTTCAAGGTCATCTTCTCTGTCTTAGCAGAAGCCTTGGCTGCTGCTGGACATCCTCAGTTGCTGTTTAAAGACTGCATATGGATTTTAAAGCCTCACTTAACATTTTCGTGTAGAAACTGCAGTTTATAATGGGACACTCTATTTATATATGCCCATCAGCTACATCCCCTGGTAAATGAATCCATCCATTTTCCCCAGCCTTTGCCCAAGCTTTACACGTGCCATTTAATTAGGATCCAAAAATGTAGGGATTTTTGAGATTATTCACTGCTTTCCTCATTACCTAAACCTCCAGATGCCTTTCTACTTCTTAAGTGCACAAGAGCTATGAATTCAGTTTTCATTGTTGCTGCTGTGAAGATTCTGGAATTATCTGGAAATAGTAAAGACAACAGAGTAACTCAAAAACCCTGGGGTTTCAGCTGCTGATCACCTTAAAATAGTAAAGCTTTGTTTTACATTGAAGTCCCCTTTGAGGATCTGTTGAACATTATGAGTTCCAAGGAACAAATGACATCTCCCTAACACATACATGCAGGGTATTCATAAACTCTCCCTGAAGACTAAGTGAAAAATCCTCTCGTATGGGGTGGGGGGACTGCTATAGAATCTCTAAGCCAATGTCAAATTTAAGAGGTGATAGGGCACCCTGCAGACTTTGACTACAAAGTGAATGAGGCACTAGAAAAGTTGAAGGTGCCCAATATGCTTCATCGTCGTCTGAATTATTTCATCCTCTGAAAATATTCTTATAAGCAAGGTCTAGAGTGTCAGGATCTGCATGAATACCATAAAGGTATTTTTTTACCCCCTTTTTAAAAACCCTTTCTCTTATCAACATTTATTTTGCAATGTTTGTTTTCTTGGTCCTTCTAAAATGGCATGTAACCCCAGTTGAAAAGTCATTTGAAAGACAATCTCATGTATTATCACAACACACCATCCCAAGAGCAATCCCTTAGCGAACTCAATTCCACATTTTCCTGAACAAAGCTGTGGAGAAACTTGAAATGTAGAAGAATGTCCTCCCCCAAGCAAAAGCAGCTGAGAGTATGAGCATTTCAAGTAGGAATGTTGCTTTTGTTTTTCTGGCAGTGCGGGCGTTGGAAGAACTGGTGTCTTCATAACTCTGAGCATTGTTTTGGAAAGAATGAGATATGAAGGCGTTGTAGATATCTTCCAGACCGTCAAAATGTTAAGAACACAACGGCCAGCCATGGTACAGACAGAGGTAAGGAAAATCTTCATGAGTTTGTCACATCTCAAAAGCTTGTGTTTCACTAGGTAGGATCTCCCAGAGTCCAGGCACAAACGATTATGGAAAAGGCATCAAATGTTTAATGTTGTTGAACTTCATTTGCCCCTCTTTAAATGGAGTGAAAATATTCATATCTCAGTGTCGGAGAGATTTATGAGAGTCTGCATTCAGCTAAACTAGCTTAAATTGTCAACATTTAACACCCACAAAAGAGCAATTAATTATATACAATATTAATGATTAATACTTACCTATTTATTATATAATGTATGGTGCATAATATGCCCTCTCAGCCCATTTTACTTCAGCTGCTCTGTATTTCTTAAATATTGGAATCCTGATACACTGAGAGAAATTAGACCCCTATTTCCAATAATTGATATGGAAATTTCTCAGAAAAATGAGAGATCATGATTAAGCCAATCTGGCCTAATGACCATTTATTTCTAAGGATTACATGAATGAAAGTGTATAGTCCTCAAGTGGCCATGAAATTATGCAAATTTACTTATGTGTTCTTAAATGCATCATTCATAATATCTTCCAGACTTTGATTTCAAAATAGTGCAAGCATTTGGTTTGCAGTACTCAAAACATTATGTCGGCCTGACAAACTCAATGGGTGTTGGGGGTGACAGAGGGAAATTGGACATTTAAAGAGCCTTAACACTTAGCCAAACAACTTACTGTGACAAGATAGGAAAGCAAACTCCATTTATTTTGCATTACCATTTTTATTGTAGAAAAATGCACATTTAAGCAAAATAGAAACTATCTACTTTCAGCCCCATTGGCTACCGAAAATAAGTTTCTTTTATAGGGAAGAAAATCCTACTTTCTCTCATCCCTATAGTCATCTATAAATTGTAATTTTTCCATCTCTCCAACAATCCTCCAATTTATTCCAGTATGACAGCATTCTGCCTTGTCTGTAAAAGGGCATGTTTCATTCTGTTTTATTTTAGTGTGGGCCCCTCTCGAACAGACAACTTGCAATCACACAGAATTAGGCCAAACTGCCCACGTAGTTTTTGTTGTGGGAAGCCAGTCTTGTGATACCATTTTCAGGGGTGAAAAGCTTGGAACTCCAGTGCCCTATGTAAGTGACTTGTGAGCCTGGTATTCCATCTAACTTGTGGCTGCCTCTGTCACTTACACATCAATGTCAAAAGTGATGGTGAGTGACTCTGATAGTGCAGGGTCTAGTGTCCAATCAGAGTTTAAACTCAGTTTGCAGTAGGAAGTATAAATCCACATTTTCTTAAAGGCCATTTGTATTTCTATCAGCCTCTCTCATCTGATAAACTGAGAATTAGTTACCACAAATCAGGAATCATTGTAAAAGAAACTGTGGCATGTAGGACCTGTGAGTTCGGTTGATGGTAGTTGTTAATACTTGGAAAATGGTTCATACTTGTCTGGAAGGTAATATTCACTGGAGTTATCACTACTTGGCATTAGGAGACTTTTAGTCAAATTGATTGGCAAAGTTAATAAACACCCCATGTGATTAATTACTCTTTGCTCACTATCACTGACTAGTCATTGGATCGAACTGATTAAAGAAAGTAGTGATTGTGTTTCCAGTTTGTTTTCCAATACGGCTTTTCATTTTCCTCTTCTTTCCCCGTGCCCTGTCTCCTGCAGGATCAGTACCAGTTTTGCTACCGAGCCGCACTAGAGTACCTGGGCAGCTTTGATCACTATGCAACGTAGAAACCCCTGACCCTTTCAGGATTTTTACTACAGGCCCTTCGCTATCCATGGAGTCTCTTCTGAGCCATACAGGGCACTTGAGAAGTCCTTCTTAACTTCTAGCTAACAACCACTTAGTGGGACTATTACACACAAAACAAATTAAAAACAAACTATTCCAGGTGGACCAAGAATTCACAGTTTAATAATCTAACCCGAAAAATAATAAATGAGAATCCTGACTCATGAGGCATCTGAAGGATTTTATTTACAGATACCTCAAGGATTCAAAATAAAGGGAAGAAGAAATCACAGCAAAGAACCACCATCTCGTTCAGATTGCTTGATAGGTACAGAGTGAAATTGCCAGAGTGCTACAGTTCAGCGTGAGATGTTTGCTGGTGTGGCTTCTCACGATTTAGATGGACTCTGCTTCGACATCACCCCTTCCCACCATGCCACTCGTAACAGCATCTTAGGGGTGAGGGTGGGGATGTTTAAAAAGAAAGTCCTTGATTTAGTTTTTTAGTATTGTAAAGATACTGCTGACCTGTGCTTCATTTCTAACTGTGTAAACTTTTTTTTAACAAAATGTATCATTCGATAAAGTGAATTTTAAAAAAGTTACATAACTCCTCATTTTTTTATTTCCAAATTGTAGGTTTTTTTAAGCTGTCAAACTGTTATCTGTGATATCTTGCTGTAGAAATATCAAATAAGTTGGAAATTTGCACATTTTTGTGCAATACTCTTAATCTACAGTATCCATCTCATCAGATATTACTTTCACACTTCAATTTTGATTGATAAGAAAGTACCCATTCTCTTCAAATGATCAAAGAGAATCTTGTTTTGTTTTTGGAATCAACAGGGAAGCGCAAAGTATAAAGTTGCTGCTAACGTATATACATATATATCCATATTTTAGAAGGGTGTCTATGTATATATAGACAGTGTGTCCACACAAAGATTTAGCTATCATTCAGTTCTTCCACAATTTAGTTTTCTTAAGGGTAGAGCTATCGTAACATCTTCTTCAGTTTGCCCTTAATTTTACAACATTGGTGTTTCTTAATATTGCAAAACTTCAATTTTTTTTAAAGGGAAACGAGGAATGCACATCAGTGATTGTCAAACCTCACCCCCTAATTTTCCCCCACCCACCCAATCATATTCACAGGTACCGTTTCATTAGCCAGGCTTCCAACCAAGTTCGATATTTCTAACACTCTAGTGCAATAAAAAATTATTCAATATCTAAGAGGTGTGCATGTGGGAAAGGTCAGTGCATATCCCTTTAGAGGGGAGAATGTTGTAATATATCAGCTATCAAGTTGTTTAAAAAAAAGTGTATTCAATCGTATATTGTCTATAGTATGTGCTATGAAATTTGCATTTATGATATGTAACAGGGGCAAAGCCAAACTCATGTTACTCTGTTCAGTCAGAAACATTTTGTGGTGTACAGCATTCCTGGGAAATGCTGTACTTTGTTTTGTTTTGGTTTTAGTTTTGCATTTAGAGTGCCTTATAATTGATGCCTATTTTAATAGCATTTCTTTTTAGCTTTTGGTTCCTATTTCCATTAGTTGTTCATATCTGTTACTCTTTCAATTAAAGCATTATCTGTTTACCACATGTACAAAAACTCTTTGAATAATATGCATTCCTAGTTTTCAACCAAGTCGGGGATGTTAGTGATTGTACCAGCCCAAAGCACTTGGATAATCAGGGCCCTTCCGTTCGTAATTGTCAACATCAGGAAAAGCTACTTGTTTTATTTATAATCCCTTCCAAATCTGTTCTGGAACATGCAGTAGCTGCACCCAACTTATTTTAGCAACACACATCATTGGCAACTTTGGGATATATTTGATATTCCATTAGGATTTTTCTGAAAGGGGAAATTAATATATATCTCCCCCAAATCTTCCAACTTCATTTCTATAGGAAGCCATGGATGGCGGCATGAGTGCCACATCACCTTACATGATTTTTAAGAACCCTCAAAAAAAAAAAAATCCTAAGAACTCTAAAAGTTTTGATATCAGTATAATATTTTCGTTTAATTTTAACTTCATGGATATTCTGCATGGAAGGATATTTGTTTTCACATTTTTTCCCATTGCTAGCAGAATGAAATCCAAGAGACCAAACACTTGCAAGCATCATATTTGAGCACTTTTGTAAAAAATTTAAAAAACAACAAAAAAAGAGAAAATATATATAATACTAAAAAAAAAAAAAAGTATCTAGAAGGCTACCTCAGAATGAGACTCTCTAACCTACATCAGAACCAGAAAAGAATGTGCACTATGTGGGTCTGTTGTTGTTTTCTTTTAGTTTGTATCTTTTGAAGATTTATCCAAGTGCCAGATTACTCAGTGCTGTAATTTTCTTTTAATGAAACAAAGGGGGTCAGACAGACATTGCATCATCCAGACACGCCATGTCGGACATGTAGAATCTGATGGAGTATCACATACCAGAACCATTGGCCAGTGAGCAGTTTGTCTCCTTGAAACAAACACTGCCCATGTGGCAAAGGGAAAAGCGACAATAACCACAGGGAGAAAATGAATGGGATGCATACCATAGACGAAGGAGGTGGAGACTATTCCAGAAATCTTACTGTTCAGGAGCTGTTCCTAGAACTAACTCCCTTACTGTCATTGATGTGCATTCCACTCTGTACTTTTCTGTACGACCATTCAAGTTTTAATTTCCCAGGTAAACATCTTTATCTGCCATTACCATAAACTTTCAAGTTTTCAATTATTTTCATCATCATAACCAGTACGGTGCTATTATTTACCTATGTACGTGTAGTTATGTATAATTTTGTAATTAGTTACAATGGTAAAAAAATCAAAATATATAAAAAGTGATTTGTACAGAACTTTATTTTAGCTCTTTTTTAAAAATGATTTGCATGGTTAGACAACGGCGAGGACAGCCAGGGGAGGGAAGGGCCTCTAGGGAACTTTGCACTTTCTATACCTTTGTACTATGCACTGCCCTATTGATTCTACACCCAATAATGTTATTACTTGAACCCATCTGTAAGAAACTGCTTCAAAAATTCATTTATGTGTATGTAAATAACAACATAAAAAGGGAAAGAAAAAATCTGCAATAAAACAGATTTTTTTCTTTCTTGTTTATGTTTGGTTTTGCTTTGTTTTAGCCCCTTCTTTTCTTTTTAATTCCCTTTTCGTTTTCCTTTTTTGGGTTTTGGTTTTCCTTTGGGTTTATGGGTGCCCTGATACTCCAGCAGAGATCAGAAGGCTACAGATCCATCCTATCCATCCGTTACGTGGCTTTGCCATCCAAGCTTGGAGTGTCTTTACAAAGATAATAACAGTTGTGTTCTTTGCTCTCGTTTTGGATGCATAGACTGAGAACTTAAAAAATAACTTGTAAAATGGCTTGTTAAAAAAATACAATTACCTCTAATTAGTAGTACGCGTAAATGTTTTACAGAATGAAAGGCGTGCTTTTTATTTTCTTACTTCGTTACATTGGTGGCGAAAGAAGTCTGTATGAAATCAGTTCTTTGCTGACACAAGTTCCATTTGTTACAAATGAATTCTAATAAAAATGTCAGTGTTATGCAGCCCCGGCCTTTGCTTTTGTCCACTCAAGTGCATTGGTTGTGAATTGGCTATATGTTCCCTCTTCTGGTCATCTAGTGAGCTCCACTGTTTACCAAGAGCCTACTATTTACAAGCGCCTACCTTGACATAAGCACTTTCCATTGATAAATCATCAGGCTCAGAATTTGCCCAAGTTCACACAGCAAAGAAAGAGATCATAGACAATGCTTGACTCTGTGGAAGATGACTACGATATAAAGTGCATTACAATATATGTGAGCATGATTATCTTGAAATGGTAGATGGCTCTCGTGCACATAAAAACAGATCCATGGAGTTACTTTTTAAAAAATCTTCGTGAACATGGATTATTAACTCATTCAGTATTATCGAACACCGAAAATAGATCAGAACTGCTCTAGGTATGGGGCCAGTAGCTCTGAACAAATACAACATTGCTATTATTTACATAGAAATTTCAGTCTAGTGAGAGAAAATGACCCAAGTAACAAAGTTATAATCAATTGCTGTCAAGGAAAATAGGGAATCCGTGAAGATAGCACTTTTAAGTTTGTAACAGAAAGTCTGATTCCAGGAAAATAAAGGCATTTATTGGCTCATACTAAAAGAAAAGGCGTACACAATATTTAGGCACAACTGGATTTAGGGCTTAGGACATATCTTAAAACCTGACATCTTTCACCATCTTCCTGCCTGATTCCTATTAATGTGAATTTTTAGCTTTTCTTTGTGGTTCCTGGAAGCTTCAGGACCATACTACTACAAGCCAAGCAAGTGGAAGAGTTCACTTCCCTAACAGCAAAAACAAAAGTTCTGGAATGAATTTTTAAGTGGCTTTCACCTTGCCAAACAGCAATAAATATTCTAAGACATACAAGCTGCTGTTCATCAAGTTCATAAGTTAAGGAAAGGCAAACCACTGGTATGTCTGTTAATGCAATCAACAACATCAAGAAAACTACTTGTTGTCATGGAAATGACAGAATTAAACAATCCTGTTATTTAAACCTTATTTTGGAAATTCTGATGCTGAATATATAATTAGACTCTTCCTCTCTTTCTGCCTAATCTTTAGTTTGATAGATTTGATTGTGTAGCACACAATCCTTATCCAAAAAATTAGAACAAAATTTACAGAACATTGTTTCTGGTATTTTTTAAAATATCTTTTGTCATTGGATCTTTATTTATTATATGTGGTGCTGAGAATTGAACCCTGTGCCTCCCTCTTGCTAGGCAAGTGTTCTACCACTGAGCCATGACCCCAGCCCCTGTTATTGGTATTTTGATCATTGCAATTCATTATTTTATATACAGATATATTTTGTCACCTGCCAATGATGACAAAATATAACTTTTCACATATACACAATGCAGAAATTATTAATTAATAACCCAGCTAATAACTAGCTTAAGACTCCCTTAATCCTATCCAAGATTAAACTTTTAAAAATAATTTCAGTAAATTAAAATGTAACTTGTAGAAGCAGAGCAAGATGGTAGAAAAGAGCCTCAAACAATCTCTCCTCACAAATGAAGCTGAACAGTTATTCACACAAACTACCTTCACAAAAACTAAGAAAATCAAATGAGAGACCAGAGTGCCTGCTTTTAATAAAATAAAACAAAAAGATTGAAGACATGAAAGGAAAAAATTGCTTTTGTCACCTTCCCTCCCCCAAGCAGCAGTGTGAAGAGAAACACTTCCAAATTGGGGAGAGGAAGAGAGAAATAAGTCCAGGCCTTAGACTTGAAACCCAGAATTGCCATGGTGAAACCCTGTGCTGGCCAAAGCCCCACCATACTGCCAGGCCAACCTCCGTAGTCCTATCCACTGGAACAGTGTTGGGACAGGCAGTTGACTGCCTCCACCAGGCCTCCAAATTTGGGTAGCACAGATGGGAACCAAATCTCCATCCTCTGGAGAGCAGGGCATGAAACATGGTAATACCCAGAACCTGGTAGAAACTGAAGGCCTCAAACAGGCCATAGCTTACAGTTGGAATCTCTAGACCAACTCTGGTATCAAGCAGAGACCTGTGCACTTGTGGGACAAACCCAAGTTTCAGCCTTGGAATGAGCCTATGGCACACCCATCCTCCTCCTGAAATTATGCAGGTTTCTGTGGCTGTTAGACTCAGGTATGATCCAGCTTAGTGGCAGCATTTGCCAAAAGACTAGCTCCACCACCCAACCATACTCTAACCTCAGGCAACATAGCTATCACCAGGCCAATGTTCACAGATAGGAACCAGGCAGAAATCTATGCCCCAGTGAAATGGGATCATTTGGGCCTATATCACAAACAGCTATGGTGTAGGCCTAGTGCATTTCTAGGGCTGTTTAGGTCCTTGTATCTGTGAGAATCATTTTAATGTCAGCCTAGGTGGCCAAAGGCTGCCTTCACCAATACTAGCCAAACCCCATTCACTGGGGGTAGGCAGGGTAGTCAGCATAAGACTTTGCTCTGAGACTTACTGCCAGTTTGATGAAACCTAACATTGGATGGATCCTAATGGCTCTTGTCCCCAGCCTGATTGTGGATGGTTCCTTCAGACCATCCAGTGTAAAGAAAAGAAAGACAAGTAACCTCAAATCTATTAGAATTCTATCAACTATGGCTGGTTGCATTGGTGTTGGGCTATGAGTCTACCTTGGTAATAAGCAGCCCAAAAGAGTATGGGCCTTGCTGCTATCTCAGTGCTCTGATGGTCTTAGTGTGTTGTGGGCCCAAGGTGTGATGCAGCACTGATGGCAACAGATATAACAGGAGTTCTCGACTGGTCCATCTTTGATGACTTCCTAGAGCTGGGCAGAACCCTAGAGTGTCTGACCACAGACTAATAACTACATGAGGCAAGTGTGTCTACCCTATCCCCAGGGAGAGGCTTGTGGAAACACTTATTACTGTTTTTGTCTGGATAACACCACCAATAATTTATTTGGGACAAACTTGGGTTTGGATTACCCTTCAGTACTGAAATATTGACAACATGCCAATAGCAGACTCCTAGCAAGCCTTGACCTGAGTACCATCCAGTGCTGCAATAGTGGAAATGATTAAAATCTCAGAGAGAAAAAAAAAAAAAACAGCCTGCTCAGAATTTCTGGAAAAACAGACATAAAGACATAAAGCAAACCAGATTAGGGAGACTGGAATAAATGGCAATCCTTCAATACCCAGATGATGTCACATGCCAACAAACATCAAGAGTTTTCAGGAAACCATGACTTTACCTGGCACAAACAATAAAGTTCCAGAAACTGACCAGGCAGTAATTACTATGAGATAATTCTCAGAACTTAAAGCCACTGTTTTAGGGAAACTCAATCATCTTAAGGAAAACACAGAAAAACATTTCAATCCTTTAACAGAGACACTTTAAGAGATGAACTGAAAAATAGACTCACAAAAATTAAATTCGATGGCATCAACAGTGGGGTGGTTAAACAGAACAAAGAATTAGTGAGTTCAATAACAGGCTATTTGAAAATATACTGTTGGAGGATGCAAAAAAAAACCAGAAATGAAGAAATTTTACAAGAACTTTGGGGAAATATTAAAAGAGCTAATAGTCAGGTTATTGGGACTCAAAAAAGACTGGAGAATGCCAAAAGAGATAGAAAGTTTATTCAAAGAAATAACAGAAAACTTCCTAAACTTGGAAAAGAAGGTCCAAGTTTCAGTCAAATTTAACACAATTCTACAAGAAGACATTTTATACTCAAGCTGTCATGGGTAAAAGAAAATTTTCAAGATTTCAAAAGACAAAAAATATATAAAAACATGTAAGAGTATGCTAGTTTACCTCACTACAGACTTCTCAGTAAAAATAATTCAAAGCCAGGATAGGATAGTATAATTTTTCTCAGTATTAAAAGGGAGACAATGAACAGAGACTACTGTACCCTGCAAAGCTATTCTTGAGAAATGAAAGAGTGATAAAGACATTCCCAAGCAAAAGATAAGAGAATATATCTCCACCATAACTGTTCACAAGAAATAGTAAAGGAGGCTCTTTGAAAGAAAGTGATATTAATGAGTAAAAAGAAAACAGGAAGGGCATATGCAAACAAATTCAGAATACTTAATATGGAAGTATGGTAATATAAAATATATCTTTAATATGAACATGATTAAAATGGCTATTATTAAATGATAGGCAATATAAAAAAGGTACAAAAATGGGTATAAAATTAAAAATATGGGAAGGAATGAAGAACAAATGGAAAGCTTTTATAGTATATTTTCTCTTATTCATTTGTTTCTGTTCTTTACTGTCATATTAAGTTGGTATCATTGTAAAATGCCTTGTTATAATGAAAAGATGTTTTTTGAAAGTCTATTGGTAACCACAAAGCAAAAATCTAAAATTGATGAGCCAGAAATAATACTCAAACAATCGACACACACTGGAATAATTCACTTAACTACAAAGGAAGATTGTAAGAAAGGAAGAAAGAAAAGATCTGCGATAAAACTAAAAAATAAGTTATATAATGACAATAATAAGATCTAACCTATCGATAATTATCTTGAATGCAAATGAATAAATAAAATTCTCCAAGTAAAAGACATGGTGATTGAATGAATTAAAAAACAAGATTTGACTATATGTTGCTTACAAGATATTCACACATCACATAGTTTGAAAGGGAAGGGTTAGATCTAATTATTTAAGATGGGATGCAATAAGATATTCTTTGCAAATGGAATCCAAACGAAAACAGGAATAGCCCTACTAATATTAGGTAAAATAGACTTTAAATCAAAAGCATTAAAAAGATAAAAGAAAGGTCATTACATAGGAGTCAATTCAGGAAGAAGAAACAGCAATTCTAAATGCTATGAAACCAATATTAGGTAATAAATAAAACAAACATTAATAGACCTAAAGGGAAAGATAGACTTCACTACCATTGGGACTTTAACATCCCATTTCCAGGGGCTGGGATTGTGGCTCAGCGGCTCACCTAGCACATGTAAGGCCCTGGGTTTGATCCTCAGCACCACATAAAAATACAATAATGATATTGTGTCCAACTACAACTAAAAAATAAATATTTAAAAAAAATTTTAAAAATCCCATTTCCAGCAATGAACAGCTCATGTATATAGAAATACCAACAAAGAAAAGCAAAGTTAAATTGTACACTAGACTGAATGAACCCAACTGACATCTACAGAATATTCAATCCAATGGCTGTTGAATATACATTTTTCCTCATGAGTACATAAAACATTCTCTAGAACAGATCATACAAGAGCCCACAAAACAAATCTTAATAAATGTAAAGAAATTAAATCATATCAAATATATTTTTGATCATAATGCAATAAAGCTAGAAATCAATAATAAGATAAAAATTGGGGGAACTAAAAGATATATAAAAATTAAACAACTTACTTTCAAACAACCAATGAATCAAAGAAGAAATCAAGAAGGAAACCTTAAAATGTCTTGAAACAAATTAAAAGGAATACCCAACATACCCAAACCTTTAGGTTATAGCAAAGCAATAAGAGGAGGGAAGAGTCTATCAATCAATGTCCATATCCAAAAAGTAGAAATATCTCAAAGAATCTATTGTTGCATCTCAAAGAACTAGAAAAACAAGAACAAACTGGGGCCAAAATCACTAGAAGGAAAGAAATTTAAAAAAAAAGATCTGAGCAGAAATCAATGGAGACAAAAAATATTACAAAAGATCAATGAAACAAATAGCTGCTTCTTCAAAAAGAGAACTCAAAATTAGTCAAGAAGAGTCAGTTCAACTGACACCACAGAAATACAAAAGATCATGAGAAATCATTTTGAACATCTATACATTAACAAACTTGATAATCTAGAAGAAATGGACAAATTCTTACACAAATACACCTGACCAACACTGTATCATAAAGAAATAAAAAACCTGATCAATAACAAGACTGAGTAATAAAAAGAAAACCTCCCATCAAAGGAAAGCCCAGAATTAAATAGCTTCACTGTTGAGTTTAACCAAACATTTAAACAACAATACCAATTCTTAAGAAAAAAAGGAAGAGGAAACAACTTTTCGAAACACATTCTATGAGACCAAAATTACCCTAATACCAAAAAAAGGACACTATAACTAAGAAAATTGCCCACCAATATTTTTGATGAACATGGATGAAAAAATCTCCAATAAATAAATAAATTCCCACTAGCAAACTGAATCCAATAGCTCATTAATTTTTTTTACTTTATCAAGTGAGATTCATCCCAAGGATATAAGGATGGTTCAATATACACAAATCAATGAATGTAATATACCACAACAAAAGAATGAAGGAAAAACACCATATGGTCATTTGAATTCACCAGACATTAGATAAAATTTGGCATCCCTTCATGATAAAAATGCTAAAGAAATTAGATTTATAAGGAGAATACCTCAATATAGTAAAGGCCATTTATAATAGACCAACAACTGACATTATATCAAATGGAGAAAAGCTGAAAGCTTTCTATGATCTTGAACAAACAAAGAATGCTCACTTTTATTACTTTTATTCAATGTAATGCTGGAAGTTCTAGCCAGAGCAATTGGACAAGAAAAAGAAAAGCATATCCAAGTTGGAAAAGAAATCAAACTGTTACTCTTGACAGGTGATATTTTATATGGACACCCCCAAAACTCTGTGAGATATAAACTCAACACACAAAAATCAATAGCACTCTTACATATTAATAGCTAATTAGCTGAAATAGCAATCAGTAAAATCCCATTTACCATAGCTACAAATATGATAAGCATAAACTTAACCAGAGAAAAAAGCATCTTTACCATTAAAATTATAAAACAGTGATGAAATAAAGAGGACACAAATATGTGAAAAGTTTTCCCACATGGATTAGAAGAATCAAAATTGTTAAAATGTCCATACTAACATTGATGTTTATAGCAGCTTAATTCATAATAGCTAAACTGTGGGACCAACCTAGATGCCCTTCAATAGATTGATGGATTAAAAAAAAACCCTGCGGGATATATGCACCATGGAATATTACTCAGCACTAAAAGGGAATAAAATTGTGGCATCTGAAGGTAAAAGGATGGAGTTGGAGACTATCATGCTAAGTAAGCCAATCCCACAAAACCAAAGGCTGAATGTTCTCTGATAAGTGATGCTGATCCATAATGGGGGGGAGTGGATGGAGGAACTTTGATTGGGCAAAGTGAAGGAGGGGAGGGGAGGGGGTATGGGGGCAGGAAAGATGGTGGAATGAGATAGACATCATTACCCTGGGTACATGTATGACTACACATATGGTGTGACACTACATCATGTATAACCAGAGAAATGAAATGTTGGGCTGCAATTGTGTACAATGAATCAAAATACATTCTGCTGTCATAGATACCTAATTAGAATAAATAAATAAGAATTTTAAAATGTTCGTACTGATTTACAAATTTGATGCAATCCCTATCAACATACCAGTGGTGTTTTTTCATTAGGTAGGGAAACTCCAAAATTTATATAAAACCACAAAAAAAGTTTTAAAATAGGCAAGGCCATTTTGAGCAAAAATGTAGAAAGCATTAAACCACCCAACTTCAAACCACACTACAAAGCTACAGAACAATTTATATTGTTACATTGTGTACACCTGCAAATATGTAACAAATTTCATCATTATGCACTATTAAAAAATAATTTACCAATAAAATATGTGGGGGTGGAGGAGAAACAGCATGGTGCTAGTATAAGACAGACCCAGACTAATGAAACAGAAGAGAGCCTAATAGTAAACCTACATATCGACATCCAACTGATTTTTATATACAAGAGCTAAGAGCACACATTGGAGAAAAGCCAGATTTTTCAATAATTTGCATTAGGAAAATTATATATCCACATGCAGAAGAATGAAGCTACACCCCTATGTCTCACCACTTACAAAAATCAACTAAAAATAGATTTAAGTATAAGACCTGAAGAAATGAAACTACTACAAAAACAGAAATGCTTCAGGAATTTGGAATGGACATGGATTTTTCAGATAATACTCCAAAAGCACAAGAAACAAAATAAAACTATATCAATCCAAAAATCTTCTGCACAGTAAAGGAACAATGGAGTGCAGAGACAATCTACATAATGGGAGAAAATATTTGAAATGTATTCATCTGACAAGGGGTTGATATGCTGAATATATAAGGAACCCCAAACTCAATAACAAGAAAACAAATAACTCAATTAAAAATAGGGATTAGATCTAAATAGATATTTCTCAAAAGACAACACAAATGAGCAAAATGTGCATAAAAATATGCTCAACATCACTATCAGGAAATTGCAAATCAAAACCACAATGAGATATCACCTCATACCAGTAAAAATGCATAATTATGAAAAATGCTAAAGACAACAAGTGCTAGTTAGGATTTCAAGAAAAGGAATTTCTTCCTTGCAGATAGTTGGTGAAAATGAAAATTATCATAGCCATAATGGAAAATGGTATGGATATTCCTCAAAAAAATTAAAAGCACCATGATCCAGCAATTCTACCACTGGGTATATATCCTAAGGAAATCAAATTAGTATCTTAAAGTGATATCTGCACTCACATGTTCATTGCAGCTCTACTTAGCCAAAATTTGGAAACAAACTGTGATGTTAATAATTTATATACATAAATATTATGTATTGTGATTATTATACATGAATTACATATAATTATATATTATATAATAATTATGCATAATGCAATAATCATGTATCATATATAATTATTAATATAGACATTAATATGTTAATATAATTGGTAATAAATAATATTTTAGTGTTTTAATTATTAGTAAATATTAAAATATCAATTCAAATTCAATATTATTTTATTAAATTGGATTAAATTAATGAATAAAATTGAGAAATATTATCACAGTAATAGTATATGCATACAATAATATATTGAATTACTATAGTTATTATATGTACAGAATATATATGTTTGGGGGGGGCGGGGGAGGGGTACCAGAGATTAAAATCAGGGCACTTGAACACTTAGCCATATCCCCAGCTCTATTTTTGTATTTTATTTGAAAACAGTGTCTCACTGGGTTGATTAGCAGCTTGCTTTTTCTGAAGCTGGCTTTGAACTCTCAATCCTCCTTTTCCGCTGGTATTACAGGCATATATTAATATAACTATTATATGTGTATAATTATGTATTATATGTGCAGAGTTATTAATATTTAATGTGAATAATTATTTGCAATAACTATATAAAAGAATTATACATAGGATATTATATACATATAATTATGTATAAATTATTAATATATATGTATATACATCTATAATTTTACATATATAAAATTACACACATTTTATATCATTTCCTATTGTTAGGTATTAAGGTATTTCCACTTCTATTTTGTTTATAAAACATGCTACCATCTACAGTATCAGATTTCACAAATTATTATACATCTATAGTCATCTAAATTATCAATAATTTAGATGGATAATACACCTATAAAATTACATATACACACATACATGCACATGAAATAGAAATTCTTTATAATTTAAGTTATATACACACATAAAAATGGAAGAAATGCATCAATTAATAAATGATAATCTGGTTAAGTAATCCTTTCATCAATTTCTAATATTTCCATAAATATTTTAAAATAGCAAAAGAAAAATAATTTATATAAATTAATGGTATAATTTTTCAAAATCAATTTTAATATATGATAATGGAGAGAAAAGAGAACCTAGGATAGGTGAGATAAAGAGAAGCATATAAGGTAGATTTAAACAAACAAAAAAAGCAATAATTACCTTAAGTGTAAATACAGAAGAGCCAACTTAAAGATGCAGATAGTCAGTCTAAATATATAATTTATAAGAGTACAACAGTGCTAAAAGTAAAGGAATATAAGATAATCATTTTCATTGTTTGTAAACAGACAAATATAAGATGTCCTGAGTTACATTATTATTGGCCATGGCATTACTAAATAATAATAGTCAGTTCCCAAGGAAGAAACCTCCAATGCACAAGTAGGACTAAAAACTTATGTTTCCATGCACTTCATAACATGGCATCAAAATATAGACAAAAATGGACCAAACTAAAAGGAGTTATATACATATCTAAAATCATCAGGGGAGATTTTGAAAAACTCCTTTCAGTAATTTATAAAATGAACACACCAAAGGAAATTTTAGCAATGATATAAAAGATACAAACAAGCTGATTAACAAAATTGATCTGAGACCCATGTTGACCAGAAAACTTGATGATTTTAGAATACATATTATTTTCAAGAGCACATGAAACATTTACTAAAATTGACTAGGATCATGAAGCAAGTATCAACAAATTTGAAGCATTTTAATAAAGCAGAATGAGTTCTTTGTCCATATTACAATTCAGCTGGAGGTCAATAACAAAAATAGCCAGAAAATCTCTGTCGACAGTAATTAAGAAATATACTACTAAATAGCAAGTAGATCAATGAAGAAATCAGTGAAAATAAGAAATTATTTATAACTATAAGATCATAAAATGTGGCATATCAAAATTTGTGAAATAAAGCTAAAACTGTGATTTTTGAGTGAAATTTTTAGCCTTAAATGTACATATTAGAAAAGGAAAAAGAGAAAGTCAAGGATCTTATTTTTTAGAAATTAGTAAAATAATATCTAGTTTACTAAAAGAAGGAAGGAAATACTAAAGGGGAAAAAACATCAAGCTGAATACAAATATATAATAGGACCTATCAATACAGATCAAAGTTAAAAGTGGGTTCTTCAAAAGACAAAGAATTTGATAAACTCCAGAAAATTATTTAATCAAGAGTGATGGACAAATGATTAATGTCAATAATTTGAAAATGAATATAGTACTTACTAAACTGAAATGGATTTGGCCTAAATCAGCCTTCATACCTGAATAATATGTTTGGCTCAAAGTGGACTCCATACATAGTAAACTATAATTTAGCTTGCCATATAAAAGAATTATAACCTAACCTAAGAGTATACGCTTGTATCCATGCAACTGAGTCTGAGCCAATCATAGATGGCAACAGAATTTCCAGCCATTCAGAAAATTGAAAATTGCCAAAATATGACCATGTGAGGCAATGGCCAACTGCAGCCAATCAGCTTGTTTCTGTGTATCCTTTCTTTTCTTTGGCTATAAATAGAATCCATACATAATGAACCATTTTTGTTTGGAATACTGCACAGTTCTAAAGCTATTTACCTCATTCAATTAAACCTTTTTAAATTTAACTGGTCTCAGCTTTTAATATACTTAGGGTCTTACCAATACTAACTAATATTTCTAATAAACTTTCTATGTTAACATAAATCATTAAGAGGCAGATAACCCAACATAAAAAAAAGATTGCTAAACTGTTACTCAATTTCATAATAGGGAAATGGGAAATAAAGCCACAATGTGATTCCAATACACATCCAAAGAATTATTATTAAATTAGTTAATAAGTGTTGATAAGGACATAAAGTTATTAATATGTCACATTATATTTGTTAGAATACAACTTTACCAAAATTCTGGAAAACAGTTAAACATTACATAGTGTACTTTCCTATCCAAGTAGTCTCACTAGCTGCAGTTATATAACAAATAGAAGAGAAAATGTGTAAACAATGTAAGAGACTGTCCATCACAGCATGAGGCAGAGCCTCAAGCTTTAATATAAAAATCCATCAACAGTAGAATGGATGAATAAATTGGGATATAATATCATCACAAAACACACTACATAATGTTCAGGTATGTATTGCACACAAGAGTAGCAGTCAGAGGCTCATCTTGTTTTTGAGGATTTAGACAAGTTGCCCATTCTCAGCTTCCCTTTGGGCAGAATGAGGTGGAGCAGGTTGGAAGGTGTTGCTCCTCCAGTCGTGGTAAGGGGTCGCTCTAGAGTTCTGTGAGAGCATTTCCCAGAGGCAGAGCTGCTAGTGGTAGCATTTGGGTCTAGTTAGCCCGCTGTTGCTTTGTTAAATGGTGTTTCTTCTGAAGCGGTTAAACCAGCATACCTCCGGAGCCCAGCTGCTTTGGATTCACTCAGGGGGTCTACATTCTTGGGTTTTGCTCATTGGGCTGAGGAGCCACTCCTTCATCCCCTCTGCCCCACACAGCTCCCATATTTCTTGGCCTCCTGAGTTCAGTCCCAAGGTGCACATTCACTCCCCTCCATTCCTGCCTGATCAGGTTGTCAGTCCTCCCCAGCTGGCCTGCCAACAGCAAGACTCAAAGTGTGAGAGGCACCCGGGATATCTCTGGTCTGAGTGTCCAGGGCACAACCTGGCCTCTGCCAGGTCAGGTTTCCAAACCTAGCACCTAGGTTTGGACCCACATCTGCAGACTACCATATCACAGTGGGAAACAATGGAGGCTGCCTTGGCTCTCTGCAGGCTGCTGGGAGACATGAGGCACATTTCCCACATGAGAATAAAGTGTAGCTCACCCACTGGGTCAGTTGAACAATGTCCTTAATCACTGATTTCTCCATTTCAAGACATGCCACAGTGCCACCTGAAATGTGGGTTTTCTTAGTCCTTCCTCTCCAATTTGCCTTCGGTAGATCTGCATCATTGGCCACCAGGACCAGCAGTGGGTTTTTTTCTCTCTTTTGTATAAATTTATTCTATCCAAACTTCTGATCCCTAGGCTGTTCTAAGCCCAGTATTAAATCCCAGTAAGGTTTCTCTTTTCACTCACCTCAAAGGAAAGCTGTTTGTCCGCTTTCTTGATCGTATGCCATAGAAAGTAACCTCCTATACTCCACCATCTTGACCAAATCCACCAATAAAGTTTTATTAAAAACTTCTCTCTGCATATATATTCACATATGTAAAACAATTTGTGTTCAAAATATGACACTGTCATCTATAGAAGGGTAACAGCTGTCTTGCAACATTGTGAATGGGAAAATGCAGAACGGGGCTT
The DNA here is from genome assembly GCF_052094955.1 of Ictidomys tridecemlineatus. Lineage (NCBI taxonomy): Eukaryota > Metazoa > Chordata > Mammalia > Rodentia > Sciuridae > Ictidomys > Ictidomys tridecemlineatus. Next base: position 151,180,135 of record NC_135480.1, on the reverse strand, counting down.
AAAATTCACCTTAAAGACCTGAAAGTCAAAATGTGGAATGATGTCCTGCTGATGATAGCTATCATTGTAATGAGTTACTGGTGAGGTCACAGACCTCTCATTCTTTTAGGCAGATGGGAAGGAGATAATCATAGGGCTAAACTGAAAATAATTGATGAAAATTAAAAAGAACAATTGTGGTCAATGTTCAGCTGTGTTTGTCAATGCACAGAAACCAACCCACTGATAAGTCACAGGGGATATTGAGAATGACTTGCAATTACAGTCATCCCTTGGCATCCAGGGGGAAATGGTTCTAGGATTCCCCATGGATACCAAGGTCCATGGATGCTCGAGCTCCTTATATAAAATGGCATTGTGCTTGCATGTAACTCATGCACATCTTCCTGTATACTTTAAATCATCTCTAGAATTCTCAGAATACCTAATCGAAGGTATATACTATGTAAATGGTTGTTATACTATATTGTTTGGGAAATGAGAAAAGGTGAACATATTCAATACAGATGCAAGTTGTAAGTTTTTCAAGTAACCCCAATCTTTATTTGGCTGAATCCATAGATATGGAATGGAACCTTTGGAAACAGAGTAACTTTACCTAGAATGCACATATGATAAGAACTACTCTTTTTAGCGTACTGAGATATTTAATGTTGTTAATGTTTGTAGCGTAAAGTTTTGTTGTTAAGCTTTGGTGCAACTAAAATTATTTTAGTCTCTCTGATTCTTTATTATAAATTGTTTTTTAAAAAATTCATAATGGGAACTGGAAATAAAAAAAAGGAGATGGGACATAAGGACATTTATTCTAGTTTAGATTGCTTACATTAATTAAGTTTGGAGTTTAAACTGAAATGTAAGCTAAAAATATTTTGCTGTTTCATAGTCCTAAGTTGTGCTCATAACCTATCTAGCAAGTAGAATATTGTGGATTATTGGCAATAAGACAGACAAACATGAGAATATGGATGAGTCAGCACAGTGTTGTAGCTATATCATTTTGAGAAAAATGAACTGAAAGTAAAAGGAAACAAAAACCTTGGAGAAGACTCTGGAAGATGATGAAGTAGGAAGCCCCGTCATTCGGGTCTTTACATAGATGAATATCTCATCGGCAGCACCTGATGTAACTACTTTGGAACTCTGGAGCCAGGAGAGGGTTTGGACTGTGAGTTGTGGTGAACTTCAGTCAATTTCAGTTCTTCGCACAGCAGCAGTTACTCATGCCTCACTCTAAGTCCCCTTATGGCAGCTGTTCCTAGAGGAGAGCAACCTCCCCACAGTTTGCTGGATCCAGGGTGGCAGAGGGTATGAAGGAGGCAAAGAAGGGACCCTATCTTCCAAATATTAACCATCTGCTCTTTGAGCACTGATTGCTACATCTCATCACAGAGGTTCAAAGAGGCAGGTGATCAATGTTACTGCACTGCTTCCTGTTGAAGCAAGCCCTTTCCTCCCTAGCTGAAGTGAGTTTAAGGGGATTTAAAAAGGCAGAGCACTTTTTCCCAGCCCTTGTATTTTACCTTTTCCCCTACTGGGAGCCATATATCAAAGGCTAAATCACTAAACAAATAACTGCATATACAGGAGGGAAAAGGTGATTGTGTATACTTAGGAAAGGTTCAGGACCACAAAAGATCTAAAAGTCTTTAGTTTATACTGATCTTTGGCACCAAGACAGCCAACAATCATCAAAACCAAGCAAAAGTAATAACAACCACCACCACCACAATAACAACAACAAATAGAAAGCCCTGTTAAAGAGGGATAAGCTTGCTTGCCAGAGTTATAGCCATCTTAGATTCAAATGTCTAGTTAAAAAAATCAAGCACAATCATGTGAAGAATCAGGAAAGTATGCCCCATTAAAAGAAAAAAAAATGTCCTGGATCTATTAGAAAAAGAATTTAAAACAGCAGTCTTAATGATGTTCAAAGAACTAAAGGAAGATGTAGAGAAAGCCAAGAAAACATGAATGAAATAGAAATGTTTATGTAGAGACTAAAATCCTAAAAGGAAATGAAAAAGAAATTCTGGAGCTTAAAAGTGCAATAAATGGAATGAAACCAACTCTAGAAGGTTTAAAATCCATATTTGCTCAAGTAAAAAAAAAATTCACCAAACTTGAAGATAGGACAATGGAAATTATCTGAAGAACAAAAAGAAAAAAAAAGTAAACAGTCTAAAAGACCTGTAGTATGTCATCAAACAGAGCAACATACGTACTGTGGGAATATCAGAAGAAAAGAAAAAATATTTGGGGTATAGAGAATATTTGAAGAAACAATGGATGAAAACTTCCCAAATGTAATGAAATATATAAATGTAAACATCCAAGTAATATGAACTCAAAAAGACTCACACCATTATAATTAAACGTTTGAAAGACAAGGAAAAAGAGAATCTTTAAAGCAGCAAGAGAAAAAGGACCTGTTGCATACAAGTAATCCTCAATGAGATTATCCACAGATTTCTCATGAGAAATATTGACATCATACACAGTGGCCAGTATATTCAAAGTGCAGTGGTGGGCAGAGGAGAAAAGAAGGAAAGAATAAAGAAACTATGAACTGTTTCTCAAAAGTGAGGAAGAAGCTGGGTATAGTGGCTCACGCCTTTAATCCCAGTGGCTCAGGAGGCTGAGGCAGAAGAATCATGATTTTCAAGCCAGCCTCAGCAACTTAGTGAGGCCTTAGTAACTCAGTAAGACCCTATCTCTAAATAAATATTTTTTAAAAGGGCTGGGAATGTGGCTTAGTGGTTAAGCACCCTGGGTTCAATCCCCAGTGTGAGGGGAAAAAAAAGTGAGGGAGAAATTCAGAAAGTCTCTGAAAAATAAAAGTTCAAGGAATACATTACTGCTAGAGAGAAATATGTCCCTCCTTATCAGTAATTACTTTAAATATAAATGAATTAAACTCTTCACTCAAAAGACAGGATTGGCAGAATGGGCTAAAAAATAATAAAGCCAAACATCATCCAACCACATGCTCTCTATAAGAGACTCACTTTAGATCTAAAAACTCAAAAAGATAGAAAGTGAAAGGATGGAAAAAGATATTCCATAAAAATAGTGACCAAAACCACTATGCTATTATTAGATAAAAACACATTTGAAATTTTAAAAAAATCACAAGAAAACAAGAAGGACATTACACATTAATAAAAGAAAAAGTTTAATACAGCAAGAGAACACACACACACACACACACACACACACACACACACACACACACCCTTTGAGACCATGAAAATATATAAAGCAAAACAGTTGAATGGAGACATAGAGCTACAATAATATGTGGAAAATGTAATGCTCCTCTCTCAATAATGAATAGAAAACCAGAGAGAAAATAGTGAGTAATTTTGAAATACAAAACAACATAATAAACTAACTTGATCTATTTGGGTTTTTCTTTAAGTGTTATTGATTCTTTTTCATTATACATGACAGTAAAATTCATTTTGATACAAGCATGGAATATATGTTATTCTAATTAGGTCCTCATTATTTTCTTGGGGGAGATATAAGGGGTTGAACTCAGGGGTACTCAACCACTGAGCCACCTCCCAGCCTTATTTTGTATTTTATTTAGAGACAGGGTCCCACTGAGTTGCTTAGCACCTCGCTTTTGCTGAGGCTGGCTTTGAACTCTTAATCCTCCTGCCTCAGCCTCCCAAGACACTGGGATAGGAGGTGTGCACTACCATGATCGACTTAGGACCCCATCCTTATGAATAGACATGATAGTGGGATTCATTATTGTGTATTCATATATGCACATAGAAAATTTATTTCTGATTTATTCTACTATCTTTCCTTTTTTATCCCCCTTCCCTTCTTTCCCCTTTGTCTAATCTATTGAATATATATTCATTGCCTAATCTCCTCTTATTGTGGGTTAACTTCTACATATCAGAGAAAACATTAGACCTTTGGCATTTGGGGACTGGCTTATTCACTTACCACAATAGTCTATAGATCCATGCATTTACTTCCTAATCTCATGAAGTCATTCTTCTTTATGTTTGAGCCATACTCCATTGATATATATGCAACATTTTCTTACTTCAATAATCTGTTGACCATGGGCACCTAGGTTGATTCCATAGCCAATCTATTGTGAATTGAGCTGCTATAAACATTGATGTGGCTGTGTCACTATAGAATGCTGATTTTAAATCCTTTGGTTATATACTGAGGAGTGGGATAGCTAGATGGTGATTTCATTCCTAGTTTTCTGAGGAATCTCCATTCCGCTTTCCAGATTGTGAACCAACTAGATCTAACAAACATACAGAACACTCTACCCAATAATATAGCATGTACATTCATAAAGTGCACATAGGACATTTTCCAGGACACACAGTATGTTAGGCCACAAATTAAACCTGAGCTTACATAATAGGATAGATTTCATAGAAAGAATCTTCTATGACCACAATAGAATAAAATTAGAAATCAAAAAGTGAAGAAAACTGGAAAGTTTATAAATCTGTGAAATTCCAATTTTTCCTCTAAGGTAAGGAACAAGTTAATGATACCTGTTTGTGCCATTCCTATCCAGTATAGTATTGGATGTTCTAGCCAGAGCAATTAGGCAGGAAAAATAAATAAAAGGCATCCATATTGAAAGAAAAGAAATAAGATGATCTCTGTTCCCACATAATGTAACTGTATATGTAAAGAACCCTAAATCTTCCATCAAAAAGAAAGTTAAGAACTCTAGTAAATGAATTTAGCAAAGTTGTAAGATACAAAACTAACACACAAAACTCACTTTCATTTCTATACAGTAATAATAAAGAATCTAGAAAATAAATTAGGAAAATAATTTTATTTATAATAAAATCAAAAGGAATAAAACATTTACTAATTAAAGAGTACAATGAAGATATATAATAAAAACTACAAAATGTTGCTAAAAGAAATAAAAGAAGATATAGACAAATAGAAACATGTCTCATATTCTTGTCACCCTGTTAGCTTAGGGACTGGCTTCCTTAACAAGACTCATAAAGCACAAGAAGTAAAATCCCGAATAAATAAATGGGATGGAATAAAACTAAAAACTTTCTTCACAGCAAAGGAAACAATAAATAACATGAAGAGAAAGCCTACAGAATGGAATAATATCTTTACACATACACTGCAGATAGAGTATTAATCTCCAGTATATATAAAGAACTTAAAAAAAAAACACCTCAATACCAAAACAAACAAACAAACAAAAAAATCCCACAAAACCCAATCAATAAATGGGCTAAGAAACTGAACAGACACTTCACAGAAGAAGAAATACAATTGATCAACAAATATCTGAAAAAAAATGTTCAACATCTCTAGCAATTAGAGAAATCAAAATTACACTGAGATTCCATCTCACTCCAGCCAGAATGGCAATCATCAAGAATATAAGCAACAATAAATGCTGGCGAGGATGTGGGGGAAAAGGTACAATCATACATTGCTGGTGAAACAACAAATTGGTGCAACCACTATGGAAAGCAATATGAAAATTCCCCAAAATCTTGGAATGGAACCATCATCTGACCCAGTCATCCCACTCCTAAGTTTATATCCAAAGGACATTGAGTACAGTAAAAGACTCCCAGCATTACTGTTTATTAGGTAAATACAAATCAAAACTTCAATAAGTTACCATTTTGTATGCACTAAGATGACAACTGTCAACATAACAGAAAATAAGTACTGGAGAAGACGTGAGGAAACTGGAATCCTCCTGTGCTCTTGGCAAGACAGTAAAATGGTGTCCTTTTCTCACAAAACAGTAAGGCTATTATTACCCCCCTCCTTCCACCAAATTCAAAACAGAATTACCATACTGACTAGAAATTCCACTTTGGTGTATACACCACAAAAGAAATGAAAACAAGATCTTGATGAGGTATTTGTTTATAGCAGCACTATTCACACTGCAAAAATGTAGATAGAACACATATGTCCACCAGTGGATGAACAGATAAAATATACTATTTGTGTGTATATGAAATTATTTAGCCTTAAAAAGGAATGAAATTCTGACATATGCTACAATATGAAAAAAATATTGATGATATTATGCTAATTGAAATAATCCAGAAACAAAAATACAAGTACTGGATGATTCCACTTAGATAAGATACTTAGTCAAATCATACAGACAAAGTAGAATGGGGTTTTCTTGGGTATGAAAGGAAAGTGGAGTAGGGAATCATTATCTGGTATAGAATTTCAATTTTACAAGATTAAAAGAGTTTTGGATAGGAATAATAGTGACGATTGCATAACCTCATATATATATTTAATACTATATAACTGTACATTAAAACGTGTTTAAAGGTCAAATCTTATGTGTTTGCCACAAAAATTGGAGGGGGGGAACCTTATAATAAAATAAATATGGATTCAAACATTAACTCACTTATTAGCTGAATTGGTCTTAAGTTGCTTATTCTTCTGAACCTTGATTTTCTCATCTATAAAATAGAGTTGAAATTACCTCCGAGTTTATTATGCTAATTAGAAATATTTTACATAATATGTATAATAGTTCCTATATACGAAGGATTTATGGTTTTATTTTTGATAAAATACCTGAGCATTTCTTATTTCTCATTGAAAAAGCACATATATCTTAAAGAACAAGAGAAGAAAATTAGTATTCATCTACAAAACATCTTGTGATAAATTCACATACATAGTTTGATTCTCTTTTTTTGCCTGTGGGGCTTTTTTTTTTTTTTAAGATAGAGTAAATAGGCATTTCTGCAAAGTCACATAAGAATTGCTCTACTGATTTCTCCCTTATTGAATACCAATTTAATTACTGTGAAATAGACTTGGTTTTGTCATCACGTTGGTGTTTGTATAGTGCTGTGTATTGCACAGTGTTTTATAGCTATTAATTATTGTCCTACAATATCCCTGGGAAGTGGACCACTGCAACCTTCTTGGAGCACTAATTAGAACCTGGCACAGAAAGATCATATAACTTGCTGAAGGACATTCAGTGAAGGCAGTGAGGATGGCAGGGCCAAGGAGACCTACTTTGCTTGAAATGGAAAGATGTACAAAATGGAAATCCAAATGCCTGGGATGTAATTTCAACTCTGACACTCATTTGACAATCTGGATAATTTTTAAAATTTCTCTGGGCCTCATTTCTTCATTTAAAAAAAAATTCAGAAGGACTCATAAAGTTCTAGATTCTAGGATTATAATAGCCTAACATTTCCTAAATGAAAACAGATCAATAATTTTATCATTAAAATACACATCTTGTCATTTAGAAAGTGAGTCAATAACCTGAAACATGTTGAATTCAATTCCCCAAGGAAGAATGAAATTTGAGTTTTAGTGGAAAGAGGCTTGGAGAACCCTATAGAGATGTTGAATCTTCAAAAGATAGTTTTGTCCAGGAGAAATAGATGTCCAGGGTCAATAAGGTTGTGTATTGTGGGCTCCTCCACCTAATAACTGTGTGACTTAGGGTAAGGATTTAACTTTTTGAAGCCTGTCCAAGGATGGACATTATTACATTTAAATGTTCAGATAATCTGCTGTAAAAAAACATCTTGATATCCGAAAAGCGATTGAACTTGACTGTCAACATCAAATGAGTGGGTCTCATATACTGGACATGTTTGCTTGGTTGAGGAGACAAAGATGAGTTAGATACAAAAGTACTTGCCTTAAAAGAACTTTGTATGTAACAAGGAAACTATAACTAATACAGAGCTGAGTGTGATAAGAAGCTTAAGAGAGAACATGATATGTACTGGGGATATGCAGGTTGAGGTCAGAAGGGATTATTTTAGCATATCAAATATCCAACTTGAGATTTGAATCTCAGTTGGAAATGTCTGTTTTGTGCACAAATATCCTATGTTCCTGATCACTGTAAGCCTTGAAGTATAAACAACATTCTAACAGATGTAATCTAGGAAGAAATAATTCTAGTGAAGGATTAAGTGAAGACAAATGTTTGAAGACAAGCCTGTGTCATCAATCTGTACAGCCCTAATATAGAACACCTCTCCTTCCTCACACCTTCCATTCTGCTCTCCATTTCCATCATCTTCAACAGGCAAGTTTTTCCCAATATGCATCCAGATGATACTTTATGAATTGTCTTATTTTTTGCCCCTTCCTAGTTTTCAAGAGTAGTCATCAACTTAATATTTCTTAGGATGTTCCTCCCAAGCACTCCCTGTCTCTAAACAAATCACTGGAAAATGTACAAAATAAAAGATCCTAGCAAGATGACTTTTCTATAAGCTTCCAGAATAATGTCTCCCTAGAGAAATCAAATAAATTTGAGGAAATAACAAATCATGAATTGTTCTTTAAAAATAACCTGATTTAGAAGTGCACCTGTGGTGAGGATCAAGTTCTTACGTTAAGGTAGGGTCTGTGATAAAATTACGAGTCTTTGACCTGTTAAAATTTCTTTGAGTGGACAGACATACAGCCTACCTGGCCTCTGTGGTTCTATTCAATGTCAGCTCTGTTTGGCATGTAGTAAAAAAAAGGATTTTTGTTTAAATTTCTAGGATATTTTCCAACCTATTCTCAGAAGGTAGCCAGGGACCAGACAGTCTCAAGATTTCCCTTTCTTGCCTCAGCTAGGAAAGCCCTTTGCATACATCTGTGCCTGCCTTTAGACACAGAATGATAACTTGCAAATCCAGCATTGTAATGAGTAGAGATACTTGGCAATGAGGCTATAAATAGGGTGCTTTAGAACCCGAAGCACATTCAGCCTGCTTCTGTCAGCAAAGAATAAGAAAGGAGGCTTTACTCTTATAGCAGAAGCAAGTAAACAGACCTTTATTGCCCGTTACAGTGGTGCATAATATACTAAACATGCCTATTGAAGCTGGAACATATATTACATGGTCAGTTTAGAACAGCAGACTTTTCTCTATCATGATTATAAAAGCTAAAAAGTACACATGGGCATCTCATCTTTGGAAAAAAGAAATGAATCACTTGGTCTTCTACCTGTTCTTTTGATGCTTTCAATGTCATTTGGCTAAATGACAGGGCATAAGTTGGGTAAATCAAATCAGGGCTACTAAATACAAGGAAGGTGTACCAGACTGTTCTAGGTGACCTCAATGAATAGAACTAGGGGTTCAAGGTGGAACAATCAACTGAGGGATTTCCTATAAATAAGATCTCTCCAAAGAAGAACTAACCTTCACTTTGGCGTGCTTCAGCAAAGGTTGACTCATCAGTTGGTCAAGGATGCTAAATTGGCCAATAATCCTAGAAGAGGGATTGGGATAAGAAAGGGTTAGATATTCACTTAAATCCCTTCATTTTTCACCTGTTCCAGTAAATTAATTTAGTTCACATGAAGAGCTTATTCCTATTTATTTAGGGAAGTATGCCTATTTTTTCTATAGCCCCAAACAGGAATAAAGCTCCCTCATCTATCTATCAGGCAAAAATCAGGCACTTCAACTGCTCTTGTACTCAAGTGCTTGGAATATCTTTATAATTTATTTAGTTGTTTATTTTTGGGGGGTGATAACATATTTTAATGAAATTCACTATTTATATATTTATAAAATATAAGGAAATTAAAGCATCAAAATAGATATGATAGCTTAATAAAATTACAATGAAGCCCTGCAAGTAGGATACCAACACAGTAGCACATTGGCCCTAATGTGCCATCTGAGAACTTGAAGAAAGGCAGAGATCCCTCCCCCCACCTCAAACTGTGGTTTGATCCCACATTCAGTCCTCTGTGTTCTTCTTCCTTGTTAGGAAGGTGGCTGGATATAGTTAGTGGAGGAGGGGTAGGGAGCAAAAGGAGATTCAGAAAAGAATGGAAAGGGAAAAGGATACTGGAGGGTAAATTAGGGTGGATCACTAGGGAGTTAAACGGGAGCGAGAACTTCTATTTGAAATCTTGCAATCTACGGGATAGGACAGGGAAGGAGGAGAAATAAGGAAGAAGAGATAGGAATGGAGAGTGAGGAAAGGTGTAGCCTCTGCTTCCATTACACAGAGGGACTTACAGGACATCTGAATTGTAAAGTGTGTTTTGAATGCACTAAGAATGCTTATTACAGAAGTTCTGTGAAAAATTTACCTGAATTTTAAAGGGTCACGTATTTATTTACCCTTTTTTGAATCCATGTTGTGGTCACCTATTGAGGCAGATGGACCCTCACTTAGGTTTGGTTCACATGTTGCAAAGGATGATAACACACACACAAAAACAAAACAAAACAAAACAACAAAAAAAAAAACACCACCAGGATATGAAAAGGTTTGGTATTTTCACAGTTGAAGTCTGTGTAGGAACAGGGTACTCCTCTCAAGCTGGTATAAAATGGCTTATAGGGGCAAGGAAAGGCGACTTTCTGGGTTTGTATTTAGTTAGGAGGTAGGGCTGGGAGGAGAATTCCTTCCTGATAGGAGCTTCATGGTTTGAATCAAAGGCAGGAGCCCCCAGTTTTTCTCATATGCTTGTCCAGAGGTGAGGCACAAGATTGAGGGATGAGGCTTAAGAGCTGTCAGTAGTCAGGGGTTAAAGATGGCAGGCCAGAGGGAGGCAGCATTCTGTGTCGCTCCATGATCCAGATCTCACCTAGTTGGAATATTGCATCTCTGAGAGTGTGAGAGGACCCCTGTACAGCTGTTCGCCACAGATATCACCAGCCCCGTGACCCTGCACAGGGCTCCAGGCCTTAGCATTCGAGCAGGACTCCGGACTCCTGGCTCCCAACACCCAAAGTCCGAAGTTCTAGCCAATGCAGGGTTTGCGAGTGCCTCAGCAGAATCACCTATCTATCGACACATCTGCAGATCTCCAATACTTCTCTCCACTCCCATGCAGGTCACTCAGCTGCTACCTACCCACAGCACAACGCCATCACCCAGCTCCGCCCACCCCACCAGACACCCAGCACTGAAAGCAGACCACCGCCATCTTGGCTCACCTTTTTAGCCGTATTAGGTGAGGGCAGCTCCCAGATCAGATCTCCTGTGGCCAGGTACCAAGTTTTCAACCTTCCCCCCCTCCCCAGCAGCGGTAATCCAACACTGTAGATGCCCAACACAGGTCTGCAGTGTGACCAGGAAGCGGCCCACAGGAGCCCTGGTGTGAGAGCTTCCTCAATTGGGAACTGCTAGGGGAGAGGGAAACAGGGCTAAAGTTTGGAGCCTAAGAGAGAGACTAGGAACTGGAAAATCTCCAGGCAAGAGAGGGAGATAGTACCAGGTGCTCAAGTCATAGGAGCAGTCCCAAAAGGAGACCTCTGAGGTGCAGTCTTTTTTCAGGGACTGGTGGGTGCCACTCCCTGCAACCAGGTGCCCTGCACCAGGACCAGTCTTCCCACCCTGGTTACCTCGACCATCCTGAGGGCAGAGACACCAGCTTACAACAGACAACCCCATCTATTGGATGAGAAGAGAAGCAGGAAAGATACAGATCTCTAAAAACTAGCAACAACCCTGGTTCTTCTTTCGAGTCTTTCTTTTTTTCTCTTCTACCCCTCTATCCTCTGGCCCTCAAATCCCCAACATACGTAAAATCAATAACTTTGCAGGAAATAGGATTTTGAGGACTGAATCATCTGAATAATATAATATAGAGGTGTTGTATATGCCCTTTTTTTCTTTTCTTTTCCTTTTTCTTCTTTCATTTTTCTTTCCTCCTCCAAATTTTACTATTTTAACATCCTGTATTTTTCTAAATACATACGTGTGTTTGTTTTATGTACTCTACTGTTATCCCACGTACTGTATCCCACGTGTCTACCCTAAATTACTTCCTGTCTATTCTCTTGCTACTAACCCTCTTCATTAGATTTCTCTTTCACACGTCCTAAGATATATTAACTCTATATCCTCACATCCTACCTCCTCAGCATATCATCCTATGCCCCACCCCCAGTTTATTGTCCACCATCAGAAACTATAAACCTTTTTACAAAACTACTGATTTATTTTAGATAATAATTGAATCCAACATTTCTGTATATTGAGACTAAACTGTAAATAACAACAAATTGTTATAGGTGGTTTATTGTTGATATTGGGATCTGTTAACGTTGTCCTTCCCCACAAAGGAGGGATCTTGGAACCCTATAAGAGCACTACAAAGGTATAGAGTAAAAAAAAATAATACACCAGATCCACAGAGCTGATAAGGAAGACACATGAGCAACATGAAAAGATAAGGGAAGAAAGTGCTCCAAACATATCAAGACACCACATCATTAGAATTATTTGCAGCCACAACAGAAGAAACTACAGAGAAGGAGTTCAGGATGTACATGGTTGAAATGTTCTGTGAACTCAGGGAAGATATAAGAGAACAAATACAGGCAGTGAAAGATCACTTTGACAAGGAACTACGTAAACTAATACAGGAAGAAAAAGATCACCCCAACAGGGAGATACAGGTTCTAAAAACAAAACAAAAAACCAAGCAGAAAACCTTGAAATAAAAGAAACAATAAACCAAATTAAAAGCTCAAGTGAAAGCATCACACAGAGTAGACCACTTGGTCTAAGATAGGACATCAGACAATGAAGACAAAATATATAGACCACACAGCGATAATGGTAAGAAACCATGAGCAGAACATTCAAGAAATATGGGATAGCATAAAAAGGCCAAATTTAAGAGTTTTGAGTATAGAAGAAGGCAAATAGGTCCAAACCAAAGGAATGAACAATCTATTCAATGAAATAATATCAGAAAACTTTCCAAACATGAAGATTGAATTGTAAATCCAAAATCAAGAAGCCTACAGAACACCAAATGTACAAAATCACAACAAATCCACACCAAGTCACATTATAATAAAAATGCCCAACATACAGAATAAGGAGCGAATTTTAAAAGCCACGAGAGAAAGGAATCAGATTATTTATAGGGGAAAGCCAATTAGAATAATGACAGATTTTTCAACACAGACCCTGAAAGCTAGGAGATCCTGGAACAACATATATCAAGCTCTGAAAGAAAATGGGTGCCAACCAAGAATCTTGTATCCAGCAGAATTAAGCTTTAGATTTGAATACAAAATAAAAACCTTTATGATAAACAAAAGTTAAAAGAATTTATAGCTAGAAAACCAGCACTACAAAATGCCGCAGTCTGGCTGCAGCAAAATAGCTGGGGGGTGATGAGGAACTTGTGTAGATTGATACAGTAGGAGTGGGAGCCATTTATTGTAGGACAGGAGGGATATATATACATTCCACACAGCTTATCTTAATTAACATAAACTAGATACAGCAGTCAACCAATAAGGAATCTTCACACTTAATGGCTCGCTGGCATTACTTCTCAAACCACTTCCTCTGGCAAATTGCCAGGCGCCATCTTGACTTTTTACAGACCCTAACAACAAAACATCCTTGGCAAAATATTCCATGAAGAGGAAATGAAAAACAACAATGAAAATCAGCAGAGGAGGTAGTACTCTAAAGGGAAAACTAACCAAAGAAGAAAATCAAGTAAAGTTCAATAACAAAAATAAATAAATATAGCTGGGAATACAAACCATGTTTCAATAATAACTCTGAACGTAAATAGCTTAAACTCACCAGTCAAAAGACATAAGCTCGCAGATTGGATTGAAAAAAGACCCAACAATATGCTGCCTCCAGGAAACTCATCTGATAGGAAAATACACACACAGACTGAAGGTGAAAGGTTGGGAAAAATCATACCACTCACATGGACTGCAGAGGCAAGCAAGGGTTTTCATCTTCATATCAAATAAAGTAGACTTCAAGCCAATCAAGTTAATCAAAAGGGATAGAGATGGACATTACACACTGCTCAAGGAACCATAAACCAATAAGCGATAACAATCAAAATATATATGCCCCCCAAAATAGTGCAGCTATGTTCATCAAACAAATTCTTCTCAAGTTTAAGAGTCAAACTGACCACAACACAATAATCTTCGATGACTTTAACACACCTTTCTCACCACTGAATAGACCATCCAGACAAAAGTTGAATAAATAAACTACAGAACTCAATAACACAATCAATAACTTAGACTTAATTGACATATATAGAATATTTCAACCATCATCAAACAGATACTTTCTTCTCAGCAGCACATGGATCCTTCTCTAAAATATACTATATAATATGCCACAAAACAACTCTTAGAAAATACAAAAAAGTAGAGATACTACCGTGTATATTATCAGATCATAATGGACTGAAATTGGAAATCAATTACAAAATAAAAAATAAAATTACTCCAACACCTAGAGATTAAACAATATTCTACTGAGTGAACAATGTGTTGCAGAAGACATCAAGGAGGAGATTAAAATATTCCTAGAGGTAAATGAGAACATAGACACAACATGTTGAAATCTCTGGGACACTATGAAAGCAGTACTAAGAGGAAAGTACTTTGCATGGAGTGCATTCTTTAAAAGAAGAAAAAGTCAACAAATGAATGACCTCTCATTACATCTCACAGCCCTAGAAAAAGAACAAATCAACAGCAAAAGCAGTAGAAGGCAAGAAATAATTAAAATTAGAGCTGAAATCAATGAAATTGAAACAAAAGGAACAATTGAAAAACTGACAAAACAAAAAGTCGGTTCTTTGAAAAAATAAATAAAATTGACAGACCCTTAGCTACACTAGCAAACAGAAGGAGAGCGAAAACTCAAATAACTAGCATACACGATATAAAAGGTAATATCACAACAGACACTACAGAAATACAGAGGATAATTAGAAATTATATTGAAACCTTATACTCCAATAAAATAGAAGATATTGAAGGCAACAAAAAATTTCTTAAGTCATACAATTTGCACAGATTAAGTCAGGAAGATATACACAATTTAAACAGACCAATATCAAGTGATGAAATAGAAGATGCCATCAAAAGTCTACCAACCAAGAAAATCCCATGACTGGATGGATACACAGCCAAGTTCTACAAGACCTTTAAAGAAGAACTAATACCAATACTCTTCAATTTAATTCAGGAAATAGAAAAACAGGGAGCATTTCCAAACTCATTCTATGAGGTCAATATGACCCTGATTCAAAAACCAGGCAAAGACATATCAAAGAAGGAAAACTTTAGACCAATATCTCTAATGAACATAGATGCAAACATTCTCAAAATATTCTGGCAAATCGAATACAAAAATATCAAAAAGATTGTGCACCATGATCAAGTGGGATTCATCCCAGGGATGTAAGGTTGGTTCAACATACATAAACCAATAAATGTAATTAATCATATCAATAGACTCAAAGATAAGAATCATATGATCATTTCAATAGATACAGAAAAAGCATTTGAGAAAATACAGCACCCCTTCGTGTTCAAAACACTAGCAAAATTAGGGATAAAAGGAATATATCTCTACATTGTAAAGACTATCTATGCTTAGCCTCAAGCCAACATCATTCTAAATAGAGAAATATTGAAGGCATTCCCTCTAAAAACTAGAACAAGACAGGGACGCTCTCTTTCTATTTAACATAGTTCTTAAAACACTGGCCAGAGCAATTAGACAGACAAAAGAAATTAAAGGGATACACATAGGAAAAAAAAATTGGTACTATTTTCTGAAAGTATGATTCTATACCTGGGAGATCCAAAAAGCTCCACCAGAAAACTTCTAGAACTATAATAAATTCAGCAAATTATCAGGATATAAAATAAACACCCATTAATCAAAGACATTTCTGTATATCAGTGATAAATCCTTTGAGAGGAAATGAGGAAAACTACCCCATCTGCAATAGCCTCAAAAAAAAATACTTGGGAATCAACTTAGTGAAAGAGGTGAAAGATCTATACAATGAAAACAGAACCCTAAAGAAAGAAATCAAAGAAGACCTTAGAGGATGGAAAGATCTACCTTGCTCTTGGATAGGCAGAATTAACATTATCAAAATGACCATATAACCAAAAGCACTGTTCAGATTTAATGCAATTCTGATCAAAATCCCAATGGCATTCCTCATAGAAATAGAAAAAGCAATCATGAAATTCATCTGGAAAAATAAGAGACCCAGAATAGCTAAAGGAATCCTTAGCAGGAAGAGTGAAGCAGGTGACATCACTATACCAGACCTTAAACTATACTACAGAGCAATAGTAACAAAAATAGCATGGTATTGGCACCAAAACAGACTGGTAGACCAATGGTACAGAATAGAGGACACAGAGACTAACCCACAAAATTACAACTATCTTATATTAGACAAAGGTGCCAAAAACATGCATTGGAGAAAAGCTAGCCTCTTCAACAAATGGTGCTGGGAAAACTGGAAATACATATGAAACAAAATGAAATTAAACCCCTATCTCTCACCATGCACAAAACTCAAAGTGGATCAAGGACCTAGGAATTAAACCACAGACTCTGTGTCTAATAGAAGAAAAAGTAGGTCCTAATCTTCATCATGTGGCATTAAGCCCCAACTTCCTTAATAAGACTCCTATAGTGCAAGAATTAAAACCAAGAATCAATAAATGGGATGGATTCAAACTAAAAAGTTTCTTCTCAGTCAAAATACAATCTGTGAGGTGAATAGAGAGCCTACAGAATGGGAGCAAATTTTTACCCTTCACATATCGGATAGAGCACTAATCTCTAGGGTATATAAATAATTCAAAAAGCTAAGGACCAAAAAAAAAAAAAAAACCCCAAATAACCCAATAAATAAATTGGACAAGTACCTGAACAGATACTTCCAGAAGATGATATACAATCAGTCAAAATGAAAAAATGATATATTCATGTATATACATAGGAAATTTACGTCAGATTCCTCCCACCGTCTTTCCTATTCCTATCTCACCTCTGTGTCCTTCATTTCCTTTTGTCTAATCCACTGAACTCCTATTCTTCTCTCCCCCCACTTATTGTTGTTAGCATCCACATAGCAAAAAGAACACTCACCCTTTGTTTTTGGGTTATTTCACTTATGAAAAAAATATTCATCATCTCCAGCAATTAGAGAAATACAAATCAAAACTACTTTAAGATTTCATCTCACTTTAATCAGAATGGCAGCTATTATGAAGATAAACAACAGTAAGTGTTGGTGAGGATGAGGGGGGAAAGGTACACTCATACATTGCTGGTGGGACTGCAAATTGGTGCAGCCAATATTGAAAGTAGTATGGAGATTCCTTGGAAATCTGGGAATGGAACCACCATTTGATCCTGCTATCCCTCTCCTCAGTCCATACCCAAAGATTTAAAATCAGCATACTACAGGGACACAGCCACATCAATGTTTATAGCAGTGCAATTCACAATAACTAAACTGTGGAACCAACCTAACTGCTCTTCAGTAGATGAATGGATAAAAAAATGTGGCATATATACACAATGGACTATTACTCAGCAATAAAAGAGAATAAAATCATGACATTGCAGGTAAATGAATGAAGTTGGAGAAAATTATGCTAAGTGAAGTTAGCCAATCCCCAAAAAACAAAGAATGTTTTCTTTGATATAAGAAGGCTGATTCATAGTGAGTAGAGAGGGGGAAGCATGGGAGGAATAGATGAACTCTAGACAGGGAAGAGGGATGGAAGGGGAAGGGAGAGATCAAGAGGTTAGCAAGGATGGTGGAATGTGATGGATATTATTATCCAAAGTACATGTATGAAGACATGAATTGGTGTGGACATACTTTATATACAGAGATATGAAAAATTGTCCTCTATATGTGTAATAAGACTTGTAATACATTTCACTGGCATGTGTTTAAAAAATAAAGTCAATTTTTTAAAATTGTGTTAGTAGTCAGATATCAGAAAATGGAGTCACACTCATTATAACTCCTTACAGTGGACTTTTGCCTACTTTGCTTTTGGTTAATTCGTATTTGAATAATAAGAGTATTAGGTTCGGAGAATACATTACTATGTTAATCTTATATAGAGTAAAGTAGGGACTTACCTCCCTGGGTTCAGAAGTCAAAAACCCAGACATTGGCTCCGTCTGAACTCTGGCTTGATAGACAATCTGAATTAAGTCAGAGACAAAATTCATTCTGGGTACACTGAAGGTGATGATTAATATTCAGTGCTTCCAGAGCTGAAATAAATGAAATGGCAACCAGCAGTAGTGACTCTGGTGCCCTGACCAAACTCTTGTTACAGTTGTAATATTGGCTGTTGTCCTGGGAGCTTGCCCCCTTGATTTTTGCATCTTTGTACAAATGGCTATCCATGTTAAGTGAAGTAAGCCAGTCCCAAAAAACAAAGGGTGAATGTTCTCTTTGCTATGTGGATGCTAACAACAATAAGTGGGGGAAAGGAAGAATAGGAGTTCAGTGGATTAGACCAAAGGAAATGCAGGAAACAGAGGTGGGATAGGAATAGGAAAGACAGTGGAGAGGATCTGACATAAATTTCCTATGTACATACATGAATATATCACAGTTAATCCCACCATTATGTATATGCACAAGACTGGGACCCTAATTAGAATAGGCTATATTCCTTGCATGTATAATTATACCAAAATGGACTCTATTGTCATGTATAACTAAAAAGAACCAATTAAAAAATTGACTTTCTAGATTTTCTATCTATGAACCAGACAACATCTTCCCATAGAATTTTTTCTACTTAAGTTATCCAAAGTCAATTTGTTTTTTGCAATGAAGTATCCTGATAGTTGATTAATATTCATACACACACACACACACACACACACACACACACACACACACAGCACAGATAATACACTTAAAGAGTAAATATAAGAATAGATGAAAGGAATGAATAGCCTAACAAACTCTCCAATAGATTTCTGGTATATTGATCAATAATCAGAGTAGCTATTTCTAAGTGATATTTTCTAAAAGACAGTATGAAAATAGAAAATGATAGACCTCTAATTTTCTATTAAAGAAATACAAACCCCATCTGTATTGAAACCACTGACCACAAGACATAATTGTAGTCAGTGAGAAAACTTTAGAAGATGAGAGATGAAGCAAGTACCTTTGAGAATGCAAAGCACTGGATTAGTGAATATCCTGATAAAGGCACATCTAAACGTAATCTGTATCTTGAAAATGAGATTGAGTTTACAGGAAGTGTGTTTGTCAAGAATGACCAGAACCTCCCCTGAAACTCTATGCTCTTTAAGTATAATGTTTTATTGTTCGTTTTTATAGAACATAACCCTTAACCTTGAGGCTACAATTACTGCAAAAATGCTTTATGTAATTGTAACTGAATATTATATTTATTCTCTATATGTTGTTATAGGAAATTGTATTTGTTAGAATGTGTTTGTTGTAGCAAATTGAATTTACTTATCTAAGTTTCAGTGTACATGTCACTTCTGTGGTGATTTTCTTGTTATAAATGACTGCACTAACTTTAAATTCTAGGTGCACATAAATGCCTTGAGGTTACTCTCTAGTCAAAGAGTATTATGACCCTAGTCTCAGCTTCATTCCTGCATGCCACCTTCAGAAAACTAAGCATGGAGAGCTAAAAGAATTACTTACAAAGGTAATGAGAAGTTTCTTTCATTCATTAAAGAAAACAGAATTCATTATCCCCTAATTATAAACAGTACAAAGTTAAAGTTATCCATGCATGTAGATATAATTGTGATAGAATTATCTGAGACTAGTTACCAATATTCCTGAAAACTGGCATTTTTCTGTTACTCCTAAGACAAGAGCCAAATTCAGACTTTTGGGGACAGGAGTTTTTAAATTGATATTCTGTGGGCTTTTAGATTATCAAGTGTAAAGGGAAACTTTTATTCTGGAATGGATAATGAATATAATCATGCAAAAGTTTGTCTTGAGAAAAAGTTACCTCTGTAAATTATTGTGTTGCCTGGTCTGGCTGCCGTTGAGATAATATTGACTTGGTTTCCCTTTGAAACCAGGTAATTACTTACCATATCTATTTTCTCATCTTCCTGGACATTTCCCAGATTCCATTACAGGTAGATATAGTCATATCACTGAGTTCTAGCTAATGGAAGGTGAAATAAAGTAATCTTTGGGGCCTAATCTGTAAATTACTCCTAAAGCTGATCCTTTTTTTTTCCATTTTTTTTTATTGATTGTTCAAAACATTGCAGAGCTCATGATATATCATCTTTCATACATTTGACTCAATTGGGTTTTGAACTCCCCAAATACATAATGCAGACTCACTTCTGTTACATACTCACATTTTTACATAATGGCATATTAGTGACTGTTGTATTCTGCTACCTTTCCTATCCCCTACTATCCCCCCTCTACTCCCCTCCCCTCCCATCTTCCCTCTCTACCTCCTCTGCTGTTGTTCAATTCTCTCCCCTTTTTTCCCCCTCCCCTTTGCCCCTCTTAACCTCTTATAATTTTGTGTATCACTGAAGGTCTCCTACCATTTCCATATGCTTTCCCTTCTCTCTCCCTTTCTCTCCCCCCATTCTGATCCTTTATATCCCCTCACGTTCCTCGGCTTGATGCAGATGAACAGTCTCCTTGGAAGCCATATTTTGAAGATGAAACATTCTCAAGGTAGAACAGTCTGGGTCCTTGAACTACTACTTAAAGAAGAGCCACTCTCCAATCATAAAAGTCCACTTTAATGCTTATAAGAGTGGGAAATACATGTTTAGCTTGGCTTGGAGGAGCATGATCTGAGGATTATAGGTACAGGGGTGTGTAGTACCTAGTCAAAAATGATGTTTTCTGCTTTGTAATTCCTTTCTGTGTCGTTAAATATATAGCCTAAGATATTATTTGGGGGAATGAGGGAGAAAACTCTCTCTAATCTGTTTCAACACTTGGGATAGATGATAGAATTAACAGAATAACAGGAGGAGGTATTTATTCATCAATTATATCCATGAATATAAATGGATTAAATTTACCAATCAAAATATAAAGATAGTAGGGGATAGGAAAGGTAGCAGAATACAACAATTACTAATTGGGCATTATGTAAAATTGTGGATGTGTAACCGACGTGATTCTGCAATCTGCATTTGGGGTAAAATTGGGAGTTCATAACCCACTTCAATCTAATGTACGAAATATGATATGTCAAGAGCTTTGTAATGTTGTGAACAACCAATAAAAAAAAATAAAAAATTTAAAAAAAAAGAAAAAAAAATATAAAGATAAACTAAATTCTAACAAAGATTGCATTAATGAGAAAAAAACCTATATGTATGCTATCTACAAGAAACTCAGTTCACAGGTAAAAACACACATAGATTAAAAGTGAAGGACTGCAAAAAGATAGATCATGAAAATGTTAGCCAAACATAAGCAGGAGGAGCTATATTTACATTAGATACAGGGAATTTTAAATTAAAACCTAAAACAATGTAAAAATGTCATTATATATTGATAATAGAATCACTTCAGCAAGAAAACATAACATAGACATATGTACAAGCAAATGGAACTAACAAGCATTTACAGACTATTTCATTCAACAGCAACAAAATATACATTCTTCTCATCCGCACATAGAATATTTTCCAGATAGATTATATGTTGAACTACAAGTTGAGACTCAATAAATGTAAAAGTTTGTAATCATGTATCTTCACAGACCAAAATGAAACTCTACAAAAGCATGAAAATTAAATAGCAAGAATAACATGAGTAATTAGAGAAATTTAATAAGAAAGTCTATTAAAACAAATGGAAATGACAACATATCAAAATAGGTGGCATTTAGCAAAATCGTACCAAGAGAGAAGGTTATAGAATACATGTGTATATAAAAAATAAATATCTAAACTAAACAACTTAACAATGCATCTCAAAGATGTAGAAAAGCAATAAAAAAAGCCTGAAATTAATAGAAACAAATAGTAAAGATCAGAGCATAAATAAATAAAATTGAACCTAAAAAAGTTCAATGAAACAAAGAGTTGTTGTTTTGAAAGGATAACAAAATTGACAAACCTTTAGGTAGACTATTTAAGACAAAAGACAATAGGCCCAAATAATTAAGAACAGAGATGAAAAAATGAAGCATTATATTAGATACCACCAAAACACAAAAATAAAAGCATTTAAATGCTATCAAATTAGAATATCTAGAGGAAATAAATAAATTTCTAAACATATACAATATACCAAAATTGAATCAGGAAGAAATAGAAAATCTATCCATGAATATAAATGAATAAAATTTACCAATCAAAATGTAAAGATTTACAAAATGCTGAGAAAGATTCTTTTCATGGGGAAAAAAACCCTAAAAGTATGCTGTTTACAAAAAACTCAGTTCACACATAGACCAGTGAGTAATGAAATTGAAGCAGTTATTAAAAGTTTCTCACCTAAAAAATTCTAGGACATAAGGATATTACTGATGAATTCTTCAAAACAGTTAAATAACTTATTCTGATTCTTCTGAAACCATTTAAACATTTTTTTCTTTTTCTTAAAATTTTAATTGATTTTTTAAAAAATAAATGACAGTAGAATGCATTACAATTCTTATTACACATATAGAGCACAATTTTTCATATCTCTGGTTGTATATAAAACATGTTCACACCAATTAGTGTCTTCATACATCTACTCTGAATAATGATGTTCATCACATTCCACCATCCTTGCTAACCCTCTACCCCCTCCCTTTCCCTCCCACCCCTCTGCCCTATCTAGAGTTTGTCTATTCCTGCCATGCTCCCCCGCCACCCAACCATGAATCAGTCTCCTTATAGCAAAGAAAACATTTGGCATTTGTTTTTTATTTTTTTGGAAATTGGCTAACTTCACTTAGCATTCATTATCTTCTCCAACTTCATCCATTTACTTGCAAGTGTCATGATTTTATACTTTTTATTGCTGAGTAATATTTCATTGTGTATATATGCCACATTTTGTTTTATCCATTCATCTACTGAAGGTATCTACGTTGGCTCCACAGATTAGCTATTGTGAATTGTACTGCTATAAACATTGATGTGGCTGTGTCCCTGCAGTATGCTGTTTTTAAGTCCTTTGAGTATAGACTGAGGAGAGGGATAGCTGGGTCAAATGATGGTTCCATTCCTAGTTTTCCAAGGGATCTCCATACTGCTTTCCATATTGGCAGCACCAATTTGCAGTCTGACCAGCAATGTAAGAGTGTGTCTTTTCCCCCACTTCTTCACCAACAATTATTGTTGTTTGTCTTCACAATAGCTGCCATTCTGACTGGAGTAAGATGAAGTCTTAGAGTAGTTTTGATTTGTAATTGTCTAATTGCTAGAGTAGATGAACATTTTTTCATATCTTTGTTGACTGATTGTATATCATCTTCTGGGAAATGTCTGTTCAGGTCCTTGCCCCATTTATTGATTGGGTTAGTGATAAATCTTCTGAGAGGGAAATGAGGAAAACTACCCCATTTACAATAGCCTCAAAAAAAAAAAAAAACAACCTTGGGAATCAACTGAACAAAAGAGGTAAAAGATCTATACAATGAAAACTACAGAACCCTAAAGAAGTAAAAGAAGACCTTAGAAGATGGAAAGATCTACTTTGCTCTTGGATAGGCAGAATTAATATTATCAAAATGACCATACTACCAAAAGCACTATACAGACTTAATGCAATTCCTATCAAAATCCCAATGGCATTCCTCATAGAAATAGAAAAAGCAATCATGAAATTCATCTGGAAAAATAAGAGACCCAGAATAGCTAAAGGAATCCTTAGCAGGAAGAGTGAAGCAGGTGACATCACTATACCAGACCTTAAACTCTACTACAGAGCAATAGTAACAATTGGCACCAAAACAGACTGGTAGACCAATGGTACAGAATAGAGGACACAGAGACTAACCCACAAAATTACAATATCTTATATTAGACAAAGGTGCCAAAAACATGCATTGGAGAAAAGCTAGCCTCTTCAACAAATGGTGCTGGGAAAACTGGAAATACATATGAAACAAAATGAAATTATACCCTATTTCCTCACCATGCACAAAACTCAACTCAAAATGGATTAAGGACCTAGGAATTAAACAGGAGACTCTGCATCTAATAGAAGAAAACCCAGGCTCTAATCTTCATCATGTGGGATTAGGCCCCAACTTCCTTAATAAGATTCCTATAGCACAAGAATTAAAACCAAAAATCAAAAAAAAAAAAAAGAGATGGATTCAAACTAAAAAGCAAAACAAACAATCTGTGAGGTGAATAGAGAGCCTACAGAATGGGAGCAAATTTTTACCCCTCACACATCAGATACAGCACTTCTCTAGGGTATATAAAGAACTCAAAATGCTAAACACCAAAAACAAACAAACAAAAAAACATTTAAAAGTTGAATTGGAAAGTACTCTAAAAAACTTTTGGTTTGAGCCCAGTGTTACCCTGATACCAAAACCTGATAGGGACAAATACACAAGCTGCAAGAAAAAGAAAGAAAGAAAACTGTAGACTCATATTTCTGATAAACATAGATGTACACATTCTCAATAAAATATTAGCAACAAAATTCAGTAGCACATCGAAAGACCATATACGGTGGTCAAGCTGGCTAATCCTGAGGAAACAAGAATGGTTTAAAATATTTGTTGTGGGGCAGGTCACTCAGAAAACACACCAAGTCCCACTTTTGTCCAAATTGAAGTGTCTTTATTTATCAGGCCAGCCAGAGACTGCTCCCCATGGGGCCCATAACTGTCTCTGCAAGGAACAGCCCGGAGCCTGAGCATTTTAGGATATTTAAAGGCAAAAACTACATCTGCGTTGACATAGCTTCAAGCAAGCAGGTACAGAAGCTGAATTGGGCAGTTAGTGAGAGAATGCAATGAGTACGCTGGTATTTCCCACGGGACTTTCCAGGTTGGCATAGCAGCAAGCAAGCAAAGGGAAGTGGGTCAAAATGACCCTAGTTCAGTACAAGTTAGAAAATGGTTACTAATGTCTAGACAATCAATCTCTGACAAGATACATTGTCCAAGAAAAATGAAAAACAAAGAGAACAATTTTACATTGTTTAAGAATTGCTGTTTTATGTTGCCACGTATGTTATGCTAGGTAACTATTAATGGGTACAGAGGCAGGGCTTTCCCATGGGAGAAGCATTTCTTACATGATACGGAGTCTCAGGGTAAAATGGAGTCCTTTTGGTCATTGCCCATATAGCCTGGCCCATATCATATCAAATCAATAAACATGATGCAATGCTTCAATAAAACAAAGGAAAAAAGACCCATGTGATCATTTTGATAAATGCAGAAACAAGTTTTGGTACGAATCAATATTCTTTCATTATAAAAGTCCTAAAAATTAGGTATAGATGAAAGAAATCTTAAAATAATAAAGGATATATATGAAAAACCCATGACTGATGTCATGCTAAATGAGGAAAAGAAGAAAGTGTTCCTCTAAGATTGGGAACAAGACAAGGATATACACTTTCACCGCTCTTATTTAACAGCACAGAAAGTCTTAGAAAGAGCAATTAAGCAAGAGAAAGAAATAAAGGACATACAAATTGAAAAGGAAGAAGTTAAATTATCCACTTTTGTGGATGACATCATTTTACACATAGAAAACTCTATCAAAAAGCTATTAGAATTGATAAATAAAATTAGTAAAGTTGCAGAAATATTCAACCCAAAAAGTAAAATTTTGTGCACCAATAATGAACTTTCTGAAAAAAAGAAATTTAGAAAGCAATCCCATTTGCAATAGCCATTTAATATAAAATATTTAGTAATAAATTTAACCAAGGAAATGAAAGATCTCTACAGTGAAAATTATAACACACTTAGCCAGCTTTTCATTTCTGTGGCCAAAACACCTGACAAGAACAACTTAGAGGAGGAAAGATTTATTTTGGATCATAGTTTCAAAGGTTTGAGTCCCTGGTCAGCTGGCTCCATTTCTTTGAGATGAGGCAAAGCTTTATGGCAGAAGGATGTGATAGAGGAAAGATTATGGCTGCTGGGGAAAGGGAAGGAGGGGGGAGGGCGAGGGGGAGGAGAGGCATGCCAGGGACAAGATAAACCTTTCCAGGGCGCACTTCCAGTGACCTCCTTCCTCCAACTAGGTCTCACCTCCCAATAGTCCTTCACCCTCTCAGTAGGCCACAGGAAGGAAAAGCTGACTAATGTTATAATTTTCACTGTAGAGATCTTTCACTTCTTTTGTTAAATTTATTACTAAATAGCTTCTCATTTGTATCTATTGTAAATGGAATTGCTTTCTAAATTTCTTTTCCAAAAAGTTCTTTGTTGGGGTATAAAATTCAGCTTATTATGTTTGTTTCCTGCAAATTTGCTGAATTCATTTATCAGTCCACCAAGTGGGTTAATCCACTGATCAAATGGATTAATCCACTGATGAGATCTGAGCTTTCATGATCCAGTCATTGCTGAAAAGCCCTATCTCTGCATTGGGGACCATATTTTCTTTTTTTTTTTTTTTGGGGGGGGGGGAGACAAGTTGCATTTATTTTTTTTTAAATAAGGCTTGCCAATATTCCTAGCGCCCTTTATTGAAAAGGCACTCTACTGTTCTGAAATATCACCTTTGCCATATATAATGTCTGTCTGTATGTTGGTCTGCTTCATTACTCTTCTATTCCATTGATATCTTTATTTATCTTTGTACTGTCATAGTTACCACCACCTTATAAGTCTTTATATGAATTATTTTTTTCTCTTAGAGCTTCAATATGATACTCCTTTATCTTTGACTTTTGTTGTGTTTGTTGAAATATCAGCTGTTCTACTTGTTTGAAGATAAGTTTTTTCTCCTGCTTCTTTTTCTTAAACCCTCAGTAATTCCTTTTGAGATAATCTCATTGCCTTTGGTCCTCAGCAGACTTACTATGATGTAAAACAACAGTGTACTTCAGTATGCATAGTATGTATACATGGTATGATTACATTGTTTGCATAGCATGCATTTTTTTTCCCCTGCTTGGGGTTCAAAGTTTTGAATTAGGCATTTGTTCTTTTTCATTGATCATTATCTCTTCAAATACTGCTTCTTTTCCAGTCTTCCTTCCTCTCCTTTTAAGATTAGTCCTAAATTAAACCTTCTCACTGAATCCCATGTATCACTTATCCTTTCATCTATTTTGCATATCTTATCTTTTTATGCTTTATTCTGAATATTTTCTTTTTATTTCCCTTCCAGCTAATTATTTTTCCCCAGTGTATCTAAACAGCTGTTATATCCAGTCATCAAATTTTAATTTTTTGATTATTTTACTGTCTAGCTCTAACATTTCCATTTGTTTTATACATATGTGAGTACATATTTTTCTCAGTTCTCTGCTGATTTTTTTATCTTTGATGGGGACCATATTTTCAATGCATAAACTTTTGGAGGTCATTTTGTTCAGACTAAAAGTAGGAGTGGGGGGAATAAAAGTTAAAAGCATAAAAAAAATAAGAGCATAAAAAAATCTCAATAAAATAGCAGAAAACTTCTCTAATCTTTGAAAAGACATGGAAAACTGTATACAGGAGGCTTATAGAACCCCAGATAGAAATGACCAGGAAATGTTCTCACTATGACATATGTCAAACTGTTAAAAATACAGGACAAAGAAAGAATGCAAATTCTTCAAGAAAAAAAATAATATCTTATATTTAAGTATAACCCTATTACACTAAACAGGATTTCTCAGCAGAAATTATAAAGGCCAGTAGGCCTAGAATGATATATTTCCAGTCCTGAAAGAAAATAACTACCAACCAAGATTGTTACACCCAGCAAGTCTTTCCTTCAAAAATGAAGGGGTAGGGGGAAGAGCTTCCATGCTAAATAAAAACTGAAGGAATTTCTAACTATCAGACCAGCCTGACAAAAACAGCTTCAAGGAGTCCTATATCCAGAAGGGGGAAAAAGTTATTGTTATAATTACAGCATGTGAAAGTATAAATCACATTGGAAGACTAGATACACAAAAGAAATAGAGAAGAGCCAAACATCAACAATACCAGGAACTATTAAACCACAAATATGACTAAGTGAGGAAGAACAAAGAATATTCAAAACAACTAAAAGAAAATTAACAAAATAAAAGGAATGAGTCCTTATCTTTCAATACTCTTGGATGGAAATGAACTAAATTACTTAATTAAAAAATACAGATTTTGGGGCTGGGGATGTGGCTCAAGCAGTAGCGTGCTTGCCTGGCATGCGTGCAGCCCGGGTTCGATCCTCAGCACCACATACAAAGATATTGTGTCTGCTGAAAACTAAAAAATAAATATTAAAAAATTCTCTCTCTCTTTCTCTCTCTCTCTCTCTCTCTCTCTCTCTCTCTCGTAAAAAAAAAAAAATACAGATTGGCTGAATGGATTAAAAAAACCAAAAAACCCCAAACCAAAAACTTAAGACCCATCAACGTTACCTATAAGAAACTCTTCATCAGTAAAAAGTTTTACCGAAAATGAACAAATGAAAAATGAAATTCCAAGCAAGTGTAATCCTAAAGCAAGCTGAATTCGCTATACTCATATCTGACAAAAATAGATTTTAAAATTATATCCCATCTGACTGAATTGTATATGTCAAGATCATTGTACTGTCATGTATAACTAAGTAGAACAAATAAAAAAGACAGAAGCCATAAGAAGAGAGAATGAATTTTATTATATAGTGATCAAGGGATAATTCCTCAAGAATATGTAATGATTTTAATTTGGTCTGCACCTAATGTCAGAACACCCAATTTTATAAAATAAACACTAATTAGACCTAAAGGGAGCTCTCATACAATAAGAATGGGGGATTTCAACTCCCAACTCTCATCAATGGGTAGGTCATCCAGACAAAAATAATGAAAAGACACATCAGAGTGACATCAGAGTGATAGATCAAATGGACTTGTAAGACATTTGCAGGACATTGTATTCAACAGCTGTAAAATACACATTCATTACTGCATGGAACATTCTCTAGAATAGAGCAAATATTTGGCCACAAATTCTTAGCAAATTTTAAAAAATTGAAATCTGGTACAGAGTCTTGTTTGATCACAATGGAATTAAATTAGAAGCCTTTTGAATATAAACTTTAGAAATTATATGAATACATGGAGTCTGAAAATCACAAAAGATCAATAGCTAATTCTTGAAAAAGGTAAAAAAAACAAATTGACAAGCTTCCAGCTAGACCAAAACAAATAAACAAACAAACAAAATTAGAAATTAAAAGGAAACATTACAATTGATACCTCAGTAATCTAATAGATCATTAAGAAGTATATGCCAAAAAAAGAAAAATCTGGAGTGAATGGACAAATTCTGGACACATATGCCTTGCCCATATTAAGCTAAGAAGATATTAATAGACCAGTAACAAGTAATGAGATTGAATTAGTTACAAAAGGCCTCCCAGCAAAGAAAAGCGCAGGACTGGAAGGTTTCACTGCTGTGTTTTACCAAACTTTTAAGGTACTAACATTAATATTTCTCAAATTAGTCAACAGAATTGAAACAGAGGTATCCCTTCTATATTCATTCTATGAGGCCATAATTACCCCCTGTTAACAAACCTAACAAAGACACACACACACACTTACACACAATATCTATAGACTAATATCCCTGATGAAAATAGACATAAAAACCCTCAACAAAATATTAGCAACTCAGATTCAACAGCACATCAAATAGATTATACACCACAATCAAGTTGCTTTCATTCAAGGGACGCAAGGATGATTCAACACATGAATCAATGAACGTAATGTATCATGTAAATAGAATGAAGGGTCAAAATCATATGATCATCTTAATAGACATACAAAAAAAGCATTTGACAAAGTTCAACATCCCCCCATGATAAAAATCCCTGAATTAACTAGAGAAGGATCATATGTCAACGTAACAAAGGCTACATATAACACATAGGAGGCATCATATCGAACAGGGATAAACAAAGTATTTCCACTAAGATGAACAAGACAAGAGTATCCACTTTAACTACTCTTCTTCAAGATAGTACTAGAAGTTTTAGGCAGAACAATTAGGCAAGAGAAAGAAATTTAAAAATAGAAAATAGGAAAGGAGGAAGTCAAATTATCCTTGCTTACAGATATATGATTCTATACATAGAAAAAAAAAGATTCTAGCAAAAGACTACTAGAACTGAAAAAAAAAATCAGTAAAGTAGTAGGATATAAAATCAACATAAATCAGTAGCTTTTCTATACAGCAATAATACATTTTCTGAGAAAGGGTGAAACAATCCCACTCAATAACCATACAAAAAAAGGAATCAACCAAAGAAGTTTAAGGACTCTTCCATGAAAATAGCAGAACACTAAGGAAAGAAATTGAAGAACATACAAAAAAATTTCCTCATATGTTCATGGATATGAAAAATTAATATTAAAATCTCCATACTACTCACAATACTCTACATATTCAAGCAATCATCATCAAAATACCATTGTCATTCACAGAACTAGAAAAATCAATCATAAAATTCATATGGAAATATGAAAGACCCTAAATAACCATAAAAATCCTGAGCTGAAATAGCAAATTCGTAGGCGTTGCAACATCAAATTTCAAAACATATTACAGAGCCATAGTAACCAAAACAGTATTATATCAGCATAAAAACAGACACAGACCAATAGAGAACCCAGAAATAATCCCACACCTCTACAGCCACCTGATAATTGACAAAAGTGCCAAAAACATATATAAGAGAAAGGACAACCTCTTCAACCAATGGTGCTGGACACCCACATGTAGAAGATTGAAACTGGACCCTGGTCTCTCTCTATCTACAAAAATCAGCTCAAAATAGAATAGAAACCTTATGCCCTTTAATAGATGAATGGATAAAAAATGTGGCATTTATACACAATGAAGTATTACTCTGCACTAAAAAATGACAAAATCATGACATTTGCAGGGAAATGGATGGCATTAGAGCAGATTATGCTAAGTGAAGCTAGCCAATCCCTAAAAAACAAATGCCAAATGTCTTCTTTGATATAAGGAGAGCAACTAAGAACAGAGCAGGGAGGAAGAGCATGACAAGAAGATTAACATTAAACAGGGACGAAGGGTAGGAGGGAAAGGGAGAGAGAAGGGAAATTGCATGGAAATGGAAGGAGACCCTCATTGTTATACAAAATTACATATAAGAGGAAGTGAGGGAAAAGGGAAAAAAACAAGGGAGAGAAATGAATTACAGTAGATGGGGTAGAGAGAGAAGATGGGAGGGGAGGGGAGGGAGGATAGTAGAGGATAGGAAAGGCAGCAGAATACAACAGACACTAGTATGGCAGTATGTAAAAACGTGGATGTGTAACCGATGTGATGCTGCAATCTGTATACAGGGTAAAAACGGGAGTTCATAACCCACTTGAATCAAATGTATGAAATATAATATGTGAAGAACTATGTAATGTTTTGAACAACTAATAAAAAAACAAAAAAATAAATAGAATAAAAAATTTACTTAAGTCATGCTTAGGAAAAAAAAAGAACAGAAACCTTAATGTAAGACCTGCAAAGACAAAAGATAATCCTTTTGATTATCTTTTGTATATGGAGAAAGATACACTCTTATACACTGCTAGTGGGAATGTAAACTATAGAAAACAGTATGAAGGTTCCTCAAGAAGCTAAAAATAGAACTTCCATATGTTACAGCTACCCCATTCCTGAGTATATATCCAAAGAAAATTGAGTCTGCATACAAAAGAAGTACCAGGATGCCCATGATTCTTGTGTCACTATTCATAATAGCTAAGATATGAAATCAGGCTAGATGACCATCAGCAGATGAATGGTAAAAGAAACTGTGACATATACACAAAGGGGTATTACTAAGCCGAACAGATGATGAAATCCTATTGTTGCAGCAAAATTGGTGGAACTGAAGGGGGCTTCATATTAAATAAGCCAGACACAAACAAGTAACACATGTTCTTCTCATATGAGGAAACTCAAAAGTCAAACTGGAAGTAGAATAGTGATTACTTATTACTGGGAAGGGTTTTTTTATCCACAAGTATGTAGCAAAAGTAGTTGCATATGACCAATGCATGCTGTATGCATGTGTGGAAAAATCACCCTGAATTACATGAACACGTACAATATTAAAAAGCTGAACACACATAAAAATCAAAATAATCTAATTAAAAATAGGCTAAAGAACTAAGTAGATACTTCTCAAAAGACATATAAATGTCTAACAGGTTTATGAAAAGATGTTCAATATCACTATTCATCATGGAAATGCAAATAAAAACCACAAAGAGATATCACCTCACCTCAAAAAGTCTATCAACAAAAACAACGTCATCATTAACAAGAACAAATGCTAGCAAGGAGGTGTGGAAAGGAAAACTCTTCTGTAATGGGGTTATACAGTCACTGTGGAAAACAGTATGGAGATTCCTCAAAAAACTAAATGTAGAACTACTATATTATCCAATAATTTTACTAATGGGTATATATATCTAAAGGAGATGAAATCATTATACCAAAAATATATGTGTACTCCCATGTTTATTGTAGCACTATTCATAATCTGAAATATGGAATCAACTAGGTGCCCATCAGTGGGATGAACGGATGAAGAAAATGGTACACACTGAAATATTAGTCATCCATAAAAAAGAATGAAATCGCTGGGCCTGGTGGCACATATCTGAATCCCAGTGGCTCAGGAGGCTGAGGAAGGAGGATTGTGAGTTCAAAGCCAGCCTCAGGAAAAGCCATAAGGTAAGCAACTCAGTGAAACTGTGTCTCTAAATAAAATATAAAATACAGCTGGGGATTTGGCTCGGTGGTCAAGGGCCCCTGAGTTTAATCCCCAGTACCCATCCCCCCCAAAAGAGAATAAAATCCTGTCATTTGTAGCAACATAAATGGAACTGGAAGTTATTATATTAAGTGAAATAAGACAGCAACAGAAAGACAAATATCATATATTCTCCCTCATTTGTGAAAACTAAAATGTCGATCTTATAGAAGAATGGAATGGATGGAATAGTTATTGGGAAGGGCAGAGGGGAGTCAGGCAAAGACTAAATCAATAAAGGGAGCCAAAACAGTCAAAAAGGAAGAATTAATTTGGGTTTTTCTACAGAACAATAGGGTAACAATTGATTAAGCCGATCTATGATCCAAAATGATTAGAAGAGTATGGAATTTCTAATACATAAAGACGATTAATGTTTGAAGAAATGGAAATGTTTGACTTTTATTTGATTATTATACATTGTATACATGTATCAAATTACCACAATGTATGCCATAAGGATATACAAATATTATAAACAAAAATAATATTTCAAGGTATATGCTGCTACGCCAATTCTGAATCACTGTAACTGCAGACCCCAGCCCACTTGGCAGGTCAACCAAGACGAATCACTGCAATACAGACATTACTAAGCCACATTCTAACATTGTAAGTTCAAAAGCACCAACCAGGTATGAGTTGGATGTGACTTACTAGGAAATACGAAAAAGAGAACTTTTTTTTTTCTTTTCTTTTAATTGCAGAGGACTAACAGAGGGAGTGGTCATACAGGAATGTGTCTTGCCACCAGTTTTTCTCTATATCACTAGAAGAAATTGCAAAGAGAATATCCAAGAAATGTGGGTGCTTCTACAGCAGAGAGATTGGTGCCTTGCTTCTCTTATGAAATATATGAAGGGTTTTTGTTTGTTTTTAGAACTGAAGTTAGCCTCTATGCCCCATATCACTGCCTTGGTGATGACGGAGAACAAAGGAGATGGTGACAGGTGTATCTTGGCATGAGATGGGCCTACGGACATACATTCTTCCTATTAACAAGTTACTTAAAGTCCAGTGTACTCAGAAGAAAAGGATTTTGTTGAGAAGGAGCCTGAGCGCCTGCTTAGGGATTTCCTTGCTTATTGCCCAGGGAAGACTCTACATCAGATCACATGAATATACTACTCAAGACAGGGACAGAAGAGGAGTATGGGGGCAATTTACTAAAGATTGCCAATTGAGCAAGTGCTGAATGAAAACCTCCAATCAGTCCAGGCATGACCTCTGGAGCAAGCACTGGGCATTCCTAGGTGGAAAACCTGTTTCACCAGGACATCAACACCCAAGAAGAGATAGGAGCAAGGAGCAAATCAAGTCCTCTCCATTATCATCTTTGGGGTGTTAAAAGCCTTTCGGGAATCAAGAAAGAGGTTAGAAGATGGTGTAGGCTGAAAGGGGTCTCTGTGGGTGCTGGGGTACTGGTTGGAACTAAATCAAACTGGAAATAAGAGTTATTAAATCAGTTTTTTAAAAACCCTAAGAGCATTTTAATATTTTTTGGCTATTTAAAAAATGGGATAGGACAGGTACTGTCCTTTAGCATTAAGGCTTTGTGATGAAAGGGCAGCTCCTGTTTAAATGCAAAGAGTAGAGATTGATTTGAAAAAAAAATGATGTATTTTTTAAATAATGGAATTTTCTAGAAGTTCAGGTTAAAGCTGGACTATAAGTGAGAAGAGTGTGTGTATCAGAGTAAAGGTATGCAGAAAGAAAGGTACACAGAAGAGGGACCTCTCAAAATAAGGTTATAAAAATTGTTCACTCTTGGGATGGAAAGGCAAATGAGAAAGTCAATGTTTATCTCCTTCACTTCCTTCCCTTCTCGACTTTCTTCCCCTCCCCTTTTTTATTTCCCATAAGAAATACAATCCAGTTGGGGGTATAGGAAGAGTAGTAGAATGAAACAGACATTATTGTTACTGTGTGTATATATATGACTGCATGACCAATATGATTCTGCAACCTGTACACTCAGAAAAATGAGAAATTATATCCCATTTGATTCAAATGTATGATATGTCAAGGTCATTATACTGTCATGTGTAACTAATTAAAACAAAAATAAAAAGAAAAAGAAATACAATCCAAGTCTTGAATTCCAATAGCTGAGCTAGATTTTTCTCTCCTTTTCTCAACTTTCAACTCAGGTGAACTTCAGCCTCTCAGAGTGCTTGCAGTCTCCTTTGTGGTTTTATCCTCAAGAACACTACTGACATCTTATTCATCTCCCAATGAATCTGACAAAGCTATGAAAACTCCACATATTAATATCCCCCCTTTAGGAACTCCGTCATAAGAAAACACACCATTCTTCAGTATGGGTCAAATTCTTATTAAACAAAACTGAGATGTTACTCCTAGGGAACATAACTAACAGAGCCAGTATCAAAATTCATAGGTATTCATCCCAGGAACTTCAGAATCATTTCATGGAAACCTCAGCTGTGTGATGTTGGGGTGGAAGGGGAAAGGGGCTCCAGCTAGGCTCTCCTCCTAAATAAATGACGAGGAAAGATGCAGAGGCAATATCATTTCTGAAAAAGAAGTATGGGGAACCACAGCATGACAAGGAGAGGAGGCACTACCCAGAGGGCAACAATTCTTTCTGTCCCCTAAGGTTCATCTTAGAGGCCATCATGAAGTCATCTTGCGTTTCCATTTAAATATTTCCTAATTGAAACTCCTTTCTGCTAGACACCTTAGAACTTTTAGCATATTAATAGGTTACTCCTTAACGTCTTTTAAAAAAATGTTGAGATGCTTAAAATTGATTGTGAATCTCTTGGTGACAGAAAAGGGAGATTTAAGTATATAGTTTTTCTTAATCTCCAATTTATTTGACCTCTGAATCTACCCTTGGAACTACTATAAATCTCTTATGAAGGGATGATGCTCCAAGGCATATAGCTTGGAAAATATTGTTAAATATAAAACTCCCAAGGGAGAGAGTGCATATCACAGCTTGATTACAGCATTTCCTAGAAAAATATTTCTTGGAATTTTATTCTGATTCATATTGGTTTTGGTAACAATGCTCTCATCTGAATTTATTTTGACTGTTTGTCCCTCTAAATTCTTATGGATTAATGTGTATCTCTTTGTTACCTTAACTTTGCATCATATAACAGGTATATCTGTTTGCCATAGAAAGATTCTCCATGTGATTCTTCCCTCAATTATACCTTTAACACAGTAGGTGCTCAACAAATGTTTGTGGAATTTAAAGAACAAATTATAATGTGAAAGCCACAGTTGGCAACAAGAGATATGGTAGAAGAGAAATTGGATTCCTCTAGCTCCCCTGATGATAGGTACCTGGTAGTCAACAGAACCCTGCCATTTATGACTGTGCCCAACTTTTTTAGAAGCCACAATGTGGTCTGCCACTTCTTCTGAGGTATGCATTCCACACATACCTGGTAGAAAAAAAAGCAAAACCCTTTGATGGAGAGTAAATGATGTCCAAAGGCTAAAACCAAGCTTCTGGGATGTTGTCCATGGCTGGCCTAGCATGCAGGGTCCTTGCTTTGAGGACTGGCAACAATATCTCCTCTGTGGAGATAATTGATCCTTAGCCCAGTGAGCAGATGTTACACTAGAAGGATGTGTGGTGAAGAGGAGCCCCAGGCTCTTGATAATTTCCAGGATAGTTTCCATAGGAAGCTAAAGAAGCTGGCACCAGTGGGCAGCCATTGTCTTCCTGCCAGCATCATCCTTGAGCTGAGAAAGCTACCCTGCCTAACATGACACTTCTGAAAGTAAACTCTATTACTTTACCCTGATTTTGTCACTTCACGGTTCAAATCATGACTGTGAAAGAATTAAAGAACAGTTATCCTTGTGGGTGCTTCATTTGTACAGTAGTCAAAATTGTTCCAGGAATCCCAACTCCTGGTATTTATAACTATCAAGTTGTTGTGAACAGGAGGCAAGTACTGATCAATTCATTCATAAATGCTTCCTTTACTCACTCAGCAATTGTCTACAGTGTCCCAGGAGTTTATAAGTTGATTTACAAACCTTGACTATATAAAGACTCTCAGAAAGTGTTTGCATTTCCCCACTGGGAGTTTTATGTTTCTCCTGGCCACTTTCTCTACCATTTCTTTTTTTTTTTTTTTGAGCATTTTTAATATTTATTTTTTAGTTGTCAGTGGACACAACATCTTTGTTTGTATGTGGTGCTGAGGATCAAACCCGGGCCGCACGCATGCAAGACGAGCGCACTACTGCTTGAGCCACATCCTCAGCCCCAACTCTACCATTTCTTAACTTCCAGTTTCTTATCCCTACTTAGAAGCTCATATCTCAGCTTCTACTTCTCTTCTGTTTGTGTATCAGTCAGGGTTCTTCAGAGACAGAGAACCAAGATAATGTGTGTGTTTTATAAACTCTCTTTATAAATGAAGGGATTTATTTGGGGGATCGGATCATGTAATCAAGGATGCTGGCAAGTTTGAAATGTGTAAGGTGATGGGCAGGCCAAAAACTCAGGCCAGAGTTGATTATGAAGTCTTGAATCTGCAATTTGTAGAGCAGGCAGGAAAGCTGAAAATGCCTAGTTCTAAGCTACTGTCTTGAAACAGAATTCTTTCCCCTCCTGGTAATCAATTTCTTCCCTGAAGGCTTTCAATTGATTGGATGAGGTGCACCTGCATTATTGAGGGAATCTTTGCTTAAAGTCA
Organism: Ictidomys tridecemlineatus; assembly: GCF_052094955.1. Lineage (NCBI taxonomy): Eukaryota > Metazoa > Chordata > Mammalia > Rodentia > Sciuridae > Ictidomys > Ictidomys tridecemlineatus. The sequence continues at coordinate 151,142,672 of NC_135480.1, read as the reverse complement.
ATTGATTATAGGTGCTAATCACGACTATAAAACACCTCCACAACGACATTTAGACTAATGTTTGACCAAACTGGACACCATAGCCTAGCCAAGTAAACACTTAAAATTTAACCATCACACTTGCATATTCTGGATTTTGTTTCATTTTCCCAAGTTCTTAATTTAGGATATGACTTTTGGGTCCTATACCCTGGTTCTACATCTTTGAGCTACCACCTTACATCATTTTAGGAAGTGGAGAGAGAGTTGAATGTATATTTGAAAATGTTACTGGAATAGGAGGGATTAGTTCCACCTGTTAGAAGATGAAGAGATTCATGAAGTTGCAATGCTGTATCCTTTGATGAATACAATGATTTCAAGTAGAGAAATGATAAGAAAGCATTTTGGGCATAGGAAACTGCAGGAATAAAAGTATGGATGGAATACTATGGAGTCGAGTCCCTTATCTCTCTAGAAAGAAAGAGGAGCAAGTAAAGTAGTTAGAAAAGTGGGAACAAGAAATTCAAACCATCTGAGAAGGGCTTCTAATGTCATAACTAGTGGACATCGTGTTATCCTAAAAGATAGATAGTAACAAATTATAGAGGCCTCCCTCCTAAGTACAAACGTGAGAAATTGTAGGGTGTTAGTTCAGAAAGAATGTAGTGAAGAGGAAAGGAACATGCTTACCAGGAGGCTGTTCTGATTTTCCTGGGCCAAACTTCACTATCACATGATCATGATCAGACATTAGGCTCAGCTAGTACCTGCTCACAGGAATCCAGTTCTCCATTAGGAGGCCAAAGGCAGCACACCTAATTTGTAACTTGTCACCTATTGGGGTTTGAAGATTCACCTGATCCACACATTCATTAAGGTGATGCACAAATGCCTGGTGATTTTTATGGCTGGCATAACCTCTGTGACTGCTCAGGGGATGAGCTTGACTTTGTGAGTTGCCCCTGACTCACCCACCCTGTGAAACCTCATGCTAATCAACTTGGCTTGTAGAAATGAAGGTGACTTTTTCTTTTCAATTAAAAAAAAAAGGCCTTTATTTTATTCACTGACTTAGTGCTGATGCAGCCTATGTGGAAATTAATTGTAACTTTCTCAGATACATGTGGTTATACAACTCAAGCAAATATTAAAAACCTTTCTTAAGATGAAGTAATCCCTGGAGGCTAGAATCAATGTTAATACCAAGTGAGATTTAACGTTGCCCACTTAAGGTGTTGCCATAGAACATTTCCGATAATGTGAGCTTCGGGAAAATGACCCTGGGGGCCAGGTACATGGGGAGGAGCAGTGTACCTGGGTAAAAACGGGTTGGTCATTTTTGTCTAAATTGCTCCTTTGTTCTGATTATCCAGATTATGGACTAGCCACCTTGTTCATAAACTTCTGAAGTTATGAAGAGATTGATTCACTGAGATGCTTCCAGATACAAATCATTTCTCAACTTTCTCCAAAAGACCTCAAAGTAGAGGAATTGTTATTTTTCTTCCATCCAACAGAATCGATCAATAAATCAATCTTTCACTCTCTTTTACCACTTGCTTTTGGCAGTAAAGAGAACATTTTTAAAACAAATGATTACTTCCCAATCTGCAAAGCATTCTGTATGATCACCACAGTGTTCCTGATGGCTATGATATGTAATTCAATTGGAAAACACACATCTTTAAAATGCATTTCAAGAGAGTGAGCTGTAAAATCAAGACCTATCTGTAAGTCTTCTGACTGCAAAGTCCACCTATTCCCATGCCATTTCTCCATGAAAATTACCTAAAAGAAAGGTAATATTCCTAGAGAAAAGGGAGTTATTGCAATTATTCTAAATCATGGCTCCTTTTCAATTCCCTCAGAAACACAATGAGTGCTAAACCTGGTTTCAAAAAGATAAAGATCAAACAATGAGATCAAGTCAGTGGAAGTCACAGAAAATTTCTGGAAGATAAACTTCTTTCTTTTTCGTTTTCTTTTTTCTTTTTGGTACTGGGGCTTGAACTTCAGGGGTGCTTAATCACTGAGCCACATCCCTAGCCCTTGTTATATTTTTATTTAGAGAGAGGGTCTCTCACTAAGCTGCTTAGGGCCTTGCTAAGTTGCTGAGGCTGGCTTCTAACTTGCAATCCTCCTGCCTCAGCCTCCTGAGCCACTAGGATTACAGACATGCACCTCCACACTTGATAAGAGGAATATCTTCCTATACACTTAATTTCCTACCAAACACCAACACAGAATCCTCCCTAACCCTCCCATGTCCACTCTCTGTGATGGAATTCACCTCTGGCTCTGCCAACTCACATCTCTAGGAGAGTCTCATAGGTGATTTGCTGAATGCAGAGTTGCCCACAGAGCATATTTCATGTCAAAAGAGCACCTTTTAACTTGGCATTTCCAAACTTCAATTTGTCTTCCTTGCTCCTTTTTGTGGAAAAGCAAGGACTTATAAATACCCATCCTACTACCTGAGGACAATTTCAATTAGCCCATTAAATATAGCCAAGTTTTCTTTTCTCAAAATTTCTTCTTGTAATAGTTTACAAACTTTGCCTCTACTATGTTCCTATTTGTGTTTAGTTTTTTTTTTTCCTCTGAAGGTAACATGTGAAGCTACCTTTCTGTAAATTATACTTTATGGGAAATGCAGATACTTGCTTCTAATAATGAGTAGCATTATTAGATCATTATACCAGTGGTGGCCAATGAATCAAACTTTTGGACATCCTTGGGTAATCCTTTCCCACAATGATTTGGGACTGACCACATGGATTGCTATAGCCAAAGGCATATTAGCAACTATCAGATTTTAGATGTGCTTGCCTGTTCGGGCTTAACCTCTTGGAATACCGTGATTGCCGTGAAAGCAATAGTCTAGCCTCCCAGGATGAAAGGACACATGAAGAGAAAGGGCCTCCATTAATTCATTTTCTCAGAGAAGTAGATGTCAAGATGAAAACAGAGGTGCAAGACATTTATTGGGAGAGAGAAATAGGCAAGGAGACCTATCACACTGTCATGTAGATCAGTGAAGGAGGGGAAGAGGAAGTAGGAAGGAAGGAATATTGAATAGGCAGAGTCTTGGCTACCTGGTGTTTTTAAAAAGTTTCAACTATGTTGATGGGGAGTCCTGTAGTTAAAGTTGGCTCTCTCACAGAAGTGAGTTCTGTCACCCTATGCCTGCCATACTTAGTCATTGTGGGGAGCAGGTGGCCTCCATGTGAACAAGGCGGTGGATACAGAGCCAGCAGCTGGGGCTGTGGGTCAACTATAGTCTTCTCACTGGTAAATCTGAGTAGTCTATTTTCATAGCCAACAAGCTACCAACAGTTCTTTACTAAAGAAAGACTGATGCTTTCCTTTTAATTTTGGTGGAAATAATTACGTGTAAGGATCTGAATGGCCCGGCCTTATCAGGTCCCTTCCAAAAACCACATGAGACCAGGTATTGGTACTTGTGTTAGTCAACTTTTCATCCTCTGACAAAATACTTGAGAGAAGTCAACTTACAGGAGGAAATGTTGGTTTTGGCTACCGTTTCAGGTTTTGGTCCATGGTCACTTGGTCCTGTTGCTCTCAGGCTGTGCAAGAGAACATCATGGCAGTGAGTGTGTGGTAGAGCAAAGCTGCTCACCTCAGGATAGCTGGAAAGCAGAGAGAGGAAGAGGCCAGGCTCCCAATATATACCCTTCAAATGCACTCCCCCAAAGACCAAATTCCTCTCACTCAGGCCCACCCCCTGAACTTTCCATCACCTTTCTATGGTGCCATAGTCTGGTGGCCAACCCTTTAACACAGGGTTTTGGGAGACATTTGGTACCCAAACCACAACAATACTTATCAAGCAGAGCCATTTAAATACTTACAGTGGTTATTACTACCAAAATTAAGGGAAAAGCATTAGCCTTTCTCAGGAGGTCCACCCCAGCATGTTGGGAAGACCACGTCTGGAGGAGGGATTCTTGTGAATCAGTCATCATCAGGAGAAGAAGGGAAACAAAGATACAGTCAAAGGACTCCCACTCATACCATCAGTTGCTGAGAGACCCCTATGTTCAGGTGTAAAAGAGGGTCCCTTCAGTCTATGAGCCTCCAGCAGGGATTGTAATCCTTGAAGGCTTCCTAAATACCCACTTCACCATTCCTTCTCCAGTAAGTGCCAGGTTCCCTTTGTCCCACTATGCTTTAGAGGACAAGATGAGTTGATGCATTTAAAAAGCTTATCCCTTTTGATTGACTTTGGCTTGAAGTCTACTTTTGATATGAGGATGGAAACCCCTGCTTGCTTCCACAGTCCATGTGAGTGGTATGTTTTTTTCCCAACCTTTCACCTTCAGTCTATGGATGTCTTTTCCTATGAGATGAGTCTCTTGAAGGCAGCATATTGTTGAGTATATTTTTTTAAATCCAATCTGCCAGTCTATGTCTTTTGATTGATGAATTTAGGCCATTAACATTCAGGGTTATTATTGAGACATGATTTGTATTTCAGGTCAAATTTGTTTATTTTTGGTATTTAATTTGATTTGGTTTCTCCTTTGATTGGTATTTTTTTTTAGTGTAATACCTCCCTTTACTTATTTTCATTGTTGTTTTTCATTTTCTCCTTATGCAATATTTTGCCAAGGATATTCTGTGGTACAGGCTTTCTAATTGTAAATTCTTTTAACTTTTGTTTATCATGGGAGGTTTTTATTTTGTCCTCAAATCTAAAGCTTAATTTTGCTGGATATAAGATTCTTGATTGGCATCATTTTCTTTCAGAGCTTGGTATATGTTGTTTCAGGATCTTCTAGCTTTCAGGGTCTGGGTTGAAAAATCTGCAGATATCCTAATTAGTTTCCCTCTATATGTAATCTGATTTCTTTTTTTATTGATTTAAAAAAATAAATGTCAGCAAAAAGCATTACAATTCTTGTTATACAGCACAATTTTTCATATCTCTGGTTGTATATAAAGTATGCTGACACCAATTTGTGTCTTCATACATGTAACTTTGGATAATTATGTCCAACACATTCTACCATCCTTGCTAACCCCCTGCCCCCTCCCTTTCCCTCCAACCCCTCTGCCCTATCTAGAGTTTGTCTATTCCTTCCATGCTCCCCCTCCCTACCCCACTATGAATCAGCCTCCCTATATCAGAGAAAACATTCAGCATTTGATTTTTGGGGGCCTGGCTAACTTCACTTAGCATTATCTTCTCCAATGCCATCCATTTACCTGCAAATGCCATGATTTTATTCTCTTAAATCATGGCATTTGCAGGTAAATGGATGATGCCGGAGAAGATAATGCTGAGTCCTTTTTTGTGACTTTTAAGATTCTCTCCTTATTCTGTAAGCTAGGCATTTTTATCATTATGTTCCTTTGTATGAATATGTTGTGATTTTGTACATTTAGTGTCCTGTAAGCCTCTTGTATTTGATTTTCAAACTGATTCTTCATGTTTGGAAAATTTTCTGATTTCATTTCATTGAATACATTGCTCATTCCTTTGGTTTGGAACTCTAAGACTTCCTCTATATCAATAATACTTAAATTTTGTCTTTTTATGTTATCCCATAATTCTTAAATATTCTTCTCATGGTTTCTTACCATCTTCACTGTGTGGTCAACATTCTTTTCAAGATGATACATTTTTGTCTTCATTGTCTGAGGTCCTGTCTTCCACGTGATCTAATCTATTGGTGATGCTTTCTACTGAGCTTTTAATTTAGTTTATTGTTTCTTTAATTTCAAGGATTCTGGTTTTTTTTTTTTTTGAACATCTATCTCCTTATTGAAGTAATCTTTTGCTTCCTGTATTTGCTTATGTAACTCTTTATGGAAATGATATTTTGCTGCCTGTATTTGCTCTCTTATATCATCTATTAATTCACAGAACATTTGAATTATGTACACCCGGAACTCCTTCTCTGTAATTTCTTCTGTTGTGCTGGCCATGGATTCTAATAATGTATTATCTTGGTTTACTGGAGGCACTTTCTTCCCTTGTGTTTTCATGTTGTTCGTGCATCTTCCCTTCCAGCACTGTGGATCCAAGGTATTACAGTTTTTACCCTATAGGCTTATAGTGTCCCTGCAGGTTTCTAATACCTCCTTGATATTGCTTCTAAGCCCCAGCTGGTTTTCCAAGCTGGGAGTTTCCCCAGTTAAAGCAGTCATGAAATTTATCTGGAAAAATAAAAGACCCAGAATAGTTAAAGCAATCCTTAGCAAGAAAAGTGAAGCAGATTGCATCACTATACCAGAACTTAAAATATATCACAGAACAATAAAAACAAAAACAGCATGTATTAGAATCAAAATAGACTTATAGACCAATGGTACAGGATAGAGGACACAAAGACAAACTCACATACATACATTTATCTTCTATTGAATTATAGAAATGCAAACTGGTGCAAGCAATATGGAAAGCAGTATGGAGATTCCTTGGAAAACTTGGACTGGACCCACTATTAAGTCCTTTGAGAATAAACCCATTCCTTGGTTTATTCTCAAAGGACTTAAAAACAGCATACTACAGGGACATAGCCACATCAAAGCTTATAATAGCACAGTTCACAATAACTAAGTTGTGGAACCAACCTAGATGCCCTTCAGTAATGAATGGATAAAGAAACTGTGGTATATATACACAATAGAATATTACTCAGCCTTAAAAGAGAATAAAATCACTGCATGGATGGAATTGGGGAATATTATGCTAAGTGAAGTAAGCCAATCCCCCCAAACCAAATGCCTAATGTTTTCTCTGATCCATAATGGGGATAGTGGAGTGGAGAAACTTTAGATAGGGCAAAGGGGAGGGAGGGGAAGAGAAGGGACAGGGGGATAGGAAGGATGGTAGGAAGAGATGAACATCATTAACCTAAGTACATGTATGAAGACATGAATGGTGTGACTGTACAACCAGAGAAATGAAAAATTGTACCTAATATGTGTACTTTGAATTTAAATGCATTCTGGTGTCATATATAACAAATTAGAATAAATTTTAAAAGCTTAAAAGAGAGATGGACCTCAGGTAAATAAGTGTTCAATAAATGATATTTATAATGGTCGTTGTTACTATTATTAAAGTTAGTGGAAAGCATAACTTTCTCCTTCACTAGATTGCATGTCCCCTATAATCAGAGATTGTTTCCTGGACACTTTAGCACACCACAGAACAAGTCAATCTCACAATGAATGCCTGGCAAATTAAATCGAATTTTCCTTTCAAGATTGCTCTGAGGATAAAGCATCTGAAATGCTGAAGAGCCCCCATGCTACAACAGTGTGTAAGCTTTTGCTCTGCAGTCAGATCTTAATTATCCATGTGTAGAGTCTCCAGTTCTTGAATTAGCCACAGCACATGTTTAATCCCCTGTCACCAAAATGCTTCTGGGACTCTGCCCTGAATTGGGATCAGTTGGGAAAGGAAAAGCAATTTTAGTAATTAGCCCATGCAGAACACGATCAAAAAGGTTAATTTTCTACTCCCCAAAGCACACAATGCAGAGAGAAATGATTTTTAGATTCTCCACCCATTTCTCCCTTGCATTAGTATGAATGATTAAGGGTTTCCTATAAAAATCACACTTATTGTTTAATCAATGAAAATGCTAGAAGTTGTAGGATCATAGATAATTTTGTTTTTTCCCCCAATTTTGTTGATGTGTATTTTTAATTTTTTAAAAAATGAGAATGTTCTCTTTGTATAACAAGAAAGTTCCCTCCTTCCCTCTACTGTTTAATTGTGTTAGAATAAATGTCACTGTGTTCACAAAACTCCAGAATAAATTAATTAACATTAAACCAGTGTTTAACCTTGGTTAAGTTATTTAGAGTCTCAGAATCTCAATTTTATCATATGCAAAGTGGAAATAAAACAAATAACTTAAAAAGCTGGTGTGAGGACCAGAGCCATAGCTCAGTGGCAGAGTGCTTACCTAGCATGTAAGGCACACTGGGTTTGATCCTTATCACCACATTAAAGTAAATAAAATAAAGTCATTCTGTCCACCTACAACCACAAAAATAAATAAATAAATAAATAAATAAATAAATAAATAAATAAATAAAGCTGGTGTGAAAAATAGCATATTCCCTAGAATGAAGTTCGTGCTCTTTAAGTATTTAAATATTCTTTTTTAAAAGATTGAGTAGCTGTGAAGAAAACACACCCCCACAGAGAAGACCCCTGCAAACCAGCCACAAAGGTGACGATGAAGATCATCATATGATGTATTTTAAACTGTAGGATTGCACACAGCCTTTTGGTGAAATGCTTTTGTAAATGTCATCTCTGGTATATGATGTATGGGATCCAGTGTTATTGTTAAAGATTCTCATTTTTTTATCTGGATAAAGAATTCTCGAGGCAATGGCCAGAAGGAAAAAAAGGCTTTTCCATGCCTGGTCAGCCCTACCCTCTCCTTCCAGAGGAGACTAGAAAGTCCTCCCATTCTGATAGATTTAAAGTGTTGTGGAGAACAACAATTTTACCTGGATAATAAGAAAATAGAGACTGGGACTGAAGAAACTGAATTGAAGAAATTGCTTTATATACTTCAAGATAGCTAAAGCAGTCAACAGAAACAAACCAGAAAATTTCTAAGAGACTAACAGCTTCCAAAAATAATAATAGTAATTATGATTGATATCTGGCCTGAACATCATTGTGCTGAATGCATGGATTAATTTTTTTAAAACTCTAATTCCAATGTGGTGATATTAGAATATGGGGTCTTCTGGAGGTAATTAATTAGGTTGTGATGGCTGAATGAATGGCCTTAGTGCCCTTATAAGAAGAGTTCAGAACTAGCTAGCTCTCTTCCCACCATGGAGGGCACAGCAAAGAATATGGACCTCTCCAGAACTGACTTTCTAGGCCCTGATCTCAGATTTCTCAACCTCAAGGACTGTAGAGATAAAGGCCTGTTGTTTATAAGCCACTTGGTCTGTAGTACTTCTCTGTAGCTGCCCAAATTGATTAAGACAATTATCATGCTGTGTCGCAGATGAAAAAAATTAGGTTTTGAAGGGTTAAATGACACCCTTAAGATCATGTGGCTAGTAAATGTCAGGATCAGACTTGTCTGGTTTGGAAAGTGGAGCACCTAACCATAACTGGTATAGAGTAGAAGAACTGTGTAGACCTTGGGTACCTAATAAATGGCACAAGAATGGCTCCCTGGGAGCACAAAGAGTGTCCTAAGCTGGAGGAGGAAGACAGATTTTGCACCAAATCATGCAATACATTCCTAGTAACTATGCATGTCTAGCAAGGTATTATTTCTGGACATACTGTACATTTCGTGAAAGTCATGCAGGAGAGGATTAGAGCAGGTAGGTCTGAGGAGGGGAGGCCATATGGTTGGACCTGAGATCTAAGGGATTCATTTGCAATATTTGTTTATGCTTAGTTTGTGTATCAGAGGTGGCATGAAGAGGCCTTTATGGGTTTGTTGGGGATGCTAGTACTATAATAGCAAAAACTGAATGGAATGACTTGAACAATAGAAACTTATTTCCTCATAGTCTGGTGGTTAGAGGTCCAAGATCAACTTGCTGGCATGGTTTGTTTCTTCTCAGGACCACAATGGAAGGATCTGTTCCAGGTCTCTAGCTTGGAGATGGCTGCTATCTCACTGTGTTGTCTCACTTGGTTGTCCCTCTGTGCATGGCACCTCTAGTATCTCAACTTCTTCTTATCAGGACACCAATCATCTTGGATTATGACTGCACCACAATGTCCTCATTTTAACTCAATTACATCTTTAAAGATATAATCATGTATTTCTAAAAACATGAGATGGGATGAGAACACATGAATGGGTGGGGGGGCACAATTCAGTCCCAAGCATTTTTTTTAATCAAAATAATTAGGAAAGGGAGCACTAGGTATGTGTGAGTTGTGCCCCAAGCAATTCTAGCTCCATAATGCAGTAACCACTAGAGGACACCACCCTGTGGGACTGCCCTCAACTGTTCCCTTCTCAGATCACGTCTGTGCATTGCAAACACACTGGGACAAGAGGGTGATTTAAAGCCAATTTTTTAGAATCTTCTAAGAGCTCAAAGAGAGCCATCATCAAGAAAATTTGTGGTGTAGTGAAGTAGACCCAGTACCCTAGCAGTGGCCTAAGGCCAGTAGTGTTCCGGAACTTGAATTCATCTCAATAGCATTATCTGGTGGAATTTTTGTGCTCACTCAAGAAATAGGTTGTATATATAATTTATAGGAATTTTCTCAGTAAAGTACAATGATGAGCAACCTAGAGGTTGCAATCTTCCTTTTCGTTTCTTGGGTGGCCCCCAGGCTACTTCTGCATTGCAAAAAAATTAGGTACCTGAGTCTAAGTAATCAACCAGGATCTGCAGTCAGGGATGTCATTTGAACCTAGCGAAGATAAACACAGCAGTGACTGCCACACAACTCTGCAGGTCCACACAAAAGCTTCTGTGGCAGGTGTAAAGCCACAGTGGGGACTTAAATGCCCTGAAGCATTTGATAAGGCATCATTATGTCCAGGTTGAAAGTTAGCAAAATTCAGCTGTAATATTAATATGATAACATCTCTCACCCCATGCTGGTAAAACCTGGGCATATCGGGATCATAATTAATAAGCACAAAGTTTCTCTTTGCTTTCTTATATAGTTTTCTTTAGGAGTAATATTTCTCCTTTCTAACCTGTTCAAATGTCCCACCAGAAATACTCTCTTCTTTCATTACTAAACTGTGAACCTGGAAGATTTGATTTAGAAGTCTGGAGAAAATTATTACAAAATAAATATCATGACAAAGACTGAAGAAAAACCCAGAATCGAGGAACCTTGTTCTTAAGGACTCCTAAGAATTGGATAAACAGAAAGAATAAAGTGCCATAATTTGACACTTGGGGAATGCTGAGCGAATGGTAGGCACAAGACAAAACACTAAGTATAAATGTTAGTTCTTGTTCGTGTTACAGAGCCTGGTGCCCTTCTCTCCATCCAGTCTTTCCACCCACTGCAGAGCCTCAAGACCTAGGATTTCACCATCGAATCATATTCAAGACTTCTCAAGTCAAACCCATTGTCTTCAACAGCAGAGCTTCCCACAGGCTAGTAAGTGGCGGAGTTGGGATTTGAACCCAGGTGGTATGACTATGAAACTCACATGCCTTATCAGCATCTTACACAGATGGCTCAATGTGGTTAGATTCTTCATCTCCCAGCTTCTCCATGTCTGCCTTCTTCCTTCCCATCTCATATATATTTTCTAAGCCTGGAGGATGAATAGCGATCGAGCTCCACCTTCCTGGAACTCTGCCAGTTCAAAAGGAGAATATATTATGTGGCAAACAAATGGTACCGACACATTCCTGAGAGAGAGAAGGAAATGTGTTTTTTAAGGCCACAGTTTTGTTTTGTTTTGTTTCGTTTCCTGCAGGGATTCAAAAATGAGCTCTCAGCTCCTCAGGTCTGCAAGAGATTTCTTTTATTCCTGAACTTTCCATAGGCTTTTGATTTATAACGTGTGTTCTCTGCAGATTGTCACAAAACAAGAAACTTGCCTAACGAAACATAATGGAGGCACCAGACCTCTGCTGACATTATTGGGAAGCCTCGGCTTGCTTGCCGTGGGGTGTGAAAAGTCATCTAGAAAAGAAGAAAATGACATGGGAGGGGGCGGGGTTTACAGCTCCCTCCCCCCCAGGAAGGAGCAAGTGGTCTTAAATAGTACATCCAAGAAAGAACTGCTTCCTCCCAGGGTTGTCTGTGCTCTGGTTTGTAGGACCAATAAGATAAGAAAGAGAAGGCGTCAGTGCTATATCACAAGTCAGTGGGATTGGATTCAAGCCCTGCTTCTTTTATTAATTAGTTTTGTGAATTTGAGCAAGACCCTGACCTTTCCAAAGATTCAATTCCCTCATTTATCAAATGGATATGTTAATGTCTTCTATAAAGACAAAAGAAGAAAAAGATGTAAAAGAGTTTTAATTCATTCACGTATGCCAAAAGCATGTAGTGAGCTCCAAATAGGAATTGGTCTCTGTGGTCTCTGATTTTACAGGGAGGCTCATGTTCTAGGATCTAAGCTGATGCCTTCCTTCACACCAAGAATCCGATTCCTGACCCCCCCCCCCAACACTTGGACCAAGTTTACAAAAAGCCACGAGTGACAGCCTCATGTACCAAAATTGATACTGTTCAGAGCTCAGCAGCTACCTGATGGAGAATCCCTATTACTCCTCTTATAGGTATAGAAAGTCTTGAAATGATTTTCCTTTTTCCTGGGAAGTAAAAAAAAAAAGTTGGCTGTGCTATAGTTTGAGACAGTAAATAGATCAAATGGGAGATGGGTATTTCACAGGAGAGTCGCATTCCCTTTTGGAAAATTATAAACACAGTCTTCAGAGAGGGTCCTCACCTGTGCAAGAAATGGCTTCATCGTGGCATCTTCAGAAGGCAGCATGGGGAAGGTGTGTTCAACGGGAAAAACTGTGGAAACACTAGAATTTCTTTTCTTTGTTCATTCACTAGACGAGAGTGTTTTACTTGGCTACTTAGCAGCTTTGTGTGCATGGGCACATTAATCTAATGCTCTGAAATTCAATTTCCTTCTCCATATAAAGTAGGAAATAATACCTACTTTACAATATAGTAGACATTATTATCTTCCATAATAGGGTTCAAGGACATAATCTAGATAGACTACCCGATGCAACAGAATGTAGGCAGAAATATTTCTCATACAAAGAGAGGCAGAGAGTCTCGTTCTATGTTTCAGAGTAAGCACCTCTCTGTGGCCTCATAGAACACAGATGTCACAAGAAACTAGTCTGTGTCTGAGCTGACTAATGATTGTTGTCATGTGAGGAGGAAGGCATCCCCTAGACCTATCAACCACGGAAATTTCAACGGCCTCTGAACACTTGAAAAATCCAAGAGACCCCAGAAAACTAGAATAGAAAAACTGTCAATGCACCAAGAGATATAGGGATGCATTTTGGAAAGTATTTTGGAGTCAGATAGATGTCCTTTTATTTATATTTAATTTTTATTTATTTTTTGAAACTGGGGAGTAAACCCAGAGGTGCTCTACCACTGAACAATACCCCCAGCCCTTTTTAATTTTTTTTTTTAAATTTTGAGACAGGGTTTCACTAAATTTCTGAGATTGGCCTGGATCTTGCCATTCTCCAGCCTCAGGCTCCAGAGTTGCTGGGACTACAGGTGTGCACCACCACACCTGGTTCATAGATATGATTTGAAAATAATCAAGTTTTCTACTTATTAGTTATGTTTTCCTCAGTGACATTTCCTTTTGTGTTGTTTAATTTTCAGTTCTGGGGATGGAACCAAGAATCTCATGCATGCTAGGCAAGTGCTGTAACACTGAGCTACACCTCTAGCCCTTCTTAAAAGCTTTGTTTTTGAGTCACTCACTAAGTTGTCCAGGTTGACTTGACCTCATGATTTTCCTTTCTAGACTCCAAAGCAGCTGGGATTACATGTGTGAACCACTGAGCCCAGATCTGTACTTTTTTTTTTTGTATCACTAACCAACAGGACAATTGGGAAAATCAGAGAGAATGTCTTCAAAGTGTGTCTAGGTAACAATTTAGAGAATTAACTACAGGTATGCTTTTGCTTCATTCTTACAGGCAAGGGAAAATATGATTCCTCTTAGGATAATTTGAATATTCTTTTGTGGTAGCAACATACTATATAAAAAATGAATAGTTACACAACCAAGCTGGAAATGGACAGACATGTTTGTTTAAAAGTCACCTGGCTTGCCTAAGAACAGAGTGCCAAATATGTGAGCCACAACTGAAAAAACTTAAAAAGAGAAATAGATGAATCTACTCTTAAAATTCTCGATTTTTAATGCATTATAGTTGTACACAATGGTGAGATTCCTTGTTACATATTTGTACATGCACATATTGGAGACTTCAACACTTCTGTATCAAAACATTGATAGATCCAACAGGCTCATAGATCAGCAAGAAAGCAGTTGAACTTAACACCATCAACTAACTGGATATAATGAACAGATATGCATGCCTTCAACCCACAACAGAACTCCCATTCTTCTCAAGCTCACATGGAATATTTATCAAGATAGACGATATTCTGGAATATAAATAAACCTAACCAATTTTAAAGGTTCGAATAACCCGATATCTGTTCTCAGGTCACAATGGAATTAAATTAAAAACCATAAAAGAAATATAGCTGGAAAATTCTAAAATACTTGCTATTAAGCAACACATTACTAAATAACACAATAACCAAGGAAGAAATCTCTATGGAAGTTAGAAAAAAAATTTTGGACCAAATGAAAGTGAAAATACAACTTGTTAAAGTTTAAAGATTGCAGTGAAACCAATGCTTAAAGCTCAGGAAATGTATATCATTGAACATCATCAGGAGTTGCCACAGAGGAGCTGAGCACGCTTAGCCTTGAGCGATGGAGGTGTGAAACTGGTTTCCGCTGCCTGTGGACGCAGGTGAATCTCACCTCTGCTTGGCAGAGGAGAGATGCTGTAGGAATGGGCGTTACCCAATGGGAGTGGGCTGCCTTCTTGTTCCCTTTGAAATACAACCTTTTACCTTTTTTTTTGGATTAATTGTTCTATTCAAAGGCTCTCTTCAATAAAAACCAGGGTTCAGAGCATATTTGCTCTCTTTCCCCAGCCTCCTGAGTTTTTCTCTTGCCTTCTCTTCTGTAGGAGCTTATAGCTGGAGGTGGAGAAGCTATCCTGAAACACTGGGAAAAAGGTATTTTCTGTGTCTGTGTGATCTATTTGTGCCAGCCCAATTCACCCGTGTGACCCTGATTCTGTAGCCCGCACGGAACGTTGGCTATAGAACATATATATTATGAAAGAAGAGAGATCCAAAATCAATGATCTAATCTTCCATGTAAGGGAACCACAAAAAAGAAGAGTAAGTTAAATCCAAAGTAAGCAGAAGAAAAGAAATAGTAAAACTAAGAGCAGAAATCAATGAAATTGAAGCCAGAAAATCAATAGAAATGATCAACTAAACCAAAAGCTGGTTCTTTTAAAAGATCAATAATATTGATATGGCTCTAGTCAGGCTAAGAAAAAAAAAGAAGACACAAATTACTAACATCAAAAATGAAAGAGAGGACAACACTACTTATAGATATTGAAAGGACAATAAAGCAATGCTGTCCACATGTCCATAAATTTTATAATCTGCACAAAATTTACCAATGCTTTGAAAGACTCAACCTATCAAAATTTACACAAGAAGAAATAGACAATCAGAAAAGGCTTATGTCTACTAAAACTTGAATTGATAATTAATAACTTTTCATAACAGAAAAAGCCAGTCTCAGATGATTTCACTGGTGACTTCTATCAAATATATTCTAATATTCAATAGTCTACAGTCTCTTTCAGAGATTGAAGAAGAGAGAACATTCCCTAACTCATTCTGAGACCAGCATTATCCTAATATCAAATCCAAAGGCATTATAAGAAAGAAAACTACAGACCTATATCTCTCAAAAACATAAATACAAACCACTAAAAATATTATTGATTCAAATCCAATAAGGCATAAAGAGAAATACACATAACAACCAAGTTATCCCAGTATGCAAGTCTAACTCAAAATTTGAAAATCAGTTAATAAAGTTTATTACATCAACAGGGTAAAGAAAAATCACATGAGCGTACAATTAGATGTAGGAAAAGCATTTGACAAAACCCAACACCCATTCATGACAGACACACACACACACACACACACACACACACACACACACACACACGTGTGTGTGTATATATATAATTAATTAATATTAACCTAAGAATAGAGAACAACTTCTTCAGCTTCATAAAGAATATCTACAAGAAACCTCTTGCTAGTACCCTACTAAATGATGTGAAACTTGAAGCTTTCCCCATTTTCTAGCTGTTTCTTTGAATGAAGAATTTCTCCTCTCACAACTGCTTTTTAATATTGTGCAAGTAGTTTTAACTAATGCAATAAGAGAAGGAAAGAAAATAAAAGGAATTCATATTGAGAAGGAAGAAATATAACTGACTTTGTTCATAGACAGCATGATCATGTATGTAGAAAATATGAAGGAAATGACAAAACCCCTAGAATTAATAATCAATTACAGAACTTTCCAAGATATTAATAAACAAAAATCAGTAATTTTTCCTATACATTAGCCATAAAGAAGGGCAATTTGAAATTAAAAAGAAAATACATTTCCATTAGCACTCTCATCAAGTGAAATACTTGGGTATAAATCTAATAGAATATATACAAATCTATATGAGGAGAACTGTAAAACTCTGATGAAAGAAATCAAAAAAGAACTAAAGAAATGGAAAGACATTCCATATTCATGGATAGGAGAACTTTAATATTGTTCAAATGTCAGCTCTTCCCAATTTTATCTATTGGTTCAATGGAATACCAATCAAAATTGACATTTTTGTGGATATAAACAAGCAGCATCTAAAGTTGAATGGAGAAGTAAAAGACCAAGAACAGAAAATACATTACTGAAAGAGAGAAACTGTCCCCAGACTGATACTATCTGAGTGAAAGCTACAGTAATCTAGACTGTGTCATGTTGGTGTAAGAATAGAAAAATAGACCAGTGCAACAGAGTGGAGAGTCAAGAAGCAGATCTACATAAATGTAGTCCCATATCTTCAATAAAGGAATGAAGACAATACAATGGAGAAAAGAGAGTCTTTTCAACAGCTGGTGTGGGAACAACTGGTCATCTACTACAAAAAAAATATATATATATATGATTTTACCCCCCTGACAAAATTAACATAACAAAGGCCACAGACCATTTAAAATGCACAACTATAAAACTCCAGAAAGATAACATGGATGAAAAACTAGATAAGCTTAGTTTTAATGATGACTTTTTAGGTACATCTTCAAAGGCATGAAGCATGAAATAAAAAATTGATAAACTGGACTTCAGTAGGATTAAATTTTTCTACTATGTGAAAGACACTGTAAAGAGAAAAACAAGAACCTCCCCTCCCTCCAAAAAAAGAAAAGCCCAGACTGGGAGAAAATATTTGTAAAAAAGATGTATCTGCTTAAGGACTGTTATTTAAAAAGTATGAGAACTCTTAACACTCAACAGTAAGAAGCAGCAGCAACAAATGACTAAAAACTGGGACAAAGACTCTAACAAATGGCTCAGCAATTATGATATATAGTTGCTAAATAAGCATATTCAAAATGCTTATCATATGTGACTTGGGAAATGCAAATTAAAACAATGAGATATTACTACATACCTATTAGAATGTCCAAAATCCAGAGTGTTGACAACAAACACCAAATGCTGACAAGCATGTGGAGGGACAGGACTCTATTTCATGGCCTTGGAGATGCAAAATGGTATAGCTGCTTTGGAGGACATTTTGGTGGTTTCTTAGAAAAATGAAACACAATTACCATGTGATCCAGCAATGACATTCCCTGGTATTTACCCAAAGGAATTGAAAATATATGCCTACATAAAATCTTGCATGTGGATATTTGTAACTGCTTTAATCATATTTGCCAAAACTTGGAAGCAACCAACTCGTCCTTCAGTAGGTGAAAGGATAAATTAATTGTAGTATCCAGACAATGAAATATTATTCAGTGTTAAAAAGAAACAGGCTATCAAGCTGTGGGGAAAAATGGAGGAATATTAAATGCATGTTAGTTAGTGAAATAAGCCAATGTGGAAAGGGTGCATACTGTATGATTCCGACTATATTAAGTTACAGAGAAGACAAAACTATGGAAACAGTAAAAAGGTTAATGGTTGTGTTAAGGGGACAGAGGCATGAATCAGAAGGACACAGAGAATTTGGGGGTCAGTAAAACTATTCTGTATGATGCTGTAATGGGAGAAACATGTCATTATACATCAGTGTCACCTTTGGATGATAATAATATATAGACACAGCTTTACCAATTGTAATAAATGTCCCATTCTGGTAAGGAGAGCTGATAACGAGGGAGGCTTTACTTGTGTTGGAGCAGGAGGTATGTGGAAAATTCAGTATCTTCCTCATATTTTGTTGTAAGCCTAAGACTGTTGTAAAAAATGAGATTTATGTTTTAAAACTCACCAAACTCTTGACTGACGGACAACTCTATGGGTAAAAAGTTCTTCTGAAAGTATATCAGAAAATTGTTTGAGCATATTATTGGGAATGATATTTCCTTTCTGGAGAACATTTTGAATTAAATTACACAATAAGTTTCTGATGAAATTGCAAACTACTTTTCTTTTAACCTGCCTAGCACAGTGCCTGATGGGTGGAAATAGTCAATACACAGAAGCTATTTCTACATCAATTACTTCTAGGACTAGTCCTCTAGTTAACTGTTAACACACTTAAGCCTCCCAAATAAAAGACTTAAATATGCATTAGCAGAGAAGAGCTAAAGCATAGATAAAACAAAGCATGGGGAAACTTAAAAAAAAATCAGGACATAGTTTAAGGAAAGCATGTTCTGTTCATGCAGCAGAATCAAATTATTGTCTATTAGATTCAGTCAAAATTCAATTAGTGGCTGTTTCTTGTGTTACCAACTTATGATGAACACAGAGGAGTGCCTTGGTTTTTATATTTTCTTTAACTTTTGAGCAGAAAACCTATATAAATAAGCAGTCAATATTACCTGGACCTCCAGAATGTCTGAGAAGACCATGGGACCACTCCTTTAAACTTCTGCTAATGGGACTGCCAGGGATTAGGTACTGGACAAACAAGCATATTGTAGGAGTGAATTCTTTTCCAAAAGCCTTTACCCTCTAGAAAAACTCTTAATTTTTTTCTCTCAATTGCTAAATGCAATATCATACCACTCTCTGTTGATCCTACCATGCCTTGTTTCACTTGGGAAACTTTCAGAATTGAAAATGTGGTCAAAGTACCAAATAGATTTTTCTGCCTGTAAGCCTTCCAAAATGATGAATTACAATGGTTAAGGTCTTTTAAGTCCACCACATTATTGAAGCTGAGCCTGAACTGAACGGGATAGCTGAGGATCTCACAGCCATGCCCACTTTTGAGTCCATTGCAAGGACTTTCCATTCATTCATCTGTGAACATAAATATGTATTTAACAATCTATCAGTTATTGTCTATGCATAGTCAGGGGCTGGATTTTGAATTCCAAACCAATCAGAGACCTGACATAACCTCATTTGTTGTCTGTTTACTTAGCCTTCAGTGGTGGCTCAACTCTCAGCGTTAGCTATCCTGTTCCCCATTGTAGAACTGGGGCATAGAACAATAGTTGACAAACACACAGACACACACAAAAGTTGATCAGTGAATGTGATGAATATTTTGAACATGGGCACCATGGTGCACACTATATTCCAAAGGCTTCTGCTCATCCAATCCTAGTCCTTAAATAATGGAGGCATATAGCTACGACCTCTAGCAATGATATAGCATGCATCCCCTTCTGCGGTGCTAGAATACACCAATAATCATCTTTCTGGCTAACTGGATTCTCTCTCAGAATCCTGAACATAGGGCTTCAGGGAACTACTTACCAATCAGTTGACACAGGTAAGAAATGTTATTTGCTAATTCTACTTGAGAATGAAAATGGCATTTTCATCATTTTCGTCTAGAGAAAAAGAACCAGAAGTCTACCCAACAGGAAACTTTTGCTCCTAAACTAAGTAATGTCTTGATTTAACTTCTTTCTCTCTCTTGCCCCACCTACTTTATACATGTGTTTGTGAATATGTATACTTGTACTTACACACACACACACATGCACTCACACACTCCATATGGATGAGGGGCCAAATATCCTGTGTGCTCTCCTCCTGAAGTGTACTATGAGGCAAGCAAGATCGGCCCTGTGGAAAGTCAACAGCTGCACATTTGATGGGTTGGCCCAACTTTGCTCAGCCAGCTCATCATGGGTGATTATGTTCTCATTTCCACCTTCAAACTGCAGAAGGAGAAAGGTCAGCTAGTCTGGGATTCCTTATACAGCTGTTTCTGATGTTTATGGAAAAATTTGATATACCACATCTTTCCCAAAAGTAAAAGAAAGAGGGGGGGAAAAAAGAAAAGAAAATACTCATGAATAGGAAATTGAGAGCTCTAAATTAGTGGCAGTAAGAGAACAGATTTCTTTGTTAACTGACCCAGAACATTAAATTGATTATGTAATTTAACATCACTGTCCTATTTGGTAGCTGCTTATTAATACTGCATCCTCCCACCTTAGAGTCAGATGCAAACTTTATAAATGGAAGAACAAATTTATTTTGCTCAGAATTTGCAATTTTCTGCCATATGAACTATTATTAATTTGCAATTTCTTTCTCCCAGGGGAGCCTATTACCCCAGGAGAAACAATGATCACCCATATTTGAGAAGTGCAGTCCTTGGCAGCTTTCTCTTCTTTTTTCATTCCTTGCTGCAAGTGAATATAGGATTTAAGGAGATTGAACATTTATTCATATTTGGAGGTGTGATTTCTTACCTTGGGTGTTATTATACTCTATTCATATTCTTTGTCCTCTGACTCAGGGGAAGTCAGAAGGCAAGAGAAAAGGAACTTACAAAGGATCCACCATCAGCTTCGAAATAGAGAACAAACAGCTGCAAATCAGGTGCGGATTCACCTGGAGTGCTTGTCGAAAATGCACTGCCTGTCCTCACTCCTCATTCACTGAGTCAGAATATCTGAGGTTTGAATTGAGTTCTCCAGATGATCCTCATATGTACCGATTTTGAGAATAATGTTAGCCTCAAGATGTGGTGCCCTGAGAAGGACATAGAAAGCAGGAAATAATATTACTCAACAAGGAGAACTCGCAGATAAATCAAACCTTTGATATGATATGTCATCCTCAATTGGTCCTCTACTCCAGACAATCCCACCCTTATATGGTTCTTCAGTCAAAGAATCAACGTGGCATGTCATTCTGTGTCCTCACATAACTTGGTTCTCTCAAGATCCCTCTAAATGAAAACCCAAATTCATCTAAGCCCTTTCAAGGCTGGCCTTTATTTAGCTGATTATACCCTGTATGGGATGAGTCCATGAAGATACTCTTTTTTTGCTTTTACTTATTCTTACTTTATGAAAACTGTCATGAAAATCCCTGTTGGTATTTTCCATTGTGAGTATGATCTTTCCACATTCCATTTCAGCCAGTGATGACGGCTGGGATCTGACCCCAGGGAGAGCTCTCCAAACAGCATACCAGCCAAATTATGCTTCCAAAATTCCCAATAACAGTTGAAAAGAGCCAAGGAGGCCAGGTGCTGGGCAGGAGGATATTTTAAGCTTGGCTGATGGTCCAAATTGGATTCTTCCTTTGCCTAATCAAACTATCCATTAAGAAAGTGAGACTTGTATTCCTTCTCCCTGCCCTCCTATCCTCCTCTTCCCTAATCTGAGCTCTGCACTCCCTACCATTTCTATGGGAGTTGTGGAACATTGATCTTGTGCCATGTAAAGTAGTTCACATATATAATTATTTAACTGATTATCTGTAGGTCTGAGTGTTAGAAAGGAGGGACTCATGGCTGTTCCTCTAAAGGTATTTCCTTTGCCTGGCAAAGACTATAAATGTTGTATTCACACTGAGGATGAATTATACATGGATCTAAGAACTAAAAGTAGCCCTAAAATTTATCAAGCTCAGAGATTAAGGACAGAACATTCAAATACTTTAGCTATTTATTAAAAATAGCCAACCAGAATAGGGAAATTGAATCTCTTCTATTCTCTCTGGTCTAAGGGCTTTTCTAAAGAGTGCAAGAAATCTTCTGGATTCTACCACATCTCTGAGCCCCAGGTGTTTATTCTGACAATATGCCACCAGTTAATTGCTCCTTTTTTTTTCTCCATTCCCATGATCACACTTTCAGCTCAAGTCCTCATTAGCTTTTACACAATTTAACATTTTTACTTGCTGAATGAAATAGACTGTACGATGGTCTCTTTGCCTCTGATATAACCCCACCAAGTCCACAATGCTGCCAGTGTGATTTTGCATAACAGTTCTTATCATATTCAGCCTAAACACTTTGGATGGCTTTCCCATTGTTCAAAGGAAAAAATCTAAATTCCTTCCTCCTTCATCAAGTTCCAAAATACCTTTTAAAACTTATCTCCTAATATCCTTCTGCACACCCCATGTTTCTGCGTGTCCAATGCCTCTGCCTCCCTCAAAGCTAATTCCTTTCATATTTTCAGTCCTTTTTCTCTTGAATGACCTTTCACCCCTAAGCACTTTGAAATGTACTTATTATTTTTAAATTGAGCTAAAAAATTGCTTCTTTTGTTAAGTTTCTTTAATTTCTTTGGTAAGAATTAATGATGTCTTGCCCTGTACTATTACAGCAGCTGTTTTCCTACTTGGTTCAATACATCTTATACTATAACTAGTTGGTTATCTGTTTATCTGCTGGATTTTGAACTCCTAGAGTTTAGGGCTGGGTTTATTGATCCTAATATAAATAACAGCGTCTAACATAGTACTCTACATAGGACACCTGAACGTATGTTTTTTGGTAACAAATGAATGATTCAGGCTCAAAGCAGGCAGCTTCCTTCTCTCCACAGACTGCATAAGTGAGTTGTAATTTTCACTTTTGCAGACAGCCTGTAGGATATAAAAAGGAAGAGCAAGTCCTGGGTTAAGGCAGTAGAAGTTTTCGAAAGACACATGCCCTTTAAGGCCTAATTTCATTACTTTCCATAAGACCTACACAAAGACCTTTTTCTGTTGTCTCTCTCACCTCCTTGGAGCTTCTGGATTTCTTTCATATTCTTATCTCAGTTGCACATGGCTTCTTGGAAGTGGTTTTATTAAAATGTATTTGAGGCAGTTGCTGGTCCATTAGCACCTTCTTGCATCCAGCTGTGTTAGATAAGCACTGAGAGACTTTTATTTTTCTCAATTAAGAAAAGTTGCAGCTCCAGAGACAACTGAGAGGTTTCTGGGTCTACCCAGGATACAGTTATACCACAGCAAAAATGATATATTTGCTATACCTTGGTGGCTAATAGTCATGTAGTTCTATCAAGGTCCTGGGTCTAAGCCAGGGCAATGTCTCCTATAGCAACCAAGTCCCCCTGGTAATGCATAGCAGGTTCTAGGTCCTGAAGATCAATGAAGATTCATCTTCAAAGCTGAAGTAAAGCAAGAGATTGAAAGATTTAGAAACAAAGTTACTGCAGTAGACAAATATTACCTGTTGTAACTTTGGTTGTCTTCTAGAAGGGAAGTGTAATGTTAAATATAAGACTCTTGCTTCTGTTGGGAATTTTGAGGGATTGGACACTAGCCTTTGGGGAAAGAACTAGGGAAAGCTCAAATACTTGCATAATAAGAAAAAAAAGTTTCCATATAGCAATACTTAAGAGAAAAAAGGTGAGAGGAACAAAGAGAAGGGAGTTATCAGGTGGTAGAAGACCATGTTTTCTGTTATGTGAGAACATTTTTATAGAAATAAATTTCTCATCCCTGGATGAAAAAAAAAATTGAGTTACTGTGTACAAATACCAAAGCCAAAGCCAGAGAGTCAAGAACCCAGGCAAACCTTGCTTCAAAGGCCAGGAACCTTGAACTTAAGCCATATGAAAAACTCTTCCTTTATCTAAAAAAAAAAAAAAAAAAAAAAATGGATAGAAAAACATGGATATTCTGCAAGTTTACTTTTAAAGTCTTCCTCTCTGTCCTGAAATATTATGTATGTTGATTATTTGGTAACATTTCTCTAAAGCACAGGAAGCCTATGTCTCAGAGATCCAAAGAGCAAGGAAAAATTGTAATGGGATGTCACTCCTGGCAATCTCTTAAAAATAGAGTCTCTGTATCTTGGAAGAGGATCTATTTCTGGGAAGCACTAATTGTATATTCCTCATCATATTTGGTGGTGTGTGACTTTTTTTTAGTTTGCTCCTGCTAATACAAGGGGAAGTAAAGCTCTATTGTCTGAAGTTTTGAAATAATCAGAGTCCTCACAATCAGGATGGGAAATATCTTATTACTACTTGATATTTTCTTGAATAAAAATGAAAAGAAACCCATTATTAGACCATCTTTTTGGGATAGGAAACATTAGCTTACACCATTAAGAGTCACCTGAGTAAATTAGGATCTGGAGAGCAGGGAGTCTCCTTTGATTTTTTTTTGCCATAAAAAAGTCTGTAACAGACCACAGAGGCATTTGCCCTCAGAATCACTGAACACCAATGGTAGTGGGTTACATCAGGGGACTGAATGAAGCGAGTCTAGAAACTAGGGGGATAGAGCCCCAGATGACACATAGGTTATACGAGGAAGATTAAGGAACATGAAAAAGAGGCTATTGTGGCAGAATAACGGAAAATGGGGCAAATTGCCACCATTAACCAGCAATACAGACAATTTAATGTAATACAAGGATGTGATCTATAAAGGGGAGTTTCAGAACTAGAAGATAACAAGATTTGGGAAGGGATTTGAAGGTCAAGAGTAAGTTTTTGACAAGTATCCCTTGTTTCTTCAGACCTCTCTGGCCTTTGGGGCATTTGAGTAATTGTGTGCCAAAATCTGTTCCAAATTTGACTGTTAGTGTTAAGGCCCTAAGCCCTCTCTTTTTCCTGTGAGCCTTCCATATGGAGGAGGCCTCATGGGTGGCTGCATTCAGCCTTCTTCCAGGTAAAAGACGAAAGGGAGACTCTTTTGTTATGCTCAAGCTGGCTTGAGATGGGCTTCACAGGTCTCCAGATCTCTATTTGCACCTGAGCACTGGAAGCAAGGATCCTAGGGAGGTGGGCACTGACTATAAAATGCTTCCACATTGCTGGGGGAAATGGCACCTCTGCCCTATAGCTTCCCTCTTTCTGGGTTTGCTGTGCGCAGCACACACCATTCTCTATCCAGATGCCAATATAGTTTGCCCTTTTCCCTTTTTTAAAAAAAAAGCTGGATTTAGGAAGGTTAGTGTTAACCCTAAACTGGCATCTCTGCACTGGCACGTATTTTCATGTGTACCTGTGTGCACACATGTATAACCCATGTGACTGATGCATACCTGAAGGGTGCTCCATACACAGTAGTTGTAGATCCCCACTGCTAGTGCTCTTCACACGTTTCTCTTCCAATATCTAGCAGCTTCTTCCTTCATCTGATTTTGTATTCCTTCATCACCTTTTTTTGATCTCCTGCTTTGGTTACCAGGCTATGAGTCCTCAGCACTCCTAGGACACATTGGACTTTTTTCTTTTGGTTCTTCAAAGTTCTGGCCACCCAGACTCATATCCTAGACTGTCTAAACCCCAGCATGGACCACCAGGCCAGAACTCCTGCAGGGCTCAAAGTCAGACAGTTAGGACTCTGGAGGGTGCTGGGTAACCAGACAGACTGCAAAATGTTGTACTTGGAATGGTAGTTTTAACACTATAAATAAAAAGGATACTAACCAAAAACATTCACAAAATTTAATCTCAACACGGGGAGAGGCGAGGCACTGAAAAAATGAAAGAAAGCTCCTCCATGTTGTAAACTACAATTTGTACAATCTCTACCATCAATTACTTTTGACCACGCACAGAAATGTTTTTTGCAATCTTTTTTTAAGACAACATTTGGAGCCTGTTGAATTTCTCTTTTCAAATTTTAAATACCACTTCAAAACCATTTCAGAAACCACCAAATAGGCTAGACCCCTACAGACCACTGACATCTAGTGACAGAAGCAATTGGAGACAAAGAATCTGTGTGTAAAGATGACAGAGAAGAGAGGCATGATGCTGTTGGAGCAGACACTGGGAGAATACTGAGAATTGAAAAACATTGTAAAATGGCAGGATTCCTTGGCTTCAGAAACCCCACCAATCATCAGAGGCAGTGATGTGAGCCTGGGAGAGCTTGACTCAGGAGTCAGGCTGCCTGTTTATGATTGCAGCTCTGCCACTGACCAGCTGTTGGCCTGGGGCAAGCTACTTACCCTGTGTCCATCCTAGTCCTCACCTGCAAACTGGGGATAATAACGATAAGGGATAGAGATAGGATTGCATGACTTGATGGAGGTAAAGTGCTTGGCATAATACTGTCAGAAGGTAAATACAGGAAGGCTAGACAAGCAAGAAAGGGTTGAAGGTTGGCAGGAGCAGAGAAATAGGAAGTGGTGCAGGCCCTCAGGTTTCAATGTTCTGGTTTTTACTCCCCTCCCCACTCCTCTCCAGTGCTGATTACTATTACACCACCTCCATAGAAAAGCCTGGTCACCTGAGGCAGAATAAAGCAGCTTGTGATTCTCAGAAAGTCTAAGAAGTGTTTCTTTCTCCCCAAACATCTCCCTGCTGTTCTGTCCTGTGTAGGGAAGAAATGCTTCTCCTCACACAGAACTAGAAAAGAATGAGCCTTCCAGCACTACAGACGTCACAGGCAAACTCTCACTGGGGAAAAATCACCACTGGAGAGTCCATTCTAGACAGGAGAACCCCATGATATAGCCGTAAAACTTTTGAGAACTTTAGGGTTCAGAAAAGGGAGATGCAAAAATAGAATAGCAGAAAGCTTCAGACACAGGCCACACTGCAGGGAAAGAAGATCCTGAGCTCCCCTGCTTGACAAATGTGCAATGGAATTCATGCTCTGCTTCGTTTTTTGTGCCCTGAAAGAATTCCTCCCCTCCCAAAGGCATCCGTTTCCTATTATATGCATAATAGTAGCATCTACCACACAGAGCTGCTATCATGATTAAATGAGATCACTTCAGAAATTCCTCCAGTTTCACATCTGGCACTTAGCTTGTCATTTCCTCCATCTCCAGAATTCACCATGGCCTCCTTGTCCCCCTGCCTATCCATGCCTTGGCTCCATCACTTCTGATTAAGTTTGCAAACTCACCAGCTTTTTTCAAAGCTTTGATTCAAGCACTAGAATCAAAAGGACTTTGGCTTTCGAAAGTCAGTTCCACAAAGTCATCCATTGAAATTTGGTGGAACTCAATGAAGAATTAAGACTTTGCCTACATTTTTATGCTGCCCCAAGTGTTGCTATTGTAGTAAAATTGTCACTCGAGCCCTCCTGCTGCAGGGTTTGTGGTAACCATTTGCATGGTGAAGTGGGTCCATTTCTTTTTCCCCTGTATAAATACCCTCAGGCAATAATCCTCATTATGGGCCAATGGCTTGGAAAATGTTATTATTAAATCAAAGCCATTTGCAATAAGGGGAAAAATTCATCTGCAACTATAAACTCTGTTGCTTATAGCTGGGCATTAAGAAAACAAATGGCCACCAAGTCCCTTTAAGCCTAGCACTTCCAAGCTTAATCTCATGGCAGGCCCTCCTGGGCCATGCTTGAGTCAGGAGAGTTGACCCAGGAGGAAATTTTCAGAAATGTTGATAGTTTCTCGTAGGAGATCTGACTTAACCCTGAGTCTCAGGGTCAGTGGCACTGGCCTGGACATACGATGGCCTAGCTATGACTCAGAGAACACCATTGCTTACCCATTTTTTTTTTAAGACATTATTTGGATTTAACTTGTTAGGAGCTCTGTTTCCTCTTATAAAAGCCTGGCATAGCTTTTGGATTCAGATATACCTGGATGGCTACTCCAGCTGTTCCCTTACTAGAGTAACTTGGGACAAATGACCAAAAGTCTTTATGTCTTCCCCTCAGATTTGGGGCAAGGTTATAGAAGTTGTTGGATAAGAACATGTTTTACCAAAGGTTGTAGCTTACCTCAAGTTATAGATTTTGGACCTCAGAAGGAGTTAGTGCTTTGTCTCGGCTGTACCTGTGTTATTCTAGCATGTACCCATGGGGTTTGAGCTTTGAGAGAGCTGCTGGGACTCACTGGAGATGTGCTGTTCTTCCTCTGATGCCCAGTGGCCCAGACACTGCAGTTGAAATTGACGTCTGCTGAGTCCTGAGCATCCCAACCACGGCTGATAATTAGAACCCAGGGAGCTAACAGGAACACTACGGCCCTTCCTCAAACCAATTAATTCAGGATCTCTGGAAGTCGAGCTCAGACATCTATGTATTTATTTTTAAACTCCCTAACTAATCCTCTGAGATTCTTTTAAGAAAATGTGTCACCTGCACTCTGTAGTCTGAGAAAACCTGTACATTTATCTGTGAAAGGTTAACCGTGTAATTGATGGAATGCCCTTCTGATGTGAAAGTTCCTTCGAATACTAGAATAATTTTTATCTAACTAGCTTTCTTCTAGAAAAGAGAATGGGAAAAACTCTGGTCCTTTCATTTCCCAGGGAAAAGGGATCTGGGATGCTCAAGTAATACCAGGATTCTCAGGTTCTGGGGTAAGCAAGAGGGAAGGGAAGAACTGCAAACACGAAGTCCTGATGCGTTCCTGACGTGCGAGTAGTACTTGTCTGCCTCCTATGTGCTAGTCATTGCGCTGGGCCTCAGAGATACTGTGGTACATCAGACAAAGGCTCCCTGGATAAAAGAGAGAAGACAGATAGAAAAATAAATATATCTACCTTACCTGATCTGAGGGATTACTCCTATGAATAAGGTGACCCATTTCACTGACGCATGATCCAAGAAAGCTGAGCCAGAGGCAGAATCCCAGATTGGGGCCCCTAAACGAAAGCATAGAGGACAAGAAAGATGAAGAAGGTGTGAATTCTGCAAGACCCTGTTTCAAAGACCTGCTTCAGGGAGGACCAATGGAGGTCCACACTATTACAGGACAGTCAACACTCCTGGCCCTGATCAAGGGCGCAGTGAAAAGGCAGAGACCCAGACTCCCTGTGAGGAACTGGGCTGCCCCTGAGGCTGGCTTCTCTGGGTGATCTCTCGGCTCCCAGTGGCTGGAATGGTTTTTCTCTAATCCCATTTGTTTGCGGCTTGCCTAGTTCTCATCCAGTTGTGCCAGGGCAGTGGGGTACATTTCATAAAGGCCAAAGAAAGTACCTGGAGATCGCATGAGAGAGACATGATTTATTGGGAAGGCTACAACAGATCAGTGGCTGCTCCAAGAAGAGATCTATGGTGACAGGCTGAATACAGCACCTCTGTCCCTCATCAGTGTTTCAAGAAGCAGTGGCTCCTTTCCCCCATGGCATTTTGTCCAGTGGCAGCTAGCTGGGCGAGGGAAACGCATCTTTTCCACACAGGTCCTTTGCACCAGGACAGTTGCTCTTTGTGTACGTTCAAGAAAGTAGCCTTCCACAGAGACAAAGTTGGTGTCCTTCGAGATGATACGTATCTGGACTTTCCAGCCCAGATTTGTTCTCATTGTTCCCTTAACTTGGCTAGGTTTTTGGGAACAGAGAGGGGGCATTCAGAGATGAGGTATTTGACTGTCTCCCTCTTCTTTAGAGATGATAAAGCCATTCAAAGGAAACAAAGCCATGCAATGCAGCCACTCCGTGATTGGCATCTTTAAGCTATTAATACAATGCATGCTGGGAAATCTTAATGCCTATGTCAGGCCCTGCAAAATATCTCCAGTAGGACCCAGAATTATCTTGCTTCTTTCTCTATTCTCTCCTAGTTCCCCTTCCTCTCCAAATTCAGGTCCATTTTCTAGTTTCCACTGCTCACTCATCTTCAGCAACCCTCTCTCATGCTTCCTGTTGGGTGATTACTGATTTAGCTAGAGGAACTGAGGATGGGGGACAATATAGCCTAGATGAATTAAGATCTTTCTAGGAAAGCACTGGCTTTCCCCATGAAGTGCTTGATATTAGTCCTCTTAGATTAATACTCCCAGCACCTCCCTGCTGCACTCTGTCTTAACCTCAGAGTCTGACCACCTGTGGGCCTGTTCTTTGCCCTAAGCCCACAGGGGTGGTGGAAGTTGTGAAGGGAAGCAGAGTAGAAGCTTCTGTTCAGGAACCCAGAAGTGGCTTTCTGGTCTTTGGCATATTGATGAATTAATAGGATGACAGTGGGATCATGAGCAATG
Organism: Ictidomys tridecemlineatus; assembly: GCF_052094955.1. Classification (NCBI taxonomy): domain Eukaryota; kingdom Metazoa; phylum Chordata; class Mammalia; order Rodentia; family Sciuridae; genus Ictidomys; species Ictidomys tridecemlineatus. The sequence goes on along the minus strand of NC_135480.1, from coordinate 151,112,747 downwards.
ATTTGTAAGATGTGTCATGAGGAATACGAAGCTTAGGGATGAACCCTCAAGACTATCACCATCTATACTACTTGTTCCCTTGTCTACGGAAGACATCACTGGAGCCCAGTGGAGTTGTTTAATCAGGGTTGCATAGATTGCTAAACAAACAAACAAACAAAAAACAGTGCTTCTGTTTCCCAGTTTGGTATTTTTTTCAGCTAAAATAAAAATCTTTGGGCACCTTAAATATTGCTTCACCTGCCCAAGACAAGAGTGCAACTGTGAACTTCCCCTCCTGATAAATTCAGAGACCACAAGCTATAAGGTTGGTTTCCAGATCCCCCTGTTTGAATGGAAAATAAACATTAAGGTGAGAAAATCTGCAGGGACTTTTACTTTCTTTGATGGTATCTCCATCAGCCGAGGTTCTCTGTATGCCATTCAGAAACTGATTCTTGACTTGGAAATGCTAACTCACACTAAATCCCTTATATGGTCTAGAATGTCTAGATCATCGTGCCATTTATTTTCCTTTATTATAAGAGGCAGAACTACCAACCTATTAAAATTGTCTCCCTGATTTAGCTGGAGGAATTAAGGATAGGGAACAATAGAGCCTAGATGAATTAAGATGTTTCTAGGCTGCATTCACTAAAAATTATGAGCATCTAATTATAAGTCATTCAAAATTAAACAAATGTCTCACATTTCTCACAAAATGATGTTGATATTTTATTAAATACCAAGTTCTTTCTAAAAGTCTTCTTCTTCTTGTTCCTACAATATTGGTGCATAGAGAATAAAGTAGTAAATGCTTTTCATTCCAGTCCTCCTAAACCCATACACAGGAGCCAAAGAAATTGGCCAGTAGTAGCACAGACTTTTAAAAATGTAAGATACATATATATGTGTGTATCTTACTTAACATATATCTGTATATAACAAAGAAGGATCAACAGTACACACTGCCCAAGTCTTTGTCTCATAACAGATGTTCAAGGGGTCAAAAAGGCTGATCTTACCAGAATTCTGCTCTACTTCCACTTAAATTGCTTCTCCAAGGGGAGATAGAAGATGGAAAGAGATCTAGGCATCTCATGCTGTGGCACAGATGCAAACCAGAGCAGGAGCATCACTTAACCAGGGCTCAGTCCCACTCACATGCGGAGCAAGACTACTCCTCATTGGGGTATCCTGCCAATATTATTACACAATACACTATGTGTTATTTCTTCTTCACTTACAATAAATAACTCCTTTTCTTCTCCTCCCGAGTCCAGATTAATTGAGAAATAAGATATAAGAAAGTGAGAGATTAAGATCAAAATGTCAGTTTTCAGTAATGCTAAGAGGGTCAGAGGTCCTGACTTCACAACTGAGACCTAAAGAGCTCCATTCTGTGGTTCCTAGTCAAGTCACAAGGACAGCTTACAAACCTATGTTGCCAGGATTGCTGTGCCACTAGTTCAGGATGTTTGGTTTTCTCAGCTTCTCCATGGCAACACGTTTTGGGAATGTTCTTTATCCATTGATAAATTTGGAAGCTCTTTTCCACATTTTTCTGTATTTGGGGATATCTTTGTGTGCATTCAGGTAGGTAGATGGGGATGTGTATGTTGTATTTGCCTTTGAGTGTGTTGGCTTTCTCACAGCAGTAACTTGTGGGAGTGTGGAAGAATCAAGGGGGTCTCCAGGATAATAAATGTGTGTAGCAAAGGCTCTCCACCTCCTAGTATAAAGACCAAGGATTCCCAAGAAAAATAGTGCTTCTGTGACATTAGGTAATGGGATTTCCTCTGTCTCCCACCATTTTTTTTTCCTTTAAGGTTCAGGAAGGAAGTTCATCTCAACTTCCACATCCCCAGGAAATATAATTTTGTTCCTTGTCATGTTCTGGTGACCATCAGGAAATAATAATTTTTATGGCCAGTTTCTGGGAACTATTCTGTAGGGTTCTCTTTCTACTGAGGCTTCTCCTCAGTTCCATTCTACTTATTTTTTAGGGGGTGTCCACGCAAACTTAAGTATTTTGACTGCTTTGGAAAATATTTTGGTTTCTAACTTTTCTAACTCCTAATTTCACTAAAAATGAAGTTTTCAATATTTTGCATTATATTTATTGTTTTCAGATTGTTCCCAGAAGAAAAGGAAAATGCCAAATCTGTGCTGCCCTTCTTACTGTTAATCTGGAGGAACAGCCAAAGATCACCAGGCACTTGAAGAAGGTGTCTAACACGAAAGAGAAAGATAAAAACGAGGAGGAAAAGATAAGAAGCCTTGAGGAAATAGAGGCAGAGAGAGGAGAAGAAATTAAAAAAACAAAATTCCTTGGAGAAATAAGAGAAAATGTCGTATCCCTGAATAATACTAGGATCCTAGCTGTAGAAATAACCAGAGAACTATAAAAAGATATTGAAAATTAAAAATTAATAGTGGAAATTTTAAAATTCAAATACAAGTGAGTATTTAGTGCAAAGATCTTTCAACTCTGCTGCAAAATTGAAAATTCCTATTTAAAAAGATGGGGAAAAGTCAATATAAGAGCTGACATATAAGGCTGAGGAAATTTCCCCAAAGAAAAACAAACAAGAAAGAAAAAAAAATGAGAGAAACAAGTAGGAATCTAAAGAATTAACTCAGGAGGTCTTATGGCTGACTGATAGATATTCTAGAAAGAGAGGTAGGGGAAAGTGTGGGGAGAAATGATCATAAATGATCTGAAGGAAATGCTTCAGAACCCAAAGACACAAACTTCCGAGTTTGAGTACCTTGCACCTGGTGGTGACGTAACTACACCAAGACATCCTGTTCCAACTCTGCAGAACAGGCGATAAAGAGCCCATCTAAAAAGTCTGAGTGAAGGAAAAAAAAAATAACAGTTTGCAAGGAAAAGATAAAAAATTCAAAATGGCATTTGACTTCTCAAGCGCAACATTGGAAGCTGCAAGATAACAGAGCAATGTCTTCAAATTCTCAAGGAGAATATTTTTTTTCAATTTAAGACACTCCACCCACACAAATTAATTCTCAATGTGAGGGTAGAATAAAAATGTTCTCAAGCGAAATATTTCTAAAAAACTCACCCATGGACCTTTTCCTAGGAAACTGCTGGAAGAGATGTGTCCCATCTAAGAGTCTCTACGCTAAGAAAAAGGGGGATGGATGAAAGGATTTCTTCAGATGATGATGAAGGAGAGCCCTCAAATGATAGTCCTGGAGCAAGGAGGAGGAGGTGGGTGAGGAGCCTGATGTGGATCTGGTGGGTTCTTATCTTATTAAGCCATCTTGAGAAGCATTTGGCATCCTGGCAGGGCACTGCAGATGATTTAGTGATAGAAGGAGAAACAAACCTGTGCCCTACCAACTCTCTGGCCAAAGCAATGTTTAATTCCTGGGAAAGCAGAGATTTTACAAGAAACAAACTGCAACCATAATACATACGACTCAGTGTAAAATAGATCTACTATCAAAATAACATAAACACTGAACTTTGATTTAAACAAAACTTCTTACCTAAATCATGACTTCTTACCTGCCATTCTGTCCCCTTACCCTTCTTCTTAAATCCTATTGCTGTCCTCTACTTGATAGTGTGTATCTATATTTATTTTTTATCTTTCTCATGAAAACATAAACTCCTCAAAAGGCAAGGACCTGGTCTTATTATGCCTAGATAGTACATCCCAAATAACATTTCTTATATAAATTAACATTTAATTTCAGGGGTAGTAGAAGTGTGTGTATGTGGGAGGGGACGGGGGAGTGAGTGTTAGAAACCTAAACCTTTATTCACATCATACTCAATAGATGATGTTTTTAAATTAAAACAAAATCAAAACCAGAACAATAAACCAATGCTGCATAGTAATGTGAAAGTGAGAGCAGGAAAATTAAGAAGAGTAGAAGTGGTTCCTCTGGAGTTTGGGACAGGGGCTGCTATTTTTTGTTATAGGACTTGTAGCTTTACTTGACATTTAAACCAGGTACATGCATTATTTTGATTAATTTTTTTTAAATGAGAGAAGTTCTAACACTCTCATTTTATGCATATCATTGTAATATATCTATAACATCATGTATGACATATGTCATAAGCAAAGGCATGTGTTTCTTTTAAAAGCAAAAAGCCTAATAAGAGATTTTATATTTTCTTTGTGTAAGTAGGAATAATCTCTAAGAACACCAAGCCAAATTTCTAGCCCTATCAGAACTTGTGAATCTCTCTTTTCTAAAGAAATATAAGCATCCATTCAATTAAACATCTTTGACTTTCCTCTTCATTCCTCCTTAAGGTTCTGTTGAATATCAAGTGAGGAACAGTGGAAATATAGGACTGTGTATATCTCTGACTCTTAACATTCCTGCTGCTTAAGGTATGAGCTTTAACAAGCCATTTAATTTCCCTGAACCCTCTCAGTTGTTTCGGTTTTAAGATGAAGATGGCAATACGTAACTCACTGGGCTACAGGGTTTATCCAATACGATATCTCCAAGAGATTTCTTTGGATGATAGATATTAGATATCTACTCTTTTCCTTTCCTCCATTCTTTTTTTCTCCAGGACTAGAGTCATGGCTGAATTAGATAATCAGAAAAGGAATTTACTTGCCATAGCGATGATAGGATTTAAGCCTCTTCAAGTCTACAAAGAGTTTGAGAAAGGTTTCTACTTCCTCTCAAATTATTGGATGTTTCCATGGGAATGCATCATTTGTACATTTTAGTGTCTGATAAGGGACAATTCATTCATGACTTTGGTATTTCTCATTAAGGCTGTGGTGGGAGAAGAAGGGCTTTGTTCATCTCTGCATTCCCCACGGAACCCAGGGCTTTACCTAAATTGTACCCCAAACTTGACTTATAAACTGAGTCAAAATGGACCGGTTTGTAGGCCCTCTGGTGTTTCTGTCCAGCTGTCATAGGGGAGAGGCAGGTTCAATTAAACTACAACTGTGGAAAAATATATGTTAACACCTCAAATATTGAATTAAGCCACTTTGTTTGCCAAAGAGATTACAGAGACCCCTTCTCTAACCAGTCCTTGCATAATGAATTATCAAACAGACCTGTGAACATCTCTACAAAAGGTTAATTTCATTCTCTATTACAAAGCCTTGTGAATGGTCCCCAGGGCTGACCTTGATAAAGGAAAAGAAGGTCTTGTTAAGTATTAATGATCACAGTGGCAGGTTCACAATATCACCTCCTCCCAGGGAAGGAAAAGATCACTTCATTGACATTTATCAAGAGGTTTCCACTCAGGACAAAGAGCACAGCCATTGTTATTTTCCACTATGGGCACCATGGGAAAAGGTGCTTCTCTCCCATCTGATATTTGTTACAATTTACTAGCCCAGAAATAAATAAAGTTATAAATCTATAACAGAGATGGCAAAGGGGGAGTGAGAACCAGAATTCTAATTTAAAGGGACATCTGTCTAATTCTACTCCTATCATTTAAGAAAAATGCCTGCTGATATAACTTCAGATGATATTTTTCTTTATTTGCTATATTTTTGCATTTAAAAGCTTCTCTGAAATCCAGGAGAGTTGAATAGTCCATTACATCAGTTTGGCGTTTCCCAATCAGGCAAATCCACAATGGAGTCTGCTCTTCATGGAGCTCTAGATAAGAGGCATTTATAAGGATGAAGTAAACTGATAACTGTTTTCATCTCAGCCCCTCTGCCATTGGGAAAGAGAATATGAAACTCCGAAAGAACTTGAAAGAATTTATTTGGTGAGCATCATCACTGGCAAGGAATTTTTTTCCCTTAAATAATGTAGGAGGTATTTTTTTTTCTTATTAGATCTTCTTTGAGATCCACAAAAAGTGAAGTACTATGTGTTCTGCTCAAAGCCTACCAGCCCTCCTCACCCAGGCTGCTATAGAAGAAGTCAGGGGATGGGACTGGTTTGGGTGATGTGGGGGAGAGGAGAGGTTAAAGAAAAAAAGGAGAAAAGAATAGCTATGCATTACTCTAAGTGCCCTGTGACTTTCATTCCCTTCCTGTTACCAATAACAGTTTTGTTACATTAAGCAGACCCAGGGTTCCAGATCTAAAGAACATACACCACAGCTGTGCGCAGCCTTTCTGTACTCATTAGTTTATACTCCCCAAACTTTAGGACAGAGTAGGCGCTCTTCACGTTGGTAAGACACCTCCAACTATGTTATGCTTGAATTCGAGACCCCCAAAAGACCACCAGAGACCCAAGATCGATGTAAGCAGCAAAGAGGTGTTTATTGCGAGCTAGCTCGGTCCTCCGAGCACACACACAGCAACTGGTGACGCAGAGAGGCCCCGAGACCAGGGTTTGCAGCAGTTTTATACATTCTTTGGAGAGGGCAGGGACTTCACATACATCATAGCAAATCATCACATACCGCGGGAAAATCAAATAACAACTCTAAAACATGATTGGCACATTCACTGGCGGGAACAAGTTGGGTAGGGGTGATTGGTCAGTACGAAAGGGGTATTCATTTGAACTGATTGGTTTAAGCCAAGAGGGGTGTACATGCTGAACTACGTGGTTTCCCAACTTGTTATCAACCACCATAAACTACTGGGAGGGTCATCTGGCATCCCAGGTATTTCCCTGTCTCATGCTGATTGGTGGCTGCTAGGGGGTTGCTATGGATCCCCACCTAGCCTGACTGAGTCAGGGACACCTGGGGCAGCAGATCTCTCCTGTTATTTGTAGATAAACAACTTAGCAGGGTGGGAATGTGCCTAGGAGTGCTCTGTGGGTTTTTCCAAGGACAAAGGCCATGTCCCTTCCTTGGACAGGCTTTGCTCTGAGGTAGAGGCTGGTTTTTCAGTAGGTGCTCTTCACATTGGTAAGACACCTCCAACTATAGTCTCCCATTTTCTCATCTCTGCTTTTGAACAGTGTACCAATGCTGAAAGGCCAGTTCACATGTCAACTTTTGATCATTATCATTTCTGTGATTCCCTCTACCTTGATTCTCACCCTTACTCTTAGACTTTCCCCATTCCATTTTAATCATTGTTTATTTTTATGTGGAATTTTTTCTCCTTTACCTTTAAGGAGAAATGACTCTAGGAAAGCATGAGAGAACAAGTGTTAGGAGGTGATGCTTAAGAGTGCCTAATGTCACATCATCAAGGGCTTTGCCTGGAGGATAAGGAACTTTAGTGACTATTCTAATGTGATGAGGATTTTGACTAGTGATAGAGTCATTATATTTTCAAAAGATCACTCTGCTGTGTGGAAAAGGGGTCACAGGGATAAAAGGATGGAGGGCAGTAAGATAAGAGGTTATCACTCTCATCCATATGAACAGAAATGGTGCTTTGGCCTTTGTGGTGGCAATGGAGCTGATAAGAAGAGGTTCATTCCAGATATCTATTGGTGGTGCAATCAACAAGCATTGCTAATGGGTTCAATACAGGGTGTGAAGAAATAGGGGAGGCAAGAATGATTTTAAAGTGTTTGAAGTTGAATGCTTTGTGTTTGAAGTTGAGTGGAGCTGAATGAACAGTTGGTTGAATGTTTTAACAAGTAGAAAGAAGGAGTATAGAAGATAGGAATCAATAATGCTCTTTTGGTTGTACACATTTAAATACATATTAGACTTCTAAAATAAATCAGCAGAGAGAACATTCTGGAGAAATAAATTTGAAATCTTCAGTGTGCAGATGTCTTTTACATACACGTATCCCTCAGGTGTGGGCAAAGAAGTCCTAGGAACCCAGAAGAGTTCATGACCTGGAAACCAAATTAATGTGTTGTTCAAAGAGAATGGAGTGGTCTGTTGAATGCTTCTAGTAGCTCAGGCATAATGAGGACGGGGAATTGACCATCAGTTGGATTAGCAATGGGAAGTTATTCATGAATTCTGCAAAAGCAATTTTCATAGAGTGGTGGAGGCCAAAGCAGTATTGGAGTTAAAGAGAACAAAAGAGATAAGTGGAACAGGCAATGTGGATAACTCTCTCTGGGTGTTTGTTGCAAATGGTATCAGGGGGGACAGTAGCTGGGGGATAGTACCCAGAAGGAGAAGTGAAGGCAAGATGAAAAAGTATTTGACTGTTTTTAAGATGAGAAAAATAACTGCATGTTTTTATGCTGCTGAATATAATCTTAAAGAAAGATTAGTATTTCTGATGTACTTTTAGAGCAAGGCTATGAGAACTTAAAAATAGATGGATACAGTAGGCAAGGAGAAGAGTTGGCCTTACAGAGCAGCACAGAGAGTTTCCTCCTTGTTTGAATAAATTAACTGGTTAATTAAACTCATTTGGTTAACCAAAAGATCATTATGTAGACATCAGATTGCATCTGTAGTGGTCATTTATTGTTTTCTTGCATTTTTTGAAGCACTATACTTCTTTAAAATTTTTTAAAATTTGTCTTAATTAGTTTTACATGGCAGTAGAATGCATTTATGCACTTTGATATGTCATGCATAGATGGGATATTGGGATATAATTTCTCATTTTTCTGAGTGTACATGTTGTAGAATCGCATTGGTCATGCAGTCACATATATACATAAAGTCATAATGTCTGTTTCATTCTATCCTCCCCATTCCCATATCCCATTCCCTCCCTTCACTTCCCTCTACCTAATCTAAGGTAACTCTATTCTTCTCTAGTTCCTCATGCCCATTATTGTGAATTAGCATCCACATATTAGAGAAAACATTTGACCTTTGGTTTTTGGAGGGATTGGCTTATTTCACTTAGCAAGATATTCTCCAACTTCATCCATTTACTGGCAAATGCCATATTTTCATTCTTCCTTAAAGCTGAGTAATAGTCTATTGAATATATATATATACCACATTTTCTTTATTCATTAATCTGTTGAAGGACACCTAGGTTGGAAGAGCTATACTTTCTTGAGAAGTCCTTCCTTCTCCAGGTAAAAGCCAGACAACTTGTTTCTCAACCTCCTTTCCCACTTAAGATGCAATGTGACCCAAATCCCTCAACCAGTCATATACCCACATGAGACTTAAAATTGGAAGTGATCAACAGAATGGGCAGAATCCATTTCCTGGCAAAATTGGTGTCACCTCTGTCATTCTGGACTAGAAGGAATTATATCTGTGCAGAATTTTGACACTGGAGTGGCAGACAGTGATGGTCAGAGTAAAGTGGAGTTCCCAATACTCAGATTTATGTGGTAGCTGCTAGAACTTGATGGAAGCAGATTCTATCAGACCAATTCTGTGGAGTGATTTACCATTTGATTCCTGGAAATATGGAGTAAAGTTAATTTTTTAGCCCTTCCAAGGAGTTGAGGGAGCTACTCATATTTCAACATGAGTTTTTCCTCTTAATTTGCCAGACTCAGCTTTTGTGGCTTATTATAAAAGACTCTGCCTAATACAATGTTGAAGGAATCTAGCAAAATTATTATCTAAACTAGTCTTATAAGGTTGTTTTTTCTTGTGGGGTTATTTTGTTGTTTAAACAGATGTTCTTTAAGAATAGCTACATAAACTGGGATATTGAGAAACAGATTTTCAATATAGGCAAAAATCTGTAAATGATGAAACCTGATGTTGAGGATACTATTCATGATGTATCTGCAATATCCCTCTTGTAATATATATAAAATAACAGCTGCTGAAGAGAAAATCATGACAAATAATTTAATGATAAGGGATTTAATGGTGACATTGGGATAGATACCGGACATGGGTACTCTGCTAGAATATCTAGGACTTCAATGCACAGGCCTGTATATGCATTCACATGTGGATGTACACTATGGGCACATGCGTAGAGCCTGAAAACAAAGATAACTTGTAAACAACTACCCTCTACCCCAGCTGTAACTATAGCAACTGAAACCATTCATTTTCTGTCTCAAATAATGTGTGCAGGTCTATCTCACTAACAATTCAGAAGAGGACATTGACAAATGATCGCTATATTCACCCAGCCATTTTAAATAGGAAGGCATTTGGCTGAATTCTAATTTGACCAATGAATATTTAACTGATAAAGCTGCCAGATAAGATACTGGCCAAAAGAGAAAGAAGAGAAATGAAGCTGGAGTTGCTATCATGCAAAAATCCTTTAATGAAGGACATGAAAGGAATGTGGTAATTCTGGATTGAAAATCTGTTCAGTATTGGGAGATGGAAGAGCAGCTGGCCCACAATTTAGAAACTTTGAAGATTCTGTGACCTCTAGAATGTCTAAGGCATGGAGTATGTTTTCCCTCCTTTGTTTAATGTTTTGTATTTTCAAAGGAGTCAGGAAAAAAAATGACTTAAAATGTTTTCACTTCAAAGCAACAGAAACAAAATGAAGCATTGGAGTAATGGGAAATTCAAAAAGCCTCTGCCCAAGTCCTCTACTTGTCAAAATTTTCCTCTGCAAAGATTGCATTGCATCATTTTTAAAGAAAACTTTCTGATTTATTCTGAACCTCTACTGGCCCCAGGAATTTTGCTCAGTACCAAGTCTCAAGGGAGATCCAAATTCAGGTTAATTTTTCAAGCAGATTTCATTATAATAATTAATACTTATTGAGTATTCATTGTTTGTCAGGCTCTGTTCTTAGTATATTAGATCTCTTAATTTTTACAAAAATTATATGAAATAAGTGCTACTTTTGGTTCTATTTTGTGGATGATGAAGCCAAAGTTCAGAGACGTTAATTAAGTTGCCCAAGGTTATAGCACAATTAAGTAGAGGAGACTCTGACACTAGAACCCCAGAATCTCTTCCTCTAGAATCCCAGTGCTGAGCACTTTTATACTCTGGCACTGTAACAGGGGCTTAGACTTATCACTTTGCCTGCAATGTCCAATGGATGGTTAACAGCAGGTGTAAAGACTTGACATCTCTGCTTCCTTTTTGCATCTGTCTCCTTTGCTCTGAGTCACCTTGGATTCCAGATTGATGGATAAACATCTTGTGAGGAGTGGAAGATACCTCCAGGCAACAGCAACTTTCTTATTAGGGATAAGGCTGTGGCCTAATCAATCCTGAGATAATGACAGACTGACCAAACCTGACCAAGACCACCCACTTTGGCAGCTGTGCAAACCCTCCAATCCCCTTTGAGTAAAAGCTTGAAATCAGTGTCTGGCCCTGGAGATAAGACTGAGGACATGGATTCCTGGTCTTCGGTGTAGTTACACTAATCAAAGTTCCTTTCATCTTTTTTACCATTACCTTTGCTGTTTGGTTTTTGGGGCGAATGGCCAGACCTGGTTTGTTGAATTCCCAGAATCAGGCCATTGCTTAGAACTTTAATAACAACACCTCCTATTTTTCTATTTCTCTAATCTATAGTTCTTCTGTCCTTTCTTCTCTTTTCCCATCCTTTATTTCATTCATCATGCATGCACATGTGCACACATACACACAAACATACACACACAAAGGCAAAAAGAAAGAAACAGAGACAGAGACAGAAATAAAGTGCTTAAAATGTGGTTTACCTCACATATAGTTACCATTTAATACAGTAGGTAGCAATTATTTATATGCGCACATATTTATTATATGCAATACTGGACTTGGTTGCTCAGCACATCTTCTTTATGTAGCATGGTCAGGTTACAATCAGAAGTTTGTTTGGAAAATATTAAATCGGAGCAAGACCATTTAGTAGAAAATCATAATGGTCTGAGTTATCAGGCTAAGAGAAATCGGAGCACACATCCATGGCTATTCTATCTACTACATCAATAGACATCATGACTGGGGCTCAATTCTTCTCAAGGTCATATTAAAATGATCAAATTTTAAAAAGGTGGCTCCAAACACAAATGACAATTGAAAAACAAAAATCCTTAGATGTTTATTCACATGTCTACAAAATGAAACATTACGTCAACTTTGCTCCTTATTATGCTTTGCTATGGTTAAAAACAATTTACAATTGTTTTTAAACAATTGTTGTTAAAACAATTTCGCAGAGAATGTATGATTTTGGAAAAACTGCAATCAATGATAAATTTAAGTGTGTGACCTATAACCACATATTTTTTAAGAGCAAAATTATCAGTGAATTTATTTTCCAAAATTTCTATCCCAAAAGTATTTAATGAGAATGTGGTACATTTAAACGTTTGATATGATAGAGTACAGGAACTATGAAGTCTGAAAATGGCCCTGCATCCATCCTCCATAAAGGGATATTCCTGTTGCCCAAGACAATAGAATTCCAGAACCACCCTCTTAGGTTCCCTTCCTCTTGGATAGTTAAGGAGGCATGCTGACCATATAATTTTCTTGAAGAAGAGTTAATTTCCTTACATGATTGGTGGGTAACTACTGAGGCTCCAACACTGTATTTTTTTCCTCCAGAAGTCAGACTCTCCCTCCCACTATTCATCTTTCCTTAGTCCATGATGTGCCTAAGGTTGGTTAGTTGCCAAATAGATTGATGGTTTCTCCACTCCAGCAAATATTATTAATTGGTTTATGGAATGCAGCTCCCACACATCTTAGCATTGGACAAAGTCCCCTCAGTATTAACTGAGGCTGCATTAGCATAACAGTAAAGGGCTACATTAAACTTCCCAGGAAAGAAATTGTCAGTTTAGTTTCAGAGGCAGATTTCTCTGTTAAAAGTCTCAATAGGGGGGCTTACAGTGGGATATTCAGGCAAAACGTTGGTCAGTCTGGTTCACTGAAAAGCAATTCATGGGTAACCAAGGCTGTTATTTCTCAAAGCAGCCATCAAAATGGGACTTTTGTTGCCTTTGGGTTATTTAGTGCTCTCAACATATGTGGTCTGCTCTTGTGCCCCTAAATCTCCTTAAGAAACAATTGCTTACAGGTTCCCAGTACTCTGCATTCAAAATTGCCCACTATTCATCACCAAGGCATCTGGGCCCCTGGGGATTGCAAATTCCCACTTGAAGATCAGAAGAGGATTGAGCCAGGGTTATCCCAGGACTGACAAACACAGCCTGAAAGAGGCTTCTAAATGAGGTAAATGTGTAGTTGAAAATCCTAGAAGACAATCCTAAAGGGAAGGGAAAGTGGACCACGAGTCAAAGTTACGAAGCATGAAAGGAATCTGTCTAGTTAGAGGAAAGAAGGAAGGAAGAGGAAACAATAGGGTTTTCACAGTGGAGTTTAAATAGAGGATCGTTTTATTAGATGCCTTTGGGCACAACTACCATGCCCCAGTTGTACCCAGTTACTGCCAAGAAATATTGTAACATTTTCTCCTCTCCCCAGATTCAGATGCCTAGATCTTAGCACTGAATTGGGGGAGGGGGGTTAAGGATTTGTCTTAGAATCCCAGAATGATATCTCTGTAAAATGGGGTTATAAGACCCTTTGTAGGGTAATTACAGGATATTGGATTTAAAACATCAACAAAGGATCTGGGACATATAAACCCTCAATAGATGATCTGGGGATTTAAATCAGCAGATAAAATATGGCAGATATGAATGCACTTCAAAAAAATGACATGAATACTGGAAGCAGGATTTTTTTCCTGTTTTCCAAAGTCAAGCCCTTTCTTATTTTTGTTGCTGAGAGAGGTTTTGCTTAAGTAGAATTGTTTTATTTAAGCAATTCAGAAAGCATTTATTATTAAGCATGAGGTATTATATTAGTCCTACTCACAGTCCAAGGAGGGTTAGTCTTGAATTGAACAAATATCTAAGCCCCCTCATTGTCTGGTGTCGAATATCACTAAGAGGAGCAGAGCTGCAGGCACGGAAATGACTACCCTAGAAAGCTGCAAATTTGCTCTCAATAAAAGCCAGCCACCCAGGCTCTGAGAATTAATGCATCAGCACCCACCCCTCTATGGACTGCTGGATTTGTTGTGTCTTAGTGACTCTTGGCAACCATGAGTGGTGATGAATCACATTAGGGAGATAGGAAAATACTTACCTCTACCAGAATCTTCTTCCTTCTGCACAAATAAAAACTATCAATCTTGCAGTACAAGGTTCTTCTTTGAACAACTATTGCATTTATATGACCACATAGCTTGGTGCTTCATTGGCTAATATATGTTGTTATTTTATATTCTATTAAGATGAGTTTATCCTATGACCCCCCAAATAAATTTTTAGTCCCAAAGGCAGGTGATCATAGTGTATACTTTTTAATACTTGGCATTCTTAGTAAGTAAAATAATATTTTGAAACATGAGCAGGAACAGCAAATATAATAGCTCTGGGTTGTGGATTACACAAGGCTGTTCTCCTAGTATTGTCTACCTCTGCTTTGTAGCACTTTCTTAGTTATGCTTTCAGAATTATCTGTTCACTTGATTAATATACTTCCTCAATGGACTGTAAGCTCTGTGAGGGCAGAAACAACACTATTTTTTTAAAAAATATTCAATTTAATTGAAGTTGGACACAATGAGGATTGAACCCAGGGCCTTGTATCTTCTAGGTGAGTGCTGTACCGTTGAGCCACAACCCCAGCCCAAGAAACAGCACTACTTTTGATCATTATTTGTAATGGTGAAATAATTTCTTCTCCAAAAACTCCATTTCCACCAAGAACCTCAGAATGTGATCTTTATTGGACATAAGGTCTTTGCAGTTGTACATAAGGTGTAAGAATTTGGGATGAGATCATACAGGATGAAAGTGAGTCTTTAACCTAATTATGGTGTCTTTTGAAAACAGAAAAAATTAGGGTGTAGCTCAATGGTAGAGCAAGCACCTAGCATGTGAGAAACCCTGGGTTCAATCTCCAGCACCGAAAGAAAGAAAGAGAGAGAGAGAGGGGGGGGGAGGGAGGGAGAGAGAGAGAGAGAGAGAGAGAGAGAGAGAGAGAGAGAGAGAGAGAGATAAATAAATAAATAAATAAATTAGACAAAGAAATAGAAAAGGCACAGAGACTGGAGCAATTCATCATTCATGAATAAGCCAGTGAACCCCAAAGATCTCTAGCAACCACCAGAAGCCAAGAGAAGCATGAAATAGTTCCTGCCTTGGAGCCCCCAGAAAAAGCCAGCCCTGTTGGCACCTTGATTTTGGATTTCTGGTTTCCTGAACTGTGAGAGAATGAAATTTTTGTTGTTGTTGTTTTAAGCCATGACTTTGGTAATTTGTTATATCAGTCATAGGAAATGAATGGGCCATGGTCTCTCTGTTACGTAGCAAAGTGCTTGGCACATGGCAGGTGCTTGGTAAATACCTGTGGGAGGAAGGGAGTAAGTTGGTTTCTTCCCCTTTCTCTACATCTTGTCTACATCTTGCTCTAATTCAGTGTTTCTGGAAGGGTACTTCTTAGAGCTCTCTCTTCCCGAATCACCTAGGATCTTATTGAAAATGCACATTGCCAGGACTATCTCAAATCAGCTGAATAAAATTATCAGGGGCTTACAGTGTGCCTCTTTAATAAGATCCCACAGTGGGTCTTAGGCTCATTTTTGAACTGGTGCCTCTTTTTTTTATTATTCTAATTCTTAGGCTCTTTGAATTTTATCAAAGACATTCCTGTAGTCCTTGTGGACAGCGCACCTGACGGGAGGAAGCTGCCTCTGTGCAGCAGGTGTGTGGCTGACCTCCTCATTAACACTGCTGGCAATTTCTGAAGCAGGATGCTCCAGCTGTCAGTCCCCTTTTTTCCTTGAGTATACATCTGGCTGCTTGACACGACCCCAAATCCTGTCTAGAGGTTAGGTTTGTATTTCCATAGCGGTTTCCTCAAGAAAACAATCAAAGTCACAATAAAATGGATACAGACCCCTTCCATTCTTAAAGACTATTTCTCCAAACAGTAATGTCTGCATGACAGTACAGGGAAATTTTTGCAAACTTCAAACTTTTGACTTCAGTCACATTTCACTTATTTAAAAAAAAAATGGCATCTCAAAAGATAGGTAATTATTTATTACAAACAGGAGATGTTTTGTGTTCTATATTCATCTACCCATTTCTGACTTTCTGATCCAATTCGCTGAGTCCTCCAATCAAAACACATACCAGGCTGCCTGCTCACATTGACATCTGCAGATCAAGCTGTGAGCTTTCTGCTGTGTGCCTTCCCCCAGGAATTCTCAGAGACCTGCAGTTGTCATTCACGTGGGTGTGAGCAGCTCTCTGGGGCCTGTGGCACCGCCAGGTACCTTTCCTGGCATCTTTCTTTCTGATTTAAATCCTGTTGATCAGGATGCCTTCTTCCTGCACACCCGAAAGAACAACCCCAAAGTCAGAACAAGAATTGGGGAGGTTAGTTCAGCTCCATGACTTTGTGCTAAGTCTGGGAGGATTTGCAGGCTTGTCAGGAGGGATTTGTTGCAAAACCCAAGTGAATCATGGAGTGGAGGTGGATATTAAGTCAAAGAGGCAGAGGAGGATAAAAGGGAAGTGTCACGGAACATGTAAAAGCACATTGAACTAGCTGGGGTGTCCTGACTTCAAATAACCAACTGTGTACAATAGCAAATCTCTGGCTTTGAATAATAAACTAGAGTGTGAACTCCCTTTAAAACAGAAAAAAGCCAGAGACACCAGAATTTGAAGTGGATTTGAAACAATGTTTTCACCACCAGAAAAATAAAGTTTCACCAACTCTGGCTATTTTTTTTTCCCCCTGAAAATCAACTAATGCCATCCATCTTTGTCACTCTGCCTTGAAGTCTCAAGGTTACGTTCAGCCTGCCCTCTCTGTCTATCCTTCCCATATTATGTCTGTCACAAATTATCATCAATTTTTTTTCTATGACACATTGTTCCCATATGTCCCTTTCTTAAGCTTGGTCCAAATGCTCTGGGTCAGCCACATGGTTTCACTAACATTTTGACCTTATTAAATATTTGTTCCCTGTATCATTTTTTCTGAAAATTTAATCATGTCCTGCTTGTCAGACTAAGAAGTTGAAGTTGTATTTGACTCTCTTCTTAAAAGACTATTCCCTTTCTTTACTCAAATTACCAAGACCCTTCCTAGCTCTTCATTATCACTGCCAGCACCCTCATCTGCGCCTTTGCCACTAAGTTTCTGCTACAGCTTGCCTTTATGTTGCCTTTGACAGCTGGGGAAAATTCTGTGGCGTTTCTTTTTTATTCCTCTCGTTAAAAAAAAAAAAAGGAATTTGTTTAAAAGTTTAAGCTTCCAATAATAAAATAAATGCTACTTATTGAGTAGCTTCTATGCCCAGAGGGTTTGCTAACATAGCCTAGAGACCACCTTAATAGGTCTAATGTAGAAACTAGGAATCTGCATTTTAGCCACACTTTTCAAGAAAGCCTGCTGTACACTATGGAAAGACCAATCCAGCTCTGAAATCTGTGATTTTGTCTAGTTGGTGGAGAACAAGCAATTGTTGTTTATTTCATTTTTATTTTGTGCTTACTTGTGTTGTTATGGCTTAGTTGTTCTAGTAAGGAAATATATTGTCTCATTTAAAAATTTTTTTCCTTTATACTTTAGCATATGTTTTCAATATTCCTTTTTCTTTATCTACCATTATTAAGAGATCAGAGTTGTCTATAATGTTCATTCTTAAGGTAAATAAGGGGGTAGTTTGTGTTCTGAAACATACCATGCAAAGATTTAGAATCATATTACTATTGGATTGGAAAAGCTTTGGGACATTTTGAATCAGAAAGAACTTTATCATTAAACATTTTCTTATTTTAGAAAAGTTGGTCAACTCTTACAGTTTTTTTTTTTTTTTAGTAAGATACAAATATGATGGGAAGCAAATGAAGAGCAATATAGATACTAAGTTGTCAACTGGTTCTGAGAAGGAAAAGACAATATGCCTGTCTGGCTAGAAAATTGAAGTTAAATGTAGAAACATGACTTCTTTTGACCATATTTGTAACAAAAGAAACATGTCAGTTTTTAGTAGAAAGTTTAAGCACTACATGTGATTCTTCATGTCCTCTCCCTATGTCACATACATGGCAGAACATGACAAAATGGAGCCTCCACCAACCTGTGCCCTTGGTTGATTAGGACATGAAGATTTTCCTTCTGGTGTTTATTTAAGAAACTGGAATGGCAAGGTTACTACCATGGGAAAATTCTGACCAATAATATTGTATTGTTGCCCCAGTTTTTAGAGCTGGCCAGCTCACAAAGGTGACAATGATGACAATAGCTAACATTTATGGAGAGTTGACCACGGTCCAGACACTGTACTATATGCTTTACAACTTTTATGCCATTTAATCCTCATGACAACATTGTGAGATAAATTCTATTATTATCCTCATTTTATATATAAGAAAACTGAAGCACAGAATGTTTAAATTCCAAGTTCAATTTCATATCAGAATTAACTGGGAGCAGGCTCACATTCAAGCTTTCTGATTCCAGAGCTTGCTTTCTTAACCATTAAATTGCTTTAGCCAAATCACAGGCCCAAAATTCTAATTCTCCAAAGTGTATTCTCCAAAATACCAGTTTTGTGGAATATTAGCTGGCATTACTTAAGAAATGGATTGAACTCATGTATTTAAATGTGTTTATGAAACACAGAGTTAAGCAAAATGAAGCAGATATTTCAAATCTCAGAGCTTCTAGAAGTCTTCAGGATCTGCTTGATCCTTTGAAATCTCTGTTTGAACTTGCTCTTGTTCTTTTCCTGGCTCCAGGTATTGTTCCACAGCTACGTGTCTGTTTCTGGCTCTATAGGAATAGTCGTCTTCTGCATTCCCCTGCTGTATATTTTAATCTCAACATTCCAATGCGATTTTCTATTTTGCTGGCACCTTGGACTTCTTTCTGTTTGGAGTGAAATTCTCTAGCCCAGATTTCTGTTTCACAATATCTAGGTCCCCTTGATTATCACCCACCCACACCCACTGATAGAAACCTAATACAGTAAGAATGTTTCCTCATCTCCTTTCCAGTTATTTTCCTCATACATTTCCAGGAACTTCTCCTATTGCCATTCTTTCCATGGACTGATTGAAATCATTCAGAGTTTCCAAGTTTTTATCACTTCCTCCAGTGTATTCCATTTGAAACCCTCAACGGCACATGAGTTACTCTTTAATCAAGTATGTTTACCCTATGTCCGTGAGTTCTAAATATTTGAAAAATTTGATTGTGGTAGTAGGCATTTATGTAGTCTGAGGTCTTTTAGTAATTTTCCAGTAAGAAAGACTGAAGCTTTCTTTAATCTTTAAGCAAATCAACAGTCTTTAAGAAGACCAATATTGCCCACAGTGATACATCAAGGGACTTCAGGAGTCCAGGAGGGGAGGAAAAAAACACTTCAAAAGGCTCAGAGGTAGTACTAAAAGAGCTAGAAGGAATCTGACTGCAGAAAAATCTAGGTGAAGTCTGTCATCTGTCAAGAAATTCAAGTTTTTATATGGCTTTGAGAAGTGGGTGAATGTTATCAAAACTACTCTTATCTCTGTCCATGTCAACGTGCCTCTTCTTGGACCCCTAAGATCTACTCTCTGGTCCCATAGGTGAACAATGCCTGATAAAGGGCTGGGATAGTAGAAGTTTGTTATATATGAGTGTGAACACCATGAATAGATTGTTCTCCTGAAATAATAAACTGAAGCCCAACTCTACCATCCCAAACTGAAGGAAACTGAAAATTTTGTGCTTCTTCCAATCTGTGCCTGGCATTTATCAACATGTTCTCAATCATATTGGGGGAACAGCTAAGTTAATGTTTGAGGGTTATCATATTCTTAAGGTAGCAGTAAAAAAAAAAATAACGTGGTAAAATCATGCAAGTAGTCAGCTTTACAACTCTGAACCAAGCACTCAACTAATCTAAAATATTAAAAACAACCTTTATTCTCTTCCCTCCCATTGAAATCTTGTTCCTTATAAATACCATCAAAAGAGAATATATCTGGGTTAAATGTAAACATCACAATGCGTTGCTAGTGTTGCAATTTGGAACAGCCACTTTTCTGCCATTGAAAATCACTGATTATTCAGAGCTAGTTTTGGAGAGCAAAATATCTATGTGATTGCATGGTTTCGATTACCATCATCAGAATGCTATGTACAAAGGCTGATTACCTTCCATTTTGTTAAAACTTCTTGTTGAAACTGGGTTAATAAGATACTTTACAAGGAAATTTTCCTCCTTCTCTCATGAACTTGTTCATAGAAATGCAATGTAATAATTAAAATTATTTTATTGTTAAAGAAAGAAATGGCCTTTTGTGCAATTTTTGTAATGGTTGAAAATATCTCATCATTAATGTATTTATTGATTAAAATGATAACCTTATGTGAAGTGAATTTTGGTTTCTTATAAGTAATTCTGGTCTCAGTGAAACTTGAGTCCAAAAATTTAGAGCCACATTCAACTCAAGATTGATTAATAGATGTTCTGTATAAAATATTATAATATCAGTGATTATAGATTAGAACTATTTCCTTTTAAGTGTAACTTTGTAAGGAACAGTTAAGAAAGTTTGGGGAGTTAGAACTGGGGTAGCTTTTCCTTGGGATTAGTAACTTCCTCATTAAAATATATATATGATAAATTTTTTTCATAAACATGAAGCAGGTAAAAAATGGAGTGAGGAATAAGAAACATAGTCGGTATAAGTAATATAGCTTTTGATGGATACAGAAGCAGGAAGGAGTGGGCTAGGAAATCAGAGGGGAATTTTTCATTTCCAATTCTGACTTCATTAAGTTCCTTCCTTTAGCCAGCTCAAAATTTCCCTATTTGTAAAATGAGATTAAGGCTGGTTGCAAGGCAAACTCTCTAGCTCTGACACTGTTCAGAGGAATGACTCCCAGAATAGAAAAAGTCTAGAAATGGGAGAGAGAAAAAAGGAAATTTTCATGTTTCAGTACTCTCTGATAATTTATAAGCCAAATCATTACAGGCTATTGACTTTAAAGGATATGCTTAAACTACTTACTAGTGAGAAGTGAAGTGAAGTAATTGAGATTTAGTAAAAGGAAGAGAGAATGTGTTTGCATTTGTTTTGAAAATGTTGCTTTTTGTGCTTTGATGTTTGAAATTTGTGTTATACTTGGAAGCAAATAAAATCTTCGAGTAGTTAAGAAAGTTTGGGTCAATATAGTATATCAATCCTACTTCTCTGTTTTCTATGTAACTTTCACCTATAGTCACCTGCAAATCACCACTGTTTACCTGGTGGCAGCTGCCTGATGTTATTTGAGATCTCTCACATGGTTTCTTGTGGCATATTTGACATCAATCATCAGTTCCACAATAAGGAGCTACAGTTTTTCTGAGTAATTTGTGGGGCTGGGGAGAAATGCCATTTTTTGCTACATACAAAACCAAAAATAAACAAATAAACAAAACAGTAGTTTTTAGTGTATACTTAATGAAGAGAGACTATATTCTTTATTCCTATTTCATATTTCTGGGGTCAAAGATACCTAGTTATTTGTAAACTTAAATGATGGTATTCTGCATCATGTCAGAAATAAAAAGGAAGAAAAAAGGTAATGTATTATTTTTGTCTATTATTTAGAAAAAATTAATGGTGTATATTAATTATACAGAATAATGAATTTCAGTGAGGCATATTCATATATGCATATTACACAATTTGATCAATTTCACTCCTGGGGTAATAGATCCTTGAATGATAATGAATGAAGCATTTCATCTACATATAGATAGGCATATAGAACTTGCTCAGAATTAAAAATTAATTTAATGTGTCCATTGATTTTAAAATGTATATATTCCTTTTTACACCATCCATCTACTTGTATGAATCTATTGTAGGAAGTAATCTAAAACTCCAGATAAACTCTACCTTTAGATGTTAATGGTACCATTATTTATAATAGTTTAACACTAGAAACAGCATAACTATAGGTAAATGGAAGGGTTAGGAATTGCATCTATTTCACGTATATTGTGTATCATTATAATAAAACAAATCACAGTAAGAAATAATGGAGAAAATGCTTACAACAGAGCATTAAGTTAAAACAAGAGAGATGCAAGGTTGTATAAATAGCATGACTCCCACTGTGTAATGCAAACCTGGCACAGGGAAGCAACGGAAGGCCTTATACCTTAATGTTGGCAGGGGCCATGTTTGGGATGACAGTGGATTAGTGTGTGGGGGGGAACTACTGTTTTCTTCTTTCTAATTTTTTTCTGCATTACCCACATTTTCCATAACAAGCAGTCATTTAAATGAAGTTGAAAAACATAAACCTTTTATTTAGACTTTTATTTGAATCCCTCTAGTTCGTGGGCAGCAAAGGTAGCCAATTTTAAGCTCAAGCCCCTGTGCTCAGGCTCCCTCCCAGAGTCTGAATCCTCCCTAACATCCTGGATAAGCAGCTTAGTCCTAAAGCTGGCTCTGAGAGCTGTCCTTCCAGCCCCAGTCTTTCTGCTCAGCAGCGCCTGCCTCCCCTGCATCTCCCATTCCAAATCACATTAGAATCCCTCCTCCCTGAGCCTGTGCCCTGCTCCCCAGAGTCCCAGGAGTGCCTTTCTTCTCTCCTTTCTTGATTTCCCTTCTGAATCTTCCTGGCATTCTCATTCCAAGGCCAGATGGCTGATTTTCTGAAGCATTAACACTTCCCCTCTGCTGACTTAGAGCTGTTTAAAACCCATCACCCACACCTCCCTGGTAACCAGGTTTCTGCCACAGCAGGCTGCCTGGTGGGATTTGGCAAGTGTGGGGAGGGCGGGGCTGTCCCAAATGAAATTTGCCACTACACTAGTTTGGTTTTACTTCATTCATCCGGAACACTTGGGAAACATGGGAAGTGCTTAATGAGGATCCATTAAAGGGGAAAACTGGTTGTGTTTCGCCTGGTTCAGCCACTGAGAATTTTGTTAGTAGATTTTCCGTTTTTGCCTCAAAAATCAACCTTGCCATTGCTTATGTCAAACTAACCTGTAGGCGAAAGATTTCACTGATATTTATTTCATGGACTCAGGCAGGGTAGAGTTGCTAATTTGCTTTAGTTATTGGTGATTTTGGAAAATGTGAAAAGAAATATCAAGTCCCTCAAAATAGTGAAGAAAGGAGAAATGTGCAGCATGTCTTTGGATTGGTTTTGGAATAACCACAAATAAGTTTCACCTACTCCAGTCAAGTCACTGTGTAAGGAAGAGTGAAATATGGATAAATACAGAATATCAGTTTTCAAGAAGTTACAATATGACTATGGAGACTCCCCACCCACTCCCTTAAAGGTTAACAAATATAAAATAAATTTTTTTTAAAACCAATAATTGACAATTGTTAAAAAATGAATTCCCAAAGTAACAAACAGCAATTGTGCAGCACCATATGCTTTGGGTTAAAAAAATAATTTATCAAATATGAGCTTTTAAAATATACTATAGTTATTTTTTTGGCAATCCTGTTCTGCATTTATTCATTTTTTTATTGTTATACATCATGAGTATGTCACCATATACCCCATTCCCAATAGAAATAGTTCAGCCTCTGTCAACCTCTGAGAGGTTCTGTGGGGAGGCTGGAGAAGTCCCAGGAGATGTCATGGGAAAGCAGGAATATTGGGACTCTTTTTGGCTAATAATATGAGTTAAACCATAAAAAAACAGAAAAAAATTATCTACTAGTAGAGCACTGAGCCCAACGAGTCTCTGGAAATTATGAAATGCCTTTAATAGTTTGGTTGCTCACACTGACTTCTGGCATCATATTGGCAAAATGAGTAAGAAGGAATCACAGATTGAGCTCTTTCATGCCAATAATGAATGTAATGGAAATTGACTTCTTTCCATTCCAGCTGTAACAGCAGGAATAGGTTTTGCTGCCAACAAAAAAAACTCCATGATGGTTTAGAGTTGAAATATTGGTCAAATCGAAGGGCAGAGGCACCATTTAGTGCAGATACTAGTGTGAAACTGCCAATCTCTTGCCTAATGCTTTCTCCTTGTGTTACAAACACCTGTTTTGAGATTGTTTATCCCTTTCTAGCTCTTTAATGAGCTATCCATCAATGCTCATTGCTAATATTAACAGCTATCATCTGTACATTTGTTTGTAAAAAGCTTTTTTTTTTTCTTCTACATTATCTACTTTAATCCCCACAACCACTCAGTGAGCTAGCTGTTATTATCTCCTTTATGCCTGGGCAGAAAGCAAATTCAGAGATGTGACTTGGGTGGCTCACCCTTAGTAATACAGACAAACTGAAAATGAGAGTTGAGCCTATTAAAACCCAACATTGGACAGAGTTGGCAAAATATGGTACTGGCCCTGGGGCAACTTATTTTGTAGCTGGAAAAAATGAGGAAAGTAGATAAAGAAGAACATCATCAGATTATTAGACATGCTAAATAAAGAGTACATATGAAAAAAAATGCAGGTAAGAGAAAGACAAGCCTATAATTGATTGGGGTGGTCCAGACTATTCCTTTTTAAGGTGAAGGTAAATTAAATGCTATTTCCCTCTTTTTCAGTCTGGATAGATTAGGTTTTGCTATTCTCTCATATGACATCAAAAGATCTTCCTACATGGGCTATTCAGTCCCAGGGTTAAAAAAAAGGGAGAGGTTAAACTTTCCAGTTCAGATATCAATATAAACTCTGTGGCCCAAGATTAGCCTGAACTCTTAATGGTTATTAAATTCAGATATTTTTTAGGGATCCAGATGAAGGAAAATTAAGAGAAAATATGATAATTCAATAATTTAAGGAGAAACAACATTATCCTGGGAAGCAGTAGCACAGAAATACAGGCAATGTGAATCTTGCATTTAGACTCTTTCCTCTTTTGAACTAGAATGATCTTCTTCTTCATGCTTGCCACACACTATGGTGAATATTTCTATTTATAAAAACTGACCACTTGATAAATTAAAGGAGTCTTTCAGATATTTTTTTTTTGCACCTCTATCAATTTTAGCCTTTAATTCATCACTGAAGGTGTAAGACTTTCCTCTGCAGAACCAACCCATATGTGATCTCTGCCTTCTGGTAACAACTCCTGGAAATTTTTGAAATTAACGGCATAAAGTTGAATATGAGTGTGATCGTTCAAGATTATTTCTCTCCACTGATAATTAGGTAATGACTGGATAAGAGTCTCTCTCAATGCAGAAAAATCTGATAGCCTTAAATATTAAAGAAAAGGAATTTCAGTAGCTGTCTGAACTCAAATCTCTCACAAGAGGGAGGGAAATCAGCAAGTCATTTCCGAAAGCACAGTTCCCTGAAATGTGGCTATCTGAATGACTTCACTATCTATTGCATAACCAAGACTTCATCCATTATATTACATTGTCTTCTGCTCTGAAGTTATTTATCTGAAATTCTGAGAATGCCTAGCACATAGAAGTCTCTCAGAGAAAGTTTTTAACAGCAGTGTCAATGGAATAGATAAGTAATTAAAGAAATTGAATAAAAAAATGTTTTCCATGTTCAAAACAGCCTTTAGCTACACAGGGCTTCAACTGTAGCATTCCAAATTCTTTTATTTATATATTATTTTTAAAAAGAAAAGCAGCAATGATAAAATCCTCCATTAGTTAAAAAAATTATACAAGTTAAGACATTTTGTAGTCATGTTAGAGTTTGGATTTCAGAATTGGTGGTAATGTATAAAGGTACTTTTAAGACTTTGTAAATATTATGGAATTATATTTTGAAAATAGCGAACGAAGGAATAATGGAAAGACAATGAAATGGTTATTATAATCATATATATTTTTCTTTGCCTATTTTCAAATTTATATAGAGGAAAAACTTCAAATTAAATTTCAACTTGAGGTAGATTGATTTTCATTTTAGCATTTCTTATTATTAAATACATCTTAGCATTTCTTAGTGTTTAAACTTTATTCAGGGGTAAGAGAAGGGAGGCAGGTGGGACAGCTGCAGAGTGATCACATCACAGCAACTGCTAGCCCAGGGTAGCCTGAGAGTCTGGTCTTTGGTATCAGGCAATGGTCAGTCTCCCCATGGTCTGAAGCAGCATTGATGAAGGGTGAGGAATCAACGAGGATAAAGAGGCTCAGGCCAGCAGAAGGTTCTAATTGGCACCCTGGAGGCCATTTCTCCTTCAGCCAAACCCAGTCCACTTGGCTTGCACAAGCCATGGTTTGAGGAATAGTCAGATCTTGATGTTTGGAAATCATGGTGCTCATCAGTGACTGCAGAATCAGCTGTCTTCCTTGCACACTACAGTGACGTGAAATCAGTGTTGTGACAAGAAATCATGAGTACAATGTAAATGCTTTCACTCAATCCCGTACTGTTTCAATCTCTTTTTATGTTTCACCAGAACCCAAAAAGATAGAAAGGCTGACAGAATTTCTGACTCAGCCTCGAGTTCTTTAAGATCTTTTATTTCCCTCATTACTAGATACTTAAATTTATAACATAGGAAACATGTTTCCCTTCAAGTCCCCCCTTCCCTATTTTTTTGTCAGAATTCAATTTTGTGAAGACGATAAATGACAGTAAAATGTGCTTGCAATAAAATAATAATCACTACACAAGCTGCTTTTGGCATTTTTTAATAAAGAGATTTTGTGAAGAGTTGCGCTATATTTGCAGGGTGTCAAATAAAATGTAAATGTGATCTTTTGCAATAAAAGGTGACAGAGAAGAAAATGTAAGTCCAACTGCCAATAAATGTGATGTGAAAAATGTAAGACTTTGTGATGTTATAATTCCATTCACACAAATACTCTGCATTCAGTGGTGGGTGGATGGTCTAATTAGTTCTTTTTGCTGTACTACGTTAAGGGTCACGGTTTCCCTTCAGCAAAATGAAAGGGGAGAAAAGTCTGAAATTTCACTTTGAAGTTGCTCCTTTCTCCAAGTTCTCCTCTACCCTTCCTCTCCCCACTTGTTTTTTTCCATTCTCTTTGCTAGGAACTTCTGTTATACTGAATTCCTGAATTCTCACCACATCCTGGACACTGGCTTTAATTACGGGTTGCTTTTGCATCACACAAACCTGTTTCCATTTAAAACATGGTTATGTTTTAGTTGTTGTTCTTAAGATTTCATCTCAGCCTTCATTTCTTCAGAAAAGTCTCTCCTAACTTCCTGATCTAGGTCAAAGCCTCGTTCTCTGTATTCAGTACTTTATTTTCATATTACTTTTCACAGTTGTGATTTTCATGCTTTTTATTTTACTTATTTGAACGATTCCTTATTTAATGGCAGACTTTTAAGCTCAAAGCATGGGTATTTTGCATATGTCTGTTTTTGTTATCTACTGTATGAAGTGTGTAGCATAGAGTAGGTGCTCAGCCAATATATCTTTCTCCTTCCTTTCCTTTCTTTTCTTTCTTTCTGTACTGGGGTTTGAACCCAAGGATGCTTAACCACTCAGTCATATCCCCAGCCATTTTTATTTTTTATTTTGAAGGAGGGTCTCTTTAAGTTGCTTACAGCCTCCATAAATTGTTGAGGCTGGCCTTGAAGTTGTGATCCTCCTGCCTCAGCCTCCTAAGTTGCTGGAATTCCAGGTGTGCACCACGGCATCTGGCACAGTATTTCTGTAGTGAATGAATAAACTGGCAAATTCTTGCTGTGCAAGACATATATGTGTTTAATAGGTATGCTAATCACAATAGGCCCAAAGTTAAGATCTCAGTATTTTTTTACAACCTCTTCTAATTTGGTAAATGACAACTTAGGCTTTCCTGTTCCTTTGTGTCATATTTGACTTCTTTCTTTCTCTCACACAGAATGTCAATTTAATCAACAAAACCAGTTAGCTCTACCTTCAAAATCTATCCAATTGCAATTCAACCACGTTGCTCCATGTCCACTGTTAACTTTCTACTCTAATCTGCTATCTTCTTTGCCTCAACCAGTGCAGTGGTCTCCTAACTGGGTTTTCTTCTTTTGTCTCCACCTCATTATATTGGTTTTCCAAATGGCAAAGCAGTTTTTGAAAACATAAATCAAACCATGTTATTTCTCTCCTAAACTCTCCAATGGTTGTCTATCTCATTCTTGGTAAAATTTCCTATGATGACTTTTTTTAAAGCCCTAAACAATCTTCTCCATGAAAATAGAGATATTGTTATATTTTGTGCTTTATCTGCAGTGCATAGAAAAGTCAATGGCACAAAGTAGACACTCAATAAATGCTCAATGAATTTATGCATTTACTAGTCAGAAGCTATGCTATTTTTTAGAAGTATTCTTTGACTCTTCAAGCAAAAAAAGAAAAATCCTTTCTTATGGGTTCCAATGGATATAATTACCCTTTAGTTAACTCATATCACAAGAGTGTTCAATACATAGCATGACATTATGAAACTTTGTTCCAAGTGTTGCTCTTAAAAAGTGTTCATAACAAAACTTTTACTGTGAAGTCAATTTTGAGTTGTTATAAAAATCATTATTGCAATCAATATTAACTCAAAAAGTTGTTTGAGGGTGTAGTATGTCACAAGACTTACTATTGTGATGGCCTGAATTTACAATTAGAAAATAAAAATTACACTTGTCAATTTAGTCATTTTTTTTTAAATGAACTAGAATGATTGTTAACCTTAATGGTGATTTAGTAACATTTTTCAGGTTGTGGAAATCATAGTCCTTGAATATTTTTCTGGTGAAGATCTTTCATTTGCATTTATTTTTCTTTTTTTGGTACCAGGGATTACACCCAGGGGCACTTAACCAGTGAGCCACATCTCCAGACCATTTTCTTTCTTAGTCTGAGATAGAGTCTTTGTAAGTTGCTTCGACCTTGATAAATTGCTGAGCCTGGCCTTGAACTTGTGATCTTCCTGCCTCTGCCTCCCAAGCCTCTGGGATTATAGGAATGTGTCACCATGCCTGGCTTCACTTGCATTTTGACAATGGTCAAATCATTAAATCTACAATGTTACACCAAATCATATATTGATTTCATTAAACTTTGCTTCTTTAACCTGCTTGTGGGTTGACAAGTTAGTGTTGAATAACTTGAAATCTTAAAGGAGAAGGAGGGTAAGGGGGATGTGGTCACAGTAAACTTCTGAAAGCAATTCCAAGGTTTTGTTTCTCTTCGTATCCTAATATACACAAGTAAAGCAAGCAAGTCACATGGACAGAGCTGTGATGCTGTTCCATATAATTTAAAAGAAAGTGCAATGACTTTTTATAGTGTTTGGTCCTAAGATACCTTCCTGAGATGATCATGATCATAAAACTGAAATCAGGAGAATGGAACGTGAGGGGACAGTGGTGAGTTAGAAGGTATTTATTGAAAACTTAGACTTCCTAACTGTTCATCCTTCCTCACATCCATTACTTTCTATACTTTCAAACTTCATGAGTTGTGTTTCAGAAACTTCACTTTTGTTCCTGTTTCTGGAGAAGCTTTCTGATTTTGTTAACTATACCTCAGTCATTCCACAAATTCTTGTAGGGTACCTAGTGAGTGCCAGGCAGTTTTGTGAGCCCTGGGTATTTTAACATGGTCATTTCATGTGCTTCAGCAGAGCACCATTACATGCCATTCAGAACTATGCCTAGAGGGAAGATTTGTCTCATGAAAAGATTTAGCCAAATTTGAAGCAAGAAATATGAATTTTTTTATTCAAATAAAGAAAATACATAGTTAGCATGTCAATTCCCTAAAGCTACACTTCCATTTTCTCAGGAAACGTATGGGTAACACCTATCTTTCAATGTATTTTTCCACCATTTATACAATAAAATATTCTTAAATAAATTATATTAGGATGTATTGAAAATTTTTTTTACAAGTCAACTTAATGATGGATTTCCACATGGTGGATTTGTATAAATTTAGTCAATCTGAGGTTGACATTAAGAGTACTAAAATTATAAACAAAACAAAACACAATACATTGGTTTCTTGTCTTTAAGTGACTTTTGCCATGAAAATGTGCGAAAATGGGATGTAATGAGTGAACAGATTTAGGTGCTACTATTTAGGTCCACTGAAGCCAACCTCAGACAGTAAATTCAAGAACTCTTCTTGCTGTTCATTTCTTTTTTTGAATCAATTTTTGTGGCAAGAAATTGAAGACTGAGGGAAGAACCCCTTCAAAAACAAAAAACAAAAGCCAAAGTAAAAAATGGGTGAGCAAAGGGGAAAAAAAAGTAGAGTGAGCATTCAATCAAGTTTTATAACCACTAGAAAAAAAAGGAAACACTATGAACCTTCTAAAAACTAGGTCTTATAGAAATATACAACATCCATATTCAACATTCAGATAAGCACATTGGATCCTCAGGCATCCTTTAAAGACCCATATGTTTGGTGCAAATGCACGAAACAAAGATAAATTTCCAAGGCTTGGGAATGTTTCCTTTCTTTAATCCAAGGAAGGAGGTTGTGGAACAAGAAGACCTTCTTCAAAAACCCCTTCCACCCAAGATGGCCTGAAGCCACATAGCTCACTCATAGCAAATGCCTCACACACAAATGGCGGCTATAACGCTATAGCAGAACACCACTAAAATAATAAAAATTACTTATCCTTAAAGAGGATTAAACATATTCTCAAAGCAGAACACTCCAATCAGCTGAAATTCTGTACATTTGTATGCATACATCTAAGCAATAACAGTTAAACAAAATGCAGACTATCAGAAACACTTCACTGAACAACCTAGGAATTTTGCTGTCAGCTACGAAGTTGCAGTGGGAACCATATATTGTATGTTACCCTATCTTGACTTCACTTATCCAAAGTCCCTTGCCAAGCAGTGAATGATCTCCCAGGAGAATACTAGCTGCTTTCTTTTGGAAAAGTAAAATCATGATGCATGATTTTATATTAGACTTCAATCTTTAAGACCCTTCCCCCATACAAGCCACAGTGAATTTGAATTATTCTTTGAGGTGCATAGCTAAGCAAGTCTTCCCACCAACTGTTCAACTAAGTGAATTCAAGTGAAATGACATGATGCCGGGAATTCTAGAAGGAAAAACTGGTCAATTTAGGAACTTGAAGGGAAGAGTCTGAAAAATAGGGAAGGGAGTCCCAACCCATTTACTTACTCTGTGGGTTAAAAGTTGCAGCCAGGATACCTCAAACCACACCCAAAGAAGATTCAGGTTTAAATGACTGTGTGTTGACTGAGATGTTGAGCCCTGGCGGCCCCACATGGATGGTGTGCCTGGGGTGTTTTATTGAAGATCATTGTTGGTGGGAGGAAAGAGGGAGGTTTGGAAGGAGAGATGGCACACATGGAGGGATTGCAAAGGCAGAAGTCCAGTGGGGGACTCAGTTCTCATGGGCCCTGGAGTTTTCTTCTCTCATAAGCATTTGCCCTGAGGAGACAACAAAAATGGAAGACACCTGTCTGAAGGAGAAAAGCACCTCAGGACTGACTAGGCAGCCACAGCAAAAGAGAATCTCTCCTTTTATGTACAGAATACAACGGGACACCACCCTGGGTCCCTGAGGACTGGTGGCTTCCTATTGCTTCTCTCAGAGTGTGAGTCACGTGTGACCATTGGATTTTGTAGTAACTGAAGTGTCAGAGCCTTTGCCCACCTTTCCAAGATGCGACAAGCTGATATGCTATTTCTGCCCCTTAATGAGGAGGCAAGAGTTGGCCCAGCGGCCTCACAGAAGTCTCCTGGCTGCTGGCTACAGGACACAGTTCACCTTGAGTCAAGCATGAGTCTTTTCACAGGTTGGCAGAAGAGCAAGCATGTGCTTTATTTCCTGGCTTCAGAAATCCCTTCTAATACATATTTAAATTCCCTTGATTTATTCCCCATATGGTCCATGTGGTTAACCACAGTTTTGTGTTTTTTTTCTTCTTAATAACAGTAAAGAGAGACTCATCATGACCCTTCCTCTGGCTCATCACTCTCTCGTTCAGACCTATAATTTATTAAGAACGTCGTCTGTGGGGAAGAATGTCTCAGCTATTTGGTAACAGGATATGGAGCTTTAATACATTATGTGCTCTGCTGCTCGGAGCCAGGTGACAGTTCTGGTAAGTCAGTGAGAGAAATGAGACTCTCTCTTCCTTCCCGATCCACTGAACAGGCCAGGTATGTCCCAGCTGGGTCATGAAGGGGCTGACTGAGTCTTCCTCTTTTGCCTACCCCAGTTCTGCCCACAGGCCTGACAGAAAGGCCATAGACATTTGGATCTGGTAGACTTGTTTGATTTCAGGTCTCTGACTACTGTCGTGGTTCTCCACTAGGGTCCATTTGATCCCCCAGGAGACATTTGACAAAGGACCTTGTTAAACATTTTACAATGCACAGAAGAGCCTCTTTCCTACTACCTTGTCACAAGGCATGATCCAGCTTAGAATGGCACTAGTGCTGACATCGAGAGACCTCCCCTCGCTGGCTGATACTAAGCAAGTCTCTCAATCTCATCCAAGATGAGGAGTAACTATTGCTCTTGTAAGGTTGTGATAAGAATTAAAATAAAAAATTAAAATATCTATACTAGATAAATAACCAAGAGAATCTCCCCCTTTTTTGCCCCCTCAAGATAATCTCCTTTTTTTTTTCCCTCAAGATAATCTCTTTGGGACCCCAGTATCTGGAAGTTCTCTATTCTTCAATACAACTCTGTCTTCATCTTAGTTTAGGCCTAGTTATATCGAGTCCTTCCATAACCCCAGAGACCACTATCTGTAGTGCTGGCTTCTCAATTCTTTAATTACCTGCTGGATTGTTCCCAGCCCTGCAATCCTATCCAGACTCTTGTCTGTGACATTGTGATATCAGATGAGAAAAAAAGACAAAAACTTATTTGGCTTCTCCAACATCGACGCACATATGTTTTACATTAGAGTTTTAATTGCTTCTCATTTGCCTCATTGCTGAAGGAGAGATTCCCTCTCCAGGGTGATGAAGATAGTTAACACATGGTATGTCACATCTGATGGGCAAAATCTACAGCAGTTTCTCAGTCACATATACTCATGGCCTGGGGAAAGATGACAGCATAGGATTCAAGGCCACATGGAGGTTATACTCAGGGACAATGGGGACTAAGAGGGCCCGTGGGACTAACAGGAACAATGAATTGTCAAGAAGATGAGGTGCACCCTGGTTCACACAGGAAGCTGTTTGAATAATTGTGTTTTGACTAATTCCATAGACTGGCAAGGAATTGGAACCATTTATTCAGGGACAAACAGGACTCTCCGTGGTCCCTCTGATAAGGAGGGTTGTTTGGTTCAGGGAACTTATCTGTGGGGATAGAACTGTGAGGGGAGCTGGAGGTGAAGGCTTTGAAGTCCTACCGATTTTATCATGTATTAAGATAGCACATAGTATTAAGCCGTAATTTTAGGACTTAAGTCCCAATAACTTCTGATTACATTTCCTTAGCTCACATCAGTCACATGGAAAATTGAATTCAATGACAGAAGGTAACTGAAGGATCATTTGTCATTCCAAGCCAGTAGTTTCCAAACTTTTCATTTCTACTCATGAACACTTTTGCTCAATGGAATTTTATCAGAACATCATCATTTACAACAATAATGATGGTATCAACAAAATCAGATCTTATGGGCATGTAGTAGGATGAACATCCAAGCATCCCACTGTCTTCCTATCCATTGACATAACCCACCCACCCGCACATTTCACGAACGAGTAAATGGAAGTCCAGAGAGGAGGGAGTAACTTAAGGAATTACACAGTAGAGTACAAATCTTCTGGTATGAATGTACATTTCTAAGCTAAAAATATAAAATCCCATGGTGAAAAAATGTAGGGCAAATGTAGAAAAAATAAAAGAACAGTGCGTTCTGAATATATTGCAAAGGAGAGGAAGTTGAAGATGGAAGAGGAATGGTGGAAGGAATTACTGAGATTAAAGAAAGCAGAAAGGTAAATTGAAGGGAGCAAGGGCAATTCAAATGTGCATTTTCCAGATAACTTTCAAATATCTTTGTCCAACCACAGCCCTGAGTTGCAGGCTTATGAATACAACTGTCCACCTTATAGCTTTCCTTGAATTTTATAGGAATCTTAGTTCCTGTAAATCCAAGACTGAGCTCTTGATTCCCCACCCTACCTCACCCTGCTTCTGTTTAGTCTTGCTAATGGTGTAGGTTGTAGCACCTTCTCAGTTTCTCAAAGCAAATGAATACGTGTCAATCATCGACCTTTTTCTTTTTCTTTCTCCTATAGCCAGTCCATTAGCAAGGCTTCAATTGGTTTCCAGGGCCTTTAAAGTATATCCAGAGTCTGGGTCCTTCTCAACAGGTCTGCAACCTCTAGTGCTCAACCTCAGAAGTGCTGCAATAACCTTTGGTCGAGTGCTTCCACCTTTGGATTCCATTATCCATTTTCCTCCTAGAAGCCTCAGCCATCTTTACAGAACATACATTAAATCACATCACCTCTCTGACTGAAACTCTAATAAGTTCCCCTCAGTAACCGAAATAAAGTCCTAATTCTTTATAAATACTTACAGGCCCACTTCCTTGGGCATATATCTAGCTCTCCTAGCTGATGTCTTATCACTGGCCTCCTATTCCTCTGACCGTGCATCTTTAGCCACATCAGTCTTTTTACTGTTTCTAAAAGATTCCAAAATTGTACTTTGGTATAAGTTCATTCCCTAGACCCTTAAGACCTATCTTCTTGTTATCTATTCAAATAATATTTATTCAGTTTCTAAAAAAATGGCAAATAATGTCTCCACTGCTGAGATTCTCATCTGAATTCACTCCTCTTCAGAAATACTTTTTCTATCACTTCTATCACTTTTTCTTACCTTGATTTTAAATTATTATTATTATTATACTTATTGCTACATAAAATCATATAATATTTTTAACTTGTTCTTTTTTTCATTAGAATATGAATTCCCCAACTATTTCTGCATAGTCATATAAAAGGAATAAACTAATAAAAATTTGAGGAAATAAAAAAAAAACATTGAAACAATACTCTGTTTCCCTGGACCATTAGCTGGACAAGAGTAGTTTACTTGATTGGTTCTCAGACCCAGCTGCAAACCAGGGTTATTTGAGGGTGATTTTCACATGTGTGAATTCATCAACCACAAACCTGGTGATTCTGATCCTCTAAGGAAATTTGAAGTGTTGTGAAAATCTGTCCTGAGGCATTCCCATGGTCAGTCCAACCTGGAAACCACTGAACTGCTAACTTTTCCATTCTTTTTATTAGAGTTATGACATATCTAAATAAACTGACCAAATGCTTTTCTTTGAATGTGAGTTTGAATGCGATTAACAATAGTTAATCTAGAAATTTTCCCATGGCCACTGTTATGATTTGGATATGCAGTATCCCCCAAAAGTTCACGTGTGAGACAATTCAAGAATTTTCAGAGGTGAAATGTTTAGATTATGAGGTATGACCTAACAGTGGATTAATTTACTGATACCAATCAAGTGGATGGTAACTGTAGGCAAGTGGAATGTGGCTGGAGGAGATGAGTCACCAGGGGCATGTCTTTGGGGTTTATATTTTGTCCCTGGTGAGTGAACATTGCTTTCCCTGATTCCAGATTGCTATCTCCTGAGCTGTTCTCCTCTTCCACAATCCTCTTCCATGATGTTCTAGCTGACCTCAGGCCCAGAGCAATAGGGCCAGCCATCTATGGACTGAGACCTCTTAAAACCAAGAGCACCAAATAAGTTTTTCCCTGTCTAAAATTGTTCCTGTCAGATCTTTTGGTCACAGCAACAACAACAACAAAAAAAGGTGATTTAAACAGACTCATACTAAACCACAAATTCACTACTACAAAGAATTGCTAGATGATGCTAGTCCATGGAAGCAAAATGAAGTCTTAGTTATCTCTATCTGTGAACATTTGCTTTTTGAAAGCAGTGGTTTCTCATGGTTGAGCCTGCTGTACTATTTAAACAATGAAATGCAGGAATCGGAGGATTGACACCCACCTCTCCTTCTTCCAACACAGAAAACTGACTCATTAGGTCCTGTGAGTCCTTAGTCAGTACAGGTACCTATTAACTATGGAATGCTGGCTCATTTGATTTTATCTCTGAGATGTGCTATCAACAATTTCCATGATTTAATGAATCTAATGGAGTTAGACATTACATAAAAAAAATGGAATAGGACAAAATTCTCATGCTAGTCTTCCTTTTCTAACTGGGAAGAAAGACAAATGTAAAATAAAATTCTCTATCCCACAGTATGCTAGTTGTCGCTGTCTGGACTCTTTCATGCACCAGTGGCATTTGCTGATTATATTTACAGGACACAGTGCTTTTGAACTCACAGTACATTGGAGAAGTAAACCTAATGGGCATGCAAACAGCCAATTGCAGAGTCAGGGAAACTAACTTAGTTCATTTCCAATCCTTACAACTTGAGTTTTCTGAACTATAGATTGACCCAGCAGTACAAGGATTTAAGTTTTATGGGGTTGGATGAAAACTTTATATTACTGTAAAATGGAAAGAAAAAAAAGGATTTTTCTTATGTTACCTAAACGTTTTA
Source organism: Ictidomys tridecemlineatus (assembly GCF_052094955.1). Lineage (NCBI taxonomy): Eukaryota > Metazoa > Chordata > Mammalia > Rodentia > Sciuridae > Ictidomys > Ictidomys tridecemlineatus. The sequence goes on along the minus strand of NC_135480.1, from coordinate 151,076,493 downwards.
TTTGAAGTCAGATTATTTCCAGTTCTTAAACTGCATCTATAAATCCAGAACATGAACATGAATCCAGTGTAATGGAGTGGGAGTTTAATTGCAATAAGTCCTCCTTGACGATGTATTGGAGGCCTATGCTGCCAGCTGACTTGCTGAAGCAGTTTCTATAGGCCTGCTAGTTAATCTGAAATGCATATGCTACTACAAGGCAGGTTGGTTTTCTGTGAATTCTTTCTTTTCTTTTCTTTTCTTTTCTTTCTTTCTTTCTTCTTTTCTTTTCTTTTTTTTTTTTTTTGAGAAGAAGCACTGCTGGAAGTTGGAACTACTCTCCTGTTCTCTGTGATGTATGCAAATACTTTAGATTCATTTCTCAGTTCAGAGGCAGCAAATGGAAACCATCCTGTGATTCCTTGCTCTAGTCTTAGCAATGGAATAAAGGGAACTACCCCACCCCCAGTCCTATATTCCTTTTTGATATTCCATCACTCACTTCAAGGAACCTCAACAGGATTCCTACAGACAAAAATAACTACTTTTCAAAGAATATTCAATGGCTCTATCCCACTGCTGCTATGATAGGTTAAGACATAAGACTCATTTACATGCTACTGAATAATTAATAAAAGGTACAGCAGAACAACTGAGAGAAATGATGAATAAATACATGAAATTCCCTTCTTGGAATACACAAAAATGAAGTGTCAAGAGGAGAATATCAGAAGTGGCAGACTGATCTTGGCCAAAATAAAGCTCTTTAGCTATGAATTCAAAATTTGAGAACTAATTGTAAGAAATGGAACGTAACAAATTACAAATAACTCTATGGTGCAAACTGGTAAAGGCGATAAAAATATACCAACAAAGTGCTGGAGGATTTCAGAAAAGAGAAAATAGCCTCCATAGCCCTGCCCCCTTGGATACAAGCATTTAAGGTTCATCAGGAGGTGTAAGAAAGACGTGGCTCTGTGGGGTCAAGGGAGAGGAAAGGCGTTGCAAGCTAAGAGAACATGATCAAAGCCCCAAAAGGAAGAAAGTGGAAAGAATGTGTGAAAAGTAGAACACAGTAATAGTTCCTTTGCTTTTGGTCTTAGAGAATGTGATAGCAGAGTTATATGAGTTTAGATTATACTTTTGGAAAAGTAGATTGTATTTCAGATCACCAAGAAAATTGAACAGCAGATTAAACACTCAGGGCAGGAGACAGAGTCATTGAGAAAATTTTGGATACAAAAAAGTGAAGTAATTAGGAATATTGGAAGTTTTGTCCAGGATCAGTATGGGGGAGTGGAGATGAGACTTAATATGCATAACTTGTTTATATGACTTTATATTTTTCGGGGTGTTTAATTCAACATTTTGGCCTAAAAATTTTTAGAATAAGATGCACAACATTGATGAATTTAATTATTCTCTACGAAACCTTGGACATTTAACCACTGACAACTTAGTTTTCTAATCTGAAAATAGCAAATAGCAATAGCGTCCTTTAACCTCTAAGATCTCATGTGCATACAGTAGCAAAAGACTCCAAACAGCCAAAGCAAAAGGACAAGGCTGTGAACATCACACTACCTGACCCTGAAATGGACTAGAAAGCTACAGTCATTTAAACAGCATGGTATTGACATAAAAATAGATCCGGACCAGCACAACAGAATAGATTCCAGAAATAAGTCAATATATTTACAGTCAATTTTATTTCTGACAAAGGTACCAAAAATATACAATGGGAGAAAGAAAATCTCTTCAATAAATGATAATAAACAGGTAAATATCACACGCATGAGGATGAAATTTAATTAAAGACTTACACTAGGAAATAAAAACATATTACTAGAAACAAAATAGGGGGAAAACTCTATGACACTCATCTGTGCAATGATTTTCTTTGTGTATGATCCCAAAACATGTGCAACAAAAGCAAAGTATAGATAAATGGGATTACATCAAACTAAAAAGTTTCTGTGTAGGAAAAGAAACAACAGAGTGAATAGACAACCTATAAATAGGAGGAAGTAATGCAAATCCTCTATCTGATAAGGGGGGTTAATATTCAAAATATATAAGGAATTCAATTCAATAAAAAGAAAACAAATAACCCAATTTAAAAAAATGGGCAATGGAACTGAGTAGCTATGACTCAAAAAAGACATATAAATGGTCAACAGGTATATAAAAAAATAGTCAATGTCATTAACCATCAGGGAAATGCTAACCACATATATATATATATATCTCCAGTATATGAAGAGAAACCTCCCAAGTTATTACAGCTTTGTTCATAAAAGCAAAATATGGAAACAGCCTAACTGTCCATCAACAAATGATTGGATACAGAAATGGGGCATACACACACACACACACACCCACAACACACACACACACACACACATACACACACACATATTCAGCCTTGAAAAACAAAGACATCCTATCATTTGTGACCACACAGATGATCATGAAATACATTATGTTCAATAAAATATGACAGGCACACAAAGACCAGTAATGCATGATCTCATATAGAAAAAGAAAAACTGAACTCAGAAGCAGAGAGTAGACTAGTGGATACGAGTCTGGAGAAGGTTGGCATTTGTGACTTGTTGGGTAAAAGATATGAAATTTAAGTTAAGTAAGGATTAAACTTAAGAGAGCTATTGTACAATATGTTGACTACAATTAAAGCAGTGTACTCTATTCTTGAAAATTACTGAATAGATTATAGATTTTTTTTGAAAAATTTACAAATGCTAATTTTTATTTTTGTTTTATTTTAAATTTTTTCTGTACTTTAATTGGTGCTTTATAATTTTAGATAATGGTGGGATTTGTTGTTCCATATGCTAAGAGAGTAGATTTTAAGTGATCTCAACACTCAAAAAAATAAATATGAGATACTATGTGTTACATACTTCATATAGCCATTCCACAATATATATATATTTTAAAATCTATTGTTCATAATAAATATATACAATTTTATTTATCAAATGAAATGAATTAATTGAAAATATCTTTGGAGGAAAGTTTTAATAACTTTAAGATTACATTAGTAGTCCCTGAATTATTAAGATAGGTCTTGGATCCATAGTTTTCAAGATACTCCTTTTATTACAACTTCTCCATGATAAGACAATATTTTCTGTAGATACTTATATTGTGATAAAAATATGTAAACTTATATAAATAAACTAACAACAATAATTAAACTTGTCAACCCAAACTAAAAACCAAACTATCACATTGGATCGCCTTAAATATCCTTTTTAATTATCATATAAGCTTGGATTGAACCCCTTCTTTGGTTATCTTTTCTCCTTCCTTCCTTCCTTCCTTTCTTCCTTCCTTCCTTCTTTCCTTCTTTCTCTTTTCCTGTTTTGTTTTGGGTTTTTTTTTGTTGTTGTTGTTTGTTTGTTTGTTTGTTTTGGGCCTTACCTCTATAGAACAACTCAGCCCATCTCCGTCACTGGTAAGTGCTGTGAATTTGATCCAGCCATAGCACCTCTCTAAACCACAGTTTCTTCACCTCAGCTAGCCATTAGTTGTGAATATTAAATGAACAAAGATTTTTAAAGGACTTGGTAAGTGTTATGAAGTATACAGCTCTGTTACATGATGTATTATTCTGTAATTGGTTTTTGTGTGTAAATATTCTTGTTCTTGCAAATGAGCTCTAAGACATCAGGAATTGTTTTTGCTATTTACCCTAATTCATCTCTTTCCCCATCAGAGGGGGTTGGAGAGCACATCTAATGCGCACCAAAGTGAATCCAGTGGTTTTTTTGTTATTCATAGAACTGCGTGTCCACCACCATAATCCGAGTGTTTTCACTACTCCAGAATGAAACATTGTGCTCCTTGGCAGTCACTCCTATTTCTCCCTAGCCCTAATCTTCCCATCTCTCTGCATTTGTTTATTCTGGAGGTTTCATATAGTCTTTTGTAAGTGGCTGCTATCATTTAGCTTTCAACGTTCATCCTGTTGTGGAATGAAATCAGTATTTATTCCTTTATTTGCCCAATAATGTTCCATTAGTGGACACACCAGATTTAATTTAGCCATTCATCAGTTGATGGTGTTTGAGCTTTTTCCACCTGTTGATTTTCATGTCAAACTATTTATGTGCAAGTGTTTTACATATATAAGTTTTCATTGCCTGGAGCAGAACTGCTGGGTCACAAGGTAACTCTATGTTTAAACTTTTGAGGCACTTCCATTTTCTAAAGCGTATACTGTTCTATATCCCATCAGCATTGTTGGAAAAATGCACTCTTCTACATTCTTGATATTTGTTATTGTCCTTTAAACATTGTTTTTAAAAATCATAATCATTCTAGTGGATATGGGTTGGTATTTCATTGTGATTTTGATTTGAATTTTTCTAATGACTAATGAATATCTATTCTTGTGCTTATTGACTACTTTTATACCTTCTTAGAAGAAATGTCCATTCAGCTTATTTGTGCATTTACCAATTGGGGTTTTTTTTTTTTTTGTGTGTGTGTGTGTGTGTGTGGTTGAGTTCTAATTATTTATATATATATATTTGCCTGTAAGTCACTTACCAGATGACAACTGGCAAATATTTTGTCTCATGCTGTGGGTTGTCTTCAATTTCTTGATGGTGTCATTTGAAGCAAAATGATTTTTAATGTTGAAGTCCAGTTTACCTATATTTTCTTTTTTTCCGTTATGTGTTTCATGTTGTGTCTAAGAATACTTTGCCTGACCTAAATTCATGAAGATTTATGTTGTCTTCTAACAGTTTTATAGTTTTAGTTCTTATATTTAGATGTATGATCAATTTTGTGTTAATTTTTGTGTGTGGTGGACTCCTGCTTCATTTTTCTTTGTATAGATATTCTATTATTCTAATTACCATTTGTTGAAGACTATTTTACCTCATTTAATAATCTTGGCAGGCTTGTTGAAATGAATTGACTAAGGATAGTTTTATATCTGGACTCTCAATTCTGCCCCATTTATCTATATGTTTATATTTATGCTGGTGCCACAATATCTGGATTATATATTATAGCTTTATAGTAAATTTTAAAATTGAGAAGCATGAGTTCTTCTATTTTGCTCTTTTTTGTCAAGATTTCTTTGCTTTTCTTCATCCCTTTCATTTCTGTATAAATTTAAGATTTGCTTCTTAACTTCTACAAAAAGTCCAGCTGGGATTTAATAGAGATTGCATTGAATCTGTTAATGAAATTGGGGAGTTTTGCCATCCTAACATTAAGTTTTCTAATCCCTGAACATAGAATGTCTTTCCATTTATTCTGTCTTTCATTCCTTTAAAAAATATTTTGTAGTTTTCAGAGTTCCAATTTTTTTTACTTCTTTTGCTTAATTTGTATCTAAGTATTTTATTCATTTTTATTATTGTAAATGGGTTTGTTTTCTTAATTTCACTTTCAGAATTTGTGTAACTGTCTTTTATATAACTTATGACCTACAATCTTGCTGAACTTATCAGTTTTAATTAATAGATTAGGGGATTCCTTAGGATTATTTATATACAAGATTATGTTATAACAGAGGTAGTTTGACCCCTTCATTTTCAATCTGAATAGCCCTTATATTATTTTCATGCCTTGCTGCCCTGGCTAGAACCTGCAGCACAATGGTTACCAGAGTGGCAATGAAGTCTTATACTTGCTCTTTGGGGAAACATTTGGTCTTTCACCATTAGGTTGATATTGGTTGTGGGTTTTTTCATAACTTTCCTTTATTAGGTTGAGAAAGCTCTAGGACATATTGTTTTAAAGGAAATTTATTTAAATATAAATACATAAATGAATAAATACTTAATCAATAGAATTGGATTTCATGGTTTTATTCTTAATGTAGATCTGGTTCCACCCTGAATCTCAAAAAAAAAAAAAAAAAAGGAATCAATTGAATTCAGATTCTTTTGAGAAAGTAAGTTGAAAACTTGAAGGCTCCCATTTTACCCAATACTGTATGACTCCTTCTAACCAGTTCTGTTACCTCTTTTATTCGTCTGTTGTCCTGATCTTCATTCTGGCTGTAATAATTTTTAGTGATATAATTCCTGTCTCTAATGATGGATCTGATGCTAATGTCTAGAAGTTTCTTTCACATTGTTCATTATTGAAGCCTGATGAGCTCCAGGTGAAGATTCGGGGCAGTTTCTTTAGAAAGTCGTAGTAACCATTAATGAGGCTTAGCCATTTCAGGAAATGGTGAAAACTTGATCAAATGGAAACTCCAAGGCAGCTGTCTTCCAGTAGTTTCTTACAGCTTCCACTAACAATGAGAATTCAATTAATTGAAAAGTTCCACATATATACATTATTCTTTATACGCTTTTAGTTCATAACCCCTTCCATATTTTTACTCATTTAACTGTCCTACTATTCAACAAAGAGAAACCATTAGTTTTTGTACACCAAGTCCTACTTGAAACAAGATGTAAATGTTTTGCAAAGTTGATCAGGATAAGTCAAAGAAAAGCCCCGAATGATATCTTTTGGCAATGGGAGTTAGAACAAAGGGAAAGTCATAGCTACCTCCCTAGTATAAACATATATATTTTTGTTCTGAAACTAAGTGGAGTTCTGTGAGAAGACTCTACTAATTCTTAAAACAGTATGTTTTCTTGTTCTCTGAATTGCTAATTAGGTTTGAAGTGAAGCCTTAAGCAATTTGTAGAGAATTACAGTGAAGTTTGGACTTCAACTTATGGAATTAGGATCCATAGGCTAGGTATTTTAGTAGATAACAAATTTCACCTTCTTAATTTTGCACTCGCCAAGATTACTAATACCACCTAGCCAGAGGGCTTACTTCCAATCAGGAATCAGGCAACCTTCCAATTATTGGATGATACAGAAAAGGAAAATAGTTCTGAAAGATTAGAATTACTCTCCCTGAATTACAATAAAAAAGTTCTTTTTTAGTAACTGTCTAGAAAATCCCCAGCCAACATCATAATTAGCTAGGAAAAAGCAACTAGGAGGTGATTTTTGAATGTAACTGTGCAAGATGTAAGACGACAGCGACTCTAATTTACATTTCATGTGAGTACACAAATATATGCAGGCCCAATCAACAAACACAAAAGGCTGACTTCAAGGTGGATTAGAATATTTTCTTTATCAAAAGGTAGGGACAGGACTTCCTAGTAAACAATCCTTGGATACAATTCAGAGGGTTTATGAAATTGGATAATAAAGCCATTACATTATCATTTCACTAATTGTAACTGAAATTAAGTATTTTTTTCTGTTATGTATAGAAGGTAGTAATCTACAGAATTATTAGTGAAAACTGTGATCATGATTTTTAATGTTAAGCATTAATGAAACAGCATATGTGACACACACCCCAAATGTAGTTTTTAAGCATATTTTGCTAACAATGATGTGATTTTTTATAAGTATGTGTATTTTCTTTTATTAATTTTTAAATATGTAACTGAGAAGTGGTCTGTTTGTGTCACCAGCCGGCCAAGGAGCCCACAGAACACTCATAACGAGTCCTGGCACAGGGCAAAGGAGGCTGTTCATATGTGGCCCTGCCTGGACAGAGGAATTTGCCACATGCTCCACCTTAGGTCATCTGGTGCGCTTCTTCCTGGTCTTATTCTCTCTCTGCTGAGCTCCTTTGATTATTGCAGGTGAGGTAATTGAATGAGGATTACATTCAAGGCCTAGGTTTGTTTTTAACAGAGAAATTGCTCTCAGAAACTTCTTTCAGAAAACACAAAAACTACTTTGGGCAGAAAGAAAAATACATAGCTCATATGACAAGTCCAAGTGCAGAGCAGCTACAGAGGGAGATGAGAAAGCACTGACTCTGATCCTGGAGCATTCTGGGCTCTTTGCTCTTTCCTGTGTGTGCTTCAATCTTGGGCGGAGAGCAAGAGGCCTCCCGAAATGCTGGCCATCATGTGCAGGTACTTAAGTTTCCAGGGAAAATTCAAAAGGAGAGTCTCTCACCATATTTACTATTTAGAAGCAAGAAGATGCTTCATGGGATATTTTCCTCACTTTCATGAGACATTCTCTCAGGAAAGTGTCCTTCATGTCTCCTTGGCCCAAGACTAGATTATATTCCTATTTCTAAATCAGCCATTGACAAGGGGACTCTGATTTCTATGAATGACTTGGACTAATCTTCTGAGGATAGAATGGTTGTTATCAACCTCAAAGACTCAGTAGGTATTATTGTATTCAATCACTTTCTATTAGAAACACAATTTTATTTTTTAAAAGAATTCAGCAGTGTTTTTATGAGGGTTTCAGTAATAAATATGAGGCAGACAAATACAGGATGTTATAATGAAAGACATTTCTAATTTTTTATATTGCATTAGACTTATCTTCCCAGGTGAGCATCATATCATACATCCATGTATCTAGCTCCTAGCCAAGTGTCCCACACATATTAAATATCCAAATGATGTTTGATACCATTAAAAAGGAATTGCTAAAATAATAAAACACAGCGATCATATTTTCTCAGGAATGTGGACAATACCATTCCAACATATACCCCTGTTCTCTTTCACTCCAGAAGAAACATCTATCAGAAGGTTTTGGTGTCATGTTTTAGTGGTCTTTCAGAAGCATTTGTGTGGAGTTTCTCCATAAGAACCCAGAAGAATGGGAAGAAAAATCTCTAATGTTTCAGCTTAAAATGCATCATCAAATCCATCAGGCTATTAGTATGCAGCTAGCATGATTAGGCTTTAGTATTAAACATCATTATGATTTTTATTCATTCTAAGGTCACCGGTATCAATCTCTCAATAAATCAAGTCAAATTTAATATATATCAAAGAACATGATTAATAGTAAGAAGACACTATCAACTAATAAAGGCCCCAAATGTGAGTTTGAGAGAAACTGAGACTAAGAAAATTCAATGAGAATTATTTGAAAGGTATTTTTAACCTGATGGAAAAAAGAAGTGAACTAAAATTACACCATCTATTATGATATTTCAAATTCAAACATCTGAGTTCCTTTTGAAATATGAGAACTAAAAATGCATCCATCTCCTTGAAGAGTAGATGGCACAAGCTCCTATAATCCTTCCACGTCAGTTAGTCTCCTCCACTTAAGTCTGATCAGAACATGGAGCCATTAGGAAATGTCCCGGTGGTTCCAGGAAGGTGAGGGCAAAGAATTTTAAGGAGGGTAGTTAGGATCTCTTTGAAGCCATATTGGCTGTTTCCTAGAAGTGATGCTCACAGCATGCAGGGAAATCATGGTAGCTGCTCAGAAGGGAGAGGACTGAGCCACAGCAAGACACAGATGTTTGATGTTGGTTATCATGTGGGCTTTGCAAGCTCCTTCATTTACACCCTCTTTTCTAAGAACCAGGGGTCTAAAGCAATCTCAGCATTCCTTGATACCACAACCAGGTACCTAAACCTATCCTCTTGGCTGTAGTCATTTAAATTCATCTACCTGAGATGGATCTACCTCAAAATTGGGCACTGTATGTAAAAAAATTAAAAAGATAATATAGTCTGTTTATCTTTTACTTGTTCCAAGAGTCAAATTTACATTGAACCATAGATTTCATCTTAAGCCAATTATATGATCAGTGGTTAGATAATCTCTACAGCCTGAGGGAGTGCTGTGTTTGAGCAGAAAGAGATGCTTTGCACCAGGAATGAGTTAAAGGACATTCACCCAGGGATTGCTCAAAGTGCTCCAATGGGAAGAATATGTATGCATTTTAATTCATAGCAGAAATTTTGTTAGCCTTTTAAATTTGTTTGATAGAGGGCACATTAAAGACTAAGAGATAAATACATTTGCACATATTGGGGTGCATGATCTACATATTTTTCCCTCACAAGGATGTATCTTTTTCATTCATACCTTGCCATCTTTGTGGTGACCTTCATTATCTCAGGCTGGGGATTTTTTTCTGTTCCAGTTCATTTGTTTTATAGGCCCAGGGCCTGCTATTTCCTTTCCATTTTGGTAAGTGTTTAAGGAATTGGGCCCTCAGTTGTAAAAGCCAATTTTATATTCTGCATAGTAAGTACACATGGCCAATTGAGTTGGTATGTCTCTTTTCGTCCTGAGTTTTTAGTTCAGAAATATTGATCTGCATGGGCATTATGCAGCAGGTTAGAGACAGAGCAATGCCAAAGTGGTGGTGTTTTTTAGATGCATCATCCATGGATATCTGGTGCATTTCCTTCTTCATGATAATTATTATTTCTTTCTACTCATTTCAAGTCATCTGTTTGAAATGATACTCTCATCTGGTAAAGAAGTTCTATCCTGTCTACCTGCCCAGGAACTACTGTTAAAAGCATTCCAACCAGAACTTCAATGAAATCAAGTACACATTTAAAACTTTTTAAGAAAAATCCCAATTCCAATTACAAAAGTACAGCATGAATGGAATCCAGTTTCTAAAGTACAGTGTGAGACAAAAAAAACCCTCATATTCAGATTCTCCCACTTTATTCTCACAATACACTTCTGACACCAGATTATGTGGATTTTCTCCCACTCACCAATGTGAGCACTTTGCCCTCACCTTCCTAAAACCATCACATTTTCTAATGGCTTCCAGTTCTGATCAGACTTGAGTGGAGACTGACTGACTTGGAAAGATGGAGGATCTTGTGCTTTCCAATCAGTGCTGCAGCTGTGGGCACCAGTGAGTGTGTCCTCATTCACTTCTGTTTACCTGGAGTAGTGTCTCGGGTCCAACAGATTGAGGGTTCAGTCCCACAACACTCTCCTCCCCTCCTTCAGAAGACAGTCACAAGTGTGGGCCTCTGGAACTTCAGGTCAACTGCCAACTGTCTATCAATTGGTGTTCCCACAATCTCCTCTTTGGGTTCTATTAATGTGCTAGAATTATTCACAGAATCAGAGAAACACTTGAATTTACTATTTTATCGTGAATGGTATTACAAAGAGATGCATAGTGTAAAGTACAGGGGAAGGGTTGTGAAGATTCCCAGCTCTCTCCAGGCTCCACCTTGTAGGAACCTCATTGTGTTCAGCTCTCCATAAACTCTCTGAATCCTGCCCTTTTAGCTTTTTATAGAAGACTCTTCAGGTAAGCATTATTGACAAATCCATGGCCACTGGTAATTGACTTTCAGTTCCACTCCCCTCTTCTTGAGGTTGAGAAGTAAAAATGATATTTCTTATTCTTTTTCCCCAATGTATCATGGAGGGCTGGTATTTCAGCCCCTCTGAGAACATGGATGGTAGCAGAAATCCATCTTAACAGATCAAGAAGAAAGATTACTTACTGTTCAAAATAGAACATACTAAGATGTTGAAATGGTTCTTAATGTCAAGTCCTAAGTGGCCCTTGTTTTACAAAATATTTTCTACAATACATGTTAATACATGTTACCAACTATCAAAACTTTTTTTTTTCTTTCAGTAACTTTGGGTTGAGAAACCCAGGATAACTTGAAGAGGAAAGGCTCATCTGGGTCACAGACTAATTGTCCATCTGAATGTTGTAACAACAAGGGCATGGGCATCTTTAGCTTAGCTTCTAAAGGACATTATGAATTAGGCTTAGAGAAAGATAAAAGAAAATGTAAAAACAACAAACAAGCACTCCCCCAAAACAAAACAAAACACAAACTCTTCTCCTTTGTGTTTTTTTTTGTTTGTTTTTTGTTTATTTGTTTTTTTAGTGACAAAGAATGGAATAAATATTCCATTGTCAGGCCAGGCATGGTGGTGCATACCTATAATTCCAACAGCTCCAGAGGCTGAGGCATGAGGATTAGAAGTTCAAAGCCAGCCTCAGCAAACATAGCAAGGCACTGAGCAACTTAGTGAGAACTCTGTCTCAAAATAAAAAGAACTGGGGATGTGGCTCAATGGTTAAGTGACCCTGGATTCAATTGCATTGTCAAGAAAGAGAAAGAAATCAGCCTGTTCCAAACATTTCCCCTTTATTTAAGTGTGATTATGATGAGAGATTCCTTTGTATATGATTCTTTCATCTTCTCAGCATCTGGGGGAATTCAACCTAGGTTCCTTCCTATTTCCAGTTCAAAAAATTATGTAACTGTAGAAACTATGTAGACATTACTAACATTGGCATAAACTGATCCATGGACTTCAAGTTCAAAAATGATTACAGCACAGTTATTATTCTCAGAGTTCTAAGGCGTTTCCATCTCCTTGTTCCTCCATGTGAGTTGAAATCCCTTCCTCCCAAGAAATTCTCTATTCTAATGCAACAGGGTTAACCACTGACAACCCTTGAGCCTTTCTTGCTGAACAATGGTTGCATGAGGAGGAGAAATGAAAGGTGGGAGAGAACAGATCTGTGGCTTAAGGTTTTCAAAGTCTGGAAATAATCTCCTTTTTCTTTCCTGGAGTATGGCCCTAGGCCTGAGATAACTAACTGTGCTCTGGAGTTTATTTGAATTAAGAGTAAACAAAATTATTCCTTAATCTCTGCAGTGAACTGAACCATTTCAAACCCAAATTGGCTGCAACTATTAAAAGGAGACAAATGAAACATAAGAATCAGAGAAGCAAAGATGTATAGTCATCTGAGTCCCTAAGGATGCAGCCTACACAGATGCCTGAGAGGATTCAGGAGGCAGAGAGGCATTTCCTGAAAATATTGTCTATGCATAAAAAATCCATTCTACTGCATTGGGAGACATACTTTCATATTGTATGTAAAAGTTAAAGGAGTGATGGCAAGTCAGAGGGGCTCAGGAGGGGCATAAGTGGATTCCTTTGCAGCCTAATTACTATATTTCAAGAGCCTCCTCCAACATGAGTCAGTTCAGCATTGCAGTATCTTTGGCTGCTGTGTGGTATGAATTTGTGTAGGATCAGTTTCCATATCTATGGAATTGTTTGCAATACATTTCTGTCTAGGCCAACCTATTTAAAAATCTCTAAACCTGTCATTTATTAGGTCTCATCCTGCTTAATTACTTAATCCTTCTTTATTTTTAAAACAGAACCATAGATACATACCTCCAAGTTTGTTGGGAGTATTAATTTGGAGAATAATCATAAAGTGCTTTAACTTATAAAATACTCAGGAAAACTTCGTTTTTTGCCATCTTACATAACCCTCCACAGATTCACAGGACATCAGAATCTATCTCAATGCCATCCCAATTTCCTTAATGTTTTTGAAATATGAATTAAAAAACTGAGTCATTTTCTGTCAATAAAGTTCTATGAGGGAAAAAATAACTCAGAGAAACCTAGAAAAATAAACTGTGAGGCCAAAAATTAATTTAAAAATGGGGCTTTATTTCTCTGGATCCAAAACAACCAGACAATTGGATTAATTTAGTCAAGCATTAAATCAAGTCAATAAAAAAAATCATTAGCTAAGCAATTTGTTGAATAATTGGTTGAGGTGGTGCCATCAAAATAATTCCAAGCAGAAGGCTTTAGTGAAAATTTTACCTTTATCTCTCCTGCTTCTCCTCACTATCTCATTTGTACTGTTGCAATTTTAGGCAACTTTAGAAATTATGAAATAATATAAACTCATTGTAAAACAAATAAGTAAAACAATATAATAAAATGAAAAATGATATCTCTTCTACCTTATTCCAGTACACACAGTATTTAGAAAAAGCTATAATAATATTTTGGTGCATATCCTAAAGAATTTTGCACATATTGTTCTCCAATCTACTTTTCATTTAGCAACATATTTTCATCATCATTCCAAATCAGTGTGTAAAAAACTTCTCATTTATTTTAACTGCAATGAGACATATTTAAATATGCTCTAATTTATTCAATCCATGTCTTGATCCATAGACATTTACTTGTTCTCCATTGATGAAATTCTACTGAATCATTCATTTCATGGGTTTTTATGTTAAAGAAAATTTGGATTTTTTTTTTTTTTTTTTTTTTTTTTTTTTTTAGTACTAGGGATTGAACCCAGGAGCACTTGGCTACTGAGCCACATGCCCAGCCCTATTTTCGATTTTACTTAGAGACAGGGTCTCACTGATTTGCTTAGTGCCTTGCTTTTGCTGAGGCTGGCTTTGAACCCGTGATCCTCCTGTCTCAGCCTCCCGAGCCGCTGGGATTACAAGCGTGCACCACCATGCTGAGCTGGAATATTTCTGAGAAGGGTACCTCTTTGTGTCCTTCAGAGCTAGAAGCACCCAATGACCTGAAACCACTTTCTGAGTGGTAAATGGTTAATGAGAAAAGTGTCACTGGGCAATGTGATTTTAGCCAAGGTACATTTTTGTGGGCTAGCCAGCATTTCTGTATGCTTGATAATTTTTGGAAATACTTCAAGATTCTGTTAGATTTACTATATATTATCTTTAGCTCTCACAATGTTGTGGTACGTGATTTGGCATCTGTCCAGCCTTAGTTCTCACTCCTTTCTCACGTGCTGTCCAGGTTGCAGTCATCCAAAGTGCTAGCTGCTAAGCACAGAGGCCAGATTTCAGCTTCCACCCCTAAACAGGTTGTGTTCTATTTATTCTGTTTTGTTCTAGGAATCTTGTCTTTCCCCTACTCTCTAAAGAAATATGATTGTCTCTTAGTGTCTGTGGTCTTAATTCCAGGACCCTTACAAATACCAAATCTACCCATGCAGGAGCCCCCTATATGAAATGGTGCATTATTTGCATGTAACCTATACACATCCTCCAATATACTTCAAGTCAAGTCTAGATTACTTAAGATGTCAAATATAATGTGAATCCTATTATAAATTATTGCTGGGGCTGGGGATGTGGCTCAAGCGGTAGTGCACTCACCTGGCATGTGTGGGGTGCTGGGTTCAATCCTCAGCACCACATAAAAATAAAATAAAGATATTGTGTCCACCGAAAATTAAAAAATAAATATTAAAAATTTCTCTCTCTCTCTCTTTAAAAAAAATAAAAAATAAATCATTATTATACTGTATTATTTAGGGAATAATGGTTAAGAAAAAAGTGTACATGTTTAGTGCAGACACAATATTTTTTTTAGTATTGTCAATTCACCATTGGTTGTATCTGTCAATGCAGAACCCTTCCATATGGACGGTTATTTGAGTATTGCTTTATCTGTAACTTTTCCTCTTCCTCCTCTCATTCCACCCCAGTAAACTCAGCTATTTTTCTCCTCCCCTCTCTCATTGCATCTTATTCATTTCTCAGGTAGAACACTTCTTGTACCCCATTGTAACAATGAGTTTAATGTCTGGCTTCTCTACAGAATAGGGTTCTTGAAGGCAAGAAGAAAGTTTAGGAGAGTGGCTAGCGCAGAGAAGGCACTGTCATATGACTGTAAACCCACCTGACTCAAGGGGGCAGCTACCAGTAGATCGTTTTTATCTGGTAGAGGCTCTAGATGAGAGAAGCTGACAGAGAATTACTATGGTCTGGAAGTACATGTGGAGACTGTTTTAGATGACAGTTATTTCCCAAGTTGCCTTTTCTGTGGAAGCTGCCATCACATTGAGAATGATGTCATCCATCCTTTACTGTACACATTTCCCACTGCTAAATAATGCTCAACAAGGTTCTGTAGCATTCCGTACACTATCAAGTTCCATATGGCCCCTCACACATTTACTTTTACGTTCACTGGCAATTTAGAATGGCGTTGTTCATTATATTTCAGATGTCAGCCTGGCTGGAGCCTATCCAAGGATGTATACTTAAACTGTCAGAAAGTGAAAGGCTGACATTGGGCATGACTCATTACTGTGCAATAGATGTGAGAGAGAGCATTTCAGGGGAAAATCAGCTTTAATCAATGACAACAGATGTCATGTGATTTTTTTCCAGCACTGACAATGATGCATCAATTCAGAAATGACAGCTGCCGGTCACCAGCCGTTGTGTCATTCATGCTTTCCTTACTACCAGACTCCAAACTCTAGTCATTGATCTAATTTGCTTCTGTTTCTGAAGAATCAACAGCAATAACAACAAAGACATAAAAAGTATCCTTTCTAAAGAAACTGATATATATATTCGGAGTGATGATCATGACCGTAAATGAGAACGGGCTGTGCATTACCAGGAAAGTTCTTTGCTTACTTACTGCTTGCATGGAAAAAGTGAGATCTTCCCATTTCTGGAAATATTCCTAAGGGTAACAACTTAGGTGCTTTCTAATAGCTTATCTTAAGTTTTGTACAAGCTTTGCAAGGTCAATCAATATTATCATCTCCATTTTGCAGCTGAGAAATCAGAAGTTCATGAAAGTTAATAATTAAATGGTGTCTCCCACTGGGAATCAATGAAACAGTTGGAAGGTTTCAAGCCAAGTTTTTCTGCCTCCAAGGCTTTCCAAAGGAGGATTCATGACAGAAAAATCCCAGATCAAATCATTCAAGAATCCCAATTGCCAATATTCTGAAGAGCTCTAAAAAAAAAAAAAAGCAGCCATCAAAATAAAGAGACTGAAAGACAACAAGGTTTTCCAAACGTTTTCAATTTTCCCATTATTGGCCCTGTACTTCTAGCATCTGCATAGGAGCCCAAGAAATGGAAGACATCTCACTTCACACAGGTTGCCACAGAATCACCTTGACAGAGTATCAAAAATTATTCATTTTTCCATTTTGTTGCTACCATAAAAATACTGCCTTAACACATTAGTTCCATTAGTAGTGTCCCAAAGGAAAGGGCCAGAGTATCTCTTTTTATATAATGCAGCTTTGAATTGACAAGCAAGCATTTCTTCTGATGGCACTATTAAAAGTGAATGAAGTGTCTTTTCAAGGGATAGACCCTCTGAAAATGCTACTAGTTAGAGAAGAAAAATAATAACAGAGAAATTATAATAACGATACCATATCTTTTACCTAGGATCTTAGTATAAAATACTTATACTCACTTCCCTAAAATGTTCTTTGGTATGCCTGATCAGTGAAAAATTTGAATGCTATGACTGTTCCAATTTACTAGGTTTTAAAAAATAGTACCACAGGTCCCTAAAGATCTTTAAATGTATAGCTAATGGATTCTAGGATCTCTAACCCTGATAATTTCTTTGCATTCTATAGTCACCTATTAAATGCAATAAATAATTCCTGAACACTATGACAAAACCTAATTCTTGCTAGGAAATGGGATAGGCACAAACCCACTCATTAACCCATAAATATATTAAACACATTTTTTATAATAAAATAGGATTTGGAGTTGCTTACTTTCTGCAAAACATTTGGCAGAGTAGATACCTTGATGTCCTTAGGACAACATAAGAAATTAATAATGGGAAGATTAATTAATTATTGTTAGGATATGCAGGGCTTGATAAATTATTTTATCAAATAGTTTGATTATAATATTGAAAAAACAGTATATATATATCTCATATTAGAGTCCCCTTGTTTTTTAATTTATTTTTATTGTTTAAAATGCTATTTGTTCCTGACAAGACACAAATACTTCTCAGTGATTAGATTTTCAGAGGTTAATTTCATGAACTTGATAAATATTAGCAAGTTATTTTGAAGTAATATTTTGAATTGTATATTGGTGAGAATTCACTAATTAACAGTATTAGGTTAATAGTTGCAAGAAAGTTTCTTTTGAGAGAAATAATTGGAGGGTGCTGGATAAATATTTTATATATTTATCAGTTGAAAATGTTTAACTATTTCAAGTTATTTCAAGACATCCCTCTTCAGAGAGCAAGGAAACAGATAACCCTTGAGGGAATAAAGCATGACTAATTTTGTCCAGTGGGATGTGATAAGAGGTAACATTTCACTTCCCAGACAGAGGTCAAGAAATGAATGTTCTTTCTCTATATTTTCTTTCCAATTTCACCAGTTTGATAAACATGAGCATGAAGAATTTGGAAATGACATTTTCACAATGAATAGAACCAGAAATAGGTGGGACCTGGGTTCCTGAATCATGGGGTAAGAAGTGCCCACTGACTTATAGTAAGTACCAAACTCTTATGTGAGTGGTAAACTCCTGTTGTGTTGAGTCACTGAAATTTTGTCTTGTTCTGTGTTTATCAGAGCTTGCATTACTCTAAGTAATGTAGGTCAAAGCTCTGTAAAAGTCATTGCTTTGACCATTAAACCAGGGCAGACAATCTGACAGCATCTTGATTTCTAGATTTAGTGCTTTTCTGGTGACAAGATCTAGCTGGTGACAGTTCTTCTCTCACCCACTAAAAAATGGATGACCCAGTGTCTGGAAGGTCAAGGTTGCCAGGACAACTGTTCCCTCTTCTTCAATTTTACCAGCTACAAAAATATCAGGAGAGGAAACTATTTTGGCTTTTGTGTTGTGCTAAAATCTTTTAGAAAGTTTGAGACAGTACATTCTGAAAACACATGTTACAAAGTGTTTGAATATTAATTTGCCCCACATGAATCATTTTCTTGCCATATCATGCCATGCCAGAGCCTTAAAATAGCACAGGCATATACTAAATATTTCATCAATGACCTGCATGATGATATAGAGTTATATATTAGGTTCTCCAGAGAAACAGAACCAATAGAACATACAAAGAGATTTATAAAAGGAGATTTATTTGGGGGATTGGATCACTTTGGGGGATTGTCCCACAGTGTGCTGTCTGCAAACTGGAGGAACAGGAAAACCAATGGTGTAATTCAATCTGAACTTGAAGCCCTGAGAACCAGGGGAGCCAAAGTGTAACTGTCAGTCTGAGGCAAAAGTCTCTAGAACTGGAGGTATGGGTAGAGTGAGGGCAATACAAGTATAATAAATCCTGCAGTCTATAGGTCTGAGGACTTAGAGTTCTGATGTTTTAGGCAGGATAAAAGTGGATGTCCCGGCTCCAGAAGACAGCACGAATGTACTTTTTTCTCTGTTTTTGTCCTATTCAGGTCCTCAGCAACTTGGGTAGAGCTGGCTGCATTGAAAAAGGGAATATTCTCTGCTCAGTTCCCTGA
The DNA here is from genome assembly GCF_052094955.1 of Ictidomys tridecemlineatus. Taxonomy (NCBI): domain Eukaryota; kingdom Metazoa; phylum Chordata; class Mammalia; order Rodentia; family Sciuridae; genus Ictidomys; species Ictidomys tridecemlineatus. The sequence continues at coordinate 151,057,622 of NC_135480.1, read as the reverse complement.
TTCAGATGCTTATGTCTTCTAGAAATGCTTGAAGATATACCCAGAAATGCTTGAACAGCTGTCTGCATATCCTTTAACTTGGTCAAGTTGATACCTAACATTATCTATCACAATGCATTTGTTTTCCAAACTTGTGGTAGAGACAAAGGTGAAAAGTATAGGTAACACAGTGGATGAAAGGATATGTCATTTCACTTTCAGTCTTCTAAGCTATTGCCCATGTCATTTATTTGGCCTGGAATTCTTTTGTCCTTTCTTTTTCATCTAGCTAACTTGTATACATCTTTCAAAATTCATCTCATTCGTTACCTCCTCCAGGAAGCCTTCTGTCCTGATTTAATTGACGTTTCTCTTCATTTTCTTAGTGCCAGAACATTCCTCTGTTCCTGTGTTCATATACACTCTCATAATCTGAATTAAATTATCCTTTTTAGCTAGCAGCCTGTAATTTTTCTTGTGGCAGATGCTTTATCTTATTCAATGGTGTATTTAGACCTTAGCACATATTTTTTCCTGGCAATTTTTTAATGGGTGTATTATGATTACAAATAACAGTGTAATTCATCATTACATATTTGCAATATAACAATATAATTGGTTTTGTTCCCCAGTGCCTCCCCTTTCACTCTCCTACTCCTACTGCCCACTGGTCTGCTGGTCCTCTTCCTCTATTCTACTGGTCTTCTGTTTTCATGAGACCTTCCTCTACTTTTTTCCTTTCTAATTTGTACATATGAAAGAAAATATAGGGCCCTTGACTTTGTGAGTTTGTCTTATTTCACTTAACCTGATACTTTCAAGTTCCAACCATTTTACTGCAAATTATATAATTTAATTTTCTTCTTTATGACGAAAACACCATTGTGTATATACCAAATTTTCTTTATTCATTCGTCTGTTGACAGTGAAGCTGTTTCCATACCTGACTGTTCTGAATTTTGCTGCTATAAACATGGGTCTTCATGTATTCATAATATGTCATAATATATTCATAATATTCATAATATGCTGACTTTAATCTTTAGGACAAAAACCAAGGAATGGTATAACTGTATATATACCCCAGCACTTTGATTGTTTTGTTTATGTCTTGTCTTGTTGTAAGACTACTTTGTGTTGAGTAATACACTGAATTAGCAAAAGACCCAGTTAGTACATTTAGGAAAATCAGTAATCACACATGATAAGCTCAAACAGATGAGTTAAAATAAGTGGTTATCTATTAAAATAAGTGGTTATTCCAATTAAAATACGAATAAAAGAAACACAAAAATAACCCCCAAATTCTCCATTACAAATAAACAATGAAGGATTCATGAGTTCACAAAATTAATGTAAAAAATATCTCAAGTTTTAGACCACAGGTTTTGAAGAAACCAAAGAAGGAAAGCCTTGCATTATATAAGTAAATGATAAAGGGTACTCATCAACATAGAGTACTATGTGCTCTCTAGGGTGAGGGCACATCTACAATGTTCTTCAAAATGATAGATGCCATTACTCAAGAAGAAACAGAGGATGTCCACAAGATAATGACAAGAACAATGACCAATCTAGATCTAGGAAGAACTTTCAAATATCTAAGAACTCTGATGTATAAAAAAAGGAATTAAATTACTTTGTTGCATGCTAGAGGATGTAAATTAAAAACACTACATAAGAATTGAAGAAGATATGTTGTGCAGCTTTGGACAAATATGTTCCAATAATTAAGGCTTTCTGAAAATATCAAAGGCTACCTAGGCAAGTTGTGGAGTTTGGGAAGAGACTGAATAAACCTTCATCAGATTGTAATAGACGTGATTCCTGTATCAGGAACATGGTAAATGCTATTGACTGAATGTGAATGTCCCCTCCAAATTCATAGGTTCAAATCTAATTCCCAGTATGAATGTATTAGGAGGTGCAGCCTTTTGGAAATAATTAGGTAATGAAGATAGAGCCCTCAAAACAGGAATGAGTGACAAAATGGGATGAGTGGCCCCCCAAAAGGAGAAACCAGAGGGCTTCCTCAACACTTTTACTACATGAGGTGGTCAGGAAAAAAACAGCCATCCATCATCCAGGAAGCTGGCTCTCACTCACCAGGCTCAGAACTACCAGCATCTTGACCTTAGACTTCCAACCTTCTGAACTGTGACAAATTTTTGTTGTTTATAAGCCACGCTGTCAATGATAATCTGTTTTAGCAACCCAAATGTATTAAGACAGCACACCAGACAAATTTATTGTCCTGTTTACAACCTGAATATTCTAGAAAGACTACAGAGATTCTGACCAATCCTCTTATTTCTGAATGTGCAAGAAACTGTTTTATCTTTCCTAACCTATTTCTCTCTTTTTTTCTCCCTTGTTCGCTTTCACTTCTGCTCACTTATTCTCACTTCCATCTTTTCTTTCCTCTTCCTTCTCACTGACCTAGCAACTACTATGGGTCAACCAACGTAGTAATCCTTGTTGAGTTCAGCAGTGAATAAAGTAGGCATCGGGGTTTACCATCACTGAGAGATATACACAAGTATACAGGTAATTACCATGCACTTCACAAAAGGTTATGATAAGGGATTTAGAGAGTTCCTTGGGAGCATTTTGGAGAGTGTATTAATTCAAGCATAGAATGTTTGAGGGGAAATGACATCCAATCTCTCAGCTTCTCGAAGCAGGCTCAGCATTGGAGGCTTGGCATAATTGACATATTAGACCAGTGTAACCTGGTTCTTTCTGTTGACTTTGCCAAGATGCTCTATGCTCTTTCCTGTCCCTATTAGGGTGACACATATGGAATCCTTTCATATCCATTGGATAACTGTCAATGCTAGTGCAAGTCAGTTTGAGGAAGAGGAAGGGGCGGTGGGGGGGGGGAGGGTAAAAGAGAAAAAGGGGAAAATTATCTAAATCTCCCAGGAGACAGTGCCTCTGGTGATGAGATAGATTTTAATTTCAGGGCTGGGTGTAAACTAGCCTTGAATATGAAATGGCTAACATGATTGCCTACCGAGCCACTGTCAATCCAGATTTGAAACTCATTACTGTAAATTGCTTTGGGATACCTTGAGCATGAAAAATGCAATAAAAAAACAAAATCTATTTTGCAAAGTAGGTGGTAAACTATAAGGACATTTTTAAAGCTCTCCTTACAGAAGTGAGGAGCCAAAGAAAATAAAAGGGACCCTGTCTCTGCCCATGGGGAACAATGGTATCTGTTGAAAAGAGGAGGAAAAACAAGATTAAAATAGTTTACTTTGGTCCCTGAGAAACATGAAAAACTAATTAACTGAGCTGGTCTCAATACACTAACTTTTATTATTTGTTGTCTATTAAGATGTTCCTACCAGAAGCCAGTGGTGACACATGCTAATTGCCTCCTATTTGTGTTGACTGTCATGCCCTCTATAATGATCATTTGTTTCTACAAAACTGCCACATGTCAACACTTCAACGGAAGAGTCCAGTTAAGCCACGTGTGACCTCCAATAGGCCTAATTTGGGTTGGTTTTCATTATTTGTCAATCTGTCAAGAAAAGGCAAGGAATCAGGCCAGCACAACTGGAAGTGACAATAATTTAGTACCAAAAATATATTACAGATGTATTTCTCCCTCCCTGCTTCCCGAGTTTAACCTTTCCTCTGCTGTTATAAAATACCTTTTTTCTAGCTGGATGACACCCTCACCTTACTGCAAGAAGACTGTCACTGGCATAACTGTTAGAAAAGCATTTATTTTAATTGGTCAAGAAAGACAGATGTTATATTTTCTGAGAGGACAATTTTCATTAGGAACTGGTTGGTTTAGGATCTTTCTGGACCAGAAGGAATAATCTTACCTGAAAGCACCAGGTTTGCTATAGTGAGGAGAGCAGGAGGTAAGAGTTCAAGAGTCCTGGATTTTTTTTTGGGGGGGGGGCTCTGACATCAACTAGCTAGGAGAGCTTGAGCAAGTGAGTGTCTTTGATAGGATGTTTCCTCATCTAGAAAAAGTAAATAATCTGCTTGCTGACTTCACATTTCCTTTATCCCATATTCCTAGAGTTGGGCCAAATTTTCCTTCACAGCACTTTATTGTACTTAAACTAATCTTTAAAATTTTTATTTATTTATTTATTTATTTTTGTTGTGCTGGGGATTTAACTCAGGTCCTAACATGTTAAACCTGTGCTCTATCAATGAGCCACATCCCAGAGCCTTGTATCTGTACTATTATTTTGTGACTCTTTGATTAGTGACTTCCTCCCCCACTGATCCTCTATGAGAGCAGGAATCATATCTTTGCTCAACATTTCTTCTCCATCTTGGACAACGTCTGACACTATTCATACTCAAATATTTCTTAAATAAATGAATTTATGATCAATATTTAGAGAAGATGTTGTTATTTTCTGAGTCTTAGAAATGGCATTCTCTCAAGTAGATTGTATTATTCAATAATACAATCTACTCATGTCTTCTTTGTGTTTTCTGTGCAACTCATCTCTATCTCTCTTAGAAAGCTTGTGTTGCAATTATTTATGTAAATGCTTATCATCTTACCTAGGATTTGGAGAAATGCCCTTAATGATTGCACATTACCTTAGATAAAATAGGAACTTAATAAATATGTGTTGAATGTAAGATAGTATCTATGCTTTAGTAATTTTTATTTCCAAAGGCAATAGATGGTTTACAGTCTTTATTAAATTAAAACTGAAGACATTTCATTGTGGTAACAGAAAGCTCAACTCAAACTGGCTTAATCAATAAAATTGTAATTATGATTCACATAACTGGAAAGTCCAAGGTTAGGGCACACTTTAGAGGGTCAAAGTTATTGCTCAAATCCAACTTTCTATTTCTTCTTTCTACCTTCCACAATTTTTGTCCCTTCCTAAGAGTGACTGTCAGCAGCTTCCTAGGACTATATTCATTTTCTATAATAGTGCTTCCAGTGTTATTTTCAGTGATTAAGAAGTATAGGCTTACATAACCCTCAAAACATACCCCATTTGCAGAAATTACTAATATCTCAATTGAACATATGAAAACATGAGGGCAGAGATTAGATACCTTGTTCAAGATCACACGAGGTGAAAAGCCATGATTTAAACCCAGGTAATTTGTCTTCAGTGTTTCTGATGCTGACCACAATACTTTCTCCATCATTATATCAGAAATAAGACTTTTCATGTATTAGATCCTAAGGAATAAAGTGGAAACATTATTTCCAGAAGAACCAAGTGAATATCCCTTGCACCTCAATGGCCTGATTGAATTAATTGCTCATTCAGGTCACACATGGTAGCCTGTGGCTGCAGTGTGAGGATTGATTTAAGTCTTATTAGGACCAAGTACCTGGTGCTGAGAGGCCTGAAAACCCTGTGATCTGATCAGGATAGGATAGACAGCCAAGCAGGTTCACTGATGCATACTGCTATGGTTATGAGTCCAGTGGATAAAAGAGAGCAGCTGTTCACTGTGTCTTGTAAACCCAAAAAGATATTTTAAGAACAGTTAGACATCAAACCTTCCATGTGTTCAAAGAACAAATGGAATGCTAGATAAATCCACTGAGAAACAGGATTTTTTGTTCGTGTTTGACAGCTGTTTGTAACACTGATCGGAGGAAGTCTATCCCCATTTTAGCTGAAATCAACTGTTTAACCTTGGCTAGGTGGACCAGAGGATTTATTTGATTAAACTTTAGAATTGGAATTGTTTTATAACCACTCTATAATTGAGCTTTGTAGAAATAGCTAGTCCCTGGTTGAAGAAAACTCAAAGGGTGTATTTACTGAGCCTTATTCTGCAATAACATGGTGTATAAACATTTGAACAAGACCTGCTGGTACCTCATAGTTTGAGAATCTGAGGAGTAAAGCATTAGGAAACAAATCAACATAAATCAGCAGTTTAAAAAAAAATAATAAAGATGATCTTCCAACCAGTTTATGGGCTTATGCCTTCAAATTGGCTCCTTGCACACACAATCTAGAATGTGTCCGAACTTCCAATATGTTTAACTGAAAAGATAAGGAATCTGAATTAGAAAATAGCTGACCTTAGCTGAAAAACCACATGCTCGCAACTCAGCTGAAAATTTCTGGGTAAATAAATTACAGACAAAAGCAACATTTTAGAAACTCTGGTGTCAGTGAGCTAATGGACAGCTCCAGACAAAGACTGGAGAAGAAAAGCATTGTTATTTGAGGACGGTAATAGAAGTAATTATCTTCATGCCAGGAAAAAAAAAAAGCACTAAAAGGCCATGATGAGTCTATAGAATCAGTCAACAAAAGAAATTTTCTAGAATTATTTGACCTAATTACAACAGAGGATTTGAGGGCTGTTTTTGTAAATGTCTTAAGGATGTAGCACTAGTCACAAAAAATGAGCTAGTGTCATTAATAGGTCTTGCAATGTAAAACCCAGAGCCAAAAAAGAGCTTAGAGACTCTGGACAAAGAGCAAATGAAGCACAGGGAATAAAATGAGCAAATCAGGCATAGTGAATTAAGACACATTGAGGAGACGAGAAATGAAAAGAGAATCCAAGGCTCTGGCTTTGCAAAAACTAAAGTATAATAAAATAAACGCAAAGCCAAAGATGAACAATGAATGAAGGGACCTTGTAACTGTAAGTTCAGTTTTGCTCATTGGGTTCTTCATCCAATTATTCTTGATTTATTTAGTATCTAAGCAGATACAATTTTTAAAATGGATTAAAGTCTATTGCTGAAGAATAATTATCAAGACCCTAATTTTAAATTAGTCAATGATCAATTATTAGGAGCCCCTTAAGACATGATTTGTGGCAAGCACAATCATTTCAAACATATTTTAACCCATGAACTTATGCACCTCTTTCAGAAGTCCCTTATCCTGATAACCCCAAACACCTCCCCTGCCCCGCACCTATTGTTATGGGTCTCTGGGTACTACCTGGCAAAATCATATTTTTGCTTGCTATGTAAGTTGATTTCCTTACAAAGCTGTAATTTCAAAATTCATCTTGTTCTTTAGTGCTTTTAAAAAGTTATACATCTCTCTTTTGCATTGCCAACATTTATTTCTCAAAATTTTACTATTCTCTTTAAGATCTATTTTTTATTATTTTCTATGTTTTTCTATCTGCTCATGATGCCTGCCTTAGCCTCATGCTTCCTAACATAAACACACCAAGTCCTCCCTCAACTACCTGTTGATTCTAATCATATTTTTCCTTGTTGTCTTCCTTCCAGTATTAGAAGGGGAAGCAGGGGGAAGGGGACTGGAAATCCTTTTTGCTGTCTAAGTTTGTCCCTAAGTCAAGCTTTGAAATATATTCTTTCCTGTCTCCATTAAATATTACTTGACCAAATATCCTTTCTTTATTTTCTTCTTTCTCATTTCTTTACTTCCTCTTCACTCTTTTTCTCATGTTTAAATCTTATTTCTTGAAGAAAACATTTGATTCCCCCTCTGCTCATAAGAAGCCATCATTTTATTTCTCTTTAGAGTGAGGCTTTGAAGTCTTTGTCTAAAGCAAGGTTTCTCAAGTTTAACACTATGGACATTTGGGGCCATATAATTTTTTGTCTGTGGGAGCTATACTGAATATGTTTAGAAGCATTAGAAACATTCATGATGTTTAGAAGCACTCCTAACCTGTGCTTACTAGACATTAACAATCCTTCCTCAGTTATGACAACCAATAATGTCTCTAAATGTTGCCAGATGTCCCCTAGAAGGCAAAATCATCCCTAGCTGGGACTCACTGTTCTAAAGTTGCTATTTCCATTTGTTTATATCCCAATTATTATTCAGTTCAGGTAATACAACTTCTGCTCTGACAACTCTATGCAAACTGCTCAATTAGGGGACATCAATATTCAAATGGCCAAATCCAATGGCCTCTTTTTAGTCTCACCTTTTTGATATTTGACTTTGTATGTAGTTACTTCTTATTGAAACTTCCTTCTTCAAAGTCTTCCAAGGACAATTCTCCTTATTATTTTTCAGTATCTTTTGCTGATTCTCCTTCTTCCACTTTTAAATTCCAGGATGCTCATCTTTCCTTGAAGGCTCGGGTCCACTTCTATGACTCTAAACAAACTTTACTATACAAACTTAACTCCATCCCAGACTGCTTTCCTGGATTCCAGACACACACACTTACAGCTTTCAAAGAGTTTATTTCTAGCTGATACTTCAAAGGCACTTTGGAACTTGACAGATCCAACTGGACTTCTCAAGTATATATTCAAAAATCAAATCTTTCATGTTTACTAACTCAGCTTACTGAAACACAATCCACCAAACAGCAGTCAGTTAAACTACCTCTTTATGGTCAATCTAAATTCCTTCCTCGTTCTGAATTCCTGAATCAGTCACTCATCAAATTCTTGCATTCTGGCTCTAAAATCTAACTCTGTTATATATGGTGTGTCAAAGTGCATTCTACTGTCATGTATAACTAATTAGAACAATTTTTTTAAAAAAAATACATATATATATACATATACATATTATAAAATATAACTCTGTGTTTTTCTTTTTTTGGTGTGTGTTTTCCTTTTTATACCTATGGCCCTTGCTCCAATTCAAATGATATTGCACTTTTACCTGGACTCATGCTTACAAACTTATTTCTAATCCATCCTATTCATCGTCAGTTATTTTTTGAAAGTATTTATCTGATTTTGCCACCTCTGTGTATATATAAAGTTTTCAGTGTTTCTCATTGTCTGTTGCTCTATTATGTAAACTGTAGAACTATAACATTTTAGTGACACAAAATATGATTTGGGGGATGTATAATTTTTTATTTAAAAGCTTTGTATTTATTATAATTTGCATTGGGAAAAATATATCTTTAACAGCAAGTCTGTGATTTCACAGAAATATTGCTGAGAATGAGCAATATGTCATCACTCAACTAAAAACATCAAATTTTTAAAAAATCACTCTAAGGAAAAAATATCAAGTATACAATATTATAGAGTTGTGGTGAAAGTTGTGCCAGTTTTAAAACTTAAAATATCAGATAGCTACCAAATTATGTGCCTACTAGCTAAGATACAAAGTCCTTCAAAGGCTATGAAGTTCCTTTCATAATCTGGTCAAATTCCCTTACAGTGACTTCTCCCATAGTTCCCCAATATCCACTCTACATTCAAGCCACACAAGAACTTCTTCCTATTACTAAGATGGTATGAAGTTTCCTGACTACTTGTCTTTGTTCTTCTATTCCCTCTGCCTGGTATGGTACTGTGGCACATTCACGGGATAGCTTCCCTCCATATCCATTCCAACATCTTTTGTGTGGTTTTCTATGTGTTTCAGCTAGAGAATTTCCCAGACTCCCTTGCAGCAGGAGGTCTAGATGTAGTTTAAGATCTCACCTCTGTGAGATTTAGAAGTCAGAGAATGAGTCCTGTTGGACTGTTGCTTCTGTAGCAAGTTCAGTCCTTGTTTCCTAAGGAAGCAGATTGTTCAGGGTCTAGAATGGGGTTGCCATGCAGGGAAGAATTCAGACATTTGTGACAAGTTTCTCATAGCAGAGATGGAATGGTTCTGGAAGTTATTAATGGTGGGGGATTTAAAATACTCTGGTTCCTGGATTATTCTCCAGATTCTTAATGGTGACAGAAATATTTTCTAATCTGTCAACTAATTCCATGATACTACCTTGGAACTGATCCTGGAAGCTCAACTTTCAGTATGATCCTCCAGGTTCTACAAGGTTATATAGTATTTATATACATGTATAGGTCAATATAAAATAGGGGTAAATATGATTTGTACAGAGACATATTAAAAACCCAACAACAAAAACGTGCCTGAAAGACCCTAAACATCCTCACAAAGAAAAGGAACAAATGTTTGTTTTTCTCACTGTGCCCCAAACTGAGGTTTGGTTTCAGACCTCTGCGACAACCCTCCACAAGGCTAGTTATTTGAAATCCATAATTCATTAAATCAGTGGGTGGCCTGTTATCTCCTATAGACTATCAACGTGTTGATTATGCCCTCCTACCCTCTCAGAACAAAACCCCCAAACCAGAGTCTCTCTTCCCCTCCCCCAAGCCTCCTGCCAAATTAAACAGGAGCCCTTACTGCCACAGTGAGATATATTTGCACCCAGAGGGAGCAGAGAGTGAATTTCTATTTTTCTTGGCACATTATGCTATTTATTTCAAGATCTTTAAAGGGAGATGTTCTTACTTATTTATGTCAGGTTTTGAGCACAGTTCCACCAGGCACTGCCTGTCTGAGCTCTGTTTCTCTCTTGATGTTCTAATTCACTGCTAGCAGATATGCATTCCTTAGCAGCGAGGGTTGAAAGGCCGGCCCCAGCCTGGATGCTGCTGCTAATCAGACTCCATGGTTTGGTCCAGTATTTTAATTCCTCTCCTTTATATATTTGTATGTCTGTTTGAGCTTTCCTTAGCTTAGAAGTTAACTGTGGCAGTGTCCACCTGTCTACAGTGTAGGAAATCAAAACTCAAGGAATGGATGATTCTTTTAACTACGTACTCCTCCATAGTCCTTCTTGTTTGGAATTTACTTAGATATCCTATTACTCTAAAGCAAATAAAATGTAATATTAATAGCTAACATTAATTGAATATTTAATAAGTTCTAAATGAATCACATGCAAAAAAAATCATTTAATTCTTACACAAATCCTGTGAGTTACATCCTAATTTCACAGCTGAAGAAACTGAGGTTTAGGAAAGCTAAATGAAGTTTCCAAATGAATAAAAAGGATTTCCAGGTTCATATCTATGAACACCAATCTTTCTCAGGCTATATCACTCTGGAGGCAAATCTGCTCAGAATGTTGTAAAAGCTATGTATCTCTTAATTTGATTATATTCTTGGAATTGTGGATACTTCAGTCTCCAAAGCACTAACCACCAGAACTAGGTGTGTTCTGTGGGAACCCTGTGCTCATTATTCTCTCGGAAACAGGTGGTCCTTTCATTTCCTTCCTTCCTTTCTGTTTCTAGTTCTCCTCCCCTAACATGCTTGCTGCTGTTTCTTTCTAGTGTCTATTCCAGAGGTATGCATACTAAATCTAGGAGTTATCTATTCTTCTGGCAACAGTCCATGTCTGACTTGGAGATCTGGGAAATGAGAGCTTTGAACAGGGCCAGTTTTCAACTGGTATCAGAACCAGTAATATAAACCAGGTAAAATCCAGGTGAAGGACCTGGTGGTAGTCTAAAATATGCAGCCCAAACTGATGTATGATTTGTCAAGACCAAACGCATAGAAAAAGTAGCTGGAGGAGTGAGAGTGAAAGACCATGAGATCAAAGCTGGGTCACTGGAGAACCCCTTTATCTCAAATGCCCTTTCAAAGTTACAACCAGAGACATCTCAGTGCTGACTCAGAGAGGATGTCCATAACAATCAGATTGGAACAGAAAAAAAGCAGTTCATGCTTCCTTCTTTGAGAGAAGACTGCCTAGCACATGGTAGACACTCAATAAATGTTAGAGGAAAATGCATGCATTCTGAGATGAAAATGCTTATCTATTAAAATTGGGAGTTGTTAAGTCAGACTGAGGGACCATGGGTTGCTCAGAATAGGCTCCCTTGATTTCTAAGCATTCTGAGTTTATAGCAGCTTCTAACTGTTGGCACTTCATTGCTATTTGTGGATGGCTGAAAAAGATTTATTGGTTTAGAAGGAGAAGACATGCACACTTCCACACACACAGGCATGTAAGACTTCCCCAGACATCAAATAACTCTAATGATGGTTTGATGAGTTAAAGGTAAGTGAATCAGAAATTTATTGATTCAATTTCCTCTGTAATACACAAGGGTTTAAAAATTCAGGTAAGAGCTCAATTTGAAGATATCGAATTTAAAAAGTAAAAAGCAAAACTTTGCCAAAACATAGTACAACGATTTTTCTCCCAATTTAAGATGGGAATGTCTATAAAATAGATGGTCAATACATTATTATAAGTTTGCCTTAATATAAAAATAGTTGGATTTGGGTTATTAATCTTAGGCCTCATCCCTGCTCAATAAAAAGAAGTGATAAAACTCAATCATCCGTCTTACTTATTCAAGACTTAGTCTGGGTCACATGCTGTTCTTGGAGCTTTACACAGATAACCACTTTTTATTCACATGATAGTCTAATTAAATAGGTACTATTGTTATTGACATTTTACAGATTAGACCACTGAGGCACAGGGAGATTCAGACATTTTTTTGAGGTCAAACAACTAATAGTTGAAAAGCCTGGGATCAAAACTTCCAGTGCTATATACTTTGAATTCCTTGAACAAGATATCCTGGGAGTTCTACTAGATTGATACTCTTGACTCACCGCTTATCTCTTCCATGGGGCCAGTAGAGACATTTGAATACCCTGTCTCTACCCTTGGAGGACTCACAGAAGGGAAACAAAGCATTTAAATAAGTATAACTTTTAGAGAGCCAAAATGAAGTGTCTATGGATTCATGGGCAACGTGTCATAGGAGAAGGTGTGTCTGGGGAACCTGAACTGAAATCTGAGCTGCATCTTCTGGCTCCTCCCAGAACCTCACTGGTCAGAGAACAGTTGTTATTGCATACTACTGGTCTCTCAAGGGGTCAGATGCTGAAAGCCTGCCTGGGGTGGATTGATACTCCTATTCAAAGTACTTTGACTGCTATCGAATAGTCATTTCCAGTGACTTCAAGTTTGAATCTGGTTAACTTGGCAAATAGGTTATAAAAAGGAAAGATATATTTAATTTTAATCATTATCTGAGTATGTGTCATTTAGTGTTAAATGAAATAAACTAATCAAAAGATAGTAACAGATTGTAGAAAATGACCAAAAAATGAGAGATTGTTTAATTAAATTCTGATACAGCAATAAGATGGAATATTTTTACACCTTAATATTACTAATAGTCTTGTGTTTCTCAAAATATGGATGTTCATGATAAACTTTATGGGAAGAGTGGAGTAAAAGTATTGAGCACAAATATAAGGATAATAGTGAAAACAAACAAACAAAAAAAATGAAGTAAATCAAACAGAAAAAATACTGGAAGGAAATTAACCAAAATATTAAAAATGTCACTAGGTGCTTAAAATTATGCTTTATTTTTAAGGATTTTCATGTTCTAAATTTCTTATAATGAGTTTTCTTTTAAAATTATTATTATGCTGTAGAAACCCAATTTAATAATACATAAGTATTCATTCAAGGACTTTCTGAAATTTTTCATAAAATCTTGACTAACATACACAATTCTTATGAATGCTCTGATGATGGCATGACATCCAGCAGAAGAAATATATAAGTGGCAGTCTGAGAAAAAAATATATGGAAAGAATAGTACATTATGCATCAGACAATGTGATTTCTTGGATTTGCTATTCACTAGCTCTGTAACCTTGAAAAATCATTTAACCTCTCTGAGCCTCAATTTCTTCATCAGAAAAGTAGAGATAATAATATTTGCCCTGTGTACCACTGAGAGTTGTTGAGATGATGAAATGTGCCCAGAAATGCTTTGCAAAGTTTAAAACAACATATGATAGACCTATTCCTATTAAAGAGTGAAGGTTAACTCTTTCAATCTCTGGGACTATTATAGGGATACGGGAAATTTCTAAGCTACAGTTTCCTCAACATTGATTATTACTCTTAAATTGTCTTGACTTTGATTACAACGAATGAAAATTAGAATTTACAGAGTTCTCATATAATTGTTGATAAATTGAGGAATGAGGTTTATGTGGCAACTGTGTGGGAGACTTGAAGACTATGGATAAAAACAGACGTCATGGGTCCTCAGAAGGAGAACAAATTATGTGAGAAAGATGCCAGGAAAAGTAGACCATTAAATTAGAGAACAAATGCCTTCAAAACCACTTTGGAAACAAGTCATCACGGTGCTATGTGCTTAGTGCTATGGAGCAAGTGTAATTGTAATGGCTTAGGGACATGTGGAAGAGTGAGCTCATCCAGCCCATGGAAAGTGAGGAAAGGCTTCATAGAATGGGTGATGTAGGATCTTGATTATAGGGAAGGAGGGCATGAAAGAGTGTGACTGTTCATGGGCTTACCAGAGATTTCTGTATCAGTAGCATGTGATTCATGGAGGTTGGGGCAAAAAGCACATGAACCAGATAATAATTGAGGTCAGTGTAAAACGTCTTATATGACTTTATATAACATCCATACTTTAGTCTAAAGTCATGGTAACATGACTAATGCTTCAAAACCATGGGAATTACAGGGTCACATTCACCTTTTAGAAATATAACACTGGTACTTTAAACTATACTACAGAGCCATAGTAACACAAATGGCATGGTTGTGGCACCAAAAGATACACAGACCAATAATACAGAATAGAAGACAAAGTGACAAACCCACATAAATACAGTTATCTCATATTAGACAAAGGCACCCAAGGCATTCACTGGAGAAAACTGGAAATCCATGTGTAACAAATTGAAATTAAACCCCTCTCACCATGAATGAAACTCAATTCAAAGTGGATCAAAGACTTAGGCACTAGAAGAGAGCTCTTGTGCCTAATAGAAGAAAAAGTTAGGCTCAAATCGTCACCATGTTGGCTTAGGAACTAACTTCCTTAACAAGACTCCTAAACCCCAAGAAGTAAAATCAAGAATCAATAAATGGGATGAATTCAAATTAAAAATCTTCTAGCAAAGGGAACAATCAATAACATGAAGAGAGAGTCTACAGAATGGGAGAAAATCTTTACCATTTATCCAGGATACATAAAGAACTCAAAAAAATTTAACACCAAATAAAAAACCAAGTCAATAAATGAGCTAAGAAACTGAATACACACTTTGCAGAAGAAGAAATGCAATCAATCAACAAAATAAAAAATCAATATGCAAAAGATGTTCAACATCTCTAGCATTTAGAGAAATTCAATTCAAAACTATAATGAGATTTCTCACTCCAGTCAGAATGGCAATTATCAAGAGCACAAGCAACAATAGATATTGGTGAAGGAAAAAGTACACTTATATATTGCTGGTGGGACTGCAAATTGGTGCAACCATTATGGAAAGCAGTATGAAGATTCCTCAGAAAACTTGGAATGAAACCACCATTTGACCCAGTCATCCCACTCCTAGGTTTATACCCAAAGGACTTAAAATCGGCATACTACAGTGAAGCAGACACATCAATTTTATAGCAGCTCAATTCACAATAGTTAAATTACAGAACCAAACTAGGTGTCCATTGACAGACAAATGGATAAAGAAAATATAGTATATATACACACTGGAATATCACTTACCTTAAAGAAGAATGAAATGAGGGCATTGGTGGTAAATGAATGGAGCTGGAGAATATCATGCTAGATGAAATTAGCCAATTCCCCCAAGTAACAAAGACCTGTTTTCTCTGATATATGGATGCTAATTCACAGTAAGGTGGGCATGGCTAGGGAAGAATAGAGTTACTTTGGATTAGGCAGAGGGAAATGAAGGGAGAGAAGGGGGCATGGGGCAGGAAGGATAGTAGAATAAATCTGACATTATTATCCTATGTGCATATATGATTACACAACCAGTGTGATTCTACAACATGTACAACCAGAAGAATGAGAAGTTATACTCCATTTATATATGATATATCAAACTGCATTCTAGTGTCATGTAATACTAATTAGAACAAATAAACAGAAAAAGTAAGCCAAAAAAAATGACTACACCATAATCCATCATGTGAATACCATAATTATTTACATATTTTTCAAATTCCAATTTAAAAAGCCCTGAAATTAACATTTTTATTAGGAAAAAAATGAAAGATAACACTGGTAGCAAGGCATTTAATAGATAAGACTTGAATTTGTCTGGGAAGCTGAGGCCAGATGGGAAGCTCCTTATTGGTTAAAGGGTGAGAAAAATCAATATCAAAGCTGATATAGGAACAAAGTAGAACCCACATTTAAAAGGCAATTGGCAGAAAATAAAAATAGCTCACATTTATTGGTTATCACTACATGCCAGGCACTGGGTGATATGAGTTTCATGGGTATCTGCTTTTATTCCTTAACTACCGTGAGGTAGGTATCATTATGAGGTCTATTTTATAGATGAAGAAAACAAGGCTAGGGGGTTTATGAAATTTGACAGAGGATGGGGGTAGGGTATGAACCTGGGCTGCCTGCTTTCTTGTTTGGCACGGAGAGGGTCTGTTTGAAGAAAGTTGTGATAAAATGAGAAAGCTCTAGATGACCTTCCAGGACTCCCAGTTGGGATGGTGAGCCGCCAGTAGAAAATGAGTGATAGAGAATACACATGAGGAGTGTATTTGAGGAGAGTGGTATAACTGGTATTGGAACTGTTAAATATCAGTTGACTGGGTAAGAGATTCAAAGAAATGGGGAAATGCTAAAGCAGCATTAGAAAGAGATCTGGGTTGGAGATAAATATTTCATTAATTCTTTGGGAATTTAGAATGTTACTAAAAGAAAATTTCTACAAACAAATGATTGCATTAATTGAGAGAAAGAAAGAAAGGAAGATAGAGGGGGGTTGAGATAGGTGAGGAAGGAAGGAAGGAAGAAAAGGAGGAAGAGAGGGAGAGAGAAAGGAAGTTTGCAGGACTTGTCAAGCTACACTGAGGGTTACTGGACCCAAGGGACATATTTTCTTCTCTTGAGTCAGTAAAGGGGGCTAATGAAATACAGGCTCCATTGTGTGGTATGCTGTGTGATCTGAGGATGGCAAAGAAAATGTCTTGCTAACTTGTGTGCTTAGGGTGTCTTCTAAAATCCCAAGATATTTGTTTCAAACCATTATTTTTACCCACACAAAAGATCACTGCAGTTCCATTTGAACTCTGTATTTGATCAGCTAATGAAGAAATCCAGTGTTTGTTCTGAGACGCAGCTAAAGCCACATCTTGACTTATTGACTGTTCTGGCTTTGACAGAGCAAATTACATACCATCATGGAGAAGTCAGAATATGCTTCTCTGAGAACAGCTCCCTCCCCCTCTCCCAAGTGGCTCTCTATTGATTCTACAAAAAAAACCTACAATAGCTAAAATAAAACAATGAAACCACTCTTCATTTACATGGGTGAAGTATTTTAAACTCTGTGCACTCTTTCTGAGTAATATTCTCCAATGTGAAAGCTATTAATCCTTTTCGAATTTTAACAAACCCAAAAAGCCTCTCCATCAATTTCATGTGAGAAGGGTTGGTAAGGGGCACTTTCCACAAACCTTAATTTTATAATAGAGTTCTTCAGTTCAAATGGGCTTTTGACCCAGCTAATTTAATTGTCTTTGTTATTGATAGCTGCACAGCTGTAAATAAACAGAGAATGGGCTTGTGAGGTTTACTTTCAAAACAGTATTTTGGATGACCCTCCAAGTGGCAAAATTCCCCCTTTGTTTCTGCAAGGGTATGCTGTTTTTCATCATAACCAACATAAAAGAGTGATATATGGAGTATTTATTATGGCAAAATATGAGGCACCAAAATGATTTCCAGCCCTAGAATCCTCCTCCCTCCTGGATCTCATCCCATGACCAAATTGCCAAGGGAAAACACACAAAGTTTAGCAAATTAAAATGTCCAGGGCTGGAGATGTGACTCAGTGATAGAGTGATTGCCTAGCATGCATAAAGCCCTGGTTCAGTTATCAACACAGGAAAAAAAAAAGATTAAAGTGACCAGTTTGCTATGTCCTTCAGTTTCATCTGACTCACTTCCCACAACTAAAGGAGGGTGATATGAGTTACCCTCCAAAAGCTTGTGAGTGAGAAAATGTAACATAGTTTAGAGGTGAAATGATTGAGTTGTAGGAGCCTTAACCTAATCAGTGCATTGATCTCCTGATAAGGATTACCTGGTTGGTATCTGTAGGCAGTTAACATGTGGCTCCAAGAGCCAAGTCCAGGAAGGTGTGCCCTGGGAGTTTCTATTAGGTCTGCGATGAAGATAGCAGTATGTGCTTCCTGGTGAGAGATCCTGAGCCACTTTCCTCTCCACACTTTTCTTCATGATGTTTGGCCTCACCTTACGCCCAGAGCAATGGAACTGGACATCTATGGACCAAGATCCCTGAAACCATGAGCCCCCCAAATAAACATTTTGTCCTCTTGTCAAGTCTTTTGGTCACAGCAGTGAAAAGCCTGACTAAAACAGAAGGGAGTTGTCTTTGCAGAAGCAGGGTTAAAGAAGAGCACCTATGAAGAGGAGGATGCCCTCCCTTCTTCATCTCTTTTGAAGATCCCCTGAGTCACCTGGGCTGCTAGACTAAGATCAGTTAGGGGGAAAACAGCTAAGTGATACAGTCTGCGTGAGGGAGGAAAGACCAATACTGGGGCTGGGGTCATAGCTCTGTGGTAGAGTGCTTGCCTAGCATGTGCAAGGCACAGGGTTCAATTCTCAGCACCACATATAAAAAATAAAGTAGGTTAATTGATAACTAAAAAAAAATTTAAAGAGCCCAATACCTAAGGTGCTTGAATTCCCTGAGGGCTGCCTGATTTTAATATTTTTTTTTTCTTCTGGATTTGTTTGGACTTTCCTAGAAAGAGTTGAAGGAATGTTGGCACATTGTCATCCTCGTCTGTATCAGGTCCTTGTTATCCCCCCTCCTTTCCTTCCTCCCTTCCTCTCTTCTTTCCTTCCTCCCTTCTCTACTGAGTTAAATCCCTCCTCTCACTTTTTTACCTCACCAAAAATAGGCAGCCATTTAAGCATGTTTGATCTGTATTCTTTAATTATATATATATATATATAATATATTTTTTGTTAGTATATTTAGATATATTTTTTATTTTTATGTACAAATATGCATACATATATGTATATACTTATAAAATATGAATCATGTAATATTAATGGCTACAAATGAAATTATGTGCTTCATGTTATTGCTATTTCCTTGGGTCATTCAGGACTGTTTTTTTTTTTTTTTTTTTTTTTTTTTTAGATTTTCTCTAAATCTCTTACTTGCATATTAGTTTTAGCCCTGATGTTCTTCATCAAACAGGATGCTTTCATGTTAATGTGATAAAAGCAATCATTTATTTTGGCTTTAAAATCATCCTATCCTATCTTCTATGATATTTATGACATTAAGTTTCACATTCTATCTTGAAAGATAAAATCAATATCAAGTTGCCTATTGAGGACTGTGCATTAGCTCCTTTTTAATGAGTTCTTTTATTCAGTTATTTTCAAATAGAGATTTTTTAAATAGGAAGTTTGTGTTTATTAACTCATAAAAACTTTAAGGATTTTGTTCCTATTTTAAATGATATCTTATTTTTGGTTATATCTCCCATTTGTTCTGATTCAGTTGTCAATTCTTCCCCACTGAGTGAAGGCTTACATCTGAAAAAAATCACACATCAGCATAAAAGTGCCAGGATTCTCTTTATGCTTTGGGTATAAAATACACAGAAATCCCAAATCTGACTGAAGTTGAAACTTTTATACCTGTGTCTACTCTGGGATTTATAAAAAACAATGTTTTTATTACTACTAGAGAGATTTGAATTTCTCCAGGGAACCTAAAATGTTTTGCAAACATCACCCCCTTAAATTCTCAAATTCTAAGAGATAAGCCTGTAGGTGATGTGGGTAAGATACTGTCATCTAAGGCCATCTGTTGGTGAGAGTCATAGGTGACCCTTTCAGCCGTGGAGACAGCTCCCTAACTAGTACAACCAACTCACGTGCACGCTTTGTGATGTCCTCACTGAAGAGGAAACAGTAGCTGATGCCAGAATAATGTCCCTCTGTGGAGGTGCTTCCTTGCCTTCAATTGTTTTAACTTTCACTCCTACTATTTTTCTAGTCAACCCCCTTTGTGTTTTTCTTTTTTTCCAAATCCAGATATAGTAAAAAGTAAAGTGAATCCAAAGCAAACCAACAAATATATTTTATAGACTTCAATTCACCACTTATAATGCCAGACGATTAAACACAAGCATAGAGTTGTGTTCTCAGGATGGTAGGTGTAATGTTTCTACCAGTCTTTAGCCCACAACTTGTAATTGTACTGTCAGCAAGTATTATTTCATTCAATGAAAAGAAAGAAAAGGTTTTGCCATCGTTGTCTCTTTCTCTTCTTCTTCCCTTCTCCTTCTTTCCCTTTGCCCCCATGTCCATTTCAACTCACTGCTTGTTCATAAGGGACCTTCAAAAAAATGAGACAATAGAGGCAAAAGAATTTTGTAAAAGTATAAACACATATTATGAACATTTTACTTTCTCAATAGTATCAGAAGAGAGTGATATAAGAAATGAAAGAAAAATATGCCTTCAAATTTTATTCCCATAAAATTAGAAGTCAGTTTAAAGAATATATGCAATAAAATTGTATGAAATAAAACTGTTTATTTTTCTTGAGAGATAATCAAGACATAGACATGGGATGAGTTTAAAATAAAAAAAATAAATAAATAAAATTATCTCCTAAGTGCCTCTGTGATTTTTTTCCATAATACAAAGATTAATATTCATTACAAAAATAGTAAGAATATGAAGTAATGCATGTGTTAATTGGCATGACATAACTAATGTATATGCGGGTATATGTATGTCACCCCTTATCCATAAAGGATTCCTTCCAAGATTCCTAGTAGATGCCTTAATGTGTAGATAGTGTTTTACTTAACTCTTTTTCTACTATTCTTTCCACTATATGTACAAACACAAACTTAATGCTTTTTCTATCTTAACAAAGTCCTTACCATATTCTGTGGATATAACTTTTTCAGTTTGAGGTAAAACAGGAAAAGTAATACAAATTTCTTTTATCCTTCTTCACAAATTAACAGATATTAATATTTATTCTTCATAAAATATTTATTCTTCATGTTAAATCTTTGCAACCTCATATGGGATTTTTTCTTTATTAAGTCAGGAACTTTCACTTTTTTATTTAAAGAAAGCACCTTATAGCTTCTTTTCAGTATATTCAAATTGCTATAATCATTTTTCTTCTGTATTAGTGCCATTATTAAGTAAAATAAGAATTACTTGAACTCAAACACGGTTTTACCATAACAGCTAATCTGATAATAGGGATTGATGGTTAGTATGTGACTAACCATCTTAGTATGTAACTAAGAGGGTAGCATATACAGTGTGGATACACTGAATATAAGAATGATTCATGTCCTGGTGAGGACAGAACAAGATGGCATGAAATTTCATCATGCTACTCAGAAAAGCATATAATTTAAAACTTGTGAATTGCTTATTTTTATAATTTTCCACTTTTTATTTTAAGACCATGAGTAACCATGGTTAACTGAAACCAAGGAAGCAAAGCCTTGTATAAAGAGGGACTACTGTATCTCAAAGTATTATGGTTTTCACTATAAATATATACAAATTTTATTTGTCCCATAAAAAAAACTTAATAGATTGAACACAAAAGTTTTAATCACTTTGCTAAAAATTTAACTATTAAAATAATTTTTCTCATGAAAGATTGTTATTCATATTACATTCTACTATATACATATTTACTTCTGGATAGCTTTTCTGGATTTATAATAATCTAGCTTTGCATATTCTATGATTTCAAAGCACTCTATTATTTAGGAATAGTTAGAAGAAAATGAGCAGGACAAAGTATGTTTCTTCAATACAGCCTTCGAAGATATGAAAACATAGAGAATGATTTTTGCTTTTATAACTCATTCCAGCTGCTTATTTATAGAGTAGGGATTGAACCTTAAGGGACAGAGCATATGAAGAATTAATACAATGCTGCAAAGTTTCAGTGTATTCTGGCTTGAAGTTACGATGAACAGAGCAGATACTATAAGTAATCCTGTCTGCAAGGATAGCATCTGAGAAATACAAGTGAACTTATTAAATAAGGATTTCATAAGTCTCTTTCCATCTCAGGTATACAAGTTGTGCTGTGCCCTTGGGGTGGATTAGAGAACTCCAGAGGAGAAAGCTAACAGTTTCAAATCATAAATCAGAAAGATATCAAAGATGGAGGAAAATTATACCCATGCATTTTAGTATATGTATAGATCAGGGTTCAATTACAGAAAAGGTTTAGTCTACTAAATTTTTGCTTTAAGAATATGGAAAATCTTGAGACCTTCGCCTCTAGGCAGGAGCTCCAAAAATAAATCTGAAAGCAACATTGCAGAACTGACACACCAAAGGAGCAGCTGTTTGTGCCATAATAAGGAAAGTGGGGGTGATGAGCATGTTGGGGAACCAGGAAGCAATTGAGCTCTGGACCATGCTCCTGCCGTCATCGGAGGATCAAGAAGTTGCTGTCTGAACAACTGGCTCCAGAACCACATCATCACAAACTGGATATCCCATCACACTCTCAACTCCCACAATATTCAGACGCCTGCTTCTGCTGCTGCTCAACAGTCAAATGCTTCAACGGCTACGCTCGCTAGCAAAAGACTCCCAACTCACTTATACCTGCAAATTCTTGCATGGACATATCTGCTTTAGGGGAACAAAGTACTTGCAAAATCCAAGCTATAAGGCAGCCATGTGATAAGGCATAACACTGGGGAACCAGAACAGAGTTGAATGAGTTAATATCTACCATATGCTACGGTATGCATATTACCTGCCATCAAGCAAAACAAATTTATAAGCATCTCATAAAAACTGTGGTAGTGGGTATATCCTATAAGGTTACCAGTGGACAAAATGATAATAAGAGACTAGGTATAGTCTCAATTTGTATTAATTTTAGATGTATAAATATTACCTCATGATTCTTTATATACATTATTTTATATATATATAAATAATTTCAGTCAAATTTAGAATATTTTCAAAAGCTATCTATTAGTTGACTCTTAACCTCAGCCCCCCTTACCTATTTTTTCTCATAACTTTTTTTGATTATCACCTGGAATTCTCCTATCATGGGAGTTTTAGAAAACCTGTTGATGGGGCTGGGGATGTGGCTCAAGCGGTAGCGTGCTCGCCTGGCATGCGTGCGGCCCGGGTTCGATCCTCAGCACCACATACAAACGAAGATGTTGTGTCCGCCGAGAACTAAGAAAAAATAAATAAATGTTAAAATTCTCTCTGTCTCTGTCCCCCTCTCTCTCTCACTCTCTCTAAAAAAAAAAAAAAAAAAACCTGTTGAAGTTAGAGAATACATTCAATGAGCATTGTTTTTATTAGTGTGCAGCTTTATACTTCTAGAAAGACAAGATCTTGACATCTCTAGTTTTATGCTGTCCTCTTAAAAGCTTCATCATGTAGGACTTTTCTCCTGATCAGTTAAAAGTGTTCAGTTTGTTTCAAAGTACATGTTTGAAAACAAAAAGTAAAAGATTAATTATAGAAAGACACAAAGGCCATCCGCCCAGGGGTTCCGGGAGACCAACCTGGGCAATGTGGGTTATGGAGCAAGAGGACAGGTTTCTGAGTTCCGTGCAATCAGGCCTGATAGGAGAAGGGATGTGGCACTTGGAAAGGAGTAAGGTTAGCGTTTTCCCATCTCTAAGGGGCCCATGAATAAAGCTGATTGGAAATTGAGCCAAAAGAATATCAGCCCTAACGATGTCTGAAGAACTTTCCACTGTTCCAGGGAGCCCCATGCATCACCTGGGCAGAGGTTTGTGTGGTCACTGAGATGAGGGTCTTCTTCTAGGTCATGAGAAAAAAGCTCATCAGCACCGCAAGACTTTACTAAACTCTGAGTCACCTGCCCCTTGAGAAAACTTTGCTTGTTTTAAACAATCCAAAATGTTCATAATCCTCAGATTATGGAGCATGGGTAGTCTCCGTCATCAGAGAAGCAGTTGCATGCACAGAAAAATTGTAGAACCAGGACTCGGGTGTCACACTTGCCCATTACACAGAATACAAAGGGTATTCCTAGACATGATCTCCTTTAATCCCCACAATACCCCAAAACAGAAGACACAGAAGTTATTATTTACTTAACTCATCTGATAAAGAAAGAAAGCACAGAGAAGTTTTACATCTAGCCAAAGTCACACAGCTTATAAATTACAGAACACAGAATGGACTCCAAGACCTTTCCTTTTTTGATGCATTGATTCTGTTGATAGACATCTCTTGTGAAAAAGCAAAGAAAACTATGTCACAAAGTTGAATTTAGTAAGAAGTGTTAATCTGACTGCCATGAATTGAATTCAGTAAATAAACTGCCTTGTTAAAAGGAACCATATTTTTGAACCTGAGTTCAACTTGCTTGAGTAGAAATATCCTGAAGCCTTATAAGAAAACAATTTTTTAGAAAAATATCAATGTCAAAGCAATGACTCATTTGTGAATTCAATTTAATTGCCAGTTAATTACATGAAATAAAAAGTTTAAAAATGGGAAAAGGTGCAGCCAAAGCAGTTATTTGATGTAGTGAAATCAGATCAGCAATCATCACATTATCTTTTTAAACCTTTCAAATAACAGTGTTGACAAGGTGTAGAGAATTAAACCCTGGACTTCTAGCATCCTCTACTAATGTTTCTCAATATAGTTGTAACCATTTATTAAACTCTGTATATTTCTACACTAAGGTTGAACTGGGAATCCTGATTTTACCACCCTCTTTACCTCTGGTGCTAGAAGATTAATTTGAATACTTTATTTCCTATTCACTAGTTCAGTTGCTCATTCCATATGGCTTTGAGCACTAGTTAGGCACTGGGTGCTGCATGATGGCTGTAATGAAAGTATGGCAGCATTTCTGCATGAGAGAAACCTCAACAGCGTGGAGCTGTGCCTGAGCCAGCATGGACGTGGTGTTTCTTTCTGACTCCAGGCAAAGTTTTTCGGGAAAGGCAAAAGAGAACACAAAAGCAAAAACTTCCTTGGGAACTTTGTCTGTGATAATCAGGGATGATTTCTGGCTGAGTGAAGGTAGTATTTTATTATGGTTAAGATATTGGGGTCTGAGGGCTGGGGTTGTAGCTCAGCAGTACAGTGCTTGCTTAGCATGTTTGAGGCACTGAGTTTGGTCCTCAGCACCACATAAAAATAAATAAAATAAAAAATAAAAAGTACTGTGTTCATCTACAACAAAATATTTTTTAAAAAAGATATTGGGATCTGAAAACCTAGAAGCAGCCCAAATGTCTGCCCATGGGTGAAAGGTGGCTGTGGTACTGATTATTGCACAACAGGGGTGAATCTCAGTGGACTATGTGGAAACAGGAACAAGCCAGACTCCAAAGGCTATGCATGGGCTGGGGCTGGAGCTCAGTGGTGGAGATCTTGCCAAGCATAAGCAGACCCTGAGTTCAATCCCCAGTACCGAAGAAAAAGAAATGTTGTATAATTTTATTTATGTGGCATTTTTGAAAAGTGAAAACTTAAGAAAGGGAACATATGAGTGGTTGCTAGGAGCTGGGAATAGGGCAGGATTGACTATAAAGGGCCTTGAGGGAATTGGGGGAGGTGATGAAACTTTTCTATAGCTTGAATGTAGGGTGGGGGATATAGCTCAACAGTAGAGATCTTGCCTAGCATGTGCAAGACTTTGGGTTTAATTTTCAATTCTGCAAACAAAAACACAAACAGAACAAAACCTGCTAGAGATTGATTGTGGTGGGATTTACATAACTGTAAAAACTCAGAACCCTACACCAAATAGGATGACTTTTACAGTATATAAAATTAGAACTAAAAAAAAGGTATTGTTTTCAAAAGTCTGCCTTTGTTAGGTTCAAATCAAATCTTTCCTCTTTTATTTCTTATTTGTGTAGACGTTGGGCAAATGACTTGGCTTACTTAGGCTTATTTTGGAGTCATTGTTTATAATACAAGTATCGTAATAATATTTACCTCATCAAGTTGTCATGAAGATGAAGTGAAGTAATCTGGGTGAATTGCCTAGCACAGTGCCTGATTTGAATTTACCTTCAGCAAAAAGAAATCACAAGTTCACGCAAATAACAGCACCATATTTTCCACTGCTGTGTCAGGGATCCATCTAGTATTCCATCAAGTCCATACAAACTCTTTCAGAACCACAGTTCATGCCCGTCTCCCACCCAGGATCAGCATGGCTGCTGTGGGCACACGCCATCCCATTCTTCCACTTGCCCCTGTCACTGGTGCTTCAATCGCTGGTTCCATAACATGTTTCCTCTTAATGGCAGCCACACACTGTGCTTGTCAAGGCCAGGAAGAAAGAGATGACAGCACACAATTCAATCATCACTCACTCCTGATTTATTCATGATGCTTGGCTTTTTCTACTTTTTTTCTCATCTGAAATATCAAAGAATGTCATTTACAAACAAAAATAAGGAATGCATGGAATAATATATGAAACGCCTCCCTTGTAATTTGTTTTAAAGCATTACATTATTAAGTTCTGAAAACTCCTCTGAACAGCATTATTTGGTAGTGTAGAAGGTTCAGCCAGTTTGGAGGTCAAAAAAAAAAAATTTCGAAATTACTTTCTTCCAATATCAGGGCTAATGGTGAGGAACCATGGCATGGATCCTCTGAAACAATGGATAGTGCTCAAATTCTCTACATGGTACAGTACTTCATTTTGGAAAGCATTATCATTTCTTTTTCCAAAAGATTGCTTTTCTAATTATATTTTGCTTATGTCATTGCCATTACTTTGCATTTTCTGAGAACTCAACAAAGGACAGTGAGGTTGAGAGGTAGAACAGTGACCTTGACATATATTGGATTCATCTTCTGGAAGTTAGAAACCTCATTGTGCAATTTTACTTCTTCAACTTGCTTAATGATACCCCCAAACAAAACAAATGTTCTCATATTATATCATAAGCCTAGTCTTATGTCAAAACACAGATGATTCTGGGAAGTTTGCATGTTCAACCTCTTTGGTCACTTATACCTCAGTCAGAGCAACTTTACAAATGATTGTTGAGGGGGCCAGAGTAGGGAAGAGGAACACATGAGAGGGAGAGGTGGAGATCACTTATAAGGGACTGAAAGATGCAAAAAGAAGACACTAGGGTAACTAGAATCCTATGTTTCCTACTTATAGTTGTCAACACTGTCAACCCTTGGATTGTAAAGTGGCTTGTTTTTAAATATGTATGTATATTGTAGTTAAATATGTTTTTACATATGTATGTATATTTCAGTATAGTTGGCTATACACTGAATTATTTTTGAATATTTTTACCATATAACTTAACTAAATAGTACTTCTGTTCCTGGATTGGAAAAAAAGGTTCTGCTTTCCAAATAACTAAAGAGACACTTGACACAATACATAGTCTAACTTGAGATTTTTCTGGAATATGCTCATACATAGAGACACACACATACCAGCTCCACAGACACTTTGACAAATTGAACAGTGCAATCCTACTCATTGTCTGTAACCTGTGCATAACCTACCTTTTGAATGTGTGTTAGGTAATAAAGAGGAATACATACAAATAAGAATGTCTTTTGGCCACCACACACTTCAGGCATGACTGTTTCAATCATGTGTCAAGGTCCTTTATGGATGGACAAAGGTAGTTTTCTGGCTTGCTGAGTAAAGGCAAAATACTTTGGGGTCACATATTCCTATAATAACAGTACAGTATACTTTCTGTGGCAGTCTCCAGCAATCTCCAAAGGTAGCCAGTAGCTCTTTCTTTGGCAGAATTTCACTATATCCATTCAGAAGAAGTGTATGTTAACCCCCCTCTTATTTCTGGATGGGCATCCTGATTTCTTATGACCAAGAGAATTTGGTGAAAGTGATTCGGAAGTTTTCTGAGGTCAGATGTTAAGAGGACTGACAGACCCTGCTTTCTTCCTTTTGGAAGTCAGCCCACCAGTTACAAAGACAAGGCCACCATGCCAGGAGCCAACATGCTATGAGTATCTGGTCATGTGGAAAGATCAGATGGAGAAGCATCAAGGACCTTATATGTGAATGCATGCTAGTGATGACCTTTGTTGAACCCTCATTGAACAGAAGAACCGCCCAGCTGAACCTGTCCAACTCATAGTCTCAATAATAAGCCACTGTGGTTTTAAGCCACTATGAGTGGCTTGCTATGCAGCAATGCGTAACTGAAACCATTTTCCTTCCCACTCTCATCACGTGTGTCTCCTCTAACAAGAATTAAAAAGGAAGCCAACTAAACACACGTGCCAACAATTAAGAGTTCATGTACATTCAGAAATAATAGTTTTATTATCAAGACCTAAGTGAATAAATTTTTTAAATTTCATCTTTTGGTTTAAATTAAATCATCATGATCAATAATCTTTGTATTAAGAAATCAGCCTCCATATTTATCAGGCTTGGAAGAGTCCTTTTCTAGGTGGCATCTCATTCTCTTAACATAAACTGAAGGCAGCAATAAAACCAGAAATGCATGTAATGAAAGGCACATCCATCTATTCATTCATGTTGTTTTCTTTGATCCACATTTTAAAAAATTTATGAGCTCATTTAGAAAATGGGAAAGAAAAAAAAAATCAATAAAGTAACCATGATTTATAAAGGTGAAAACTTCATGTCATGAATATTTTATCAGGGAAATGTGGAAGCCATCCGATTATGTCTTAGCATATTTCTCAATCTGATGTGATTAATTCATAAATGAATTGCCATCCATTTTTAATAGAAATGATCACTGGTACATGGGAACAGCATGAAGACTACAAAACAACCAACCATTTGATGAGGTTTCCCGAGTTTGGAGAATAGTCAGGGGCAAAGGAAATTAAAGGCCCCTGGTGAAGAGAGGACAAGTACGAGATGGAAAGATTTTCTGCATGTCTTTCAGAGGAACATGGAAATGAGTCAGAACCCACAGTCTGCAGGAGAACCAGATCAAACCTCAGTTTTTCCAAGGGATGGATCAGATGCAATGGAAACTATTTTAGTGGGGAACCTAGTCATCAGTAGGCTCAAGTTTCCCCTGGGGCTCAGTTATCTTCAAACTCTTCTACTCAGTTCTTGGGCTCTGGAGATATTAATATATAAGGTGGAGAAAGCAAAAAAAAATTGTGGAGAAATAAACTGACCACATTTAACAGACTCATAGTCAAGCAATTAGTGATACAACCGGTGGCACAATAAACACGCATCGATCCCCAATAGAGTGGGAAGCAGCACAAAGAGCAAGGTAAATTAGAAGCAGATCAAAAGAGAAACATATTCAATAAAGAACTCAGGCAGAATGCTGCCAAGGCCAGTTCAGCACTGGGGTTTTAAACAGCCAAGTAGTGGAGGGCTGGATCGGCTAAGGCTGTGCATGGCTCCCACAGTTTTCAAAGTTGGTTCCCTGTGATGAGATTTCATTCTCAAGCTATTGATTTCATTGAAGAAATCCGAAACTTTCCAAGAGTCATTGGGAAGGACATAGAAAGGGTCAAAAGTTAATTTAGCAGCAGGGGCACTCACTGAGTCTAACATGTTTCCTTGAAGAGGAAATTAATCATGGATTTGAAGGCAGTCTTTTTATGGCACCGAACTACAAAATCTGTCCAGGTGTTAGTGTCTCCATTAGTGAACTCCACAACCTGGAGCTGAAAGCTGCCTGTTTGCATTGATGTCAGATCAGCACAAAGCTGCAAAGAGGGTGGGAATGGATACAATTATGGTGAAAGGGGGCAGAGTGCATAATGAGGTGTATCAGTGATGGAGGAAGCCTGTATTTGGTATGTGCCAGCCTTCCTGATTCTAATTGGCTGCCCTTCACTGGAGGGGAGAATTGATAGAGCATGCATATTCAAGAGTGAGATGTAGATAGCAGAGACATTTAAAAACCTTATAGGTGAGCAGGACTCAGTGGTGCACACCTGAAATCCCAGTTACTCTGAATGCTAAGGAAGGAGGATTGCAAATTTGAGACCAGCCTAAGCAACATAGCAAGACTCTTTCTCAAAAAGAAACAAGAAACAAATTTTACAGCAGACAAAAAAAGTCCCTTACTCTTTCAACAAGGCCAGATAATAATTATTACATATTTGTAAATAAACATATGTATTTGTTTATAAATTCTATGTGGGGAAAACAATGTTTGACTTGTCTACTCTTCTATCCCTATTCCCTTTATTATAAAGTAGATATTCAATACAATTTTACTAAATAAATGAAATAAATGAATGTCTGAGTAAATCTTTAGGGGTCTTCCAGAAATACAAGGCTCACTCAGACTTTTACTTAAATATTTAGTTTTCCTTTTTTAATTACAGAAACCAATATGTATTTGTATACTAGAATAAACTGATTTAGAGCCAGTAGGGTGCAAATTAAAAAATAATTAAAATACAGCAAAGCAAACAGAAAACATGAGCTGGACAGAGGGACGTATAGTCTTATTTTTGGAGTTTCACTAACTTTCTGGGGCCTTAGGAATTTTGCCTCTCTGGATGCTAGACTCCTCAGCATAGAAGGAAGTCAGGTGGGGAAAGTGCTATTACGTTCAAAGTGCTTTTTGGAGACATATTCTATAATTCCATTAAGAAGGTGTATTTTTAGAGTGAGTTACGGAACTTATTAGTAACTTCATGAGATGAAAGAATCACAATATGTGAGAGCTAAGAAATAATTTCAATTCTGAAAATAGAACAGGAAGAAAATATTTTATTAAAGTATCTGTCTCAAAACCATATCTTTAGGAAGAGAGAGGATTAAAATACAAAGGATTAATGATGGTTCCATTTTTCTTAAGTAGTTCCAGATACGCCTATTTATTTGCCTAGATGCTGATCTGAGATTGCTTAACTGATGGATGTGAATTTAAAAGCTCCAAAGGTATTTTCTGTCTTCTCTTTTTTTTTTTTTTATCTCTTCTTTCCTGTCTTCATGTCTGACCATCTCTTTGTCTCTTGCACGCACACACCACTCTCACCACCACCATCACTACACCAAAAAACCCTCAGGGTCAACCTCCAAACAATGGAGAAATTGAAAACCGCACAAGCTCTTAGATCTTTCTGCCTGGCTGCCGGTAAGTGGGACCTGAAGAAAGGTGTCTTTCTTCTTTTTCTCACTATCCATTCGTTCCACAGCAAGCTGTTCTGATTTTGCTCAGATGGTGAAGGGATTTATGGATAAAAAGATGCTATCTTGCTATTTGGTAAGAGCCCATGTTTTTTGCTCTGCACACACCATCCTACAACAGTCTCCCCATACACTAATCTGCTAATTGGAAGACAACTTAAAACTTTGAAATGGGAAGAAAACTTAGCCATTTTAGTTAAAATGGACTAAATAAAAACAAAGCCTAATTCCTGTGGCTTCCTCATTTCCCTCACCCTCACCTGTTCATTGTTCATTGGCTGCTCAAATGGCTCAAATTGTAAACCTGGATGAAAAGTGTGCAAAATGTCCTCTAGCAGGAGACACTGGCCGTTTAGAATAAGTCACTTGAGACGTACGGCCTGTTATCACATTCGATTCACCTATCAAAAAGGAAAGATCTATGCTAGTTTTTTTTTCCCTTCATTAGTAAAATCCATTTTAAGGTCTCCAGGAGGTAAATTATTTTTAGAATTAGTTTTTATTTTATTAGTCAGGTCGCAGAGTGACAAAATTGAACTGAAGCCAGTGGCACTTCACTGAGCTTATTAATATTGATATGATCACTCTGTATTCTGTGCTGAGTGACACTGCTAACACTGCTAACCTTCTGGGATGGCAAGGATTCATTTTAAAGACACCACACAATTTTTTTAAAAAAAGACCCTCAGGTCTTCTCTTCTGGTGGTCGTAAAAAGGGCAAATAGAAGGTCTGCTTCGGTTTTCTTTGATTCAATTCATTCAGCCAACATTTTCCAAGCACCAATTGTGGATCCGCACTCTGCTAGATGCTGAGGCTACAAAGAGACTATAAATGTGACCCACTGGTCCAAGGAGCTCAGTCTGTTATGTGCCAGGCACCATACTTGGAGGTACAGAATATTTTAAGCAGAGTATTGTCTCTATAGTTAAGGGACTTGCTAATTTTTAGAGGAGATGAAACAATTATTCCATTATGAAGAGCCCCAAGGGATCAGTGAAGTGAGAGATTATGTCACTAGGGAGCCAGTCTTCAAGGGCACATGATATTTGAACAGGGCTTGGAAGGATGGGTGGTGCTTCACAGATATATTAGTGGTGCAGGCAAGAAGTAAAGGACAGGAAATAGTCATGGGTAAAAGCGTGAACAAAAAGAGGCAAATCTTGCTGCAATGTAGCTAGAGAATGGCCCCTCTTTAAATACAAAGACCAAGTCTCAGATACAGTGGCTGATAAAAGGAAATTAGGCTGTGGCTATGTCACTATGTCAGCAGGAGTCTTCTGAAATTACTTTTCAGAGGCAGTGTCTATGAAGGTTTGCAAGCAAGAAATCAGACACATTGCTTACAACTGCAGTTTTTGATACAAGGTTGGATTGATCCTTTCGAAGCCAGGCATCATATGTGGGATGGTAT
The DNA here is from genome assembly GCF_052094955.1 of Ictidomys tridecemlineatus. Classification (NCBI taxonomy): domain Eukaryota; kingdom Metazoa; phylum Chordata; class Mammalia; order Rodentia; family Sciuridae; genus Ictidomys; species Ictidomys tridecemlineatus. Next base: position 151,025,290 of record NC_135480.1, on the reverse strand, counting down.
TTACTAAATAATTTAGAGTCTACTATTTTTGTTTCAGAGTAGTTGGAACCCAGATTCTCATTTATGATATAACCTATAAACCATGTAGTATCCCATAAGTATGTCATCCTTTCTTATAGTAAAAGATGACATTTTACAATTTATAGTAAATATATAATCAGGAATTTCTTGCAATGTAGCTTCTTTTGGTGCGATCCCAGTTATTATCCACAGCACATTGCATATTTAAAACTCAGATTTCAGACAGAAGATTCTGAAAGCTACTTTTCTAACATGGAAAAAGAAAGAATGAGGCTAAAGCCCAGAAAGAACTTGGGAAACTATTTAATTACAGCTTTTCCAGTCAATACTTGCAAGTTTTGCAAGATCTTGTTTTTCTTTATTCCAAAACTATTTCTAGAAAACACAACAAAATACTTCTAGTATTCAGAATGAACAATAGGAAACAAGTGAACTGAACCCAAAATAACAAACCAACATTAGATACAGAATTCTCTTACTTTGTCAAAGATGAGGATACGTTGATGGTTGACTCAGTTCTCATTCTTTCCTAAATACTAGCTGAGACCTTATTTAATACCACTAATATCAATTTTGCTAAGTGATTGATCCTGTCAGCTAATATACTAGGAAACCATTCCTATTTTCATGTTCTAAACTTAGGTCCTGCTCAAGACAATAGCAGCAAAGGAGGCTAGGAAAGTGTCAGGGAACTGGGAAGGAGGAGGGTAGGTACAACAACCGTGAATGGGTAAATACAGCAATGTTTCCTTAGCTATTCTCAGCAAGGAGCTATGTAAACCCTTTCTGGGTTGCCTGCCCATCTATTCTTTCTCCAAATTAAAAGTCAACAGACAAACAAGGTCTTCACCTGATTCAATATGGCACATGTCTTGTTGATCACAGATGGAAAAATGCCTTCCTCGTGAGAGTGGGAGAAGGAAACTGAATGTGGCCCAAATGAAAGGGGGCCAGCATGGCAAAGGATACACATGCAAACCCTGGAAAAGGATAATCATATACACAGCACAGCCCTCTTCTTGTCTGGAAGGCAGGAGTTCATTGCCTAGTTTTTTCCCTCTGTATTTCTTCTCTTGTCTTAGTTGTATTCTCAGAGCCATTTTCCCACCCCACAAACTAATTTTACTTTCCCAAGCCTGTGAGGACGGAGAAACAAAGAATCGAAAGAATCTCTGTCAGTTAGACATGGATTTTCTTTTCCTTGAAAGGAAACCTACAGGGTTATTTCATCACTTCTGCAATACTTGATACTCAGTAAAATGGACCTGCAGGAAGAAAAGGGAAAGGGGAAGGGCAAATAAAAAGTGTGAGCAGGAGGCTGGGGTGGGCTGGGTGTGGGCAATTATAGGAGAAGGAGGGCCACAGAAGAGGCTTCAAGCTGTTTCCAAGGGTCCTCACCAATTCATTACCCACCTTTCACAGTCCCCACACTAGAGTTCCCAGAACAGAGGGTTCTGAGCAGGGAGTCAAGATAGATGTAGGAACTAATCTCAGGTGAAACCGAACTGAATCCAAGTGGGAAGTATCGTGGGAGCAGGGAGAGTTATGCATGCCCTGTTAAGCTCCCCAAGAGATTAAATAGAAGGTAGATGGGAAAGGAACTAGATGTGTGGGTAAAAAAAGAAAAATTCTTGTTTCGTTAAATGAAAGACTGAAAATATAAATACATGTTCACCAATAAGTTGAGAGATCTTATCTTTAGAATTTGAAGTAATTAACAACTTAAATAATTATTACTGTTATGTATTGCTCTAATTTTAAAGTGAATTATCATTCATTATTTGTAGAAAGAAAACACAATGTATTTATATTTTTAAAGTATTTTCAATGAAGTTTAGTCTTCAGATTTCTTGTTCTGTTACACTTTGTGATAGATCATGCTATTCATCTCCAAACTTTCCTTATAATAAAGACCCTTACTTTGGAAACATTATATATACTGTCCATGATAAATTCTGGAGTGGCCATGTGACTTGCTTTGACCAATAAGATGTGGGCAGTAATGATGTCATCTCAGAGAAAAAGCTTTGAGAACCAACCCCTTGTTCAACATGTCTTTTTTCCTTTTGTCTCTGGAAGAACAGATCCAGTTATTCCGCCAGCCTGGATCCTGTGTTGACCTGGAATGCCCTTGAGGAGTGAGTGAGAAATCTTACAAATACACAGGAAACTTCAGAAAATTTGAGTTTCCTTGTTACTCTGTCTCTGGAAATTTCCTCTTCTAGCTGAACCTCTATGTTACTGCTTTAGTAAAAACTGGAGGACTAGCAGTCGTAAGCCTCCAGAAGCTAACTGAGGCAAAGGACGGAGGCTTCTGCTTTTTAAACAATAAAATTAAATCAATTAAACTAATAACTCATTCAGCACTCACTTTGAAAGGAGACTACACATCAAACACCAAGCAAGACTGAAAAGAGATGGAAACATAAATAAAACTTAGCTCCTGACTCAGTGAGTCTATAGGACTGTCATACCGAAGAACCACAGACTCAGAGGCTTAAACAAAAACAATTATTTTCGAACAGTTTGGGAAGCTGGAAGTCAGAGACCAAGGTGTTAGCAGGGTTGGTTTTCTTTTGTTGGTGTTTTTATGATCATCACCGGAAACAAGCTGCCCACATGTGTGCATCACTTTGGTAGCACTGCATGAAGGAACTCAAGTATCCTCTCTTTGGATGAACCAAATATGCAGAGACAAATGTTCTGGTAATTATACAAATTGAAGGATGGCATCCAGGTCAAGTTTAAGTAAAGGGAACAGCTGAGCTTATGGAAGCCCTGAGCAAGGCTACAGGGAAGCCAGGTCTTCAGGAAGTTCCACACATGGCCCAATCTCCATGCGCTAAGGTGGGAGACTCTCGGGTTGTGGAAAGGCAAGTGGATGGGCTGGCTTAGCTACCATATTGCCACTCATCTTGCATATTTCTTAGCCTCCTCTTAGGTTTTCCTTCAAGATCCCCAGACCAATCTAATCTGCCCCAAGCTGAGATACTTTATATGTTTCTTTACTGGAGATTGAGAGAATTATTTTCTAAAGTGATCTGAGAAATGACTTTACCACTGTAGCATTTGCAATATTTGAATTTTTGTGATTTTTACTTAATTACTACTCTCTTTGGTGAAAGTTGTGAAGGCCCAATTCAGAGAGGAATTGGACTGCATAAGACTGATTGATTAGAGTGGAAGATAAGTGATACTGAATAATAAGGCATGATTATAAAATAAAATGGTATGAGAGAGAATTCCCTTTTTGTCTTGCAAATGTAATTGTTTAAGATTTTCCTAATTGAGACAGTAGTATGTTTGTTGGAAGGGAACAAATATTAATACTCTAACAGATGCCAAATTGTGCAGATCAAAAAGCTCTGACATGAGTCAATATAATGTAGATCTTATTTTTTATGATGTAATTGTGAATTATGTACTTTATTCATTGGTAATTAGAGAGCAGAACAGATGGAGAAGGTTTAGCTTAAAGTGATGTGTCCATTAAAATAACCTGAACTGCCAAGTGCCTATTCATGTTCATGAGTACTGCAAATTTGTTCTATTAAAATATGATTGGAAGATAAGGACTTATTGTCATTGTGTTAGAATCATACAACTAATGATGAGAGTAAAAATTCTCTGTGTAAATGTCAAATCCACCTGTTATCCTGGTTTGCTTTGCAAAGGGCCTTAACTGGACAATTTGGCTGCTGTGGCAATTTAAATGTTGGCATCTCTGTTTTTCCATTATTTAGACATTACTATAAAGAAAATCAAGCTAGTCACCAAATGAAAATGATAATTTTAACTATTATTTTAAGTGCATAATTCTTAGTTTATTGTTGAAAGAACAGATGGCAACTAATGTTTTTTAAAATGTGAATGTTGTAGTTTTCTATTTTCACTAGACATGTTTGCTTCTGTCTCTCACATATTTCCCCAACCTTTTTGGACAGCATCTAGGGTTGCTTTTCCCTGCACTTTGATCCATAATCCCTGGGATCAGAAAATAAAATATTCCAGATTTCTCATGTTTTCCAACAAGAGAAGATGTGACAGCTAATTTGAGGTTGTCTCTTAGAGTGCTGGTGGGATGTAATGGTGTGCTCTTCTGCAAAGGAATCTGGTAATATGCATCAGAAGATTTGAACTTCCTTTCCAGAAATTTAACCCTGTGTCTCTATATTATGAAAATGATAAAAATGCAAATATACAGAGGTGCAAGAATAGGCCCCCAAATTACAAAGCTTATTACCTAAAACCAATCACAGAATTTAATATATATTATAGTCATAATAGTGATTAAGCTAAATAAATTATAGATGAGATAGTTAAGAAAACTATGACACAGTCACATAAAAACTGGTGGGTAGATATTTAATTATTTATGTAAATAATCTGCAATAGCACAGAAAATATTTATATAACATAACAGAAAAAAATAGGACATGGAGAATGCTAATAATTAAAAATGGTTAATGATTGCTGAGTGTCCTTTTTTTATACTAAGTACCCCTCTAAGTGTTTCATTAGAAAGAAACACTATAATACATAACCTACTGAGATAAGTAGTGGTGAATGCATTGGAGCTGAGAGGAGTTGGCATTTGAACCCAAGTATTCTGATTCTGTAGAAGATGCTTTTATTTTTTTTTTATTATAGTGCCTGTTCAGTAAGATGACAATTAGTTTAAAATACTACTAAACATACACACAGAGACAAACACAAATAGTAGTGAAGAAAAACATCATGCAGTTATTTCCATCAAGGGATGGAGTCCACTTCTCCACCCTGGAAATCAAGGTGGTCTGTGAATTACTTTGAGAATGGAATGCAGTGGAAGAAATTCTGTGTGGCTTTTGAAGCCTAGGCTGAAGAGGCCTTGCAGCTTCTGTACTCACATTCCTGGAATGCTGCCCTGAGATAACTGTGTAAAGAAGATGTTCTACCCTACTGGAGGATGAATGCCATGTGCAGGAGAACGAAGGAGCTCCAGCCAGCAGAAGCTTCCAGACATGTAAGTGAGGCCAACCTGGGCAGTCGCTCTCCACCAACCTAGTAGCTGAGTGCAGTCACATGCTTGGATTCAGGTGAAATAAACATAGAAATCACCAATCAAGCCACATGGTCATGAAAAAATAATAATTCATTATTGTTTTAATCTACCAAAGTTTAAGGTAATTCGTTATAACTGATGTGCACCAAATACCATCAGATGTTTCTAAGGGAAATTATGGAAATGTTTTTCTTTTTTGTATGAAACTAATCAATTCTCATTATAAAAACTGTTTAGCTTCTTTTAGATTTTAGAACCTGACATCTGACATTCCTCTGGAACAGACTCTAGAGTTTTCTCAGGTTTGTTGCATTAAGGTGGAAACTTTGGGAGAAAGAACTGACCCTTTTAAGACATTGTTAGTGTGTCACTCTATGACACACTGAAATAAACCTTCTAGGGGTGGGCACGGGGTAAATGACACTGAAATTTTCAAGCAGCTGCTGGGTAGTTTAGGGGTGAGGTGAGGATTCTGTCGTGTAGGTGACTGAAAAGAAGTGCTATGAATATTTCCTCCCCTCGGGGAAGGAAGAAGCACTGAGCCAACTCTCAGGATAAACACCAAGCTGAAGACCATTTCACATTGGACCTCATCTCTAATTACTGCCTCTGTAATTTTATTGTTGGTGCCTCTCTCATGTGAGACGGAAGCTGCAATTCAACTTGTATCTGCTTATGCTCCGGCAATTCTGCCTCCCTTATTGAGTCACAGAAGATCTGAAATTATAATGAGGGTGGGGCAAGGCAACTGTCAACATTCAAATTAGGAAGTGGGTATCTTACTAAAGAATTGTGATGAGATTAAAATGCCAAGCTGAAAGCCAGTTGCCAGCCAAGTGACATTTGTTACTTCGGATCGCTTCCTGCTTCTGGAGAACTCTCTCCTCCCTTTGTTTCCATAGACATTTCTTGTTTTTGTTTTTTTTTTTCTTTGTGCCTCTCTGGCCATTCTTTTGATGTGTCTACCAAGTACTCTTTGGATGATGATCCCAGAATATTAGTGTCTACCCTAATTGCTCTCTTTGATTGATACAATACCCTCCTGTTTTCATTAATTACTGATAAATTCCCAGGTTGCACTTTTGGCTCTTAACGTTATATCAAACTCTCTTCTAGTTACCTTTGACTGAACCCTTCACAGGTACTACAATCTGGTCATGATAAAAAAAAAAATCATTTATTCTTCCCCCCAATCCTCTAAACTTCCCCACTTTTTTCCACCCACCTTCTTTTCAGACGTGGACCTTCATAACTCATCAAGCTTTGTTCATAATATTTTTAGTGCAGTCTCAAGTCCATTCTCTGTAATAGGACACGTGGGTGGGTGTGGGTGTTTCAGGTCCGGCACTGAGTACCTCTCTAGGTCTTCTTTTGCCCCTGTAATGTCCTGGTCTGTAGTTATATCTGATGAATCTCAGACTGGAGTGTGCCTCAGACTCTCCTCCAATGGTATGTGAGGCACCCCTTTGAAAGAATGCACCTTCTTTTGCCTTTCTCTGGCTAACACCTCCTCATCTTATAAAACACAGCTCGGAGGGACTTGTTTGAGGAGGTTTGTCTGACCTCCCATCCTTGCAGCTGTGTAAATTAGGTGTTCCTCCTACCACGGTGCTTAATGCTGGCTCTGCCACTGCACTTTATCACACGAGGCTTGTAATTGATTCTTTGCTTGTCTGTCTTATCTGGAAGACCCGCCTGTTTCTTAGGATCAGGGCCTCTGTCTTTTATCGAAGTAAACCTATTATTATTATTTTTTTTTTCACTTAATACTTGGCTTCTAGTAGGTGCACAGGCAGGCAGGGTTGGTGAATTGAGTGAATGTAATGTGGCAAATCCACAGGAGAGGGCCCTCTCTGGAAGTGACCCAGCAGATACAGTTATAGGCTCAGGGTGAGTGGACAGTGGAAGAGAGAGAAATCACACAAAGTCTGAATATAAGACTGAGTGATTTGCAATGCTTAAATATGGGGCAAGCCATCTTTTGGCATCAGTTAGCCAACTGTGAGTGTCTAACCAAGGACACTTGACCAAATAACCCCAAAACTATCATTTTGCTAGTCGATTCCCAGCTATAATGAAGGGATTCTAACTTTGCCCCGGGTGTTGGGATGGGGTGTCCGACCTCTTGCAACCTGCTGTCTTTCAATTATCATGGCAATACCTACCACTTGCCACACAGACTGTTTCAGCTTCACACCAACAGAACTATCTCCCTCTGGACCCTGGCACCCATTACTTACATCTGAGAGAAGCTGCTGGTCCCTCCACCCTTCCAATCCCAGGATCCCCAGATTTACAGTTGGAATATCTGCAAGGAATTATTTGTCTATCTTCTTTGACCGGAATGAACCAGAAAAATCTGCATATAAAATTACTTCTTCAAAGCCTATTAGTGCCTTTCATCTACGGTAGTTTTTCTCTTTTTCACCTTATAAGCCTTTTCCTTTCTGCCAGAGTTCTGGTCCAAACCATTCTGCCTTGTTTGTGCCATACCATGGCCACATCTACTAACCAAACAGAGCATGTGTTTACAGGATGCATCTGTCTCTAGGATAGAGCTCTGTTCCTTCTCTGCAGGCCATCCACATTGATCACAATCTCAAACCATCAGTCTACACTGCCTGAGCAGCTAAGATTTACAAAGCACTAAAATAGATGTTGGAAGGTGTAAACACGTGATCTCAGTGGAGCTCAGAATCTCCTTAAGGATTAAAAAAAATAAAGATATAGTAAATAATGAACTAAGAGAGAATATAATCCATTGTTTGGGAGTTTAGAGGTCAGTTCTCTATTCATACACTTTTAATTTAGTCTTCATAACCATTTGATAGGATAAAGTATTATTAGAGGAGAATTACGTGTGAGGAAATCAGAACCAGAGGTGAGAGGTGACCTTCCCAAAGCCATCAGCCTGAATCTCAGCTGGACCTCAGGCCTATGCCACGACTCTATCTCTATTACATATTTCTTTCTGGAGCGGCAGGAGTTTGGAAGAGGATGCAGCTGCTGCCAGTTGCAGTGCTGTGGCAAATCTTCACAGGCAGGGCAGGTGAAATTGAACCTGGGCCTTAAAGGATTGCCAGGGTTTAGAGAAATGGAAAAGAAACATAAAGACATTTGGGACAGCAAATACTTTAATAGTTCCCTTTTATAAAACAACAAATACAGATGAAGCTCAGGATTCCTTGACTATCCACTGGGCTCTAAGAATTTCTTCATTCCAAATAACAAAATTCCTTCGAGATATAGTCCAACTAACTTGCTTGTGCATTCTTTTCTGCATAGCAACATCAGGGTCACCTGGCAGCTCTTAGGGCCACAAGCTAAAGGAATATTTGTGATTTTACTCTGCTCTGATTACTCTGTTTGCTCTCTGAGCCTGTCAATTTGATATCCCCCACTAACACTGAATGTGTTTTAAAATAAATGTGTCAGATAACCATCACTTGCAGTTTATGCAATATAAAAAATGAAATCCTCTTGAAATAACACTAGCTGAAGAAACCAGTCATTAAGTAAATGCAGATTTTTTTTTCTAATCAATAAGCATGGCATCGAGCTGAGAGAGGTCTTTGTTAATGGGAGTCAAATGTGGGCCGATTGGGAAAACTCAATATTTAGCTTCGAAGGCTTTTATCTACTGGGAGGAGACCTAAAAGAGTCACACTGGTACTTGAGCTATAGCTTTGTATGCTTGGTGAAATGAGCTCAGTGGTAATACCTTCCTGGGTACACCTTGGCAGTGAAGCTGATTTCCTCCTAGTACAGGCTGTGGCCAGCTCTACCTATGTCATCCGAGCAGCAGGATAGGAAACTGAGCAAGTCTTCAGGGAATAAAATGAAGAGAGAACGGTGCTGGTATAGATATTGTCTCACAGGAATTGACGTTCTCTCCAAAAGCAAATTATCTTAATGTATCTTTCTTTGAAAAACATTTTCTCTGACTTTCAGTCTTCAGTAAGTAATTTCAATTAATTTTTAGGCCAACAAATGTAGATATCACATTCTGGAACTCTGCCCCCGTCAATAACCAGTACTTCTGCAGCTTGTGGCTTCTTCTCTTTCTACATGTATGGAAGAGCCACTGAGAAACAGTCCCACAAGGCCTGTGTGTTCTCATGTATCTATATGGGATCAAAATATAATATTAGTGTCAGAGCTCCTTCTTAACCACCCTGCTTGCTTTGCTCTCTGCTCAGTTTTTGAGGTAAAATAGGTGAATACTGTCACACCTACTTTTGCAAACCACCCTTTCCAGCAGCTTCTAATGAACCTAAATAATAAAATTGACTTAAATGAGATAACATGTATCAAATTATGCCCAGGGCATAGGTCCTACTTATAGTCCTCCTGGAACTTCTTAGAGAAATAACACATTTGACCCTAACAGTGAATACAGGTTGTATTTGTATCTATCTGTAGCATATACTCACTCATGCCATAGTCTAGTGACCTAAGGTCTAGAGTATCTTTCTTCATTCTCAGTCTCTTTATAGAGGTTTACTTCCAGAAGTACAGATATGACAATCAGAATCAAGCCACCTGAACTTCCTTAAAAGGAAGAAGTACATCAAACTCAACTTACAAGATACTTATGTATATTGTAAAGAAATTTTAAAATCCCAGGCTAATCTCCATTTAGGTCCACAAGATATTTGCATTTGTATGTTGGTGATTCATTATAAGTGGTACACTGTCTATTCCTGAAATTGAACAAATCACAGGGCTCCTTGTGATCTAGAAGGTTTCCCTTTCATAGACACTGTCTAGCATAGAAAAATAAACCAGTAATTAAAAATATGTCTCTGAAAAACAGGATGATGGGCCCAGAAGATTCAGGCCAAATTTCATTTATTTTCAAATCTGTGTCATGTATAGAATTTCATTTTTACTCCCATTTCCCTTCAACTCCTGGATTTGTGTGTGTTTGTGTATGTGTGTTTGTGTATGTGTGTGTGTGTGTGTGAGAGAGAGAGAGAGATGTCTTGTAAAGGTGTTGAGAATTTTGCTGGATTTTTTCTGAGACACTTGTGCTGTATGAATGGAGATGAATGTGGTAGAGGTGAAATGAATTGTTTTGAGGAAGTATTACAAAGGTGAGTAAAAGGTGTTAGGGAGATTGGTGACAGGAGATTTGACCTGCTGTTAACCTTTCCCTATACAGTAGCAAGCAAGCAATCTGGTTAAGCTTCAATGGAACCCTAGCTCTGTGGTCTTGGCCAAATCACATGACCTCCCCAATTTGTCTTCTCATCTATAAAATGGGATTAATACCTTGCAGGATTGTGGTGATATTTAAGTGTACAGACCATATGTGAAGACATTTGTCTGATTCTTGGCACCTATCAACTGCTCAATAAACATTAACTTCTTTCTCCTTAAAGCTCGGAGTTTGTTGAGTGTGATCCATCCCACTGAAAGAGATGAAAAGGCATATATCAAATTCTACTTCTTTCACCAGAATGTCAGCCTGCTGGTAAATGGGCTGTATCTGTGCAAGGAGTGAATTGAAATGGTTCATGCAAATTCCATTGAGATTAAAAAAAAATCAAAAGTGCAGGCAGGATATACAAAGAAGATGATTTCTTTTAGATCTGAAGCCTGATTTTCTTTCAACACTCTCTGATTTCTTTTAAGCCCTGGGCACCCAGGCATATGCTTATGTTCTGGCTGCTTGGAAGCATAATTGGTTTCTCTGGTGACTTGGCATCTTCTTTTCCCAGATTTTTCTTTTATTCTCCTTTCACAGAAGCACTGCCATCCTTCTTTCAAGTGATAGGTGCTTGATACATACGCCCTAACTGTGATCTGTGGTTAGGAGATGGTTTTGCCTCCTGTTTTCAGCCCATGGGTAGAATATGTTCTTTTTATGATACATGAACTTGAGATTGCAGAACTTTTGATCTTATTCCTTTATGGCTTACTGGGGAATGGGTAAAAGGATTGAAAATAAGGTTTGGAGAAGAAGGAATGGGAACCTTTCTATGTAATTCCATGAAAAAAAATCCGATTTAGACTACTTCCCTCTGGTCCTATCTGGAGAGCAGTGCTGTAATTATAGATTGCTTTGATAAAGGCTTTCTTTAAAATGCACTAGAGTGAATTCAGACTGCCAATTTTTTCAAAAAGTGAAGTCAGTACAGAGCATTTATGCCTTTTGTCCATTTACTAGTTAGAAGGATTCAGCAAAAGTTCAACAAAATAATTTAGAGATAGTTAAAACCTACACTACTTAGGACACGTGAACTTGATACTATATTTTACTTCACAAATTATTGATGCTTAGCTTAATCATTGGCAAGTCCAGCTGGAAAATCAAAGGACTTGCACATCTTTTATAATTTGTATCTTTGTTAGTATCTTCCTATCAGTGCTAGTAATAAATATAACATAAATTTAGCGAATGACTGTGTGTCAGTTTCTATTCTAAGAGCCTTATATACATTATTCAATACTTCTATGAACACTCTGATGAAGATATTTTATAGATGAGACTATTTTATAGATAAAGCTATGTAGGTATTGGAAGTTAGTGGAAGGTAAGACATTTTCCAAGATTACACAGATAGCAAATTTTGGAGCCAGGATTTGAATCAAGCAAGTGGGTTCAGGGTACCTACCTTGAATCATCAGCTTCCCACTGCCACTGTGCCTGCAATGCTTGAGCCAAGAGTTATCATTGTCTGATGCTTTTTTTTGGCTCAGATGTTAATAGAAATAAGAATATACAGATTGGATTTGCACACCTTCATTTTCCCCCTGTCCCACCTTTCTTTCTTTCTTAGAACAATTACAAAAAAAATGACCCACATTTTCCACCCTACCCTATATCCAGATCCTTTATTAAAGACTCTGTAGCTACCAGGTGCAGTAGTGCCATGCCTGTAATCCCAGCAACTGGGAAGGTAGAGGCAGGAGCATTGCCAGCCTTGGCAGTCTAGTAAGACCATGTCTCAGAATAAAATTAAAAGGGCTAGAGATGTATCTCAGAAGTAGGGGAACCACTGAGTTCAATACTCAGAATCAAAACAACAACAACAACAACAAAATAAAATAAAATAAAAAAGTAAAAACCAAAAAAACTTTGCAGGTACTCTTTTGTAGTCTTTTTTCCTCATCCTCCCTGGACATTAGGCTGGGCCTTATGATTTGAGTTCATCAATATAATGTGACACGACTATGATGGGCCAGTTCTTAGCCCAGTCTTCTTGAGTCATCAAGCCTTCCACTTTAGCTTTTCTTTCTGAACCTTGCCCCTCTGATGAGATAGCCTGCTGGAAGAATAAAAGCCATGTTGAATAAAGCAAAGTTATCCCTGCGTGGGCTGTCCTGGAATTACCAGCCTCTAGTTGAGCAGGCCTCTGACTGTAGACATGAGCAAGCCCAGCAGAGAGGAGATGAGGCCAGCCCCACTCAGCAGAACATCTTTATTAGCTTCTAGCAGTACTAGAAAAAGGAAGGAAGGAAGGAGGGAAGGAAGAAAGAAAGGGAGGGAGGGAGATAGGCTATTACTTTAAGTTAGAGTTTTTGTCAGTTCACAATGTACAAATAATTAATCAATGCAGCACCGATCTGATGGGGGACATTTTAGTCAGGGTGTTTATGTCCTCTATTACAATGTTCTAGCACATATAAAACCCTTGAATCAACTTCCTCCATATCACACAATAAAACAAAAACTAAGATCAAGCAAAATAAAACAGAAATCATAAAGAAAAACCAAGAGGGATTAGTAAACGCTCACTCTCAGCATTCTATTTTCTGTGTGTGACTGTTTAGCTTCTTATTTATTTATTTGTTTATTTATTTATTTTTGTAAAGGGTGGTACTTTAGGGACTCTGTTGGTGAGCCACATCCCCAGCCCTTTTTATTTTTTTATTTTGAGACAGAGTCTGGCTAGGTTGCTGAGAGTCTCACTAAGTTGCTGAGGCTGGCCTGGAACTTGCCAGCCTTCTGCCTCAGCCTCCTGAGTTGCTGGGATTACAGCACTCAGATGTATACACTCGGATGTGCACCACCACATCCAGCATGTTATTCATTTTCTATCAGAATTTATTAAAAACTATTTTAAAGCTGCAGGTTAGAAACAATCTAAATTTCTAGGCCTAAGGAAGCCATACTGAATGGGTTCACCAGAAGCATGGTCTACCACATTCCCTAATGCTGACGATGTATGCACAACCTTTGTTCTATTTCTTGGTGTCTGTCCAAACTTAGGACACTTGTTTTATTTTTTTTCCCTCCTATAGGGACCTTATGGATTTGAAATATGATTGTCAAGTAGGACTAACAGACCTTATAAAAGAAAAGCATTGCAGGACTTATCCATCAACTTAACACTTCTGTCCCCCTTAAATCATAGAAATTCTAGAACTAGTATTTATTAGCTTGTTCATTCTGTACATCAATTACCTTAGGCCCTATATGCTGCAGCTCCATCAAAAGCATTAAGTAGTTCCCAGTGGCAAATTCCTGGTTATCTTTAGCTCATGCTGTTAAGTAAGTTTCCACAGTCTTTATAGCTCCAGCTTTTATTATACTTTTAAAATGACTTGGTTTCAGCTGTTAAAGCTCAAGACGTTGACTTAAAAAGAAAATACTTGCCAGCATGTGAGTATAGAATTTGAATTTTTAGCTTTATCAAGGCCGCTGGGCTTGGGGCATCCCTGCTATATTGGAGAGTTTTCCAAAAGCTGTTAGCTTGGATTCCTGATATTAATGTTACCGCCATACTTCTAATGGATTGATTGGACCTGCCACTCTTGCTGGGACCTTACCCAGTTATTTGGTCTGCCTCAGCATTTCTCATCTGAAGGACTTTACACTTTACAAACAAATCCCATGCTGCTTTTGAGTTTGCTGTTTTCTGAATTGTATGTCTAAGGGTGAAAGGCCATTCGTAGCTCCCCTATGCCCGCTGCCTTCTTCATGATGCCCTGATATTCTTCTCTGGGCTCCTAGTATCAACAGGGTGATGGTCCTACATAATTTAGTTGTAGCAGATGTTATTTCTTCCTCTAATTTTTTCAACAATTTGAAGTTTGTTTCTTTGAAAGGTATATTACTATTTTTTTTTTCAGAAATGGGGGGAGGTCAATTAACCTCAGTGACAATTATAGGGTGGGACAATATCTACAAGGACCTGCTGAAGTTTTAAAATTTGTTGCAATATCTATATTGATTTCTCAATTAACAAAGTAAAACAGTTGACCAAGTATATTACAACTTTTTTAAAAAGTTGCAATCTTTTTCTTCCAATTCCACTTCCTTTAGATAAGGGATTTTGAACTGTTCTACATAGAAAAATAGGTCAATCAGTTAACTTAATGATTTCCCTGCCTGAATTTAAAATTTCTGTTACTATTATATCTTGCCATTTCTTTCATTTAGTTATTTGGGAAAATCTGTTTTACACTGATACAGCTTTTCTTCCAGGGGATTGATTTGTTTTAGTTCTCAAATGCTTTTTCTACCTACTTAAAGCCTACTAGACCAGAATAGATAGTAACCAATAATAGGCTATTTATCCTCTGTGCACAATGGTGAATAAAACTTGAATGCCTTTGAACTTGCTCCCCAAATACATTGATATTTATTTTTAAATGTATTTGTATATACTATATAATATTTATCTAACCCTAAGTATAGAAACAAATATGTCAAACATTATAAAGCTTTATAAACATGGGAATTCAATAATGAAGATTCAAAGCATTTATGTTTTCTATTATATTCTTCCTGAATATTTTACATATCCCATTTTGGACACCCATGACTTAGAGATACACCAGTGCCTGTTATTTATCTGGTCAAAATTTAATATCACCTATCTCTAAAATACTTATAGAGAAGAACTTGGAAAGTAAATAGCTTTCTTAAGGCCCTACATTTACCATACACAGAAAAATAGCTTCCTATAGCTGTCCGTGCTTTTACTCAGCCTGTAGTTACTGATCCTCAACAAGCTATTTGCCACATAGAATTCTCTCGTAATCTGAAATTCTCTGTACTAGCAGACAGATACAGTTTTGGCTATAGTCAAGAAAAGAATTTCATGTCCTCTCTAAAAAAAATATCAGTTGGATTCTCTTTAGTTTTTGAAATTGTTGAAGCTAAGCACATTTTGCCAGTAGGAATATGGAACTTCACTGATTATTTTTGGTGGCCTCTGACTTAAAGCAGCTTTGCAAGTATGATATAAAAGCATTTGAGGATTGGAAGCTAAATAGACTTAAAGACCTTATAGATCAAATGTTTTATTTTCATATACATGTGAAGGAAGGAAAACAGGAAATGGTGTTTTGTTACCATTAAAATATAAACAAGTTTAACTTCAATTTTAAAAAGCTACATATGAAATATGTGATACATTTTAATAAAAGCTGTAGCTATCTTAAAAAATTATACATATGCATATTGCTCTGTTGATCTCCAATTTTGGTCTATGTAATAATCAGCTTAAAGGAAAAAAACATAGATATATATGTATGTATGTATGTGTATATATATATACACTGCACATATTTTTTAAGGAAATTGTGCGTAACACTCAGGGTCACCAGATGAGTCTATTGACTCATCAGAGACTCATCTTTGGCAAAAATGCACAGCTTGTTGATTGATTGATTCCAAAGGAAAAATAATGTATTCATGAAATTTTATTTCAAAGTTCTTTTTTAAGATATGAACAAAAAGTGTTTATTTCAGAATCTAATAGGTGATATTTATTATCTAATAATTTTAGCTGTATGAGTTTTCCTGTATGTTCAACACAACCCAACCTTGCCCCAATGTGTTTATCATCCCATTGTAATATTTTAGCTGGTGAGTAACAGATGTCACATGAATCTGAGTATTTTTTCAATTGGTTTGGATATTTTATTTTTGGCTGGCAACAACAACAATAGGTGGAAACATAAATGACTGATGTGTTTATTTTTGGATTCTGCTACCAGGCTATTTTCCTTATTTCTGTCCCTTCTTTTATTGTAGTTATGCTTAAGATTTTTATCCCTCCTTATTGAATTTGGGATTGGATTGGAGGCAATCCTATTGCAATAGAATATGCCAGGGCTTGGGGTCAGCAAGCCTGGGTTGAAATCCCAGCTCAGCCAATTACTCTGTCTCTGTCTAGTCTTTTTATAATTTACCCTCAATTACTCTGGGTTCTAAAAAAATATAAACACAAGTCATAAACCTTGAAAAAACCAAACAGTTTAGAAAATTAAAATCATACACATGCACATCACTCAGATACAATTACTGCAAACATTTTAATGCAGACCATTCCTGGTTATTTTTTAGGCATAAAATTATACATTTAAACACACATATTTATAAAAAGAAGAGTATATTTTACACACTGTTTTGCAACATGTATTTTTATTTTGACAATGTAGTTGGTGATGTGAAAGGAGTATGTATTTTCATTTTAATTCTCTCTACTATATTTATTGTGACCTTTTTATTGCTTTCAATTTTAGACACTTCAGAACAAATGGTAGAAAGATATATTTACACAGTTGTGCTACATATGTAATCGGAGAGGCATATATTGGCAATTTCTCTACACAGGATAAGTTCAGTCTATGAATCACTTCCATTTCAAGAAATGACAAGAATTAGAAAATGTGTAAGGCTTTAAAAGGAGGCAAGACTTGACCAGATGAACAAAAGCTAAAGGAGTTTATCACCATTAGACCTGCTAAATACTAAAGGGAGTTATTTAAGATGAAATGAAAGACTGCTAATTATTAACACACACACACACACACACACACACACACACATATAAACTCTCTGCTAAAGGTAAGGGTATAGTCCAATACCGAATGATCTACCAGTAATGGTAGTCTATTAGTCACTTATAACTCTAATGTAAAGGTTAAAAAGTAGATGTGTTAAGACAAAAACAAAGAATAATCACTGTTACTTGTGAGTATATATGTATTTTATTTAATGGAAACTGTGATATCCAAACTATGACTCACACATAACATGTGAGAAGGGAAGTAAAAATGAAGTGTTTCTACATGTGTTGAAACTTAAGTTGTTATCAACTTAAAATAAGCAGGAACAATTATAAGATGTTTGACTTCAGTCTCCTGTAACCACCAACCAAAAACAAGAAAGAGAAAACAGTCAAAGCATGAAAACTATAAAACCACAAGGAGAAATGTTAAGAGAGGAAGAAAGGAATGAAGTATCTACCCGTCAAGGAACCACAAAGAATTACAAATAAAACAAACCCAAACAAACCAAAACAAAAGACAGAAAACATTGGAGAAATTGACAACAGCCAATCTTTATCTATCAATAATTATTTCAAATGTGAAAGCACTAAATTCACCAACCAGAAGGCATAGAGTGAATAAATAGTAAATAGAGTGAATAAATAATAAATAATAAATAAATAATAAGTCAAAAACTGTCATAAAAGAAGATTATTACATAATGATAAATAGATTAGTTCATTGAGACAATAAAACTGTAACTGTATATGCACCAAACATCAGAGCACCTAAATATATAAAGCAAGTAAGCACAGACTTGAAGGATATAATAGTGTAGGACATAAATGCCCTGCTTTCAACAATGGATAGATCCTTTAGATAGAAAATAAATTAAGAAACATTGAATGTGAATTACACTTTAGATCATAGGGACTTAACACACATCAATAGAACATATCATCTTACAGTACATGAAGCATTCTCCAGGATGGATCATATGTTGGGTCACAAAACCAATTCTAATAAATGTAGGAAGACTGAAATAATATCAAATATTTTTTTTGGATGACAATGTTATAAAACTAGAAATAAATAAGAGGAGAAATTTTTAAAAATTCACAAATTAATGGAAAATAAATAATATACTCCTGAACAACCAAAGAAGAAATTTAAAGGGAAATTTAAGAATATCTTTGGACAAACAAAAATGGAAACACAATATAAATGATGGAATGCTACAAAAGCATTTCTAAGAAGGATGCTTATAGTACTAAATGTGTGACATAAAAGAAGAGAAATAAACAACCTAATGTTTTACCTCAAGTAACTAGGAAAATAACAAACTAAACCCAAAGTTAGTAGAAGAGAGGAAGTGACAAAGATCTAAGCAGAAATAAATGAAATAGAGAATAGAAAAACAATAGAAAAGACCAATTAAAATAAGAGGGGTTTTTTTTTGGTAAAGGTAAGTAAAATTGACAAACCTTTAGCAGACTAAGAAAAAGAAAGAGGGAAGATTCAAATAAAATAAAAAATGAAAGGAAAAACATTAGAATTGATGCCATAAAAATACAAAGGATAGTAAGAGACTATTATCAATAATTATATACCAACAAATTAAATAACCCAGAAGGAATGAATACATTTCTAGAAAGATACAAATTGTCAAGGTGAATCATGAAGAAATAGAAAATCTGGAAGATCAAAAACTAATAAAGAAATTTCATCATTAAAAAAACAAACAAACAAACAAAAAAACATCTTCCATGAAAGAAAATCCCAGGGTCTGATGCCTTCATGGCTGAATTCTACCAGATACTTAAATAATTATCAACAATCCTTCTCAAGGTCTTCCAAAAATTTGAAAAGGAGGAAATATTTTCAAACTCATTTTGTGAGGCCAGCATTACCCTGACACCAAAGAATTACAGAGACGCTGAAAGACAAGAAAATTGTAGGCCAATAACCCTGATAAACAAAGATGAAGAAAGTGCCAATAAAGAAGGTGGCAAACTAAAAAAACACATAAAAGCATCATTCAGCATAATCAAGTGTTAAATTTATCCCTAGGAGGCAAGAATGGTTCAACATACACAGATATATAAATGTGATACATCACATTAGCAGAATAAAGGATTAAAAAAAATGATCCTCTCAATAGATGATATAAAAGAGACACTTAACAACACTTAACATCCTTCATGTTAAAAACTCTCAACAAATTAGGAATAGAAGGAATGTACCTCAGCACAATAAAGATCATGTACAACAAACCCAAAGCTAACAATATTCTCAATGGTGAAAAGTTAAAAGCTTTTCCTCTAAAATCAGAAACAAGACAAGAATGGCTACTCTTGTAACTTACATTCAGCAGAGTACGAGAAGTCCTAGCCAGAACAATTAGGCAAGAAAAAGAAATGATAGGCATATAAATTAGAAAGAAAGATGTCAAAAACATCTGTTTACAAATAATATGAGCCTATAAAAAGAAAACTCAGACGTCTCATCAAAACAAACAAGCAAGTAAACAGAACTCATAAATTAATTCAGTAAAGTTATAAGATTAAAAAATGTATAAATTCACTAGTATTTACATATATTAACAACAAACTAAAAAAGAGATATAGAAAAAAAATCTCATTTGCAATAGGATCAAGATAAATACATAGGAAGAAACTCAACTAAAGAGGGGGAAAACTTTTATGCTAGAAACTATCAAACATGTATGAAGTAAATTGAGGAAGACACAAATAAATGGAAAATAGACTGGAAGAATCCACACCAATTTTGAGCAAAAATAACAAAGAGGCATCATACTACCTAATACCAAGTAATATTACAAGTCTATGTTAATCAAAACAGCATGTTATCGGCACAAAAACAGACATGCAGATATTCTATTTGAGGAGAATAGAATAAAAAGCCAAAACCAATACACATATTTACACTGAATTTATCTTCAACAAAGATGCCAAAAACATACAATGGGGAAAGTGCAGTCTGTTTAATAAGTAGTGATGGGATAATTGACTACACACATACAGAAAAATAAAAATGGGTCCTTACCTAGCCCCATATATAAAAATTAAATCAAAATTGACTTAAATATAAGCTCAGAAACTGTAAAACTATTAGAAGAAAACATAAGAGGAAAGGTTCTTGACATTGGTCTGAAAAATAACTTGTTTTTAATGATCTTCAAAACACAGGCAACAAAGAGAAAACTAAGCACTCCAGCTGCATCCAACTAAAAAGTTTCTGCATGGCAAAGGAAATAACCAACAGGGTGGAGAAACAAACTATGGAAAGGAAGAAAGTATTTTCCAACTACAAGGGATTAGTATCCAGAACATATAAGGAACTAAAACAACTCAAGAACAAGAAAATGAACAGATGAGCTGGGTGTAGTGGTGCATGCCTGTAATCCCAGAGGCTTGGGAGGCTGAGGCAGGAGGATTACGAGTTCAAAGCCAGCCTCAGCAATGGAGAGGCACTAAGCAACTCAGTGAGATGCTGTCTCTCACTAAAATACAAAATAGGGCTGGGTATGTGGCTTGGTAGTTGAGTGCCCCTGAGTTTAATTCCTAGTAGCAAAAAATAAATATAAATAAATAAATAGAAAGAAAATGAATAGACCAATTAAAAACTGGGCAAAGAACCTGAATAGAGATTTCTCAAAAGGAGGCAAATAGCCAAGAGATACATGAAAAAAATGTTCAACATCACTGATCATCAGGGAAATGCTAATTAAATGCATCCAGCACCTGTTAGGATGGCTGTTATTAAAAAGACAATGTAGGTGAGAATGTGAAGAAAAGGGAATTCCTTTACATTTGGGATGAGTATGTAAATTAGTAAAGCCATCATGTAAAATAGTGTGGAAGCTCCTCAAAAAATTACATCGAAAGTTACCATATTATTCACCAATCCCACTATTGGGTATAGGAATGAAATTAGCATGTGGAAGATATATCTGCATTCTCTTGCTCATTGAAGCACTGTAAGATATACAATCAAACTGAGTGTCCATCAACTAGAGAATTAATATATAAAAACGTATATATATGCCCAATGGAATACTATTTCATTTTTTAAAAAAGAAGGAGATCCTGTCATTTGTAACGATATAGATGAGGCTGGAGGACATTATGTTAAGTGATATAAGCCAGACACAGAAAGATCACGTATCTATGAAGTCTTAAAAAGTTGAACTTGTAAAAGTAGTGAGTAGGTTTTTGGTTGCCAGAAGGGAACTGCATCAAAGGGTATGAGGTTTTAGTTAGGATGAGTAAGTTCTGTAGTTCTATTAAATAACCATTCTGCTTTGCTCCTTGTTTCTTCAGGAACACTTGGTATGTATAACTTATTTCTGAAAGTTAGATTTACCTTATAGACACAGAGAGAAATTTGGTACATCATCTACTGCATAATTCCCTTCTCAAAGTCTAATCTGTTACAGGATTCTAGCAGTGCACCTATCAAAGTTCTTTGCTGGGAGGAGTAACTTTTGGTGGAGACTGGCAGGATTGTGAAAGCAGGAGAGAAAAAATAAATTAGTTCACTGCTTTTGTTTTTAATTTAAACAGACCAATATTATATCATTATTGAAAAGTATGTTTTACTACATATTTGCTTAATGTGGGTTCCATTTCCATGAAAAAAAATAAATATATTAATATTTATTGTTTGACACTGGTGTCCTGACTGTATCTTTAGGAAGAACCATTTTCTTAACCATTTTCAGCTATTTTCAGAATTGGACACAGTTGTGAGTAGCAAGTAAGGTAATAGATGTCAAATGTCTTACATAGGTCCTGTTGTAAACAGCACTCAGAGATATTTGTGGAAGCAGAGTCTGAATCTTTCAATATGAGGCAGGACTGCAATCTCAGTCCCTTCTTTTGTGCGTAGAAGACACAATTCTAGTTGCATAAACTGCTTGTTAGCTTGTTTTCCTGCTAAATGGATTACTATCCTGATGTCTACACTTACAGGAGGGAATGTCTTTAAGTCCTCATGTACTATAGCAGCTATAACATTTGCAGAGGCTCCTGAATCAATCTTCTATCTTTCTAGTTTATTGTCATTTAAGAACAGATGTGAATTCTTTTCCCGTGTGAAATTTCATGGCTGGACTCAGTAATACTTCTCTCTGGGCCTACAATTCGTCACTCTGTTGGGCTAGGTTGAATTTCAGGGTTTGGAAATTGCTATCTATTTCAGCAATATAATTCTGTTTACCAAATCTCAGCTACCTTTAAATACAGAGAGGGACAACCGTGAATAGGAAGATGGAGTTTTGCATCAGCACTTACTGAAAACCTCACTCTATTTCCTCCTGGAGCCCCTCCCTATGATTCATGAAATAAACGATGTAGCATCAGTTTCCTATTTTTATCTCTGCTAATCTTTCTCATTCTAAACAGGCACTGCTGTCAAAACTGTGGGCTCACAGTGATAAGTACTCATGTAGCAAATAGGAAAAGTCACCCCACTTAAGAGAGCTTTTGCTGTAGGGCACAGGCATTTGCCGGTTTTATGTTTCTTTTTTTCATTCTTTTTAAGGAGATAATTTTTGAGTTATTTTATTATTTTGGTTCTATTCCCTAATCTTATATAGCTGGATCAACTTGAACCCCTAATATGGTACATTTAATTTTTATAGAAGGATATTTTATATTGGATGAAATATAGCTAACTATCTATCTATATTAATATTTATTGTGTGACACTAATGTCCTGATGGTATATTATTTGTTTATCTAACTTGTACCATTTATTTACTTTCAAAAAGTATTGAGAGTCTAAAAACATGTGTTTTTTGTTTTTTGTTTTTTTTTGTTTTTTTTTGTATCATTGCATTCCTAATGAGTGTCTTCCTATAAGATTTCTTACATTTATTTTTAGGTTCTATTGAATGATTCATAAGTGTCCTCAACCTTATAATAAAGAAAACACTTGAATGTTTGGGACAATAGCTTGATCTTTTAATTTTATTTAGGAAAATAAACAAACAAATGAACATATGGACACAAAACATGGAGATGTACACATTTAGCTTTTCCAATCTGGTTAAAGAATATGCTAGGTCTACTCAAGAACAAGTCTCTGTTTCTCATTTTGTCTATTGAGGGGAACCACAGGGTTCATTGCTGACCAGCATAGTATAAGAAGTATGGAGAGGTACTCCAAATGTCACTGGAAAAATACATCTTTATAAAGAAAAAAAAAACACAAGGGGTGTGGCATGGTAGCTATCCTTAAATATTTCAAAACTTCCCAAGAAGTATTTGATGTCCTGCAGACAACATGCACCCCAGAGGGTATAATGTTGTTGATGACATAGTCAGTGTTTTTACAAGTATTCAGGATTCTGAATACTAATAATTGCTATTTAGTAGAGGCCTGCTTTGCCATTTGAGTTCTCGAGTTTTAGATAAAGAAGTGGCAGATAAAAATCAAAGCAGTATCTTTACTAATGATGGAGTTTACTGATAGCATGGAAGTCAACCTCAGAATCAGGCAGATTTTGTGTACCTGGTGACCTCCCCACAGTGTGCTGCTCCCAGGGGAAGGAACCATATACATTCCCACGTCACCAGCTTTTGCTCCTAAGAGCAGAAGCCTCAGGGCTGAGCCAGTCATGCCTTTTTTTATACATTCCAAATGTAACATTCATAGATTACATCTGCCTCCTCAGATATAAGAAAGTTGGGCACAGAAAGTCCAGGAGTGTATTTAGGAAAACTACCTTGCTATGGTAACCGAAAGAGAGAAAACATTCCCTTCCAATGCTAGGGAAAGCTTTGATCACCACTTCCCAGACATCTTTGGAAGACACTGAAGATTCATTCACTCAATCACTAATTATTTAGTACACACCAGTTCTTGGGTGCTTGCTAAATTCTGAGAATACAACTGTGCAGAAAAATAGGTATAATTTCTCCCCTGATAGAGCATAAAATGAGAGAGTATTAGGCTCAGGGTAGACAATGGATTGGTGAAAGTGCAGTAGACCAGTGTCTTTTCACTTTTTATACTTTGGAATCACCCAGGGACTGCAAAAATACTCAGGCCCCACTCAATTCTGATTCTGACTGAGTTGGTTTGGTGTTCAGTTTCAGGCATGAGAATTTTCAGAAAGTCCCCACATAATTCTAATATGTGGTGGAGGTTAAAAACCACTGTGGTTAAGTGAGTTCAAGGGGAGAATTGTGGATAAAATAGATGCCTATTCACATCTCCATCGTGATAATATACTCAGTGCTGATACATGTTATGGCTGCTAAGTTATACCTGTTCAATGAATGAACAGGCAAGTCAATAATCCCCAAACCTTTCTTTTGTCCTTAAAAGTCCTTATTATTCTCTTTCATGTTTGATTTCTAGGCAAGTAGTACAAAAATCTGAAATGTTTTCTCTTTCACTCATTAAATTTTCACTTCATTGCCCTTCAGAGTTTCATTTTCTGGGACGATTCCAAACATTTTTGCTTTGTGGCTACCAATGCTTGATCATATGGAATGGTTCCAAATTGATTTCATAAGACAGATATTGAATAAGGCAGATTGACTACTATGGAATATTATATTGCAGAACTATTTTTACCTGCTTTTATTGATTCCATCTGTCCATTCATTCATTTTATTCAAAGTGATTCTATTTTCTTGCTTTGTTGCTGATTACCTGGCAGTCTATAATTGTGCCTAAATTCCATTTTTCAGAAAGATGTTGAAGAATACAGAATTAATAAATTTAGATAAGAAATATTTATTGAAAGACTCCTCTGTGCTAATTATGGGCATATATGATACCCTAGTAAATTAGATCATCAAGGTTCCTAGTATCAAAGACCTTACATTCCAAAAGGTAGAAATGACATTCAATGAGTCAATAGAAAAACAAGATATTTTCAAACAAAGAAATGTATTGAAAATACAATAAAATAAGATTAGTATAAAACACAACTGAGGACACCTCATGGGTAGACCACTTTGGATACAGGGATCAACTCTCTGTTGAGAAATGTTTGAACCTAAACTATAAGAAGAATTTGGAAAAGAGTGTCTCAGGTGGAAAGAACAGTGGAGTGGGAAAGTGGTTGGTGCAGCTGAGAAATAGATAGAACCCTCGTGGCTGCCAGTTGGTGCATGATACAGGTGGACTAGTAAACAAACTTGTTCCTCTTAAGAGTCATAAAGTGCACATTGAATTGGAAAAAAACCTAGGAGGACACTTATACTTTTGACAACATGAAAGACAAACCTCTGAATAAAAATAGCAAATATAACTTTTGAATTTGAAGCTAAGCTCACAAGAAAAGGAAGTAAATTCCCAGAGGCCAGAAATAAACAGGGAACTGAAAATCAGAAATATGAACTAAAGATAAAGCTTCTGATTCCCATTGGGAACGGAAAGGGAGCTAAGGGTGGGGAGGGTGAGTAACTATTGGGGCTTATGTTTTAATGATCCCATTTCTCCCCCAGAGACAAGGCAGGCTGCCAGCCCACACATGGTGGAGAGCTGGAATTGATAATCCGTTATAGAGCCAGAACCCTTGAAGGGTTACACCCTCCATTAAATGCTGGACTAGTAAAAAATATACCCACTGGCAAAGACAGACAACTAGCATTCTGTCTTGGCCTGGGTGATGGGAATTAAATAAACACCTGCAATTTTGAAATCAAAGTGTGTCTCTAAGGAGGCCAGTGGTACAAGTTTTTATTTTAGTTTGATGTTGAAAAGAGCAAAGGAAAACTTAAAATATTACAGATTAATTACCTCTTGTGGAGCTAAAGAGGATAGGGTGAAGCCCAGAATGTTTCAAATGTGTCACTGATGTTTCATTTCTGAAGCAGTGATACTTAGTAGGAGAAGGCAATATTATTCTTTAAGTGCTTTTCCAAATCTTACATATTAATTTTATATGAAATATATTGAAATAAACACAACATGTTTAAAAGATGAAAAATGATGAACTTTATAGAAAAAAAAATTGCTTACATTTGGTCCTTATTGTGAAATCCTGGACTTTGAAAATAATACCAAATGTCTATTACCAAGTATACTTTACTCCTCATGACCAATGTCCACGTATTTATATAATGGGCTATCTGTTCAAGAAAGGGACCCTTGGGTTCTTTGCAACTTGACAGCATATTTTTTCTTTCACATGTCCTCTGTCCTATTGTTAGTTGCCGTCAGTGTCATCATGATGCCCAATTTCTTAAGTCTTACATGAGACAATGAACTTCTTGAGGACAGAATCCATTTCACAGGTGCTCTGTGCTTCCCACAATGCCAAGCGTTGGCCTTTTGCATACAGTAGTTATCAGCATCATCAATCAGCTCTAATAGCACCTAGGTTGTATTGAACATTAAGATTATGAAAGCAGAATGAGTCTAGATCCAGCCTAAAAGAGCAGATCATATGATTGTACAGAGAGGGCACACACATATAGCAGTGTGGCATAATGAATGGCATCTTCACAGCTGGCATGAAATTCTCCTTTGGAGAGGAATTGTCTTTTGAAGGAAAATATGTTAATGTTTTGGGATTCAAGGTAAGACATTGGTGTCATAAATATCCAGGAGCCAAACAACAAAAACAATGGCTTAGGTACTCAGCGTGAGAACATAAGAGAAGTTTTCTTCTGTTTATGAAAAAGAACAGAAGAAAACAATGATTAGGGAACAGAAATAACAGACAGATGGTGCAAGGTCAGGGGTATGACCTCACCAATAAATGGTCCCTGGAGGGAAGATGGCTGAAGGAACAGACATCTCCTATATTCAATTTGAAGCTGCTTGTGATGCTGTGACGTGGGAATGTCCCTATTATTCTCATCTCTGCAGTGATGGCAACTGCAGCCTCTGATGAGGGAGACAGGCTGAATCTTACATTAAGGTGTATCACAAACAGAATACAGATGGTGCTCTGGCACAATAAGATCCATCTCCTGAAATATTTCTAAAGAGGTACAAGCCTATGTAGTCAGAGGAGGTGACCATATGAAAAGTGAGCCTCTGAAAGACGTTGAGGAAATCTGGGGGAGGGCTTTGAATTTTCACTAGATGTTGAATGGAATTTCAAACTGACACTAGATCTTGAACTGCCAAGAGACCCTTGTTAACATCTGGGATACATTGGCCAAAGGTGAAGAGCCATGTAAAGTGGAAAATATTAAGAACCAAGTGAAGGGGACTTAGTGTTAAAGCAGTATTACGTCTAAAGGCTGAGCTATGGAAGGAAGCTATGGCTGGAACCTATAGAGAGCACTATGAAGTAATTTTCCTGATAGCTCTTGTGACCTGTGAGATAGACTTAGCTATTTACAATAATATAAAGAAGAAGTATGAAAAACCAACATCCAGGTATCAATTTGTTCTTTTTTCCAATATCTTGCCAACTCTTCAAAAGTCATGGGGCAAATGAGTTCAGTGACTTAACTCGTTTAATGGATGATTGTATTTGCAGATTTCCCTGGAATACTACCAGTTTATACATTTTTTTTGGATTTAAACATTAATAGACCCCTCGGCTTTATACCTAATTGTCCCATCTTGGACAACAAATTAAATGGCTATTCTATTTCTAATGGTTTGCCTCTTGGAGTTGATAACAGAATGGAGATGGTGGTTAAATAATCTGGAGTGAGAAACAAAAAAAAACTTCATGGTTTTACAAAAGAAGAAATTGAGATTTAGAGGTCAAACAGGTAATGAAGGGTAAAGTAAACTCTGAAAGGAGTTTAATTTTAGAAGCTAAGCTCTTAACCACTGCTGCAAGAAATAGTCTGCAGAGAATATTCACCTTGAAGGGCATAAAAAGTTTTCTTTTTGGTGTAGGGAAGTCAATTTAGTGACTCATGGAAGTCAGTATTATGGGAAGAACTTGGGTCATATAGGCAAATCCAGCATACACACATTTCATATCTGCCTTTATTATTACATTCAGGTGACAGGAGGATCATTCCTTACAAGGGGAACATAGACCAAATCTGCAGTTCTCAGGTCAGCAGTATTTCCTGGGTGCCCTCCTTAAAGAGTATATCAAATCTGTTCATTTTTACAGACCTCTGAGATGTACTAATTCAACACTCATACAAATAGAAAACCTTCAGTTCACCCCATGATTTTGCTCCATTTCAGTCAATTCTCCACGGTCCCTTGGTGGAGTGAATCTTCCTAATGACTTACACTTTCAGCAATAAGTGGAAACGAAGACAATAAAGAAAGCCCAAGGATGTTTTATGGCTTTGGCTAATTTAAAATGCAGTCCTTGGAGAAGGAAAAGTTGGGCCTTACAAGGTGATCTAAGAGCCTCCTACAACTTTTTAAGGGGTCTCTGCTTTCTCTCAGACTACCTGCTGGAAACTGGGTCTGGGCTATACATGTCAATCACAGCTCTCTGCAAAAAGCTATAATGTATTTGAGAACTTGTTTATATAAATCAAATGGAATAAGGAGACCTACATAAAATTGTTTTGGAAGCAACTCATCTCTATTACCAGGAAAAAAAAATAAATGAACACTTAATACTCCTTGCTTGGAAAGAATTGTGCACATACATAATGCTTAACCTTTGGCAGTTTATATTAATTATAAAATTATATTTCTATATCCATGCATATCATATTTATTTAGGTATATATAAGTTAACTTCATTATCTCTATTTTCTGCAGTATCCTATTTTTATGTGTGTGTCACTTTCATGTGTAAATAAATGAATGTAAACTTCCAGATATTAAGCATCTGTATTGAGAGAGAGAGAGAGAACGTGCACGCGCGTGCGAGAGAGAGAGAGAGAGAGAGAGAGAGAGAGAGAGAGAGGGAGAGAGAGAGAGAACCCCCAAGTCACATGTGGTCATACATGTATGTATGAATATATATGTGGATTTATTTTAGGGATGGATAATAGGGTCAACTTTTGTAATGGAGAAGAAATTGGAGGCTTCTCATGGGGCTCTAAAGCCATATTTCCAACTGCATAAAGACCATCTATACTTGAATGTTCTATGGTCACAACAATCTCAACAAAACTAAAAACAAATTCTTCTGCTTTTAATCAGCTCTCTTTCCCAAAAAACCTCCAATATTTCAAAGCTGGGGGATTTTATCAGCAATGCATGAATTCTCCAATTCTCAAAAGGTTCATTTCAGTGTCGATCCAGGCTCTGCTATTTTCTTCTGCATAAATTAGGCTCAGAGTGTGTTCACAGCGATCTTTGCTGGGCAAATGGGGAAAAAAGAAATAAACTGGCAACTTGAAGACTATGGAGTTCAAGGTGATCTCAGAGGTGATTCCAAGGTATGAAAATAAGACTGAAAGCCAAGTGTACAGTCCAATAAAGTGTCCAATAGACTGTTATTTGAAGGAGAAGAGCCAAGTCTGAGGTAATGGGGGTCAATGCAGAAAATACAAAATTGGATTGAGCAGGTTCAAGCTGTGGGTCACAGGTGGTATATAGCTGAGTCACTAATATTGGCTCCCTATACACAATTTATTTAGCCTTAGCTAAGGGAACAGTAATTTTGTTAAAAATTAAATGATCTGAATATCTCAATGCCTGAAAGGGAAAATAAAAATGTTTTTCTTTTAGGGTAATGCCTTGGTAGCATTCTCACCCATTTCTTCTTTATCTCTTATCTCTACATTTCTTCTATATCTTCAGTCATTTGCCCATTGATTTCTTTCCATACTCATGTTAAGCTGCTCTGAGTTCTCATCAGTTTTGTTGCCCCTGCAATATATGTGGTTTCTTTTCTCCTTCTCGATGCTAAACATTTTGGAGCAATAACAATACCCTGATGACTTTCCTCCTTTATTTCTTACCTGGTACAATTTTACTTTCACCCCATAAATTTACTTAAAGCTTATTTCACAAAAGTCATCTCAGGACTCTTGATGCTGAATGGTATTTCTCAGGAATGATCCAAACTCTGTGTGTATGTGCATGTTTGTGTGTGTGTGTGTGTGTGTGTGTGTGTGTGTATCCACATATATTTATCACCAACCAACCTCATTATATGAAAAAAAACCCTCAATATCTGGCTTAAGTAACATTACCATTGGTTCTCTTGGTAATCCTTTCTCTAACCCCTTCAATAGTTTATCTTCTTCTTTGATCATCAAATGGCTTTACTCCCAAGGATAGGGTCCAATCCTTAGCTTATGTCTTCTATATTTTCAATATGGAGTAATTTTGCTTAATACCAATGATTCAATATTATCACCCTCCTGGATAAAATTCATCTATAGCTTTGATTTTTCCTCCAAGTTCCAGGGAAATATTTTATTGCCTTATGTGCCATTTCAATAACAGTGGCCTATCAACCCTCAAATGCTGTATGTCCATGATAGAATTCATTAGTAATACTTCTAAGTCTGCTGGATTCCATGTTCCCTGTTTCAGTTCAGGATATTGCCACCTACTCACTATACAAATAAGAAATCCTAGTTATGTGGATACCATCTTTTTGCTCCTCAATTTATGTTCAATTAATAATCGAGCTTTTAAAATCTTACTTCTGTAGAGATTGTTAAATTATCTCCTCATTATGACTATTTTTCACAGCTCCCAGGCCAACTTACTCCAAGCTGACTTCCTCAGCACCAATCTTTTCTCTAACTCCTTTCCACAATCCTCCTTGGATGCATGACCAGGGTTATCATTATCATGCATAGATCTGATCACTCAATTTCTCCACTCAAAAAAATCGTTTATGCCCCCCTGATTGTCTTCTTGGTAAAGTCTATATTTTCTTCTTGAAATTAGACCTTCTCTATATTATACCTGTCATATTTATTGCTTTATCTACCTTCTACCCAAACCAATCTTATGCCAATGATGTTTCTAGCTTTTTTCAATTATCATAATCATAGTGAGTCTTCTTAAAATCTTGCCAAATTACCTTAGGTAAAAGAAATGCCTATCCCCTTGACATAATAAATTTTAGTACTTTTTTGAGAAGCACATATGCACTTCTCATGGTCTGTACAGTATTTGCTAGTTACTGTGAGTTCCTCAATTCTACACTCTTGAAACATAATGCTGCCTTGTTTATCTTGTTTTCCTGCAATGCTTGACAATGTGCTTTCTACATAAGCATATGCAGTAAACGTTTAGTCTATTGAACTAAAGTGTTATTGTTGGTTCCTTTAAATATGTATTAAGTTTTTTTGTTATTTTTATTCCATGAAAGTTATCCCCAATGGAGGACCCAGTTAGTGACAACCTTGTTTATTATGTTCATAAAGTTTCCTTTTTAATCTATCTCACATAAGTCACCTAGACCCATAATGACCTGGATTTATTTTGCACTAAATGCAAATGCTTCCGCACATTCTCTACAGGTCAACTGAGATCTTCATTCTCTCCTTCTCCAAGCCAAACTTTCTACAACTTCACACTCTACATTCTTCACATTAATCAGAACTAATTCCTCCATAAGTGGCATGCTATTTCCACCTTACTTTGTTTCCCCAACTTTCCCTGGAATATTCGACTTTCAAATCATGCAAAGACTAGCTCAAAGTTCACATTTTCTGTGGAGCAATTATTCCCTTCTGTTCTACATGTGACTATTGTACTTGAAATCAGTATCCCAGGTGAGCAAATGTTTTCAAATTGCTATAGATGGATTAATTTTCTCTCCAACTAGTTTATAAGCCTCTGGTGCTAGGCATTATCATACATATACTCTGTTTTACTGCCAGCACTTTTGAGTACTGCTGGTCATATAAAATTAATTAAGAGTAATTGGGGATGAGACTCCATTCCTTAATACAACAGGACAATATAACATATAATATCCCAGAAAAATGCACATAGTGAGTGGGTTTGGAAGAGCTGCCATGCTGTGGAGTGAGATGCCCAGCCCAAGACTCAGGTAGACACAAAGTAGTACCAGAGAAGCAGCTAAGAGAATCTGCCTAAGCAATGAGATGGTTTATTGTGCCAACCTCATCTGCTGATCTCATCAACTCTAATTATAATCAACTAATTCTATTAGTTCTTAAACCTATTTCAAGAGTGCATTATACTGAGCAACAATCATCGAGTAATAGAGTTATGCTCTTTCTTCATCAGGCCCCATTCCAGCCAGCCAAGCAGA
Source organism: Ictidomys tridecemlineatus (assembly GCF_052094955.1). NCBI lineage: Eukaryota > Metazoa > Chordata > Mammalia > Rodentia > Sciuridae > Ictidomys > Ictidomys tridecemlineatus. Next base: position 150,993,374 of record NC_135480.1, on the reverse strand, counting down.
AAGAACATTTTGCATTAATGTTCTCATAGAAGTGTACAGTTCTCACTTTTTAAAATTTTGTTTCTTTGGTCAATTATGTTGGTCTGTAAAAACCCACAGCAGGTGTGTTATTTATTTGCTGGTTTTTAAGAGGGATGGGCAGAACAACATAAAAGAAACATTTTATTTCAAGCCATCAAGGAAAAACCAACCTTGATTCTGCAGAGCTTATTAGCTGGAGGTAATAGGGAAGGAAAGGTGCAGGGAATGTTGTAATTGCTGCCTTTATGCTGCTATGCAGAACATTGTGCCTCTGGGCTATTTAAAAATATTTCCTCAATCCAGAAAGACAATTATTCTTCACTCCTTGGAACTCTGAAGAGGTTTAACTTGAAATTTAATATGAGTATTAGGATGAGGTGAAGCTGTAGAAATAAGAAAGGCAAACACACTGTGTATCTATTTACACCTTAGCAGGTGATACTGGTGAGAGAAGTACTTATCAGATGTGAACCCCTAATCTGCAAACCAAGAGAGAGCATTGAAGGATAATTTTCTAAATGAGTTAAAATAATGTCTCTTACATAGATACAGGGTGAACATTTAGAAAGATTTAACTCCTTAATGAGGGAGCTGGTCACATATTACAAGCAATTCAAAAGAAAATCCAAAGAACAGATGCATTTGTAGATCAGGAATAGAGAAAGGAATATGCAAATAGGGGGAAACTAAACCTCTTCAAGGAGGATAAAGAGAGTCGAAAATCCACTGGGTAAAATTTGCCTGTCTCTAGCCAGGAATGATTTTGCATCTATCTCAGCCTCTCTTCAACTTATAGAGTGCAACATGGCTAACCTAGAATCAGAATCATATAGCCAAAAAGGGTGTGATCTAGATAATGCACAGTTTTCTTCAAAGCACTGATTTTCCCAATGAAAAACTTCAGGAGCAATATGTGAAATGTGATGTGCTCTTTCTGAATTGAGCAGTGGGGATTTCTTTAAGACACTTATAAAGAAAAAGGCATTAGGAATGATCCTAGGTGAATGTTAGATGCGCACCAAAGTGTCCAGATCCTTCTGAGGTTTATCCCAAAGGTTAAACCCTACACCTTGGGGCTAAAGAAGACTGCTCAGTAGATGAATGTGACCTGAAGTGCCTCCTGACTTTCTTTCTCTCTCTCCCTTTCTTTCTTTTCTTTTTCATTTTTTTTTGTTGTTGTTATTGTCCTCATATTCTTCCACCTTACGGGGGAAAAAAAAAAGAAAAAGACTGCTTTCACAGAACAATGGTTAAAATTATCAGTCACCAGCAAGTCTTCGGAGAAGGAAGAAGTGGGTGGGGAGGTGGGAGGCTGTCCCCAGCAGTTCAGCCTCTCTTATCTGGATGGAACAGACTTGATTCTGCCCACAGAATTAATCAAGCTTCCCCACCTAGTCTAGGTCTTAATTTTAGACAAACACAAAACCCACAGACAGGATTTTTGACATTTTTTTCCAATCTGTTCTAGAGAAAGGGAGGCAATCTCCTACTATTTGGAAAAATTCTTGGAATTGTGAACTCCTAGAGGACAAATGTCTCTCCACATAGTATATAAACCCATCTGAACGTTTAATGCCCGAAGCAAGGACTTCACAAATGTCTTTCTGATGGTGAGCAGAATATTTATACTTGAAAGGACATCAATAAAAACAAGCAACGAATGTGTAGAGCTTTCTACTTGTCAATTCTTTATTGCTGGTAAACTGCTTACTCAGGCCAAAAAGCCATCTACTGTCTCTGTTTTCTCCTCTCCTCAGGCCCTGTAATGCAAGATTAGGCTAAGCTGTATGGCTTACCTTAGCTGACAAGGCTTACCACACCACACAATTTGAAATAGCTCTAACTGGGCTCCAGACCTATCTCATCAGTTCTTTACCATATTCTTTCCTAACAGGGGTCAGTTCTGGCTGCCTCTCTCCTTAGTTCTCATTTCTCTTGTCCAGCATTCCTGTCTCAGAAATGCGTTATTTCGTTTCTGTTTCCCTCAAAAATCAATTTCTGTACCTCATATGTCCCCTTTGGACTAGGAAAAAAATTCCCTTAAATAATTGCACAGTAAACTAAGGCCTGCCCCAACCTAGTACGTTGCTTGTTTTTATACACCCTACAAGCTAATGGTTGAGGAAAAAGTCAAAATAAGAATACTTCATGACGTACAAGAAATGTTAACATTAGCATTCATAAATGAAGTTTTGTTGGAACCCAGTCATGTTCACTTGTTTACATGTTGTTGATAGATGTTCTCGCAATACAAGGGTTGAGTAGAGCATCTAGAAGGGAGACCACCTGGCCTGCAAAACCTAAAATACTTATGATCTGGTCTTTTATAAAAGAAGTTTTCTGACCCCTGGTTTAGAATCTTGCTCTGCCACTTTATTATCCCAGTGACTTTGGGCAAGTTATGTAACCTCTCAGTGCCTCTGTTTCCTCATTTGTAAAAGTAGGATAATAATAATGGTGGGACTTCCCCATAACTTTTCTTATATCAGAAAATACAGAGTGACTGGCATGCAGTAATTATTACTGCACTATTATTATTATTATTTCTATTATTATTCTTATTACTGCTGCTACTTTTGTTACTGTTCTTATCTCCATTATTGGGGTGACTTTAATGTGTCAGATGCTGTTTAACAGTTTTACATGAGATTTCTGTCTTTTCCATTTTCAAATATGAGAAAGCAAAGGCCTGGTGGGATTTGATAACTTGACAAAGACACTAAGCAATTAAATCAATTTAAACCCAGGTCTGGCTCCAAACCCAAGTTCATTTTATTATAATAGGGCATTCTTTTTTTTTTTAATGGAATCCTTATTTCCCTCAACTATATGTTATTCAGTATCCTAATTTCTCTGGTGGTTGCAAAATGGTTTTTCCTTTGTTTGATTTGGCGTTTGCCACCCTGCTGCTTGCTCCTCATTGGTAGGAGAATTGTGGATCTTATTGAACCAGGTATGGCAATGGCTGCTTGATGCTTCCTTAAATAACACAGAAATCTTAGGTTTTCTTGTGTGACCATTGCTTGAAGGTGAGGCAGCGGGAGAGAGGTCATAGCCTAGTTGCAGATTCCTCAAACTCGACTGTTGCAATATCATAGCATGAAGATGCATATTTGAGCCAGGGTACCTGGGTTCAAACCACTTTCTTGTTCTGTGATGTTAGACACACTGTTTCTTGTCTACGTGCCTTGGTTGCTTCCTCTATAAGCCTGCCCCTAACACCTATGCAATCTGAGGAAAGAGTACAAATGAAGGCCCACATACCATATGTCTGTTTAAAGGCCATAAACCAAGGTGGCAATCTGTTACGTCTTTTATCATACTAGGAAGACAAAGTTCATATTTAAAATTCTCAGAAAACCAAGCCAGAATGTGGCACCACCAGGACAGATGGTGAGTAGCACACACACCTTTTTTCACCACACTCTTCCTTTCCAGTGAAGGATTATGATGGACTTGTTTATACTCCCTGACTCACGAGCCTTGGGTTCCTTTGTGACTCACACAAGATGTCACTCTATGGTCCTTCTTTATCATGCCTCTGGCTCTAGTTGGGCACAGTCTATAGATTCTTTGTCCACGATGGGAGCATGACTGAAGAAAAGCCACAGCAGGTCAGCGTTCCAATAGTGGTATTATATATCAGTACACTGGCAATAATAGTGGAATATTCATTACAGCGAGCAATGCCTAACAAATGATAAGAACCATCTATATATGTAAAATTTGTTGCTATTATTTATCATTAACTTCACTGTCAGTGACTAAAGATTTGTTTTTGTAAATAAGAAATAAAGAAAGTGATTTGTATAAGGTAGAGGAGCAAATACCAATTTGAAAAGAAATAACATAAGATAGAACATAGATTTGGCCTAATTCTGTTTTCAAAATAACTTTAAAAAAAATAGAAAAGAAGATGCCGTATGAGGAGAGTCTAATGTGACAGGACAGGTAATATGTACTGTAGCTGCTGAAAGTCTGTAGGTGTGTTAACCTCAGAGTGTCAATGAATGGGTGACAAGCAATTGAAATGCAAATCATAGCTTTCCAACCCACCAACTACATCTCTCACACTGTGAGAATCTCCTCTGGTATTCCTAATGAAGGCAGCCCATCCCTTGATCCTTTCTCTCCTTCCAGGCCTTTTAGAGTATGTCTACTACGTTAAAGCAGTAACCTTTTGGTGTTGTACATAGAGCAAGGGACCAGAGAAATAAGCAAACATCAGAACAAACAGCAAAAACAAAACAGTGCTGACAAACCAGTTTTTTTTTTTTAATTTAATGATAGTGGCACTAATAACTGCCATTTATCAAGTGTTTTATATACTTACACATTAATACCACTGTTATTTCATTTCACAGATGAGGACACTATGGCTTATGAAATTCAATGATTCCTCCAAGACTATGCAGCTTGTTGGTAATAGAAAGTAAATTTTAATTCAAAACTAACTGGTACCTAAGCTAAACTTTTGAACCCTGGCCTGGTCTCTTAATGAACAATGAACTTGGAAGACGTTCTATTGTTGTATGAACAACATGGTGCCTGGTGACTGCCACCCATGTAGTTATTTTGTGCCTCTCCACATCTGTTTCCCTTTTGCTTGGCCTTTCACTAATATCCCCATCAAGGTCCCCAGGTTAATTTGTTTTATTAAATTTTCATACAAGGGGCACTTTCAAAAACATCAAAGATCCCCACTGAGAAGTTTTTTTTGTTTTTTTTTTTTTCAAAATCCAGACTAGAAACCACATTGCTGACTCCCTAAATTCTATAGGATTTCTTCACCACAGCCCTGGCAAGTAAAGTCCGTTATTTTATTTCATTTATTGAAAGTGATGGCCAGAATCAACTCCTGGACCTATCACTCTTCCCACAGACCCCTTTCTCCTCTGCAGAGCTGTATCCTCTTTCATCCCAAGTCTGTAGTGTCCCTGCCACCTGGCTACACACAGAAAAGGAACAGACTCTAGAACATCACTTCCCAAGGTGAAGTATATCCATTTCAGTCTCTAAATGAGGAAACTGCTGGTGCAGAAAATCACTAAACAAAAAAGCATCTCCTTCAGATGTCCTCATGAAGGGACATATTCCCTGGCAATGGAATCAGGAGGCAAGCAACCATTACAAAGGGGCACCATCATAAGGAAACAGTACTCTTTCCCAAGTTCTGTGCCAGTCTCCCAGATTGATTAGCCATTGGGTGGTATGCTGTGCCAGCTAGGAGGTTCTGGCAGCCGGACAAACAGCCTGGGATTTATTTCAGGGTCTCAGACATGGTACCAAGAAAACTTTTGCTGTTAACAAACCATAACCTCTAAGGTTCAGAACTCAATGTTTAGCCAAGGCCAAAGTCACCTTAACTCCTTCACAAGCACATCCCAGTGGAACCTGGCAGGGTCTCCCAGACATGCCTTTTCTAAATACAGAGGAAAACAGTGTTATAATGGCCAGAATATTCTGACTTGATATAATATGTGCTGTCAATTCCTAACTTCTGCCTCTTATTATTTTTATAAACCCTACTAATTTCTGTGGGTTTGTTTTCCCATGGACTTAAGGGAATAATACATTCACATCTCAGTGTTCTTTTAAGAATCAAGTGGTATATAATACATTATAATTCTTTATAAAACTAATAACACTATCAGAGTCTTTGCTGGCATCCTCTAGTTCCTTTTGTTTAATCCAGTCTTTTCCATTTTAAATTGGCTTTTCAGTTTAGAAAGGAAGCCATTACCAAGAACTGTGGTGAGTCCAGAAGTCTGAACCCCAAATCTCCTTTCTTTACCCTAATCCACTAGCAGTATTTTATCATAGAGCTGTTGCCACCAATCCTCTCTTAAACAAAAGAGATCTCCATATGCAGGGGTTGTGTTAGTGACAAGGAGATATGGGTAGGACGAGTTAAAGTAGGAAGGGAAGCTCCTTCCACACCTAGCTTCTGTGATCAAAATTATACCTTTTCTTGGCTGCTGTCAGGGAGTGGAGCTGTCATATGCCCACCATTTACTCCAGATGCCTTTTAGGACTGCTGGCAGCATGATTACCCACCGACAAGCAAGTCTGAATATTGAGGCTGGTGAGTGATTGGCATTCTTAAATATGGTAAACATAAAGACTTTTCATCCAGAAGACGCTGATTTCCCTTCTGGCAATGATGAGGGATGGGCCATGTCAAAATCAAATGAGAATCTACAGTTCTGTGAAAAGACACACGCCTTAGAAATGAAAACGGAACTGAGCCCGGCTTAATCAGGCTTCTCCTAAGTCTGCCTTCTCTCCTTTTTTTTTCCTCGTCCTCTGGTTTTTCCATTAGAGACTGCCCTTAACCGTTTCCTCTTGCCTCTTATCTCACATTCAATAATGGAAGATACAACATACGATCAACACATAACCCACTAACTGGCTTACATTTAATGTGTCTCCTGAGGACTTGTGCCATTCAAGTCAGTTCAAGTCACTGATGTAGTTGAGTGACCCTGAAAAGCTTATTTTGCCATTCTCTGATCTGCAGTTGTCAATGCCATGGGCTCCCCCTGCTCAATCCTCATGCATCTATTCCCACACCACATCAGGGAAAAATTGAAGAAATATCAAATTAAAAATTGATTGTACCGAGGATGGAACTAGAATCCTGTGTCCTCCACATAAACAGGAAATAGTTGATCAAATCTAATTAACTTTCAGCTCAATAAAAGCATTGGAGCTACACAGGCAAGGGCAATGACTTTGAAGAGAAAAAGAAAAAAAAATGAATTCAATAAACCTCTTTGGTATTTTTTTGTTTGTTTTCAAGTTTGCGGATTTTGCAAACACTAAGCACATTTTATGCCAGACACTTCCTCCCCTATTTAAATTCATTGACATTTATTACATAATAAGCTGGCTCACCGAGTTACTTTGTCAAATATTATTTCAAAAAAAAAAAATTGAGAGTTGGTAAGGGCCTGAGACAGGATCAAATCCAATCTCCTTGTTTCACAGGTTAAGTAAATTCTGATCTAAAGAAACTGAATGAAATGTAGAAGCTCAGTCAGTCCTTAACAGAGATGAGCCTAGAAATATGTCTATGAGCGCACCATACTAAGCCCAGGTAAATCTCATGTAAATAAGCCACACATTTTAGTGGGACATAGAATATTACTTTATTTTTTTCAAAGAATGAACAGAATGAAGATCTATTGGCAGAAAATTGTTCAAATGTAGTATTTTTAAATTCCTTGGAAGCCCTGCAGGGTGGCAAATACCCCTGTCCCAGAAGACTTGTGCTATTATCAAAAGGATAAATGCGTAGCTCCTTAATTAAAACAACACTGGAAGAAAAAAAAAAAACTTGGGGGAGTGTGACCACAAATGCCCTCATGTCGCACAGCCCATATTTTCCATGAATCTCATATGGAAAACAGTCTTTCAGAAAGGGCCAGCTGAGCTCAAGTGGTGACCTAAGAGCCTGCATAAAATTCGCAGCTTGCAATCCACAGTTGAGACCTTGAATTTTAAAATGTGTGGTGTGGCAGTGACATAAAGCAAGTTTGTTTGTTTCCTTCATTCTTAAAAGCCTAATAAAGCCATAGTACAGAATTCATTATCAAATCTTGACTGGGTTCTTTGATCTGAGCTCTGATGACCTAAGAGTTGAACTACCATCAAGTGCCCAACCCGCTGGTGAGTTGAGCTGAATGGCAAATCACAGAGCTTGCAGTATTGAGAAAACTGCTACACATGCATAAATGTACGTGCACACACACACACACACACACACACATACACACACACACAATGTGTGTGTGTGTATGCAAGTCCACTCCATTCTCTTCAATAATAAGAATCTTTTACCCTCTGAAGAGCTGCCGAAATCTGAACTACTACTGTAGCCCTGTTAACAGCCAACTCTGTGACAAGGGCCTACTCAAAAGAGAGGAAAGTCAATAAAAGTAAAGTGTAAGTGTACTGTTAATGACAGGTTCTTGCTGGCGCTTTCCCCCAAATTATACCATTCCTATTCAAATACCATCTCAAGAGTCTCAGACAGTGTCAAGTGCAATCATTGTTATTGCAGTTGCCAAGGTAATCAATTGAAATCATAATGAAGGGAACAGAAGGAAATCAATAGAGTCTGAAATTACAAATAAAGAGAAGCTATCGTTTAAGAGCATTTGGCTGAAATCTTCCATATTAATGGAGTCAGAAATGGCTGTGTCATTCAGAAGCAGTGTGGTGCATAATTCAGCTGAGTGCATTAGAACACCTAAAAGCGATTGCAACAATTAGAGCTGCCTACCAAGAATCTGTCCACCTTGGAAGGCACATTGCTGAGTGGTTTATTATAGTTCCAGCATGTTTTCATATCTTAAAATTTTCAATCATCTCTGCAAGCACCCTCAGGCAGGAGGCAGGATAGTTTGCTCGAAGACATCGAAAGCAGGTTATTAGTACAGTTTGATTCTGAGATTGGGAGGCAAAAGGGGCCAACCATACTTTTACTTTGAATATATTTTCTTTTTCAAAAACTATTTATTTGTATGTAATGATGCAGATAGTAGGGAAAGCAAGGGATAAGTGTGAAACTACATTCTAGGAAAGTTGATTATTGCCTATTCTGTAACCACATGAACTAAGACATCCATTGGACTTCATTAGAGAGGCATAAAACCTTCAATTTCAATATTATTTGTAAGGGTGAAACGAATATGCCATAATTGCATAACACTCATGTCCAAATAAACTCTCTAGGGAGAGACCAGGAACCAAATGACAACAAGAGCTATCTAGTTCTTTTATTAGAAAGTGGTTCATAAAAAGGAATAAGGAATTATAAAAAAAATTATGTAGACTTTGTTGTGTCAGCTTATCCTTGGATCTGAGAATGACAGGTTTATGTATTTCAGCATAAATATGTTTATTATATTATTCAATATTATATGGCAGGCTTTCCATATCACATTCAACTGCTTTGAGGTCTCAACTGAAAGGCTATTAGTACAAGAAACCCTGAACTTTTTCTCTCAGTCTACAGATGGCAGGAATACCCAAAAAACTTACCATGTGCTTGGCATTGGTATTATGAGAATGTTGGCACCACACACATATAATTTATACACATTTAACTATACCCATTCCGTCAAAAATAGGAAAAGAAATAGAGGATATAACAAATTAATCCAGTGTGAGTTCTGTTTTCTATTTTACTCTGTGATCCTCTGCCCAAGAGTGGTCATGAGAATAGCAGCTAAGGGGTACTTTATCCTCACCAGCCTTAGTTCCCACATATCTCTCAAAGTATGAGCATTGTAACTTTAGTGCTTAAAGATATTTGTTAATTTTACTACTTTAGAAAGCAATTTTTAAATTTTTTTCTGCAACATGACCTCTACATGTATATGGACACCATTATTCAGTGTTCAACCGAAGAATTATCAATCAAGCACACACAGAAGGCTCAAGCTAAAGTCATATGGAACTCATAGAGAGAAATTGTGCTTTTCTCCACCATGGCACCTTCCTATAATACTTTTCAAAGTATGGATGAGTTGATTGGTTTTAAGACCCACATCTCATCTAAGTTATAATTTTTCCATATGTAAATTTCCCATATATGAATTTTCCCATTTATATGAATTTACTGCCAGGTCTTTGCATTCATTTAATTCATGACAACAAAATCATGTTTTCCAGAGCCTACAGGTGACCAGTGTTGGTATCCTCTGGGAGCTTATTAGAAATATTGAATCTTAAGACCCACCCCACCATATCTAATATATCATAATCTATATTTTAATAAAATCTCCAGTTGCTTTACATGCATGGTATTGCTTGAGATGAAACATGCTACAAGTTCTGTGTGAGGAAATGTATGCTGCAATAGACATTCTTAGAAATTTATCTATGTGTAAATTAAGAAGAAAGTAAGAAAAAGAGAGAAAAAGCACATGCACATTTGTGCAGGGGTAATAGTTGAGTGCAATACTATTGCCACATGTACTATCATATTGTAATCATCACGTTAGATTTGGCATGATGACTATAAGTGATCATAAATAGATTCATAACATAATTTACAATATTGAATAATCTCCCCTCCAACCTTTAGACCAGAAAAATGCATGTGAGCAAATAATTAAAAGGTAACATGATAACTGCTATAACAGAGATGTAAATTAAGGGCTAGGAAATCTCTGAAAGAAGAACTATTTATGCTGCCACAAGAGATTAAAGAAAAGCATTGTTGAGCAGGTAGTGGTTGAATCAAATATTGTAAAGAAGGGCATTCTAGACCACAGGAATACAGGAGGTATTGAAAGTCTTCACCATTTAGGGATTGTTAAGAGGTTGAGAGAGAGTGCCTAGAATTTATGGTGCATTTAGGTTAGGGAAATAAGAGGGGTAGGAGTGGACAAGAGGAGATGATATTGGCAAGATGGAGTCCAGTGGCAGTGACTGGAATATAGAGCTGAGGCATCACTATTAAAGGCCAAGATTCAAACTTAAAGATGATGTGATGTGGTCAGGGCTTTCAGTTTTATTAAAACCACTTACATGAAATTGTACTTACATATGAAGACAGCATCACTGAAAATCAATGCCTGATCCACCCCCAAAAGTTGAGAACTTGATTTGCAGGATACAAAATAGATTGCAATGTTGTCATTTTCGGCAAAAGAATATCTAATGATCAGTATGTAACACACAAATATATATATCTTAACTTTCCTATATTTGGGGTGGCTGATTCCTTTGTTTAAAAAAATATAAGTTATGGTTTGGATATGAAGTGTCCTCTAAAAATCTCATGTGTGAAACAACGCAAGAATTTTCAAAGGTCAAATGATTAGGTTATGAGATGTGTAACCTAATCATATGGATTCACTGAGTGGTAACTGCAGACAGGTAGGGTTTGGTTGAGGGAAGTCACTGGGGGTGTGCTTTTTGGATTTATATTTTGTCTGGTGTGTGGAGCCCTCTCTCATTTTCTAAGGCTGTCATGTCCTGAGCAGCTGTCCTCTGACATGATCTTTGGCCATAATATTCTGTCTCATTTTGGGCCCAGAGCTGGAGTCGATCAGTGATGATCTGAACATCTGAAACTGTGAGACAAAAATAAACATGTCTTCTCTAATTGTTTTTATCAGGTATTTTGGTTACAATCATGCAAAAGCTGATGAAAACGCAAGTTTTCTCAGCTTTCAAGTTCCAATACTAGTCTATGGATAGTCAAATATCCCAAGATAACCTGTATAATATGTGGAGGATTTTTGTCTTCATATATTCTCATGATGAGCTCTTGTTCCCTTGTTTCTTATTCACGTGCTCCGAGTTTCTACATAAGAAACTCAGTTTCACCACAACTTTTCACAAAAGGAAGCTGCTCAAAACATTCCTAAATATGCATAGGCTGTTTACCACATTTTTTTTCACTATCCACAAATCTCCCCCTTCATCACCATGTCCTTCTCAAAACCTCAAGGAAGGGATAAGTGCTTCCCCCTCTGTTACAGAAGACAGATCTCCCTCTGGAGCTTCTACTCTAATCACTTACTACAGCATTTTTTTTTTTTTAACTAGGAGCTATTCTCTTCTTTCAAGGAAATGTGACATCATTAAGAGAAAAATTATTTACTTAGTTATACAACATATAGTATTCAGGCAATACACACACACACACATATAATACACACACATATATACACTATATACAAGTACATGGTGTGTGTTATGGTTTGGATGTGAGATGTCCTCCGAAAGCTCACATGTAAGCCAATGCAAGAAAGTTCAGAGAAGAGAAGATTGAGTTATGAGAGACTTAAACCAGTCAGCAAATTATCTCCTTATGTGATTAAATGAATAGTAACTGAAGGCAAGTGGGGTGTGACTGGAGGAGGTGGGGCATTAGGGTTGTAGTTTTGAGGTGTATATTTTGTGTAAGACCACTAGAGTCTGTCTCTGTTTTCTGATCATCACATGAGCTGCTTTCCTCTGCCACACTTTTTCAATGATATTCTGCCTCATCTCCAGCTCCAAGGAATGGAACCTGCTGCTGTCTGTGGACTGAGACCTTTGAAACTGTGAGCCCTTAAATAAACATTTCCTCCTCTATAATTGTTCTGGTCAGGTCCTTTTAGTCACAGCAGAGACAAAGCTGACTAATACAGTGTGTGTGTCTACATATACATATTTGTTTAGACAGAAGGCTGGGAGGATTTGTAAAACAGTATCAACATTGGTTATATATGGGAAATTTTGCCTTCTTACCTTAATCTACATGTTTTTTTTTTTTACAAATAGGAATGTAAAACTTAAAAATTGTTAGTAAAAGGTGATGTTCAGTAGCTAATTTTATTTGCTGGAGAAGTTTAAGTTGAATAGTGAACAAAAGCAGATACTCAAGGACTTACTGACTCCGCAGGCACTGATGGATTTGAGATCAGCCATAGAAACCACTGTTTGCAAAAGTTGGGCTTTTTATGGAGGACACAATTGGGATAACATATTTAAAATAGCGTTTACTAAAACAATTCCAGAATTGTTGCTTAGGAAAATACTTCTAGGAAATAGCATCATAAAGAAATTGTTGATTATGTTTAATTTAGCCTTTCCAGCTATATTTGACCATAAAATTTATCTTTTCCAAGATATTCACACTTTGAATGACTGGTAGTCCATGGACCACATTTTGAGAAACGCTGCTACAAGAAACATAGAGTTGATGAAGGTCACATGTAGAAGATCTGAGAATTCTTTTTGGCTTAGGAGAAGGAGATGGTGGAGAAGAAGAGATGGAAGATATGAGACAAAAGAATATAACTTGACGGTGTTCCAGCAAAGGGTAAAGTGATGAAACCTGAGTCCAGCCTACTCAAAAATATGGTTTTTCTAAACTAGTGAAATCATGTTCACTTGGTGAAGTTTTACTTTAAGAAGGTTCCCCAGAGACATGTTTGTACATTAGCTTTTAAGAACATTACTGTAAAAAGAAATGAGATCAGAAGCTTAAAAAGTGTGGAAAATATTTGGAACAGCTACTATGTGAATGTGATAGGCAGTTGACAAGGGATCATTTGGTACTGATTCTAATCAGTATTTGAGTTTGCTTGTTATTTAAGTTTCTCCAATGAAGGTCAGAACCCAGAAATAAAGAGACAGAATTATGATTGTGACCCAAGATTGTAGATTGACAGCAGAACATGACTAAACAGCAAGGCAGCAAAACAGTTCCAAAGTGATTGAGATGATAGCATCCAAGCAGCTTAGTTAGTGTTCATTAAAGGATCCAGTAAAGCCAGAAGGAGGCTGATCATGGGGGCATCAGAACAAACCTTAATCGCTGAGCGGTTGGGCACAGTGAGAGAGAAGGTTGTTGATTTTGAGTCTGGGATGTTGCACAAAATGGTAGAGTAGATTTCAGCAATGGTTTTATTCAACTGAAGTAGAATGGAAATGCAGATTTCAGAAACTAAAAGTCACTAAAAGAGTTGAAGAATTTGGAAGTTAGGGATCTAATTTGCTCACCTACCTAGAAATTGAAATAGACAAAATTAAGGCAGGAGCAAGGGGTGGGAAGGGGAAAGGCTGTTGGTTAAATGCTTAAATTCAGCCAAATCATTGCTAGACATTAAAATAGACAAAAATGAATTCTTTTTTTTTTTTTTTTTTTTTTTTTTTGCTTTCTAAAGCTCTTAGAAGGATGAGTTCAAGAAAAGGAGAGAAGATGAGGGGAACAATGAGAACAGGAAAAGGAAGAAAGGTGATGGGAAAAACCCAAAGGAAAGGGTTCCTCCTTCTGTTTGAAGAAATGTCACAAAGAGTTTTGTGTTGTAACATGTCAGGGCAACTCCAAAGAAAGAACAGTTTATATATTATCAAGAATTTATATGTGGCCTTAAACAGCTAGTAGTAAGATGCTTAGGTTATGCCACTCGAGCTTTTGGGGATGTGTGTACAAGTAGGATTATAGGGACAAAACCAGGTTTCATTTTAGGAGAAGTAGATAATACTCAAGAAAAAGTTTCAGTGCAGAGAGGAGTTTGACTACAACAAAAGAAAGATAGCCAAAGGAGAAACTTATGGCTACTTAAAATATTGCTACTGTTATCAAGTTGGTACTATTACTAGAATATTACTATTTGCATCTTCAAGTATTTGAGTGTATCTTTTTTCATGCCCAGAATAACTCTGTTAGATTGGTACCATTAACACAGCCATATTGCAGATGAGGAAACTGACACGTAGAAAGATGTTAAATAATTTGTCTGAGGTAATGCAACTAGGAGGAGGGTTAGCCAGGATTTGGATCTATGTAGCTCACTCTAGAATCCATGCTCTTAACCATCTTGCTGTCTATATTACCTAAATTGACATGCTGTAACCATTTTCATGAGCAACATTATCAATACCATCATCAATAGCTTTTACCTAGGATGTACAATTTATGAAGTATTGCCCTCATGTGATGAGAAGGTTCTTAGAGCTTAAATCGACATTCATGGATTCAACATCCAATTCTTGGTTGCTTGCATTCTTGCTATTACTCAAAGTGGGCTCTAGACCAGCAATGTCAGTGTCACTTGGGAGCTAGTTACTGAATAAAAATCTGAATTTCAACAAGCTCCCCACAAGGGTCTACATTAATGTTGGAGAAGTTCTGATCTACACTATGCAGTATTGCAGTATATTCCCAGGGAGGGCTATTTCTGGGAAAAAAATTGAAGTAAGAGTCTTTACTGTCAGAGTCTTCCCGTTTTCACCTCTGACGACTCTACTTTCTTCTCCTGGGAACCTATATCATTTTTAAGACTTCTCACAGCAAATACTAAGAAACCTTAGGTGTAATGAACTTCATCTATGAAGAAATCAATTATCTCAGGCAGCAGAAAATCAACAAATCTGAGTTGAAGGCTTTTTGATTGTCATCACATCCATGCTGTTAACAGATTCAAGATCTTTCCATGAGCTTTGACCTCAGGCTGCTTCTCCTTAGTCATAAGGCAGCTGAGCAATTCCAGGCTTTATCTTACTTCATGGAGCCTTTGGGGAAAAGAAGGGAATATACTCTTCTTTGTTTCTGCTCTTTTAGGTGAGGGAAGCATTCATTAGGATGCTCCCAGGAGATTGCCCATCATGTTCTACTTGCCAGAAATGGCCCACTTGCTATTTAATAAATAAATTAGTAGGCAGGGGAAAGATTGTTTGGACCATTCTATGCTAATTTTGGAGGTACATTGGACACTAGGGAATCAATCACTTCAGAATCCCTGGCACTCATGCTGTCCCTGCTTCTAGATTACTGCCCAGATCTGTATGTACCCTGGTGTCTTGGTTTTCTGTCCCCTTCCACTACCTACTCTCAGGCTGCTGCCAAGTTACTCATATAAAACAATTTATATGGTTATAATGACCAGACTGGTTTTTCCAGCAAAACCCAGATGAAGAGCTAATCCAATTCCAGGTGAGACCCAGTTATTTAGACATGATATCCGTTAAATGGAAAAGCTGAGTTTATTAGGTAACCACAGATATATAGGCAGATAGACAGAAAAAAAAATAGGTAAACCAAAAATGACTTCCATTTCGTTGAAGAAGCATGGAGTGCCAAAAACATTGAACTGAGGGACAAGAAATATGGCGGCCAGTCTGGAGATAGATGGTACTCTGTGGATATGCATGATTCAGTTCATCAATCTCAGTTTCAATCCCTTCATTTGAAAAGTGAGCATACTTTGGCTTTGTGGGGCATAAGTCAACAAAGGAAACATAGGAAACATAGGAAGAAATGCTAGAAATCAGAAGTAGAGGGTTATTTCTACCACTCCTCTGGATCCTCTCTTCAACTCCAGTGCAGAAGAATAATGCCTTGCTATAGATAATGAACATGTAATTGTTGAATAAATAATTGTGTGGCTACATTTTCAAGGAGAAACATTTTCATTTAATCTCACAAAGCACATTTAGAGTCATTATCATGCACAGGAGCCAGGTGTTCAGGGCTTCTCCAAAGCTCCACAAATCACTAGCCCATTTATGAAAATTTGCCTCTACTCTGGTCATAGATGAAGGAAGATAGACAGATTTACATTATTTTGAATAAGGTGAAAAACATACATAATTCATAAAAAGATATACAGACATGCTTTTCATTTATTTTTGGCAAAATAATATACATTTTTTGATGATAAAAAGTTGTACTCTGTACAAAAACAGGATAGGAAAAAATATAAAGCACACACTTCAATATCATAGAAAAAATCAGCTGTGACCACTAACAAAATCTTGGCACTTTTAAGATTATTGGTTTAGGACATATATTAATGTATATTCTACTTTACCTGTACATACACATACACATATACACACAGTTGCATAATTACAATAAAATAATACTATATATCAATATGCTTTTTCATTAATTAATTGGAATGTGTGTGTGTGTGTGTGTGTGTGTGTATACACACACACACACTCAGATAAGTAAATACTGATCCATAGCATCATGTGGCCTGGTAGTTCTTTTTGTGAATATAGGATGATTGATTTAACCAAGCTTTCTACATAGAATATTGGGTTTTCTTACATTCTTTCCCCTCTCTTCCTCTCTTGGAAAGGCAGGACTTATGGTAGTTTTAAGAAATGTATTTTGGAAAAGGAAATGATCTACTGAAATTCTGATTCTTACCACCTGAATGACAATGTGTGTTGCTACAGAGATCTGTTGTTTAGGAGCCAAAGAGATGAGCGGCATCTGACCAAATAACATCTGTGTGATGGCAATGAAGCAGCGGCTATTATCTGGAGTGCTATTGTGGCTCTGAAGAGCAGTAGAGAAACAAACACACACAATACAGCGGGCCATCAGCCCATCAGGCAAAGCATGCTTATTAGAGGGCTACAGAAATTAAGTCATTTCAGAAGGAAAAAATTAAAAAACAAAACAAAACTATTTCCCCTGCTTTTGGCACCTTGTCTTTAAACAAAAAACTCATTGCAAATAATTTTTAGATGCTATAGAGCAGGAGACTGAATTCAGAGTTCCTAGCCTATTCAGTTCTTTTTGTTCCTGAACTTGGATGGTGAGTTACCCGTTTCAGAATTTGCAAGAAGTTTGCCTGTGTAATTCAATGTCTCTAACCCTCTCAATTGTTTGCAGAGCAATGAGTCTCATCTTTCATCATTAAGGGTTCAAGGAAGTTACATAAGCACTGTCCCTTCTCTTGACCCAATAGCCTTCAAAGATCTGATTTGAATATTGTCATATCGGGGGTCTTCTTCTGCCTTTTTCTACCCTAATCCTATTCTCTGACTTCTTCCCTACTTCCCTTATTAGACTATGTCCAGTATCCCGAGTTCTTCACTCTGCCTATGAATACTTTCCTTTCAAAAGCACTCTATTAATTCCAACAGACCATATAATTTAACTATCACTTTTGTATGCCCCAAAACTCAGGAGCTTCAATGAAAAATGACTTATTCTATGTTTGTGGATCAATTGCTTCAGACAAGGGATTAGGCTGCAGTTTGGTTTGAGTCTGTTCTATATTTCTCTCATTCTCAGTAAACATTCAAGCATGTTCTCAGGATGAAAAGCAAGAACACAGCAGGACAAGAGAGAATAGCCAATGCTTTTGTCATTTCCTACTTACTCCATTGGCCAAAGGAAGTCATCATCAAACTTGACATCAAGAGTGAAGAGCGACACCTTACCTCTAATGGGAAGAACTCCAAGGTCATGCGGCAAAAAGCAAGGAGGTCTACTTCTAATACAGGAAAATCATGAAGAATAGAGGAACAATGATCTAATCTACCACACATCCTGAGGCTACTGACAGATTGTTGGCCCGTCCAGGGGAATTCATTTTTAACAAAAGTGGGTAGCTTTAAGCCAAATTCTATTGAAATTCTAAACAGGCAGCAGTATATTCAAAATGAGAACACTCCCTCAGTCCCTTTAATGTACAATACAGACAACTCCTTATCTACTTGTAAAATAGAAACCAAATGATAGAGATTCCATATAGATGGATAACAGGGAATTGAACGCATTCTCAGGAATAATTGGGTTTGGGATTATTAATGGTGATTTAGGTTTAAATCCCATTACTGCTAACAGCATGAAAACATTCCTAAGCCTTACCTGCAAAGTGAGGAATTGCTAATTACCTTTTTAGAATTGCTAGGAGGACAAAATAAAATATGATATATGAATTGCCTTGTTTTTAATGATGTGCTCAGCACATAGTAGTCATATTGATAATTTCCCTTCTTTTATACTTCATGTTTAAGGGAAGAATTGCCATGTTTCTTGCACTTTGAAGGTGAAGTAAACTACATTTATTAGTTTGTCTAGAAGCACAGAGCAGCTTTTATTTATCTAGTTTTCTGAATGCTCTGATGTCCCTTGCATTGAAGCTCTAACCATGTCCTCTGTAAACATGCTGCATGTAGATGGCCTTAGGTACATGCTAGATCTTGGGGACTATAGAGAATGGGTTAAAGGGTCAGTGACATTTTATTTTAATCCTTGTGACTAATCTGTGGATCATTCTGTGCAGTGTTTTCTTCTTTATTTCCAAAGCTGCTACCCATGGACAAATACTTAAAGTCACTTCCTTCTCTAATCAGTAACTCCATTTTCATTGAATCCTCATAAATTATTCTGCCTTAATCCATCTTTATTCTGGATAATTCAATGCAACTTTTATGGATCTAATAAGAGGTTTCGAGTAAAATTGCCCAGTGGAATTCTAACATAGATAGGAACTCAACAAAATCCTTTTGAATCTGGAAAATATTTGAGATGTCTGACTAGAATAATAAAAGCAATAGCCTATGAATGTTTTTTTGGTCTGCTTTTTCATTACTGTGACCAAAATGCCTGACAAGAACTACGTAGAGGAGAAAAAAAATTATTTTGGCTCATGTTTTTAAAGGTCTCAGTCCATAGACAGCTGACTCCATAGCTTTGGTCCCAAGATGAGGTAGAACATAATGGGAGAAGGTGTAGTGGAAGAAAACAGCTTAAGACATGGCAACAAAAAAACAGAGAGAGCTGTGATCACCAGGCACAAAATATAAACTCCAAAGGCTTGCCTCAGTGTTGAGTTTATATTTTGTGCCTGGTGATCACAGGCACAAAACCTCCATGGATTAACCCCCAGTTAATCCATTAGTGGATTAATGTGCCAAATTATGTTAAGTCTCTCAAAACCAGTCATTTCATCTCAAGCTTTCTTGCATTGTCTCACACAAGAGCTTTTGAGGGATATCTCATATCTAAACTACATTAAGGGAAGAATCTCATATCTAAACTACATTAAGGGATGTATGATGTCTGATAGTATAGAAATCTATGTATTATCTCATTTTCAATAGTGTTTCAGTTAGTGCTGGAAATTATGCCTTCAGATTGAGCAAATGAACTCAGAGAGGTAGACAACTTTCGCAATGTCACATGGCAAAAGTGTGGTTCAGTGGGGACTTGAATGCAGATCTTCCCACTCTAAATCCAATAACTTCCTCCTTTCTCTGCCACTCCTTCTGAGGCAGACAAGTTGCTGATTCAGTCTTGATAGATCACAGAACTACAGAATGGCACAGGATGATTCATGCTTCACTAACACCGATTTTAGGAAGGATCAGCTGTTTTTACAAAGCAACGTGCTTTTTACTTATCAGCATCACTTATTGAGCAGCTAGGGGAATGTAACACCAATGGGGAGAGACAAGCTTTACAATATGCTAAATTTGATAAAAATTGCTTTAGATAATTTTGTAGGTTTGAGGATCTGGAAAATAGCAATGATAATTTCCTGAGCAAGATCCTAGTTTTAAAAGGCACATTTTGTTAGAAATTTGATTCTTTTGTTAGTATATATGTACTTTATGCAATGACTGAAGTAATAAAAATTGCATGAAATGATTTTGTAAGATAAGTTTTGTATTTATGCACTGTGATTACTTACTCCTTCATGATATCAATGTATCTTAGAGCTAGTGAAAGTCCTTAGAATTTTATTTAAAGCCCCATTTTACAGATGAACATTCAGACTCAGAAAAATTAAGGAGTTTACCCAGATACACATCGTTAGTGGTAGAGTAGAATCCAAGTGTTCTGTATTACAGTCTTTTTGTTTTCTTTATTGTGCCACTAAAACAGAAAAACCAAACAATACAAAAACAAGAATAAACAAATAAAATGTTTATGGTGAATCATTTGGTAAAACATTCTTGTACATCGTCAATCTGAATATATCTCTCATTCTGATTCCTAATGTTGTATATTGAATTGTTTTAAAGTAGAGTGTTTATACATGTGTATACAAATGCATGCATCTATATTTATTTTGGTTTCTATGGTAGCTATTTGTTTGCTTCAAATCATTAGATCTTCCACAGCATGGGCTTATTTTTGCTAGACCCCAACAGTCCCCAACACATTTATGATATTGCCATACGCATACTGGGTACTTGATAAATATTTGTGGTTGCTGATGAAGCTGCCCCTGCTGATAAACTACTGTTGGAAAAGCCTGAGGTCTATATTAGAGAGAAGCTTTTCTCTTCTAAACTATCGATTGACTCTTGCATGACATTTAATAAAACCTTTCCATTACCAGTTGCATAACAGCAATTAAAACCCTCATCAAATCTATCTTAACTGCTTAGAGTCTTCCACTGGGGAGCATTTTCCTTGGCAAACATCTGCAATAAAAGGCTATTTAATCTTCATAACTGAAACAGTCAGTTATGCTAATTCGTCTCTTTTATTGTCAGTTTACATTGGAGTCACACACAGCTCTGGTCTTTTGGAGAGGTACAAAAAAGAGCACAGATCCTCCAGCAAAAGCAGCTAGTAGTGAGGTCCCTGTCAGTGAATGCAGTCACATTTGGCTCAAGGGATCACTATTACTGTGATATCAGAAATTCACTCTATCTGTGCTCTCCCAGCCTGAGAATTAGGCTATCAAACACTGCAAAGAACCATTCATATTAAAATTCTGGAATCAGGTTTTAGAGAGGGTAAAAACAGCCTGTGTGTATACCATATTTTCCTTTTAAAGACTTTAAACTTTGTTCAGCTTTGTGCGAAGAGGGGAAAATGTTTATTTTTAGTCATATAAGTAAACATAAAGCAAGACTTAAACTGTATGTGTGATACAATCTTAACTCACAGGTATGGAGCCTGGTAGGGGATCACGAACTCCACAGGGGCTCTGTTCACACCTTGTTCATGCATTTGTCACTGAGTCTGCACCAGCCCCTGCTTGGGAGATCCTAGCAGTCCTGGAATATGTTGCATTAAGCTGAGATCTTAAAAGACAAACAAGAGTTAGCCTAGTCTAATTGGTGGTTAAGTTGATGACAGATTGTGTGCAATCGAATTTAGGTTGTTGCATGTATTTCCATTTCACAAAGAAGGAAACAGAGGATCAGGGGTATTTAACGAATCACTCAAATTACTTCTTCCCTTCTTTTTACTTACTTGATGGAAAATGAATATTTTCCCATCTCATATGATGGCTACTGTTGCAAACCACACCTATCTTACTCCAAAATCCTCAAAAAGCATTTAAAAATTTTTTTTGAAAGTCAACACAATAAAATAACAGTAATGATCATATAACTACATTTTTGTCTTCATTATACTTTATGTATTCCCCTTCCTAACCATTCTTACAAAGAACATCTAGAACTTAAACTCAGAAAAAAAACATTAGGCATTACTTAACAAAAAGTGAATTTAGTTGAACAACAAATAAAGGGAACTAGCTAGTTATGTATAATATAAACCTATAATGACAGAATTACTATTTATGAAAAAAATTATTTACAAATTATTATAAAAATATCATTGTCATCATTGGTGAATTTGTCATTTGTTCTATTTATAATTAATGTGTATAGTCATTCTTCTATTTCTCTATATGAATCTATTGTAGTTTTCAGCATGTATTCCTACTTGTATTGTTAATTTTTATCATTCTTAATGGGAAAGTACTTTGTTTCAATATTATATTGCATATGCTTAGCCCTTCCCCTACTTCTGGGCATTTAGGCTATTTCTAGGTTTCTGGGAAGAATACATAGCTGATTAAAAATGTCTCCATGCAACCAATGTCTTTTCTTTCTCCATCTTCTTCTTATTCTTTTTATTCTTCCCTCTTCCTCCTCTTTTTTGTTTTTTTAAATTGATTCATTGGAATTTTATTCATCTCATCATTGCTGATTTTCTTTTTAATTGATTTTTTAAAAAGAAATAAATGACAGCAGAATGCATTGCAATTCTTATTACACATATACAGCACAATTTTTCATATCTCTGGTTGTATATAAAGTATGTTGACACTCAATCCGTGTCTTCATACCTGTACTTTGGATAATGATGTCTATCACATTCCACCATCCTTGCTAACTCCCTTCCCCTCCCACCCCTCTGCTCTATCTAGAGTTCATTTATTCCTCCCATGCTCCCCCTCCCTGCCTCACTATGAATCAGCCTCCTTATATCAGACAAAACATTCGGCATTTGTTTTTTGGGGATTGGCTAACTTCACTTTCATTGATTGATTGATTGATAGTGGGGATTGAACTCAGGGACATTTAACCACCAAGTCATATCCCCAGCTCTTTTTAAATTTCTATTTTGAGAAAGGTCCTTTCCTAGTTGTCAAAGCTGCCTTTGAACTTGTGATCCTCCTGCCTCAGCCTCCCAAACTGCTAGGACAACCAATGTATTCTTAAAGTCATTCTCTGGAATAGAGTTTCAAACATGACTTCACTAATTTGAAGAGTATATTTTTCTCTGATTATAATTATACATTGAAACATTTCATTCTAAAAATATTTATCAGTTTAGGAATAATAAGTACAATAGCACTGTCAGCATTTTTTATCAGTTTGCTTAATTGAATAGAGGGTATTCATGAATCTATTCATGAATGAATCATTCATTTATCAAATATTTATTGGGCTCCCCATTCCCTCCTTCCTTCCTCACTCTCCTCATCCTTCCACTCTTTGCCCTCTCATTCCTTCTGTTTCCCTTTTCCTTCTCCTCCTCTTCTTCCTCCTCTCTCTTAACTTGGGGGATAATTTTTTTCATCTTCATAGCCGTAAAGTTCGTGATATGCCTTGGTATGGATAAGTATTCATCTCTTGTGCTGGGTCTTTGTCATTTCAATCTTGAATTTATCCGTGTCTTCAATTCATTTTTTTTCTTATATTATTGCTTTTATTTTTTTCTTGCACTTTTCTGTTCTCTCTTCCTTTAATTGCTTAATTTAAAAGTTGGATCTAGTTTTCTCAGTTATCCATCTCTTGCTCTTCAATTCCAGTTTCTAGGAAATCCTTTTTAACTTTAGCATCTAACTCTGCTGTTCAGTTTTTTTGTTTCTTTACTATATTTGTAATTTCTAAGAATTTTTTTCATATTTTATGTAAGGCATTTTGGGGGATGGTACTTGGTATCGAACTCACGGGTCTTTACCGCTGAACTACATCCCTAGCCCTTTTTATTTTTTATTTTGAAACAAGGTCTTGCTAAGATGCTCGGAGGGTTGCTAAAATTGTCAGCAGGACTCCTCCAGCCAAAGCTTTAGAGTCATTAGAATTATGGGCATGTGTCATTGTGGCCAGAGAATGTAAGGAATTTTTCTTGACGCATGTTCTTTTACAATTTTTTGCACTATCTTTTATCATTTTAAACATAATAAGAGTTTATTTATTTATTTTTCTTTTTATATTTTATTCTCTCTGGATAGTCTGTATGGTTGGTGTTTTTTCTTTTTATTTATTTTACTTTTTTCATTCTTATTTCATATCAGAAGCTTTTCTGACATTGTCTGGTGATTGCTGATTCTCTACTTAAGATGACAATACTAACATTTTTTTTTTTTGCACACATATTCTTTAACTTACTGTGGTCTTAATCTACAATGATCAGCATTGTCCAGGCCCTGTCCCATATTGGGGATTGAACCCAGGAATGCTCTACCAGTCCTTTATGTTTGTTATTTTGGGACAGGAGCTTGATAAATTGCCCAGGCTAGCCTGGAACTTGTGATCCTCCTGCTTCAGCCTACAGTTTCTGGGACTACAGTTGTATGCCACTGCTCCCACCGGCTGTGCATTTTGTAATTAAATAATTTCTTAGGCTTATATTCAGAGTCTTTTCTTTTGGGTGAGTCAGATCCCCAGAACTGATACCTCCAATGTACATGCTGGAGCGTCACTAGTAATCCAGCAAGCAAAATGGTTCATCGGTTATGTATTAGTATTTATTCTGCAAACATTTATGTAATTTCCCTGTGTTTACTACAGAACTCTATCCTTAATTTGTCAAGTCTTCTTATCCAAAGATGACTATTTTCCTATTCTAGGGAACAAAATTTCATCTTCTATATGGGAGAATAGTTATTTGGTCACTCAAAATTGGGGCAGAGAGATATGAATTTAATTACCTTTATATTTTTATTTTTATGCTGGAGTAATTACTTTTGCTTTAGTTTATATTTATTTATTTATTCTAATTTGTTATACATGACAGCAGAATGTATTTCAATTCATAGTACACATATATAGCACAATTTTTCATTTCTCTGGTTGTATCCAAGGTAGAGTCACACCATTTGTGTCTTCATACATGTACTTAAGTTAATGATGTCTATCTCATTGTACCATCTTTCCTACCACCTACCCCTTCCCCTGCCTTCCCAGTAATTATTTTTTAAATATACTGTTGATCAGTCTTTCTTTCTTAATGCCAGCTCTGTCTCCCAGTTCCATAATTTTTACCAATTCCCGAGACTTCAGAGTTTTTGTGATATAATTGGCTTTCTTTCTTTTCCTTTCTATTTGCTCTGCTATTTTGTTCCTTTTGTTAGTTTGGAGGGAGTAGACATAAATATCATTTTTTCAGTCCATCACTTAAAATCCAAAATTAAAGATAAACCTGCCAAAACATGGGGCTGAGGTTGTAGCTCAGTGTTGGAGTGCTTGCCTAACATGGGTGAGGCACTTGGTTCTATTCTCAGCACCACTTATAAATAAATAAAAATAAAGGTCAGTCAACAACTAATAAAAAGTATTTTAAAAAAACCTGCCATAACTTCAGGAAATACATACATCTGAATTGTTTAAATATTTCCCAAATTTACATTTCCCAAAATTACCAGAAAAGCATCTTTGGAGATTTTGTTCAAGTGTATATTCCCTTGTGTTTAAATGAGAATCTTCATGGGAAATGTCAGAGAATTTCTATTTTTTATGGTTTTTATTGGTGCATTATAATTATACATAATAGTGGACTCCATTGTGACACATCCATATGTGCACATAATTGGATTATCTCATTCCCCATACCACCCTTTTCCCTCTAGTCCTCCATCCTCCTGATCCCTTTCCTCTACTTTACTAGTCTCCCTTGTATTTTTTTTAAATCAAAACATTATAATTAAACATGAAAGTGGATTATATATGAATATATAAAATATATATTATATCGATATTATACATATTATATATAATTCCACTTTCATGTATAATGAAACAATATATATCATACATATATAATACATTTATATGAATAGATTATGAAAGTGGTATATTTGTATATGAATATAGCATAATTTGGTTCATTTTATTTCCTAATGCCTCCCTTCCCTTGTCATCCCCTCCTTCCTCTCTCTCATCACTCTTCCTCTACTCTATTGTTTTCTCTTCTATTTTTATGAGATCCCTTTATTTATTTATTTATTTTATTCTAATTTGTTATATATGACAGCAGAATTGCAATTCAATTCATGTTACATATATAGAGCACAATTTTTCATGTCTCTGGTTGCACACAAAGTAGAGTCACACCATTCGTGTCTTCATACTCGTACTTAGGGTAATGATGTCCATCTCATTCCACCATCTTTCCTAACCCCATGCCCCTTCCATTGCCGTATCTAAAGTTCATCTATTCATGATTTTTTTATTCTGTGTGGTGCTGGGGATTGAACCCAGAGTCTTGTGCATGCGAGGCAAGCACTCTACCAACTGAGCCCCTGTGAGATTCCTTTTTATTCCCCTTTTCCTATTTTTAGTGAGTATTCGTTCAAAGTGATGTGTCTGGTGAGTCAACTTGTGAAATAACATTTCAAGACATGAAATAAATGGATATTTTCACTAATAATTCTATAATATTAGTATAGCCCTGTTATAATAAAATAAGCATTTGTTCACATACAATGTAACTCTCAATCGGAAACAGATTTAGAAGTTCTACATAAATGTTAAGAAATTCAATGTAACCTTATAATAAAAGAAAAATAAATTATGACCAAGTTAGAAGTTTTCAAAAATTGCAATGATATGTAATCATAAGGGTTTTTTCCTCATATAAATTAAAACACTAAGCTTTTAATATATGTGATTATTTCAGTAAATGCTAAAAGCATCAAATAATAATCAACATGAATTTCAGATAGTAAACACGAATTAAAGAAATAAAAATGAAACTCTTGACTTGAAATTTAATTACCAGAAACCAAAAGGCAACCCAACCAAAAGACTCAATGAGCAAATATCAGAATTCTTTAAAGAGAAAGAAAGTAAAAAAAAGACAATGATGTCACTATTATCTCTGTAATTAAATATAGTCCTGTAAGCTTTCATCAACATGATAAGAAAAAAGTAATAGAAGTATAAATATTTCAAAGAAAGAAACTAGCCTGATTTCTACTTAGAGAATCCACAAAAAATTAACTGAAAAATAATGGGAATTCATTTGTCTGGGTATGAAACTAATATTAAAATTTCAATAGAATCCTTAAATACTTATAGCAATTAACTAGAAAATTGATGATTGAATGATGAGCATGACAAGTCAAAGACAGTACATGACCAAAGTAGCTTTTCAATTCACACAAAATGATAGACTATTCATAAAATTATCTGGAAAACATAGTATTTTAATTTGGGGAAAATGTATCCAACCAAATGGCAAATTGTGCTAAGCATATAGCTGTTATGGTTTGGATAGGTGGTGTTCCTCAAAAGCTCATGAGTGAGACCACACAAGAAGGTTCAGATTTGAAATGATTGGGTTTTGAGAGATGTGACAAAATCAATGACTTAGTTTACTGATAGGCATTAATTGGGTGGTAACTACAGGCAGGTAGGGTGTAGTTGGAGAAGGAAGATCACCGGAGACATGACTTTGGGTTTTTATATTTTGTCCCTGGTAATCAGAGTTCTCTCTGCTTTCTGTTGCTATGTCCTAAGCTGCTTTCATCTGCCATGCCCTTCAGCCATGATGTTCTGTCTCATCTTGGGCCCAGAGGAATGGAATCAGCTGTCTATGGATGAAGACTTCTGAAACTATGAGGAACAAATAAACTTATTCCTCTAAAATTATTTTTGTCAGGTCTTTTGGTCATAGTAGTAAAAAAGCTGACTAAAACAATGAACATAAAATTCATAAATAAATGACTAATAATCACATTTTAAAAATTAAATTTCACTACTAATGAGGGAACTGCAAATTAAAATGACAATCAGATATTTTTGTCCATTAGATGGACAAACTTTTTTTTTTTTTTTAAATTGGTAGTAACCTGTGTTGGTGAATGGTGGGAACAACACTGTGGTATATTTTCTCATAGCACACATTTTTAAAGCCTGTTTCAAGGAATTTGATGCCTTCGACCAAAAGTTAAAATACTTGAAACATTCATTTGTCCAGGTGTTTACTCTAAGACTCTCTCATGAAGAAATACTAACTTAAGAACAAAAATCTGCTTCAAAATGTTAACTGTTTTTAACAGCAAAATTATTTTCAAGACAGTACTCAAAAAGGAAACTTAAAATTAGTTTTTATGCATATCCTATGAAATTTATGTAATCCATTAGAAGAATGATATTATCTATTATCATGGAAAATCTCCAAGATAGCTTAAGTGAAAAAAAAAATTACAAAAAAACTAAATTTCTCACATTTTTGTTAAATTTAAAACAGAACTACAAGATTCTATATAAAGTGGCTAACAGAGGTTACTTCTAATAAGGTTAGGTACAAAGAGATATTTATTGAATTCTCTATATTTCATATTAAGATAAATTACCCTTCATGAAATTTGAAAAATTAGAAATGTGATCTTGTTCCTAAATTCATTAGATGCTGTTATGAGCATTTTCTTTCAAAAATGTTAGTGCCTATAGTTGCTTTTCTTTACATAAAGGGAAATGGAGTTGTTATGGTTTGGATGTGAGATGTCCCCCAGAAGCTCACATGAGAGACAATGCGAGAGGGTTCAGAGGAGAAATGATTGGCTTATGAGAGACTCTTAACCCACTGTGAATTAATTACGTGATGGGATTAACTGAGTGGAAACTGAAGGCAGGATGGGTATGGCTGGAAGAGGTGGGTCACTGGGGATGTGCCTTTGGAGTATGTATATTTAGTGAGCTGAACTTAGTCTGTCTCTGCTGTCTGATCATCATCATGTGAGCTGCTTCCTTCTGCCACACTCTTCCACCATTATGTTCAGCCTCACTTCAAGTCCAGAGGAATGGAACTGGCTGCCTATGGACAGAGACCTCTGAAACTGTGAGCATCCAAATAAACTTTTCCTCCTCTACAATTGTTCCTGCTGGGTCTTTTTGTTACAGCAGCAAAATAGCTGACTAAAACAGTAGTAAAATGTAGCACCTGAATTCATCTTATTTCCAAATAGAATGAAATTATTCTTCCTTCAAGTCAGCCCTTCCTGGATCTACTGACTTGACCTTCTTTTCTGTCTGATTCATCTTTTATTCACATTCATTGTGAGAGAAACCTACCCCAGTTTTTCCCCCCCTTTGACCAGGTAAAATCTTTATCAAGCAGAGATAACTAACTTTACATGCATGTGACTGTGTTCTGCTTCTCTGAGAATTTCTAATTCACCCTAGTGAGAAAGTTCATCTCATGACAGAGTGGAGGCAGAGGTAGGAATTGAAGGAGATGCCTTCTTGGCCCTCATTTTTCTGCATTGGCTTTGAGGAACTGAATTGTTTTTTACTTCTTATTACTTAATTTCAAATGCAAGTGTTCATTAGCCTTTCTTTTCCCTTTAATTTCTTGTCCCTTATCATTTATCCTTTAGAAATGACATGCAAACAACATCGTAGAACAAATCTGGGCACTGCTTGTCACAAAAACATTAAAAAGGGGTGGAGAATCAAACAAAAGAGGAAAATCATGTTAAAAATGTTTGGAAATAGGTCCAAAATAATTCAAATAGGTATTTACACTTGAAGAAATGTGCTGAATGTTTCTTTACTGTAAACGCTGCACAGCAGATCAATATCATTTACTCTACTCACTCACAGCAAGTAGTAAATATCTTTCCCCTCACCTGTTTCCAACCATTAACATTGTTAAAAAGATGACTAGAAACATCAATTGGGGTGTTTTCTCCTCAACTGAAAATGGATCAATTAGTCTTGGTGACATTCATTGTATAAAAGTAAGAACTGGCGAGGAGAAGAGAGAGGAAAAAAAATCACAGAACAAATAAAATTGCATTATTTTTCCAAGTTCACAAAAAATAAAGTGAGCTCCAAGCTTTAGCAAGAAATGCTGGGAAACAGAAAAAAAAATGTTCTTGTACAGTATTGCTAACTTGTTTGCTACATACATACTATAGATTACCTAAAAAAATTGATTATGCTATAAGTATATCAAGTTGAACAATAACCCTGAACTTGCAGCTCTGGACATTTGTCATGTCAAATCTTCTCAGCAGCAGTGGAAATTGGTGATCAATGCCATTTAAAAAGGAACAGATATTCATTATTAATAAACATGACAAGGCTGAAATGAGGTAATTAAGTAGAAATAAATTAAGTTTTACTTTATTCCAAGGGGAAAACCTGCCAGGATTTATTGCTGCATTCATTTAATTAATGTTTTAGTGCAATTCAGAAATAGTAGAAAGATTGAGGACTGGCACATGCTATGTAAAGTTCCAAAAAAGGAATGGGAATATTTTAGGATAAAAAAGGTCCCTTCTTTGCCTAGCCTCGAATTGCCTATATTAATTGTTTAATTCTGGCAATGAGATGTTTTAGTGAATTTTACCCATCTCTGCTAGGTAACCTGTCCAAGGGAAGGAATGAAACTACTTTTGCCCCAGGTAATTTTTATTATCTAATTGAGACCCTTTTTAGTTTGTGACCACGTTTAGTTTTCCTGAGACAAAAGAGGACATTGTCTTGATAGTCCCTTGGCAACTTGGCATTGCCAGCTATCTCCACCTCCTTCTGACTCACCACTGCCCCGCAGTGGAGAACATATAAATGACAGTTCCCAGAAGCCCCTCCCTTCATTGTTCTAGGTCACAGTTAGCCAATAAGGGCATTTATGAAACAGTTAGAAGGCAATAGAAAAGGAGGGTGATATTTTAAATGAAGATGTATGGAATAAGAGCAGATTTCCAGATTTTCAGCTGATTCTTGAAAGTCACCCTTTTACTTATAAATACTAATTAGCTAATGCAATTTCCCCCAGGCATCTAAAGATTTGCAACAGTTTTCAGGTGAGTTATAAAGAATCTTCGACTTTAAGATTAAAATACTCTCTAGTATTCCATGACATTTTTTTCCTTCTGTACTTTCCAATGACGGATAAGTCTTATTTCCTTTATCAAAACCCTTCACACTTAGAATACACAGGGTCCCTTCTGTGTATTGCCCAACTCCTTAGATGGACATAATGTTGTTGTTTGAGTCATCTTTGGATCATTAAAATGAATTCCTCCACCTCCTCCACTTTTGATAGATAACTTTAAGCAGAACTGAGCACTCTCTTAGATACAAAGCTAGAATTACAAACACTAGGATCTTTCTAAGTCTCTTGCATTGGTCCCTCTGAGCAGGATGTGACACTTCTTGTTGTTATTAATAAAGATCACAAGGTATGACTCAACATGAGTATCTTTACTGAATATCAGAGTTACTTCAGTCTTGAGAAGTAAGCAGTACTGCTAAACTCAGGAGAAAGTGAAGCCAAGGGAATAGAAGATTGAGGGTAGGGGAGGTATGTCTATCATGGAAGGTTCTAGGAGAGATGCTGATAGAAGAAAGGTAAGAGAGGAGAGGAACAATAAACAAGTGAATCAGAGATGAGGAATAGAATGGGAAGGAATGGGAATGTCAGAGGACAATGGGGATGGAATCATGAAATGCTTAGCTGGCACAAAATTCTATCACTAAAAATCTGTGCAGTTGACACACTTCTGTTAGAGTCTGACAAATGAAATTGGAATCAGATTTTATTTAGTTAGTCAGGAAGAATTTATTGAGAATCTCCTATGTCCCAGTCATTGTCTTGGATATCAAGTTCACAAAGATATGCAAACTAGACAAAGAATAAGAGGTTATACAGAAGAGTTAATGTAATGCCATTTGAATTGTACCAATTTAATTGAAGCTATATGTTACCTCCTGTTTTAAGGAAAAAAAATTTAAATCCTTTTGCATCTATTTAATCAGGATACTCTTACAGCTGTAAAGACATCTCTGCCAATCATTTCTGTTGCTGCTTTGCCAATATTGAAATGTCTTAATTAACACTCTTGGTTACAAGCTACAGAACCAACTCAACTTAGGTTAAAAATTTTTTTAAAGGAAATAATCAGCTGGTAATAAGTTTTGAAGATTAGGGTTCTCCTGAAGCAGATGATGTTGGATTTGAAAAGTGGAAATTCATTAACAATTTGAAACAAGAAGGTGGAAGCAGGTATGGTCAGAGGGAAAAGTTGAATTGCAACGTTGATTTGGAAAAAAAAAACTGATTAAACTCTTGAGGAACTATCTAAATTTTCCTATAGGGGGATTAAATCTGACTTCCCACACACATTTCAGTCTATAACCCTTTTGTCTTCAAATTTCCCCAAAGAGAATTTGATTGGCCCTGCTTATCAGGTGACCATCCCTAGTCCAATTATTTGCACAAGCTCATATAGTTTGAACATGAATTCCAAGTACCTGTTAGAAGTTGAGATGCTATTGGTGGTGAATAATTGCATAGAAAAGGAAATGTCTCATGGCCTGGGGAGATACCTTGAAAGATGTCCCATAATCAGTAGTGTGCCTAAGTATATTAAGGATCACCTATGTCTGTAACTTACCATCAGTGTCCTAGATGCATTTTCATGATGTAATCATCATGGGCAGGAAATAATATACAGTGCTCATGATGAGGTTTTTTAAGTGTGGAGAGAGGGAGAGAAATGTGGACAAGGAAATTAAAATTCTCATATACTTTAATTATTGCTTCTGACTTTCATAGAAATGCAAGATATGATGCAAAAACAAAGGAAAAACTGAAAGCCTTTTTAGAACTACTTGGTTTCTAATATGTGTTACATACACACAAAAAACCCTACAATTACTGAAAAATCTCATGGTTTACCTGATAAAGGCAAGAGACTGCTCAGTAGAAATAGAGAATAGCAAAGGTTAAGTAGTCCTTGAAATCTAAGTCTGTGCTAGTAAATTATGATGAATAGAAATCACTGCCTTTTTTTTTTCAACCATAGATACTTTACTTTATAGCACTGAGGCTATGCTTCACCAGAGAGGGCCAGATGTCAGAGATACACCAGTTGTTTAGGACTCAAAAACAATGCCATTTATAGCACGAGAATATACAAGAGGCTCATCAATCAAAAGCTATCGCCTCCAGGCAGTAATGTAGATTAAATACTCTGAAAGTCCCTCCATTATAAAATAACTAGATTTGGGAAAATAGCATTTTTAATGAATTGCTAGGGCTAAATAAGAAAAATCACCAAGAAACTGAACAAAATGAGATGCAACTGCAAATATCAGCATTCCAGTGAGGGATGAGATGGGAACACACAGGGAAAGACTAAGCTTAGGGCAGCGAAAGATGGGGAGCAGAACCTTCAAGTTCTATCTTCTGGATCAGAAATGGCTAAAGTGGTTCCATAGTGTGAAGGGCTGGGACTGCCAGAGTTTATCATCAACTGCTGCCAACATACTTTCTTTAAAAGAACCTTTAAAGTATGCACTTCAGGAAACAGGGAAATGATTCCAGTAAGAAGGTTTGGAATAAAAGAAGGAACAGTGAGCAAAGAAACCAGTTAACATGTAGGCAAATATAGACTAGCTTTGCTTGCATAATGTAACAACAATGTGTCATGTGGGGAATTTAAAAAAGACAGAAATAAAATGCTGGACAACAATGGCTTGTGAGTTGGGAGAGGGAGAACTGCCTTTTTTATGGTAGTGATAAAGAAATTAACTTTAGGCTTTAAGTATGCATGGTATAATTTAAATTACAGTCCATTAAAAGTAGATATAGAGGATAGAGCTTTCAGTTAGTAAAGTGAAACAAATGCAATCAAATCATCAATTTTAATAGTTGAACATAATAAAAGAGGAAAAAGAAGAACAGAGAGGTTAAGAAAAATTGATTGAATATCCAAGTATAAAGGTAGAAATAAGCTCAAAAATACAAAAATTTACAATTTACATAAAAAACAAGGCTTAGGCCCTTACTAAGTTGCTGATGCTGGCTTTGAACTTGTGATTCTCCTGCCTCAGCCTTCTAAATTGCTGGGATTACAGGGGTGTGCCACTGTGCCTGGATAGATACATATAGTTTAATAAAGAAAACACTATGTATCAAAGCTTGAAGGGTGCAGTAAAAATAATAATTAGAGGAAAGTTGATAATCTTAAATATTTATCTTATTTAAAAAGTAAGACTAAAACAATTAAGAATCAAAATTTAAGAAATTAGAAAAAATAAGTGAATGAACTCAAAGTGCATGTAAAGATAAAGAAGAAAGTAATAAAAGAGAAAACGAACATAAAAATAAAAGATCACAATAGCTAGATGTTGTGTGTTTGAGTATGTGTTTTGTAGACTCCTAAATAGAATTCTGGTGAGCTATTTAATGAATAAATAAGAAATAATACACACAAATAAGGACAAGCAATGAAAAGGGGTCATATTTACGGATACAGCAGAATAAGAGAATACTCTAAATGGGTTTGAACCATTAGATTTGAAATCCTGGACAAAAATTGAAAACCTAGGAAAATGTAGCTTATAAAAAAATGATTCTAAGTAATCAGGAAACCTGAATAGTCCTATTATCATTAAATAAATTGAATTGGTAGTAAAAATTCCTTTCACAAAAATTTTCTAAGCGCAAATGATTCCACAGCTAAGTTATAACAAACTCAAGAAGTAATTATAATTTTATACAATCTGAAAGAGAACAGAGAAAGGGTGAATGTTTTGTCTCGTTTTTAAGCATAGTAATATGATCAAGGCAATTTCGGGGAGAGGAATGAGAGTGGCAAAGATGGGAGAAAGAGATGTGGTCCCAGACTCCTTTGCTGCCCTGGCCAGCAGGGGTGAAGGAACAAGGTATCCTTGACTTGGCTTTTTCCTACCTGCAACCTGAAATAACAATGGGAATCTTTATTTTCATGAACTCACCACTAAAAACCAATCTGTAGTCGAGATCAAATGTTGAAACTGGAAAAATTACAAGCTATTGGCATTCACATAAAAATTCTGCCTTCTTTGGAACTGATGTTCCCATTTTCCAACTATATAAGAATAAGACTGCATCAAGCCAGGAGCAATTGCTTTATATTCTGTGCACCTAAATGAATTTTTGATAGAAAAGGAAATTAGTTTCATAGAGTCTTTTCCTCTACATGGCATTAAGCATGAGGTTTCCAGTTCTGCACTGCACAGTCAGGCAAATGCAGACACAGAACATTAGCACTGAAGCAATGACGATTCCACTCCTAAGAACTGTTTGGGAGCATGTGATTCCACTCTGCTCTAAGCGGAAAAAGAACTGTGTGCTTATGGGGAGGAGCAGCCCTAGGAGGGGATGTCCAGGCAGACCCTCTTGCAAATTGAGTTATTGAGCTAGTCGTTGCTGCAGTATGCTTCAAATGCAAGTTACAATATACTTCACACTCAGAGAAGCGTTTATGTGCACATTTGATATGTTTTCAGAGCCTAATTGATGCATAGCTGAAAAATGCCTTGGGGTAAAGTGCTTTAGTACATCTTCCAAGTTGGAGTAAATATGTATAATACATATTAAATATATGCACATATGTAGTATATAGATATTACATATGAATATATAAAATATTTTCATATATATATACCTATATATGTATATTAAAATATAATATAACATATATGTGAAAATATAATATTAATATATAATATATCTACATTAAAATCACTAGTTTGTTTCTTTCACATATAAATATAAAATATAATATTATATATAAAATATATATATAAAAATCACTAGTTGGTTCCTTTCACATATAAAGTTTCCTTAGTTTATGTATCCTGTGATTTGATCTCCATGTTCTGACAATTCTTGGACTTGTTCTAGTTTGTAATAGTCGAAAATATCAAACACTTCAAAGGCATCCAACCTAGAAAAAGATCCAAGGGTTTTTAGCTTATATGTGAAATGAAGCTGATGAGAAAGAAAGTACATAATTCCAATAATAAGAAAATTAAGTGTATGTTGCTCCAAATGTCATTGAGATGCTGAGAAACATTATGTAATGAAATGTGATTTTGAGCATCAGAAACATGGCATATAAAATGCAAATGTTAGGCAAGATTCATCGCCATTCAGTTGGGCTTTCCAGGAACTCCTATTTGAGTTCAGGTTGTTGGAGAAGAGGATCAATATTGGCCTCTATCCAATCACTACACAAGCATAGTAATGTGCTGTCCCTTGTCCTGATGCCAGTGACACATTTCTGGCTGGAGAGAAAACTACTTGCATCTTAATGTGCAACCATAGCTGTCTTTCAGAACAGTGAGCTTCTGGGCAGGAGAGTTACCCACCCAGTTTAACCAAGGGAGAATAAGGTCAGATTTGCTCTGACAGAAATAGTCATAGCTAATGAGAGAAATGAATGAAAGAGAAAGAAAAACAAATAACCTGAGAGACACTGTAAGAAGTTTGTGGATTTAGGATGATCATGTTGTTCCATATGATGGTCTCTGTCAATTTTTCTTCTTTCAAATTATTTTGACTCAACTTTACAGAAGTTTCTTGGACATGTTACAGTTTTTAATAGTCAAAAATATCAAAATAAGTGGAACACATTAGTGTCTTTTGAAGTTTGGGGGCTTCAGGTAAACATATGATGCTCTGATTAAGTTGGTATAATGCAACATCAAACTTTCATCAGCTCTTCACGTGTATTGAGCACCTACCATATATCAGAATGTGCCTAGTGCCAGGAATATGGAGATGGAAGAATTCTTGAAGAAATTTAGATTGGTGAAATAATTTTTAAAAATCAAACAGTGTTAGTCTTTTCCTCATGCTCTTCTTCCGTGTTCTGATCTTAGTTGCTCTCTTTATATCAAAGAAGACATTTGGCATTTGTTTTTTAAGGATTGGCTAGCTTCACTTAGCATTATCTGCTCTAATGCCATCAATTTCCCTGCAAAATCCATGATTTTGTCATTTTTTAGTGCTGTGTAATACTCCATTGTGTATATATGCCACAGTTTTTTAATCCATTCATCTATT
This sequence comes from Ictidomys tridecemlineatus, assembly GCF_052094955.1. Classification (NCBI taxonomy): domain Eukaryota; kingdom Metazoa; phylum Chordata; class Mammalia; order Rodentia; family Sciuridae; genus Ictidomys; species Ictidomys tridecemlineatus. The sequence goes on along the minus strand of NC_135480.1, from coordinate 150,956,761 downwards.
GAAGGGCATCTAGGTTGATTCCAAAGTCTAGCTATTGTGAATTGTGCTGCTGTGATCATTGATGTGGCAGTATCCCTATAGTATGCTCTTTTAAGGTCCTCAGGGAATAGACCGAGAAGGGTGATAGCTGGGTCAAATGGTGGTTCCATTCCCAGCTTTCCTAGGAATCTCCATACTGCTTTCCATATTGGCTGCACCAATTTGCAGTTCCACCAGCAATGTACAAGTGTACCCTTTTCCCCGCATCCTCTCCAGCACTTGTTGTTTGACTTCATAATGGCTGCCAATCTTACTGGAGTGAGATGGTATCTTAGGGTGGTTTTGATTTGCATTTCTCTGACTGCTAGAGATGGTGAGCATTTTTTCATATACTTATTGATTGATTGTATGTCCTCCTCTGAGAAGTGTCTGTTCAGGTCCTTGGCCCATTTGTTGATAGAGTTGTTTGTTATCTTATTGTCTAATTTTTTGAGTTCTTTGTATACTCTGGATATTAGGGCTCTATCTGAAGTGTGAGGAGTAAAAATTTGTTCCCAGGATGTAGGTTCCCTGTTTACCTCTCTTATTGTTTCTCTTGCTGAGAAAAAATTTTTTAGTTTAAGTAAGTCCCATTTGTTTATTCTTGGTTAAACAGAGACGAGTGGGGTGGGAGAAGGGGAGAGAGAAGGGAAACTGTATGGAAATGGAAGGAGACCCTCATTGTTACTCAAAATTACATATAAGAGTTTGTGAGGGGAAAGGGAAAAAAAACAAGGGAGAGAATTAAACAACAGCAGATGGGGTAGAGAGGGAAGATGGGAGGGGAGGGGAGGGGGGATAGTAGGGGATAGGAAAGGTAGCAGAATACAACAGTCATTAATATGGTATTATGTAAAAATGTAGATGTGTAACCGATGTGATTCTGCAACTTGTATTTGGGGTAAAAAATGGGAGATCATAACCCACTCGAATCAAATGTATGGAAGATGATATGTCATGAGCTTTGTAATGTTTTGAACAACCAATAAAAAAAAAATCAAACAGTGGTGTAATGTGGTGAGAGCAGTATAATGTATGAAGCCAAGAACTGAATATGTGGCTGAAGAGAAGGGATCGGTTAATCATGAAGGAGTTCCAGGTAGAAAAAAAGATATTTGAACAAAAAAGTAGATAATGAAAGAAGAGTCAGAGGTAGTAAGCAGCAAGTGGGATCAAGAAGTTCCTCTTGGTTTAGCCCCATCTGGTTTCCTGATTCTGCACTTTGTTGCAGCCGACTCAGTTCACAGCCTCCCTCTGCTCCCCTCCTTGCCGTGAGGCTGCCTCCTCCTCAACTTAGATGTTCATAGTGAGTTTCCTGGAGAGTGACAGGCTCACCTTGCCTTCTTTCCAGATGGGTAGACATCACGGAACACGGCAATATGGTATGTGATGCTTGTGGGGTAGCTCACAACAATATAATTCACAGAGGTTCCTTGAGATATTTGAGGAAAGACAGGTTGGAAACAAAGGCATATCCCTGAACACAGTGATTCCACTACTATGAATATATCCTACATAAAACAGGATACATGAAAGTTACATGCACACACACACACACACACACACACACACACACACACCACAAACAATACATCATAAATATGAGATATTCCCACTCTGGCTTCTCTGTGTCTTCCCAATCCCCATCCTTTAGGACCATCCTTTTTCAGGACTCTGTTTTATTGTGGCAGGAACATAGAGTTGGAAGGAAGAAGAACAAGAAATATATGTGAAGACAGAAGAAGTACTTCAGAGAGTGGTTTTGAAGAAATTTTATAATAAAAAATAAACTATATGTATTTTTCAGATTTAAAGAAATGTCTGTTCATGTATGTTTGTGTAGTTTATTTAAAAACTTATTTGTAAAGCTATTTATACCCACATAGAAATAAGCCTGAAAGAATGCCCTTCACACCATTAACCTTTACTTTGAGAAAGGACTTGGACTTGGGATCTGTGGACGATTTTCACATTTACTTTGTACTCTTTTTTGCAACAAACATGTATTAATTTGTAATTTGTTAAAACAAAAAAAAATACTTTAAAGGCACGGATTCATAGTAGGAAAAAAGAAAACCCATGGCATTTATTTTGCCTCCACACACACATAAAATATCATAGCTGCCTAGAGCTGAAAGGAGCCCAAGAGACCACCCAGCCTAGACAGGGCTGTGTCTAGCCCATCCATCCAGCAGATGCTTGCATATTCTTTTCTTTATGTTCTCCGGGAATGGAGAGATTCCCATGGTAGTCTATTCTTGGGTTCAATTATCCTTCCTTTCTTGAAATTTCTGCTTCTGAAGAAATTGATTCCCAAAGCTAAGAGATATTGTTAGTAAAGGATTATTTTTAGTTATTATTCTGAAGCATACAGGTTGAATGATGAAGGGTAAAAATTTCTGATATATATGCCAAAAAGAAATTATCTCTTGAAGGACTTCCCAGTGACCTAGAATAAGTCATAGCATTTGAGACAGTGCACTGAACAGGTTTCTAGGACTAAAAACAGAGTTCTCCAGAGCCTTGACAGCATTATCATACTCTGGATTCTCATTTATTCTGGCACCCATCAATGGGATGAAAAGCAGCCACTAAATCTAATCTAAGAAATCATCATAGATAAGTCAAGAAAATTCAGAATCTTACAATTCAGGAAAGAAACCAGGAAACTCAATCAGATTTAACCAGGAAACTCAATCAGATTTCCCAATTGTATTTCAAAAGGCTAACTTCCAGGGTATTTTTCTATATCTAGGAATATTCTTGGGGCATTTTCTGCTCAGAACATAAATAAGCCAAGAAAGCCATTTCTGGTGAATGTGTTGCCATATTCAAGGAGGACAGAATGGTTTAAAGATGAAAGGAAATCTCAAACCACTAGATCACTTTAAAATTGAACTTGATTAATGTTTCACCCATTCAGGTGCAAATCCTCTTTCTGATTATCCTCATAAAAATGGTAGCATCAGTGATATCTTCTTGAACCATTCATTTTTCAGCAGACAAAATCACCTTAGAAATTGTAAATCACACTAGTTCTAAAGAATAAATCACTTGGTAATATTATATAAAGATCAGAAAATATTTTGGGAGGCTTGTGATTCGGAGAATTACTATCTCTTCGTTCACCTTGCAATCCAGGTTAAATCTACACATTTTAGATGAATATTTCAAGTCCAAGTTACATGGACTTGAATATTTCGAGTCTTTTCATCTTTGGAGACACAAAAGAGGCACTTACTTTCTTTCTTTTTAAAATTGAAAGTAAATTTATTTTTAATGGATATATACAAACATAAAAGTTCTATGTATGATTGGGATAACATGATGTCTTGATGCATGTATACATTATATAATGTTTACATCAGGTTAATGGATCTATCTCTTCAAACATTTTATTTCTTTTTGGTAAAAACTTTCGATATACTTTCTTATAGCTTTTGAAATGTGCAATTCAATTCAATTGTCAACTACAATAAATGCAATGCTTACTTAATAAAATGTGTCAAGTGTTAACTTTTATGAATCTAAAGAAATCCTGTCTTCCTTTCTTTCCAAATATTTATTATTCTACCACATTACATATTTACATATTTTACCTAGCAAAGTAACATAACATTGCTTCATATTCTAGATAGAGAAATAAAAACATCAACCTTGAGGTTTAGGAGAGGATTTGTGACAGATATTAAGGATTGGAGGCCCAGGAAGTTGAGTCATCATTTGCATATCCAGACCAGACATTACTTTCTAGGTGGATGTGGAGGCCAAGTGATTAGCCAATGAAACTTAGGAGTATTGCTAGGAAGAACTACCAAGACCTCTGAAGACTATTTTTTTTTGACCAGGGATTGAACCCAGAGAGACATAACCACTGAATGACATCCTCTGCCCTTCTATTTTTTTTTTTTTTTAATTTAGAGACAGGGTCTTGTTAAGCTGCTTAGGCCCTTGTTAAATTGTTGCTGCTGGCTTTGAGCTTGCAATGATCCTGAGCTGCTGGGATTACAGGTATGTGCCACAGGGCCTGGTGCCCCAACACTTTTGATTCCACATAAAATTATTTTTTTCCTTCTCATTTATTAGTCCAGGGTTTCAATGAGAGAGGTGTAATGAGGGACAATTTTTCCAGCACGGGATATTATGCAATATCTAGAGATACATTTGTTGTCACAATTATGGGGAGAGTTACGACTAGTGTGGGTGGGGAGAGGCTGGGATGCTGCTGAACAATTCATGGAACCACATCCCAAAGAATTAGTTATCCAGCCCAGAGGTCAATGGGGCTCAGGTTAAAAGCCCTCCACTACTAATTGTTTTATTCCTTAAAAAAATCCAAGGTCTTTTCAGTCTCCACTCCTATTCAGAACAAGTTCATTGCCTGGATCTCCATGTAGCCAGTTGCCTCCCCTTTTCCCTGCTCAAAGGTCAGGCCTCAGAGTATGTCTAGCACTCCTGTACCCAGATTCCATATCCAGCCTTCACTCCAATGGCTCTATATCACTGTGTTTTGCTTTCTTCTTAGTATATACTATCTCTCTTAGTTATTCACCACTGTATCTGTTGTGAACAGAACAATGCCTGTCCCATAATAAACTCTCAATAAACATGTAGCAGAATGAATATGTGCATGTTTATGTTCATTCATATTCACATTTGAAATGTGAACTGTTATGGTTTGGATGTGAAGTGTTCCCCAAAAGCTTACTGTGTGAGAAAATGCAAGAAGATCTAGAGGGGAAATGATTGGGCTGTGAGAGCCTTAACCCAATAGGTGAGTCAATCCCCTGATGGGATTAACTGAGTGGTAATTGAAGGCAGGTGGGGTAGGCTGGAGTAGGTGGGGCATTGGGGGTGTGGCTTTGGGATATATATTTGCATTTGGCAGGTGGAGTCCTCTCTCTCTGCTTCCTAGTCATCATGTGAGCTGCTTCCCTCTGCCACACTCTTCTGCCACGTTGTTCTACCTCACCTCCAGCCCCAATGAATGGATCCAGCTGTCTGTGGACTGAAACCTCTGAAAATGTGAGCCCTCAAATACACTTGTCCTTCTCCACAATTGTTCTGGTCGGGTCTTTTAGTTGTAGCAGTGAGAAAGCTGACTAAAACATGAGCTAAGCCCTGATTTAAGGGCAATATTTACAGTTAATATTTATTAGGCATTTGCTATAGGACACACACACTCTTCTAGGAGCTTTGTATGGATGATCTCATTTAAACCTCACAACAACTCAATGAGGTAAATGTTATAACAATTTCCATTTCACTTCTGAAGAAATTGAGAGTGAGATAACTTACCAAGGTCAAATAAATAGTTTGTAACTAGGCATATTCCAACTAGGCAAAATATGTTCTCTTAAGCAGAAAGACTGTTAAAGCTCTTTCACTATGAAATATCAGACAAACTTTATTTAAAAGACACATATAGCTTTCCATGGGGGGACTCAACACCAGTCTTATGAATTTCATTTAATAAATTTCAGTTCCAGAGAATTTTTTTTTTACTTTCTCCAGGTGCCAATGCTATGCTTGGTGCTTCCGAACCCCCAAAGATGAAAGATCATACCAGATAAAAACACACAGACCCCAATCATTCTCTGGCAAATGACAATCCACTATGCTGGGTGGTCTCAGAATGCTCTTGCAGAATTTAAAAGCTGAACTCCCTGCTCTCTCATCTTAATTGCCATTAACATACATACAATGTACATGTTGTGTTTGGGTTGGTACCACAGCTTATATATAATAGAGCAACCTAAAGTGCTGAAAGTATAGAGTTTGTAATAAAAACTGTTCCCCATGTCTCGGGTCTCTCACACACATTTTAAATTAAGAAACCTCTCTCTTAGCCTCTATAAATACAGTTCACAATTATATTGAATAAAGTCACAGGCTGTTATTTGGAAACATAAAACAGGCACACGAACAAATTCACAGCAGGGTAACAATTTTCTTTTTCTTTTAACCTCTTGCAAATGCCAACTCGCCATTCCCTAAATTGCTCTTTGGAGAAAATAAAAGGCGATGCAGTTAAAACACACTGTCTCTGAACTTTAAGTGCGCTGTCAGGAGAGAAGCACTGAAATACACGCAGCCATATCTATTCTCTCTGTGGTTTTTTTTTTTTCCCCATTACAGAATAGAACTGCTTTGAGAGTCTGCTTTCACCCAGAAAACCCACTTGTACAGGGAAGATCAAACTCTTTTCCTGATCACGTGGATAGTCTTCCAAAATGCATATGACCACTACATTCTATTAAAAGACTCCTGGCATTTGTGAAGTAAGTATTTGAACCAAGTATTATAAGGCTTTCATTTTTTCATTTCATACAAAAGAAATAAATGAAGTGCAGCCTTTTAATCTCACACAGATACTTTGCTATGCTGGATCTTACAAAGATCATCTATTGCTTCTTCCTCCTTGAAGTAAACCAAACTATACATGTTTATCTTCCTAAATTTTTCTGATGAAGTATTACTTTAACATACCTTTATTGTCCACCCCTCTAGAGCATCAAACAACTTATCAGTGATTCTTTTGTTAAGATGAAATGCCTTCTTTACTATTTAATGTAATTTCTCTGTCCTAGAAGAAGATGGAGATACACAAAAAAATTCTCTTAGAAAAATACCTTTTTTTAAGACTACCAGGTATTTTTATAGTGCTTTGGTTGTTTGTAGAGGATTTTTACATATATTGTCTTATTTGATAGTTAAAACATCCCATCTCATTTTAGACATGAGGAAATCGATACTCACAGGGACCAGGTCATGTGGCTATATCAACAGAATTGTAATTCAACTTTAGTTTTCTAGTACTAGAAAGAAAAAAAAAAGGTACGATCTTTCATTTGTTTTCATAGGTAATAAGGTACCATTTTCTCATTTCCTGAAATTATTTTTTAAAATTTGCTCAAAATTTCACATTTCTTAAATTTTGCGTAGATTACTCTGCATGTTGTTGAAGATGTGATGGATGTACACATTTTACACGCCTAAACAGAAGTGTGTGGTTTTTAACTAATGACACATTAGTAATATAAAATGACATTTGTAATAATGACCTGTTTTCTGCTACTAGTCAGTCATGTAAACTTAGCAAAGCACTATATAATATTGGGACCCCAGGTTATTTTTTGAGAAGTGAAGAGGGACGTTTGAAGTCCCTGATCATGAAATGTAAAGCAGGTGTAGAGATCATATAAGCCAATTTCTGGGGTCTGATTTCCAGTCAATAAAATCATGAATCATGTTGAATTTCATCAAATTTGAATTGTGCATCTAGGAAACAGAAGCCTGAAGAGAACAGAAAACCAAAGTCATACAGCAATAATACCAGGGAGACTGGCTCCTGGTTCCTGCTTTGTACCCTATAGTCATACCATCAGATCTTTAAGAACACCCCCTGCCTTTAAAAACCTATGACTATTAAATGTTTTCTGTCTAGCTAGCCATTCTCTAAATTGTATTCTGCTCATTATTTCCCTCTTTAAATGTCTTGCCCATTACTTGTCTATAATGAGCTCTCTAATGCTTATTCAGATAACAGCTTTATGCTGATATTTTCTTTCCTTTATTTCTAAGGTGCAAGTCATTTATTCCCACTTAGAACTAACAATAAATCACACAATGATTTCTACTTCTCCAGAGACAAGACAAACATACCTAAAAGCCTTCCCCAAATTACTTCAGAGGTTTATTATGAGAGGACACCAAACAAAACAATAAAGCAAGTATGTTCATCACTGTTTCTAGTATACCCAGAAATTTTATAAATAGCATCAGGCTTTCTTTTCCCTTCTCTCTCTCTCTTTCCCTCTTTTCCTCCTTTTCTCTCTCTTTTTCTTTCCTCTTAAATACTACTAGCTAATTAGCTCCGAGACTCAAGTTTTTTCTCATCTATAATGTGTACATAGGTAGGGATGATGTCACAGATGATAAAAAGTTGACTTATATGCTGGATACTGTAGTATATGGTAGATGATATGTACCTAGTATCTGTTATTAATAATTACTTTTTAATGGCTTCTATAATATGACAAATTTAAACATCTTAAAAAAACAACTAAGAGGCCATGATTGATGATATTCTTTTGAGCAATGAAGTAACCTTACCAGTGAGAACAAAGGCCTTCATAAAAGAATAATTATGTTTTTCCATTAAAATTACTCCATGTAGATTTTAATAGGAATTGCATTAAATCTGTACAATGCTTTGGGTAGTATGGCCATTTTGACAATTATTAATTCTGCTTATCCAAGAGCATAAGAGATCTTTCCATCTTCTAAGGTCTTCTTCAATTTCTTTCTTTAGTGTTCTGTAGTTTTCATTGTAGACCTGTTTTGTTAGTTATGTTTTTTTTTAGGCTATTGTGAAAGGTGTATTTTTCTTAATTTCTCTTTCAGTGGATTTATCACAGATGTATAGGAACACGTTTGATTTATGAGTGTTGACTTTATATCCTGCTGCTTTGCTGAATTTATTTATCAGTTCTAGAAGTTTTCTGGTGGAATATTTTGGATCCTTTAAATATAGAATAATGCCATCAGCAAATAGTGATAGTCTGAGTTCTTTTCCTATTCAAATCCCTTTAATTTCTTTCTTGGGTTTAATTGTTCTGGCTAGAGTTTCCAGGACAATGTTGAATAAAAGTGGTGAAAGAGGGCATCCTTATATTGTTCCAGAGGGAATGCTTTCATTTTTCCTTCATTTAGAATGTTTAACATAGATATAACAATAGGTTTAGCATAGATAGCTTTTACAATGTTAAAGTATGTTCCTACTAACCCTAGTTTTTCTAGTGTTTTGAACATGAAAGGGTGTTGTATTTTGTCAAATGCTTTCTCTGCATCTACTGAGATGATCATATGATCCTTGTCTTTAAGTCTATTGATGTGAGAATTATGTTTATTGATTTCTGTATGTTGAATCAACCTTACATCCCTGGGTTGAAATCCACTTGATTGTTGTGGACTCTTTTTAATATGTTTTTGTATACAATTTGCCAGAACTGTATTGAGATTTTTTGCATCTATGTTCATCAGGCATATTGGTCTGAAATTTTCTTTCTTTGATGTGTCTTTGTCAGGTTTTGGTATCAGGGTGATACTAGCCTCATAGAATGAGCTTGGAAAGGTTCCCTCCTTCTGTATTTCATGTAATAATTTGAGGAGTACTGGTATTTGTTGAATTTGACTGAGAATTCCTCTGATCCTGGATTTTTCCTTGGTTAATAGGCTTTTTTTTTTTTTTTTTTTTTTTGTGGTCCTGGGGATCGAACCCATGACCTCGTGTATGCAAGGCAAGCACTCTACCAACTGAGCTAAATCCCTAGCCTGGTTAATAGGCTTTTGATGGTGTTTTCTATTTCATTGCTTGAAACTGATTTGCTTAAATTGTGTATGTCCTACTGAGTCAGATTGGGTAGGTCAAAGCTCTAGAAATTTGTCTATGTTGACGAGATTTTCTATTTTATTGTAGTGTATATATTTCAAATAGTTTCTAATTATCTTCTGTATTTCAGTAGTGTCCATTGTGATATTTCCTTTTTCATCACAAAATTTAGTAATTTGGGTTTTCTATCTTTCTCTTCCTTAGTGTGGCTAAGGGTTTATCAATTTTATTGATTTTTTTTTCCCAAAGAACCAACTTTTTGTTTTGTCAATTTTTTAAATTGTTTCTTTTGTTTCAATTTCATTGATTTGAGCTCTGATTTTAATTATTTCCTATCTTCTGCTTTTTGTGTTGATTTGTTCTTCTTTTTATAGGGCTTTGAAATGTAATGTTAGATCATTTATTTGTCAAATTTCTATTATTTTAATGAACAAGCTTAGTGTAATGGAACTTTCCTCTTAGCACTGCCTCCATAGTGTCCCAGAGATTTTGATATGCTATATCTCTCTCCTCATTTACCTCTAAGTATTTTTTTATTCCATCCCTGATTTCTTCTGTTATCCATTCATCATTCAATAGTAAATTATTTAGTTTCCAATGTTAGAGTAATTTCTATTTTTTGTTTTATTTTTGATTTCTAATTTCATTCCATTATGATCTGATAGAATTCCGGGTAGTATGTTTACTTTTTTGTATTTGTTAAGAGTTGCTTTGTGGCATTAGATATGGTCTATTTTAGAGAAGGAGCCATGTGCTGCTGAGAAGAAAGTCTATTCACTCATTGGTGGATGAATTATTCTATATATGTCCATTAAGTCTAAATTATTGATTGTATTATTTATTTTTAGAGTTTCTTTGTTTAGTTTTTTGTTTGGAAGATCTATCCAGTAGTGAGAGAGGTATGTTAAAGTCACCCAGTATTATTGTGTTGTAGTCCATTTGATTCTTGAAATCGAGAAACATTTGATGTACTTAGATGCTCCATTGTTTGGGGCATAAATACTTACAAGTGTTATGTTTTTTGACGTATAATTCCTTCATGCCGTATGAAATATCCTTATCTGTCTCTTCTGACTAACTATGGCTTGAAGTCTGTTTTATCTGATATAAGGATGAAAACCCCTACTTGTTTTCAATCCCAATGACATTCTTCATAGAATTAGAAAAAGCAGTGTGATATGAGTAACATGATTGTAAATACTTACTCACAAGATCTGGAAGGACATAAAAAAACTTAAAATAGTGGAGAGAAAAAATACAAATACTTAGACCTAAACACAAGTTCTGTCTATACTATAAAAATTATATATTAATATTTACAACATCATCTTGCATAAGATAATATTTCATTATATATTTTTATACTTTGTGTGCATTTAACAGAGCTTTCTTTTGAATGATGATAAAATCTGATAATTTAGATCGATTACAAGTTCAAATTATTTATTAAAATAAAAATGCCAGTTGTCATAAATTTGCATATTATTATGATTATTTTATTAAATTAATTAACAGTTGTATATGACAGCAGAAAAATCAGGTCTAAATTCCTGGATCCTGTCAATATGACCTTCTTTGAAAAGGTCATAAATGAAGAATCTTGACATGGGGAAATTCTGCTGTACTATCAACTGGGTCCTAAATGCAATTGCATGTATCCTGAGTTTATAAAACATTATTGAAATAAGTATTACCAATGACAGGCATACATAATAGAATGTTAAAATTGTTAGTAAAATAACTATTCTAAGTCATATTTATCAAAGTATGTTTTGTTAATACTCATCAGATTATATTCTACAAATTTATGAGTTTTGACAAAAAACTCATGTAAAATTTAAATTTCAAAAATTAAATTTAAAAAATGGTGTTGTACTTAAAGAGAATTCAAAATAGAAGACACACTATAAATTATACTATGGTGCTTCTGAAACAACTGTGAAAAAAAAAATCTTAGGTGTACTGTGTCCTGTACTGATTTAAGGAGAAAGAAGTTAGTTGTTTTTTAATTAGTTGGGTTTTATTGAATATAATTTAAAAATCAGATGTAAGATTTGAACTTTGTGTGCTATGAATTTCAAGATTTTATTGTATAATATTGATGGCACATATAAGAGTTTGACAATAAAGATAAACAAACTTTAAGGACAATTACAATAAAATATTGATACCAGTTGGAAAATAAAAAAGAAATAGAAAAAGCAATCATGAAATTCATTTGGAAAAAATAAGAAACCCAGAATAGCCAAAACAATCCTTAGCAAGAAAAGTGAAACAGGTGGCATCATAATACTGGGCTTTAAACTATACTACAGAGCAATAGTAACAAAAATAGCATGGTATTGGCACCAAAATAGACATGTAGACCAATGGTACAGAATAGAGGACACAGAGACAAACCTACACAAATACAGTTATCTCATACTAGACAAGATGCCAAAAACATTCACTGGAAAAAAAGAAAGCCTATTCAAGAAATGGTGCTGGGAATACTGAAATCCATATGTGGCAAAATGAAATTAAACCCCTACCTCTCACCCTGCAGAAAAATCAACTCAAAGTGGATCAAAGATTTAAGCACTAGAATAGAGACTCTGCCTAATAGGAGAAAAAGTAGACCCAAGTCTTTACCACATGGGCTTAAGAAGTGATTTCCTTAACAACTCCTAAAGTGCAAAAAGTGAAATCAAGAATCAGTAAATGAGATGGATTCAAACTAAAAAGGTTTTCTAAGCAAAGGAAATAATCAATAACGTGAAGAGAGAGCCTATAGAATGGGAAAAAATCTCTACCACAGGCACCTCAGATACAGCATTAATCTCCAGGATATATAAAGAACTCAAAAAACTCAATACCACACACAAAAAAATAAATAACTAAAAATAAAAAAGTGAGCTAAGGAACTGAGCAGGCACTTCAGAGAAGAAGATATATAATTAATCAACAAATACATGCCATAATGTTCAACATTTCTATCAACCAGAGAAATGCAAATCAAAACTTGTTTAAGATTCATCTTGTTTCAATCAGAATGGCAATTATCAAGAATACAAGCAACAATAAATGTTGGGGAGGGTGTGGGGAAAAAGGTACACTCATACATTGCTGGTGGGACTGCAAATTGGTGCAACCTTTATGGAAAACAGTATGGAGATTCCTCAGAACGCTTGGAATGAAACCACCACTTGACCCAGCTATCCCACTTGCTAGGTTTGCACCCAAAGTACTTAAAATCAGCATATTACAGTGACACAGTCACATCAATGTTTATACCCGCTCAATTCATGATAGCCAAATTAAAGAACTAACCTAGATGCCCTTCAATAGATGAATGGATAAATAAAATATGGCATATATACACATTCTACATTCTATGGTATCTGAAAATCTCTTAGGCCCTTCTGCTGAATGTTGATGCAGATTAAATCCATAATGAAGGGATTCAGAAAACATTTAAAGTATAAATGTCCACTTTTGGTCCATGCTTTTATAAATTTTATTAAAGGGGACTTTTGTTAATAATCTGGAAGAGGACAAAAATAGGAATAAAACCCTGTGAGCACCTTCCTTTTCTGGAACTGCTCCTATTCTTCATTACTCTGTACAATATATAATGTCTAATATTTAAATGATATGCTACATATAATTTCATATAAATTTATTTGTTCATATGTTCATATGTGATGAGTAGTTTTGATTGGCATTTCTCTAATTGCTAGCGATGATGAACATTTTTTTATATATTTGTTGATTGATTGTATATCCTCTTCTGAGAAGTATCTGTTCAGGTCCTTGGCCCATTTGTTGATTGGGTTATTTGTTTTTTTTGGTGCTTAGCTTTTTGAGTTTTTTATATACCCTAGAGATTAGTGCTCTATCTGATGTGCAAGTGGTAAATATTTGCTCCCAAGATGTAGGCTCTCTATTTACCTCACAGATTGTTTCTTTTGCTGAGAAGAAACTTTTTAGTTTGAATCCATCCCACTTATTGATTCTTGATTTTAATTCTTACAGAATCCATCCCACTTATTGATTCTTGATTTTAATTCTTACACTATAGGAGTCTTATTAAGGAAGTTGGAGCCTAATCCTGCATGATAGAGATCAGGGCCTACTTTTTCTTCTATTAGCTGCAGGGTCTCTGGTTTAATTCCTAGGTTCTTGATCCATGTGAGTTGAGTTTTGTGCATGATGAGAGATAGGGGTTTGATTTCATTTTGTTGCATATGGATTTCCAGTTTTCCCAGCACCATTTGTTGAAGTGGCTATCTTTTCTCCAATGCATGTTTTGGCACCTTTGTCTAATATAAGATAATTGTAATTTTGTAAATCTAATTTTGTCATATGTTTTATACTTTTATACAAAATAATATTTATTGTATTCAAACATGTTTATATCAACAACTTGGCTAAAGGATCTTTGTGGGTAGAAATAATATCTTTTATTTTTTTATATCCTTAACTTTTAGTAAAGTATGGTGGGAATAATGAAAAAAAATGTTAGTTGATTGGCTTTTAATGTTCTTAAAAAGTATGTGGGAATTTTAGATTTAAAAAAAAAAAACTTTTCTAATTTAGATAAAGGTTAAGTCGTAGGTAAAGATGGGGAGGGACTTTATTCAGCAATAGCTGATCTTTTGGGATGGGGAAAAGAGAACGAATAGCTGATGGTTGGGGGGCATTGAGTTGACATAGCTTCCAGGCAATGTGGTACTCAGGCCCTCTAAGCTGACAGATGCCAAAGCCGCCTCCCTCCAGCAATGATCCCCACATTGGTGTTAGTTAATGAACTGAGAGGCGCTGCAGGTATCTCTGGCCATTAACTGCATTTCTTTGCGGCTCTGTGAGCTTGCAAGCTTCCTTTCGTCCCAGAATCTGATGGCAGCCATCTAAGGGGCCTGCTGTGAGGCAGATTGCAGTGAGACAAATCTGTGTAAGGCAGGTTCTCATTTGAGAGCCTTTTCCAGAGCCAAGAAGCTCATGCTTTAAGTTTTAATTAAAGATAAAGTGAACCATTTGGGGGCAGAATTGGGCACTCTTAGCCAGGAAGACAGCCATCTATTCCGTGTAGCTGGGCTTATCATGGGCTCATCTCCATCTGCATAGTAGGATGCTAAGGGCAACATGGCTATCAAGACCTAGGAAAAGGAATGTCATCATGGTCTCCAAAGAATCATAATAGCTCACATGGACAAAGGCCAAGAAAACACACGTAAGTGCAGGTATTATTTCCCAAACTGACACAGGCAAAAACAAAAGTAAAGAACCTTCCGAGAAGTCAAGAAAAGGTACCATGAAATTTGTCTGTAGAGATTTTGTTTTATATAAGACTTATTATACTGCCTGAAGACCTAAGTTAGAATCTACCAATATAAAATAAAAAGAACATTTCAGAAGTGTTAGCCTCTGAGACAATATGCCTTTTGAGATTCAGATATTTATGTTATTGCAATACTTGTATCTAGAATACCCATGACATCTGGGACCTAAGTTACTTTATGGGTGTGAGTCACTTCTTTTGGTCCATGCTTTCCCCAAATCTGGAGAACTTTGTCTCTAGACAAAATATTGGACCAGTATCCACTTATAAATGTATCAGAAACAATGTGAAATGTATATGTAAGTGAAAAATCAAGCATGATATCTTGTAATAGCCAAATATTAGTTTCTTAAGATTTCACTGTGTCTCCCAAGTCTTTCTCAATGTTCCTGGGTGAAAAAAAATCTATGAAGGTGATTATAGTCCTCCTGAACAGTTTATTTACCTTGTGATTTTTGTGGCTCATAGCTTTTGGTCCATTGCCACGATTGACTTAGCATCATTTTTTGGATGAACTAAGTGTTTCTTGTGGGCTGGGGTCTTCTCCAAGCTAGAGTTGGACTCATTCATAAGAATTTTCAGGTCTTTTGGGGGCACTCAAGAACTTCATAGAAATGACATGATCACAGGTCTTTCAGAGAAGTATGCAGATTCAATAAAGTACACAATCAGGAGCTCCTCTCCTGCTAGTTGTTTTATCCAGTAATAACTCAGCTGCATTGATTGCCTGGAGGTCTCTCTGATGGTATCACTGTGTTTCCTGGAAGAGTATCATAGCCACCTCTAAACTTCTACTTCCTTTTTGAGTCTTTAGTACTGTCTTCATCACTGTTGCAGATGGAATAACATAACCATCTCTGATTTCAATGTGCTTCCTGGATCCCAACGATGAATTAAACATCTTTTCTTCAAAGAATTACTTCCCCTTGTCAAGACACTCCAACATCCTGCTGCATAGGCATATAAGCACACTGACACAATTAAGCTCCCAGCCAGAAGGTTTGGATCATATTCCCACCACATATTAACTGTATAGTATGGATGGTAGAAACTAGCTGGTTGTTCACCAATCTGTTTTCCTATTTCTTCTGTTCTCACAACTAAACTATGTTTCCCATCTTTCCTACAGTTAGGTATAGTCATTTGATTGTTCTGATGAATGGAATATAGGGAAAAGTGACACACACCACATTTAATTCTCCATTTTCTTTCCACATGAACTGGCTGGAGAAATCTCCAAGGTACTCCCATCCTGGATCCTATATGAAGGATTGCCTGACCAGGAAAACCATATTGGGCTATTTTTAAATAATAAACAATTTTATGCTTTGTCAGACACTAAAATTTCACATGTTACATGTTTTATGTTAGCAGATAGCCCACCCTAATTATATTCTATGTTATATATTACAAGTTACATTATATGTTATACGTGTGTGGGGGGAGGTTATTTATTAGCATATAGCCTACCTTAACAATATACTTTGATTCTCTAATTCTCAATTCCTTGCTATCAGAAAAGGATAATACCATTTGTGGTAGTTATGAAAATTAGGGAAAGGTATTAAAGACACCTGGCTCAGTGTCTGACACTTAGTAGATGTTTAAAGATGGAAGCAATTACAAAACTGTAGACTTACCTATCCATTGGGATTATCAGTGCTAATGCTGATCTTCATCTCCCTTTCAGATGAAAGTGTGTGTTAATTTGGGGACATGGGATATGAAGTCCAGCACTTAGCTTTGAGAATGTGCATAGATTATGCCTCACATGCCTCTTAGTCTGTCTCATTGTGCTTCTACCATTCCCTGCTGATTAAACAGAAGAAAGAAGATAATAAAACATCAATATTATTGTGACTTTTAAGGGTCAGACTCTGCACCAATAACCACCCCCCTACACCTGGATGGAGGATCTAAGTATTCAGACATGCATATAAGTATAAGAAGGATCTAGCATGACAATTCAAATTTGGGTTTATGAGAGCTAAAGAATCTCAGTATCACTCCTTAACTTCCAGATCTTAAAGGCCACCAAAGTACAGAAATAGAAAGAATTTGAGAATTTCCTCCAGTTAGAAGGGGTATGGGATTTATTTGCTTGACTTTCATTAAGCTTCAAGGAGTTAAGAGGGATGTCTAGGTTGTCAGTGTGCACAGTGTAACCAGGACCTTACTTTCAAGGATAATCCTGCCGTCTTCACAATTCTATGGTCAGTATCTAGCACCTGGTGCACAGAAAGTCTTTAGTATATATTAATTAATTAGTATGATATAGTGTCTATGGGTTCTGGTAGAGGACTCCCAACAATTCACCCTAAAAGGGAATGGAGAGGGCCAACTTCAGATTAAATGTACTGGGTTTTATAACCAGCTCTATGTGCTCTTGGCTAATGAAGAGGTAAATAGCTCAACTGAATCTGTCCAAATTGTAGAAAATCATTTGCTTCAAAATTTAGGTACTTAAATCCAGGCAAGATTGCTTCTAAACCAGACTAGACACACAGTTTTCTATTCTATTTGAAATATTTTCAAGGAAAAAGATTCAATGAACTCCCTCAATACATGCTCTAATGTCTGACCAACTTATCTGATTACCTCCTTTCCCTTAAAGCTATTTCTCCTTGTTTTGTCCTTTGTGGTAATAGGAAATAGCTAATAACCACCATCTACACAGACAAAGACCTTTCAAGGTAAATTATAGAAGATACAATTCCCACTTCCAAGAGCAAACAATCTACCAAAGGAAAGGAATGCATTAGCTATGCTTGAGTGAGAGAGAGCCATTCGGGCTAAGGCAGATTAAATGATTCTTTATATATGGTGGTAGATTGTTGTACACTGAGAAGAGTTCATTGTTAATAAACCAACTCTGCTTCTCAGGCTCTTACGGGAGAGAGGATGACTCAGGCATCCTACTTACTAATGGAGAAGGAAAGGATATATCTATAATTTAAGACCTAGTCTTTGAAAATGAAATGCTTCTAACTTAAACCATCATTATTTGGTCTCCGCTATAGCAAATAAAGCTATATTTAAACTATGTAATAATATATATTATAAATCTGAATATATATAATTTATGTTTATTTATACATATATAGGTAAAACAAATTTAAGTGAGAGAAGAAATGACTTAAATATGGAATACATACTTGTAAAACAGTCTGTAAGAATGTTTTGCATGTGGCTAATACCCAATATTATTGAATTTCTCTCTTTCTGGTTTGTGTCTTGATACATACTAAGTGATGATGACTTTGAATCTCCTACACTTGAGGTTGCCATTCTCAACTCACCAAATTGATATTAAATGAGTGGAGCCGCTGGTTTCCTTTCTAAGCCTGTACCTACAAGTTAGGGCCACTAGTCTCAATTTGGAAGGAACATTCAGGAACTCTGCCAAAATGAGGTATCACCAAGTTCCTCATTAGCCTCACTGCAAGTACACTGGGTTATCATATACTAGGGATTAGGAGCCAAACCACTAAGCCAAAGGCCATTCCTTCAAAGGAAAAGCAGATCAATCCCAGAGACCAGAATCCAAAAGCTGATAATAGAGACCATGTTTTGATAGAGGGTCAAAACCAAAACTGCTCCTAAGAAATCTTGAACAAGAAGCTGAGTTTGCATCAAATTTCTCAATTAAGACAGAACTAGGTGGAGTCTGGTGCCAGGCACCAAGCCTCAGTCTAGGTAGAATTAAGTTTTATATTGAACATAGTCTTTGCTTTAGATAGAAAACATCAAAAGTTTCATGTTTGTTCAGGAGAAAAGTCTGGCTGAAGTTGGGTGAGTGGAAATACTTGACTGTGGAACAGTGCATTGAAACCGAACAGGAACACAGTTGATAGCACTTTCAGCCCAGCCAGAGCTGACATCCAATCTTGCCATGTTCATTAGTTTCAATCTTTCTTCCTATAGATAAGATCTAATAAGGGATTTGAGTTTTCCATCTTCTTATCCCTTTACTAGACCTCTGATGGAGCTATTAATGAGTGTGAAATAGCCAGAGGGCAGACAGCCTTAGAGAAGAATAGATGAAACAGATGGCAAAACTAATCCACAAACTGGATAAGGCCATTAAGAATCCACTCATCATCACTATTAAACATTCAAGAGGTGGTTTTTCTGCACATTAACTTGACAGTATAATATGAGTCACAGCCTTTCTGGGGCTCAGTTTCAATATCTGTAGGCTGTGAAGCTTGGATTAGCTTAGCACTTATTAAAACTGCTCTTAGGAGCCCTAGGAACCTAAGTTGATCCTTAATGTCACCTGAAACAACAAGAGGAAGTCTCAGGCCTATGCTTTAACCAGGCCATGATGCATTTATGTTTTTTTTTTTCCAGTGATGCTGCAGTTATATATATTTTTTCTCACTGTATGGGTCCCACTGCTAAAATAAAGTTTGTGAATCACTGGGAAAGGTAAACTCCAAGGACATTCTAACTCACAATCGGGGACTGTGCACTGAAAAAGCACTGTACCTCCTTTCCACGGCTTCCTTTCTGTTCAGGTGATAGTGATAAGGTTAAGAAAGGAGAAAAGAATGATTGGCCCATTGAAAGGTAATACTGTATTGTACATCCAGTGTTCATAACCCAAACATACATCTGCTGACTAAATTCCCACTTTACAAGAAGACAGAAAGTAAACATTAAATTAACACATTTAAAATAAATAAACCTTGAAATTAAGCAAAAATCAACCTTGTTTATAACATGGTTATGTTTTCCACTGGCCTCTGATTATCAGAGCTTTAATTTACACTTGGATAGAGTAAAATGATGGAGTGAAGTACACTTGGACATAAGGTAGTAGATGTTTTAGAAATTAGCATGAACTTTAACTTTGGGAAAAAATGTGGAAAGGCAATTAAGAATGTCCATTTCCTGCTTCATTTCCACCTCTCATCCCTTCCTTATTTCCTCCCCATTTTGGGGCCTCTAGGAGTGTTGGTTGCACCAAGCATGAGATTCAAAGCAAAATTTTCACTGAACTCTGTCATATACTAATGTTTATGAAGAAATGTTAAGTCGAAGAAATGTTAAATTTAAAATTCATGCTTTCTCTATTTATGCATTTTATTCACTTATATTAAACTAGCATCTTCAGGGTATCAGGTTCTTTCTTTCTCACCCACCCAATGTCTGTCTATCTTTCAATATATTTCATATATATATAGTACTCCTTTATATCTAGGGCTTCCCAATATGGGAAAATCTGTAGATTCTAAAAGTATCATAAGCTCGTTTTTTAAAAAATCATACTCAATGTTGACAGCAATAAAAAAAGAAAATTAAAACACTCATATTTGTTTCTTAAAGAAATAAATACTCTAGTATTTGGTATATTCTTCCAGAATGTTACATTTACTAAGATATATATATATATATATATATATATATATATATATACAGACTATTAAAAATTGGATTCTACTAGATATTGCTTTTTGCAATTTGATTTTTTTTCTATAAGTGATAAATTGAAGGTACTACTAAGCTATATAACTGAATCTATTGGAACTAATTTTGTCAGTGACATAAAAGTAAAAAAAAAAAGTATATATTTGGACTTGAAACTCAATTTCAAAATGAGTTGAGAAGCTGGAATAGAGATAGCAGGGGACAGAAGTACAGTCCTAAGGCAAGATCAAGTGAAGATGTTCCAGTGTTGGATCGAGCTAGGAATGACATAGGCTTGGCCTTACTCAGCCTCCTCACGTGTCCCTTATAAAGTTCCCATACTTTGGCACTTCACACTGATACTTTCACATATAGAAAATATTCCTTTATTTTGGGAAATCTATCAGTTTGCTCCAATAAGATGGAAACTACTAGAAACTGATTGGCCACAGGCTAGATCTAGTCCAGAGGTGAACCAATCAGTGAATTAATCACCTGATGGCATTAACTGAATGGTAAATGAGGGCAGGTGGGGTGGAAGAGGTGAGGCATTGGGGTGTGGCTTTGGGTATATATTTGTATTTGGCAAGTGGAGCGTTTCTCTCTCTTTCTCTCTCTCTCTCTCTCTCTCTCTCTCTCTCTCGATATATATATATATATATATATATATATATATATATATATATATATATATATATCATCATCATCATCATCATCATCATCATAATCTGAGCTGCTTTCCTCTGCCACACTCTTTCACCATGTAGTTCCTGCCTCACATGGAGCACTGAGGAATGAATCCAGTTATATATGGACTGAGATCTCTGAAACTGTGAGCTCCCAAATAACTTTACCTTCCCTAAAATTGCTCTACTTGGGTCTTGTAGTCATAGCAGCAAGAAAGCTGACTAAAACAAAGGCAAAGACCTCAAGGATGAGGAGCAATCAGGGAAACAACATCACCAAAGGGACAACATGAAGTACCAGTGACTGATCCTAAAGAAATGGATGGAATGCCTGGCAAAGATTTTAAAATAACCCTTTTAAGGAAGTTCATTAAACTTAAAAATATAGAATCAATTTAACAAAATGTGGAAGACAGGAAGTGATCGGAAATTAATAGGGAGATTATAATAACGATACAAAGCAAACATAAATTACAGAGTTGAAAAACACCACTAGAGAAAAATCAATCACAAAGAAGGAAGAAAGGAACAAAGAATCTACAAAACAGCTAGGAAACAAATGACAAAGTGGCAATAGTATCATTACCTATCAATGATCATCTTGAATTTAAGTAGATTCAGTTCTCCTATGGATATAAAGTACTTGAATGGGTAAAAAAGGAAGACTCAACTGTATGCTGTCTGCAGGAGCTCACTTCTCCTGAAGGACACACGTAGACTGAAGGTGAAGGGGAGAAAAGGACATTCCATTCAAACAGAGGCCAGAAGAAAGCAGGGTTAGCTATATTTATATCAGACCAAATAGACTTTGAATAAAACAATGTTAAAAAAAAGTACAGAAAGTCATTATACAATGATAAGGTGGTCAATTCAGCAAGAGGATATAATAATGTAAATAAGTATGTACCAACTAAAAGCATCTAAATATATAAATCAAGTATTCATAGATCTGAAAGGAGAGAAAGTCTGCAATATGATCATAATAGGAGGCTTCAACTCCCTATTTACGGCAATAGAAAGTTCATCCAGACATAGAATCAATACAGAAATATTGGACTTAAGCCTGTTTTATATTATGAAAATTAAATGATATAATCCCGAACAATGAATGATCAACAAGGAAATAAAAAGGTAAATTTAAATATTTTTCAAAACCGGATTGGGGATGTAGCTCCTTGGTAGAGTTCTTGCCTAACACGGGAGGATCTCTGGGTTTGATCCCTAGCAAAGAAAAATAAAACAGTCTCAGAACAAATGAAAACAGGACACAACATACCAAAACCTCTGGGATACAGCAAAAATAGAGGGAAGATTATAGCAATAAGTACATACAGCAGGAAAGAAGAAAGATCTCAAATAAACAGTCCAATATTGTATACCTTTCTAATTCCTCAAGGAACTAGAAAAACAAGAAAAAGCTAAGACCAAAGTTAGTATAAGGAAGGAAGAATAAAGTTTAGAGAAAAATAAATCAAATAGGTACTAGAGAAACAATAGAAAAATCAACAACACTGTTGGCTTTTAAAAATGATAAAATTAACTTTTAGCTATACTAAGAAAAAAAGAATAATTTTACAACTTATATACCAGTAATGCAAGTAATTGAAAAGGACTATGAAAAAAATTATATGCCAACAAATGGGATAGTTTAGAAGAAATGGGCAAAATAATTGGCATTTACAGCCTTCCAAGACTAAATTATGTTGAAATAAAAAAATCTGAGTAAGAAGATTATGAATAAAGAGATTGAATTAGTAATAAATAGTCTCTAATCAAAGAAAAGCTCAGAAGCAGGTGTCTTTATTGCTGAATTCTATCCAAAATTTAAAGAACTAATTCCAATTCTTTTCAAACTCGTCAAAAAATTTAGAGGAGGAAGTACTTCAAAACTCATATAACAAGTCAAACATTTCCTTAAAGGTAAAGCCAAATGAAAACAAGCCCCCCCCCCAAAAAGGCAAAACAAACAACAACAAAACTCAAACTAGAACAAAAAAAAATCTACATACTAATGTCCTGATGAACATATATGCAAAATTCCTCAACAAAAAATATTAGCAAACCATGTTAGCAGCACATTAAAAATGTCACTCACCAATATCAAATGAGTCATCCATGGGATACTAGGAAGATTCAACATATGTGAATTAATATACATGAAAAACAAAAGCTATACAATCCTTGCAAGAGATCAAATGGTTACAAGCATGGAGGCTGCAGTCTTGTAGTCCTGACAGCAATTAGCTAAGCCATGGGGGGTGGAGGTTCCCAACTCTGCTGCACACTACAGTCACCTGGGGGAGATTTTGAAACTCCTGATGCTCAACTTGCACCCCAAGCTAATTAAAACAAAATGCCTAGGAATGGGTAAAGATATCAATAATTTTTAAAGATGCCCAGGAGATTCCAATGTTTAGCGAAATCTGGGAACCACTAACTGCCTTAGTGCCTTTGAACTCACTGGTGTTTTGTTTTGTTGTTGTCTGAAAGATCTGGTATTTCCTCTTAAACATGCACATGGCTTGATGGCTCAGATTGTGCAGGTTATTCATCTTGTGTCAGGTATTTCTTCCTGCATCAGTGTTGAATCATGCTAAGAATCAGCTGCTTTCTTTAGATGGGCCATGTGCTCTGTGGTTTGCCACTGACCACTTCATTCTAAGTTTTCTGTCTAACTCCTTTAATGAATCTGTGACTCTGGCTTTAACTATTATCCTTACCTTCAAATGGAAATAAAAGTCACAGAAACTATTTAACTAAGCTGCCTGTTCATTTTAGATGAGATGCTAGAATGCAGAGGAAAAATTGCATGGATAAAGAACTTTCACAGTCAGGATACATTTGAGTGTTTCTTTATTTCTGAGTTACAAAGATGAATCATGACATTATCACTCTCTCTGATCTCAGCACAGTTTGGTACTCGACATACAACAAATGTGGTGTAATCCGTTTAATAAGTTCTTTCTTTTCTCAGCAAGAGTCTGAAGAAGTTGTTCTATAGCAAGGCACTGATCAAAAGTGGCACACGTCATTATCCTTGGCAGATTACCAGGAGTTCTTCAATTAACAGAAACATGAATAAAACTATTTTATGGACTTTAAAGCAAATGTGGCTTAATGAAGGGAAAACATATTTATCTGCCACAATTTAACCCAATGTTAGAGCTCTTCACACTGAATACATTTTAAGGTTACTGAGAATTGTGGTGGAAAGAAAAACCAATAGAAATAGGAAATCAACTGTCATTTTGTAAGCTCCATTTCCATGAGTTCATTATCAAATAGTATTTATTCACTAGCCCCATTCACAGAGACTTGAGCTGGATTCAAGAAAGCAAGAACATTCATCCTTGAGCATTCACAAAATACAGAAAATGAGTCCATGTGTGCTGCAGACTATGAAGGCTATGTGGCTAAAATTTGGATTAAATTATGAAGGAAATAAAATAATGAATATTTTATTGCCCAGTTCAGATTATGAAACTCACAAGGATTATTGTTTAAAATATTTCAAATTTTGAAATACTCATCCCCTTCTTAATTTGTGTAGGTCAATAGAAAGAAACATGAATAAAATACCTACACTTGCATAGAAAGATCTGATAGCATCTGAAAGAGAATATATGATGTTAGATCATAAAATTCTGTCTGTTTTCGTGTGTTATACATTACTTTACCTAAGGGTATATAAACACATGTGTGAATGTGCCAGTGAGTTCTCTCGATTCCTGACTGTATTCCTTGACTTTTATTTCTCAACTCTATATTGATGAGGGATGACTACATTTTCCTTCCCCACCAACTTTCAGTTAGAAGAAGGCTCTGACAGAAGATGAGAAGCTGGAGAAAATGGAGCTAGAGCTCTTAGGCTGTTTCCTCCTCCCTCTTTTTACTCATTTGGCTTCTTTAGCATTGGTTTCATGTTCTCCCAAGTACTACTGCCCGGTCTAACAAGCAACCATCATAGTTAACCCTAGTTATGGTACTGGTTACCTGTAGCTGTGGCGGTATCAAGAGTGTGGAGATTGGGAGATGTTGGTCATTGATACTAAATTTCAATAATATAAGAGGAACAAATTCAAGAGACCTATTGTACAACAGGTTTCCTAGAGTTAATAACAAAACACTATGTACTTGAAAACTGCTAAAAAAGAGATGATAAGCATTCTCACTACAGGAGAATGGTAAGTGTGTGAAGTAATGCATGTTAATTTGCTGCTTTCATTTAGCCATCCCACAATGTAACATGTTGTTATATACCATAAATATATACTATTTTATTTTTTATTAAAAATATTATTATTAAGTTCAAAGTGTAATGTGCTTGCATAAATGCCTTCCTTTCTTTTTCCCGGGGATACTAATTCTCTATACAATTACATATAAATTTCTTTGTATGTCATATAAGGTCCTTCGAGAGTTAGTCCCTAACTCTTCGCTCTTCTCATCTCTTATTACTTAAGTTTTCCCGAAGTATTAGGAGTTCCTATTTTAATAAGCTATGAAATCTCTGCCTTTGCCTGCCTATCCCCCTTTTCTACTTGACCCTGAGAAAGCCTTCTCATCCTTCCAAACTCGGTTTGCCTGCCGACTTTTCTAGGAAGTCTTTCTGGTCTTCCGTCAGCAGGATGAACCCCCCTGATCTTCCACTTTAACTACTTCCCTTGCTCATTACTGCTATTGGCTTGTGCATGTTTCTGCCTAATCTAACTGTAGTTTCCATTCTGTCCCCAGCACCTAGCCCAATGACCAGTACTTAGCAGACCACTGCTCTTTTTTTATTCACTCACTGAATGACAGTTTTGAGGTGTATGATAATATCAACTGTGATGTGCACCTCCCCCGAGCTTCCCTAAGTCCTCCCTCAGAGATAAGTGAAATATTCTCCAGTTATTTCTCCCGTGCTTCAGTTGTTTCCCAGGCTTGTTCCTCTGGAGCACGTTTGGGCCCCAGTTATGAATGCCTTACTAATCACCCTCTGTATTTCCATCCTCTCCACTTCTGGAAACTCAAAATTGATATCTGCTGTGGAACTGAAAGTAATTAGAAAATAGTCCGTGTGCGCACAGGCACATACACTGCTCTTTAGTTATTGTGTAGAGTGTTATTTCATAGTCAATTGTGTTATGCATAGAAGACACCTAACAAATGTGATTGAATGGATGGTCTTTCCCACTTCATCCCTTCGTCTACCCAGAC
Organism: Ictidomys tridecemlineatus; assembly: GCF_052094955.1. Classification (NCBI taxonomy): domain Eukaryota; kingdom Metazoa; phylum Chordata; class Mammalia; order Rodentia; family Sciuridae; genus Ictidomys; species Ictidomys tridecemlineatus. The sequence continues at coordinate 150,930,732 of NC_135480.1, read as the reverse complement.
CTGAAGTCACGCCAGGTAACGGACCTTCCTCAGAAGATCCATACATGTTTAAGCTTCCAATCCATTATGCCCATGTTGTTGCCTCCAGAATGTTCTTCCCTCTATTTTCCATCTACTCATCAATCAGAGCTGAAGTCAAATGTCATCACTTCTGTGAGTGTCTTTCTGATCTGCCAAGCAGACAAACAGCTTTTTTTCCTCCTTCCCACAGCATGCTGTCTCAGTCTCCGCTTGGCATTCCAATGGTCTACCTCGTATGTTAATATTAGATTTTCATGAGCATCTTTCCTATTTGTGATTTTACTGAGGGTAGAGCACACCTGTCTTTCTTATCTTATTTCCCAGAACTTGCCACACTGGTTGGCATACAGAATATACTTAACAAATATTTGTAGAATTAAATTAAGTTGAAATGAATGAATTAAAGAATTCACATATGGCTTATATTTGAACAAGTAAATATTTTATTCTGTATGAAGATACTGAGAATTTAGGTGGATTCTCAGCAAATTTCAAGGTGTCAAAATTTGAACATGGCAGCTAGTCACAGTGGTTCACACCTATAACCCTTTTGGCTTGGGAAGCTGAGACAGGAGGATCATGAGTTCAAAGCCAGTCTCAGCAACTTAGTAAGACCCTAAGCAACTTAGACAGACCCTGTCTCTAAATATAACATAAAAAAAGGGGCTGAGGATGTGATCCAATGCTGAAGCACACTGGGTTCAATCCCCTGAGTAATAATAATAATAATAACAACAACAACAACAATAGAACATGGCACCTTTGAACTTCTATTTTCAACTACTTCTCTACTGCTTACCCTCAGCCTCATATGAAAGTGGTAGATCTCTGCCTCAAGGTATCTAAGGTGCCTAATAATAAAAGCTTAATATATAATCTCCCCAAGAGTTCCATATTTTAATGGATGTTTAGCCAGATAAGAACCACAAGAACAAATAATGGTGGAACTTCAGGCACCTTGAGAATTGGTAGGGAGGAGAACCAGGGATAAGCTTTCAGAGGGTCCTTTGAAGCACCGAACACCAGCAGTTGTTGCCTTGCTTTTTGTCTGAGATGATTATACACGAACTTAAGTGTGACTAAAGCAAATATTTCTAAAAACAAATTTAAGGGGCCCAAGTAATAGTTCAGTTTCAATTCCTGTCAAAAATCACTGGTTCTTTCTCCAGAATAGAAAGCAATTCTTAAATAGTTGAAAGGAGACTCCTATTATTTTAATTCTGCACAATTGATAGGGAAAGAAATGGAAGCTGGGAGGTGCCCTCAACATGGAGAAAGGTATCAGGTGAATATTGTTGGTTTCTCTCTGACATTGGTCCATTACAGCTTGGCTGGCATCCCAAAGGAGCACTAAATCTGAAGGCATGAGTGGGAAATCACTGATATTTATCAGGCGCAAGTTAAAAGGGAAAGAAGGCAAAGTTGAAAAAGTAAAAATATTTGGAACTTTCACCATTTTCTTCTAGGAAATATAATGTACAACACACTTAAAAACCTCATCTCCTAGGTGCATGTATGATTGTACACATGGTGCAACTCTACATCATGTACAACCAAAACAATGAAAAATTGTGCTCCATTTGTGTACAATGAATCAAAATGTATTCTGCTGCCATGTATAACTAATTAGAAAAAAATGTTAAAAAAAGAATTATCCAGACCACAAGTGCACTCTCCCCCACCCCAACTTCAGCCATCTTCTTGAATTGATCCCTTTATTTGGTTCCTATTGTCTTTTTATCTTTTTTAAAAAAAGTTTATACATCAACTTCCAAGTATTATGTAATTCACCCACATGTTAGATTTAATATTTGAGGACTTTATTTGCCTAATAGAATCTAAACTCTATAAAAGTGGTTCATACCTGTAACCCTGGTGGCTTGGAAGGCTGAGACAGGAGGATCGTGAGTTCAAAGCCAGCCTCAGCAACTTAGTGAGACCCTAAGCAATTTAGACAGACCCTGTCTCTAAATATAACATAAAAAGGGGGCTGAGGATGTGGCCCAGTACTGAAGTACACTGGGTTAAATCCTCTGAATAATAATAATAATAATAATAATAATAATAATAGAACATGGTACCTTTGAACTTCTGTTTTCAACTACGTCTCTACTGCTTAACCTCAGCCTCACATGAAAGTGGTGGGTCTTTGCCTCAAGACATCTAAGGAAAAAAAGTAAATATTTCTTTGATTCAATAATGTATCCTAAGTGCCTCCAATGCAGACTTCTATAGAATATGCTCAATAAAAATATGTCAATGAACAAATAAAAAAACCTCATCTCATTAACCTCAAACTCATGTGTGTGTGTGTAAATAACTGTAGTTTTAAATAGGCATGTATATCTAATTACATTAGTGACCTTATTGAATAATTAGTGTCATAGACTTGATTCTTTAATAGTCACCTTCAAAATAGCCATTGGCCAAGTCAAAGCTACAAGAAGACAGTGGAAAGCTGATAGAGAAAGTGGATGAACTACACAGGGGACAGGTTCAATTATTATGCTTCTATGGGTTGTCAGGTAAGATTAAATTCTCTGATCTTTTGTGTTCAGCAAGCAGTTTCTTCTTAAACATTTTCTTTGTAGTTGCCTCATTGAGTTTTCCCCTTGTATTCTACGTGTATAAATCAGAGAGATCAGATAGAACATGCACAAGTCTATTACTCTAATCATCATTTAATTTAGGCAAAATAATGAAGAAATTAAAATTCACTTTTATGGTATCAAGTCTCCCTTCAGTCAGGGTCTCCCACACCCAAGGTCTCCTTTAAGATGTATGGCATCTGTTGATTCTATCATAGATGACCTGATCAGAAAGAAGACCGGAAACACTGAGAATGTCCCCCCATTTCAGAAATTAGAGACCAAAATTCTTTAAGGACAGAAATAAATGTTTTAGAGCAAGATTTCAGAAGCACAAAGGAAGTGGGCAGACATTCCATAGGCCACATAATACACGGCCAGTTCCTCAGTGCCTGAGACAGACCAGCTGCTAAGAATAGATTAACCAGGGCTGGGGTTGTGGCTCAGTGGCAGAGTGCTTACCTAGCACGTGTGAAGCACTGGGTTCAGTTCTCAGCACCACATATAAATAAGTAAAATATAGCTCCATTGACAACCAAAAAAATATTTTAAAAAAGAATATATTATCCAAAGTACAAATGTGGAGAGTCATTAGGCCTTTGAAACCACCTTTTCTATGTGACACAAAAAACACTTGCTTTATCTTTGACTTTGTGATCAGCAAACATCAGGACTGTTGTCCTCTTGATGTGTTTGTGGCCAAAGCTTGTATAGAAAGAACATTCTTACAAAGTCTATAAATAATACAAGTGGACTCCACCTAAAAAGTATAACAACTTCAAACAGAGAAACAGAATAATTAGCAAATTTCTATATATACCACTAAAGAGATATATAGAAGAGTAAAAATTACTACAGCTTTGTGACTATAGCATCCCATTAAGCATCTCTGAGTGTGAAACATTTACTTACCATTTCATCTAACAAAACAGTTGAATTGTCTTAATAAGATTTTGATTTTATGGTCAGTATTTGCTTTAAATAGCAGAGAAAATAAAAACTTCTCTAAATTCAATTAGAGAAGTTTTTCTTATTTTTCTTAGATTTCTTACTGGAGAACATATATCATATTCATACGATGGCTAGAATTTCTGGATGTCTTTGTTATTTTTCTTGTTTTCTTTTTAAACCCTCAGTGATTTTTTTTTAATCTGCTGGTGGGGAGTAAGCACTCATCCAATTGTGTCTACATCACAGTTTATAAGGAGTTAAAAATGGTCCAAATTGTGAAAAAGCGCTTTCCAAGTTATTTTGAATAGTCCAAGCACACAATTTCAATCTTAATCCATTTATACTTCTCCTTTTTAATAATAAATAAATGAATAAATTTCCTGTTTCTTTGCTGTCATTCAAATTCTCGTGTGCTGCCTTCGTGATTTGTGAGAGACTGACTAGTACAAGTGGGAGTTACATAAATGAGGATGAAATTTTTGCCCAGAAAACCTCAACCTCAAGGCTAAAACAGGTAAGTTTTTAACTGCACCCAACACCTGCATGAGAGCAATGTGTGCTTGTTTCTGGGAGTTGAGGGACCAGGAAAATGACAACAAGAATAACTACAAAACCTCAGAAAGTACCTAAAGTTAGAGAGTCTTCCAAACTGCATGGATCCTGAAATACATGCTTTGGGCAATTAAAGACGAGGTCTCTAAACACCCTTGGTCCTGAGGCTGCAGCAGCCACCTTACAGTAGGCATGTCACAGCAGATGTCAGCAGAGCATGTTTGCAATAGAGCAACGTTTAGTAGGTTTGTGATAGAGATGGCAGAAGGGCAATAGAGGCAGTTGACTAATCCTCCCTCTATAAAGCCTGAAGTCTAGCACACTCAGAACCGATATTCAAGCAACTGATGACAAAGGAGTGAGAAATTTTGCATTTAAATTCTCATTTTTGACATGAGGAAAAAAAAGGAAGTACAATATGGAATAGCATGGAAGATAGAAGCAGGAAAGGACCCAGGGTCCATGCTCATGAAAATATATATTAGACTGTGAGTGCTTCTGATGACATGAAGAGCTACCAGAACTGGAAACTAAAGCACACGACTGAAAACAGAATTTATGACGTCCGTCAGGTCCATTTAAGTTTGAAGGCCTTCCCTCTCTTGGGGCCAGCCCCCCCCCCACAGGATGTGCTGATAGATGCCAGTTCACCAGGACTGCCACTGCTGACTGCCCCGCCCCTCACTGCTGTCTTCATTCTACTCTGGTAGATATGAGAAAGAGGCTGAGAGAAGGATGCAGAGGTCTCATTCAAGTAGGAATAGAACAGTATCATGTTGAGGAAGAAAACATATTTATTTCCTGAAATTTTTGTGGGAAGAACCATGTGAGGAAGACCCCAAGTGAATCGAACCCACAGAGTCTGAGGTTTATCTGGCAACCTACATGTCTGCTTAATCTCCGAAGCTTGCTTCTGGCCTGCTTTCCATCAGAGCAGGGGAGAGATGATAGAGGGTGGGAGGATCACATCTGGAGACACTATTTGAGAACTATCTAACGTTCCCAGTTCTCCAGTGGTACAGAAGACGGGATTCACTTGTGTGTTTCGGCAATGGGAAGTTGTAGAAGGAGTGTGTGGCAAAGAGGCAGAGAGAACACAGGAAGGAGGCATGAAGCTGCCAACTGAAGATTAGCTCACAGATGTGGACAGACTTCTCAAGGGACTACCAATATCCACGAACACTGCTTAGGAGTAGGCGATTACTACAGGTCTGATTGGCAATGCCAATGCCATTCAAAGCACACAGACAAGGTAGATCAGCGATATGGACAATCAAGGAGACAACTGAAATATATCTAGAAGCAGTGTATCAGTTGGAAATTTTTTTTTCTGCAAGTAATATAAAGCCTTAACAAAGATTTATTTTCTCATTGAACAAAATGTCTGGTGAGAAGTTGCAGTTGGCTTTGGTTTCATATCTCAATGGCTCTGAAATTTTCTGAGCCTTTCCCTCATGGCTGTAAGGTGGCTGTATAAACTCCAGGCAGCTGGTGCACATTTCAGGATGAAAGAAGTCTGAGGATGGGAACAAACAGCCAAGTCTGCTTCTTTTATCAGAAATATAAAAGTGTTGTCTGAAGCTACAGAGCAAATTTCTGCTTCTTTCTCATCAGCTAGAATTGTGTTACCTGGACACTATAATTTGGAGGGAGGAAGGGACATTTTCAGTTTCTTTAACCTTTATGGTAGAGGAGTGGCTTTCCAATGTATTTGAGACTGATAGTTACATCAATGGAGGTCATGTCTCTCAACTGCCTTGTTAAGCACCTCTACCCCCAAACAAAGGCAAGAGAAGTGAAAGTGGGGGGGAGACAGATGAGAGGTGAAGGGAAACCTAATACCTCATTCACCCACCAGGACCCCAGATGTATGCATCTGGCCTGTGTGGACTGCAGCCAGGATATAGGGAAGAGGGAGAAGAAGAGAAAGGCCCAACTGCACATGCAATTAATAAAGTATTAAAATGAACAGGGCAGAGTCTTGAAGAACCCAAATGAGACAGTTCTATTAATTGAAAGAGACAAAAAAAGAAATAGAATTGGATGAGAGGTTGTTAAGCTAATCTTCCACCAGCTGGAAGAAAGGCTTTGACTGAATACAGTCAGTAGCACTTATTAGCAGAATAAAAACATTTTTTTTTATTTCCTTGCAACTCACAAATTCAGACTTCTTACTAAGTTAAACTGAAGTTAAATTAACTGTTTGTTAAATAAAGAATCTCAGGGAGTAGATTCAGGCCTTCTTAACTAAACCTCTTTTTTCCCCCCTAAAGTTAAGAAAGCATACTTTGTTAAACTATATAAAGCTCATTTTTGTGATGTTCTCAGATGGGTTGGTAAATAATCAAGTACAGACTTTACAAAGTTGTGTCTTAACACAGTCTGATTCTATGTGGGATATAACATATTTTCTATATGATAGATTAACATTATTGCCAGTTCATATGTTTCCCCAGACTCACTTTGGGGAAATTGTTTCCACCTACCCACTCTCTGCCACCAGGAGTGACACACTTAACTTATAGTATTCAACCATTTCCAGCTGGAATAGTAACATAACTTTGCATATCCTTCCTCAAGGAGATAGAAACATTCTTCTAAGTCTAAATTCTTTCTCAGTAAGAAATCCATCTCCAACTTTTCCAACTGTACCCGTTAATTAAGGGCAGCCATTGGAACACGGGGCTTATCAGGTAGCCCACAGAATCTTTAGACTTTGCTGATCTTTAAAGGAGAAATTAACTGATAGGATCTAGAATAGTTGAAGCTGCTCATATTCTATTTCATAAACACAGAGTTTCATCTATGTGTAGACAGTGTGCTACATTCTGGGGACACATAAAGGAAGAAGGTGCTCCCTACGCTTGAGAATTTCAAACATTTAGTTCTGGATGTACGCGTAACAGCATAAGCTAAAACCCATAACGTGTTGTGATAATTTCTTTGACAAAAATATAAAGGGCTATGAGAATACAGTTGAGGGAATAACTGCACTTGTGAAAAGAAGTGTACTGTTCATTTCTGAAGGTGAGCCCATCAAGGTCTCAAAGTCAGTGAAGTTCTTCCCTGTGTTGGAAGAGCAGCATGTCCTTCTAAGCACAAAAAGGAAACCATTTCTCACCCAACCTGAGAAAAGATTCACAACCCAAGTGCTGGCTGCATCTGCAGAAACCTGCAGAGAAATTTTCTTACACTGCATCAGGTAGAACAGAAGGAAACAGCTGGACGCTGGGGGGTCCCTACAGCAGCCCCTGTGTGACGGAAGGGAATTGCCAAGTGCAGTAGGTTATTCCTCCCCCTCCCAGAAGCTTCTCTTTTCATGGTTATATGCTTGGTCTTAAAATAATAAACAGCTATCCTGTATGAAGCGTCCACAGATCACTTGTTCAAAGTCTGGTGCTGTAAAACGGAACTGTCATAATTATTTCTAAATTTCTTAACAATTCCACTATAAAGGAGACATTTTTACCTCCATTTTACAGATGAGGAAATCATTGACTAGAAAGAAAATTATCTGGCAGTGGAGGATTCACTTTTGTCTAACTTCTGTGCCTCTCCTCTTCTCACTGGGAGAAGAGGAGAGCATTATTGATGCCTCAACAGAGGATGGAGAGAAGATTCCTTCCCTGGGCCTCTTTGTAGCTTATGTATTAGAAACTTAACTAAAGCAGCCCTTCCCCTCTATGGTTGGTGTCTGGATATCCTAGGCCAAGAGCAACATGAGTGTTATAATTAAAAACTATTTTAGATGAGCAAATACTCTTCTTTGCATCCTTGGCCCTCCTCAAAACTGATTTGGTTTTGCAAATAGATATTTGAATCTCCACTTTCACTAGCAAGCAACTGTTTTGGCTGTCAGAGATTCAAAGAACCTTTAGTAAAAAAAAATATAACTATGTAAGAACAATCAAAGGAAAGGGTACAGGATGATGAAATCAAAGACAGCATCTTAAAATCCAGGTTTCGTTGCATTTTTCGGGAGCCAATGAGAGTTGAAGAAGAATTCATATTTTTAGTGTTTTTCTTTTCTTTTTCTTTTTTCTTGCCATTCTAAGTAGAAATGTCCTGAATGAATCATAAAGTCAGTGAAGTGAGTATTTACTTCCTGTTTTCCAGTATCTTACAACAAAGAAGCACATCTTCAGGTCCTTACGTGGCTCTCAACTGTACTCAACAAGGTCTCTCCTCTCTCGGGGCTTTCTTGAGTGTGACATGAAAGACGACACTAGACAATCGACTTGAGTTACAACACTCCCTCCTGAACACTTGTGAATCACGGAACTGCTACTTCTTAAGCACAGTGATTCTGTGTGCTCTAAATCCATGCTTCTTTTAACTTTAATGTACCCCTTAGGGCTTCAAGCTTTGTACTGATGAATAAATGCAGCTAGAGGTTACAGATGAGAGAGATTTTGAGGAAGATCAATTTAACTCAAAAATTTTTAGACTTAAGGACTTTAAAAAACATCTTCATTAAAATAAGTGACATATCATAAATTACAGGTGTTTCAAGTGCCCAATTTCTTAAGTTTTGACCAACATATATTTCTGTGAAACCATCATCACAGGATGGAGAATGGACCCATTATCTGAAAAGTTTTCTCATCCCACTGTTAATTCCTCCTTTAGCCTTCACCACACCCATCCCCTCTAAATAGGTTTCTATCACTGTAGTTTAAATTTCCTAGAACTTTATGTAAATGGAATCATAAAGTATGTATACTTTATAAAGTTTGTATTACTTGGAGAAATTATTTTGAGACCCACTATGTAGCCTTGTGTGTGAGCAGATGATTCTTTTTCATTGTTGAATAGTATTCCATTACATTAATGGACCACCATGTTTGTTTATTAATCTATTATGGACATTCGAGCTGTTTCTAGGTCTTAGCATTTTTCCACACTAGCTATGAGTGATGTTAGCCTCTGGGTAGGGTAGTTGCTGATCTTTAGAGCTTTCCTAGTCATGATGGAACAGCTGTTGTTCTGGATCTGCTGGTGGTGGTGGCTCAGCAATGGGAGCAGCCTGGGTCTTACCATTAGTCTGTTCCTGTTACCACCTGAGGTGCGGTAACTTTTCTTGAATAAATACATCTCCATTTATTATATGTCTAAAGTCCTGGAATGGTTACTTTTAATGTTCTTTTTTCAGTTTTATCACTGTTTATTGGGAGAAGATTCAATAAGGTCTTCACTGTGCCATTCTGGAAATTTTCTGACTGAGTGTAAGAGAAAGCTGTATCTTCTGGAAATGATGGGGAAACCCATCAAGGGAGAAGGTAGCACTGCAGTGGGCCCTGATGGGTTGATAGTATTTCAGTAGTTATTGCAAGACTGACCACAGCACTGTGGTTATGCTGACCTGAGATTTCTTTCTTTTTGTTTTTAAAATTTAGAAGTTGTAAATGAATACATTTTCATTACAAAAATAAATAAGGAAGTTGGTAATCTTAAAGCATTGCCAATTCCTTTCTTTTCCACCTCTCCTCTGAGTCGCTGTCTATTGCCTTTTCTCCCACTATTTCTGGACTTTTTCTGTGTACTGACATATGTACATATGTAAGAGTGGATTTCTGAAAATTCAGAATGGGGTGTATGACCTCCAGCTAGATGGATATTTATTTAAAAAAATCACAACTTGACTAATGAAACCTGGTTAATAACACCAGTGCTAACAAATAGTTTGTTACCCAAGTAAACCTAAGCAAGTCACTAAGTAGCTCCGGACTACAGTTTGTGTATCAGTTAAAATAAACTAGGCTCTGCCGAGGTAACAAATAATCCCATAATCCCAAAGTCTAAATGCAGTGAAGAGCTGGTTTCTTACTCACATGAAATTCAATGCTCTTCTAGAAAGCTACTCTGGCAGAGGAGTCCTTCTCCTCCAGCTGCACAGACTGTAGAAAGAAAGAAAAAAGAGAAAGCTTATGCAAGACATTTTACATTTAGGCTCGCATGTGACATGGCTCACTTCTGCCCATTCCAAGGGGCAGAATTCAGTAGCAAGAAGGTTCTAGAGGGAGGGGTTTGTCAAATCAGTCTCTTTGTGTTCCAGAGACAAATATGTTAGTGAATTCATAGTATGCTCCTGTTACAAGTTCCCTCATCTGTAAGGTGTGCAAAAAACATAATTATTAGACCCTTCTCCATACTGCTCTCTCATGAATACTGGGTTCAGTGAGAGGAATCTGACCTCACTTTGGCATTCAAGAGGTTTGCATTTATTTTTAACTCTAGTAAATCATGTCAAGTCTGTCATCTAATTATCATGTTGTGTGTCATATTAAGTTAAAGGATTAAGTCATATTTTTCCTCTCAAAATTCCTTCCAAATTTATATAAAGTAGTGTGAAAATATAGAAGTGAAGGAAAGTGTATTAAATTTTAGACAATGATATAATTGAGAGAGTCAAGATTTCTCAATTTAAATTCCATTTCTGCTATTAATGATAAATGGTGTTAGGTAAATCACTCATATCATTTATCTTCTCTGCAGTTTTCATTTATTAAACAGGAGTGATAATTATGACCAACACACTGGGATATGATGGAGATCAAATGTCAGGGTATAGGTGAAGTTGCTTTGTAAATGATAAAGATGCAGACCGTTTAAAAAATAAACAAGAAGAGAATGAGTACAAAAAGGCAAGAAAGCAGGAGAGGGCTACCACTGTAGAATTCTTGAGAAAATCATGAAGAATTAATGATTCAGAAGGAAACTGGAATTGGAATGTGGGACTTTTGTAGCAAACCCAATTGGAACACAGGTAGAATTGGAAACCTGGAGAGGGGAAAGGAGAAACTAGGAAGCAAAGTAGAGTGGGGAGAAGAAAGAATAAGGAGAGAAGTGAATGGGGAATTTTAAGTAAAAGAAATAAGCTTAGAAAGCAACTTTTTAAGATGGTGGAATGAGATGGACACCATCACCCTAAGTACATGTATGAAGACACAAATGGTGTGCCTCTGTTTTGTGTACAACCAGAGACAGTAAAAATTGTGCTCTTTAAGTGTAATATGAATTGTAATGCATTCTGCTGTCATATATAACAAATTAAAATTTAAAAAATAAGAAAAGAAAGCAACTTCTAAGAAACAAAGTTATCTTTTTATTTTGGAACAATTTTAGATCTACAGGGAGGTTATAAGATAGAATATATATAAGATAGTACAGAATTCTTGTACTATACCTCTCACCCAGTCTCCTTCATTGACAACATCTACATAGCCACAATACATCTATTTATGTGTATTATACACTCTGTGAGGTTAGCCCATGGTTTTCAACTAAACTACAGACATTACTGGAAGTCCTAACCTTTTTTTAAAAATATTTTTTTGTAGTTGTAGCTGGACAGAATGCCTTTATTTATTTATTTCTTCTTTTTTTTTAAGAGAGAGAGAGAGAGAGAGAGAATTTTAATATTTTTTATTTTTTAGTTTTCGGCGGACACAACATCTTTGTATGTGGTGCTGAGGATCGAACCTGGGCCGCACTCATGCCAGGTGAGCGTGCTACCTCTTGAGCCACATCCCCAGCCCCAATTTATTCTCTTTTTATGTGGTGCTAAGGATCCGTACAATCACACAAGCTAGGCAAGCACTCTGCCACTGAGCTACACCCCAGCCCCAGGCCTAACCTGCTAATGGTTGTCAGTTCTACTTTCTGAGATAAGCATGTAAAAGAAGTACAAACTCTGATCCCTATCTCCATGTGTTCCCACTTCTTCAGTTAATTTCTGGTTCTCTGACTCAGTTTCCAAAAATATCTTGCAGAGCAGAGCCATCATAGAAACCTTCCCTAGTCCTCGGGATAATACTTACCTGTGTCCTGATGAACTGACGTTCTGGAAAGAGTTCTTTAATCTTACGCTTCCTGGGAAAGTCCTTCATTGGTAGCAGAGTGAAATGATTCAACCACCTGGTTCAAGACAGAAGTGCTATTATTTTATTTTTTCTTTAACTTGGTCACAGACCACCAAACAAAGAATAATTAATTTTTAAAATGGAATGTCCTAGGAAGAGGAGGCATTTTGAATTTTTACACAATCTACATCATTAGTAGAGGCATCATAAGAGGAAGCTTTGTGTAGCAGCCCTGCCCTAGAGCAGAGGTCTTTATTACTTTGGTTGACCTTGATGAAGTCACTTCACCTCACTGGACCTCAGCTCCATACCCATAAAGGGAAATAAATGATTCAGTTGTTCTCTGAGTTTCCCTCTAGCACTGAGATTCTAGACATTCTCAATTGACAGTAAGTCATATTACAAAAAAGAAGAAGAACAAAGAGAAAAAAGATGAGCACAGTTTCCTCTTTCTTTCATGATAATCTGAATATCATCATATTAGCTATTTACAGTTGTCCTTCAATGGAGGTCTATAGGAAAAGTTTGGAAGTGGGATCAGTTGAGTAACAATGGCTCCTGGCATTTTCTGGGTCAGAGAAGAGGGGCAAGGGAGGCAAGCATCATGAAAGAAAGTCATCTTTTTTGGTTTAGAACAATTTTAGATCTACAGAAAGCTTGGTGTTCTTATACTATAACTCTAACCCCTCAGGGTGATCTCACATAATGAAGAACTATCCTGTCTAGGTACCAAGCAAACACTGAAGAATATTGCCAAGATAAAGCTGTATCTTTAGCCAGGCCCAGTGGCACATGCCTATGATCCCAGCTACTTGGAAGACTGAGGCAGAAAGATCACAAGTTCAAGGCCAGCCTCAGCAGCTCAGAGAGACCCTGTATCTATTAAAAAATTTTTAAAAGGGCTGAGAATAAAGCTCAGTAGTAGAGCAGCACTTCCCTAGCATGTGCAATGCCCTGGGTTAAATCCCCATTACTGTCAAAAAAAAAAAAAAAAAAGGTTACATCTTTGGTATATTCATAAGGCAGATAGTAAGAATTCATGGACACCTTTGCTAGGAATCATCACCAGCATCTCTTCTTCAGGAGTAGCTTTGCAGGGGACAGGAAGACCCACTGATAAAAATGCAATGCAATTTATGTACACCAGAAAGAATGTGATTTTCTGGGAACTGTATATTGTAATAACATAAATAAGAATAACCATAAGTAGATACACACTGTGTGCATAGTTTCCTTTCTTTTGTGTGTGTCAGTGCTGTAGGCAGAAATAATTATACTCTGGTGATTGCCAAGTTTCTTAATGTGGTAACTGGTGCAAGACGTTCTCTTAAATTAATAGAATTCTGAGTAGCAAATATCACTAAATATCATGAAAATACTTCTCATTATTTTACATATTTTCTCTCTGTATCTCTGTGTCTTTTAGGGCCCTAAAAGTTTCCATAGGGCAGAAGTTCAACATTTCAACATGTGTGAATTTTAACATGTTGGAAAAGTCATGACTTAATTTGACAACTAAACTATGTAATCAGATCCTGATTTTTCCTTCTAGAGCAGCCTACTTTTTTCCTTTCTGTTTTTGAACGAGGCAAAAAGACCTGCCATGATTCTAAGAAGAGTTTTGCCATATTAGGGTTTGATTAAGATAGAAATCTCAGTTCTCCCTGGCTTCAGTTCATAGTATGTGGGGTTATGGAAATGGGCAGAAATGGTCTTCAAAAGTGTAATTTAAAACTCTATTTCCTTTCCTATTACAGGCTTTGCAAATGTAATGTTGCTTCCAACTCCCAGATATCCAGCTATTTATTCTCTAGCCAGTGTGTCATTCAGAGAGCTAAACTAGTTTTGTTTGTTATAACAAACAAACTTAATCTCAATTCCTTTGCCACTCAAACCTTAACAGCCTTCATTTTGGCCTTGATATTCATTAGTTTTGTAGGGGAAGAATAGGGCTGGTATACTTTCTGTTTCCTAAAGACAAGCTAACTGTACTATACAGGAGGTAAAGCCAATTCTGAACTTCTATTAAATTTCCATGAGAAGAGTAGTTCATACAATAAAATAGAAATTAGGCTCTATAGCTAAGATGGTGGAAGGAGATGGTCATCATTATACAAAATACATGTATAAAGATGTGAATGTGGCGTCAATATACCTTTTATACAAACAGAAATATGATAAATGGTGATATAAAGGTGTATTAAGAATTGTATGTAAAAAAATAAGAGCTCATGTATAATGGCATAATTTGGTTTGAACATACTTTGTATACAGAGTTACAAAAAATTGTGCTGTGAATGGATAATTATGAATGTAATGTACTACACTATTGTCATGTATGTAAGAAATAAATAAAAAAGAAAAAAATTTAAAAAAAAGAAATTAGGCTCTGTTTAAATCTTTGCACATTCTTGGCATGGTTTTATACACAGTTAGTATATTGTTAAGTATTCCAAATCAGAGTAATCTGAATTTTAATTGTGAATATTAAGTACAACTGAAGCAAGAGCATCTTTTGGTTTAGCATATGAATTAAGACTCATTGCTAAACTATTATCTTCACCAAAGAATAAGCACCCATATCAAGGTCCATTCTGCTCACTAAAGGTAGATGCTCTTCTTCAAAGATATACTTAAAAGATTCCTTTTCTATCATAGAAAGTAGCCATCTGTAGTTATCTATGACACACAAAGAGTGTCATTTGTCCACTGTCAGAGACGATGGCAAACTCAACATTAGTATTATCTTAATATCTTAACTATGCTAATCATTTTCTCTGTAATACATTATACTGACAATTGGGAATATCTTAGAATCAAGCACTTAGTGCTAGAAGAAAACCCAAAGAACAACTGGGACATTTTTCCTTTTTCCTGGGTAAGAAAATTGAGGTCTACTGAGGTAAAGTGACTCCATCAAGACCATCACAAGTGATAAAAGACCTCAATCACATACAACTTTAAGAAAGACCTTTCTACTTTTTCAGAAGGGGAAAAAAGTACAACCTTAACAAAGATCAGCTATGAGATTTAATATCACCAAGAAAAAGTTCTCTGTTTTTGACTCTTGGTACAGACATTTAAGATAAACTAAAGAATAAATTTCAGTTACTTACTTTATTATATATATTGCAACTGATCTGACTCCTCAAGGTTAGTTGTATAGAAGAAACCATAAATGTTTTTATATTGAGATCAGATTCAAGTTTCTTTTTATTATTGGAGATGTAAATGTTCCAGAGCCTCATACCTAAGATTCAAGATCTAGGTGGAATGAGATAGCCATTGTTACCCTAGGTACATGTGTGACTGTACATATGTTGTGATGTTACATCGCTACATCATGTACAACCAGAGAAATGAAAAGTTGTGCTGCAATTGTGTACAATGAATCAAAATGCATTCTTCTGTCATGTATACCTAATTAGAATAAATAACTAAATTTTTTAAAAGATTCTAGGTCTAACAGAACTCCTCCTAACCATTATATAATACCAAAGTGAGGTCTTCTCAGTTCCATGTTCCTTTGTATTTTTGCTCATCTAACATATACCAGAATAAATGATTACATAAACTATATAGTATTGAATAGGAGAGAAATCATTTGCTCTGGCAAGGTATCTCATCTAAGCATCTGTAATGTATTTATTAGGTCATGGACTTAAATCACACAAAGCTCAATCAATTACAGCAAATGTGCCTTCTATGGTGGTTAATGCTGCTTACAGATTTTAAAGATCATATTTCTGTGACCTAACATAGTAACTGGCAGAATATGCAAGTCTTGTAGCAGGACATTACATTAAGGGTATAGTTACATTAACTCTTTTAATGGGAAGATAGTTATTATCGCAAGATGAATTTGGTGATCAGAACCCTTTCAATTGTCACCCCAATGGCATTTCATGACTTCTTTGACCTCAGCCATTAGCATGATGGCTTCTAGCCATCCCCTCTGTTTTGGTCTGAGTGCACAGGTGGCAATATGATAAATAAAACAGTTGGGGCACAGGTTAAAATGCCAGTGGCAGAATTTGAGCCACTGTAACCTAGGGAGTTGAGTAATCACAATGGTACCATGGCATCTGTGGATTCAGACCCATGGCGCTATTCCAAGAATGAGAACAAGTTACCTTCTTAGAATAGCAGTTCCGTCTTTCCCGCATAGACTTCCTACCTGTATTAGAGGCTCAAGTGGATCCACTGGGTTCTGTGGTTACAACAGATAGCATCTGGGATTCACATTCTGTGGTCTTTGATCTAGGAAAGTTGTAGAATCAATACCACTCTCAATTATAGCCATCTTCTCAATTTACACTAAAGCAGTGAACTAAAAATCTCTGAGAATTTTGTTTTATTTTGTTGACATACAAATAAATAAATATCTCTGAAGCTGATGCCCAGAAACTATGATGTTTCATAAATTAGAAGCTAGTTTAATTTTAACACTACTAAATTTCCTATAGGAATTTTTCACTCAAATGGGCCTAAGTCATTGGATATCTTGTAAACATCATTATTGTCCCACTATTTATAAGATGTTTTTTTCCCAGAATTTTGTTTTTAAAAAGTATGAAAGGATACATTTAATTAGTACCACAATTTTAAAAGGAAGTGGTTATCGATGTAGTCTCTAAAAAGGAGGAGTCCCTATGTTCCTTGCTTTGTGTTGTATCCTAGCATCCTACCCAGACAGCAGGGGTGGGGAGGAGTGGGGGATACTGCTAGAGAATGATGATTTTGATGCTGCTCCTTTGGGTTGCTTCACACTGAAATGTTTTGAAATCTGAAATTCTGCTTTGCCATTTTCATGAGTTATTTAAAGCATTCCTTCTGTACACTTGAGAATGCTGAGGATTTGAGGGTGCCAAGAACTAGCTTAAGTGGACTGGGAGTGAACTCTTGTTTTGGAGTCCTTGTGTCTTCCTACCTATATCACACTCTCTTGAGGAATACTAAGAAATTGTATGGACGTTAGAGATTTTTATCATTGCCCTTTTACTTTCTTAAAGGTTCTGTTTGATTTCACTTTTCTCTCATTTTGGAAAATAATATTTCCTTCCTTTCTCTTTCTTCCCTCGCTCCCTCCCCTCCCCTCTTTTCTCTCTCTCCCCTCTCTCTCTCTTTCTCTCTCTCTCTCTCCCTCTCCCTTCTCCTCTCCCTCTTCCTCACCACTCTATCTTGTTGGGACAACAATACAGAAGAGAGTAAGCTCTAGAGCCAATAAGCTGAGAGGCTAGCATTTATTGTTAAAATCTGAAACTATTTCTAGGCAGGTGTATTTCTCCATGAAAATCTGTTTGGACTGCCCCTCTCCTGGTTGTTCCTAAGGTGATCTCTTCCTTGTGTACTTAAGAATTGTTTTCTGATGGCTTTTCTTGTGTGAACATGTTATCCTCTACTGTCGACCTTCTTTATCTACCTAATAGCAATGTTTACCTTCTTGCAAGAATATGTCTCTTGGGAATGTTCAGAAGTTTCTCTCTGAGATAGGAAAAGAATCCCTGACATCTTTAGCCCTGAATACTTTCTCTCTCTCTCTCTCTCTCTCTCTCTCTCTCAATACATACCACTGCACATGCATTTTAATTAATCCGAAACAACACTCCAAAAAGGGTTTACATGTCACCAATTATTTTCAATGAGGGCTTTCTTTCCTATTTGAATTTTAAATCATCCTCTGTCTTTCAACATAACTAGAGAATACGGCTACAATTATTACAAATAATACATTTTCCTAAGGATGAATTTGGGACTCGGTCAGTTTTGTTGACTGACTTTGTTTTCGCTTTTCCTCTAGCAGCTCAAAAAACATCAATTGTCTTACTGCGGATGTCTTCTAAAAGGACAGCCACACACACAAAAAAAGAAAAGATTGCAAAAATGACAATGTTGTGTTTGAAATTTTTTATCTTGCGTTGACTTCCATATCCAAACTGTTAAGTTGGGAAGACAAAGGCTGCTTCTCTGCTGCTGGCAACACAAAGCTCCTTTGTATTCTGACTCTTCTCTTCTTCTTACATCAACATCAATAAGCATTTTTGTGGGAGAGCCTGAAATGTCAGTCTTTCCAAAGAGCAATCAAGTCCAGTTTATTCTTTGCTCTGTAATTAAAGCCTGTTTCTGTGAGGAAAGTAAACCAATATCCCAGCAGCCGAAGATAAACTGCCGTGCTATTTTTAATCCACAGCTACCCTTTCCACAATAGAAAGCCTTTGAGACTTGCTACAGTTTTGCGTTCTTGAGCCAGTTAGAAAAAGACTCACGGAAGACAACAGTTAGGTAGTTTAACAGTATTAACATTGGGTGTCTTCTTTGAAAAGCTCGTGTTGAAAACAACAGCACCACAAAGGAGCAGAATGAAAGATTTGACTAACGTGCAGCAGCCGCTTAAAACGTGGACATTTTCCCATTCCCGCCCCACCAGAGTGCCAATCCTGATGGAGATGGCTGACTGTGCTACAGGCTTGGGCATTTAAAAAGAAGCTACGAAAGGAACTTAACACTGGCTATCAGACCACACTTCTCTACTGTCCCACCTGAAGCAACAGGGAGCAACAATCCACTCCCTTAGCCTCCAGGGCTGCCTTGAAGCCACCTTGTGTTGTGCTTAACTCTCTCTTCCCTGACCCTCAGGCTCTTCTTCTTATTTATGGCCCCTATCTTCTTTATCTAGAAAAAAAGAAAAATCTTAACACCACAATACCTCAAGGATCCAGAACATCAACCCCTTTCATTTCTAATGTTGGTTATGTGATTCTTCCACTCAGTCCCTCTCTTATATAATCAAAAGGGATGGTAAAAAGATTTCCTAAACCAAAAGGCAGCTCTGTGCAAAGACTCTAATTGATCCGAACTCTCCAAAGACATTTAGGCAACAATATTTTGAATAAGTAAGTCTTTTCTCTTCAGTTCCTGAGTCCTCTAAAGTGCCTTCTCACTATTCTCTACCCTAAGAAAAATGTTTACATACTAAAGGATTAGTTCAGGATTTCCCCGGAAAAATACCACCCTCCCCCCTGAGGCTTCAGTATGTCAATAATCCTCCTATTCTGGTGTTGCCTCATGGGTATAATGCAAGCCACAAATGAGACCCATATTTGAAACTTTACATTTTCCCCTGGTCACATTAAAAATAAGGTAAGAAAGGTAAAAATTAATTTATATATTTTATTTAGCTGAATATATCCCCAGTTTTACCCAGTTTAACATGGACTCAATATTTAAAGCACTCTTTTTTTAAATTTTTTTTATTATTAGTTGTTCAAAACATTACAAAGCTCTTGACATATCATATTTCATACATTTGATTCAAGCAGATAATGAGCTCCCATTTTTACCCTGTATAGCTCATTTTTACATTTTTGTATGAAGGTTTTGAAATTCAGTGCATACTGTATACTTGGAGCACATTTGAATTCAGATTACCTACAGTTCAAGTGATCAATAACCACGTAAAGCCAGTGGCTCCAGTACTGCACAGCACAGCTCTGCACTTTATGGATGTGTCAGTCTTTATGTAGATTGAGAATTGAATATCAGATGGACAATGGTCAGGCCATATATGACAATAAACTCTGATACATATGCAAAGCCCAAGAGGCTAACCCACAGCCTAGCAACTGGTCCAGAATGTCAGGATTTGGTCAGTAACTTATCCTTCCATACTACCTTTGGACATAACAGAGGAAGTCACGTATGTTCCCATCATACCAGACTCCCTGCTTCCAGTTAGCTACCTCCAGCTTCACATGGCAAAAAAACCCACAAAAAACAAACAGAGCTTACCCCACCCCACTTTTGCTCCTATAAAGCTTTCCTATTCCCCTGCCTGCCTTTCAGTCTTGTCAAACACAAGCGGTGGCAGCCTGCATGCTTTAGCAAATGCTAAATAAACCGCCTCTCTGTGTGTGATCATTTGGATAGTCTTGGGTCATCTCCACAGGACTCAAGCTTTACTTTCAATTTTGTGGAAATTCTCCGTTAAATTTGAAAGCCTAGATGCATGTTTCCTGGGGACAGATGAAGGGTGGGGCAGGGAAGGTTCTGTTGGCCCAAGGCTGGATGAGACTGGAGCAGCTCCATTTACCCTGATGCTGAGAGAGACCCAGGGAAAAAAGGTCCTTCCTCCTTTGTGCTCAGAGGACTAACACTTTCTAACAAGAAGAAATAAACAGGACATGGTATTCCTAGATTTTTTTTTTTCACAATCCATTTCCCACTCTGTAGCCTGTGCCTGAAAAGACATTTTAAAACTGTCTGAAAAAAAAAAAAAAAAAACTGGCTGGTGGTTGAGAGTTTTAGGAGCAGGCAAGATGTCTGCCCAAAAAGTAGGATTAGCACTTTATTTTTGGCTAAAACTAAAGTCGGGAGAAAGCTCAAAGGAAAAGCCACTTCCATGGCTGCACAAACAGCAAAGTAATATGTGTAAATGTTACCAAGAAAACCTAGAGAATGTTTGCAAGCCCAGCAGTGTAAATGTTATTTTTAAGACTCTAATTAAAGGGAAATTTAATTAAGGCAAATAGAAAAAGACGTTTTTCAGAGTAAAGCAAAAATATGTCTATTTCTTGTTAAACAAATTTCTCCCAAATAGTGACTCTCTGCTTATAGTGCTGTCCCTTTAAAACTGGTTTAAAATGACAATGAAGTGGCCAAAATGAAAAGCTTTGAGTGTTAAAATTGTCATTGAATGGAAAGACTAATGAAATTCATTTTCATAGAGAGGCTAAGGAAATCACGAGGCCTTATGGAGAAAGCACATCTCATTATCTGCAAGGCATTTATGATCCAAGAGCCCAGCATTCCCTATTACTGTTTACCACATTACACCCACACCTCAACATAGGGAACTTTAGGACTTTGAAAGGACCTAAATCCCTTCCCACATTTCATCACATCCCACAGGAACTAGTTATCTGGTGGACTCCCACCCAATCTATTTCAAAATTTATATGAAATGCACTATTTCTCAGACTCTATTAAGGAAAAAAAAATCTTCCTCTCACGACAGTCCTGCTTTGAGATATTATTACATGGTGAGAATATGTCACTGCTGCCCTCTAAAAGATTTACCATGCAAATATCATGCAAAGAGAAAAATTACATCACCTCACTGTGAAGATGAGCTTTAGTTCATCAATCACTAATTGAGAAACTTAGCCAAATATTAATATAAATGTCATATCTCTGTTGGACAGGACACAGAGCAGCGGTTTTGATTTGGTCATAACTTACATCGTCCGTGAGCCTTGATGTCTGCTATCTTACCCGTGCAGCAAGGGTCTTATCTAGGATGTGAATTTCATTGGAAAGCTGGCTGTCTTGAAAAGGCACGAAAGGATGAGAAAGAAAAACTAGACTCAGAGGACTAACAGCATTTTCACTTGTGAACAGTTCAGATTAACTCGTAAACAACAGGAACATTTTCATGATCGGGCCATGGTGCTGTCTGCTGTCTGCATTCCTCATCCTCTGGCGGCCCTCTGCCCAGCCAGGTGACCAACTGCCACAGCAGCATGCATGCCCCAAATGGTTCTGTGACACTGTCCTTGTTCCAGTGTACGTACTGGAGCCACTGATAAAATTATTAATGATCATTCCTTCTCTTTTCCATTTTAGACTTTTAGAATCTGTTAATACTTATTGAAATGGAAAGTTAAAAGGCAGAGTGAGAGTCTTTCCCTATTGCTTGTTATGCATATAATGGACCTGTAACCAGGAGCTGTAGGCAACCTTCCTCATCTTCCTCCCTCACTTCCCACCATCTTTTCCTCTCTGACCAGAATTATCCTTGGAAGGTGTACAGGGCAAGTCCTTTCTGAACCACATCTCACGTGACTTGAAAGCTTCCGGAAATGAAGCTTATTAGGATATATCTATTGTGTAGCAATCACTGTTACTAGCCTCAGATTGGCATTGAAGTTACCATTCATGATGTGTTGCTTCAGGGATTTGACTTTGACCCTCTTCATGTGAAAGTCCTCTTGTAACATACCTACCTTCCCTACTAGGTAGAAGTAGCTAAGAATATTTATGTACATTATTTATTTATTGCTGATATTTTGTTCTAAGTTGCTTTCTGTAGTAACTTAAATTAATCCTCGTAAATTCTTACTTATTTGCAATAATTACACTGATTATTTCATTTTACAAAAGATGAAAAGAGTGAGGCATAGAGTGGTTATACGACTTGCCCCATATTTGTCAGCCAGTGAACAGTCAACCTTATTTCAAACTCAGTAGTCTGGCTCCATATGCTGAGCTGTCAATCACCTACACCCAGGACTCCCTCCTGTGGGCTGAGGCTACCTATGTTTTCCTTATCTCTTTGTTCCCAGCACCTAATATGGGGCCTGGAATGTGAGAATGCTGAGCAGTGTTTGTGGAGTTGGGGATACCAGGGAAGGCAGAGACTGTGCATCTTCATCTTGCCGGGGATGCAGGTGCTTAGCTGATTTGTACACAGTCCTCAAGATTACCAAGTATCATAGCCTCTCACACACTGTCCCTGGTGTCCTTTCTATTACACCAACCTGGCCTCCTCTTCTTTTTAGGCTAGTCCTTCCTGGAATTGTCAATAAGCATTGTGATAACAGCATGGTGATCATATCTTTGCCTTCTAATCGGTTTCTCATTTCAATACTAATTTATCTCTTCCAGAGCCTTTTTCCGTTCATAAATGAAATGTGAGACCTCTGTATACTAAGCAATGAAAAAAAAAAAAAAAAAACACAACCAGCTATCCATCCTAAATTCTCTAGCAAAGGAGCTGATTTAGGACAGTCTTCCTCCTCAGGTTAGTTGAACTTTCACTTAGTCATAATCTTTAGGAATGTCACCGGTTAAAGAAGTCACTGTGATCACACAGAGCAATGCTATTCTGGATTTAAACGCTACACAGTGGAATAAGTTCCTTTGCCTTATAACATTTTTACCTCATCTAGGCAACTAAAATGTTTCCTTTTCTCCTCTATAGACTTATCTTGAAATCAATCAAAGCTGAAGAGATCTGCACATTTCTGTGAACCTGCTCTGTGTTCCTGGAATCCAACTGTGTGCTAATAGCTTCAACATTGGGAAGGCAATGTTCCACTTCCAGGAATGAACATCCAGATCATCTAGAAGCCAAGTGATTTTTCTTAATCAGGAACTATTGTGGAATGAAGAGAAAGGCATTCCCCAAAACTACATCACAGATTCAGCAAGTGAATCATGAGCATCCAAATGGAATTTGGCAGTAAGGATACAATGAATAAGACAAGACTTTGCCTTCAGGCTCTCATAGTCCATCAGAAGAGGTAGACTCTTTTTTTTTTTTTTTTTTTTTTTTTTGGTACCTGGGATTGAATCCGGGGGCACTTAACAACTGAGCCACATCCCAAGCCCTTTTTAATATTTTATTTAGACACAGGGTCTTGCTGAGTTGCTTAGGGCCTTGGGTAAGTTGCTGACACTGGTTTGAGATCCTCGTGCCTCAGCCTGCCTAACTGCTGAGATTATAGGTGTGGCCACTGTGCCCAGCAAGAAGTAAACTTTTTTTCTCTCAATGTGTTAGTTGTTGTATGAGACTGTATGCAACATGTTATGTGACTAAACACAAACAGGATTGGCTACATTATATGCAGAATTAAAAATGCAAAATGAAAATGTAGGGCCTCTTGTTCATAAATTATTAAGAATTTTAAAATGGGTTAAACCAAGGAGTAGACCTCTGGTTTAAGCCAGGCCTGCATGCAGGAGAGAGGTAATGAGATTGGGGTGTTGGTATTGAGAAGGTTTCAAAAGGAAATGACACTAGTGTGCTTCTTGTAAGATAACTAGGAGTTTAGTTTATGAAGAGAGAGCGAAGGCTATTCTGATCAAGGCAAGAAAATTTACATAACAAAAAATCAGGGAGTGTAAGAGCAGGTTGACAATCTGTCTGGAGAATAACAGATTGTGTGGCCAGAGTATAGCATCTTGGACTGAGGAGAGTTCAGGTCAGAATGTCAGGCACTTAGTGAAAAGAAACCATGAAAGAATAAGGCAAATTGTTTAATGGTAGTTTCACCACTTATTATCCATGAAATTTTGAGTAACTGATGTCTCTGAGCTATATAATTTTTTTTTTAATCTGAAAATTAGAAAGTTCTAGTTTTAGCTCATTAATTAGCTGTTAAATCTTAAGTAAGTCACTTTACCCTCTCTGAACCTTAGTTCCTTCAGATGTAAAATGGGAGATCAGGCTAAAAAAAATGATTTTCACAGTGGATTCTGAGGAAGATATACAAGTGAAGATAAGGGAAAGCACAGAAGACTTCAGCCCTTACCCATCACATGCCTAAATCAGAGCAGCTTCATTCTTATCAGTGTTATATGTGTGTGTGTGTGTGCTCAAATACATATACACATGCATACATGTATATATGACTTGTTATGTATAACATATGCTATGGGTTATAGAATGTACTTGTGCATATGTGTGTTATGTTATCTAGCAAATATGCTATATATAGTGTTGTAAAATTCTTTAGTTTTCACATCTATAAAATATGGGGATTTTAATCCTGACATATAGGTTAGTATGAAAATTAAATGTCTGAAAAAATGTACACATATATGTAACATATACTTTTAAAAGTACCAGAGAGTAAGCATTGCTGTCTTAACTCTTACTTTTTTTTTTTTTTTTTTTTTTTTTTTTTAGGGCTAGAAAGAAGCTAAGCTCTCAAAGGCAGGAGTATGTGTCTTTTGTTCACTACTGTCTTTCCAGCATGAAACTATACTGGCACTAAATGGATGCTCAATGTATTTGCTGAATATGTGGATAGGTTCACTGTACACTGATTTCTGGGCTATTGGGAATGAAAAGGCAACCAAGGACAAACACTGGTCTGACCCTTATGGGCATTACGCATATAAACACACCATCAAGATCCAATTGGAATTAGTGCTAAATATTTCTAAGAGAGTAAGGCCTCCAGTGTGAATGGTGTGACTGATCCTCATGGCCTTTAAAGCTGGAAATTGTCAGATTTTTCTATATGTGAGGAACCAGGCAGAGAGGCTGTGAAGTGAGAGGGGTCTCATTAGGTAGCAGGGATTAATCTGGAAAAAAACTTTGGCAAACTGGAAACAGCAAGAATGCTTCTGTTCTATGAATGTGGCTTTTCCCTCATAGGCTTGATTGTCTCTATTCCTTCCGTGTTAACCGTGGCAAGTGAGGAAGGAGAAAAAGATGGCCCTGTCCTCAGGAATCTATCATGTATTGGAAAAGACAGGATCCAGACACTTGGGTGAAACAGCAGCAGGGTCTTTCCCTTACTCTCTCCTACCATTAGCATAGTCATCCCCAGGCTGATGGTGTGAGCTGGTGTGAACTGGTGTGAACTGGTGGGATTGAACTCTGGGAAGCTTTAAGAAGCAGCTGAATTTAAAGCAGAGGAGTGGGGACACTCTGAGGTGGCAGAAAATCAGCACAGCAGATGGTTTAGCAGAGATGACATCAGAAAGCTAGCACTCTGGGGGCAAGGGAATGAGATGGCAAATGCATCCAGGGTCACTTCCTGTTACTCACAAGCTGAGTATTTTCACAGCAACAGCAATTCTCTGAACCCTTGAGGCCTCCATTTGTCAGTATCTATGCTGCAGTAATCATTTAAACCTACAAGGGCGAGGGGAGGCAAGACCAAGACTCTCAGGGCAATCGTAACTCACTCACATCACTCATAAGTGTTCATTTGGTTTCTAAGAGGATTGCTTGTTTTATGGCATGTGAAGTATGTAAGAGTTTTCTTAGAATTCGTTTAAATTGTCCTTAATCGAAAATATGTCACACAATAGTCTTTTTCTCCAAATGAGTATTTTACTCAGTGGCACACAGCCTGTGTCATTAAGCCCAAAATTAAAGAACATGAAACAATTAACATTTTTCTTTTGTTCTGGTTCTATTTTGCCATGTCTTCACTTGGGGGGAGGGGAATACTTTAGGTTCTCAGGGAATCATTTGAGTAATGCTATCGTTCTAACAATTTGGAAATCTTATCTTCTTTAAACCATGTAATTGTGTACTAAACAAGGTGAGAGAAAAATGCCTTTTCACTTACAGGTTTCCCAATGCAGAGACTGTGATGAAATTGAGATAGTAGAGATTTATTTCTGCTGGGCTGGCAGTCATTTTATATTTACTTGGTCTATGAGATTGAAATCAAATCGGAGTCTCCCTACCCAGGAATGTGTTATTTGTTATCTAAATAACTATATGTAAGTGAATCAGATATGGATGAGATGTTTCCATTATCACTGTTCGTGCTAGTTCTGATTCATGAGGTCCTGGCTTCATCTACGCTGGCTGTACCCAAGCTGTTCCTTTTGGTTTTGTGTGTTTGTGATGGTTGAGCAGGAGAGTCTGGTCTTGTCAACTTCTCAACTAGTAACAACAAATGAAAGATTTAATAAGAGGAAATACACTTAATGGTCTTGGTTAATAGAACAACCCCTTGCTTGATAAGGAATTATGAAGAAAAGCTACACAAAGGTGGCAGAATTTTGACTTGCTCGTATTATACAAGCTGCAAATTCTAAAATGCCAGAATAGGGACTATTTATGTTTCCATTCTTCTCCTGGGAATTGTTGTCAATTGACAACTGGTAATCTTAGCATTCAGTTAGCAAGTAGAAAAGAAAAGTATTTGATGTAAATCTGTTTTTGTCTTACAACTTCATAAACTCCATCTGACCTTAACTTTGCAAAGAGTAGTATGTTTGTCTACCCATAGTTTTAGTATCAGTCAGCATTCTTGTTTGCAAGCCTATGGTTGATGTTAGTATTTTAAACAAGAAAAAAGACTCTTTTTTTCAGTAGCATAACAAACACAGTAAGGCTCTTTTAACAGAATTTAACAGTGCCTTCAATTGCTTATGGTGGAGATTTTCCACTGCTGTTGCAGAGCCTCGTGCTCCTGGTTACTCACAGCAATTACAAATAAATCCCACTCCTCCTTTTGCTGAGGATCTTCAAATCTCAGGTAGGAAGTTTCAGTTGGCAGAAGTCAGATTCTGTGACTGCTCATTCCCTGATCTGAAGCCATGGGTGAAGGAGACTCCCAATTAGATTACATAAATAAAGGCTGTGTACTTGTGCAAATGGGTACCCCATCTCTCAAATGAGCAAAGGGGCTATATAGTGGAGTCCCCCAAATGGCAAAATCTCTCTAGTATATCTTTATTATGGGTTTTATTTTAGAAGAACAGATTATTAATATGTCGATATTTTTAAAAATATAAAATTAAACATTCCTATGTTTCTGGTGTTTGTCCAAAATTAATTACATCTCCTAACTTGTGTTCCTGTAGCTCAGTTAAATTAAAAATTTTAATTTCTTAAATTTATTTTTGCAATGCTTATGGTAAACTTTTTGGTTCCCATTTTATAATTAATGGGAAGATAAAATTAAAGGGCATTTTCATCTTTAACTACAATATCAATATTATCTCTCAGAACTAAAAGTACTTTAAATGTTAAACTCTGCATCCCTGTTCAATTTCAACCTCCATGAATACCACATCCATTTCAAAATGAGCTACAGTTTTCCCTCAGTGTCTCTGAGGGATTGGTTCCAGGACCACACTGCCTGCAGATGCCAAAATCTGAGGGTGCTCCAATCCCTTATAGAATGGTGTGGCATTTGTAACCTATATAACCTATATCTATCCTCCCATGTACTTTTAAAATCATCTCTCATTTGCTTATGATACTTAATAGAATGTAAGTGCTATAAAAATATATAATAGTTGTTATATTGCATTGTTTAGGGAGTAGTGATAAGAAAAAGAAATCTGTGCATATTCAGTACAGACACCATTTTTTTCTGAATATTTTCAACCTGTGGTGGGTTGAACCCTTGGATATGGAGTACATGGATGGAAAAGGACAACTGTACTCTTTCAAGAGTCCTCAAGAAAGCTAATGAGTGAATTCCCCCAAACTATTATCAGCTCCTTTTCTCCTAAACTTTCAAATATGCACACTGGAAATATGCATGATTTTCTCACACCTTTTTGCAGAGGAGTTTGTATGTAATCAACTTCCAGCTGATGATATATGTACAAGAGTTGGCCAGGGAAGCTTCTAGGGAAGTCTATATTTTTCAAAATTAAAGTATAGCTGAAGCTGAAGCAATGCTTCTCTCTCCTTTATTGTCTACCTTAAGCACAGAAATGATGCCCAGAGCTGAAGTGAAAAGCCCAGCTTTCAGGGAAAAGCAAAATAATGGAGTGACAGTAGTCCTGACATCTCAGTCTGATACCTCTGGGCCCATGACAATCTACATCCAAACTCGGACTTCCCACCATAGACAAAAATTAACCCCTCCTTTTCATTATGTCCAATGTCAGGTTTGCTGCCACAGCTGAAATCTTTCCTAAATGATTTGATGATTTCAACAATTTTTTCACAACCATTCATAACTGCACATTTCAAATAACAATGTTCCTACTGTTTGTGGAGAGTTAGCTTTGGATCAGGACCAGGGGATATGAGGTTCCACCCACACTCTCAAGGAGAAATGTAATATAAAGAGATGCATAATTAATGTAATTTGGTAAAACAGAGTTATGTTCACTGAGCTACAGGAACACAAGTCAAGAGATGTAATTAATTTTGGACTGTATTTAACAAAATGTAATAATCTGGTAAGAGAGCAAATTGTATAGCTAGCTAGAGTTTTAAAATGAGTACAACTATAATAAGTTTTTACTTATAAGAAATAATAAGTGTAATGTTTATGTGAGGCATTTTTCATAGTAGTATCATTTTACATGAGGAACAGGGGTGAGGTAGGTACCCATATATATATGGTGGAAACTGAACCTCAGAGAATCTAAATGAGACTTTCTCAATCCTGGTACTGTTGACGATGGGACAGTTCTCACTGTAGGGATTGCTCTAGTGCGCTGTGGAATTGATAGCAGCATTTCTGTCTTCTACCTACCTCTAGCACCACCTGTCTGTTACCACCACCCTGATGTGGAAAAAAATGAAAATTTCTCCTAATGTAGCCAAGTGTCCCCTAGGATGAAAGGACAAAATACCATCTTCTTCCCAATTGAGAACTACAGGTCAAGATGGCTTGTATGAAGTCACTCAGAAAGTGTGATGAAATGAACACTAAGACCTATACCACCAGGTTCCCTGTTCTATGCTCTTTTCCTTAGAGAACTTGCACTCTCTGGATAAGGAAGACTAGGAAATTTCTGAAACTTTCATTCACAGGTAGAACTGCCCAGAGATCATCCAAAATAGGTACTTTCCAGATACACAATCAAATCATGCAGTATTAGACACACACCCAACACATAAATAGGATCACACAAGGAGCTCTGAGGGGAACTATAATAAAATGCCACATACTTCATGTTTTTATTAGTCAATTTTTTAATAATGTCTGTAACTGGGCCACCTACCCCCAATTCTAGGGCCAACCTTATTCCCAGCAGGAGAAATTTAAACAACTGTATGTCAGTCAGTACAGTACAACTGCAAGATTAATTGAGCCTTTGCCAATGTTGTACTCCAGTTCAGGGCAAAATTTTTGTAAAGGGTCAGGTAGTAAATATTGTAGGCTTTTTGGGACATATGGTCCTTGTCACAACTCCTCAACTCTGTCAATGGAAAACAACCATAGATAATATGTAAATGAATGAATATAGCTCTGTTCCAACAAAACTTTATTTTCAAAACCAAGTTGGACTTGGTCCATGGGTCTTAGCTTGCCAATGTCTGCTCTAGTTCAGTGAACTAGTTTATTTACTTTACTGTAGTGTATTTCTTTACCAAATCTTTCTTTCATCTATCCCAATATTCAAATTGCAGTCCAGCTCTCAGGATCTCTGTCTTTATTTTAACTTAAACTAATTTCTGTACTTTGGTGGGTATAAACTAAATCTCAGCCAATTCAGATTCACTTCAGTTTATTCATAATCAATTTTGTATTATCTTTGATTTTAAGGGTTTCTCTATCAATTCAAAATATTTCCTTTTATTCCCAGGTTAAGTCTGTGTGTTGGAAGACTCAGGGGGTACAAGGCATCAGTGGGAGGGAGTAACTAACTGGTTCCCTGCTTTTATATGCCTGTAGACCTTAATATTTTTTCTGTTTTCTGCTTGTTGACCAACAATATACACTTGTTTTAGTGTAGATATTATTATTATTTATGTAGGCCAACAGATCAGGACAATTGCCAATGGAAATGTAATTTGTTATACTAAAATATCTCAAGAGCAAGAGACATCTCATGCCACCCAGTTTACACAGAGAAGCACCAGGTTTAGTAAGGAGGCAGAGGGAAGAGGAAAAGTGTGGGTAAGAGACTTTATTGTGGTTTCTATGGAAAGAAGCAGGCAAAGCAAATTAAACAGGTTTAGGATGGAATAGTTTGAGTAATTTCAGTGGGCTCTTGTATGTAGGGGGCCTGGTTCTGGATCAATCAGGTTAGGTGGATAGTGGCCCAGACTCTGGAAGTCCAGTAAAGATGGTGGTTCAGAGTGTGGGCTCTGGATTTGATTTGAAAAGCTACCTAGTTTAGCTGGCAAATTATTTAGTGTTTTATTAGAAATTTGCCACCCTTGGTTGTGGTAGCCCCTTCAAAGTCCACAAGACCCCTGATGTCAAAACACCAGAATCCCCATACCTGCAAAATGGTTATTACTCTTTCCAGACTGAAAGGCCATGCAGTCTGCTCTCTGGGCTATATCTGTGCTGCTCTCAGGCGCATGGTAAAAATTCTGAGCATCCTCAGACCACAGAAATTTCATCAGCCTACTTTATAGCAAGTGAGAGTTTTTCCAGGAATCTCAACTCCTCTGTGAATCAGGGAGGAAACAAGAGGTCAAGGCTGGCTTCCCCTTAAAAATCCAATTAGGAAGCAACGCACATATTAACCCTATCATAAGACCTCCCAGCCTGATAAAGGATTCTAGAGTACCAGCTCCTGGTCTCAGCCAGAGAGAGGACATGGGCATAGAACCCTTTTGCTAAACATTTCATATTTTTAAAATCTTGCTTTACTCAGACTTAACTTTCTTATCCAGCCTGGAGATATTCAGGGGTGAGATGGGTGGGGAAACTCACCCCTGCCAACTTTGTATTGTTTCCCATATGTTGTTGGCTGCATAAACTTTATGCCCTGTGTCCCTTGAGACTGTGGATTACAAAACGCAAAACCAAGGCTTTAGAAACTCATAACTCTTCCTCTCATAACACTGGCTCTGCCACAATAGTCACAAGTTTATTTTGACCCTCGAAAGCTGAGCTTGGGCTCTTTTTGTTTTTCTTCTGACATTTTCTTTTGTAATATCCCAGAGGAAGAACCCTGGGAAGGACAAACACATTGGTTAATACATCTAAATATTGTCCTAGCACACAAGTTATATCACTGGGCACTTTCTTATTTCTACTGCTGGACTTCTGCCTCCGGTGCTTGGCAGGAACCCTCGCCCCTCATCCTGGACTTCTGTCCTGTTTGTAAAATCTTATGCTTTCCCTTTCTCCAGTGGAGCTGTGCTCCCATTTCTGGAATAATTCCCCCAAATACACAGTCATGAAAAAGAAGTTTCTGCTTCTGAAGAAATTATGATACTTACAGATTTTGAAATTTTCACCCAATATAAATGTTCTCTTTCTCTTTTTCATTTTTCCTTACAAGCCTGGATACCAAAACATCTAGATAAAGAAGGAAAAGTATGTCAATTCTCTACCTTACACAAATTAAGAGTCTTATTAAGGGTAGGTTAGAAACTAACACTTACCAAGGTTAGTGCCTGTGTCTGCAACCAAATATGGCTTAACTATAGACTCCAGATCCTGTGTATGGAAGGACTGCCTGCCTGCCTGCCCACATACATGCATTTGTTCTTCCTTCCTTCATTTACTCAATAAATATTTATTGAGCACTTTCTATGTGCCAGGAACTAATCTAGTCACTGGGGATATATTAGTGAACAAAAGAGACAAAATCTACCATCCTGACTGAATACATGCTCTAATGACAAGAAATAAGTGTTTAATTACTAACACTTTAATGGTGCTTATTATTATGTACCAGGCATTGATCTAATCCTCCTCAATTGCCTGATGAGATTGTTACTATTGTTCCCATCCCTATTTTCTAGATAATGTTTAATAATTTGCCGAGGATTGTGGAGCTGGTGCCTAGGACATGAAGCCCAGGCAGATGAGCTCCAGAGCCCATCCTCAATCACTAAATCTACTGCCTCTAGCTTAGAAGTAAATTATAGAGGGTGTTGAAATACAATGGTTTCTATGGGTTGGGGCATGAGTAGAAAAAAGAAGTATAACATTTAGAGGATATTATAATTTTTTTTTTTTTTTTTTTTACCATTCTGGGATCAAACCCAGGGCCTTGCCTATGCTAAGCAAGCACTCCACCACTGAGGTACCCCCTTGGCCCAAGAATGCAATCTTCAGAAGGGTAGCCAGGGAACACTCGACTAAGATGCCTCATTTGAAAGGTATAGAAGGAGATGAGAGGGCAAGAGAGAAAAAATCTATGGGAAAGGTGTTCAGGCAGAGGGAATAACAATTGCAAAGTCACAGAGACAGGATCATGCCCAGCACTCAGAAATAATTTCACAAACTACTTCCTCAGAATGGAAGACATGTTTTCATCATAAGACACCCATCTTTGAATTCTGCTATTACTTTGGCAGAATGCAAAATTTCCAAAAATGTATCCTTTCTAATAATGTCAAGGCATTGTTTTTATAACTTTCTTTTCTACAACTAAAACCAAAAAGAACTAGATGAGACTAAGAAGTTAGAAAGAGAGAGAGAGTTAAAAAGAGAGAGAAATAATACATGCATTACTATCATTCCTTGACATTGCTGATGGCATATTATAAGGGGTTGATAAAAATTCTGGCAAACAAAAATAAGAACAAGCCTGGAGTTTAACATTTTCCTTTTGAGGCAAGAATAATCATCTTGTTAATTTTTCTTAAAAATATCTGGACATTGGGGCTGGGGACATAGCTCAGTTGGTAGAGTGCTGGGTTTAATCCCCGGCACCATAAAAGAAAAAAAATCTAGATATCATGTTTTAACTGATACAAATACTCCTCTTGGTAACAAAGGCATCAGAAAGGTGGCAACTTCAAAGATCTGACCTGACCCAGAATGAGAAAGAATTTTCAGAGCTGGTCTTGGTTAAAGCTAAGTTGGTAATTATTTTTGCATTTACTTTGCCTTGGACTTCTCCAAACCCTTCACCAACCAGTTGATATTGTTCCCGATTTACAGGAATTAGAGATGAAACAGCTTGCAACAGAGGCCGCCCAGCCAGATCCTGGCAGAACTGATGTGAGGCTTCTGAATGCCTGGCTGTTTTGCTCTGCTCTCTAACAGATGGCTTGTTTCTAAGGACAAAGTTCTTTATTTTCTTTCAAGTTTTCCTTGGGTTGTATAAAGAAAGGAGGCGTCCTGGCAATGCAGTATTCTCCCTCCTCAGTCCTAGAAGACATTCATCAAGGTCTGATGAGAAGAGATCTTAGAACCAAGGAAACAGGGCATGGATTCCAGCTTTTTCCCTAGCCAGGGATGCAGCTTTTAAAAATGGGCTTTTTATTCTCTTCAAACCTCATTAAAAAGATGAATATAAAAATTGCTCTTCCTATAGTTTTCCTAGGGTATTTTAGGAAAAGAAGTTGCACAATAGATTGAATTACATCAAAAAG
Source organism: Ictidomys tridecemlineatus (assembly GCF_052094955.1). Lineage (NCBI taxonomy): Eukaryota > Metazoa > Chordata > Mammalia > Rodentia > Sciuridae > Ictidomys > Ictidomys tridecemlineatus. Next base: position 150,897,025 of record NC_135480.1, on the reverse strand, counting down.
TCTTTAACAATAAAAGGGTGTGCTATTAAACTGACTTATTTTTCCTCTTTTTATTCATGAATAATTCTTAAAAGTTTTTCACCATCTATTATTCTCTTGTCTAACTTCCTAAACTTCCCTAGCCTCCTGTCTTCTTTATCAATATTTACTACTTAAGCTATTTTCTTCAGAACTGACTTGTTTTTCTTTTGAATCCATTTGTTTACCTAAATATTTCTTAATACTATAGTTTCCCTCTGATGTATCCTCATGTCTGCAATGAATTTGCACATATTCTTATGTGACATTGACCATTGCTTACTCTGATATCATACAAGGACCCCAGCAGTCGGCTAGATTTCATCCAAGTTTCTGACTGTACTTGTTCGGCCATGCTGCTCCCATCTGCTTGGACCAAAGAGATGAATGCAAGCAGCTGGTTCCCTTGAAAAAAAGGGATGTATATGTGTGTGGGTGAAGTATGGATGCCATGCTGGGTCAAACTATAAAAAGTTAGGAGAGTCTAAAAAAGAAGGAATAACTGGGAGACTCAAGAAAATGATGCTGTCCTGAATTCATCACAAAGTCAACCAAAACTCTTTTAGGAGGCATAAAAGTTTTCTTTCCCCTATTTTTATTTAATATTTCCCTATTGTACCAATTTTTATAGACAATGTCTGGTGACTTTTCTGATAAATATAACCTAATCTCAAATCACTAATATGTAGATTGTGTTGAGAGAAAAATTTCTTCTTTGAAAAATTATGCTGGTGTTTTTGGATGCTAATTAGATGGTCATTTCTTTCTCCTTAGCCATTTATTCTACTTCATCTCCCTGATTTTTTTTCTGTCTACTCTTTTCCTCCAATCCCTTACTCTTGTTTATGTTAACTTTTAATTTTAATTTTTTAAAAATCAGAGATACTCAGTATAATCTCTTTCTCTCTTCTAGACAGTTATCCTTGAGAAATCAGGGATTACATTATTTATACAGCATTTCCATTCCCAGCTCCATATACTAATGTAAGTCTTTAATAAGCTGATAAATGAATTTCTCAGCCTCACTTAATCCTGGATGGAATCACCCTTCCCTCTCTAAATTAATACAAAATACCAGCAAATCCCTACTACTTCTACTTCTCAACTTTTCAGTGCAGTGGTTTCAAGCTATCTACCTTAGGGCTCTGGGCTCTCCTTGGTTTTTGGAAATAAAAAACTGAAAAGGCATATGCTAGTGAGAAAGCACAGCCGTGTCTATTTGCAGACCAAGATCTTCAGAAGCAGATGCTAAGACTGAGTTGGTGGGGCAGAGGGGACAGGTGTTTATTAGGGATCAAGAACTGTGAGGAAGAGGCAGCACATTTGGCAGAGAAGGAGATGCCAAATTGTGATGGATTTTGAAGAAACTGCAGCTGACCTGTATCAGAGCCTAAGAGGAGGATGTGTTGGGAGCACATAGGTATTGTCAGAGATGTCCCAAGTTGGGCCAAAATGACTATGTCTCTATACCTCTGTGCCTTGTTACACAGGTATGGGCTGGGATCCCAGGGGAGGAGACTCTTTGCAGCTGTATTTACCAAGAAGGAGCTGACAGCTGGAGGCTATTGGCTGCTGCACTCCCCACAGCTAGGAAACAAGTCTCATCTTAAAGAAAAATTGTGTGGCATGTATCCTCATCTACTAAGTGACTTGTCAGAATTATAATTGTATACATGGATTTAAAAGTGCATATACTGCTAAGTCACCCTTGAGGAACGATGGAGGAGTTCAACTCCATACTCAGCAGTTCAGAGTCTACTATGGAAATCACCTTTAAAACATCTCTGTTGTTATTTCTTTCAAGACTCTTTTCCTCCTTTGTCCAGAGCTCAGTTAGCCCTGGACATAGGTTTTAAACAAGTCCTAAAACTGAAACCCTGTGCTTCCGCACATTGCTCACAGTAACTTGTTGATCTGTGAAACCGCAGCTATTGGAAAGGGTAACCTTTTTGGCTGTTAAAATTACTAGCCAAGCAACTTTATGCTCAGTGTCACTGTCCTCATATCTCAGGTACCAACAAAGAAGAAGGGGTCATATGACAGCTTGAAATAGACTTTGTTGGGCATTTGATCTTAGCTGTATTCGCTGAAAATGAATGGTGTAATGATAATTAATCAAAGAAAGTGTACTTCCTGAAGCATTTATGAGAAAGCAGTTACAAACCATTGCAATGTGGTTTTCTTTTCTTTCTCCCTGGTTCTCTGTTCCTTCCACATGTGATGATATCTTCCCTTTCTTGTTTAGACACTTCTGATTTTTACAAGCTTATTCCCTTTTTGGGGATAAAAGAGGGCAGAAAGAATTGGCTGGAATCGATTATATGAACTACCCAGAAGGTCACCCCACTGAAGCAACTGCATCTGTGAAAATCTGAAGTTATTCTCAGTGGTCCATGAGGATTGCATGGTTTCCTGGGAAGGTTTTACCAAACATTCAGTGCTGTCTGAAGGTTCTTTCCTCCTGGGATTTCACATATGTACTAACATAATTCATTATAGCTTGAGCAGATGTGTCACCAATAGCGATTAAAACCCAACCTAAACCACTTGCCAGAGCATCGGAGCAAAAAGAAGTCATCGAGAGTTTGGGAGATTTGTTTTTTTTTCTATTTCAGACCAGTGATTACACACAGTTGTGATTTCAAGAATCACAATATGAGGGTTCAAATGGCATCTCCATTAGTGTTTGTTTTGACGGTAGGCTGTCAGGATTTGAAACAAGTTGAGAGCAGGACTATTTGATTTCTTCAGGTTCAAAAGCTTGGTGAAGGAGGTCATCAAAGTCATTATCTATTGTTTTGGATTAGAGTTATGAACCAGTTTTGATTCACCCTAGGTTTAGTAAGTGAAATCACCACCAGGACATGTTACCTACAGGTATAATCCATGTATCTGAATCTCTTCTATAACAGTCCAAGTTTCTGGCGTGTGTGTGTGTGTACGTGCGCACGCATGCATGCGCACATTTGTGTTTGTGCATATGGGCACACATGCATGCATCAGAGGATAGGGTAAAGAGGTATTATATTTCACTTAGCATAGCAACTACCAAGTTTTACCCAGAATAAATACTATGCCAGTTGGCAATTTTTCTCCACAGGATTATATACATAGTTGAGTTCATACAGTGAGGGTTAAAATGTTTCCATGTTTATTGAGTACTTAATGTATGTCAGCCTCAATCCTCAAAGCTTTATAAACACCACATGTACTACATATATTATCACAATTATTATTAGGTACAATTATTATGTCCATTTTATAGATAAGGAAATTGATTCAGAAGTTTAAGCCACTTGACAAGGAACCCTCAACTAGAGGTAGAAACAGGACAAAAATAAGCCATTGGCAGCTCCAGAACTGATGCATGTCTACATGATAAATGACAGAGTTCAAGTTTGGACCTAGAACTTTTCATTACAATGCTTATGCCTTCTTTTCTTTTCTTTTCAGTCCTGAGAACTGAACTCAAGGGCACTTTACCAGTGAACTACATTCCCAGCCCTTTTTAGCCTTTGTTTTTTAGAAAGGATCTCACATCAGATAGAGCATTAATCTCTAGGGTATACAAAGAACTCAAAAAGCTAAGCACCGAAAAAACAAATAGCCCAATTAACAAATGGGCCAAGAACCTGAACAGACACTTCTCAGAAGATGATATACAATCAACCAATAAATATGTGAAAAAATGCTCATCATCTCTAGCAATCAGAGAACTGCAAATCAAAACTACTCTAAGATATCATCTCACTCCAGTCAGAATGGCAGCTATTATGAAGACAAACAAAAATAAGTGTTGGCGAGGATGCTGGGAAAAAGATACACTCATACATTGCTGGTGGGACTGCAAATTGGTGCAGCCAATATGGAAAGCAGTATGGAGATTCCTTGGAAATCTGGGAATGGAACCACCATTTGATCCTGCTAACCCTCTCCTTGGACTATACCCAAAAGACTTAAAAACAGCATACTACAGGGACATAGCCACATCAATGTTTATAGCAGCACAATTCACAATAGCTAAACTGTGGAGCCAACTTAGATGTCCTTCAGTGGATGAATGGGTTAAAAAAATGTGGCATATATACACAATGGAATTCTACTCAGCAATAAAAGTGAATAAAATCATGGCACTTGCAGGTAAATGGATAGAGAAGATAATGCTCAGTATAGTTAGCCAATCCCAAAAAAGCAAATGCCGAATGTTTTCTCTGATATATGGAGGCTGACTCATAGTGGGGTTGGGAGGAGGAGCATGGGAGAAACAGATGAATTCTAGATAGGGAAGAGGGGTGGGAGGGAAAAGGAGAGGGCAAGGGATTAAGAAGGATGGTGGAATGTGATGGACATCATTATCCAAAGTACATGTATGAAGACTCAAATTGGGTGTCAACATATTTTATATACAGAGATATGAAAAGTGTGGTGTATATCTGTAATAAGAATTGTAATGCATTCCATTATCGCGCACTTAAAAAAATAAAATCAATTAAAAAAAAAAAAAGGATCTCACTAAACTGCCACCGCTGGCCTTGAACTTGTGATCCTCCTGCCTCAGCTTCCCAAGTCCCTGGAATTACAGTGTGTGTCACCATGCCCAGCTGGGATTATACTTTTCATCATCTTTACAGCCTTGGGGTTTAGAAAAAGACCAAGGAAATATCATGCAGGTGACATATGGCAGCTGAACATAAGAACACACATACACACACACCTACAAAACAAAGCAAACCCAAATTAGTTAAATGGCCTCTGCCGAATTCCTGGTTACTCACAAGACAAGGATCTGTCATATCCCCCGGGTTTTCTTTCTCTGGTATCAGCTCACTGTCACCCAGGCTTAGGTGCTCAGGCCTCTCTAGGACTCCACCGTGTTTTAATTCCACTATCACTGAGATGACAAAAGTGCTCTTCCATCTTCTTTACAATTTCATTTGTGAGTTTCCAAGTGCTTCCAAGTAAGCACAAAGAAGGACCGAAGAGAGGGAAGACTCCCTCCCAGTGTTTTCCATGGGCTGCTCTTTACTTTTATTCCTCAAGAGGCACTGTAATATGCTTGGGGGGTGTCATAAGGGAGACCATGACCATGACAAATAAACCCAACTACCACTTCTGAAAATCCCCAGGAAGTTCCTTTTCCACAGTTTTCTCTCATTAACTTGGCTAACATTCTTACTGGTAACAGGTCTACTGCATCCTCCGTAATGGCTGTGAGTTGCACAGGGAGAAGTCTGGGAAGAAATCTCTTCTTCGGCAGCCACCAGAAAAAATGAAAGAAGCAGGGGGTTTTGCAAAATGTCAGCTTCTGAGAAGTAAAACCAAAAGCTTTTCTTTCCAAACCTATCCTATGCTAGTGATTAAGGAACAGTATATGTTGCCATTTTATAATAATCTGGTAATCAACAGCTCACTGTAATTCTTATGGTTCCATATTTGGCTTTCTGTGTATTGTGTTGGCTGGGAATGGGGGCTGAGAGGCTGTTCGGCAGTCACAGATGAGAAGTAAATGGTTGTTGTTATTGTTATTTTTCCTCAGGATGACCCTTCCCTCTCAAAGAACAATATGTTGTGATTTCTGACTACCCTGGCTTTACATCATCCATATTACCCTGAAGCAGGAACAGATTGATGTGTATTTGCACTGCCCCTAGAGAGTTACCCTCTAATCCTTCATTTGCTGCTCCTGCACAATCGCAGAGAAGCAATAGCAGGGATAGTTAGAGTGCATACAGTTGATTTCAATCTATCCATCACTTAAACTAAACTATGGTGTGGGATATCAGGAGGTCAAGAAGAAAGGGGAAAAAACACAACAATGATGACAAATCTTGAATTAAGAAATGCTTTGTCCATTCAAGGTTGAGAAAAAATTATGATGCAATTTGGCTTGATTCTTTGACCTAAGAATAGTTTTCTCATTGCTCTGTAGATAAAGTTTAAGGTTTGTGAAAATTCCATAATCAAATAATAGTGGCAGTAATGGTAAGCATTTTTAATCTTCATTTGTTGAAGTGGAGCTTCTACCTATCATGATCTTTGGATTCTAGCATTGGCATTTCTGATTGGAGAATAATGGAATTGCAAATGGGAAATATACTGAAATAATTTTTGACGTAAGATATGAGCATCTGTTGTCTAAGGGACTGGTCCCATTCCTTCAGGAGCTCAGAGACAACAGAAACACACACTACCTTCAAGCTCCTTGAAATTTTGGAGAGGCAGTAGCCTTATACATATAATGATAATAAATACAAAGGGCTCTAAAGTGGCTTGCAGAACTTACTCATCCATAACACTGTACTTTTGAGGCTGCTGAATCTAACCTTAAATTTTCTAAATCCCCAGCCCAACAAGCATGGCTGCTGGGAACCAGAGCCAACGTCAGACATTAAATTGCTACTAAACCTTGGAACTGCATAAAGAGGAAGGGGATAGAAAGGACACTGCAGGCAGAGAGAACATAGTGGAGACAAAGAGATGATTAAAATGCTCTATATGAAGCATTAAGATGACACACCTTGTGCTGAGGTTTGTGGCTTCTTCAGTGAAAGTGTATGGTTAAATATGACCTTAAGAAGAGCAATGGAAAATAAAGAGAAGAACCATATCTGCACAAAAACAATTCACTGTAGAATTTCTTAGGTATTTTCCCTCACGTTTCTAAGGATCGAGTCTTTGCAGTCACAATTTGATTTTAACTTTTTGAATGTGAAAAGAAATTCCATATGTGTATATACTTTATGCAGCTTGTGTGATTTTAGGAAAAAAACAGGCAAATCTATTGCTTTCATACTTATATTAAAAATGCCAGATGCATAACCACAATTTAGGTTTGATTTTTTTCTCAGCTCAAACAATAGTGTTCCCTAAAGCAAAATTGGCTTGACTTTGAGAGTGAATGCTAAAACTTAATGTTTTGAAATCTTGCAGAATAATTTGTTGGCAGTTCAAGATCTTGTTTTGCCAAGTTTTACTCCAAAATAATTTTCTTACGCAGAGTTGATACAAGGAGTGGTAATTCTCACTTGAATATATGGCAGTTATGCAACTGAGCCAATGAACATGCTGGAAGAGGGAGAAAGACACCTTAGATTTACGGAAGAGACATAGTTTTTATGAGAAGGACTTTAGGCCCAAGGAGATGATTATCCGAACTTGAATGGTAGATAAAGGAAAGACCACTATAAAGTTGAAAAACTTGTTAAAATATTTCTATAAAAAGAGAAAATTATAGAGAACTCAGGAGGATGGTGGCTTGATGGCTTGAGGTGTCCCATATCCTTCCACTTAAGGACCTGGCTTCAACTCATCCCTTTCCTTCAGGGCCATTAGCCAAGGGTGAGCCAAGACCTGTTTCTGTACTTACCATCCTTTAGGTAAAAATTCTAGGGCTCAGCATAACAGCCCAAAACAAAGAGCTGAAAATAACCCTTTCAAGAGAGAAAGTCATTTTCAACTCTCCTGGACTTCATCTCTTTTAAACATCAAAATCTCCCTGTTCCTTAGCATCCAAAAAAAAAAAAAAAAAAAGAGTGAACAGTTGGGTTTGCTCGTCTCTGCTTCTGAGATTTACAGAACGGGAGAGATCATGAGATCATGAACTGAGAGAGATCTTGACAGTTTGGTGATTGTACAATGAGCCACTGGGGAGAGGCGATTGCATGGTCTACCACTCCTAGGAGGTATCCCATGTGAGATGTCTTAATGAGCAGACAGAAAAATTACAAACTATTCAAAGGCTCTATCAGCCAGAAAACAGACTAAGCAGAAAATTCTGAATAGACGATGAAAGAAATAGAGCTACTTCAATTAAAATCAGACTTAAGAGAAGAGAAGGAACATATAAAGAGAATCAAATGCAACACTTAGAGCTGGTCTTGACACTAAAGTCACTCGGTAGAATAGATGACATGAAAGAGGATTAGCACTGCTCCAGTCAGTGGCTTAGAATTTCAAGTAGAAGAATAGGTTGAACCACAGAGAAAGAAAAAGAAAAACTATACAGAAGTTGGAGGAGAAATATACACATTTGGAAGAAAGACTCATGAGAAAAATAGAAATTTCAGAATGAGAATAAAAGGCACAGATACAGGAGAGAGAATGATTAAACAAATAATGAAAGAAAATTTCCCCCAGTTGTAGAGTACCTGAGTTAGCAGATTTAAACAACTCTTCAAATTCCAGATAAGACTCCTGAGATAATATATACATCTAGGTATGTCTTAATTCCTGAGCTCTGAAGATAAAGACCAATAAATATTTAATGCATCCAGATAGAAACAAGCATTTTGCAAAGGAAAGAAATTAGATTGGTAATGAAGTTTTGTAATCCTGGAACTGTGAAATTATGAAACGATCTCTAAAGATGCTTTAGAATAAAAAACTGGAGCTGTGATCAGCTATTATTCACTGACAGCTTATTTACAGAACATTATTTACAGAAATTACTTCACTTACATATTTCATCTGAGGAAACATTTAAGAAAGGACTTCAGCAAGAGAATAAGCAAATGTGAACAAGAGAGAAAAAGAGAGAGAGGAGAGAGGGAGAGAGAGAGAGAGAGAGAGAGAGAGAGAGAGAGAGAGAGAGAGAGCAAGCAGAGGAAGAGGCAAAACTGGTGATCAGAGAATGTGGGAATTGATTTATAATTAAATATAATTGAATAATGTTGAATAATGATGGTCTATCTGAAGATGTACAAATTAAGGGATAGACAAGATTTCTCAAAATGGGACTACTGAAAAGGAAATTCTAATAATTGTCTGAAACTAAAATCATTAAATTATTCAAGACCAAGTTCAAATGGGAAAAAGAAGAATAGAAAGAATTCTAGAAGTCTCCTATGGAGTGCAGATGGGGTTGAAGGGAAAGCTAGAGGCAAGTGAAAATACACTCAGAGTGTTGCCTTGTTGGAAGAAGAGAGAAAAGCAGTAAAAGAATAAAGAACCTTAGTAGAGAAATACTTATGATTTTGTTTTCATTAAATAGTAAAGGATATACATATAATTAGGAGAATGAGGAAAAGGAAAGTAAACATTAAGGAAAGGAAAAATTATAGTAGAACTTCCAAGTTAACAAGGGAGAAAAGGAATATTAATAAAGTTTATAACAACTTAACCATATAACCAAACTAAGGAAAAGGAAAAAAGTCTAAAATAAATTAAAATAAATAATAAACAAAAGGTAAAAAGGAAGGAATAAAACCAAGTACATCATGATACAAATCATGAAAGACTAAATTCTCCCAACAAAGACAGACAATGTTAGATTGGAGTAAGAATACACCATTTACTGAAACACAGTTGAAAATGAAATGATAAAGTTTGAAAATAGGGATAGGTATAGAGTAGGGAATTATACATTTAAAATTAGGAGGGATACCAAGTAGAACTTAAAGTTAAAACTTTTGAATAAAAGAAAATTATATATTAAGTATGATGCATAAATTTGGAAATAAAATGATAACTCTGTAGATACCAAACAACGCCAAAAAGTTAAACCAATAAGGCAAAAACTACCAATAATTCAAAAAGAATTATGTAAAACATAAAAGATGGTGGCATACTTTAATTTTTATTTTTCATAATCAGAAATATCCAGAAAGCAGTATAGTAACAAAGAAATTTAATATTTTATTTGAACATCCTAATTTAATAAGTATTGAATCTTAAATTTTGGAAATAGAGAATATTTTTGTTACATTCGATGGAAATTTGTAAAAGTCAATTGTATACTATACAAGTAAAACTTTAATAATTTTTTTATCATAAAGGGCTCACCGAATTATCCAATAAAATAGAAAAAAAAATAATGGAAAAATCTTATTCCCTTTGAAATTATAAATCACTTTTTAAATTTAACCTTTGGCCTAAGAAGAAAGTAAATCTAAAATTACATTCTACCTAGAAAATATGAAAATAAAAGTTTATACTAACACAGGAAATAGCAAAAGTAATATTTACAAGAAAAGCTATAACCATGAATGCCTACACACACACACACACACACACACACATATATACACATATATGCATACGTTTATATATATATATATATAAAATATAAAATGAATAAAACTAAAGTAAATTAACATGCATCTTGAAAATTCAAAACAACACTCTACTAGAACAGAGTAGCAAAGCAGAATTAATTTAATGCAATCTGAAAGTAATGGACTAGAAAACAAAACAAAATGGAAATAGTAGAAGAGATAAATTCAAAAGCTAGTTCTTTGACAAGCCCCAAAGAAGAAATGAGCACCTAGAATCCAAATTAAGGAGAAAAATAAGTGGGAGAAAATGCAAAAACCTTCAAGTTTATGAACCAATAGACGATATAACCACGTCAGAAACAGAATCAATTCAAAGAATACAAGGAAATATTACATGCGAATCTATGGCAACAAATTTTTAAAACCTAGGGAAAATGAATAATATCAATAACTCAAGTTAAATAAAAAAGCATTTGAAAATTTAAGTAAACCAATTAATACTGAAAGGACTGAAAAAAATATAAATGTTTCCAGTCAGAAATAGCAACTGACAGCATCACAGCCAAGTTTCACAAAACTTGAAAAAATGGATTCTCCTATTCTTTTTTATGTTCTCTGTTCCTTCCTTCCTTCTTCTCTTCCTACTTGAGACATTCATTCAATTCATAGTACATGTGAGTTACTGTTTTAGGTGCTACTGTACATTAAATAAAACAAAACCACTGTACTCAGAGAGCTTACCTTTTACCATATAGCTCTTAGAAAAAGATGGTAGGCTGATCAATTCCTTTTATATTAATTTTAAGACCCAAATCTGTTTAAAATAGTATGAAACAATAAATCCACAGATTTTTCTCAATAATAAGTATATATATTAAAGTATAAATAAGAAATAATCAAATGGAATATAGATGGGGCCAAAAGATTCATTAAAAATTACCTTAGGATTTTAATTAAATCAATGTCTGACTATATAATTTTATATCAATAATAAAAAGGCAGTATAAGCATATTGTTATGATTTGAATGTTCCCTCCAATGCTCATGTTGAAATTTCATTGCCATAACAGCATTGTTGGGAGATGGGGCTTAATGGGAGGTGGATCCTAATGGAAAGTGTTTAGAGTGTTATTATGAAGGAAGTGAGTTAATTTTCATGAGATGGGGTTTGTTTTAAAAGTGAGTTGAGCTGCTTCCTAATCTCTACTTCACACACACTCCCTTGCCTCTCCATCACATTATGATGCAGCTTGGAGGCCCTCACCAGATGCTGGTACCATGCTCTTGAACCTCCCAGCCTCCAGGACTGTAACCAAATGAACTTGTATTTCAGTTTGCAGCATTCAGTTGTAGTGGCAGAAAATGAACTAAGACACTGAACAATGGTATCTGAAAAAGTGACTCATCAAATTCCTAAAATAAAACTCAAAGCAAACAGAAACAGATGGAAAAGTATTATCTACACAAAGAGTTAAAATGTTGATTCCACTATTATTTAAACTAATTTTCTCCACACAGAGCCTCTTCCTGTTCACTTGTAGTAGCTCTACAGAATTAAAAACTTTGATCCTAGTTTTTACATACAGTTATACCAGTCACAAAGCAAAACAAGGATTTAGTCATATTCAGCACCTACGAGTCTGCAACAAAATGAAAGGCCAGAAGCCCAGTGACCATCCTGCAAGATTTCTAACCACTTGAGTCTCACACAGAGAAAGTGCTTAATAAATACTTGTTCAAGGTGAGCAAGTCTCTTAACCTCTATGAGCCTTCGTTATCTAATAAAATAACAGGAGTCATTTCCTGCCTATCTTATCTAGTTGATATAACAGTATAATCATTAATGTATGTGAAATAGTTTAGCAAACTGAAATGCCAAGCAATTGTGAATTTTATCATGTAAAAGAAAATGATTAAGTTTCAAATGGATAAGGAAGACAAATGCCAAGAGTTTTCCAGAGAGGTACCTGACTGAGGTTGGCTCTGGTCCTCAGGAAGACTTCCTAAATGACATCAGACTGAGCTAGATATCTATCCTTATCTCTTGTGGTGATCGCTGCCCATCTGACATTACCATCATGTATGGTGTGATTATTTACAATTATTTTTTGAGTCTTATCTATAATTTTACCCATTCAGTTAGCAAAGATTACTGAGCACTTTCTATGTGCTAGGTTGCCATACGAAAATACTATTAGCTAAGTGGCTCGTAAACAATAAAAATTACTTACTTCTAATTTCAGAGGTTGAGATGTCCAAGATCAAGACATATCTGGTGAGACTTCATTCCCTCTGGTTCTAGATGGTACATTTGTGATGCAGCCTCACAGGGTAGAAGGAGCTAGTTAGCTCTCAGGGGTCTCTTTTATAAGGACACTAATCCCATTCATCAGCCTTCTTGATCTAATCACCTCCCAAGATTCTACCTTCTAATGCCTTCACCTTAGTGAAGAATTCAACATAGGAGCTTAGGGGCACACAAATATTCAGACCATCGCAACACTGTATGTTAGCTTTGATTTAAGCAATATATTCTTGAAATCAAATATATGTTAGAGAATGCACTTAAAAATTTTTAATAATAATGCACCGATAAAAAAGTATGGAAAAAACATTTTAAAATTTGTGTACCAGCAAAGCAATCTTAGAAAACACCAGTAGTACATGTATCTTGGTTTTGGAAACAAAGGACTAATAAATAGTAAACTAAGATGCACAACTTTGGTCTAGGGATAGTTTAATAGTAAGGCAATTCTCTTGCTAGGAACAAGTTTGGGTGGGTAATAGGAAAAGACTGTGCTCTGCTTCTTGCAACCCTCTTATCTGGAAAGTCACTTGCTCTCAGTGAATGAAAAGGTGCCACTACAACATCTGAAACAAGAAGCTAAATCTGTTGTTTTTTAGGTAAGACAGGGCTAAGCTTATAGGTAATAGTACCCACACAAACTCTAATCAAATAGAAGTGGTTGGGAAACATGAAGTTCAAGATTAGTGGGCTTCCAGAAGACCTGCATTAGATATTTGTTGGTTCTTAGTCTGGAAGGTCATTCAGAGCAGTGTACCAGCTGTTGATTGACTGGTGGACTCCCATGCTAGGGCTGTCTCTGATAGGCAGATTCTCAGAAGCAGAGCCGTGATGCACAAGTTAAAATTCTCATTTGGAAGAAATTTACCACCAGTCCTAATGTTATAGAAAGAATTTGTTATGGTTTAGATATTAGGTGTCCCTTCAAAGCTCATATGTGAGACAATAGCAAAAAGGCTTAGAGGTGAAATGATTGGGTTATGACAACCTTCACCCAATCAGTGAATTAATACCCCGAATAGGGATTAACTGAGTGGTAACTGAAGGAAAGTAGGATACGGCTGGAAGAGGTGAGTCACCGAGGGCATGTCTTTAGGGTGAATATTTTGTATCTTCAAGTGGATTTCTTTCTCTTTCTCTCTCTCTCTCTCTCTCTCTCTCTCTCTCTCTCTCTCTCTCTCTCTCTTTCCCTCTCTCTCCCTCTCTCTCTCCTTTCTGATCATGTCTTGAGCTGCTTCCCTCCACCACACTCTTCTAACATGATGTTTAGCCTCACCTGCCCCCTGAGGAATGGATTGGCCATCTATGGACTGTCCGAGACCTCTAAAACCATGAATTCCAAAATAAACTTTTCCTCCTCTATTTTTACCTTTCAGGTTTTTGATCACAGAAGTGAAAAATCTGACTGAAACAGATATTTATTTTTCTAGAATTACAGGTAAGTTTTTGCTTTTTTTCCCCTTAAATGTACAACTAGAAAGAAAAGATAAAACAAGTAACAAAATTATTTTAAAGTTGGTAATGAGTTAATTTAACTTCATTATTCAAAATTGTACTTATTGAAGTTGTTGAAACACTAGCCAGAGAAATTAGGCAATCAAGAAATTAAAGGGATACAAATTGGAAAAGAAATCAAACTACCTCTTTTCACTGATGACATAATTCTATATCTAGAAGCCCCCAAAACCACCAGAAGATTTTGAGCTCCAATAAATGAATTCAGCAAATTAGCAGGATTCAAGTATAACACCCATAAAACAATAACCTTTCTGTACTCCAACAGTGATTCTATTGAGGAAGAAATCACAAAGACCATCCCATTCACAATAACCTCAAAAATTTTAAAATAAAATACTTGGGAATTAATCTAACGAAGGAGGTAAAAGATCTCTACAATGAGCTGAGCATGGTGGCACACATCTGTAATCCCAGCGGCTAAGGAGGCTGAGGCAGGAGGATTGTGTTCAAAGCTAGTCTCAGTAAAAGTGAGATGCTAAGCAACTCGGTGAAACTCTGTCTCCAAATAAAATACAAAATCGGTCTGGGGATGTGGCTCAGTGGTTGAGTCCCCCTGGCTTCTATCCTTGGTTAACCCCCACCCAAAAAAAGTTCTCTGTAATGAAAGCTATAAAACACAGAAGAAAGAAAATGAAGAAGATCTTCAAAGATGAAAAGACCTCCATGTTCATAGATAGGTAGAATTAATATTGTCAAAATGGCCATATTACCAAAAGAAGTATACAGATTTAATGCAATCGTAATAAAAATACCAGTGACATTCTTCATAGAAGTAGGGGAAAAAATCCTTGAATTCACTTGGAGGAATAAGAGACCTAGAATTGTTAAAGCAATACTGACCAAGAAGATCCTGAAGACATCATAATACCTGTTCTGAAATTATAATATAGAGCTGTAGTAAACAAACAGCATGGTATTGGCACCAAAACAGACATAAAGACCAATGAAAACGAATAGAAGACACAAAGACGAAGTCACATGCTTACAACCATCTGATACTTGATAAAGTGGCCAAAAATATAAGCTGGATAAAAGACTGCCTTTTAAATACACAGTTCCAGGAAAGCTATATGCAGATGTTGAAGAATGAAACTAGTTTCCTATCCCTTACCCTCCACAAAAGACAAATAGAAAGGATCAAAGACTCAGGAATTAGATACAAAATCTTGCAACTGCTAGAAAAAAACACAAGGTCAACACTCCATGATATTGGCACTGGCACTGACTAATAAGACCCCTAAAGCTCAAGAAATACTACCAAGAAAATAAGTGGGATGCCTTCGAATTTAAAAAGCTACACAGCAAAGGAAATGATTAAGAGTATGAAGAGAGAGCCTACAGATTAGGAGAAAACTTTTGCCAGATGCTTCTCTGACAGGGAATTAATATCCAGAATATAAAAAGAACTCAAAAAATTTAACACCAAAAAAAAAAGCAAATAAACCAATCAATAAGTGGGCAAAAGAACTAAACAGACATTTCTCAAAAGAAGAAACATAAATGGCCAACAAATGTATGAAAAAAGTGTTCAACATCTCTAGCAATCAGGAAAATGCAAATCAAAACTATACTAAGATTTTATCTCACTCCAGTCAGAATAATATTTATCAAGAACACAAATAATTATGAATGCTGGTGAGGATGTGGGTGAAAAGGTACACCTGCACATTTTTGGTGTGACTACAGACTAGTGCAGTCACTCTGGAAAGCAGTATGGAGATGCCTCAAAAAACTAGGAATGTAACCATCATAAAAGACAGCTATACGACTCCGTGGTACTTAAAAGAATTAAAATCAGCACGCTATAGTGATACAGTCACCTCTATGTTTATAGTAGAACAATTCACATTGGCCAAATTATGGAATCAACCCAGATACCTGTCGATAGATGAATGGATTAAGAAAATGTGTTTTATATATACATTATGGAGTTTCACTCAGCCATAAATTATGACTTTTGCTGGTAAATGGATGGAAATGGAGAACATTATGCTAAGTGAAATAAACCAGTTTCAGAAAATCAAGGATCAAATGTTTTCTCTCAAATATGGAAACTAGAGCAAAATAAGGGAAAGAATGAGACAGGGATCAGATATCATAAAGATATAGGGAAGATCAGTGGAGTAGGAGAAGGAGATCAAGAAGGAGGGAGGAGGGTGGAAAAGGGGAGGAAATGGTGGAATAAATTTTAAAAATCATACAATGTACATATATGAATATGCCATAGGAAATTTCACATCTATGTGAAAGTAGAAAGAACCAAACAAAAATAAATAAGTAGATGAGTGAAAGGAAGACCAGTAGATTAATGAGAATTGGGGAGAAAGAAGGAGAAGAAAAAGGAGGGGAATGTGAACTGAAATTGAATTCTGTGCATGTATGATTTTGTTGAGATGAACCCAATTACAATGTAAAACTATAATGCTCTAATAAAAAATGTACTTACTGAAGAATTATTTTCTAAGTTTTAGTTTGCCCTTTTTAAACAAATAGTAACATACATTAGAGCAGTATTGTTAAAATCTTCAAAATTTCTGGGGCTACTGATGAAAGGTGAGAATAAGTAACTCTTGGTAAATAAGTAAGTATGCTACTTGAAACTCAACAAACAGAGCTGCCCAGATGAGAACCAGCTTTCATTAGAATGTTACTTTGCCTGGTGTCTTAATAATTATGGGTCACCTCAGTTTCAACTACCTGTAGGTAACAGTGTGTTTAGAGGTGTCCTTTACAGTTCCCAAAGTGAATTCTGCATATGCCACATAGCCTTTACTTTAACTTATTACCCAAAATTTTCTCTGTGAATTTAGACAAACACTTGCTACTCATTTTTTCAATGGGTATTAACTAACAGACAGATATATATTTTTAGAGTGTATATGTGGATACAGGAATCCTTAGGTGATATGTAGACCCCAGAGAATATTGATAAGCTATATCACATCATTTTCCTCAAAATGAGGAGAAAAACCACAAAGAGAGTCTATATGGAAAAATAATTGAAGCATCACAACTTCAAGAAGATAATATTGGATTTGCAACAGAGCAGCCCCGATATGCCTAAACGTTTTTTAGGCATATTGCTAAAAACTTGCTCATTCAAAGCAGTTTTGCTAATACCATACTATTCTGCTTCCTTATCTCTTTCCCTTTTATATTCCATAGATTGGATCTAGCTTTAAGATTTTAAAAATTATTCAATAGGATTTCTTTCATATATACATCTATACATATTCACACACACATGCTTCTAATTTTTTTGTGTGTGTACTTTTGCTAATTGATTTGTTTTAGATAATTTTTTATTTAAAATATACTTGAAATTTGGTTTGAAAATAATTTCTGCAATTTAGTAGCATGGCACAAGTTTCATGGAACAAGTTTCAGGACTCATTATGGGCATAAAAGCAAATATGTAATCCTCTTATATTACCATATTATTAATTCATATTGTCAGCTATAAAATGTAGCAGACTTTAAATACTGCAAAGTGATCATTATGCCATTTGTATACAAGCTTTATTATTCAAAGTAATCCAAACTGACCACATTTTAAAACATTTAGGCATATCAGGGCTGCTGTCTTGCAAATCCAATATTATCTTCTTGAAGTGTGATGCTTCAATTATTTTTCCATATAGACTCTCATTGTGCTTTTTCTCCTCATTTTGAGGAAAATGATATGATATAGTTTATCAATATTCTCTGGGTCTATATATCATGATATGTAATTCACCATAGTTGCTAGGGAAGCTGGCTTTTCTTATTATATTATTAATAACAGACAATGATAAGAGTGACAATAACTCACTTGCTTATCTATTATTTAATTCCTATTTATGAATTATAAAATAAAACTTGCTGAGTTCCTACTAGGTGCCAATATTCTGCAAGATGCTTACAGAGATACAGAGATGAATAGTTTGCAATCCAGTGAGAGGCTTATATTGTAATTCATAGAATTTTGAAAATTTATAATGTGAATATGAGCAAGGAATGTGGGTATAGGAGCCATGACTCAACCACTTACAGCTATGGTGTTTAGTGGTAAGTTATCTACACATTCTAAGCTTCAATTTCCTCATCTGTAAAGCAGGGAGAGTAGTAAAAATATTCATATAGAGGTTTTGTGAAGCTTTGTGAAATGATATGAGCAAAATGCTTAGTAGAGTGCCCAGAACTTAGTACAGTGCTGGTTCTTTGTTTTTAAATTATGTGTGTGGGGGGGGCGGGGGTATGTGCACATAACTGATTCATTAATAAGGAATGATTATCTTGTATTACACACAGAGGTATAAAAACAGTAAATGGATTTTTGTCAATAACCGAAATACTCCCAGGAGAAATCATATCCAAAAATAGTTGGTGTCAATCATCCTGAACTTTGTTTTAGCTCTGAATAAAAGCTCTGAAGTGAAACCCTAAGGCTCACGGTCATTGGAATGGAGCAATGGATATGTCTTACAGTTTTAATCCACACTTACTTCCAGCCCACTGAAGGACAGGCTCTGGCTTGCAACATGGGTGGATGTGACTGTGGATGGTTTGCTTTTGCTTTACCACCTTCAGCCTTCGCTCTGATCATGCTGCCTCTCTCAAGCGTTCTTCACCTCTGGCACTGACCAATGGGAAATAGCCCTTCTTCAAATCTGCTGTCCTGAATACGTGTGTATATTGTTAATTGAGACCCTTATTAGTTGACCCTGGGTGCTGCAGATTGCACTTGTCAAATCCCCAGGGACAGAATTACATTTAGAAACAAAAACTAAGGATTGAGAGTAGAAAAGAAATGATTTCACTTGGTATTTCTGACTCATCAAGTTTTCTAGTTGATTTGGATCATTCCTTTGGAGAGGGAGAGGTGGTGCAGGCACATGCTGTGTCTTGTTCAGCTGATGGATCTTCTGACAACCTACGTAGAGAGAATCAACAACAACAACAAAAAAAATTGAGCAAGTCCTTATTTCCTTCACTACCAAAAGCTTCTTGTTCCTAAGATACTTTTCCTTTGACCAATACCCTCAGCCCTGCCACCAACTTTAGGCCCATTTCTATGTTCCTTCTTGGTCTTCCAGAGCCAATTTGGTCTTTCCTCCACTGCATTGGGGCAGAACTGCTCCAAGGACATATGAAAGCACTTGCCCTACTCAACCATATGGAAGTTTCCATGGGTACTTTCTCCACCAGGTTGTGCTTTAATTAAAGGGTACGTTCTTCTCTGTGGCTCATCTTGCATAGTGCCTGGCACAAAGAAAAGCTGCCAGATAGAGTAGAAAGAATATTATTTTGAAATCATTCAGATAGCAGTTCAAATCTAGTCTCAGCTATTGGCCAACTGTACTGTGTTAATAAGTTCCTAAATTATTTGGCCCTCAGTTTCTTTATCTGTAAAATAGGAATAAGGATGCCATCTTTCTAGGATTGCTTTGAGAATTAGAAGTAGCAAATGTGAAGAGCCAGTCAGACAGTAGAAACTTAGTAAATAATTCATTTTCATCACTCCAGATGCCTGATCAATATGTACTAAATAAGAGCAACCTTGGATTATTGTAATACTTACTGTGAGCCTCAGGTCTCCATACCTAAAAAACAGATGTCATTTTTTTTTCTATTTTTTCTGATTTCTCTTTCAGAATTACCCTACTCATGCAGAATTATAGAATGAGAGAAAGAGGATAGGTTTTATTTATTTTAGGTACAAATAAGTCCTTATTATAGAAAAATTCTCGTGAGTCAGTCAACATCCCTTCACTACACACACACATACGCAAACACACTCCCTGTGTTTCTTATTCTGTGTGTGTGTGTGTATGTGTGTGGCGCAGCACAAACTGTATATACTGTAATATAATATAGCATAAAAATAAAATAGACCTGCACACTGTGCCTCTGCAAGAGCACGGCTTTAATGGCCATGTGCAGAGGACGGACAGCAGCAGGCTAGCTAAACAGCTACCATATGGTCAGCTGGAAGAGGAGAAACCTCCAGGTAGGAGGGCAGAACTGTTCCAAGGACATAGGAAAGCAGAATTTCCAAGCTCATGGCAGAAAATGGTCTGAGATGCTCAGGCAGGGAGTTGATAAGAGCCAGTCCTCTACTAAAGTCGTCAATATACCACAGGAAATAATTATTCATTTTTAGTTACTGTTGTACAATTTAAGCAAAGAGGTTGATATTGCTATCATTATTTTTAAACAAGGCCTTATACCACATGGGGTGGGGAAAGAGTTTGTAAAATTAATGAAATATTAGAAGCCATAACAGTTTGTGTTTAAAATGGGTGATGTTATCAACTGTAACACGTTTGGCTAATCCTGGCTCTCATCTATGAATGAAGAAGCAGATCTTCATCATTCTGATAAAAATGCAATGTCTTTTGGAATCATACATGCCTTGGGTTGGTTCAAATCTATTTCCATTGGGTAACCTTGGAGATACATACAACACACACACACACACACACACACACACACACACTTGTATGTGTATGTGTATACACATACACTTGCATATTTTGTACAACACACATATATGTATAATTGAGTTAGGGTGAGGATTAAATGCAGTTTTAGGTGCTTGGTAAATTAATTATTTTGTTTTCTCACAATACCATTCTCTTTAGGTACAACCCCACCCCCACCCATCCACCCACCTATAGGTACCTGGGCACACAGACACGTCATGCATGACCCTCAACAGAAACGATTATTGAAGTTAGTCCCACTCCTGACCTTGTTATTGGCTTCCACCTCAGATGACGATCTGCCTTGCAGATAAACCACACGGAACCTCCCAACACTCTACCAATGTTTTCTATTTTCCTTGTTTCATACTCCATCTCTCATATAAGATTTAAACAAGTGAAGAGCTGAAGAGAACCTCCTCTCAAAATTTTAATGAGGCACATATACAAACAGTCTTTTCTTCAATTTTGACAATACCACCACCAACAACAAAACTAAACTCTCATCCATGAAACATCTCAGCCGTGAGTATGGCATTGGAATGGGCTTCACATCCAGGACTGTGAATATTTCAATATCACACATCCATAGTTCTAAGTTCTTCTCACTATCCTCCAGCTTCATTCTAGGCTTCTGCCATCACCTCTTTTCCTTCTCACTGTGATCCTCTGTGATCTGCTTTCCACAAGACTCCCATCAAATACCCACTTAGTTCTCATGAAAAATGGTTTAGCTCTTTGTTATTGTTGTTGTTTACTTGTTTCCAGCCTACCTATGCCTCCAAGGTACCTCTCAACTTCTACTGCCAAGTGACTGATCACAGTATTTTCCTTCACAGAGACAGTTCCTTCCCTAAGGGAATGGCTGGCATCTGTGGTTAGGATGAAGTACTAGACTCTTGGGTTCCCACTCTCTTTTTCCCCCTCCAGTTAGTTATTACTATTTCATTCAGTTACTCCCTTTCTACTCAGCAGCAGAGTAGGATTTAAGTGAACTTGCTCTAACTATGAGCATTTCTTCAGATATGGCCCATTCTAGAACTAGGGAAAGGGTTATGTTTTATAGTTAGAATAAGTTATCTGCCTGTCTCTCTCCTGCTGAATATGAAGAAGAAAGTTGACTGAGGTCTTGATTTATAATTGCCTAATGACTGATGACACACATCTTTTCACATAATTGTTGGACACTTGTATATCATCTTTAGGGAAATATCTATTCAAGTCCTTTACCTGTCTTTTCCCATTTTTTTTAGTTGAATTGCTTTATTTTTGTTAAGTTGTGAGAATTTTTATGTATTGGGTCCTGAACAGATAAATGTGATTAAGAAATGTTTTCTTCCATTCTGCAGATGCCTCTTTTGCCATTCTGTGAAACACTCAATATTGTCATTTGGTGTACAAAAGTTTTTGATTTTTGAGGTTGAATTTATCTATTTTCCTTTGCTGATTGTGCTTTTATTGTGCATAGTTAAGAAACTAATACTTAATTCAAGATCATGAAGATGTAAATCTATGCTTCCTTTTAAGAGTTTCAGATATTTAGCTTTTACATTGAGGTCTTTGATCAATTTTGAGTTAAATTTCTTAAATTTGTGTTAAGTAGGTGACCAACTATATGAATCTATTTCTTGACTTTAATTCTACTCGTATGTCCATATTCTTATGCCAGTAACAGTTTTCATTACTTATACCTTTTTCATTACTTAAACCTTTATAGTAAATGCTGAAATAAGGAAGTAGGTGATTGTTCCCATTCTATACTTCCTTTTCAAAATTGCTTGGATTTTCAAGCAATTCTATATGAATTTTAGGATCATTGTGTCCATTACTAAAAAAAAAAAAAAAAAAAAAAAAAGGGCTGTAGGAATTTTGTTCAGAATTCCATTATATCTATACATTACTTTGATAGTATTGCAGTCTTTAGCAGTGTTAACAACTTAACAGTATTTCTTACCATCTGTGAACATGGGATGCCTCTCATTTATTTAGATACTTAATTTCTTTTAAGATTGTCTTATACCATTTCATGACAAAAATGTTGAACTTTGGTTGAATTTAACACTAAGTATTTTGCTGTCTGATGCTACTATAAATACAGTTCAGAGAATTATAAATTATTTATATCCACCCAAAATAAGTAGTTTTTAACCATCAATAATGGCAGCCCCCCCAATAAAGAAATAATAACAAATAAGAAGAATTTGTGGGAAAAAAACCAAAGTCCTATATTTAACTGGGGAAAAAATATTGGAGTTTAGATGCTGTGCTTGTCAGTAAGTTATTGTCTGAGCTTCAAGTCCACTTTCTGTATGAGGCTTTTCCATTTTTTGCAAACATTATTTCAGCTTTGCTATTGGCTCCCTTTCAACTCTGCCATTAGGGGACGTCAGAGAGTCTGCAAAGCGGGAAGAGGCAGAAGGGATTCGTTCCCTTGCATTTTTTTCCTGTGGTCTCATCACTGCTTCCCACAAGCATCACCCTAGCAATGCTTTTTCACCATGGCTGTAGCAGATCTTTCATATAAGCAGCAGCAGAATTCAATTTTCAGTTTTCCCAATGTTTGCAAGAGACACCAATCCTTCCAGAGCAGCATCTTTTCCCCCAGCATTTTGGGTTTCAGCAACATAGAGACTTGATCCTAAGCTTCAAAGATTTAATTCCAGTCTCTACCATTGCTCTCTCAATCCTAAGGACTGAAACTACTTTCTGTAGTTGCTATCTCTATGATACCTTGGTTTTCAACTGCATATATCACTAATGATTTTTATATGAAATTCTCTATGTTCCTATAACTGGCATGAATTCAGTCTTCTAATGTAGCCCTGGTAGATACAGGAGCTAACCCTTGTTGAGCACCTTCTAAATGCCAAATATCAAAACAGTTATTTACATTTCTTTTGTTGGGTGAGAGATTAGGTATAATGGTATCAGATATGTTTAGCAGGAAAGAACTATTGTCTTCTCCTTGTCTTCACATTCACTGCAATAAGCAATGGGGGAAGAAAAAGAATCTAAACTCTAGGAATATAGTTTTCACCAGGATCTACCAATCTTCCAGGGGAGCTATGCATACAGAGGACTCCTACTCAATCACAGAAAATAATGTCACCAATGCTTGCATCTTGGACCACCAGGGAAATGTTATGTAATGGTGGAATATCTTTATTTCTGTATTGTCCAATATGACAGCCACCTGTCATATATTGCTATTGAACACTTGAATATAACTTGTATGACTGAGGTACTGGATTTTTAAGTTTGATTAACTTTACCTTAAATACCATATGTGGCCGGCCATTGATTTATTGGACAGCTCAGACTTTTCAGGACAGCAACAGAGTTGGGTGTGGCTGAATGTATGATTTCACAGCAAATACAAATACAAGTTGGAATTGTTAAATTGTGTGCCTAGGTGACTTGTCAATGAGCTCTCGTGTATGAAAAGACTGTCAAAAACAGATCATTCATGCTGGGGCTCACCTCCACAGGTGCCAGTGAGCGTCTTGCCTAGGGGAAGAAAGCAAATCTATACTCCATGATTAGTGTGTGATTATATTTTACAGACAGGCATCAATGCCTGGTGATTTTGATGCACTTGGCTTTTATCTTGTGAGATTTATTTAAAGAAGCACACACATGGCTTAGAGCCTCAGGGAATGATAACATATAAAAATAGGAAAGCATTAAAGAAAACAGAAGAAAACCTGCCTCATCTGTAAAAAATAAAAAGGCTCGCTCCTCTTTCAGGTACCACCAAATCCTACCACCTGCAAATCTTCTCTTTTTAAAATCTCTTCCCTAGCTCCATTCTTACAGGATGTCTTTCATTATTTAGCCACTAGAGAAATTTCACCCTCGACCTCCTCAGCTTTTAGTAGAAGATGCAAAAAGAAGAGCAAGAGAAAAGCAATGTCATTGGGATATGGAGGCAGAGAAGAGGGAAGAATGGATTTTCATTGTATCTGTAATGCTTTAAAAAAAAAAACTGGAACTAGGACTAGTATGCAGTTTAGTAGTAGAGCAATTGCTTAGCAGGTATGAGGCTCCTCAGTTCAATCCCCAATACCCCTCCACACACACACACACAGAAAGTAAATATAAATAAAATTTAAAATGACTTCTAAATGGTGAGATGGTGGGTAATTTTTACTCTTCTTCTTCTTATTTTCATACAACTGGAAATAGGACTACATTTAAATATTTTTCAACAATGCAAAGAAAAGCAGTGATGGAAAATCAATAACCCCACACAGTGTCCTCCATGTTTTTATGTTATCGTTTTCAGCTATTATCATTCTGTAACAGATGGATCTTTATAGTGTCCATATTGTTAAGTTAATATTGTCCGTAACAATTTATGTTTAACTATTTTTTTCAAGTTCATTTAGTATTTATTTGGAAATGTTCTTTAATAAAATTGTTTTCATTAAATAGCCACAGTGTAGAGGTGGAGGCTAAAACATACTGCAAAGTTGCCCTCTATTTAACCCTCCATGATACACATGTACATTTCCTTATGTGAGTTTGCTTAGTACTTTGTAGGTTGTTAAAAGTCAGGCATTTCACTAAAGAGTTTACCACTTGAAGCAAGGACAGTAAATAGGTTAAAAGTTCAAGACTAAGGGAATGAAGTAAGGAGAACTCAGAAAAGTTATATTCTAAGAAGAATATTTAATAGTACTTGCTTTTCAGGTTGATTTCAGCTTCAAATATTTTCCTTATGGGCCTCTGAGTTCATTTATATTTATCAGATTATATATGCCAGTTTTGGTTTGGAAATGATGGCCTTTGATATCTAAATATCAAATGGAACACATCTACTCTTTCTGAGTGGATTTGTTTCTACGGCTGTTGCCTTCTGGAGGTTGGATTAGTTCCAAAGGTGAGAAGAGTAAAGGCTCTTTTCCAAGAACATCTCAGAGCTTACGCTGAAACATGTTACTTGAAGTAATAACTTTTCCTGCCTGTCTCCTATTTTGTTGGTATTTGTTATGTGATGGCCACACTGGAAGTGTTTGAATTGTGTTTCCAATAGTATAATAATTTTAATCTTCTTTCAGAGTTCTCAAACAAAAATGTACAAGTATTATCATGGATGTTGACAGGTAATGATGCTCTTATTTGATACAAGTCTTGGGAAGGAAATAGTAGTCCTGATCAATACCAAAGCAGAAACAAAGATACAAAGTGAGACATTATTCGTATGGGGTTTCTATAGAAATATTAGGGGATTTTTGTATTTTATATAAAATACTCTCATTTTCATGTTTATCACAATGGACTTTTGCATTGTGTATCTTTCTATGTTATATTTCTAAACAGATGTTATGTTGACCTTTTATCAAGTTATTCATCACATAGGATCTTTATGTTAATATATACCATTATGTGCAGATAATAATGTTTCTCTTAACTCGGTATTGGGAATCTTTTTATTATTGCACATTCTATTTTTAATATTATTTCCTCCATTACCTTTGTTTTTTTAAAAGTTTTGATCTGGGGCTGGGGATGTGGCTCAAGCGGTAGCGCGCTTGCCTGGCATGCGTACGGCCCGGGTTCGATCCTCAGCACCACATACCAACAAAGATGTTGTGTCCGCCAAGAACTAAAAAATAAATATTAAAATTTCTCTCTCTCTCTCTCACTCTCTCTCCTCTCTCACTCTCTCTTTAAAAAAAAAAAAAGTTTTGATCTGCAGTCAGTATTTCTTGGTTTTAATATGTTCAGAATATATATTATCCTGAAGTAATACTGTGATAAGTGATGAGACAAATATAATTTGGAGGCTGTCCTTCCCCACTCCAATATTAAGAATTTCTTCTTAAAAAGTAAGGCCTGGAGTGAAATTTGTTATTCTTAGGCCATGTTAAATTATAAAGTTTATTTTCATGCTAAATTATTACAATCCAACTAGCATTTTCAACAATAATTTTCCAACATTTTATATATTGATGCAGTGAAAAAAAAGAACTGTTGCAGTCGGTGATTAGTTTTTTTAAATTGTGAATGTTGCATCGATTCATTCTGCTTTTGTGAGCTGTGCTTTAGTGAGGAAATAATATGATGGCCTTCATCAAACATGTAACTTCTAGGAGTCAACAGTGAGTTTGTTCATTTACAAGATTATGTAGGCAAGACAAGAGTCTGCCCAAGTTTTCATGGAATATTATTTACATAAAGTGGACCTAAAGTCTGTTTTCCATCATCAAATATGCTTGGGAAATATTATATATGAAAACTCTCCTTTTGGTGACTCATATTTAACATGACATGTTAAAAGTACATTAATTTGAGCTGGGATTGTGGCTCAGGGGTAGAGTGAGTGCCTAGCACATGCAAGGCCCTGGTTCAATCCTCAACACTACATAAAAAAATAAATAAATAAAGATATTGTGTACAACTACAACTAAAAAATAAATGTTTTTTTTTTAAAAAGTACATTAATTTGATCTCTTAATTTCTTTTTAAAGTGCATTATCTAGCAACAACTTGTGGTACTCATGATAAAAGAGCAAACCGATTCAATGTGATAGATGCCATGGAAATATGTCTAATATAGCAGAACTGTTCCCTGTCAAGAATGATCAAGGAATGAAGAGAAATCACAAAGTCTCCCTAGGCAAAAAAAAAAAAAAGCTATAATGGAGATTAAAAATCAAAAAGAATAACTACAACAATTTTATTCTAAAAACATAAAAGCCAAGATGAATTTTCTAAACTTGTTTTCTGGAAATATTACCAAAAATCAACTTAAAAAATTCTATAGAAAAATGCCACTACTAATATTGAAATCAACAATTAAAAATCTTTCTCCTAAACATTCTAGGAGTCACTGATAGTATATTTTCTTTTCCTGAAAGTTTTTATTTATGCCTTACTAATTCTCCCTTCAACAGAAAATCTCAATCCTGAAAAAAACATATTAAAAGTAGAAAAGTAGAGGAAAGCCACCTGACTTATTTTATGGGGTTGAGACAACCCTGATAATGAAACCAGACAAATACCGAATAAGAAAAACAAAATTGAATATAACAATTTAAACAAATAAGCAAAATAGTGATCAATCTTGATTATAAAATAGTAAACAAAAATTGTAAAGTATTAGCAAATAGAATTCAACATTTTATTAAATACCGTAACATTGTCAAACATATTTTTGAGTTAAGAGAATATAACTTTAAAAGTATATTAATAAAGATTTAAGAAAAGCTTTCACATAATTTTAATAATAAATAAAGAACTAGAATTTAGTATCATTCAACATCTATACTTGATAAGAAAATTCTAAGAACCCTAAAAATAAGAGTATCTGTGCTGATAACTACTACTATTTACTAAAAACTTGCATCCAATTCGATACTCAATTTTGAAAATCTAAAAGTAGCCTCATGATATGGATGTTCTCTATTGATGGTTTTCTTCAAGATTATTCAGAAGTTTCTGGGCAATTCTGAAAGAGAGAAAGAGAGATGAACTTTCATGACCCAAAACTAATATGGAAAAACTACCATCACAAAAAGCCAAGATAATTTTGAGGAACAAGGTTGAGAGACTTTTTGTACCAGGTATCAACACTAACTATAAAGCGCTGGTAATGAGGACTGTGTTTTGGAGGATGAACAATGAGCCAGTCGGGTGGATAAGAGAGCCCCAAAATCCTTTCCTATAGAGAAACCTACTAAATAACAAAAATGATATCACAGATCAGAGAGCAATACATGCTGAGAAACTGACTCTATGAAAAAAATAAAATAAAATCAGATGCCAATCTTATGTTATTAGAAAAATATAGTTCCAGATAAAGATTTAAAAAGAAACACTTTAAACTTTAAAAATATATGTGTAAGGGGTAGAGAAAAATTTCTTAGACAATCTATTAAAACACAATCACAAAAATTTTAAAAGAAGGCTGCTAAAGTTGATAATGTCAGAGTCTTTTGTTCAGTCTCTTATTATAAGATTTAAAGATAAGGACCAATAAAAATAGATACATGCAATTCTTACAATTAATAAAGATTAATTTATAAGAATAATTAATAATTATGGATATATCAAACAACCAGATAGAAAAGAAGGAGAAGGAAATACGCAGGGACTCTGTAGAAGAAAGCAGAATTGCTAATTAAGAAAAAATGCTCACCTTTCCAATAAATAGTTAAGTGTTAGCAAACCAAAAGGTGGTGCGTGCCGTTTTATATCAATAAGCTCAGCAAAGATTTTAAGATTTCTAATGCCAAGAATTGATAAGAATGTGGAGAAATATAAATTTAGGAAGTGTTTTGGCATTATCAGGTAATTGCTAGAATTCCTTGATGTTCACAAGAGCACATACAGAAGAACATTAACTCTAACACTTTAGATATAACAAAAACCTATAAACAACATAACTCTCCATCAAAAGGAAAATGAATAGACCAAAGTATAATTTAAACAATGGGATATTCACAGTTAAAATGAATGTACATTAGCTACATGGTTAAACCTCAAAGCATAATATGGAACAAATAAGCAAATTTGGAAAGACACAAACAGTATAATGATATTTGTATTTATTATAAAACCTAGAAAATAACTGATAGCTTAGATATATGTATGCTATGTCCTAAAAGCATGCATGGGGAAGATAGCGACTTTAGAATAGTAATTATTTTTGCAGAGACGATGGTAATGTGACCAGGGAGAAATGACACAGGTAGATTCCAATCTGTAATGTTTTAAGGCTTAAAAAATATTTGAAGCATATACCAACATTTTAACATTTGATCAGGCTACCTGATGAATCCATGGGACTTTTTTATGTTACTCTTGATAACTCTGCATGTTTTTAAAATTTTAAATCAGGACTATTTTTTAAAAATCAAGAAACAAGGGTAGAGTAAGCTTCATGGAAACTGAATATAAATATATAAGCAACAGGCCTGGCATGGTGCCACACAACTGTATTCCCAGCAAATTGGTAGGCTGAGGCAGGAGGACCTCCAGTTCAAGGCTAGCCTCAGCAACTTAGCAAGATGGTGTCTCAAAAAAATAAAAAATAAAAGTCTAGGGATGTAGGGATGTGGCTCAGTGGTAGAGTGCCCAGGAGTTCAATCCCCAGTACCAAAAAAAAAAAAAAAAAAAAGTAAAAAAACAAATGACTGTCCTAGTTAGTGATGATTCATCTGGATCTTAAAGCTAAGATATCACTACCTTTCCTTTCTTTTTCCTCAGCCCTAACTGAACCCTTTAAAAAACAAACAAAAAAAAAAACACCTTCTGATTTCACCAGCATACATCTTTAGTTTCCAACCTCTTTTGTTTATGGGTCACTCTGTTTCTCTCCTCACCTCTATAGAAGGATTTCTAGGAAAGATTTTGGACTCCAGGAGATGATCTTTAATACAGGTTTTGAATATTGAATCACATCCCTTGATAGACTAAGCCCTTCCTCCTGCTCTCATTCCTCCCTGGATATGGGTTAACGGTGGAATATCCATACTGCCAATGTTTTGTGGGAGTTAGTGAATAATTCATAGCCACGTATCTCAACATGGACATAGCAAAACATAATGGGGAGCAAAGGAAGCAAGTGCTTCTGCAAGAACCATCTGTGTTGCTCTCCTGTTGAGTGGAGGCTGCCCACAGGCCGGCCTCAGCTGCAAGTGGACACTGTCACTGCGCACTGGAGCAGTGGAGCTGTGGAAGGTTCTGAAACAGCATGGACACTGCTTAAAGAACATAAAGAGAATACAGAATTATACCTCTGCTATGTTTTAGCACTGTAAAAATATATAAATATTTATATATTTAACTAAGCCTGGAAGGGAATAGAGAGGAATGAAAATGGATTTTTTTTTTAAAAAAAACAATGTGTCAGGATTGTGGACAATTTTCTCCCCTTTCCTTTGCATCCCATCAATACTGTTCTCTGTTTGTGTAACAAGTTATTTCAAAATGGTTTAAAAAAAATGTAGGTTGCAGGACAGATAGAATCAATCTGTAATCTTTCTGGTAATGAACAGTGAGTTTTCTCAGAGTTGATAATGGGCTTCAATTC
The DNA here is from genome assembly GCF_052094955.1 of Ictidomys tridecemlineatus. NCBI lineage: Eukaryota > Metazoa > Chordata > Mammalia > Rodentia > Sciuridae > Ictidomys > Ictidomys tridecemlineatus. The sequence goes on along the minus strand of NC_135480.1, from coordinate 150,866,689 downwards.
TGCTGTCAGAACCACAGTTTAGCTGTAATTCCAGGAGAGCCATTTCCCACTGATCACATGCTCTGGAATAGAATGACATAGAGAACTGCTGTATTATACAATTGTCTGAAATTTTAATTACAACTTGCTGAACAAAGCCTTTTCCTGCATTTGTATTATAGGAATGATGAACAAAGCTTACAAGTATTTCAAAGGCAATTGGAAGAGTTCATATGGACAAACTGCTTGCCCAAACCTTTTGAGGTGTTGAGATTCCATTGGGTAGAATGACAACAGCCCAGAAAATGCTGCAATGGGAAGGTAACCAAGCACCTCTGGAGGCAGGAATGTAACATTCGGTCAAGCTGATAGGCTTTGGCAGTCACAAGGCCTGGGTTTCAGTCCTAACTCTGCTGCTGGGTAATCTTGCGCATGTTATTTGGTCCTTCCAAGTTTCAATTTTCTCTTTGGCTAAACAGAAATGGAAATGTTCACCTGATGGAATGGATATGAGTGGGAGCTGAGATAATGCATGTAGGAGACACAGCCTACAGCAGATGCTCAGTAAATAGCAGCTTTTATTTTTCTCTCAACTTATTTCCCCTGAGCTCTGTTATAGTTGATCTCTAAATAAGTAAATAGGTGGGTGATTTCCAAACAGGTCTACATAGGTGGAGTAGCAATTGACATGAAATGTGTTGGCCAAGGATGTGGCAGATCTGGTGAATGCTATTATCTGAAGAGTAACCACAACCGTACGTTTACAATATGGCACAACTTTTTCTTCCAGAATTTTTTTCCGTCTTGGGGCAAATCCAAATACATATCCATATAACATAGGGCTAAAATGAGGTCCTCACAACATACAGTTTTCTTAAATATACCAAGCAACTTTGTGAGCAGCAGTATTTCAGTACCCCACATGTTCAGGCTGGAAAATCATTCCTAAACTGGCAGTTTATATAAAATTATTTATAGTAAAAGAATTAAAGCAAAGTATAATATGACAGAGGTCAGGCAAAAGAACCTATTGCAAAGAGAATATAAGTCTGGCTCAGAGCAGAATTGATAGGGCTTTAACAGGACCAGCAACTAGAAGACACTTGCTGCCCCTGCCGTAAGCATCAGAAAACCACTAGTTGATCTCCCTTGTTTTCTTTACTCAGAATCCATGTGTGTTGTTCTATGAATGCTGCTTGGTGATCAAGGAAGTAAAGGGGAAAAGGAAGAATGGACCAATGATGTTGATCTGAGCTTAAAAAATCTCCGAAGGACAAGGCAGCTGTTTTCACAGATGCATCTCCCATAAAACCCCAGAGAGGCTGCACTTTGTTCTTGGGAATATTCCAAATTGCATGTTATTGGCATATGCCCCCTGATGTGATGCTGGATCATCTAAAGACTCTGTATAAGAAATATTTCCCCCTTATCCCAGGTGTTCAATTTTCCTGTTTGTGTCTGAACTTTGCTCATTTTTACTTTAAAAACATACAATAGATCTCACACTAAAGTTTGTTTGTTTTTTTTTTTTTTATCTTCCTCCAGGGTATTTTTCTTCCATTTACTTGAGGAACGATGCCCAGAAAATATTTTGAGAATGAAATTATACCAAGAGTGAAATAACTTACAGAGCCTCAACCTTTAGGGGCATGATTTCATATTATTCATTTTAAATAACTGCTGGTGTCTGGGATCACTATAGATATTTGTCCTGTTGCGTCATGGTGGGACATCTGAAAAATATTTTACCGGCAGCTAGCAAAGGGAAGACAAGTGACAGAGATGAGGCCCTGGAAAGCATGCAGCGGGGCCTGTGCAGAGCTCCTGGCTCCTCCGAGGCTTCCAGATTTACTGGGGGCAATTCACTTTACATACTTCCAATACCCCCTCAGGTTTCTTGCCTGGCAAACAGGAGTAAGATATTTTTCTAATTTACCTCTTATGGTTGTCATGCATATTTTTAAGAAATCAGTATGAAGGTGTTTTGAGAAAAAATATAAATGTACACATAAGTCATGACAACTTTCAGTCTTCAAGCTCCATTTGGGAACTTATTGCATCAGAATTAAGTTCAGGTTTCCACAGCTGTCATCTCCCACTTGCCTCTGCAACACCAAAATCATGAATGGGCTGAATCTTGTCCCCCTAAAATTCATATATTAAGAGTCCTAACCTCCAATGTGACCATATTTGGAGATAGGTTTGAGGTGACCATTAAGGTTAAAGAGGTCATGGAGGGGGGAGCCCTAATCCAATTGGTGTTTGTATAATGATAAAGCCATCAGAGATCCCTCTTTCACACACAAAGTAAAGGGGATGCTAGGGTTCAATGATAAGGTGGGCCTCTGCAAGCCAAAGAGACCCTTCTCCAGCAGCTGTATGTTACCAGCATCTTAATCTCAAAGTTCTAGTTTCCAGAACTGTGAGAAAATGAATGTTATTTAGGCAACCAGTCTTCGGTGTCTTGATATGATGCTGGAGTTAATGCAGAGATGAAGAAAATAGGGAATAGAAGAGCCCGCTTCACCCTACTTAGGACTCAAAATGTCACACTGCCCACCTTAGGCCCCCCTCTATCTACCATGATGCCTCTGAAGGTCTCTGGAAAAGGCTGCACAGACCTCAGAACTCCCTCTTGCCTTGCTCCCTCTACACCAGCGCCCTTGCAGAGGCAACTTAAGGAACAGGCTGTCCCCAGTAAGTACACCTTCTCACAACAGTTGGGAATTAAAAGACAAGAAAACCTCTTATGGTTGTCATGAATATTTTTGCATGTTATTTTGGCATATCCCCCCTGATGTGATGCTGGATCATCTAAAGACTCTGTATAGGATATATTTCCCTCAAGGATACACTTGTGTCTTTAGCCATTGGTTTCATTAAAGTAGCTTCCCAGCTTGGGACAGGTCACCGAGGGCCTTACTGATAATGTCTCTTCTTCCATAAGCAATCCAAGGCTCTGGGATTTGGATTCCCAAGAGCTAAGTCCAATCATAGGGCAACTAGTTATGTACCATGGTTGCCCTTTTACATAAAGCAAACATTTCTCTAGTTACATTTCAATTCTGGGCCTTTTGGTAAAATTCAAATTAACACTGATGTACAATAATAGAAATCAATGTTAAATTTTTAAATATCTCATTTTATTTCTGTATGTTTTTAAATTTACTCTACCTTGTCTACATGGAGTCAGCTTTATTTCAGGCTTCACGAAACTAATAAATCATCTGCTGTAACTGCTTGCCACATGGTCATTCTTCTAGATACCAAGGACATCTCTTAATATTATTTAAAAATAATATTTTTTAATGAACTGAACCCTACATATTTTTTTCTTTTCTTTCTTTTTTTTTTTTTTTTCCGAGGTGTGGGACACATGGACATAAATCCACCAGCAGGTAATTTTTTGTAGCTCTCGGCATAACCTGGGCCAGCTATACAGACCTAAGAAAGCATCCATTCCTTTCACCTCCATTTCTCTGTCCATGTCACCACCTTTCAAATTATCACCACAGAAAGGATGCCACTCTGTGTCCATCAGAACTGTTTTCTCTTTCCCTTTTCAACTGTGCTTTTCCACCTGCAGGAAAATGCCACCTCCTTCCTGAACCAAGGCAGGCAGTATGCAAAGAATTGCGGCTTTACTAGCACAAGGAGCCCAAAAATAGCCGTGTAACCATAAATTCCAAATCTGGTAGGCCTGGTGTGAGTGCCGGGTACCTGGGGCCTGACCAAATGGTAGTCCTCACCTTCCCTCTGCCTTTTGGGCCTGGTCCACATGACCTGGCTTGCTGCCTTCGCTTCCTGCCGGGACACTAGCCCTTTGCAGAGTCATAGCACTCTGGACACATTGCCTGGCTCCTCTAAGACCTTTCCCCTGGGGAGAAGAAACATGCTCCATGTTCTCTCTCTTCCTCTCTCCTCTTTGCTGACACTGACTTACTTCCCAACAACTGGCTTCGCTCCACAGAAATACAGAGGAGGGTCACTGTACTAGGAAGGGTGGGCATTCAGTGCCAGGTTTGAGGGCATCCTAGTAGGGGAAGGTGGCTCTGCCAATCAGACTCTTTTCATCTGTCAGCACTCAGGATGAGAGCATAAGAATGTTTTCATCTCCCAAAAGTCTTAATAAACCTAATCTGTGACCAACTCCATACAGATGAGGAATCTAAGACTCCAGCAAAAAGATGAGGCAAGAGTCCATGAATCATTCATTATGCTTTAGTTTATTTAATAAATGCTCATCAAATACCTTGTATGCACAAGGTATGCACTACCCTGATTTCATCTTCATTTGAGACAGTTTCCACTTCAACCTAAGTTTTACTACTCAGTAAATCTTAATATATCAAAAAAAAAAAAAAAAAAAATATATATATATATATATATATATATATATATATATATATATATATATATATATGGTGGTCATGGCACTGAGAACTCCCTAGTAAACAGCAGGCTGCATGAGTAAAGACAGTGAAGAAGAAGCAGTGATACTAGTCCTTCCTTCTGCAAGTTAAGGAGCCACTTCCAGTGCCTGATTAGAAATGGGAGTCCTTTCCCCAACCTTTTTCCAACAGTGTCTATATTTTGCGGTTTGTAGATATTCAATAGGAAAGGGATGAAAGGGCACTCTCATAACTAGAAAGTGGGACAGAAAAACTGTATGAGGGGAAATTGTGGGAGACCATAAAAACCTTAGGGGAAAAAATTCCTTGAATTTTACCTAGTAAACTCTTTGATGACAATGTTCCAAAAGCTCCGATATCACCCAGGCTCCTAGCAAATGGCCTTCTGGCAATCCTCAATTCTAGGATTTTCTTGTTAATCCACAAGCCACAGACTCAGCAGAAGATTCCATGAAGGCTTAAAGCAATAATCCCCAAACAATACTGTGAAAAATTATGCAGTCATGAGAAAATGGGGTCTGGCAAAGTGTGTGTTACTAGAACAGGGCTTACACTTTTTTATAACGAAATAGCCTCTGCACACTTGCGTGTCTGTCCAGTTCTCAAGCTCCAGGTCCCCGAGATTCCTTTGACTTGCGAAGTAGAAGTGACCGGTACAATATGGAGGCCTCACTCGGTCTCCTCCATGATACTTAGTACTGCTTTCTCATTTACCTCTGGGCTCAAGGCTACCTTCTCTGTCTTATTTGAATTCTACTACAGTGATTGGCTCACAGAAACAACAATAAAAATACTTCCACTTAAAAAATCATCCTCATGTGTGTTGTATATGTATATAAACACAAGTATAGGTATCCTTAAGGTAAAATAAGTATATTTATTTGTTTTTGTATTCATTTATATTCAAGATGCAACAAAATTTTTACATAACAATAACATTTTTTAACACAACAGTGCCAGATGTCTTGTTAATTGCTTAATCATCATAACACTCTAAGGCAGGTACTATTAGCATTCCCATTTTACAGAGTAGGACATTAAAGCTTAGAAAAATCAAATCACATATCCACAATAATGCTGTTAGCTGGTGAAAGAGTGGTCCATAAATTGCTTTGTATCCAGGGAATTTATGCAGCCAGGTTGAATGAAGGCAGCCCATTCTTATGTTGATTTGATTTCTTTGCATCTTGGGCCTAATGGCGGGGGCAGTTCTCTACTTGTTCTTAAACACTGCATGCATAATAAAATAAACTTTATCATATACTTTAATATGATTGTGATTATGATCCTGTAGGGTAATGGGAAGAGGAATTTTTTTTCTGACCTAAATGGATGTTCATTCAATACACTTAAGTATACAAGATAATATTTTTAAAATAGCAACAGAGACCCAAACATCAAAGAACTGTTTTCTTCCCCCAAAGAACTGCTTTCTCATACACAAGAGTATAAGTGTATGAGTGTGGGCGTGTACGCGCGCGTGCACATACACATAGACACAGACATAATTTTTTTCAGGGTGCTGGGGATTAAACCAGGGCTTTGTGAATGCTAAGTATAAGCCTTACCACTGAGCTACATCCCCTGCCCTAATCCATATTTTTAGAAAATGAACCAACAGCCATACAAAAAGAGCCTTGCTACTTGTTTTTAAACATTGCATGCATAATAAGATGACGTTAAGCACATACTTCAGTGTGATCGTGATAGTGATCCTGTAGTGTGCTAGAGGAGGATCTATTTCCCTGGTTAATTAGATGTCCCTCAATTCATTTCAGTATAGGAGAAAAATTACCTGAAAATAGCAATTGAGAGCTTCCAACTTTTTGTCATCCCCTAAACAGCAGTTTTCAAACTAATGATTTTAAGAACCTAGCCAAGAGCCAGACTTTGACATTTGTAAAATATTAGTATTCTAACTTTAATAATTTTAAGTACAGTTACAATTGAATAAATGAATAGAATGAATGACAAAAGTCTGTAATATCATACCTTCTGCTTGTCCTCCTGTGGCCTTGTTCCCCATTGTGATAACCAGATTTTCACCTTCTTCCAAAAGTCTGCATTTCTGCCTTTTGCTCATTTTACACCAGGCAGGAAGGCAGAAGATAGTGTATGTTGGACAAATTTATACATAAAATATACCTGGGTCATTAACTAAGTTTGGAATAAGAACAAAAGGATCTAATGATACGGACAGGAATTTTCCATACCTACAATTTAAAAGTCAGGAGATAAAATTATTTGAGAATTTAACAATCTAGTAAACCACATTTCTCCCTTGAGTTCCCTATGTCCTATGCTTTGCTCAGAACAAGTTCCTTCTTTCTAGGCACATGAATTCTCAGGGTTTACAATTATTTTCAAACATGAACTCCTATTGCATAATCTGCCTGAAGAAGAAAATTCTGGAAGGTGTATAAAAAGGATCCTAAACTATCATCCTTCATGAAATTTTAAATTTTCCCCTGGATGTTTTTTAAATCATATTTCAAGAAGATAAGAAAAATGAGAAAAATGGAACATCTGTTCAGTGAAACTTCAGGCAGAAAAAGATGAACTCTTAGATTAAGCCAATTGTCCATAGGCAGTTTCTCTTGGCTTTCTTTAATGATTTAGAAATAGTGTTTCCTTCTCCTACCAAGTGATTTTGGCACCTTTGATTTGCATTACTTTCCGAAGGAGCAAAGTTAGATAATTAAAATCACAAACCTCGATTAGCTGGGTTAGGATTCATTCTGCTAATAACATTGATATTTCATTGAGGTTCAGCCTAGTGAGTAAGTGACTCTTTTACCTTTGAGATATTCTCTGTTGATTTCTTATGGGGGATTCAGCTAAAAAGTCTTTTTGTTTGTTTTTTGACTGACACAGAAGTGCTCATACTAATAAGAAGAAGTAGCCATGTTTCTAGATATGTCAACATGAAATTTATAAAACACATATTTTGGTAAAATATGTCCTTTTGGCACGGATTTATCTGGCAAGTTAAAAAGTGTTTTCCTGGAAAACAAAAGGTTTTGTGGAAGAAATTTTTGTATTCAAAAATTGATTGACTACAGAAATTAAATTTTAGAACCAAGAATGAGAATCTGTTTCTCTATCAGGAGATTATTCAATCAATGGTTCCTATTCTTTTGATGGGGACAGACAGATGTGAGTGCTGGGAACATAAGGTTAAGGGAATATTTCTATAAAATGGGCTCACTGTGCTGACCCCATTTGAAAAATGAACTTACCTGCAGCCGTGCCTGACTTAAGTTAACAGGGTATGTTCCATACCTCAGCAAGCTACCTGTTATGCAGGCCTCGAAATGCCAATAAGATGAACACAAGTTACCCTGAAGTGGAGACTTTTGTGACCCTTACACAGACCAGACCCTAGAACTCAGGGACTAAGGATGATTCCCACTGACCATAAAATCTGTAAGAACAGGTTCTAATTAAAACTGGTCATGGGCCAAAGTGACCTAGATGGTCATGGCAGTGGGGACTTAAAAAGTCTGACGTCATCTTGATCTCAGTCAAAAGTCAAGAGTGAACTTGAGCAGGATTCTCTGGAAACTTTCCTGGGACCCACAATAAAACTGGAGCATGGGAGAGGCACACAGTCCCTCTCCTCTCCAATAGGATCCACTCTCTCCTTGAGAGTGGCCCTTTCCCCCTACCCTAATCCTTTCAGTAAACTCATGCCTGTTGCTCTGAGTGACATGCCTGAAATGTTTCTGATCTGATGGCAAGAACTGAGGTGAAGAAATCCTGCCTTACTTTCCCAAGAAGTCTCAATCCCTGTGGTACTTTGATCCAGACAAAATGAAACATTAGGTTTACATTCTTCATTGAAATTGTCTTTGTATTTGTGGTTGCATTACCCACGACACCTGCCCCTCTGCCACTTGTAAATCTGTCAGGTGTTCCTTTGTTCTGGTTTAGATCTTAAATGTCCCCCCAAAGTCCATCAATATGCTGAGACTTGGTCACCATTTGTGGTGCAGCTGGGAAGTAGTGCACCTTAAGCAGGTGGGACCTAGTGGAAGGAAGTCAGGTCATTGTGGATGTGCTCTTGATTGGGCCCCCAGATCCCTCTATTTCCCTCTGACTGCCATGAGTTGAGCAGCTTTGCTCTACCATGTGTTCCCCATCATCATGTTCTGCCACGTCACAGGCCCCAGAATTATGACTGACCACGGACTGCAACTTTGAAACCATGAGCCAAAATAAACCTTTCCTCCTCTTTGGTTGATTTTCTCTGGTAGTCTGCTATAGCAATAGAACTTGAGCACATTGTTGGATCTAGAATATTGACATTTTGACTAGAGGAATGAATACATAGTCAAACCATTTCAAATGCCTTTAAGTATCTGAATCCGAAGATTTTAGTGAATATAATGGATCTCGTCCAAAAATATTTGTAAGTTATAACAGGCTTTATTTCAGTTTCTCTACCTTTGAACTAGGAGCAAAACAAGAAGAAGTATTAATCATCTTAATAATAACTACTGAAATTTCTATAAAGTCTTTTTTCTGCTCATACAATACAGAAGAGAAAGCTTCCATGAATGATAACATGAAGATAAAAGAAAAGAGGCATTTTAACATTCATTGACACAAATAGTGTGTTGTATATTTTGGCAGTCTTGGACTTGCTGCCATCTCAGGCACTTAACAGTATGATAAGCCACCCAAGTCTGGGTGTCTTCTTGTGCAAAATAAATTTTAAATGCTTGCAAGATTGTTATATCACAAGAGTTATTGTAGGTAAATGTGTTTTATAAATATGTAAGTATCCCAAATTATATTATTATTAATATTGTCATTCTTTCTAGATTTATTCATTTTTTTTTTAGTGTGATGGTAGTTGATGTTATTTTTGTGTTTAGATTGACAGCTTCCCTAGAGAATCATTTCCATTTTCATTGAGATTCTAGAGATGACAATCAATGCTATTCAGGTAATCTTTGTGTCATACAAGCAGGTCTGTATAGAATACTAGGTAATCAATAGTTTCTGTTCTTTGATCCAGACAAAATGAATGATAAAAGCATCCTAAGCAGTCAATGATCCTGAATTTCTTTAAAGACATCCAGTATTTTTTTTTCTGGTGTGCCCAAACCTAGGAAAGATAGGGACATGCAAGCCCACAAAACAAATCAAGAAGTTATCATCAGCTTAAATATTTATGCAGCAGAAGAAATTATCATCATGTTAATATTTATGCAGCAGAAATGTTATAATGCTAGAAACTTGCAAGCACTCTTAAAAAATTAAATCTATATCCACTTGTTACTGCAGCACTTAAAAGAGTGATAATCTGTGATGATATTAGAGGGTAGGTGGATGTAAGAAGAAATAGGTGGGACAATCAATAGGAGACCAATTGGTGAATAGAGAGACAGAGTATAGAGATATATAAAATCAAAATAAATGTTTCCAGCTGGGCACAGTGATGCCTGCCTGTAATCCCAGTGACTTGGGAGGCTGAGGCAGGAGGATCACGAGTTTGAAGCCAGCCACAGCAACACAGTGAAACTTCAGCGAAATAGTGAGATCCTGTCTCAAAATCAAAAGTTAAAAAGGGCTGGGGATTAAAAATAATAATAATAAAATAAGAAGCCAAAAAAGTGGGGGCTGGGTACATTGCTCAGTGGTAAAGTGTCTGTGGTTTAAATCTCCAGTACAAAAAAGGAAAAAGAAAAAAAATATATATATATATATATATATCGATTTTAGGTGGGGCCTTTTGGGAAGTGATTAGGTTATAGGGAGAGGAGAGGCAAAATGGAATTGGTGCTCTTATAAAAATAGGCTCAATTCTCATTTGCCCCTTCTACCATGTGAGGACACGCAAAAAGGTGCCACCTATGAACCAGAAAGTAGTCCCTCACCAAACACCAAATCTGCAAGTGGCTGAATTATGGATTTCCCAGTCTCTAGAATTGTGAAGGGTAGTTTTTGACCCACTTATTAATGTTTAAGACAACATTAAATATCAATGTCAACTTCATTAGCGTGTCATAAAATAAAGTCTAAAATTTCTGAGTATGACATTTGATGGTTTTTGGCAAAATATACTTTTATGTAACTATGATCTCCGTCCACATAAAGAATATTTATATAACAGCAAAATGGTCTCTCATTCCCCTTTGCAGTGAATCCCCTTTTAACCCAAGCCCTAAGCTAACATTAATCTGATTTTTGTTGTCATATATTAGTTTTGCTTGTTCATATATTGAAATAATATGTAATATTTTGTGCATAGCTTTTATTTATCAGCATAATGTTTTTAGAATTTATTCATGTATTATAGTTTGTTCTTTTTTATTGTTGAAGAGTATTCCATTGTATGAATCCATAATAATTTGGTTTATCCATTTACCTTCTGAGGAACATTTGGATTATTTACAATATTTTGGTATTAAGAATTAGCTATTTTTAAAATTCACTTATACATAAAATTTAGAATTTTCAACATAATATAAAAAGGTACATTTGTCAGTTATTTTAAATATTCAGAAATATAATTTTAAATGTTTGTCTAATTTTCATTCAGTGGAATGAAATACTATAATTTACTCAAATAACCTCTATAATTGTACACTTAAGATGTTTCTAATTGTTTTCATTTATAATAACAATGTGAGCAAAAATGCAAATTTTTAAATAATTTCTAAAGAAGTTTGCTCTCTGCACCCGCCCCCCCCCCCTTTTTTGACTAAGATCTTCTGATAAGCATTAACTTCATTTTCCATTTTTCAATGGACAATTGCCTGGATAAATAGAGGAAGCAAAATATTTTGATTCTCTTTGGATTATCTGTAAGAAAATAAACTGTTTTAGGAGGCCAAATGTGTAGGTGCTGGGCATTGCTTTTTACTTTTTTTTTTTTTTTTTTGAGAAATGTGCTTTTGAAATATGATAGTCAAGCCCCACATCAAAGAAGCAAAATATAGAATAACAGAACAAAAAAAGAGAATATCCTTTTCAGAGCCAAAAAAAAAAAATGATCAAAACAAAGCTTCAAAAGTAGAGCCTATAGTGATAGAACTGCTGGGAACTGAAGCATTTAAAATACACCTGTGTTTGTGCTAATTGAAAAACTCATATTCAGCAGCCCTTAAACAAGCAATATACTTAATGTGTGTTTGTTCTAAATGTTGTCCTCAATAACATTTTTTTCTGAGGAAGAGAACACTGGGTCCATTTCCACATTTTATCATAAAGAGCATGCTCAAGAAGTTTAAAATTTTAATGCATGTTGGTTCTTCAATTTACCCTTCTGTTTCTATACCAATAAATGATTCTTGAAAGACCTCATTTCATTCTTCTGTGTAATTCTTATGGTTATATTCACTTATTCTTGATATTCTTGTATTTGTGTATCTTGTCTTTCTTTCATAGATCACATGTAGCATACCATTGGACTTTGTCTACCAAGTCCACATCTCTCTTCTTCTGAACTTTCAGAGGATGATTTCTCACTAATACTGTTATCAGGCATGTGATCTGGTGCAGTCACCTCAGTGCCTACCCAGCCAGGAAGACAAGTTGTAGTTACTCACATACCTTGCCACAGCGATTGGTCTAAAATGATGGTAAATTCCTCAAATCAGGCTAAAAAACTTCTCTAAGTTTTTCTTATTTTTTTCACAAGAGCTGAGTCTTTTTTTCCTTACAAGAACCGATTGCTAAATTTTCAGGAATTTAGCAATCAATAAATTGCCAGTAGATTGAAATCAGCCTTGATAGGAGTACTTAAAGCACAAAAAAATTGGAAAGTGATACAAATTGGGATTTTGATTTTTTTTAGGGAAAAAAATTCAGATAACTGTTTTTTACATAGTTACATGCTAAGTTAAAATATAGGCAAGAACAACATAAATTATCATTTCTCCTCCTAGAGTGTATCCTGTAGCATCTAACAAATCTTTGTTGAGTTGCATCATTACATTTTTATTATAATGAAAGTATTAAAATAAGATGTGGTTGTGGTAGAATGGGAATTGGGAGTTAGAATGTTGTGTTTTTGAGACCTCAGCGCTACTTCTATGGTATAGCAGAATGCTCAGGTTTTGAAATCAGAAAAACCTGAGTGCAATGTGCTTCTGGCCCTCAAAATCGAAAGTGTACGTGTTTCGGGATGGTTATACGTCAATGAAACTTGGTGGAGAGAAATAATTTTTATTCCAAAGAGAATTTCCTTTTTTTTTTAAAGAGAGAGAGAATTTTTTTAATATTTATTTTTTAGTTCTCGGTGGACACAACATCTTTGTTGGTATGTGGTGCTGAGGATCGAACCCGGGCCGCACGCATGCCAGGCGAGCGCGTAGGCGAGCGCGCTACCGCTTGAGCCACATCCCCAGCCCCAAGAGAATTTCCTTTTTTGTTACTTTCATGTGGTTCCCAGAGTCCATGGGAAGTCCTGATACACACACACATGCACACACACATGCACACACATTATATCTGATGTATATATGCTATATCATATATATCCACATATATATATTGTGTAGATTATATCTATATATCCATGTATACATTTTTTAACTTCCAAAATTCCTGGCAATTATTTGTAGACCACACCATGCCTGTTGCCTTCTGTTTGCATAAGGTTTTTTTTAACCTTTCAAACTATTTCATTACTCATTATTGCATTTAATCAGATTTAAAACAAGCAATCTATATCTTGAGATGAAGTTTATCTCAAAGATGGCATTAATTTGGTAACCTTTTACTAAAATTTGAACTAAACTGTTCATTGTTAACAAAAACATCTTTTGTTGGTAAAGTCCTTTATAAAACTTTCATGGGTCATGAAACTATCAGTACATATGTGATTATACTGCCCAGGGAAATGGTAAGTTTTGAACACAACTTTCTCTACAAAGATGGATAGATAGATAGATAGATAGATAGATAGATAGATAGATAGATAGATCGATAGATAGATAGATAGATAATAGACAGATAGATGATAGACATATAGATAGGTACATGAAACACATGATCAAACATATAAATAAAGGCCCAGATGCAGGACAAATCTCTGGTCTGACAAACGCCACAGTTGATTTGGGGATTTTTTTCTACACTTTTTATTTTTTATCTTAAATTTGTTTCAATTAGTTATACATGACAGTAGAATGCATTTTGACACACCATACACCATACTTGGTGTAGAGGCACGCTGGTAGTATAGTCATACATGCATATAGGATAATGATGTCTGTTTCATTCTGCTGTCCTTCCCATCCAACACACCCTCCCCTCAAATCACTTCCCTCTGCACATTCCAAAGTCCCTTTACTACCGCTTCCTGCCCCACACCATTATGGGTCAGCATTCGCTTATCAGAGAAAACATTCAGCCTTTGTTTCTTTGGGATTGGCTTATTTTCCTTAGTATGATATTCTCCAGCTCTATCCATTTACCTGAAAATGCCACAATTTCATTCTTCCCTAAGGCTGAATAATATTCTATTGTGTATATATATACCACAATTTCTTTATCCATTTATCTGTTGAAGGACAACTACTTTGGTTCCATAGTTTAGCTATTGTGAATGGAGCTGCTATAAACATTGATGTGGCTGGCTCACTGTAGTATGCTGATTATAAGTCCTTTGAGTATAAACCAAAGAGTGGGATTGCTGGGACAAATGGTTGTTCCACTCCAAGTTTTCTGAGGAATCTCCATACCAGAGGAAACCCTTCCGAACTCATTCTATGAGGCTAATATCACCCCGATACTAAAATCAGACAAAGACACATTAAAGAAAGAAAACTTCAGACCAATATCCCTGATGAACATAGTTGCAAAAATACTCAATAAAATCCTGGAAAATCACATACAAAAACATTAAGAAGATAGTGCACCACAATCAAGTGGGATTCATCCCAGGGATGCAAGGTTGATTCAACATACAGAAATCTATAAAAGTAATTCATTACATCAAAAGACTTAAAGATGAGAATCATATGATCATCTCAATAGATGCAGAAAAGCATTTGACAAAATGCAGCACCCCTTCATGTTCAAAACACTAGAAAAACTAGGAATAGTAAGAACATACCTCAACATTGATTTGGGGATTCTGATGCAATAACTTAATTATACACCAGGAGACTGTGATGGTTGATTTTAGGAGACAACTTAAATGAATTGAGGAATCTATCATTAGTAAAGCATTATTTCTGTTTAAAGCATTATGTCTGTGAGGGTGTTTCTAGAAGAGGTTGGTAAGGAGGATCAATTCTCCCCTATTGAGGGTGGTTCCATACACTCAGCTGAGGATCAAGTTAGAACAAAAAGACAGAGGAAAGGCATATTCCTAGTTAGTCTCTCTCTTTCTTTCTCTCTTGCTCCTGAGGTTGGGTCACTTATCTTCTCCTGCCTTTGAATATCAGAACTGCAGAATCTCTGGGCTTTGGACTCCAGAACGTATACCAACAGCCTCCTGCTTCCTAGGCCTTTGCCCCTGAGCTGAGAGATGCTCCCTGCTCCCCTAGTTTCCCACCCTGCAGTCAGTTTATCATGGGATTCCCCAGTTCCCATGATCACATGAATCAACTCTCTAGATAAATCCCCTTTTGTTTATCTATTTCCTATTTGTTCTGAATCTCTGAAGAACTCCAAGACAGAGATCAATCATACTTAATTTTCACTGTTTAATTCAATAAATATTTTGTTGAACACATTTCTCTATCAGAGGACAGAACCATTTATACTTGGATCTTTAAAGCTAATCTCCACCTTCAAATAATGTAAATTGAATTTTTGTCTTTTGAATGAAAGTATTCTAGAGTTACACTTAACATAACTTGCTAATTTTCCCATGGATTCTTATTTTCAGATATTTATTGCTTGCTTCGCAAAACTATGATGGTGAATTAATTCTGTAAAAATCTTTCCTGGCTGCTTGTTCTTAGCCTGCTGAGACTACTGTACCAAAATACCATAAACTGGGTGACTTACATACAATCATTTGTTTCTCAAAGTTCTGGAGGCTGGCATGTGTAAGGATCAGGGTGCCAGAAGGGTGGGTGAGGACCCTCTTCTCAGCTTGCAGAGGACTGCCCTCTTGCTGTACTCTCACATGCCAGAGAGAAAAGTCTGGTGTTTCATCTACTTTGTGTGAAGACACTAATCCCAGCATAGGGGCACTACCCTCTTAATTTAAACCTAATTACCTCTCAAAGGCCCCATCTCCTAATTCTTGGCATTAGTATTTCAACACCTGGTTTGAGGCAAATACATACAGTCCCTAACACCACAGCTATGGTCTAAGTGTTTGTGTGCCCCCAAATTCATACATTAAACTCTAATCCTCAATGTGATAACATGAGAAGGAGGGCCTTTAGGAAGGTAATTAGACCATGAGAGCTGTTCCTTTGTCAGTGGACTAGTACCATTATAAAAGAAATCCAAGAGAGCTAACCAGCTATTTCTACTATGTGAGCATGAAGCAAGGAGGCACCATCTATGAACCACAGAGTGAGCCTTACTAGACACCAAATCAGCAGAACTCTGGCTACGGACTTCCCAACATCCAGAATACTGAGCAGTAAATTTCAGTTGTTTATAAGCTAACTAGTCTATCGTGTTTTGCTATCGTAGCCCCTTAAAAGTAGACAAATACTCATTGCCAAACTTCTAAGTGTGATCAGTGCTAACTTTCTTGACCTGAATCCCACCTGTGTTCTGATCCAGGTGTTAATAATAGGAAAAAAAGAAAGCTATCAAAGGCAGGGAAAATAGAATGTATTCAAGGACACAGTAGTTAGAAAAAAAAAAAAAAACAGTAGCATTTTAAACTTCAAAACATGACCATTGTTTTAACACCAAGTTGAAGAGGTGGCATCACTAGAGCTTGGTAAAAGGTCAGCAGTTAACAAAGAACAAGAGACCCAAGGAAGAGTCCCTAAGTGCCCCATAGTATTTCTGGCCAGTGTTGTGCCTTGCCAACACTGGTGCCCACCCCCATTGGCCGTTTCCTGTTGTAAGTGCCTCCCAAATCAAACTAGACTAAGAAACACAGAAGCAGGCATGAAATCCCATCAGCTCTTTTAACTGAGAAGCTCAAGGAACCAAGGAATGACAAGATATAGGAATTCAAGTGTTGTTGCTAGGCCTAGGGCTTTTTTCATTTCTTGGCTCTTGGGATCTTAGCTTCATCTCAGAGAGTCTCTACCAACATAGTGACCCCATGCAGCCTCCTATTCAACTAAGATAGCCAATGTTCTGATTGGCTAGGCCTGCTTCCTGTGCCTACCCCAGGAATCAGGGAGGGGGTGGAGTCATACCCTCTATGGACCACATGACCTGGGGGTAAAGTCTTGTCCCCAAGTAAAGATAGGACTGTTTAAAAAATAACAGATGAGGTTGGATGTTGTATCTGTTCTCTGTAGCTAGTTTTTGCTGCAACCTCAGGCTGCAATATGGACTTCAGGCTTTAGAGTGAAACAGAGCTGTACCCCATCCTCACTCTGCCACTTCCTATTTGTGCAGCTTCAGGTGAGTTGCTTAATCTCTCTGTTTGTGTATTTATAAAATAGAAATATTAATTGTTGCTAGCTCATAGATTTCCTGTGAGGATTATATGAGAGCATACGTATATACAAAGCATAGTGTCTGACAAACATAGTAACCAACCACTTAACACATATTTAAATGATAGAACTTGAAAAAGAGAGAATTTAGAGACAAAATGAACTTTTTCCCTAAAGGGACATGGATGATTTTTAAATCTTTTTGTTGTTGGTGGTGGTGGTGCTGGGGATCATAAGCACTCTACCTACCAACTGACCTGTATCCCCAGCCCAACATGGATAATTTTAATAAATGATTGATAAGAAGATAGAATAAAAACCCAAACTAAACTCATCTAGTGGTGGTAAACATTACATAAGTTTACTAAAATGCTTCCCAAACTTTGCATAAAGATTTCCATCACTTCATTAAAGAATTCCTAAAGGGACCTAGGACTTCAGGAGGATAACCACTATGCATCTTTAGTACAAGTATATGCATGACTTAGTATATTTTGAAATGTTAGGATCCTTTCATAACTTTCAAATGCTCCTTTGTGGGTCACCTATAAATGAAGGGTACTTGCTTACATGTTTTGATGGGGAAGAAGGGAGAAAATTCAGAACTTACATAAAAGATTGAAGTAAAATTTAATATAAAACTGGGATTGCTAACACAGCACAGAGATGCCAAACTGCATGGATAAGTGATTTTGAAAACCATCAAATAGACATTCCACAAGGTCAACCAAAATGCAGTGTGCCTGAAAGTAATGAGTGATTTTAGTCCAATAGTTATTAAAATCCCTGACAGAATGTATTTCTCTTCTGCTGGCTTCCTTCCTTTATAGGCAAATACCATTTTATATATAAATTTCATCTTGCCTTGAATTGCCTGGTTTAACTACAAATACTTTATTTTATTATTTATTTATTTATTTTTAAATTCTTGACATGCCAGAGGAGAAATCTCACTTGGGATTGGAGTCACTTAGGTTCAGTGGTAAGGAAAATCCACCAAGGAAACAAGCTAAATAAAAGGTAAGAAGTCCCAATCCAAAGTGATACATTTACCTCCTCTTTTCCCTCCCTTCCTTCTTTCTTTTAAAGCACAAGCAATCTGTGAATATTTTGTCCTATTTGTATGGTATTCTTACAAACAAGAGTCAAATTTGACGATATCCTGAAACCATACACCACATGATAATATCTTTGGTACTCAGGACTGAATTTCTGAGAACTGCATTTGAAAAAAAAATTTTTTTTTGTAGTTTTAGATGGACAAAATGCCTTTATTTTATTTGTTTGTTTTTATGTGTTGCTGAAGATGGAACCCAGTGCCTCACGCATGCTAGGCAAGTGCTTTACCACTGAGCTACAGAATCAGCCAAAATATGCATTATTGACTGCAATGATTTTCTGTGTCAACTCTTCATCAAAACACCTAAGTGAAGAATCCAGTTGACTCTCTAGGTAGTATTGCAGTCAGCAGCCACACACTTGCATGACCAAATAAGTTTAAAGACACCTTATGAACTAAAGTAGACATTGCCCATATGAATATCCAGTGGAGTTGTCAGTCTAAAATTAAATACTTCTCCCAGAACTAGGTCCTTGATGGATAATAAAGAGCTAAAGTAGTTTTAACTTTTGAGATTCTCTATCTCGAATTCTGAAAAAGGATGGTGAAGTCTTTAAACTTTTTCCCTAAAGGGACATGGTGCTTTTTAAAAAATGATTGATAAGAAGATAAGAATCAAAACCCAAACTAAACTCATCTAGTGGTGGTAAACATTGCATAAATTTACTAAAGTGCTTCCCAAACTTTGCATAAAGATTTTCATCACTTCATTAAAGAATTTCAAAAGGGACCTAGGACTTCAGGAGGACAACTACTATGCATCTTTATTACAAATATATGCATAATTTAGTATATTTTGAAATGTTAGGATCCTTTCATTACTCTCAAATACTCCTTTGTGGTCACCTATAAATGAAGAGTGCTTGGTTTATATTTAGACTTTGGTGTGGACTTTGATATCAAACAGAGATGGGTTCAGCCTCAGTTTTGCCATTTAATCCCCACAATTTTGGAAAATTACTTAATAGTTGTAAGCTTCACTTTCTTCATATATAATGCAGATAATAAAAATTTCTACCTCTAAAATTGGTCATGAGAATTGAATGAGATAGTGCATGTAAAATGCTCAGCACAGCATCTGATATAGTTAACCCATAATGTGTTTAGCCACAAATACTTGGATTATATTCTTGTTTAAATTTAGTTCTGCTTGTTTTTGTCTTTAAAAGCCTGGGATCCATGAATGAGCAATCGAATAACAAATCAGATATTTCTCTATTTAAGTTTCACAGATCATGTTCCTGCGGGGCGTAGACACTGGCTCAGCAACATCTTAACCCCTGTGGCCCAATATGGCCTGCAACAGAGGACATGCTGAATCAATCAGCACCAGGCTACACTTAGCCTGTCTGTGTAACAGATGCTCCCGCACAGGTAAGTGTGATCCTCCACAGTCAACCTTGGGCAGAATTTAGCAATGTTCTTCAGTCCTAACAGAAAACCTTCCTCACTGGACCTTGGTAGAAAAATGTATGTTTTCCTGGAGACATAGCTGAGGATCAGCAAAAAGGGGATTTGTAGTTCAGAGCATGCATTTTCCTTTCAGCCTTGCTAAGTCCCGTTTGGCTTTCTATATTATAGATTTCTGTTTACAAGGCCCCTCCAACTGTGCTCTCAATTACAGTGTCTTCCCACAGGATCTTTTTCTCTATCCATTTCATAGACAAAATAATTTAGCTTCTGTAATCTGACATTCATATTGTTTAATACTTTCTATAGGAGAAGTAGACAAGAGTTCTTCCATGTTTCCGTCTCTACCCTCTGTGGGTGGGATACTGTGGATAACAATTTTTATTTCCTTTTACTCCTATTTGTTCCTTTCACTATAAAAATTATATTTCTTTATCTAATTATTTGTTGTCACACTAAAACTATAAAGCAGAATGGGCACAAAAACTGACAGTCAAGTTCCGCACTTAAGCATCAACCTAGAATGTAACAATGGGCACTCAGTAAATGCTTATTTGTAATGCATGTCACTGTAGAATAAATCTGTTTTCTGGCCGGTGGGTAGTATGTACTTAATTACTAATATCCTCTGTATTGAGAAAGTGTGCTTGTGTGCACTACACATGCATGTGTGTGTGTGTGTATTTGTGTGTATGTGAGTCTGTTTTTATCTTGTTTGTGCTTACATTAAAGGCTCCTTTAAGAGATTTCATTTATCAAAAGCTTGATCCAATCCTGTGATGCCTTAGCTAAGGAGTGAAGATCTCATATCCCATCTCAGATATTGAAACAAAATGATCTAGAATAGTGTCTTATCAAAGGAAAACAGTGTTTTTGGGAATGACAACAAAGAAAGACTAGTTCTTCTGGGCAAAACAGTAAAGAAAATTTTTGACATAACCAATTCTCCATAGATTTAAATGACGAAGCCTTAGAGGTACTCAGTTTGATATTTTAATTTTTCTTCATCCAGTTCTTTTGTTTTTTTGCATTTTTATTCTTAGCCATCTTTGTATTTCTCTCCTATCCTGCAACCAATTCCCCTGATCCCATTTCTTATTCTTCTCCCATGTTCACTTTCTCCACTTACTTACTTGATTTATCTTCCTTGCCTGGTATCAGTTTCTAACCTTTTCCCTTATTTTCCTCTGACTTCTTCTTATCCCCCAGCTAATCTTTTGACCTTTTTGTAATCTCTTTTCTTTCCACATTATCTTGTTTTCAGAGTTGTCCTTATCTGCTTAGCCCACAGTCAAGTTCAAGGGAACATTCAATCTGAAAACTCTTTAGCCTGTAAATAGATTACCAGTTGTCTCCAAAGGGTCAGCTCACCAGGACGCCTGGGAAAGAGACTTTCTCTTCCCAGGATCTTCCCAGCAAAGATGGAGCCTCTGCATTTTCTACTGTTCTCCACTTTCCTACCTGCTCACTGTTTGGAACTCTTCAGGCATAATCTTTAAGTGAAAGAGGCACATGGGTTAACTCGGTTTTACCTAATCATTTATCTTTTTCTCTTCAGCTCCCTTCTACTCTCCATCTTTGGGTTTTTTAAGAGTAAGGGGCAACTTGGCACGGCTCTGTCTGCATCTTTCAGATTTAAATTGATACCTAAAAAGCCTGGCTACCTCCAAGGCAAATGTTTCCCAAGTTTCAATTTAGTTTTCATTAGGAACTGGGCAGCCCCGTGCCAGCTTGCCTGCCCATTTAAACAAGGCCTCTCTCAGGGGATTATGCAGTTGCAAGCTGAAACATCTATATGCAAATGAGCCTTTCTGTATTTGCTATCAGCTACCACAGAAATTTTCCATTCCTTCAAAGCTATTAAAAAAAAAAAAACCTGAAAAACAGAAAAAAGAAAGAAATCTCTTTAGCAAAGTCAGAAGCCCTGAAGAAAGAGTGAAAACCTGGTTCCCACCCCACCTGCTTTCACTTCTGCCCCACCTACCCCACAAATAGCTACTGGAGACAGAAACTCTCTTTCCTGTATAAAAACCTATCCCAAGGCAAGGTTATATTACAATTCTAATTTATCCAAAATAAACAACCAGGGTACAACAGAAGTGAAAGTAATGAGGCAAAATAAACAGGGAAGCTCCAAACAGATCTGAAGTTGGCAAATGAAAAGTTTGATATTTTTAAAACTATACAATTAATTTCATTATTTGCACAGATAGAGGGAAACAGCATTATGGGTATGATGGTTTGTGTACCATATAAACTTTAAGTATTTCCACTTGAATTGCAAGGTATATTTGTGTCAATGTTGAATAAAACCCAGGAAAACATGAGGGCCACTGTTTGAGCAGGTCCTCTGAGGGTTTATTTCCTCACCTACAAATGAAGGGCTGGAGTAGATCAATGGCTCGTAACTGACTAGAAGATCCCTCTTGACTGTGTTCAAGTTTATGTTTAGAAACAATTTCAAACTCAAATAGGAGTTCCAAGGCTGATACAAAAGCACTCATTTTCCTTCTCCCAGAAGGTATAGTTGACATTTCATATCATCTTGCTTTGCTGTTGTTTTCAACTATCTGGCTAGCAACTATTTATCTCTATCTTATCTATCTTATCTATCCACCTATAATTTTTTTTCTAAGGCATTTGAGAGAAAGTTGCAAATGTAATTCCCCTTCACTCCTAAATATTTCAGTATAGTTTGGACTTCTTCCCTAAGTGCATGTGACAATAATCTGTAGAAACAAACAAACAAAACAAAACAAACAAACAAACAAACAAAAAAAAACCCAAAAAACTATAAAGGCTTGTTTTGATCAAGCAAACATGTTTACTGACACAGTATAAAAGAATCAGCAAGGAAAACTCTGTGCTGTCTATTTCTGAAGATCAATAACTCAAAGTAACCTAATGTTAACTCCATGCTTCTCTGTTTTCTCATTGGAAGGTGAACATAATTGTGAATACCATTTATCATTTGATTACTTTGTCAGGCAATTAGAATTGCTGCTTCAGTTACGCACTTTAGACATTATTAGATAGACATACAAGAAGAAGATGGAGAAGAACTGTGGAAATGGTGGTTAGTGTCATTTCACATAGGCTAATCACAAAAGGCTTTTCTGAGAAAATGAAAACAAGATGAAGAATTCTGGTTCTGTTAGGGGGGAAATGTTGCCTATTGACATGGGGACTTTATCAGTTAGGATCTAAATGGAGCTGTAAGGAATAGAAACTCTACCTTAGAAAATGAAAGAAATTAGAGGTTCTTTTCTCATGTGTAGAGAAAATCCAAGGGTAGACAATTATGGATTGTATTAGTGACTCTCCAATCATTAGGGACTTAGTCTTCTGTGTTTTCATTATGTATCCTTACATTGCTAAAATTAGCTTCATGTCTAAGATGGCTGCTGGTGCTCCAGTCATTATATTTGTATTCTCAGTAGGGAGTAAGAAGAAAGATAAAAAGGTAATATCTCCCTAAAGAGCTCCCTAAGTCAGCTGGCATCTTTTAAGCTTTACCAAAAAGACTTTCATTGACATCTCATTACCTGAAGTAAGCTTGCAAGTGTCGACTTGCAACAGGGAAATTCCTACCTAGAATAAAATCAGATGGTAGAAAGGGGGAAATTAATATTGTTTGAGGAATTAGTGGATTTTGACTCAGGGATGCAAAAAAATATCTGGGCTCTGTCTTAGTTTGAATTCACCCAAAAGAAGGAGGAGACTAGTCTATTTGGGAAGCAATTCAGAAAGTGAAGAAGTTGGAAAATGAGAGTCCATTTGCCAGATTTAGCAAATAAAAATTCAGAATGCCTCCTAAAATTGAAGTTCAAATAAACAAACCATAACTTTTTAATATAATAATATCCCAAACATTGCATGGGAGATATTCATACTAAAGAAATCATTCACTGTTTCTCTGAAATTCAGATTGAACTGAATTACTTGTAATTTTATCTGGCAATCCCATAAAACAGAGTAGCTAGTAAAGGGTACAATAATGAACAGGTTATCTGTGTGGATAATGGGTGTTCCAACTTGCTGGGCATTTCTGAGAAACCATGCAGAATGCACCTCAGAAGTGAGCTACATCAGGACTGAAGCCCGTGGCATTTTTCCATGGACTCTCATTTAGTCCCTGTTAAAGACTGCTGTAGGATACTCCAATTCCTTGGCATTTCTGAGTTATTCTGGCTTGTGGCTAATCAAGCTCCTGTGTGTGAGAAGGAAGCCCTCCAGAAGAGAAGCAGAGAGAAGCAGGCATGTAAAACTGTCCATGGTGCACCTGAAACCCCCCCATCACAGTTAGAGGGGAATTCAGAAGTGAGCCTCTGGGACATGTGTGGAGGCCTGACTCGGTAGTTTCTTTTCCTTAGCTCCCTTGCTTTACTTCTGTGCTAACAAAACACATTGTCACATTAGTTCCTAGTGACACAGGAGGAAGCACAGACTTGAGGCCTGAAGCCCCTCAATGCATAGAAATCATGGGCATTCTACTTTTTGGCGTTGGATATGAGGACTTAGTGGAGGTCTCTGCTCCTGAGATGTGTACTAACTTTCAGTGTTCTTACAATTTATGTGTCAGTAAGACTAACAGGAAGAGAGCGGAACAGATCAAGATGCTGTTATAGAGAATGTGATCCTCTGAGACCTCCTGAGAGATAGCAGGCTTCCAATCCACAGTCCTCCAACCTTATAATGATATTTCAGTGGTTATGAGTCACATTTCCTCCATTCTGGATTTTTACATAAATAAACCAAATGAGCACATTGAATTTCTGGTACAGACACTGCCTCTCCCCTCACACCAGCCCATCTTGTCTAAGTTAGTATGTACAGATTTTGACTTTAAACCACAAGCCATTCTTAGCTTAGCTGATAGTACTTTGTTATTGTATCTTCTCTCATACTTAGAAGGTGAGGTCTTGGGGGGCTGGGGATGTGGCTCAGGCGGTAGTGCACTCGCCTAGCATGCGTGCGGCCCGGGTTCGATCCTCAGCAGCACCACATACCAACAAAGATGTTGTGTCCGCCGAGAACTAAGAAAAAATAAATAAATGTTAAAATTCTCTCACTCAAAAAAAAAAAAAAAAAAGAAGGTGAGGTCTTGGATGAAGACTGATGGAATCCACTTCTCTTAGTTGAGCTTGATAAGCAGTAAAGAAAGAGTGAGGCTCCTTTGTTTCTTTCCGGTCTGTGTCTAACTCTCCTAGTGACTACAAAGTACTCTCCTATGTTATTGTGTGAAAACAAAGGGTTGAATATTCTTCTTAGAATGGTTAACTCAAACTATAGAAAGCATGCTGTAAAACAGATATGAGTCAGGTTTGGTGCTGCATGCCTGCCATCTGTCAACTCTAAAGGCCGAGGTAAGAGGGTCACAAGTTTGAGGCCAGCCTGGGCAACTTAGCAAGTCTCTGTCTCAAAAATTTTAAAAAGGGATACAAATGTAGTTCAGTGGTAGAGTACACCTGGGTTAAATCCCCAGAATTGGAAAATAACTAGATAAAGCTGTCTCTGTGTATATTGGAGTTACACTTTTAAAAATCTTGATTCAAAAATGAGCTAGCTTGAGTCCTTCAGGAAGCAAAGCTGGCAAAGCTGCTTTTTCTGCTAAACCTACCCAGCATCCTTCACTGCCTTACAGATTTTACCCAGAGTACTCTTTCTGCACATTGCTTAACAAGAGTCCCTGTCCCAGGCTCTGCCTGCTCAAGTCTGATATAAGACATGCTGGGACACAGGTGAGCCCCAGGGGCTTCTAGGTACTGCACAAGAGGGCAATGACTTAGAATTAGAGAATAAGTGAATTCTTTTCAGTAGACAGCCAGGTTTATAAGAAATAATTCAATATATACATATTGACTTTTCCTGACATGTTAAACTAGAAATAGTATAAACACCACTTTACTAAACATTCAGTTTAATACTTAGTGCTAAGAACCTCAAACTTTATTCACGGAATGAAAGGATTAATACACTACTGGCTACTGAATAACTTCTCTGATGCAGCAGCCTTCAAATGAGAGTCTTTAATAGCATGTCCATCTTCTTGCTGAGATTTGCTGGCATGCAAACCTCACTGGCTAATTTTAATTAGAATCTTAGAATTTTATAGCTGGAACAAACTTGAGGGATCATCTAGTCCAACTCTCTTAGGTCATGAACAAAGGGAAGCCAAAAAAATCCAATTACTGTCCAGGGTCATTCAGTTACCAAATGGCAGAGTTGGGATGATAATCCATTCTCACAGGCACTAATCCAACACTATTTCCACTGAACCACATTATCTGGCCTTTACCAAACTCCATGTATTTCAGATGAAGGACAAAAAAGAGTATCCAAACTTTTCCACTCCTTCCTCTTTGAGTCATATCATTGAGTTATAAATGAGTTATATTATTAGTTGCCTTCTTCTAGTAATGCGTTTGTGATGCTAAATTATAAACTCATCCTCTTTTTTTC
The DNA here is from genome assembly GCF_052094955.1 of Ictidomys tridecemlineatus. Taxonomy (NCBI): domain Eukaryota; kingdom Metazoa; phylum Chordata; class Mammalia; order Rodentia; family Sciuridae; genus Ictidomys; species Ictidomys tridecemlineatus. The sequence continues at coordinate 150,840,758 of NC_135480.1, read as the reverse complement.
TTTTGCCTGTAGAAGCTTCACCCAATTACTTCATATAAACATATAACCATCCATTAGAGAGAAGTGTTTACAGGCAGAGCTACTGAATATTGTATTATTTCATTCAAAATATGGCTGGAATTCACTGAGACTAGACCTAACAGATATATAAGGCTCATGTTATCTCTAAATAGAATTGATGTTATGGACACTAGTATTGATACACATACACACACACATATGTATATAAAATAATACACACACACGTATGTGTATAAAATACTGTCCTTTGTCTTAAGAGATGGAATTACATGGATTAAAAGATATCTTGCAGATCCCAGTCATTTCCGTGTGACCTACCAAAACACTGTTTTCTCATCATTAATTATAGCTATCTGAGCAAACTGACCTTTATACCTGTTAAGTTGGTATTCAACCACAAGCAAATCTGCCAGCCTGAAAGATTGCATACCCCAAAGCCACTGGGCATTTGCTTTTTATTGAATTTCTTTGTCTCTGTTTGCAACAAAAATAAGACATTCTAAATGAAACATCTCCCCCTTAAGTGATATAATTTGGCAACTGGGAGTTACATTAGATTCCCTTTGGTAATGAACAGTTTCACAGAAAAGAGGAGAATATTCTCCCCTCTGGAGTCCAGGGCTAATGATATCATGATCCCTTCCTTAGTCAGTGCCATTTCTAGTTCATAGTGAATCTTAGAAAACCAATACTCTTTTCATTTCCACTGAACAAGTAAGAAGAAGGGGTAAAAGATGTAGCAATTGAGAAGCGTCCCTTGCCCTTTTAAGTTGTGGGAAAAAGTATCTTCAACAGCTTTACTTTGGGGGGTGGATATGATTATTTTGGTAGCTCCTCTGCTGAAACATTTTGAGCACATATTATAATGAAGGTGATTTGTCATTTTTAGACTTCCTGAATAATCTATTATTAATATCCAACAAGAGCTAAGAATGATAGTGACAGCTTTGAATTGTATGCACCTGACATTTCTATGGACCAAGACAAATCTAAAAAGATTATTCTATTTGATATCATCATCCTATAAGAACAGATGTATAAGACTTTTTTTGCCAACTTTCTTATTTTACAAATAGTTAAGAGAATATTAGCTTTGTATTTTCTGTAGTATAAATATCCTTATTTACATATTATATGAAGTGGAACTCTATTAAAAAGCTATCTTTTAGTTAATTGTGTTTTGTTTTGATGCTAGGAATTGAAGCAAGAGCTTTCTTTGTACATGCTAAGCTCATGTTTACCATGAGCTATGCCCCCAGACCTTCTTGGCTGATTTTAAAGTCAACTCTGTCCATGAATAGGACATATATGTTTGTATGTGTTTGTTTTCTTTTTTTCCAGTTTAATTAATGTGTTTTATTTCAGTAGTTAATAAGTAGATTTGATAAAACATGATTTTAAAGTAGAAAAGATATACAATAATAATGAGTCCTCCTTCCTACACTTACCCTATAGTTCCTTATCTCCTAAGATGATTGCTTTTAACAGCATTCTTTGCAACCTTTTAAAGTCATTCTGTCCCTACATAAACATATGTGCTTAACCAAGAATGGCATGTCTGAATTCAGATTTCTGCATCTTGTCATTCAGTAGCACATCTTTTCATATTCACATATATAAAGATGTTATGTTCCATGCCTGTATGAGATTCTATTGGATTACTACACAATACTTTACTTAGTTTGTGGATGTTTAGTGATATTTTTTTAGTCTTTTGTTATGATGAGCAATATTACAGTGAATCTCCTGTATAAACTTCTCTGAACACACTCATAAATAAATGTACATTAGATTTTCCAGAAAGGGAATTGCTATGTCCAAGGGAACGTGTACCTAAAATTTTTATAATTTTTGCTCCATTGCCCTCTGTCTTAATCAACTCAGATTGCTATAGGAAAATACCACCGACTGGATAACTTAGACAATGAATGTTATTTCTCATAGTTCTGGAAGGAGACCAATTTCCGGGTGCCGGCATAGCCAAGTACCAAGTAAAGGCAACAGAAGAATAAGGTTGCAAACTGTTGACTTCTTATTGTATCTTCAAATGGGTGTGTGTGTGTGTGTGTAAGAGAGAGAGAGAGAGAGAGAGAGAGAGAGAGAGAGAGAGAGAGAAGGAAAAATTACCCTACAAAAATTAGCACATTGAGAAGGAGGGTTTCAGTATATGAATTTTGAGGGGACACATAGTCCATTGTACCCTCTGTAGAAATTGCGCTGCTTTATATTCTCATTAACAATGAGTAAAGTACTGTTTTACCATGCTCTTGCCAATATATTATCATAGCTTTTTATTTTTGACAATCTAAGTGAAAATTATATCCTGTTAGATTCTTAATTTGCATTTCTTTTATAATGTGCTATGTTTAAATGCATTTTGTTTTCCCCTCCTGCTTAGTTTTTGTTATTTTCCTGTTTACTTATTGAGGCTCTTTACATATTCATTAAGGGAGTTCTATGTCATGTGTATTCCACGAGCATTTTTACATAGAGTCTTCACCTCTGCAATATCACAAGTTGATAGTTTTGATTCTCATAGAGTGCTAGGTGAGAATGGAACTCTATTATGTAATTTATTTCAATCCATGTGCATAGTTATATAATGGCAATTAAAATAGGGATTATTTCTACTTGTTCTTCTATTGCCAAATTTATTCAAAGAAATGTTAAGTATATATGATTAAAAGGGAGGAGGGCTAGATGGTAGAAGAAAAAAACACCAGAGCCAAATAATCTTGGTTTATGCACAGTTATATGATATTACTTCATTCAAAATTTATCAAAGTCTTCCTATGCTAAATCTCTATGAGACAAAATATAAGTGCTCCAAAATGATTTGCCTGCGTTCTTCTTGGGTGTAGTATTCTGCTGAATAAGAACAAGGTTGGAAGACCATCCTTTTAAGACTTCTGCTTTGATTATGAGTCCTACTTTGCAATAAGCCTTGATTTTCACAAGGGGCCATAAATACTTTTCATACTATAATTCCTGTTTATCAAATTGAAAGTTCTGACATTAAATAGTTAAATAATAACAACACTCATCTGTGCTATGGTTTTAATGTTTTATGTCTCTTAAAATTCGTATGTTGAAACTTAAACTCCAGTGATGTTATTAAGAGGCGGGGCCTTCGGGGGTGATTAGGCCACAAGGGCTCCACCCCCGTGGGTGGGATGGTGCCCTTATAAAAGGGATTGAGGAAACAAGCTCGTCCCATTTTTGTTCTCCTACCATTGGGAGACAGAGCATTTGTTCCTTCTAGTATGTGAGGACAGGTGACAACAAGGTACCATGTTTGAAGCAGAGCATGGGCTCTTACCAAACACTGAATCTTCCTTGTTCTTAGATTTCTCACCCTCCAGAACTACACGTTTCTCTGGTTTATCAATCACCCAGTCTGAGATACTTTGTTAGAGCTGCCAAAATGGACTAAAATAATTTGATTTTCTAATTATTCTTCCATAGCACAAATAATAAATTATGACCTCACCTACATATACACGTTGCCTGTCGGATGGTCTTAGGATCTCCTGATAGATTTGAATTCATTGACTCAGTCCAGACTGACTGAGCTCCTATCAATTTCAAGGAACTATGGAGACCAACCAAATCAAACATGAATTCTCCCCTGAAGGAGCTTACTGTTTTGAAACCAACAAAAATAGTCTTATTGGGTGCCTTGTTTAAAATGTTCTATGTCTTACCAATGTCACCTTCCATTCTACCGCCAGTCCATACCCCTGAGAGGTAAGCTATCATCCTCATTTGCCAGATGATGACAAATGAGGAACACAGGAAAGGCGACCAGCCAAAGCGTCAGCACTGGACAGAGACTAAGCTAGAAATGGCCTCTGGGTGCCCTGAGTCTGTCACAGGAACCTGCACCCTGTACACTGTCGGAAGCAGGGCTAAAGTGAACGAGACCCCACGTCTCAACAGTCACAATCACCTGAAATGAGATGTCTTCCTTTGTCTTTCTGGATTCTACATCACCATGGAATAGTAAAAGCATATAATTATTTCAGCATATACTTAGGAAACCCCCGACAACTGAAGGAATGAGCCCACTTGAGCAGAAATGGGAGGGGCCAGAGAGGCCATGATGAGAGAGTTCTAAGAAATGTGGACTGTAGACTCAGGCCAGGATTTGGAATCCACTAAGTTAAGCTCACTGGGCTTGCTCATTCCTCACTGTGTGGCCTCTGGTAAACTACCAAACCTCTCCATTTCTGAGATTTTTGTTTTTTTTTCCTCTGTGGAGTACAGAGTTGCCTCAGAGGATTGCAGTGAAGATTCAAAGAGGCAAGTTTTCACAGTGAGGTGATTTTCATAACACATGGCTCCCAGCAGTCACGGACCCACAGATATGAAAAAAAAAAAAAAAAAAACATCAACAGGAAGTCTAGAGACTCCCGGATTCACCTGCACTTTTATACTGAGCCACCAAACTAGAATTAGGTTCCTGAGAGCTATTGCTCTTGGGATCTCTGTTAATAAATGCAGCCAGGAGAGGAAAGATCATGTTTCTTCCTCCTCAGTGGTGCTTAAACTCTTATAGATCATAAGTTTATCGATATTCTCCTAGAAAAAAATATGTAATATTTTGCCTACAATTTTAGGGAGTGCCTGGACTTCCTGAAACCTTCCCTGGGTCTTCAAAAGGAGTTGAAGGACTTCCACATGGGAGCAACATAAGGGGTAAGATTGGTCACTCAGATCTTTTCTATGATGGAAATATAGGCTGTCTTTCTCTTTTTTGTTTCTTCTTCTTCTTTCTCTTTTTTTTTTAATGTGCTAAAAGTTTTCCTCTTTGGAAAAACATTTTACATTTTAGAGAGGGCAGAATGACATGGACCACTCTGATCTCTGTCAATCTCAGGGGCATCTGCCTCTCCCTGACACAGGGACACAGGTCCTTTATCAGCTGGCTGGAGGAATACCAGGGCTGTCATCCTCAGGCCAAAACTCAGGCAATCTGCTCAGATGCATGGCATGCTTTGATAACCTTTAACCTTTGATATTTCACGTGTCCCACACAGGAGGTCATCAATTCTAGTCTCCAGAATGTCAGGACAGGGTGGGGCTTGCAGCACTTTCCTTACAGTACTGTGCGATGAGCTGACTGTTGTCCCAAAGGGCCATTTTACTAGAGAACAATGTACTGATTTAACTGGAAATTTCTCATGAACGAAAACTAGTATAACTAAATAGCAGAATATGGAACAATACTGGGAACATTTTTCACTTCTATACTTCCAACCTGAGGCCAGTATTAAAAGTGAAAAAAAAAATGTTTCTCAACAGTATGGGATATTTTATAGCTCTTTATTTTTCTAATTCCAGTGAATTCTATTTGGGTTTTCCATTTGCCATGATTGCTCAGCAGTTTTGTTTTTAGAGATTTCTCCCTTGGAATTAGATGATAGAAAATTCCTGGAGGTCTACATATTCCAAGATATTGAAGAAATCCTAAGCCCTGAGCTACTGTGCCCATGGCAGAAGTCCAGGCAGTCCATTCAAAAGCAGGCTGGGCACCAGCTCTGTACTGGAGGCTTCTGAGATCTGCCTGCTTTGAGCTTAATCCTTTCCAGTCTTCAGAAATATATGCTAGTCTCTTGTTTTCCTGGAGTTGAAGAAAGAGATACTTTCTGGGCTCCTAGTATATCCATAGCAGCAAAAAAAAAAAAAAAAAAAAAAAAAAAAAACTCCAGTATACATGTAGCAGACTTTTATGTCACTGTATTATCCAGCTTTTCCTTGTTGTGATCAAAATGCCCGACTAGAACTTAAGGAGGAAAAGTTCATTTTGGGTTTACAGTTTCAGAGGTTCAGTCTATGACTGGCCAACTCCATTGCTCTAGGTTGAAGGGAAGCTGAACATCATGGCAGAAGGGTGTGGCAGCTGGATGCTGCTCAGCTCATAGCAGCAGAAAAAAGAGAGAAGAGTCAGGGACAAGATCTATCTCCAAGGGCATGCTCCCAGTGACTTACTTCCTGTGATCACACCCCACCTGCCTGTAGTTAACATCCAGTAGTCCATTCCAAATATTAATCCATCAAATGGATTAATCTACTGATGAGATTGCAGCCTTGATCACTGTCTACCTCTGAGCCCTGCTGCATTGGGGACCATAAGCTTTTGGGGAACATTTCTAGATCCAAACCAGACAGTCATGTTATTAGATGATTATTAACATTGTGCCAAGTAGTTATTTACTTTCTCTCTAGACTTTATACAGTTGTCCTGGATCCATTTGTACCACTACTGAGACTGGGAAATGAAAGACTGAGAGAGTCTGTGATTATCAAGAGCCCCAGGACTTTTTTTTTTTCCTGGAGAAATTATAGAAGTATCTTCAATCATTTGGTATTTGGAAGATTCCATTATTATAGCCATATCAATACATTTGCTTGGAATATAAGAGGAAGTTCTTCTTCCCATTCTCAATGTGCCCCCATACAATATGATTGTTTATAATATTTGAAAGTGGCTTATACTTGGCATCTTAAATTTTTTAATCTTATTGTTCATATGGGACACTGATGCTTAGAAAATAACTTTACTGCTCAATAAATGCTTTTTAGAAATGACAAGTCGCTAATGTACACAGAAAAAAAAATGTGTTATGGCAAGGATTATGCCTGCTGTGATTATTATAGTGTCTTATATTAAACCTAACATTTCTTTTAACTTTCCACTTGACAGCTGAGCAAAAGAGGGGAGAGAGAGTGATGTATGTTTGGTATCACGCAGGAACTATACAATCTCATGGACTGAAAATTGGGAGCCAACAGTCCTTGGTTCTAATGACAGTTTCACTTGACAAGGGCCCCAAATCTCAGTTTCTCTGACCTGGGAAGATTAATGGCAGAGTAGCTCCTACATGTCGTGAGGGCAAGTTTGAAATATCTGTCTCTCCTTTCCTTAATGTCTCCTCCCATTTCCTTTCAATGACTATTGAGTAGCCACCAAGGAAGGACTGTGAAGGGCAAGGAGGGCAGGGGTTGGTTGGGATCAGAGGACATTGATTGTTTTTCTTTCATGCTTCCATTTCTGCTTTACTCCTCTCTTTTTCTTCCTTCCTCTGGCGCTATCCTATTCTTTGTTCTCCCTCTTTATCTCACATAAATGAAAGTCCCATGAATAACTCTTTCACCGGTTAACACCAGAATCGTATGGATTATTTTCTGTTGTTTCACAGATGTTTCATAGTGGCCTCTCCCTCCATTTCCTCCAGTGTTATGCTTCCAGTATCATTTTATTATATTTTTATATAGGAAGGATTGGAAGGTAGTGGTGTAAATGGGATAAGAAAATCTTTATTTAAAGCTAGCATTTACTGAGTGTTTGTGCGTGAGTTTGTTTCCTAGGGCTTCCATAACAGAAATTACCACAAACCTGTGGCTTAAAACAACAAAGATGTATTCTTGCATAGTTTGGAATCTTAAGAAGAGTGAAATCAAACGTTGGTAAGATGATGCTCCTCTGGAGACCCTGGAGGAATATCCTTGCCTCTTGCAGCTTCTGGTGGCTGTCAGAATTCACTGTGGGCTGCATCTCTTCACTCTTCCTCCCTCTACACATGGCTTCTCCTCTCCTCTCCTCTGTGTCTTGTATGTTCATTGCAGGGGGCTTTGTCATTGTCTTTAAGGCTCATCCAGATAATTCTGCATGATCCCATCTTGAGATCCTTAAATCCGCAAGACCCTTTTTTCAAATAAGCTTACATTCCCAGGTTTTGAGATGTGGACACGTGTTTTGTGGGAGTCATCACTCAATCCACAACAGTGTGTATCTAACATTCACAAAAACCCTGGGCAGGTAGCAGAAATTCCAGTTAAAAGACAAGAGCGCTAAGGACCAAAGTAGGTAAGTGACTCAGTAAGAAGTCGTGGACCAAGAATTCTAGTTTAGGTCAGTGTGACACCAAAGCTTACTAAATTGTATCCCAAAATTTATCCATTGTTTCCCCAGTAGTCCTCCCTGTGGCATCCAAAAATAGAGAAAAAAAAAACACCTCAACAAATGGGACACATTAATATCTCTAATAAATATAAACCAACCTCATTTTATTTTAACTTCTGCTCCAATGGATTTTTCAGGTACAGTTTAGATTATTAAAAAGAAAAATCCATGTTTTTAATTTATCAAAAGTCTCTCTTAAAAGTAAAATATGGCATGAAAGTAGATATTGAATTTCTGGTATAGGGCTAGGAAGGTAAGAAAAAAAGTAACAGTGCCTCTTCATTTTTATGCATTTTTTTTAAAAAAAATTGGGGGTTATGACCTCAAATATATTCTCTGCTGAATGAAATTTGGAAATCAAAGGACTTCATCCAACCAACTCAATTTTTCCCTATTACAGGAGAACACAGTGGCAGTTTTTTCAGCCTAAAATTCAATATTTCCAATGACCTTTGGAACTTTTCCACATGGATATCCTAGGTTGACTTCAAATTCAATGCCAGCATCATTTTTCCTCCAATGTTGCTATTTCCACTCCTCCCAGTTCCTGTCGTCATGCTTCTATTTAACCAAGTGAAAAAATCTTGGACCCACTAAATTTTGTTGCTCCTTTCTTCAGTGTATTCTACATGCATTCAGTTATTCCCCCAAGTGTTTTGAATGTTTTCTCTGCGCCAACCACAATGCCGGGCACTAGAGACACAAAGCTCTAAAAAGGCAGACACAATCGCATCACTGTGGTGAACTTGTTGTCCGGGAGGAAAAGCCAGCACAGAGCTCATTGTTACAAATTTGACTCAAGTGAAAAGGAGGAAGTGAGGATTGTATATAGGCTAGGCGTGCGTTGGAGAAGCAAATCTGCCAAGGTCTCAGCTTGGCACCAGAATCACGAGCCACCACACACCTTTGTAAGTTCAAACAGCAATTCTTTATTCCCGCTCTCACACCGCTTCCACACAGGTCCAGGGGCAAATCGAGTTCTGCCGTCTCCTGCACAATTCACCTACTCCACGAGGCTATCTCCAAATCTCATTTTAATCTCAGGAGAACTCAACGGGAACAAGCAGCAGGAACACCCTAATCCCAGCAATAATCTTCAACCTCTAACTTCCCTAAAACCCATTATCTTAAACTGGCAACACCTTAAACTCAAGGAGCCGGTTACTTCCTCAAACCTGAACAGCTCTAAACCCGGATCCGCCTTGGTCCTTGAGCAAGGTCACCTTATTAAAGCATGCATGCAATGTCCCATCGAATGTCCTCTAAGCAGCATGGGGTACGCTTGGCAAGGAAATTTCGATGCGTCATTCCTACTTGGTAATGGCCCTCAGCACAAATCCATCCCTTTCTTTCCACTGTCTCTGCCCTGCTCTGGGTAGGTCCTTATACCTACCTTATACCTATACCTTGAGGCAGCCTTCCTGTTTCAGTCTGATCTCTGATCCGTCCTGTAGACTACTCCCTGATTAAACTTCCTACACCTCCACTGATCACGTGCTACTCCCTTCTTGGGGGCCCTCAATAATACCCTCATGATAACAGACTGTGCTTCTTTTGTTTGGCATTTAAAATGTTTCTTTTTGTGAACCCCAACCCACTTCAATCCTGAACAGAATCCTTGGAGGAGTCAGAGAAGATTTTCAGTGTTTCCCCTCTAATGTTATTGTACAAATAGTCCTAGTAGTCCAGTGGAAATTTTGCAAATCCAACCTGCCCACTCACTAAGCCATCCTAAAATGTTTAATTTACTTTAAATCTTCCTCAAATGATTTCCCTCATACACACTCTTCCTTCTTTTCTCTCTCTCAATATTCTATCTCTACTTCAAAGAACACCACTCTGAGACCTCCCTAACCATGAGGGGCTTTCTCTCTTTTCCATGAAACCAAGGCACTTCTTGTCATGTCTTTGGGTGAAGGAGTCTAGCTGTTCCTATGGTGTCATTTTTTCTGGGTATGCAATGGTGTCTGATCCTCCCCAGTGAGTCCAGGGGCTTCTGAAGATGGGCTACTACTTCAGCCAGTGTTTCTTTGATGTACAACACCTACACCTCTGAGCGAGCAATAAGCATTTCATATCATCATAGGGTTTTAGTGCTGAGACATGTACATAATGAAGCCCAGAGTTGTAGAGGATATGCTGTTCATTAGTGGTTTGAGTTAGATCAGAATCTAGGTCTCTTGCTAGTGAATAATGCTCTATTTCACTATTGAATGAATAGAGTAAAGGAAATAAATATAAAGAGAAAAAGCAAGCTTCACTTTTATGAAGTGGTTCTGCCAGCAGTGAACTCTTCACAGCCTGAAGTCATTCTGCTGACCTGCAGATGGGCAGGTGCAACAGATAGAAGGTTATAACCCCAGCTATTTAGTTAGACTTCCATTACCCATCTTGACATCAGGACTATAATGTAGACTCCTCCATCTGCTGCCTCCCTCCCATTTATTTTCCACTTATTCTTGGGCACAATTAGGGATAGAGAGATTTTTCAAAATTTGAATTCAGAGTAATCAGCTCAATTTTTTTTTTTTAATGCCTGAGATTTGCGGGATAACAACTTGGGCCGACACAAGCATATATTTTATGTGTGAGGTGAGCTTTTGTGTGAGACTCTGAAGGCAGAGGGAAGGTCTTCTTGTGATAACACTTGCCTTCAAGACAGCTGGGGTTGGTTCCAGTGTTTTATTAGGGCTTCTGAGCTGTCGATCAGGAACCCAGAGGTGTAGCGGGGCACCCCAGGAAATCAAAGCAAACTCAATTATTATTTATGGGCTGACAATGACAAAAACATTTCATTCTTCAGCTTTTCACAAAATGGGGTGGGGGTGGGGGCTGTGAAGGAATTAAAAGTGTGAAAATTTTTTAATGAGTGCAATTATTGAATCATCAGTCACACAGTCCATCTGCTCCAGAGCTTTCCAGTGACTAGTGAAATTCTAAAACACTGCATTGCATTTTCACATTCATGTAATCACACAACTGTTCGTTGAGGAACAGCTAATGATATCCATATATCAAGCCCATCCCTTCCATAACTCAGAAACCCTGGGTCTGCTTCATTTTATTAGTCACTAATTTCACACTCTGACACCATGGTGGGAATTTGCTGGCAACTGCATGGGTAGGAGGCAACCCAGTGACATTAAATACTGTGTTGTGGAATATTCATTTATACAGATAAACTAATGCAAAATTTATCTCAAAGGTCCTGTTTAGCCTGGAGTTCTGAAAGCAAAATGAACTTGGTGTCAAGGTGAAGAGACAACTCATTTTAAAGGTCTTTTCCAGAGCCGATTTTTCTACTGAGGAAAAAGAAGTAACAGTGGTGTGTGGGTGAGAAGACTGGGTTTGGTGGCATGGCTCAAATGCCTCTGTAAATTAGATTGGTGGGGTAGGGAGGGGGGCAGATGGGCTTATAGGAAAGTAGATATGACCAAAGAACAAGGTGAGGGGAAACTTCAGGATCAGGGTGGTTAGGCTTGTTAAGGGTTGAATTGTATTCCTCAGAAAGAAATGCTAAAGTTCTAACCCCCAGGACCTGTGAATGTGACCTTATTTAGAAATATAGTGTTTGCACATGCAATCAACTTAAGATGTGGCAATTAGGGCAAACCCTTAATCCAATATGCCTGATATTCTTAAAAGAAGGGAAGGTGGCCATATGAACACACAGATACACAGGGACAACACAATATGGCAACAGAAGCAGAGACTGAAGTGCTACCACTACCAATCAAGGGAATCCTGGGGTCACTAGAAACTTGAAAAGACAAGGAAGAGTGTACAGTATCCATTGTGCCTATAGAACACATTTTCTATATCCATTCATCCTTTGGTGGACACTTATGTTTCTTCCATACACAATGGAATACTATGCAGTCTTTAAAAAGGAAAGTATATCTCTTGCAACAACACAGATGAACCTAGAGAACATTATGCTAAGTGAAAGCCAGGCACAGAAAGACAAATACTACATAATTTTACTAATGTGGAATCAAAAAAAGGTGAATTCAGAAGCAGAGAGTAGATTGATAGTTACTCTGGAGGATGCAGGTGGATGGGGAAAGGGAAGATTTTGATCTCTGCCAAGGCCAATGTCTCGGCTTGGCACCAGAATCACGAGGCACTCACAGCTTTGTAGGTTCAAACAGCAATTCTTTATTCCCGCTCTCACACCACCTCCACACAGGTCCAGGGGCAATCGAGTTCTTCTGTCTCCCGCACAAACCACCTACTCCACGAGGCTCTCTCCAAATCCCATTTTAATCTCACGAGAACTCAATGGGAACAAGCAGCAGGAACACCCTAATCCCAGCAATAATCTTCAACTTCCAACTTCCCTAAAACCCATTATCTTAAACTGGCAACGCCTTAAACTCAAGGAGCCGGTTACTTCCTCAAACCTGATCAGCTCTAAACCCAAATCCGCCTTGGTCCTTGAGCAAGGTCACCTTATTAAAGCATGCATGCAATGTTCCATCAAATGTCCTCTAAGCAGCATGGGGTACGCTTGGCAAGGAAATTTCGATGCGTCATTCCTACTTGGTAATGGCCCTCAGCAGATCTCAGGGTACAAAGTTTCAATTATATAGAAGAAATAAGCTTTAGAAATCAATTGAATAGAATGGTGGCTATAATTAATAATTAAGTATTAATTCATCTATCATATACTTTAAAATTGGCAAAATGGATTTTAAATGTTCTTACCAGTAAATAAATAAATAAATAAAGCAAGAAGAGGTGATGGATATGTTAATTAGCTTGACTCAATAATTTCACAATGTAATATTACATGGTATCCCATAAATATGAATAATTATTATTGTTAATTAAATTTTTTTAACAGCAAGAAAAGAAAGTTTTCAAGATGGTGGAATAGAGGAGGTTGCTTTCCCAGCTGCTCCATGGAGTGAACCCAAGAAAGCAGACAGGCAGCTTCTGAGCAAGGAGAGTGAGCAAAAAAAAAAAAATGAGGACTTTGCTGGAATTTAAAATTGGACATTCAAAGCAGATCATGGACTCAGGAAAGTTGGATATAATAATAATAAAATAAGGAAGAAATCCCCAATGGCACAGCCACAGCTAGAAGCACCAGCCACCGTGAGCATAGTGGAGAGATAAGGGAATTAAAAGGAACCAGCATTTTGAGGAGGCCCAAGGTGTATCTGGGTATGGAGCATTTAGAGATCAAGGACTTTGCCCAGCAAATGTGAAAAACCTGCTACATGATATCCATGTGCAGGGAAAGAAGCTGCCCTCTATTCATGTGGCAAGAGGAAGACTGGAAGCTGAGGGAGCTGACTCCTGACAAACCCTAGTTTGGCCCCAAATACAGGCCCAGTAAACACACACTGCATGACATAGAGTGACCAGGAGAATATCAAACATGGAGAGAGGTTTACACAGGGGACAACTGGTCTGCAGAAACCCACCCAGTGCTACCTTTCCCCTCTAATCCGACTGCTTGCAGAACGTGCTGGGAAATACACATCTGGTTGGGAACTTGGAAGGGGGTGCATCAGGAAAAATTGTTTGGAAACTGAGCCTGAGAGCAGGAAACATGGGGTCTTCAGATGATGTAGGGGACTCAGAATTGGGTCTCCTACCACATGAGTGAAACTCAGAGGAGATCCCTAGGGTACAGTCTTCCAGCATGGACCAGAAGTACCTGGCTCTGGAGGGGCACTGATTTAAAATTTTCAGACCAACTGGCATTTACTGAAGCGCCTAGAGCCCACCTAAGCCCAAATCTTGCCTCCAGGAATTCTGCCCATGGGATTACCTAGCTCCCCACAGCAATTCATAGGTTGGAGCATCACAATCCAGATGTCCCCACCTAAAACTGCTGAGAAGAGAAACTGAGAATCTTTTGAACTCCAATGGAAAAACTTACTTAACTTCTCATTAAGATTTTTTTTTTAAATTCTTTTACTCTGTTTAATTGTGCCCTTAATGATACATAGAGATATATATGTAAACACACACACACACACACACACACACACACACACACACATTTGTATTTGTTTTTTTCTCATATAGCATTTTTAAAACCAATTATTTTTCAAGAATATTTTTTTGTGAACTAGGATGTTTGATTAGTGTATTTTTGCTTTGTTTTGTATTATTTATTTTTATTTAAAAAATATTTACTTTATATATATATATTTTATATATATATATTATATATATATATAAATATATATATATAATATATATATTTCTCCTTACCTACTGTATCCTTTGATTCTCTTTTTTCTTCTACTAAAATCCCAACTCTATTGTTCTTTCACTCTTTAATTTTTTACTTCTTCTGTCCTCCTCCCTCATAATCATCACATCCTATATCACTTTTATTCTCCTGTCCACCATTTGAAATTATAAACCCTTTTGCAAATTTGCTGCTTTTGTTCTAGACAATAACTGATCATATAATTTCTGTTTATTGTGATAATTAACAATGTAGATGTCAGAGTAGGAAGTATTTGATTTAATGCTGTATATTGTTTGTGTTGCTTGTTGTTATCATTTGTCTCCCCCTAAACAATGAGGTACTGGAAACCTTCAGGGACAGTATAAGTCCACAAGGTAGAAACTCTACTGCCTCAGATCCATACTGTTAGATGGGTAGACACACAAATAATATGAAAAAGCAAGGGAAAAAAATTTCCCCAAACAAACCAAGATATTCCAATAACAGAATATCAATTCCACAGTGGAAAAAATATCAGAGAGGGGATGAAGATTGCTTCATATGCAAAAGACCTTGGGTTCAATCTCAAGCACCAAAAAAAAAAAAGGTTAGAGAAAGAGCTTAGAATGTACATAATTAAAATGATTGCAAAGTAAAAGTAAATAATTTGTTATCCTAGCTTCTTTCTGAGTACTTTAAGTTCTAAATGTTCATCTGAATACTGTTTCATCCTAGAAATCCTGATATTTTAAGATTTTATTATCACTTAGTTGAAAGCACTTTCTACTTAAGTTTCTTGTGATTTCTTTCTTGACCTCTGAGATATTTATAAGTGCATCATTTAATTTTGAAATAGTTGACATGTGTGGGTGGTGTTCTATATATCTTAAGGTGACTGATTTCCAATGTAATAATTCATGCAGCAAAGACAGTTTGCATGATTTCAAATTTTTAAAAAGTAATGGAAATGCTTTTTTTATATTGATTGTATTGGTTAAATACATGTCAAAACTAATCAAATTTCATTCTTCAAATGTATGTGTTTTATTGAACTTCAATTTTACCTTAATAAAGCTATGGAAAAAGTAAATAAAAAACAAATCTATAAAAATTTTTAAAAACAGCAAGTAGAGATCCTCCCCAGAGGCTTCTGAGGGAACATGTGCCTTTGATTTCAAAGTTCTGGCCTCTAGAACATTGAGACAATAATTCACTGCTGTTTTAGGTCACCCAGTCAGTGGTATTTTGCTGCAGCAGCCCTTGGAAACGAATACTAGGTGTACAGATATTTGCTGCATTTAGATCTCCAAAAGTCACACATTGATCAAGATCTAGCCCATCTGTGCCTCACACTGGGCTCAGCACTGCAAAGCTGGCTCAGGAGTCCTGATGCCTCTACTTTGTTGTAAAAGTTAAAAGGATACTGGTGTCCCTTTTACCCGCTTGCCCAAGCACATGAATGTCTTCTCTTTGTTTATCATTGCAGAGCTTTTCAGGAAAATCTGCTGGTCTGTTGCATGACAGCATCACCTGGGAACACCAACCCAATTGAGATAACAGGTTTGAAAAATCTGAAGAAAAACACCAAAAAGTACCAAACTGTAAGCTGGATCCTCAGAGGTCACATAGTGCTGAAGAGTGAACACATTCTGACTGCTAAGTCAGAGATGCTTGTCTTGCTAATGGTAACTAAGAGAAGGGAGCCAGGCTACCCAGGTTCCTCTTTCTGCTCCCCCACTTACCTTATGCAAGTTGTGTAATCTCTTTGTGCCTCAGTTTTCTCATCTGCATTTACCTCAAAGGTTTGCTTAAAAACATTAAATCATTGATCCATACATTGCCTAGATTCCCATAGTAAGTACTCTGTAAAGTATTTAGGTATTATTTTAGATGTAATCATTCTCAAGATCTTAAAGATACATTTATGTGTCAGAGGTACATTTAAAATAATTTTCTACAAAAGATGCTTTGCTGGGACTAGAATTTTTTTTATATATGCATTAATGCACTTTTCTATCCATCAGAGATTCTCATGAGATGGTGGTAGGAACACAATGCAACTCAAAAAATAAGGATTCTTATTCAGTGAAAGATTTTTGTGACCTAGCAGAGTCTGGAAAGAAAAAAAGGAAGGAAAAAGAAAACAAATGAGTTTAATGAGAAGCATGTGGATGGATGTGTACGTTGTTACAAGTGTATGTCTGTTGTTTTGTTTAGGGAGTTGGGTATGAGGAGATAGACTATCATAGAGAGATGTATACATTTTTAAAAAATATTTATTTTTTAGTTGTAGTTGGTTGGACACAATACCTTTATTTTATTTATTTTTATGTGATGCTGAGGATTGAACCCAGAGACTCGCTCGCACATGTTAGGCAAGCGCTCTACCGCTGAGCCACAACCCCAGCCCCCACCCAGAGATGTATACATTTTCTTGTTTTCCTCTGTATCTCTCTGCAACTTAACCGATTCTCTTTTCTGTACAACAATGATGAAATAACCAATAGATTGTGCCTTCTTTTAAAAAAACCATTGTATTAGTTACATAGAGTGGAAATGTACAGTTCAACACTTTTAAAAGAATATTTGAATAATCAATTGCCAGCTCAAACAAGATATATAGCATTGCTTTCATTCTAGAAAGTTCTTGTGTTCCTTTTCAGCTAATTCACCTTGGAGCAAGATGCCTAAACAAATAATGGCCACTATAGAAATAAAATCATAGACTCTATACTCTCCTGTGTCTGATTCTTTAGCTTGACATAACACTATTAAAATAATTTTCCACGTGTAAAAGTAGTTCATTGCTTTTTAATGCTGAGTAGTATGCTATTGGATGAACATGCTACAAGTTGATTATCCATTCTCCTGTTCATGGTCATTTGGATTGTTTCCTATTTTTATAGTTTCAAACCCAAATAAAAAAGAGTTGATTCAATGGTCTTCAACATTTTTAAATCAATACAACTATTTCTTCAGTTAAAATCTTATTTGCAAGTCCAATGTATATAAAATGCATAGAAGTAAATCTGTTCTATATGAAAGGTTAGGATTTGGAGATGCAGACTCCTAGCTCAACGTTTTCCTGTTCCATTCTCATCCTTAATCTGATATCCTTTAAAGCATCTCTCAGTATATTAAGGTTCCACGAGGATTAAAAGAAAAAATACTTGTTTTATCATTAAACATATCCATTATGTCTTTTTAGGATCCCAAATTTAATAACAAATTATCATGCTCACTGTTTCAAAACCTCAACTCTTTAAGCAGTTGTTGCCTGAAAGAAGTGATCCCCATCTGTAGATGAGGACACTGGAAGGGCAGAAGGCCTCATCTCAGGGAGCACAGCTAAGTCACCTGAGATCACTGTCTGGGGCATATGAGGATAGAGACTCAAAGCCAAGCTTTCTGGACCCAAGACCAGTCTTTTCCTCTCTGCTACATGAAAATTGACACCTGCTCATATTATGGATTTATATATCCAAATTGTTCCCAGTATGCTTAGAAATGTGTGGATTTTTGTCAGTCTTTGTTATTGCTCTTTGACTTTCATTCAATAATTATTCAAAGAGCATTTATTCAGTGCCTATCAAGTACACAATGCTTTCTGGAGCTGTCAAGGCCTCTGTGAATATAAACTGGACTATTGGAGTTTCCTGAATGTGTTAGTTCCGGGAATGTAATCATACTTATGAAAAACACTCCAATTACGGCATTGCATTCCAATTCATCTTGGGGTATTGGGAATTCTCATTTTTTCCATTCAGTGATAGAAACAATGGTGTTTCTTGTCGTCCCCAGCCTGCCCTCCCTGTCCTCTGATCCGAAAACATAATGCCAAATACCATAGCTCAGAGGATTTCCTATAAAAGTAGCTCTGCCCTTTTCATTCAAAAATACTTAAAAGTATAAAAATACTCAAAAATGTATTTCTGTATGAAATCTACCTATCCTTTCAGAATCGTATATGAGAGTAACTGTCCCAAACAGTGAGGACTTCTGTGTAAACACGGTGATCAGGCGTCTAAAGGATCAGGATGAATCTCAGAATTTTTTGTCTCAGCTCATAATAAGAGCTGCACTGAATTACCATCTTTGGTTCATTGCTAAAAAGATAATTATTTGTGACATTTTCAAATACCATAATTTTATGGAAAGAACACCCATCAAAGTCTCTCCCAAGATCATCGCCCTGTGCAAAGAAACCTGGCTTCCAGCTGGTGGTCCATGAAGTCCAAAGCACTCTGGGTGTTCATGAGCACATGCCCCAAGGTCAGTGTTCAGGATAAATAAGGATCAGTTAGGAGATTTTGCCTGTCTTTGCCATGAAAGGCTCTGGAAGTGGCACTCAGCAGAGGGAGATTTGAAAATAAGTTCGTTTAAAAGTTTGATGCCTTTAAAAAGAACAGGAAAAAGACTAATATATGAGAAAAAGAGAATGCAAAAGTCCCCTGGGTTACGGATGGCTATAGAACCAGTACTGCAAATGAGCCCTGAAATCTAAATTGGTTTAGAAATAGAAGAAACGGCAGTATTCAGTGCCATTTTACAATAAGTGCCACTGCTTAGTGCTCTAGTTGGGCTTTTTATGTATTTATGTGAGTACATTGGGTGTCCATCTGGATCTTTTAATCTACCCAGTTATATGCTTGGGCGTGTTCTCTGCTTAATATCTTTCCTCCCAGGCCTCAGGAAATGCTTGAACAAGTACTGACTTGGGGGGAAAGGAATTTTTGCTGATTAGATAACAAAGCAAGAATGCTAAACCCAGCAGGAGATTTCTATTTGCCTACCACAGAAGGGAAGGGCTGAGGCACACTTTTTGCAGCATATGGGCCCTACTTTGTCCTGGAGGTTTGGCCAGCAGAACTTCCATAAAGGAATCACAAAGCTCTAGAAGGCCAATGACTATCACTAAATTCTGAAGGATTGCAATCCCATAAGAAGCAACATCTTCCATCTTTAGATGAGGGTGCCACATTTTTACACTATTCTGTGCATGCTTCTGGAATGCATCCAAAACTAAATGTTATCACTTAAAAGAATTGCAGGAAACGTGTTAGGCAGAGAGAACCCAAAGTAGCATCTAATATCAATTTTTATCTCCCCCTTTCTAACTCAATTTTTAGTCTCAATTTTTAGCTTATCCAGGAAATTTCTAGAAATGAGTAACACAGAAGAAGCAGCATCTCGGACCAGTTGATAAGGTGGACTCAGGAGCTTATCACCTTCATTTGTCTCACCTCTTCTGGTAACTTGCTATAAAACTGAAGCCAGATTTAAAGTTAGGTAGTTAGTGTAGTTAGGTAAATCGGGTCTAATACCGAGTGAAATCTAAAATGGAGGCCATGCTGGGAATGACTCAGGGAAAACACAGGACAACTCATGGAATGTTAATGAAGTCCTGAAAAGGCCCTAGGCCAAAGTCCACCTGGAAGAAGTATTAATGAATAGCCCCCAGCAGATTTGAAGAAGTGATAATGAAGTCCTTCCTGCTCAGACTACTTCTTTGGCCCACCTGTGTCCCACCCCTCGGGCCTTCCAACCTACATTCCATCACTGAAAGAACTATAAAAAGGGGAAATAACCGCACTTCCACGGATTCCACCTTCTGGGTCCCCTTCTTCCTCCGGGAGAAGTCTTTTCTTCTGTCCTTTAATAAATTTCTAATCTCTACTCTGACCTTGCCTCGGCGTGCTTCTTTGGTGTTATTCTTCAACATCGGGGAAGCAAGAACTCATCACCGGTCAACAGCGGTGGGAAACCACCAGCATTGGGAAGATCACTGAATCCTGTGATCCCTTAATTTTTTTTTACTGTAAAATGGGCAGGAAAACAATGATAGCTACTGTATATTTTTGCCTATATCAACTAGATAACTTATACAAAATGCATACCATGAATGTTAGATACATTTACTCTTTTTATGGAACAAAGGCATTTATACTAGCAATTATTGTGGACTTTTCTGTGTCTCTTTTCTATTAAGAAAAAAAAATGGTGAGGGGGTGTGAATAGCATATTCTGTTTCTTTCCAAGAATGGAATCTATCTGTAAGTGATGCATTTACTTTGAACAGTCATTCATAAATGCAGCCAGTCTCCTCATACAATGAAGTAAATTTAAAAGAATGCTTATTTCATGCCAAGAATCTGTTTTTGCTTTTTGTGGGACTGATATCATCCATGATTTTTTTTTTCCTTTTAATGTACTGTATCCATGAACAAATTTTACTACCTGCTATGAAGGTAGGGATCCCATCTGTCTTATTTATCTCTTTGCCCTCAAAATGAGAACAGCACTGAGGAGTTTCTCCATAAATACTTTTGATTGAATAAATAAATTTATATTTCCTCCATGCTCTTCCCACGTAAAAAGCCCCATCACTCATTTTTGCACACATTCCCTACACACAACACACACCCACATTTGGCTCTTTTTCTACCCTGTCTCCTCAAATGCAGATTTTATTTATTCCTCAAAACTTAAAACAGCTCTTCCAAAATGCCTTTCCTCATTTTCCCAACTAAGTGTGCCATGTCCTTGAACTCACATATGCTGTTTCCTTGCCACTCTTTTATACTTATGCTTTCCTATATTCATTGCAATTTATGCATGGAAATGGCTCATATTTTATAATAGACCTATGAGGTCAGGTCCCGATTTTATCTTACACGGTGGCTACCACTCAACATATATTCATTAAAAAACTAAGCAAAAAGTTTTAAATAAGGCAGATATGGTAGCGCCTACCTGTAATCCCAGCAAATCAGGAAGCTGAGGCAGGAGGACCATGGGTTTAACACCAGACTAAGCAATATAGTAAGACACTCAGCAACTTAGCAAGACCCTGTCTCAAAAAGTTAAAGGGCTGAGGATGTAGCTCATTGGCAAAGCACCCCTGGGTTCCATCTCCAGTACTCCCCCCAAAATGTGCAAGGTTTTATATGCATACACATATTTTTATATATCCATTTTGGACCACTTCTGGCTACCATCTGAACTGAACAGGTTTATAGTTTGATTATTACAATTGGATTTGTTTTGCAACCCCGAGTTTCTTATTTTGGCCAGCAGCAAGACTTACTCTATTTGAACTCACTCTGAGAAGTGTCTTGGTAACCTGCTGACTTGAACATTTACTTTTTCCAAGCATTGTTAATTCTTGGCTCTTATTAAACTTAGCAGAAGGTTAAAGTTGGTCTGTAAGATGTTTTTCGAAACACATTTCTCGAGGTGGGTAAGCAGTTTTACTCTTGACTAGTCATTTTGCTGTCTTTCTAATTGTTACCCTACTCCTGACCATGTTGTGGATTTATCTTGCACTGTGACAATAGCTAGCTTTCCTTAGGAGATTTTTGCTAGCATGTGTCAGAATGTGTCCCATCACAAACGACACAAAGGCTGAATGGTGAAGTCAGAGAATCCATGAGTTCTCCCCTGGATGGGAGGGCCATATTTGATCAGCAGTACATGTGGGGTCTGGAATGCCCCATCGGGTAGCAGGCCTCTCTGTTCCTTCCCAACATGACATGCCTATTAACAGAACTGCTGAGGAGGCTGGCAATGGTTTCTCCTTAAGGCATTAAATTTGATCAAGTCAGTTCTAATTCTTGTTGGTAGCAGGCAAGGTTTAAATTATAAATAAATTGATTAATGCAATCTGATTAGTTTAGCAGTTACTGATTATAGTGATGCATTTTTAAAGTAATTTGAGGAATGCCGTGAGATTTGATGGAAAGGATTATAGTAGGATTTTAAAAACAGATCAAATCCTGATTCTTTTACTAACTGGTTGACTACTTCACTTGGGTCATTCTTTTCTTTAACCTTAGTGTTCCCATCTGTAAGATGTAGACAGAAAAGCTACCACTTACTTACAGGGCATGTTACTGAATGGAAGGCACCCTAGAGGTGGTACCCCTTCATTCCTCATGAAGAGATAGCAATATCATTATTATGTTACTGATGAAGAAACTTCAGCCTAGAGATGTTTCATGGCATGCCCAATAGGAGCTACCCTGAGTGAAGAGAGAATTTGAATTCATATCTATTAAATCCCAAACCTTAGATTTTTTTTTCAGGAATTTGTCATATTTCTATCTTCTATAATATAAGGTGGTTAATCTTCAGTATGCAAGAGTTTTTGCCCCCTTTCCTCTCTAATCACACTGGAGCTAATGAGAGTAATAAGAGCAAGTATAGGCTGAGTATCCCTTATCTGAAATGCTTGGGACCAGAAGTGTTTTGAATTTTTCAAAATTTTAGAATATTTGCATATATATGAGATATCTTGGGGATGGAATCCAAGCCTAAACATAAAATTCATTTATGTTTCATATATATCTTATACACATAGCCTGAAGGTAATTTTATACATTTTGAAAAATAATTCTGTGCATGAAACAAAGTTTCCTGGTGTGGAATTTTCCACTTGTGTTTAATGTGAATGTTCAAAAAGTTGCAGATTTTGGAGCATTTCTGAATTCAGATGTTTGAATTAGGAATGCTCAACTTGTACTTATATAGTGCTTATCATATATTGAACACTGTTCTAGGTTTATTTACTTGTGTTTTATTTGGAGTTTTTTGCCCCAAACAATCATCTGAGGAAGTTTCCATTATTATTTCCATTTTGAAGATGTGGCAGTAAAGAACTTAAATAGTGAGTAGTTTGTCCAAGTTCACATAGTTAATAGAGGCAGAATCAGGGTTTTTACCCAAGCAACATAAATTCAGAATTCTACTTGGAACAACAAACTTAGTACGCATTGCAAGGATTCAAAGTGCTAATATTTCTTTTGTGTTTTGAATTACACCTGAGACATTTTAGACCTTAAATATTAGCTATTACTATTGTAGGCAGTATTATACTTTTAAAATTCTGTTAAACTGATATACCTGATAAGAGAAATTGAGTGTTAGATCATTTGTGTTTACCTCTTTTCACACACTAATCAACATATTCTTTTCCAACTTTTCCACCTCAATCTTCAAAGTTCTAGGTCAAGTCTCCAAGCTTTATCCCTAGATTCCTACTCCAACAACTTATAGTCAAGCCTGCATGTTTTCCCCTTGAGTCTAAAACTTTTCAGGGAAACTACTAACACTGTCAAGTTATTTTCTCCATTATAGCCTGAATTTCTCTTCATGTCATGAATTCTCATCTCCAAAATAAGTTTTCTTCATTCCCCATAGCTCATCACACAGTCTTCAAAATACCACACACTACTGAGTATTCCTTCATAACAGATCCCTCTCTTGGCCACGTGATGATCACCCCCTTTTCTACCTACCTTGTTAATAAAACTCATCACATGCTTTCATAAATAGAGCAGATATATGTTGGGCTCACACTCCTAAGATTCTGTTGAAGGTGTGGCAGAACTATTGATTATTTACAGATTTTGGACTGAGTATCAGACTCTTCCTCTTTAAAATGGGATATCATTCTTGATAGAAGACTATTTAGAATCAAATGAGACAAAGTTTATGAAACTTATTTATAAAAGTGAAATACTTTACAAATTTAGGCAACATTGCCATTAACATAACACCAACAGGTACTGTCCATGGTTGACCCTAAACAAGATAAACCATAATTTTTGATGTAAACTAAAAATTCAGACTGTATAAACATGACAATTCTACCACTATCACCTCTCATCTCTCTTGCTCTATATAGACAAAAACAGAGAATGAATTCAGATCTAGGAGTTAATTTCTCCAAGCCTTATTTTCTGACCCTTGGTAATAATAACTTCAAGAGTAGTCACAAGAGCTAAGTAAGATGTTTATGGCTAGCTGCCAAGTCTATAATTTAGTTAAGGACTCACTAAAATAGCAATTGTCATCATCATCATCATTTAAAAATTTTAAAAATGTTCCCCCTAGAGTAGATCCCAAATTCCATTATATTAGCAAATCTGTCACTATGGCTCACTCTCATCTTCAGGCTATTCCAGGATTTACCTCATTCTTTTCATTTGGATATCTTAGCCTATAGAGAAACTTGGGAGAAATAAAATCTCTATTATCCAACATTAAGATCTGTAAAATACTTCAAAATTCTACCGATTAGAAGCAGCTTTTTAACAGATTCTTTCTAGTTTATCAGATTATTCAAGACTCAGTCTTTGCCAATCTTGAAGTCAACTTTGGTTCGGTAGTAATTCACCACAAAACCAATAACAACTATAAAGGAGAACACAAGAAAATAGACACTAGATCAATGTTGAGGAGATTTAAGAACGAACTGGTGCTACAACAACGTAAAGGAAAACTTGGATGACCCTAACTTTATGGAGTTTATCATACAGAATTTTCATCTCCATCCATATGGTCATCCATTCATTTGATTGTTCCTTCTTTATTATACATTTAGTCAGCTCTTGGTCTCTAGTGAGGTCCCTAGGGCAAAGGTATTTAGGCAGACTTCTTGCTCTAAGAGTCTGTGGACATCATGGAATCACATGAACTGATCATGAGGTCGTCAGACTAAATGAGTAACATTTGTATATTTATGGAAAAGAAAATACCTTAAGAAGATTCAATCCCATCAAAACTTTTAATAGATTTATTTGCAACATAATTAATTCATTTATGTATTTCTCTATTCAATGGTAAACAAATATATATTGGACACATACAGTACGTTGGCCCTGGGCTGCTGGTCTGTGGAGACAGAAGCTTCCAGGAGCAGGCATTCTGATGGGAAATGAATATTTTAATGAAACTTTTGCAAAGTCACAACTGAGATCTGAAGATGAGTAAGTAAAAGGGAGGTAAGGTCACGCAAGAATAAGAGAATGAAATGTGCGGACCTGTAAGAAAATAGGGAGTGTGGTGAGTGAAAAGGGACTATGTTAGCCATAAGACCCCATGATGTAGGGTCTTGTTTTCCCTATTAAGGAGTTTTATTTTATCTTAAAGAACAATAGAACACATAAATGGACACAAAGCAATGGGGAGCTGATTAGATTTGAATTTTTTAAAACATTATGTTGACTGCAGCACAAAGAATGAATCAAAATAGGGCCAAATTAGGATCTAGGGGATAATTTGGAGATATTTCAGACAAGGGGTGGTGACAATTTGGACTAGTGAGGTAGTAATGGATATGGAAACCAGTGAGTGGGGTAAAAGAGATCTGAAAGATAAAGTCAATAGAATTTGTAATGGATTAGGTGTGGGGGATGAGAGCAGAGATAAGTGGTAATCAATTTTTAGCAGTTAACTCAGCGGAGACAGAACGGAGAAAAATGTGGGTAGAGAATTTTTTTTTCCAAGTATTCTTAATCACTTCTTTCTACTCCTTGTTACTTCTCAGTGGCTCTTTTTCCTATTTAGTTTAGTTTTTAGCTCCTGGAATTCTCAGACTTACTCAGACATATAGTCTTTTATTCTCACAAGGAGAATACTGTGATAAGAATTAATACTGTGCTCCTCCTGGTAATATTCATACAGGAATGGGTCTGATGTGGCCATATATTTAAGTTTTCAAAGATTCCCAAATCAGTGGTTTTATTCTAGAAGTGACTTTGAACCAGAGGGGATATTTGAAATGTCTGGACACACTTTTGATCATCACAATTTCAGGGGAGAGGTAAAGAGAGGGAGGCTGGTAAGCATTCTATAACACACAGAATCTCTCCCCTCAATGTAGGATTATCTGGCCAACATGCCAACAGTATCACAGTTAACAAATTTTGTCCTGGCTGTCAACTCCTCATAAGTCCAGCAAAACATAAAAATACTGCAGAAGCTACCTCTAATGTCTTCTGAATCCTTACTGTATTTTTGAAAATAAATTTCAAAAGAAAAAATCCAGAACTAGGAATATAGCATACCACGATGCTACTCTTGTCTTCTCAAAACTCATTAAAATGGGTGAAGAATGGTAGGAGAAAGAATCAGTAATTTTGGAATTTCTAAATTAGAAGGAAGAGCAAAGCCAGCCCGAGAAAAGTATAATTTAGTGCTTAATCAATTAGCTGATTAGATTTTCCATCAGATTAGGTTTGAGGCCCAAACAGATTATAGGTCATCTTGGGCGCAGCCTTGAGCAGCGATCAGTCATATATGAGGCTGGGGCAGTGGGGGATGTCAAATATTTAAAAGCTTCAGTAATTAATTTAATGAATTATAACAATAGGAGAAAGATATAAAACTCCTTAACACAAAGGAAATCCAAGGAAAACTGGCAAATAATTCCCATCCATCCTGTTGTGCTTGTAGATTGCAGCACATATGGTCCTGCACTAGGGGCTGTAGAACAGTGAAAGATTCTAACACCATATGTGTGGAGATCCTGCACCTTGCAGAGAGTGAAGGGGCAGGGAAAGCTTGTCCTTGAAATCTGGACCTTTATAGCCATTTTCTTCCTGGCTCGACATCAGATTTTGTCTGCTCCATATGGTATTTTTAACTTATTGTATTTCGTCTTTAATGTAATCTTCTTGGGGATTTTAATTGCTTATTTCCAATACTAATTTCCATCCCTGTGAATACAGAGGAAGGAGATTTGCTTTCCTTTCAATAATACAAAAAGAAAACAATTATGAAAACTACTCAGCATGAATAGTATTTAGTTTTCCAATGAAAGGTCTGCATTGTGTCAAACATATGCACCTGTATGCATATGCATATCTTTCAAACTCTGTATTTAGATTTCTGGGGGTTTGCTGGAAGTAAATATACTGTTTCAAGTTAGGCTACTATTTTATCTAATAGTTTGAAACCTACAGATTTGGAAGGAACAGTGTTTGATCATTTCCTTCCGTGTTAAGTGAAATAGTCAAGGGTAGTAAAAGATTAAGAAGCTCAGTTAGTAGAATTTTAAGGGGAAGCAATTTGGAGATGTTTTCAGAGATTTTTCTGTAAAACCTCCTTAAGGTAAAAGAAAAGAGGATAAGAGAATTAAAGTGGTTGTTCTTTGGAAGCACTTCACCAATGCTCGCAACTCTGTTTGCCCTTCCCTTGGGCAGTATCAGCTCAGCTAGCAAAGCATCAAACAGTGGTAACCATTGATGTCCTGTCAATTCAATATTGAATTGGGTCCCTTGATGATTTCTTCTCCCTTTCCCTTTTTCTTGCTGTACCAAACCTTCAGCAGTTGCCTCAGATCATGGGAACTCCTATCCCACTTGCATTCTTATGATGATTATCTCAGTTCTTTCTTCTCTTGAAGAAAGTGGCTCTCACCACAAAGTTTTTTAGTTTGGGGTTTCACCAAGTACACATGCTTTTTAAAAAAAAAAAAATAAATTTCTCTGTTTTCCTGACTCTATGAATAGCTATTTAAGGCTGGGCTTTGAACTGATTTGTTCCTATTTCCTTTGGAATCACCTGTACCCCATCCATGATCTCATCCTACAATTCTACTTGATTTCATTCTTTTTTCTATAGCCTAGAAACGTGCTCAGGTCTCTCCCATACTAGAATTTTAAGTCTTCCCTTGCACTTTGAGTTTTCTCAACTTTCTTTTTCTCAGTCAGGGTTTTTGTGAGAGGATTATCATAATTACCATCTCCTCTCTTCTCACTTTTCAGCCATAGCAATCTGGTTTTCTTCCCAAATTTGTACTCCAGCTCCTTTTGCTAAGGTTGACAATAATCTCCTTGTTGTTGAATACCATGGACCTGTGTGGGTGATTATCCTTCTTAAACTCTTTGCTGCTTCAGAATTATTGATCCCTTATTCCCCCGTTCCTTCTTTTGCCTTGGATATGTGACTTTTTCCTGGTTCTATTCTATGTCTCCACCTATTCTTTCCCAATCCTCTTTGTGAGTTCCTCTTTCCTCTGTTCTGGACTAACTGCTTTTTTCTTCCTCATGCTCTTTGGTCAGTTTTATTAAAGTTATTGAAAAATACTACCATCCTTATGATGTGGAATCCCACATTTTGGTCTCAAGTTCCCAAATCTTCTTTGAACTTAAGGCTCACAGAATATTTTGCATATCTTCATGGAAAGTCCCACTGGCTCTTCAAACTCACTATTTTCTAATCTGAATTCCCCACACACACCAATATCCACACCATCTTTCTTTAACAAATTGCTCTTCTCCCCGTCTTCTAGATCCAAACTCCTCTTGGACATCCAATCTAAGCACCTAGGAGACAAGGTTCTCCTTTGACTCTCTACACATCTGACCATTCAGTTCTGCTTAAATTTACCTTGCAAATATTTATTGAATATAGCCCATTCTTTATCACTACAACTGTTATCATAATTCACACCTTAATCGTGGCCTTAAAAAAATAAACAACAAAAAATAGACTGATCTTCCTAGAAATGGGAAAGTCTGCCTGTAGACTGCCTTTGGATTTAAGCTACAACTCTTCCCTAAGTTTCCAGCCTGCTGACCTGAATATTTATCCTTCATGGTTCTGCTTCTCTGGAGAACCCTGACTAATGCAGGCTTCATATTTCTCAGGCAGTCTAGACACCAGAAGGTGGGGCTAGAAGGTCCATCCTTCATTTTCCTCAATATTCTTGAAAATCTTTTATTTATATTACCATTTTATTTTTTTAAGACTCTGCTGAAATGCTTTCTAGGCTATGAGTTTCATCATAAGATTGCTTTGACTATCACATTTAAATCAATATTCCACAGATGGAAAGTAATTGGAAAAATGTTCTTGCATTATTCTATGGACAATTTTTCCTTTGCATTTTTTTTTTCTAGGTTTGATGTCTTCCTTCACTATTAAGAAAAGTAAGTAGGTAAAGTTTTCTGAACACCTGGGCTAAGTATGCTTGATAGCTTCTCTGCTTTCATTATAAACCATGCAAAAGATAAAATATTTAATGTACACTTTCTTTTCCATGGTTATCTCTTCCCTCCATCATTTAAGTATCTCCTCACATTTAACTTCTCCAGAGAAACTTCCTCGGAATCTTAGTAACTGAAGTTTTAATCTTTTCATCTCATTGGACAAATTCATTTTCATCATGGAATGTATCAATTGAGAAGTAAACTAGTTTATTTATTCATTTACATCTTTATTTTTTTCTTCTATTGGGTTTAAAAGCTTCACAGAGCCCCTTTTTCCTTGGTAAGCATTCAAAACCCATTTTGAATGAATGCACTAAAGATTATGTATTCATAACATAGTGATGCTGATGGGGAATAATTTCAAAAATGTTATTGTTGAATATCTTTCAAGCTACTTGGGGTTCTGAGATTAACACTGGTGAAATTCTCAAGGAAAAGGATGAAGCAATAAAGGTGCTGAGTCATGTGATGTTGACAAGGTTTGGAGTCTTCATTGGATAGTGAGATGCATGAGGCCAGAGACATCAGGGAGGAAGCAGGACCTATACTGGTTTTTTTGAATGGGTGAAATTAGATGAGCATAGAAGAGAATAAAGATGGGGAGACCAAACAACGTGAAGAGCAAATTAGCATGATGCTGAGGAGGTAACAATTCTGACTACAGAGATTAGTCTCAATCAGAAAGTGGCAAGAGGTGACAAAAAAGCTAGATATAAAACTTGACATGGTAGCCTAGTGGGAGCCATTGAATGTTTCTGAAAAGAGAAACCTGAAAGGATGGAAGGATAGCTAATGTAAAAATTAGCCTGAGAGTGGATTGAGTGTCACAAAATCTAGAGGAAAGAATGGTTCATCTCCAGAAGGCTGTCTGTGCATTAGTGCATGTCTACTTCCCTCTTCTTGGCCCAAGGCAATTGGAATCCTCTCCAAACAACTCCTGAGACATGAGCTCAGAAGTCTGGTAAAGTATTCTTGTGTCTAGTACAATTACAGGAGCTTCCTATGGACCCCAAGTTGAACTAGAGTTCAATCTCTGATCTCTCACTACTCACTAGTGTTGTCCTAGGTATTAGGAATCACTTAGCATCCCATTGCCAAAAACGCACAGTGAAGGTTACTTGAGGTTAACACAGTGTCTCACACTTCTGTCTCTTTCTAAGAACAAGTATTCCCTTACCCAAGATTGCAGGATTCTAGTACAATAATCTCAGGCTAAATTCAGGATTCTTGCCAGAGTAAATGTGACCATAGGGCCCAATTTTTGTTACCTTGTTTTAGTGTCTTGGGTCTAGTAACATATTTCTATTCATAAGTGGCTAAAAATGTTTAATATTATTAGGACCAGTCTACTCAACTTTGAGTTGGAAATAATTTATCAAGTTATTTTGAAATGGCTAGAACATACTTAGTCCAGGTAAAACTAAACTATGAAAACATATAAGAACCGTTTGAATACGGAACTACTGTTACTAATGTAATTAAACTGTGACCCAAAGAAACTAACTAGAAATCTTTGCTCTTGTGTTAATGCTGGCTTGCTGACTTAAAGCAGCTTGATCTATTTTTCAATTGGTCATGTTTGAACTAGATTGATTTGGTTGAATTCCATTTCAACAGTCAAGAACAAATTTAATCCAGTTAAAACTTCCTTGGGATACAAAATTATACTCCTTGTAGACATCTTTGAATCTTCAGTGTCTAATAGAGAGTCTAACATAGAGTGGGAACTTAATGTAAGTAGGTAAAACCATGGATAATTAAAGTGGAATAACTAGAACATTTTCTGCTGAATTGATTATATACCCCAAGACGGAGGTTAATGATAAGGATTCCAAAACCATAGCCACTAGTGACACTTTTCTATTAAGCAGTAGCAATGTAGATTGTCTGAATTAAGTTATACTGAAAATGTAAAATGCACACTAGATTGCAAAGATTTAGTTTAAAAAAACACACAAAATATATCATTAATTTTTAATATTATATATAGATGTGATATTTTAATATATTAGTTTAAACGAATGTGTTATTAAAATTTATTTAATCTGGTTTACTTCTTTTTAATGAAATTGCTAGAAATTTTTTAATTACAACTGTAATGGTCATTGACAGAATAAATCCAGACATGCCATGTCCTGCCACAGCTCACCCATTAGCAACGTCCATTTCCATCCATTCAAACCCTGTGTTCACAACAGATGCAGAACACTTTTATATAAACATTAGGACCTTATTCTTGAGTAATGACAATTCTTGGCATTCAAGGACTCTCTTACTTTTTCCTCTAAAACAAAACAAATTAAAACAAAAACTATTACTCTATCATCATATTGTACTCTTTTTTCCCTTTAAAACATTTTCCAGGGCTGGGGATATAGCTCAGTTGGTAGAGTGCTTGCCTCATATGCACAAGTCCCTGGATTCAATCATTAGCATTACAAAAAACAAAAACAAACAAACAAACAAACAAAAACTTCCAAATCTGCTCTTCTCTCTCTCTCTCTTTCTTCCACTGAATTTGCACACTCTGTCTCACCAAACTACCTACTTCTAATAATTATTGATCTTATACTTCTGTCTTATGAATGTTTATTAACATGGAAGAAATATATAGATATTAAAGTCAAATTCCAGGCAGTTTATGAACTTCATGATACTCAGTCTTGCCAGGACCACTGTTATTTTACATTTTCCCCCATATTTCATTTAACTAATGTGGTAAGTACCTAGTGCCAGGCACTATTCTAAACACTTCTAATATCAACTCCTTTGGTCCTCACTGCTGTTTATGAGGATCATTCTACTATTGCCTCTAATTCATGGATGGGAAAATAGCAGAGAAAGGTTGTTTGTCTCTTGTCCAAGATCATGCAGCTTTACTAGTGTGTGGCAGAGGAAGATTTGGCCTGGGCACTCTGGCCCCAGGGCCTGTGCCTCTCAGGACTTACTTAGCCTCCTGTGAAGGAATGCCCTTTCTTCCCAAATGGCTTCATTATTCCAGGGCTGCCTGTACCGCAGGCAGAAATGAACAACACATCTCAGGGTTTTCCTT
This sequence comes from Ictidomys tridecemlineatus, assembly GCF_052094955.1. NCBI lineage: Eukaryota > Metazoa > Chordata > Mammalia > Rodentia > Sciuridae > Ictidomys > Ictidomys tridecemlineatus. The sequence goes on along the minus strand of NC_135480.1, from coordinate 150,808,749 downwards.
AAGTTTCATCTTCTTCACTTTTATGATTTATCTGTCCTCTGCCTCATTATGCCAGGGTCTTTCCTTCTGACTTCTGAGATAATAGTGATCTAATCCAGAATAATGAAAGATATGGTGCTAATATTATAATTCCTTATTTCCTAAAGGGTGTTCGGAGAAAATGTGCTTTTTTTTTTTTTTTTTTTGTACCAGGGATTAAACCCAGGGGCCCTCAACCACTGAGCCATATCCCCAGCCCTATTTTGTATTTTATTAAAGACAGGGTCTCACTGAGTTGCTTAGCACATCGCTTTTGCTGAGGCTGGCTTTGAACCTGCAATCCCCCGTCTCACCCTCCTGAGCTGCTGGGATTACAGACACGCGCCACCATGTCCAGCTAAATGTGCTCATTTTGATCTTTTTCATTTCAAAGAAGTATCTCTGGTGGTGAGATTTCAGTGATTTTACCTAATCAAGGTGTGGGAGGACCTTGGCATCTCTGGGAATGGGGCTCACTCCTCTCATTCTCATTGAGGTTCCATATTCTTTCATTCATGCATGCATATCCTGTTTTGCTCACAGAGGGATTTGAGGCATTTTTAAAAATAAATACAATCTAACAGGATTAAATAAATAGACAAGAAAATTGTGAGAGCTAGTCATGTTCTCTTTGGCAAGGATCCAAACCTCTATTTCAATTGCCTAACACCACTATGAGGGCCACCATGAGGGACAGAGATACAAGACACCCTTGACGCCCACACAGGCTCTTATTTTCCATTTAGAGCTTTGCTCTAGTCACCCTGGTGAGCAGAACCAAAACTAGGGTGTATACCTAGTAATCTTGACTCTTTTTTAAAAGATCAATCCAGAGACCAGCATCACAGTTGAACTGAGATTCCTTTCCTTTGGGCCCTATTCAGATTCTACTTGGCCTTCCAAAGCAGGGAACTTCTCAAGAAGAGACACTTCTGGTTTTTTATTGGCCATACCAGTTTCTTAGTGAACATGACAGAAAAAGAGAAAATGAGGAAATTAAAGCAATATGGGAGACATGTCGCCAATTTTGTTTGGTCTATAATTTGATTAGAATTCTCACTAAAATCTGCTTCCCTCTACCAATATGATAACTGTGTTAGTTGGCTTTGTATCACTTTGAGCAAAGTACCCAACAAAAACAACTTAGAGGAGAAAAAGTTTATTTTGGCTCATAGTTCCAGATTTCAGTTCAGGGTGGGCTGACTCCTTTACTCCTGGGCCCAAACAACCGAGGCAGCACATCATGGTGGCAAAGCATGGGAAGGAAAGCTGCTCAGGACATGGTGACAAGGAAGGGGGTGCAGAGCAGACCTCAGAGAAAATGAACCCTTCCAGGGAACATCCCCATTGACCCACCTCTTCCCAAAATATCCCATCTTCCTATAGTTACCAGTTAGTCAGCCCATTCAAACAAGGATGGACTGATTAGGTTACAGTTCTCACAATCTAAAAACTATCTTTGAACATTTCTGCACCAACAATGGAGCTTTGGGGGACACCTCATATTCAAACCACAACAATAGTCTGATTTATTTAATCAAGAAATTCCATTGTTGACCTTGAGCTATAAGCAGACCACAACTTATGATGGTTTTGCTTATGATATTCTGACTAAAATGGTGCCAAAGTCATATGCATTCAATGGTACTCTGAATTTTGATCATTTCCCTGATCTAAGTAGCAATATGTGATAAGATGACTCTTGTAATGTGGAACAGTGGAAATGTGCTGTAGTTCCCAATCATAAGGGTAAACAACCAATATTCTATAATGTACTATGAACATGGCAGGGTATAATGTTCAATGGGTTAGGCAGATTGAATGCATTTTCAACTTCTTGATATTTTCAGCTTACTCAGGAATTGCAGAACAGTATTTGAGAGCTTGCCTTGCCTGGAGTAAGGCCTCAAGAGTCTCTTTGGAATTGGAATTTTTGCAGATCCAGTAGGGAGCATCTGTATTACTGAGGGAGGAGATTACCCAGGAAAACAGGAACAATGGGAGGAATATAAAATAAAGTTCAATGGAAAATGAGCAAACAGGAAAGCCATACATTTAATGGAGATAGTCTAAAAATTTGGTTCTAGGATTCCTAATAGCCAAGAGAAAGAGAGAAACACAATCCTGTATGTGAGACAAGGTCCATACTATAAAGTCAACACAATTTCTCAGAGAAATACTTTTCCTAGGAGTGGTACTACTAAAAAGATTGTGTCAGAAGATCTCATTAAAGGAACTAGTGTAATATAGATTACAATCACATGCCTTTAGTAAATTTCCTAGAACTTATCAAATCCCTTACCACAATGCAAATTGGTAAAAACAAATCAGAGAGGCTATTCTCTTTAGGTAAGGTGCTATCTAACATAGCAATTATATTTTTATAACTGACAAATCACTGAAGCCACTAGTAAATGATATTTGGGTTTTATGTTTTTTTATTAAACATTTTTTAATCATTTCTATCAGAGAAAGTTAATCAATGTTGATAATTTGGGGGTTCCTTTCCTGCGTATTCTTCCACTTTTGGAGTTTCCCCTACCAAGTCTCAACAGAACATGACCAATCTGCTTGCAGTTGCTTAGAATAAGGGGAAGCCCCTGATTCAAGGGAAGGCCCTTGGTAGGTTGAGCTCACCTCATCAAGGTTCTCTCTATTGAGAAATTAAACCAAGAAACACAAATCCTGCAATAGAGATTTATTCTAGAGAAAGAAGAGGCAAGAGCCAGAGTGGGTGCCAGAGCAGGCCAAATCATGTATATCCAGAAATTGTGGGAAAACAGAACACCTAACCTTTGAGGAGCCGGGCAATTTCCACCCACCTTGCTGCATTGCCTGTCTGTGTTTCTTGTCAAAGGGCAACAGAAAGACATGCCCCCCTTTTCCTAGACCCTCCACATTCTCATTTCCCACATCCTCCATACTTTCTGGCAAGTCCTGCCTTGGACATTTTCCCTAAGAAAATAGCAGGGGCCTCTAGAAGCCATTACCCCGAGGAGGGCAAGAATAAAGAGGTGGGCCCTACAGTCAATATGTAACTGGTTGACTGAAGGATCATACTGTTGAGGACATGAGATGAAATCTAATGTTCACACTGTTAAATGTATTTATTTATAAAAAGGCAAATGGGGTATTTTGAAATGACATCTTTAAGAGGATCTCATGCACTGTGGGAGACAATGCCTCAAATTCCTGAAAGGAAAAATTGACACTCTCCAGGAAACAGGATGTCGAGCGTTAGCCTGAGCTCTTGCAGATTAAGTTGGCCGTTTTCTGCAGCAGGAGACCTGGGAAAATCAATATTGCCACAATTACCTCTATAGCATGAATGCACTGGCCAGCATAAGTACCTTTGAGATTCCATTTCATGCTACAGACCAGCAGCTTCATTTTCTAATGGATAAGCATTTCAGTTCCCACTGCTTAGATCTCCAAACACTAGTCTCCTTTCAAGAGAAGCTTTCAAAGCACTTTTTGATATCCTGCTAGATAGTTATGAAACAGCAATGATTTGGGAAGAGGTCTCTGGCCAGAATGAGAGCTGGCTCTATCTGGAAGCAGTGACTTAGTTAGACATGACAATCAGGCAAAGCTGAAGATGCTACCTAGTTTCCCAACTTGCATCCATCTGAGTGTCATACCTCTCTCCTGGCAAAGAACTAAGTCTTCCAAGCACTTCCTAAAACTGGTGAGTTTTAAGAATAGCTGCAGTGCACTGGAGAGCACCCTTGATTGGACGAAAGCAATCCAACCTGTCTCTGCCACTCGCCTAGAATATCTCATTGGTCATCTGGCTCAGAAAAACAGATAGCACTCTAACAAATTCCCCCTCTATCCAGGACTTTCAGAGTTTGGGCTTGGAGAATCATTGCCCAACCCCGTCTAATAATCAATATCAGAATTCAGTTAGCCAGATAGCACATTCCTGTCATTGAAAGGCTATCTCCATGTTGTGCTCTCCTTTAATACCTCCTGGTTTCCACCTTGGTTAGATTGTTTGGCTAATTAGAGTTGGGAGAAGGTATGTGGTGACCATGGCCAGCCCTTTAATGTGGTTGAACAGGGCCAGCTTTGGTAACTGCCAGAAAGCTGATGAGCTGGTCAGATTTGCAGGGACTTTTTTTTTTTTTTTTTTTGAGTGGGTGTGGCAGGTAGTAGGGGTCATAATTGAGGCACATCTTGATCTCTTGAAAATTTAACGTGACTTTTCAGATGAGCACATCCACATTCACTGCCCCACATTGTCATGAAGGAATCAACAAGATATATTAGATATCTAACAATTAAAGACACTAACTCTGGTGTTCTTATTTGCCGAATATACTATAAACCAGTGAAAAAAACACCTTGTCTTAAAAAAAGAAAGGCACAATGCACTGGTTGGACTTCAAAAATTATTTATCAGTAAAATGGAGAAAAAAATTCTTAAAGGCAAAACTACTCCCAGAAAGGACAATGGAAGAGATGGACAGAGAGAAGCAGATAGGAGAGAGATTATGCAGCCAAGGACAAATATCATGAGAGAATCTCTCTGAGAATCTCAATTCCATCTATACCCAGGAAGCCTGTTATGTACATAAACATAACTTCCTTTCTTATTTAAATGAATGAATTTGAGTGGGGTTTTCTTTTTTAAAATTTTTTTTAATATTTATTTTTTAGTTCTCGGCGGACACAACATCTTTGTTGGTATGTGGTGCTGAGGATCGAACCCGGGCCGCACGGAGTGGGGTTTTCTATTGGCTTCAAAGTAGCTCCACCTTCAGCAAGAGTAAGAAAATAGACAACTATCAGAAAGACAGAAGGAAATAAAATGTTTAGATAATCTGCCAAGAGGGCATTCTAGTCCAGAATGGTGGAAGACAGAGGAATTTAAACACATTGTTAGAACAGAGTGAAGTATAACTGAGCTACATACTACATTACTCTTTCTAGGAAAAAAAAAATCATTTGTCTTGCCAGGAAAGGTAATTTAATTCCAGTGATAATGGATGCTGGCTTTTAAGGTAGTCGATCTTCAAACTAAGATTCCAAAGGATTTGTTTTGGTTTGTACAAAACTGAAGCAGTAAAATGCCTTGAAAGGTGCTCTATCTTTTGCACAATCTAAGCTTCAAGAAAGAGTTCAAATAGGGAGTTGCTAGGTAGACATGCCATTTTAGATGGGTAGTCATGGTTTAGGGACCAATGGTAAGACCACAATCAAACAATCAAACCTACCAGAAGAGAAAGCACAGATTAGAATGATGTCAAAAGGAAATAAACTGGATTCTCTAACTGTGATAAGAGAGAAAGCGATATGTACAGAAAAAAAAAATGGGTACTGTAGAGCTATTCCTACAGTGACCCTCACTCTTATCACTAGCCAACCAAGTGAGCTTGAGAATATTACTTAGATTTCATAGTTACCAACTACACATTTGGAAATGAGAATGGTAATACATTCTATTCAGGACAGCTGTAAATGAGATCAAGGATATAAAAGTTTCTGGTTTGTAAAGGGCATTCATGTCCATGTTTATTTCCCCATGTTGATATTGGTTTGATGATGTTAAGATGCATGTAACATCACAGATTCTAGAATCAAAAGGAATATTCAAGACTTCAATGGAGAAGCCAAATGTTCCCTATTAATCAGTTCTTTCCCATATTCCTTCTGAGAAAATAAGCTCGTTTTACAAAAAAACTGACAGGGGTTTTGTTTTATGTGGAACAGCACAAAACGGAGTTAGCTCACAAATGAGCTCCCAAGCATCCCTTCCTGAGATAATATTTCTAAGTTTGGCTGTTTTAATTTCTAACAAATTTATTCTATTTTCTCTGTGATTATCAGCTCCCTAAACTTGATTCTATCTCCTAGCAGGACCTCTAAGTTGAAAATGTTCATACTTAGTTGGGGCTGAGACATGGCAAAATTCTTCTTTTAAAAAGTAGTATGAAGTAAAAATGCTAAAAATTCATTTTAAAAATGAGCTAGTTCTAATTAAAACATTTTTAAGATCTAAAAAAGTTTTAAACCCAGAAATTAAAAACATATATGGTGTCTAGGATCCACTAAGGTGTTTTTTTGACACCAGGTGGCCACCTACAATTAGAAATACACTTATATACTCCAGTCAATGGAGGACGTGCTTTCCGAGCAAGCTGGCAGCAAAGTCTATCCTTTGAGTTACACATTGTGTGTCACTCCTGCCCCCACCAGATGCTTTTTTTTTTTTGTCCTCCAGACAAACCCCATTTCCAACCCTTCAGAGGCTCTGGATTTGAAGAAACATCTTATTAGGCTTCTTAGACCAAGGATTCTAGGACCTTTAGAATCTGCTCCAGTCACTTCCAGTCCCTTGGAACTTAGGGGTGAGTGGTGTTAGTAGCAATGTACTGCTGAACAGCTAGGGAAACTAAAGAATTTGACAAAAGACTGGGATCTTGCACAGCAATAGGAAGGTAGCTGAGCAAATTCATTAAACAGGTGAGGCTCCAAGAAGAGGCCATTCAAGGCATCGAACTAGCCCAGAAGCCAAATGGGGTCTATCTTGCCTGTGTGGTGGATCAGTTACAGCAGCCAGAACAAGATAATGTGGTCCACCTCATTGGACAGCTTAAACATGTGCTCACCAAGGATGACTAGAGAGGCTCTGATGGCATTAAGAAACTTCCCTATAGATGTAAAATCCCTCCAAGATCATCTTGTTCTATCTGGGGTATCATGTTCATAATCTGGACATGGGCCAGCCCTATTTAAGTAATCGGAGAAGTTATCATCATCTCAAAAAACTTCAAATTTATAAGGAAAGGACTGTCAAATAATAGAATCATGATCTTCATAAGCCTGTAGAGATGATTTTTCCTTGGCATTTGGAAATTAGGGTATCCCATCCACAGTCCAATTGTGTCAGGGCACTGGTGTAGGTTGTTGAAAAACCAAACAAAGAAAATGCCCAGACACAGTATGCAAGACATGTGATTTACTGGAAAAAAGTTTCTGAGAGATTGGTGATTACTCCAAGAAATGTTCAGTGGCAACAGAGTGAACACATAGCATCTCCTCTCCCTTGGGGTGTTTCGTCCAGTGGTGGCCAGTGGTATGAGTGTCATATTTCCTCTCCATGGTGCCCTCAATTCTTTGCCTGGCCCCATTCAGAGAAGGGTTTTATATGTTAGGCTGCAGGTCCAGTGACAACTATCAGCTTTAGCTTGCTTGTATGACAAGATCCTAAGAAGCAATTTTCCTGGAATACAGGCAATAAAGTAGCTTTCTATAGATAACACTAACTTGCCCTTCTTCCCATGGTGTATAAGACAAAGCCAGTGTTCTTCAAGATAATGTGCACCTGGACGTTCTGGCCCAGGCTAGTTCTCATTATTCTCTTAACTAGATTTTTGGGAACAGAAAGGGGAAATTCAGAAACATGGTGCTTTATTATCACCCTTTTGTTTAAGGATGATACATTGAAATTTTCTCATCTCCGTGTCCCCTTTTTTCTTGGTGGTCCTATTTGGGAGTTCCAGCTTTGTCCCATGTTGGGTATATCCCTTGGAAGTTTTAAATTTCAGCTTCATTTGCTGATTTTGCAATAAGGAACATTTTCGAGTGAAAGGATTACTTTTTTATCCTCCACAGGGATTCCTCAATCAATTACTTGCCCCTTAGTAGGAAGAACTTCTTACCTTTGAGATTCTTATCTCCTCAACACTAGTTCTCTTTCCTACTAGTACCTGACTTACACTGTTCACATACAGTCATGGCTGAGAATATTTAGATGCCAAATTATATAAATCTGAATTATAACCTTCCTAGAAATGTTTCTTGGTAAACTTCTTACATACTCTTTCTGTCAAAACCCAATAGAAACTTCCTTTATGATAAAACGACAAGTTGGTCTTTAGTGTGAGAGCAGGCTTGCTCATATCTCCCTGTGATCTTTCTTATTGACTCTTAATTTCCCACTTAATTTGAGTCTCAGATGATCATACCAATATGAGCTTCTAGGATTCTTTATAGTGCTCTTCCATGGCTGATAACATGCAGAATAGCAGTCCCCATTTGTGCACTGTTAGAAAAGACTAACTAGACAGGCATCTCATGGGCTTGGGAAGAATTTTAATTTTTATCTTTCATATACAAGGCAATAGAGGTAGACTTGAAGGAACTTTCATTTTTACCTTAAGTATTTCAAGAAAAAGAAGTAGGCAATTTTGAAAAACTTTAAAATTATCACAATTAAAAGTTCAAAATGAGAACTGACTTATTGTACTTTTTTTAATTATATCACACAAATTATACTTAAACTGATCTTTTATATGTCTTTAATGGAATCCTTCTTTTCCTCATCTCTTAGTCATTATATAACCTATTTTTCTGCCCAGGATGTGCTCAATTCTTCCCTTCTCTATAAAATTCATTCTAGATGATATATGGCTACCTTTCTCATTTCCCATTAGATTATGAGTTTTATGTTGCTGACAAAGAAACAGACATATAGTGAGTTTTTTTAAAAAAAAATCTTCAGTATAGATTAACATAAAATTAATGAATGAATAAAGAATTATAAAAGGGTTAAAAAGTATTTCTAAGTTTTTATTCCCAATTATCCTTGTAAAATTTGCTGTAGCAAGAAAACCAGTACACTGAATGACTTTTTTCAAACAAAAGATTTAGTCCTTATTCATTCTGGAATATTCTCAGTCTATTTTCTCTTGTAATAATTTCTCCCACTTTAACTATTTTCTCATCTGACTCACCAATTATACATATGTTGGTGTTTCTAAAGTCTATTGTTTGTCTCTGTATTTATCTTGTTTTACTGCATTCTGGGTGATGTATGCATATTCTGGATAGGCTATGGTATGATGTATAACAAACTCAAGAAAGCAGAACAAAGATTTATTTCTTACTCTTGTCTGGGTTTGATGATGTTTCGTGGCTCTCTGAGCAGGTGTCCTTTAAACTATGACTCAGAAATTCAGCATCCTTTGATCTTGTGATATCATTAAGGATACATATCATTAATATATGATCTTTGTAATTTCCAAGAAGGAGAAAAGCATGAAGAATCAATCACCCAGGACGACTTATGGCCAGACCTCAAAGTGATACTTTAATGCCACTCACATTTCAATCACATAGAAAATGTAGCTTTATAATTTGCCTAATAAAAGAATATGTAATTGGTAATATAGCCAATATAATTGTAGCATAGCCAGGCCCTACTATATTTATTTAGTTCTCTATTTCAGCAAACCTATTCTCTGTGACTTTATATAATTTATTAACTTTTCATTTCTATATTTTTATTCATATGTACACATCTTTTCCAACTTAATAAAAACTTATTTTAAGAATGTTCATTTATTTTTAAAATTTATTTTGGGATTCTAAACATACTAGTTGTAAATACCTTGGCCATTTACTCCATTATATCTATTTCTTTATATGTAACTTTTCCTATGTATCGGTTCTACCAACTGATTCTCATTAGTATGGATGTTTATGTTTTTGTAATTTTTGTATGAAAGCTGATTATGCAATGAAATTTTTTCCATTTCTCACCCTAATTAATCTAAAGTTCATTGCTATCCCAATAGTTTTCCTTTCAGATGCTGATTTTAAAATTAATATGGAAATATAGAAGAATAAGAATAGTTAATATTCTCCCTGCTCCCCCCCCCCCAAATCCAATCACTCCTAGGGAAGAACAAGTTGAAAACATTCTATCAAAAATTTCATTATTTACATTAATTTGAGGAAGGTTTGACATCTTTAAAACATTAAGTATTCTAATCAGTTGCTATTAGGTCTTCCATATTCTAATTTCCCTTAGTACTTTGTTAAAATAGTTTTCTTAATAGAAGTTGTTAAATTCATACATGATATTTGATGCTTTCATGCTATCTTAAAGACATATTTTTAAATTTTTACTTTTTAGTTGTTTCTAGAATATGGCATAAAAATTAAATATACTTGTATATTCACATTAGATCTAGAGATCTTGATAAACTCACCATTTAATTCTAGTAATTCTTTTAGAATTTTTATATATGTGGTCAAATTATTTATGAATACTAAGACTTCATTTCTAGTTCTTATTACAGTTCCTCTTTTTCTCCTTGTTTACTGCTCTCCTAGAATGTTCAGAGTATTGTTGAATAGTATAGGTGCTAAAATTCATTCTTGTCTATTTCTGGTCTCAAAGAGATAGTTTTTCACATTTCACCATTAACTAAAATATTTACTATAACTTTTTTCACTTTATTAAATTCTATTTCGTCTGAATATAGTTTGCTAAGCTGTTAAAATGTAAATGAAAACTTTCGTCAGAGAATCAACTAAGAAAAATATAGAGTATGTAACATAAAAAACAGTAAGAACAGCTAACATTTACTGGAATTTATTTGGGGCAAGGTGTTCCTCCAGACATTTTACCTATATTAAATAATTATATAATTATTGGGTCATAACAATGGGTCATAAGGTCCATTGAGACAGAATCTATTAATATAGATGTTTTACAGATGAAAATCCTGAGGCCATGGAAATTAAGCAATTTGTCCAAAACCCTAGAACTTATAAATTGAGGAAATAGGATTTGGAACATCTATGAAGTATTGTCAGTTCCATAACTCTCAGACATAGTAGTAGTAACCAGGAGAAAAGTCCACACTCCCTATATACCAGTTCCTTCAATTCATCTAATGTTCTCTGAGTTACCAAAAAAAAAAGTCATATAATCTACAATTTAGGGATTAATTTGAGTGGACTCTACCCTAATATTCTTTTCCTCTAAGGTTGTAATAAAAGAGGATACAATCATGAACTTATTCCAGGTAAGCAAATGGCCTAAGTTTCTACAAATTCCTGACTCAGACAGTTAGAGCTCCTTCCTTCCTTCATTCCTCACTTTGTCCTGAGAGTAGCATAGTTACAGGACAGGCCATGTGCCATTCCCACGGCCTCACTGTAAGATTGTTTCATCTTCAGACCTCATGCTAACTTATTAACATGCAGCAGGATAATAAGATCATATTTAAATGGTAATACGTCAAGCAAGTTCCCAGTACTGGCCAGAAAGTCATACTAATTTCCACTTAAGCATTCTTAGGGCCTTTCCTTGCTGTCTCTTTTCTGTCACAGTTTCAAGTACTGTGTTTTCCCAGGTTTCTTCCACATGTTTTATGGCTATCAGTGTGCTTACTGCCTGCATTTACACACACTGCTTTGCAATTATTTACTTCACATCTGCTTCTCCCTTAAGGAAGAAGGGAGAAGCACCTTGAGGGAGACACTGCCGGGCTAACTGAATGTTATTGAATGGGTGGGTGGACGAGTGAATTTCACCAAGAATGATCCCGGGGAGCTTCATTTTTGATCTTCTATTGACATTCTTTTCTCTGTTGCCCACAGCACTGTGGTCATGAAAACACATCTGTCTTTCTACCTCAGAAATATTACCCCTATTCTTAATATTATGTTAACATTTCTTCCCAGATGATGAACACTTTGCTTTTTGTTTGTTTTTAATGGTTTACCTAACTTGACCTTCCGTCGTCTTTGAAACATGTTAGCACCCTCTTTTCCCTCTTTGCTTTCTGATTTGCCTGTAGCACATGAATGAAAGCGAGGAACTGGTTCAGAAGAATTCAAAGTCAAATATTCTGCTATGCCTCACTGCAGTTCTCTGCAAATAAGTATCTAAATAATGCAGAAGTCCATAGGTATACAATGTTTAGGCTTTAAATCAGAGCAACAGGGGACAGACACTGGCTTTTGGTTCTTCTTTTTTTTTCTAATCTTTTTGGTCTCCAGCAAAAAAGTCCAAGGTTGCTTTGCTCCTGGTTGATCATTTTGGCTCAACATCTGAAGCCCTGTCTTTGGGACCTGGATAGATAGATAGAGGGCATCCAGAAAGCAATCCTACCTGCTGTACTTTCAGCATAACAATTTATTTTTTTAAAGCAAATGCATTGTGCATGCAGCCATTGAGTGTGTGTATGTTTAGTTGAAATATAGATGTTTTCTTTCATTCAACTTGAATGTAAAAGCAGCTCTCTAAATCGCCCCAGGGTACTTTTCAAATTCCCTGTGATATCCAGTTGGAATTATACACACTTATTTTCTAAATTCTGCAAAGAAAATTGTTGAATTCTCTGTGACATTTACCATAACTCTGTAAATTTATGCTGCTTTTTTTCCCTTTCCCCACTTCTATCTCCTTTTCAAAAGCATACTTCTTCTTCTGGCTCCATCTCCTTGAGTGTTAAATGCCTTTTGAAATCTCTCATTTTTATTATCAGCCATCTCGCTCTGTTTTATTTGCCATAGAATTATTCCATAGTCTAGACTGGTTCTTGGCTGTAAAAAAAGAGAATACTATTATTTGAGCTGAGATTCGGTTTCATATGTGTTAAGTTTAGCTCAACAATATCAAAATCCCTACCCAGATGGGAAAAATGCACTCCAAAGTCCTAAAGTAAAGAAATCCCTGGCATGGAGTCCTAAAGCCTTCTTTCCTTGTGATTATCCCACCTAAACACTTTCCTTGGCTCTTTATACCTTAACAGGGATTCCCACAGTGTAAAGGACCTTACAGTCCCTCAGGGAGTCCGTTACACTGTGCGTTGCTCATGCCCTACCCTCGGGGATTCTGATTCAGGAAGGCTAGGTTGGAGCCCTGAGGTCTTTCTGACTAAAAAGTGCTGCTGGCTGGTTGGCTGCAGGAGGCTCAGGGATCGCATTTTGAAAAGCACTGACTCCTACAAGGTAAAACCCATACTCTGACGTTGTAAGGTATCTTTTATCTACTTTCCTCTACCTATAACTGTCCTCTCACTGCTCTAAATGTCCATCATCTATCTTTGCTGATCTTCTTGCCATCCCTCCAGACCATCCCACACCCTTATCACTTCTTCATCTTTGGACCAAAATACCCTGACATTCCAACCCAGGGATACCCACTCATCCTTCAAGGTCGGTTTCCCATATCCCCTTCTCTATATAGCCACGGCTGAATCAGTCACTCCCTGTTTGGATGTGAATGAATTAACAACCACTTATTGTGCTTCTAAAAGTGCTAAATGCTAAAATCTACTCAGTCTTATTTACTTTACCCAATCCTGCAATAAGCTTTTTTTAAAAAAATATATACTACAGGTGAGGGTACTGAATGTTGAGATGATAAGTGACTAACACATATCGTTGTTAAGTTCTAAAACAGAAAATCAAATCCAGCTCCAATAAGTCCATATCTGGTACTCTTTCCCCTGCCTTCATTGCCTTCCATCATACTTGTTTGCTGAGTTTCCTCACCACTTATTCATTGTGACCCTAATCACACTGCAGTGTACTTATTACTTTATAGGCTAATTCATTCACTAGATGGTGTACTTTTCAGGATCAGAGTCAGGTTCTTTGCCAGCAGGTAGACATGATAGACATGCATTGTTAGTCTACTGACTGAATGAGTTATGCGCTGGATAAATGCAAGCCTGTATTTCTGAGCATTTACTATGGTGGATATTTGTCATTTGGGGTCACTCACTATGCAGTCCCTTTTATAACAGCACCCTGATTTACTACAGACATATTATCTTTTTCTGACTGCATGTAATTTGTAAGGTTATAATTCTATGCAACTTTCTTGCACAGAAAAAAAAAGGAATTCCTGAGTGAATGACTGAAGGATTGGGAAACTTGAAAGTTTACTCATTTTAGCAATGGTGTGGTGGAGTCCTCACCAGACTGTTCAGGTTATAAGCTTCCTTGTAAGTATTACCGCCTCCTGCTTTCCGAAGCTTTGCTGGTTCCCATCTGTTCTCAATCCTTGACCGCCTGCTTCCCAGAGTTCCTGTGAATCCTTCATTCCCAGGTAAGAAGTTGCCTTTTATTAGACAAAGACTGTTTCTGCTATTTGCAATCAAGAGTTATAACTGATATTCCTGCTATTCAGAGAGGCCATTATAGCTTTCTTTGTTGCACAGAACAGTTTTTATAAGCAACTGAAATCTATGGAATAGAACTAAACGAGTGAAAATTACATGTTATTGTTAGAATTTGAGCTGTGATAAGCAACCTTTAACTAAATGCTTTTAAAACCTTGTTTTGAATTGATCATTCATGCTGACCCTTCTTATGGGAGAGGAAGCGGAGTCTTTACTCACATTTCATGAGACAGGCCATTTATGATGTCCATAGGCAATGCAAACTTGTGATTCATACTTATGAATGGCATCAGTAGCCACTGAGTTTGATATCATTTACCCAGAGGAAATAATAAGATTTTATGAGTTTTTGCCAGTATTTGCTTAGTTGCAGATATGATTAGACAAGGCAAGTGCCTTCTTGGTATAGAGAACCTGTTGGGGAAAACAAGGCCTTGGAATACACAGGATAAAAATAATGATAATAATAATAATAATAATAATAATAATAATAATAATAATAAGCTTATAGAGATTAATTTGCTTTGAAAGGGAGTATTTAAATCCCCAGAAGAAAAGCTCAGATCTGTAGTGTTTTATTGGTGCCTGGACTAAGAAATGAAGCTATTTTCAATAAACTAATATCTAAGAAGATCTCTCAAAGAAGAGGATATTCATTTATTCAATCTCTCAACTAACCTTTATTGAACACTCACTATCTGCTTGGTGCTGGAAATGAAAGATGAACAAAACATACTCCTATGGAGCAATTAAAATCTTGTCTGGGTTTAGAGAAAAAGCTGCATTTTTTTCAGCCACATGGCTTGGTGCAGTAAAACCATTAAATCTTTTTTTTAATCAATATTCTATCAAAAGTATATAGTTAGTCTGTCCTCTGAATCCATTACTATGTTAGGTTTTTTTGACATAAGGTAATAGGTGTGTCAAATAAGCCTACATCATGACTGTAGAGAAGCTTATGGTCCATTGGTAAGGTAATACTGAAACTTCAGAAAGCAAAAAGGAATGATAAAATAGAGGTCATATCTCAGTAACTAACTGAGTAGCATAGGCTACAAGTGCTGTAAGAGTTCAGAGAAATGAAGTTGATGTACGCTAGCACAATTGGGAAAGTCATCATGGAGTACGACATAGAATTGAAAGTGGGTAAAATCCTCAGAACTGGAAAAGAACTTAATGATATCTCATGCACCTCCACATCCACACCCTGCATCCTCATTCTCTTTAATTTACAGATTTAGAATCTGAGACTCAGGACATTAGGTGCTTTACACAAACATAAATATCCAGAGAGTTATAGATCCAAGATAGGCTTCCAGTATTAAAAGATTTTCATAGACAGGAAAAAGAGAATATGTTGAGACTGTGTTGGGAGTCATGGAAAGTAAGAATGGATAGGGGCCACTCCTAGGTGACTCTGGAGGGCTCTGAATGCAGGCAGAGTAGCTAAGACTTGAAGTTTTAGGAAGAGAGATGCAGTTGAAAAATGCTGAGCATACAGTGGTCTCAACAATTTAAGAAGGGGAATTGTTTTAGAAATGTGAAAATGAAATTGACCATGGTATGTTCATATATGAATATAGGAAAGTTATGCCCAATTTGTTCCACTGTCTTTCACCACAGTGAATGTCCACATAATGTACAACCACAAGAATGGGATCCTAATTAAATAAGATACACTCTACATACATATAATATGTCAAAATGCACTGTACTATCATGTATGTCTAAAAAGAGCAAATAAAATGTAAGAATTAAAAAAGAAAGGTGAAAACTGTGAAGGAAAGGTTAATCTTACACAAATTTAACTTAATGTGATGGCGATGAATTAACAAGCAGGTATCTAGCTGCTTCCTCCATATAGTATGTGTTAACACCAACACTTGGCAAAATCCAAGAGACCTGTCAATATTTACATATCATTTAATGTTTCATTTCAAAATAAAATTTTAGGGCCTTAATTTCAGAAATCCAACCATATGAAACTATAGCACCCTCAAATAAAAGAAGAATCTGAAGGATGGATGGGAGAGTAGAGAGGAGTTACAAAAACCCATACCTTGGAAAAACTAAGTCTCTGTGTGAGGTCTAGTAAACATAACAAGTTGAAAAGATGAAGGGAAAAGTAATCTACCTTTAAATTTCAAAAAATTACTCTAATTCAATAAACATGTATTTGAATATTTTCTTGAATTAAAATATCATTTATCCCTAGGTGCAGTGGCACAGGTCTGTAATTCGGCTCAAGAGGCTGAGGCAGGAGGATCGTGAGTTCAAAGCCAGCCTCAGCTACCAAGAGGCACTAAGCAACTCAGTGAGACTCTCTCTAAATAAAATACAAAATAGAGCTAGGGATGTGGCTCAGTGGTCAAGTGCCCCTAAGTTCAATCCCCAGTAACCCCCACCCCCAAAATATATCATTTATTGAAGAGGTACCATCACTTAATGTACTAAAAAAATAAGAATTACTACAGTTAAATATGACACAGTTAAAAGATGATATTGAATCAAAGTTCCATGACAATTTTAGAAATACTAAAATATAACAAAGTGAACATGTTAGAATTAGAGAAATACCATACGTTCTTAGTATTAATAAAACCACAACCAATTAGTTTATAATTTTTATTTGTAACCCCTATGAACTACATTCTGCAAACAATCTGGTGTGGAGAAAAAGCCATGTTTCAGCCAAGACCTACATAGAATAAATCCCAGATTATCCCTTAATAGAGCAGTGACTTTGAAATGAGTTGCTTAATTTCCCTAAGCCTCAGTTCCTACATGGGCAAAACAAGAATTGATAACTGCTACTTCACAATTTATTGTAAGCATAGAAACAATATGTAAAATGCCTAGCATAGGATCTGCATATTCTAATTAGAGATAAAAAAATTATCAGCTTAATGGGTTAATTTTTCTCATATTCTGTGATGCCCATTTACTAGAACAAGGAATTAAGAAAAGATCAATTAGTTTTCAAATTAGAGTTTTCCAACAGAGTGTAGCCCACACTAGGGCCTTTGCAAGTCTATACTTGTTATAGGAAATAAGAACTATAAAATTTTATGTGAAAGAAAATATAAATTAAAACACAACAATTTATGCATATCACCAAATGAATTCTTATTTCAGAAAAGTGTGATTTTAGGATACCTTAAATAGCATCTTTCCTTTGATCAAATTGTATTTAAAATATCATGAGTTCTGCTAATATTTGATTTAAACAAAACCTTTCAAAAAAAAACATGTTTTAAAATAGAGATACATCTTATCATTCATGAGCATAGAGTTTCCAAGCAGAAGCAGCATAATAGAATGGGAAAAGGAAGAGTATTTGATGGAAACAAACCAAGGTTTGGAAGTATACTGTTAGGCAAGTTGGCCACTCCAAACCTCAGTTAACTCATCTTTGAAATGAAAATAATAATAGTTCCTACATCTTAGAATTATTGCATGGATTGAAGTGAAATGAAAACATATGAAGTATAGAGACATAGTCTCGTTCTACAGGCTCAATAAAACATTAAATTTGACAACTTATTCCTCATTTGTGTTTTCTCTTCCAAAGCCTAGTAGAGTGAGTGTAAAAATGTGTCTGAGCATAATTAATGTGTTTTTTTTTCTCTCTTTTTAGATGTTAGGAATTTTTCACATGTCAGGTACACACAGTAGTTAAATCTGTACTGCTCTGTTTATGGAACTTTATGATTATCAGCACATTATTTCATTATTTTTTCCTACCTTTTTCCTGAGAAGATCATTTCCTATTTTAACCACCTGGGGAGAGGGTACAGAGGGGCAAGCTCAAGAAAGGCAACCCAGATGATCCCTACAGCATGAGGTACTATTCTGCACCAGATGAAGAGATCAATAACAAGGGACCCAGATTTTTCTGTGGTGTGTACAGTTTGTATTTTTAATAGGAATATGAGTTCCACCAATGTACCTACCTAGTCTCCAGCATCAACAGAATTGGGTTTCTAGGAAAGAAGCCAAATGATTGAGCTTGTTCACAATTCTATGTTGAATTGTTCATAATGGCTGTTGAATAAGTAACCATTTGGATAGACAGGTGAGTAGATGAATGGATGGATGAGTCAAAGGGTCTCCTTTTTGACCAAACTTAAATTGATTCCTATGAGTTCTCTAATCCATGAGGACTGACCTTGGACATCTCTCTTCATTTTGGTAGAATCCAGTTTGAGCAAGAATTCACAAAATCAGTTTAACAATCTCCCACCTTGGTATCTGTCCTCATGCCTCACTTTTAATATCTTATCGCTGTTTCTGTCTTTACTGAGAATCATGTCAAGTTAGTCCAGCAAGAATCTCCCTTACCTTTCCTGTTTCCTCTTGTCAATTTTTCATCCACTGACTCTCATCCTACTGCTTGGCTAAGAATCCACATTTGAACTTGTTGGTTTTAGTAGAGTTCAATATCTCTCCCCCATTGCATTGATTCCTCCACTTTTGCAATAGTTCTCCTGTGAGTAAAGTTTTCTTCACCATCTCTAACAATTTTTTTTTCTTTAACAGACGGGAATTGAATATGAATGGAAAGTCACAACAGCAAATTCTATAAGTTTATTAAAAAAATTCTTTTAATCTTGCTGCAAGTGGCAAATTTTGTGTTTGCCCTTCATTTAAAAGTTTAAAACCTTCTCAAAAATGCATTTGCTCTTCAAATAGACACCCACAGGAACGGGAAGAATGAGTTTTATTTGGATTTAATTGGTGTTTACTTGATGGCACTTTTCTAGTAAGAGGCAAGAGAGGAAAGATAAATCAGTTGACTGTGTAGTTCATAAACATAAACTTTGAGATAAAACCTAAGTGTTTTGAAGGAACGTTTTAGCCTAAATGTGTGTAGGATCCTTACTGCATAATAATTCACTATTGATTGCATTTGAGAATATTGACAAGCATGATGTAAAATGTTCCAAAGAATACATAAAATTTCGCTTGTAAATACTTCAAAGTTCCACAGAGAGAATTGAGAGTACACTGATAGTTGTAAAAAAGAACAATTTGGGAAAGTTTAAGCATTTAGTAGCTGCTTGGAAAAGCAGACATATGATAAGATTAGGTACTGAGAAACGAATGTTGATGTCCTACCATAATCTTTGACTTGTTTGCCATAAATGTTTAGCTTGTTTTGTCACATTTAATAACCATAAAATGTAATTACATAGTAGTTACTAATGTCACTTTGAGTTTATTTCAAATGGCCCAGATTTATTCTATTTACATAGATCCTAAATCACAATAGAGCTCTTAGAATAATCAATATTTAATTAAGTTATAATTACTCATAGTAACTGCCTTTTAAATGCAAATTAAATGCTACCCTGTGACATTTTAAGAGATTATCACTTTTCCTATTAGGTCACTGTATATGTTTATTGCTGTAATTTATCCTTATTGCTGGTGAGAGTATTTATAGTCTCAGAAGATATGTAAATTTTTAGAACTGTTAAGAAAAATAAGACATTAACAACTGTATTGTTTTATCTTACAAAACCACAATTTAGAAGGAGAGTATACATTTTTAAATTTAGCAGTTATGATCTCACTTACAGGGACATAGTGATTGCTGCTCACACTTCCCATGGTTTCAAAGGAATTGCCACTCACCTCATTTACTGCAAACACCATGGTATTCTGTAGTAAACAGGGTCCAGATGGGAATAGATTTCACTGATTCAGTTCAAATGCTGCTCTCTAGTGCAGCCCCCACCCCTTTGAGAGCTATAGAAATTCTTTTAGGCCTCAGGGTGCCATTGAGGAGATAGCCGTTTCAGTGCACTAAATGGTACTTTATGGGTTAGAAAGCATTGATCAAGCGTTAAGAGTGGACACTCATAAGTAAGAGGTAGCCTAAGTTAGAAGATTGGAAATGCCTTCTAATTAGATTGCTAATTTCTGCAAGGAATAGTAATCAGTCTTATGTCTCCAGTATCCTCCATGGTACCTAGATCTGTGGCTGGCCTACTCTATGCACTTATCTATAACTTAATTTGCTACACAATGGGTAACATAATTTTTGAAAGGAGCGCTCTTTACATTCAGCACAAACAATTTTAGTGCTAGAATCAAGCCACATTTAAGGACATCAAATTAAAAGGTGTCTATAAAATCAAGCAATCCTGAGGAAATGCTATGTTTTTGTTTGTTTGTTTGTATTTTTTGGTAGGGAGAACTATACCCAATCCACTAAAAGGGAAATACAGAGAGGATAGACACTGGCTATAAGTTCAAGAGAGGCTCTATTTGTAGACATGTCCTTGGGTGACATCAATATAAAATGGTATATGACTAATGATACAGTGTACACTCCAATGCTGCACACATCAAAGGGAGAGCTGGGGACTGCAGTAACTAGAAGAGTATGAGCCTCATCCACAGGGAACAATGTTACTAACTCAGAAACAGTATTTGCAAGCCTTCTTCTAATTTTTTCAAAAACAAATATGAAAATCTATATTATTTTGAGAAATCTGATCACCCAGCAAGTAATTTGAATTTTTAAAAACATATAGTTAAAATATACAAACAACACAAAATATTACACTGGATTCTCTTTAGCTCCTGGATAGCTCGGTAGAACTTTGTTCCATTATGTCTAATCCATCCCTTTGCTTCAACCAACACCCCGGCAACAGATTTTTCAAATCCCTTATTCCACACCCATCATTTCTCTGCACCCCTTCCAGATAAATCATCCACTGGCTTAGACTCTTTCAGTGTGTCCCTATTGTCCAGAATAACAAGAAAAAAAAAGTCAAGTTCCTTGTTAAGAATTTTGTCTATAGTCTATTCTTAAAAACTCAAGGCCCAAAGATACTATACTCAAAAAATTCCAAACAACTCATAACTTTCCAAGTTTACTAGGCTGTTTTGCACATATATGTGATTCTACATGCTATTCTGTCTATGTGAAATGTCTCGCTGCTCCTATTTCTTTTACTTGGCAGAATTGTACCCAGTGTTCAGGTCCCACAGCCAACAACTCCTCCTTCTCCATGTAAACTTCCCTACTTATTCTTTCTTTCTGTTCCTATGGGTTCATGAGCATTTACAATGTCAGATTTTAAACATCTACTTATGTGTCGTTCCCTATTACATTGTAGATTCTTTGAGAGTGAAATGTTCTCTCCATCTTTGTACTCATAGTTCCCAAAGGGTGCACTGTTTTTTATTACTATTTTTTGAACAAATAGATAAATTGAACATTGACACTGATATTTTATAGGCAAACCACAGTTCTGAAAAATATGAAATGTATTTTTGGAATATGCAGTAGATGTGTATGTTCATGGAAGAAAAAATTTAATGAGTACTATCAGAAGAAATATGTCAGCCAAAAGAAAGCAGATGGGCTGCTAGAAGTACATGCCAGGTGCGGGACATTCCAGAGATAATGCTGAAGTAGCTTTGAAGCAGGGCATTAAGGCAGAGTTAATGGCCACAAGATAAACTCAGGAATAAAAGTTTGACAGTGAAAAATAACCCGTGGAAAAATAAAATGCTAGGTGGTATCCAAGTTTTAATTAATCTAAGCATTCCATTCCCCGCCATGCAGAATAAGAAATGTTTCTGGAATTTTGTAGCCAAACTTGAGACCCACCAGTGAGAAAAGGAAATAGGGTTGTATGGCAGAACTTTTGGGGGATAGAAGGACAGGGTGGTATGGGGATGAGAATTGATAAAGGGTAATTATCATGCTGTGGCCCAAAGACTGGAAGGAGATCCAGGTTTTAGTCTACATTAACATGGTGTGGGATTTGGGCAGAGCACTTTACTTTTCTTATAAAATAAAGATTTTTGATCAAACATTCTCTAAAATTAATTTCTCCCATTTTATTGGTATAATTATACATAATGGTGAGTTTTAATGTGACATATTCATACATGCACATGATATAATAATACAATTTGGACAATATCATTCCCCAGTATTTTCTCTCACCCTCTTCTTAACCCTCCCCTGGTCCTTTTCTTCTACTCTACTGATCTCCCTTTAATTTTCACGGTGCCCCTACCCCCACCTTTCTTTTCCTTTTTCCTCTCTAGCTTCCACATATGAGAGAAAACATATGACTCTTGACTTTCTGACTTTTGCTTATTTTGCTTAACAAAATATTCTCAAGTTCCATCCATTTTCCTGCAATTGGCAAAATTTCATTCTTCTTTATGGCTGAATAAAACTTCATTGTGTGTATATATACCACCTTTTCTTTTTTTTTTGATATTTCTTTTTTTTTCTTTTTTTTTCTTGGTTGTTCACAACATTACAAAGCTCTTGACATATCATATTTCATACATTAGATTGAAGTGGGTTATGAACTCCCAATTTTACCCCAAATGCAGATTGCAGAATCACATCGGTTACACATCCACAATTTTACATAATGCCCAATTAGTAATTGTTGTATTCTGCTACCTTTCCTATCCCCTACTATCCCCCCTCCCCTCCCCTCCCATCTTCTCTCTCTACCCCATCTACTGTAATTCATCACTCTCCTTGTTTATTTTCCCATTCCCCTCACAACCTCTTATATGTAATTTTGTATAGCAATGAGGGTCTCCCTTCATTTCCATGCAATTTCCCTTTTCTCTCCCTTTCCCTCCCATCTCATGTCTCTGTTTAATGTTAGTCTTATCTTCTTGCTCTTCCTCCCTGCTCTGTTCATAGTTGCTCTCATTATATCAAAGAAGACATTTGGTATTTGTTTTTTAGGGATTGACTATCTTCACTAAGCATAATCTGCTCTAGTGCCATCCATTTCCCTGCAAATTCTATGATTTTGTCATTTTTTATTGCTGCATAGTACTCCATTGTGTATAGATGCCACATTTTTTTTATCCATTCATCTATTGAAGGGCATCTGGGTTGGTTCCACAGTCTAGCTATTGTGAATTGTGCTGCTATGAACATCGATGTGGCAGCATCCCTGTAGCATGCTCTTTTAAGGTCTCCAGGGAATAGTCCGAGAAGGGCAATAGCAGGGTCAAATGGTGGTTCCATTCCCAGCTTTCCCAGGAATCTCCAAACTGCTTTCCAAATTGGCCGCACCAATTTGATAGGCAGAACTAACATTATACCACCTTTTCTTTACCCATTCATCTGTTAATGGACACCTAGGCTGATTACATAGTTTGGCTATTGTGAATCATGTGGCTGCAAACATGGGTGTGTGTGTATCATAATAATATACTGGCTTTAATTGTTTAGGATAGATACTGAGTAGTATAGCTGGGTCATATGATGGTTCTATTCCTAGATGTCTAAAATTAATTTCGTCTATTAGTCTATGATTCTATTTTATCTACAACATATAAAAACACATTTGGAGGAAACTTCCCTGAACCTAGAAATATTTAACCCTGGGGATTAAAGACACAGATATGCTGCAGTGACTTCAGAAGGTGAACTTCATGGGGACTTGGAATTTTGTCTGTTATGTGGACTTTTCTGCATCCAGAATATAGATTGGATCATAATAGGCTCTTGGTAAATATTTGTGGATTGTATGAATTGTGGAAATATGTCACCCAGCTTCTAAGAATGTGTACATTGTCCATCAATGAGCCATTGTGTATAGACAGAGGATGAACTTTCGATCATCTGAAAAACAGTCATTCTTTCCTTCTCCACCAATAGTTGGCAAAAATCCTTCATCTTATTGTGAAATGATTCTATGCAATAGGTGGTGCTACACAAATACATTAGTGAGGGTATAATCATGTATCTTATGAGTCCCATTTTATCCAATGTTCATCCCCAAGTTTTCAGCAAGATTAACCTAGGCACAGTAGGTTCCACTTTTGGAACCAATAAGAACCCACACAAATAGATGATAGCACCTTTTCCACTAGCAAAGTAGGATTTGAACAATTCTTGTTTAGTAGGTTTCAAACTGTGCTCTTCATGGCCTTTGGATCCCATGAATTCTTACAGAGAAATGAGTGGTCAAGGGTTTGGGTACCCTATTTCTTGTATCAAACAGAGAAGTACCATGTTTATCACTTATGTTTGCTAGTATTTGAATGAAATTTTAAATTTTAAGAAGGATATACAAATGGAATGTTACTCAGTCTTAAAAAAGAATAAAATTATGACATTTGCTGGTAAATGGATAGAGCTGGAGAATATCATGCTAAGCAAAATAAGCCAATCCCAAAGAACCAAAGGTCAAATGTTTTGTCTGATATGTGGATGCTAATTCACAATAAGCAGGGCAGGGGATGGGGGGAGCTAGGGAAAAATAGAGGTACTTTGGATTAGACAGAGAGGAGTGAAAGGAGGGGAGAGGATATTGGGGTAGGAATGATAGCAGAACAAATCAGACATTAATACACCATGTGCATATATGATTACATGACTGGTGTAATTCTATATCATGTAACAGGAAGAATGAGAAGTTATACTCCATTTATGGGTGATGTATCAAAATGCATTTTACTATCATTTTACTAATTAGAACAAATTTTTAAAAATCAAGTATCTACAGATAATAGTAATACTCATAGTAATGGGAATTCACTATGTGCTAGGGCTCTGTTTTAAGAATTTTGTATGTATTGTTCACTAAATTCTCATAATTATCCTACGACATAAATATTACTATTATTCTCACTTTTCAGATGCAGAACCTGGGGCATAAAGAGGTTAGAAAACTTTACTCAAATTTACACAAGCCGGTAATCGGCAAAACTAAGATTGAAATGGGGAGCACATTAGATTTGGCTTCTGAATATCTCTCCAATCACATTGCACAGCTCTCCTTGATAAACAAGACTTTCGACAAAAATAAGAGCTGCATGTGCCCAGAAATTTCAAAACTGCATTTTGTTCCCTTTTTCATCAGATTGAGTCTCTTGGAATTAACAAATTTGTTTGGAACTTGAATTTATCCTTCCACCATTTAAACTCACAGGTTTTACCTAAGATAGGGTTAGTACTTCCTCTGGGGGCTAATGGGCTCTGGCACCTTTAAAGCAACCCACATACTCAGGTGCCACACACTTCTCAGTGAATAGTGATGAGACAGAGACACCCTGAGTTGCTCATGGCAACCCCCTACTCCCAGATCCTTCTTCCTTGTACCTCGACTGCTGCCTTTTAAGTCCTGTCTCTTTGCTGTTTATGAATTCTGAGCTCTGAAAACCCTACTCTATATTGCCGGGACCCACAAACTTGGTGCTGCTTCTTGGCTTGCCAGTAGCCAATGGACTCAGGTTTGGCTTGACTCTAGCTGTCTTCAGGTAAGTATGCTCATGTGGGAACCCTGCTTTTGTCTCTGTCCTTTGGAACACAATTATTAATGCTAGCCAGCTCCCTGGTCTTGGTTGCCTAGGCCCCTGTCCTACTGTAGTGCATACACCAATATTCTCATTATTTTACCCCAAACTGTAGGCTACTCCAGCTCACGTGTGGGAACTCTCAACATTCACCACAGACAGAGCTGGTCATTTAAAACATAATTGGATCATCTGAGTAATAACAGCGAGTCCAAATGAGTCTTTGAGAAACTCTAAAAAAAAAAAAATGAGTAAGAGGTTGTAAAGAAAATGGAGGTAAAGAAATCGAACGGTCTCACTGTTAATCTGATATAAATATAGAAAGTTTTTAAAGTGGGATTTCAAAACCAAGGATTGTGGAGAGACCTGCATGTGCCCAGAAATCTCAAAACTGCATTTTGCTCCATTAATAAGGACATGTGATGGGAAAGCCTCTTAAAATTGCAGGGTGGGGCATGGGAAGGAGCCCTCCCCTAAATATTAGAATAATTCATATTGCTCTTACTTTGTACTATCCAGGGAATGAAATGGTCTCCACTGGAAACAAAACTCTAAAAATATCAGTTTTTATTTTTATACAGTAGGAACTGCTATTCCTGATGGATATATGTTCAGAATAATATCAAAGTCTTATTTGTGTATCATTTTCCCCAATAGCCAATGCATTAGAAACTGTTATTTATAGCATTCTGCTGTCATATATAACATATATTAAAAATTAGAATAAAAAAATAAAAATTTTAAAAAAAGAAACTGCTATCTACAAATGCCTTTCCTAATATTTTTTTTTTTACATTTTCCCTCTTCCTTTAGCATCTAAGGTAATCTCAGAACTTTCACTGAAATTTTATTTGAATAATTTTTTTAACTCAAATATTTACAATCTAAACCTGAATACTACTTACTACCAACTTTTCCAACAGAAGATAGAAAGAATGATAGGAAATTCCCTGGTTGGACCTTGGAATGGAATTCCAAGAATTTGGAACTGTATTTATTTTGAAAGTCATTCAACCTGATGCTCAACTATTTAGAGTCATAGAAAGATAAATTGGGGTTAGGGTATCTGAAAATTATACTGCATTAGAGTAAGAGAGCCTCAGTGGCCTGTGCTCTCAGCTAATCTATGCTGATTTTAGTCCACGTGTGATGCTGCTGAAATCAGTATGCCTAGCATTTATGCATTAAAGGCAGCACCTGAATGGCATTTTCAACAAATGATTATCTGAATAGCTTGCTCCCTGCTGGGCCCATAGAGTTTATTTTGCTTTATTAGTCTGCAATATTTAGAACACATGACTGCTATACGAGACCAGAATGTGCTCATAATTAGAGCAAAGAATGGAAGGGATGTGCAGGTATTCAGGGGCACTTGTTTTTCTTTCAGAAGAATAGGAGAAAGCGGTATTAGCCTTTATGGAAGCCCCACTAATTCTAGGCATTACTCTAAGCATGTGTTATAGTGATGAAAGTGTGTCTCTTGGATCTCCGATGGTGGGGAGCATGCGCTATATAGGCCTCAACTGCATGCTCTGAAATCCATCACTGCGGTCCCGTAGAAGCCAGACATCCCCTGAGCTGAATCTAACCAATAACTGAGCATGGCTGGATACCAAGGTGTGTCCGCTCTTGGCAGGCAGGAGACTCCTCTGGATGGTGACTTTGACACAAGGACTTTCTTAGAACTGTGCTCCAGTTTAAGATTCCTCTTCATAGCCTCCCTCCCTTCTTCACAAACACTTTAGTGCAAGTCTGACAGCGCTCCCAGTTTCCCTTGACTCCTTACCCATTTTCCCTAATAGTCATTTCCTCTAATAAATCTCTTGAATATCTAATTCTATCTCAGTGTCTGCTTCTCCAGATGGCCCAGAATGGCACAGTATTTGTGTATACATGGATTCATTTTACTCCTCACAAATAGTGCCCATTAAAATCCCAAAGGACACACTCCCAAACACCTCGAACCCAAATGCTGAAATCCTTAAAGATCAAAATTCTTACACTCCAAAATCTCAAAAATCACCATTCTGAAAGATTAAAATTTCAAATGTTAAAATTCTAAAAGTGAAAATTCCCCAAACCACAATTCCCAAAAGAGCAGGGGGAAAATATATATAAGTGTAGAAATTTGAATTCTGTGGAAGGGATTGATCATGCAATATGACAAAAATGAAATTTTCAGTTTTAAAGTGTGTCCTTTGTCTGCATTGGCATTCTTTGTCTCTGAAGAAATCCCCAGGAGCTTTTAATGAATTAAAGCTTCATTTGCCTGCATAAGCCAGCAAAGTTACTGACTAGCTCAGAAAGGACAAGTAGACACATGAGTGTAAGAAAATGCTTAAGCAAAGGTGTGGCTGTTTGACCACTGCTATTGTTTCTACCAAATCTGTGGTCTCTATGAGTGGATGTGAGATGGATTTCTGTGTACCCAAAATAACCTAGAAGCATGGAACAGAAGATGGGAGAACCTAGTTGGGGATACTCATGTATATGCACACTGAATCATATAATTTCAAAATGAGCAGCACCACGTAACGAATGAATGTGAACATATTCTCTAAGGACAACAATGCCCAAAAGGAAAAGAAAAATAACTATTCATCATGATGCAATCTCAAAACATAGTTAATGATAGTGAAGGTTGTTTCTCTCTTATAGATCACCTTTTTTTTTTGCCCATAAAATATTCCTGGGATTCACTGTTTCATATATCATATTTTTCTTTTAGTTTTTTCCCTTTTTGTTTTTTTCCCCTGTTATTTTAGATTGTTAACATTATTTTTCACAATTCACTATGCTATGTATTTCATGTTCACATTATTTCCAGTATGGCAAGTAAAATTGTATAAAGAATCTTGAGGGTTATAATTTGCTTAATGTATTCTTTTTCAAATTCAGCTTGGGAAAGTGTATTATCATAATATTGACTTTGTGCTTAAGCATTGTGTGTATACATGTAAAACTTCTTCAATAAATAGATTCCTTGTTTACATCTACATTTGTGAAAGAGAATTTCTCAAGAGCTTAGCTGCTCATATGTGGTAAATGACCCATCATAATTTTTGATCAATATCATCAAAAAACTTAGATTATTTGTCTTGGTGTTTCAGATGATCTCAATTTATAAAGATGGGCACAAAAAATTACCAATAATATTAGTATGTGTTTATATATCTCACTTTTTGACTATTTTTAATAAATATAGTTTATCAGCTCATAACTACTACTGACATTAATATACCTGAGTATATATACTTGCAAAAATGTGTGTTATTATTACATATTTTATTGTGTAAAGTGGCTTATGAAGTTTACTATGTTTTATGTTTCTTAAATAAATCCTCCTTTAAAATGTAAAAAAAAAAAAAATCTTTTAAATAAATTTTATTTTTTCCAGAATTGTATTTCCAGGATTTTAATCTTTTAGGAATATTGATCTTTTGGGATTTCAAGATGTGGTATTATGATATTTGGTACTGCATCTTTCAGAATTATGGCTTGCAAAAATCTTATGAAATAATTTATTAACCGTGGATTATATTACATATACAAAACTGATTTTTTTTAAACAAGAAAACATATTCCAATGGTGGGCATAAGTGGAAAGAGCTATAATTATTTTCTTGACAGTAAAGTCCAGAGAAATTTTTTTCTGGCATGACTGGCTCTAAGAATTCAATCAATATTATCAGGATTTGGTTTCTATCATCTTTTGACTTTGCAGTTCTTGTTTGGGCCTCACTCTGAAGGCCTGTGTTGTTGTATTAACTCTAGCTGTACATCTTCCTCCTGGCAACTCCAGTGGTGGAAAGCTTTCATCTTCCCCACAATGCCAGCAATCATGACTTCCATTACCCTCAATCAGACTACAGGTTCAACTTGAGGTGATTGTGATGTGGTGCATGGGACACACCAATTGGCTTAGCCCTAGGACAGTGGCCTCTTCCAAAGGTGGAAGTAGGTCAGTCTCATCCAACCACATGGACTTTGAATAGAGAAGAGGTAGTTTTCAAAATGGGAAACTAGGGTGCTTTGTTCAAGAGAAGCAGTTTCTGAGCATCACATTATTAATCAGAGAAATATGTTGCTAGTTGAATATGGAAACAGAAATGTTCTAACCTTTGTACAGGCAGTGGTTCTTAAGCTTTAGACAGCATCAAAACTACTTGGAGGGCTGGTTAAAATACAGACTGCTGGTCTCCATCCCCAGAGTTTCTGATTTAGTAAGTCTGAATTGAGTCACAAGAGTTTGCATTCTAGCAAGTTTCCAGGGGATATGATGCCATCCTTCCTATTTCTCATATTTGACAACCATGATTCTGAATAAATCAAAAGTGCTTACTCTTTAATTAATTAGAAAGTTTCAGGCACAGTTATGAGGTTTATATACATTATCTTATTTAATCTTCTAACAAATGCTATTATTTATTATTTTATTTTACAGCTTTAGAAAGCTAAAGTTTAAAAAGACTAAGTGACTTGACCAAGGAAATTCATTAAAAAGTGTCAAGCTGGAACTGAAACTCAAATGGCTCCTAAAATAAACTTTCCAAAGC
Organism: Ictidomys tridecemlineatus; assembly: GCF_052094955.1. Lineage (NCBI taxonomy): Eukaryota > Metazoa > Chordata > Mammalia > Rodentia > Sciuridae > Ictidomys > Ictidomys tridecemlineatus. The sequence goes on along the minus strand of NC_135480.1, from coordinate 150,778,934 downwards.
AAACGTCCAGGAAGATGACATCTTCCTAGGTGAAACAGACAACAACTAGTTCCCCAGTATTGTTTTTTTTTTTTTCATGGCCTATGTGATCTGAGGTTTAAAAAGCAATAAATATCATTTCCCCAAGATTATCCATGTTAATTATATATCTCCAAGCACATGTGGACACATAACATGACTAAGTTATAACCCAGACCAGAGAAGCATCAAGAAAGGCTATGTTTCTCTCAGATATTTCTTCTCCTTGCGCTCCTGCTACAAGTGCAGAATTTTAATATCAAGTGCATAATGGTCATAAACTACTGTCTCTTTTTAATCTAGTTTTAATGCAAGAAGAAGCACATTCTTAATAATGAGTTAAACCTATCTCATGAAATAATGCTGAAGAATAATGCACTCTAAATTATGAGTGATTATTTTTCAATTCATGGCAACTTCCCTGAGCATTTTTACTATCTGCTTAATTTCTTTAGAAAATCATGGCACTGCTACCCATAATATTACCAGTTCCTCTACAGAAAGGAATTCCTAGTTTCCTTAAAGGTTTATTGGATTTTAAAGAAGAAATTATCATATCAGATCATGGCACATCTTTGCTGCAAGCACAACCTTGTGATTATAAAAACAGGATGATGAAAAGTTATTAATTCTAGCCTCCAAACAGCTTGTAGTTGGGGAAAGAAAACTGCAAAGGTCAAATATGAAAGAGAAAGAAAAGAATGTATGACAACTATGGCTTCAAACTCTGAATATTATGAACTATGATTTAAATTCAGGAACTGTATATATGCAATAAAAAATGATTCCAGGTTTTCTATGCACAAAGCCCTGCACTAAACATTTTAGAGGATTGAAAAAACATTAAAACATAAATACTTTCCTCAAGTAAAACGTAGACTGAGGCCAGGCACAGTGGCACACGCCTGTAATCCCAGTGGCTAGGGAGGCTGAGACAGGAGGATTGTGAGTTCAAAGCCAGTCTCAGCAAAAGCTAGGCACTAAGCGATTCAGTGAGACCTTGTCTCTAAATAAAATACAAAATAGGGCTGGGCATATGGCTCAGTGGTCAAGTGCCCATGAGTTCAATCCCTGGTATCCCAAACCCAAAAACAAACAAACAAAATACAGACTGATAAGGAAGTGAACATGTACACATTATATATGTTTTAAACAACTGTAGCTAACAGGATCTCATACTAGATACCTAGTTAGAGTAAAGGCTATGGTGCTTTAACAATGATATTCAAAAGATGCAATAGTTCAAACAAGTCTATTTGTCATGTAAATGTACCCAATGCCATAGATATGTTTGTATTCACTTTATGTTCCATATAACTGAGGCTTAGAGAGGTTAAGTTACTATTCTAAGTAACTTAAACTTTTAAGTTACTTAAACTAAGTAACTTTAACTTTTACTTAAAGCTAAAGTGTTAAGTCACTTGAATAGCAGAGCTGAAATTCCAATCCCAATCCACCTGATTTCAAGCTTAAGAATTACCACCAAGGCAGGGTTCTACCATGACTCACTATTTTGTTGTCATTCTGAACATATGAATGGCTATACTATTGAGTAGAAGATTAAAAAGAGGTTCTTTTTAAAAAGCCCTTGCGTAGTTAATAGTAATGATATGTATATAGAACTTCATGAAACTTGTGTTTTGATAAGAGGCCAAGAAAGTACATAGTTCATGAGCATCCTGCGTGGAACAAGGAGCCATGTATTTCATGATAGTTTGTCTCCTGCAAAACTGTTCATCCATTTTTATATTTCATTGGAGGTGACGTGATGTAACATTATTACAATTAAGTAGTTTCTAAATAGAAGGTGTTATTTGGCTGGTACACAGAGAAATTGCATTTAAGACAGAGTTGGCTGCAATCGCTCAGTTGAAAACTATAGCTGAGCTGCGTGACATTTGAAAGATTAGAGAGTTGTTTTTATTGTCGTTTTGTTTCACAAGTGCAATTTGATTTCTGCAGTCTTTTTTATTCACCATATTTCAAATGTCTGCCACTGTATACCAAAGCAGACAGATATGTGCTGCCTGCAAAGGGAATCTTGGGCTGCCTGCCACTTGGCATGTTAAGACAGACAAAGTACCTCTTTGTTCCAAAAGGGTATTGGCCACTTTCTGAGAGTTACTCATGGAAGTCTGGAGGATGGGAATACAAAGAGAGAAAGAAAAGGAAGGATTGGGAGAGGGCAATATGCTAGAGCAAAAAGGTAGGAAGATCTGGTAAATAATGATGTTTTTAAAAATGTCAGAGTAAACATTAAAGAACTGAAGGACCATTTGGATTTTTCAGATTTCTTGTTCACTGTTTTTTTTCTTTCAGTTCTTTAAGATGAGTGTGAATTCAGAACCTGATGATTTTTTCATGGGGTAGCTCATTGCTTTCTATATGGGAATGACATCTGCTAGGCAGCTTGTCCTCAGTACTAGAAGGATCGATTAGCTTGGGCTCACAACACCGTCATATGGCCTGTCCAAAATACCTATCAGCAAAACAGCAGCAGCAACATCAGCAGTGGCCCTGTCATCTCACTGAGGAGGAAGGGATGGTGTTGGCAGATAAGTGACAGAAAGTTTGACATCTGCCCACTTATCATTTGAACAATTCCAATGAACAAAAGAATCATCAGCAGATGTGCAGCCATAGTACAATTCTGGTTAAATAAACCATCAAAATTCCTTCTCCATTACCCTCAGTTGCATCCAGAGCAATGGGCCAGTTGCTACACTGTCCTATGATCTTCCCTCATGACATGACTGTTTCACTATCTCCTGGTAGATAAGTACACAGCCTTGCTCTTTCTCTTCCTCTCTGAGGCTATTGCTCTACTTAAGGAGGCAGGAGAAACATGAGTTAGTAAATGGCTTTTCTCAGAGGAGTCAAATGTCATCAGTGCAAAAAAAATAAAGTCACTCAGAATAGGAGAGAGACATTTCTGTCTCTCCACATTTCTTCACCCATGAAATAAAGTCTTTTCCTTATGACATAAATTGTGAATGCTCATATTCCAGCTGCAACAGCAGCCTTATTTGTGTGTGTCCTATCTAGCTCCCCACTCTCCTTTCTGGGAAGTTCTACCTGAAATGACTGCATGCCTTACATTTAAATGACTACAGGAGCTGCCTACCACCACCAAGAGTTTTGACAATAATTTGATTCCCATTCTCCTTAATCTTTATGAGAAGTTTACCAGAAAAAGTAGGGTTGGTTCAACTTGTGCACCTCCTAACAAAATGCCTGCCACCACCTCCGATTGTCTACTGCCCCTCTATTTCTGCATCTGCTGCTCTGTTATTCCATGGGGTTGATGAATGTCCCCTTCACTGACAACACGAATAGGGCTTCACGGATCCGAATGACTGCCCCCTGGCAGTTCTTCCTAAACAGGGACTGGACATCATCACAATGAGATGAGATTCCTAACATCCACCAGCTGGCCAAGAAGCCATATTAGAGACACTTCTGTCCCTGTCTGAGATATGGGGGGAGGAAACACAAATTAAAAAAAACACTTTCTTTCTACCAGAAGCACATGCGCTCTTGGGACTATACTTCTTAGGCAGAAGTAAGGCATTAATTTGCATCTAAAAATACAGGGATTTGCAATTTGGGTGTCGTCCTAACAGACATCCAGATGTTTAAAGCCACACTTCAGGCTTGGAAAGCGTTCAGGACAGCCTCAACTTACTAACCAAAAATATTATATTGCCCTAGATGACCTCATTCAGGGGACAGGAAAGAGTCTGTGAAATCACTGATGGATTCTGTTGTACCTGGATTAATGTCTTGGCCAAGTAGAAAGACCTATAAGGAGGTTTGTGGAGAAAGCCTTCTGAATTTCTAAGATACACTCTGATCATTTAGGGGATTTGTTTAACTGGTTGGATCTAGAGCACTCTAGGCCAGGTCAAGGGCAACATTGAAGGCTATGTCCATCTATTTAGAGTCTAATAGTTGGAGAGAAATATTTGTCATCTTCTGTAGATAAAATTTTCTGGAGTGGTTGTACCTATTGGAAAATGTGCCACAGGCCAAGATGATGTAGAAAGTAGGAGTGGATCTTGGTATTTACCTGAAAGAATAGAAAACATCATAACATAGTGATACATTTACACCCACAACAGCCAAACTATGGAACCAGTACAGGTGTTCATCAACAGATGAATGGATAAAGAAAATGTGATATATATATATATATATATACTGAAGTATTATTCATTCATAAAGAAAAATGAAATTATGTCATTCATGGGAAAACAGATAGAATTTGAGAGCATTATGTTAAGCAAAATAAGCCAAACTCAGGTCAAGGGACATATGTTTTTCTCTCAAATGTGAAAACTAGAGAGGAAGAAGGAAAAGAAAAGGAGTGGCAGTTGGCGAGGGGCAGGGGCGGGGGTAAGTCTCATGAAAATCAAAGGAAGATGAGTAGAGGAAAGTTGGAGGGGGATGAGAGGGAAAAAGGAAATAATGAAAAATGACATTGGCCAAATTATTTTATATTGGGCACAAGTATGAATGTGCAATAACAAAACCCACTACTATGCACAGCTATAATGAACCAACAAATGTATGGAGAAAAAAGGAGTAGATATTGTGAGTTGACAATTTTCCATGTACCTCTCACATTTCTGCACATCTTCCAAGCAGAGGCACTGGCAGCTTGTGTTTCAGATGATCCTTTCAATAATATCTATATTGCAAATAGCTTTGGAAGATAGAGATAATTTATCCTTCTGAAGCAGAGGTCAGGTTTGTGTACCATCCTGTATAACACAGATAATGTCTCCCTTGGGCAGATCTGTTTGTAGGCCATGATAAAAGATTTGGTTTTCCTAAGCCTGGAGTTAGTTGTGACAGAAACACGCTGTATACACAGTATCCCTTTGGATCTCCCGCAATGTCCCTGTGGGACTTGGGAAAACAAAGAAAACTAAGGGTAACATGAAGCTCATCTTGCTTGTGGTTCCATGAGTGATAAAGCTTTTTGTCTCTGATCCAGGAGTGTTGGGTTTTTTGCTTGCGCCCATAAAACCATAATGGGTTAACTTGTTAGGTTGCCAGTGGGGTCAAATTAGCAATCCTTCAAGGTCTCCACAACTTCCTCTCTGAAGTTTTGTTTACTACTTTAATTTCATCTCTTCTCCATGAAGATTTTATTTTCTCCTAACTTATCTACCTCTAATGTTTTATATGGGATTTGTATTGCACTTATAGCTTATAGCACTTACTGAAAATTATTACCCAAGCAAATGTCTTTCTTTCACTTGGCTTTATGCTTCTGAGGCAAAGGTCTATGCCTTATTCATCTTTGATGCTTTGACTATTAGTATAAAATATATGCTTAATAAATAAATAGAATTAGGGTATTTGAAACAGTCAAGCTGAGCCCTTTTTGGATGTTAGTTATCTCTTGGAATGGTAAATGCTCCCTCAATTTCTTACTTGTGGATGACATTGTAAGATACTTTTGTCCAACCATAGATTCAGCCATCGTGACAAACTTTAACATAACCATTCAACTGCCCATGTTTCCCCTGGAGGCTGCAGCACTTCAAGAATGACCTACAACTGAAAGGCAGAAAGAGGCGATTGCAGTGCTCCTGATGGTTGGAAATTCCCAGCCAAAAGTCCTGCCACAAATAGGTATTTCTCTAAATGTCATTGACTGCATTCCAGAGAAAATACAGACTTGGAATAAACTGTTCTTGCCAAAAATATGGCATCTTTTCAAAGACTCAAATGTCCCTACCATAAAGAAGATAAGAATACCATAGTTTCCAAGACTAATTGTAGTTTTCCTACAACTCTCCCAAGAAAGAAGATTTTTTCTCATTTTTACATAGTTCTTGAGCCCCTTCAGCACCCCCTTTTCCCCACTGCCAATGGGTAGACTTGAAGGACAACAGCCCCTGGAAGCATCTGCCTTAACAATAGAATGTGGCATCATTTCCTAATGGGGGCGGTGCAGTAAGTGAGAACAAATCTTTGTGGGAAAAGATTTATAGTCAGGATGAAATAGGAAACTTTTCCTTTCTCAAGATTTTTTTTTAGGGAAATAAAATTCCCTCTTCAGAAGCATAGTTTAGGCATAGCTATTGTACATGGCACATTTTAAAAGCTCATTTTCCACAAAAATGAAGAAATATACTTGAAGAGTTCCTCTAATTCTCCCCCTCACAGTCAGAAAAAAAAAAAAAAAAGCAGAGGGCATAAAATGTTGCCGATTCTACAATATCCCTTACTTAAAAGAAACTGGGCAACTGTATACAATAGATTTTAAACACTTATGAACAGATTTTATTGGAATAGAATTAAAGACTCCCCATATTCAGTAAAAAGATATTGAAAAGTACTGATGAAATAAGGTGTCTTTATCTCACTTTTAGACAAGGATTATATTTAATTAAACAGCTTCATCAAGATTACCATCTTTAAAGAATGGGTAATTCACCTCTATTTCTGTTTCTGTCTCTTACCTCTCACGGTTAACACTCTGATTGAAATTATTTGGAATACTGCTGCTTTCTACTATGAAAAATATAGGAACAAACTAATAAAAAGCGAGAGCCTAGCTCTCAACTTGGCTATTTACTACTCCAGGAAAAGTTTAATAAGCCTCAGCATCTTAAAAGAGCCAAACTCCAACTTTAAAGCTGTTGTGAAGGTTAAGTCAAATAATACTGAAGTGTTTCCCTAGTACCTCTCACAAGGTAGCCATTGAAAGAGTAATGCTAGCCACTGTTTTGTAAGCACTTACCACATGCCAGGCAAAATTTAATTCTCACAATAGCCCTATGAAATAGGTAATAATAAACATCTTATTTTATTAATGAGGACACCGAGGGTCAAAGAAACTATTTAAGTTACATGAGGCCACAGAACTAATAAGTATCAACACAAAGATACACAGACAGCAAGGTTTTCTGACTCTTTATTTTTATTTTTTTAGTGATAGGTTGACACAATATCTTTATTTTATTTTTAGATTGTGCTGAGGATTGAACCAAATGCCTTATGCTTGCTAGAGCGTTACCACTGAGGCCCAATCCCAGCCCATTTTTCTGACTTGAGTTCAGTTCTCTTTTCAATAAACATAAACAACTAGAAATCAACGTAAACTGGTTCTAGATATTTCACTCTACACTGTGGTCACACACACACACTGCCATTTACTTTCCCACAAGCATACTGCACAGTGTCCCATCTCTATGCGGTTCATGTATTAATGGTATTTGGAATGATTTTTGATTCAGGGATTTGCTGTTTTCTGTAGCCACTTTTGCATCCTCTGGCAGAAGTTGAGATCAAGGACAACTGTAGTAATAGGAGATAACATCTGTCCTTAGACCTGGGTTCAATGAATCATTAAAACATCTAAGGAAAGCCCCATCCTCAACTGTCTGCCTGAGCCTTAGGGATAGTCCAGTGTGGACTTATTTCTCCCATTCCTAGTCTCATGTTGAATCTTTTCCTCATCCACTCACATTCCTCTGAGTATTTCTCATACTTCTTAAATACAGCAGGTTTTTTGTTTGTTTTTCTTTTTGTTTCTTTTTTTTTTTGTGGTGCTGGGGATTGAACCAGGGCCTTGTGCATGTGAGGCAAACACTCTAGCAACTGGCTATATCCCTAACCCTTACAGCAGGTTTTCTGATGAAGGTCTTATAAATAGGACAGATGCTGCCAAGGCACCCTGAACATTACTCTGGACTCTGTGTTTTCATTGATGTTTATGTCAAGGGTTTAAACTCAAGCCTGGATTTCTCCTGTGATCAAAGTCATAATTCTCTTCTTATACTTTTCACATGCAATTAAAAATTGTCTAGCCAGGAGCAGTGGTGCATGCATACCTGTAATCCCAGCAGCTGGGGAGGCTGAGGCAGGAGGATCATGAGTTCAAAGTCAGCCTCAGCTACTGTGAGGTGCTAAGCAACTCAGTGAGACCCTGTCTCTAAATAAAATATAAAATAGAGCTGGGGATGTGGCTTAGTGGTTGAGTGCCCCTGAGTTCAATCCCCAGTACCACCTGCCCCCCACCAATGAAAAGAAATTGTCTAAAAAATTGTTTGTGGTAAAAATTGTGTGTACTTCGTGGACATTTTTCAGATACCAAAATGGAAGCCTGACTCCTAGCCCTATTCTGCCCCTTGAAGGCGAATACTATTAACAACCTAATGGATACCTTCTAGACCTTTCTATGTATAAAAATCTAACAAACTGCACAAATGTATGTATGTATACATATATATTGTATATATAATTTTAAACACACATATATATCATTTTTAGAGGAATGGAATCATATATTCTATAACTTGATTTTTAAAATAAACAGTATCATGGGTACCTTTCAATCTCTTTCTTTCTCCACACACACATGCAGACACACACACACACACACACACACACACAATTCTTTTTTATAATAGTATGATATTCAACTATATTAGTTTACTCTATTGAACCAATTTTCTACTGATAGCCATTTTGGTTGTTTCCAGTTGGGGAATTATTATAACCATCACGATAACCAATATCCTTGTAAATAAAAGTATGTAAGAACCTGGCAGAGTGTTTTCATAGAATGAAAGCCTAACAGTGGAGTTGCGGAGCCAAAGGGTGTACACCATTAAAATTCTGGTGAACATCAAATTGCCCTCTTATTCATTGTATTTGAGAGAACTTCTCTGATGTATTATCCAAAATTGGATATTGTCAACTTTTTCCTTTTTGACAATCTGATAGACATATGCTTGTTTTAATTTACATTTCATTAATATAACTTAATGTTATAGTTTCAATTCTATCTCTCTATGAAGCTTATCTTAATTTTAGTCTATGTCTCTGCCTCATGTCCCTGACAACTTGACCCATCACTGTTACACTTACAAAAGACACTTTGAGTTCATTTACCACCCCCATCATTGTCTAAAAGAAACTAAAACCCAGAGAAGTCAGAGGGTGAGCCAGTGCTCCAGTTGATGCTTAGTGAACCTGAGGAGAGTTTTAATGCAGTGGCCCTCTTACTAGTTACTAGTTACTGTACTTGTCACATACTATGTTTTATTCATTTTTATGTTTCTTTTATGTGTCTAACATAGAATAATAAGTACTAAATAATTGTAACAAATGAATTCTCCTGTTCTCTAGTGGTAAGAATGTATATTAGTAGATATCTCTAGTGATTACAATATTGAATGCCAAAGACAATACTTAGTTTTTTTTTAGTTACTGTAATATGGTATTTAAAACATGTTTGTGTACATGTGGGAAAAAAAGGAAATAAATACAAAAAATCAACAGAATTATTCAATCAAATAGGTAAATAAATACATGACAAATAATAGTATTACATTTTTTAAAAAAGGCAAGCCCTGAGATGTTACTCCCACCTGAGTGAGAACCAGTATATAGTACCACATAGGAAAATAATTGGAGTCAAAAGGGCCTGGTTTAATTATTTAAAGTAAGCAATTGTTATTCTTAGCCAGATCTTTCCTAAAGGAAAATCAGGGAACTGAAGTGGAAGGAATCTATGAGTGAAGGTGATCCAGAGGAACTGTTAGGAACTGGTCCCAAGAACTTCCTGCCTCATTTAAATTTCTAACCACACCATTCTTCCACGTTCTAGGGTGTTCTTCCACTCATATCATTTCCATCAGAGGATACAAAATTGTAACAGTCTTGATTACTCTAAAAACAGCACAAACAGTGGTTAAAAGTCTGGGCATGGTGTAGGCATTCCAAGCTCATGGTGCCGCAAAGCTACAATCAAGGTTACGGTTAGGGCTGTCTTCTCATGTAGATCTTGACGTCTTCTTCCAAACCTGTTTGGTAGTAGGCAGAATTCATTTCCTTCTGGGTGTAGGATTGAGATGCCCATTCTCTGGTTGGCTGTTGGCTAGGGTCTGCTCTTAGTAGCTGCCCTCAGGTTATAGCCATGTGGTCCTCTCACAACATGGAAGTTTGCTCCTTCAGAGCCAGCAGGAGCATCTCCAGTGTACTAGGACAGCGATATGTGAAATAGGAGATAATCACAAGAACAACTATTCCAACATCTTCATCATCTCATCTAACTAAGGGAGCCAGTGGTCCATCATATTCACAGTTCCTAGCCACCCTGAAGGAAAGGGAATTATAGAAAGAACAGATTCCATGGTGTGGGAATCTTGGGGGGAATGCCTTAGAATTCTACCCCAGGAGAATTCTAATAATAGCAGATTAGCTCAAGTGACTCTGATGAAATACACCCATGTAAAATAAACAACTAGCAAGCATTAAAAAACTGCTTACCCACATTAGCAACTTAGGAGATGGAAATAATAACAATAACAATACCACTATTTTAGGGAGGAATAGGATCCAAAAAAAGTTTGAGTTTGAAAATGATAATCTTAAGGCATAAATATTGTGATTTCACATTTTTCAACAAACCAAATAATGGCATTACATCAATATAAATAGTAGGATTTGATTATTTAAAAATGATCCAATATATTGAAATACCAGAACACTAAAAACTAATTTTCTTTTTTTTTATGTGGGGTGGTGGTGCTGGGAATTGAACTCATGGCCCCATGTGTGCTGCCTACACACTCTACTATTGAGCTATACCTGTAGCAGCAGACTAATAGTATAATCACTAAATGCCTCCTGGTCTTTAGAAAATAAGTAACATCAATCTTTTCAAATGATACTTTAGGAGAGAGGTCATCCAAATATTAAATAAATATTAATTTTTCTGAATGGATTTACTTTCTTGATATTCATGAATACTCAGCACTATTCTTAGGCAGCTTCACATTCTTTTATAATTGATAATAAACCATTTCCTTTTTATCTTATTTTTTGTACTTTTCTGCATTCCTTTAAATCTGTTCTCTCATTCTTCTCTCTTTGGTTTTGAGAGAAGTCAGTCTTTCTTTCCATTTAATTTTTATTAATGCTGAAACACCCACTGCCCACTGTTATCTGTAGGCAAACTCCTTGCTACCCATGGGAAGTGAATGCATTGAATATTTAAATAAACATAAACAGTTTAACTTGTGACATCTTCTGGCTTTGGATTACTAATTCTGAGGTTCTAGTACATCCTTGGTTAGGGCCAGTTGAGTTTAGTGACTTACACCTGTTGCTCGGTGTAGAGTTGATATGATGATGTTCTACAAGGCAGGAAAGGAGCTGCCAAGGGTTGTTCCTTTAATTCCTTTCCTTCTAATTATGTGTTACTGGTTATGCACCCTAAGAGTATTCACTATTATTACTATTGTTGTTATATTTTATATTTTTAGTCACTGAAGTTTTCAAACAAACAGTTGTAGCAATAGTATTATCAATCTATCTATTCCATCACCCAACTATTAATAAATGTGAAGCTTTTTCCGTCTATACTCTTCTTCTCTACTCCCTTAATTATTTAAAAGCAAATGATATCCTATCAATTAATATCATAGACATATTTAAACATATGCTTCTAAAAATGAGATTCTTTTTAAAAGACATACAACATAAAATCACACCTAATGAAATTAACAAAAAGTTCTTAATATCTAGTATTCACACAAAGTTCATATAATCCTAGTTGTATTATAACTTTTTTATTATATAAGATACAACTCAGAAATAGTTAAGGGGAAGAAAGGCATGAGACAATGGCACAGAGTATCCATGGCCATGCTGGGTGCTCCACTGTCCCAGCATCTGTGTACATACAAATAGCCCATTTTTATTTATTTCATTTATCTTGCCTACAATGAGAGCAGTAAAACCCGGAGGAAACGTTTTCACCACATGAAAACCCTTATTAATTTTTAAACAGATTGTTCTTTTAAGTTAGGATCTAAATAAGGTCTATACATTGAGATAGATTGGATGTGCCCATTAAGGCCTTCTCTGTCTTTTTGTTCCTTGACTTTTCTTTTTGCTGTTTCTGTTTATCTTGTGGCATTTTCTCAAGTTTAATTTGCTAATTACATTCCCATGACATTGTTTGAGTTCTTCCATCACTTATCTTTCTTATAAATGAATATATAAATCTAGATGTGTGATCAGATTCGCATTAATTTTTTCTTTTCTGGGCAAATTTCCTGCACAGGTAATATTGCACACTTTCATCAAAGATCCATATGGTTACTTTTCTTTTTCAGTGTTGTCTACTATTGATAACTATAACTTAGGCACACTATTTCATTAGAGGGTTTCAAAATAGTGATATTTGTCATTATTTCTTAAGTTATTAGCTGGAACAATTTTATGTAAGAAAATTTCTCCTTATCAATTATTTAGTTACTTTAAAGTCATCTAAAAATGGGGGAAAAATGTTTACTTCTTTCTCTTTAGAAGTTTAAAATAAATGAACAAATGAGTCAGTAAAAGTTATTAATGAGTTATTTTTGTACCATCTAAAACCCATATTTGATGTGATTTTATCTGTTATAGTTTTTGTCTAACTGATGCTCCAAGTATTTAATCTTTGGCCAATGGGAGTGTCAATATGCCTCCTGAACTCTTTTGCCAAGACTCAAATATTATCTTTGATAGCCACCTTGCTTTCCAATGTAATGGGATATTCCAGGCTCATTTTGTACGTTTCATTTTGCCTTATACTTAGAATCTACCATTTCCCCCAAGAAACTCAATTTCCTTTTAATGGAAGTGGTTGAAACCATAATTTGAAAGCTACAGGTAGACTTGGCTCTCTGTTGATTGATTGATTTTAAATATTTTCAGTATAGAGAGCTAAGGAAATTTTAATCAGGAAATATATCAGTGATTAGTATTGATAATTCCAGTTAGAATTTAAGTCTATAGAGCTGTATTTTTTAATTCTAGTATTACTGAGACATAATTTGTATGTCACTAAGATTCATCCTTTTAAGTGTATGACTCAATTGTTTTTAGAATATTTTCAGAATTGTGAAACTACCACCACAATCAATTTTACAACACTTTCCTTACCATCTAAAGAATACTGTGCCCTTCAGCTATCACCCCCAAGTCTCTACAATCCCACTCCCCCACCAGCCATAAGTAACGGTTATGCTTTCTGCCTCTGGAGATTTGTGCATGCTGGATATTTCATATAAATAGAATCATACAATATGATTTTCTGTGCCTGTCTTATTTCACTTAACATCATGTTTGCTGGGTTCATCCATGTTGCAAGATGTATCAGTGTGTCCTCTATTTTTATCAATGAATAATATTTAATCATTTGGATATACCACATTTTGTTTACCCTTTGAGATTTTTCTACCATTTGACTATTATGAATAAAGTAAGTATGAGTTTTTGTTTGGATAGCTTTTGATGTGATCATATGTTTTCATTTCTTTTGTGTTTTTGTGAAAACAAGAATAAAATTGCTGGGTCATATGTTATCTCATGTTTTAACTTTTTGAAGCACGGCTATATAGTCTTCTGAAGTGACTGCAATGACTGACATTTGCTATCAGCTGTATATGAAGTTCTGATTCCCCACGTCCTTGACAACATTTGCTATTTTCTGACTTTTTTTATTATGTACTGGTAGGTTGAAATGGCATCTAACATCATTTTCATTTACATTTTCCTGATGACTAAGTATGCTGAGCATCATTTTATGTATTTATTGACCATTTCTATATCTTCTTTGGATAAATGGCTATTCATATCCTTTGATTATTTTTTAAATTCAGTTATTTATCTTCTTATAACTGAGTGGTCCCAATTTTTTATACATTTTTATATTAGAACCTGATCAAATACATGATTTTCTCATATCATACTTTCTCCCATCCATGGGTTGTCATACAATCTGACCCTACAGTTTTAGCTTCACCTCCTGCCCCTCACCAACATGAATTATAGTTTACTCATGACTTACTAAATAGCCCTCTATTTAAAATTCCTAAGTGGTAGCTAAAATTTTCTTTTTTCTTTTTAAAGTCTAACTCAACTTTGAGAACAAATAAGTCTTTCTCAGATGAGATCAAGAAGATGATAACCAAATTATCTTTTCATATATGTACCTCCTATAATACGTAACTTGGTATTTACACATTGTTAATCTAAGCAGAATTAACTAATTATGGAGCAACCTGCCCATTGACTCTGAAAGGAATAAAGTGTAGAAAAAGATAAAACAAATTTGGTCAATGGAAATAAAAAGAAAAACTCTTCCTGGAGGATATAGAACTTGTAATAGAATATTATATAAATTAAAAGATATCTCTTTTAATATATTTAGTATTTATATATTCTGATAGTAGCTAATATTAATCCTTCTGCTAACCTCATTCAAATTTTAATCTATTTCCTAAGGTACAGCTTTAGGAAGAATAAGTACAACTCATCCATAGTCTTTCTCTACATATGAAAACTCTTATTAAATTACTCAAAGTCAATGATTTTACTCCAGGCTATGAACAGCTTACCTCTCCTACACTCACTCATATTCTTAAAAGGTCTACTAGAATCTCCCTTATGTTAATTCAACAACATTCAGTCTGGAATGTTTTACATTTATTTAAGAACTAAAAATGACCATCTTATTGAACCTGTCAGTTTATAAGTGGGACACACAGCATCGTATGTTGGTTCTCATGTGTTATCAGATTTGTCCAACTTTCCAAAATCTTATCATTTTTGTTTTCCATTTAAAAAAATGTTGTTAATTAAGACTCACCAAAGACTGTACTTCTGCATTTACATCTGCAAGTTCTTTAAGAACTTTAGTACATAAATTTTATGACCAAAGCAGCATGTTCATTTATAGCACCCAGGTGTTCTTCCACATCTAAACTTGCTTAAATTTCAAATCCCTCTTAGCCATGTTTGTTCTACTCTATTCAGAAGTAAGTTCTATAGAGTTATAACAAAACAATACAGAGAGTATCGCCAGTTGGTAGAAAGAGCAGTGGAAATATTGGACACCTGAGAACAGAGAAAATGGGTTTTGTTTCCTTTCTTCATTTGTCACACAGTGTACGTACTTTAGGCAAAGCTCACAGTTGATATTTGACTGCGTTTTTCCATTCATATCAGGAAACAAGAATAGGTAACTCTTGGAGTCTTCCTCCATGTTTGTCCTCAGTGAATGTGCTTTCCATTTCCATTTACATAGATACTTTTATTTGTAGAAATATGGTGGTTCCATATGTGGTTATCCAACTGAGTCCTTCTTCTTTTAATATTCAAGTGACTCCAAGTCACCATTTTATTTTATTAAAGTCAATTCCCTGTACTAAAGTTTTCTTCCCAAGTTATTGTTAGGCAGCCCAAAGAATACTTATAAAGCCTATGAGTCAATCATATCATCATATGTGCTCACGTCCTCATCATATGTGCTCATCTACATAAGCATTTCAGATTTTTTTGGAAGACGTTCTCTAGGATTGTTGATCTTGACATTGTTCAGTTATCCCTGCCATTATTTCACACACCATTATTTCACACTCCTATCATGAAAACCAAGCCATGTCCTGGCGGACAATGAAAGGATCTTGGAAGTTGCTGCTGTGTCCTAACAACAGGAAAAAAGCTGAACGGAGGGGGTTTTTCATGATGGTAGAATAGAGAAGGTTGTGTTTCTGGCTGCTACATGGTGTGAAACCAAGAAAACAGGCAGCTTCTGAGCAAAGTGGGTGAACAAAAATGGTGGGGAGACTTTACTGGAATTTAAAACTGGGACATTCAAATTAGACCAGGGGCACAGGGTGTTAGATACAATAAAATAAGAAAAAAAATTCCCAGCAACACAGCAGCTGCCACAGCCAGGCTAGAGCCACCAGCCACAGTGGTCCCTTTATGAGCATAGTAGAGGGATAGGGGAATTAAAAGAAACTGCATTTATTTGGGGGAGGCCTGAGGCTTGTCTGGGTATAGAGCATTTAGAGATCAAGGAACCCAACAAACCCGAATGACTTTTGCAGCCATGGAATGGGGTCAGCAGCTGAGGGAGCCAACTTTTGGCAACCTGAGTTTGGCCCAAAATACAGGCTCAGTAAACACACACTGCACAGCATAGAGTATGCTTAAGTAATCAGGAGAAAATCAAACATGGAGAGAGGTTCACACAGGGAACAACTGGTTGTGCAAACACACCCAGCTCTACACTCCCCTCCAATCTGGCTGCTTGTAGGACCTGCTGGGAGAGATGCATCTGTCCAGGAACTTGGAGGGGGCGTGTGGGAGTGAGTGTTTGGAGACTGAATCCAAGACCAGAAACATGGGGTTCACAGGTGATATAGGAGACTAAAAATTGGCTCCTCCACCACATGAATGGAACCAAGGAGAGATCCCTGGGGTTCAGACCTCCAGTGTGGACCAGCAAGTGCTGGGCTCTGGAGGTGCACTGATTTAAAATATCCAGACCAACTGGCATTTAGCAAAGAGCCTGGAACCCACCTAAGACTAAACTCCGCATCCAGGAATTCCACCTACAGGATTACCTTTCTCATTCCAGCAATCCAGAGGGTGGAACATCACACTCCAGATGACCTCACCTGTAACTGCTATGAAGAGAAACTGAGCATCTTCTGAACTTCAACATAAAGAATTCTTTTTTATCAAGATTTTTTTCTTTTCTTTTTTTTATTTTTGTTTAATTGTACCTGGATAGAACATGGACATTTATACATTTAGAAAGTTGATATTTTATTTTTCTCATTTATAATTTTTTGAAGCCAGTTATTTTTCATGGATTATTAATTTTTTGTGAACTAGGATGTTTGATTAGTATATTTGGGGTTTTTTTGTATACTTTAATTTTAATTTTTACCTTATATGTAAATATTTTTCTCCCATGTATCTCTTTCCCTTTGTTCTCTTTTCTTCCACTAACAGTCTATCTTTATTGTTCTCTTTCACTCTTCCTTTAATTTTTCCCTTCTATCTTCTCTCCTCATCTCTCATAATTCTCACATCCTATATCACTTCTCTTCTCTCCCTGTCCACCATTTGAAATTGTAAACCTTTTTTGCAAACTAGTTGTTTTATTGTAGAGAATGATTGATTATATCTTTTCTATTTATTATAATAATTAATATTGTAGACATCATAGTAAGAGCTATTTGGTTTAGTGCTGTATGTAGTTTGCATTGGTTGTTTTTATTTGTCTCCCCATAAACAATGAGGTATTAGAAACTTTCAGGGATACCTTAAGTCCACAGGGTAGAAACTCTTCTGTCCCAGATCCATACTGTTAGATGAGAAAACACAAAAACAACATGAAAAGTCAAGGGAACAAATCACTCCAATACTCCAAAAACAGAATCCAATGACATCAACCACAGTGGAATAAATGTCAGAGAAAGAGTTTATAATGTACATAGTTAAAATGATCTGCAAAGTAAAAAATAGTATAAGGAATAAAATCAGAGAGAAAAGGAAGTGAAATATCACATCAATAAAGAGGCAGAGACTCTGAAAGAAAAAAAAGCCAGAAATCCTCCATAACAAATTAAAAATTCAATAGAAAGCATCACCAGCAGACTAGACCGCTTTGAAGACATAACCTCAGGCAAGGAAGTCAAAATATAAAATTGTGAAAATAGAATTGACCACAGAGAGATGTTAAGAAACCATGAACAAGCTGGGCATGGTGGTGCATGGCTGTAATCCCAATGGTTCTGGAGGCTGAAGCAGGAGGATCACAAGTTCAAAGTTAGCACAGCAAAAGATAGGGCACTTAAGCAACTCAGTGAGACCCTATCTCTAAATAAAATACAAAACAGGCCTAGACATGTGGCTTAGTCATCAAGTGCCCCCGAGTTCAATCTCTGGCACCCTGCCCCCCAAAAATTGAAATCATAAACAGAACTTTCAAGAATTATGGGATAACATGAAAAGATCAAATTTAAGATTTATCAGGGTAAATGAAGGTGCAGAGATTCAAAAGGAATGCACAATCTTTTCAATGAAATAATATCAGAAATTTCCCCAAATCTAAAGAATGAGATTGAAAATCAAATATAAGAGGCTTAGAGGACCCCAAATGTACAAAATTACAACAGATCCATACCAAGTCACATTATAATGAAAATACGTACTATACAGAATAAGGATAGAATTTTAAAGGCTGGGAGAGAAAAAGATCAGATTATGTGTAGAGAGAAACCAATTCACAACTCAGCTGATTTCTCAACCCAGACCTTCAAAGCTAGGAAGTCCTGGATTAACAAATACCAAGCTCTGAAAGAAAATGGATGCCAAATAAGAATCCTATATCTAGCAAAATTAAGCTTCAAATTTGTTATATCTAGCAAAATTAACCTTCCATGATAAACAAAAGTTAAAAGAATTTACAATTAGAAACTTGCCTTACAGAATGTTCTCAACAAAATATTCCATGAAGAGAAAATGAAAAAAAAAAATAGTGAAAACCAGCAAAGGGAGGAACTACACTAAAGGCATAGTCAATCAAAAGAGAAACCAATTCAAATAAAAACTAGAAATAAACACAAATAACTGGGAATACAAATCATATTTCAAGAATATTCTTGAATGTTAATGGCCTAAACTCATCAATCAAAAGACATAGACTGGCAGATTGGAATAGAAACAAGACCCAACAATATGCTGTCTCTAAGATACTCACCCCATAGGCAAGACATCCACAGACTGAAGGTGAAAGGATGGGAAAAACATATCACTCATAATATAGACAAACAGGAGTTTATATCCTAATATCAGATAAAGTGGACTTCAAGCTAAAGTTCATCAGAAGAGACAAAAAATCATTTCATACTTCTTAAGGAAAGTACACATCAACAAGACATAACACTCATAAATATTTATGCCCCAAACAATGGAGCATCTACATACATCAAACAAACTCTACTCAATTTCAAGAATCAAACAGACCACAACACAATAATATTGGATGACTTTAACATGCTTCTCTCACTACTGGATAGATTCTCCAAACAAAAACTAAACAAAGAAACTATAGAATTAAATAATACAATCAATAATTTAGATTTAGCAAGCATATATAGACTATTTCATTCATTAATGAGTGAATACACTTTCTTCTCAACAGCATACAGATTCTTCTCTAAAATAGACCACATCTTATGCCACAAAGCAACTCTTAGCAAATACAAAAAATAGAGATAATAATTTACATTCTATAAGATTATATAGGAATTAAATTAAAAATCAAATATAAAACAAAAAAAAATAGAAGTTACTCTAACACCTGGAGACTAAATAATATACTATCAAATGATGCATCTCGTATAGTAGGGATGAAATAAAAAAATACTTAAAGGTAAATGAGAACAGTGATAAAACATATCAAAATCTCTGGAACACTCTGAAAGCAGTGCTAAGAGGAAAGCTCACTGCATTGAGCTCATTCATTAAAAGAATAAAGTCAATAAAAAAAATGACCTAACATTATATCACAAAGCCCTAGAAAAAGAAGAACAAATCAA
This sequence comes from Ictidomys tridecemlineatus, assembly GCF_052094955.1. NCBI lineage: Eukaryota > Metazoa > Chordata > Mammalia > Rodentia > Sciuridae > Ictidomys > Ictidomys tridecemlineatus. Next base: position 150,759,498 of record NC_135480.1, on the reverse strand, counting down.
CACAAAAAGCAGTAGAAGACAGAAAATAATTAAAATCAGAGCTGAAATCAATGAAACTGAAACAAAAGAAACAACCCCCAAAATTGACAAAAAAGAAGCTGGTTCTTTGAAAAAATAAATAAAATTGATAAACCCTTAGCCACACTAATAAAGAGAAAGAAAACTCAAATTACTAAAATTCAAAATGAAAAAGGAAATACTGTGACAGACACTACTAAAATACAGAAGATAATCAGAAACACTTTTAATAATTTATACTCCAATAAAATAGAAAACCTCAAAGACATCAACAAACTTCTAGAGACATATGACCTACCCAAATTGAATCAGGAGGACATACACAATTTAAACAGATCAATTTCAAGCAATGAAATAGAAGACGCCATCAAAAGTCTACCAATTAAGAACAGTCCAAGACCAGAGGAATTCTCAGCCAAGTTCTACAAGACCTTCAAAAAAGAATTAACAGCGACTCTCCTCAAATTATTCCATGAAATAGAAAAGGAGAAAACCCTTCATTCTATGAGGCTAATATCACCCTGACACCAAAACCAAAAAAAGGACACATCAAGGAAAGAAAACATTACAGCACTATCCCTGAAAAACATAGATGCAAAAATTCTCAAAAAAATCTCAATAAAATATTAAAAATATTGTACCCTGAAGTGGGGTTCATCCCAGAGATGCAAGGTTGGTTTAACATAACAAATCAATAAAAATAATGCATCACATCAATAGACTAAAGGACAAGAATCATATGATCCTCTCAATAGATGTAGGAAAAGCATTTGACAAAATACAGCACCACTTCATTCATGTTCAAAACACTACAAAAACTAGGGATAGGAGGAACATACCTCAACATTATAAAAGCAATCTATGCTAAATACAAGGCCTACATCAATCTAAATGAAGAAAAATTGAAAGTATCCCTTCTAAGAACTGGAACAAGACAAGGATTCCATCTTTTGCCACTTTTATTCAACATTGTCCAGAAAACTCTAGCCAGAGAAATTAGAAGAAAGAAATTAAAGGGATACAAATAGGGAAAAAAAAGAACTCAAACTATTATTATTTGCCAATGATATGATTCTACATTTAGAAGCTCCAAAAAATTCTAGAACAAATTAATTCAAAAAGTAGCAGGATATAAAATTAACACCCATAAATCAAAAATGCTTTCCTATACATCAGTGATGAATCCACTGAAAGAGAAAGTAAGAAAACTACCCCATTCACAATAGCCTCAAAAATATTTAGGAATCAATATAACAAAAGAGATGGAAAACCTCAACAATGAAAACTATAGAACACTAAATAAAGAAATTGAAGAAGACCTAGAAGATAGGAAGACTTCCCATGGTCTTGGATAGGCAGAATTAATATTGTCAAAATGGCCATTACTACCAAAAGTGTTATACAGCTTTAATGAAATTCCTATTAAAATCACAATGACATTCTTTATAGAAGTAAAAAAAGCAATAATGAAATTCATTTGGAAAAATATGAGACCCAGAATAGATAAAGCAATCCTTAGCAAGAAATGTGAAGCAGGAGGCATCACAATACCAGACCTTAAATTATACTATAGAGCCATATAACAAACATGGCATGGTATTGGCACCAAAACAGATACATAGACCAATGGTACAGAAGAGAAGACACATAAACAAATCCACATGAATACAATTATGACATACTAGACAAAGGCACCAAAAACATACTGGAGAAAAGATAGCTCCATCAACAAATGGTGCTGGGAACACTGGAAATCTATATGAAGCAAAATGAAATTATACCCCTGTCTCTCACTCTTAACAAAAATCAACTCAAAGTGGATCAAGCATTTATGCAATAGAAGAGAGACCCACATCCTTGTCAACACTTATTGTTGCTTGTATCCATGATAATTGCCATTCTAAATGGAGGGAGGTGAAATCTCAGTGTAGTTTTGATTTACATTTCTTTAATTGCTTGAGCTGATGAACATTTTTTATATATTTATGGATCAATTATATTTCTTCTTCTGTGAAGAAAGAACCTAGTAGAAGAAAAAGTAGGCCCAGATCTCCAGCATGTCAGCTTAGGATCTTACTTCCTTAACAAGACTTCTAAAGCACAAGAAGTAAAATGGAGAATCAATAAATAGAATGGAATCAAACTTAAAAGGTTCTTCAGAGCAAAGGAAAGAATCAATAACATGAAGAGAGAGCCTATAGAATGGAAGAAAATATTTACCATATGCACCTCAGAGAGAGCATTAATCTCCAGAATATATAAAAAACTAAAAATATCAACACCAAAAAAACAAATAACCCAATCAATAAATGGGTTAAGAAACTGAACTGACGCTTCACAGAAAAAGAAATATAATTGATCAATAAATATATAAAAAAATGTTCATCAGCTCAAACAATTAAAGAAATGCAAATAAAACTACACTGAGATTCCATCTCACTCCATTTAGAATGGCAATTACCATGGATACAAACAACAATAAGTATTGACAAGGATGTGGTGAAAAAGGTACACTCATACATTGCTGGTGGGACTGCAAATTAGTGGAAGCACTATGGAAAACAGTATAGAGATTCTTCAGAAAACTTGGAATGGAACCACCATTTGACCCAGATATCCCTCTCCTTGATTTATACCTAAAAAATCAGCATACTTCGGTGACTCAGCCACATTAATGTTTATAGCATCTCAATTCACAATAGCTAAACTAAGGAACCAACCTAGGTGACCTTCAATAGATGAATGGATAAAGAAATTATTGTATATATACCCAATGGAATATTACTCAGCTTTAAAGAAGAAGAATCATGGCATTTGGAGGTAATTGGATGAAGCTGGAGAATATCTTGCTAAGGAAAATAAACCAATATTAAAATACAAAGGCCAAGTGTTTACTCTGATATGTGGATGCTAATTCACAATCAGGGGAGTGCTAATGAAGAATAGGGATACTTTGGATTAGACAGAGGGGAGTGAAGGAAGGGGAGGAGGTATGGGTGTAGGAATAATAGTAGAATGAATTGGACAATATTACCCCATGTGCATATATGATTACATGACTGGTGTTACTCTACATCATGTACAACCAGAAGAATGAGATGTTATACTCCACTTCTGTATGATGCGTCAAAATGCATTCTACTGTCATGTATAACTAATTACAACAAATAAAACAAAAAAGAAAAAGTTGAGCAAATGGAAAAATTCAACAACTCTTCTTAGATCCACAAGAGAAGTGAGGTTACAGGGCAAATTTCAAACCCCAAAATTCAACAAACATATACAGAAATCATAACTTAACATGAGCAGAAATACACAAGCAGAAATATCTTGATTTTTGATAAGGAACAAAGGCAATACAGAGGAGAAAGAGCCTTTTCAACAAATAGTGCTGGAATACCTGGACATCCATATAATAACACAACAACAACAACATAAATTCTAAACAAATCACCCACCGTTCCCCAAACTACCTTGGTGTAATAGGCAAACTATAAAGCGCTTAGAAGGTAACAATTGAGAAACTCTGAATGACATGGGGTTTGGCAATGTTGTTTTAGATAAGACTGAAAAGATGTGATCCATGAATGAAGAGATTTACAATCTGTTCTTTAAACTTAAAAATTTATGCTGTTCAAAATACGCAGACCAGAAGAAAACAAAGGACAATGAAATATTTGATAAAGGACTGTTATGCAAAATATTCAAAGAGCTCTTAAAATTCAACAATAAGAAAACAAACATCTCAATTAAAAAAAATGAGTCAGAACCCTAACAGACACCTCACCAAAAACATATACAGATGGAAAATAAGCATATAAAAATGTTTCATATCATATATAATCAGGGAAATGCAAATTAAAACAATCAGGAAATATTATTACCTACCTATGAGAATGCCCAAAATTCAGAATACCAACACCAAATGTTGGTAAGGATATGGAACAAGAGGAATTCTCCCTCTTTGCTCATGTGAATGCAAAATGGTACAACCACTTTGTAAAATAGTACAGCAGTGTCTTACAAAGTTAAACATACTCTTATCATAAGTTCCAGAAATTCCACTTGTTGTTGTTTACTCAGAGGATTTGAAAACATGTCCACAAAAAAAAATCTTCACATAAGTTTTATTCATAATTACCCAAAACTGGAAACAATCAGAATGTCCTTCAATAGGCAAATGAATAAACAAACCATGAAACATTCAGACACTGGAATTTTATGCCGAAAGGAAATGAATTGACAAGCCATAAAAAGACATGGAGGAATGGAATGTGGTGTTGCATGCCTTTAATCCCAGTGATTTGGGAGGCTAAAGCAGGATGATTGGAAGTTTGAGGTCAGACTAAGGAATTTAGAGGACCTTATCTCAAAATAATTTTTTTTTTTTAAAAAAAGGACTAGGGATATAGCTCAGCAGTGAAGCACCCCTGGGTTTAATCCCTACTACCAAAATAAAATATAAAAAGGATATGAAGGAACCTTAAGTGCGTATTAACAAGTGAAAAAAAAAGAAGTTGATTTGAAAGAAGTTAAATATGGTGTAATTTCAATTCTATGACATTCTAGAGAAAAAAAATATGGAGACAGAAAAAAAATAAAGTGATTTCTAGAGAGTAGTGGGGAGAAAAGGATAAACAGGCAGAATATAGATTTTTAGGGCAGTGAAACCACCCTGTATGATAGTATAATGGAGATACATGTCATTAATACATTTATTCAAATCCATAAAGTGTACAACAGTATGAATGAACCCTAACGTAAACTATGGTGATAATAATACGTCAATATAGGGTCATCATTTAAAACCACATATCACTCTGAGGGATGATGTTGATAATGAGGAGACTATGTATATTTGGAACCACAGAGAATATGAGAAATCTTTGTGCCTTCACTTAATTTTATTGTAGATCTAAATGTCTCTAAAAATTGCCCTTTACAAGTGTGAACAAACAGGCCCACACCAGCCCAGCTCACATTAGGCCCAGGTCCACCCCAAAACCAGTGGGGCAGACACCCACGGGAGCCTAGGCTCTGGCACAGGACCACCTCTTCCAACAAGCAGACTACCCTGGGAGCCCAGGCCAGCCCAGACCGCCCTCACCAGCCCTTGTGGCACCCAAGGAGGCCTGGGTTCACCACTCCACCTGTGCGGTAGACACTGGCCTGCCAGAGCCTCACTTCTGGCAGGACTGCCCCTCCTGACCAGCACACTAATGCGGAGGTCAAGCCCTGTGACCATGATCCACCCACACCAACTTGCACAGGACCCAGGTCCAGGGTAGGTCCAAGTTCAACCCCCCCTCCCCCATCTGGGAGCCTAAGCCTAACCCACTTCCAGCTTGGAACACTGCAATCATTGCCATAGCCTTCCCTATGCAGTAGCCCCTAACTTTTTGACAGAAGATAGCGCCTAGAAGCAGGTGCATCTCAGAGCAGGCATCCCAAAAGGAGTATGAGGCCTACCCTTTCAGCCCCATCTCTGTAAGACATTACATCCATCTTGGGGCATCTCAACTATTATCTTGAGTTATCTCGGCTATTGCCGCCACTATCTTTAGATGCAGTAGCATACATTTATGGACACCAGCAAGGTCTGGAAGCCAAACATCAAGGCGAGGTACAGACAATCTGCATGGGTACTATAATAACAGAACCCACGGACAGCAAAGTTTATGAAATGTCAGAGAAGAAGTTCAGAAGGTTCATAATTAAATTAATCTGTGAATTACAGAATGACCTAAATGAGCAAATACAGGCAAAAAAATGATCACTCCAACAAAGAGATATAAGAGCAAATACAGATAGCAAAAGATTATTTCAAGAGAGAGATAGAGACTCTGAAAAAAAAAAGATCAGAAGTCCTTGAAATTAAGGATACAATAAATCAAATAAAACACTCAATAGAAAGCATAACTAACAGACTAGATCACTTGGAAGAAAGAACATCAGATAATGAAGACAAAGTTTACATTCTGGAAAATAAAGTTGATCACACAGTGAATATAATAAGAAACCATGAACAGAATATCCAAGAATTATGAGACAGCATCAAAAGACCAAATCTAAGAGTTATTGGGATAAAGGAAGGCACAGAGTTTCAAACAAAGAAATGCACAATCTCTTCAATGAGATAATATCAGAAAATTTCCCAAGCATGAAGAATGAACTGGAAAACCAAACACAAGAGGCTTACAGGACACCAAATGTACAAAGTTACAACAGATCTACACCAAGTCACATTATAATGAAAATGCCTAGCATACAGAAAGAAAATGGATGCAACCAAGAATCTTATATTCAGCAAAACTAAGTTTTAGATTTGATGATGAAATAAAAACCTTCCATGATAAACAAAAGTTAAAAAAAAATTACAACTAGAAATCCTGCACTACAGAACAAATCAGCAGAGGGAGGGATTACACTAAAGGTTAATCTAATCAGAGGAGAAACCAAGTCACATTAGATACCAAAAATAAACAAAAGTGCCTGGGAATACAAAGCATGTCTCAATAATAACCCTGAATGTTAATGGCCTAAACTCACCAATCAAAATACAGAGACTAGCAGATTGGATCAAAAAAAGAGACCCAACAATATGCTGCCTCCAAAAGACTCACTCATAGGAAAAGACATCCACAGACTGAAGGTGAAAGGTTGGGAAAAATAATACCACTCACATGGATTGCAGAAGCCAGCAGGGTTGCCATCTTCATATCAAATAAAGTAGATTGCCAGCTAAAGTCAATCAAAAAGGACAAAGAAGGACACTATATACTGCTCAAGGGAACCATACACTAACAAGACTTAACAATTATAAATATATATGCCCCAAACAATGGAGTGTCTACGTTAATCAAACAAACTCTTCTCAAGTTCAAGAGTCAAATAGACCACAACAATAATTTTGGGTAACTTTAACACACCTCTTTCATCACTAGATAGATCTTACAAACAAAAGCTGAGCAAAGAAACTATAGAACTCAATAATACAATTAAATAACTTAACTGACATATATAGAATATTTTAACCTGCATCAAGCAGATACACTTTTTTTCAGCAGCACATGAATCCTTCTCTAAAATAGACTATATATTATGCCACAAAGCAACTCTTAGCAAATATAAAAAAGTAGAGATACCACCCTGCATTCTGTCAGATCATAATTGAATAAAATTAGAAATCAATGATAAAATAAGAAATAAAATCTACTCCAACATCTGGAGACTAAATAATATGCTACTAAATGAATAATGGGTTACAGAAGACATCAAGGAGGAGATTAAAAAATTATTAGAGGTGAATGAGAACACAGATACAACATATTGAAATCTCTGGGACAGTTCTAAGAGGAAAGTTTATTGCATGGAGTTCATTCCTTAAAATAAGAAAAAAAAAAGTCAACAAATGACTTAACACTACATCTCAAAGCCCTAGAAAAAGAAGAACGAATCAACACCAAAAGCAGCAGAAGACAGGAAATAATTAAAATCAGAGCTGAAATCAATGAAACAAAAACAAAAGAAACAAGTGAAAAAACTAACAGAACAAAAAGTTTGTTCTTTTAAAAAATAAATAAAATTGACAGACCCTTAACCATGCAAATGAAGAGAAGGACAGAGTAAACTCAAATTGCTAACATAGGTGATGAAAAAGGAAACATCACAACAGACACTACAGAAATACAGAAAATAATTAGAAATTATTTTGAAAACTTGTACTCTAATAAAATAGAAAATATTGAAGGCATCAAAAAATATCTACAGTCATATAATTTGCCCAAATTAAATTAGGATGATATACACAATTTAAACAGATCATTTTCAAGCCATGAAATAGAAGATGCCATCAAAAGTCTACCAACAAGAAAATCCCAGGACCAGACAGATACACAACCAGGTTCTACAAGACCTTTAAAGAAGAACTAATTCCAATACTCTTCAACTTATTTCAGAAAATAGAAAAAGAGGGAGCACTTCCAAACTCATTCTATGAGGTTAATATCTGATTCCAAAACCAGGCAAAGACACAGCAAAGAAAGAAAATTTCAGACCAATATCTCTAATGAATATAGATGCAAAAATTCTCAATAAAATTCTGTGAAATCAAATACAAAAACATATCAAAAAAATCATATCAAAAAAAAATCCCACAATCAAGTGGGATTCATCCCAGGGATTGGTTCAACATATGTAAATCAATAAATATAATTCATCACATCAATAAACTTAAAAATAAGAATCCATAATCATCTCAATAGATGCAGAAAAAGCATTTGACAAAATACAACACCCCTTCATGTTCAAAACACTAGAAAAACTAGGGATAACAGGAACATATCTCAACATCATTAAGGCTATCTATGCTAAGGCCTAGGCCAACATCATTCTAAATGGAGAAAAATTGAAGGCATTCCCTGTATAAACTGGAACAAGACAGGGATGCTCACTTTTACGACTTCTATTTAATATAGTTCTTGAAACACTGGCAAATGCAATTAGATGAAAGAAATTAAAGGGATACACATAGGAAAAGAAGAACTCAAATTGTCACTAGTTGCTGATGATATGATTTTATACCTAGAAGACCCTAAATGTTCCACCAGAAGACTTCTAGAAATGAATGCAGCAAAGTAGCAGGATATAAAATCAACACCCCAAAATCAAAGGCATTTCTGTATATCAGTGACAAATCATCAGCAAGACAAATGAGGAAAACTATCCCATTTACAATAGCCTCAAATAAAATAAAATAAAATACTAGGGAATCAACGAAAGTGATGAAAGATCTATATAATGAATATTACAGAAACCTAAAGAAAGAATGTTTTTCCTTTTCTTTTGTATAAAGTATATTTTTCCTTTCCTTTTTTCCTAATCAATCTGGATTGAGATTTGGATTAGTTTTTATGACAGCCATAAAACATACCCATAGACTTAGTGGCTTAAAGAACAGAAATTTATTTCTCATGGAGGTTAGAAGTCTGAAATCAAAGCATTAGCATGCTGATTTCATCCTGAAGCCTCTGTCCCTGGCTGGCACAACACCATGTGCTCATATGGTCTTTCTCTGTGCACTGTGTATGCCAGGTGTCCCAATCTCTTCCTCTTATATGGACACAGTCATATTGGATTAGGGTCCACCTCAACAGCTTCATTTTAACTTAATTAGCTATCTCAAGGCCCTATCTCCACATACAGTCCCATTCTGAACCACAGTGAGTTAGGAACACCACATGTGAATTTTGAGAGGACACAATTCATTCCATAACTTATCCATTTGGGTTATCTCCAAGGACCAGTTTTTGGTTTTATTATTTTCATTGATTTCTGCTCTGATTTTATTATTTCTTTTGTTTTCTTTATTCTTTTCTTCTTTGTGATTCATTTGGCTTTCTTTTTCTAGTTTCTTAAGGTAAAAGCTGAAATAATTAATCTGAGACCTTCCTTCTTTTCCAGCACGGGCATTTTAGGGAGAAACATTTTCCCCTCAGTTTCGCCTTGGCCATATCCCACGTCTTTATATGTTATTTTCCATTTTTGTTCAGTTCAAATTAGTTTCCTATCTACCTTTTGATTTCTCTTTATACTGTGTGTTGTTTAAAATGATGTTATTTAGTTCCCAAATACTTGTATATTTTCCTGGTAACATTAATTAATTTATAATTTAATTTCAATTGTGCTCAAAGCATACACTGTACCTCTTCAATCTTCCTAAGTTTATTGAGGTTTATTTTATAAACCAGAATATGATCACTACTACTAAATGTTCTGTGAGTGCATAAAAAGTGTACATTCTGCAATTGTTGGGTGGAGTGTTCTATACATGTCAATTAGCACGTTTGTTCAGTTTGGGCCTTCTTGACATATTCTGTATCTCTGTTCAACGTGTTCAGTTTTTTCAATTTACATAATTTAGTTATGATTGCTTTAATCTCCTTGTTTCCTAATTCCAACATCTGTCCTCATTTTTATGCCTTTCAATTGGTGCCAAATGTTAGGAATAGTATCTTCTTGGGTGCTGAATATTCTTATACTCCCATATGTTATTCTTGAACTTCACTATTGAATTTGGTAGAGTTACTTGAAAGACATTTAAACCTTTCTTTTCTTGCTTTTCAGCTTTTTTATGTGAGATATGTTTAGGGGTAATATTTTCTCTCTATTAGCAAAGCCCTCTGAACACTCCATTATATATATTTCATGAATTATATGTTCTCTGGCTGATGGGAACAGGAGCTATTGTAGCTCCTATCTAAACTCTGAAGATTATTTCCTCCAATCTTTTTGGGTGCTCCTTTTCTTGGTTTCTTCACATATATGTTCTAGTCTGTATTCAGATGAAGGCACCAATGCTACATGTGCAGATCTGAGCAGCAATCTGCTCTCTAGTACTCTGCCTTGTGAACTCTAGCTGCCTTTGCCTCTATGGTTTCCCATGTGTGATACTTCAATTCATTTAGACCTCCAGGCTCTGCCTAGCTTTCCTCCCTGTACTACATTCTGGAAACTCTATCCAGGCAGGAAGCTGGAAAAATAAAGAACACACTTTGTTTGTTTCTCATTTTTCAGGGATCATTGTTCATTACTGCTTGACATCCACTATTCTGAAATGTGTATTTTTTCCAGTTTTTTAATTGTTTCATGTAGGAGAGTAAATAGGATCCCTGTTACTCTGTTTACTGTCAGAAATAGATGCTTAAGGCTGAATCTCTTTAGTGTAGAAAGATAATTTAAATTTCTTTCAGTGGGAAAACCTCATCTTTCCTCACTCACAGTTTTCCATTGCTATATCAAATGCTTGAAATAATCAACTCATAAAGAGGAAAGGTTTATTCTGGCTCACACTTGTGCAGGTTTTGATCCACGAACAGGCAGATCAATTGCATTTAGTCTTCTGGGGTGGTTAAGAGGTGGGCATCATGATGATAGTGTGGGACACAGCAAAACCATTAAGCTCCAGGCCAGGAAATAAGTGAGGGGGTGGTGGTGATAGGCAGGAGCTAGGGACCCACTAACCCTTTCAATGGTATACCCTACCAACCTCTAGAAGAACTCCTGCTAGTTCCACATCTTAACATTTCCACCATCTCCCAATACTGCCAAGCTTGGGAATAAGGTTTTAACACATGAGCCTTTGAAGAACATTAAAAATCCAAATTACAGAACATGCTATCATACATTTTCAACCTTGTACTCATTTATATTGTTTTAGTCAGCTTTTTCACTGCTGCAACCACAGAACCTGACAAGAATAAATTAGAAGAGGAAATGTTTTTCGGGGGGGATTCATGGTCAGAGGTCTCAGACCATTGACTTCTGGTTCCATTGGTTTGAGCCCAACATAAGGCAGAATATCATTGCAGAAGTGCATGCCAGTGGAAAGCAACTCAGGACATGGAACCAAGAGAGAGTGAGGAGAGAGGCAGGCAGACAGACACACTCCCCTTACCATGGAAAAAAATATATACCCAAAGGCTCTCCACTAGTGACCCACATATAGCTACATACTATCCACCTTCAGTTACCACCTAGTTAATCCCTATCAGAAAGTAATGCACTGATTAGATTTCGGCTTTTATAATCCAATCATTTCACCTCTAAACCCTCCAGCATTGTCTCACACATGAGCTTTTGGGAGACACCTAATATCTAAACCATAACATATCATTTTCACTTATGTGTACCTTCCTCTTTTGTCCACATCCTGTAAATGTTTGAACATATCAGAGACATCTTGCATGGACTTATTATTTTACTGATCATTTAAATTTCATTACAAATATACAGTCTGAATATCAATCTATGGTATAAGTAAAGAGGGAGGATAATGAGGGGAGAACATGTATCAGAATCAACGGTGCACCTTTTCCAAACCATAGGCACCCTAGCTGCTCAATTTTCCAACATGTCCTTGGTAGGAGCATTTTCTCTTTTAGTGACAAAACTTCATGCATAGTTACTGAATAGAATGTAATTTATCATTTATCCCTTATTAAATGTTTCTTAAAATGTTGTCAGGAAATCAACGTCATGTTTGTCTAAAAGCATACTAGACTTTCTAGAGAATCTTTGGGGTTGGGCCCCAGAAGTGCAATTTTAACTGGCTCCCCAAATGACTCTTCTACTCACCAAGGTTTGAGAACTATTGCCTCAGAGGAGGAACTTCATATATTTTTTGAAACACATTCCATCTTGGAACATCTATTCATAAAAGCCCATCTTTTTCCTCTAAATATTTTAAAAGTCTCTTTCCTTATTGTTTATGATATGCTCAATTATTCCCATCATTTTCTACCTTTATGTTGCACAATTCCAAGTAAGGATAGTTATAGAGCCATAATCATTATAAATATATAGAACCATGGTGTGTCATTACAAGAAAAGCATATGGGAATAATATGACTCTGTGAACTTTTCAAATTCCCGAGAACTTGTATAAAAGACTCACTTTTTATTATACAAAATTAAAAATTTCAACCATCTCTATAAATGAAATCTGAAAAAAATGAACCATGTACATTTCTAGGAGATAGGATTTACCTCATGTTCTAAGTAATTAATTTAGAAAGTAATTTTTGGTAGGTGCCCACCAAGATTTTATATATCAAAATTTCAAATCATTTGGATGTCACTGAAGATAAGCAGTCATCCAATACAAATGTGGAACCTCTTAAATGAGAGATGGGACTTCTAATGTGATCATCAAAAACATTAAATAATTTTTTTAGTAATGCTAATATTGTTGACAGTGTTATTTATATTATTTTTTAAAAATATTTCTAAAGGAAACTCTGTAAAAATCCAATATTTAGAAACTCAGTTGAGCATGTTTTTTATTTATAGCTATAATTAACAGGAAACTGAAGTACCACTTTCATATAAATGCTTTAGATTCTTATTTATTTTTTTAATGGTTACAGTCCAGGGTAATATTTAACAAACATTAAAAAAATTTAAACTCCAGGCAGAAGCATTATTATTTTACTCTTAAGTAAAGAAAAGCACTGTGAGTCATTGGTCATCAAACAGAAAAATGTCTCATGGTAAATAATGTCTCTTTTTATTATTGGTATAAAAGCCATCACTCTGAGAATAACATAGGAGGCATTGTGAGTGGCTTTTTGTGCAAAGAAATAAAACCAAATGATTAATGCAGAGGCTGACGTGTTACCTAGGAATGAGCTGGAATCCCCATATTATAGCTTTTAAATGGCCAGACTGCCAAGGATAAGCTAGAACTGAGGTACAACCAAAGACCTGGCTTCGTGTTCTCCCACTCAAAGAAATGATACAACCTCTCAAAGATGTTTGCATCACTGATTATACATTCAAAATTGCTTCTCTGAATTATACTACAACTCTTTAACAGAATAAAACACTAAGATAGCTCTGTGATCTCTTGGTTGTAGAAGGCCAAATAGAATATGACAAGATTCTTGATTAGAGTGTGATATTTCTAATATGATTCCAAGCAATACCAAAATATCTCAACATTTCAAGTTTAAAGGCTAATATATCAAATATTTTATTGGAAAGATTCAATCATTATTTGTTCATTCAACAGTGTCTTAAATGACTCCTATGTCCAATTACAAGGTACTGAAAGATTTAAATAAACTTCTTAGTTTCATTGGACTAGTTTATACATGTGGTCCTGAAAAAGAACAGGAATTTTTTTTTACTTACCTCTTATTTTACAAGTGTCTCTGTCTCTTACAGGAAGATTTCCTTGATCATTCCAACTAAAATAATAATGTATGAATTTTGTATTTTATTACATTTATTTGCATATCTTCCAGGCTAGTCCATAAGCTCCTAGAGAGATGGGCCCCTGATTCTACACCCCAATTCTCTTACTCAAAAGATAAAATACTGAGCTAGTTTATGTAAAATATAAAGATAAATAAGAAACAGCTGCCATAACCAGTTTAATGTTAGTGCAATAGATAAAAAATATGTAATTCCTCAGAAAATACAAAAACAGATAATACTTTGCATCCTATCAGATCATAATGGAATGAAATTTGAAATTAATGATAAAATTTTTAAAAAATAGAAGCTATTCTAACACCTGGAGCTATTGAATGATGAATGTATAGCAGAAGAAATCAAGGAAGAAATTTTTAAAAAATAGAGGTAAATGAGATTAGTAATATATCAAAATCTCTGGGACACTATGAAGGCAGTGCTAAGAGGAAAGTTCATTGCATTGAGCTAATTCATTAAAAGAATAGAAAGTCAACAAATAAACCTAACATTATATCTCAAAATCCTATAAAAAGAAGACCAAATCAACACCAAAAGGATTAGAACACAGGAAATAATTAAAATCAGAGCTGAAATCAATGAAATTGAAACAAAAGACAAGTTAAAAGGTTAACAAAATGAAAAGTTGTTTCTTTGAAAAAATTAATAAAATTGATTAACCCTTAGCCATGCAAATGAAGAGAAAGAGAGAGATTAAATTACTAAAATTCCTGATGAAAACGGAAATATTGTGACAGATACTATTGAAATACAGAAGATAATCAGAAACTATTTTGAAAATTTATACTCTACTAAAATAGAAAATCTTGAAGACATTGGTAAATTTCTAGAGACATATAACCTACCCAAATTGAATCAGGAGGACATGAACAATTTAAATAGATCAATTTCAAGCAATGAAATTGAAGACACCATCAAAGGTCTACCAAGAAAGAAAAGCCCAGGACAAAACAGATTCTCAGCTAAGTTCTTCCAGACCTTAAAAGAACTAACACCAATCCTCCTCAAATTATTCCATAAAATAGAAAAGCAGGGAAACCTTCCAAACTCATTCTATGAATCTATTATCACCCTGATACCAAAACTAGAAAATGACACATCAAGGAAAGAAAATTTAGATGCAAAAATTCTTAATAGAATCCCAGCAAATTGCATACAAAAACATATTAAAAAGATAATGCACCATGACAAGTGGGGTTCATTAAAGGGATGCAAGGTTGTTTCAACAAATGAAAGTTAATAAAAATAATTCATCACATCAATAGACATAAAGAGAAAAAACACATGATTATCTCAATAGATACAGAAAAAGCATTTGACAAAATTTAGAATCCACTCATGCTCGAAACTAGGGATAGGACGAACATACCTCAACATTGAAAAAGCTGTATATGCTAAACCCAAGTCCAACATGATTCCAAATGGAGAAATATTGAAACCATCTCCTCTATGAACTGGAATAAGACAGATATGCCCTCTTTCCTAAGCAGAGCAATTACAAGAAATTAAGTAAACTAATACATACAGGAAAATAAGAACTCAAACTAACCCTATTTGCTGACAACATGATTCTTCTATATTTAGGAGACCCTAAAACCTCCACCCCAAAACTTCTAGAACTCATAAATGAATTCAGAAAAGTAACAGGATATAAAATTAATACCCATAAACCAACTGTGTTCCTATATATCAGTGATGAATCAACTGAAAGAGAAATTAGGAAAACTACCCCATTCATAATAGCCTCAAAGAAAAGAAAATATCTTGACATAATTCTTATAAAATATTTTACATCTAAAAATGTGTGAACTTGAACTGAAGGTTTTTCCCAGGATTCCTGGCCCCTGCTTCATTATAAACCTAAAATAATTTAATTCAATGTCATAAACAATGTAAGGCCAAATAAATATGTATTGGGTAAATATTTGTTGAAAGGTTTTTAAAACTTATTTATTGGTTCTTTTTAGTTATACATGACAGGAGAACAACCCATTTTGATAAAATTATATAAGCATGGAATATATCTTATTCTAGTTAGGATCCCATTCTTTTGGATATACATGATGGTGGGATTCACTGTGATGTTCTCATATATGTATATAGGAAATTATGTTGAAAGGTTTTTTAAAGATTTCAATATTTAGGCCTGTCAAACTCTCTTTTTGCTCATGCATATCATAAAACTACCCATTGTGATGCTTTATCATATTTCTATTTTCAGATTCTAGTGTTTTGTAATTAATATAAAAGGATGGAAATCTTAATAAATGGTAAGGTAGCAATGTGTAGGGAAGGAAACACTGGGTTTCAAATCAGGGACTCTGCCCTTGACTTTGGCTCCTCCATTTCCTGACTGAGTGAATTGTGTCATTCCTTAACCTCTCACTTTGACTCTCAGTTTTTCTTTTCTGTAAAACATGGACAATAACATCCCTATTTGTTGTGAATTTTAAATGAAAGAATATGTTTGAAAGAAGTTTAAAAACTGCAAAGAATTTTTAAAAAATGATATTGTGAGCTCACAAGCTTCATGGTCAGTACAAGTGTATATGTAGTCAAGTCCAGGAAGAACTTACCTCCATGCTAGGCCTTGCAAGCCTCACCTGCCACTGGCAACTTACCAATTTAGAAAATCCACACTTGGTCACTGAACCTCAGTCTTTCTAGACACAATCTGAAAATATGCCCTGCACAGAGAAGGGCATTACAGAATCTAGAGCTACATGACTGTCAAACATACATAAAACTTTATAGTAAAAAAGGCAAATATAGCATTGCTATTCATATATTACTATATTATAGAATGCTTTTTATATGCCAAGCAGTATGCACAACAATTTATAGACATTTTCTTACCACAGTATATAAATGGAAATCACATATTTCAGTCAAGATATGCCACTCAAAGTTGAACAGCATCACAGCAAAAAGGTACTCTGAAGACCTAGATTCAAATCTAGGATTTAGCCCTTAAACTAAGTGATCCTAAAACCTTGTTATCCATCAATTTATTTAAAAACAGAGCTAATGTGTAATCCTACCTCATAAGATTGTTATGAGAAATTAACTTACTAACACACATAGAGCATATGCAGAGTTTCTGGCTCAATGTTACATGTTATTTCTTTGCCCCCCAAACTTCATCCACTATTGAATTCTTTGAGAAATCTACTGAACCCTTCTAGATCTCAACTTAATTTACTTTAAAATGAAGACGAAGATAACCATTCCTAATGTTGTCATACTCTTAAATTAGAGTATGTATAAATTGTAAAGCACTATAGATATTTTAATTCATATTAGCACCTAATTCTCAGTTTCACTTTATTCTTCACATAAATATCACTATACTTCTAGGATACACTCTGGAAGGAAATTCTGGAATAAATTAAAATTCCAAGAAAACTGTGCATTTTATCACAAGAGCAGTTTTCTCCCTGGGGTTGTCTCTGTTTCACATCAGCAGCTTCCCCAGAGTCATCTAACTTGACAGTATGACGCTATGTGGATTAGTATCAGCAATTCTTAAGATGCAGTGGGCTGCAAGACACATGGGGCCCATCTCTTCTTCTACTGATTCACTGGACAGTAAAGAACAGGACTCCCAGATGTTCACCCATGCAATACCCACCAGGCCTAAAAGGATTACAAGAGGGATCAATATGAGTTCCTTCCTCATGACAGTAATAAGAAGCTAGGGAGTAGAAAGACATCCTATTGAAGTAAGTAAGTGGTATGGGAAGAACTGAAATAATTAAACTATATTTGACTTAGAGTTCTTTAGGCCTGGGCTCAGTGATCTACTTAAATAGCTTTTCCTCCCCATTTACTGTATATATATGGGATTTTTTTTCTAAGGAGATTTAAGACATTATGAAGTGCAATTTCTTGAAGACAAGTCTGCATATTCCATCCACATGTAATCAATATAAGTACTGACACCAAAGGAAATATACAGCTTAGTAGTGCACATATAACTTCTTGAATTTCATAGATATAAACATTAGTACTAAACCATAACAGTGTTTGGTCTTGTAAGGACAGAATATGCTCAGACAATATTTTGAATGATGTTTTTATCTTTGGTTCTAATTGAAATGAGATAAAGGAGTCAATGGCAGTGGACTGAGGCAATGTGAATGTACACTGACTACCATTTCACATGACATAAACATCCTAGGCAAAAATATCTGAAATACCAAGTTGAGAATCATTGGGAAATTATTGCAAAAAATGTTAAGTTTACCTCAATTTTAAAGCTTTAACATTCATTAATTTTTCAGGTTCTAATTATATATGCCATCAATTCATAGTAATATATCCATATGAATAATGTATATAATACCACCATTTCAGTGCAAAACATTTAATCAAGGTGAGTTATTATGTTTCTTAACCCTCCCTTAAGACAAAGTAAATTACTGGTATTTATCTATGGTCCAGTGATCCACACATCAGTTTTCTTTTAAGGCTCAACTTAAAGCATTCTTCCTTTTAAGTTCCACTAATTTTCATCCTATTAGAAATAATTCCCTTTTTTCTGCATTGTCACTTACTACTTAATCTTACTACTTCCATGAAAACATTTGCTAAGTCTATAGTTACAGATTTATTTATGTATATGCTTAGTGAATAGATTAGGTTCCAAAAACTTGAGATTAATTCAAACCTGCTCATTTTCTGTGAGAGTGACATCCCCACCCTCTGCTCCATCAGAGGAGTTTGTACCCAGTTAGTATTTAATCATTTCTTGAGTGATTATGAAAATGCTGTTGGTCACCTCATTTAGATTTGAACTATGGTGCTATTTACCTTTTTCACCCTTAAAGGAAGATAATTATGTCTTCCACCCATACCCCTTATAAACACATCTGGTTATCTACTACCAGCCAGATTTATTTTGTGCCTTTCTCTCAGCCGCACAGAGCGTTCCCTCCTGCAGTTCTTGGGGTGATACTGTCTCTCCATGCTGTCTGTGGTAAGTGGCATGCAGTGCTTTTCCCTAGTGAGAAGGAAGTCAATAGGCTGTATTTTACTGTGACAGCTGGGCCATTTGACTTGAGCCTTATTACACTTGATGGTTACCTTTAGGGAATGTCTTTTTCAATTGTTTAGTTTTCAAGTCTCTTGTCAGTTCAAACTACCTAAAACAAAAGGGAAACCTGAATTTACTAATGTGTACCCTTAATACTGAAAGTACTTTATCAAACCTGAGCCCAAGATGATATATCAATCTAATAAAACAGATATTTACTGAGTACCATTTAGGTACAAGACATCATGCTAAACAGTATGAGAATGTTTTAAAGTGAATAAACTCCAATAGTCCACTCGTGGATAGTACACTTAGGAAATAATAAATACGTATATAAAATATCAAAACTATATGAATTACTTAAAATAGAAAGCAACAAAAGATGCGAAAACTATCCAGTAGGGGTGAGGGTTTAATAATGGACATTCATTTCAGATAGACAATTTGACTGTAGTTGTCAAGCCAAGTACAGGAAGCACATGATCTCTTTAGCAGTACAGGAGAAACAGACTTTGAATTGTGAGATCTATTCAAAGCTGCCTATTCTACTTGTTAGGGAGATGAAGAGGTGACAGGAACTCACACCACTCCCTGAACTATGAGGATAATTGCAACTGACCTGGAACTCAGCTCAGTTCTGTCCCAATATAAATCTCCTCCTGATAGCTAGGAAAACTCACCCTTTAGAAGATACTTAATTAAACAAGACACACACACACACACACACACAAAAAAAAAGAGCAGTCAAAGATACAGTAAGAAAAATGGGGCAGAATACAAGAAACAAGAAAAATAAATGGTAGATTCATAACAACATTCAGAAAAATATTGTTAGGGAGAATATAAACACCATGACCAAATGTTGCTCCCTGAATTTTAAAAACATTAGGAAGCTATCAAGTCTATGAAGCAGAAGTCCAAAGGACTAATAAAAGAACTTAGGAATGAGATGATTAGACAGCGGGAAAAGATAAAATATGAGTTGTCAGAGCTCAATAAAAGCAGTGGGAGAAAAATGAAACCATTACATTTATAAGGACAAAAACAGAGGAATCCAAGAGAGAACAGATACTTCCATAAACAAGTTAAGGAACAAAGATAAAATTTAAAAGACGAAAAGGATTAGTGAGAAAATGAAATAAGATATAAGGATATTTTTTGAATTCTTGAAGAAAAGGTAAAAGAAATGTTTAAAAGGTAGACCCCATTGGCAATAATACAGGGTTAAAAAGTGATATAGCTATTATCCCACTGGGGGTATTATCCAACAGCACAGGAGAGGGGCCAAAGAATGTCACACGTCCTTATTATTATTCCTCCATGTTGCTGATGTTACATCACCCATCACCCCAACTTCTTTGGAAATAATAAAGTTTCTCTCAAATAGAACTCATTAACAAAGTAGAAGAACAGACTATTTGCTTCAGGGAAATTCGTAGAGGCTATTTGTTGTCACAAAAGGATAAATATTTATCTTTCTGAACTAATGAACTGATATGGTCTGAACAAACCATTTATCACTATAATGACAAAGGAATCCTCACATGATGCAGTTACTGGGCATTCTAGATGGGTGAGAAGGAGAAAACCATGTGAAAAATCCAAAAGAATATGGATAGACATGTAGCTCCTCATCATGCTAGTATCTCCCAACCTTCTGCTGTGGGAGGTAGCAGTTTGTCTTTCTTTCTTAGAAATGGAGGCTCATCACAGAGATACACCTGCAGAAACTCAAGGGGAGTCCTTTACAAGGAACTATATTTTGCTTCAGCAACAGAATAAACCAGGAGAGACATATACTGAAAGCAAAATTCCAAAAGATGTTCAAATACAAAGGGATAGATTGCAAAAGTGCTTATCTAAGGAGACATATGGAGTTCTTTGAAGCTAAGAATTGAAGAGTAAGAGAAAAAAAATAAACCCTACTTTAACATAAAGATAATATTAAGACTAACAGAATTTTATTTCTAATATATAAGAAAGAAAACAAATGATTAACTCTGCTCTATCTTTCCAGTCTACATGATTAATCATAATCTTTTGTGTATTGTATACCTCATATTGTCTTTTAAATTGAATAATGAGGGAGTAGAAGCAATGCTAGTTGGCTGTATTCATTTATAAGAAAGTAATAAAGTAATTGTGCTTTACAAGGAATATAATTCTGATAAATATTTCTGAAATAAAAGAATCTATTTATATAGAAAAGTATTGCTTAAGACTGGGAAAAATTGAATAAGAATAGTCAAAAGAGATGTTATTGGATTTCAATAATTCTAGGAAAGAAGGAAGGAAAATTATTTGGGCATTCAGACAAAAAGATCTAGTCACTTACATTAGAAAATGAATTTCCCTGGCCTCAGAATTCTCCACAGCAATGTTCAATGTCAGAAAATAGTGGAGTAACACAAATGCTTTTTTTAAAAAAAGAATTGTCTCAAGCAATCATACTTTTCTGCCTTAGCCCACAGTTCCTGAGTACAGAGTTTGAAACAAGTTTAGTCAAGTACATATATTAGTTTATGCAATATATGTATATATATTATAACAAAATTTTATAACAAAATTTTCACAAAGTTGATGGCTTAAACAACAGAAATTTATTCTTTCATAATTCTGGATGCCAGACTCCAAAACCAAGATGACAGCAGGATCAAATTCCCACTGGAGAGTTTGTTTCTTGCCTCTTCCAGTTTCTGGTGAGTGTCAGTAGTCTTTAACTCATAGCTGCATCTCTCATAGCTGCATCTCTCCAATCTCTGTTTCTGTGGTCATGCTGCATCTTTTCCTGCATATAATCCCTCTTTGCATGTCTCTTATTGCATATAGAGAATGACCAGATAATCCATCACAATCAACCTAGCTCAAGTTCCTTAGCAAAGCTCCCTTTTCCTATATGAAGTAGTACAGATGGGCTCAACAAATATTATTAAATTAAACAAAGGAATTATAAGAGATTTTTCTCAGTTCACTGAAAATAAACCTCAAAACTAGCATGAAACAGATAATATTCCAGAAACATGTAGTTCACCCAAAAGAAAATTTAAATGGATTTCCAAAACACAAATAGAGAAAGGTGACAAAGAACAGTCCTTCTCCCTCCCAACCTCCAAGTGATAAAGTGCCTGGACTAGAAAATCTTGCAGGAAAATTCCACCATACATTCATTTCAGTGGTATTTAAACTGCCCCAGAGTATAGAGAAAGAAGAAATGCTTCCAAATTCTTTCTTGAAGCAGGCTTACTGATGATTCCCCAAATCAACAAAGATAGCACAAAAAGGCAACTACTACCAGCCACATTTCAGAGAATCATCAGACTGCACTGATAAGTCAATATTATGATTTGTGGGAATAAAGAGACTTCTTATATTTAAACAATGAATTAGAATATACAATAGAAGGAAAAATCTCTTATTTGCAATGACAAAGGATAAAATGTCTGAAAGGAAATGTGTGAAATCATTACAAAAAAGAATATAAAATGCTACACAGGCATACAAAGGAAACAGCATTCTATGTCCTCAGATGACTTGGTGTCATAAAGATGTCAATTCTCCCTAAATTAACCTATGATGTCAATATATGTCTAAGAAGTATGTCAGTGACATTTTGTTAAAATAACCAAACAGAGTAAAAATTCATGTGGAAAAACAGCTAAAGCATCCAAAAAAAAGGCTGTAACAGAAGTTAATAGAGAAGAACCAGTCTTAAAGTATTATGTTTAGTAATTAAAATAGTGTGATGTGAGCATATGAACCAACAGGCAGATTATGAAACAGAATAGAACATCCAAGAATGAAAATAAATATGTATATGGTATTTTAGAAAAACTCATAGTGGGGCTTTGTAATAAGTAGTGTTGAAAAAACTGGGCAGCCTCTGAAGGGAAACAAATATCTGATTTCATTCCTGACACCTAAAAACAGGATAAATTCTAAATGTATTAATATTTTAAGCATTAAAAAAGTCAAGATGAGAAATTAAAAAAGGTGAAAGGTTCTTCTAATTATGACATGAAACCTAGAATTTATAAGAGGAATAACTGATAAATTCAACTACATGTTTTTAAAAATGTGAATGGTAAAAAAGTAAAGCAAACAATATGAAAAGATAAATATCAAATTGGGAGAAATATATATGAAATTATATTACAGTCACAATATTAACCCTCCTAATGTGATACAGACCTAGACATGAACGAGAAAAAGACATTCAAATAGAAAAATAGGAAAAAAGAGACAATTCACAAAAGGGAAATATGAATTGCCCTTACTTATGCATTAAGAAGTTCACTCATAATAAGAAAAGGATAAATCATTTTCAACAATCGGATTGGCAGAGATCAAAGTTCAATAATTCACCATTGTGGAGAACAGAGTAGAGAAAACATGCATTTGCATACTTGTTGGGGAGCATGTAAATTGGTACGACTTTTGTAGAGGACAATTTGGTAATGTCCATCAAGTTTTTACATTTGATACTCTTGTAGAAATATATTCTAAGATATATATTCATATTTTTGTGATATGATGTGTACAGAGCTATTTCTTGTGGCACTATTTGTAATAGCAAGAGTAGAAACAGCCTAAATGTACACTAATATCCACCAATATGAGGCCAGTTAAATATAGCAGAGCATGTCCACATAATGGAATACTATGAGTCATATAAAAGAATGAAGAAATTCTTTACATACTGAATGATAGAAAATGGAATGCACTCTAAAATTATTGGAGGAGAGAATACAGGTATATGTCAATATCTCTGAAAAGACAAACAAGAAACATTAACAGTGGTTGCTAGCAAAGTGAGTGGCTGGTTGACAGGACTGTGAAAGACACATTTTAGTACATACCATTTTATAATTTTTAACTTTTTACATTTATTAATACACAGGAAAAGTCATAGGGCCTTGTGCATCCTAAGTGCCAAAAGAAACTACAGTGATAACAAGTTGTAAGAGAAAGGAATACAATAGAGAATAAAATTAGGTAAATTTAGCATTCAACCTTCTTTTTCCCTCCCTTCAAATGCACAGTCCTCTTATGCTTATAGATTTGCTTGCTTTCATGGACCTCTACTCTTATCCTTAAACTCTTCTGTTTCATTTTTGTCAAGAGGTGTCAACAAGTTTAATAATTTTCCAATCAAAATTGTATTTGTCCACCTCAAGTTCAATTTGTGCTATGTGTAGTGTAAGACCTGGGTTATATAGAAGTCATTGTTGAATTTTGGAGGAATTTCACAATAAAATAACATAAAAAGCATGAGATAATTTGAGGCAATTATAAGTGAACAATCATCTTCAGGAACGTATTTTAAAGAAATAGAGACTAAAATTAAAACTTGCCTGTTATTTGGAAATTGTGTTGTGGGTTGTTTTAATGGTATTTATTTGTAGAATTAAAGATGTCTTCTCCTGAAGATTCAAATAAACAAAATTAGAGATGAAAAAGGAGATAAATACATCTGAAATCCAGAGGATCATTTGAAACTTTTTGAAAATTTTTACTCCAATAAGCTAGGAAATCTAGAAGACATTAACACATTTCTAGACATATATGACCTAGCCAAATTGAACCAGGAAAATATAGAAAACTTCAACAGAACAATATCAAGTAATGACATCAAAACAGCAATTAAAAGCCTTGGAATAAAGAAAAGTCCAGGAACAGATGGATTCTCAGCTGAGTTCTACTAGACTTTTTTATCAGTCTTTCTCAAATTATTCTATGAAATTGAAAGGGAGAAAACACTGAAAATTCATTCTATGAAGCCAGTATAACTCTGATACCAAAACTAGGCAAGGACATATGAAGGAAAGAAAACTTCAGAACAATATCCCTAATGAACATAGATGCAAAGATTGTTAATAAAATATTAGCAAACCAAATTCAAAAACATATCAAGAAGATAATACACCATGATCAAGTGAGTTTCATCCCAGGATGCAAGGTTGTTTAACATATGCAAATCAATAAATGTTGTCACCACATAAATAGAATTAAGGACAACAATCATGATCAACCCAACAGATGCTCTCAGAAAACGCCTTTAGTAAAATTCAGCACCCATTCATGTTTAAAATGCTGAAAAAACTAGGAACAAAAGGAACTTACCTCAATATTATTTATAAAGTCTAATATATGACAAACTGGAAGCCAACATCATACTGAATGAAGAAAAATTGAAAGCATTTCCTTTAAAACTCAGGAACAAGACAAGGATGTTCACTCTCACCACTCCTATTCAATATAGTTCTTGAAATTATAGCCAGAGCAATTAGGCAAAAGAAGGAAATTAAAGGGATACAAATAGGAAAAGAAGTCAAAGTATCTCTGCTTGATTACATGATCCTATGTCTAAAAATGGAAAGACCTCCCATGTTCTTGAATAGGCAGAATTAATATTGTCAAAACAGCCATATTACTAAAGCATTATGCAGATTAGATGCAATTACCATGAAAATACCAATGCCATTCTTTACACAACTAGGAAAACACAGTCCTAAAACTCATTTGGAAGAATAAAAGATGCAGAATATCAAAAGCAATCCTGTACAAGAAGAATGATGCAGAAAGCATTACAATAGTTCATGTAGAATTATATAACAGAGCTATAATAGCAAAATCAGCATGGTATTGACATCAAATTAGACATGAAGACCAATGGGATGAAATAAAATACACAGAGACAAACCCATATACTTACAGTCACTGATACTTGACAAAGGTCCCAAAAATATATGTTGGAGAAAAGACCACCTTTTTAACAAATGGTGCTGGAGAAACTGGATATTCATGTGTAGAAGACTGAAACTAGACCCTTATCTCTCACCCAGAACAAAAGTCAAATCAAAGTGAACCAAACACTTAGGAATTAGACCAGAAACTTTGTAGTTGTTAGAAGAAAATATAGGATCAACAGTCTAACATACTGGTGCAAGCACTGATTTCCTGAACAAAACCCCTAAAACTCAAGAAATAAAACTAAGAATCAATAAGTGAGATGGCATCAAATTTTATGGTATCATCAAATCATGATCACCTCAATAGATGCTGTTCAATATCTATAACAATCAGAGAATGCAAATCAAAACTACACTAAGATTTCATGTCATTCCAGTAAGAATGGCAATTATCAAGAATACAAATAATAATAAAGCAAAGGAATGATTGGAAAGGAAATAATTAAGAGTGTGATGAGAGAGCCTACATATCAGGAGAAAAATCTTTGCAAGCTATTCCACCAATGCTGTATTAATATGAAAAATATATAAGGAACACAAAAAGATTAACATAAAAATGCAATCAATAAATTGGCAAAAAATTAAATAGATACTTCTCAAAAAAAGAAACACAAATGGCCAACAAATATATGAAAAATGTTCAATATTTATTACAATCAGAGAAATGCAAATCAAAACTACACTAAGATTTCATCTCATTCCAGTAAGAATGGCAATTATCAAGAATACAAACAATAATAAATGCTGGCAAAGATGTGGGAAAAAGATATATTGATACATTGCTGATGGGACTGCCAATTGGTATAACCACTCTGGAAAGTAGTATGGAGACTCCTCAGAAAACTAGAAATGGAGCCACCATATAACCCAGTTATCCCACTCCTTGGTATTTATCCGAAAGAACTAAAATTAGCTGAAATACTATGGCAATACACTATGGCAATACAGCCACTTCAACATTTATAGCAGCACAATTCACAACGGCCAAATTATGGAATCATCCCAGATTCCCATCAATAGATTAATGGATTAAGAAAATGTGGTATATCTGCACAACAGACCTTTATTCAGCCATAAAGAAGAATGAAATTATGCTAGTTGATAGTAAATGAATGGATCTGGAGATTATCATGCTAAGTCAAATAAGCCAGAATCACAAAAATCTAAGGTCAAATGTTTTCTCTCACTTGTGGAAACTAAAGGAAAGTAAGAGGGGAAAAAAGGCGAGGGGTGGGGGAGAGTTGTCAGATATCATAGGTATAGGGAAGATCAGTGAGTAGAAGATTAGAGGGAGGGAAGAAGGATGAGAAAGGGAAGAAAATGCAGAATTAATTTGACAAAATTATGCTACATGTATAAATGTGTGTATGAGTGTTTGTGTGTGTGTGTGTGTGTATCTCATGGTGAATTCTACCTTATGTGTACCTATAAGGCACTGATTAAAAATAAATAAATAGGTAAATGAGTGAAAGAGCAAAGGAAGTGTAGAGGTAGGGCAACAGGGAAGGGAGGAAGGAAGGAAAGGTGAGAGCACTGGGGATTGAAATAGAGCAAATTAAATTTCATGCATGTATTATTTTTTCAAGATGAATCCAACTATTATGCATGACTATAATTCACTAATACAAAAATTTAAAAAATAAAAAAATTAAAAGATGGCCTTTCTGATATTCTCAACTGTAATAAGCACAGTACAGATGGCAAGTTTCTGGATAAAATATGAATAAAATTATGTCAAATAACATGCTATCCATGAAGGAGCATGAGCCCATACATTGTGATGAGAAAATATTTAAATTTTTATTTCTATTGTTTTACCTTATCCTTGTATAAGGTAGTATATAAATAGATAATTTTTAAGTAACAACTATGCATAAATGTTAGTGTGTGCTCAATCTTTTTTCCTCTCTAAGGATGTGTAATAAAAATGTTTGCCAAATGACTGTCAAATGATATTTTTGTTCCATGTAAATAAGAATAAATTGAATGCATTGTAGAACGTTGTATCAGACATAGTAAGAAGCAGCAGCCATAAAATATTAATTTCTAAGTGAAATACTACTGAATTCATTTGGTATGGCACCACAGTGTTGTTAGAAGGGAAATTCCTAATAACAGGACTTTCAAGTCAGAAAAGAAAGAGACTGCCTAGTTCGAATCTCATTTTAGACAGTGGATGAATAAGAGCCAAAGAGGACAAGTAATATTCTTTATGTTGTATGGTGGCCTCATAGTAATACAGCCAGGTGTGCTCCCTAAATGTCTTTCTAATATACAAGGAATGGAGACAGATAACACATATCTATCTTTAGATATGTATAGAAAAAAATTATATAAATAGAGATATGAATATCTCTATATCTATATCTATCTATCTATCTATGTATCTATCAGAGAGTGTCTTTGAAATTATGCAGCAGGTCAACTCAGTATTCTATTATAATTTTGCCTATTTATCCATGTCTTTATTTTTTCCTTTTTCAGTCTTCCCCAAATTACTTCCATTTTAAAAAATATAGTAATGCATTTTTTAACATGTTAATTTTTTAAAGCTAACCTAAAGAAGAAAAGTTTAAACCTAGAGTCCTATTTTTTTTAACCAGTCTCCTCCAACAGAGACAATCTTTGAACTCTAAATACCTTTCTTTCTTACCAGTAATTCTCTGGGAACAACCCAGCACAAGAAATATATATTCAACTATACCCAAAGAAAATAAAAAGTGAAATGAGTTGGGAATGCATGATAAAGAAATTGACTCATAAAGATACAATCAGAATTAAAAGGTCCTTCTTAAGGGATAAGAATGTAAACCTGCAAAAACAAATCTTAAATATTAACACCTCAAATCTATTCACCTGATTTTGCATGGAATTTTCTCCAGTGCTTTCAAAGAGAAACCACGAATACGACAAATTGAGAGCATGTCTTTAAGAAACAAGGTAAAGAGAAATTGAAAGTATTTATCCAGGTAATTCAAATCTACTTCCAATATCTTGATCACGTTTGCGTACTGCTGTCACAACATATACAGGTGGAGGTTGAGAGATGTGACTCTTTATCTGCCGACATTGGTTTCAACTATGGTTTGAAATCAGTTGTGTCATTTATTGAGAAAACTGTCATACTGAATTGGGAAATCACATAATGCAGAGAACTGCTTAGCAAAGTATCTAGCATATAGTTAATATATAAAACTTAACCCTTCAAGACACAAGTCTCTGAGCAGGAGACGTGGCATACCCAGGGCTTCACAGTTTATGTTACACAGTAAACCCAGAGATTTACTCCAGACTTCTCGAAGGAGGCCGAAAGTTGAGACACCTAGTAAGAAGAGTACTGGTTGTAATTCCTGCAACTCGGTATACTGGGGCAGGAGGATTGCAAGTTCAAGGCCAGCTTCAGCAGCTTAGTTAGACCCTCTCTCAAAGTTAATAATTGAAAAAACAGGGAATGCAGTTCAGTGCTAAAGCACCCCTGGTTCAATCCCCGGCACCAATAAAGGGGGGGAGGGGAAAGAATGGCGGCTAAGTCGAAATCTCTATAAACTAATAAGAGGTGGAGGTTGCACACACCAAGATTGCAGCCCTTGAAATCCACCCTAGCAGTTCTGCCTCTTTCGCGCCCTAGCGACACAGCGACTCAGGCGAAAACTACATTTCCCAGCCGCCCTCAGGATTTTCCGGGGCGCACTGCGCTCTGCTTTCCGGCCGCATCTTTTACGTCAGTTCGAACCGAAGTTTTGTCACGACTGGGCCAATTCCCAGAACATGGGTTCTTCGTTGTTCCGGCCTCTGCAGCCTAAGAAATTCGACGATCCTCCGGTGGCCGCTTCCCCCGCTCCCCCAGATGCGTCCGAAGCGCCGACCTCCCCAGAGCAAGCGCCCTTGTTTAATAACTGCTGGAGTTGCCGGGTGCTCTCCGGGTCGGGACTGATAGGGGCAGGCCTTTACGTGTACTTGGTGGCGCGGAAACCTATGAAGCTCGGATATGCTCCGGGTCCAGGCCCTATTGCCCAGATGGTCATCGGCATCAGTGAGAGCCGGGGAGTGCCGCTTGGGCTGGGGTGGCGGGGTGAGGTAAACCCAACAGCCACGTGGGATGGGGGGGCGGGGCGCCCCAACGTAGGCCCTGGGCAGGGAGAAGTTGCGATGCCTTAGAGGAAAGAAAAAGGAAAACAGTATTTTATGAGAACTCTTATTAATTTCAGTTTTTTAAAATCCTTACAATACCGATTAGAGGTATTAACACTGTTCCCATTTTATTTTCGGGTAAAATGAAGCTAAGTGGATTGAACAGAAAGTGACAGAGCTGGCTTTCCATCCCAGGTTTATCTGGCCCCCAAAATTTCTCTTTTTCTTTCTCTTGGAGAATGTTAGAGTGAGGGCACTTGCCATTGGCTTAAGAAATTGGGCTTGGAAGCCAGATTTTAGTTGCAGGTTCAAGTTCAAAGCCCATCTACTTGATGCACCGCTGGGTAATGGGAATCCACAATATTGTTTGCCAAAATGTCTTACAGTCATGTGTTCCTTTATCTTTACAAACCAGTTTTCTAAGTGAATAGATTTTTAGGTTTTCAGATTTCTTATCTTGTTAGTCAGGTTGTCTAAATCATTTACCTTTGTTAAAACTACTTGCTTTGGAAGATAATAGGGTATTTTCTTTCTTTCTGAACTTTTTTGTTCCTTTTCTGAGCTTCACGCTCCTATTCGAAATATATAATGTTAATATATCTTCTAGTAATGTTGTAACACTTAAATAAGATGGCATATGGAGCACTTGGTAAACTAAATTGTGACATATAAGTAATATGCTTTTTTTTTTCCCCCCCTCCAGGCATTGCTTGTTGGGGTATAGTTATCCTGGCAGACCCTAAAGGAAAGGCCTACCGGGTTGTTTGAATGAACAATGAACTTGTCACCTCTTACCCCTGGACCCATTACACAGGAAGCATGGGATTTATGGTTGTTCTGGACAGACGTGTGGAGGAGCTTTGTCTTCACTATTGGGAATACTACAAGACTGAAAAACAATGAAAACATTGGTTGTCATACCTTGACTGTGAGTGTGGCTTTCTTGTCAGGTTTCAGAGGGATCAATAAATCCCTTAGAGAAGAAAATGATTCTGTGTCCTATCTGGGGAAGGAGGGTATAATTTAAATTTTACTTAAATATAATTGAATTTAGTTAAATTATGATTTGTTATTATTAAAATGAAGGAAATGATAAGCCAATAGGAAAATGAGCTATTTTATTTCCTAATTATAGTTCTTTTTATCCTGTAGTTGGATTAACACCTGTTATCAGCCTAACCCTTGATAAACACATGAAACTAGATCTGAATACTCCTTATGCTTTCCGAGGTGTTTTTAAATTCATCATTTCATGAGAGCTTCATTGCTAATCTGACTTTTTTATTGATAAGCCTTAAAACAATAATCCAAGTGATTTGCTCAGGGTTATTCAGAAAATCAGTGCTGTATCTGTAAGGGACCGGAGAAACGTCAGAGGAAGAGACCACCAAGAGACTGTCTCATGCAACAGCAAAAGGGTTTATTTGGGGACCAGCATGCTGGGGCTCAGAGCTCACTTGAACAGAGCAAAGAGAGAGAGCCCTGAGAACAGCTTAAGCAGAGCTTATATACTTTCCTTGGAGAGGGCAGGGAGAGAAGTTACATTTTGTAGTTTGGCAGTTGGGGACAGCTCATTCTGGGAACAAGATTAGCAAACAGTTATTAAGATTTCAACAGTGTTTTGTTAAGCATATAGAAAAACGAGTGACAAGTACCTATTTTATTAACCTTTCATATCTAGTACTTGTTTTTGTCTGGTTTTCCTGTTCTAGTCTTTCAGAACTAGAATGGTACAAGGAGTCAAGAATCACTTTGATGAAACAACCATAAATGTCAATATACAATGAAAGATTTGAATGCCATAATAAAATTTAAGAAAAATTCAAGACGTTTAGTAAAAAAAATCCTTTTGATTTCTTTTCATAAGAACAAGAAATATTTGTAATGGAATTGAGAAGTTTTTGAGATAAAAACTCAAAATTAGTTCATTTCTAAGAAAACGTTTCACTTGCTCCCGTTGGGTTTTTTCTTTCTGTTTTGTTTTATTGGTTTCCCACCCCCTTTAGATATCGTGGCTTCTCCATAAAGTTATATGTAGCTTTTTTCAAAGCAGAAAGATATTCTCAAATTCAGTTGCTACTCATAGTGCATATGTTTTGAAAGACCTGTTAAGCAGGTAGTACTTTTAAGGCTTTTACTTAGCTTCATATAGAAGTACCTAAGTCTGTGAAGTCTTGTGGTGATATCAAGACTCTTATAAAGTGTGTACATTCTGATCACTATATAAGTAGTACTATATATGTCTTAAGCAATTGAGATGGAAGACATTTCAAACAATGTAGACAGCAAGTTATTCTTTATGTAAAATGTACAATTCTGTTATAAGATGATAATGAATATAGAAGTTTTAAGTTGGAAAGGATTTAGAAACCACCAAAGCAGGTGATACACGGTCATTTATCCCCTAAAATACCTATAAATCAAGTTGCCCCTACTTTAGAAGGCTAGTCATTCTATTGATGGACAACCATACTTAGATTAAGCCAAAAACACATAATTCCAATTCACTGATTTTGACTTGACCTATTGTAGAAATAGCGTAAATCTTAAACTAATATATAGGTAGAACTTGGAAGTTTGCTGTTGGGGTCTAGACCACTACAGTAAAATGAGTCAGATTTTTGGTTTCCCAGTACATATAAAGTGTGTTTACACTACATTGTAGTAAGTACAGTGACAAATGCACAACAGCATGTCTGAAAAACTGTTATATTTAAAAGATTATTGCTAAAAGATGCTTATGATCACTTGAGCCTTCAGCAAGTTCTAATTTTTTTGCTTGTGTAGAGTCTTGCTTTAGTGTTCATAGCTGCTGAGTTATTGTGGTAATCACTAAATGCAATTTTCTTAAAATAAGACTTCTCTGTGGTGTGCAGTGTTGTTTAGTAGCATTTTACTTAGAGTAGAACTTCTTCAGGTTTGAGGTCAAACCCTGCTGCTGTTTTATCAAGAGTTTATGTGATACTCTGAACCCCCTTATTGTAATTTCAACAATGTTCATTCATAGCATCTTTACCAGTAGATTCCATCACAAGGAACCATTTTATTTGATCAGCCATGAGAAGGAACTCCTTGTTAAAAGTTTTATTATGATATTCAATCACATCTACAGGTTCCATTGCTAATACTAGTTCTTCTTGTTTTCAATACAGCCACAGTTACTTCCTCCACTGAAATCTTGAACCCCTCAAAGTTGTCCATGAAGGTTGGAATAGACTTCTTCCAAATGCCAGTTCATTTTGATATTTTAGCCTTCTCTAAGTCACAGATATTCTTAATGGCATTGAGGAATGGTAAATCCTTTCCAGAAGATTTTCAACTTTCATTGCTCAAATCCATCAAAGGAATTGTTGCCTTCAACACATGTAACTTCATGATATGAAAGTCTTAAGTAAGATTTGAAAGTCAAAATTATTTCTTAACGTGTGGGCTACACACAGGATGTTGTATTAAGAGATATGAAAACAAATTTGTATATCTCCATTGGAGCTCTTGGATTACCAATTGTAATGTCAATAAGTGGTAATATTTTGAAAGGAATCTTCATGAGCTGTAGATCTTGACAGTGGGCTTTAAAAGATTAAGTAAGCTATGTTGTAAGCATATGTGCTGGTATCCAGTAATATTCCATTTACAGAGCACAACAGATTTAGTATAATTTCTATGGCCCCTTGTATGTTCAGAATAGTAAACAAGTGTTAGTTTCAACTTAAAGTTACCAGCTGTATTAACCCTTCACAAGAAAGTCAATCTGTACTTTGAAGCCAGGCATTGACTTTTCCAAGCTATGAAAGTCCCTGATGGCATCTTTTTCTAATATAGGGTTACTTGGTCTGCATTGTAAATCTGTTGTTTAGTGTAGCCACTATCAATAATCTTAGCTAGATCTTCTGGATAACTTGCTGTAGCTTCTGCATTAGCAATTGTTTTTCAGTGTGAATTTTGATGTTATGAGATGCTGACTTTTCTTAAACCTGAGCCAGTCTGCTAGTTTCAGAGTTTTCTTCTGCAGCTTCCCATCAGCTTTCATAGAATTGAGAAATAGGGTCTTGGTTTAGATTAGGCTTTGTTTTATGGAACATAACTGGTTTAATCTGTCTAGAAAACTAAAACTTTTCTCCTTATAGCAACAAGGCTGTTGAATTTTTTTTACTTTTACATTCACCACGACAGCACTTTTAATGTCCTTTGAGAATTTTCCTTTGCATTCACAACTTGGCTAACAGTTTGGTGCAAGATGGCCTAGCTCTGTGCTTATTTGGTCTTTTGACATTCATTGCTCCCCAAACATAGTCATTTCTTTTTAATTTGGTATAAAGTGAGAGATACGTGGTTCTTCATTTTTCTTTAACACTTAAAGCTCATTTTAGGTTTATTAGCCTAACTTCAGTATTGTTAATTAAAATTTTACAAAAGCAAAAGCGTTTTTCCAAGTATATTTGCCTACTCACCAAATATATTTAGTTCTTTGTGACTTGGAGCAATTTAATTGGGTATGAGCAAAGTATCATCCTATAACATCTATAGGCAGTTAAGTGGGAAGTAGTGTAAGAAAAGGTCAGAATTTGGACTTAAAATGTAGTTTTTTCATTTTTTGAAATATACACCAAAATTTTATTTCTGTCAGTGTTAAGCCAGAAGTTTTAGTTTATTTTAAATATGAGTCTCTTCTCAGAGGTTTCAGGGAAAAAAATGTCATCACCCTATTTCTCAATGTAGGGAATTCACTTAGTTCCCCCATTATCTTCCCTTGTGTTGAGAATTAGATGAGGTAAACAGAATAAACAGGCTCAAGAATCAATGAATTATTACTCAGTAATATAAAAATGCTGATTAACTATGATTTATAGGCTTTACAATCTCTATACAGCATGGAAACAAGAATCTATAAAGGTTCATAATTCTTGAATAAGGAGAGAAGAGAAAAATTAGTAATTAAAAATGCACATAAACTTTTATTTGGAACCCAGAAACCAAAATGTAAACACTGAGGTTTTTATGAGTGTCCAAGATATCTATTAGCTCAACCTTTACATCATGGATATAAACTTTGGCAGCTTGAGATAATCAAGAACATCACCATTTTTTAGGTGTTGACTAATCTGGAGTCTGAACAGCTAGCAATATGTGTGAATATATTAAAAGTCCCAAATTTAGATAGACTCTCAAGGATCTTAGTAGGTGGGTGTATCCGATGAGGAATATCTTTTTTCCTAGGCCAATGGATGAGACATGTTGCTTGCAACCCTAGAGTATACCAAATGCAGGCCAATCTCAGACATTCTGGAATTCTACCTGGCTGAGACTAGTTGCAGAAACAACTGTTTCTGGAAGCCCTCGATGTTGAGCATTTCAACCATGATTTGTACTTCACTTCTACCCTCAGCTTAACATTTGTTCCTTTCTCCTTTTTATTACCAGTTTCTCTGTCTTACCGTGTCTGAAGCAGGGGCATCCTGAAAAAAGCCAGTTGACAACAAAATATATTGCTTTTAAATATATATCAGGGCAAGCATATGTTCAAGTACCCCCCTCAAACTAGACTTGGCCTCAACTGATATATCACTAGGGCTACATTGATTAAACTTGACACTTCTCAAATCTTGATGAAAGAAATAGTAAGCAATTTTGAGTTGAAAAACTGCCTTTTTGAAAAAAATGCAGATAAATACTAATCTGATCCAATAATTATATAGGTGTTAGGGGCACAGAGTCAGAGGTGAAAGTAATTACCTATCATTCAGAGGTATTCTAAGAACATGGGGAAAAAATATATCACTTATAGAATGCGTGTCTCTTGGCCTTTCAAATACTTAACAACAGTCATATGTAGAGTATATAGAAATAATCAAAGGAGTAAGTATTAAAGGCAACAATGCCACTGAAAATCACTGTTCAGGCCTGTGACTGAATCTAACGTATGCTTCAGGAATGTGGTAAACAGGATCTTAGGATCCCCACAAATTCCCATCCTGCTGATATAAACACACCCTCTGACAGTTATTCAGTTGAACACTGTTCTCTGTGCTGCTATGAAGGGATTTTGCAAATGTAATTAAGGTTGTGGGCCTTAAAGTCTTTTGACCTTAAAATGAGATTATCCAAATGGGCTAATCATGAGCCTGTCAAATCTTGGTCAGAAGGTCAAAATCAGTTAAGTCAGAAATGAGAAGCATGATATCGAGTCAGTGCTCCACAAGTTCTTTGCTAACCTAGAAGAAAGTAAACACACATGCTGAGAACTGCCTTTGGGAGCCACATAGCAAGACTGTAGTCAGACTGAAAATGAGGAGGGTAGTTGACAGACAGGAAATGTGGTAAACAGGATCTTAGGATCTTAGGACCTCAATTCTACTACAACTGTGAGGAATTGGATTTCTGCCAACCACCTGTGAATTTGGAAGAGGGCCCTATGAGAACCGTGAACCACATCCTTGGCCATCACCTTAGTTTCAGCCTGCTGAGACCCTAAGCAGAGTGTGTAGTCATGCTGGGGTGATAATTTTGTGCTGTTTAAAATTTTTGGTAGTTTGTTGCATAGCAATGGAAAACTAATACAAAGAATCAGTAGTGGTTTGTGATATCACAGTCATAGTAAGCAAACCAGACCAAACACCTAATACTCTATTCTGGTTTCAGGGAGTAGCAAGTTAGTGAAGTTCTGTTTGAATAGCATTTGTCTTTGCTTTTACCAGTAGTTTTCATGGATAGTTTTCATTTAAGGTTTTTTTTTTCTTTTTTAAATTGAAATACATAACATTGGGATTCATTTTTACATAATTATAAAGACATGAAATAAAATTTGCTCTAATTCAGTCCCTAGTATTTCTCTTTTCCCTTTCCCTTGTTCCTTATCTTTAATAATTTTTCTGCTTTTTACTTTTATTTTTTAGGGGTTTTGTAGATGTTGTTAGTGTCATGTGAATATACATGTTGTTGAGATTCACTTTAGTATAATTTATATGTGTGCATACGAAAGTTTGGTTAGATCCATTACACTGTTCTTCCGTTATCCTTTGCTTTCTCCTTCCCCCTCAATACCCTTTCTTTCTTCTATTTTAATAGAATCTCCCTAACTTTTCCCTTTCTTTCCCCATCCCCTTATTTTGGATGAGCTTCTGCATCTCCCATTTGTCCTTCAAGATTCAGCCCAAATATCACCTCTTCTGTGAATCCTTCACTGAAAAGTCTCTCTTTCATTACCTTCAGGGCCATGCAGCCATTAACACTGTCCTGACTTCTATCACTGATTTAAAATATTTCCTGGTAATTGCTTTTGTATGCATTTGTCCCTCCTTACTGATTGTAAACTCCAGAAGAAGAGAACTGCTTTGGTCTTTCTTTATGCTGCCCTCCCCATTCCCAGCACCAAACATGCAAGGCACTTGGTTGGTGTTCAGTAAATATTTGATGAATGAATAAAGGATTGAAAAACTTTGTGGGGTCTCTCTTTCTCAAGGTTTTATCCCTACTAATATCATCGGCAACATCACCCACAAATCTCCCCCCTTGCCACATTTACTACTGACTGAGAAGTTCTGATGATGGAGCCTACCTGTCTATATTTTAACAAGCCCTTCAGAGGTGACCTTAAGTTTAGGGAAACCTAAATGACTTTGAATAGTGAATCTCAACTATAAGACCATGGAAAGAACATTTGAGTGAAGACTTGCTACCCAGGTTTGAATCCCATTTCTACTTCTAGTCCCGAATATGCTTTTGGACAAGTTGCTTACCATTTTAGAATATAAATTTCACCCTCTGTCAAGTCAGATGATCAGACTAGGTAATTTTTAAATTCTTTTTGAGCATTAAGATTCTCTATCCCCACAATCTTCATTTCTGTATTTTATTCTAAAAGAGCCAGCAATGATGAATTGAGAAAGTAAAAAAACAAAAGTAGCACTGTCTCCAATAGTACTATGAAGCTGCTATGACCATTGCTCCAACAAGTCCACCCCCTAGCTTCTTGCAGCTGCAAGTTTCTGATGCTTCACAGGAATTTGGAAACCTCTCACCCCAATTAGTGCACCTGACCAACCAAACAATTCCATAGGGAAGGGAAGAGTTCTTTCCTGACCCTTTCATGATCAAATCAGGGGCCTGAAGCATGAAATGTGATTATTCTCTCCTAATGTGCATAACCGCGCAGACATTCAAAAATACTAGAAGTTGAAGGAACAGTTGTGATTGCTGCTGGTTATGGTGGTGGTGTATATCTATCTTCAAAGTAGGAAAATCATTCAGTTTTACCCTGCATAATACTGGCTTAGTCATGTGAATTAAACACTATGTTATACAGGCTGTGTCTACAATGACAATAAGCTCCAACAAAGGAAAAGAAACTACCATTTATGGGCAAAGCAGACCGTTAGAAGTTTACCTTCTGCTCTATGCCTAGAGGTTTATCTTTTAAAAATGGTGTGCACTTCACATACGTGAAGTTCAGTGAACACAATGAAGTGACTGTATCTCTATATAATGGCCAACTATAGAAGCAGCCATTAAGCTCTACAAGTCTAACCCAATGCTAGATTCTGATCATAGTATCACCAAAATGTTTTCAATAACATGGAGAAAGCTGGCCTCATTTACTTCAAGGAAACAACGATTGTCAGGTACCTAGATACATTGTATTCATATTCAGTTCAATTATATTTATTAAGCCTTGTTATATGCCAGTGGTAAGATAATTAGAAGGTGGTTTGGCTGATAATAGCTTTAGCACCTTGAGTTTCTACATTAGCACACTGAAACCCAAATCAGTGTGAATGGTCACATCCCAGAAAAATGGAACTTAACTGCCGATTACCTCTAACTAGGGACTTTCCACTTTAATCAAATATTTTCTATCTTGCTCCCTTGAACACCTTCTAAAGTTTGCTCCTCTTGGCTCTTGGTGGAACCCAAGTCACTTGTGGTTTGACACTGCCCAAACTATTGAAAATTTTGCTGTGTCTAAAATTACTAGGCACTCTGCTAGGTGTGTTGGAGTGTTGTAGAGCCCCTGCTTCAAGAAGCTGAGAACCTAGTTGGAGAGATGGATACTAAAAACTAATTTTGATATAGATTAGAATTATACACAGAGTACCCAGAAGCAAAGAGAAAGGATATTTTAGCCCTTAAACAGGGACAAAAGTCAAATCTGATTTTTAACCCAGAGCAAAGTCCACTCACCAGTGAGTAAACTTTTGACCTACATGCCTACTCATCAGGAGGATGAATGAAGCAGACATATGTCGAGAGAAGGGCTACCAACACTCTGGGCATGTCATCAAACAGAAATTCCTAAGACAGCATTCTCAGAGTCCCTTGACTTGGGTTGCTTTAAGAAGCATGCCATGCAGCCACGCTTAGAACTGTGTGACAGAGAACTGCAAAATGCCTGTCAAACTCCTTGACAAGTGAAAGACAGGCAAATTGGGGGGAGGCTCACTCTCCCTTCTCGCCAGCCTGTGAACACCTGTTACTGATGAAGCAAACTGAGAGACATATTTGGCACATGTTGGCAGCACCAGTAGATTCAGTCCCTCCTCATAATTTAGCAAAAGCATGATCCCTTCTTTGTGGCTTCTGCTGTACAGCTATTAGAAGTGAGACGGAGGGGTGAGTAAGCTCTTTGAGTAGTTTATATTATGGCTGGATATGAGTATGTCCAAAATTTGGCAACATTCTCTTTTAGATGAAGAAAATTATACCAACTTCATTTGTAGGGAGATTTGGAATCAACAAGGTACTTTCTTTCATTCATTTATACGTTTGACAGTAACCCAAGAAAGTGGGAAGGGCATTTTGCATAGTTCTTATTCTACAGATGAAGAGAGGAAAGTAGTTTCAGATGGTTCTGAGACTGTGCAGTCACCCAGGAAACAGCAGATCTGATCACATGAGCTCTGACAGTTGGCACCATTGTGAGATGCTCTTGCCCACACTTGCTCTCAAGGAATTAAAGAGGATATGTACATTCTATGCTACATTTCTGGGTAGGAAGCAGTTTAGACTGTGCTTTACCTAAAGCAACAGAAATTCGATTTGTCTCCAGAAGGAAGCACACCATCTATTTTTAGAGGTTTGGAGCAACTAGAGCAATGCAGGCAAAAGATGTGTTTTGGGAAGTAGACAGTTGCAAGTTGTTTGTACTTAAACAGGTTACCTTAGTTTCTAAGTTTCAGTTTTATAATTTGTGAAATATGAATCATTTTATTCTCCAGATTTTGTGGAAGACTAATACATATTTAGTGAATATGATGTGCTAGGCAGTCCAGAAATGAGATCATCATCATTGTTTTTAAAGTATAAATAATGTATCGCTTTTCTTGACAACTGACTGAGATCTTGAGGTCTGGACAAGTAGAGTGGCTGGTGTACTGGTGTATGTGAGACTGAGTGATTCGGGTCACATCATGCAGGCAGATTCCAGGAAGGCATAAATTGTTTTTTAAAAGTTTACAACCTGCACATTGCTCAAGTTGTGTTTTTGTTTGCAATTTGGTTCAATTCATTTCAACTTTTTTACTTTAAAATGTTTTACTTAGTTAGAAAATGTGACTTTAAAGTAAACAGCAAATGAAAAATAAAAAGAGAAATGAAAATCTCTATCTAGAAAAAGTTTTCCTGTGAGGGGGCTCCAGAATTGGCACTATGAAAGTGCCAGCTGCCAGTTTGTTTTATTATTACTTGGTTTAAATATATCCATGGCTGAGGGGGAGGAGGGCAATTGACAGCAGCTTTGGCTTCCTGCAATGCTTGATGCTATTTCTCCAAGTTGACTGTGGGACTGACATGCTTCTCCTCAGCACGAGCTCTAAATAAAATCCCTGCATTGAATACTATTACCACCATTTATTGAATATCTGCTTCCTCATCCGAAAAATAGAAATGATCTTACCTGTCTTGCCTGTCCCATGCTGTTTTATGTAGACTGAATAAGATACATGGATATGTAAATCTGAAACTGTTCAGAACATCCTACCAGTGTTACCTACTTCTCTCACCCAGTTATACTTTTTCAAAAATAAGTAGTGTAACACATAAAATGAAGTTGTCCACCTAGCGGTGCCATTAAGCAATCTGAGGCCAGGACTTTCTCTGCATTAGAAAACATTCTTTCTCCTTTGCAACCAGTTTAACTTTCTAAAAACACTACCATGGTACTGATCCTTGAATAAATATCATAATCTCTTGGAACAAACTTGCCAGTCAACACTCTAATTCAATAAGACTTCAGCTTCGAATCCTTTGATTTGGACACAAACCATCAGATCTTCTTCCCAGAATTTCACCTTTTGTTCCATGGCTCCTTTCCTTTCCTGATCTTTGACTTGACACATGACAGTTCTTTCCATGATGATTCCACCAGAACCCTAACTGATCCATGGCATTGCCAGCAGCTTCTTCTTATAATTGGGGTTAAATGAAGCATCCCACCTAGGAATGGTAGGCTGCAATATATTCCAGGTACACTTTGATGATATATTTACTTTTTTCTGTAAAGTCATCCATGATCCGGACAACAGTTACCACTGATTTTGTTTCTCTAACTCAACTCTCATGGTTTTCTAAAGAACTCCAACTAAGCTGGGCGTGGTGGCACTCTCCTGTAATCCCAGCAGCTCTGGAGGCTGAGGCAGGAGGCATACAATTTTAAAGCCAGCCTCAGCAATTTAGCAAGGCCCTAAGCAACTCAGTGAGACCCTTTCTATAAATAAAATACCAAATAGGTTGGGGATATGGCTCAGTGGTTAAGTGTCCCTGGGTTCAATCCCCCAAAAAACAAAACAAACAAAACATCCAACTAATGTTTCTTTCTCTATATTTAAACTTTAGTTGGAACATTATTCCTAGTTAATAGTTTTTATTTTTGCCTTGTAGTTGACAGAATTCTGCTGATTTTGTAATTACCCTTAGGTCTCCTCTTATATTTAAGATTTTTCCCCTACTGAATTTAGCTTTCACTTACTGTCTTGCATGTATGCACAACTCATGTACACACACATACACACGTACACAGACACACTGAAAATAATACTCAAAAAATGTCAATTTCTGCCAAGACTATTTTGTTTTAATAAATCATTTACATACATTCAGATAGAGAACAAAAAATGAGGAAGTTTAGGTTTTTAAGCCTCAGGTATACCAGGAATGACTTTTAATAAGTCATTGATGATAGTTCTCCAATTCACATCTCTAGATCCAAATTCTTCCTGACCTCCATACTCATATTTAACTTTTTCTTAACATCATGGTTTAGAGGTCTTGAGTTTAACATGTCTAAACTGAACTTTGATTTCTCTTTTTCACTGCCCAAATTTGCTTTTTGTTGTTGTTGTTGTTGTTGCAGTCATCTTAAGACCTGGTATGTCCATCCTTTCAGGTGCTTAGGCCAGATGGCTTGGAATCATCTTTGATTCTTTTCTTTCTCACACTTCACACTCAACTCTTCAGCATATCTGTTAGCTCTATCTTCAGAATTTTCCTAAATTCTGACCCCATATCACTACCTTCTTCAAGCCTTTGCTAGCCATTGCCTAGACTATTATTATTCTCTCCTGACTAATCTTTCTGCTTTCTCTCTTGTACTCCTATAGCTTTGGTCCATATAGCAGCCAGAATGATCAATTCAAATGTGAATTGCATAGTAAAGGATGCATCCTGTCACCTTTCTTTCTAAAACCTGCCAATTGCCAATCTTTTCCTAAAACACTTACATTCCAGTCTTCTCTTCTTAGCCTTAGAGGCCTAGTGTTTGAATCCTGAGTACTTCTGTGATCACATTTCCCACACTTTCTCCATTCTCACAGTTCTAACCATGTGTCTTGCCATCTCTGAAACACATGGCATCTTCTCACTCAAAATCTCCATACATATTGTTACTTCTGCCTAGAACTCCTTTCCTGATTTTGTCTGATACTTATCTCTCACATAAATCAGATGTCTTCTCAGACTCCATTGGAGGGTTTGCCATCATATCCAGAATAAACAAATCCAATTTCTTCATTCCTCAATTAAATGTAACTCTCATGAGGACTGACATAGTGTATTTCTTTTTTTAAATATTTTTAAAAATATTTATTTAGTTAGTTGTAGTTGGACACATACCTTTATTTTATTTATTTTTATGTGGTGCTGAGAATCGAATCCAGGGCCCCGCACATGCTAGGCAAATGCTCTAGTGCTGAGCCACAACCCCAGCACTGACACAGTGTATTTCTATTTCGTTCACAATTATATTCCTACTACCTTGAATAGTGTCATGTATTCAATAGAAATGTAATAATTGTCAGTAAACAAAAATCATGATTAATTTTGGCCTGTTTTTTCCCCTGTAACATATAGGTTTCAACCAGATAATCTCTAAAATTGCCGTTAGTTTTAAAAGCTCTTGACTTTTTGTTTATTTTTTGGTTCATGATCTTGCTTTACTATGCACAGAAAAACAATTGTGGCATAAAATAGTAGCATATGAGAAAGTTGAACCAAATAGCACCTCTTACTTTTAAGGACTTGATCTCAAATTTTCTTCTGATTGAACTTCTCATTCCCTACAATTTATATAACTAGAGTAAATCATTAATATAGCTAATGCTATGGATACAGGGAACTTGGATTTCTAAACAAACCAAAAATCCAGGCGAGAGATGGAGGCTCAGGATTGCTTTTTGCATTTCCAGAGAGCTTTATATGTATAGCCACATAATTCTCCAAATTATTCTGTTTAAAAGTCTTATTTTGTAGGTATTGCCCTGACAGTGTATGGTAATCAAATTGAGAAATCTAATTCTGATACTCTGTTCCAACATATCCTTTGGATATAGACAAATCATAAATTATTTGAGCTTTGTCTGTTGTAAGGATTGAGATAATAAAATAGCTTCATGTAAAAGTTAGTATGTATTTAATTTAGGAAGGAAGAGAAAGAAAGAGACCTCTTATGTGCTATTCATTGTAGACATCTTTTTTTTGGCTATTTTTCATCAAAAAGAAGTGTAGCATCTATTTAGAATAATTCTACTTTATTGATGGACAAAAAGAGTGATACATTTCATTTTTAAGTATCTTTACTCTTAGTCAAGTATTCACATAGAATACAGAGAATGTACAAATTGTTCTTTAACTTGGAACCCAACTTCTAAACAATAAATGAGTATAGGGTCTAAAGTTTTGAAGTGACTTCTTATAGCCCAGGATTGCTCACACTTTTATTAGTCACTAGGAATTCAGACCCTTCTATGTGGCCATGGTCTATCTCATCCCTCTGGATTGCTTTCCCTGGGACTTTCCTCATCTTCTCAGGTCTCTGAAACAATTTAACAGCTATTAGAGAGAATGTAAGGGAATGGGCAGAACTTAGGACCCTGAAAATGGAGGATTGATAAGACAATGTAATAGTTTTATGATGCCAAAATAATCTCTTCTTTGCAAAACTAGATTGTCTGCTTCTTATTAGATCTGCATGGCCAAATTTTGCCTTCTGCTAGAACAGTTTTAGTGTGTCTAATACTCAGGAAGAAAGGAAAATTAAAGAGAGAAATAAATTTATCTTATTATAATTAACAAAATAGAATTAAGGAAATTACAGAGGGTTTTGCCCATGAAATAGTTTTCAAGGAAGAGTGGTAAACAACGGTGACAAGAGTTGTAAGCACTGGTTACTTGCTCCACTGAAGTACTGGATTATTTGTGAAAGTTAAGAGAGTCCTGATCAGCAGACCTGAAATGATTCACAAACCCTAGAAAATATCAAACATCAATATGT
This sequence comes from Ictidomys tridecemlineatus, assembly GCF_052094955.1. Classification (NCBI taxonomy): domain Eukaryota; kingdom Metazoa; phylum Chordata; class Mammalia; order Rodentia; family Sciuridae; genus Ictidomys; species Ictidomys tridecemlineatus. The sequence goes on along the minus strand of NC_135480.1, from coordinate 150,715,034 downwards.
TGTTGGGCATATTAAAAGGAAAACATATTAGAACCCAGCATTCTCTTTCTCATACTATGATCTATAATATAAGTATAGATTTAACTTTTATAAATTAGCTCAGAAGCCTATCTGGGGATGTCCCAAATATCTGGTCCTGCTTTGGCAGGTTATAAGTGAGAGGGATGTACATGATATGAAAGGGTAAGATTAGCCCTTGACTAGCTTATCTGTTGCCCACATTAAAACCAAGTTTACACTTCAGTTCATGAGGTGTATTGTCACAAGCTGAAAAGAAAAATCCACCAACACATCTAAGCACCTAAATAGAATGTGCAAACCATTGTCCTCAGCTTTCCAACTATAGTCCTGAAATATAATGTCAGGCTGAGTGGGGAGTCATAAAATGTGAAGTCAAAAGGCTGACTGAGTTGTCAATGGGAGGTTCATTACTAACTCTGATGTGCTCTTTGGCATTTATCCAGACAATCTGAGACTATGACATTAACATGTGGTCCTTTATGTGAATCCGATTCTTGCTACTTCCCAAGAAAGAAATGGGAAGAGAAAATACCTAAAACATTTCAATTCCTTCTGAAGTTTCACTTAAAGCTGAAGAATAATATTATATATATATATATATATATATATATATATATATATATATATATATATATATATATATTCAGGATATCTTTAAAAATAAAATTTAGGGGTTTTTTGTTACATTTATATATTTGTAATGATAAATACATGTCATAGTTTTCAGACACTTTCCAAATAGATCTGCATATGCTCTTCTAAAAGATTTAAATCCTGGAAGAAGGTGAATTATTTCCTATTACCACTGAGGGTTATAAAATTTAAAGGGGGAAAAAAGAGAGAAAAATGGCCTTTCTGCTTTTTATAACAGAGTAATCCAATGGTCTTTTCCAATCGAGAGGAGCAACTTCTAAACATATATCTAAACATATATCTGTATCCAAGGTTTGGACTGCTTTTTGACAACACAGGACATAAATCCTGCTTAGGAAATAATTGCCTGGGATGGTGCCAAGTTACCAGGTCATTCAAATCGATGCTATGTGCTATTGCACACTTAAAATTATTTACACTGCTCTTATCCTAGCTACAATCTGTTCTCTCTCACTAATGCAGTAGAGAGCAATTTACTCCAGAATACCAAAGTCCTTCTGATTTCATTTTTGCTCCCACATCTGCTGCTGTGAATGCAAGTCCTAGAAATAAAACTAAATAAAGAAGCACATAGAAGCTTTGGAGAAAGTGGGTTTTAGAGTAAACATCAAGGAAATTTTCAAATTTCTGTTTCTGACACTTTGTTCTAATTAACTTTAATGGTGGTTTGCAGTTGTTCTTTTTGCTTCCTTCCCTTCCTTTCATTTGAAATGAGGCCATATTGGAGGCTCATGTTACTTGCTCCATTGAAGTACTGGATTATTTGTGAAAGATAAGAGAGTCCTGATCAGCAGACCTGAAATGATTCACAAACCCTAGAAAATATCAAACATCAATGGTTTGTTAAAAATCTTACTTGTTTTATTATTAGCCCTTCATATTACATGTATCCATCTGAAAAGCTGTTGATAGTTCTTAGTTTTATTTGTTTTTTACATAAAAAAGCAGGGGCAGTTAGAAATTGATTGAGAAAATAGACACTGTAGATTGTAACTAATGAAAAATTAAACAAATCCTCATTATTGCAAGCCAAGAGCTGAGAACTTGCTCTGGCTTTTCTGGAGTTGCACAGTGGGAACCTAAAGATGGTAAACATGCCAGATATTTGGACATAATTAATCATATCTTCTAGAATTTTTTCATCATGGAGGACCATTAGTTCACAGTAGCCATTCTTGGTTGCCTGTACCCAAACTACCTCTTTTCTTCTCTACTAATAAAAGTTTTCCTCAGTAGTGAAAAAGATACACAGAAAGTGACAGCCCATCTTTTTAAATTGTTGGGTCTGTAGTAGATGTTTGGCACTGTTATTGTCATCCTGTGATCATGGAGATAACTAGTGTGAGAATAAGACAATAAACTAGGTGGCAGAGCATGAAGACAGAAAGCCCCGGTGTCCCTGAGGACATTGTTGACCTAATGAAAGTATTCTATTAAAACCTCCTGTGGGGAATCAACCTTAGCCTATTGGGAAGAATGTTGAGTTCCACAAACTTCATGTGAAGTTGAAAAAAATCTATGTAAAAAATAAAATAAATTTGGATTTCTTTGGGGCCTTGTCCAATCTCTTCAACTCCACTGTGAATGACTTATGACTAATTTCTTTGGCCAGGAAGAAGAGATCAAAGGAAAACCACAATACTTCAATCTCTGTCAAGTCACAGGATATGAAAACTAGATCTATTTAAAGCCTCAGATGCAGAAGATAACACATGTCTAGCTGAAGAAAATATTTGTGAGTTGGAACTTGAACCCTGAAAGCCAGACCAAACTGAACTCCTGGATTTGGGAAGTGGCGAGCAGGAAACTACAGCATTCTGGAGTGCTGCCTCTATCAGTTAGAAAGCAGATAGCTAAGTTACAGATAGTGTCAGAACAATAATACTCCAAGCCTGAAGAAGATGAGGCCACATAAGAACACATGGGGTCACATGTGAGGTAGCTGCATGCCTCTGGAGAAATTTGAGGAAGGATTGCTGGGTGTCCAGTCAGAGGGTGTTCTTTTTTTAAATTGTATCCCATCCTTGTTACAGGGCTGGTGTCTTCCATGAAACTGAAGCAACACAAAGGCTCTCCTTCAAACCCTGACTCCAGTAATCAAGTCAGAAAGATTTCAGACATGTCATTCAGTAACAGGCATAAGTTTATTAGAAGTAATAGAAAAGGGGAAAAGGAGCGCTCTCACAGGAGGAGAGGGACAGGGTGCTTCTCCTGCTCTCCACCTTTATTGGGGGTCCCAGGGAAGTTTCCAGAAAGACCTGCCCAGGTTCACCTCTTGACTTTTGATAGACAGTAGAACAACATCAGATTTTCAAGTCCCCACTGCCATGACAACTTTAAGTCTCTTTGGCTCATATGACCGGTACTAATTGGAACATATTCTTATAGATTTTATAGTTCAGAAAAATTATTCTTATCTCTCTGAGTTCTGGGATCTGGTCAGTAAAAGGATCACAAAAGTTCACCCACCCCCAATTAGGTAACTTGTGTTCTCATCAGCATTTGGGGAACTGCATTCCTCCTGCAGATAACAGGTTGTTTCTTGGGGAATGTAACATGTCTTGCCAACTTAAGCCAGGCAGGGCTGCAGGTAAATTGCTTCTTAGAAAAGAAACATGTCGGGGGCAGCACAGTGGGCCCATTTTATAGAATTATTCCATTAACCTCATGTTCCCAACATCTATGACTGTCTGTCCCTTATCACTCTAATTATTATGACAAGGGATAATAAGAGGTTTTGTTATTGCTTTAGTGAGCTATTCATCATTGTGACCAATGTATACAACAACAACTACTTAGAGGAGGGAAAATGTATTTGGGGCTCAAGATTTTAGAGGTCTCGGTCCATAGACGACTACTTCTATTTCTCTGGGCCCAAGGGGAGGCAGCTTTCCAGCAGAGGAAAGCTGCTCACCTCATGGCAAGGATAGGAAGCAGAAAAAGAGAGGAAGGGAAGGAAGGCACTACAATGAAGATGCACTCTTATTGGGTATGCCTCCTGTGACCCACCTCCTCCAGTAGCACCCCATGTGCCTACAGATTTCCCCATCCAGTTAGTTCATACAAACTAGGATAGGCTGATTCATTTGCAGTTCTCATAATCTAATTATTTCACTTATGAATATTCCTGCATTAACTGGAGCTTTGGGTGCATACCTCATATCCAATCCATAACATTTTGTTATCAAGGAAAAGTCACCTGATTTGGTTAAATAGAATTCTGGTGTGTGGAAAGCAACTCCACTTAGTAGTTAGCATGCTAAAATGACTTTTTAATTGAATATTACTAAGTTGTTCAGTTTTATTTTTTAAATGATGTTCATTAATGTTGCCTATTCATAACACCATGAATGAATGCATGTCAGAGAAAGATTGACTATCTATTTGATATATTGTGCAACAACTTAAGACTTTGAAATATTTTTTAATGAAACATTAATATGCCTAAGACTCACCTGGGGATCTTGTTAAATTTTCTGAATTCTGAGTCTACAGAGTCTTTCTATAAAAAAAAAAAAGAATTCTTTCTGGGTGAGACCCAGAAATCTGTATTTTTAAACATATTCCACAGGTTACTCTAATGTAAGTGACTCGTGTACCACCTTTAAAAAACTTTGCTCCAAGAATTCTCTATTAGAGTACAGATGTTATAAATAAAAATGTGTAACCTTCTCCTCCAACAAAGCTTTGCATTTGAAATATTATTCCACTGTTAGGAATGAGCTTGATACTGAATTATCCTCTTGGGATCTACAAACAGTGCATGAACTGTGATTTAGCCACCCAAGAGCTATTGCATTGCTGTCATTTTTTATCATAGACATTCCTTAAACTTTGTGGAGGGATTTGTTGTTGTTGTTGTTGTTGTTGAGGAAGAGGGATAACAAGAAATACGGCAGACAGATATCACTTGGTATTTTCTCCCTCACTGCAAGTGGGAGCATAGGAGGAAATCAAAAGTCCACCATCTTTGAGACCAAGAAGCAAAGTATTGCTTTGTGATTTTCTGAGAGAAAAGATTGTTATTCATTGCATTTGCAGTGGCCTCCTGGGACATTGTTTTACCATCTACTGGGGATCTAATAGGATCTTGCTAAATATCTGTCAAATTTACTGAATTTGGGACAGTTTCTTGTCTTGTAATAACTTTGAGAAAGTGACAGGTATATCCTAAAGTCTTAGCTCCAAGAGGTCAGAGAAGTTTATTTATTTATTTATTTACCCTATCGTTGTATAGTCAGTAAACAAATATTTGTTTAATGACTGAATGAGTGTATGGATTTATTCCCTACAACATTTTTTTTTCATGACAGCAAGTTACAAAGTCATGTTTTAGCAACAGAACTTTCCTTTCAAAGAAGAACTCAGGAAGGACTCCTCTAGATAAAACAGATAAAAGCAAAATCAACAGCCTGGGTATTAGTGATGGCTTCTCTTTGCTTCTCCACCATCCTTCAACAATAAATTCTCCTGAAACAATTCCTTTGAACATAATTTAAAATTCTTGATCCATAGACTCTTCACAAGGTTCTTCTGCACCTTTTTCCTTTCAGCTTTTATACATTATAGGTTATTAAAAAATCTAACATTTGTGTAGTCAATACTTTTAGTAATAAGCAGGAAAGACTGTCTTCACAAGTGACATATGTTTTAATTTTCTAGCCATAAGATGTACATACCCTTTACTTTCTTTCTTACAAAATCTAAAATTAAAAATATCATGTATATAGAATTGAGAAATGTAGCTATATGAAACATTAATATCTTAGAGATTGCTTCTATCATATCTTCTGATTATTTATAGTAGATAATATTAGCTTTAATTTTTATTGTCCCCACCCATTTCCCCACTAGATTTCTACTGGTTCCTTTGGCACAGCTGGTGGAAATAAAACTCATAGTACACCCTGACTCCTGTCTCACCCACCATGATTCACCACCACCATCATCTCAGGTGGGCATAAACTAGTCTGATCAATTAGAACTAATACAATATGTACTCACTTCCCTAACTACAATGATTTGCTCAGGAATAACATATGTCTTGGGATTGATAGATGGATTATAGGAAGGCAAAGTCTCATTTCTACTCTACTGCTTTGTTATAAATGTGGGATATGGGGGATGCTAGTGGCCATGTTGCTTACCTCGTGGGAAAGAAGCCTTCCTGTAGATTGAAGTCAAGGAGAAATGAGTAGAGGTGAGATGGGGAGAGATGAGAAGATATTTGAATCTCTGGATCTGGCTATGTCACACACTGTTCCTCCTCTGACTTACCTACTATATAAGCTTAAACATTCCCTTTTCTCTTCTAGTTTATTTCTGTCACTTATTTTAAAAGACTGTTAAACTAAATACTACCTGTATTCAGAAGAACATAAAGAATCAATGAACTGCTACAGCACTGAAGAATATTGATAGTATTAAAAAGAATTTGTTTTTAACTTCTTATTTATAATATCAGAAGAACCATGTAAACTAGATATGAGACTCTACTGTGGGTCACTGAAATTTTTAATTAGTAAAACTTTTTTTTCAAATAGCTATGTAAGCTCAGCAGAGTAGCCCATACCTATAATCCCAGAAGCTCTCAAAGGTAAAAAATAAAAAAGAGCTGAGGATGTTACTGAGTGGTTAATCCTTGGTACTGAAATAAATAAAGAAGGGGGACAGGGAGAGGAAGAGAAAGAGAGGGAGAGGGAAGGGGGGAGAAAGAGAGAGAGAGAGAGAGAGAGAGAGAGAGAGAGAGAGAGAGAGAGAGAGAGAGAGAGAGAGAGAGAGAGAAGAAAAGGGGAAAGAAAAGAAAGCCATTTAAAAAGATCAGAGCTATAAGAATTCTAATAAGAATTCTAATATTTTATTCTGAGAAATGTCATTGCATTGCTATGTTTATACTTTTCTAGGTAAGAGGGATGGAAACAAATGAAAAATGACTGTTTCTGTTGAATTAATTTTTTTCTTTTACATTTTCAAAATTTTAAACAGAAGTTGTGCATTAACTTTTAAATTACTTTCAATGAATTAATAATTCTAATGACGAAATTTTAATTTAAGCATTTAATTAGATCTTTAAGTGCTTCTTGTGTGCTAGGCTAAGTGCTTATGTGCATTAACTCAGTAATCCTCTTCACAATCTAATGGGGTTGATGTAGTAGCCAGCCACCAAGATGGCCTCCATGGATCCTTGACTTCTGATATACACACCCACACCAAATAGGAAAACCTAGACAACTAGAATATTTTATAAAAGATGATTTGTGACTTCTGAGGCTTAATCATAAAATATATTGCAGATGCTACCTTGTTCTCTCTTGAATTACTTTCTCTGGAGAAAGCTAGCTGCCATGTGGTAGGGATGCTTAATCATCTCTATGGAAAAAGTCTATAATGTGAAGCCCTGAGACATCCTGGTAATACCAGTACCAACTAATCATACATGTGAATTATCAGATCATCAAGCCTTAGAGTCAGAATAACCTGAGTTCTCATACAACAACCTGAGTCGGAACCATCAGGCTAAACTGCTCAAAAATTCCTAACCTACTGGGTGATAAATGTTTCTGTGTTTTTCTTTTATCCTAAAACACTATGTTCTGGGGGAATTTGTTATGCAGTAAGAATGAACTAATACAATATGTTCAATTGCTATCTCCATTTTATGAGTGAAAAAAATTGTCTTCAGGAAGCTGGAAAAATTAGCTCTATATCACAAATAAAATAAATAAAAATTAATTAATACTAAAGCCTGTTAGGTTGCAAAATCCCAGAACATACACCACACACACACACACATGCACACACAAATGAAACTTTGAAAGAGTATGTATTCAAGGAAAGAGAAAATAAGTCATTTTAAATGATTTTTTGCCTTCCCATAGCAACTACTTCATGAGTTATCTCCCATTAACAATGGGAAAATAAAAGAAAAAAATGATAATGGCATTTTTATAGTTAAAAATAGAACATTGGTAATTTCATATTTTGTAACCTAACAAAATATCTCCACAGCAAATGCCTCTTTGATCTGTAATGTCTTATAGAGCTTACAATATCTTTTGTAGTTTTTATAAGGGTTTGACGTAGAAGCAAAATGTTCACATATTATAAATATTCTATGAAATAAATTCACAAATAATTGAAATTTTTTAAAAGGAAGGTAGAAAGAATGACACAATTAAAAGGTGATGAAGAGAGAAAATATGTATGTAGGTCTGTGTACCTCCTTGTTCTTTGCTACCCTCTCCATCTTTGCACTTAACCAAATCTTTGCCTTAACAAGTGGTATAAACAAATTGGATACCCAGATGCCACCCTCATAGACCCCATCTTTCTTTAATGCAGCCACATTCAACCAACATGTCTTAGCTGTCCTTTGTATACTCACCAAGTTCTGCCACACAAGAGCTACTGCCTGCACTGCAGTAAGAATATGTACCTGTGTACATGTGTGTCATTGTGTACTGTTTATAAACCAACACTCTCCATCCAGCTGTATTTTCAACTAGCTGCTGTTAATTCTGTTGTGACAACTCATCCTTCCTTCTACTACTCAGCACAACTGCCTTAAGATTTTTCCTTCATTTTGTTTATTTCCAGAATGTTGAAAGCAGAACCTCATTGCCTACAGCTGAACTATGTGAGCTACACAAAACATGAAGCTGAAATTAAAACAACCAGAGGGAGAGAGGACAAATGGAAAAAGAAGTTGCTGTTCAACTACACAAACTCTGGAGAGACATGAGACACCCAATGCTTCTCTCAGTGAGTAAGACCTTCAGAAAGCAAATATTCCACAGAAAAGAATGATTTAATATTTTCTTTAGTGCTTCTCACCACCATAGTTCTAAGATGAGAGCAGATGAGAATAGGGAAATAATATTGCATGGAGGACTTAGGAAGTACAGATTTTGGTACAAGCTCTGCCAATAGTATAGTTTTGGCAACATTTTCCAATTTTTTGAGTCTTACTTTTTCTTCTACAGAAGATTATGATTTCATTATAAAATTCCTAAAGTCACTTTCTGCTTTTTTTTTTGCTTTATTTTTTAAAAATGTGGAGATCTTTGAGAGAGGGAGCCACAATTTAATGAAAACTATGGAAAACAGGCTCAATGAAGAAAATATTAAAATAATTATTAAAGGTAAGCAATTAATGTCACTTATTTTAGAAGAGTTCTTCTTTTCTTTTTCAGATGATGATCAGTGGTTCTTAGTCCTGATTTGGTTAGCATTAGAGGTTAGTTTTAAAGGGGACTGCATTGGATGCCATAAGTTCAATGGGTTGGGGGGAATAGGCACAATCTTCTCTTAAGGCAGTTTTCAAACTATGTGTGATTATCTCTTCATCTATTCCAAATAAAGAAGAAATATGTAGGTGGGTTTTCATTGATCATTTGATTTTATACAATTCATGGATGAAGTATTTGATGTAAGACATTAAGATCCCTACTTTAGTTCGTATTGCCTCTTTTCCCATTATCCTCTGCTGCCTGCTCCCACACTGAAACTCACTGGGTTGAGGGTGGAAGACGATGAAAAGACAATGATGAAACAAACTGATAAAAGCAATGGGCATTGATAAGGTGGCAAATGTTTAACAACCTTCTCTGAGGAGAGGGGTGCTTCGATTTGTAGTAACTGCCAGTTTTCATGGGTGTAAATACTCCCATCATGACTGATTTCAAGAAAACAATACAGCATCAACTGGATGAAAATTCAGGAGAAACATCAGCTCTCTTGAAGTAGCATAAGAAGTTCTAGCACACACTGAATAGGCATTAGCCAGGTGATTTAGAAGCTTGCTAGGAACTGCCAGGAGGAAGTAAGCTGTCTGGGGCTGGGATAGTCAACAGCAGTGGAAGGTATGAAAATATGGTAAATTAGGGACACAAGGAGTTGCTATGGTAAAGGACTGGGTTTGTGATAGGATGTCAAGGTAGAGAAGAAGCATGGGGAAAGAGTGTGGAGGGCCGGATACGTCATACTAAGCAGTCAGGAATTTATCTTGTGAACAGAAATAACCTGAAACATGAAGGTGTATTTTATTGTAGAGTAATGGCAAAAATCATTTATTTTAGGAAAATAACTGATACTATATGAATCATAGATATATTCTAAGTCCAATTTGTGTTATCTTAAGCAAAAATTAGAAAGTTATTTTAACAATTACAGCTTTATAACAATTCATTGGGCCTAATGAAACCCAAAGTTTACTTGGGTTTTCAAAAACTACCAAGCCCTGGAAGCTGTCATGAATCCAAGACATGTTTTCCCTCTGTTTCTTTAGTTTTCTCTATACCTCTATTTATTTTTTTCAGAGAGTGGTCTTCTGGACCCAATTAAAAATTCCTGAAAAAGAATCTGGTTTATTTGTCTCTGATTTGCCCCTTATCCTATCACTTATCCATGATAAAGGTGGTGTCTTAATCAGTTGTTTTTATAACAAAATACCTGGGAAAAGAGATTTACTTAACTCTGTAAGTTCAAGAGCATAGTACCAGCATTGACTTCTGGTAATGACGTAAAGGATGTGAATAATATCACATGGAGGAATGTGTGTGGGGGGGGTGGTGGTGGGAGGAATGGAGGGAAAGAGAGAGAAATTACATGGTGAGAAAGAAAGCAAGAGAACGATGCAGGGCCAGACTTGCTCTTTCATAACAATGTACTCTCATGAGAACTAATCCATCCTGTGAGACCTAATGAGACCAGCATTAATCCCTTCACAAACATGATCATGACTTGATCACCTTCTACTAGACACCACCTCTTAAAGGTCCTCCCATCTTCAATACTGTTAAGTTGAGGACCAAGCTTCTAGTACATGAATCTTTGAGGGACAAACCCTATCCAAACCATAGCAGGTGGCATGGATAAAGAAGGTTGAGTACGAGCCTGTAGCTTTAGGAAGACAGGCGAATGATGGGGCACAATGACAACAAAAAGAGGTCCTAGAAGCTGCCCAAATATTCTTCAAGGCATCTGCTACAGATAGAAAGAGAGAGAAAATATAAACTATGTTCCAAGCTCTTTAAAACATTTTTTATGTGACCATTAGTAAGTTAGATTGCCTCTTCAAAACTCAGTTTCTGCATGAATAACCCAGAGATAAAAATACTCCTAATTTTATTTGGTTGTTTTGAAGAATAATTGAGTTAATGATAATGAAAAAACTTAACATAGTGCCTATTATGTACTAAGTTCTAATTGAATATTTGTTAGCATTATAAATATATTATTAATAATTTTGAAGTTAATAAACAAATACAGGTAATGAAAAATTTGAAAATGCAAAAAAATTGCACAGATAAGAGCATCTCAGTATACAAAAACACTTTCCTCTCCAATAGCTAGAATATAACTCTGTTAACATTTTAGTTGAGACTTCTAATGAGAGACATTCTTGTATTTCTGAGTTAGTATTCAAAGTCCTTTTTGCAACCATTAGAATACAGGCAGTAAGGGTGTGGAAAAACTTCATGGGTAGATAGAAATATTAAATGAGACAGGAGGAACAGGAACTAGAGAAAAGCAGATTTAAGGAGAGCAAAAGATATATTTGGTCAGGGATATTAATTATATGGCTATGGGCAACCTGTTATATAGCTAGAAATATTCTTGCTTCTTGTCTTAGTCCATTTGTGTTGCAATAGCAAAATACTGCAGATTGGATAATTTGAAATTTGTAATTTTAAATATAATTTAAAATTATATATTTTTTCATTTCTTGAAATTGAGAAGCTAAATCCACTCTTGAAGCACCAGCAGCTTTGATGTCTTGAACACTGTGTCATCACATGGTCAAAGGGACCAAAGGGCAAAAAAGGAGAGCCTAAAGTAGTTCCCTCCATTCTTTTATAAGGCATTAATCCACTCATGAAGATGGAGTCCTCATGACTTAATCACTACCTAAAATGCCTCACCTCATAATACCACCATAATAGTAATTAAGTTTCAACATGAATTTTGGAGAAGACATATTCAAATGGTAGTACTTAATCAATTTGTTGATTATGAATACAACGTCTCCAACAAGATTTAGACATCTCATTTAGACATCTTAATAATGGAAGAGGAAGGTCCTATGTAGGGGATACAAGGATTTTGATCACTAAAAAGTAATATCTGATGTGAGTACTTGAAGTATCATTTTATAATTTTGCCTCTTGTGAGCTTAATTAATATAAATTAGTCACCTATTTCCCCCATTGTGCTATAGCTTATAGCCTCTGCTCATAGTCTATAGTCTCTGCTCATTCCAGAGAAATAATCACTACAGAATGTACAGGACCTTCAGCAAACAATCTCCCTCTCCCCTTCTCCCTCTCTCTCCTCTTAGGTCTATATATATAAATATATACTTTTGTAACTTTTTAATAAATTAAACACACACAAATAGTAAACATCCAACATTCATATTATTTATAGGTATCATGGTGGAAGGTAATTATGGTGATATGGCTTACTTTGTACAGGCCATATATTAAAGATTTAATAAATGATTTTATATTTCTCTTACAATGACCCTTGGAAAGTAGGATTATTGTTATCTCTACTTTTCAGGTGAGGAATCCAAGACCTGGAGAGGTCAAGTGTTTTCTTTTCAAGTCACATGATTAGTTAATGGTGGGGCAAGAATTTAAACCAGGTGGTCCAATTCAAAAGCTCTCTTATGACTTCCCCAGAGATATCATATTGATTAGATTGATGCTGCTCTCAGCTTGAACCTATCCTGGATTTTTATTCAGGAAACAATCAGAATGCAAGTTGGGGATCACTGTGTAAAGAAAATTCCATTTCTTACCTGCCAGAGCAAGGATCAGATTCAGTAATAAGATGATCCCACTCATATGCTGTCCCAGAACAGTTTGACCTCTATGTTAATAGCTTTCAAACATTTTTTACTATGACCCAGAGTAAGAAATACGTTTTACATACATGGTTAATTAAATATTGCTAACTATATACACCATGCTGTAGATCTCTAGGATTTAGTGACTTTGTATAACTAAATGTTTGTGCCCTTTGGCAAATACCTCCCTGTTTCCTCCTCCACTATGCCCTGTAACCAATATTCCACTCTCCATATCTATGATTTTAACTATTTTAGATTTCTCATGTAAGTGGTGTTATGCTTTCGATATGTGTTAATGTAGGAATGTTAATGTAGCTCCTGTGTTAATGTAGGAATGTTAAAAGGTCAAATTATTGGGTTGTGAGGGCTATAACCTAATCAATTCATCCTAGTTTGAATGGACTAACTAGATGGTAACTGTAGGCAGGTGGGGCACAGCTGGAGGAGTTGAGTCATGGGGGTGTATACTGGAAGGCTGCATCCTCCCTATGGCCCCTTCCCCTTTCTCATTTTGCTTCCTGGCTGCCAGTAAGTGAACAGCACTCCTCTGCCATTGCCCTTTAGCCATAATCTGCCTCACCTCAGGCCCAAAGTGATGGAGTTAGCCAACCATGGTCTAGGTCTCTGAAACCAGGAGCCAAAATTAACTTTCCCTAAGTGGTATCAGGTAATATCTGTCCTTCTGCATCTGTCTTATCTTACTCAGCATGATGTCCTCCAGGTTCTTTGTCCTCCACCCGCCAAGGATAGGCTTTTCTTCTTTTGTAAGGTTGAATGACATTTCTTTGTTTTGTATATACCACATTTTCTTTATCTTTTCATCTATCAAGATATTTAGTTTCCTTCCATTTCTTGGTTATCATAAATAATGATGAAATGAACATGGGTGTGCAGAAATCTTTTCAAGATCCTGATTTCAGTTTCAGTTTCTTTAGATAGAGCCCAGAAGTGGAATTGCTAGATCATATGGTAGTTCTACTTTTAATTTTTTAAAGAAATTTACATAAAGTTTTCCATAATGAATGTACCAATTTACATTTCTCCCATTTCCTTTTTCCTACACTCTCACCAAAACTTATTATCTCTTGTATTTTCAATAATAGCTATCATAACAGGTGTGAGGTGTTATTTTTATTGACTTTGATTTATATTTGCATTTCCCAAACTAATGAGGTTGTGTACAATAAATATGTAGATCTCTTTGTGTGCCAATCATACCTCAATAAAGTGAATTTTTAAAAAAATTAAACACATTGTACATTGAATTTAAAGACACACATATAAACACTTAATAAAAACATTTAATAAAAGTTTACTTAATTCAGACATGTGATAAAACTTGTCAGTTATTATGAAAAGGAGAGCATTAGTTATTTGACAATAACATGTATAACGTACCTCACTTCCTTATAATGCCAGATAAATAAGTTAGTACAAACAAAATGGGAATATGAAAATGATACAAGTATGCATTGTTTAAATAATAGTATTTATCACATGTCCATTGATTACTAAATATGTATACATATGCGAACATACAAAAAAGTTTCCAGTTGTATATACATTCTCTAAAAATAATTCATGGACTTTCATTAAATTGGAAGAATAAATTTGAAATTATCTATCCTAAAATATAGGCTGTGCATCTCATATAAAATTTAGTGTGAGAAGATGAGGGAAGATGTTCAGATATAAGCTTTTAGACTTCAAACTAAGGATATCTCTTGGTACAGACAGACCTTCTATACTGAGGTATTATGGACAGTGGGTTCAAATGGGAACCCACGACAAAAACAAAAATCTAAGAGGCAGATGCTGTGATCACAGTGTTGATTTCTACTTGGAACTTCTTCTCACAGGGCCTTTTTAAAAAGTGGGTGCATTAGGGGAAATGGCAACAGGGATTATCAACTATTCTGAACCATAAGGATGTCATCTAATATTGACTAGGTTATTTTAAGGGTATTGGAATTTCCCCCCATGTTTCTGAAAGAGATGCAATCAAGAATGAAAAAGTAAAGCACGGGAGGCCAGAGTTTAGCCATATGAAGGAATCTTGAAGCCCTGCTTTACAGAAATGGCCAAACAACATTAAGATAGGAGTGTTCATTTTGAAATTTTTATATTGCTTACATGTCTAAAGTGCAAGTCTCTCCTTTCCCACGGTTTTCTTCTACACTCACAAAGTCCACATAATCTGTGCTTTCTGTTTTGTTTTTATTTGACATTTTTTTTAACAGGAATGAAGGGACTGGATTTCACATCTCTGTTGATATGGCAGTCCCAGGACAGCACATTTGAGACAACAACAAAACATATAACTGACTATATTAGCTGAAGCACGACTGAGTGCTGTAGGTGGCCATGCAAGGCCAAGTCTGCTGAGAATTCACAAAAACTTTTGTTGGCCCACTGGATCTTCCATAAGCTGCAAAATGGGTTTGAAATAATCTTATTTAGATCCTAGGGTATAGAGACCCCAGCTAATATCAAGTATTATTTGTTTAGAATAAATACATCTGTATGTGGCTTTTAAACTTATACTTATGTCCAAATATTCCAATGTCATTTTGCCTAACAAAAGGGATATGTAAAACAATAAGAAATGTTTGGTGATTTAGATTGGAAACATTGTTGGAAATTGGGCTATTCGTGATACTAATAAACAAATCTTCTATAAAACTCTTAAATTCAAGTGAATAAATCTGAATCTAGAAGACTATAGGGTTATATTCTTATAGTTCATCTAGGAATTTCTAATTGCAAGGTTTTATTCAGTTATAAACCATGGAAGTTGGAGAATTTCTATTTGTAGATCAAAATTTTTATTTGGGCTAAAAACTTGATTAAAGCAACACAAACAAGTGTGATCCACATTTTTCAATCTGTTCTCCATAATGTTTGCCTTAAGGAAAGGGTTTCCCATTTTCTAATAGTTACATGGCTAGGTAGCATTATTCCTTTTTATTGACCTCATCATTTTTTGAGAATTGCCTAAAAGCAAAGAGGAACAAAGAAGGACAACAGAGAATAAGAGAATGGAATTGACAGCAGTTGAGCTTCTCCTCTTGTCTCTGCTGATCACCATGGAAGTTCTTTAAATATTATTTCATTAACTAATTCTTAAGTCCTCATTTCTAAGCAGGCATTATTATCCCCATTTACGAATAAGCCTAAAAAAATTAAAGCAGCTGACCAAGATCACATAAGTTGTAAGTGGCAGAACCATGTACATTTATAACCACATCATTTTCCAAAGCATGATCAGGTAGGCTGGTTAAGTTTATCCCTCTTCCTCAAATCTAAAAGTTGTCTGATCACATAAGCCTGATAAATGCTAGATTCAACATTTCAAGGTTTCTTCTCTATGGGATTTTTCTAAGTCACTAATGTAATGATGTCAATTGTTATTTTCTAAGATGATAACAGAATAAGTAGAAAATTTTATTAATTTTTAAAAAGAGTGCATCCTGGAATTAGAGTCCATGAAATTCATTTTGGGAAATAAACTGTACACCAAACTATGTTGCTTCCAAAAAGGAAAGGATTTGATCGATCTAGAACTGTGCAATGACATGATCACAATCTGCCAGAATATGGTTCAGGCCAGGTGGCGGGTAACACATCAAACATGTGCAGCAATTCTGAGTACAAGGAAAGAGTCTTTATTGATTTTCTCTGGTTGCTTGACAGCCTGAGCCCATGGGTGATGTAGGGCTACAAATCCCATCAAATCCATAGAAACTTTTCGACAGACTGTGTCTGCCTCCTATGCAGCAGGGATATGGTTGAACCTCTTGGGTTTATACATTGATGATGACCTCAAATAACATGCCACTGTAATTTCTAACTGTCATGCTAAAGAATGGGCCCTACTGAGAAAAATTAAAAGCAAAAGAATTATCTTCCCCTCTGGTGCATATTTTTGTTGTAGTAGCTTGATTGTTACTTTTGCTAAATCTGTAGTTTTATTATACAATAATTATTTTATTCAAAAGAAACTTTTATAATTTCACAACTATATTTTGATGAAAATTCTGGTAAAAAGTTCAAGCAGTATAAAAGCATATGAACTAAAAAATAGCTCTCTTTCAACCTGTAAATCTATCTCCTTTTCCAAAGTTGGTTGCTAAAACCAGTTTCTTAGAAATTCTTTCAGATGTTCTCTGTGTATTTACAAACATATACACACCAGTGTTTATGGATCTTCTTTCAGGGAGGTACTTATGTGGAGAATTACTAAGTACACTATTCAATTCATATGTTTTAAAGATTTCCCAAATATCTTTTTCTCATCCTATATTCCATCTCAAGTAAAACATCAAGTTTATTGATGGATTGGTCTTTTTAGAAGATGCAGCCATATTCACTGATGCACCATACAACTCATCTATCCAGTTACACATGACACTGTTCAATCTGTAATCCTCAGGGAAATACAACAATGAATTACTACTGGTTTATGCTAAGCTATTCAGTATAGTATCCAATTGCCACGGGTGACAAGGCTGAATCAAAATATGCTATAAGTGAAAATTAACATAGGATTTTGAAGACAGAATTAAAAAGACTGGAAAACATCTCAGTAATGTTTAAAGTAGTTATATATTGCAATGGTAATATTTTAGATACATGTAGATACATGGGCTTAAATTAAACTAATTAATATCACCTGTTTTCTTTTGACTTTTTAATGTGGCTACTAGAAAATTTAAAATACATGTGGGTTCACATTAGATTACATTAAAAAGCACAAAGAAGACAAGAATATCTAAGAAAGTGCACAATAGAAGTCTTCTTTTCTGAGATGGAAATTAAACCTAGAATAACCAAATATTTGTAAGTGGTTGACTTCAATATGACTATTAAATATTCATTCTCTTTGCATCTGAAGACTACCACAGCCTAAGAAGCCATGTAGTGTAGTAGAAAAAGGATCAGAGTCTGTGTTTGAAGGCTAAATGTAAGTATTGACCATGGACATGTCCTTTAACCTTGACTTCCTCACCTGTAAACTAAGACTTATGTTACTTAGCCTTTCAGTGCCGAGTCATTGTGAACATCAAACAAGAAAAAGAAAAGTATCTAATGAATTATTAAATACTCTTTACTAGTTGTTTGAGTAGATGTATTAAAAAGAACTAAGATTATTATTGGAGGTTTAAACCTAGAAGCTCCTTTAGAAACCATAAAACATATCACACTGTTATCCTTTTCTTACATACTTCTGTCCTGCTTTATAGATGAGGAAACTGAGATTGAGCTGAATCCAAGGAAGTTAAAACTAATAGTAATCAGTTGGTTAATAAGTTTTATTATTAGAATCTAAGTCTGATATACCCATTAATTCGTTCAGGGAGACCCAAAATAACTGCCAATCCATTCATATATTTAATCTGTAAGTATCAAGTATCTATTATGATCCAGAGTATGGACAATTCTAAAGATAACAATGGCTAATGCTCTTAAAAGCATGCTAAGCCTTGGGCATGTTACATAATTTATCTCATTTAATCATTTAATTCTTGAGCTAGACACTATTTATAAAGGGAGAAACTCTGTGAGGCTACGTAACCCACTCAATGTCACACAGTTAATAAGTGACTGACTACAGATTTCATCCGTTTCCAACTTACAAACCCTTACTCTTGACTCTTGTGTTTTGTTTTTTTTTCATATTTCTTTCTTTAGTGACAGGCTCATTGGATTCACCAGGCTGCAAGTGGAGTGAGAGCAGGAATTACTGGAATTTAGCTTGACCAAAAAGACTCAAAAGCTGGAAGGGAAGGAATCAGATAGACAAAAAAGCAAAATATAGTGTGGTTCCTTCCATAGAAGGATATGTTTCTCAAGGTGCCCAGGGAAAGTAGATTGTCTTTCTGCTTCCCCAGTCTTTTTCATCTCAGTAAATGGCACCACACATCCATCCATTTGAACCTGAGCATTATCCTGGATTGCCCACCTTAGCCACCCCGATGGCCCTTGTCAGTTCTCTCCACTGTGCATCCTCGCGGCTCTGGTTCCCTTCACCTGCACTGATACTGCTGTCACCACTTTCCCACCTTCCCACCAGAACCATGATTCTGTGACTAGAATATCAAAATGCCTGCTAATTAGCTGTGGATCATCTTTTGTTCTCTGTACCTAAACCTTTCTCTGCCAAGCAACCAGAGTGATCTTTCTAAATTACAAGTTGGGTTATGCCTTTCCCTTGAGTCAAACCTGTCAATGGTTTTATACCAACCTTAGAATAAAAGCCATCTTCAGTACATGGCCCACTGACCCCTGCTTGCCTCCCTACTTCCCATCCATGCCTCTTTTGCCTGTTCACCTTGACTCAGCTACATTGGCTGCTTTGTAGTCCCCAGATCAAGCTAAGCTTTTTCACTTCTTGAGACTTCACATGTGCTGCTGACTGTCCTGATCTTGGCTTTTTACCTGGCTGACCCCAACTCATCTAGTAATGTCAGTTTAAACATGAAATCTACTGAGGGACCTTTGCTGGCACCTCAAAAAGAAAAAAGTGGCCACTGTCCCTTATCCTCAGCATTTTTTGTTAATTTGAAAACACATATTTCTTTCTTTAGTGACAGGTTCATTGGATTCACCAGGCTGCAAGTGCCCTGAGAGCAGGAATTTCAGGAATTTAGCTGCCCTCTGAATACCCAATACTTAGCCTGAGGACTGGAACATAATAGATGTTCAGTAAATATTTGCCGTCTAAATGAATGATGATTAATTTTTATTGGAAGGATGGTGAAGATGTCAGTCATTCTCACTTCTCTGCATTTAAATAGCTATACATCTTTTGCTTTCATGCCCCTGCAAGAAAAATTATAGGTAGCTCATCATGCAGTTTCCTAGAATTGGAAAAGGCAATGCTTGTAATGCTCACAGTTTGGGTGATTTGCCTTCTATATAGTCCTGTGGCCATGCATTATGGATGGTTCTCTTAAGTAAAAATTGCTGGAGAAATGAATCAGCAAGAGCTGGAAGCGTGCTGCCTCCATCCAGACACAGCTGTTTTCCTGGCTCTATTCAATTCATACTCCCTGGCCACCTAATTCAACCAATCATTTTCTGGAGAGAATAGCACAGTAGTTGGTATTTAATAAGACACACAATTCTCTCCCAGAAACAAACAGGATCTGAGTGTCTGAGCTAGATTTTTACTTCACTATAGTTGTTTATTATGAATCTAGGAGTTATATGCTAACTGTGTTGCCAAAACTCTAGCACAGTAAAAATCTAGAGCTGTCGATTGCTATTGTTGAATAACACATAACTCTCCATATTTATTATCTACTTCCTAGACTCTCCTCCAGGATACTGGGTATGGATGGGAAGGAGTAGAAGGGAAACTAACATTTGGGTACCTGTTGGTACAAAAAATTTACAAAAATACTTTACCTACACATTCCTTCTTTCATCTTCAGAAGGAAAGCCTGTCAAGTAAATACAATCATTATCATTTTATCCCCATCTTGTGTTAACAAAGCTGAGAACTTAATTATCTCACCGAAAGTCACACAACTGGTCAAAACAGATCTGGAATTTAAAATCCTGTCTATCTTCCTTGAACATGTATTCTCTCTGAGAAGAAAGTAAAATTTGTTTTTATTTTTAATTTTCTCGTTATTTAACTTAGTTCAAATTTTGTCAAGGAGAAACTGAAATTATGCCCCTAAGTGGTATTTCTAGAACATCTGAGTAGCAGCTAGAAAACATCCATGCTTGTCTTCATTCAGGAATGAAATAAATCAGGTAGATTTTAATATGGAAGTGAGTTTGAAAGAAAAATGATATGTTTTATCCTTTTTTTTTAATTCAGGACTTTGGATGTTTTCAAAAGTGTTGATTTGTTAGGGAGCAATATATAATGGATGATTGGCCCAGGAAGAAGAGAAGAGAGAGAACTACAGGTGAAGTCAACCAGCACAAGGCAACAGTGACAGAGGATTGGTACACATTTTTTTTTTTAACTTGAGACAAGTTGCAGAACAAATATAAACACTATCCTATAGATTTTATGTACTACAAACACTTCTTTGTTCCAGTCGCTCCCAAACAGTCACCCAGCAGGGTAACCCTTTAACTGGCATGGTTCTTACATCTGACCAGACACCATGTGTCTCCTAGCATGAGAGAGGTGGAAGTGGCCTTTCCTCAAGAGAAAGTCTTGTTAGGCATTTACTTTTATAGACAATGGGTATTTTAAAAATATGGGTGCCTAAGACAGGCAGTATTAGGTTCCAACCTGCTCATACACTTTAAAAGTTTTGAATGTGGTTTATCCCCTTTGAAACTCATGTTGACATTTAATCTCCATTATGAAGTATTAAGAGTATGGACCAGGTGGGACCTTTAAGAAGAGACTAGGGTTCTACCCTTATAAAGGGATTCTGAAATTTATGCTATTAATGGATAAATGGGTTATTTCATGACCAGGTCTACTATTGAAGCCAGTTTGGCCAGGTCTCTGGGTGTTACCAATCTCTTACCGTTTTGTGCCCTGTGCCACTTCAGGTCTCCACCAGCAAGAAGATTTTTACTAGATAGATGGGGCCCCTAGACCCTGAATCAGAACCATGGGCCATAATAAACTTTATAATTTGTCTCCTCTATGCTGTTGTTATTAGCAACTGTAAATGGACTAGTATATGGAATATTACTATGTTTAATTTCTCAGAATCCAGATTTCCTCACCTCTAAAATGAAAATGGCAGGTACTTCTTATCATTGTGGTGAAGGTCAAAAAGAATAGGGGCTGGGGATGAGGCTCAAGCAGTAACGCACTTGCCTGGCATGTGCGGGGCGCTGGGTTCAAGCCTCAGCACCACATAAAAATAAAATAAAGATGTTGTATCCACCGAAAACTGAAAAATAAATATTAAAAAATTCTCTCTCTCTCTCTCTCAAAAAAAAAATAAAAATTAAAAAAAGAATAGTGAAGGGGAAGTACCTGGCACAGAGGATAGACCAAGTCAATATCCATTCGTTCACTCCTCACTTGGGTAAAACTTTTACCTTTCACACTTCCAGTTCGATCTCCTTGTGCTACATCTCTACCCCTTCTAAAGATTCCATCTCTTCATTATCTATATGATGACTCTGGGAGTAAAATACATATCAAGAGTATTTTCTTTTAATCAAGTGCCACATCCAGACTACAATTACTATTTGAAGAACAGGGTACAACCTGTGGATCATGGCAGCTCACCACCTGCCTCTGTCTTTATGCCTCTTTTCTTTGGTAAGAAACCCATCCAGGCCGGGGAGCTGAGCTTCTACAGGCCTAGAGTTCTCAGAGTTTTTAGATAATTCTGGGTCTCAACTCTCTCCCCACTATCTCTTGTTCAATCTTGAAGTTCTGAGTTTCCTGTACTTCTTCCTGGCTGAAGCCATGGCTAGGTGACATGGGACATTTCCAATCACGACCTGAAAGTAGCTTTTCTGGACAGAAGCAAGGGTAATCGTATGATCCACTGAACTCTACAATGCTCCTTGGGCAAGAAATAGTATACAACTCACCTCAACCACTCCTTGTCATCATTTACTCTGTCTGGTGCAATGAAGGCCCTGGGGATGCAACAATAAATGATATAGTGTCTTACAGAGGAAACACTTCAGTCGTTATCCCCCATGCTCCCTTCCTGCCCTGGCTGGTCATTCATAAGCCCAGTATTAGTTTTAAGGCTGCCAGCTTGGTTCTTCTCAACCATTGCCTTCCTTCTCACCACGTTAAATTTACTTGTCCTTTGACCAATTCGATTGGCTTCTAACTAGTGTAGTAATTCTTTATTCTCTCAGTAGTGGCTATCAGTGGCTTCCTGGGTATGTTCTAATCTGGCCTTCTGATATTAGCCTGTTCATTTAAATAAAATTTAAATAAACAGTGACTCTAACTAAGCTAACCATGTTTCTATTGGATTGTTGAGTACCTGAGAGTAATATATTTTGAATCTCTATTACTTTCCTTGTGGTGTTTCTCAAATAATTCAGCCACTCTTTTGCTTAATATACCTTGGGCTTTGGTTTGTTGTGTGCCTTGGAATTCTTGTGGTAGAAACTGAATCTCCCAAATCATATGTTAATGGTATCTGGAGGTAGGATCTTTGGGAATTGATTAGGATTAGATGAAATCATGAAGTTGAACACTCTTGAGAAGAGGCAAAGAGCCATGGGCAAGCAAACTTCCTTTGTCTCACCATGCCTAAGTAATGCCCTGCACTGCCTAAGGACTCTGCAGAGAGTCCTCATCAGCAAGAAGGCCCTCACTAGATGCAATCCCTCAGCCCAGGGCCTCCAGAATCATATGCTGAATAAATTTTATTTCCTTATAAATTACTCAGTCTGTGATATTCAGTTATGACAACAGGAAACAGACCAGGGCACTTTGCCTATCAACATTTCCTAACATATTTTTTTTTCCTGAAAATCCAGCTTTAGTAATGAAAATATATCAAAACAAAAAATGTCAGCCTCCCCAATTGCAGGGGGTTTTGTCTTGTAAAATTCAGACTTCACTCCCCAGGGGCCTGCAGTGATGGTCTTGATGACACACTCTTATCTTAGCTCTTCCTCCTTCCTTCTCTTACTTTCCTTCCCTCTTTTATCATAATTTATAAAATTACCTTGCTAAACTCTTGCCCCAGTCCCTAATTATGGGTGAGCCCAAATTAAGGCAAAACATTAAACATCCTAATTGATACATAGCATAACCCAAACCTGTCATTACACCAAATAGCTAATGTGATTTAATATAGATATATTGTAAATTTGTTATCAAACAGTAAAATGATTTCAAAACTTTTTCCATTAAAAAAATTGGGGGTATTAGTAAGTCCTACTTCACAGAGGTTTCTGAGGATTTAAGGAGACATTTTACATCTACCACATTAAAAGCAATTTAAAATGTTACCAATTACTGCTTACTTTTCACTATGAGATTAAAATGAATGTGACATATGGGTCCTTATTAACCTTGTTGACTAGCTCAAATATTCTTTGTCCTTTCAGCCAATCTTCAGTACATATGCCCCCTTCCCACTCCACCACCCAGCCTACCACACACACAAGCAAAATATATTAAAACTCCAGATGTATGCCACATCGTGTTACTTGGATAAATTTCACTTTCTTTTATTCTTTTGCCCAACATTTTATTTGCATCTATTTTTGCAGGAAAAGAGAAAGTAGAGAGCTGAGCAATCTTTGTGAGTGCTGAACATCAAAAGGTTTTAAAGAAAAGAAAAGTGTTGAGAAAGGATTTAAAGGAGAATCAGGTACTGAGTGGGTAAAAGATCAAGAAGAGAGGGTTCATCTAAGCTTAATGGATAGCAATAAAAGAGGGAACAAAAGTAAGACCTAGATAAGAAGATTAAGGAATAGCCAAAGTTGGATAAAAGGAAGGAAATTAAATCAGAAATACAGGAAATCAGAGAAGATTTATAGGTAACTCAGAATGTCAAGAAGGCCTAAAATTGAGTCCAGGAAGGCTGTTTTCTTGGTAAAAAGTCAGAAGCAGTCATAATAGCAGAGGACATCAGAGGGATTTTAAATGTTATCTAGCCCAGGCATTCCGTTTTCAAAACAAAGAAACTGAGGCCAGGATACAAAAGCACTGTTTTCTCAAGGCTACATAATCACAAACTGCCCGACAAGAGCAAACCCAGGACTTCTTAACTTTTGGCTTAGCGATTGGTTCTACTCTATTATTTCTGATAAAAGACCTTAATGAAAGGGAGTGATTTGATCTAACTGACAAATGAGGCATATGATTAGCAAATTAGATCATCTGAGCATTTAAAAAGATAATTATTAATAAATCTTGTGATAAACAAAGGTTTACTTGGCATTGTTTATAATCACATCACACAAAAATTGAAAACAGTTCAATTATTCAATCATGGTGGTGTGGTTAAACAATAATGTTGCAACTATGAGAATAGTCCTTTAAAAATAAGATTCCTAAAGGATTTTTATGACCTCAGAAGTTTATATGATGCTAAGGAAAAAATGCTAAATAGAAAATTATAGAAGACCATAATTTCAATTATGTAGAAAATATGAATGGAGAAAAACTAAGAATGTACACACCTGAATATGCTAATGGTGGTCATCAGTCTCTGTGTTTTGCTAATGTATGAATTTTAATTTTTTATTTACAACCTTTGTATTATCCACATTTTCCAGAATAAAAATCTATTGCTTTATTAGTTAGGGGGAAAAAAAACCTTTAACTTCCTTTGCTTTGAAAAGTTTGCTTGCAAATTATAATGCATTTTTGTATTAAGATCATGTTCTGTTTCTAATTTTATGATGAGTATGACATTTAAATATTCCTTTTAAATTCTACAGACTTCCTTGGAAAATGACTCCTCACTTATGCAATTTGGATACTACAAACATCCTACAAAACGTGACATAGGGCTTACACTATTGACCTAACACATTCATTCACAAATTCATTTATTCAACCAGTATTTGCTAAGTACCAGCTTCATACTGTTCTATGAAAATGCCTTTGTCCTCTTTTGGAGTGGAGAAGGCAAGTCATGAACAAATGGACAAATTAATTTTAGAAATATATGATGTGATAGAATACAATAAAATAAATCCTATTTATTTTATTGTATGATGGAAAGCAGTATACATGAGTGAGTATGCTACTTGATACAGTGAGGTCAAGCATCCTCTGACTTGGATGATGTGGTGCATCACCCTGATCTCCACTCAAGATTGCCAGCTCTCATTCCTCCAGCTCCTGGGATGTTGGCTGTCATGAGCTCACAGCTGAGTCACTCTGGAAACTATTGTTGGCTGAAGGGATCTGCTTCATCCACATTATTTCCCCTTCCTAGGGGCTTCCTGACTGATATGGCTTTGGATACGGGTCACTTACCTCAATATGACAATTCTGTATAGCTTGCTGCAAAGCTTCTTATAAGATGGGCTGAGTCCTCTTCTTTGAGTGCATTGCAGCTCTACTTCTCTATCTGCCCAAGCCTGCTTCCTTCTTCCCTTTCACAGGTATTATTCCCAAGAACATTCCCTGAAACTCATCAGCACATCAGAATCTGTTGTCCAAGGATCATGCCTGAAAGCAGCTTGTCCATGAAGAGAAAATCTGATTTGAAATATAAAGAACAAGAAGTGAGAAACTGATGTGACTCAATTTTTGAAAATAAATAAATAACAGCAGCTTCTGCCTCAAGGTTTGTCCTAAGGAAGGGGGTGTGACCCTTGTCCTTGGAAAAACCCACAGAGCACTCCTAAGCACATACCAACCCTGCTGAATTGTTTGTCTGTAAATAACAGGAGAGATCTGCAGAGCCAGGTGTCCCTGACTCAGTTAGGCTAGGTTAGGACCCATAGCAACCCCCTAGCAACCACCAATTAGCATGAGACAGGGAAAATACCTGAGATGCCAGATGACCCCCCAGTAGTTTATGGTGGTTGATAACATGTTGGGAAACCATGTAGCTTAGCACATACACCCCTAGTGGCTTAAACCAATCAGTTCAAATGTATCCCCCTCTGTACTAAACTAACCAATCACCCCTACTCAACTTGTTCCCCCCAGAGAATGTGCTAATCAATGTTAAGAGTTGTTGTTTGACTTTCCCACAATGTGGAATGATTTGATGTGTGATGTTATGATACATAGAGTATCCCCCCAAAAATCAATAAAATCTCACTGGACAAGGGACCAGGACTCACTCCCTGGGACTGCTGCATCAGAAACGGTTGTGAGTCCAGGCTTGAGCTTGCAATAAAGACTCTTATGTGATTGCATCGGATTTGGCTCCTGGAGGTCTATTGGGGTCCCATGAATCTGGCATTACAGAAGGAGCCAGCCAGAGACAAAAATCCTTGAAGCAAGGGGAGTTTGAAAATTTCAAGGAAAAGAAATAAAGTCAATATGTCTGTCTTGCCCAAATTCACACAGCCAGAGAGTGATGGAATCAGAATTCAAACTTGTGTTTACCTGACACTGAAGTCTGAGAAATTATGAGTTTCCTACAAATAATATGGGCCTTTATATTATGAAGTGCAGATATTCTACTTTAATCATGAAGCATTAGCTCTGCCAATATAATCACTGAGTTGTAAGTTCTTTGAATTAGCTCCTTAGATACCTGTGTGACTTTGTTCTTAAAGTATCATTATTATAAGTATCTTAGTAGTTTAAGTATATTCAATTAAATGTTCTTTCATATTGTCTGCATGTATCAGTAGAATGCATTTGAAAAATCATGAACACACCACTAATTCTACCTGCATATTGTTTGAATATATTTATATATAGATAATAACCACATTAGGTTTTTATTTTAGCCATGTTATTAATTTAAAAATTAACCCCAAATTTTATTTTCTCTTCCTAGGAAATACATTTCATAAATATTTTCATGGTGTACCAGGAATAATTAAGCTCCTTTGTTGTTCATGCTTATCAAAAGGCCACTTTTCAAGACTTAAAAAAACAATATACTAAGACCTGTTGTAATTTTGAGCCTTCACAGTTTTCTCTTTGCCTTCAGCAGCCTGGCACATTTCATATGAATTTATTAATTCATTTATTCACCAGTTGTTATGGTTTGACTACAAAGTGTTCCCCAAAAGCTTATGCATACAACAATGCAGAAATGTTTATGATTAGATTCTGAGAGCTATAACCTAATCAATGGATTAGCCCATTTGATGGATTAAATATTTGAATGGATTAATGGATGGTAACCATAAGCTGGTAAAATGTGACTGGAGGAAATAAGTGACTGGAGTCATACCCTAGGGGTTTATGTTATCCCTGGCTTCTTCTACTCAAGCTTTCTCTCGGCTTCCTGGCTGTCATGAACTGAACATCTTTTCTCTACAATGTCCTTCTGCCATGAGGTTCTGCCTCACTTCATACTCAGAGCTATGGAATTGGCTGACTATGGCCTGAACCCTTGAAATCATAAGACAAAATACACTTTTCTTGCCTTAAGTTGTTCTTATTGGGTATTTTGGTAACAGCATGCAATGCTGACCAATACATCCATTCATCATTTATTTATTCCATAATATTGGTACGGAATATTCCATATACCAGGCATAATACTTGGACAACAAATTCTAATGTGCCGATGAGTTTCCAGAAAGTTGATTGTGGAATGTTCTTGGGAATAATACCTGTGAAAAGGATAAGGGAAACAGGCTGGGGCAGATAGAGAAATAGAGCTGAAATGCACTCAAAGCAGAGGAAAGATGATGCCAATGGAAGTGAATTATGGTATCCATCCTTCCTTGGGGACTGGCATTTGTTTGTTCAATCAATTGTTTTGTGTTTCAATTGAGATGGAGGGAAGAGGGAATGGGACCCAAACCAAAGATTTCCTTGGGCACAAGCCACACTGCTTCCAGACAGTTTCATCCTCAGTAAGCTGGTGTGAAATTGAGTTGGGAAAAAAAGAGAATTTGTTACCAATACTTGTATTCCATTGTATATCTCAGAGCTACAAAATTCCAAAGGGCTCAGGAGGACCACCAAGAAGGGCTCGGTCCAGTGAAACAGCAAGAGGCTATGGAACCTAGAGTAGAGAGCCACAATCCTCAGAAATGCTTGGCAGGCAGTTTGCAAAGTTTAAAAGTCAAGAATGGACTTGACTCTATACATTAGTAATCAATTTCAATATCTCCTCTAACCCGCCCCTCAACCTCTCTCATTATCTTAGAAATAACTAGTAGAGTCTTCTGGCGACTACCAGTTAAGGTCCTGTGATTATTCAGATGGATATTCAAGTAATCCAAATCTGAGAATTAGTGTTGGTATATCAGCATTTATACTGAGAAAAAGAAGTCTATAACATTGAATTTATTTCAGATAGGCTAATACAGAGCAAAGTTCTGGGGGAAGAAGAAAAAGACCAAATAAAGTATTATTGGACAACTTACTAGGTATCTTAGAACAAGTCATCTTGCTTCTTTGGGCTTTAGCATTCTCAAATATGAAATGGGATAGAAGATGGGGGGGAAAAATCAATGATCTTTAACCCAGTAGGCAAAAGGCTCAAAGCAAAGGGTGCATGAAATTTTATTAAAGTATATTTGAGAACCATTGGATTAATCAAAGTCTGAAGCCTACTGTACCCCTGAGGTTCCAGGAAGTCATAACATTTCTTTATTATCTATTCTCCATTTATCTGCCTTTGTTTCTATAAGATTCCCTAGAATCCACTCTCTTCTGTTTCTTTCCTCTTCCCTATAGCAGTTTGAAGCCTTACCTCTAGTAGTAGTGTGCTGAAAAGAAATTTAAATACTGATTTAACCATGTCACACTTTGACTCTGAACTCTCCAAGGCACCTGGGTTAATTGTGTTTCCATAAGTTTAAAAGTATGGATTTGCAAGGTGTATTGAAGTTGTTCTAGATACCAGAGAGGAAAGAAACAATGGAGCTTGGTGACTGAAGGGATCTGGTGACAAGGAGAGGGATGAGTCTAGGAAGTGAGTTTATTAATTGAGAAAATGCTGCTGCTAATTGTGTGTGGAAGTTGAGAGAGACAGCTGGTAAGGAAGGAAAAAGACTTATACCTACTGAGTCTTAAATGCCAACAAGACAGATAAAGATGTGGGAGTTTTCTACAATTGAGGCATTGGAAAAAGCCAATGATTTATGGGGAAAGCAAAAGAACAGAATATTATTTACGATTTGTTTATGCTATTCCTTAACCAGGTACGTTACATCAGTATTTTCAATTAATGTTCACAGTAAGCTAAATGTTCTCATTGTCATTTTATAGATGGAGAAATCAAAGTTTGGAGAAATTCAATCATCTACCCAATGCAAAAGACTTGCATTTGAACCTAAATCATCTTGACATCAAGAAGTATACTTTTTCCATTTTTACATTCTGCCCCTTATTAGGGCAAAAGAATATATATATTGTCATGTGTATTTAAAAAGATACATATATATTGTCATGTATATTTAAAAAGAACTATATATATAGTTCTTTTTAAATATACATGACAATAAATTGTATTTTGACATACCATACATATGTGGAGTATAATGTATTCATATATTAACATAGGAAAGTTATGCCCAAATCATTCTACTGTCTTTAATATTCCCATCCCCCCTCCCTTATCTTCATTCCCCTTTGTCTAATCCAAAGAACTTCTATTCTCTTCCCACCCTATTGTGTGTTAGGATCACACACATCAGGGAGAACATTTGGCCTTTCGTTTTTTGGAGATTAACTCACAGATCTTAATAATTTCTGTATGTGTGATATATGATTTGCGTTTTAACAACTAGTTTTGTATTACAAATTATGCATTAAAATGCTGTTTATTTTTTATCTTGACACAGAGCCTAGAAGCCACATTACAGTTTTGATTCACAAAAGGTTTAGACTCTTTGGGAGATAGGATCTTTTTTCCATTTGGGAACCCATAAGATATAGAAATTGAGGCCTGTGTATACACGTGAAGATGGCTGGTTCCATCTATATATTCATCTATATATTCGTTAGAATACTTTTATACCAAGCATTCAGACTAGTGACCAAGGGCAGAAAACCAGGAAGGGTCCAAGGTACAAGGACCAGGAAGACTGGTTCCTGTTAGGTCGGAGCTTCGACTTGGTGGTGACTTAGAACAAAGCAGTCCTGCAGGAAAAGAACATCAATCAGGCGCCAGAGGAAACACCTGTCAATCAGTGAGATCTCTTGACTAACGCCTGTCAATCAGCAGGACCCCCTGGCCAATCCTGAAGTTCATCCAACTCCCCTGACCAACTCTAAGGGGACAAGGGACCCTAAAAACACCTTTTCCTGTCCCAAGCCCTTCCCTTCCTGCTGTAAGCCCCATAAAAGTCCAGTCCAGTCAAGATTCCACGTAGTTTCTCCTCAGACCCTTCTCCTGGCCCCTCTGTGGGTCTGATCCAGTTCCACCCAGGAGTGATATCTCAATAAAGCCTCCTTCGGGGGCCTTTTTAAATCTGCCTCCTTTGGTCGCTGCCCGCCTTGCCTGAGCTGACAGTTCCTGTGGTATTGGTTGCCAGAAAGGGCACACTAGTGTGGGGGCAGCCAGAACCCACACCCTTGTCCTCCTCTAGTGTGAGAGTTTGAGGATAATTAAATTGCTTTTGAGTTTGTGCTTCCCTCCAGGACACCAATGCCTGGGACAGAACTGCTTGGACCACTATTGCTGGACGTAGCTTCTTGGGGCCCTGATTTATTTTTCCTGGTTTATTTTTTATGAATTAAAAGTGTAATCAAAATAGACCATAATGGTGAATGTGCATAAATCTGTTTTCATGGCTTTGGCCAGTGGAACAGTAGCTACTGGGGCCTATATAAAAATCTATTTTGGGACCAATTGGGTGATACTTCACAAAGTACAGTACAAAAGGGGCCATTTTCTGATGATGTCCCTAAAAGGAGCTCTGTAAACTAGACAGTAGAACTGAAGAGGATGCTCCCTTCCTGCCCCAACCACCATTTGTCTCAAGTATCATAGGTTAACACAACCCCGAGAGAGTCTCATCCCACCCCCATGCAGGCTGTCAATCCTCTCTGGGCTGAGTTCCTACAACTTTATTGATTTATTTATTGATTTTCATTGTGTGGGTGTGTGTTTCTTTCAATATCCTCTCCACTTTGTCAGGTTAAAATCATCTTCATAGACTCAGCTTGGTTATTACGTTCTTTGGAAATTTCCTTTGACCTCTCTAGCCAAGGCTGGTTCAGTAATCCTTTATGGTATTCCTTTAGCATCTCCTGTATCTCTCTAATACTAATTTTACTTGCTATGTTGTTTTACAGTGTCTGTCTTTCTCCTAGTGTAGAGATCAATTAGTTGTTACCCAAAGTTGCCTTTTTTCTTCCTGGACATAACAGGGAGACTATATGTCCCAGTTTCCCTCATAGTAGATATGACCATATGGGGAAATGGGTCAAGCCAACAGTGGCACCATCCATATCCACATTTATCTGCAGGGCAGATGCAGAGAGAGGGAGAACCAAGGCGCTAAGGATGATGAAGTCATTAAAGAGGAGAATCCTAGGGCTAGGATTCAGTGGTTGAGTGCTTGCTTAGCATTCATGAGACCCTGGTTTCATCCCCAGTGCCAGAGCAGGGAGGGGGGAGTCTGGGGTCCCTAAAATCTTAATTAAAAGACTGTCTCTCACTCTTTTCTATATTATGTTGGGAGTTGGACAAGAAACAAACTTATAAAAATTTGGGTGTGACAGGATTTGCAGTAGCTAGTCTTCCCTGAATTATCTGACCTTACAGGTACCTGGAGGGACCACAACATCTTTATGTGTTCACCAGCTAGCCCAGTCTTGCAAATAGGGGCCATTTGATTAACAAGTGAGAAATGAGAGCATCTTAGTTTCATTTTCTTGATTAAGTTTTTCACAATAAAAGCTATCAAGCTAAATATTTCCAATTTGCATTGATAGTTTTTTGATAAACTAAACCAAAAACATTGCTTTTATTCTTATAACATGATCTCTTAGACTCATTTTATGCACTTGGGACTTAAATAGTAAGTTAAATTGGAATAAAGAATAGAATATTGACCTAAAATGTGATTGTTGAGGTCTCCTTCCAGATTGGTGTCCAACCCATTAATGAACACTACTTGGATATTCAGCAATTCAACCAGCAATTAAACTAGTTAGCCAAACTATTGTCCCAGTTCACATTTTTTTTTTCATTTTGTTAGCCAAAAAAAAAAATGTCTGTGATACCTCGATTAATTCAACTTTCTCATCTCTATAGTTTTCCCCTCATTTCCTAGCCTGGAAATTGCATACAAAATGCAAATTATGTTTGGTTTTGTTAACTCTATTTAGGGAATCCATTTTGGTTCCTACATGTAACCTTTTATAAACTGACCATAAACTTACTTTCCAATTTGGATTTCTTTTCTTTCTTTTCCTGATTAATTACTCTGGTTAAAACCTCTAGTGCAATTTAGCAATGGTTAAAAGTGGACATCCTTCTCTTATTACTAATCATAGAGGAAAGATTTTAATCTTTCATCATTGAGTATAATATTACCTATGGGTTTTTTCATAAATGCTAAGGAAATTTTCTTTAATATTAAGTTCACTGAAAGGGTGTTGGATTTTGCCCAATTCTTTATCCATGTCTATTAAAATAATTATGTGGGTTTTTTCTTTTCATTTTATGTTACATCAATTTTATGTTAGACCACCCTTGCATTCTTGGGATAAATTTCTCTTGGTCATGGTGTGTAATATCCTTTCAATGTACTGTTGGATTTGATTTGCTAGTATTTTATTGGGATTTTTCAGCTATATTTATTAAGAATATTTATTCTTTACTTTTCTTTGTAATCTTTGCTGGTTTTGGTATCTGTTCTGTAGTTTACTTGGTCAATTTTTCATTCTGAAAATGTCAGTAAAGACCCCCTCAGTTGTCTTTACAAGTTTTGTGACTCCTCCCTCTTTCTGGACTTCATCTTCCTTGAACATTTTCTTTATATATCTGCCTCTATGATGTGCACTTATCACTTCCTTCACTCATGCATTACATTAACTCTATATATCTTTATACACATTAACTCTTCAGAGAGCTCCCTGTGCAACTGCTAGATTGCCTTCATTTCTTTCTCCTCAGAATCAATCATAACTACTGTCAATATTTCCTATGTTAAAGCTTATAGTTTTTCCCTATACTTTGGGAGGGTGCAAATAAATGTGCTTTGTTCATCACTTGTATATGCATAGCACATGACAAACAACAAACAAATAACAACATCAGTTAAAAATGTCAAGAACTGTTCTAAGCACTTCCCAAGAATTAGCTATTTTTTTTTCTTTCCAGTAACTGGGAATCAAGTATTATAACTTTCTACCTGGAAAATATGAAAATTGAGGCATGGAGATGTTAAGTAACATAACCTCCAGTGCCAAGAGTTTAGGACATGGCAGAGATAGCTCTCAGGTAGAGGCTATCTGACTCCAGAGTTATTCTTTTAATGACTGTTCTCTACTAAATATACTAAATAAATATAGAGATATAGGCCATGTGCTTGTTCACATATATACTCTAAACATTTTAGGATCTAAATTCCTAAATAAAGTTAAAAGAATATTTCTGAATTTTCCTATTATTCTCTGCCATCACTATTACAAAATCATGTTCCTGCTTCATTTCCCATCTCTATTAATCATATCCTACACATCCAGGCACTTAGATTTGCAGAAACTCCTTCCTTCCCCTCTGTCCTCTCTCAAACTCTCAGGATTAGTTATCAAGTTCTGGGAATCAGTGGTTCCAAGGTGGCATGTAAGACTCTTCTGTCAATCACCTGCAAAATAATTCATTATTGTTAATAATAAAATGCCAAAGTTATAAATGATTTACCTTTTAACAAGTATATAAAATAGTAGGAAGTCAAAATCAACTCTATAATTCATCATTCTCACTGATATGAATTCTGATTTTTCTATAATGCTAAGGGAATGGATGAAAGTGAGGTTAGCAAGCTGGAATTTGTACATATCACTAAATAT
The DNA here is from genome assembly GCF_052094955.1 of Ictidomys tridecemlineatus. Classification (NCBI taxonomy): domain Eukaryota; kingdom Metazoa; phylum Chordata; class Mammalia; order Rodentia; family Sciuridae; genus Ictidomys; species Ictidomys tridecemlineatus. The sequence goes on along the minus strand of NC_135480.1, from coordinate 150,680,961 downwards.
ACCCACAGGATTGAGTAGTGCAGATGAACTTTATCAATCATGTGTGACAGCTGGACAAAAAGGATAAGGAACTGCTTCTATAGAATGAAACTCCATAATCACTCTCCTGTTTATTTCCTTTCCCTTCCATTCTCTTTACCACCATGCCTGGTTTGAATTTAGATTGGTTAGCTTACTAGTTGACCTCCCTGCCCCCTGTCTCTATCTTCTATCCTATCTGGCAATCCATTGTTGACCCTGCTATAGACAATGACGATAGAGGACAACTTTGATGATCCATCACTTCTTTGTTTACTTTACAATATCCTTTCAGGATTTGCAGCATCGATGAGGTGTCTCCATCAGTCTTATCTCAGGTGACATCCATTCTCCTCCTCTGCACACCAGCTCAACAGAACAACTAGCTTGTCTCAACTTTTTAGGTCATTCTTCTAAAATGTTCTTTTTCTGCTTTTTTTTTTTTTTAAATAAGAATCTGTTTCTTACAAGAGTTGGCTTGAAAACAAACTCTAAAGTTCTGTCCGTACTGAAATGCAAAGGTCTTCACAATATACTGTTAAGTACAAACAGCAATGTGTAGAAGTGTGTACAAATGCCATTTTGGATAATAAGGGAGAAAAATAAGAATATATGTGTCTGCAGTTTTGCTTAGATTTGCAGAAAGAAATCTGGAAGGACATAAAAGACTACCTGGTTTAGGTTAGTGGTTTGGAGATGACAGAGAAAAGAGGTGAGAGCAAGGCTTTTTACCAGATACTGGATGTATCATTGTGATCCATGAATGTAGTACCTAATCAGAAATGATAATTAATGATGTTCTGCTTAGTCAACAAAACTAAAGCAATCTCTAGAAGGCATTTTCCAATATTCTGCTTTGTGTTCTCAAAAACACATCCTATGCAACCTTTTCATATGGCATTAAGTTTAAATTATTTGTATTTCTTTCTTGACTATTGAAATATGCTTTAAATTGTCTGAGCAGATATTCTGAATTGTCTGTTGGTGTATTCTTCTATCATGCCCGGTAAAAAGACCTTACAAGTAAATAATCAGTGACAAGATTATTTCTAAACTTGGAAAAAGCTGCTCCTTAGCCTCAGTTCTGATAGATGGAGAACTCAAAGGATTCATCTTCTTACTAATTCTAAAGAAGCAATTGACTGGGTTTTCCTTCTCAGTATTCTCATGTTTAAGGGGTACCTTTACAAAAGATAAATGGATATTCTGATTTATTGACCCTTTCATGCTTATTAACTTCATTTGTTCATTCATTCCCTCACTCATTCAATAAATCTATATTCAGTGTCCAATTTTTGCCAAGAACTATGCAAGATATTAAGTTTTCAATATTGATAGAAGAAATAAGTAAAGAAGGAGCAAGTAAATATAAAATAAATTTGAATTGTAAATTTAAATCATGGCTTGAAACAGGAAGGCAATAATGAGTAGCAGGAAAAACTAAAATTTGTTTGCAGGCTTTCTAAATCCCATCATGAGCTTCTCTCTCTGCAGTGCCCAATATTTCATGATTTCTTTTTAATTTTTTTTTTCAGTTTGGATTAAGCAACAGAAAACTGTTTCACAGTTCTAGAGGCTGGGAAGCCAAAAGAAATGTGCGGGACATGTATATCTTGTGTCTTGAGAGGACACTCTTCCTGGTTTGCAGATGTCCATTTTCTTGTATTTTTTTGTTGTTGTTGTTTTGTTTTTGTTTTTCCACATGTTAGAGAATAATGAGCAAGCTCTAGCATTTCTTTTTATAAGGGCACCAACCTCATTCATGAGGGCCACATCCTAATACCATCACATTGAGGGTTTGGATTTCAACAAGTAATTTCAGATGGAAACAAATAACCCTGGCCTTCCAAAATTCATGTCTTTGCATGCAAAATAATTTCATCCTATCCTAACAACACCAGAAATTTTAACCTGTTCCAGAATCATCACTGAAGTCTAAAGTCCACAATTGTGTCTAAATATCATCTAAATCAGATATGATTGACTTTCAAGGTGCAATTTATCCCGAGGAAAAGTTTATCCAGTGGTGAGTCTGTGAAATCAAACAAGTTATAGATTTTCAAAACACAGCAGTGGAACAGGCAGAAGATACACATTCTCATTCCAAAAGGGAGACAAAGGAAAAAAGGAAGGAATGACAAAGGACATTCAAAACAGCAAGACAAGTGTTGTGTGAGCTTTTGAGGCTTAGGAATAATCCCCTCTGCCTTCCAAACCCACTGGGGCAGCAGTCCAACCCTCTGTGGATGATTGATGATAGTGATGGTCCAGCCTCTGCAGCAGCAGAGTTCAAGTGTCCAGGCCAGAGGTGGCCCTTCCCCATGCATGAGTACTTTTTGTTCCTTTCACAAGTTTACCTTAACCCATTTGGAAAAAAAATTTATTAGTAGTTTTACTTTGTTGTTGTTAATTCAAATGAGCCCCTTAATGGTAAAATCTTAGGGAACATTTCAAATAAACAAATCTAGAGATCCAGAGAAACCCAGGTGGCAAAGTTTCAGGTTGAGCAAATCCTCTGAGTGTCTTCCATTCCTCCCGATTCTCTAGCTAATCCTGGCATATTTATCATGATTGTATATAAGGAGTTCAGGTTTCAAACTTTTACATTCATTTATCCTTTAATTATGCCCCAAACTGGTAAAGACTTGCTTCTTAAATTATGGGAACACTGCAGCTTTATAAGTGGTTGATAGGAATGGCAGCCACCTCCATAAAGCTGAAATCTTCAACCTTGGCTGCACAGTAGAATTATCTGGGGGGATTTTAAAACATATGATATTTGAGATCCACCTCTTATTTATTCTAATTTAATTGGTCTGGAATAGAAAAAAGGGATGAATAATTTCTAAAGGATGCCCAACTGATTCTAAGTTTCTGTCAAGTTCAGAATCACTGTTATAAAGCAATTTATAAGTGGAAGCCTGTGTCCTTGAGAAATTTATGATCCGCCACAAGAGAGAGTACAATAAGAAAACTAGAAAAAGAAAGAAAGAAAATTGGATGAATTATGTTAATTAGACATACTTGAATGAAGATCAAAAGATTCTTAATAGCAACAATTGTCATTCATTGCATTTGTTATATAGGTAATGAAAACCTGAAATATAGGCTTAACTTCCCTGTTTTACAAGTGAAAAACAGACTGTTCAAGTTCAATGACAGGCCATACACCCCAACACTAATAAGTGAGAACCAAAGGAATTGATTTCAGATTTTAGTCTAATCCTCTAATCTAAACTTTTTCCATTTTTTCTAGAATAAGGCAGGCATTCATTAAACCTTTTTTACTTACATTGTTTTATTTAATTCTTAGATCAATTCTAGCATCTTGCTATTGCAAAACAAACTGAATCAAGAGAATAATTTTCTAAAATCAGAAAGCCAGTAAATAACCAGTATGGAGGGAATATTTGAATCCTCCCAAATTCATCTATTGAGAATATAACACTCAAAATGATGGTATTAGGAGATAGGGCCTTGAAAGCTAATTAAGTTTATGATGGAATTAGTGCCCTTGTAAGAAGAGAAGCAAGAGAGATTGCTCTTCTCTCATTCTGCCCTACTTGGACATAATGAGAAGATGGTCTTCTTCATACCAGAAAGAGCGTCCACAGCAGAACCCAACCATGCAGAGATCCTGATCTGGGACTTACAACCTCCAGAATTATGAGAAATAAATATTTATTTTCTAAGGCATCCAGCATATGCTAATTTTTATACCAACCCAGGCTAAGATAGTAATAAAACTAAAATTTAATCTATCTCTCTGATTCCAAAATTATGCTCTTATGTCCATAAGAAACATAGAACTATAAAAGACCTTTAGAAGTTTTTGTTTATATCTTAAGTGCTCAATAAAAACTCAAATAAAGATGATGGTCTTGAAATTAGAATACCAGGAGTGAAGACAGATGATACTAATGATGGGGGAGGGTGGGCAAAAAAATTGATGTTTAGAAAAAGCCAAGATTTGATTAGTGAAATCTAAGTTGTTTAAACCTTAGACACCTCTTAATAGTAATAAGAAAGAAAAAGTCAAAGTAAAAAACTGAATATGTCAGACGGTAAAGAAAGAATAATCGGAACTTTAAATCCCTATCTTTGGGGGCCATAGAAGCCACTGTAAGTCCAGTTAGGCTTAAAAAAGCAGAGGTGGGAATGTTATTATATTCTATCAAGTTTCCCCATACATATGAACCTTTGTAGATGTTTTTATATTGCTTCTCAAACTGGTCTCCCAGTTTGGGAGAACATGAAGCCATAGCTAAATATGACAATATCCTTGAAGCATTCTTGATATTCAAATATTGAAATGAGACACACATTGGACTGGGATATATACAACCAGAGATATGAAAAAATCTGCTCTATATGTGTAATAAGAATTGTAATGCATTCTGCTGTCATTTATTTTTAAAATTTCAATAAAAAGAGGCAATAAAATAAATAAATATAAAAACAATCAAGACTACATTTATAAATGTATATGTCAAAATAGCTTGGATTTACAAGAACTAGGAATTTTAAGTAATTAGTTTCCTTGAAAGGGAACCACTTAGGTAAAAAGTATCAGGAAACACAGGGTTACAAACTCACTTTTCTGTAGACAACACATATGTGAAAAATTTGTAAAACATTACTGTCAAAGAGGAGTGGAGGTCTTATGCAATTGCTAACCAAAATCCCAGGTCTAGAAAGTCTGAAAAACTTATAGAATACTTGTTAGCCATGACAAAGTCAGAATAGGATGGGCCAAAATCAGACAGAGACTTGACTTATAAAGTTACAGAAAAACTCAAGGTGAAGTGCGTACAGGAAGCTAAACATAATGAAACAGGCTTGTCATTAAGATGACAGGATTCCAACTTTGGTTCCTGAGTGAAAAACTTTGAAATCACTTCCTTTTAAATTTCCCTATCCATAAAACAGAACTGGCAAAATATCAAGCCAAACTGTTTTCAAAGATTTTGTGATGATTAAGGAATAAACTGTAGGGTACTAGTGAATACAAAATCCTGGAATATACTAAACAATAAAATATTTAGGAAAGCTGTGGAATTGTGTTTGCTTTTATCAAAGTTGAAACCTGTAGAGCACACTGCTAGATTTAACTCCTTCTGAAAGTGAGTAACTATGGTAATTATACCAAGAAGCACACACATTTTCCATTTATTACAGCAGAAACTTGCCAATTACAGATTTTCTCCCCTGTACTTGTGCTTCTTTTTCAAGAAACTTTTGGGGTTGTTGGAGATTTCAGTCATTCTCTTGTCACTATTATACACAAAAAATTGGTGCTACTTTGTAGCTTAACATAATCCCTCCATGGACATACTCCTCAAGGCTATAAATGACAACTCCTATTCCCTCAGAAATTACATCACCATTCTCCATGTACCTTGTTCTGTACTTTGACCTTGGGTGACAGGCCCAAGGTCAAAAGAACAATGGGAATGCTTATTGTCACAGGATAAAGCAGGGTTAGAATTAGTTACATATTTGTGCAAAAAGTCTTTATTGTTTAAGTAACAGATATATTATGAAATAGAAGGCAATTTCACATGTACTTCCAAGCTAATCTATGGGCTTTCAAAAGAATAAAGGAGAAATATTCCAATGTACATATATGCCACATTTTTTAATCCATTCATTTACTGAAGGGCATCTAGATTGGTTCCACAGTTTATCTATTGTTTATTGTGCTGCTATAAAAATTGATGTGGCTGTGTCCCTGTAGTATGCTGTTTTTAAGTCCTTTGGGTATAGACCAAGGAGAGGAATAGCTGGGTCAAATGGTGGTTCCATTCCCAATTTTCCAAGGAATCTCTATACTGCTTTCCATATTGGCTACACCAATTTGCAGTCCCACCAGCAAAGCATGAGTGTGCTTTTTCCCCTACATCCTCGCCAATACTTACTGTTGTCTTCATAATAGCTTCCATTCTAACTGGAGTCAAATAATATGTTAGAGTAGTTTTGATTTACATTTCTCTAATTGCTAGAGATGATGAACATTTTTTCATATATTTGTTGATTGATTGTATATCCTCTTCTGAGAAGTATTTGTTCATGTCCTTGGCCCATTTATTGATTGGCATTATATATATACTATGTACTATATATATATATATATATATATATATATATATATATATATACATACATACACACACACACAAACAAAATGTGGCATATATACACAATGGAATATTACTCAGCAATAAAAGAGAATAAAATCATGGCATTTGCAGGAAAATGAATGGAGTTGGAGAAGATAATGCTAAGTGAAGTTAGCCAATCCCCAAAAAACAAATGCTGAATATTTTCTCTGATAGAAGGTGACTGTCTCAGAGTGGGGTATGGAGTGGGAGCATGGGAGGAATAGACGAATAGTGGCAGAGGGATGGGAGGAGAAGGGAGAAGGCAGAGGGTTAGCAATAATGATGGAATGTGATGGACATCATTATCTAAAGTACATGTATGAAGTCATAAATTGGTGTGAACATACTTTAAATATAAACAGAGATATGAAAAATGTGCTCTATAAGTGTAATAAGAATTGTAATGCATTTGCTGTCATGTATTTAAAAAATAAAATCAATTTAAAAAAAGAATAAAGGAGAGCCCTCTTATGGCAGGAATGTCTTTTGAACTGCTGGGGGTTTAAATTTTCTTTTTCTGAGGGTAGTGAGAAGATATAATTCAAGGTGGAACTGTTAGTGGTCGTTTTGTCACCACAAGGAGAAATTGTGCCCAATAAGGCAATTGTGCCTTCTGACTACCTGCAAACTTCTACTGTAGTAAGCATTTGAGGGCAGACCCTCACCAGAACAGATGAATACTAACAATCAGGATCATCAAACCAGTCCCTTCCATTTGCCTCCATTTTGGATTTCCATACGGCTACCTGCTCACCGTGTCTTCTTGAAAGAACTGTTGGGGGTTTAAATTTTCTTTTTCTGAAGGTAGTGAGAAGATATAATTCAAGGTGGAACTGTTAGTGGTCATTTTGTCACCACAAGGAGGAAATTGTACCGAAGTATGGAATGATTATAGAAGAGGGATGAAAAGAGTATTACTCAGAAACCCAACAGTGATCACTTTAAAATCAACTTTGGTAATACATATGAAATGCTTTTAAAATAGGAAATTCTGGGAAAATAGTAGTTACAAGTTTTAATTAGTATAGTAGACTATAGTGTCTTTATACCTTACTTAGCACTTAAGGATTTAAATTATACCACTTAATGTATATTAGAACTTCTTAGATTATTTCAATTGATCATATATTGTATTTAGAATAGACTCCAACTCCTTGGATCTTTTTCTTGATAGGTCAAAATAATACTCTGTAAAGAGATGCCCTATAGTACCTTATAAAATGATTTTAGTTTAACTGATATTTAAAAGATGTACAAGGGAAAATAAGTGAGAATAGAACATTGTATTTTTATATCACAAAATTTGGGGTAAGTGTAACTTTTACCTACCTTTTTTCCAGCCCTATCTAATGATTTTTTCCAAATTTTTCTTCTAAAACCATTTTCTTTTCCAACTTTCTGTAATATCATTGCAATTGATCACCTGATTACCCCATAGCTGTAGGCTGGTTGTGTAGCCTGAGGTGACCCCGTTCTTAAGATACAAATTGGGTCCAGAATGTCTTTTGAACTGCTGGGGGTTTAAATTTTCTTTTTCTGAGGGTAGTGAGAAGATATAATTCAAGGTGGAACTGTTAGTGGTCGTTTTGTCACCACAAGGAGAAATTGTGCCCAAGTATGAAACAATTATAGAAGAGGGATGAGAAGAGTAGGCTCAAATCAGAAAATCTCTGAACCCTCTGTTATTTGCCATGACCAATACCTTGGATCATTTTGACTTGTGAGCCAATCGTTCCTTCTTTAATTTATCTAACAGGTGTGTATATATGTGTGTGTGTGTGTGTGTGTGTGTGTGTGTGTGTCTGTCTGTCTGTCTGTCTGTCTGTCTTATACTCACAAAAGAATTATTACAAAAACATTTATATACTCTTTGAAATAACTTTCTGAATATTCATCTTCTTTGTGAGGCTCAAAACTGTAAAGATGGGACAAGGGATCACATCTGTCTTTTGCATTTTGTATTCGTAGCATTTAGCTCAACACTTACCATGTAATAATATCTCACTGAATATTTATTGAATAAGAAATACACATAATAGAATGCCTGCACCCATTAAATAAAAATTCTGAGGCTACTGTTTTGGGTTAAGGTCCAGAACTAGGTCCCAACAGATCAAATTAAAAATAAAAATGTATGGAGTTGCTCAGAGTCAGTGTCCAAAACCTTCAAGAAATCAGGAGAGAGACAACTACCAAATTTTCCAAACAGGCCAATTTCAATCAGCATGACAATGAGGTTCCCTCTTTGCCAAAAACAAACAAACAAACAAAATTAACCTGGAATAGTTAGATGTTAACAAAACAACTAATTTTTAATTGTTTCATCTCCCGATTTCACTTCACAAAGAACTTACCTTTAAAGGACCAATTTGTTCTTTCTTCATTTCTGCTTTCTGTCCATAAAACCAATCTCTTGTGCTTGGTTCACTGTAACACTTATTCTACTTTATCGAATGGAGTGCTGTCTGCTTCTAAAATTTCAAAACAAAGACAATCAATTTATTTAAACTAAGTTTGCTTAATTTTATTTATATACCTAAAGAACTTTTGTTTTAGAATTGGATTAACTTTTGTTTTAGAATTTGATTAACTGTCTAGAATGTAATTGTATTTTGATACTGATTCCCACACATATGTTGGCATGATAAGTGAAAGGTTTTGAAAGAGCAGTTGTCTCCAAAACAGATGCACTTCTTGCCACTCTTGATCACTTTGCCACTTATTTTTAGCACATACCACCTTATTAAATTTTTTAAAAACTCCATATTTTCTAGTAGTTAACATTACATTTTTGACATATTTTTTTCTCATAAAGATTACAAAAATAAATTTAAAAATGTATTCTCTACTTTGTTTGTTTGTCTGTTTAAGACTGTACCTTTCTTCTTTCGGTTACAATCTGGAATTCTCAAAAGTCTGTTAAAGTTTTATTTGACCAGCAGTGTTTGCATGGGACCTCCCTACACATTCTTTACCCTATCATCAACCAAGGTCTACCCAGTGTGACATATGCCTTAGGCTAATTTGTATAGCTGTGCAGTAATTAATGTTTATTTATCAGAGTTTATGACTAAGAAGCACCACTAACTTAAATGTATTTTTCTTTTTGTCCAATAAACCTAAAAGTTTGTTGAATTTAGTAGTCATTTCTTCATTTACATTACCACAAGTACCTCTCAATCATGTGCTATTGGCTACAGGGAAAAGTATAGAAGAATAAGTTTAAAGTGCAGTAGATTGAATGATCAACATTTAGGTTTTGAGAAACTACTTCAAGAACTAGCCAAGAAATCAACACCTTGGTTATTAATTAAATTGAAATCCCAAACAGAGTTAGTCAGAACAGGAAAAAAGAGAGAAGGAGGGGGTGGGGGTTCACTATAGGGATTATTCTTGCATTTTTGCTTTAAAGATGATATTTGATCCTCGTTTTATTGTTGGTAGAATGCATCATAGGTATTCAACAGGTATTTAAGAAAATTGATTAGCATATTGATCACTATGGCTATTTAGGCTTAGCCCTGAAAGCTCTTCATTCCTTATTAGCTCTAATCAGCATTCATTCTAAGTGTTATTATGCTGCCTTGTAAACAATATTGTTTTGCAACCTTAAAGTCAGTAATTCCATAGAAATTAAATTGGGTTTACAGTAAATCCGTGATTACCATATAATCTGTGGAATCTAAATAACGATGTATTTAGCTGTAGAATTGCATGTAAAACACAGAGTGATGATTACATGGCTGTTTGGGGCCTAGGAAAGAAAGGGACACCAAATGTTTTGATGGTTGAAGAGCTGTGAAATCATTTTGTTTTTAATGTCTCATTTTAATTATGATCCTCCAACATCCTGACTTTATTCTAGCTGCCTTAAAAAAGACCTGAAGATCTACTGCTAAAGCTTGTGCCTTACATCATGTGTTTAGAGATTATTTTAATAATAGAATATGTTAAAAATAGAAAATCCATCTGATTTAAAATGACAGTAGAAAAAAAAATCAACCACACTTGCCTTCAGCAAATACTCTGTCTCTGTTTTAATGGTTCTTTCATGATAGTGTTTAGGTTAAGTTTTAGGTAGGACTCCTGACCAAAGAATTTATCAATAAACATTTCATCCAAGGGCTTTGTTCTTCTAGTTTGTATCAAGGTCTCAGCTATTGCTTGACTGCCTTAGTTTTAGTCAATCCTATTGTCTGTTTTCTGTTGTTATGGTTGCATACCTGTATCTGAGTAATTTATAAAGAAAGAAACATTATTTTGGCTTATGATTCTGGAGGCTGGGAAATCCAATAGCATAGCAGCAGCATCTAGTGAAGGCTTCTGTGCTTTATCACAACATGGTGTAAAGTCTCACATGGTAAAATAGAACAAGAGGTAGATTAGTCTCACTCCCTCTACTTATATAGCCACCGGTGTATCATGAGGTCCCACCTGGTGACCTTATCTAATCCAAGTTACCTCCCAAAGTATCATTAACACTTGACTTTAGGGATTAAATTTCTGACACATGAATTCTCGAGGACAAATACTCAAATCATAGTGCCAATGCATGTTGCTTCCCTAACTCAATCCAAGCTCTAAATTACAGTTATCATTGAACCTTAGAGTCAGAACTATAGAGCTATCTACAGAGATTATGTGATTGACAAAAACCACTCCATGATTCGTGGCACAGTCCCACAAAAAAAATCATGTATCCCTTCTCCTTGTCCACCTACCGTGGTGCTAAAACTTGTAAAGAAACCAAGATGAGTTAGATGCATCCTCAAAGAGCTCAAAATCGTGTAGATCATATGAGATAATAGGAAGAGCCAAGATTTCACTATAAGTCAAAATCAAGGAAGCTAATCCAGAGACAGCATTGTGTAGTAGTGAGAAACATGGAACTGAGATTTCAACAGCCTAGAACTTAAGCCAACCTCCACCATTTCTTAGCTGTGAACTTTTAGCAAAGCACATATCCTAATACTCATTTATTTCCTGTAAAATTACTAGGTAGGATTATTGTTAGAATGAAATGGAGATCTTCTATGTAAGTTAGATTCTACATAGTGGCTGATACATGTGAAGAATTCAATGAATGTTACTTATTATTAACAGGAAAAAACAATTAGGAAAACAATAAGAGTGTAGAGGGTCAAAAAGATTACCAAATTAGTACAAATGGGAAAGACTATAGAAAGATGGCACTTGTGAGGCGTGGCAAAGAAGAGTCAGGACCTCACAAGGAAGATAAGTGAAGAGAGTAGAATCTTCAGTAGGATGGGAATATGTAAAAATAATAAGGAGAACAATGAGGCTCTTCCACAGTCCGGCTGCAGCAAAATAACCGGGGGATGACGAGCAACTTGTGTACATTGATACAGTAGGAGTGGGAGCCGTTTATTGTAGGACAGGAGGGGTATATATACATTACATACAGCTTATCTTAATTAACATAAACTAGATACATCAGTCAACCAATAAGGAATCTCCACACTTAATGGCTCGCTGGCATTACTTCACAAACCACTCCCCCTGGCAAAATGCCAGGTGCCATCCCAACTTGTTTACAGACCCTAACAAGGCTCATAGTCAGGGCACACTGAACTCTCTTGTATTCTGAATTCAGATGATGAGGAATGACAACCAAGGAATTACTGTGGGTTCTCCATGGCAAGGCTGCGAAAGAAGTGGGGGGGTAGGTGTGGGCAACAATAGTGGGGAAGTAAGTTAGCACCTTCCAATAGTGGTCTAAAGTCCCTGGCTGAGGGTGTTGGGAGATAGTTGAAAATTTTAAACAGTGAAAATGGGGCAGAACTGGACACAAACTTTTGTCAGCCACAATGGGAAGATGCTGTATTAGTGTTCTACAGAGAAGCACAACCAACAATATATGTATAGATACATGAGGGGATTTATTAGGGGGGATTGGTTCATGTGATTGTGGAGGCTGAGAAGTCCCATAATAGGCCAAGAAATCAAGGAAGCTGATAGCATAGTTCAGTTCAAATCTGAAGGTCTGAGAACCAGAGAAGTTACTGACTGACTGCTCAGTTCAATGCCAAAGGCATGAGAAACTGGAGGTAGGGGACACTGATGCAAATGCTGGAGTCAAAATTATGGAGAATCTAGGGTTCTGATGTATAAGGACAGGAGAGGCTAGATGTCCTGGCTCCAGATGACAGAGAAAAAGGAACTAATTCACCTTTCTTCTGTCTTTTTGCTCTATTTAGTCACTCAGTTGACTGAAATGTTTCCATCCACAATGGGGAGGGCAGATCTTTTTTACTCAGTCCACTGATTCAATCTCTCTTGCAAACACCCTCCTACAGACATAACCCCAAATAATACTTTACCAGCTAGCTGGGCATCACTTAATCCAATCAAGTTGACATCTAAAACTAACTATCATGAATGTACCGTAAGAGGGAAAAAATGCTTTGGCCACAAGACCAGGGTAAAGTCTGCCAGAAGTGTTCAACTGATGGAGACAAAGTCCTGGGTAGTGCTGTGGTCATGATTGGGAAAAAAAGAAAGAAAGAAAACAACGGAAGAAAGGGGAGAGAGAAAGAAAGAAACAAGATATAAAGAGAAAAGACAAGAAATATGGTGTCTTAACCTCTCAGACCCTCATAACAAATTATTCACAAACTGGGTGGCTTAAAACAGAAATCTGTTATAGTTCTGAGAGTAGAAGTTGACAATTGAGAGGTCTATAGGGCCATTCTCTCTGAAGGTTCTGGAGAAGAATCTCCCTCTGTCCCAGCTTTCGACTGTTGTCAGCAGTTATTTGCATTCTTCAGCTTTTAGCTTTCATCATGATAACTTCTACCTACATTTTCATACAGATGTCTTTCCTATGTGCCAATGTCTTAGCTGGGCACAAGATCACGAGCCACTCACAGCTTTGTAGATTCAAACAGCAATTCTTTATTCCCGAACTCACACCGGCCTCCACACACGTTCAGGGGAAATCTCAGTTCTGCTGCCGCCCAATTCACCTACTCCACGAGGCTTTTTTCCAAATACATTTTGAATCTCACGAGAACTCAATGGGAACTCAAGCAGCAGGAACGCCCTATTCCCAGCAGCAATAATCTTCAACCTCGATCTTCCCTAAAACCCATATTGTCTTAAACCCGGAACACCTTAAACTTGTCTTAAACTGGGAATGCCTTAAACCCAAGGACGGGATACTCCCTAAAACCTGATCAGCTCTAAACCCGGATCCGCCCTGGTCCTTGAGCAAGGTCACCTTACTAAAGCATACATGCAATGTCCCAGCGAATGTCCTCTAAGCAACATGGGGCAAGGAAACGCTGGCAAGGAAATTTCGATGCGTCAATCCTACTTGGCAATGGCCCTCAGCACCTATGTGTGTCTGTCCTTCTGTATCAATATCTCCCTCCTCTTTCTCTTATAAAGACACCAGAAATGGGTTTATACCTCAATGCATTATGAGCTCACCTTAACTAATTATGTCACCAAAGACTTTATTTCCAAATATGGTCACAATTATAGATAGCAGCGTTAGGAACTGAACAATTCAACCCACTTTATGTGGTATCCACAGACTTGAAAAAAACTAAGATGTAGGGAATCCAGAAATGGGTCTTTCCCATTCTGTTGTTGGCATGATTGTTTCTGCTCAAAGGAATCAGAAGAGAAGCAGCCTCATCCCTTGGTTGAATCAGCTTTGCTCATGAGCAGCCTTCTGCTGTTTCTCACTGAGGTCAGACTGATGACTGTTCCTGACCTGACAGCCATCCTATGTCTCAACTGCTCTTTTCATGCAGAGGACTAACACCAAGGGAAAGAGGAGGCTCTGGAGCTACGCCAGATACTAGTCTTGCTTTTTCACATATCTATCTGAGCCTCAGTTTCCTTCTCTGTAACAAGAGAATGATGGATTGATCTAACAGTAAATTGTCTTATTTCAGTGCTTACAACATATGTAAACACTTGATAAATATGACCTGGTGTCATATAGTTGTTAATAATTATTTTTATTACTTTGTTTAGTAATAGCCATCTTTGGTGATTGTAGTTTTTATTAGACTGCCTCCCAGACACCATGGAGACTTGACTTCCACCTCTTGCATGGACTCAGTGGGGAACCCTGGCACATCATCAATGGCATGCTAATTTTGATTATCTGAAGTCCACAGCCAAAGCATGTGAAAAAAGGAGACAAAAGGTCCCTTAACCCTGAGGCCATTTCATGATTCCAACACAGTATCTGTATTTCCTTTTTCTCTTTGTTCCAAGAAAGTTTTATATGTAAAATATCTACAGACCATTAGATATATTTTTAATATTCATAGATCTGATCCCATTATGATAAACTCCAGGGGACATTTGAAACACATTTGTTGTACTAAAATTTTGTTGTACTAAATGTTATTTGAAGCCTAAACCATTGCTGAGAAATATATTCCTGAATATATTTCTATAAAAGCAGTTGCTGTAATGGAGGGCTCCATAAGCATCACATTAAAGGATCTCATTGCCTCTTCCTCCCACCTGGTGTATTTCTCAGTGTGATTCATAAGCACTTAGAAAAGTTATTCCGAGTCAGTGCCACTAACACAGTGAAAATCTTTGGTTAGCTCAGTTAGGCTGGTGCTCCTCAAGGACAGGGGATGCATTTTATACATCTTAGTATCTTCAGCTGCCTGCCAAGAACTTTGAAGGGAATCAAACATATTTGATAAATAAATGAATAACTAAATGAGGAGATGCTGAATAAATTAGCTCAACTTAGACAAACCCTCATGAGGCTACACCCCAAATTTGTTCATTTATAAACACTCACCAAAAGCATTATATATATATTTAGTACCAAAGAAGAACTGGGGTCCCCCAAGAACAGAATGTGCTCAGTGAATCATCTGAGTATCTGTAGGCCGATCAAGATATTATTGCTTCTAATTTGTATTCCTACAAGTGGTTAATTTTTCCCCTATGCCTGACTTGCAAGCACTCAGGTGCAAAATTTGTTCCTGTCTTTAAGACCATCTTAATAATTACTCCCCATCAGAATCTTGGAACCAGAATCCCCCACTGATGGGTACAAATGAGGGAGAAATATGTCAGCACACATGGGCACTGGCTCATGGCAATGAAGATTTATTTGATCCAGCCAGCCAAGTGATCACTAGAAGCAAGCAATTAAGAGAATGAAATTCCAGGGTGGTTCTGCCAGAACTTCTTTTGTTCAATAGCATACCTCAGCCTCATCTATAACAAACCATAGAGTCCAGAGAACAGTGCATTTGTTAACCCAACTCCTGCTTGAAGATGTTGACCTTCAAAATATTGAGACTTTGGAGCTCAATTTTTGTTCATAAATGGCTTTAAACTTTTTTTTGTTGCTCAGCCGATGTCATTGGGATTTATTTGGCTGCCAGCTCTGAGTTGCTATTTGAAAAGAGCAGTACCATATGCAGCACATGCATATTCAATGGTGCAGTTCTTTTTCTGAGGGGAGGTGGGGTGCCTGGACTCATGGCTCACAATATAAATTTGCATCCCGCTTTGCATAAATTTGCATGTAGACTTCATAAGCCTCTAATTTCAAGTATGTAAAATGAAATGAATCAATGCAATCTACTGCAATTGTTTTCCAAGGCATTAATCACATGAAATACATCCCAGCTTTCCTTAACCAATTAATTTAATCACATCCAAGGTTAGCAGAGACAGGAAAGTGGTGAATAATGGCTGCTAAGTGCCTGGCCTAGGGCTGAAAGGATATATACCGACTCAACACTTCTCCAGCATGTCTCCCTTGCAACCCTCATGTTGTTTGTGGAAGATTTTATTTTAATCTTCCCTGCATTTATTTTATTTCATTGCCCCTTTGTAAACAGAAAGTATACATCTTTATACCATGACCTCAGGAGCGACAATGTCTTATTCTGACCAATGAAATGAAGGCAGAAGTGATGGGTGTCCCTTCAAAGGCAGAAACTTTAAGAGCTAACATGATTCAATATCTCATTTTCCTCTGCCACAATATAAGCAATATTTCATATTCAGAGTGCTCTACTAGTTTGATCCTAGGATAAGGGCAAGAGAAAGGGAGCTTCTATTGACCCCCACAGTGGATGTTCAGCAAGAGAAAGAAGTATACTTTTACAGCAGCTGCTGACAGTTTTAGGTGGTTGGTTACTACAGCATATCCTCAACTCCCTTGATTGACAATGTGTGTCCTGAATTAATACAATGAACTATAATTTGGTTTCAGAGGTTAATATTAGTTTTGTTTATGTGCTCAGAATTGGGGTGGATGCGAAGTCGTGAAAGATATAGTCCGTGTAGCTAATAAACATAAAAAGTGGTTGGGGATATGATGTATATGTTCAAGCTCAATTAAATGTCACCCTACTGAAAGGAATGCATTCCCTATTTCAGCAAGATGGGATAGACTCTCTAGATTTCTTTGGATTGGTAAATCCATAAAGATTTGGTATGTATTTCAGAGTCATACCTCTTTGCAATGCCTTGGAGTTCTTAATATTCCACTGTGGGAAAAGTCTCAATTAAATGCTAATTTTTAAATACTTTCCTTAGTACCTTCCAATCCACTATTAATTTAAGAGTGGATGAACTTGAAACCACAGGAGGGTGCACAGTGAATAATCAAACAATGAAACCTTAAATCTGAATCTGAGAAACCAGAGCTTTCTGTATTTCCAAAGTACAAAAGTGTGTGGGACAACTTAAAAATAAATAATATAGGAATACAGATTATAGAAACACAGGGTACAACGTCCTTTCAGCCAACCAGTGCTAGTGGTTTTGCTTTTCCTACCCCACAACGCCAGTCTGCAAATTTCAAATGTGGAGCCGTTTGACTCTGACCCTAAGAATGCATAAAGTCAAGGGAGGAAGATATATAATACTAAAGATTATTTTTATCCCCATAATGAAAAGTTTAGAAGTATATATATGACAATTCCCCAAAGGGAAGGAGTCATAAATCACAAGCACTTGGTTTCTCATTCTTTCCCTTAGCGCGCATAACCAAGAAATGGTTGTATATTTTGCAAACTATTCTGCACTAAGTACATTATTATTTATGTTTTCTAGATTACATGGTAATCATCCTTGACTTGAATCTACCTCCTGGCCAGTGTAATCTCTACATAATTAGTGGTTTAAAAATCGCTTAAGAACTTTAACAGACCTATTAGAAGACATCATTTTTCCTTAGAGAAAGAAAAAATATTTATAGAAATTTTACACTGTATGAAATGAACCAAGAAAAGAAGATAAACATTTATAGTGCCCAAACATAAGGAAAACAAAATAGAGAGAGACAGTCTATCCAAAGATTGGAGGATTAATTCACTTCCCACAGTGGCTCAAAAGTCCACTTGCATTTTGGATACTCTTTGGGCAGGAGATCATCCAAATGAATGAGATCCTTCTGATGGTTCTCAGTTTAAGGATGCTATAAGAATGATATTTCTTCACTAAATCAATTTCTTGCCCATAACCAGAACCAGGATGATTGGAACTGCTTATGAAAATCATTTCCTGGTCTCCCTCAGAAGTTTCAGAATCAGACAGAAAGAGCTCATTCCTCATATCAGTTAACTCAACTTTTTCATGATGGGATATAGCTCAATGGTAAAGCACTTGCCTAGCAAGAAAACTGGTCCTTGGGTTTGAGGCATTTAAGCCAGAGAAGGGGTGAGTAGGGACATCACACAGAAGAGAGACTTTTAAAATGAATGACTTTTTAAAAACTTCTTAGGTCTTGTTATTAGACTGTGTTCTTCTACAATTAAGTAAATTCTATCCTCTCCAGGACAGTGCCTGAGAGTGTTCCAACAATTTTGTGGTCCTACAACATTCCTTCAAGAAGAGAGGGAATTTGCTGTGTCAGTCTTTGATGCCTCTCAATTGTCTGAGCTTTGGCCATGCAGTGGTATGGTTGCTTTTAGTTGTCAACAAGGAAGGAGAAAGGGTTTGAGGGCAAGTCTAATTTGGTCATTAACCTAGCCTTTTTTTCTTAAGGCAGGAGAGAATACAAGTGACCAATCTTATTCTCTTGCAGCGTTTCTTCAATTGTATTTTCCTATTTGAGATTTTAGGATTCTGAGAGAAGCAGGACTTTTCTCAGGTTTGGAAAAGAAAAGTGAGGCAGAAATATTGCCAGTCTTGGGACTGAGAAAGGACTCTGACTCTCAAGTCTGAAGATGAGATTCTCCCTGCCCCTTGGATCAACAGAGTCCTCCTTTGGTGCTTAGGAATTTCCCTGTTCTTAATGTCTTTCAAATTTTTCCTATCACTTTGCAGTCAAGTTGATGGTAATTTTCCACTGGTTTGCAAAGATGCTTCAGATGTGACCTATGATCTCAATGTCACCATAATTTAGCCATCCCTAATGTGCCCATTCTTTGGAACGTCAACTTTTATTGCTATAATAATTTCCACATTATTTATAAATAATATAGTGCCATAAATACTGACCTTCAAGGCCAGTACAAGATGTTTTTAATCAGGCTTCTGCCTGGTTGAGGTGAGATTCCAACTCTTTATAACATTTTATTGCAGATAGCTATGTAAAATTCTCTTAAAGATGTCTAAGACATTTAGGGACATGGGTATTGTGAAGACATAAAAGTCATATTGTAGGACCTAGCACAAGCACAGTGGAACCCCACTGTGACCCTGGTGTTATATGGCAAGGAAAATCACTGACAGATTTTGCCCTTAGGTAAAGAGCTGTATACAACAGAGCTGTGGATCACCTCAGGAGATTATTTCTAGGGAGGCATTGATTTGACCCTTCAGGAGAACAAAACCCATGCCATTTTAAGGAGGTACTACTTTACCTTATTCTTTTTTCCCATGAAACAGGCAATGCTATTTTCTACTGTACAAAGGAGAGAGAGGGTGGGAGGGGCGGGGTGGGGTGGGGTGGGGTGAGGGTTGGTGGGGGCAGGACAGAGAAGAAAAAGCAATCAAACTTAAGATTTAAAAATATAACCAGCTCTGATAAAGCATCAAAACCGATAAAGTAATTATTGGTGAGAAACTCTCTTCAGAAGATTCTGGGCAGTTTTTTGAGAAAAGGAAATATTTGTGCTTTATTGGTTGTCAGCAAGAAACAGAATTATACATATGGGTCAACTGAAGAGGTTTGAATGAGGGCACTCTTGCATTAAGAGTGAGCAAGTTAAAGTGACCCAGGAGGGAGTTTGGGGGCACCCAGAGATAAGCTAAGCAGTAGTGGAAAGTCCTTACCCTTCCTACACTCCAAGGGCACAGGAAAGCAACAATGCTCCTGAAGTCCTGTGAGAGATGAACCTGTGGAGGAGGAGCCAATGTCTCTTGTACTTGAAGGTCATAGACTTCACCAGAACCAAAGCATGGAGTAGTGAGGGAGCAGGAAAAAAAAAAAAAAAAAAAGGCCCTGCCTCTCTTTCCTCACACCCTAAGAGACACCCTGTTGTTTCCTCTCAGGGGCTAAACCCAAAGAGTTCCAGGGAACTGGGTGCAGTGGTCTGCAGGTTCAGGTTTGTGGAGCCCAGAGAAAGGCAGAAAGTGAGTTGGGTGAGCAAAGGGTAAGAGCCCTGTGTCAGGGCAGCCTACCTGTCCACCAAATTTTCCTTCTCTTGTCTTCAGCAAGATTCCATTTTGTTGTAAGCAACATTGAAGTCTACGTAGGCAAACTCTGGTGGCAAATGTGACCCCATGATTTTCAAGAGGACTAAGCATGTGCCACATGTATGCTTAGTCTTATCTGGCTTTGTTTACCATGAAATCATGAAGGTTTTCTTTTTCCCTACTTTGACCCCTTTTTAAAAATGCCTACTTCTCGTTTCATTATTCATTATTATAAGGGGAGAGATCCCCTTACACTTGCTTATCCAAAATTTATATATTTATAAAAATACATACATAAAGATATATGTACATAGAGACAATATATACACATGTGTGTATATATATCAGTAGTTGATAGCATTACAAATGTTTCATCTGTACACGTTATATATATAATGGGCACCAGTGATTGTAGTACATATCAAGAGATGCTACGAGGTGTAACCTGTCTTCACTAGGGGATGAGGGACCACCCTGTTTGGGTGTTTGGCAGGGTATTTATGGGTGAAGTCTGCCACCACCAAATATTCTATCTCTACTGAACATGACATGTCCACATGGAGAAAAAAAGGAAAGCAAGGACTAAGTCAATAAGCAGGCCCCCTTTCACAACTGGGAGGGTAGAAGGAAACTCTGAAGTAGCAGAGTGGTGCTAAAGGAGGGCATATACCTTCCTACCAGGATGGGAAGGGCAGGAACAGAGGAAGTAGTGTCCATGATTCTAGAGCTCCCACTGCTCCCAGGTGTCAGGAAATACTCTGAAGGTTACCTGGTGGTGGCTGGTGAGAAGAGAATCTGCCTTGGAAGCAGCCAGGACCAGAACCCAGTTCTTCATGGGGTGACAGTAGTCTAGGCTTCCAGTAATACCTGATTTTTCTCCTTTGTAGCTGGGAGACTTTGTACAAGTAACTTTATTCTCTGTCTCAGTTTCTTCATTGCCCCAAATGTAAATAATACCTATCACTTACAGGTTATAGAAAGTAATATGAAAGCATGCATAAAGCACTGGACATACAATGGGTATCCAAAAGACAGTAATTTCTTTCTCTACTTTTTAAAGTTTAGACCACTCTTCCTTTCTCTGCTGTGTAGTGTTGATATACTCAAATGGGGGTCAACCACTTTCCTCATTGGACTAGAGGAGAAGTTGGAGTCTTCATTCTCCATGTTTGTGTTTGCCATTTCAAAGTTTCCTGTTTCTAACTAAACGCATATCATAAAAATAATTAAAAGAGAAAAATATGCTAAAGGGGAAAAATGACACACCATATATCAGTGAAGGGAAATCTTAATTTCTTAGTGGAAAGAGAAAAGAAAAATCTAGAAAAAAGAGAGGGGGAAAAGAGAGAAGCAGAGATTTTTATCAGTCTGTGAACATGTCATTTTATAAGTCAAAGTGAGGACAAGAATAAGTGCTATTATGGCAATTTTCAGTCTGTTTGCTATTTTGATTGCTGTGAATATGCTGGGGAATGGCAAGTGCTTTCTAAAATGGCATGTATTTATGTACTGATAAATAAAGCAGCAGGCAAATCTGGGGAGTCTCAAACCCAGCAGGGTGTTCTCTCTAGAGTAAGTTCTGAAGCAGCTATGGCAGAAGACATGGGTCTTGTGCTAGCAGCCTCATACCAAAGGCAGAGTATGACCATCCTCAGCTCACATCAGCTGTGTATTAGTTCCCTACAGCTGCTGCAACGAGTTATCAAAAATAAATATCTGTAATTGCTTTTTCATTGTCTTAAAACAACCTCCAATTTTTATGTTATAGTTCTGGAGGTCATAAGTTCAAACTGGGTCCTTAGGACAGCATTTATTATGGGAGCTCTGGAAAGAATCAGTTTCCTTTCTTTTTCTACCTTCTAGAGAATGCCCAAATGCCTTGGCTCCTCACTGTCTCCTCTGCTTCTCTTGTCACAGGGCCTTTTCTTTTCAATATTGTTTTTTAGTTGTAGATGGACATAATACTTTTATTTTTATTTATTTTTTTATGTGGTGCTGAGGATCTATCCCAGTGACTCACACGTGCTAAGCAAGTGCTCCACCACCGAGCCACAATCCCAGCCCACCTGTCCTCTGATATGCCTCCTGATCATATGGGCTCTTGTGGCTACACTAGGCCCACCTACTGCAGGATAATCTTCCAATCTCCACAGCCTTGCAGTAATCACAACTGCCAAGTCCACTTTGTGACATGAAGTAACATATTCATAGGTTTCAGGGATTAGGAGGCAGACATCTTTAAGGAACCAACATTCGGCCACTTCAAGCTTATTCTCCAAAGGCTCAGGGTCGTCATTGCCTCTAGAATAATGTGAGAATGAGAAGCCTGGCACTTGAGTCAGAATTCCAACGAATCTTGCCTCCACCCATCTCCAGGGAGACGTTCTTGAGTAAATTAATGGTGCTCAATGTATATTTCAACACATACATACAGTGTGCACCAGTCAAATCAGGATTATTAGCATTTCTCTCTTATCATTCCTTTACATTTGGAGCAATTAAGTTCCTCTATTCTAGATCTTAAATATATATATATATATATATATATATATATATACATACACATATTTATTCAGCTATTTTGAACTATATTCATCTCACTCTCCTGTAAAACATCAGAACTTATTTCTTCTATCCAACTCTGACTTAGCACCTTTATCCAACTCCTTTTATCTACACTCATCACCCACCCTGTCTAGCCTCTAGTAATCAGGATTGTACACTCAGAGTGGCCTTATTTAGTTTTCACATAGGAGAGAGAACAGCAGTACTTGTCTTTGTGTGTCTGGCTTATTTCACTTGGCATAATATCTTTCACTTTCAGTTTGTTTCAAATGACAGAATTTCATTCTTTTTTATGGCTGAATAATATTCCAGTGTGCATATATACCACAGTTTCTTTATACATTCATCCACTGATGTGCACCTAGACTAATTCCATATCTTAGTTATTATAAATACTGCTTCAATAAACATTGGAGTAGAGGTATTTCTTTGCTATATTAATTTCCTCTGGATGTATACATAAAAGTATGATAATTGGATCGTACAGTAGGTCAATTTTTAGTTTTTTGAGGAACCTCCATACTGTTCTCCATAATGGCTGCTAATTTACATTCCCAACAATAGTGTATAAAAGTCCCTTTTTTCCCCATCATTACTAGCATTTGTTACTTTTTAATAATAGTTATTTTAACTGTAATAAGATGATATTTCAATTTATATCTGATACACATTTCCCTAAAAGTTAATAATATTGAGCATTTTATATATTTGTTGGCCATTTATATTTCTTAAGAAGTAACTATTCAAATCATTTGCCCATCTTAAAAATGATTTATTTTGTTAAGTTTTTTGTGTTCCTTAATATATTCTGGATATTTATTTTCAAATGAATATTGGCAAAGATTCTCTTCTGTTCTATAAGTTGTCTTCTCCCTCTGTTGACTGTTGTGCAGAAGCTTTTGTTTGATACAATACCGTTTGTCAATATTTGCTTTCATCAATCAAAACATCATTGACTAAGATAATGTCTTCAAGTGCTTCCCCTATGTTTTCTTCTAGTAGTTTCATCTCTTACTTTTAGGTCTTTGATCCATTTTGAGTTCATTTGGATAATTCAACTTACTATCTTCTTGTTTTTATGCCTTTTTATTTCTTTCTCTTAGCTAATTGCTTCTTACTCTCACATTATTCTAGAGGCAATGATGACCCTGAGTCTTTGGAGAATAAGCTTGAGGGGGCTGAATGTTGGCTTCTTAAAGATGTCTGTCTCATAATCCGTGAAACCTTTGAATATATTACCTCATGTCACAAAATGGACTTGGCAGCTGTGGAGGCTTAGAGGTAGGTGTTGAGTTTAAATCCTCTGGATATCATTTTTCCAGCACTATTTATTGAAGAGGTTGTTATTCTATGATGTATATTTTTGATGCTGTTTAGCGGGGAATCCGTTGGCTGTACATATGCATGGGCTTATTTCTAGTTTGTTTCATTGGTCTATGTGTCTATTTTTATGTTGTTACCTTGCTGTTGTTGTTTCTTCTGTTGCAGTATACCTTGAAATCACGTATTGTGATGCCTCCAGCTTTATTCTTTTAATTCAAGATTGCTTTGACTATTCAGGGTATTTTTGTACTTTCATGTGAATTTTAGGATTGTTTCTCCTAGTTTTATAAAAAACATCATTGATATTTTTCTGGGGATTGCATTGAATCTATAAATTGTTTCAAGTAATCTGTACATGTTAACAATATTAATTCTTCTAATGCATGAATATGAGAGGTCTTTCCATTTGTGTGTGTGTATGTGTGTGTGTGTGTGTGTGTGTGTGTGTGTGTATGTGTGTATGTGTGTCTCCTTCTATTAGTGTATGGCAATTTTCATTGTAGAAGTCTTTCACTTCTTTGGTTGAATTTATTCCTACACATTTTTTTTGTAGCTATTGTGAATGAGACTGATTTCCTGAATACTTTCTCAGCAAGTTCATTATTGGTGTATAAAATTCAATTTATTTTTCAATGATTTTGTGTCCTAAAACTTTACTAAATGTTTATCAGTTCTAATTGTCTTTTGGTGTTCTAGGTTTTTTTATTTCTAGAATTATATCAAGGATAATTTGACTGGGCTGGGGATGTGGCTCAAGCGGTAGCGCACTCGCCTGGCATGCGTGTGGCCCGGGTTCGAACCTCAGCACCACATACCAACAAAGATGTTGTGTCCGCCGAGAACTAAAAAATAAATATTAAAAATTCTCTCTCTCTCTCTATCTCTCTCTCTCCCTCCTCTCTCACTCTCTCTTTAAAAAAAAAGGATAATTTGACTTACTATCTTCTTATTTTTATGCTATTTTATTTCTTTCTCTTAGCTAATTGTTTTAGCTAAAACTTCTAGGACTATGTTGAATAAGAGAAGTGGAAGGTAATCTCTGTGCTCCGGATCTCAGAGAGGAAAGACTTTCAGCTTTTCCCTGTTCAGTATGATGTTGGGTATGGGTTGTAATATACAGCTTTTATTATATTGAGGTGTGATCTTTCTGTGTTTAATTTGCTCAGGATTTTTACCCTGAAGTGATGGTGAATTTTATCAAATGCTTTTTCTGCTTTTATTAAGATGATCATGTGATTTTTTAAAAAATTTTTAGGTGCAGTTGGACACAATACCTTTATTTTATTTTATTTTATTTTATTTATGTGGTGCTAGGGATAGAACCCAGGGCCTCTCACATCCTAGGTGAGTGCTCTACCACTGAGCCACAATCCCAGCCCCTGATCATATGATTTTATAATCCATGCTGTTGATGTGATGCATCACATTTATTGATCAGCATATGTTGAACTATTCTTACCTCCCTGGGATAAGTCCAACCTGATCATGGTGAATGATACTTTTCATGTGTTTTTGGATTCAATTTTTTAGTATTTTGTTGAAACTATCACATCCATGTTTATCAGGGGTGTTGGCTTATAGTTTTCCTTTGTTTTTTGGTGTCCTTGGCTAGTTTTGGCATCGGGGTATTAGTGGCCTTGCAGAATGAGTTTGGAAGGGCTTCCTGCCTTTTAATTCTCTGTAATACTTTGAGAATAATTAGTGTTAGTTCTTCTTTAAAAGTTCGATAAATTCAGCAATGAAGCCATCTAGTCCTGAACTTTTATTTTTGTGAGATTTTGTATTACTGATTTAGTCTTTTTACTTGTTATTGGTCAATCCAATTTTTATGTCCTTGTGTTTCAATTTTAGGAGGTTATATGTGTCTCAGAATTTATTCATTTCTTCTTCATTTTTCCATTTGCTAGCATATAGTTGTTCAGAAAAATCCCAAAGATCTTTTGTATTTCTGTGCTACTTTTCTTCATCTTCAATTTTATTCATTCGGGTCTTCTCCTTTTCTTGCTTAGTCCAACTTAGGGTTTCTCAATTTTATCAATCCTTTTAGAAAACAGTTAAACTATTCATTTCATTGATTTTTGTATTTTTAGAATCTATTTCATTCATTTCTGGTTTGATCTTTGTTATTTCTTTTCTCCCACTAATTTTGGGTTTACTTTGTTCTTGTTTTTTTAGGTCCTTGCGATACATCATAGGTTGTTTATTTGAAATCTGCATAAGAAAGAAGCAGCCAGTGGGTCAAATGATGTAGCAGGGAATTGGGTGGGTACTTGTCAGGCTCCTCAAAGATTTATAAGGGACTGATTCCAGGTCAGACAGAAGTGTGCCAGTGGGAAGTAAGCCTGCCCCAAAGTAATGGAGTTCCTGAGCCTCCAGTACAACGTTTTATTTTTATATTAGAAACCATTTATTTTCTCATTTATTGATAACTTTATTGATTCTGGAGAGGTTTCTGAAAACAAACAAACAAGCAAATTAACAAAACAGACCTCATATTTACCTTGACACAAAAAGCAGCATTTTGCTGTCAATTATATTTATCCATCCATAAAACTTTTTTTTTTTTTAACATTTCTTCTGTTTCAGGTCCTGACTTAAAAGCTCTAGAAAGAAAGAGGGGGACAAAGAGAATCAGGGATCTGTGAGCATGTTATTTTATAATATAATGTAAGGAAACAGTCAATGATGAAGCAAAGATGGAAGAAGTGCAGCCCTTAGCTGAAGAGCCCAGAGTCTTGCACAGGAGATACACGTATACACATACGCAATGACCATGAGAGGAAGCAATAGGTTCCTTTCCAAATGGTCACTGCTTTCCCATTAGCTTCGCATAAAACCCTCTGACTCTGAGATGAAACCTAAAGCATTTCACCTCCCAGGTGTTAGCTACCCAAGTGGAATACTTCCTAGTAAAGTTTTCTGAGTTCCCCCTGAGAAGGTGGAACTCAATAGAGGAACTTGGCTGCTAAAATAATGCTGAAGGTACAGGTGCAAGAGCATATGAGACAGTGTCCAGCAACTGGAGATCACTAGTAACTCCACAGCAGCTCTGCTAAGAAACCTCGTTAAGACCCTGCTACTCAGGTTAATCCCATCCTGTCATGCAATCTTGAGTCCCTTGAAACTCAACTCAGTGAATAGACATTATTTTCCTTTGTTCATATATGGATACACAACCAGTATAACTCCACATTATGCACAACCACAAGAATGGGAAGCTATACTCCATGTATGTATAATATGTCAAAATATATACTATGTATAACTAAAAAAATTAAAATTAAATACTAAAAAAAAAAAAAGAAAGAAAGAAGCTCAACTCATCTCTTCATGCTGTCACAGCAAGCTTGGCAAAACCATAGCTGTGGGCTTTTGGGCACATACTGTCCATTCCTCCTGCTGGATGCTTTTGTTCTATATGCCCATACCAGCTGATGGGACATCCTTTGAACT
The DNA here is from genome assembly GCF_052094955.1 of Ictidomys tridecemlineatus. Lineage (NCBI taxonomy): Eukaryota > Metazoa > Chordata > Mammalia > Rodentia > Sciuridae > Ictidomys > Ictidomys tridecemlineatus. Next base: position 150,653,833 of record NC_135480.1, on the reverse strand, counting down.
TTGACTAGAATCAGATTCATGGCTGATAAGGATCAAAGTGACCATAGCAACCACCACAGTTTACAACTTTATCCACAAATATACGAATATACGTTACAGAGATGGTTAGTTTCAAGCATGCTAAAAATAGTGCTCCAGTTTCGAGTCTGGTGGTCTTCACTTCAGATTCCTTCTCCTGTCTATACTGTAAATCGACAGTCAGCTAGAATCTCTGAAGTGATTTCAGTGCAGTACTTTTTAGTGATCTGCCATTTCGGATTATTCATGTCAGTATTTTCATTGGATGAAGAAAATGGAAAAACAACTAGGCTTCTTTTGGAGGCCAAGACACTCTCTAGTGATAATAAAACCACTTCCCTTTTCTCGTGCATGTAGATTTGTAACTACCTCCTGGATAGAGAGGATCCTTTCAGATCTGAAAGCACAAAGCCTAAAACGTAGTTCTTAAATTCTGGACCCCAAACCAGCAGCATCACTTTGTAATTTGTTAGAAATGCCATTCTTGGGCCTATCCAGGGCTATACAATCAGAAACTCTGGTGGTGTGGCCCAGGCATCTGTGTTTGAATGAGTCTCCCTAAGGTATGATGAAGCAGGCTCCAGTTTTAGAATGCTCACCTAGAGAAAGCAGTGTTTTTAAAGGTAGACCTCAAGTTGGCCTTAGAAATGCCCAGTGGGCATGTATGTAGTTACAAGGTAATGATGCAAAATAATTTTTATTACTCTAAAGCCTCAGCAATTCTTTCTCAAAGAGCAATGAACTCACAGACAAAATCAGATGTGTGTGAAATGTAGCATTTAGCAAAAGCTTGTCTAGATTTCTTTCATGTGACAGGCTTGCTGAGACACAAGCAGTCCTGGCAAGCACACTATGTGGCTTAGAACTTTAAAGAAAAAACATTTGATTTATTAATTTTGAAACTAATTAAAGTACAAAAATATAGTATCCCAAACTGCATAAGACATAGGAATAAAGCAGCCCATAAACACCAGATTGGGGACAAAAGCTGTAAGAATACCAGATATCACATTTTCACACCACCTCCTCTTGCTATCAAATCCCCCAGCAGGGTACTGCAGAAAAATTGCCTGTCAACAGACTGAAATGAAGAGCATGTGATCTCTGGTATAATTTCCTGGTAATTCAATTTATACTAAATGCAGATAGAACCAAGAAAGGGGGTGGGAATGAGAATAGAGATTGGTCACATACATTAGAAAAATTAAATTCTTCCACTTCCAAAAGGGAATCACTCGTACTCTGGTTCTCCATGACAGAAGTACATTTGGCTATGATTCCTAATGTGCAGTTTGTGAGAGACCGCAGAAGTGAAATGCCAACTTGTTGTCTCATCTCCCCAGGCTTAAACTCAGGGCAAATCACCAGCCTTTCTTTGTCTCAACCAATCCTGCCTTGTGTACCACTTGCATCCAAAGTGATCTCTGTGAGGAGGTGTAAAAGTCTCATTGCAAGTCAGGGTATGTTTATTTCTCTCCTTATTCTAAGTTTCTGTGATTGTTGGAGACATTGTGGGTTGTCTACACAACAACCATTTCCCCATTATTTCTTGCTAAAAACATTCTGACTCTGTTGGTTCTTTTTTTTTTTTTTTGCTGAGTTTGTTGATAAGGGAAAATTGAATTTTAAATGGACCAAAAGACTATGAATTGTTTTCAACTGAATACTTAGTGCTGTCCAGAGCTTACTCTCTCCTGTTAATTGTATTTGAGCTATTTTAAAATCCTGTAGATATAGAAGTTAACTTAGAGAAAACTCATGGCAAAACAATATTTCTTGTTTATGGATATGCAAATAAATTTGATGAAGGTTCAAATAAATTTCTTTACGTGGAAAAAGCTGGTTTTTCATCCATTAAATACATCCATTTCATCAACCACAATTATCATTTCTGGATTCCATTTGGAACTGATTATATTTTTTTTGTTTGGTTCTCTTGTTAATTAAGGGGTTACATAAAATCTTGAACACATGTTCATTTTACACGTTTGAGACTTATTATTAAACTTAAAAAACAATTACATTTTAACAATGTACTTTCTCCTTTCTCTCTCTCTCTCTCTCTCTCTCTCTCTCTCTCTCTCTCTCTCTCTCTCTCTCTCTTTCTCTCTTTTTTGGTTCAAGGATTGAAACTAGGGACATTCAACCACTGAGCCACATCCCCAGTATCTTTTTTATATTTTATTTAGAGACAGAGTCTTGCTTAGGGCCTCACTAAGTTGCTGAGGCTGGCTTTGAATTTGTGATCCTCCTGCCTCAGCCTCCCAAGTCACTGTGATTATAGGCATGCTCCAAAGAGCTGGACCTTAACAAAGTATTCTATGATAATGCACTCAGGAATGTGTGTACCTTCCTAATTCTAAAGGGAAAAAAACATGATAAATATAATACAACCATAATAATCATCTCTTTTTTGCTTCTTATTGGTTTGGAGGTGATCATGTGGCCACATTTGGTTGATGAGGAGTTAAGGAAAAGGTTCTGAAAGAAGTTTATAAGTCTGATAAACAAAAGGAAATTTGGGTCCCAAGAGCGGAGAATAGGAAGTCCCTCTTCTCTTTTGCAGTTAGATATTGTCATGAGAGACAGGGTGTCTCGATGTGTTATGGTTTAGATATGAGGTGTCCCCCAAAAGCTTATGTGTAAGAAAATATGAGAAGGTTTAGAGATGAAATAATTGGGTCAGTGCCTGGGAACATAACTTTGGGATATATATTTGTCTTTGTTGAGCAGAGCTCTCTGATTTCTGATAATTTCCTGAGCTGCTTTCCTCTGCTGTGATGTGTGGCTGCACCTCAAGCCCTGAGGAATGGAGCAGGCCTTCTGTGGACTGAGACCTATGAAACTGTGAGTCCCCAAATAAACTTTTCCTTCTCTAATTGTTCTTATGAAGTCTTTTGGTTGCATAAGCAAAACAGCTAAAAGAGGATGTAAATGCTGTCTTTAATAACAGCAGGAGAAAAACCAAAGAGAATCTCAGGGAAACAATTTCTGAATCCTTACATCACTTATTGAGCATCTGAATCAATCGATCAATTAGCCAACTCAGTAATTACTCTCAGAAGAGAAGTTTTTGATTAAGTAATAATCTCTCCATTATTACTTTGGATATATGTAAGCATTCTAACAAATATCATCAAAGATTCAGAAAGGAAAAGTACCCAGGAGATCTGTCACATTCTGAGGTCTTATATTAGTCACACATACAGTGGTAGCAATGGAGGGCAGTAAAGGGTGATTGTGGCGAGTTGGGAAAAGGAAAGATATTGACAGACAGTACAGAAAGGTGGGATGTGATATAAGTGGCAGTAGAAGAACTGCAACAGATTGCTAGTGCTATGGCTGTAATATCTCTGAATCACCCCAGAAATTTATATGTTGAAACCTAATCCCTACTGTTGAATCCAGATCTCCAATTCCCCATGTGACACGGTCCTCAACTGTACATGAAATTAGATATGTCACATTGGCAGTGGTCCATACATCATTATCTTCTTCATCATTCCCATTTATTGAATGTTGACTTCATGTCAGCAAATTTGATAAACATATTATCCCACTATTTACATTATGTTATTTAATTTACACAGCAATTGTGTGATTGGATGTGACAGATCATTGCAGTCCCAATTTGTGTTTGTCTTCCTGTTTCTACTCCCATGAATAATCAGCTCTCTGACCCTGGGCTTAGCCAGTGGGACAACATGACCTGGGTTGACCAGGCAACAATAACATGGCAAAAGCAGAAGATTCTAAAGCCCTTGCACATGGAAGCTTGGCTTTCCTAGGAATCCTGAGATTGGTACTTGTTTTAGTCAGCTTTTTTTTTTTGCTGCTGTGAATGAAGGATCTGACCAGAACAACTGTAAGGAGGAAAAGTTCATTTGAGGGCTTACAGTTTCAGAGATCTTGTTCCATAGAAGGCTGGCTCCATTCCTTGGGGCTCAAGGTGAGGCTTAACATCATGGCAGGAGAGTGTGGCGGAGGGAAGCAGCTCATATCAGGAACCAGAGAGGAGAAAGTTCACTTTCCAGATACAAATATACCCAAAGCCATGCCCCAATTCCCACCCCCTCCAGCCACACCCTACCACATCAGTTTATCTCATCAGGGACTAACTCACTGGTTGGGCTAAGGCTATGACCCAATCATTTCTCCTCCAAACTTTCTTACATTGTCTCACATGAGATCTTTCGGGGGACACTTCACATCCAAATCATAACAGTTCTGTGTGAATAAAACCTACATTAGCCCACTTGAGACATGTAGTACATTCATCCCAGTGACCATAACCAACAAGCAATACCAAATAACAGCCAGCACAAATCACCACACATGTGACCATTGTAGAGCAACCAGCCCCCAGACCCCTTCCAACTGTTTGTAGCCACATGCATTATTATTTCAGGTAAGTCCAGACAAAATAACAGTTAAGCTGAGTCCAACCCAAATTTTCAACTCTTAGAACTATAAGCCAATAATAAAACACTAAGCCACTAAACAATGGCCAACAAAGTCTAACTGACACGCTACAATAAACAAAATCAATGTTCTAATTTTGCTGACAAGGAAATCTAAAATTCGGGACAATGATCCAAGGTCACACAACTATTGAGGGCTGTTTATGATTCAAACTCAAGCCTTCAAAGCCCATGACCCCCCAGACAATATATTCAAACTTCAAAGCCCATGACCCCCCCCAAGAAAATATATTCAGAACAAAACACTGAGTGCAAAGGGCAAGAGATGTAGCCCCCAAAACTTCTTACTTCTCTGAATGACACTTTGTGGATGTCTCAACCTCAGTTTTGTCTCTTTACCTAATTGCTAAGTGAGTATATCACTAACCTGTACCACTAGTAAAAAAAAAAAAAAAAAAAAAAAAGTGAAAAAAAGTGTCAGTTTATGATCCACTGTGAAATGTAACATTTCCTATTGTTTTTTCTTTTTGTCCTATAATTTTACAGACAAGAAAATTTATAATTTTAAACTTGTACATTTGGCCTGATTTCTAATAAAGTAGTGTCCTGGGGGAAGAGGGATCATGTTCCCTATGACTTTGTGACTCAATCCTTTTTCATATACCTATATATTTTCTAATGTTTTCTCCACATGGAATGTTGTTTCCATTATATCCCAGTGCCCATCCTCTTTGCAAAAAAAGGTTCTCGTTCTTATTCATCCTCAATCCTGGACTTACTGCACAGAGTTATTGCCTCTCTTTTGTGTTTTGATGGCATTTCCCACATACCTCTATTAGAGTAGTTTCAGCCCATAACCCTTTTCTCCACTAAACCCATGTCACATTGAATCTTCAAGATTTAGTAGGGTATCCAGCATATAGTGGTTTTAAATAAATTTTGTTGAATGAAAGAATCAATCAATCAATCAAAAATAAAACTGTTCTCATTTCACTTCTACAGATTTATCTCAAATGATTTCTCATCTTCCATTCTCTATTTCAACCAAATTGACTTATTTCTACACATAAACTTCTCTGAATGTGCAAGAAATGAGCTGGTGCCATGGTTTGTTGGCCTATCGCCAACAAAACTCATGTTGCGGCTTAATTCTTCAATGTGGCAGCGTGGGTAGGTTGGGCCCAGAAAGAGTTGTCTGGGTCATAATGCCAGAGCCCACATGAAGAGACTAATGCTATCTCTGAGGAGTAAGCTCTCGCTCTCATGGAACTGGATTGGTTACTCTGGGAGCAGGATATTACTCATGGTTTGTCTCCTTACGCACATGGTACTTACAATTCTACTTTTCTGCTATGCATAGAATAGTACAAGGTCCTCAGCACAAGCCTAGCAGATGCAGCTACATGATGTTAGAATTTTAGCCTCCAGATCTGTGAGCTAAATAAATCTCTTTAATAATTTCCCATTCTCATGTGTGTTTCTTTATATCAACAGAAAACAGACTAAGATATCTGGCTATTCATTCATCAAACCCATTTTCTCTTCTTTTTGGGTATGTCTTTTTTTTTCTTCTCACTAGACTACATTTTCTAGCATCCTTTGTACTTACATGTGGACATGTGACTAATTTCTGGCTAATAGAATATAAACAGAAATTATTTGTACTATCTCCGGATCCAGCCCACAAAAATTTCCAAAGCATTGTCTTCCATGTTCTTTCTCCTTTTACCAGCTTGGTTTAGGTATGCACAGTGACTTTGGATGTATTAAGGTTTAGGGAGTCAAAAGGTAGAAATTAGCTGTCACTTGTCAAATAGTTAACTAAATGGGAATATACACTTTGGACTTTATACGCATAAAAATTAAATTTCCATTTTGTTAAGCCATTGAGATTTGGGGATTATCTGTTATGCTATCAATTTTACCTTAATGAATATATTCCCTGTAGTCCCTGTTCCCTGTAGTCCCTCTTTATTATATTCCCTTGTGTCTTACTTAGCACATGCACACCCAATTGTATTCATTATTTTATATATTTTATTACTTCTATGATCTTTCCAATTGGCATTGTCCTTTCTCTGAAATACTCTTCACATCTCTTAAACGTATGCCAAGTTCTGCTTGCATTATCAATATTTAAGTTATTTTTCTAAATTAAAAAATGCTAAAAATTCAAATGACTTCATGACATGAGACTTGTCTCCCTCATCTGTTTTCTCTCTGGCACTATAAAACCTAACACTGAGCAGACTCTTCAAGTACACCCAGCTTCCCTCTGCCTTCTCCATAGGCATTTTTCCTTGTCATTCTCTAAACTGTTCAGTGCCAATAGATCTTTCATGACGGCCCATGACCAGAATGACTCCACATCCAATATTTCAGATGTGGCTCTCTCATCAATGTATTGGGCACTGGGGGTTGATGGTTCTTTAATGAGAGATAGATAACACCTTGATTGCATCTTTTTCCCCTAAGCTAAAAAGTGCCTCTGTCATTTTGGAAAAAGTTAAATCATCAATTTTCAGCTGATGAATAATAAATTAAGAATTTTATAGAATAGAACCCATTCTGAGGGTTGGCTTCATCTAGATAATTTAGTCCACAGAGCCCTAGTGGGAGTTATTTGAGGATGGAAAAACTAAATATAATAATTCAGAGATTTCCTGCAACTACACTGAGGACTGTAACATTTAGAGACAGAACTCAGAGCTTTAAGCCCTCTGAGAAGAAGGAAGATTTAAATTCCTCTAGAGCATTTATTTATTTATCTAATTTTTGCCTTTTTAATTCATTAAATGGAGATGAGTTTAAGATAGTCTTTGCCTAAAGGAAACTGGGTTTTGGTTTTTGACATCTATACATCTAACATCGATACAAAGGCCCTCTGATTTTAGGTCATATTTTTAAAAATGAGCAGAAATAAAGGATTCTTTATTTCAATACAATATAAAAATCTTACAGAAAATTCCATTTTGATTTGAAATTTAAGAGAGTTTTGTTTTCTCATTTTCTGATGTCCTCCCGTATAAGCTTCTAATTACTTCCTATTAGGGCCTGGAGTGGCGGGGGGTGAGGTGCCATGGGATGGAAAACATAGGTACCAGATCTCAATAAGACCATGAGAAGCCCAGGAATTGTGCAGTCAGACATGGTAAATGGTAGGTGACAAGCAAAGTGAATGCTAATAAAGTTCAGTAAGTCTCAAGGTAGATTATACATGGTGGAACTATTTGATAAATGGAAAAGGAATGCAGAATAATGATTAGGAAATAGTTCCATAGTTATGGTAGAAAAGTCCCAAAATCTTCCGCTAAACCACACTGAACTGAGAAAAGAAAAGAAAGACTGCAAATATTGCTGGAAGAATACATTATCTACCAAAATGAGAGCATTCTTTAAAGAGTTTTTTTTTTTCAGAGAAAACCAAGTTCAAAATCATATTCTTTTTTTTTCTGTGTCTTGCTTTGTTTCTCTACCATTCCTGACTTATTTAATAGCAATCAGTCCAAAGCAGTTCTGTGATGAAGAATGCACTGTAGTAAGAGTGCTGTCATCAGGTGTGATTGTAACCCCATCTCTGCTCTTTAATTACCAGCTCTGTGACCTTGGCTCATATCCTCATCTCTCTAGACCTCAGGATTCCAAGGGGTTAGGTTGTGTGATCTCCCGAGTCCTTCCCAGTTCTCAAGTTCTCTGAACTTCTGATTCTTCGCTTCAAAATATTTTTCTACCCTAATTTATATTCTTTAGTGTCTATCACAAGTGTAGATGAATTTCTGAGATCTGCCAGCCTCCAGAATTCATCACCCAATAGAGAAAGCTGGCTCCAGAGTCAGGAATGAATAAAGACCTAGTGCTTGAAGTGGCCTAAATTGAGATGAGCTAGTAAGAGTTTCTTAGATGGTCTGACTGCCCCCTTCGTGAGTTGGAGCCCCAGAGCATCTTAAGGCTGGCTGGGCACTGAAAATTTAAGAAGTCTAATACTTCTTTATGAGACTCTGAGCTGATAAATTATTTATAATTTTCAGTAAGCTTATCTCAAAACCAGCATGATTTAATGTTTATATTTATAAAAAAGAAAAGTACATTTTAGGTCAGTGTGTCCACAGGGGAGGTTGTCTGCCAATCTTTTGAGTACAACTGGTTTTACCAGATATAATTTTCCTGGTTCATTTACTAGGGATCATAATGAAATTTTAACATTGTGTGCTAAAAAAAAAATGTGACTTGGTAATAAAACTTGAATATCTCTATGTAAATATTAACCAGGTTCTAGAGATTACTATATAAATCTTGAAGTTAATTTCACTAATTTACAGGAATTTATATGTTATGGATGTACAGATAGCAAGACCACTACATTATTTCTTTCCAAATTATCAGTCAAGGTTGCACAAGGAGTAAAGAATCATAATAAAGGAATAAATATAACAAGTTTGTCAACTGAAAAATCTTGAAAAGCTTTCTTCTAGCACAAATAGATCTTCCAGTGGGAATATAATAACTGGTCTTTGGTACTTACAGATTTAATACCTCTGGTCTTGATTATTGTGACCAACCACAAGGACCTCTCCGTAACTGGAGGTATGAAAAACAGGACACAGAAAAAAGGCAACTCATCTCTGATTTTTCCCAGTGTAATAGGTATACCGTTTTTGGTATGCAGGATAACTTTAGAAACCCAGTCCATATGGCATACATAAGTGACTCAGGTTAACATTTAAGTCACCCTGAGTTTAAGTTAAAAACACAATATTTCTATTTAATAGATCACAAATACTGAAGAAGGAATATAGATATCAAGGAAGGAAGTGGTAGTGAAAGTTCAAGGGGTTAATGTGGATAGGATTAGGTCCTAGAGATAAGAAAGGAGATTTTTTTGGATCAATGCTGATGAATTACCTAAGTATTTTGTTAGTGCACATTCTGATTTAGTGGTTCTGAAATGGGTTGAGATTCTACATGTCTGACAAGCTTCCAGATTATATTGCTCTGGTTCAAAGCCATGCCTTATCTAGCAAGGAAGGTTTTAGAATCTTCTCACTCCATCAGAGTGGAGATGGCTTTCAATGAACTGGACATGAAACTTTTTATAATATTTCATTTTATAGCTTTCTGTTTAAAGAATGACATGGTTTTATACCTACCATGGTGATATCATTTTATTTCTATCTAAATAAATTTTAGTAAAACGTGAGTTGCTTTCAAAGAAAATATTAAGTAAATACTAGTATAGGTATACATTGTAATAGATATGCAACTGATATAAAGACTGACAGAGAATAAAACTACACTTGTTATCCCATTATTTAGATCATGTGGTCTTGTTCTCATTTTAACATAAGATCTTATATTCTAGCTTTATGAAATTGGTACTTTTAATCTCCATCTTAGAGATGAGTTAATTGTTGGAGCCATTTGGTAATTTCTGAAAACCTCAGGACATCTGTCATATTTAACATCCATTCATGGAGCATATCCACCCTTTCTTCCTACACTCTGCTGTCTTTGGGCATTCCTTTCCCTTCACACTTATGGTTAAACAACCCCCTTTGTTTGACTCATTCATCATTCAGATGTGCTAATGCCTTTGATAAGAATATTTTCTCTATCCTGGAAATCACTACATCTTCAAAATGATTTCCTATATCTCTGTCCTTATTCATTAAGTGTTGATTTTATTATTGAATACTCAAGGCACATTATTTTTTTTTCAATTTCTTGTGAGGTAACTCTTTGTGTCTTCCTTCTATTGGACATTTTGGTCTTAGCTAAATAAGTTGCTTATTTAAAACAGATGAGGGATGACAGAACTACAAGCAAATTTTTAAACTTGCAGTTCTCTCATGGATAATAATAACCTATCCTGACAATATCTGTAATAATGACCGCCTTATGCTCTCCCTTTGTAATAAGATCTTGTTCCTGAGCTAAGGCTCTGTACGCAATAAGGGGAGATTGACTCCTAACAATTGAAGTCATCAATAAGTTTGATCTTATGTTCTTAGAAACCTTGGGGTGACTTAGTTTAATTGGGAAAGAGATGCTGCTGACATAAATCCAAACAAACTTACTGAGGAGCAAAGTCATTAAAACAACCCAAGTGCTTAGATACAAACAAAAGAATGTGGGGAAAAATAATTCCACAGTAAAGGGTAATAAACATTTAGAAGAACTTACATAAACAGAAATGGCAGATACAACTTGTCCGAAAGATAGAATTAGCAAGTGAGCTTATTAAACAGAAAAAAAATGGTAAGGAAATCAACTGCAAAAGAAGGATTGAAATAAAGTTAAACATAAAAATGGTCATTTTCTTTTTCTCAAGTGTATTTATCTTTCTTGTTTGGTGTATGGAATCTGCACTATAGCTGACTTTCAGATTACATTGCTGAGGGTAATAAAATGTCATATAACTCGCAGGGCAAGTTCATTTACCCACTAGGTTTATCAATAAAAATGAATGGTAGGATAGCAATATTATGGTAGTAGTAATAGGAAGGTTGCTTAACCAGATGACCAAAAAACTGGATTCTAATACAAAATTTGCCAATGACAAATATGTCTGCTGAGGATTTTGCTTTTCTTGTTGATAAAAACCATATTATATCAGTGATCCTAAGTATTATTATAACTTCAAGTGATTTAACTCCTAGTCCTTAACTGCATCGGAGCTAGAGCTAAATCAGATGCTATCTCAAGGTCTCTTCCAAAAAGGAGCTCTAATTGGTAATTATATACAAACAAAAGTATCCCTAAAGAATTTCTATCCTTGCAAATATGTTATGCCCTAGATAACACATACTGATAATAAGGAAATCAGTTAATTGTTCTTATTCTTTATCAGAGAACCCTTAAGATTAGAAGGTAAGGGTGACTTTTTCTTCAGGTCATTACTTTGAATACATTATCTCTATCCATCTATCTACAATTGAGTCTAAAACAGCAACATGATAGATCATGTCTATTGATCCAGATTAAGTTGGGAGGAAAGATGTTAAAGAGAGAGAACAGCTGCCCTTTGACTAGATTGTTCCCAGAAGTTCAATTTTGTCAAAATTTTTAGGATTAAGATCGACTCATGTTAATCAAACAACTGATTGATTCACAGTGAGAAATTGTGAATTCAAAAAAAAAAAAAAACCTCTTAAGAAGTCTGGAATATCTAGGTTAACTACTCAAAATATTCTCTTCTACAAAGACACCTAAATCCTATGAGGTTTTTGCATACTTCGCTTAGAACCAGAGTAAAAGGAGCCTAATAATTTAATGTCTTTCAAAATTCAAAGTCTAGACACACCCATTTCCCTGTAAGTAGGTGAAGGTTAAGTGGATATATGTATCACCTAGACAGACTGCTCTTCTCTGGCCAGGTCTAGAGACACAAAGATTTACTCTTCCTCTCCACCTTCCTTTTTCCTAGTTTTCTTAAAAACCACCAACCCTTAGCTACCATAGCATTGCCTCTTCAAACAGAGAGCACTATTATTACTTAAGTTAACTCTTTCTAAAATTCTAACTTAGTCCCGGAACAAAGCGTTGAACATCCAAATGTTATTTAGGAAAACCCTTGTGGAAGCACTGAACCTGTACTTGGTGAGTTCAGGATTCTAGAAGATGCTGGCTGGGTATATTATACTTCATGATAGAAACGGCCTTGCCATGAGGAAGGAGGAGCATCCCCCAGGATCTATTTGTAAATTATTCTGTTGATGTACTTTTATTCCTGTGCAGAAGCTTTGAGGATTCTCAGAACTACCTAGAGCCAAATGGTATTTCAAGCATCCTTGGGATCTTTAGCCTAGCAATGAATTATCTATAATATCAAAGGGTGGCTCTTTGTCAGCACTGCTGAGTTAATTTTCTCTTGCTGACTGAACAGGCAGAGATGAGTCTGTAGGATCTGAAATTCCATGTTTGAAGATGCAACTTCAAGAATAAGTTCAGATTGTGCTGTTACCTCATAGTTACCCCAACAGCTGGAGAAAAACATCAGAGCAGCCTCATTTCATTTCCAAAAGTGTTGGTTGTAGCAATCTCTTTGGAATCTATCCATGAATCTCTTCCCTCTTCAACCATAGGACATTCCTTCCTCCTCTGCAGATCATCTTTTATCATTTCGCCTTGGTCTTGCTCACCTAATCACAGCCATCCTGTTAATATTTCCTGGAGATAATAGGGGTAATCCCACCACGGGACTTTTGCTTTTGAAATTGCCTCTGGACACCCTTTCGGCTGTCCCATGAGTTGCTATTTCACTTCATTTATGCTCACATGAGCATCAGGGAAACCTTCGCTAACACACCACACCTGAAATCCCATCCCCGCTGCCTCCTCATGCTCTATCCCTTGTGCTTTATTCTTCCACAGAGCACTTTTTAATCAATCAATGAAGGATAAATTTTTTCTTTGTCTGGCTTTTTCAACTACAATATAAGTTTCGTAAGAGCAGGAATTTTATTGAGTTTATTTCTTATTTATCACAAGCACTTAGAACTGTTCCAGGTATATAATAAACATCCAACAAGTATTTGTTTTAAAAAAAGAAATTAAAAAACTTCAAATTGGGTTTCTGGTCTGTTGTATTGATGGAAGTTAGCAGTTCCTGGAGGCACTGGAGGAACTTAAGAATATTCCTTGGAGGAACTTAAGAATATATCAGATTCCATAGCTCTGCCTAGATCTTGTGAGGCAAAATGACTGAGGGAAGAAAGCTCAAGACATGTAATTTTAGAAAGCCTGTTTGACATATAATGGTAGGCAGAACCAGTGGTATAGGCCATGAAGAATCAGTGATCTAGGCCACAATTTCAGAAATACAGGAGACAACATAAGGTAGTAGTTCAGTATCTATAGAGATATTGAAATTAGCCTGGATTTTACTTCCAACTAAGCCATTTACTTGCATTTACTTATAGTTTACCAAATCTTCACAAGTTTCAGCTTCTTCTGCTTAGGTAAACCACAGTATCATACCATATCAGACACTTCAGTTTCTTTGGGCGTGTAAGAGTAAGAAAAATAGAGGATCTTTCTGCAAGGGACATAGGAGTACAATAGGATCAAGGTAGAAATGCAGAATATTTTAGCACCAGTGCTGCATTACAGCTTTGCCACATCAACCCAATGGTGGAGCATAGACTATTTCTGGACCCTTTTGTTTAACAGCCTGTGAATCATGATGTAGTATCCAATGGCTTTATAGTAATAACAGGCAGGGCAGGAAGCCTATGGATGAATGGAGCTATATCTGAATTGGGGTCTGACATCCAGAGTCTAACTATATAGATGACCCTTCTTTGTCAAATACTCAGGCCATGGAATAAAATCATTGGACATACTTGCCCATGGCTGTGTTATTTGAACTGGAACATAACGTAGGAAATGAACATTGCTTCAAGCTTAATTCCCAATTTCTGACACTATTATCTTTCTCTTTAGTTGGAGCCTTAGGAAGCATTTCACTTTTTATTACTTCTTGATAGAAAGTCTCTATGAAATCTGCTCTACAGATTATTGGAGGTGTGAGCAACCCTGTTAGCCAGTAATGGTAATAGTATTAACCGTAACTAATGCATTTGGTATTAGTGAATATAATACTAGTGTAATTCCGAAGCAATCCTGACATTCTTTTCTATTAAAACTCCATTGGATTTCCATACATCAAGTCTTAGTACAGTCTCACAGGCATATATATTACATGACATTATTTATTTATATGAATGTGCTTAGTAAAAAAGGGTCTGACCTGCTTCCTGATTTTTTCTCATTGTTAATCATGTGTGTCACATATCACAATTCACATTTGTGCAGTGAAATCTGAGTTGTCTCTGGTTTACTGACTTTCCTAAAAATATGCAGTAGAAATGTCTTTTGAGGAAGGGTAAGTATGCCCTGTCAATCACAAAGTAGACTCCAGTGGTGCGTAAGCTATATCACGGTCATTTGCTAGTAACTGTATTAATTGTGTCCTATATGGTTTGCTCCACTACAGTGTGGCTCAATTGCACAGAAAGTACCTAAAGTTGCAATCTGAATTTTTTAAAAAGTGCTTCTAGATGAGAAATTACTAAACATCACAAGAATGCATTTCCTGTGACCCAATTTGAGATCAGCAATTAATTAACTATACATAGAAACGTCACTTCAAGAAAATCCCTTGTCAATATTCTGAAATTTCTTTTATAGATTTGTGATTAACTTCTAATTATAGTCTAATTACTGTCTTCATTATCATAGAGGATCTTGTGTGTCGGCACAGAATCTATAAATGATGCCAATGAGACAAGTGTGGATGTAATATGCTCCCGAATTGCCTAATGTGTTTCCTTCTCTATGTGAGCAAAGAAAAAAAAAAAGGAGAAAGACAGTCCCCGTGTTACCTCGGCAGCAAAGCTGGCAGCTCGAGGATCCTGGTGTTAAAATGCAGTGACAGGCTATTCAGCAACCAAGAAAATGATTCCGGTGAAATTTCTGATTTTACTTCAAAGAGAAGTTTTAGGGGATTGGGAAGGAGAAAACATGCCTTTGTTTTTAGATGATAGCTTTGAGATGACTCACTGAAGTGGCTGGCTGAGAGCAGCAGGGTGGGGGAGGAGGGGCGGGTGTCTGTGAGAGCCAAAGATACAGAGATAGAGAAACAGGGGCAAAGGGATAGTGCCCATGTTGTTTGAGAGTTTCTCGACCATTGAACAAAAATATTTGTTTTCTCAGAAAATGAAATGGCAACTTCAATAGGGCAGAAGACAATGTTATCGCAACTAAGAGATCATATTTGGTGGCTGCATTCTTCTTACTTGCATGCTACCTTTAATAGATCTGATCATACTATTCCACAAATAAGCTTCCTTTGCTATAGGAAATAATACCATCATCCCCTTCTGCTCACTGGGCACAAGTCCTAGTATTCTATAAACCTGAAAGTCACTTCTTGTTTAATTTAAGTCAACTAGAAAGACAAAGTACCCCCACCCCAGCTTGTGTTTGACCTAAGGAAACAAAAGGATTTCACCTCCTTTGGGTCTCACAGTACTGAATCAGAAACTTCCATTAACTGTGGGACACAATCACTGAGATGGTGAGGTCCAGACTCAGGTACCATCCATCAGAATGTAATAAGTTTCCTAGGGGAGAGAGTTCTCAAAAGTTTGGTTTGTTTACTGTTGTAGTGCAACACTTAGTACAGTGTCTTGTTCACATCAGATGTTCGATATTTTTGGATTAAATGTACATGCCCTGTTTTAGTTATCTGATGACTTTTCCAAGTTCCATTTTGCAAGGGGACACTCTATATGACAACAAAAATTTTTATCTTCTCTCTGCTCTCTCTCTCCCCCTCCTTCCCTATCTTACTCACACACATACACAGACACAGACACAGACACACACACACACACATACCCGAGACTCCCAGACTGTGAGATTTAAGGCTTTCTTTGTCTATGACCCACAATAATTTTTTATAAATTTTTGGCAGAAAAAATAAATAAAGATGTCTACAAGAAGAATGATTATCATAATGACTTATTAAGAAAAATCACAGAGGGAATAGCAAAAGCAGTACATCTGACAAAGAAACTTGTAATCTCTTCCTCTGGATTTATTCACTCTGTTTAAAATATTATCAGGTGACATTTCCTTGAATATTTAGAAACTGAAACCTTGATGATAGGAACAGATGAACGACCAGCCCTTGGGCCATCCAGGATGTTTGTGACTTAAAGTTAAGTATTATTACACCCCACCAATGTTTTTATCCCTCTTATAGATTTTCCAGTAATTATGAAGTCATTGGCTAAACACATTTTTCAAGCTTCGAGTGAAGCATAGCGTTCAATTCTGACAATGACCTGAAGTCTCCTTAATCCCAAAGTAATCTAAGATCTGTCTTTTTTTCTCCATGTTGTTTATTCATTTGATTTTTGTAAGAACTGACTAGCAGAAATTTTGTCATTATAACATAAAAGGTGGAAAACTTAAGGGGCATAAAATGACACATCAGTAAGACTGTTGATGATGGCAATTGGTGATTCTCCATGTATATCATTCAAGAGGTAGAAGTACCACAAGCTATTTCAGGCCTGAATGAATGATCCTTACTTACCTCTTATAAATGCTTGTGAATGATGTAATCCTCACAGATATTTAAAAGAAGTGTGTGGGACAAGACAAGGACTGTTCCAGTAGAAACATACACAAGTATGTGCATGAAGTTAATACAGTTAATACAGTTTAGATGAAAGTTTGGTAGATCTGAACTTCTGTAAATTCCTAGGAAACATCGACCAGAAGAATTCTAACTTCCTGTTTATGACAACTAGAAGCCTCTACCTTGTCTATTGGGCTGATATCAGGGTCTGCTAGGATGACCTGGAGTCAGCTGAAGGGTTTGGTCCTCTAATTCAGATGTTTAAAGGCACCAGGTTCTGAGACTCTTCTGGGTGTCTCCACAGAGGGAATCAGATGGGTCAGGCACTGTGGCCAGAAAGCCTTCCTTGCTGAAGAGGGTTTGTATGTGCATGGCATGGCTGACATTTGGTGTGGTGTCTCCCTTCACTGTGCTTTTACTCCTATCAAAATGCTTGTGATCGTTACGTTCTTTCTTTTGTTAATCAGTTTAATATCTTTGCCTTATCTATCTCTAGGGGAAGTTTGTTTCTGTTGGGTTGCCCTCTTATACCCCCTTTACTTCAGAGACAGATGGTATAAAACGCCTCTTTATTTCCTATCACAATTCCCAGACCATTGCTTCTCTTCTAATATGTGCATGTACCCACACACACATGCATGCACACAGCCACCCATATAGGTACACACACTCCTATTCATTCATTCAGGATATGTGCCCTGTTATTTGGTTTTCTGTTACTATAACAAATACCTGAGATAGATAACCTATAAATATAAAAAAAAGTTTATTTTGACCCACAGTTTTAGAGGTTCCAGTTTATGACTGGTTGGCCCTGTTGCTTTGGGGCCTGAGGCAAAGCAGCAAATCCTAATGGGAACATATGGCAAAGAAAAGAGAGAATGGTCAAACTCCAATACGTTATCTTATGGGGGACACTCAAGATTCCAACTTTAGTGTATAAATCCTGATCCTATTTTTAACCCTTCCTCCTGCCATTATTTACCAACTTCTAGTCCTTTCTTGTAGCCTAGAGAAGAATCTGGTCCTGGCTCACAGTTTTTTTCCTGAAACTCAACTTCTTCACATTTGCCGATGACTTTGATGTATTCATGAACAAATCATTCACTATCCTGGCTTCTTTGAACTCTCCAGTTCTAACAACTTTTCCTTTCATTTCAGTTCAAACATTTATTTCCTTCCTGTACCTTGTTTTCTCTCCAAACTGCCCCATTTCCAAAATCTCAATTTCAAAAATCCTTCTCTCGGACCACTATACTTTATGCGTGTATCACCCAGTTCAACAAGGTCTGAGTCCCCCCCACACCCATTACAACAGGACCCTCGACATAGTGACAAACTCACATGGTCACTACTATTTGATCCCTCTCGCTCAGCCCAGATTCCATGGTCCTACATTTTTATCACCATTTTGCAAAAATATTCTATAACCTTTTCTTTTGCTGTCTGCATTTTAGTATCCTTTATTTCAGCTTCTAGGAAAAGCTGAAACTTTGAATAATTTCTGCTATTTCCCTTCTCTCTTTCAACATCCTACTAAAGCTCCCAACCACTAGTAAAGAATTCCTCATATCCTACACAAAACCAGTTTCACTTTAAATACATTCTCTCACATCTAAAATTTACCTTCAATACTTCCTGGAAATCCTAAGATTCTTTGATATTCTCATTGCATTTTCTCTAAAACAAAGATTTAATGTCTTGTCTTCTATCTTCAAAACTCCCACCAACTCCACCTTCCCTTTACCCTGAGTTGATAACTTTTTTTAGGAATCTTTGAAGAATAGTAGCCATCAGGTGGGAGAAACATCTTTTCCTATCAGCGACACTTGCTCTCCTCCTTTGCCTCCTACTGTCCCTAACAGTGAATTTCAAGTTCACATCCTTTCTGGTTTTCTCAAGAACGTTGCTCTTTCAGTTTCCCATTGATTTCTTTCCATCTGCTTACTTATTCTTCTCAGCACACAAACATATTTTAGTACCTCCTGGCTTATATACAACACACATGCACACTTCCATTGACCATATAGTCCCTGCCAGCTTCTGCCTCATTTATCTGCCCTTCCACCATCATCAAATTTCTTCAGAATTGTCTACATTCGAATACTTTGTACTTTCTTAGAATACATTCACTATCCCATTTCAATCTGCTGTGTGACCTAGTTGTACCTCCATCTTATTAAGGTTATCAGCGACTCCTACGTTGGCTTATCCAAGAGACACTCTCTGTCCTAGTCACACAGATCCTCTTCATCATTTGGCATAGTTGCCATCATCCTCCTGGACTGGCACTGCACTCTCTAGACAGCAGCTTACCCCATACACAGGGTGTCTTTTTCCCTCCGTGACTGCTCTTTCTTTGGTTCCCATGTCTCTTGTTCCACTTATTCTGTCATCTCAATGTGGCAGAGCCTCAGGACTCCATCTTGAGCTATCTTACCACTCTATAATATTTTCCAGGTGTGCCATAAATCATTTAGACATAAGAATAATAAGTACACTATTGACTTTCACGCTTCTATCTCTGGCCCAGGCCTATCACTTGAATTTCAGGTTTAAAAACACCTCCAATTTATGATTTGACATTTCCACTTAGATAATTCCCAGATACCTTCAACACACAAAAATGGAATTCCCGATTCCTGGGTCAAAATGATTTCTTCCTTACTTCTACCTTCTCACTTGGAATGGTATTCATCAATACTAATAATCAAGCCAGGAGCCTCCCCACCACTGCCCGCTGTATCCAGTCTATTTTCAAATTTTTTCTATTGTATTTACAAACATAATTTACTTCCATCACCTTGGTCCAGGCCTTCACCAGCTCTCACCTGAAATTCTTCAACAGCCTACAAACAAGTCTTCCCATTTGCAATCTTACTCTTCTCCATTCTCCTAACAACCCCAATGACATGCACCAGCATCTGTCACTTCCTGTAAAACATTTCTACTTCCTAATTGTGAAATCAGTTCAAATTTCCTACCATTGCCTCCAAGATCATCCATGAGCTAGATAGACAGTTCCAAATATACTTTACATTATGCTGTGCCACACTGTGTTCTAATCACATCATCTTCTTTCAATTCCTGGAAATTCTAAGCTTTTTATCTGCCTCAGAGCCTTTGTATATACTCTGTTCTTTGCTTAGAATTTTTTCTATAATATTCTCATACTTCACAAGGCCCCTCCTATCAATCCCTTAAGGCCATCTTAGCTTCCATGTCTGAAACTTTCCCTTAACTCTTCTATCTAAAGCAGCTCTCTTCCCTCACCCCATTCCCCACATCCCTCTAGCTATCTCAGGCCTTGGTTGACTTCCTTGTATTAGCAAAACTTGCAGTTCTATTGACACAAGGTTTTAAGTGTACTCCCTTGTGTGGAATATGTTTCTTTATTAAAATTCAACTGCCTGATAGGAGAACTTCACTCACCACTGTACTCTTCATGACCGTATTTGGCTTGTGTGAGGTTCTCAAAGTATATTTTTTAAATCAATAAATGCATAAGCGAATGCATGTTCTTAAAAAAAGATCGGAGCCATCCTTGCCTTTTCACAATAATCAGTTTTTGAGGAAGCATTTTATTTTATTTTATTTTATTTTGAGAGAGAGAGAGAGAGAGAGAGAGAGAGAGAGAGAGAGAGAGAGAATTTTTAATATTTATTTTTTAGTTCTTGGCAGACACAACATCTTTGTTTGTATGTGGTGATGAGGATCGAACCCAGGCCGCATGCATGCCAGGCGAGCGCGCTACCGCTTGAATCACATCCCCAGCCCCTTGAGGAAGCATTTTAAAAGCAACAACATGGGGAAAAAATTTATAAAAGGGATTTAAGGTCTCCATCAGATGAGTCTCTCAGATTTTCCCAAATGCTCTGTGTTTGTGTCTGGGGAGAAAGTGAAAAAGTATGAAGAAGCATGTTTGAAAAAGGATGGAGAAGACTGCAGCCCTCCGAAGGACCTCCTTGCCCACAGGTAAAAAGGATATGCCTTTGGTCAAAAGAGTCCTTATTTTGGCCAGTGGTTCCATTTCTTCTTTCTCATCCCCTTTCCTCTCTTTCTGTGTCTCTCTCAAGATAACAGTCACAGAAAGGGCAACCATATAGAGAAAACAGACATGCTAAATCCATCTGACCAGGAGAGAAGCAGCAGCAAGAAGAAAAACAAACAGCAAGAGAAACAGAATAGGGATTCAAGAAGAAACCAAAACTAGGTTGCTGACATTATATTTCTCGGTTATTTAATTTTGAATTTGCAATTAAAACTATACTGAGATTTAATCTCACTCCAGTCAGAATGGCAATCATGAAGAATACAAGTAACAATAGATGCTGACACAAATATGGGGGAAAAGATACATTTATACATTGATGGTGGGACTGAAAATTGGTGCAACTACTCTGGAAAGCAGTATGGAAGATTCCTCAGAGAACTTGGAATGGAACCAACATTTGACCCAGTCCCACTTCTTGGAAAATACCCAAAGAACTTAAAATCAGTGTGCTATAGTGATGCTGCCACATCAATGTTTATAGCATCTCAATCCACAATAGCTAAACTATGGAACCAGTCTAGGTGCCCTTCAAAAGATGAATGGATAAAGAAAATGTGGTATATATACACAATGGAATATTGCTCACCCATAAAAAGAAATAAAATTATGGCATTTGCAGAATGTGGATGGAACTAGAGACTATCATGCTAAGTAAAATAAACCAATTCCAAAAAACCAAAGGCCAAATGTTCTCTCTGATATGCAGAAGCTAATTTACAATAAGGGAGGTGGGCTAGGGAAGAATAGAAGTACTTTAGATTAGACCAAGGGGAATAAACAGAAGGGAGGGGAATGGGATTAGGAAAGATAGTAGAGTAAATTGGATATGACTTTCCTATTTTCATATATAAATACACAACCAATGTAATTCCATATCATGTACAACCAGAAGAATGGAAAGTTGTACTCCATGTATGCATAATATATCAAAATACATTCTACTGTTATGTATAACTAAAAAGAACAAAAAAAAAATGAATTTGCAGAAGACAACAAGGTATAGATGAAAGAGTATGTTCTGGTGTATTAGTTTCCTTTGGCTGCTATAACAAATTGCCACAAGTTTAGTGGCTTAAACAAGATACAGATGAAAGAGTATGTTCTAGTGTATTAGTTTCCTTTGGCCACTATAACAAATTGCCACAAATTTAGTGGCTTAAAACAACCCAAAATTATTATCTTAGAGTTCTGAATATCAGAAATCCAAAATGGGTCTCCCTGGGCTAAACACAAGATGTTGGCAGAGCTGAACATTTTCTGGACACTCAAAGGAAGAACGTGCCCCAGCTTCTAGAGGATGCCCAATTTCCTTCACTCTTGGCTACATCATTTTGACCTTGTCTTCTTCCATCACCTCTTCCTCTGACTCTGACCATCCTTCCTCTTGCTTAAAAGATCCCTTGCCATTCCCTCAGGTTCACTCAAATAAGCAATGACAGTCTCCCTGTCTAAAGAGCCTTAATTTAAAAGCCTTAATTTGCAGCTGCAAAGTCACTTTTGCCATGGAAGTTAACATATTCACAGTTTCTGGAGATTAGGACCAGGGCATCTTTGAGTAATTATTCATCGTATCATAGCTGGATTCCAATTTTAATTTTATCACTAAGATAACTCTTTGCACTCGGCACTATGCCAAGCACTTTACACATTATTTCATTTAATCTTCATGAAATCTTTACACTATAGGTGCTCTCATCTGCACTTTATATATGAGAAAACAGCAACTTGGTGATATAAAGCCCCTTGGTTTTATGGCCCCACAGTAGTAACTAGTAGAACAGAAAGGTAAACCCTCTGCCTACCTAAGACCAATTTAGCACACCTGACATCTATGTGGGTGAAGCTTCTGTAATTAACAGGTCCAGGCACATAGATGAATCCACTAAATTCTAGTTGGCATCCTTTTTTTCTTTAGATTATGAACCCCTCAGGCTTTGTCTTGATTGCTTTGATTTGCTGAGAGTGTTTCCCTGTGATTTAGCACATAGTTATCACTGCATACAACATTTGTCAATCTATGTGGATTATATCTGACCTATGGCTAGAAATTGACTTTTAACCCTCCAGTGGGTTGTTGGTAGTTAAGTTATAATCTAAAAAAGCCAAGAATCTCGATTTTTTTAAAGCAACAATTGGATTCTAAAACCAGAGAGGTATCTTTCTACAATTTCTTAACCCTGTTTTCTAACATGTGGAAAGAGGATATGAATGTGGATGCGGGTGAGAGGGTAGGGAAAAGAGGGGCGAACAAATACTAGTACTGGCAAAGAAGTGCCGGGGTCAGGCAATGGTCTATAAACTTGGCTAAGTGTATCTCTGATAATCATCCACACATGGACTCATATATGCAAAGAGAAAAAGATTATATGAATAGACTTACATGTTGCTGCAAATGTTTTTTCATCAATTTCCTATCATTTAATTTTTTTCTAACTTTTTTTATTGGTTCTTCTTAGTTATACCTGAAAGTAAAATCCATTTTGATAAATTATATAAGCATGGAATATATCTTATTCTAATTAGGACCCCATTCTTGTGAGTCCTTAACATTTACTTTTTGACTTTTTTTTTTTACTTTCTATACTTTTGTGTCACCATTTCTTATCTTTTTCTTGATTCCTTGCCTTGTTATATCAGATTATCTATTCTAAGCAATCTTCACTAGAAAAATAAAACATAATGAAGATACATGTTCATCATTTTCCCTTTTCTCTGAAAGAAGTGTCTGTGAAACAATGTTTCTCAGCCCAAATCTCTGAAATAAATCTTCGCCTACAGCACTGGTGAATTTACAATCCAACCTCAGCTTCCACTGAGCAACATGGTACCACTGACGGACCACTCAATAGCCCGACACCACTGTTGGGAGCTCATTGGGCCCTGAAAACGTAATATCATCATTTAAAAACTTCTGGGGAAAAGGATTATGGAACAAACAAAAAAGTAGATTCTTCATCCAGCCATAGCATTGAAGGTAAAAGTAGAATCTGATTTTTTTTTTTAGAACTGAAGAGAATCTTCTCTAAGGATTAAATTGGATGTCAATGTTTTCAGTTTTAACATTATAGTCACTAGTGTTAAATACCTGAGGCTAAATAAATGCTATGTGTCTAAGTCACCAACCTTAATAAAACTAAATGCCTGAATAAAACTGAAGAGAAACTAGAATGGCTCTACACAAAATGGCTCTACTTGTCATTCATTTTTCTACTGTTTTAAAACTAAATTTCATCGGGCTGGGGTTGTGGCTCAGAGGTGGCATGCATGAGGCACTGGGTTCGATCCTCAGCACCACATAAAAATAAAATAAAGATATTGTGTCCACCTATAACTAAAAAAATGTTTTAAAAATGTAATTAAAAACTTAAATTTCACATAACTCTGGGTTTATTGGATTCATACAAAGACATGAGGACTGAACCAGGTAGGCATCAGAAGAGCTGATCTCTGGTCTCTTTTATTACCAGTAACTAGAAGTGTGTTTTTAGGAAGGACACTTCTGGTGGCTTGTTTTCTTTCTCTGTCATATGAGTGTGTTAACCTAGATAAATATTAAGACTTCTTCATACTTACATCAAAAATGAATGGCCAATTTGCTTTAGCAAAGAGTTTATTAATATATATTTTCAGACCCTTTATTTCGTGATATGAATGAAAATTATATGAAAAGAAATGGTTTTGTGTTTCAAATGTGGGAAACATTTAAGTTAAGATCTCTTAGCCGAGCACAGTAGTGCACACCTGTAATCCCAGCGGCTCCGGAGGCTGAGGCAGGAGGATCACGAGTTCAAAGCCAGCCTCAGCAAAAGCAAGGTGCCAAGCAACTCATTGAGACTCTGTCTCTACATAAAATACAAAATAGGATTGGGGGTGTAGCTCAGTGGTTGAGTAGCCCTGAGCTCAATCCCTGGTACCAAAAGAAAAAAAAAATTGTCTTCTTATTTATCCCATTGATAGCCACTTATTAAGTGCCTACCATGCATTAGATGCTAACATACCCCATCTGTTGGACAAAACCAGGCATGTTATTTTTCTTCATAGAGTTTATAGTGTAAGGGGAAAGGCATATATTTATCACATAATCATACAAATAAAACAAAATTATAATCAGCCTCATTTAGAGAGGTTCACAGTGGTATAAACATACACAAGAAGAGGTTTAGATTTGGTTTCTAATGATCAGGAAGAACATCAGCTTCCATATGGCACTGAGAGTTGAATGAGTTTAAATTGAGGAGAAAATGGATAGAGATTTCTAGGAAATAAATATGTTCAAAGGCCCTGTGGTTGCCACAACATATGAGGGATTAGGAAAAATATCCCTAAAAGTGACAGGTCTATCACATTTCTCTCAATATTTACATAAAAAATTTTCTATTTTTTTTCCAGAAAAAAAAAAACGTAGGAATCAGATTTTGAATAACATTTCTTTAGAATAATGCAGTATGGGTTAGTACTGTCCTAGACTCTGCCTAAAAGGATTTATTTATGAAATGTAGAGTGACTCCTATTGCATGTGCTCATGAAATGAACAAGTAGACCATTTTCCACATGTTCATAGAATCTCTTAGCTTTATAATACAGAAAAGAGGAAAAGATGATGGATACACGTGTAGGTATGGGGAAATTTCTTAGGAGATTGTGGATAATGCCGGTGAAGAATTTTACGTATTTGTGTAAAGGATGCTTTATCTGAGACACACTCTAGTAATTTCTGAAATTGTAAATGGAAGCATACATAGGGGCAATGGTGAGGGAAAATGCAACAGTAAGGAAGAGAGGTTTATTTAAAGCTGACAGTACTTTTTCACTCTCTTCAGAGGTGGAGGACAAGCCACATTTAAAGAAAAAATTTAAGGCCAAACTTCATCATTTTGAAGGGAAAATGAGATTGTCTTTGATAAGCCACAATTTTCCTCTGGAATGGAAACAATTTCAATAATGAGGAGCTAATTGGTCTGTGTAGCATAAAATAATATCATTGTTATTAACACTGAAATGATATTATCCTGAAAAGGAGGACAGTCTGAGATCGGGACTGCTTTCAGTTTCTAAACCAAACAAACAAACAGAAACAGCCACAGTGGCTTAGAGTTAGGGGATCATTTTTCTCCAGTCGTAAGACCGAGGGTAGGCAACGATTGACTTTGGCCTAGTGATCTGGCAATTGTTTTCTTTAACTTTCTTTTCCTTTCCTTGAAGGTCAGAAGATGATTGCCAATTATCTAATTATCACAGCTACATTTAAGGTGAAAGAGCAAAAGTTTTCCCATCTCCTCCCCAGGATGTTTCCCTTTATAGGTTAATGTTCAGATTTGGATCGTAAGACTACCCCTAGCTGTAAGAGAGGCTCTTGAAAATCCCTACCTGGAACAAGCATCTAGGAACAACACTAGAAAAAAGAGACAGAAGAGTTGAGACTGAGTTGTACCAATCTTTTTTTTTTTTTTAAGTATTAAGGATTGAACCCAGGGACACATAACCACATCCCCAGTCCTTGTTTTATATTTCATTTAGAAACAGGATCTTGCTGAGTTGCTTAAGGCCTCGCTAAGTTGCTGAGGCTGGCTTTGATCATTCAATTCTCTTGCCTTAGCCTCCTGAACCACTAGGATCACAATTCACCACTCCCAGTTGAATTATACCAATCTTAATTCATCATCAGAAGCTACACACACTGTAGCTCAACTAAATAGGTTTCCATTATCAAAGAAAAGGGGAGATGGGTATTGAATAGGCAAATAACGATGCTTGTTCCAGGTAGGGATTTTCAAGAGCCTAGTGTTGACATTACTGTTGTTTAATCTCTTTGTTTGGTCCTGGAAAGTTGATGTGCAGACTCCATCCAGGTGAAGCAGGAAGCATTAAATCACTCCTGTCGGGATGTAAGCTGATTTCTGAAACAGGACATTACTGCACAAGTTCCCAAACACTTCCTTCCCAATGTTCCAACAGAGAACCTACTTTTTAAGTGCTTTGTAGAAAGCCCATTAAAATGTACATTCTGAGTCCTCCCACACTCAGAGATTCTAATTCACTAGGTCTGTGTTTAACAGAGACATCTCTTATTAAGACAATGTCTAGATGATGCTTCTGCAGAGGTGATTTGGTAAGCCTTGCAGATGAGGATTGAGTCTGACAGTGAGAACATAATGAGCGTTCAGCCCTTCTTCTCCTCCATGCCACCCATCCTGATATTTAAATATTTTTCTGTTATCCTTAGGTGTTCAAGACAAACTTGAACAATCTTGATTCTAATCTTTGCTGTGCTGAGGAAATACAGGGATAGTCGTGGGCCAAACTTAGGGAAAAGACAGTATAGGGATAAAGATTTAGAGCAAGGAGCAACTGCAGAGAATCAGTCTGCAATCTGGTGACAGACAGCTGGTTAAGGTGACAGGGAGAGCCACAATACATTTGAGAAACATTTACACAGTCTTTTAGAATTCTCAGGTAAGAAGAATTCTATTTCCATTCTGAGAAATAGAATCAGAAAGGACTGTATTTCTTGGATTAGGAAGAATGGAGGCAATAAAGGAAAATGTGGGCAATAAAGGAAAATGTGGCCCCCTAAGGACTAGAGGAAAAGTGGACTCCTGAATTTTAGTAATGGTTATTAACTGGGAAGAAAGAAAAAAAATGAAACAAGTATTGGATGAGAGCCCAACTGTGAAATGCATCTTCTGAGCTACCATGGAAGGCAGGCATCACGGCACCCGTTGGTATTGGTGAAGAAACTCAGGTGCAGATCAAATAGGTAAAACTACAGTGTTGGTAAACAGAAGAGACTGATTTTAAGACAAGATCTTTTATTCTAGATCTTGTGTTTTTCTCATGACAACATTTGACTCTCTGCCTCTAAATCATCTTCTGTCAAATTAGAAGGTGACACTGTAAAATTTTGAAATTTAAGAATGAACTCTTCATCACTGTTGCTGTCACCTACTGAGATTTGTTCAATTTGTGCCTGATAATGGTGAAAGTACTTTCCCAACCCCCTTCACACTGTAGCCAACTCTGTGATGGATGCTCTTTATAAGGATCCTGAGAGACTCATCTGTTTACAGAAAAAAAATGAGGGAGGTAGAAGGTAATGCACAAGGAAGTGGCTCTGGGATTTCACGACCCAACAAGACCCTGCACAGATTATTAAACAGTTTCAAGTGACTTAACCATGACATGGAGCCTCCAGAGTACAACAGGATCATTGTCACATTGTCCCAGTGGAGGAAACTGAATGACTCAAGTACTCTCCAACTCTGAAAAAAATGAGAGGGGGAAAAAATAGCAAGTGGTGTTTATTTGCCTGGACCACTGGGGCAGCCCAGTGATTGTGAATTCTCTAAGGCATCATTGCTGTACAACGTTTGCACAAATATATTTGCTTTGTTGTATAGCCAAAAATTGCAGAACAACTGGCTGAGACATTTCTATGAAGGAACAGGCCAGCTATTAAAAGTAAGGCACTGTTAATTTCCCTTTTTATGCTGTTGCACACATTCACTGCCCCATTAATCTGTTTACATTATTTAAAATAAATTTGTACAAGTTTAGCATATGTAAATAGCATACAGAATAGACTAGGTTATGCTGCTGTAACAGATAAGGCTAAAAGTGGCGCATAACAACCAATGTTTCTCTTTTTCCTTCCATGTGACCATTGCAGGTTGGCAGTAGCTTTTTCTCCATGTCATCCTCACTCAGGGATCAAAGATGCTAATTTTTATCATCTGGAATTCATAGGTCAATGAAGCAAATGGAAAGAGAGGCAGATAATTATACATGTTAAATTTCATTTTACTTAACATTTCTTTGGCCAAAGAAAATCAAATGGTCCCGACTAACTTCAAGGAGCTGGGAAGTATAATCCATTTTTGTTTGTAAGAAGAAGAAAAAGGTATATCAGTGAAAAATAGTAATGTCTGCTATCAAAAGTAATGTGCTATTATACAAAAGGCTATCCATTAACTTGATCCAATGTCCCATACAATGGAAATGATCTCAGAATTTGTCTATTTACAAATTAAGCTTTTACATGGTGCCAAATTAAATTAAAGTGGCAAACTTTGAAAGCAAACTTTGCCACAAATCATTGTGTGAGCATTGACTCCAGAAACATTCTTGGTAGAATTTAATGCACTGGTTTTCCTCCAGCACCACTCCTCTCAGCATGAATGGATGCACAATAACCTTGTCAAATGTAAAATCACTGGGTTATTTTCATCAGCATTCATATGTAAAAGGACCATCTCTAATTTTTTAATCCCAAACTCATATCCGAACTTTCTTGCCATCCTGATTCATTCCCTAAACACAGGGACCAATGATTTGATACACATCAGTCTAGAGTGAGAGTGGTTGTTTCATATCACTTGGCAACTCTCAAAGTTAAGTTTTATTGCTTGTTTCTTTCTAATTCAGAATTTCCAAGCTGGAGTAGATTTGTCAAAATGAGTTTCATTGAAAAGGACTGATTGACTGTTTCTGCACAGAGATTATGAGCCCTCCCCTTGCCTTCAGTAAGTATGGGGAATGTGGAAGGAGTAGAGTTACAGTGAATTAGGAGATGAGGTTGAGCTGTGGAGTGATGGGTTTATCCTCCGTGGCACACCTTATATCGTATCCACAGAGGTTAAGGAGCATAAAAAGTATCTATTAAACTTACTGGTTGGTGCCAAATGGGTCTTAACCCTAAGAGGTTCATGGGTTGGTGCCAAGAAGTTCATAGTCCTGTCATGGAATACATGGTTGTGTATGGCTCTATCTAGTCTCAGAAGAGACCCCTTGGCTTTCATCAAATTCTTAATGGGATCATGATCCATAAAATATAAAGAATCTTGGCATGAAGATAAAGAAGAAAGAAGGTCTATGCTCTCAAAGACCTGTGATTTCACATCACCAAAGGATAAATGCATGTTTCTTTATAGAATAGATGTGTTTCTAAAAGTCATGTATAAATCAAACAATTTAAACTGTGATAACACTAACATAAACTAAATAATCCTTCAGTAAGGTAACCATAGTCTCTTATTTAAACTTTATGTACATTCTTATTTGTATGATATATAAGATGCTTCAGATAAATTGTATTTCCTGGGTAACACCAAATTACACATTACAATTCATAGGAAATACACACACACACACACACACACACACATACACACATTTCTCAGTGTCCCCAAACTTCCAGGTCCCAGGGCTGCAGGTGTGGCTCAGTGGGAAAGGCCTTGTCTATCATCAGGGATGCCCTGGGTTCGATCCTAGTACTGCAAGAAACAATTTAAAGACAAACCAAACTTAAGGTCACAGAGGGCAGTTGGCACTTTCTTGCCTTGTACTTCTCTTCTATGCTCATGCCAATCCCTTAAACCACCCTCTTCCCATAGTCTAGGGTACTGTGACAATTTTTCTCACCACTATCTTAATGACAAGTGTAAAGGTAAAATTTCCAAGCTGATTCTAAGCCGCAGAGCCTGAGTTAAAGTGTAAAAGACCAGGCATCCTAAAGTTTCCAAAGTGCAGGGATTGGGTTAAAAAGTAAAAGACTAGTATTGTTAGAGTCCCTCTGCTACCCCCAAAACCTGTAATCCCTGTAGCTGTTAGGACAATACTGGAACTGCCCAGTAAATATTTCCACTGACTTTCTGGTTGTTTAATAGCTAAGGGTTCCGAGTTGCTTGGCACGTAGGCATTGCAGGACCTAAACCAATCAGTTTGAATGTGTACCCCATCTAGGAGCACCAATCACTCCTGCCCTGATTGTTCCCGCCAATGTATGCACTAATCCTGACTCAGGGTTGTTGTTCAATTTTCCCGCGCCTCATGATGATTTGTTCTGATGTATGCAAAGCCCCCCACCCTCTCCAAAAAGTGTACTTAAGCTCCACTTGAACTCTGCTCTGGGCTCTGAGCCGCTCTCCCTTCTTGAGTGGGCACAGAGTCCCAGCGCGCTGGAACAGGATCCTCAATAAACTTCCCCCCTGCGATTGCATGAAGTGAGTCTCTTGTGTGGTTTCTCGCCTCCGACGCTCCGCTGCACCCCAACACAAGGACCTCCAGTTCAAAACTATAACATGTATAATATCAGATGTAAATACAATTTAATTTCTATATGATAGAAGATGGCAACGGTTATCTATGTTAGCCTAATTAAATAAAGAATATCTAGTCAGTTCCTTTCTTTACAGACTTTGTATCTTACTTTAGATACATTTTTTCCATTTTTCTTTAGAAATTTAGATGTAAGAATCATGGAATACCAGAAAGAATAAGAAATTAAAGTCAAGAGACCAGAGTTTAATTTCTATCTCCACTCTTCATCCATCCCATTCCATGTAAAGTATTTTCTCTAACCCTGTTTTCCCTCTGAAGAATGAGAAAATAGTATGTAACCAGCAGCATAAGACTACCTAAAGAATTGTTAGTTTAAAGAAACTGATGTATTTTAAAAACCTGCCCATGGGCTAGAATGTAGAAAGTGCTTAAGTACTTAATAAACATTACTTGAATCCAATTCAACTAAAAGTTGGAATATTTTTAATTAGTCTAGCTCCTTAGTGTTTCCTTTTGGTTCTAAAAACAACACTTGAAAAGCCTCTTTTCAGAATTTTCCTGAAATGTTTTAGAAGGGTTCTGCATAACCAGGACACAAAACGAAAACCAGAAAAAGTTGTGACTGTTTTTACCCCACCTGCGCTTAGTCATACCCATCTATGCAACAAATGTTTCCATGTGGCATTAGAAAACATCGAGCTCATCATTTTTCTAAAATGATATTCTAAAAATATGACAAAGATCCCTAAAACTGAGGAAGCCCTGAAAGTTCTGATTACCACTTAATATTGGTGTTTCACATGCCTCAATCTGTGAGTATACTATGCATATTGTTTTAAAATATACATTTATGATTCTGAATATTATCAAATTAATTGTGACATTTAAAACACGCTATTGTCAGCGCTCACAGATGAAGAGGCTGCTGCTTCTCCTATGCTGGTTGGTGTAGTCCTGCTTGCCATTCCTCTCTACTGTATCCACCGGTACCATGCTCCTGCTGTGCCGTGGACTCCATCCCAGACTCCAGGCTTTGGTTCAACATCCTCTTTGTCTCAATGCCTCTACTCAGCTTCATAAAAGGCATCACAGAAATATTGGTGAAAATTTTTACCATCACTTTTTCATGGTTTCCTAATTTCCTCAGGTATAATACCTTTAAATCCTCTTTTTCAGAAACCAACAGTTTGAACTGCATTATCAAAAAGAATTCTTCTGTGTCAGGGTCTGAAAATTGGAAATGTCCTTCTCTGAGCCTTTCTTCTGTATCTTTATTCCACTCATAATTCCCACTAAATCTGCCCCTTTCTCCCTTCTTGCTCAATAGTCCCTCTAAATCAACTCATCAGAGACCAAAACTAAACCCTTTTCTTAGCTTTTCATAAAACCTCATGCAAACTGAGCTGTGATTGGCCAAGTCAACAATATCCTCACCAAACTCAGGAATCCTTCAGCATCTTGAATTTCTGCTCTTCCCATTACAACCCCAGCGCCATTTCCATCATCTGCTTTTTCATACTCATTTTTAGGCAACCAAGAATTTCTATTGGATCAAGTTGGTTGTGCCCAATACACTAATTAAAAAAAAAATTCAAAGGAAAAATAAGATGCTGTAAAAATTATTTCTCTTCTATTTTAAAAATCTTTTCTAAAGAATAACATTAATCTCCACAGACTCATAATTAACTATTATTTAGATTTGGCCATAAGTTTTACTGATTTTATGGTTCACTATTCTTTTCCTATAACACATACAGTATTTTTTTCTTTCATAGATTTATGAATTATTTATTTTATAGTGGAAATATGGCATAAAATTTACAATTTTGGCCACTTTTAGCACACAGTTCAAAGGCATTATGTGTACTCACATTTTTGTGTAACCACCATCAATCTTCAGAACTTTTTCATCTTCCCAAACACAGACATTGTACCCATTAAGCAATCACTCCCCATCCAACTTTTCCCCAATCCTAGGCAACCCCATTCTACTTTCTGTCTCTATGAATTTGATTACTCAAAACATTCAGTGGAATCATACAATATTTTTCTTCTTTTTTTTGAACTGGCTTATTTCACTTAGCATAATATCTTCAAAGTTCACACAAGTTGCAGCTTGTAAACTTCCTTTTTGAAACTGAATAAAATTTCATTTTATTTATGTGTCAAATTTTGCTTATCCATTTACTCCACCTTTTCTTTTAATAGATACCACCTTGAATACCTTCTTCCAATAAAGAACAGGAGTCTGATACTTTCCTGAATGATTTGTGGTTTAATTTTGATTCTTTTTTGAAGAATACTGAATACTAGCTTCAAAGTCATGTCCTCACAATGTTTATACATGGTGTCATCTTTTGTTTTCGCTTTATACCTCTCCCCCTGCCTTTCTCCTCCACTTCCTCCTTTTTCTCCAAAGGCACATTGCCTTATTCTTTATTTGTACATTTCTAAAATGAAAAATATATACACATAAAACCACACTTCCATTATTCTTTATAAGTAAACCATGATGGAAGGGTTAGAGTTAGGGTTAGTGTTAGGGTTAGGGTCCTTTCAGCTCAGAAAAATGTTCTATTTCTTCCTCTCCATTGTCTTCTTTCACTCCTTCTAGACAGGGTTCCAAAAGACCAATATTAGACAGAGGATGTCATCAATGTCTTTTAATGTTTCCCTCATGATTTTTGTCCCTTTGGCAAAGTTAGCTTCATAATATGGGTGACAGATTTCTTCATGATCCAATTCACTAAATGTGAATATTTTTGAATGTTCATGTTTTTCTTATTTATTGAAGAACACCTTATAATTTGCCAAAGTAATAGAATTTTAGAACATTTTTCTCTTTCCTTTATTGTCTATGAATTCTTTTAGTTTTTCTGTTTTATGATAGATGATAGAAGATAGATAGATAGAAAGATAAATAGATAAAAAGACAGGCAGGCAGATAGAGATTTAGGCCTGCATTGTTTACATTAGATGTTTTCTTCAAGTCTGGTAATTCTTTCCCCTTCATATTTAAAAACAAGGCCCTGCCAGTCTTAGCACAGGTCTGGTGGGCTTCACTGAAGGAAGCTATGTTTGCAAGCAGACTTCTTCAGGTGAATTTCCACATTTTTAAACATCTACATCTTTTCCTATGGACCAATTGGTTTCTCTAGAGAGAGATTTTCCAATCTCCTGCCTGGGTATAATAAGGGTCAAAGGGCCAAAGGAACAGTGAAGGGAGGACGGAGGTAGGCAATGAGACTGGATGCCAGTGCTCTGAAAACTGAGGAGGAGATATGGTAAGAACAATGGGGTGTCATTCTTACCTATTGCTCTGGCTCTGTATGGAGGTGCACCCATCTCTCCAGCTATATTCAGAGATCTGAGGGTCAGAGGTTTTCCAGGTCAGTTCTTCCAAAAGCAAGCCTCCATCTTCTGTCTGATTAGGGAAATATAGACCCACCACCATCATCACGACTACTGAGAGCAGACAAGTGGATTTGGGTTCTGACCTCTTCTTAAACAGATGTTTAGCCAATCCTGTTCTCAGCCCTACAGCTCTCTCCTGCCATCAGAGGTTTCTGAGGCTTCTTTGTGAGCACTGCTGGAGTTCTGGGTACACAAACGGGCTTTGGTGTCTTCAGTTTCTCTCCTGCAGGATTCAGCATCTGCATTTTCTACTCTGTCACCACTGATCCATCTGCCTCCCATCTCCAAAATTTTATTGCCATCTTTTTATTGCAATCTCCCCCTCTGCTCTTCTGTTTATCTTTGTGGTTCTTATTTTGTATTCAGTTATAGTCACTTTGAAAGACTTTCAGGAGGAAACAGTGATAAATACTTGTGTTCATCCCTCCTCTTTCGCTGGAACCATTGATACAACTTTCTCCTATTTAGAGGATTTCCCTTTGATCAGAAAACATTCAATGTTAATGCCAAAAAAAACCCCACCAAATTATCTCTTTTCTTCTATTTCTTCCAGCCTATCTCAAATCTTTAATTTTGTTCATTTTATTAGATTTCTTATCCTACAGAGGTACTGGATTTAGGATCTTAAAATATCCAAATTCATCCCCTCTTTAAACAGATGCTCTCTCTACTGACTTAATTACCTGTCTTTAAAATAAATATCTAACCTGAGATGCACATTTCTCTGCAGAAGTCATTCTGAGCCCTCCTTTTCCCTTACAGTTCACATCCAAATTCTTTCCAGTCCTATTTCTTAGTTCATAAACATCCCTTGAATGAAAGCTGATCTCGCCATTTCTGTTTGCCTCATTCTTTCATCCTCCTTCATCGAATTCCACCACTCTTCATTTTAAAAACTCAGTTTCACGTTTTAAAACCCAATTTCCAAAGCTAACTCCTCTACAAAATGCTCCTCACCGCCTACCCTCCCTCACTTTGCCTATCATAGCACTTTCCTGTACCTTTTTGTACCTTGTATCACACATCACCATGAATATTTGTTTTCATGTCTGACTCTCCAAATCCCCGTGAATACCATGGTTTCCTCCCAGGCAGGGATGATATCCCTTCTCTCTAGGGCCAAGCCCAGGGTCAGACTTGTGGAGGACCTTAGCATCCATGGCATGACATGTTAAAAGTGCTTTATTTGCTAGAGGAGGTAAAATAATAAGGGGATGTGCTTTTTTACCGAGGTATAAAAATGGAAAAGGTTGAGGGGGACAGTAAAGCTGAGGCAGGTGTTACTGAGTTGGGGATCCTTGGGGTTCATTTAGGCAGCTCGTTCCCCCCCAGGCACCGTTCAGGGTTTTCTCCTAGACAGACATGTCAGAAACGCCATATGTTCTTATGAGATTTTATGGAGCCTACTTAAAGAGAGGGAACTTTAAGTGCAGTAGGAAAAATTTATTAGTAATGTTGTAAATAAAATATGTTTCCTTTTGCTTAAACGATCTCAGCCAATCTGTCTTGCTCTGTTGTCAGGCAGGAGTTTCCAAAGGAGGCCTCCAGAGAGTGCTTTCAGAATGGGATCAGAAATACATCTTTCCCTTGGCACCATCAACTTAGACACAGCCCCAATTTGGACTAGGAAAATGTTAAATGTTTTAAAAATATGGCTTTTCTGATAAGACCCCAGGGGGGTCAATGTATACATATATATATTTCAAACCAAATAACATATTTTCTCTGTTCAAGGAGTCAGCATTTTTCATGTGTCCTCCATGAGAAAGGGGCACCCACTTTACAAGCTGTGAACCTTTGCCCTGCTCATTCGCACAGCGGGGCGGGTTTTGTCAGCCCACACCTGGGCCAGGCCTGCCTGAGAGTCGGCAGATTTGCTTGGTGTGGAACTGACTTTCACAGATGTATATATATATTTTTTCCTCTCTGAGATGACTTCCCTCCACTTCCGACTCTTGCTTCTTGATATATTTTGCAAAGAAATTAAGGATTTGGGAGTTTGGGAAGATGGGAGAGAAAAGGGGAGTGTGTGAACCAAAGTCCTACAGATGCAAATATGCACAGTAAATTTATGTGACTGTAAAAATTTCTTTCCCACTCTTGATGGTGCACTGGCCCTATAAACATCTGGATTTCAGATAGGGAAATAACAGCAATTGGCATTTATTGAGCATTTGTTACATGCCAGGCACTGAGCTAACTGCTTTCCCTACATTTCCAGTTTAAGCCTAAGAATAAACTGTTATTATCATCCTCTTTTATAGAAGAAGAAACTCAGACCCAAGAAATTAAGGAACTTGTTCAAAGTTAAGAAAGACAGATCCAGTACTGCTATAGTCTGAAAGATTTTTTTATTCCCCAAAGTTTTATGTTGAGGTCTAATCACCAGGGTGATTGCCATGGTTTGAATGTGTTCCCTCCCAATTCCAGGTGTTGCCAATGTGCTTGTACTAAAAAGCAGGCCTTTAAAAATTGATTAGGTCGTGAAAGTTGCTCCCTCATTAATGGGATTTAGGTTCTGGGAAAAGCAGCTTCCCCCAGCATTTGGTTTGCTTGCCCTTCCACCGTCTGTCATGTGAGGACACAGCAAGAAGGCCCTCACCATACCAAATGTCAGTGCCTTGCTCTTGGACTTCCCAGTCTCCAGAACTGTGAGAAAATATTTTTTTTCTTTATAAATTACCTAATCATGGGTGTTTTGTTATAGCAGCACAAATAAAATAAAACAAAGATTGGAGTAGGAAATGAGTCCTTTGGTAGGTGATTAGGTCATGAGTGCAGAACCTTTTTGAATGGGATTAGTGTCCTTTTGAAAGAGGCCCCAGAGAGGTGCTTGCTTCCTACTACCATGTAAGAACACAATAAGAAAGCACTATCTCTGAACCAAAAAGCAAGCCCTCCCCAGACAATCTGCCAGAGCCCTTATCTTGGACTTCTCAGCCCCCAGAGCTGTGAGAAATAAATTTCTGTTGCTTAAAAGTTACCTAGTTTATGATATTTTGTTGCAGCAACATAGTTTAGAACAAACTAAGTTCTAAAGTTCTAAAACCATGATCTTCCTAACTGCCACACTAAGCTGCCCAAGGAGTAACTTTGAGAAACACAACTTTATTTTCCACATTGGTTTCTCCTTTCTTTTGCCTGAGAGATAACACTTTCATAAGAAGCTCAAATGTTCTGGTATATGCCATGGCAAGTCCTTACCTTTATATTCCTTTACCTATATATTTCCTGTTTTTAAGGCATTCTCAGAAATATCTCATTTCACCTAGTGAATAATTAAAGAAAATTCTGAGTCTATTTGATAGATAACACAACTGAATATTATTTGGTAAAAATGTCATCCAGATTCCACAACATTTTCTATTAGTACAGAGCACATTGGCATATAATAGGTGCTCAATAAACATTGGTATAATTAATGATATAGAACCAAAACGTGCAATCCCAGATGGGAATTCCTTGGATAGTTCTTGAAGTCAGTGAGAAATCACTGAAGGATTAAATATGGAGAAAGATGTGGGAGAAGCACAGAGAGGCAGGAACATGTAAAAGAACCTATTGTGGTTATCCAGGTAGGGGATGAGGGCTTCCTAGAACAAGATACTATTGTGGGAATAGAGAGATTTAAATATGTTTGTGGGGACAGTAATGGGTGAGGAGTGACAGGACTTGGTTAATTATAAAGAAGGAAGGAAAGAAATGCTTATGGAAATGAATGTCTAGAACTTTAGCAAAAGGAGATGAATGGATGTTTTTCCCCCCATGTGCTTTCTGCCTGTTCTCATATTAAGGCAATCATACTGTGGTGACTAGATTGTGCTTCTAAATATCCATATCCATTATTAGAATACCATCTCCTTGTAGGTGGGGGAGCATGTTGAAACCATTGTCATATTCCTTAATGCTAAATGCTTGCTGTAAGCTGGGTAAGAATGAAGGAATAAATTAGACATGACTTGCCCTTGGGCCAGGTGCACATCAATTCCTTTCTTTACCATTTGTTCCTCAGGCCTTTCCCTGTACCAACTTAGACTTCTGCAAGAATGAGATCCCTTCAGTTTAGATTCTGCTTGAAGGGAATTGCTATTATTGCCACAAAAATGAGCACAGGTATGGATGCCCAGGACCTAAATAAAATCAGCCTATGGACAAATGGTAACCTTAACTTGAGTTGAGAATACAAGGCCTGAACTGGTCCTGTATTTCCCCAGCCCCTGAGGCTTCATGCCTTCAGATGCATCATATGCTGAGCCATAAATGAGTAAGGCGAGTCTGAGAGGGCTGCAGACAAGGAAGAATGAGAGGGATGTGATAGATGTTTTTTCTAACATTTCTGTAATGCAAAATGATCCACCCTCCTCACATTGTCTTGAGCTGAACAAAGGCTATGTGTGTGTGTGGACATGTGAGCACAGGTGTGCATGCACATATCATCCAACACGGAAAAAAGAAATAGCAAATCTGGTTGGTCCAACTTCCCATTTCTCTAATTCTCTTAATCCTCCCAAATTCCTTACACATGTGCATTCCATACACAAATGCACAGACCTATACACACAAGGTCATATTCTCCTTAAATAGGAAACAATGTGAATTTTCTTTGACAATTTGAAGCTTAAAATTGTCATGCTCAGAGTATATATTTTGCACAACCTTTATTTTTCTCAAGGTAGCAAACTGCAGCTCAACAGAACCGAAAAATTGCTTCTATTATATGGGGACTTCAATTTCTAATAACAATGCAATGGGAAATAATCATTTTCCCCTGCCCATTGAACATATTTACTGAGCAAAGCAAGATACCAACCAGTTCTTGCAGCTACTTATTCTGGACCAGGCCCAGCCAGACAGCAGAGCGAAGGCTGCAGAGAAGATGAAATGGCCTAATAACTGGTTTTTCTTTTCTCCCTCTACTATCTCTTGCTTCTCACCTCTTCCTTTTACTCTTTTATACAGAAAACTAACATTTATTCACTTGTCTTCTCTGTCAATGCTCTTGACACAAAGAGCCCAAGTTGCTTTATGGGGATTGCCTAACTCCTCTTGGCAGATGCTCCTCACCCAGAAATCTCTACTCTAGAAAGCTCTGCAGGCTTCTACTAATGGCCCACATATAAAATGTGGAGCAAGAGATTAGGATGAGAAATCAATAAATGGGACATATTTATCATCAACTTACCAGTCAATGTTACCAACTGAAGTGCAAAGTAGAGGCTTAGGTCAGACAGGTATAGGACCAAATCCAACTCTCATATTCACTAGGTCTGTGACCTAGGGAAAGTCACTTGACTGTTCAGAGCCCCAATGTTATTAACTGTAACTGTATTGCAATAGCGATCTTTTTTGTATGTTGTGTATCTGATACAATATTAGGTGTCTATTTGGTGAACCGTTATTGGTAGCTAATAGTCATGTTGTTACGATTATTATTATTATTATTATTATTATTATTAAATCAGGGTCCTCCATTCACATAGGTCACTCTATTATTTTCTGATATTGGCCTATTTATCTCCCATCAGAATGGGTAGCTTGTCCATAATGATGTCCTCTTTAGCCTGCGCCTTCTCCCACCCACCTAGGTACCCAATACTGTGCTTGTAAATACATGGGATTGACAAGAAGATGACTCATTGTTCCTGTCCATAGACCCCAGAGTCCTCCTAGGACATTAAGATGATTCCTTCTGCACACAGCTCAGCACCTCCAAGGGCCAAAATTTCACTTAGCAATGGGACCATAGAAAGAGGTTTACTTTTTCATTTTCTGCTGAGAAATGCTATAATTAGGTATTAACTTACCTGTGTCCCCTAAGATCTGCATTTTCATATTATATCTCTAGGGGTTGGCATAGAGTTTATCATACAGTAGGTTCTCACTAAATGCTGAATTGATGATTGATTGATGATTAAACATCTTTCTGAGACTCCAAGAGTCATTTTCCTAAATTAGGAATTTGGAGACTAATTCCTAAAGAAAGTTTGTGAGAACTGGGTAGGAACCCCAATGGTTTCTTCTACATTGTTTTCCCTACAGTCTCCTGAAATACCTACCAATTCCTCTATTGCTCTACATCTAGAGCAATGTTGATTAGGCCATTCATATACAATAACTGTTAAGGCTTTTAAGGTTGACACACTGGAGGTTATTCTATTCAGAGGCTGTATTGGCAAATTGTTTAAGCTGCCACCTGGTGGTGCTTGATTTATGGTCTCAAAATCATTCCCCACAAGAATGATTCACTGAATAATCACAATAGAACACATTTGAAACACAGGTTTGAATTAATCTAGGCTATATCTTTAAAAGTTAAGACAGTGAAAGCAAATTTTATTTCATTCTATTGCATTATACTAATTTAATAATCATATTAAGCACTTATTGAAGATACATTCATTATAAATGGTACCAAAGGGACTCAGAATAAAATTCTGAAACCATCTGAACCATAATTTTAGAGTCTTTCACTATTAGTTGCTTTCTTGTGAATTGGGAAAATTTTAGGTGCCTTGCTTATTTCCCACAGTACTTGTGAGGAGTCAATGCAATAATGATATGCAAGTGTTTACAATCTGAGAAGTGATATGCAAATGTTAGTCATTAGTGTGATTCCTACAATCCTCCCCAGAGCAAGCAGAGGACTTTGAGAGATATATCTCATTAGCCAAATTGCTGTGTTTATCACTCTATTCTGATAGAGTACATGTGAAAAGATATGCAGCTTCCATGA
Organism: Ictidomys tridecemlineatus; assembly: GCF_052094955.1. Lineage (NCBI taxonomy): Eukaryota > Metazoa > Chordata > Mammalia > Rodentia > Sciuridae > Ictidomys > Ictidomys tridecemlineatus. The sequence goes on along the minus strand of NC_135480.1, from coordinate 150,612,989 downwards.
TACTAGCCATGACAACGTTAAAACATGAACACCCACACACTCTGGGCTGCTACAGCCAGACAACATGAGGCTGTCTGATGATATTTATCCATAGTAAGTCATCATATTTCTTCCCAAAGTAGGAAAAAAAATTTTTTCAATTTGAACTTTAATTAGGGAGTGACTCCTTCCTCCAAAGAGAATTTAAATTATACCATTGTTTGCCATAGCATGTTGAAGAAGGATGTGTGCATGCCCACAGAGGCCGGGTTAAAAAGGCAGCAATGTGCAGAACTATGTTGTTATTCCCAATCAAAAAGGAAGGGGGAGCTTCTGCATTCAACTACATTGAGAGTACTAGACTTGATCCACCACCTGGCCAGGAACAATTAGAAAATATATGAAAACAATGGCTTTCGGCAGTAGATGACCTACAGCTGTGGAATGTGGTCCCTGTGATAGAATAAGCAATAAGTGGCATCCTAAGAATGACTTGGATTTATGTCTAGAAGCACTTTCCAGCCATGGATCTGGGAGGGACAACCTGAATCTTGAGTTGAGGAAAGAGAGATGAGAGTGGTGCAGGTGGATACTCAGAGAAGCAATCTCAGGAGCCAGTATAAGGTGCCCTTACATCTGTTGCCAAATATTAAGCTGTGAATATGTAGAGGGGCACTCCCTGTGTCAAAGAACTACTTCTAGAGGCTGAACAATTTCAAGAGCTCATATGAAGTGGAAGGTGTGTGTGTGTGTGTGTGTGTGTGTGTGTGTGTGTGTTTATACACTCCCATGCACATGTATATGTGAGAAATAATCTTGAACAGAGACAAGTAATCAAGCATGTGTCATCCTGGGGCATGCTGGTGTGTGACAATAATAAAATCTAGAAAATTATCAATAGCTTTCAAACCCAAAAAGAAAAACTTTGAACCAGAAGGATAGACTACTCTTTTTATAAGGAGCAGGCAATAAGCAAGAACTCTTATATTTAATACATAGAACTACAATGTGGAATCAGTGATTCCCACCAAATCTTTGGTTGGCTTCTTCAAGTCCTAAATTATAATTATCAGGTAGTCTTATAGACTATTCTGGAATTATATGCCTGGAATGGTGGAAATAAAATAAGCACCCAACTGATCTTTAGCTGGTAAACATCAGTTCATCTTTACCAGTTACTAATCAACATGCTTTCATTTTAGGTAAAAGAGTTCTACAGTGAAAATTATAGAACACTGAAGAAGAAGACCTTAGAAGATAGAAAGACCCCCTCATGTTCTTAGACAGGCAGAATTAATACTTTTGATTTGGCCATGCCACCAAAAGCAATATCCAATGTAATTCCAATCAAAATATCAATGACATACTTCACAGAATTAGAAAACGACAATTTTAAAATTCTATTTTGAATAATAAGAGACCCAGGATAGCCAAAGCAAGAAAAGTGAAGCAGAAGGCATCACAATACCTGATCTGAAATTTTATGGCAGAGCTGCAGGAACACAAACAGCATGGTATTGTCAAAACAGACATAGAGACTAATGGAACAGAATGGAAGACACAGAGATAAATTCACATACCTACAGCCACCTGATACTTAATAAAGGTGCCAAAAATATATTTCTCCAATATGTATTTTCATTTTACATTTCATTTTATATTTCATTTTACATTTTTCTCCAAACGTATTTTTGGGGAAATATATTTTTTCAGCCTTTTTAATAAATGGTGCTGGGAAAACTGGATAGCAATACATAGAAAAGTAAAACTAGATTCCTATCTCTCATCCTACGCAAAACTCAATTGAAATGGATCAAAGACTTAGGCATTAGACCAGAAACCTTGCAACTGCTAGAAGAAAATGCAGCAACAACACTCTATCATATAGGTGCTGCCACTGCCTTCCTTAACAAGATCCCCAAAGTGCAAGAAATAAAACCAAGTCTTGAAAAATGGGATGCCATCAAATTAAAAACCTTCTGTGCAGCAAAGGAAGTGATTAAGACCATGAAGAGAGAACCTACTGAATGGGAGAAAAATCTTTGCTATCTATTCCTCCAATGGAGGTTTCATATCCAGAATGTTTAAAGAACTCAAAAACACCAAAAAAAAAAAAAAGAATAAATGGACAAAAGAACTAAACAGAAACTTCTCAAAAGAAGAAACACAAATGTTCATCAAATATATGGAAAAAATGTTCAACATCTCTAGCAATCAGGGAAATGCAAATCGAAACTATACTAAGATTTCATCTCACTTTATTCAGAATGGCAATTATCAAGAATCTGAATAACAGGAGGAGAAGGAAAGGGAGGGGACAAGGGGGTAAAAATGATGGTGGAATGAGATGGTCATCATTACCCTAAGAACATAAAAAAAGACATGAATGGTATGAATATACTTTGTATACAACCAGAGATATGAAAAATTGTGCTCTATATGTATAATGTGAATTGTAATGCATTCTGCTGTCATATATAACAAATTTTTATAATAATTTTTTAGAAAAAGAATATGAACAATAAATGCTGGCAACATTTGAACAACAATAAATGTTGTAAGGAGAAAAGTACACCTGTACATTGCTGGTGTGACTACAAACTAGTACCACCACTCTGGAAAGCAGTATGGAGACTCCTCAAAAAACTAGGGATGGGACCACCATATGACCCATTTCTTGGTATTTTCCTATTTCTTAGTATTTTCTCAAAAGATCTAAAATCAGCATAGCACAGTGATACAGCCACCTGAATGTTTACAGAAGCACAATTCACAACAGACAAATTATGGAATCAACCCAGATGCCCATAAGTAGATGAATGGATTCAGACATTGTGGTATATATACTCAATGGAGTTCAACTCAGCCATAAAGAAGAATGAAATTATGGCATTTGCCAGGAAATGGATGGAAATGGAGAACATCACGCTAAGTAAAATAAACCAGACTCAGAAACTCAAATGTCAAATGTTTTCTCTCATATAAGGAAGCTAGACTAAAATAAAGAAAGCAGGGAGAGAAAAATAGGATATCATGAAAATAAAAGGAAGTAATATAGGCGAAGATTGAAAGAGTTGAGGGATGGGAAAGGAGGGGCAATGCAGAATGAATTCTTTAAAAATCATGATATGTGCATATATAAATATGCTATAGGGAATTTCACCTTTATGCATGAGTAAAAGAACCATTTAGGAACTGGGGTTGTGGCTCAGTGGCAGAGCACTTGCCTCACACATGTGAGGCACTGGGTTTGATTCTCAGTACCACATAAAATAAATAAACAAAGTAAAGATATTGTGCCCATGTATAACTAAAATATATATTTTTAAAAAAGAATCAGTTAAATATAAATAAATAGATAAGCAAAAGGGAGTCTAGCAGAGTAGAGGAAAGAGAATGGGGGCAGGGTGGAATTCAGGAGAGAAAAGGGGGGATCATAAACTGAAAATGAATAATTGATTTCCCTGCATGTATGAGTTTTTTGGGGTAAACCAAACTATAATGCATAACTATAAAGCTCTAAATTTTAGAAGAAGGAAGAGGAGGAGAAGAAGGAGGAGAAAAAGAAAAAGGAGAAGGAGGAGAAGAATCATCCCCACCACCCCCACCATCCTCCATTTTGAGTCCCTGACTCTTCTCAGGGAAAATCTGAATCTTAAACCACCCTGACTCTTCCCCAGGACCTCCTAAATCTGCCTCGAACCCAGGACCTTACGGATTAGGACAACACAAAACAGGGAACTTCTAAGACTCTAAGACCTGTTTAGACTGTTTGCTGTCCGTGCTATCTTCAGCACAACTCTTGGCAAACTGCAAACTTACCAAAAACCTTCCTTAAAATGTGTACTTTATTTTGGATATGAGGTAGATTAAATAAACTTGCTAAGTCAATGTCATGCTCTAAAGAGAAGATGATCCTGAACATTGCAGACCTGTTTAGGCCAGGGAAATGATTAATCTGTTTAAATATTATGTCAGCAAAAAGGAGCTGACCACTGTCTAGAATTTGGTCAAAATGTTCCTTAATAAAGGGACTAATAACAAGGGAGACCACCTGGTCAGTGTGACTAGCCTGCTCCTCCAAAACACACAATTGTGTCTCCTTTGATAGTTGTCAGAATCCAAGCTGCCCTAAGCTTCCTTCCTTCATTAAACACTTAGCACATACTGTGGACCAAACATGATGCCAAGGTGTAGGGGAAAAGGGAGGTGTGTGTGTGTGTGTGTGTGTCATCTGTTTTCTTTAAAAGCTTCAACATGACCTATGTGCTATATGATCTTTAAATGACTATCAGCAGGAAATTGGGCAGTTAAAGAAGTCATTGAACTGAGTTTGTCAAGAGAGCAAGGAGTTGGTCTGACTTTTACACAACTGTATCCTCAGCACATTCCAAAGTTTCTGGTGTAGGAAAGGTGCTCAATAATTTTAGGTTATTTTCTCTGTCTCTATTTTTTTTTATTCTGTATTTAAACCAGTAGGTCTGTGTTACCCAACCATCCATCCATCCATGCATCCACCTTTGAGTACCTCCCATACTCTTCATACTTTGTATAGTATATTGTGGGAAAAGACTCAGTTAAGGAAATCAAACCACAACTCTATGTGTGTGTGTGTGTGTGTGTGTGTGTGTGTGTGTGTGTAAAAAGATTTGTTACAGAAATTTGACATAGGCAGCCGTGACAGCTGGTGAAGCAGTGCCTGTAAGACTGTATAACTTTAAGACTCATGCTTAAGATTGAAGACCAGACAAGGGAAAGGAAAGGTTTTTGTAAAATGAGGGAGAAAATGGATCAGCAAAAAGACACAAGCACAAGCCAGAGCCTCTAAGAATGGACTGGAACCTGCCAGTTGTTGCTGCTGACTTTGATGGTGTGGTGCCTGAGTTCTTCATTACAGAGCTGAGCATACAGGAATCTGAGAACCCCACGGAGGATCCATAAAAAAAAAGGGAGCAAGTGCAGATCTCTCTATTTCTTGCAGATGAGCAATCATGTCCTTCATCTACAAAATGACTGCTATGTCCTCCATCTTCCAAAACTCATGGATGGATCTCTTTTGTGGTCTACTCTAAGCCGAAACATTCAGGAGAGATATTCTGGAAAATGTACTTTATCCTAGCCAAATGACACTTTACAAAACCACCATGATAAACTACTATTTAGTCTCATCACAATTCTAGGAGGAAAGTATTATTCCCATTGTACAGATGGAGATTGAGGTTGGAAAGTGTGTAACTTCATAATTAATCATGGGCACAGCAGGGACTTAATTACAAAGTTTCCTTTTCCACTCCAGCATTATCAGAAAAAAAAATCCAAACAGGTGCTAAAAGGAAATATGGACAGTGAACCAAAATGCTGTTTCTGGAGATAGCAAAGCATTTCTGGAGATAATGGGCACTGGGAAGAGCTTATATTGCCAGGGCACACTTGTAGCTAAAATCCTAGCTAGAAAGGCAGATGTTGAAAGCACATCTAGTATGATAAAGAACCCCTTAAACAGGGATTCTATAAAAAAAAATCCTGCTTTGGAAAAGTAAATACTAAATCTGTAGTAGGAATCAAGATGGACAGAGACACTACACAATTGCAGGAGGCATAATTCATGTAGAATATAATGTGTCATTAGAATTGGGCAACATGATGGTTCTAAGGTCAGCAAGTCATATGCTGAACTGTTTAGCTATGCAAGCACTGCAAAGAACAGTACCACTTCCAACAAGTTGGGGCAGTGTAATGAATAAATACTCGTGAGAGATATCTCTGACTTACGCAAAGTAATTGCATATTAATCAATCCTACCCACTCAAAAGTACACACACACACACACACACACACACACACACACACACACACACACACCACATATACCTTCCCCAGGAAAGAAAGATAAGAACTGGAATGTCACCTGAATTTCTTCACAGTCTTCGGCTACTGTTGCTGCTAGTACTGTCATGCCTGTGTTTGGCAGGCTGTCTAGAAGTGAAGTTCTTGATGGCAATTAAACTCTTTCAATAAGCCTCATCTTATTTTGAAAGGTGAGTCTCTTAATAGCATATTACCATGCCACATAGCTGCAGTTATTAGAAACTATCCATCTCCCATTCTAAGTAAGAACAGGATGGAAATATCTGCTAGAAGAGGAAGAATTGTTCCATTTATGGAAATGATGAATAGCTTCAAAAAAGTAGGGTCATTTATAACAATAGGTGTCAGAAGGCTTGGTGCATGAACAATAGACTGAGCCTGATAATCTCGGGAGGGAAAGGCCGCCCTTGTGACAGGCGGGCAGTCAGTTCCAGGAATGCTGCATTATTAAACATTTCCTATATCAGGCAAGCAGCCATTTACAGTCCTGAGCTCTGGAAGGAACCCTCCTCTGTTCATTGCAGCTGGCTGGAAGACAGAGAGGGAGGGGGAGGCTTGGAATCATCCTTTTCATCTTCAAACCCCTTGTATGCATGGGATGTATAACCTGTTCTACTCTCAGAATGAATGATCCATCCTACTTACCTCTCATGCACTCCTATTTGGGAAAACATGTTACACTTGAAGAACTAAAAATGCTTTTCAAAAATTTGAAACATTTGTGCCTATTTAAAATCTTCCTGAGCTGTTCCTTTTCTTTTAATTTTTTTTTAGTTGTAAATGGACACAAAACCTTTATCTTGTTTATTTATTTTTATGTAGTGCTAAGTGAGGCTCCAACCCAGTGCCTCACACCTGTGAGGCAAGCGCTCTACTGCTGAGCCACAACCCCAGGCACCCTGAGCTTTATTTTTTTGACCCTATTAGGCCCAGGAATTCTAGGAACTGTCCTGTGCTCTCAGTGAAGCATTCACATGGTGGGATTAAGAAAATAAATAAAGACTCCCTCTCTGGAAACCAGTCCACAGATTTACCTTCTAAAGCTTGCAATTTGTGTCTGATCTATCCAGCACTATCCATGCTGCTGAGACTGTCCTTTATTTCACATAAGGAAAAATTTGAGAGGTTCAAAGGGGACAGGAATAATCTGTTCTCTCTCACAACGGATGAACAACTCCTCCAATATTAGAATCATTTTAATTTTGTCCTACTCTAACTTCTAATGATTAAAGGGGAGAAGGCTCATTAGATATATTGGACATAAAATAAATCCAATTTTATTATTCTTTTCAAAGTTGGCCTGTCTTTGAAAATGTAAGTAGCAGCATAGGGTAATGCAGCATTAGCCATCTTCAGAAGCAGGGGTGAAGTGTGCAGAAGAGCAGGACTGTGTTAAACATTTGCTCATGAAACATTCACACATTACACATGGGTTTGTTGCAATACCTCAAAGCTCACACATTGCACAGTAGAATCACAGCCCTCTGGAACTGAAACCTATAGGGGAATCATCCAGTGCAGCCTTCTTCTCATGTATATAGGAACTAATAATTTAGGTCAACTAACTTAGCCAAAGACACCCAGAGAAATGAGAATTCCAGGCCAGGGCCTTTCCTATGCACTTTATCGTATTCCTCTAAGTTGGGAACCATCAGAAGCTGGAGGTCCTTAAGATAAGAACAATTCACACTTTTCCTTAGGAAGGTTCAGAAATTAAGAAATAATCTTGAAGCAGGACATTAAACTCAGTTTTCTCCTCCAAATTTATCACCACCCCCCAATACTATAAAGTGATATTTCAGATGTTTAACATTTTTTTTTCAGTTGAGTTCTGCTTCAAGGGACAGAAAAATGCAGTTGTGATTCAAGATTACATTATCTATTTTCTTCCTTAAGAGAACTAAATAAGTGATTTTTTACTTTAAAGGACCCGACAACAGTGGCTCAAACAGCATATTTAGATCAAAATATAAACCGGAGAATCTACTTGTGTAACAGGTATCTGTCAACTAGACACCATGATTTTGTGTCTATATCCCTCTCCTGATTACACTTGCTGTTCTTGATGTCTCTAATAAGAGTTTAAACTCATAGTAGGATTTTGGAAAATTCAAGTGCCCCTATAGTGAAAAACATAAAAAAATATTTAAGAGCTTCATTAAAGTTTAATTGACACACAATAAACTAAACATATTTAAAGCACAAAATTTTGGAAGTTGTCACATATATATGGACGAGTAAAAGCATTAGTAGTTTCAAGATACTCATATCATCCTAGTCTGAGATGCCTTTTAAATATCATTTTTGCTCTCAAGTGACTATATGACTTGATTAATCAGAGATAACAGGTATAAAGCCAGGGCCTTATATCCAACCTTGATATCAGTGTCCTTTCTGTCACTAAGTTATCTCAAAATTGGTGCTCCTGGCCATGAAAAGGCCAGATCAGCCAGCCTAGATAGATAAATGCAAATATATTGTCATTATGGAAAATAATCCCAACACAGCACAAAGACTGGGCTGACAAGTGCTAATGGCTAAGTGGCTAAGTTGTCCCTTCAATGAATAAAATTATATTTTTTATCTCTATTCAGATGAAGTTCTGAACAGGTATTTTTATTTAGCCCCTCTCAATCTCTTCAGTCTATCACCACATGCTAATGAATTATTGATGGAATAAAAAGGTCTTTTGAGTATCCAGGAAGTAAGAAGAGGTGTTTGAAATCTATGCTTCACAACACCAGGTCCTATGCCCTACAGCTGCCTGGTAAATGTTGTCGATCATCTGAGTAATAGTTTAAAGCATCTCTAGAGACTCCTTAGGAAAATAAAATCTGAGATCTCATTTTTATACCGACTTGAGTCATTAGCACAAACGTTGGCAGAAGAAGAAAAAAAATCACTTGGGAAATGTTCATTGGATAATAGAATTGTTTATACATTTATCTCTGACCTGATGCCAAAATCCTGGTGGAGTCAATCAATGGAGAAAAACAGAATGGATGATGGATCTTGAAGCAATGACTGAAGGAGGGAACAGGCTTGTGTTCAGTAAAGGGCAAAGTGATGAGTTAGGGCCATTATTGACTTTGGAGGCCTTTCATGCCTTAAGTATAACACTTTGGCTGTCTAATTTTGGGTAGAAAATAAGCTTCTATTTGGATGAGACAGGAAAGCCCTTTCTTTAGGAAACTGGGTATTTTGCAACCACCCCTCTAATATTGGGGTGATGATGAATGTCAGAATGACTGAGAATTCTAATTTATAACCCATTTGTTTGGACAAATAGCACTATTATCAGTGCTATAGCATAAGCCTTCCCATCTTCACAGCCATAGTGTAAATTCCAAAGGATGAAGTTTTACAGTTAACTAGGTATGACTTTCTAGATGGCTGTTGGTGTCAAGACTTATGGCCATGCAAAGGACACTTGTACACGTGTAGACTACACGAACATACACCAAGAACAGCAGAACAGAAAAGAATGGGCAGGAGTAGATAACCATTATTCATATCTGAAGGAATGGACTGTGTTATGTTGTAGATGAAATCATCTGGCTCTGGTGACAGCCAACTTCCCAATAGTCTTTCACGCCATACTTCACCCAGAGCTTCCTGTCAACACTCCTGTGTCTTGGAATGAGTAAGGAAATATCCCTAAAGCAAACAGATGACATTCCTGCCCGAAGCCGTGCACATCTGCACAATGCAACCCATTCATGTTTATTCCCATAACACCCATCAAAGGACAATAGCTTAATGTAGTTCTCTGTGTGAGCTAAGCACATTTTTATCTCTGGCCAGGATTTGACCCTGTAACAATTCTACTCACACTTCCCAGACTCTTGATGTTCTGTATGACCCCAAGTTTCCCCCTTATCACCCACTTCAGGTGCACTGTGGAGATTTGAAAATATCATTCTTCAAAAATCTGCTGGCTAAGAAAATTTTAAGAAATTTGGTGGTCAGTGGACTGAAGTAATTAAAAAATACATATTAGGAATTAAAGAAGGGGGAGTATATAATAAAATAAGGAAAGCAATTCCATAGGTAAATTCTAAGGCTCAAATTATTTTAGATGGATGAGTTATTGTAAACCAGTCGTCAAAGTCATAAAATACAGAAAGCTTCTTAGCTTAATGAAATTCACTTCCGGGGCTCTGCAACTTGTCTTATGTGATAAGTGCACTTGGTGGCAACCCATTTTCTAGGGTACAGAGAGGAAGCATCACAGGGTAAAACCAGGAGGGCCATAGCCCAGAGCTGAAAAGTGAGCTTTGAGTGACTGCTTTTTGAGGGAATCTGGCTAAAATCAGGTATGGCTATCTTTTTATTGCAGTGGACATCACCGCAAAGATGAAAGAAAGCTATACCTTGGACCAAAATGAAATAGATCACACTTAAAAGTGAAAACTTAAAATCTTAATTTCTTTTGAGCAAGGTACTTGCATTCCCCAACATAACTCCCAGGAACCACTGGCTCAAGAAAACAAGACAAACATCAAAACCATGACCACCTTGAAAGAGCTGGATGCAATTCAGTGTTTAAACTCTTTACTTATTCATATGTCCTGTGTACCCACCAAGCATTCACTCAGGGTGAAAATTAACACCTAAAGCTTCACCTGCTTAACACATCCTCATACTTCTCCAGATAGCAAGTATAATGCATTTTTTTTAAATTATTGCTTCTGGATCCAGTTATGTAGTGAAAGCTCCAACACACATTCCATATTTTTAGCTACATATAAGATTAACTGGGAGAATGTGAAACTCTTGGGTATATACAATTAACTAATCATTTTAAGTATTTTAATTATAGTTTTAGTTAAGCTTTATTGAGAGTTAATATTTCCAATCAAGAGTAATAAAAGGATTTACAGAGCTAAAATTCAACCCCAAATAAATGCCAACAGCAGATAAAAGAGTATAAAGCAAAATCTTCAGAAATTATGCAATGATATGAATTTATCCTTTATCTAATTGCTTTAAATCTGTAGTCTGTTGATCTGTTATCAAAGATAGCAAAAGAGGAAGGAAAAAAAAACGTTATCTTCCTAAGACCTGTCTGATTCGTTATCTATAATGGGAAAGATTTCCATAACTGTGCTTTCTCCTCAAGTCATAAGAAAGCCCTTTTCCCCCAAAGTTGATAGTGACAGAGCCCTAACCAGACCAACGCAAGTGGGAGACAGGCAGGGAGGCTCGTCCGACAATGGTGTCTTTCACATCAAACTGAACGACAGGGCTCGTTCAACATATCGGTCAGTCTGGGTAAGTGGGCTCTTTTGGGTGGTGTAACACCTTGCCTCCCCCAAATGTTCTTCTCCACCAGTCTTCCCCTGCCCCTCCATGCAGAGTTGTTCATCGATCTATGGTTCCTAAACACGACTGCCCATCAGATTCACCTGGGGAGCTTGCCCAGAAACAGTTTCCCAGACTCAACTCTAAACCTACTGAATCAGAATGTCTAGAGCCAGGCCTGAGAAAACCTATATTTTAATCCAATTTTCCAGATGTCTGTGTTCTATTCAGTCTAGTTGATTCAACATTGGACACTACTGATCTAGAAAACAAACATGAAATATAGGGGGGAAAAAAAGAAGAAGAAGAAGAAGATACTGAACCTGTACAGATAGAGCAGAGAAGGTTCCTATACTCAGCATAGTGACAGAGATGAGTTTATCAAACAAACTAGTTTTCTCTTTGAAAATCTCACAGGATGTTTCTATCAAAGGAATTAAAAAAAAAAACAAACTCAAATTCCTCCAGGACAGGCAGATCTATAAATAAGTGAGGCCACCTGAGTGGAACACATTGATCCCTCAGTCTATGCTTCCTTTCTCACTTTTGATAAAAATGTGGGGATGATAAATATCTCAGATCCCTCCTAGTTAGTTAGTTCATTTACTTACTTACTTATTGCTACTGGGGATTGAGCCCAGGGGTGCTTTACCACTAAGCTACATTCTTCCTAACTCTTTTATTTATTGATTGATTTCCTTTTGTGTGTGTGTGTGGGGGGGTTAATTTTGAGAAAGGATCTTGCTAAATTACTTGGGGACTCATTACATCCCTGAAACTGGCCTCTAACTTTCTAATCTCTTGCCTCAGCCTCCCAAGTCACTGGGCTTACAAGTATGTGCCACGGCACCTGGTTTAACTCTTCTATAAGAGAAGCAATAATGCAAGCATGATGATAAAGGGCCATAGGCACTCAACCATAATGTTGAGAAGTAAGAGTGAGGAGGACACTTTGGCATACAAAGAGCTTCTGCCACATCTGAAGAGCGCAGTTTATACCCAGCTCTATCCTCCAATTTTTGTGGAGGCAAAGTCTGTGTAAGAGGAACCAGGATCAGCAGGAGCAAAGGGAAGATTAAGGAAAAGCTAGGCAGAAGTGAAAAAGCCATCAGTTCTAGCTAGATCGAACCTAATGGAAGGAAAGATTGTCCCAGTGTGCTCTCTGAAGGAAATCAGAGACAAATGGCCTACTGTTCATTATATTGACATTCATTCTGATGAAATAAACTGATATTTGGAATCAGTAAGAGGTATGGATGGAATGTGAGCAATCAAATTATTTATCCCTGTCTGAGCCTCAATGCTTGCACTTTTTAAAATAGGAGGTAATCTCTAACTTGTATGGTTGTTTTGAGGGCTCTGTGTAAAAATGCATATAAAGCCGAAAGCACATTTTCTGATACACATAAACACTTGATGAATAAAAATTTTTTCATAGTGCACTCCAATATTATTTTCTTTTTATCCTTGGCTCTATGAAGACTTTAGAAAATGGGTTGCTTTATCCCAAGCCATTTATAAAACTGAGCCAATGAAGGGAATGCTTCCTTAGATTTTTGCAATCTCTCCAAAGATCTTCCAAATATTATACCTGAAATTTGAATGGCAGTCAGGCATTAGAATAAATTCTGTGATTCCTTTCTCTATTTAAATATTTTTTTTGAGTTTTTTTGTTTAAAAAGTGGTGATATCATTTTGGAACAAGAATTTATGATCTCATGTCTCCCTTGACATAAACTGGAATTTTTCTGGCCTTTCTCACATGACTATCTGATACAAATACACAGAGATAGAGACTCAGACGACACATGACATCATTAATTATTACCAGGTCTCTAAGATTTGTTTTGCCTGTATGTTTCTTTTCATGATATTTTGGAGCTGTTCATAACTTTGTTCTTGTTCCTCTAACAAATAGAAGCCATAAAACAGAAGTTCTGTTCTCCTTCTACAGAAGGAGTAATTTCCCAGTTTGTTAATATGGGAAAAACCAATAATATTAAGAACAATGCCTGTATAATTTACTTATTCACAGGCAGTAACTAAAGAACTATCTTAAAAATAGTGCCTGATGCATTCATATACAGGGGGACACGATAATGCAAGGAATCCAAGACTGCTTCTATTTAGGGATCAGTTGTATAATTTATGTCTGTGTAACTTGTAACCTGACAATTTCCGAGAAGGCACCATGTTCATAATCAGTTGTGCTGTCCGTGTGTGCTCCACATGATATATACTTCCTAGATTTAGGACCTAAAAAGAAGAAAAGTAATGTGGCTTTAGCTACAGATTCATTGGGCAATTTTGTAGTCCATCATTCTCGTCTTTAGGAGGTTGGTAACCATCTCCCATTACAGGATTGTCTCTAGAATTATATTGACCCATGTCCAATAAAAACTTTTCATTCTTAAGTGTAGATCTCATTCATTTATAATTCATATACTTTTTTTTCTATTTGCAACTGACAATTTACTTATACTGCATATTCTTCCACATTGTAAGAAAGACTATTGGCTCTTCTCCAAAATGCATTCTCTGCCCTTCCTGAGCCTTCAGCTAAACCACGAATTCTAGCCTCTGTTGGGGATGGGGTAGACCAAGTAACTGAGGTCTAGATCAGGCCTATAAAAAACATTCACATCTATCCCTCACTTATCTAGTCTTTCACGTCCCATTTGCCATCCATAGTGATATTTAGAGGGATCTTGGAAGTCACATCTTGAAAAATGTCAGAATCAACACGGGCCTGAATTCTTGAATTTCTCCATAGAAGAGAGTTGCTTTAAAAATGTAAACACCTGTCCTGAACAAGAAATAAAATTGTGTATTCAAGGCAATGTTGTTGACATTTTATTTCTGCCGTATTACTACTACACTAGCAATATGCAAATATATAAGTACACACACACACACATACACACCATACAGAGCTATTTAAGTGTCTAAATCATCTTAGCACATTCGTTGAAAATCAACCGGCCCTAAATGTCCATCTATTTTTACCCTCTACATTGTTCTATTGATCTGTATGTGAATTCTTATACCAATACCACTGCATTTTGAATCTTTTAGCTTTATATTAAGTTTTGAAATCTGTTATTCTTTATTTTTGTTCTTTTCCCCAAAACTCCTATTCTAGTCCTCTATCTTTGCATAAAAAATTTAAAATCAGCTTGCTAACTTTTTTTTTGTTTTGTATTTTTAAGCCTCATGCAATTGCATTGAAAACCTAGGTCAGATGGGGAAGGACTGCTATTTTATTTTATTTTTTTTCTTTTTTCTTTTTTTTATTGTTGGTCGTTCAAAACATTACATCTTTCTTGATATATCATATTTCACAGTTTGATTCAAAAGGGTTATGAACTTCCATTTTTACCCCGTATACAGATTGCTGAATCACATCAGTTACATCAGTTACATTTCCATTGATTTACATATTGCCATTCTAGTGTCTGATGAATTCTGCTCTCTATCCTGTCCTCTACTATCCCCCCTCCCCTCCCCTCCCCTCTTCTCTCTTGACCCCCTCTACTGTAAAACATTTCTTCCACTTGTATTATTCTTCCCTTACCCCTCACTTCCTCTTGTATGTAATTTTGTATAACCCTGAGGATCACCTTCCCTTTACATGCAATTTCCCTTCTCTCTCCCTTTCCCTCCCACCTCTCATCCCTATTTAATGTTAATCTTCTTCTCCTGCTCTTCGTCCCTACTCTGTCCTTAGTTACTCCCCTTATATCAAAGAAGTCATTTGGCATTTGTTTTTTAAGGATTGGCTAGCTTCACTAAGCATAATCTGCTCTAATGCCATCCATTTCCCTCCAAATTCTATGATTTTGTCATTTCTTAATGCAGAGTAATACTCCATTGTGTATAAATGCCACATTTTTTTTATCCATTCATCTATTGAAGGGCATCTAGGTTGCTTCCACAATCTTGCTGTTTAGGTTGTCTATATCCTCCTGACTCAATCTGGGCAGATCATATGACTTAAGAAATTTATCGATGCCTTCACTATCTTCTATTTTATTGGAGTATAAGGATTCGAAATGATTTCTGATTATCTTCTGTATTTCTGAAGTGTCTGTTGTGATATTGCCTTTTTCATCCCGTATGCTAGTAATTTGAGTTCTCTCTCTTCTTCTCTTCGTTAGCATGGCTAAGGGTCTGTTGATTTTATTTATTTTTTCAAAGAACCAACTTTTAGTTTTGTCAATTTTTTCAATTGTTTCTTTTGTTTCTATTTCATTAATTTCAGCTCTGATTTTAATTATTTCTTGCCTTCTACTTCTTTTGCTGTTGTTTTGCTCTTCTTTTTCTAGGATTTTGAGATGAAATATGAGATCATTTATTTGTTGGTTTTTCCTTTTTTTAAGGAATGAACTCCAAGCAATGAACTTTCCTCTTAGAACTGCTTTCAATGTGTCCCATAGATTCCGATATGTTGTGTCTGAGTTTTCATTTAATTCTAAGAAGTTTTTAATTTCCTCCTTGATGTCTTCTAAAACCCATTGATCATTTAGTAACCTATTGTTCATTCTCCAAGTGGTGCATGATTTTTCCTTCCTTCTTTTATCGTTGATTTTCAGTTTCATTCCATTATGATCAGAGAAGATGCATGGTATTATCTCTACTCCTTTATATTGTCTAAGAGTTGCCCTGTGACATAATATATGATCTATTTTTGAGAAGGATCCATGTGCTGCTGAGAAAAAAGTGTAACTGCTTGATGTTGGGTGGTATATTCTATATATGTCAATTAAGTCTAGGTTATTAATTGTGTTATTGAGTTCTATAGTTTCCTTATTTAACTTTTGTTTGGAAGATCTGTCCAGTGGTGAGAGAAGTGTGTTGAAGTCTCCCATGATTATTGTATGTTGGTCTATTAGACTCTTGAACTTGAGAAGGGTTTGCTTGATGAACATAGCTGCACCATTGTTTGGGGCATATATATTTATGATTGTTATGTCTTGTTGGTGTATGGTTCCCTTGAGCAGTATGTAGTGTCCCTCTTTATCCCTTTTGATTAACTTTAGCTTGAAATCTACTTTATTTGATATGAATATGGACACTCCTGCTTGTTTCCGCAGTCCATATGAGTGATATGATTTTTCCCAACCTTTTACCTTCAGTCTATGTATATCTTTTCCTATCAAATGAGTCTCCTGTAGGCAGCATATTGTTGGGTCTTGTTTTGTGATCCATTAAACAAGCCTGTGTCTCTTAATTGGTGAGTTTAAGCCATTTATATTTAGGGTTATTATTGAGATATGGTTTGTTCTTCCAGCCATATTTGTTTATTAATGTTACTAAACCTGATTTGTTTTCCTCTTTGATTACTTTCCCCCCTTTACTGTCCTACCTCCCACTGTTGGTTTTCATTGTTTTTTTCCATTTCCTCTTCCTGTAATGTTTTGCAAAGGATTTTTTGAAGAGATAGTTTTCTAGCTGCAAATTCTTTTAACTTTTGTTTATCGTGGAAGGTTTTAATTTCATCTTCCATCCTGAAGCTTAATTTCGCCGGATACACGATCCTTGGTTGGAACCCATTTTCTTTCAGTGTTTGAAATATGTTATTCCAGGATCTTCTAGCTTTCAGAGTCTGTGTTGAAAGATCAGCTGTTATCCTGATTGGTTTACCCCTAAATGTAATCTGCTTCCTTTCTCTTGTAGCTTTTAAAATTCTCTCCTTATTCTGTATGTTGGGCATCTTCATTATAATGTGTCTAGGTGTGAATCTCTTGTGATTTTGCACATTTGGCATCCTGTAGGCTTCTAGGATTTGGGATTCTGTCTCATTCTTCAAGTCTGGAAAGTTTTCTCGTATTATTTCATTGACTAGATTGTTTATTCCTTTGGTTTGGACCTCTATGCCTTCCTGTATCCCAATGACTCTTAAGTTTGGTCTTTTTATGTTATCCCATAATTCTTGGATGTTCTGCTCATGGTTTCTTAGCAGTCTTGCTGAGCTGTCTATATTCTTTTCAAGTTGAAATACTTTGTCTTCATTGTCTGATGTTCTATCTTCTAAGTGATCTACTCTGCTGGTAGTATTCTCAATAGAGTTTTTAAGTTGGTTTATTGCTTCCTACATTTCTAGGATTTCTATTTGTTTTTTATTACCTCTATCTCCCTGTGTAATTGATCTTTTGCTTCCTGTGTTTGTTTATGTAGTTCCTTGTCAATATGATCTTTCATTGTCTGATTTTGCTGTTTCATGTCTTCCTTGAGACTCCAGATCATCTGAAGCATGTATATCCTGAATTCTTTATCTGACATTCTATCTGCTGCAGATATTACCTCTTCTAACGTTGAGTTGACCTGCATTGCTTGTGGTCCTTTCTTTCCTTGTCTTTTCATACTGCACGCATTTCTTTCTGCTTGGTGAAACTGTTGTGTTTTTGAAATTTTCCCCCTAATTATTTATATTGCTCTTGTATAGTTGAAAAATCTCCCTTGCAGGGCAGGTAGTGGCTGTGCTCCTCCTTTAATTGGGGTGATCTGTTTACTGCGCTGGTGGGCCGCTAGGCCTGCTCTGCCGGTCGGTTGCAGGTCTGCCCACCCTGCGGGCGCGGGTGGTGGCGCTGCTCTGCCCCCACTCCAGTTGTGGTAACGTGACTACCACGCCCTTCGGTCGTTGGGCCTGATCCGGATGCGGGCGGCTGCTCTGCTCTGCCCCTAGTCCAATTGGTGTGACGTGTCTACCATGCTGGCAGGCCTCTAGGCCTGTTCCGCTGGTGGGTCACAGGTCTGCCTGTCTCTGGCAGTAGGAGGAGTTGGGGGTCGAGAGTCCTTTGGCCCTCACGGTCACACTCACGGAGAGATTTTGAAGTTTCCCGGTTGTTTGTATCTGATGTGGGTGGGAGTCACACACCTGCTAAAGTAGATTCCGCTGGGAAGGAATCTCTTTGGCCGAGCTTTGGTGACTTCCCCTCTCTGCTATGGCAGGCCCCTGGCTCCTTGCCGGAGTGTCCAAAAGGAGGAGTGGAACTGGTTTGTCTCTAGTCTGACACGATCTTTGGTTTTAGTTCCCAGTTCGCTATTTCGTAAAGGCTTGGTTATATTCCCTTCACGTTGTCTCGGGGGGGGGGGGAGCCATTCGCCAGGTGGGCGGGGCTGTTAGCAGAGCCCGGAGGGCATGGCCATGTGCTGGGCCATGCGGGGACCCTTCTAGCCTAGTCTGGCTGCCGGGGGCCGCCTGAAGAGCGGGGCAGCTGCGGCTGTGTGGCTAAGATCCGGGCGGGCAGTGTGGCTGTTCGCAGAGTGAGAGCAGGGCCTCCTGGGAGAGCCGGGATGGTGGGGGCGTCTGCTGTTTTGGGCAGCCACTCTGCTCCGGGCCGCCGCCGCTTGCAGAAACTGCTGGTGGCTGCGGGATTGGACCTCTGCGCCCGCCGGGGGGTCACCTGTAGAGCCGGGCAGTTGCAGCCGCTTGGTTAATAGCCGGGTGGGTATGGCGGCTGCTCGCAGAGCGAGAGCCGGGCCTCCCGTGAGAGCCCGGATGGCGGGGGCTGTCTGCCGGTTTGGGCGGGGCAGGCCGCACCACTCCGGGTGTCAGCCGCTTGCAGAAGCGGCTGATGGCTGCGGGACTGGACTTCTGCACCCGCCGTGGGGTCGCCTGTAGAGCCGGGTAGCTGCGGCCGCGTGGTTAAGAGCCAGGCGGGTGGGGCAGCCGCTCACAGAGCGAGAGCTGGGCCTCCCAGGAGAGCCGCTTGCAGGAGCTGCTGATGGCTGCGGGACTGGACCTCTGTGCCCGCGTGGCCGGCCAAGATCCACTTCTCTGGGACAAACTCTCACTTCCAATAAACCTACCAGTTCTCGGCAGCTCTCCTCTTAAGGGAATTTTGCTAGAAGTTCCTCCGTAGGTAGGCTACGGCTGTTCCAATGGGTCTTTCTGATCCCGTTAAAGTGGAGACATTGGAATCGCTGCTTCCTCACCGGCCGCCATGTTGGATCCCCCAGGACTGCTATTTTAAATAATTGAGTCTTTCAATCTATGAATGTGGTGTGTGTGTGTGTGTGTGTGTGTGTGTGTGTGTGTGTGTGTGAGAGAGAGAGAGAGAGAGAGAGAGAGAGAGAGAGTCCATTTGTTTTATAATTTTAAGTATTCAGGTATTACATATCATTTGTTAGGTTGATCTGTATTTTAATGCTATTGAATGGACTTTTAATTTAATTTTCTAATTAATTTTGTCTATTGATCTTAAATCTTAAAAATTTGCTTTAATTTTGATTTTAGTAGTTTTTTTTTTTTTTGGTGAATTCTTTATACATTTCCTATATGCATGATCATGTCATCCACAAATAAGAACAGCTTTATTTCATCCTTCCCTTTCTTCCTTTCCAAACTGTGTATTTCTTGTTTTGTTTACTTGCTTCATTGAACTGACTAGACCTCCAATGTGGTATTAAATAAAGTGATGTTACTGATCTTTGATAGAAAGCATTGAGCCTTTCATCATTGAGTATGATGGTAGCTAAAACGTTTTCATAGATGCCATAAATCACACTGAGGATGTTCTCTTCATTCCAAGTTTGCTGAGAGTTTTTACTGTAAAAAAAAAGTATGAAGTCCTTGTTAAATATTTATTCTTCGTGCATCTATTAAAAGATACAGTTTGAAAGACCTTTGCTCTATTATCATGGGGGGATTGTGATTGACTTTATTGAATCAAACATGCATTCCAGGCTTAGTTACACTTGGTTTGATGTGTTATCTTTTTAATATATTGTTTGATTAGTTAAGCACATGCTTTACTTCTGGTTCATGTCTGTTGGCCTTTAGGTCTAGTTTTTGTGATTGTCTGGTTTTAAAATAAGAGTAATTCTACTCATAAAACAAGTTGATAAGTGTTCCCACTTCTTTGATTTTTTGAAAGTAAATTCTACAAAATTGGCACTACCTTTTTTCTTACAAGTTTAATAAAATTTACCAGTGAAACCATCTAAATCAGGAATTTAATGTGGGTTTAATGAATTTAATTTTTCAATTATAAATCAACTTCTTTAGTTAAGTTGCTGTTCAAGTTTATTTCTTATTGGGTCAGTTTTGGTATTTTGGTCTTTCAAATGACCTGTTCATTTACTTAAAATTGTCAAATTTATTAACTTACAAGCATTGTTTATATTTTATTACTATTCTTCCAATATCTAAAGGATCTGTTATGACCTTTTAATATTCATATGTGTAATATCTTTGTTTCTTTATTTGCCTTGATCAATTTGGCTAGAAGTATATGAATTTTATTGTATTTTAAAAAAATTTTTTAGTTGTAGATGGACACAATATCTTTATTTTTATTTGTTTATTTTTATGTAGTTCTGAGAATTGAACCCAGAGTCTCACACATGCAAGGCAAGCATTTTACCACTGAGCTACAACTGCAGTCCCAATTTTATTGTTTTTTTTTTTTAAAAAAAAACAAAACAATTTTGGTTTCATTGATTTTTACCTAATATATTTACATTTTCTTCTTCATTGATTTCTACTCTTCTTTTCTGTGTTTTTCAATTTATTTGAACTTCTTTTTCTGGATTCTTAAATAGAAGTTTAGGTCATGGCTTTAAGAGTTTTTTTTTTTCTAATATAAACATTTAAAATTCTAAATTCCTTCTAATTTGTTTACCTGCATCCAATAAGTTATATTGTTGTATTCTCATTATTCAGCTCCAAATATTTGTAACCTCTCCTATAATTTCATCTTGATCCAATTAATTATTTAAGAGTACTATTTAATTTCCAAATATTTTCATATGTTTCTGGCCATCTAAATATTACTAATTTCTATGTGGTCAAAGAATATAATCTGTTTTTAATATTTGCATATTTATTGAAGATTCTTTATAGCTTATAGATGGTCCATCCTAGTAAATATACTATGTGTTCTGAAAAGAATGTGTATTCTGCCATTGATGAGTATAGTCTTCTATAAATTTCAATAAAACAAAAAAGTTTTATTGAGGTGTTTAGATCTAATCTCTGCCAAATTTTTGTCTAGTTAGTCTATAATTCCTGTAAGAGCAATGTTAAATATTTCAACTATGATTTTAGAATAGTCTGTTTCCCCTTAAATCCATCTATTTCTGTTTCGTGTTTTTTGAAATTTTATTATTAGGTGCACAATGTTTATGATTGTTATATCTCCCTCTTAATTGATCATTTTATCATTATAAACATTCTATTACCTTGCCACATTTTATTTCAAAATATATTTACTAGATATTACTATCATCTTCTCTATGTATACAGTTTATATGAAATATCTTTTTCTGTGTCTGTATATTTAAAATACATCTCATGTGAAGAACATAAAATTAAATCTTTTGTATTTTTATCTATTTTTATAATATCTGTTCATTACAGTGTTCCATTAATTTTTGATGTAATTATTAATATTGCTAAGTTCAGATTTACCATTTCATTTTTTCTTTTAAATCTACATCTTTTTTTCCCTTCTGTTCATCCTTCTCTAAATGTTTTAAACTCATTTTTTAAAGATCTTAGTTTCAATTTTGAGTCATTTCTCTTCAACTTGAAGAACTCCCATTAGAATCTTTTACAGTGAGGACTTGCTAGTAACAAATTCTTGGTTTTCTTTCATCTGAAAGTGCCTGTAGTTTGTCTTTATTTGTAGAAGATATTTTACAGAATTCTGGGTTGATGAAGGTTTTTTGATTTGTTTCTTTTCTTCCGGTCCTCTACCCCCATTCTTCAAAGATATTCCACTCTTCAGCTTTTCTGGTTTCTAATAAGAAATAAACTGTTAATTATGCTGTATTTAATTAAACTGTATATAGTATGTCTTTTATTCTGCTTTCAAGTATTTTTTTGTCTTTAACTTTCAACAGTATGATTATAATGTTCTTCAACAAAGGGTTCCTTATATTATAATACTTGCTGTTCATTTAACATCTTATATCCATAACTTTAAGTTTGGAAAATTTTTAGGTTTTGTTTAATCAAATGTTTTTTCTCCATCACATTCTCTCTTTCTTAACCTCTGGTATTACAGTTACAAATACTTTGGGTTTTTGTGTGTGTGTGTGTGTGTGTGTGTGTGTTTGTTTGTTTGTTTGTTTGTTTTATCTAGTAGTAGACTTCTAAGACTTCATTATTTAATCATTTTGTCCCTGTTCTTTGCCTTCAATAATTTCACTTTTAAATTCACTTGCTTTGAACTCTCATATTCATTCAGATATTAAATACACCCAGTGATTGAACATTAGAAATTATAATTTTTCTAGAATTTCTATCTCATTCTTTGTATTGTTCTTACTTCTTTTTTAATTTTTTGTTGTTGTTGTTATTGATGGACCTTTATTTTTTATATGTGGTGTTAAGGATCAAACCCAGTGCCTCACATATGCTAGGCAAGCACTACCACTGAGCCACAACCCTAGTCCTTGTTCTTACTTCTTTATTGATATTTTTGCTGAGAGTGTGGGATTCATTGAGTATAGTTTAATAATTCCTTCCAAATCCTTGTGGTAATTCTAATATCAGTTTTATCTCAAAGTTGAATTTTGTTTATTTTATTTTCTCTCGAGTATGTGTCAACTTCTCTTGGTTCTTTGTACCTTACAGAGATTCTAAATTGTATTTTTTTTCCAATTAGTAGTAAATTGTTATTTTGTCTAAGTGAAAAATTTCTTTTGGCTAGGCTTGAACTTCAAACTCTGTTTCTTGGAGGGAAGCTTTTCTCTCTCTTAGGTCTTTTATCTTTAGCTGGGTTGCTTTGAATCTGTTTCACAGATGGGTAGGTGAAGGGTCATGCAAAGATGTGGGTAATCAGGGCTTGGGTGACCACACCTGGATCTTTTCCTTATAGAATTCTCCAACTTTTCTTCATCATTCATGGTTTCTAGGCTTTTCTTTTCATCATCCTTATGCTGAAGATATTCGGGTTATTCTGTGTGTGGTGGTGGTGAGGTATTTGTTCTTTTTAGATATACAAAACAGTAGAGTGTATTATAATATATGGATTATAACTTATTCAAATTAGGATCCCCTTCTTGTGGTTGTATATATTGTGGAGTTTCACTGGTTGTGTATTCATTTATGAACATAGGAAAGTAATTTCACATTCATTATACTGTCTTTCTTATTCTTATCCTCCCTCTCTTCTCTTTATTCCTCTTTGCCTAATCCAATGAACTTCTATTTCCCTCCCACACTTTGTTGTTTGTTAGTATCCACGTGTCAAAAAGAATATACAACCTTTGGTTTGCTGGGATTGGCCCATTTCACTTAGCATGATCGTCTCCAGATCCATCCATTTATCAGGAAAAGTCATAAAGTCATTCTTTTTTATCGCCGAGTAATATTCCGTTGTGTATACATACCACATTTTCTTTCTGTTGAAGGGCACATAGTTTGGTTCCGTAGCTTAGCTATTGTGAATTGTGCTGCCATAAATGTTGATGTGTCTGTGTCACTGTAGTAACTCCTTTGAGTATATACTGAGGAGTGAGATAACTGGGTCAAATGGTGGTTCCATTCCAAGTTTTCTGAGGAATCTCCATACTGGTTTTCAGAGAGGTTGCATCAATTTGCATTCCCACCGGTCATGAATGAGTGAAACTTTTTCTCCACATCCCCACCAACATTTATTATTACTCGTATTCCTGATAATGCCATGCTGACTGGAATGGGGTGGAATTTCAGTGTAGTTTTAATTTGCATTTCTTTAATGATAGAGATGTTGACATTTTATATTTGTTGATCATTCAGATTTCTGTGAACTTCCTGTTCAGTTCTTTTGTTCATTTATTTACTTATTTGTTTGTTTGTTGTTACATTTTTGAGTTCTTTAGATATCCTGGAGATTAATGCTCTGAGGATCAGGAGGCAAAGATTTTCTCCCATTCTGTAGGCTCTCTCTTCATGTTATTGACGGTTTTCTTTTCTGAGAAGAAGCTCTTTAGTTTTAATCCATCCCATTTATTGATTCTTGATTTGACCTCCTGCACTTTAGGAGTCTTGTTGAGGAAGTCATTTCCCAAGCCGACACAATGGAGAGTTGGTCCTGCATTTTCTTCTAGTTGGTGCAGGGTCTCTGGTCTAAAGCCTAGGTCCTTCATCTACCCTGAGTTGAGTTTTGGGCAGATTGAGAGATAGGAGTTAAATTTCATTCTGCTGTATACAGATATCCAATTTTCTCCATGTACACTTTTGCTTCTGCTGTCCTGTTCACCATGGAATGCATTTGGACCCAGTATAACAGTCGCAGAGATAGAAACCTACCTGTACAGTTCCCATCTTCTCTTCCCCAAGTTAGTTTATTCTCTACCAAAACTAATCTGTTCTTCTCTCTCTTCAGTTGGCACCTCCCAGGTATCTGTTCCATGCATTCATGGTTTAGTAGTCAAAGGTATGAGTGGATATAATTTAGGGGTGTCCTCAATGGCTCCTTTCTTCTGTTTTCCCTCCACTCCCTTCAGCATTTAATTTTTGGATTCCTTTTTTTTAGTTTGTTTGTTCTCCAAACCTTAAAGATGGCAGTTTTTTCCACTTGTGTCCCATAGTTCTGTGGACTGCAAAGGTAGCATTTAGCTATGATCTAAAAGTGATGGAGATGGTAACTGACTTGCACAGCATGCCATCTCCCTATCTGCGGGTACATGTACACTTCCCACGAGAGTCTGTCTGCTTTTATTTGTTCTCTAGTACTGTCACATAGGTGCTTTTGGTTTATCAAGGTATATATATTTGTTTTCTGTATGAAGCAATCATAGGGTTTTGTCCATCATACTCTTAGGTGTAAAGTAGTCGAGTGTCAAAAAGCATGGAATTTTAGAATTTAAGGAGAATTAAGAAATCATCTAGGTGATGAAACTTGGACTCAGGAAGATCAAGTGGTATGACCAAATTCACATAGCTGCTTAGTAATGAAGACCATTAAACAAATCCAAGGCTTGGTTCAAATCTGACTGTGTAATGTGTCCAAAATAGCATTATAGCCTGTTTGATTAAAAGGGATGAACTGATAAAACAGGCCATGGAACACCATCCTCAGGAAGAACTTGAGAACTTCCTTGGAAAGCACTAGACTAAAGGAAAAGGAAGCCAAGATGTGCAGACCTTGTCCAGTGGGGTGGTCTGACTCCTCCTTCTAGAACCCTCAGGTGCATGTCTGAGTCCTACGATGGATAGGCAACTAGAAAGACTTTGGAACAAAAGCTACGTAACTTTGGTATTCTTCTAAGAGGAGGTTTAAAAAATGGCAAGTGAGTCAAGCTTTTTTCCATCTATACCACAAGATATCCATGGCTCTGGCACCTCCAATCAATCACAAGAAAAGCTATAGTAACCAAAGTAGAGACCAGAGAAGAAGGACAGGGCTTCTGAAGCAGGAGAACCCGGAGGAAGCAGAAATCCTCCCATTCTAGGCAGCCACACATGGCAGGAGCAGAGCTTTCCAGGGAAGGACAGCAGTGCCTGGAAGATATGGAAGCAGCTCGCTAACCAGGTCCAAAGCAAGGAAAGGGTGGGGGGGGGGGTTGTAACTGACAAAATCTGTTTTTGAGAACTATGGTCTGAGTGTTTTTGTCCCTCAAAAATTCATATTGAAACCTGATTCTCAGTGTGATGATATTAGGAGCTAGGAGGTTTGGGAAGGCGATTAGTTATGAGAATGGAGCCCTCATGAATGGGATTGGGTCCCTTATAAAAGAGGCCCTGGAGAGTTGATTATCCTTTCCATCATACGAGGACAAAGTGAACAGGAAACAGAATCTCACCAGTCATAGAATCTACCGGCATCTTGATCTTGCAATTCCCCAGCCTCCTGAGCCACCACTCATAAATAAACTTCTGTTGTTATAAGCTATTCAATCTATAGTCTTTTGTTATAGCAGCCCAAATGGACTAAAATATGCTTTCTTTGAAAGAAGGAGCTTTTCTGGGACCTGAATTAACTGGTAATACCAGACTCTATGAAATATACATATGTATTTCCAGGGTGATCTGATTTCAAATACTGGGCTGATGTGCACAGGTTACAAATAACTATTTAACAAGTGGTTGAATATAATTGTTATTTGATACAATTGGATATGTAGTCAGAAAACATGCAGGGGATACTGTTAAGCAAGTCGAATATTATTAATAAAGGCACAGAAATAAGAAAAAGGGCACACAGAAATAGTAGCAATGTCTTTTTATGTCAATTATTTGCTCATAAGATATATCAACACTTTTAGGTATGTTAGTATTTACCACTTTTCATTCTAATAGGTATTATACTGCCAGCCAGTCGTCTTTATTAGTGTGAACAAGTTTCATCAGCCAACAAGAATAGGAAAGTAAAAAGGAGACCCAGTCCAAGAAAGGTTCAAGAAGCATTTTCAGTATTTCAAGGTATCACTGTCAATTACCTACTTTTAATAAGAGCACTATTCGGGTAGATCAATAAAACAACCTATCAGTGAAGCAGTGGGACCACTCTGGGTATGAAGAGAAGTTGAGGCAGAATTTGTGGATGTGTTGGAAGATGTTCTCTTACTGAGGGTCTTGAACACAAGGCCATCAAGTTCAGATTCCATCCAATATGCACTAGGGAAATCTCTGAATCCTCTGTGATGAATACACTACTAGGAAATGAAGTCTTAGAACAGTGTTGTTCTTGTCAGTAACATGAAGGAAGCAAGATGACCCCGAAACTGTTCCAGTGACTTGTGTATGAGATGACGGGACCATGCCTGGCTTGATGACAGCAGGAATGAAAAGGGAGTCCCCAGGTTTGGGAGTTATGAACAGAATAATATAAAAATTAGTGTTGTCTAGTTCCTGGAAGTCACGTTTCACATCAGCCATTTTGTTACCCCAGGAACCAGCAAAATTGCCAGTGCTTAGGGTGAGTGGCAGTTGGGAAGTTTCTAGAACATTTCTGTGCTCTTCCATAGTCATTCTTTTCCCTTTCTTATGCTGAAGATGCTTTGCTTTTCACATGGCGCTTGTTTGTGAGCACAGAAGCCAGAAAATAATTAGGGGGTCTGGAGTCCCTGCCATGTGTTTGTTTAATGCTCTTAAAAGGGAACACATTTCAAAGATCCCCACATCCTTTGTTTCTGCCATGCTTTCAGCTTCTGCCTCTCTCTGGTGCCTCTACCATAGTTTTGTCATTCGTCTGTTCAGCTCTGCCTTCTTGTAGGAATTTTCAAAGCAAGACAGTTCTATCAACACCCCTGCCTCCTGTTAAATAAATATCTGAGATGTTATTTTCTGGCAGCTTATCTGATAGTTCTGAGATCAGAGGCACTGTGATTTTCAGCAATAGGAGGTTTGATTCCAGTATGATATACAGTAGGGCTCGGGCTTCAGCAGAATCTCCCTGGTGGCACACTGCCAGCTAAGCTGGCCTCATCTGACTCCTCTCAGCACGCTGCCTACACATGCTCAGCAGCCATTAGCATTAAGAATATTCAACACACACACACACACACACACACACACACACACACACACACACATAAAAGAACAGCCTAGGAGAATAAAACAATCACTTGGAACTCATGGGTAGAGAATGTATATTAATGAATATGGCCTCAGGTCCATTTAGTTTTGCTATCAAAGGGCTGTCATTTCTAAAGGCTTATCTACCAGTAGCCTAAAATTCCCTTTAATGGGAATGGGTGTGGCTACATGACTACTGGCCTTGCAATACTGGTCCCTTTGCCATCTTGCAACCATTATTTTTGCGGCATCCACGGAGCTAATCTCACTTGTGTCAAGGACTATGTTTCATTTCAGCACTGTAAAGGAGATTTTTGTATTAAATACAAATTCCCAGGTATATCAGGAAAGGAGCCCATCAACAAACAAGAAGCCAACTATTGCTATGAAGGGAAGAAGAAACTGGATACATAGACATATTGGAGGATGCTCTGTGGAAGATGGTTTGAGTACTGGGCCTTAGACAAAGAAGAGCTATTCAATGATTTATAAAGGAAACTATAAAAGAGTAATATAGTATTGGAGACAACTGCTGCTGCAGTTGGCTTTTGCATTGCTATGACCAAAATACTGACAAGAACAACTCAGAGGAGGGAAAGTTTATTTGGGGATGACGTTTTTCAGAGATCTCAGCCCATTGATGACTGACTCCATTGCTCTGAGCCCAAGAAGAGGCAGAATATCATGGGGAAAGGACCCAGTGGAAGAAAGCTGCTCAGCTCATTGCAGGGTCAGAAAGTCAAAAGAGAAAAGGAGGAAGGGGCCACAGAAAGAACAACCCTATTAGGGAATGCCACCAGTGACCCACCTCCTCCATCCATGTGCCACCTGCCTACAGTTACCACCCAGTCAGTCCATTCAAACCAGGATGGACTGATTAGGTTACAATTCCCATAATCTAATCATTCTGCCTCTGAATATTCCTGAATTAATAGGAATTGGTGGGGGGCATCTCATTATAAGCAACCACCATCCTACTCATTTTCCCTGATCTACCCACACATCAAACTGGGAAGTTCTGAATCAATACCGCAGGATAGTTAGTAGAAAAGACTAGCTATCTTCAGGTAATTGAGAATTGGGATACACAGGTCAAGACAATGAGACATGATTAAAAATTCATATAGCCTCAGGAACCACTTTGTTTTGGCCTTGATAAAGCCATGGGGAAGAATGGCAAAAATATAAAATCCAATCAATCTACAAAAAGAGTACAGTGTAGATGTGTAGAGAGACAGTGAGCAGAAACCATACAGTTCAAAAATGAGAAGCAGAAATTCAGAAAGAATTTGCAGTTCCCACAGAATTAGCTGTGTTTTCTACAATTGAGTTCTACTGGAAACCACAAGAAGAAATTCTTTTAACCTGGAATTCTCTGTATGGAGTTCTAGTCTTTAAAAATAAAACTTCATTAACTAAGAGGACATCCTGAATGTTATCATGGGCTATATGGAAGGTCAGAAAACCAGAAGTTAGTTCTCCCTCTGCTATCATAAGTTTCTGAAGGAATACAATTATATTTAATTAGCCATTTCATCCATCTTCAGCAAGCATCTTGACTGGTCATGGGTTTTACAAAGAAACAAAACCAGTATGTCAATAGAAAAAGAATATATAGACATAGAGAAGGAGAGATCCATTATAAGGAATTGATTTACAACATTATGAAGGTTGAGAAGTTCTCAAATCTGTAGTTGGCAAGCTGGAGACCCTAGAGAGTCAATGTATAGTTCCAGTCTTGACTCCAAAGATCTGAGAATCAGGAAAGCTAATGATATAAGTTGTAGTCCAAAGATTGGCAGCCTTGAAACCTAGGAAGAACCAATGTTTTCATTCAAGTTTAAATGTTAGAAAGACTAATGACCCAGTTCAATAATCCCACAGGATAAATTCCCTTTCACTGAGCCTTTTTGTTCTATTCAATTCTTCAGTTGTTGGATAAAGCCCATTTACATTCACCAGGGAAATCTGCATTACTCAGCCTACCGATTCAAGGGTTAATCTCACCAAGAAATAATAATGTTTGGCTATGCATCTGAGTATCTCATCTCCCAGTCAAGTCAACACTTTAAATTAACTCTCACACTTGTTCAATGCCTATGTGATCCAAAAATTTATTCCTTTTTGGTCTGTGTCATTAGTGATTCAGCCTTTATGGATTGTTTACAGTTTTACATTAACTTTAACATAAAACGTGGAGGCACACTGAGAGATACTGAGAAAACCTCCTGCTTTCCAGATACACCATTCCCTACCTTTATTGTATAGTAGCAACACAACCGCCCCTCAACAGGATTAATCACCCTCTCTACTGCAATGACCCACTTCTTTGCCTGTTGGTTCACTAGTACGAAGAATCCAAAATGATCAGGAAAGAGTCTCAACTTTTGGTTTAGTGAATCATTTTTGTGTCTTCTGACAAAAGTTAAGTAAGAAATGTAAAATGGCAGAGCCCAAAGTTGGAGTAACAAACTATGCCAAAGGTTTATTAGGGGTAACAGGGAAAACCATTCCTATTTCTTCTTCTTAGGTTCCCTGGATCAATAAATCTTAGCTATGAAAAAAATAGGATGATATATTGTTCATTGATTGATAGTATTAACTGTATCCTGAATAATTTTACTCCAGCCCTATAAAATAATGCTACACATTTGGTGACATAATTGATTTTCACAGAGACATTCTGCCTTCCTATCATGTCTATTGCTTCAGAGTATGGATATCTTTTGACCAGTGAATTTTGTATCCCTTTTCTTTATTAGTTCTTTTTAGTTATACATGACATTAGAATGTATTTTTCCAGATTATGCATACATGGAGTATAACTTCCCATTCTTTTGGTCTTACATGGTACGGAATAACACTGGGCGTGTATTAATATATGAACATAGGAAAGTTATGTACAATTTATTTTACTGTCTTTCCTATTCCCATCTCCACTCCCTTCCCATTGTTCCCCTTTTTGACCAGTGAATTTGATGTTGAATAATTTTTATGGATAAAAGTACTACTGTGTGAAAAACTGTAACACTAAATCAGGCATTTTAGAAGTTTATGAATAGTGGTTTGGGTAGAATCATAATAGGCAGGGAAGATAAATCAATTTCAATAATATTTGTTCCTTCCACTGAGTACGCAGTTCCATTTTATCCATCATGGAAGTAGTCGAATACAATCAACCTTCTCTTGTCTCTCAGTAGTGGTGACACTAAGTACTGGCCAAAGTCTCATTGGTCTTTCTAAGTGGAAGTCCATGTTTTTGAGCCTGTGTATAGCCTTCATTTTTGCCACTATGGCCACCGTGATCATAGAATAGAGTTGGCTGAGAAAATAAATTAATTAAAGTCTACAACATGGATTATCTTGTCCACCTGATCATAGAATAGAGTTGGCTAAGAAAATAAATTAATTAAAGTCTACAACATGGATTATCTTGTCCACCTGATCATCAAGATCTGCTTCTGCTGAGGATGCTCTCTGGTAAACAATCACCTGGGACATATACATACTTGGTGCCTATGTGGGAGAAGTCTGTTAACATACTATTTTGTGACTAACATCAAATTTCTTGTTGCGTTCCTTCTAATTCTCTGACTTTCCATTCAAACCATTTGCCATGACCCATAAATTAGTGCAGATTTATAAATCTAACCATTTCTTGTAGGAAAAATGAAAAACCAAATAGATGTATTACTTTAGAAATGGAGGAGGGGCAGATACAGACACTTTTCCTTTTCCTTGCAAGAGATATTGATGCAAGACAAATCCAAATGGCTTTGGGGGTGCATCTTCTCCTTGTGGAAGCATAGGAGACAGTTGGCTTGGTTCAACTGAACCAGCCTACAGGGTAAAGCCTTTGGCTGACTCAGCATTGCTGGCAGTCAAGCTTGCTCATTTAGCCCAGTATCCATAGGAATCTTCCCTAGCTTGTTCCAAGATCTTATGATTTATTGCCTTTTGTTACAAGAAACCAGTAACTCTCTCCTACTCTTAAGTTAAACTGATGATTAGGTAAGTGAGCAGGTGGGCTGCTTTTCTACACATCCAAATTTCTGAATGAAGCAACCCTCTTCGTCCGTTATGATCAGGTGCTACAGAGTCATGAGACTTCGGGAAACACCGTGCACTTTACTACTCTGAATATTTGCCCTCTCTAATAAGCTCTGTTTTATCTGAAATCCCTGGTACTATGCTCAGTGGCCTTCAACCTTGGAAATATCATGATACTTTCCAGATCACTGGATGCCTAAAAGCTTGACCAAATTTGCAGGACCCTGCATTTCATGGAAAATATTTTTTAAACTCTGGCACACATATGTCCAGAGAAGTTTCTGCATCTGCTCAATAGATCCAAGAAGCAAGGAGAAACAACATGGTGCTCTTTGAAATGAGGAAACAAGGAGTTTCCCTAGGAAACTTTATGATTAAGAAATTAAAAGCTGATATATTCCTGAGAAGAGCAACATATTACTAACTACCATCTGAAAGCCAATGACTGCTGATGATCTATATTAACTGATATGAAGACATTTGCCAAGTTAATAGCTTCATTCTCAGTGCTAGGGAATGTTTTGATTATAGCCAGTAAAGAAACCATATCTGGAATAGGCTAGAGTCCCTCATCACCTGATTAAGTGTATGATAATCTACTGTTATACTCCAATATTGATCTGTTATCTGCATAGTTCAAAGATGCAAGTTGGATAGGGATGTGGTAGGAACCACCACCCCCACATTTTTAATGTCTTTGGTGGTGGCATTAATCTCATCCTTCCCTCTAGGAACACCATATTGATTTGAGGCTTCTATTTTAGTAAAACAAAGAGACTCTAGAGGCTTCATTTGGAACTCCATATAATAAAGCCCTATTCCAGATATCAGGGAAACAATACAGGGATTCTGTCAGTTTCTTGGTTGTCCATTTCAACTAAGCATTTCTTAACAAAGAATATTGCTTGACATAGACTAGCAGTGTCTCATTTGCCACTGAAAATAGATTAATCTAGTCAAGCAGAGTCTCAATTCTATAATGCCATCCTTCATGTTGTATTATTCTGGAACTGCTTCTAGGGGTACCAATAATTGTCTTAGTATCCAATTAAAGATTATATGGGATAAGGTATTTATTATAGGAATTAGACTTTACACAATTATGGGAGGAGTTAGACTAGTGTCACTCTGAGAGAGAGAGTAAACCACTCAAGGACATCACTAACCACCAGTCCTTCTGAAGAACAGGTAGAGGCAAATAAAGATTTCTTTCAAGGAAATCTGAGAAAGTAGGCTCATCCAATCACTGATGTGGGAACCCAAATAGGAAACGCTTTGTGAAAACACAGAAGCTGCTACACCTGTGCAACTACCATTTCTGTGCACCAATAGTTACCGTGATCTGGGATCTCCACTTTTGTTTATCAGAACCAGAAGTCAGGAGGAAGAACTGGACTTGAGTAGAAGAAATCAAGACAGGCTAAAACTTCCCAGGAATTTCTTCGTCTTTACATCATCATATATTCCCTGGAAGTTCTTCAGAGAACAATGACTTTTTCAGTTTCACCTCTAAAATCTCATGTAAGTTCTTATTCTGAAGAATTCAAACCTTGTGCTATAGTGGGAAGACAGTGCTGGGAAACAGTTCCCAGATAAACCACACTTCCAATAGCACACTCCAGCATAAAAACAGTGATTCAGCCATGAAAAAATTATAGTGTGGAATAGAAGGAAAAGCCAATAGAGGAGGCCAAGAAAACAAGAAAATCAGGAGGATGTGGTTTCTCTTACATACGACTCACAGGGAGTGCCCTCAGAACAGTCATTAGTGCAACTAAATTCAGATGAAGCATTAGAGAAAATGAAGACTGAGAGCCAGCCAGAGGGGTTTAGAAATGACCGCTGGCCTTCAGGAGAGAGTAGAGCATCGATGGTGACGATTCTGAAAAGAATGGTGTAAAGGGAAAAAATGAAAGTCAGGAAGAGGACAAACAATTATCACAAGGAGATTTGCTATAAAATGTTGCAGAGATAGAGTGGTATGTAGGGCCTCTAGATCAAGATATAATTTTGTTTTCTTTTTTATAAAGATAGGTCTGATAACATGCAGAAACAAAAATGGTAATCCATATAATTATGGGGCTGGGATTGTGGCTCAGCAGTAGAGCACTCACCTGGCACATTCGAGCTGAGTTCAATCCCCAGCACTACATAAAAATAAAAATAAATAAAATACAGGCATTGTGTCCAACTATAACTAAAAAAAAATACTTTTAAAAATGGACTATATAAGATAAGGAAAGCATGCGGGGTGGGGGGTCATTGAAGGACTAAAGTTTTGAGTCAGCAAAAGAAAATGGAACCTACTACCGATAAATAGGGGTTTTCCTTATTAGTTATATGGACAGTTGAGATCAACTTTACCAGAAAGGAAGGCAGAGTAGATAAGCATGCACAGGTAAACTGGTGGATTTGTTGTCTACAAAAATATGTAGTCATTTTTTTCTCATTCATTCCGTATTCTCTATGAAATAAAAATCAGGGTTATTATGTGAAAATAATAATGGAAGGAAATATTGGAAGTTTGCAGAAAGAGGTAAGTTAAGTTTAAATTAATATAGGGAAGTTACACACTTAGTAGTGCTAGACCTTCATTTAAGATTTATGCATGTGAGTATAAGTTGAGACCAGTCACATTGTTTGGGTGTTCTTCTACAACCATTTTTGCTTCTTGGGCGAAGGAATTGGCTCTTGCCTTGTATTGACCTGGCTTTAATTTTTTTTTATTTTTTTTTTACATAATTACATTATGTAATGCATATTTTAAGATTAAAATATGCATTACATAATGTTTTTATCTCAATACAAATGAGGAAAAATAAAATATAAGTTTATCAGGAACGTGCAAAAATTGAAAAGCAGGCATGAGAATCCAAGACAGTAGAAATGAGGTAGGCTGCAGATTTCAACTCCTCTGAAGTTTGGAATCAAAGCAGTATGGGAACTGTGGATGATAGGGAGAATGCACTGATTCACAATATTAGAAGGTCAGAGACTTGGAAGAACCTGGAAATTTGGGTTAAGTTTCAGAGGTTCTGTCCACAGCCAGCTGACTCCATAGCTCTGGGCCCAAGGTAAGACAGAATATCATGATGGAAAGTCTTGGTGGAGGAAAGCCAGGAAGCAGAAAGGGAGAGGGAGGGAAGCAGGGGTAGAAGAGAGAGAGGTTGTGGGGGAGAGAAAGAACTGGGCTTTATGTTTTCCAAGAAACAGAATGCTGCTCACACTAAATTCTCAGTGAGAATTTATGGGTAAACACTAATGTACCTTACGTAATAATTGAACCAGGAATAGAAGGTCAGGACTCCAAGTTACTATCTCCACCTCTTTGGAACCATATGATCATCATCTGTTTTTTACATTATGTCTACTTTATTTTTCTCCCTGCCAAAAGGATTTCTTTTTTCTTTTTGTGTAATTGACAGAAATTTGCTGTCTTAGCCTAGGAGGTTAACCTCCTAGTTCCAAAGCCCAGTAGAGAGCAACCTGACCCTCTATTATCAATTTCAAATTTCTGAGAGGGAAAATCAGATTAGCTTAGCTTGGGTCAGCCCCCAGAAGAGAAACCTCTGTGGAGGTAAAGTGCAAAGATCAGGTAAATTAACTGATCCAAAATCTTTAAAAGAGTCATTTGATGTGGTCCTGAGAATTCATGGTCAATCCAAAATTTTCGGTGTGGCAGAATCGGAACATTGAAGCAACTGTACATTTTCTAAAGATTCCTGTAATTAGATAATTGAGTTTTAAAGGTGAGAACGGTACTGGAATAGTGATTTCTGCTTTGCAGTGAGTCCCAGTGGGATTCCAATCTTGTGTAAGTACTGTTTCAAAAGATATGGAATAATTGTGGGACTGCAAAGAAATGAAAGCACCAGGGAGATAAGGCAGCATTCAAGAGTGGGCAGAGTGGGCTTTATTTTAATGGAAGTTCCATGCAGGGCTAAGGGTCAAAACAGGTTTACAGTATGAATGTCTCTTGTCATATACATTGATAGGAGAATATTCATCTTGAGTTTATCCTTTCAGTGACAAATGGCTACATACATAAGCTGGGAAATTTGGTTTGAGTAAGTCATTACATGGGACAATAGAAACTCCCCAATTAACCAAGTCTCTCGGTTCTGGCCAGCCCTGACTTGGCCACTAGTCAGTTGTATAATCTTCATTAACCTGACTCTTTTAGAACATCATATCTCTGCAACTCCAAAACTACTGATTTGAGGAACTTCCAAAGAAAGTGGCCCAGAGAGTATGAATAACTACAGTAATATATGACCTATGGACTTTTATGAGCTCTATATTTAGATCCTCAGTTCACACCTAGTTTAGAGATCTCTCGCATCCAGCAATCTCCAACAAGAAGAATAAACATAACTGTCTGAGTCAGTGAATGCTTGCAATGATATTTATGAATGAACAATAAATTTAAACGAGGAGAACACTTGCAGTTGATTTAGATTAATAGCAATGGGACCACATTGAGTATTGAGAAAGCAGAAGCTCTTTAAAAGTGCAAATAAATTTTATATGATCAGTTTCTTGTTTTTTATTGCAAACATTATTAATAATAATAACACAAGAACTTTCTTCAAGTTCCATGAGAGTGAGGGTTTCTAGTAGATATGATACTGATTTAGCAAATAATGACACTGATTCTCTAAGGCATGCAAGGATAAATGATAGATATTTTAGTGGGATGGGGATGGTTTTGGGATCCCAAAACACATAAAGAAATATCTGCTTACACAACCGTTGAGAAATGCAGATGTATAACTATACCAGGTTGTTTTTATTTTTGAATTTTTTAAAAAAGCTTCTCATGATACACATGAAAATCAGACCATATGTGATCTGAAACAACGAATTTATCCTCTTGGTTATAATCAGATTCAAAATGATGTCTGCCCAGTATCTTTGCTATTATTAAAGACAACCAGGGTAAGCCAGCTCCACAATATTTCTCAAGAATATAACTTCCAAGTTAGAAAGTACTCACTCAGTAGTCCTTTCCCTGTCCGAAGTTAAAGCTGGTGAAACTATTAAGTGTCAGAGTTTTCACGGAAAATACTCTGAAATATGTAAAGTGATGTTCAAAAGTATCTTGTTATTGTTTAGACAGATGTGTTCAGTAATCTCATCAGGGTTAGAGGCAGAAGAAATTAGATATGTAAAGTGGCAGAGACAAGGAGGAGCTAACTCAGGACTGATAACAACTGTGTCAAAAGGTACATTCCTGGGAAGGTAGCCAAGATCCTGAGAAGCAAGAAAATGGAGAGTCTTTCAAAAACACTCCATTACAGTGGTAATTGAGGAATGTGCTGAAACATTAGATGGATGTTTCAAACTGCTCTAGGGTAAGGAGAAAAGTGAAGCAATGATATAACATTGGTTAGGATGACTTGACTGAGATAGTAAATGATACATAAATATGGGGCAGGCCTCATTACAATCTCAAAGATATAAGGAAATAAAGCTACAAAGGATTTTACCATTATAAAACTGAATTAATACTCACAAATCAAGGTATTATTTTTCTTAGTGATAGTCCAACTATGTTCTGGGTCACCTCTATACATGTGAAGATAATTACCATTCCCTGCCAAGGAGAGGAAATCCTTTTTGCAATGTTGGGCTAAATTTAGGCAGAGACCTTCAAGACACTGAAAATGGTTTCAGTAAGCCAACTCTGAACAGAGATGAGGGCCATCATCATGATGATAATGATGAAACTCAGGGCTGTAAAGAAAGACTTATGGGCTTGCTTTATTCCTTTTCTGATGAAAGAACAACTTTTCACACCCATGAAGGAGGTGAACATCTAACTTTATGATTGACCTAGGTCCCAGGAATGGGAAAAAGTTTTGAAGAATTTCTGGTCATGAGAGAGTTTGATAGAGAAGAGTTTGAATGAAGTAAATCTTTGCTAGTTTAGATTTTTTAATTTCTCTTTGTTCTTTTTTCCCCCCAAAAGTCCTCTTTCTCAGTCCATAAAGAGAAAATATTTCACTGTAGCCCTCAATATCTTCCTGACTTGATAACCACTCTGCCTGCATCTTTCTTCAAGGGGCAAGTTATGATCCCACCATGACCAATGGTTTTACCTTGAGAAAAGCAGCACTCAGTTGGATAAGTCTTTCCTCCCCATCCCTACCCATGCACCCTGTGACAATTCCACAGCCCAAACTATGAGTCATTTCCTGTAAGTCCAAGGAGGTATGGTCTGCAGTACTTGATCCAGGATAAATCTCTCTTCCTTGTACTTTGTGGTTACTTCATAACCTCTTGATGAGAGGTTGGGTAAGCTGATCTAGTTATGCAATTCCAAAGGAAAGAAGTTAGGAAAAAAAATGTGAGGGTACATCATCTACTGCTGATTTCCAAAATTAATAAAAAGTGACGCCAAGTCAGTGGTCATGTGTATTCATGTCCAACCAGAAACTTTTGTTTCTGCATCCAAGTTTTTGCTTCATGTGATGTGAACCCTGTTATTAAATACTCTACTCATTCTGCCTGGAGAGTTTTTTTCTATCACCATTTTGGGGTTTGAATGTGTTTTTCCTCCTACGTATTAGAAAAACTTTTTTACTAGAAGTAATTATGTGAAGTCCATCCCACAGATCCATGGCTCCCATGATCCACTCCCCTCTCCCAATAGTCAACATTAAATTTTCAACTCAAAGGTGCCTATGTGACTGCAGAGGGACTCTGCCACTGACCTTTTTGTTTCTGTACCTGTGAAACATAAGCATGCATGCACATGTGAACACACATACCATGCAGAGTGCTTGGCATATATTTTATAATTGATCCCTCCCTAGGGCCCTGTGAGCTAGAGACTCTTTTTATGGTCTTCTATAGTTAAAATCCAAAAAACCAATGTGTCATGCCCGAGATCACAGAGCTAGCAAGTGGTAGAGCTGGGTTTGAAACATTTTTCTATTATTTTTCACACTTTCCAAATTGTCTCTCTGCAATATTGTTCAGCCTCCTATTTTATAGAGAGGTGAAACCAACTTTCACAGGAGCCTAAGACTTCTTGAATCCCTGACTGGAATTTTCTCTCTGATTCAATATTGCTTTCCCCATGCTTGTTTAACTGTTGAGGTTTTTGGAAAAGAAGTGTGTTGCTACCACTGAGTTTCAGCGTATGTTACTAAAGACCGTTGAAAGGTAACTAAATAGAAAGTCTATCATAACAACAGCCATCTCTACGTGCACTGTCTAGCCCACTTGCATTATAGAAGGGTCTAATCCCAGAAAAAGACATATTTAACTCTGTGATCCACATCATGGGCGGCCTGGCCAAGTGTTCTGACAGATTTGGAGAAAGAAACTTGTTCCATTTCTTCTTCCTAACTACCCTCTGAAATAGAAGTGTGAGTAAGACTTGTTTGAGGCCAGAGGCTGTCCCTGAGTGATGCCAAATGGGACACGTGTTGAGTCAGCTGCATGGCTCCTCAGGAAGCATGGAATGTCCCGAGAGGTGACATCGCGTCCTGCAGTCAGAAGGGAATTGTCCAAGTTGAGCTTCTCTGGAGTATGTGCATGCATTACAGGAAACAAGAGGTATAGCGAGAAAGAGGACAAGAACCATCTGAGGCAAAGAAAAGTCACTTCTGCCATGTGTTTGCCTTCAGGGAGTTCAGAGTTTGTGATTCTCTCAGCATTTTTGTTGAGATTTTTATTTTGGTATATAAAATCCCACAAATAAGTGGGCAGAGCAGGATATGTGGGGGCATGAGACAAGAATTAACTTTAAGAGCTGGAAATATTTACATTATGGAAGCTATGACTTGTTTCACACATTTTGCTTATTTTTATTTTGTTTTAAAAGTGTGCTTATGATAAACTCAGCATTTCTAGAGACCACGTCAAGTGCTGAACCACATATTTTACTCTGTGCTAAAACACATGTGTACACATTCAAGGCTTTCCGTAATCCAACACATTCTGCTTTAAACCCCATCCTGCTGTACCATACACTCCAAGAATCCTACATTCCAGTAAGACAGATCTTCTTCCTGTTTCCTGAATGCCAAGGCTTTGGGATTTTTCTCTGCATCTACCATTTTTGCTTCTTTAGGGTGTTCTTTTCTCTTCTTCAGATAAGAAGAGTCCTACACATACTTCAAGGTCCAGTTTAAATAACACTTTTCTGTTAATACTTCTCCCCACCCCCACCTCTGCTCACTGTCCATCCATTCCCACTTCTTTCACAGGTACATGCAGATGACCCTGAGGGATGAACTGAGAATGGCTGTGGATGTTGGTCTCTTCATTCATTTGACTCCACTTCCACTCTGCATATTTTAAACTCCTTCAGAGCAAAGGCTTGTGTCTGTATATCTTGTATCCCACCTCATTCCCACATGCTTCTTAATGCCTAATGATTATCAATTCTTTCAAGTAGATTTCTTGAGTAATGACTAAATTGATGGACTGATTGATTAGACTGAATGAACACATTCAAATATATGTTCCCCAGCTATAAAGATGAAAAATACCTGAAAGTAGGTCTTTGGCAATGCTTCCTGCTATAACCTCCCTTCTATGATAATGAGTGAAATCAAGTGAAGCAAACAAACATTTGAAACCTCTACCTTCCCGTTCAGCACCTAATGCTGATTATTTTCCATGTGACCCCATACATCCACTCTCTATCCTCTTCTGCCCTGCTCTAAACTTTAAAAGACTAAATGGTAGGAATTACATCAGTCAAGATGTTTTGTCTTGTAGCTCGCAATTAATGGGTTTAGCTAATGTGAGACATAGGCAGAACTTCACAGGACAAAGGGTAGGAGAAATGAGAATATTTATCTTCCTCCTTAACTTTGCTGGAATATAGTTGGTCAGTGGCTGCAATTCTTTTTCTAGCTCACAGCTCCTATCAGGCAAACTCTCTTACATAGTACATTATTTTCTATTGCTGCTGTAACAAATTACCACCATCACAGTGGCTAAAACAACATAAATGTATTATGTTACAGTTTTATAGGTCAGAAGTCTGACGCAGGCCTTGATGGACTAAAATCAAAATATTTGTAAGACTACGTTCCAAACTGGTGGTGATGAGGATAATTCATTTCCTCGCCATTCCAAGATTCTGTGGTTTGCCCACATTCCTTTGTAAATGGCCCCCTCCCTCCATCCTCAAAACCAACATCACATATCTCTAACTCTTCTTCCTTTGTCACATTTCTCTCTAACCATAACCAGGAAAGGCTCTCTATCTGGACCTAAGTGATGAGACTGGTCCCATCTGGAAAATTCAGAATAATACCTGCATCTCAAGGTCCTCACCCTTAGTTACATCTGCAAAGCCCCTTTTGCCACCTTAGGTAATATATTCACAGGTTCTGGGAATCAGAGCACCAACATCTTTTAGAAGCCATTATTCTTTCTACTACACATGGGTTCAGCTCTTGTCAGTTCCAGTACACTGTTCTTATTTGTCCCTAGAAATGGCAATGGCCTCTCGGGGTTGCTGATCCCTGGGTCCTCACCATTTCATGTAGATTTCCTGAGAGTTCATTTCACACCCTCAGCTTTACACACAGTGTCTTCTTTAAGGTCTCTCCAGTGAATCTTGTGAGCACACCATGATTCTCACCACCCTGACTGATATCTAGCTGGAGTCCTAGAAAATATTATTTGGTTTTCTGTTCAAAGTTTATTGGTGATCCCATAGCCTCTGATAATGTTCAGCAGAGTAGGACTGATCCGCTATGTGGGTGAATTGGAATCAGAGCCACCCACTGCTCGCTTTCCTTGTAGGTCTGTGTAGGAGAGTTGAAATAGGTTTTCATGCTTGGAAATCCGAACAAGTGGCTCACACAGCCAAGCTGATAGCTGGGCAGACCCATTTACTTTGTACTATTCAAAGATCATCTAGTTCTTCCACCACAGCCAGAAGAATGAGGGTAGAAATTTCTGCTGGAAAACCAAGAGTCAAGGTCCTACTGAGTCTGAGAACAAGGCAAATGAGTTTAATCCAACGTATTCTTCCACTCCAAAGACTCACTCCTCTTTCTTCAACTTCAGCACAATTGCTTCATGGTTAAGAAAATCTGCTTTGATAAAAAAAAAAAATAACCTTGAGTTTGAATCCTACTTTTGTGTCTTAGATACACTATTAGTATCTCTAAGTCTTGGTTTCCTAAAACTGAAAAGATTTTGTCCAAGGGTTGATGAAGAATTGAATGGACTATATAGAACATAGTGCATAGTGCATAGAACACTTAATAAATTATTCATAGTAGTATTAAGTTGTATCCAATCTTCAAGACCACTATCAAATACTCTTTTCTACAAGTTTTTCCTAGATTCCTCCCGACTTCAAAGATCTCCCTTTCCTTTAAATTTTTACAATCCTTAAAGCTAATACAGTAAATATTTGGGATTTATTTAGAGTGGTGATCATCATCTCCTCCAGAGATGCTTTGGCATTTCCCTTTGTGCTTCCGATGATAATCATCTCTCCACCTAGACGGTAAAATTTTTGAGGACAGAGACTCAACCAATTGTTTACAAATACCACCCACCTCCACCAGTGCCTCTCTAGAACAATCTCTAGCATGCTGCCCCAGCATATTTATCAAGCTCATTTGTTGTTGTACCCAAATACTTGTTAAATGCTTACCATGTACCTGGCATGGTTCTAGGTGATGGAGATATAGCCCTGAACAAAACACACACAAATGTCTAATCTCATTAAAACTAAGTTTTAGTGTAAAACAAAAACAAAGTAAGACAACATGAGTAAGATGGCTGTTGATAAATACTACCTGAAAAATAAAGTGAGTTCTACAAAAAAAAAAAATACTGGCAGAATTGGGGGTAGATAATGGCTGTGTGGAGGACCACAGGGCGGAGCAGGGCATCCTGGGCTTCTAGAGACATGCATAAACAAGAATGAAAGATGCAATAAAATTAGTCTTGATGGTCTCTAGGAGGCTGGAAGTGTCCGGGTGGGAGGAGGAGATGAGTGTGTCAGACTGGGAAGAGTTGTGGAGTTCCCTTTTGTGGATGAGGGTTCCCCTTTTCATTCTTAAAAATACTGATGTCAAGGCTGGGAAGTGGTTGGAATTTCTGACTGTCCTCTTCGCTTGCCAACAGAGGCACAGAGACTAACCAAGTCTGGGGGAAAAAATAATTCAGTCTCTGTCAGACATCTTCAGATACTTTTTATACTTTCTGCTCCTTTTTTTCCCTCAAATAAAAAAATCCTAAGAGCCTCGCTAGAGTCCATTAACGTGTCCTTTCTTAGAGCTATTAGCTGATTCTCCATGCACTCTCTTCACCCTCGTGTGAAGTTTCTGCCTCATGAATTGTTGGAAAAAAAGACTTTTTTAAAAAATCTGTGAATTAAAGGCCCCTTTGAAGAATGCTCCTACTGTGTTGATGTTTCTTTAATTTTTCATTCATGCTTTTATACTCTTCACCCTACCCAGATAATCATCTGGACTCTGGTGCTTGTGAACACCATGTTGATGTGTATCTTTTGTAGATTCAACTCTCTATGACATGTAGGTGATCTTTGCT
The DNA here is from genome assembly GCF_052094955.1 of Ictidomys tridecemlineatus. Classification (NCBI taxonomy): domain Eukaryota; kingdom Metazoa; phylum Chordata; class Mammalia; order Rodentia; family Sciuridae; genus Ictidomys; species Ictidomys tridecemlineatus. The sequence continues at coordinate 150,569,794 of NC_135480.1, read as the reverse complement.
AAGCTCCTAATAACTATAAATTTTTCATTAAAAAGAACATATCTTCAGAACTTTCAGTCCTTTTTATTAACAACTATACTGCTTAAATCTTCCTCAAAATGAGATGAGTATGGTAGGGAGGCAGGTGGTTCAAGTTTTATCTCTGAGCTCCAGTTATTGAAGTTCTTTGCATGTTCTTGAACTCCTTTTCCTCTCCTGAAAGATTAAGCTCAATACTTCTACCCTTAGTGGCAAATAATAATCATCTGTTTTTTGGTAATTTTGATATTTTTGCTAATATATCCAGGCATTATACTCAACATCCTATATGCATCATGTTTTTCATTGTGGTTAAAAACACAAAAACAAAGTTTATCATTTTAATACTTTAAAGTGTATAACATAATAACTATAAGCACATCATGCTGCAAAATCTCTCTACATCTTTTCAACTGCAACTCAACCATTGAACAACATTCTTACAATTTTCCCTTTACCCCAGTCCCCACAACAACCATTCTGGAGATCTTCTATTTCTATATCCAGAAGCAATACTTCTGGATCATGAGGCAATTCTATTTTTAATCTTTTAAGGAAACTCCATACTGTTTGCCTAATTCTTGTACCATTTACATTTCCACAAGCAATACATAGGTTTCCAATTTCTGCACATCCTCACCAACACTTGTTATTTTCTGTTTTAGAAATAGTGTCCAATTTGGCAGGAGTGAGATGATAGCTTGTTGTGGTTTTTATTTGCATGTCACTAATGATAATTCATGTAGAGCATATTTGCTTCTTGGTCATTTGCATATCATCTTTGGCAAAATGTCTTTCCAGGTCCTTTGCTCATTTTTCAATTGGATTTTTGTTATTGTTGTTGAGTTGTAGAAGTCCTTTATATATTCTGAATATTAACACTATCCACTATATTTTCTTGCATTCTCATATTCTTACAATATTCTCACAAATATTTTCTTGCATTCCATAGGTTGCCTCTTTACTCTGCCATTTGTTTTCTTTGCTACAAAGAAATTGTTCAGTGTGATGTAATCACATATTTTCTGTTTTCATTGGTGTCATACCCAAGAAATCATTGCCAAATCCAGTATCATGAACACAACCCACCTCATGCTTTTTCTAGAAATTTTATAGTTTCAGGACTTACATTTAGGTCTTTATTCCACTTTAAATTAACTTTTATATATGTAAAAATAATTTTTTATTCATTTATATATTGGTATTCTGTTTTCCCAGCACCATTTATTGAAGAAAACTAGCCTTTCCCCATGTTGTAGCCTTAATTCCATTTTCAAAGATCCTTTTACCATATATATGAGGGTTTATTTGTTTTTTCTTTTTAATTCCATTCCAGTGGTCCATGTATCTGTCTTTATTCCAGTACCATAGTATTTTGATTACCATAGATTTGTAATGTTTTGAAATCAGGAAGTGTGAGTCACCCAGCTTTGATTTTATTTCTAAAGATTATTTTGGCTATCCAGGGTCATTAGTGGCTCCATATTAATTTTAGCATACTTTTTCTATTTGTGTAAAGAAAAAAACCAAAGCATTGAGATTTTGATAGAGATTACATTGCATCTGTAGGTCATTTTGAGTAGCATGGACAATTCAGCAATATTAATTCTTCCAATCCATGAACACAAAATTGCTTTCTATGTATTTGTTTTTCCTTCAATTTCTTTCATCACTATTTTATAGTTTTCAGGGAATGTTCTTCACCTCCTTGATTAAGATTAGTTTGAAGTAATTTATTGTTTTTGAGGCTATTATAAATTGAATTATTTTCTTAATTTCCGTTCCTGATTTTTCATTGTTAGTATGTAGAAATGCAATTTTATGTTAAATTTGGATTCTAAACTTTTCTGAATTTATTAATTCCAATAGAACTTTTGTGGAATCTCTAGTATTTCTACATGAGATCATGTGTCTACAGAAGTAATTTTACTTCTTTCTTTCCTATTTGGATGCTTTTATTTCTTTTTCTTGCCTGCAGCCCCATCTAGAACAGGCAAGTGGTCATCTTTGGTGACAATGGTCATCTTTGCTTGGTTCCTGATATTATATGGAAAGATTTCCATTTTGTTTAGTGTCTTTTTGTTTTTACCACTGAGTGTGCATTAGTGTGGGATTTTTATATACAACCTTTATTATTTTAAGGTAGTATCATTCTCTACCTATTTTGTTGAGTTTGTTTTATTTTTTAGCATGAAAGAATATTGCTTTTTGTCAAATGCTTTTTCTGCATTAAGTTCATCCTGTGATATTTTTAAATTTCATTCTGCTATGTTCAAGCCACAATTTTTCAACTTTATGATGGTGCAAAACTGATATGCATTCAATGAAAATCTTACTCCAAATTTTGAATTTTCACCCTTTCTTGGGTTAGAAATACATATTATGATATTCTCTCATGATGATGGACAGTGGGCAGTGAGCCACAGCTTGCAGTTAGCCATACAATCACAAGAGTAAATAAACAATATTCAACAATATGCACTGTGGCTAAGCTATGATGTTCAATATGGTTGGTATATTAAATGCATTTTCAAAGTATAATATTTTCAACTTTTATGACTTGTTAGGATGCAGCCCTATTGTAAGCCAAAGATTATTTATTTTACATTGGTTATCTTTTATATGTTGAACAAATTTTGCATTCAAGAAATAAATCCCACTTGGCCAGTGTGTATAATATTTTAAATTTGTTGTTGAATTTTATTTTCTAAAATTTGGTTGAGAATTTTTGCATTGATACTCATTAGTGATATTTATTTGTAGTTTTATTTTCTTATATATCTTTCTGATTGTGTTATCAGAGTAGTATTAGTCTTATATATGAATGTGGTAGTATTTCTTCCTCTTTAAATTTTTGGAAAAGCTTGAGAAGGATCAGTGTTAGTTCTTTTAATATTTTTTACAATTCTCTGGGTAAGTCACATGGTCCTAATTTTACTTTGTTGATATGTTTTGATTATTGATTCAAATTTCTTATTCATTATAGGTCTTATCTGATTTTTAATTTCTTCATGATTCAGGCTAGATAGGTGTATTTATTTCTTCTAGGCTATATAATTTGTTGGGGCATAATTGTTCATAATAATCTCTTCATGTACTTTCTATTTCCATGACATCATTTGTAATGCTTTCTCTTTAATTTCTGAATTTTGTTATTTGAGTGTTTTATTGTAGCATAGTAAGCTTCTTAAAGATCATTTTTAAAACAATATTTGACAAGTAGCTTATAGATCACCATTTCTGTAGGTTCTATTTCTTGGAATTTAATTTGGTCGTTTGTTTGGGTCATGTTTCTCTCATTTTTGTTGTTTTGTTTGTTTGTGTGTGTGTGTGTGTTGCTATTTTTGTTGTGAATTATGCATTTGAAATAACCAACCACTTCTCTCAGTCTTTACAGATTGGCATCTTATAAAGGGATATCTTCATCAATTAATCCAGTTAGAGATTCTGGAAGCCTCTCAAAATTTTCATAGGGACATATTTTCTCTGAGCTTACGCATGTAATTTCTCAATTAGAGAGATTTGCTGGGGTTTTTCTTTCAAGAACTTTTGATCTGTTTTCTGTCTGAAGTACTGCAGGTTCTCTAGAACTATAACAGTGGCTTAGCTTTCTTGCTGTCTGCAGCCATCAGCCATCCAAGAATGTTAGTTAGTCCCATTACAGTTTCATGTCAGATGAGACAGAAATAAGTCCTTCAGATAGACCCCAAAGCCAGAACAATGCCTACATATTCTACTTTTCTCTTTCCCACCCAAGTGAGAAGCCACAAGCTGAGCAATCTCTCCTGATTGCGGTGAGCCGAACCAGCTTTTCCCTGACGTAAGTTCTTTGGGGTGCTGCCTCAAACTGTTGAGCTCTCTTGTCCTAAGTAGCCTCCAGGCATCCAAATTATGCCAATTTCTCATTAGTGCTTTGAGTTAGGCACAACAGAAACCAGTCCCTTATCCAGCAACCCCAAAAGCTAAAACATTACACATGTGTTTCACTCTTTACTTACCTTCCAAATTTGTGAGTTGGAATTTTCCTCTAAACTACAAGCTGTGTCAATCTACAGGAAGGACTAAATATGGTTAGATATTCTTATCCATTTCAATGCAGCTGTTCTTGACTTTGAGCTTGCCTAGGGTACCACAACTTTCAACTTTGTTTTGGGGACTCTCATAAAGGCTTATATATATTTAACTCAGGGTTTTCTTAGAGAACAAATTCAGTGACTTCATATACTTCCATTTAACTGACATCATTCTATTATGTCTTGATCTTTATTTTGTAATAGGGTAAGCAGTTATCATCCCCATCTCATAGAAAACAGAGGCCCCCAGAAGCCAATAACGTCTTTAAGTTTATACAGCAAGATAAGTGGTTATTTTTCTCAATAATGTAATCAAGGAATTGCAGTTCCAAGTACTATATATGTATACAAGTATCTATATGTATGTGTGTTTATGTACATATATATGACGCATGTATATATACGTGCACACACAAATAAAAAAATATAGAGTAGGTTTGATTCTCCTATCTCTTAAGATTATTTTTAAAAATAACAGTTCCTATATAAACATAGTATTTAAGCTCTAATCTTCCAATACCTAAGTCATTTGCCTATGTGTATGTTCACAATTCAGTATTAATTTGTTTATTAATGATAACAGTAGATAAATGCACAGGGTTCATGCCCTTTTGACTTTACTGTACAGTAGAGCATAACTTGGGACCACATTACAGATGTTTAATAGATTTTAAAATCTGTTTGGCTTCAATATCCCTGAGCTTATCCTGGACTAGTGGTTGTCTACAAGGCAGTTTTGCTTCCAAGGAAATTTGGTCAATATCTACCAAAATTGCGAGTGTCATATGTTGTCGCTGGGACTATGAATCAGTACAACTACTCTGGAAAGCAGTATGGAGATTCCTCAAAAATTAGGAATGGAACCACCATATGGCTTAGCTATCCCACTCCTGGTATGCAGCCAAAAGACCTAAGATCAGTATACTATAGGGATAGAGACACACCTATGTTTATATCAGTGTAATTCACAATACCTAAGTTATGGAACCAGCCCAGGTGCCTGTCAACAGATGAGTGGATAAAGAAAATGTATATGTACACAATGGAGTTTTGCTCAGCTATAAAGAAGAATGAAATTATGGCATTTGCTGTAAATGGATGGAACTGGAGAATATCATGCTACATGAAATAAACCAGGCTCAGAAAATCAAGGGCCAAATGTTTTCTCTCATATGGGGAGGGCTAGACTGAAAATAAGCAAAGAAAGGGCCGGGAGAATTCCATGAAAACAGAAGAGAGATCAGTGGAGTGGTGGAAGGAGAATGAGCAGAAGGGTGGAGGGACAGGAAAAGGGAGGAATGGTGAGTGAAATGAAACTGGCCAAACTCTCCTACGTACATATATAAATATGCCACAGTAAACTTCACCTTTATACATATTTATAATGTGCTAATTTAAAAAAACTATAAATAAATAGAAGACCAGTAGCATTGAGAAAAGGGAAGAGGAGTGAGGGAAAGTACTGGGATCTGATTTGGAGTAAATTATATTCCACACGTGTACGATCATGTCAAAATGAATCCTGATTATTATGTATACTTATCATGCACCAATAAAAAACGTTTGTATTAAAAAAAAAAAAACTGGGAGTGCCTTTGGCATCTAGTAAGTAGAAGCCAGGGATACTGCTAAGCATCCTGCAATGGCCAGAACAGTCCCCACAATAAAGAATTATCCAGTCTATGGAGGTTGAGAAACCCTGCCCTAGACAAACTAGAACTGGCACAGAGAAGGTGCATCTTTATTATCAGTACCACTTTCCCTCCCCAGTATGGGCAGACACACATACAGCTTCAACTCCTTTATGGTCAGTTCTCTTCTTGGATGTCTTATCTAACCACAGGTCATTCTCTAGATCTTTCTGAGCCCTTCAAAAAGCTTTTTTTTTTTCCACTCTTTTGGTTCCATCCTCAAAGATCCTTGTAAGATGATTAAGTAACCAACCTCACATACAAAATGCCTGAAACTTGGTTTTGAGTTATAACAGCCATTCACTGAATGAATAGGACTAGAAAAACTTGAAGTAATATGTTTTCTATTATTCCTTTCCAAACCCTTAGTATATAGTATTTTATTTTCATTGGTCAAATGAAGCCTAGCCTTCAGACTTACCATCTAAAATGAATGTATCCTATGGGAGTCTCTAGGAGAACAGGTGGGTGAGTGGGTGTAATTCAGTCAGAAGATAAGAAATTTAATCTCCTCAAATTGTCAAGAATTCCCCCCCCTGATAATTAGAAAAGTGCGTTCTGAAACTCTGCATAATTTTAAATATACTTCATGTGATAATGAAAAAGAACTGAGAATAGAAACAAATCTTTGCTATAAATAATCAATGCTATCAAAATGTCATGGCAAAAGAAAAATTCTCCTCTGATAGGAGCAAAGACAGACCGTTTTCAAGAATTTTATCAAAGAGTGCCAGACTTGTTCCTTCTATTTATTTATTAGTTGGATGCCTCACTCCAACTACTTTCATAAGACTTTAACCTATATTCAACATAAAATTCTATCTGTATGCTATGTAATACAGAGGGTAAAACTAGACCAAAGAGACATGGAAAAATAATAGCTATTTCTGGGCAATTGAGAGTCCATGATTCTCCAGAGTTCTCATCAAATGATTATCACAATTGTTTATATTTTCCAGTACATCTCACCAGTGCTCTTGCTACTCCTTGAAAACACCTGTCTTATTCATCTTTATATTTCTTTTACCCAGCACAGTGGTCAGCATTTTAGAGACTCAATAAATGCATACTGACTCCATGAATTAATATATGAGCACATTAATTTCAACTGACATTTAATTGCCAAGTTTCCTGGAAGCCTGAGATTGAAATCAGAAAAAGGGAAAAAACATATTAGGAGTAAAGAAATGATGTGCATTCATGAAAGAATGACTTGGTTAACTATGTGGTATGACTTACATTAAATATGAGGGAATAACAGCTATAACAGGATAGAATTATTTTAATTACTTAATGAATTCATGAACAAATACAGTAACAATTGAGTGATATCATGATTATTTAAATCCTTCCAAATAATCCAAAATTCATTGTCTCCTGTAACATGTTGATTTGGGCCCTGCAAATCCAAAGATGAGCATGTCAAAATCTCAGCCTTTACAATACTCTCAGTGATGGTTCTCATCTTTTGACTACCCATTTGAAATACCTAGAGAGATTTTTAAATACTAATACCTGGCCCTTCTCCTCCCTGGAGCAATTAAGTCAGAACCTGGGGGATTGTGATCTACCTGGCATCAGTAGCTTTTATGACACCCCTGCGGATCCCAATTACAGTCCAGCCTGAGAACCACATGCTTCTACTGTTGTGGAGGAAAGTAACAAAACCAGGCTCACTGAAACAATGTGCTTAGATCACCTGGAGTCAAGGAATGAGTGGAAGATAATGCATTCAGCATCTACTGCATGCTAAGCAAGGTGTCATGGATTTACATTAGTCTCATTTTATTCCCATGACATCCCTGTAAAGGAAGTATTGTTATCCACAGTTTCAAGAAAGAGAATTAGAACATGGATGACAAAACATGGTCCCTGCTATAGGGAGTTTTCAAAAAATAAAATGAAGGGCAGAATATAGGAAGAAATAGCAAAAGAGAGAGAAAAAGCAGATTCTAATGGAACTCAGGAGACTTGGTTCATGTCTAAATATTGTCACTAATTATGTCATTTGGGCAAGATGCTTCACCTGTCAATATCACTAGAATATGAAAAATAAGGTTAAAATCTATTCTATGATTCTAAGATATAATAGATATAAATAGTATCATGATATTTAAAATAAAGAAGACATGACAGGACACAGGCACTGTCTCCCTGGTAGAGCATTTGCTTAGTATGTATCAGGCCCTCGGTCAATCCCCAGTATCACAAAAAATAAAAAACAAATAGAATGTCAGATAACACAGATGAAAGGCAGCCAACAGAGTAGCTTCCAAGGTGTGTTAGAATTTGGCCCAGGTTACCATTGTTTATAGACAACCTTTGATTTTCAGAAACAAAATTCTGTTGGACACCAATTTGGCTCTTAGGGACTAATGCCCAATAGTATTTCTTTCAAAAGGTTGGTATACAAAGCATACCACCAAAGTACTGTTGGATAAAGATAGAGATGTTTCCATTACCTTTGTTCAGTCCAAGGTCACTTGATATATGAATTAGGTCCAGGAAACATGGTCATGTTAAGGAATTTTCTTTTGCCCTTTAAAACCTGTACACTTTTTCTACATCAAAGCAGATGAACACTACCTTTTTTTTCTCTTTGAGGTTTCTTTTACTGCATTCCATTACCCCATCCTTCTATGAACATGGTCTCTATAGAACACAATTGCTATTTCAGCTTCTTGATTGTCAGCTTCAGTTGTTCACTGTTTATAGGTGGTTGTGTGACACCTTCAGACATACGATCGCAATGCATCAGCTGCCCTCCTCAGCTGCGTTCCTAGACTCCTGAAGAAAATTAAAATAGGACTTAGATGAAATGACTGTTCTTGTCCAGGCTCTGCTTCCAATTGTCACACTGCCTTTGGCAAAATATTTGACCTTTCTTAGCGAGGCAGGAGTCATTTTGTGAAAGAATGAGAAAAATATTACTACACATATTTTCTATGTATGAAAGGTTAAAAATAACATAATAGTTTATTTATAATACAGTGGACATTGAGTTATGGCTAATGTTTTTGCTAACCCTTCCACTGTATCATCTTGATTGGGTTTGATATCCCTAAATTATCTCCACCAACGATTTATTGCAACAAATCATTAATCTAATTTGCTACAGTTAAATTCTTAATCATTGCACTTTTAGGGGTTAATTTTTTCTTGACGATATGGGGCACTTTATGTTTACCTTGGGTTCTGATGACATTTCTATGCCATCCACCATTGTTTATAATGGTCTTTTATGAACTTGATGAAGTCTCTGGGAAAGAGAAGTCATTGTTATTCCCACTTCACACATGGCCAATGAATGACACAGAAGGTAGGTGATAGACGAAGACCTTATTTTGATTCTAAGCCTGTCTCCATTGGGTACTCTCTGAGTTCTTTGACTCTACTCTATTTCCCCTTTCTCTTGAGGCTCTAGGCAGTCATTTTCTCCCTGAAGTTCCAATTTTCCTCTGTGAAAAGGAAGTTAGTAAGTCGTTCCTCAATTACGCTTACCTTTTTCAGATCTTTGAGGACAGCATATGTGGAATAAAGCAGAGGGACCAAAAAAATACATAGAATATCAATTGAGATTAATTAAAGAATCTATAAATCAGACCCATAAGAGAAAAATTTAACTGGTTTGGGGTCTTTTAATCTAGACAAAATAAAAGAAGACCACACAATGACCTCATTAACTTTCTCTCTTTACATGGAGAGTTAGAACAGGAGACATTGACAAACTATCCTCAGAACTAAATATTAGAGAATTTGCAACTATAGGGATTTAGCTCAGAGCTTCCTGACTTCATGGATAATTACACTTGGAAACAAAAATCAAAAGGCAAGCTTCTTATGTAACGCTATTCCTAATGATGTTAAAAGCAGAATTCTTGTGGGTGAAAAGAAGGGGGGTCACAGGTGGCTAAGAGCAATTGCATGACCTCACTTGGACAGCATTTTAAAGTAGCAGAAGTGGAGAATGTTAGCTTTTAAAGTATATTCAACACTGGAATATTACGTATTTGTAAAGCTCAAATGGCTTTATATTTTCATGATACAGATTAAAATCATAAAGTGTATGAAAGACTTATTGTATGCTCATGAGTCATGAAGATTCTTAAAGGGTAAGGGAAAGAGTCATGGCACCATTTTATGGTCATAAAAATGAGGGAAGGACCTGACAGATTGTTTAAAAAATTATGACTGAGGTAGAATCAACTTTGGGACAGAAGATCAAACTAGAGGTCTATAAGTCTTCTACCTCAGGGGTCTGACTACCAGCTTGTGTGAACATGTTCTTTCTATCATCCAGCCATCCAAAACTTAAAAAGTGCCTAAAGTACCCTAGCCCCAGGTTCAACATTTGGGAAAAGACAAAGTACAATCTCTGACCTAAACAAACAAAAGACTTATGAGTATAGCATGAGAGGCAGGTAATGTGCTATATATAACAATGAGGGGTGAAGAATAATAACAAGGGCAATGGATCCCAGAGGTATAATGGACAAGTAATATGGAGTCCACAGAATGGGACAAAGACTTGATCAGATACTCTTCCAAAAAGAGGATTAATATCCAGCATATATAAAGAACTCAACAACCTCAACACCAAGAACTAAAAATGAAAGTAATCCATTCAATAAAATGGCAAATGAACTGAATAGACACTTCTCAACAGAAGATGCATGAATGACCAACAATTACATGGAAACATGTTCAATATCTCTAGCCATCAGGGAAATGCAAAAACACTACACTGAAAGTCATCTCACTCCAGTCAGAATGGCAATCGCCAAGAATACAAATAACAATAAATGTCGCCAAGGTTGAGGAGGGGGGCTCTTTAAACACTGCCACAATGAAATGTGATAGTAGAGCCATCATGGAAATCAGTATCGCGTTTCCTCAAAAAATGAAAAATAGAACAACCATATAGCTAAACCACTCCTTGATATTTATCTGAAGTAATTAAAGTCATAATAATTTAGAAATACATACATACTGCTGTTTATAGCAGTGCATTTCATAATAACCAAGCAATGGAAACGGCCTAGCTGTCTCTCAACAGATGAATAAAGAAATGGAATATTACTAAGCCATAAAGAATAATTAAATTATGGCATTTGCCAGTAAACGGATGGCTGGAGACTATCGTGCTAAGTGAAATAAGCCAGTCCCCAAAACCCAAAGGCTGAATATTTCTCTCTGATTGGTGGATGCTAAATCATAACAGGGGAGGGTACAGAGGGGAAGATTAGAAGGTCATTGGATTAATCAAAGGGTAAATAGAGGGAAGGGAGGGGGAATGGGAATAGGAAACACAGTAGAATGAATCAGACATAACTTTGGTAAATGATTTATCCTTAAATTATTAGTTCATTATTAATACACAACAATTATTTTATTATGAATACACAACAAGTGTAATTGCACATCATGTACAACCACAAGAATGGGATCCTAATCAGAATAAAGATTTTACACACATACACCCCATGTGTGCACAATGTGTCAAAATACACTCTACTGTCATGTATATATAAAAAGAACGAATTAAAAATTTAAAAAGAAATGTGGTACATATACACAATATAGTTTTATTCAGCCATAAAGAAGAATGAAAATATGTCATTGAAGGAAAATGGATGATACTTGAAAATCTCATGTTAAGTGAAATGAGCCAGGGGGGATAGTAGGGGATAGGAAAGGTAGCAGAATACAACAGTTACTAATAGGGCATTATGTAAAATTGTGGATGTGTAACCGACGTGATTCTGCAATCTGCATTTGGGGTAAAATTGGGAGTTCATAACCCACTTCAATCTAATGTATGAAATATGATATGTCAAGAGCTTTGTAATGTTGTGAATAACCAATAAAAAATGTTAAAAAAAAAGTGAAATGAGCCAGAGAAACTATATATTTTCTATATGGAACCTGGTGGGTGGGGGAGGACATCATGAAGGTAGAGGGAGAAAAATAGGGTAGAAGAAGTGTAGGAAGGAAAGGAAGGAAAGGGAAGTAAAGTAAACCCTGAAAATTGGACTTGCCAGCCTCCATAATCACTTGAGCTACTCTATGTACATCCTATCGGTCTGTTTCTTTAAAGAACTCTCACACAGATGTCAAAGTTATGTCAGTTACTATGAAATCAAATGGATTAAATTATGTCATGTGCACATGCCAACATGCCACAATGAAACTCACTATGCTCTATAGTTAATATGCACCTGTAAGAAATAATAATTAAAAAAACATATGAACTAACATAAAAATCCAAGGAAAGAAATGTAAAGAGATTTGTAGACTAAAATTTACTGAGTAAAAATGAACCTTGACTTTCCTTGAGCCTAGAAATAAAGAGCACGGGTTAGAAAGGCAGCAAAAAACAATAACAAAAAAATATCAAAATATAACACTCAACTCCTTATTACCTGTCTACCAACATATAGTACCACTAACTTCAAGCACATTTGTAGTCAGATATACAAAAACCCACACACAAAGCATTAAATAGAGCTGTTATATATTTATCAAACATGGAACCATTGAAAAAGTTCCAATCCAGGCTCTGCATATACAAAGTAAACTTTTGACCAGTTAAAACTGTTTTATATTTGCATTTATATTTTTTTCCCAAAATGACCTTGTTTATCCCACTGTGAGGAACAGATTCATGGGAAGCTTCAAATTTTAAATTTATTTGTACTAATTCAAATGCAAAAAAATAATCTTAAATGGCTTTATAACATAGAGTTGAGGGTGGGCTAATTTTTTTTTTTATTTTTCCTTTTTCTTCAATTTTCCCAGGTGTCATAAACAGCTGAACAGATATTTATCTCAACATTCAACAATCAGAAATATTCATCTTTGGAGTGAAATCAAATATAAAAATTGAAAATTGAAGGAAAAGTTTCCAGCAAGTTCTAACCAAGCATTTCAAGTTAGGAAGGCAATGACTGTGACATCGTACGTATAGCTCACTCTTGGCAAAGACCTAATGGCCCAGGCCAGGTAACTCCATTTATTCATCAAATGTATATGTATGTAGTAAAAAGGAATACTCCTTACCCTCTAGTGGCTTGGGTATTAACAATTAATCCAAGCAAAAACATCATCTGCTGAGGACAAGTTCAATTGTACCTTACTTTTGTGATTGCATATGCTTTTGAAAAGTTGGATGTCAATGACTGACACATTCCTCATCAGTTCTATATAGGAGGCATAATCAAGATATTATCTTATTATCTACATGTTCCAGTTGAATAGAAGGATGCTGATGATACTACTTGTGTGTCCTGTGCAAGTCGAAGGATGCTCAAGGGACCACCTATGTGCTCTATCAAAATTGAAGGACATTGTGATGATTAATCTTCTGTGTCAGCTTGACTGGGCCATAGGATAGCCAAATATTTGGTCGAACATTATTCTGGATGTTTCTGCAAGGGAATTTTTAGATGGAATTAGCATTCTGCTTGGTAAATAAAAGCAGATTGCTCTCTACAATGTATGTGGGCCTTGTGTCATTGGTTAAAGGTCTCAATAAAATGAAAGTACTGACCCTCCACCAAGTAAGAGAGAATTCTCCAGCAGACTGCCTTCAGACCTCATCGGCATCAATGACTCTTCCTCCCTGACAGACTTGAACAGAACAATGGTTCTCTTCAGGGTGACAAACCCCGATAATTAGCCTTTCCAATTTTCCATGTACTATATGTAAATCCATGTACTATATGTTCATCCTATGGATCTGTTTCTTTAAAGAACTCTGACACAGATGTCAAAGTTGTGCCAGTTTGTTAAGAATGAGTTGAAACAAACCTTTGAATCACCTTCTTCTTTCTTCTGACACCACCCCCATGCCTAATCACAACCCAGTTAGACTTCACCCTTCCTAGCTAGTATAGGACCCCCACAATTAGTCAGTCCTCAGAGTCTGACAGCAAGGTAAGAGCATGTCTAATACAATTTCAAGCACAATATAAGTATACAAAAGGAATTTAACAACAGTTGAGAAAAATGGGCTCTAGTGCCCACTTTGTTGTAATTAAAAATAGAATAACCTTGGGGAATCTCTAAACTAACTACTGTGAGTTTCAACTTTCATTAGTAAAATTAGGACGTTTGAATAATTTCTATATCATTGAGTACAGATATAGATTGCAGACTATCTGATGATTCCCACTGAACCATTTCCTGTTGTCCTGATTAGCTGATAGTAATCTTGCTTCCATTTCCCTGTGTTGAAGAAAGTGAGCCCAGGTTAGTATGTAATTTTTTAAAATGCCATGTCTTAATGTCTAACTTACTTCAGTTGACAGATTCACTATAATCTTTAAGGTTTATTTTCTCAGCTTTGAGTTAATGGTAAACAACCACTTAAAAGTTGGCTGTTTTCCAGCTCAAATAATGTATTTAGAATAATAGCAAACCTTACCGCCACCCCCAGGCCCAACAATTCCCTTTAATACTTTGCCACTTTGGCATTTTATATTATTTAGTGAAAAGAAAATTTTTTCATGGACTATTAAGAATATTTTAGAATGAGACATTGTATTGACATTTAAGATTTGGTATGAAAAAGCTTCCTAGGATAGGAGAAAGTTGAACTGAAATTTACAGGAAAGACTCCTTTGACTTAGTAGGAAAAACTGAGCATTTGATAACAAAAAGAGAAAGGTCTGTTGCTAGACACAAAGAGAATCAAAATAGGGGAAAAAAAGCAAATAATAATTACCAGAAGAAACAAAGGTAATGAATAAAAGTAGGAGAGGACTAGCAAATAAATGGCATATGAGACCCTCACCCCTTCACACTGGGTGCCCATTCTTCATCAATGGCAGATATTATTAATTGTTTGGAATTATTTTCCTATTGACTCCAAATACTTCCTGTTCAATCCAAAGTCCAAGGCATCCACTTTTGAATCCATTGGAGATGGCACATTCAGGGAAACCTATTTATCATCCTATATATAATATTAAGTGCCACAAATATTCATTGAACATCTGTCATTCACTAGTGATATAATGAGATAGATGGTATGGGCAATAGAAAAGATGAGGAAATGTCTTTCCCTACCTCCAAAATGCTTGCAATTTTAAAAGTATGGACTAAACTAAAAATTAAAGCATGTAACAGGAAGAATATAAAAAGTGCTTCATAAGAAATACAAAGTGATACAGGTTCAAGGATCCACAGGTATCATTTGGGGGAGCAGATCTACGGAAGCTTCTGAAAAAAGCTAGCATCTGCATTACATTTTGGGAAAAAGAGAGTTTCAAAGATGGAAGTGAACCAAAGGAGCTTGAGAAAGACATGATTATCCTGGGAGAGGAAGGTGCTGATGAGCCCTGTCCCTGCTCCTAAGTTACCTAGAGGGACCTGAAGAGAGGTGGTGTGATCCCTACAAAGATTGCATAGAGTAGGGTGTTTATGTAAGGGTAAGGAGAAAAGGGAAGTGTGGAGCAGGCCACATTCACGACAAACATGATCTAGAAGGTGCATTGCATAGACTTGGCCTCCGTCCAACAAGGTGCATGTAAATACAGGGGCAGAATTTTGGTATTTTGACTGATGCAATGAACTTCAGATCTTCACTGGCTGATAGGGAAACTAGAAGTGGAGACAGAAAAAAGCAGGGTCTTCTTTTATTTAAAGTAGAATGTCTTAGTCAGCTCTATCTATAACAAGAAAAACTGTTCCTTTATTCACAACGCTTCTGACACCAAATGTGTGGGCTTTCCACGCCAAGACATTTTCTAATTCTCTGCAGACACCATCTGGGTGTCCTACAGTTTAATTCAATTCCGACACCAACTCTCCAGAGTTAGCACAGACCCCACAGTTTAAGGACTTAGTTTCATGAGACTGCTCCCCACACCCATAGTGGGTCCCAGGTTACCCAAACTTCTGTTTGACCTGGCTGCAAATTGGGGGTTCCTATGATCCTCCTCAGTATAGTTCAGTAATTTACTATAATGGCTCACAGCACTCAGGAAACACAACTTAGCATTACCAGCTTGTTATAAAAGATATAATAAAAGCTCCAGATGAAGAGGCATAAAGGTAAAGGTCCAGAAGAGTTCTGTGGAATCACCCTCCCAGCCCCTGTACAATTTCACCAATCTTAGAAGCCCTGTAATTTAGGGATTTTGCAGAGGCACCATCATATAGGAATCACTAATCAAATAATTTGTCATTTGTGATTATCTCAGTTTCCTGTCTTCCCCTCCCCAGAGGTCAGGGGTGAAGCAGACAATGCCAACCATCCAATCATCAACCTTCTAAGTTGTTATCTCCTTCAACCCTCCTCCATCTGCATGGCAGCCCACCACAAGTCACCTCCCCAAGTCACCTCAAGTATGGTTGAAAAGGACTTACTAGGAATAACAAAAAAATCCTCCTCTTATGGCTATTACTCAGAAAACCCCAAGTTTTAGAATATCTTGTGTCAGGAACCTGGGTCAAAGGACAAATATTTGGACAAAAGATGTTTCTCGTATCCCTTTTACAAGGGTTTTAGGAACCCCGTCTCACAAACCAGGGGTAGAAACCAAAAATATATTTCTATGTCACACAGCCTGTTAAACTGTGTGGCTTAAACCGTAGACATTTATTTCTCAGTCTGGAGGCTGGGTGCCAGCATGATGAGATTCTGGTGGAGGCTCTCCTCCTGGCTTGCAGATGGCTGCTTCCTCACTGGGTACTCACATAGTATAGAGAGAAAGCTCTGGTATCTCTTCCTGATCTCATCATGAAAGCTCCAACCTTATAATTTTGTCTAAACTCACTTTCCTCCCAGAGGCTTACCTTCTATTTCCATCATATTGAGGGTTAAAAGTTTCAACAGATGAATTTTGAGGGCATACAAACATCCATTCCACAACATGGAGGAAGAGATTCCATGTAGAGATGTCCTCACATTGTAAGAAAAAGGAAAAGCTGGGACAGACAAGAGTAACCTTGTGTGTTCAGAGATAGGCCACCAATCAATCAGGCAAGGCCCACCCTCAACTTACCCTAGACACCAATACACCCAAAGAAAAATACATACTGAGGGGCTGGGTTGGGGATGTGGCTCAGGGGTTTCAGTGGATGTGCCCCTGGTTTCAATCCTGGGTACAAAAAAAAAAATAAGAAGAATTATATGCCACTTGTTTATAAATCTGTGTTTCTTCTACTCCAATTTTTTCTGTGCCTCCTATTATAGGTGGGTTACACTGGTCTTTATAAATACATTAATTAGTACTGAATTTATATTGCACTTATACTATACTTGTCTGCAATGGAGATGGTGAATCTCTCCAGCAAAGTCCCTGTTTTCTTCATCTGTGCTAGCTCCTTGTCAAGGGGTACCCAATACACATTGACTGAATTGTTAATGAATGCACAGGTGGATGGATGAATGAATTAGATAGCTTATGCTCGGATTTCATATGGAGGTAGCTGTGACCTAAATAACAACTCATCTACCTTTATATGACTCTGAACCACTATCTTGTGAGTTTTGTGGATTATATTTGTCTTTGCCTAGCACCTAGGAAATAGCCTGGCTCATGGGAAGCATGTAATATATACATGGTTGAGTAATCAAGGAGACAACTTTACATTTAAGGTGATTCTTTCCCCTGAATTCCTGTCTAGAAACACAGGGAGGATTTTGTTTATTCAAGGCAGTAATCTTACTTCCAGGATTTTAGATACTGATAAAAGTTTGGTTCCTGTTCTAAAAGAATATTTTTCTCCAGTTTAGAAGTTTGAAAATACACAGAGGATAAGGAAGGCAGCAGGATTGTAACACTCAAAAAAAAAAGGGGAGAAAGGGGGCTCCAGACTTGCCGCAGTACTCAACAGGGTGTGGTGATGAGGTGGGAGAAGGAAGGTAACACCCCCAGAGACTTCTTAGAGTGCTGCATTTTCCTCAAGCCATTTATCTTGTGCTTCCTCTGCCAAGTACTTTTATTGTATAATATGAAGCCACTACTATCACTAAGTTGCTTAGGGCCTTGCTAAGTTGCTAAGGCTGTCTTTGAACTTGTGAGCCTCCTACTTCAGCCTCTGGAGCCACTGGATCACAGGCATGCACCACTGCACCCAGCAGTTTTCAAGAAAAATAGACTTCTTTTTTAAGCTATAGAATTTTTAAACATAAACCTTCAGGACTCACCTCCTCCAGCCACAACCTACCTTTTTATAGACCGCACCAAGTTAATCCCTATCAGGGGATTAATGTACTGATTAGGTTAAGGCTGTCATAACCCAATCATTTCAATTATCTCACACATGAGCTTTTGGGGCCACTTCATATCTCAACCATAAAGATGCCTTGAAGCTGCTTAAAGTGTGAGGAAGTAAGAGTTCAAAGTCCAAAGATCCCCCATTCAGCTTCCTCCTTGGTTCCTGCATATCTCCAAGATCCCTCTCCTGAATCTGGGTTCTCACAATATGAAGAATCTCTGGTCTCCCAGAACAAACAGTAGGACAGGTGCTTCTTGGGTCCTTTTCCAAGTCCTCTGGCTGACTTGACAGATAACAACCCAAGCACTGCTTGACCAACCTATGCCTTAGTGTCCTCAACAGGAAAAGGAGGGTGAAGACAGGCCCATGTTTACTAACTCCCAGCAATCCTGGGAGAATAAATTAGGCACCACCTGCTAATCCTTGAGCTTCCAAGAACAAAAGAAGGGAGAGGGAGTGGAAGGCTAGCTCAGGCCTTATTAACAGCAAGCCCTTGACAGTCCCAAAGCACAGGCATCTTGAGCAAAACACCCAATTACCACAGGCAATAGTTCTCCCCTGTGATAGAAGCTCACATCCTGGAATGTTGTTTAAACATTTTTGGTTCAAGGCAGAGAATTTTTAGATAAGAGGAATGATTTCAGAGTCAAGAATATAGTGATTCAGTTGAGGATAGAAAGAAAGAGATGGAAAAAGAATGCCTTGTAAAAGATCAACTCTTCCCAGGGGATGTGCACTCAGTCCCTTCCCAAGCTGAGGGAAGCAAGTTGATTGTTCCTAACTTCATTGACTTGACAAGGCAAACCAGCCTTGCCAAAGACAGTCCTTCGTGGACCTGAGAAGTCTAGCTTCACAGGGAGTGGACTCTGCCATGTGACTCTTCTCTTCCCACTTTGGTGACATGCTGTTCCATATAAGCAGGTTCTGCCACCTCTCTCTGCTTCACACATTTTCTATTCAGCAACTTCTTCCTCAGTCCTGGTTTGGAATTTACAGTACAATTGTTATCCTGCAATGTTTAAAATAACTAAAAATAAAAATCTGTAATTAAAAGTATACAATTTTCTCTGGACATACACCAAGATGTATTTTCCTAAAAATTTTAACTTTAGTTTTTAAATCTCAGAAAGGGGTCTTCAAAAAAGAAAAAAAAACAACAACAACTCATAATTCTAGAAAAATTAACTAAAAAAAAGACATTTCTTCAGACCAGGGTCATTGAGTTTGTATTCATAGTTCTTGATCCTCCATCTCCATTCTGCCAGCTCCATTTTCCCAGCTCAGGGGTCCACAGGGCCTAATCTGGCATTCCACATGTCTGGTAAATAAAGCTGAATTGGCTATTTTCACAAGCTTATGTGCTGTCTGTGGCACACTACCAGGGCAGAGTTGAGCAGTAACAACAGAGACTGCCTGGTCCTCAAAACCTAAAATATCGACTGTCTAGCAGTCTGACCGCCCCCTTATCTAAAGGCCTCTGAATAACTCAGTCTGGATGCTGTTTTAGTCAGCTTTTTTGCTGCTGTGACCAAAAGACCAGACAAGAACAATTTCAGAGGAGGAAAAGTTTATTTTGGGGCTCAGGGTTTCAGAGGTCTCAGTTCATAGATGGCCGACTCCATTCCTCAGGGCCTGAGATAAGGCAAAATATCACGGTGGAAATGCATCACGTTAATCCTTAACAAGAGGATTCATGCACTGATTAATGCTCTCATAAGCCAATTATTTCACCTCTAAACTTTCTCACATTGTCTCACACATGAGCTTTCAGGGGACACTTCATATCTAAACCATAAAGGTGCCTTGCAGCCTACTTCAACTCAACATGTCCAAAACTGAAGTACCTACCTTTCTGTCAAATCTATGCCTTCTCCAAAGTTTACTTTGCTAAATGTCATTCCCACCAATCCAGTTGTCCTCATCAAAATTTTATTGATCAATTCTTCCTCCTTTTTCCACATCCTCAATACAATCAATCACCAGGTCCTGAGCATGTCATTGCCTTCCCTGAAGCTGGAAGAATCTTTCTGAAATATTAACACGGTCCTGTCACCCTCCTGATTAATAGGGTTTAGTGGATGTCCATTTATATTGTCCACAAAGACATATCAATCTCCTCCACAGCTTATTGAAATCAAGAGGTCATTGGCACTTGCCTGGGTCTTCAGGTCCCCTTCCTACCAGACTCCCGAGGTGCCATCGGTTATTCAAAAACCTCACTCAGGCTCCCTCTCACCTCCAATGAGATGCTTACTTGTCCCGCGAAGAACATTCTCTGTATCATCTTCAGGATCCAGCAGATAAGGGGCTCCTTCAGGAATGCCTTTCCTCACATCTGGAGTATGTCTTTGATAGTCTCCTTCATGGCTCTCTCCTGCCTCTGCAGTCGTCACACCTCACTGTTATTATTTGTTCATTGTCTTCTCAGCTACGCTGCCAGTCTTTTGAAGACAGGTCTCCTACCTATCCCATTTACCTCAAAGTGCTTGAAAAACAGAAAGTTCAGAGTATGTATTTGTTAAATGAACGAAAGGATCCAGCTTACTCCAGGAATTAGAGGCTTGAGAGAGGAAAGAGAACACCAAGAAACAGTAACATAGGCCACTCAGAGAGCTCTGACTTCCCTTCTACCACATTTTCTACAGAGTAGACAGTACATCGTGAGGCTGAGGTGAACAAGGAAGCACGTGATCATAGGTGTGAGAAAGAAAGAGGAAAACTGAAGAGATGATGGAAATGTCATGATATTGTATTGGCTAAGGCCTTGAACGATATTAACAATGAAAGAGGGCACTATTTTTACATTATCTTTTACAGATTTAAGAACCAGATTCCTTCTCCAAACTAAAAGAGCCTTTACAATATAAGCTTTCTTTTAGTTAGTCATCTTACTCAGCTGAGTCAAGCTAAAAACAAAGCTCTATCTCTAAGTGAATTTACAGAACAGGAGGAAGCTCTGCTAGTTGCACTTGCAGGCTACTTGATGCTGTTGAACATTCACTGATCTTCTAGGTTTATATCACCAGAGGCATGCATAGGAATTAAAGAAGTTTCCCAAGATACACAGGGATGTATTTCTGACCTTTTCAAGAAAGTGCCCTAAAGGCACTTTGGTTTGCATGTATAGCTAGTCTTTTGGTTTGAGATAGACTGAACAAATAGAAAAACTAGGAAATAAAAACCAAAACTGGCCAAGAAAGGCATGGTGTGATGCATACTATCATTTGTAATAATGCAGAGGAATGTATAAGCATGTTATTGGAGGATTTGAAGATTGCTTCTAAAATCTGTAAAGACCAACATTTCCATGTAGCTGCCTCACTTCAGAAGGAAGCAGCAGAAACCAATGGTAGAAAAATATAAAATCCTCCCTCCAGGATCTCAGTTCCTAATACAATATGAATATAATTAAGACAGGAGCTTTTAGATCATAGTGAGATTACATCTCTGAGGAATAAGTTTACAGGCAGCATTGAAACAGAAGTAAAGATGATAGAATGTTAGTCTGTCTACTGGTCTTCAGAAACAGAGAGAGGTCCTGGGATCCAGAGCTTCCAAGGGCCTGAGGGCTAAAGTGCAATCACATTGGCACTCCATAGAACAACCATGGAAGAGGAGTAATTTAAGAACAGCAAAGAATTACCTTACCTCTGAATATCATAGAAGATCCTTTGGACAGCATCAACCCATTGAAAAAGATCTGTGAGTTTCTACAGATCACATACTTTTTTCAGAGAAGCTACTTTTATTTGGAAATGATTGCCTTCTTGGAGGATAGCTTCTCAGAAGCTACTGGAATAGAGCTGGCCAATGAGGAGAATTGAGAGATGATATTCTACATAGAAGAAGAATATCTTCAGGAGAAAATTATGTCCATTTACATGGACATTCCTTCATGCCCTGGGTGATACCTTCAAACCTCCACTAGTGAGCACCTTGCTAAGTGATGTGGTTTGGCGTACCTCCCATTCATGCCCTGCCTGTTGCACACGGCCTACCTTCTCTTAGACTTTGACCTACCTCCTCTAAGACTTTGAGATATTGTTCTCCTGCCTTATTATCAAACAGACCAATATGGCAAATGTCTTTGATTTCCTAATTCTTCTGGAAAATGTCATTAGTACCCTTAGTCTGCAACCTGAAATCTTATGGGATCTGAGAGAAATTGGAGCAAACTCTGGAAGCTCTTAGAAATCATGACCTCTCAGGGCATCTTTCCTTAGACCCAGAACTGGATCAATAAGCAGGAAAGATATTGCACTTGAGCACAACAGAAATCAAAGGACAGCCAAAAGTAATAGCTGCCTCTGGGTATAAAGGAAAAACTTATGCCTACAAAAGGAATCATGAAACAATTTATTTATTTATTCAATATCAGTATTTTTCAAACCAGGTGACATAACCTATTAGTAGGTCATGAAACCAACTCACAGGGTCACAGCCAGCAATTTGCTGTTATTGCTTATTTTGTTTTGTATTTTAAAATATTTTTCTATGTTAATAAGTACTTAGGTTTAAATTAACTCCTGTTTTTACTATTTAATAGAAATCTAAAGTAAATATTGTTTTATATTTTTCAGTTACATATTATGCATGCATATGTGTGTATCTATTATAGAGTTATAAAATAAAATTACTATTGTGTTTAGGTTTAGTTGTTTGTAAAGCACTGTATCTATGTGGTTGTGTTACTGATTTATTTACTCAGTGGGATCAGGCTACAGAAAGATTTGGGTTGATATACACATGACCTCCTGTCAATTTGAATGAAAGCTAATTGTTTCTAAAACTCCACTGCCATTATTGGAATTATGATGAAAAAAAAGTACCAGATAAGAGAAGATGCTGAATTATCCTAATATCAAGAGTAAAAAAAGGTAGAGTATGAACAAGGAAGCTCCAACCAGCAGCCATTTCTAGGTTAGCCAACTTTCTAATGGCTACAAGAAATTTATGTGAAGAATCCCAACATATGCATAGAAGGGATTAAGAAGAAAGTTTTCCTAGGTTCTCGAGAATCAGGGACAGAGGATTTCTCAGTGCCTAAATGATCACTATAGAACTGATAGAAATATAATTTCCAGTTAATTATTTTCATTTTACAGTTTAATCAAAGTAGAGAATAAATAAGTAGTGGATGGTATAAATTTAAGATATATGACCTGAAAGAGTGAAATTGCACAGAATAAATATGTCAGGGAAGCACCAGTCGATTGTACAAACAGAAATGAGAGTTCTGGGAACATGTGGACCTGTCCCCATGCTGTGGCCTCTTTCAAGGTGTAATTTATAGAAAATGAGTGTTTAGAGATTTAGAAGAAAGAGAAGTCTTTATCAAGTTCTATCAAGATTCTTGCACCAAAAGTGTATTATCTGGCTTCAGAAGAGTATGTTCAATGTTGTAAATGATTTTGTTCACATATTAAAACTATCCTATTCATCAGAGTAATTGGGCTCACAAATAGCCCATGGGAAATACTGAATGCCTAAGAAAGAGTCCACTGTGGAAATCACAACTGGTAAGAAAGTTAGATTGTTTACTTAATCAACGCCATGTCTACTGTAGGTAACAAGATCTCACTGGCAAGCTGGAAAACCACCAGAAGCTTTTGAGTGAGCTTGTTCTCAAGAGTAGAAGGCTAAGTTGTAGAATTGGATAGTGTAGTGTGCTCAGGTTTTGGTAACACTGGAGGTGTCTCAATAAGGAATTAACCAACCAGAGTCAGTAGATGGTAGAGTCTGAGAACAGAAAAATGGTCCTCTCCATCCATATCCCATCACTTGCTATTCTTTGGCTTTGCTATCCACTTGTTCTGTTTTATTTTCTCTCTCCCTTCACATTCCTTTCTTCACTGGTAAAATTATTTATAAGAAAAGGCTTCCAAAGCCATAAACATTTTTGTATACAATTTAAAGGAGATTTTCAACAGATACCTAGGATTGCATTACACAGAACCCATTGCCATTAGTAGTTGAAAACAAGTACACAGCAGAATCATACACACATTATCACTGTATATTTATCTTTCTGGAAAGATGACTATGAATATTTTGGCTATTTTCTAGTCAAAACTATTTTATGTATTTTATATTTTAAAAAATGACTTTATAAAGATTGTTTAAAAGTCTCTCTGGAATAAGGATGGGGAAGGAGGAAGAATTGTTACTATTTATTATAAGCCCTTCTATATATTTGGTATTTTACCATATGCATTTATTACTTTAATAAAATGAAATTAAAACCTCATTTTATCTTAATTCAGCTAAATATAACTCTCATCTAACTAGATCTTTCTTCTCAGTACCAAAGAAGCATATGAAAATGAAATTCACTAAAAATTTTTATAAAACTAATGTCCAAAATCATTAAGCATAGTAAGCAAATAACAATCTCTATATGTAACACTAAATTATTATATAATGGTTTTAAAATTTTTGCATAGATTACTCTGAGAAAATGCAAGTAGTCATTCCATATTGCATTTGGGTGATTCATATTTCTCATATATCCTTTTTGAAAATTAAAGGCCACCAGCTCTGGCCTTTCATTTCAAGATTTTCCCATGACTCTCTCCAGGTGAGTTCCTGTCAACCAGCATTCTGCCTTACCATCGTATGTGTGCCACCTGGTGGTCAAACTGGGACCAGCGAGCATGAGGTCAAAGGGTGATTACAACTGAGACTGCCATCCAAGTCACCTTCAGTGTCTAGGAATCCAATGCATGATGCAAATGGGGGCTTCCTGTATAATACAGTGGCATAAAATATGAATTATAGGCTGAAAATATTGGGAAAGAGGCAAAAATTCAATGTGCTTTAGGTAATCAGTTGATTGCCAAGAAAACCAATGAATAGTTACTTATTTTAACAAAAATGCTCTCTTGGAAAAAATCCAAATAATGCAGCTTGCAATCATTAAAATTATTCAATCCATCATGAAATTTTACTCCTTAAAAATAGCCACTTGATTGATTATGCTCCAAGGTAAAAAGCTGTGGGCAAACTCACTGTAGTATAGAAACCTTGGGCTAAGAAAGCATAAAAATAATCACAGGACTAAAGTCCTTATAAATGATTTTCCAGAAACATTTTTATTGGTTTTTAGTTCTTACCCAGCACCAATCTATTCTGAAGTGAATTTCCATTCATTCAGCACTTTGAATAACTACCATGTGACAGGTGTTCTTCCAGGGGCTTAGATAAAGCAGGAAACAAGGCAACTAAGACTTTTTCTCTCTTGAGCATCATATATCAGTGCAGGAAGACAGTAAAAACAATAAGTATATTATAAATTAAAAAATAATTTTAGATCGTGATAAATACTCAGCAGAAGATGGGTAAGTAGTAAGAGAGAAAGATAGCCAAGGCTAAGGAGATTCATCCTTTGAGTTGTGACTTGAAAGTTGAAAAGGAGCCACCTTGTGTTGAGATAGGGAATGGGATTCCAGGCATTGGGGACAGCAAACAGGAATGCTCTGAAGTTAGGCTGTATGTTATGTGGTTGAAGAATTGCTAGAAAGTTTTAATTGTGGCTCAAAATTATCTAGAGAGGGGAAGATAGGGGAGTAGTAAGAGATGAGAATAAAGATGTAGACATGTTTTAGTCAGCTTTTTCGGTGCTGTGACTAAAAGACCAGAACAAATGTAGAGGAGAAAAAGTTTATTTAGAGGCTCATGGTTTCAGAGGTCCCAATCCATAGACAGCAGACTGCATTTCTTGGGGCTCAAGGTCAGGCTGAACATCATGAAGAGTGTGGCAGAGAGAAGCAGCTCACATCATGATCAGAAAACAAGAGAGAGAGAGACTCCACTTGCCAGACAGAAATACATACCCGAAAGTCACACCCCCAATGCACATCCCCTCCAGCCACACCCCACCTGCCTTCAGTTACCACTCAGTGAATCCCACAGGTGATCAATTCTCTGATTATGAGAGCCTTGGGTTAAGGCTCTCATAACTCGATCATTTCTCCTCTGAACCTGCTAGCATTGTCTCACATGTGAGCTCTTGGGGGACACTTTATGCCCAAACCAAAACAAGACAGAAGTCAATTATTTGAGGGAGGAAGCTAAGGAATAATATTTTATTTTAATGGTAAAACAAATATAAGAAGCCAAAGGAATTGAGAAGGAATAGGATATGGTCTAATAAATAATATTAAAAAATTATTAGCCATGATGTCTGAAGATCAGACTGAGAGAGCTACCATTGGAAACAGGTGCTAGAAAAGAGATTACTGAAGTTGTACAGGTAAGAGATGTATATGGCTGGAAATGGGAGATGGCTGAGAAGAGGGTAAGAATAGTAAGATTCTGGATTTGTTTTATTTATTTATTTATTTATTTATTTATTAATCTACTACTTATTTGGTACTGGGGATTGAACCAAAGGGGCTTATTACCACTAAGCCACATCCCTGGCCCCTTTTGTTGTTATTTGGTTGTTGTTGCTTTTTGAAACAGAGTTCACTAAATTGCTTAAGGTCTCACCAAGTTGCTAAGGCTGGCCTTGAATCTGCAGTCCTCCTGCATCAGCCTGCCAAGTCACTGGAATTATAGGCATGTGCCACTATTCCCAGATCTGGATGTATTCTTAAAATAGAATCAATAACCCTGCTGATGGATTGGATTTGGATGAGAAGAGAAGGGGAAAACTAAGGCTGATAATAGGATCTGAGCCCTTAAGGAGAACTGCTAGGAGAGGCATGTTTTATTTAAACAGGAGAAAGATAATTTCAAGAATTCTGTTTGGCTATATAGAAAGCTTGAAGGACTTTGTTAGAAACTCCTGAGGTAATTACTACAATCAAGAACTTTTAAAAGTCTGGTATATATCCCCACCAACTGCTGAATTTGAGTCATGACCAAAGAATGAATGTTGGGAACAAGACTAACTTCTTTATATTACTTCTTTTCTACCTCTTTACCAGGAATCCTAGATGGTGTGGAATTGTCAAACATCCTGATTGTAATGTGCTTACCTAGCCAGGCATTCACCTGGGGCTCCCAGAACAATGGTGATCTAGAGCTTCCTCTCTAATATAGGAGACAGATGTGAACAAATCAAAGTATCATGACTATTCAGCTAAAATCTTGATAGTAAGGGAAAATGCAGTTGGCTCTGGTCTCATCTGAATGGATGTCTATGAGCAGGAAATGTTTGGGTAGAGATCAAAGCCTGAGTCATAGAATGAGAAGCTACAGGGACATGAGGCAGGAGAAGCAGGCAGGCAGGGACCAGAGTTAAAAAGGACTTGGGCTTTATCCTAAGAGTAACAGAAATCAGGAAATGACAAGATCACATCTTGCTTTTAAATGGCTCTGCTACACTCTGGAGAATGGATTTGAGGCAGGGTCATAATCAGACTTGTGGAGATACTATTTCCTAAAACAGTGTTTTAGGTCTTGTGATTGGGGGACAACTACAATTTGTAGCACCACCACTTACACACAAGAATACCATTCTGTAATGCAAAATTTAACAATCATATGGTTTTCCATAAAATGGTATTTAATCTTTAAATGACCCAAGTGGACATGAATGCTCTTATATAAATAGACTTTTTCTCAACTTTTTTAATGACCTATGTTTGGAAAGGGGAAGAAATGTGTCCCTGATTTGTTGAGTACCATAAGCACATGCTCAGTCCACCTACAGGGAAACCCATTGTTAAGGAGAAGGAGGTAGTAGTTCAGGCAAGAGGTATTGATGGCTGGGATGAGGATGGTGGATATAAACTACCTAGGAGGTAAATAGAGCTGGGTGGTGAATTGCTAAAGGGAAGATGAGGGATGGGTAGGAATCAAAGATGACTCCACAGGCTGAAGGCTGGTCTAACTACATTAATAATGGGAAATAGAGGACTCCTAACAATGGTCTATTTAAGGGTCACTAAATGGAAGGCACTAAGCACTTTTCTTACCCCGAACAGAAACTGATTGTCAACCATAGAAAGCATCCTATCCGGAGTCAGTACTTCAAATAAGGCCTATTGGTCATCCCAGAGCAAGTACAGGACCTCTTTCAGAAGATAAATAAGAGCTGATTAATAAAATATACAGTTCTTCAGTAAAGGCATTCTGAGTAAATGCATCCTCTTGAATTACTTTTTTTTAATTTAAAAGTTTAAAGAAAACATTTAATCAAAATTCTACATATCTATATTATGCTGTACTATTTTCTTACATCTATAATTTAAGAATCCTACCTGGATTCGTAGTAGAACATTGGCAAACCACTGGAAAAAATAAAAATAAACCAATACTAAATGTAA
Organism: Ictidomys tridecemlineatus; assembly: GCF_052094955.1. Lineage (NCBI taxonomy): Eukaryota > Metazoa > Chordata > Mammalia > Rodentia > Sciuridae > Ictidomys > Ictidomys tridecemlineatus. The sequence continues at coordinate 150,541,510 of NC_135480.1, read as the reverse complement.
ATATATTAATAAAGCATAAATGTCAATCAAAAGATGCAAATTTAGCGTTGCATCTAATGGCTTTATACTTCAGGATTATGTGTTAATTCTAGAAAGAAAAATGAAAGATGATCTAGTCCATCACTTTGAAGATGAGAGTGTTCCAGAGAGGTAACATTTCAGTCTCAGAATCACAGACAGACCTGTTAGCAACAGAGGTCAAGCAGAATCTGGTGACTTCTAATCCCTAGCTCATCATCCTTACCTATGAACCACATTGTCTCCACGAATACATGAGCAAATACATCCAGGAACTTTAGCTGGAAGTCAAATGTGAAAAAAACTCAGGAGAATCCAACCCACTGGATTAGATGCAATTATTACCAGTCATGTTCATAATTTCCTAGGCAATACTGTTTTAACAAAAGGACTTCCTCCTCATTTTTCCTGTTATCCTACCAGTGTTCTCAGCCATCACTAGAGCATCCAATAATCTACCCATAGGATAGCAGGATTTGTTCTTTCTTCTTCCCATCAGTCTGTAAGAGGGTGGAAGGGATATAATAAAATGATGGGTGAGAATAAGATTCCATTTAAGAAAATTCAATATTCATGTATCCAAACTTACAAAGAGATAAATTAGGGGAGATCACTCAAATAATAGCAGACTCTCTTATAGGTTTGCTTTTAATAGCATGCTCCATTAGAACTTTCTAAATATTTATAGATCATTAAGTATTTGACATGAAGATTGGAGGTGGAGGGAGAAAGCCTTAAAATTAGAGTGTTAAAATATTCAACTAACTGATGGAGAGGGACGTTTTAAAAATAAAAACTACTTAAATTACATTGTAAAACAATGCAAAAATGTAGTCTTAAGCATTAAAATAATCTCATATGAATTGAAAATTCTGTTTCTCAGGAGGGAGAGGGTTGGAGAATTGATTATCTGATCCTTGCATTTTGTCCAGCTCTAATTCAGTGGACTGAAGTATAACCAAAAGCATTGAAGGAGCTCCTGGACATGTGTTCTAGGAAAAAACTAAAATGCCCATGTTCTTCACTTTGGGAAATTTGTTTTTTTTATTTTTGTCCTGACTTTCAAAATTAGAAGTCAAAGTTTCAAACATAGTTATATCTAACATAGAGATGAGCTGATTTGATGATTTCTCTTATTAAATACCTTCCCCAATGTGTCACACCTATTCATTCTCAGTATCTCTCACTCTGAAACACTCCTACCCAATAACACACTTGCTCTCAAAATCACACTCCTCTGCTTTTGGCTTTTTTGATCTTACACAACTTTGGGGACAAAGAAATCATATTTGATCTAGAATGGTTTAGAAAGTTTTCCAGTGGAAAGGTGAGGAGAGATGAAAGCTCACTTTGACTTCTTCCTAAAATGCCAGGAAGGAAGAGGATGCAGTCACCTGAAGAACCAGACAGAAAAAGTGGACCCTTCTTTAGGAAGGAGATGCTCTGAAGTTGGAATACCCACTTCACTGTGAAGTAGTTCAAAATTACTTGGAGGCAAGGAAAAGAAAAAAAGGGAGGACTTAGAGATTCTAATTAGAGGAAAATTGGCCTAATCAGTAGAGAAAAGAAGTGTTTGGAGACATTTAATGCTAAAAACACATAGTGAGACAACTTAGTGTAACACATGGTCCTGGTCTGGATCCTGGGTTGGGGGAGAGAGAGGGAGAGAGAGGGGGGGGGGAGAGAGAGAGAGAGAGAGAGAGAGAGAGAGAGAGAGAGAGAGAGAGAGAGAGAACAGAAGGAAGGAGAGAAGAAAGGGAGAAAAGGATAAAGGGAAGAAGAAAGGAAGAAAGGAAAGAGACACTAGTACAATAAAGGATATCTAGAGCAGATAGAGAAATTTGAATGAGGTCTGTATATTAGATTATATCATTGCATTAAGGACAAATTCTTCAAATTTATAATCATACAGCAGAAGAGAATATCTTGGTTCCTTGGGGTCATATGCTAATGTGTGCAAGAGTAAAGGGTCAAGATGGCTATAACTTCAAATAGTCTGAAAATAATAATAATACAGATGCATATAAAAGTGATAAAAGCAAATATAGCAAAAAATGTAAACAATTGAAAAAATCTAAATGGAAAGTGTCCCAAGTTCATTGTACTGTTCTAGCAAATCTTCTTTAAATTTGAATTTGTTCAAAATAAGTTTATTGAAAAAGGCTATAGTGGAGAGATATTAAATAAAGAGACTTTGTATTTTAAATATAAACCAGGGTCAGAAGAAAAAAATCAAAATAAATATATACATGGATTTCTCTCCTCAAAGCATTTGAGGTGATTTACATAAAGGCATAGAAAGAATAATCAGTATATCATTGCATTCAAATATAGCTCACATAGATATTAGCTAAAAATATTAGCTTAAGTCTTAAAAGTAAAACTTACTGTCTTCAAATTTGGGTTCTGTCATGACTACTTGAATGATCTTGAGCAAGTTATTTAACTATTTCACACCTTAATTACTCCCTGATAAAAACATGGATAACAAACCGTCAGCATCATTGTGAAGATTCAATGAAATAATCCTAAGTGGTTAGATTATACATGATACACAATGAGTACTGCATAAAATTTAAGTATTCTTAAACACTATGACTAAAAAAAGCTATAAATAAATGTAGATAATCAATTCCAAGATAAAGAAGACTAAAAGGCAATCATCTGGCATTAGCATAGGTGTTAGACATATGCTTCGAACTTGAATCTGAACATCCTGAATGTCAAAGAAAAAAAGAGGATATAGGCAAATACGTACAATTAATTATCAGGAAAAGGGTTTCATACCTATTCCTGAAGGGACGTAAAACTTTTCCTAGCACTAAAGAATTAATTTAGGAAGTAATTGAATATTCTAGAGGAAATAATGTTCTAAGCAAGATTACTACAAAAAGTGTAGTTATAGACGTGATGTGGCTTTTAAAAAAATGTAATTCTCTGATAAAAGCTAAGGGAATACCATTAAAAGAAAACTCAATTAAGATATTAATTCCAAAAGGAGCTAAGGTAAAAAAGAGTTCAACTATGAATAATTCTGAAAATAACTTGATCCAAGAATAGAATCTATGGTATCTAGAGGAGTGGGTGAAAAGGAGATCCTTTGAATGGCCTGTCACAGATATCAATTCTCTTAGCAGGGCTTTGTTAAGAATCAAATAGCAAACCAGTAAAGATTTTACTCTATCAGAGGGCCCACAATGGAGATGTTCTGTATTGCTTCTTAAAGCCGGGTCATGTTTAGGAGCAAGGCTAGGACTTGCAGCAACCCTAAGAGTGACTATCTCCTGAAATTTTTGTAAGCTAGGTGCCTGCCTTGCCTTACCTTAGTCATGATTCTGTTCAAGCAAATGATTCAAGAGAAAGAATTGACAACAATAAGTTAGACCTGCCACATTTCATATATATGCCATTGTTAGGAAAGCACAAAAATAATGTTCTTCCTTTGTCCCCACCATTCAGAGGGCAGATGGGGCACATGTAGATCAAGAATATCACCTTCTACTTAATGATTGTATTACAGGACTGATTAACTTCTAAGTCAAAGGCTCAAGTGCCTTCCAATAACAGACCTTTGTTACTTCTCTTAACAATAAATAGTATGAGGGTCTAGCATTTTGCTTGTGAAGAGGTTACACACTTCTCCATAACTGATATAGCTATCCATTTACACATTATACCCAAATAAACATCTGTTTTAATTGCTTTTATTCTTTAAATACATGACAGAAGAATACATCACAATTCTTATTACACATATAGAACACAATTTTTCGTATCTCTGTTTGTATATAAAGTATATTCACACCAATTCGTATCTTTCTACATGTACTTTGGATAATGATGTCCATCACATTCCACCATCATTTCTAACCCCCTGCACCCTCCCTTTCCCTCCCACCCCTCTGCCCTATCTAGAGTTTGTTTATTCCTCCCATGCTCTCTCTCCCTACCCTACTATGAGTCAGTCACCTTATATCAGAGAAAACATTTGCCATTTGTTCTTTTGGGATTGGCTAACTTCACTTAGCATTATCTTCTCCAACGCCATCCATTTACCTGCAAATGCCATGATTTTATTCTCTTTTATTGTTGAGTAAAATTCCATTGTATATATATGCCACATTTTTTTATTCATTCATCTACTAAAGGGCATCTAGGTTGGTTCCACAGTTTAGCTATTGTGAATTGTACTGGTATAAACATTGATGTAGATGTGTCCCTGTAATATGCTGTTTTTAAGTCCTTTGGGTATAGACTGAGGAGAGGGACAGCTGGGCCAAAAGGTGGTTCCAATACCAGATTTCCAGGGAATCTCCATACTGCTTTCCATATTGGCTGCACCAATCTGCAGTCCCACCAGCAATGTATGAGTGTGTCTTTTTCCTCACATCCTCACCAACACTTATTGTTGTTTGTCTTCATTATAGCTGTCATTCTGACTGGAGTAAGATGGTATCTTAAACTTTTAAATTTAATATCTAGGCCATTAAATTTTAAAAAAGAAATCTTTCTACCCCATAACCATGCCATTGCCCGACCCAAATTCCTGAAGTAAAGACTTTCTGTGGTTGCCTTAAGTACCATCTTGGCTATTAAATTATATAAGCAGAAAGTCAGTCTCCTAAGGCTGTCCCCTTACTACAGTGAATTGCAATCTAACTTATTATATAAATGAACCAAAACTTAAAAATACATTTTTTGCTCTAGGGAACCAGGTCTCAGCCAATCACAAACAGCCAATCATAAGCTGCCAATTGATCAGACCATGTCCAAATAAGGTGAATTCCTACCTGTAACCAGTAAAACTACTTCTGTACTTTACTTCCCTTTTGTTTCAGTCAGCTTTTTCGCTGATGTGACTAAAGGACCCAACCAGAACATTTGTAAAGGAGGAAAAATGTATTTGAGGACTCAGGGTTTTAGAGGCTTTTTTCCATAGAAGGCTGACACATTCCTTGGGACTTGAGGTGAGGCAGAACATCATGGTGGAAGAGTGTGGCAGAGGGAGCAGGTCATAGGAATATCAAGAAACAGATAGAGAGACTCCACTTTCCAGATACAAAATATATACCCCAAAGCCATGCCCCCCAATTAACCATTTCCTCCAGGCCACACCCCACCTGCCTCCAGTTACCAATTAATCCCATTAGGGATTAATTCACTGATTAAGTTAAAGCTAAAACCCAATCATTTCTCCTCCAAATCTTCTTGCACTGTCTCACACATGAGATTTTGGGGGACCTCACATCTAAAACATAACACATTTTCTTCTATAAATACTAACTGCCTATGTTGCAGAACAGAGTCTCCAAACTGCTTAGGATTCTGAAAGATGCCCTGTTCATAGATCATTATTTCTCTAACAAACTTTGTTAAATTTATTTTGATGAAAGATTTGTTTTTGTTTGACATGGGCTGTGATTTTTATTCCGAGGCCAACATAGACACAATGTTAGATTATCTGACTCTGTGCCCATTCTGAGTCTAGTTAGAGAAGTGTCGGCTATTGATGCCTTTTTCTACTTTCCCAGGAGCTCCTCCCAAGACTCACAGGCTTCCTGCTATTCTTGTTAAAATAGTAATGAAGACTTTATTCAAGACTATTGCAATAAGGAAGATAGATTGGACTCAACTCTCAATACAGCAAAGACAGCAGGGGATTTATAACCAAGAAACAGAGTAAGGAGATTATTGTATGAAAAATTAGGTTTTTTTTTTTTTAAAAAAAAAAAAGACATCCAAAGTAGGAAGATTCTTGCTAAACTGGCCTCACAGGAGTCTTGCTAAATGTTGGCCAAGGTAGGAGATGAAGAACTTGAGTTCTTACAGTAGATCAAATGTCCAGGGCGCAGGATCCTCCCCAAGCTGAATTTACAGGATCCTTGCTACAATGGAGTGAGGCAGGACCAAGACCAAAGTTGGGTCTAGTTGAGAGAGGGCACAGAGGAGCCTGACCAAAGTGTGATCAAGGGGAAAGTCATTGTCACCAGACCTACTGATGAGGTTGCCCAAAGGAAAACATGGTTCTTAGTTTTGTGGCTCCAAAGGGAAAAAAGTCCAGAACCATTACAGAAAGAAATGTTTACAATGTTGGAAGACAATGAACTTTCTCAAAATGAGCCATCTAAGCCCTCAGTGTGCTCAGTAAAGATGATATCTTTAATATATTTATTCCAGATCCCATTAGGATGGATTTTAATGGTGCTGAGAAATGTGAAATGCCTTACTTTTCTCATGTTTTCCAGGTGGTAATTAAGAACCACTGATATAGAATGGCATTTTCAACAGATTAGCATTTTAGCTAACTACATGAGTGTGTGTGTGTGTGCATGTCCATGTGTCTGTATGTGTGTGTGTGTACATGTGCATGCGTTTATGTGCTTGTTTGCTTTCATTTATTCAGATCATTTCTAAATATTGCCATATGGTAATTGAGTTGTAATGTTGCAGCCTCTTTGAAAGGAAGATGGAGTATGAAACGAGTCTCCAAACAGTTCAGCCCAGCCAACATGGGCCATAAAGGGGAGGGAAGAGGAGGGAAATATTCTATTTAACATCTTTCCCCTTGGAAAAATGCCGTTTCCGGAGAGGTCAGAATCCTACACTCCAGTGCCAGTCAGAATTAGGAACAATCTATTCAAATGTCCTTTATGAGCCCAGAACAACTGTCAGGGCTCTGTAGAAATTGTGTGGATCAGCAAGTATTTGAAATAAAACAGCTGTGCCTGGTGGTGGCTCGACTCGGTTAACATGGCTAATGTCTCAAACACACAAGAGCAGGGGAAACACCTTCCCTTCCTCCCAGGAAGACCTCGTCAGCCCTCACCCTTGAAGTGGCTTTTTCTCACGTAGGTTTAGCAGGAGCGTGAGTGTGAGTGTGTGTGTGTGTGTGTGTGTGTGTGTGTGTGTGTGTGTGTGTGTTGAATGCACACGTTCTCCTGGAGTGCGGGAAGTGTGCTGTGCATGTCTCAAGGTGGTTTCTCATTCTTTATATCCACCTCTAGCTCCCATCCACCCTGGAAAAATCATAGACAGATATACAAAGCCTTTGTTTAGTAGAAAAGATGAGCTAAGGAAAATAATGTGCATTTTAAAATCATGCTTTCCTTGCATTACATCTCTTGTACCTCACAATGAAGCCACTGAATTCTCTGAAGGCTGATGGGCTTTGAAAGTTCCAGGCAGCTTAAAACAAAACACAGAGCAGACTGGGTGCTTTGGAAATACTAACCACAACCACCGCAGCAGAGTCCATAATGCAGGAATGATAGCTGGAGGTGTGGAAGAGGCAAGGAGGCAGCCGAAGGCCAGGGGTTAGGATGGGGAAGATTTTTGAAGATCTCCTTTGTATACACCCTAAACATCCAGGGTTACAACGTGCTATCTGCAGTGAAAGGCATTTTCCCATGGATTCTGCATGCTAATGAGCTCCTGATTCACACACTGGGCTCAGAAGGGGACATGGAAATGTCTCTTCACTACCAAGCTGATTCTTCTGTGGCTGCTGACAAGCATTTCAACGGGAAGACCAGATTGAGTTATAATTGCCAACTGGCACCAAAAGCCTTAATGTGACTTCCAGGAACAAACAGGAAAGCAGTGGTAAGGTTTCCATTTGCTTATCAAGCTGGGGTCTCTGTCTTCACAGGCAGATCCTGAGGACCTATCCCAGCCTTTAAGGTCTTCCTTCCCAGGGCCTTTGAACAGCCCTCAGTGAATGGAAGAATATTTGCAAATGTGTCTCTAGTTTGTCATTCCTACCAGGGCACTAAGGACAGAGGACGTGTTAATTCCCCAAGCAAAGTCATTTGGACGGGTGTCTGTCAATGCATAGAAATATTCCACTAAAGGAAATAAAAATGGCTTTGAATAAAATCAGAGTGATGGAAGCAAAGATCATCTTTTCTTCCTCTCACCCAAATGTATTTTTAGTAAAAATCACCATCTACCCACTCACATTCAAACATATTAACCCCGAAATCTGTGACAGCCTCCTGCTCTCTCTTTGAAAATAGAAGGAAGCCTGTTTGGGGGAGTGTATGTGCTCCCCCATTCTCTTTGCCTGTCTGCCTCCCAGCTCTTTCTTGCTTGGACCATAGAGTCAGAGGGTAAGAGCATCGACTCTGAAGCACCCTAAGTAAGAGGCTGTTTACTTGCCAGCACCAACCTCAGATCACACATGAGGAGCAGTCCTCATGGATCCATTGTCGTGTTTTAGTAGATAAAGATAGATGTAGATTTAAAGAGGTAAGAAACCAGTCTAGGAGGACAAGCACAACTTCTAATCTATAAATCAACCTGAACTAACCCTTTATCCACATACTGCTCCTCCAAATTGGACCCCAGGTTTCCCATCTCTGCAATGCGGCTGTCACCTGCTCCGTTGCCCAGATCATAAATCTGCTCCTCATCCTTGTTCACTCACCTTCTGTGCAGTAGAACTGGTCCTATCTCCCACATGTCACAGTTGTATTGCTTTTGTGTCATTTCCACCTTGAATGTTGTATTTGCATAGTGTGTATCCTTGATAACGTCATTCAAGTTACTGAGCATTTATTATGTGCTCAATGTCTCAGGGGAAACTAAAAAAAGAGTGTATAGTGCCTTTATCTTGTTAAAGTTCAAGCCTGTAGTAGTTTTCTTCACCAACCCCCCCCCCCCCCCCGCATACTAGGGATTGAATTCAGGGATTGTGCCACTGAGCTACATCTCTAGCACTTTGTGCATTTTTATGTGTGTGTATGTGTATGAGGCTGGCCTCAAACTTGCCATCCTTCTGCCTCAGACTCCCAATATGCTTCAATTGCAGGTATGCACCACAACACCTAGCCCTGCATTTATTTTCTAAGACTGCCATAACAAAACAGAACACACAGGGTGTCTTAAACAGAAATCTATTCTCTTACAATTCTAGAAGATGGAAATCTGATCAAGGTGCCTTCAGGGTTAGCTTATTCTGAGACCTCTCTCCTTGGCTTGTAGATAGTCATCTTTTTCTTGGGGCTTCTTCTTTCTGAATGTGTGCTTATTTCCTCTTCTTATAAGGACACACCAGTCATATTGAATAAGTGTCTACCAAAATAGCTTAATTACTCTTTTAAAGACCTGAGGTACTTCCTCAAAAAACTTGGAATGGAACAACCATTTGACCCAGTGATCCCACTCCTCAGTATAAATCCATAGGAGTTAAAATCAGCATACTAGAGTGACACAGCCACACCAATGTTCATAGTCTTGATTCACAACAGCTAAGCTATGGAACCAATCTAGGTATCCTTCTATAGAAGAATGGATAAAGAAAATGTGGTATATATACACAATGGAGTATTACTCAGCCATAAAGAAGAATGACTTTATGGCATTTTCCAGCAAATGGATGGATCTGGAGACTATTATGCTAAGTGAAGTAAGCCAGTCCCAAAAAAACAAAGGTCAAATGTTTTCTCTGGCAGGTGAAAGTTAACCCACAATAAAAGGTGGGAGTGAGAGGAAGAATAGAAGTGCAGCAGATTAGACAATGGGAAATGGAGGAAAGGAAGGGAAATAAGCAAAGGAAAGACAGAAGAACGAATCTGACATAGTTTTTCATACACATATATGAAATAACACATTGAATCCCAGAACCATGTACATCCATAAGAATGGGACTAGAATAAGATATATTCCATACTTGTAGGATTACTTCAAAAAGGGTTCTTCTGTCATTTATAACTAAAAAGAACCAATTTTAAAAAGAAGGCTTGAGATACTAGAGGTTAGGACTTCAACAGTAAATTTTCAGCATTCAGAGGAATGACCCAGCTCAGACATAACAGAACCCTTTCATGTTTCTTACCTTTTTCATTCCCACAAGTTCTCAAGACAATTTCTGAGGACGGGGCCAGGTACTTGTGTGGATTAATAAGAACACTAAAATTCAGAGAATTCCAGTGATGCTCAATGCCACTATCTTTTTGCTGGTCAGGCTTGGACTTGACCTCTCTCCTTTCTTAAACATTGCCACCTCTCTGGGCTTTGCTGTTCCCATAAAATTCTGTAGTTATAATTATTTCAAACTCTACAAAGTTGCCTGCCTTATGTCCTACTTTTCATTCAAACACCTTCTAAGTGCACTGTTATCTTTCTCATCAGTTCCATTTCTTGAGTGTTCTTTAGTCTGTGTTTGATTAATTTCAGTTTTTTCCTGTCTGATGTGCACGGACTCTTCCCACCTTTACTCCTATCAAAGCTCAAGTGGAGCATGAAGTCAGCCTCATTTTATCTGTGGTTAGCTTCTGTGGTTGGGACAGCAGCTTATCATCAATGTGTTGCCCATAGAGAAGGCTTACATCCTGCATGCTAATAAACTGTAATTTGGCCCCCCATTAATGCTCCTACCTCCAGGGGGAGGAGGTGCTGACTTGCATCACAATTTCCACTTCCTGAATGGAGAAACAAATGCAGAAATTCTGGCTAATTTATCTAAGGCTGTTTCTCAAATAAGGTGTCAGCCTGTTTGGGGGGTATCCTAACTTTATTATTGGCACTTGACAGTGGCCTGGGTTCCTTTATTTTATTTCCCATTCTGTATAGAAGTCTGGAAGCAAAAATGACAGTGATCTGGGGTGAAGGAAATATCGATGCACCCAATACACCTAGGGGGTAGGCAGGCAATTAGAAAACAGGGGCAAAGACATACCTGATAATTATTAAATAAATAAATAAGTAAATAACAGCCATCATTAATGATTGTGTACTCACATGAGTCAGATGTTGTACTGAATGCTTTTACTTTCCCACCAACCCTTGGAATATTCCCATTAGGTATTTTACTTTGGCTCCATGTACAATACTACATCATAATAGGGGTGCCCCAAAGGCAAGCATCAGTAGGTTTTCTCAACTACTTTAGAGATTTCTCTACTCTGTGTCAGTGTCAGCGTCACTTCCAAGATATTTCACAAAATGGAAACAGGATAAAGAAACCCCGGCCATTTTTAAATATTAAGAATAAAATCACAATACCCCCAAACAGACTGACCCTGGGCTGGGGAACGTAGCCTTTAGATAAATTACTTTAGATAAATTCTCTGTACTTCACTGTTCCAGATACATCATAAGTGCTCAATAAATATTTGCCAATGGTATGAATAAATGAATTAAATTTATTCTGTGCCATTGCAGAACGATAACCCATTGCCCTTGCCAAGAAGCAATTCGCTGTCCTAGGAAGTCTGGATGAAATCTGCCCTTAGGAGCAGGGTTAAGATTTAACATAATATGTGCTAACTCCTAGCTTAACTCTCTGTCTTGTTTAGAGTATCCACATTCTACACATTATCATATGAGTAATATCAAACTTACGATGAAATTCAAAAAGATTCAGGAGCCTGATTTTGAGAGAAAGGTGATTACGGCTAAATGTTACACTGGAAAGAGGCAACCTGCTCATTAAGTGCTTTCTGTTCAGCCAAGAAATGTTCTTTTTTTCAAAGCAAGAACTAATCACTGATCCTTGCACAATTAGTTCTGCACCAGGAGTCTGGGGACCGTTTGAGAGTCTCAAAAAACATTTGCAAACATTTCCAGTTTAACCTGTAATACCTCAGAAAGGGAAATGTCATGGAAGACTAGTTATACAGCAAGTGAATGTCCCTTTGGAGACATGTAACTAGTAGGTTACTGCCCGGCATTTTAAAAATCCAAGAAGAAGAATGAAATACCCATGCTGGTACGGAGTCAAATGCCAAAGCCAGTGTCTTTCAATTCACTTTTTCCTTTGATAATTTTCTCTAACTCAGAGATGATACATAATACATCTAACAATTTGTACAGCTTGGGCTCTGAGTGAAGCTCCCCAAATATAAAACCAAATAAATTGAACAGACTGACCATACAGGTGTATGATGATGGAAAACCAGACCTACTTCCGGCCACTTTTCTTCTTAATTTCATTTCTAGGCCTATTTTCTGTCTCCCTCAGTCACTTGGTGACATCAGACAACCTCTTCTAGTGTTATGAGAGAAGACCTTTGCCCAGGGAGTGGGAGAACCTGGGTTTCGGTCTTAGCCCTATGAGTTTTATAATCTTAGGGGAAAACATCTCATTTTTATATGCTTCACTTGTTCTTTAGGAAAACAAGGAGACTGAGCTGAAGTTTCTCAACAAGAGTGCTCTGAACACTACCATTAGCATGCCAGGAGCCATTGCTCATGGTGTAGGATTGTCCTAGCTGTGGCAGGAAGTTAAGCGGTACCCGCAGTTACTGAGACAACTCAGAAATCTCTACAACTTCCTACTGCTTGAAGAAAAGCAAAACTAGTCTAGATGGTCTCTAAGGCCCTTTTCAGTGTTTTTCTTTCAGTATTTGTTTCATATGAGTGTCAAGGGTTCTACCCTAATGAGGTCTTTTTTATTTTGGACTATGGTCTTTTCTTGCTCTCCATAATAATAAGCTTACTGATACACAAAACCCAATGTTTATCACGGCTCCACGACTTAGATATGTAAAAGGCCTTGCCAACTTTGGTAAATGAGAATCTACAGTGAAATTTAAAAAAAAAAAAAAAAAAAAGAATCAGCAGGTCCCTCAACCAACAGTTGAGCAAATTGCCAGTCCTGGACTTTCAGAGGTGTATCAGCAGTATCCAGTTGCAAGATACAGATACATGAATCAGTAAATTTAAACAGAATGAGAGTTAATATAAGAAATTAAGAATTTCCTAATTTTAGAAAATTTGGAGGTTCTAGGTCAAACCTACAGAATGACTCCTAAAAACATGTATTCGATAAATGGTCTGTTGAGAGAGCTACTTTCTCTGCCTCTATCAGAAAAAGGTAGAATCTACTTCTGGAACTGTGGTCACCAACAACATGCTTTCCAAAGAACAGTGAACAGAAATCAGAAAACCACTGTGCTCACCACCACTCTCAGTCAACTGCCTCTTACCACCCATGAAGCTCATGGCTGGTTCCTGGAAAGACTGTAGAAAAATCCACATGACCACCAAGACCCTTGCCAGAAGAAAACAACCAAAGAAGCAAAAATATGGCCCCCTGTCTCAATTTGCCTTCCAAATTTAATTTTAAAACATACACTTGGAAGACCTAAATGTACATCCAGTACAATAACGAGTGAGTTTGAAAAATGCAGTTTTTAACCATCCAGCTTCTACAATGCAGGAACTCACAAGAAAAGCTTAAAGCTAAATGCCAATCTGCCATATCTACCAATATCCACCATGAAGGGTACAGAGTTTTGTCATAATATGAAGAAAACCATGACTCTTCCTTGGGAGGCATGGTGCAGGGAGCACATATTATTCATTGTAATGTTGAATACATTTTGCATACAAAATTCATAAAACCCACATTGGCCCCTAAGAACATTTATACTCTAGTAGTTTCTGAACCTGCACACAAGTGATACTTGGGTCTGGATAATTCTTTGTTGTGAAGCCACTGTAAAGATGCCTGATGTTTAGTAACATCCTTAGCCTCTACCCACCAGATGCCAGATGTCCTCTCCATTTCAGTTGTGACAGCTAAAAGTACTTTGCAGACATGGCCAAGGGTCTCCTTGAAGACAGACAACTAAACACAAAACAAAACAAAATAACCCATTCGAGTTCTAGTTAGCTTTAAAGGATCAATATGAACATTAAACTTTGTGAAGGGAAAACCTTGATCAACAGAGTCATAAAGAGAAGCATCATAAAAGGTAACAGGTAAAATTGCTGCAAGACATAAACAAGAACATGGATGAAGCTTCAAAATGGTTCTGGAAAACAGACTTAACAATACTGTAGTTGAGCATGAAGAGCATGGAACTAACTCAGAAGGCCTTCGTAACAGTAAGTTTTTTTTATGTTTCACTTGACTGGGCTACCAGGTGCCCAGATACTTAGCCAAAAAAGTATTTGGGGTGTATGTCTGGGATGATATTTCTGGTTGGGATTAACATTCGAATCAGTATATTGAATAAAGCAGATTGTCCTTCCTAATGTGGATGGGCCTCATTCAATTAAGATTGAAGATATGAATAGGTTGAGTAAGAGGGAATTCCTCCAGCCTGACTTTTGAGCCCCAGCCTCCAGTCACTGGTCTTTCCCAGCCGTTAGACTTGAACTAAAACATGGATTCTTCCTGAGTCTCAAACCTGCCAGTTGCACTGAAACTTATAATCTGGTTCCCAGGCCTTCAAACTCTAACAAGAACTACCCACCTGCTCTCCTGGTTTCTTGCTAACTAAAGATTTAATACTTGTCAGTCTTCACAATCATGGGAGCCAATTCCTTATGATAAATCTCTATACATACACAGGCTGTTGGTTCAGTTTTCTCTGGAGAATCATAATATGTCTATGTTTAATTGTTAGCTCTATTACCTACTCTGTGAACCTGGACAAGTCAGTTAACCTTTTTGAGCTTCAGCTTTCTCACTTACAAAATGGAGTTTATGGAAATACCCCATCAGGTTACAGTTTGGTAGAAGCAAGGTAAGCTTAGTAGTACTCTTTATATGTAAGACATCAGAATCACATATCTTCTAAAGCATTCCTCCTTCCTACCACAGCCACCCCACCCACAGCCATGTTTGTTTTCCACCCTCTCAGAGTAGAATCAAGTGGACTGACTCTGTTCCATTTGATGAAGTTGATTCCTGCCGACCCATTTGGAAATTGTATAAAGATTTTTGATTTTGTGTTACTCTTTATCCAAATGACATTTTCCTTCTTTTTTATTGGAGAAGGGGGAAAAAAAGCAGTAATACTGTGTTTGAAAATTATGCTCTGTATCTGGCTTTCCTGTGTATGCTAACCACTTCGATGTTATCCTGCTTCAGTTTTATAGTGTTAGTGAGGCATTCAATGCAAGTATACAGTTATTTTCTCATTAAACTCCCCCCACACACAAAAAAATACTTTTTCCATTTAACATCATTCCTAAGGATGAATTTATAAGAGTAAAATACTCAAACTTTAGCAAGTTTTCATCTTTGGGAGAAATTTTTTTCATTTTTTAAATTGGAGACATTAAAGAAAACAATTATTGGGTATCAAAAATAAAGTGATTTCCCTGCCAAACTATAAGCACTGAAATTGTTTCTGTCAATGGAAACAGTCCAAGAATTTGAAAAACAATCACAGTGAATACACACAAAAACAAGTTGGCAATTACTTCTTTTAGATCTTTTAAAAAGATACCATAAACTAGAAGACATAGAACTTTTTATTTTTTAAATTAAATTCTCATCTTCCAGCAGGAGCCATTATTTTCACAAATCAATGCTTACTGCTAAAAAGAGAAAGCTTAATGGATGAACACTGCAGTAAAAGTGAAGGACCCTCCAAACAGATTTTAAAAAGAAATTACAATTCAGTAAATTCTCTTTCCTCTCTCATTCTGTTTGCATTTCCATTCTCTGCTGTTGCTAATTCCAAAAGCCAGATTTTCATTCCACTCCTCATTCAGTTCATCTTTGCAACATGGATAAGTCTTTCTGACACAAAAGACTTTATGTTGTAGGAAAAGAGGTCCCAGCCCCTGGATTTAAAGTCTAATTTGAGGTCTTCTTGTGCCAAATTCATCCACTTTTTTGGAGTACATAGCAATAACATAGTGAAGGTATTAAATCTCAGTATAATCCGTAGTTATTCAAATGTATCTAGAGAGGCAAGGGCTTTTCCTTAGGCTCCGATTGGCATGAGGGCCCAAATATTGTCCTAAGACAATAATAAAGATGTTTTTCATCTTAAAACAAACAAATCAGGAAAAAATAGCCCTGTATTTCAAAGAAGGGAACCCTACTAGGGATAGTTGTCAAAAACTATTCATAAAATCTTACTAATTGCCATGATTAATTTCACCATTTATAAGATCATAGAATTTATAAGATTTATTTAGACCAGCAATTCCCAACCTATGTTATACATGGCATTATTGATAAAATATTCAAAGAAAGTAATAATAGGTATTGATATCAATTACCTTTGAAAAATACTAATACCTTCTTGAAATCTCATATTCTACATAGCAAATTAAATGACCTGAGAAATCTTTTTTAAAAAAAAAATTTTTTAGTTGTAGATGGATACAATATCTTCATTTATTTATTTTTATGTGGTGCTGAGGATTGAAGCCTGTGCCTCATATATGTGAGGCAAGTGCTCTACCAGCCCCAGGACCTGAGAAATCTTGCAGTAAAGAAATCTAACTTTGTTTCTCAAGGATTCCTAACCTCATTTGACTGCAAACCCCTGTTCCATTAGTTCAATGTCCTAAGAGTTGTCAGACTATAATTCTTTTCAAACATTGTTTGAAAATACAGGTTCAGGGTCTCAACCTGAACCTGTATTTTCAAACAATGAGGTATTGTCACCTCACCCTGGTCTGTGTGCTCACGAGAATACACACACACAGACACACACACACAAACTTACACACACAATATCATGATTGCTCCTTTTGGAGGATGGAACCTACTTTTTCTTTTCTGAGTATAACTCTCCAAAACTAGCTTTCTCTCACCTGAAAGCACTTTAACCCTATGTAAACATTCTCAGGATACTGTTCTCTGTTAACAGATGACTTATCCAATCATCTAGATGAAAATTCCAGAGTTAAAATGAGGACTCTGGGGAAAAAAAAGTAATTAGATGAATCATAGTTTTATCATTTGTGAGCACTGTAGTCTTGAGCATGTCCCTTGATTCCACTGAACCTTAATTTTCTGCTCTGTAAATTGGGTATGATAATAACGCCTATTTCATTAGGATACTGTGATGTTAAAATGAGATGATGCCTGCTGCAACAGGTCTGACAGACAGCAAGGGTCAAAACACGGAAGAAAATAAGCAAATTCATATACAAATTACACCAATCAATCTTATTTGATGCATTTATCTTCCACTTTACAAACTCCCTCTTAGGTAAGGCTGTGTGAATCCTTGGGGGAAAGACTTGGTGAGCCTTTTTAACAAGCCTGCAGCAGACAATGCACAGTGTTCAGTCTTCCTAGCTCCCAGCCCTATCTCATGGCTCTCTCTTCTTGCTCTCTGAGCCAGTTCTAGGGAACCTCATCTGGTTTTTTAAATGTACAACTTCCTAGATTTCACACATGCTGTTCCCTGTGCCTGAATCACTCTTCCCTACCACTTCATTCCTTTGAAATAATCAGATTTTGGCTCATCGGATCCTTCTCTGGGAATTTTCCTTGATACCATCTCTCTACCAGTCTAGTTGAGTCACTCCATTTTCTTCCCCTATAGTAATATTCATCTAGATTTATTACATCAATCTTTGTCTCCTTAGCTTTACTTCAGGGAAAGTTGAGTCAATTTTCATTCTCTTCCCCATACTTATCACAGAATAGAATACACTGTTGTCTTATGAATAAATGGCTAGAACAGGATCTTTGTCCAACTGTCCAATCCCATCCTCCATTCTGCACATGGCACAAAAGGAATTCTCCCATGCATAATTCTTACAGGACCCTAGCATGTGGAGCCCTTACAAAGTTGCAGAAAATGTTTCCATGAACCAGGTGTAGGAAAGTTCAGAATCATATTTAGAGCTACTTAAAGAAAATAAGGAAGACTGACTTTTATTTATTGCAATATTAATCCTGCCACAATGGCAACAGTATTTCCATTTTGAGGATACAATTTAGAGAAGAAAAGTAACTTGCCCACATCACACGATTAGTAAATGGCAGAGCTAGGATCTAAATCCTAGATTTGTAACTTTTAAGCAATTCCCCTTCAATTTTCACAACACCATCCTGTCTGCTTTAGATATCATGCCAATCAAAAGTAGGATACCCAGACAAAGTTCTGAATATAGACATCTCAAGACATATGGGGTGCAGCAGTGCCAGCAGATCAATGCCAAGCAACATCTATAGATGAGGGATTAGTGCTGTATGTGAGCAGCAGTCACCACCAGAATGAGTTCCTACCAGGCACAGAAGTTCTCTATCCCTCAACCCTCCTAGCAAGAAGTATGGGGAAATGGGAATGATCTTGAGTTTCAATTAATCAAGTCTCATTTTAATCACTGCTCTGTCACTTCATTGTTGGGTGATAGTGGCCTTGCCACTACCTTTTCTGAACTTCAATATTCTTGTCTGTAAAGTACGGATAACTCTTCCTATTTGTCAGTGGTAGTGTGAAGACCCAATGACTTCATGCACTGGAGTCTTAACACTCTCTTCCTGAGCAGCAGCTACTTTACCTACCTGATGATTGATGCTACCTTAGGGGCTAGTTCTAGATGTTCACCTATTAACCCCCAAGAAGAAATGAATTTGACAAAAGAAGATAGTAGATCCTTTTTCCAATTTGACTTTGGATCCATAGACCTTAAGTATATCATGGAGCTCTGTGCAAAGAGAACATATTGGAAGTGGATGTTCTTTGATGGGGGATAAAGCAAGGCATGCTACTGAAGGCCTTTCACAATTTCCAGATTGTGAAACTCAACACCCTTTACCGTCCCCACAAAAACCCTCGTGGTTGTGTGGTCCTGAACAGCTGTCAGCTATCAGTATAGCATCCATCCATCTCTGGCCGCAGACCTCCCAAAGTCAACCAAAAACCAAGCTTCCTGGCAAGGCTTAAATGGAAAGGACATTATTTGGGTCTTGAAGTTGGTAATGTGAAACCTTCTAGGGATTCCAAAAGGGAACAATTGGGAGCTTCTCTTGCATGGTGCCATTTCTACTGAAGAGACGTCTTTGCCCCTGTAATTCTCCAGAGTTACCTAATAAAGTCTCTACAAAGGAATCTGGCTCTGCACATGGGTTACCTATTGATTTCATCAGTAATTCTTTAAAAGGTCCAATTAAGGGTGAGAAGGAAAGCAAAGCCAAGTTATGTTTAAACAGTGGGAAAACCCAGATCCAAAAAAAAATGTGAAGTTGGAATTTTCAGTCTCCCGAAGTGCGATAAGAATCAGAATGTAGAAGATTATGTCATTAAGGAGGGAAAAGAAGCTCACTAAAAGGGGAAAGAAAAAGAAAAGAAGTGGAGAAAAATCCTTGACAAATTCAAGAAGACAGTGTCTGACAAAGGAAGTGTTTTTTTTAGTCCTTCAGAAAAAGTCCTGTGTCTTTCTCCCTCTATGTCCATATCCACCTCATTATTTAAAGTTATAGACATCCAATTCCAGCCACTGACCTTTTGTTTATGCAAAATGTGTGCCTGCTTACTAGTTTTAGGTCTTGTGGTAGAGTTGTAAACAACAAAATGTGAATAAAACTAGAAACAACTCTTTCTGTCAGAAAACCCCAAAATAGAATTGGGCAGATAGACACTAATCAAATAATCTCTTTTATGAATACTTGATTATTCAGTGACATGTATGTGTTCTGAATGAAAAGAACTTGGTCATAGGAGGTCCAGTTGGCCTCCCCTGGGGAGGGGAGTCTTTGGTGGCCTGTGAAAGGAAGTGGCTCATCAGCCAATATCAAAAGTATGAGTACTGCAGCCCAAGTACGTCAACAGAGGAATGTATGAGGAGCGTATCAGGTAAGGCACCAATGGACGGGAACACTGAAGGGAGGAACAAGTTCAAAAAAGCACAAGCAATTGAGGGAACCTTCCAGCAGACACACCCCTGGACCTGCTGCTAGGATGATGCCACTGAGTCCAGCAGTTGAGGCTCATGGACCCTTCGGCTTTTTGAACAACGAACTCAAGATTAAGAACCCAGCTGTGCAATTCTAGGTGAGGCCCCCAAGAAGGAGGCTTCCTTCCTTCTGACTCACAAGTGAGAGTTCCCCAAACTAGGAAGAGGGGTGGAATGCAGGAGGAAAGAAAGAAAGACAAGGGTGGGGAGAAAAGAGGAAAGGGAAAGAAAAGAAAGAGAAGGGAAGAGAAGGGAAGAGAAAGAAAGGGGAGGGAAAGTCTTCTGAGGCAGGACACATGGAAACAGTGCATTGCAAAAAGTGAAAACACTACACAGAACATCCTTCCTTGAAGTGTGGAGAGACTGGAAGAGATGAACCAAGCTGGAAATCCAGGCAGAGTCATACTGATTCAGGTCCTTGTGGGGTGGATAAGGGTTGGGTCTTTACTTTGAGACAATTAGAAATTAACAATGATCAGTAAAGTAGGGGAGGGGGAACAGGGAGAGCATGGAGCAGACAGGAAGGAGAGATACTAGACAATGAAATGGATCGAATTATGCACACGCACAACACGTAACAATGAGTTCCGCTATTATGTATAGTTATAATGCACTAATAAAAAAAATCATAAAAAAACATTTTTTTAAAAAAAGAAGCTAGTAATAAGTTTATAAGCAGGGGAATTTCATAATGAATTTCATTTTAGAAAAATACTTCAGGGAACACTATAGAGAACCACTGAGGGGGACAGAGGAGTAGATGGAGGACAGTGTAGAAATACTGTGGTGTGCATCACAAGTTCCCCTCTCAGAACCCATGTGCACTTTCTAGCTATAGAACTTTGTCTACTGACAAATTGTAATTTAAGTCACTCTCTGAGAATATTCCTTAGCTCAAAGAAGCTGCCACAGGGAGGCTATGTCCCTCCCTGGGGATAGCGGACAGTGGATGACTGATCAGTGCTGTTACAAATGCTTCCATTCAAGGTGCTTCAGAAGAACCATCTGAGCTCTAGAGCTCCCCATGATGTCAGCTGAAGCCTTGCTGCAGCTGCACACCATTGTGCTTTGCCCTTTGTCCAATTCTATCATCCTCACTCCTTATGAGTAGCGATCCCAGGAACACGACCAGAAGTCCTCCTACATGCAAATCTTCACCTCAACCTTTGTTTCCTGGGGAGTTACACCCAATAAACCAGGGCAGTCAGAAAACTGTGGAACCTGGCCACAGTAGCCTCTGCCACAGTAGCAATGAATATTGGGAAAGGAAGTATACCAATGGTACTTTTCAAGACTCAAGAGTCCCAGAATGGGGATTGAGAGAACAGACCATTTGCAGAGTCAATGAAAGAAACTTGGTCCTCGGTTGGATGCTTTCAACTTCCCTCACACTTGGATGGAAGAGAGGAACAGTCATTTCTTCTTACCCTAGCCCCTACACAATTTCAAACCTTTTCCCCATTCTAATAACCACTCATGCTCCCACTGCAGTAGGCATCTGTCGCAGCGTGCAGTGTGCTGGGAACTGGCTGCCTCTGGCATTCAGACTCTTCAGGCTGGAGCAGCTGTTCCAGCTCTGGCTCTCCTGTCTGATTCTTTGTAGCCATGTCACTAAATATCCAACAATCCGTTAACTTTATGGCCTCTTTCTCCTCTTTCTCTCTCTCATTTCAAAGTTGCTGCCACCCAGTACAGAGGCTGCCAAAAGGCTTGATTCCAAACACAGGGCTTTTAAAAGGTGACAGATGAGATGATGTCATGATATTTAAGGTAAAAAGCCCTTTCTTCCTCCAGAGTGGTTTAACCAATAAAAATAATTTGCCTGTTTAAATTTTAAAATAAAGACAAGATGGTTCTATTTTTTCAATAAAGAAGTTTGGCAGGAACAAAGTGAGGTGTTTGCATGCAGATCTGGCTAATGGGGAGCCAAAACATGGACAGATCATCCTGGAGCTACAAGGGGAGAGCCTTGCCTCTCCCCTTCACCCTGTTAGTTGCAAAAAAAGATACCATGATGCAGCTCTCTCCAGAGGAAAAACAGGCAGTGTGGGGTGAGAGCTGGCAGAAGACGCAGACATTGCCCAGTTGGCCCACTTGAGCCATTGAAAGAAGTGACCAATTCAGTACCATCCTCAAAGGGAATCACTGGAGCCCAGCAATGACAATTTCCCAGCAGTATTCCTCCCCATTGCTGGGTCCCAACTCTCTTTGTCGTTTGTGGCAACCATCGAACAGATGAACTTTGCAAAGCCTCATGAATTTCTGGCAGCTCCTCTGCAGTGTCCCCATCTCTTGTTTTCTCTCCCCAGCTGCCTACAGATGGATCAGCATTTCCTCCACAGCCAGGATGGAAGAGCTGAGTCCCAAAGGGGCAATCCCATTATCCCACCCTCTGCTCTAGACTCCCCTCCACCCACTGTTCAGAAGGACGGCTATTGGTCTCCGCTGGAGGATGACATTGACATTGTTTTTGTATTCAAAGCCAGAAAAACTTTGAAAAGGTCTGTATATTTGTAACCACTTCCCTTAGGACCTGCTTACCCCTGAAAGCCTTTATTTTACCAGGCCATCATTAACTCTTTAAAAATCATGACAGTCTGCTTTACAAAGTGCTCTCATATATATGATCACATTTGATGCACCTGTCACCCGATTCTATAGGTGAGAAAAACTGATGATAGAGGAGAAGGTGAAAAAGAGAACACTGTGTGTGTGTGTGTGTGTGTGTGTGTGTGTGTGTGTGTGTGTTTACTCCAACCTAGGCATTCTAAACGAGGTGGAAGATTTATTCCATGGTAAGGAATCATCATGATAAGGTATTCCAGGTAAGGAATTACATCCCGTGTACCGATAAGAAAAGGGGGGCAGAATTTACCTGATCACACGAAATCACATAACTGACATTGTATTTATACTTGAGCCAGTTTGCCTTTAAATCCTTCCCCTATGCTGACCAAAGGTTTACTCCGTGGCAGATGGATAAATCTATTGGGTCCACTCACTTTTCAACTGCCCTTCCAAGCTAGAATATCTAACAAACTCTCCCCAATGAGTATCTTTCTCCACGCTCCTGTTAAAAAAAAAAAAACACAAAATGCTTTTCATGCACCTAGAAAGACAAGTCACTCACACTACAGTTCTCATCTTCATTCGGCATCAAAACAGGGAATAGATCCAATGTTGTCATCACTATCATGCCATGTCCATTACCCTATCGTTATCATCATCATCATTATCTTCATCAAAGCCTGTCTTTGGAGCTCCCTCAAGCACTTCGCCTTCCTTAGTGGGCATTTTTGAGAACACGAAGCAGACACGGTTCTTGCTTTCGAGTTGCATTTTGTGGTAATGTTCAGTGAGGATACAGTCTCTAGAGCTGGTTGAAATTAATGAACATTTAGGATAAGTGACTTAGGGAAATTCAATGTATGAACACAAGTAATAGGAATCTGTTTACAAGGCAACCCTCATAAATAGCATAAAATGAATATGCTGCTCAAAAAAGGAATTAATTAACATTTAACTGCTGTGCATTTTCTATCCATTAACTAAACATCTCTACAAATGGCTATGGAATGGACAATTTATTCCCACCCTTTTTGGTTTTCATCACTAATGGTGGAAGTAAGAGGAGAAAAAAAATGCTTGATGCATCAGCAAAACAGACACTCATCAAGGTTGAGAAGAGTTCTGTAAGAATTTAAACAGTACAGGATCATACGTAATCCTTCCTACACAGCTTCCTTCCCCCTTCACCAGGAAGTACAGAGCACTTCCAGGAGATGCTGACAAACACCTGGCATTCCCAACAAGGCCAGCTGTATTCCCAACATGTAGCAGCGCTCCTTCCTTCTGTATCTTGCAGCTGTATTAAATACATTTTGAGTTAATTAATTAATGTCAAACTTGCTTCTTCTCAATGCTTTGATAAAAACTCTCCCTGCCAACATCAACTTCTCATTCCATATTCTAACCTTTTCCTTTTTCCACCCAAAGTAAAAAGCAACTCTGAAATCTGTCACAGGAGCAATGGTGATCAATCACTTCTCCATTTTTTAATCTTTTCATCTCATTAGCATTCTGAAAATGGAAACAATTACTTTGCATTTGTTCCACCTCCTCAAACCCCCAAAGCAATTTTTTTTCTTCCTCTCCCACGCTGCTTGTTTTCTTTTCCCAACTCTTTGTGAGTGAAACTCTGGCAGACTGCATGGTGGCATCTTCAACTACTTGCTCAGGAAATGTGTCCATAGTGGGTGCTTAAGACACGCTTTTTTCTTTGAATGAGAACAAACACTTCCTGTTCTCTGGAAACCTGAAGAGTTTCTATGCTGGGGGTATTTGAGATGCAGTTCTTTCCACAAGCAGAGGAACAGCCTTAATAACTATAGGCCAACCCTTCCCACCAGATGTGCCCAAGACTCTACTCCCCTCATCCTTAGTGAGGCAAGGGTGAGGGAGAGCCAGCTCTATAATCCAGGCTTTCAGGTTTTAAGAATGTAAGTAATAACTCTGCAAGCTGAGTTAATGGAGCCCGTGTCTCAGTGATGACATATGTGTTATGTGGCCAAAATACAAAAGTGAGGCCATCCAGAAGGCCTTGCGGTTTGGAGGGGAGCAGCGAGGTCTGGAAAGAGGGCAGAGGAGCTGATTAGCACCATTTTCATTAACCCAGAGAAAACCATTAGTGTTCAACTTATGTACAAAATTTCCCTCTGGCTCAATTAATTCATTTCCCATGTTTGGCTTTTCCGTGTGTGTCTGAGTACATGTGGGCTGGTAGATCTAGGAGTCTTCTGTTGCACGGATGATGTGTGCATGTGTCTGGGATTCATTACATGACTGAAAATAGAAAGCAGCTGGAAATGCATGGGGCAAAAAGGCAGATCCGATTACTAGAAACATTAGAGATTGCGTCTTTGGGGAGGTAGATTATACTATGATAATTTCATAGAATTCTTTGGCATTTGACCCTGCTGTCCGCCCTCACAGACTTACAATTCTGTTGGGGGCTTTTACCTTCCCAATGTCTCTTGGTTCTCTTCTTGTCATTCAGCCTCCTCTTTATTCAAATAATAGACCTCAACCAATCTCAAGAATAAAAATGTACCCCAAATTTCTATAGTACTTTTCATTGGATGAGACCGTTCACTCGCATTACTTCCAGAGAAGCACTCCACAAATTACATCTCCATCCTATACCTTCTTCCAGGTTCCAGACTTGTATGAAAGACCAAAACCTGTTCCTCTTCCTCTGTTCCTCTCAGTTGATGGCAACAGCACACACTCAGTTTCTTAAGATGAGGCTTCTGATCCATCTTCCCTTCATCCTGCATCCTCATTCCCAATCTGTGATCAAGTGAAACTTTTTCGACTCTGAATGATGTTTTTGTCTAAAATCTATGCATCATGTCCCAGGTTCTAAAAGTTTAGAACCCTGTAAGGCACTACCACCACCTCCATTTTAAGAGAAAGAAATTGAGATGGGGAGAGATGAAGTAACTTGCCCAAAGACGTGGGAGTTTATAAGTGGTAAAGGCAAGAAAACCAAGGCAGCTAGCTATTAGCACCCCTAACACCTTGAATCCTACACTCTGCTGCCTTTATATCTCTAGTTCTACTGCCTGATCAAGCCATTCTCTCTTTGTCTACTACCTTCATAGGATATTTTCTTTTCTAAATCAGAAACTTCTTTTTTTAATACAGTATCTCTAATAAATCTTATCTTCATAGATATAATATGTACTAAATAAAATCCAAACTTTTCAGAGACTTTAAGTCCCTTCAGAAATCTCTTCCCAACCTTAGACCCCAACCTTCCTTCCCAAACACTCTGCTTCTGCACTCCCTTCACTCTTGCCTTTTCTAAACCTAATAATAATTGTTCTAGCATCCACATGTTGAGCACCTAGAATGTATCAGTCTTTATTATAGGTGCTTTATGTATTTGTTATCCACTCTTATCATAACAATACTACTTGTAAATACATTTTTATTCTGTTTTTCAATAAGAAAATTTGAGCTTTGAAAAGTTAGAACTCACCTACTACTCCTTTAGAAGCAAGCAGTGAATCAGAGTTTGGATATAGGTTCTAAAACACAAATCCTTCTTCCTCTTCAATAAATGGATGTATATAATAGAGTGCATATAATTCTTAGAGGTATTCTCTAGGTTGCAAACTTTCCATATGACAATGTTGCTGAGTGTATTTGGGCAATCTCTTCAGTATTATTTAAAACACCCATGAAAGGTGGTGGTGGTGAGGACGTGAATGGAGGACTGTGGGCCCATGGCTGATCCAAACAGGCTGAGCCAATGCTCCTGGAAATCTGGCTGCCTTCAACTTCTCCAGTAATCAGAAACTCCACTCCCAAGCAGCTTTAGTTAACCATGATCAGAAAACAGACAAGTGAGTAGCCCATCTCACAGACTGAGGTTTGGAAAGAAGGCAGAGAAGAGGGTAAGGAAAGATGTTCTATTGAACATCCTGAGTTTCCCCAGCTCCTGCTGTGCAAAGGAAAAAGCACACTTGGATCCCACCAGCTCTGCCAGATATCCTCACATACCTGGCAGGGAAGTAAGAGGGAGCTTCAGAAGGTCTATCTTGGGCCCCTGTACTCCCCACTTCTCACTTGCAGCTACCTATATCATCAACACTAGAGAACACTCTGCTTTCCAACAGCCAAAGGTGTGTGGTTCCCCTCTGAGACTGGAAGTAATGGAGCCCACACATGAGATCTCCTCCTAGTCCCAACGCAGACTACCCTGATTTTTGATTTCCCATTGATAATCTGCAGTAAAAGATCACATATAGGATGTAATAGCATAGAGGACTTTGGAGCCCTTCTTTTTGACAAGTACAGCAAAGAAATCTTTCTTCCTTCCATCCACTCTCTTGTCATCTCCTTGCCTGGCTCTCAATTCTCTACACAGGCATCAACCTAAACAACTACATGTGGTACCAAATTCACTTAGGACTCTAGAGTCTAATTCTGAAACATTGTCCTCTTCCAGTTTGGGCAGCTACCCTTAGATGAAACCTCTCCCACCCCTTATCACCCTGACCGTAGTCCTCTAATCAGGACTGCTAATTAGAAAAAGCAAGTAGAGGTAAAGGAAGGTGTTGACTTCATTCAGGCTGCTATGAAAAAAATCCACAAACTGAGTAGTTTACAAATTATGGAAAATGGAAATTTATCTCATTTCTGAGGCTGAGAAGTCTAAGGTTAAGGCAAATGTTGTGTCCATTAGTGCTGCGACACGTGACTAAATCAGTCAGGATCACTCCAGGTGAATTGGGTTGGCACTGAATAATCATACAGAGAGGTTCAGTGATGGTTCCCAGCTCCCACAAGGGAAGAGAGAGAGAGAGAGAGAGAGAGAGAGAGAGAGAGAGAGAGAGAGAGAGAGAGAGAGAGAGCACACACCTGAAGCCCTATTTATTGAGGGAAGTAAAGGAGACAGTTCCACTTAAATGAGGCAAGGGATTGGGTTTCAGGGGGGTGTAGCTCAGACCCATTGGGTGATGTCCACTCCCAGAGCTTCATTTTCCTGCTGATCAGAAGTGAGGTCCACCTGCATTCGCATGCAGTGAAAACCAGTTCCATACCTCCATCACTCAAGGCTAGGAGTACAGGCTCATCTCCTTGTGTTCAGCTCCTGTTCTTGGCGGCCCTGACACATTAGAACCTGCTTTCTGGATAGACAGTGACTATACTCACATGGTGGAAAGAGCGAGGGGTCTTTTATAAAGGCACGAATCCCATTCCTGGGGCAAAAACCTTATCTCCCAACAGCCCCACTTGGGGGATAAGGTCTCAGCATATAAATTTTGGAGTGCAAATATTCAGACCATAACAGAATAGAATCAAGGAACTTTTACAGAATGCTAACAATAGGCTAGGCAAATTATTTTGGGGTGTGTGTGTGTGTGTGTTGTGCCTATATCCTCTCAATCTTCACAGGAGTTAAATGACCAGTGGTACAATTTCATTTTATTGATGATAAAACTGAAGTTCAAGGATATTAAGAAACATTCTCAAATGTAGCATAGATTGAACATTTCTTTGAATGAAGTAATGAAAATTAAACAGAAAAAATATTTTCATAGACCATGCCTGAAGCTAGAAGTTGGCAAATTATAGCCAATGGACCAAAATACTACCATTTGATTTTATAAATAAAATTTTGTTAAAACACTGCCATACCCATTTTTGACATAATTATCTGTGCCTGTTCTTATGCTACTATAGCAGAGTTGAATAGTTGCAACAGAGACTTTATGATTAAGAAAGCCTAAAATGTTGTCCATTAGCCTTTTACAGACAGTTTTCCAACTCCCACTTTAGGCATATGTGATTTGAAATACAGAGAGAAGTTCTCACTTCAAACTTTTAATGGTAATGTAAAATTTTCACTTATCCCTTTAGGATCAGCATCGCCCTATGGCCCTCTCAAATTCAAGGTATTAAAACAGGACTTAGGAGTTGCAGGTGACTCAGGATTCTGAGAGATTACCTTCAATACTTCTCACCAGTTTAAGAGCAGAGAGAAGGATCTGAATGTGAAGCAATGGTGTCACCAGGCACCTTAACATGTTGTGGCTCAAGCAACTTTGCTGTAGGAATAAACTTAACTGAGCATAAGACAATGGGACACTCCTTGATGTGGCATGAGTGTTATTATTAGTCTCTGGATTTCTAGCAACTCCAAGAATTCAGTGGAGTTCTTGCTTCTGTAACAATGCTGTTCCAAAGGCTCCAAAGCCACCTGCATAATGAACCTGATGGTGAACCAACAGACTTCCTGCTCCACACACAGAAGCAGCTTTTCCTGGAAGTTGAAACAGATTGACCACTAGGATTAACATCTCTGTCAGATTTACTGAGACTAACCACTTTTTGCTCAGCTAGTGAAGTAGCAAGAAGACACTAGGATTTGTCCAATAGTATGTTTGGAAATTACTAGAAATACTTGCGGATAGGGAATCTCTAAAACAACCTGGACATCTAGCCCTGTGATATTTGGAAACAAGGCTCAGTGCCATCAAAACTAGGTTTTTAATGTTGATGCAACCTCATTTGTTCTCAGAAGCTGAAGAAACCCAAGAGCTTTGACTTCCATATTCGTTGACTAAAATAATGAAAGTATATCACTGCCTCTCAAGAGGAAGAAAGCATTTAACCCCACTTTTTTTTTCTTATAAAGGGGTTCTAGTTGCTACATTAAACATCTTTCCACTCACCATGCACCTGTAATAATAAGACCTATAATTCTCTGTTGCCTGCTATCAAAAAGAAATGGCTTCAACATGTGTAAACCAATCTGACCCCTTTCCTGCATTCATACTCTTTCTTGCTATACTATAACATTTATAGCTTTTGTGGCTAATTAGACTGCAGTATTAATCCCAGTTATTATCTTTAAAAGTTACAGTAAGTCATCTTGACCAATTTATTCACCATCTCCATTTCTTAATCTTAAAAAATGGTGGATAAAATACTTGTATCACAATGAGGAAGGGCACAAAAATTGTGCTGGATGGCATCTTCTGGCTACTCAATAACATACCATTTGCTCACAACACCTAGCTAGATCAGCGGTCTAATGAGGAAAGAACCCAGGGTCATCCATCACCCTCTTTCCTTAGGAAGGTCTTCCTTCTGAAACACAAATGGCCAACAAATATATAGGAAAAAATGTTCAACATTGTTAGCAATCATGGAAATGCAAATCAAAACTACATTAAGATTTTATCTTACTACAGTCAGAATGGAAATGATTAAGAATACAAACAATAATAAACCCTGGTGAGGTTGTGGGAGAAAAGGTACACTTACTTATACATTGTTGGTGGGACTGAAGGCTAGTACAACCACTCCAGTAAGCAGTATAAAGATTCCTCAAAAAACTAGGAATGGAATCACCAGTTGAGCCACCAACCCACTCCTTGATATTTTCCCAAAATAATTAAAATCATCATACTACAGCAACACATCCAAACCAATATTTATAGAGGCATAATTTTCAATAGCTAAATTATGGAACCAACCCAGGTACTCAGATTAACGGATTAAGAAATTGTGGTATATATACACAGTTGAGTTCTACTCAGCCATAAAAAAGAATGAATCATGGCATTTGCCAATAAATGGATGGAAATGGAGAATATCATGCTAAGTAAAATAAGCCAGACTCAGAAAAGCAATGCTGAACATTTTCTTTCATATGGGGAAGCTAGAATAAAATAAAGAAAAAGGGGAGAGAAGAATAGAATATCATAAAAATATACAGAAGATCAGTAGTATAGAAGAAGACAATCAAGGAGATCAAAGAGATCAAGACGCAGAGTGGAGGTATTGGAAAGGGGAGGCAATGCAAAATTGAATTCTTAAAAAAATTGAATTCTTAAAAAATGTGCATATATAAACATGTCACAGGGAATTTCATCTTTATGTATAAATAAAAAGAACCAATTAAATATAGATAAATAGATGAGTGAGAGGAAGTCTAGTGGAGTAGAAGAAGGAGAATGGGAATGGGAAGGAAGGAAGAAAAAAGAGGGGGATTATGAACTGAAGTCAAATTCCATGAATGTATCATTTTTGTCAAGATTAACCCAGCTGCTATGTATAATTATAAAGCTCTAATATATAAAAAAAAATATCTTCCTCTGGCTGCATGTTGCCCAGTTCTTCAGGCATGGTTGATGACCAAAAGAGTTCCATCTCATCACACCTGATTTCATATCCTTATCTATCTCTCCCAATTCTGGGTCCCTTGAGTTTTTCTAAAAGTTTAAGGGTTTGCTTGCACACTAGCAAGTGCAGTAGCTAGAAAATGGTATGACAGATTTCACCAGTCTTAAATTTATACCTGAGGATGGGGGGATGCATCATCAAGTATTAGGTATCTGCCCTAGTAAAGTAGCCCACCAGGTGATACCCTGAAACTCAGGATGGTCAGAAGACACAGCTCCTACCTTCTCTTTCTCATTTGGTTAGTTCCACTGTTAAGATAATGGTTGTGGTGGTGGTTTGGAGATGAGGATGACATAGCAATCATTTATTAAGAATCTGCCATATGTCAAGTATTATGTAAACCCATAGACTATCTTAATCCTCAACATCTCTTTATGGTGGCTATTATTGTGTTCATTTTAAAAAGAGGACCTGGGGTTGACTAGCCTGACAGTTTATAATAACTGAGGATCCAAATTCAGTTCTGACTCTAGAATTCATACTGTCTCCTCTTTCAGTACTGCTACTTAGATGTAGGGTTGCCACATCTTTCTTTCCCCTACATTCTCCCTCCCTTCCTCCCTCTCTCCTTTTTTCTTCATCCCTATCTCTTTCCTCAAAAAGAGAAATAATATTTTTAAACTTCCTTGTCTCTTTTCCCTGTTTTTTTTTC
Source organism: Ictidomys tridecemlineatus (assembly GCF_052094955.1). NCBI lineage: Eukaryota > Metazoa > Chordata > Mammalia > Rodentia > Sciuridae > Ictidomys > Ictidomys tridecemlineatus. The sequence goes on along the minus strand of NC_135480.1, from coordinate 150,510,471 downwards.
CTCCTGAGAAACACATTTGAGAAATCATTTTTAACGACATCAAATCATTTTTTATTGGTGCTTTGCAAAAATGATAGTGGTGTCACACCAGCGTTCTGAAAGGCTGGTATATTACAGAGGGAAAATGCTCAAACTACAGCCTCATGCTGTGGTGCTGCTCACAACTGCTTCTTAATCTGCCACCCTGGGGCTATGAATGACAACCCGTAAAGGTTCTTAGAAAGTTAAAGCTAGGGGGAAAAAAGGTCCAAATCCTCATTCATTTATTTAACCAAAGTATATCAAACTTGTACTGTGTTTAAGAGCCCATCTTAGGCATGGATGTGAAAAGATGATCAAGCCATGATATCACCCTCATGGAGCATGTGATCGGTGTGGAAAGTAAACAAGTAAATTGTGGTAATTAAACAACAATAGGTTGAGAGTCATGGTAGATTAGTGCAGGGTGCCATGAGAGAGGAGGAGACCAAACACAAAGGATGAGTGCAAGGGGTGCAAGCTCTTTAGCCACGTAAAAGGGAGATACGAGGATAGGTTCACATTAAGTCCATTATGCTGGACACCACTGTCCACTTGTCCCTGGTTCTGGTTATCATTTCCTGAGAAACAAACTACCCCACATTTCAGTGACTTAAAGCCACAAGATTTATTCATTGAGATCAAGAATCTACAATATAAAACATGTGTGGTGAGAAGTACTGGTGTGCACTATGTACTGGGGCGACTCTACCGAAGGCTGAGGATCCAAGGCTGCTCTCTCACAAGGCTGAGAGGACAGTCACCTGGGAGTTCAGCCAGGACTGAGGGTCAGGGGGATCAGTTCTTTACAAATGATTCTATGTGCCCTGGGCTTTCTTGTGCATAGAGGATAAGTTCCCAAGGGAAGTATCCAATAAAAGAGAGTCAGGTGAAAGTTGAATTACAATCAGCATCAAAAGCTAAGTAGCTTCACTTCCACCCTATTGTATATTAGGTGGGGCAGTCATAAAGGCCCACCCATGGAAATGAGATCAGACTCCAACCTCTCAGGGGCCTGTGGCAGAAAAAGGCAGGGCAAGGAATAGTGTTGCAATCACATCTGACAAATTAGCTACCGCACCTCTTCATGTCCACTGTCCATGCTTTTACTCTGCTCTTGGAGCAGCTAAGAGAGTATATGGATTGAATCAGTCTCTTGTCCTCTGGTTTCCTGTTGGGTTTCACTAAAGAGGTCATCAGCAAGAAATTGAAGGGAAAGTGAAGTCAGTATATTCATTCCCCAAACTTTTAGAAACAGATTCACTTTGGCTTACTGTGACCCAGATCTTGATTTCTAAATGCTATTTGCTACCAAAAGGAACCACAGCTACTTGAAGAAATGGCCAATTGATGGGCTGAGGCCAAAATGTAAAGATTAGCTTGAAATATATTGTTATTTAAAAAGTAAAAGAATACTAAAAAGAGAGAGGCGGGGGTATGTCACAAGGATATAAGAGCTAGCTGGAAGGATCTCTCACTGGCCAAATTTGAGAAATTTGATCCTTGAAATAAATAAGGACAGCAATAGGTCAAAACCTATTAAATAAAATGGAACCAATTGGTAAATGTACCTATACTCTAAATAAGCAAATAAACAAGCAAATGCAAAAATTAATTTTTAAAACTTCCTTTTATTCCTATTAGGATTTTTTTTTAATCCTAATAAAATGCTGATTTATAAAACTAGGAAAAAATAGTGGAATTTTAAAAATCATTAAGTTGCAGCTATCAAATAAGAAATGATCCAAGCAAGAATCATCAACAAATGCTTATCTGGGAAGCAGAAAAATTTTATGGAAAAAGGGTATATCTCTCCACAATCAATCAGTGACTACAAAAGAAAACAGAGTAACCATACAGTGTAGAAACTGGACAATACTTTCATCCATTGTTCTAAATTAACATCATCTATAAGAGGCAAGCATACATATCACTTCATAATGCCTAATAACATTTATCATTTATCTAGCAGTCCTTCCCCAAATGCAAAACCTGTTCTAATCATGAGGAAACATCAAAGAAACCAAATTCAGCCACACATGGTGGCGCACACCTATGATCCTGAGGCTGAGGAGGATCGCGAGTTCAAAACCAGCCTCAAAAAAAGCAAGGTAATAAGCAACTCAGTTAGACCCTTCTCTAAATAAAATACAAAATAGGGCTGGGGATGTGGCTCAATGGTGGAGTGACCCTGAGTTCAATCCCGGGTCCTCTTCCCCCCAAAAAAGAAAAACCAAATTCAGGGACTGCATCAAATAGTAGCCTCTCAGATTAAAGAGAATAAAACCAAAATAACTAAAAGCAATACATGACCATAAACTGGGATTTTACCAAAAAAATTCTATATAAAAATACCACATTATTTGGGAAAAATGATAAAATTTGAATGGGTACTGTAGATGAAAATGATCAATATAAAATGTCTTGAATTTGGGGAGATGCAGTTTGATGGTAAAGTTCACTTTGATGGACAGAATATAAGACAGGGTCCTTGTTCTCAATTAGAATATAATTAAGAAAAGAAAACCAGCACATGGAAAAAATCAAAGAGCAGAACAAAAATGGTGGCAGATTATCAGAAAAGAAAGTGATCAACATGAGGCAGTGATTTGAGAAGTCATTACAGAAGAGATGGAACATCAATGAGACCTTTAGGAAGGATGAGTTTTGGGTAAGCAGCAAAGGAAGGAAGGATTTCTTTGTAGAGGGAACAGCAGTGTAAGCAAAACAAAGAGGTGGAAATAAACACAGCTCGTGGGATAAAGCATGAGGAAGACTTTGGATAGAAATTTAGTGATGGGGAACAACAGGAAAATTATTTGATACGTAAATGGGAAGAAACCTGATTTTCAAATAAAATTTCAATACACATCAATTTGGTCAAAAAAATAGATTATGACAACATGGGGTTTTTATATTATTATTATTTTTACTTTGGAACCATTAAAAACTTTGCTCAAATCTTCTTCTCCTAAGAGCAATTCCTTTTTTTCTGTCGGAGACATCTGTCCACTGCTGTTAAAAGAACTTCTCTGATGATGGAAACATTCTGTATCTATGCTGTCTCATATAGTGGCCATATGTTGCTAGTGAATATGGCTAGTGTGGCTGAGGAAATGAATGTTCAACTCTCGTCTAATGTAAATTTTAATGACCACAAGTGGTCATTGGCTACCATAACGTACTGGACATTGCAGGTGTGTATCAAAGCTCTCTCACTGCAGGCATCAATGATATAGACCAATGTTGCCTTTTCCCTTTTAACCTTCCACATGTAGCTACAACTCCAGCACTCTCCTCTAACCCATATTTTTTGTAAAGGCAGCAGGTATGACAGTACCAGAGAGCTTAGAAAATAATTAGGTCAGGGTTTCTCCTTTCTGAAATGTAAAGGTCACCATGAAGGATCAGGAGAGTTGAAGCAAACTTGAAAACTAAGCAAATATTTGGAATTCCAGTTTCTTTCCTTAAGCTCACCCTCTGCCTGCTGTAATGAAGTCTATGATCAAAAATTCACAGCAGTCCTCACAATGGCCTCCCACTAAGGCTCCTCCATGGAGCACATGAAGGGGTCATGGCCTGGGAACTCTTTCACTGTGATCTGAGCTCCTTGAACCCCATGAGGCAGAACCAAATTAAGCTGCCTGTCTAAAAATTCAGCTCCCAAAATGTTGGCACGTTTGGGCTTTTCCTTGGGTATAAAAATCCTTCAGGCCCTTATGCTCAAGAATGTATATTTTTTCTCCTAAAAATAAGTGAGCAGCAGGTGCCATACCAAACAAGTCTTAAATGATTTAAGCTGCAGTTGGGAAGGCTCCATAATGTAATTCATTCCAGTTACTGCTCATTTGGAGCTGGGGGAGGCTTTTGATCTAGCTGCATGAATTTCAGATCATTTCTATTGGACAGTTATAATTTTGTTATCAGTCTTTGCAAGTTGAATTTATAAGTCCATTTGGAGTAATGAGCATGCACAAGCACACACACATCCCTATCAAAGGTCAACATCAGTCAATGCTTCTAAGAATAGGTAATATGTAATATTTAAGGCTTACCTCTAATTCCTTTCCAGCGTTCCTTATGACATTTTATGTCCAAGCTTTATTTTATCACTGCTAGAAAAATGCCATAAATAATTGGCTTGGGATGGGCAAGGGAATGTTCACAGGCTCTCTTCTGATTATAATATAATGTTGTTTTGTACAAGAGGCATAGAAAACATCTTCCTCTGTTTCTAGATGAGGCGAGTCCAAATATTTTATCAATTGTTCCCATCAAAACTTGCTAGAAATTTTCCTGTCGTCTTGCAAATCAATATTACTACACCTGAAATACACTTAAATCTCCAAAAAAGGAAGTCAAAAAGGATAAACAATCACAGTTCAAACAAAATTTATAGTTATTCTTGAAAATACATCACTTGTCCTAATTTAGATATGCATACAGTTATGTTTATAATAATATCAACATTCAAGAGTGCATGAAAACAAGAGGTTTCTACTAAGAAGAAGGTAAGAAGTCAGTTGAATTCTGGAAATCTTCCATCATTATCTTTGATGAACACCTGCAATTCTCATGGATAAGGAGCAAGTTACACTGGGAGAAGAGATCCAACAGGGATGCTTTACTAATGAGTATCTATCCCCTTGTGAATCTGCAAGGAGTAAGAAAGATAGAGCAGAGACCAGAGAACACCTGTGGAAGTATGACATCATGGGACGCTTCTGTTTCTTTGTACCTCAAATCTTAGGCAGGTGATATTAAACCACTTTATTTCTAGCTTCAAGTTTATTTCCATATAATTTCTTCTCAAAATGTCTTCTATGCCCCACATCTAAAGTAATTAGCTCTCAAGTTTGTATGAATATTTCAATTCCAAAAATTATTCAAAATAATTCCATGATTTTGTATAAAACAACAATTTTAAGCCTCTGTAGTTGTATGCCATGGAAACACAAAAGGCTGAAGTTTTGTCATTTCCCCTCCTCCAAGATGACGACAATGCCTGATGCTGGAAAAGGTGCTTTTTTCTAATTTGCACAACTGCACGATGTAGGCTAGCAATGGCCTTCCTGGTTGGCTTGGAGATGCCTCACAGCAGGCCACTTCCTGGTCACAGAGTTATCCACACAAATTCTGTTTGATTCAAGGCTGTGGCAAATTAATTTCATAGAAAATTGGATGAATTAAACAAATTAAACAAACAAACCAAAACATGGTCAACATCATTGGAAACCAGGGAAAAGAAGTCAATGTCCAGCTGTGGTGGATTGCATTATTTCCCCAAAATTCTTCACTGTACCCAGAATCCACATCATTTTCCACTTGCTTTTCCAATGGCTACCATTAAAGAGGCCAAGTGTATTTCCTCAACTCTTGACTTCAGGTTGAGACATGTGAGCTGTATTGGACAATAAAATGAGGCAGAAATAACAGTGTGACAGTTCCTAACCTGCACCTTGAAAGCCTTGTATGTTTCTGCTTCTGGCATTGACATAAGAAGAACATTCTCTAGCTTGCTCACAGGTCTTAAGAAGGTGATAAGCCAGGTGGAGCAGGGCTGTACCAGTTACCACAGCATGAAGCAGAGACTCCCCACCAATCCACAGACCTGTGACTAGTAAGGCCACCACCCAAGCCCAGACTAGATCTGAGAAAACCCAGAAGAACTGCTGATTTGTGAACAATTTTGAATGTTGCTTTAAACTACTGTGGTTTGCAGTTGTCTCTTATACAGCATTGTTGATATAACAGCAACCTTAGATCAGCCTCCACAGGAGTCCACTAAAAGCACTGTGTGTTGATAAGAAACAGAACTCTATCATTCCCAGAAAATCCTACCCCTTTACTTTTCTTCCCACAATCTCCAAATAAGGTCATTCCCCTCCCTACTGATGAAGAATAAAAACCTTGTCTTCCCCCAATCTGTACAACTCAATCTTAATGTTTCAATTAATTATATTTTTTTCTACATGTCTTTGATACTTTACCTACTTTCTATAAGCTCTAGTTTCTTATTTGGCAAGTGGGGCTAACTATAAAATGCCTTCATTATTGTTAAATTAAGTGAGATAATGCATGTAAAGTACCCAGTAGTATTAGTAGGAATGTACTAAGGACACAAAAACCAATAACCACTATAATTCTCATCCTTGAAAATTGCTCTTTTTGTATGATCAGCCCTAACACCCAGAGATAAGAAAAAATTTCCTCTTGATAAGACTGTGTGAGTATAGTTAAAGAAAAGATAATTGCTAATTCTTCCCATTTTTTAATAAACAGTATTTACATGACTTGAAAAAAATCACTTTCAATATAAGCATTTAAAAACATATTTATTTTTTTAATTGTAGTTGGACACATACCTTTATTTATTTATTTATTTTTATGAGGTGCTGAGGATGGAACCCAGGGCCCTGCACATGCTAGGCAAGCACTCTACCACTCAGCCCCAGCCCCAGTCCCAAGCATATTTTTTATTGCTCTTTTCTCAGTTTTTCTGAAGTTTGAACACTTTTTTAATTACCTGGAAAATGTTCTAATCTCTTTGGAGGTGTTTCATTCTTCATTACCTCAAATATGTGAGATTCAAAACAATCAATTAACATTTCAGTCATTCATTGAACCAATATTGAGCACACCGACAATTCACCAGACTCCATGCTAGATGCTGCATGATGTTAAAGGAGCACACGATGATTTATTTTCTCCTTGGCAAATTATAAAATGATGGGAAGTTGGTGCGTTGACATAGAAAGAACTACTCCAAGTGGCATGTACCTGAGTCAATTATGAGTGAAGTTGACATTTAACTAGAGTAGAGACCTAGGTAGAAAATAGGTGGAATACTTGAATTGACATATTGACAGAGAGATTAATGGAAGGACTATGTACATAGATGAGGATAGAGTATGTGGAAACCCTAAGGTGAGTTCCAACCTGCCGAGCTGGCGCAGTGGGGCAATGTCACCACCTCACACTTGAAGGGATGAGAAGAAAGCATTTACCTAAACCAGATGAGAAAAATCCATGTGAAAAGCAATGTCTGACAGGAGCTATGATTTGAGGGAAGGATCCAGTTCAAGCAAAGAGCAAGGGAGAGGGAGCCTACTAATGTGATCCATACTTATCAGCCTCCAAGGACACTGGGCAAAGAGGAAAGAAGGTCTGACGGGCAAGAATAGCATAATCCAGCACTCCAGATCCCAGGAACCAGCACCCCAGAAGGTATTTTCTTAGCCTAAGATACAGATGTGCTTATGAGTGTACTGGTCAACTTTGACAGTGAAAATTCACCCCACCTGAACTCTCCCAGGCATTTGGAATTTGAATTATGTTGAAATAGCCCCAGGGAGACTTCTCTGCAAATCCAAGGGGCATTAGAAAAGATGAACCTTGGATAAGATTGTGGTATGTTGGAAAGTGATCTATAAATGAAGAATCCTAGGCTCTTTCCATACCTTTTCTCCAGAGGAAAAACATAGGCAATGGTTCTCAAAGTATCTCCCCTCTAGCCCTGCTTATTTACACTCAGAAGAGATTCTGCCAAAACACTCCATAAAAGAAATGGAGGTGATACGAGATTATTTCTTAGCCAAACTGCAAGGTAAAGTTTTAAACATCATCGAACTGGACTATTTTCATGCTAGTTAAAATAGTTGGCACAGTATATTTTTCATGAGTGTATTATACTAAACCTTTAACCCTAGATTTTCCTGGTTTAAAAAAAAAATGTAAAGTTCACTGCTTCTAATGGGACCCTATACTTCCTGCCAATGTAATTGTGGACGGTGGTGCCATTTGGAAATAGCAATTACCATTTTCTATACGGTTAAATATGGGTCTGAGTTCCACAGAGCTCTGAAGAGAAAGTGATATTTTGGCATTTTCAGTTTCTTGCTTGCAAAATGCATTAGCCTGTATGCATATGTAGTTGCTTTCCAATTCAAAATGATGCTTTTGTTTTGAATCCCAATGAGTTTCCCATCCTTCCTGAAACCTCCAAATGATTTCATTGCCATTATTTTCTTAGCATCATCAGTGGATAAAAATGCAAACAAAATTTCAAGTCTTCCCTGGCATCTCTGATTCTCTGAGGGTTTTATTTATACTAGCATAATAGGGACTGATTGTACTATAGGATAAACAACCTTCAGCTTATGTAGGAATGTTTTCAATGTGGCATTCTCCATTCCCACATGTTCTCAATAAGAAACTCATCAACCAAGTCTTATTTTCTGTGATCTCCAATGCTTGCCTTAGGGCCTGTTCTTTTTCCTAATATTGCAAAGTAGTAGCAAATAATGCCATAGTTAAGATTTCAAAAGCTCAACATTATAACCTCCTCATCTCTATTGCCTGTAATGAAAATCCATATTTCAGTCATAGTTTTCAAAGGACTATCCCATAATCAAATAGTATGCTTTTCGGAAATCCAGCTCTTCTATTTCCTTTTTTTAATCTGAATTCTCTAATTGAGAAATTTTGATGGCTTCTGGTTCCTTACAGGATGAATACAAATCTCCTTAGCATGATATTTTTGCGTTGCACAAATATTTATTGAGTGCCTTCTCTGTGATAGGCATTGTTATAGATGTAGTGGCTACTTTAAATACTGTCCTCACTGAACTGCTTGACTTTATCCAGTGTCATCTCTTTCTTAGCTTGGTTTTTACCTGTGTTGCAGTCCAGACTACATTTCCAATTATTCTTCCCCATTTTCCTGAAAATTATTATTTCTCCTTCAGCGCTCTCCTATGCAGCACCTTTTTTAGGAGTCCTCTCCCTGACCCCAACTATTTCTGGCTGAGTTCATTGCCCCTTCCTCTGAGCAGACTGAGCAGAGTTCTCCCCAACTTAGAGTCCTCATCAAATCAGCTGAGACTGTGGACATGTCTTTCTCTCCCCCAGTCTGTGAGCTCCATAACACTGAAGTTGGGGTTTTGTTCATCTTGAGCACTTTGCACAGTGTACATGTTCAAACACTTGCTGAATTAATAAATAAATAAATGAACTTCATGAATTGAGAACAAAGCTTCTAGTCAAAAATCCTGAGAAGAAATTCTCTCATCCATAATTATGAGTTATTCAGTTGGAAATCAAAGCCATCATCGAGACCTCAAGTTATTTGGAAACTTCAGCACCAGGCACACCAGGTGGGAGGCAGATAGGCTAGGCTACTGGAGATTACAGATCCTGGAATCTACATTAATTGTTCCTCTTTTGCCTGTCCCTCAAGCACAACCAAATGAGTGGCTATATCTCTCTTTTTCCTTTTCAATGTTTATTTATTTGTTTTTGCATTACAATTCTTAATACACCATTATATCATAATTTATCGTATCTCTGATTATATATAATGTATGTTGACACCAAATTCACATCTTCATACATGTATTTTGTATAGTGATGAGGGTCTCCTTTCACCATCCATGCTATTCCCTTTCTCCTTCCCTTTCCCTCCCACCCCTGTTCCCTATCTAGAGGTAATCTTCCTCCCTTGTTCTCCCTCCCAAATGGCTATATCTCCAAGGAAGCTGATCTGCACAACCTCAAAGACAGGAAAATACAGCACAGGAGCTCAGGAAGTCCTGACTGCTGTGCATATATGTCCTTGTGTCCAGTGTTCATTGTCTCTCCAAATTGTAAACTTCTCCAAGGAAAGAGATGATGTCATAACCTCTTACTCTTTCTCCTACCCCTTGTCTGACACAGGACAAAACACTCAGTTAATGCTTAATAGCACATTTTTTGTTTGTTTGTTTGTTTTTTTAAGAGAGAGAGAGAGAGATTTTTTTTTAACATTTATTTTCCAGTTTTTGGTGGACACAACATTTCTATTTTATTTTTAGGTGGTGCTGAGGATAGAACCCAGCGCCCCGCGCATGCCAGGCGAGTGTGTTACCACTCGAGCCACATCCCCAGCCCAGCACATGTTTTTAATATTTAATTTTTAGTTGTAGGTGGAAATGATATCTTTATTTTTTATGTGGTGCTGAGGATCAAACCTGGTGCCTCATGCAGGGTAGGCAAGCGCTGTTTCTCTGAGCCACAACCCCAGGCCCTAATAGCACACTTTTAAGAAAGAAAATTTTTCTAGGAAAATAAAATGAGGATGAGATTCCATTCTTAGGGAAGATCAGCTGCTGTAACAAATATATCCCCTCCCCTAAAAAAAAAAAAAAAACAATCTTCTCATGGTGGAGCTTTTATGTCTGGCTTGTGTACTTGTCCACTGCAGGCTTACTGCTCAACACACAGCTTTCCTCCACGTGGTGGTTTAGAGTCCCTGAAGTCCATCTCGTAGAATCACCAGTTGGGGCTACAGCATCTCCTTCTTCTATCGAGTTGAAAGGGAAAGAAAATTTGAAGGAAGCACACTTGCAACTTACAAATCTTGGCCCAAAATGGCACGCATCACTTCTGTTCCATCCTAAGGGTAAGTTTAGTCACCCAGAGGCAAACAGCTGGGAAAAATGGAGACCTTGCTGGGCAGCCTCTTCTCAGGAACTACTCCACATACTAGAAGAGGAAGCCCTGACTTTGGTGCTCAGGAACATTTTCTGATACAGAAATTCCTTAGGAAGTGATAATAAAGAGATTTGGTTCTATCAAATGAATCCCATTTCTCCAAAACTGAAGCTTTTTGTGACCATGAAATACAATCGTCTTGACTTATCCTCTTTTCTATATAACCCACTTCTTCTACTAGAATTGCTATTTAATTTCCATAATCAGAACATTAATTTGATGAGGGTCTCCATTCACCCTCATCATTATACAAAATACATGTATGAAGATGTGAATTTGGTGTCAACATACCTTATATATAATCAGAGATATGATAAATTATGGTATAATGTTGTATTAAGAATTGTAATGCAAAAATAAATAAATAAATTTTAAAAATAAAACAACATTAATTTGAGAGTTCAGAGAACTTTCTCTCTTGAAAAATTATCCTGAATAAAATACAGCATTTCTCAAACTGTGTTCTACAAACCATTGGTATAGTCATGCCAAATTTTTTTTCCTAGCAATTAAGTTTGAGAAACCCAGCATGGTATACTGCCATCTTGAAGGAGCATAATGAATATTAACACAAAACAAACACCTCTCAAACTAATTTGATCCCTAAGTTTCTATTACAAAGAACATCTGTTAATCCTGAAATGTAAAAGAGGAAAAATAATAATAAGAGTGAGCATTTATTGAAATCTCTTATGCATCAGACATGCTATCAGTTATATGAGAGCAATGCCCTATGTGAGCAAATTTCATTTCTCCATTAAGGCAAGCAAAAAATTAGCCTCAAAGAAAATAAGTTTTGGAGTTTCACCATTAAGATATGATCTGTTTGGGTCACTAATTATCGAGAGTGTATATTTCTATCCTTTTAGTGATATCATCAATGAAAATAATGCAAACAGTGTTGTCAGTTCCTCAGCTTCGTGCCAGATGAATGGTGGGAATTCTTCCAAAGCTTAGCCAGACCAATCCAGCAAAACTCTTCATGAAATACACTGTTTACTTTCTAACCAGGCATACTGACATGCATATTCTGTAATGAGAATGAAAGAAAAACAGAGGGAGGTTCAGGGTCCTGAGTATAGAATTTCTCATAGAAGTTTCTCCCTCTGGGACCAATAAGTTCCAGTTCTCAAGAAGTGCTAGGACTATATGGGAGCAAAGTTTTACCAACAGCCTTGCTAGGTAGAGGTAACACCTCATTAAATTGTATAGGCCCACTCTTAAAATGCTTAGCTATTCACTTGGGGAACCCAAAGAGTGGACATTTTGTTCCCATTTACCACTCCTGTCTACTGGAAATGCCTGGATTTCCTGAAATTACAATGATGTCATTTCCATCATTGCAGTCTTTCAGGGAAGGAAATGCTTGAAAAGTTTAGAAAAGCTAGTTGATCAGGAATTGACTCATCATCACCATTTTATTGATAATAACACCAAGGTTGGTGAGGTCAGGTAACTGGCACAAAGTCACATGGAAGGGTTGGCTCTATGACTCTGATCCAGATGGATGGATCCCGAGACCCACGGTCTGATCAGTTCCTCTACTGCCTCCTCTTTAGTCTTCACATTTTTCACCCCAAAGCCATTCTCTCATGTTTCTTCCCACTTAAGTCCATGATGTACAGAACACACTCTTTAAGAGTTATTTGCTTTCTTCTAGGAACAAGCTGTAACTTTCAAAATATGACAGGATATCCCGGCATTAAAGATTATGACAGAGAATCACAATTACTAATCCTCCACATAGGGAGAAAATTCATGGTTCAGTAAAGCAAATGAGGTCAATATTATTCTCAAAAAAAAATGAACTCCATCAAAATGGTGCACACTGTAGAGATAGAGAAGATTCACTCTGAATCTAATGAAGCTGATGTTTTCTAGGCCTTGGCAGGGGCCCATGTGTTTTTAATGTTTTTCCATGTGTTTTTTATATTAATAATATTTGTATTTTTTTTTCTCAAAGAGGATCCTGAAATTATATAAGCTTCAGAATCCTTCACTGTTTAGTAGTTAGGAGTGTGGGCCATGTGGTCTGCTTTGGATACAAATTATGGCCACGACTTAATAATTGTGTGACTTTGAGTGGTTAGTTCACCTCTCTGTGCCACCATTTCCTTTTTTTTGAAATACAGGTGTTATGATACAGGACAGATGTAGGATTATTATCTAGATTAAATAATGTGTTGTAGTAAAGCAATTAGCACAGAGCACATGAAGTGATCAATAAATGTAAACTACTATGTAATTATTTATCTATAATTACTATGTAATTATTTCTGTAATTATTAATAATTACTATGTATTTATGTGATTATTTATAAATAATTTGTAAATAATTTATAATATTTAATTATAAATTTATGATATTTATAAATAATTTGCAATGTAAGTATTTGTCACTTTAATAGCACATAGGAATACAGACAGCATATACACTATTTGAGTAAAATTTAATGAGCTGCAATACTTTTATACAATGGCAACTTTGCCCTGCTGGATCAAATCAATCATCAAACTTCCTGGGATGTATTTATTATTCATAAATTGAGCTTTATCAAATAAATCGAATCTAGTTTCTGGCTTTTAAACAAGAATTACTGTAGGTTCCCAGCTTTCCTATTAAGTCCTTGAACCATCTTCTCAACTCTGGGTTCTTGAATATCAAAATTAAAAATCTTCCTATCTTCATTGTCCCAAAGTACACATTAGCCATGTTCTATTTTGGTTTCTTTTCCCGTTTAATTGGAAGCATATTAAGCTACTCACTTGCTCAAAACTAAGTGCAAACCACCATGATAGCAAAATTACAATAAAGGCAACTAAGTTGGTTTAATAAACAAAAACTCCATCTAATCATAATCATAATGCTGTGCTGCAGTCCAAGAAAGTCTCATTATTTTTTTACACATGCAAAAACAAATGAAGTTGAGAGTAGTGAAGAACCTTGTTCAAGTAACGTAGTAAATAGTGGAACAGATGTATAAAGCAGAATATCTAGGACTCCAGTTTTGCATTGAGTATACTTTTCAAAATTCTAGAACCTTGGTCGGATAATGCCTTTTCTTTTCTTTTTCCATAACTATATTCTCAGTAGAGACTTATTTAATCAGGTAAGACTTTTGTTTATAGAATCTATCAAATCCATTAGAATAAAGTGAAATAGGTGTCAATAAATGTATCTAATACTCTTCTAGAGATTGGTATTAATAATTTTAGGCATAGTAACATGTGGGGAAGCTCTCATTTAATAAGAACCACTGCCAGGGCCAGATGTATGCATATGTAAATGTAATAGAAATTGTCTTGTGAACATTATTTGAGGAAGTAGGAAAGACCGCCTACCAAACAGCTCCTCTCCAGACTTAGTGCCACACCAGAGAGTGCTCCATTATTCCTTTTGAGTTGAAATTTTGCCCACTCAAGGAAGCTTAGTTTTCACATGCAAAATTCTCTGGAATAGTCAACAGTTGAAAGTCACCAAAGACAATTAAAAAACTAATGCCACAGAAGTAGGTAAATGGGAACCATAATTCAGAAGGAGACAGCAACCAAGAAAGGTTATGATTAGGAGTTGGAAGGCCTGAGTGTTCATCCTCCTTTTAGTATTCTAGGATTCACTCTTCTCAGCATAAAGCACTTATTTTTTTTAAAGACATTACCTAATGCTCTCTTATTCAGACTAATATTTCTGGATCTTTCAACCTTCAGAGTTCTTGTTTTTTTCCTGTTTAGCCAATTCTACCAAAGATCTTAATGAAGGAGTAAATAGCACATTAATGAAATTTTCAGCTGATATTTTTTTAGGAGGTGGTGGAAACACCAATGAGGGCAAATAAATAAGGCAGACTGATAAAGATATATCAAGGTCTAATTTAGGAGGGAAATGCACGATATTTCCCTAGGAGCCAATAATCTAAAATACCAGTGATGAGATGAAGTAAAATAAACTTGATCATAAAATCAAAACACTCAAGCTAGGAAAATGAAGGCATATTTGCCATTAAAAATAAAGAAGTCTTAAACTATTCTATGCCCCAAAGAGTTTAATGGCACATAATGCTACCCCATAAAATCAGGAGCCACTAGTAACAATGAGTGATTTTGAATCTAAGAGTCAATAGATGGTTGACTATCATAGGGTTCAGGGTTGTAGAAGTGATACTTGTAATTATCATAACAATAACAACAATAATAATAATGCCCTAGATTTGCATTGTACTTCACAAATTTGCAAACATATTCACATACATGGCTTAATTTAAGCCTCAAAATGACTCAGATGAACAAGAGTAGAACTATGATTTCCATTTTAGGAGAGACAATCCTAAGTGAAAACAGGAACATAATTTTTACAAAGTTATTTAATTCATGAATCCAGAACCACCATATAGTATCAGAACTTAATGGCTTCTTAAAAGCATATACTCTAATTCCCTCTTTTACACACTAGGAAACAGAGTCAAGAGGGGAAGTGATCTTCTCTAGAAGAATCTGGTTAATTAGTGGCAAAGCAAGCAGTTGAACACAAAGGCTACCTAATCAATCTTTTATCCAAACTCTGTTGCCTCCTAGATGGTCTTGAGAGGAAAGGATAATTAAATAAGTTCAGGTTAGTTTTGAAATTTGGCAGGAAGAGTCAGAGATGCCTTTAATATTAGATGAGAAAAAAAAGATTTTCAGTAAGATATTTGCAATTATAGGGACATTTGCAATGGAATAAATGAAGGTAGTTTTGAACACTCCAAATCAGAAAGTTATAGGTCATATAGGAAGAGGGGCAAAAGTGACACCAATAATGTGAGCAATGATTTATGAAAAGAGTCTAGAAGATTAAAAGTGTTAAATATGCATGACTTGGCTAATGACTTAGGAAAGACAAGGAAGTCTATAAATATTTGAAGGGTACAAATGCAAAATTATTTTAAAAGCAAGAGAGGAAAAAGTCAACACTATAAGGATAAATGGAACCCAATGAAGGAAGGAAAAAATAAATGTTGAAC
This sequence comes from Ictidomys tridecemlineatus, assembly GCF_052094955.1. Taxonomy (NCBI): domain Eukaryota; kingdom Metazoa; phylum Chordata; class Mammalia; order Rodentia; family Sciuridae; genus Ictidomys; species Ictidomys tridecemlineatus. The sequence continues at coordinate 150,494,923 of NC_135480.1, read as the reverse complement.
ACAAGGAAATAGTAAAAAACAAGATTTGTGATTCTCCAGGTATACTTTCCAAGACCAATGGCAGAGTTTGTAGTGTGGGGCATTTAATATCTGGTAGGAACGAAATCCATCATTACTTAGAAAAACAGAGACTGGACCCTGAACCCTTGGAGGTCTTTTCCATCTCATTTTTGTAATCTTGGAACAACTCAACATTGTTTTGATTTTCATTCATTATGAGACCATTGCTATGGAGCTGTGTAGTAAGAGTAGTGGGCTCTTAGGGTATTGACACCTCTGTTCAATTCAGGGTACTGGAGAGGAGTTCAGAAACTCAGCCAAATGGGAGAAAATTAGAATTGACTTTATAAAGTACTTGAGAAAATTAAAAATGGCAGCCTCAATGGTGGGAAATATGTGTGTATTCTATTCCCATGTGAAGAGTTGGGAAGAACTAGCTCTTGACCAGCAAAGGGCAGCTAAGAAGCCCCTTGGCTGAGGCAAAGATGGATCACATTATTGGTTTCTTGTTGCTGTTATTTTACGTATGTCACCTAGATTCTAGCCTGTGTTCCAGGCTTAGAGCTTTGCCGTGTCCACCAGTAAATATTTGAAGAGGCCTGACTGGCCTGGGCCTACCTTGTCTTATTCTAAACACCCATGCCCTTTTTGGATCTGCTTCCTTGGGCAGCTATTGCCCTGCCCTGCATAGTAATATCTATGTGGTTTGATACTGAGATGCAGCTGGTATCAAAATAATTGACTGTGTTAATCAAAATAGCACTACGAATTGACAGTTTACTTGCTAAGTAAAGACAAAAATTGTTAAGTCCACTGAAGCTCTTATACAGACTAAGCTTCCAAGGTTCCAATTTGCCTTGCCCACAGCTTGGACTGCTTACTCCTCCATTCCCAGGGACAGTGTATCTACCTTGCTCACAACCAGTATCTAAGAAGTGCCATATCTGGCAGAAAATGAGTGTTCAAAAAAATATCTCAATGAATAAATGAACCCTGTTTATTGAATGCCACTAATTTCAACATTCATTTCAACAAAGGAATAAATGTTAAATAGACCCCAGCCATGGGTTGACTTTGTATCTTTAGATCTTGGTGGTTTGTTTCCAGGATCTGTATCCTCACCCACTGGTGGGATTCTGGCCTGAACTTATTTTGAAATAAGAGAATTCCCAGAAATTCTAGAGGTTAGGCCCTATTTACCATATTAGAATTATGTAGATTCTGCCACTAGTTTCATAAAATCTAGTTTATTACATTTGACAATGTAATTTGGGTGTGTGGTCATCACCAAGGTTCTCTGTGGGTTAGCACTCCAAAGCCTGTTCCCTTCATCCTACCTAGATGCTACTGGAATGTCAACATAACTCCCATCAGAACACATCCCACTTATATAAGCAAATTGCTTTTTCTTTTTGAGTCCTTTTTCTCCTTCCCTTCTTCTGAAGACTCATTTGTTCTTCCAAATGCAAAAGTATTATTGAAGTTTTCAGTAGGAACTCTGGTTGCCATCACATCTTAGACCATTCATTAAAAATGTGTGATATGGAAAACCACTGAAGATCATTACAGCTGTAGTCAGGAGCCAATATGCCAGGATAATGAAAAACAATTCTGCAGTTCCCCATGCTCTGTTAGTTGTGTTTGTCATAAATGAGTTGCCGAGATTTGGAGTGAATGATCCATATCATATTGAACTGTCCTTTTTTATCGCTGACAATTGAAGGTGACTGAGAAGCAGGGCCAGTGTCAGACCAGATCTAATTAGAAACCTTCCCTCATTAACGTCCAATGTTGACTTGTATTACTTGATGAAATTAGGACCACAGTGGAATGGATTTTATTATACTGAATGAGCTGGTTGAGCTCTCTTCCATTGCAGTGTTTTTCTAACCTCATCCCATCCCTAACTTTGTGGCATAAGGAACCCAGCAGAGCAGGAATTTTTGAGTAAGGCAGGTCTGTGCACAAACAAAGCAAAACCAGTAATGTAGAGAAGGAAATTGAAACCATATGGACTTTTATGCCACATATGTTAGAGCAATTCTTGGGTATTGCAGTGGAACCAGAGAACAGGGGAACATCTGAGAGGTCACCTTGGCTCCAGGTCTCCAGGCAGAACTGCCCTTAACCCAGACGAAACAGTTGAGAACTTATCTTGCATGTAAAGGATGTAGCATGGAGAAGAATATCCACATCTTCCCTCCATCATTTCCTGGTCATTGGCTGCCTTGATAAAAAGCACTCTTAGAAGGTCTCATTAAAACGTTGCAACTTTAGCTATGACATTGTTTTTTAAAGAAAGAAATGTTTGGATGAAGGCATGGAATTTTTACTCTAGCTATGTTCCTTCTCCTCTGATCTTTACCCTCTTCTGGATAAGAGGAATCAGGATGGTTGAGGAGAAGTGAAAAGTCTTAGTAAGAATAGTCCAGACTCCTGGAAGAAGAAAACAAAACAAAACAAAACGAGACCTCCCAACAAAGAGACGAGAAAACAAACTTGTTTTGCATAAGGAAAACTTTGCCAATGTTAACTGTATGATTTTTATTAAGTACATGTTAGTGACATAGAGGTTAAAGTTTTGCAATCTAATTTTTGGAAACCCACAGAGAGGACAGGGTTTTTTTTTTAATAACTCTATGAGCCTCAGAGTAACTAAAGTTTGTAATAACTACCTACTTTCTGATTAATTGAGCATTTCACAAATGTAAAGGTGCTTTCAAAAGATTTTAGAAAAACTAGAAAGTTTAGAAATTTCATCTGTAGAACATTGCAAATCAGTACCCATGTACAAGACTTACTATTTTCTCAAAATTCCCTTAGCTTGGAAATATGGTTTTTTAGAATATACATTTTATTGGCTCAGTCATCGTCATTTACAGAAGATGAAGCAATGACTAGTTTTAGTTATTTTAATGCCTGCTTAATGCCTGAATTTTTTATAGCCTTTAATTCTATTGACCCTGAGATGTTATGATCCAACAAAATTTAGGAGACAAACCTATTCTCGACAAAACCATGGTATTGTCAAAGTTAGTCCTCTGGGCCCCTCGGTCCTCTGTCTCTATTCTCTCCCTCACTTTTCACAGTGACTGTACCAAGACTTTTTACTATGGCAATAATTGATAACTATATTTTCTTTTTAGTGTTTCCTTGTGTTTATCTCAAACCACATTTACTTGTGTTTCTTGGTAAAAATTAAACTTCAAAACAAATTGACTATAGAATATTTAAGTCAGTACCACATTTAATACATTGTTCAGGAATAGCTAGGAATATTTGGGGATATGTGGAACCCCTAATTCATTGTGCAGTGTCTTTTCCTACCTATATGGAATTTTGTCCTCAAGCAACAATGTGAATTCAGTGTCATGACATTGGTTATATTACATCCATCACCTCCTGGGTTTCAGAAAAGCACAGATTGTTAGATTTGGAAGGAGCCTTGCAAGCATTCACTGTGTTCATCATTTTTCAAATTAGGAAATGGAGGCCGAGAGATTTAAACTGATGCCCAGGGTCACTTAAAGTTAATGAATGAACTGAGTCTGAAGCTCAAATTCTGACTGTAATCTGGTGCTCTTTCCACCATAGCACATTATCACTTCTCTCCTGCACTGCTTCTGATCCCAGGTGCTTCACTCAGTGCTACCAAGAGACTTTCTGTCAAACACAGAATTCCCTAGATCAATAGGAGAAGATGGGAGAAAGGGCAGGGTGATGTTCATACAAAATCCATACTGCCATATGTGTATCCACAATGTCTAGTGATATTGATAAGTCGTATCATCTCCCTAAATCATTCTACAAAGAAAGTTCAATGCAGGGATAATTTGTAAAACCTTTTATGTCATAAAAATATATTTGAACATCCTTTTCATGCTCATACATTTTTGCACTGATAAAACTTCCACTAGCAATTCTTCAGTAATGTCTTTGTAGAAAAGGAAATTAAACAGAGCTGGAAGATTGTTGATGGGTAGTTGGTAAAATGTAAAGACATTATACAGTAAGTAAAGCAAGTAGGATTCCATTGCAGAATCAAAAACTGTGCTAATATAAAAGAAGTTCTATAAACTAGATGTTATGGGGGCCTCAGGAGAATGCTTTTTTAAAGAGTCTATTCACACACTGTACTTTGTTGATACCAAACATCTGGCTGGAGAGAAAACCATGCAGTCAATCAACCAGATGTTTAGTCTACCCCTGCCAAACATCTGGGCAGTTGATGGGATCATTTCCTTTTCATTAGGGAGCTTGGCCACAATGACCCCGAGGTGCAATCACAGCACGGGAACATGGCATGAGGATGACGGATGTCTTGATCCTCCAGGATCCCCAGGGTGGGACATTTCTCAGGTCATTTTGGGTCAATTCAACATCACTTTAGTTTAAGATTTGTTGGCTGCTTGTTATTCAGAGACACTTTGATGCCAGCACATTTTTTAATCCCTACTTCATAAAGAGCAGAGACCCCAGAGTTGAAAAAGAACACCTTATTGACATTCAAGAATAGAAGGCCTTTGGCTGAAAGCTACACTGGTTTCCTCCCAAATTGTCATTAAGTGACCTTCCTCTGCTTTTTTAACTGCCGCGGAGGAAAAGGTGCCGACATTTTGTTGGCACTGGCCTAGGGATTTATAATGACTATAGAACTTGGCCCCATTACAAAACATAATCCATCTGACAAAATGAAATCATTTAATGGGCACTCTCTTAATTATAACAGTTTAGAAAAGGGAGAAGTTGAGGACAATAGCAGAAAGCATAACGAAGTCACTTAATGAGAATTTTGTCTTTAGATCCCTTATGGTAGACCAGCATCCCTAATGGCTGGAGAGGAAAAAAATCAACATTTTACCAATATTTTCCTCATCTATTCTAATCAAAGATGGTAGGGGAAGAGGCAAAAAATAAAAAGGAGGTAAATAAAGCACTTTATTGTCTTATATATGAAGGAATAACAGGATATCCATGACATTTGTAATTTATTATGTTATTCTCTGGAATTTTTTTTATTGGAAGTGGAGGGGTTCTCTGGAGGAAGATTATTGGCAGTCAGCCACAGGTTACACCTTGCTTAGAAGCATTGTAGAATCTGATCTAGAGTCTTCACAAACAAGGTTTGCAACTTTGCTGATAGCCTCCTAGCGAGACTGTTCCTCTGTAGAGTGCTCCTATCTTAGTTTGTCTTCCTTGTTTACAATAATAACTATGGTAATGTTTTACAGGTGTTCAGAGTGCTTTTGCACAATAACTTCTTTTGACCCTTGCTCTTTGCTAGGTGCAGTTTAAAGGAAAAGGAAGTAAGAACATAACGAAATGCACTTTATACTCATCCCTTTCCAGATGCTTTGCCAAGCACTTTCACATGGCATCTTATTCAGCACACAACACCAAGGCACATGTGTTTTTACTTCCTTTTTAACTAAGGAAAACATTGGGCCCAAAGAGGTTAAGTAATTTGTCCACAGTCACCCAGGCAGTGAAGAGCTGGGTTGAAATTCAAACCCAAATCTCTTCACAAATTCCATGTTTTATTATACCATTCTGCTGTCATAATTAATGCTTTCAGTTTACCAAGATAAAATGAAGCAAAAACTTTCATTGTAGGATTCAGAAGCCATAATATAATTACTTAGGGACACACACACACACTCTCATACTCACACACACTCACATATAATGTAATATACACAAGGCATCTACGTTTGAATCATCTTGGAGGCAATCCACACTAACATTAGACCCTCTCTATGTGTCTGAGTAAAAGCAAAGACAGCCAACTTGGTAAGTTATTTAGTCAGTTATTGAAAACCCATAGAATTACCATGTACTTATCATTGCATATTAAGCTAAGAAAAAGAAGTATAATAGATGATCCCCCCTTCAAGATTTCATTAAACAAATTAATGAATAGCCTGTATAAATTAGTATAATAGTGTTTAGGTTAATATTTAAATTTTACCAATTTATATAAAAAACTACTATACATAGAATAAAATGGAATATACCTGTTAATTTTTTCATCCAGAAAGTAAACACTGTGGAATTCTGCTAAATAAGATCCAACAGATCAGGAGTAAGGTTTGAAGGGAATTAAACTAATTTTAAAACCTCTTCCTATCTGGGAGTTTCTCCAGGGTGAAACTGGAGGAGGCCATTAATGGGTCACATTCTCATTTTGGAGGAGGGGAGGCAGTATTGCCTTCATTGTACTGATGAGGAAACTGAGGCAAAGAGAGAATTCAAACCAAGCGTCTCTGATTTTAAAGGTCAAATTCTTTCTTGTAAATTCAGAGAAGCATAAAATTTAAAAAGATAAAAGGACAAAAGATGTGTATTTTGGATGAAAGTTTCAGGAGATCTGGGAAGCAAGACTGAATGAGGCATGTTTGTTAGACAGCAGTGTGAACTGGGTTAGAATAAAGGTCTGTACTTTGGGGAAATAATGTGAGCTAGTTAGATCAGAGGCAGATTTTAGAAGACCTTGAAAGAAAAACAAGAATTTGCTATAGAAATTAAGATCTTGACCAGGATCTTATCTGATTAGATTGATAGCAGTCTTTAGAATAGATTGGGATGTGGAAATACAGGAGTCAAAGAAACCAACCACAAAAATTGGAAGTTATACTTCATGTATGTATGATATGTCAAAATACATTCTACTGTCATGTGTAACTAAAAAAAAAAAATCAAAAAAAAATTTAGAAAGAAACCAGCTTTGGTTTTAAGGTGATTGTGATGATAAACTCATCTTAGTAATACAGGAAATCCATTTAGAGAAGAGCACTGGCTACTTATAACACGAAGTTCAGCCCAGATATAAACTAGCTAAAACCTGCAGGAGGAGGCTTGAAGGAACTTTACCACTGAGAATTGAATGATATTTCCCCCCGCCTTTTTGTAGTGCTGGGGATTGAACCCAGGGCCTTGTGCATTCGAGGAAAACACTTTACCAGTTGGGCTCTGTCTCCAGCCCTTGAATGAAACTTTCTTAAGTCAGGTTACTTGAGTTATAGTGTATATAGAATAAAATGCATCTTTTCAGGTAGTCTTTCTTTTAGTTTAAATCTACTAATGCACAAAAATGTTAATCGTTTCAATTAATTTTGTTGATTGATTTTTAAATCTAAATCTTAAGTGAAGATTTGAGTTTCCGTGTGAAGTCAGACACCTTCTGAACACCAATTAGCAGGTACATTGACCCTGGAGCAAATGTGAAGCCAAATCTCCCCTTGAGGGTTTCATTTTCATTCTATTCCTTTCTGAACTACCTGGGAAGCCCATACAGCTGCCTCACGGGGACCAACCTCCATTCTGAAACCATCTCTGAACTCAGCCTTTCTCTGGAGCCAAACATGGATGCCTTCTGCCTCCCATCGGCATGGACACTGGAACTCACCACTTCCTTTCATGGAGCACTCACATGACCAAAACCACAGCCAATCAGTTCGCTTGGCTCAGCCCTGCCTGTGCATTTGACACCGTCCATCTCCCCTTTCTTTCTCCATGTTTTCTTCACCTGACCCTGGGTACAACTGTTTCTCTTGCGTTTCAGATCCTCTGGATGTTTCTCCTCATCTTCCTGACATTGACACTTTGGAATACTCTAGGGCTTCAGCCTCTAATCTCTTCCTCTTCATCTACACTCGTCTCCCAAGTAATCTCTTTTAGTCCTGGTTCTAAATACAATCATCTATACCCTGATGACTCCCAAATTTATACTTTTGGAACTAAATTCTACCTTGAACTCTAGACAAATTGATACAATTGTTCTCTCAACATCTTCACTTAGATATCTAAAAGTTATCTCAAAATTCACGTCGCTGAAATTATACTTTTAATATTCCCCAAATATGTTCCTTGCACTTCATCATTTCAATAAATAACAGCTCCATTTTACCAGATATTGGCATAAATCCCTAGGATAACTTATGACTCCACTCTCCCTCTCCCCACATCCATCTATCAGCAAATACGATTACTATTAGATCTACATTTAAAACAAATCCAAGCCCTCTCTTGCTTTCAGGTCTTTTCATGCAATTATTCTCTGCCTGGAATGATCTTCCTACAGATGTATTCATGGCTCATATCCTCTCTTCTTTTAGATCTTTACTCTAATCTCACCTCCTCAGAGAGATCTTCATCTACCTTATGTTCAATTGCTCCCCCACCACCCCACCCCACCCCCAGGAAGAGCACTGGATGGTGTTAGAGCTGAATTTGATCATCAGAACTTCATGCTGACAGGTGGCATGACCCTGGACCACTTCCTTCACATGGCTAAGTCTCAGCTTCAAAATTCAGGAAAAGAGCTAAATGTGTTCTCTCCCATAGAGTTGTTGGAATTAAATAAAATCACATAATATTATATGATAAAAATATTACTCTGTGTTCTTATTCTCACCTAAGTCAGTACTGATGATGTCTTACCCACATCCAATTGACCACATCCTTGGCCTTAACTGGAGATCACCATCGACACTTCCCTTATAGCTTAAGACTTTCGTTGACTTGCTAACTAATGGCATTATTGATTTCCTCTGACGATGGAAACCTATTCAGCCTGTGTTCAAAGTAGGCCAGAAATTCTGAGCAGTTAGCACCTTTTTTAGCAAAAAGAGATAAAAGTTTGTAGATGAATACCCCAGTGTTTTTCCCCTCAAAAGGAAAACCCTAACAGTCTTCTACATGGACTTCCAGGGGGTGCTCAGTGGGATTCAGCCCCAGTTGTCTGCAGTGGTAATCCACTTATTAGTGTACCTTTTATTAATTTTCCTCCCTTCTCTGTCTCGCATATCTAATCTCTCATTCAGCTTCACAAGATTACTTCCTAAATAAGCTTTCAGCCAATACTTGTCCTAGAGTCTCCTTTTGGGGGAACCAAAACTGAAACATATTTTATGTGTTTATTTGTTTATAATCTGTTATGTCCCACTACAAGGAGAATTCCATAAGGATAATAAAGTTGTTTTGTTCACAGTTGTATCCCCAGCATCTACATTCAAGGCACACAGGAAACACTAAATCACTTTTTTATTGAATGAACATGAAAGAACAAACTTGATTTCCATTTGCATTTGATTTCTTCCCCCTGTGTTTTCCTGCCACCATCATGAGTTGGAAGTTCTGTGCTGTAAACTTGACAGAGAAGACAGAATAGAAGAGGGAAGGTGAGGTTGGGGAAGCTGGGCAAAGAGAAAGAAAAGAAATTCACACTTTTTTTTTTTAAACCAAATTTCTTTCAAGAGTCCAGGAGCGGACTTCTATAAACAATACTCGAACCCGGAGTGGGGCTTGGTGAGGGAGAAGCTCACTGAACTTGGCCTCATCTCAGGGCTCTTCTGCCCAGTGTGATAGTGGGCTCAGTCACTGGGGCTCAGCAGAAAAATCAGGCAGAGAAGGAGCCTTGGACCAATATTGTATCTTTTTCCAGTGCTTTCTTTCTCTAGTCACTGGCCTTCCGGAGCATCTGAACCACAGAGCTGCTTTGAAATGCCACCTCCCTTCCCTGTCTCTCACATCTGATCTCTCATTCACCTTCACAAGGTTACTTCCTAAATAATCTTCTTTCAGCCAGTTCTTGTCCTAGAGTCTATGGGTCACTAGCTGAGAAGAAAAGTGACCTCAGTGGACATCCCTTTATCTGGCAATGAACGCACTGCTCCGTGTACAGAAGAAAGACTCCACCCAAGTAATGAAAAGAAAGTTTATTGAGATTTTCTGGGGGCAAAAATCTTTCCTGAGAAAACAACAGACAACCTCATTAGGACAGGTTCCATTAGTGCATCTGCAGCTTCAAACACATGGTTGGTGAAAATGGCAGGATTTTACTTCCTGGAGATTTCAGAGCAAGCACTCCAGTGACAGCAGCAAGGTTACAGGCAGAGGACTGGTTAGTGTGAGAGCTGAGTGGTGGTCACCAGAACTTCATGCTTACAGATGGCAAGACCCTGGACCACTTTCTTCACATGACTAAGTCTCAGCTTCAAAATTCAGGAAAAGAGCTAAATATGTGTTTTGTCTCACAGAGTTGTTAGAATTAAATAAAATCACATAAAAATGTCCTGGCACACGTAGGTACTCAATATATGCTTACTTGAATGCTGAAGTACTCCTCAGTACTGCTCCAAATCCCACCTACACTAGATATAGCCACTGTTTCCCCTTTAAGAACTGTACTTCCTCAAAGGCTAGAGTATTTCCTGTTTTCCAGGGAACAGGTGATGAGAGAACAGATCAGAGAGTCTGATCAGATACATAAGCAGAGATGAATGTGAACATGTGGTGGGAGGTAGGTGACATCAAACTCTGTGCCCATTCCATGGAGTGTCTAGGGAAATCCACTCCTGGGGGAGAGAGCTGGAGGCCTTCTATTTTTTTCTTTTCCCATAATTCTATACTACTAGAGGATCTTACAGGACTTCAATAAGTACCTTTTACTGATGATATCCATGATGTTCCCACTCCTCTCCCTTATGGCTGACTACACTTGAGACAAAGCAGTCCTGGCAGTCTAAGCCCCTTTGCAATCACAGCAGTCAGGATGGGCAGGCAGTTGTGGGAAGTGGTAGGGTAGAGCTGTTGGTAGCATTCCATTGACAGGCATCTGTGGGTTCTGGGAAAAGGAAGTCCTCCTCCACACCCAATGGAGGAATAGCCCTGGGGTTTGGTGCAGGAACCAGAAGACCATTGAGAGGATTCCCCACTGGGGATGGATATCCTGAGGAAGGCAGAAGATGTCTGATTTGCAGGACCATCATGTTCTATGCTCTACCTGTTTAGCTAGCCCAAGACTCCTGAGTATTTTAGAATCTTCTACAATTACTGGTCTTTCAAGGTCCTAAGAAATCAAGGAGAGGAAAAGAATTAAGAAAGGAGATGTGTTTATTGATCACCTAGACATTGCCAAGCTGTGCATTTAGTTAATCTAACAACTCTGTGAAGTTAGTGATGATTGTTATCTCCGTTTTATTTGAGACTCACAGAGGTTAAGAAATTTGCCCAAAGCTACACAGTAGCTGTGCTCCTTTTCACCTCACTCCACTGTTCAAGAAATTCAAATTCCAAAGATGCTTCTGGCATGTGCCAGGCAGAGCAGGTCATTTTGCCGTTAGATGTAGGCATTTTGGTTGAACCATTGGGATGCCACTGTTGGATAATCAGACGTGTCATTAGGGTCCCATGTCTGGGTGTGCACATGTGAGGGCTGGGGAACCATCTCAGCTCACAGTGGGGATATGATCTCTGAGAACCAGAAGGGAGAAGAGCCAATTCTTGGGTAGAGGGCACACTGATAGTGTGAAAAGTGTAAGTGTAAAACTGATGTCAAAATCTAGGTACTAGGATAGCCCTCCCGGAAGAATCAACAAAGCATAAACAGTAGGCAGCTAACCCTGCAGAATGTGACAGAAGACAAGTCATGTCTGTATACCCTGAGTTCACAGACCCTGGATGAAGTTCCCTTGCCTACATAAAATGTCACTAGGATGGACTAAAAGAAAATGTGAGGTAACTTTGAAGGGAGAGAGTTCAGTCTGAAGGAGTATGACAGTCTTTACAGCTCTCCCCCTCAACTCCTTGTTCTCTCCCTTACTCCAGGTACCCTCTCCAGGTGTCCTTAAGTCTAGGCACATCCTTCAGGACATCAAGCTTTCACTGCTACTAATTTCAGCACTGCCATACACTACCCTTTGTAGTGGCAAAAAGCGAAACTTAGAGAAAGGGGGCTTCAACCCAAATAGGAACAGATTCTATAAAGAATGAGATTTTACACTAGTCACCCATCTGATTTTCAGTTTTATCAAATAAGAAAAAAAGGAGGTTTCTACGAGAATTCAGATAGATACCAAGAAAGTCAGCCAACACACCTGCTCTATAAATGGTCTCAGCTATTATACTTATGATGGTGATTGCTATTCTTTTTCTGATTCTGAAGTTTCATAAAATTTAAGTGCTGCACTGTCTGCTGGATGTGAAGAGGGATAATAAAGATGGCAAGTTCTCTCAGTTCCATTCCTCATATTGAAATTTCTGGTTCCAAAGAATCCAGGGCTCTATGACCCTCTTTGGGTTTGAAACAGCAGCCCAGAATCAGGCTAGCAGGCACCCACCATTACAGCTGTTATCCAAGGACCACAGATACCTGACAGTGGAGTCCAGAGAATGGGAACAGAGACGGGAATGGAATCTACAGCTCAGCACTAGCCTGGGAGCTAAGGTGCAAGTCCTCCCTCTTCTACCTCAGAGGTCTAGGCTCTGGCCAGATCCATCATGGTGCCCCCAAGGGCTTCCAACTCACAGCTTTTCTGTCTGGTAAAGGCCAAGACATATCATAAAGCAGATGTGACCTTACCACTGACCTGGCTTTTATCCTGATGTCTTAGCTTATCCAGGACACTAACCCAAGGAAGGGCCTGGGGGAGTCTCCACACTCCCCCGCCAAGATTACACCAAGCTGAAGGTGTGGACAGGGTAGAGGAGGTAGGAGAGGAGGAAGTGAACAGGGCTGTTGTCCCTCCAACAGAGTAAGGTAGGAGAAAGTGCTAGATTAGAACTCAAAAAATGGGACAAATCGCCAGCTCTCCCCACTTCCTGGCTAGCTGGAATCTCTTAAGATTCAATCTCTCACCTATAAAATGAGGTGACTAAGCTATATCTCTAAAGTTTCTCCTACATCCAAAATTTTGTAAGGTATAGGAAAAAAAGAATGATGAGATTTTAAAACTGAAAGAATAAGCTACTTTTATAAGTAATTAGGTAGACTCTATGGGAATCTCTATATTATATTATATTATTAGCATATATACATTAAAAGAGAGATACTGCCTGGGTCCTCAATTTATGATTCTGACCTGATATTAAGGGCTGATTAAATAATCTATTGCAATATACAGTAATGGTCAAGTTAAAATGTAGTCTGAATTAGGAATCAGAAGACCCATCTCTGAATCCTAGGTTCCTTTCCTCAAGCTGAGCATCCTCTGACAATTTACCTAATTTCTCTGAACATGACCATCCCCTTTTGCCTACTCCACAGAGTTTTGGTGGTGATAAAATGCAATCATAAAAGTGAATATATTTTGTAATCTGAAAAATTCTGTATAAAACAAGATTTCACTATCATCATGATCATTCTTTTGTGTGTGTGTGTGTGTCCTATTCACCAAACTCCTCCACAACGTTTCTACCAAGGCTGGATTATTATAAAGTATCCACAGTATCAACCCATTTGAATTTAGCCAAACATAGGTGATAACTCTATCTCAGCCTCGACTGATATCCTGAGTCCAGGAGCTGCCAGTCACCTTGGCACAGAGACAAGGCATAATCCTGGGGAGAGTGGCAGTCACAAACCTGTAGAACAGGAAGTTACTGAGCAAGCGAAGGAATCAACAAAACTCCCAGCTGATTTGGGTCCATGTTTAGAGGTGTTCCCTGGCTCTGGTCTCAACAAAAAAATCTGATCAAAGTAAGATTTAGAAGAAGAGCTCAAGATGGTTTGATTGGTGGACATGAAGGTATTGTTGCAGGTGATAGAGTTCCAACCAGCACAATGAAAAACTTGGTCCTGTATCATTCTATACTCAGTCAAGATGCCAACACAGAAGCTAAAGAAGCCTTCTGGAGTATGGAAGGTCAGTAGCCCTCTACTACTGCTAGGAGGTTGTGTGTGTCATCTTGAGGGTACCCAGGGCGCTTTGCCACAGTACCCAAGCCAGGCCTGTTCTGCCTGGTAACTGGATCTCATCAGCTAATCTTGCTCCCTCAGCACTGAGGTTGGGTGGTAGCCCACCTAGGTCGGCAGTCAGATAGCTTATGATATGGTTGTGGTGCAGTCTAATTCAACCAGGTCAAAGGCAATATTCCAACCCAAACTAGGTCCATGAATACGCTAAATCTACAAGCCAGGCATCTAGTGGAAGCCAATTCCTAAAGCCAAGAATGAAATTCAATAATTAGCCAAGTAAACTGCACAAGGCAAATTCAAGAGCTGAGAAGATAAATCCAGGAGCTCCAGCTGCCAAACCAAAAGTGTATTCAAAACCAGCTGAGGCCAATTACAGTGGGAAGGTTTGGATAATCATTAGCAGTGAAGCTCTACCAGGAGAGTCAAGAGACAGAGGGTCATTTTTGTGCTTAGCAGCCACAAGCTTTCATCCAGCCCCTACATTCCTAAATGAAGACAGTAGTAAAGAGGCCAGCAAGGAACATCACTGCATGATCAGTTCCATTTTATTCTCTTCTTCCACCACTGAAAGCTACTGTTCTCAAACTGAATGGAAATGCATGGAAACGTTGTTGGAGGGACTAGATAAAGAGACTGGATATGGGACTGGGCTATGTTTCTTCTATTTTTCTAAAATAGTCTCGTGTGAACATAAATTATTTTGAGGAGTAAATAAAATATATAATGTACTATAAAAATATAAAAATAAAAGCATTTACCATTCCTTATCTCAGTCACTAAAGTCTGCTGCCACTGTCATATAGCTAGAGTAGATACTTCTACCAAGTGCTTTGGGAGCACTAATGTGCCAATTACAGAGTCCCATATCTCTTTTACCAAAATGACACAATGCCCCATTTTCCCAGTAGTGGTGACTAAATCAACTATGGTTGACACCCAATTCGAGTCTTCATACATGTACTTTGGATAATGATGTCCATCACATTCCACTATCCTTGCTAATCCCCTGCCTCCTGCCTTTCCTTCCCACCCCTCTTTCCTATCTAGAATTCATTTAATCCTCCAATGCTCCCCCTCCCTACCTCACTATGAGTCACTTCCTTATATCAGAGAAAACATTCAGCATTTATTTTTTGGGGATTGGCTAACTTCACTTGGCATTATCTTCTCCAACTCTATCCATTTACCTGTAAATGCCATGATTTTATTCTCTTTTAATGCTGAGTAAAATTCTATTGTGTATATATGCCACATTTTTTTATCCATTCATCCACTGAAGGGCATCTAGGTTGGTTCCACAGTTTAGCTATTGTGAATTGTGCTGCTATAAACATTGATGTGGCTGTGTCCCTGTAGTATGCCGATTTTAAGTCCTTTGGGTATAGTCCAAGGAGAGGGATAGCTAGATTAAATGGTGATTCCATTCCCAGATTTCCAAAGAATCCCCATACTGCTTTCCATAGTGCCAATTGGGTGTCAACATAGTTTGTATACAAACAGAGATATGAAAAATTGTGGTATGTATGTGTAATAAGAATTGTAATGCAAAAAGAAAACAAAGTATGTGTATAAAGGCATGAATTGATGTGAACATACTCTATATACAAAAATATGAAAAAATTGTACTCTATATGTTTAATAAGAATTGTAATGCATTCTGCTGACATGTATTTAAAAAAATAAAATCAATAAAACTAAAATAAATAAATAAATCAACTTATGGGAGGTGCCAGACTGTTGCTGTTCTTAGCAGGATTTTTGGCTCCCTTGAATTATACCCAAGGGAAGTTACCTCCTTGGGCTACATATGTTTCTTTGCTCTTAGGTCTCTGGAATGTCTCTGATAAAGAGAAGGAAAAAGAAAAGGAATCAAGGACATAGTATTTACACATGTACAACCCAACTAGACACCATGGATGAGTGTCCCCACTGAGGGAATGCCTCTGTTTCCTAACCAGACTGAAGAACAGCTTGGAAATAAATGGAGAAGAGCCTGAAATGCCAATTTTTTCATTCAGCAACTTTGATTAACTTTACATGTACAATCAATTCTGCTAGAACACTTGTTTCAAAAATAGGAATTTGTTGCAATGTGATTGATAGATTAGGTAATAATTTGAATGTAATGTGAATTTCACATTTACTCATGCAGAAGTTTATCTGTGAGTAAATACTGCAGAAAACTGTACCTTGTTGAACACAGCACAGAAAGTCACATGCACACATACTACACAACTCAAATGTCAGTCTGCTACCTCACTTAGCTGCCAGTGTCCTGAGCCTCTCTGACTCACATCCAGTATCCAACTTCCCATCCGATTTCAAATGACCCTCCTTCCAGCACTTCATGATAAGTCACAAGCTGTAATCATCTTCCATACCCACTGCCATAAGCAAACCACAAGCCTTTTTCAAGGCAATATCATTTTTATTTTATAATCTGCATATATCTCCATTATTTAACTACATATAAAACTGTACTAGTATTTTTATTAGGCTCTTATCTGTTTTTATGTGTCACTGGTAAAGCTTTTGAGGTGGTAGGCCTAGCCCCATTTTTCTGTGGTTTTTCTTGTGTGATTTTACATAGCTCAGTGAGTTTCAGAAACATATATGTCATGTTACAGAACTGGCTACAAGGTTCTGCTCTCTGCACAGTGGAGAAAGCAAATATAACCTAGACAGTGTGTTCATGTACTAACTCCTTCTCAGAATTCATTGGGAAATTTATGTAGTTTAGATTCTCTAAATCTGAAATCTCAAGGAAATGTCAGTAGAGAGATTGAGAAAAATGGGGAAAAGTATAATAATTACCCTATGAGAATTAAAGTTTAATAATGAACATGGAGACATTACTGGCACCAAGGAATTCACTTACTTCAAGCAAAAAGGAAAACTAGGAAATGCTGACATATGGAATTAAAAATCAATATCAGCAGTTCCAATAACCTGAAGAGGAATACATGGGGGAGAAGTGGTCAAGCTCTAACCTTGAGTAGTTGCTGACCGTGTTGTCAGTAAGTAAGCATAGCTCTATCTAGCTGCTAACAGCAAGTCATGCTTACAATATAGATAGTGTAATTTATACATCCTATGAGTGACATTTTTAAAAACAAATTTTAGAAGAAAAATAAGTTTTTAATTGGCTATTCTGATACTTGATTTTATGTAGCTCTCTTAATCCAGTTGAGAGTCAAATATATTATTTGAATACATACTATTATATGGTATTGCTGGTGTTTTCCAGTGTTTGGATATTCATTATAAGCTATATTTCTTGGTAAATCCTACTAAAATGTTTTTTTAAAAATTTTTAAACTATCTATTACATATCCCTAATGGTAAGTACAGTACGAAGAACTTGGATCACATTTAAGAATAACTTATTAAACCATATTTCAAGAATAACATGATTTGAGGCATTCCTGAAAATGCTTAATAATTCCGATTTCTCGTTTCCAAACCCTAAAGATTAATATCTTTCTGAAATTTGGAAATGCTAAGCCTAGGCATGGTTCTTGGCCAAAATAAAGCTTAGATTCTAAGGAGCCTAAATGGTACGATACTTAAAGACATGTTATTGTCTTGAAATCCAAGGTCCAATGTCCCTGGAACCAAACTTTATATCCTACAAACGTTCTCACTTCTTTCTTGAACCATTGTCTGAGAAAACTGAAGTTGTAATTCAAGACCAGCTTATTAAAATATTTTTTAAAGCTCAGGTTTGGGATTTACACACACATATGATATGTACATGTGTATGTGCACACACAAACATAGATGAGACCAAAGTTATGAAAACCTCCTTGGTCTTTTAAAAGAGCAGTCTCCCTTGGCCCAGAGGTCCCCATCACTGCTCAAATGATGGATAGAGGTTTCCATGTCTCACTCGAACAGTCATTCTGTTCTTTTCCTGCACCTCTTAATTTCAGAGGAAGCAGGAGTTTCTCAGCAAGGCTCTTTTGAGGTTCACAAAGGCACAGCTGCCATAAATCAAACATGGATGGCATTAGTGAAGTTAAGGAATAGTGTTGCAAGTAACATTTTCCCTGACCTTGCTGAAACTGAGTCAAGTCTAGAGTTTAATGAAATAAAATTTCTTCATCGTGAACATGAATAAGACTGCTGGAGCAGTTCTCTTTTGAAGTGACTTAACTAGTCTATGAAAAGACTTAAGCTCTGTCCCCAAATCCAGAAGCAAAAGCAGGCTTCACCCCCCACCCTTGGTAGAGCCAAGGGAAAGCTGAGCTCTGTGCAAGACCAACATCTTGAAGGCATAAGGCGAAAAAATGAAGCAAGCAAATGAGCATGAATCCAAGAAGAGCCAGAGTCCCCTTCATCTCCCAAGCAGTATTTTCCCTCCCCAGGGAATGTGAAGACCCACCACTGGCAATGGACTAAGATGGGGATGCCATGGTCTGCCTTCCACCCTCTGCATTCAAAATTAACTTCTCTCAAACCTGCAGATGAATTAAGTCACAAGTGAATGGAGAGACATTATAGCTATTTATACGCTGCAATTATCTGGAGAGATTTTTCAGAATACTCTGGTAGAGTCAGTAAGCCCATTGAATTTAATTTGAAATTCAAAATTCTTATTAAAGACATTTGTTTGTGTTTCTTTTTGTATTCATTTCTTAACCAACAGACAATTTTGTCCCTGGGTTATTAAGGATTAATGAGGTACAAAGGCAGAAGTGGCTTCTATATCAGGAATTTTATTTTTTTTCTAGCTATCTAGAAAATATAGAACTAGAAGGAGAACAAAGAACATACCTAATGTTTTTGATTACCGTTGGCAAAGAAATGAGTCCGCATCCTCTCGGTGGCCAATTCTGCTGAGATCCACCAGGTAGACTATCCTGGTGATTTTACTGGACTTATAAAATAAAGAGTTCTAAAGTTGAAAGAGTCTACTTTGGAAGGATCTGATCCAATTTTTATCCCCTTATGAGTACAGCCCTGACCTATGAACCTATGAACCTGATCCAATGGTTCCAGATGGTGAACTCTGTGTGCGTGGACAGAGGGTTCTATGGGCCCTTCACTCTTGATAAAAATTCCTTGCCCTGACTAATGATTCTTCTTAACTGTTACTGATGGATTTTTCTCTGGGTACTCTCTCAACAGCCAACTTGATTTTCCCTTCTTTATCTTTATAATATAAATAAATATAAATATTAGTTTGAATACCTTCTGTTGGTATATTTTTTCAATATTATAATTTCCTACTTTTCATAATTTTTACACAAAACATTTCATAATTATAAACAGTATTTCCACAGTACTCCTGAACTGATAAGGTCATTACAAATATTCATGGGAGAAGAAAAGTGAGGGACTCTAAAGATTCTGGATTAACCCTAAACTCTACTGCCGATCCCAGAGCACAATCAATATTTAATTGTAATAATAATAATGAAAACCAGAAAAAAAAACTCCTTTGCCTCACACACCTGAGTTCCTGTAGATATATGCTTTTGCATGACTACATGAAATACAGGACAGAGGAATGTGACCCTGAGTTCCAGTCTCAATGCTGCCTAACTATTTGTATGAATTTGGGGGTCAGTCTCTCTGGGTTTCAGTCTTTCATCTGCAAGATAGTGGAATGCAGTGAATGATCTCCAAAGTTCCTTAGTAACTGTGAAATTCCATGACAATTGTATTTATTTCTTAACAAATTAGCATGTCTTAAATTAGGATGCTTTTCAACAGTTATACCTCAAAATTGCTGTTAACCAGGTTATAACTTTGTAATTGTCTGACAATGTGGTAAGTTAAAGAATAAGCTGTTGTATAGTGACTCAGTTGCTATTATTGGAAAAAGGAATAAAACATTGTGTCCTTTCCATATTGTATCACAAGTCATATAATGTCCATTGGAAGGATGAGTAGGAGGATTGGTCATAGTTTGAACACCTTCTGTTGAAAAACTTCTGGTAAGAGCAAGAGAATAAGAGAAACTTAACTTGCAAAATGGCTAATTAGAGAAATCCTGGAGACAATATTGGTGCACACATAAGAAATATTGCAACTCAAAAGATTTGTGATGGCAGACAGGCATATTCTGGGGGGAAACACAACCATTGACAATATGTTGCAAATTAATTCAAAAGAGTCACCCTCTGAATGTGAAGAAATCTCAAAATTTATAAATCAATTTATTTGGGTTTTCTTTTGCTCATTGATATGAGTGACAATAAAATATATGTCTAAGTAAGTCTAAAAGAATTTTTGTATTAAATACAACATAACATGATATGATATAATTTAACGTATATTACCAATAACATAACTACTAGCCTTATAATGATTGGAATTACATAATATTATATTCAAAGTAATGAGAAAGCCTTGTCATAGTTGCATCAACAACTTATTTTCTTAAACTGTGCCAACTAAGAACAGATAAAACATGGTATGTGTAAGAGAGGTATTAGAGGATTCTTAAGCAACTTCTGGTTTTTTTAGCCTGGCAGCAACCTTGAAGAAGTCATAAGCTCTTTTTAGGATTCTTCCTAAGAATTCTTTGTGTGACAAATATTATGAGGCAATGTTGATTTTGCTAAAAAATTCCTAAGAGACATAAAGAAGAAACATCAACATCACTAATTGCCTAGTCTATCCTAGAAAAAAGTAAAATCCCCATTGGGCCACTTCCCTCCTTTTTTTCTCGGAATCTTCCTCTTCCTCTGCTGAATTTGTCTAACTCCTCTTCCCTCTCCTCACCTGGAGTCTCTTATTTCTTGCAGAGCTGGGTACCTGTGTGATGTCAGGGTTGCCAATACTGCTGGAGCATGCTCACCAATGCCTCCTTTTGATATCTCTGATCTTTCCCTGGAAAGGAATTTTCATACTTCTTCTAAAAAGATAAAAATGTCTTCATGTTACCTGTGATTTATTTTCCTTCTCAATTGGTAATACTTGCAATAGAAAAAGAAAAAGATGAAAACCCCAGTCAGCAATTTGAGACACAGATTTGTGTCTGGAAACTTATAATTCTCTACTCATGGACCTTACCGTGATTTCCCAAATCATAAAATGGTGAACTACTACAAGAGAAAATACACCTAGATCAAAGGAAGGAATGACACGTCTGATGTCTACAGTAATAAAAAAAAATAATATTTAACAATAAAGACCCAACTGTGTGATTTATAAAATGGAGGTCTCCCTAGTAATTTTTAACTCTAGAGTCTAGGATCTGACTATACATTTTGCTTTAGGGTTTGGATTTAGTTCACAAAAATGTAGTTCACAAATGGCTGCTACACCTTTTGAAAGGGTTTTGTTTGTTTGCTTATTTTATATCTTGCATTAAGCCTGTGGGAATGGATATATAAAGTGAAAATCGGTTGTTTGCCTGGCCGGCACCTATATTCACTTCCTATTAAATAGGACTTTTCCTTTTGAGGAATTCACCACTTCCCTCATATTTTGCCAATCTTGTTTGGAAAGGGATTGACAGAGATAAAATAAGATTGACCTGAGCCAGCCCCTTGCCCACAGGGATTACCAGAGATTAGCACTTAACCCAGTCTGAGCCAAGGAGACCTTTGTTGGGGCTTCCAGGAAGAAGAAATTCTCAGTTTTCTGGCATTAGTTTGAATGAGAATATAAAACTCCACTTCTGAAATTGCACCAGCCACCCCAATACTATGAGGGGGGACCTATGTTGTAGCTGAAGACAACATCTGGAGGAAGCTGTTGGCTGATCACATTGTTGGAATCCTGAATCAAACCACTCCTGAAACTAGGTTTATCCAGAATTTTCAGTTACATGATCCAAGACACTCCTTTTTTTTTCTTAAATCACCTTGAGTTTATCTTGTTTGCAATATAAAGTGTTCTAGCTGATATAACATAAGTCTGTAACATCTAAGGTAAGAATTTATATATACATATATATATATATATAATTTATTTATTTTATATATATAAATATATATTTTAACATATATATGTATATATATACATGTTAAAAATATATATATGTTAAATATATATATATGTTAAAAATCAGTGAGTTAAAATATATATATATTAACTCACTGATTTTCTAATCATTTACAGACTGCCTATTCTGTATCAGGCAATAGATATAGGGAAATGAATGCTACCCAGACCCTGACCCTCAAAGAGAGCAATAGAGGTCTGAGTACATATGACAGTGTTCAGTGGGTGATAATGAAAGCAATCATCAGAAGGCAGAGGAGAAAGAAATTAATTCAGTCTAGGAAGGTCAGTAAAGAAGTTCAGCAGGCAAAGAAAGAATATTCTAAGAAGAATAAATAGAATGTACAAAGAAGTATAAATTTGCATGACTCTTCAGGGGAACCATTGAGAGTCTGTCTGTTACATCTCACGTATGGGTGATTGAGTTAAGCATAGATATGTAGCTGGAAAGATGGACTTTGTTACCAATTTTGAAGGGTTTAAATGCCTGGTCATCATAGGGGCAAAGACTGTCTCTTCAGTCCTGAAGTTGAGAAAAATGCAGACAAAGTGCACAAGTGACAGCAAGAAGGGTCTTCCTTTGTCTAAGGGCCTAAAGCTGCCTGATTCTTTGAGATCCTGGCTAGAGCCCGAGTTGGTAGGCCTCTCCCTCCTCCCCCACTGTTGCAAAGAATTGTGAGGCTGATGCTGACAGACTCCTGTGCTATTGTGCATTTCAGATATTCATCTGTGCTCTGGAAAATGGCTTGAAATTCTCCATGGAGAGTGCAGACAGAAAGGTCACCAATTATGCAAAATGAATAATGGGCTTGGAGCAATCAGGCCACGCAGCTGCTGCAATGAATTCTCTGAAACCCGCCTGCCAGGTGTCTGTGTCCCTTCCCAGTGGCCCCGGCCCGACGCCAAGCCCTTCATTAACTAGTATTCCTAGACAGCTAGGGGAGATCCTGAATGGAAGCAGAGAAACCCGAAAGACCACAGCTCTGGGCATGAGGCTTGCTGAAGGCTCCAGTGGGAACCTGTTCTCAGAGGTAAGGTGTGAAAACAAAGAACCAAGCGCTAAAACTCTAGCCAGGGACCAGCCAAGCTTTATTGCACAGCCATGAAAATTCTAGAGGCCACTTTCTGTTTTGGAAGGATACCACCCAGCTTTTCTTGGAGTGGGAATATTGGCCAAGCAGGAAACACTGCTGAGAAACTATGTGAGAGGTGCTGGGGAACACAGAGCTGAATCCCATGCAGCAGTGCTCAGGAAAAAGGAAACCAGTCAAGGTGTTTCAAATGTTGGGCAGTGATCCTGAATGCTTTGATAAGAGAGAAAGGGCTTCCACACATGTAATGTATGCATCTGATCAAATGAATGACCATTTCACAAGGCAGGTAGCATCCCCAATGGATGAAGAAGCTGAGAACTAGCAAATTAAATTTCTCAAGATGGGAGAAGAGAGACTGGCAACCACATTGGCCCAGTTCCAACATGGAATCTCTTCAACTTTGCTGTGGAGACCAGAAAGCACAGACTTTAGAGTAGATAAAGCTCAGCTCCTGGTGCTAAGTTTCTAGAGTCTTGCCAAAGCCAGAGTACAAGAAAGGGCCTATCTTTCTACAATGCCATTATCTTAGAGTCAGCTCAGACTGCTATAATAAAATTCCAAAGGTTGAGCAGCTTAAATAACAGAAACTTATTTCTGATGGTTTTGGAGACTATAAGTCCAAGATCAAGGTGGCTAGTGAAGGCTCTCTTCCTGATTTGCTGACATCTACCTTCTGCATCTTCACATGGCCTTTCTTTGATGTATGTGGTGGGTGAGAAAGAGACAGAGAGAGAGAGAGAGAGAGAGAGAGAGAGAGAGAGAGAGAGAGAGAGAGAGAGAGAGAGAGCTCTTTTTCTTCTTAAAAGTCCACCAATTCTATAAGATTAGGATACCACATTTACAGCCTCATTTAACCTTAACTACCTCCCAAAATCCCTATTTCCAAGTACAACTGCATTGTGAGTTAGGTCTTCAAGTTACAGACTTGGAATAGGGGCGGGAGAAGAATTTAGCCTACAGTAGTCACTTTCACTTGAAAAATTAGGAATCAGTGGAATTGGGGATTTTCTTTTGTTCATCAAAAGAAACTCAGTTCTCTATGGCTTGGTATCTTTAAAAGGAAAATGTGGACCTTCTGGTTGTTTCATAAGGATTCTGAAGCCTAACCTTAGGGATGCTCTGATGGTAATTCTTGAGAGATGTTAGTACAGGGGAACAGAAAAAGAAACACCTAGAAAGGTAGGATGGAGCAAGTGGGTAGAGGGTCTTGAATCCCAGCCAGATAGTAAGCAGGGAGAATCCCTGAATGCTGATGATTTCGACCATTTTGTCTTGGTCACTCCAGACTGCCTGCTCCATCCTCTCCCCTACGGTGAGCCCAGGACTCCTCAGCTGGCTCCCCATCTCTACTCTCCCATTGGGCTCCCAGCAGGAAAGCAAAGCTAGAGTATTTATCTCCCAAGGCTCACTGCTGGATCCCTGCAGATTATCTCCTCCACTGAAGGGCACAGCTCCTCCCACACAGCCATTTCTACACAAATGTGGCTCTCTCCCCCTCTGTTCTTTCTGGGTTCTAGTCATTTTCCCCTTCCTTTGTTCCTTCAGTCCACAGGTAATAATGGCTTCCCACTGCTCCTATCCCTGCAATAGGACACAACCTTGTATTAGTTTCTATAGATCCCATCTACACATTTGAAAACAGTTTTTTTCAGGGCTGGCTTCTATGATCACACAGGGCCCGCACTTGATTTGATAACTGCGAAATTCTTAACAATTTTTGAATAAGGGTTCCACATTTTCATTTTGCTCTGGGCTCAGAAACTATATTGCTGTTCCTGGTCCCTTTATTACACTCTCTTGAAGTATCCAGTTTGAGTATGTCATTTGCTTCCTGCCAGGACCCTGACTTCTCTACCTTCCTGTGTAGAAAAAAAGAATACTCCAATATGACTGATGTCCTCAGGAGGAAGCAAGGCTCCCCACTAAAATAAAGGGGATCTCAGGAGAAAGACACAGGTGTTCTTACTGGGTCATTTTGCTCCTGAGGGAAGTAAAATCAAAACCATGAAAGGTAGCTCATTGAGGTCTGTGCCCAGGACTCAGGAGATGGATGCTCAAGCCCTAGACCACAGCATACTATCTCTGAAGCTCTCAGAAGTTCCTCTCCCTCTTTGAGTCTCAGCTTCCTCATCTGGATAATGCCCAGTCAAAACACAGTTGTCAACTGAAAACACTGTAGACACATGTAAATCTTTGGTACTTGACCAGACATGTTCAATAAATAATTGTTAAATAAACACAAATTTGATTTGTAGAAACCATCCTGCATTTGGACTCAAAACAGACTATGAACCTGAGGAGATATGGAATAAAATCCATTTATCAATCCTTCTTTCCCAGTGACTCCTGCAAACCTAGGGTGCTACCTGCTGGAATCAAGAGTCAGGCAGAAGCTCAAGGTTGTGAGCTCAATAAGCAAGTGCTCCAGATTCCAAAGCCCATGTCTCTGAGAGAGCCATCAGGACCAGGAGGGTTATTGGAAGAAAATACAGTAGTATAACAGCCCAAAGAGTAAAACACACTGTCTCTAGTTCCCACTTTAGTAAGAAATGACTAGTACCATGACCAAATTGCCCAGTTGCATCTGAGTCTTTAGTAAGGACAATTTGGTGATGGTGTAACAGTCCTGCTCTTATCTTGCCCACCCTTCCCCATAGCATAAGAGCACTTTGGGCCCCTATAAATCACAAGGTTTTGCTTACCGAGCACTTAGTGACAATCATTCTTACTATGTGCTAGCACCTTGCTGGAGGTATTGCCTAGACCATGGTGCTGCAAACATATTCTTAAAGGGCTGATAGTAAATATTGTAGGTTTTGCCAGTCAGATTGTCCCTGGTACAATTAGTCAACTCTTGTATTATAGCAAAAAGCAACCTCAAATAAGACATATATGCATGAGCATATTTGTGTTCCTATATATCTTATTTAGAAAACCAGGTAGCTACTGCTGTTGCCAACCTCTGGGATGGAGCAGTGGATCTCAAACTTGAGCCTATATCAGAATACCCTGGAGAGCTTGTTAAAGCTCAGACTGCTGGGTCCCACCGCCAGAGTTTCTGATTATGGGATAAGCCAAAGAGGTCTGGGGTGAACCAGAGAATTTGCATTTCTCACAACTTCCCAGGTGATGCTAGTGCTGATGCTGCAGCTCCCACACTGTGAGGACCACTGGTCTAGACAATATAGCGGACATTTTAAAGCACAGTTCGAAAGCCAAGTAGCCTGCTTGAATCCTGTATCTTTCACCTACTACCTGATAACATGGGGTAGTTTGAGTTCCTTTGTATTTCCTGGCCTCCTTTGTAGCATTAGAAAACTAATAAATGACCCCATGTATGTGAAGGTTAAATGACCCCATGTATGTGATTGGTTTAGAATAGTGTCTGGCACACAGTCAGTCCTTTAAAAATGTTAACCTTTGCTAAATCATAGCTGATGTCGCCTCATTTTAAATCTCTCAAAAGCCCTTTGAGGTAGATCTGTAGGCCACTGTATAAATGAGATACTAAGGTGAGAGCAGTTACATACATTGCCCACAACACAGAGCTGGTAAGTGGTATACCCAAGGTCCTCTGCCCGTTCTTCCTCTCTAGTACCTACTAGCACAAACAGATCTTCCTCATTATAGAAATGTAGGCCCACATGGGAGGTAGAACTTCATTAGCCTGGTTGTCCCACTGTATCCCAGGATCCAGGACTAGATGTCGTCACCTGCAAAAAATATCATGTTTCACCATATAACTATCACAGATTTTCTGCCAAATATTTTTGCAAAAAAGGGGGGGGGAGTGTAGCCATCATGTGAGGCTCTTTTTAAGACAATTGGGCCAGTATTAACTTTTAAAAAATCATGTATTAAACTGTCATTAACACAGATTAGAATACATGGGATTCTCATTCTATCTCTGAAGCTAAAATTGAATAGTCTAAACGTTAAAATTGAAGAGTCTAAATTGAAACCCATCATTTCTTTGTGACAGTTTAGTGAACATTTTCCTGTTTGGGGGCAAAAGTTAACAAATTAGTTGTTACTGATTTATTCATTATAGTCAATATATTACACTTGATAAAATTTACTACAGTGTTGCAAAGTATGGACTTACAAAATCTTCTGTGTCAGAAGATTCTGCCTGGTTATCATTGGTTTCGTTATCTGATATACCATCCTCAGCCCCACTCGTACTTTCCAGTAAGCACTGCAGCACTCTCAACAAACCACACAAGTCAGCTTTTGGAAATATATTGACAACACGTGTTAGCTGAGAACTCTAGGCTCACAGTGTTAGAGAAGACAAATGTGCACCTAAGTACCACCGGTGAATACACTGCTGCTCCATTTACTTTTTAAGCAGTGTGAGAAACAGAATTACACCTTGCAACAATTACACAGTGAAAGATCATCAACCAATTTTTGGAATGAAAAATTTAAAAAAAACAGGGTGTGATGATCATGCAGTGCTGACAATTATGCAGTGAAATATGGTACACTTCTGGCTCTGAATCCCACTCCCAGGCTTCTTTAGGCTTTGCTAAAGAAGAAAAAAGAACAATGAAGCTCTCTGCCTCCATACAGCTCTTTTTTATTGCTGTTTTACATTTAACCTAATTTTACTCATGCTTGCCTTGGGATGGGGAATAGATCAATCAGTAAAAATGTACAGTAAAAACGAAAAATGTCTTATCATGTACAACTTTTAAACTACAATAATGATGTACCTTAATTACTCCCAATGCCACAAGTCTAACATTTCAGTATTTATTTTTAAATAAGTACAATTAAGACTTCTAGGAGTATTTTCTAATAAAGTAATTCCTAATTTTTCTTTGTAGATAGATCAAGCACATCCAAAATACTACAGATTCCTATCCACAGTGAGTACTTTACTTAAAATGAACATTTAATTAAGCACATGGACAGCCTTAAGATAAGCTTATAATATACATTCAGCTAGGTAGGCAAAAAAAAAATACAGTGCCAAATGGAAAAAGTATAGTTGCAAATAACATTATAAAACTAAGTTAACTTTATAATTAAATACAGAAAAATATACTGATTTGCTAAAATAAGTAAGTCCATACAGCTCTTGAAACCCCTTTTCTGTCAGAAGCCCTGGTCTTGCTGAGCTAGGTTAAGAAGTCTTATGACAATATTTAATGGCAATGGGTTAAATGTTTTGCCTTATCTCTTTAATCCTCAGTATAATCCCATATGGTGAGGGTGATTACTATCCTCATTGGATAAATGAGGAAACAGAGACTTAATGAAAGCTGATCTAAGATGTATAGCCAATAAGTGAGCATGTCTGCGTGGAAATACAGATATGAATGTTTACAAAGTTTATATGATCTTGCCTCCTTAAAAGACTGAGAAGCAAATGATTAAGGAAAGGGAGCACTGGTGAATGTTAACAGCAAAGGACTTGAAATGTCCAAAATGTCTCTTTATCTTTTTGGCAACTTTGGTTAATTTCTCTTAAAAAAAATTTTTTTTTTGTTTTTAAAGTGTAAATTTAAGAGTGAATCCAACCCACTCAGGTAAAGATGAGTTTGCAAATGTACTCCTATCAATATGAAACAGGAAAAAAAGATGTGAGTCTTGCTGGCATGTGGGTGGCTTTTAAGAGAAGAGGGAGGGAGCCTTTTATGAGAAGAAAGGCAGAGCTGGAGTAGCTTTGACCCCTTATCCTTAAAAAATGAAAAGGAAGAATAATCAAATGTACGCTGAAAATATAACAGCAAACAAGCTCCGAGGTGACATTTGGGCTGTGTGGTTTTCTTCCGGCTGTGTGACAACGAGAGCCTGTTCAGCTGGCTTTTCCCAAAGCCAGGGAAAGGTCTCTCAGCTAAAATGTCACAATGCATCTTATTTTCCATTTTCAGCATGCGTTCCAAGGGGAGACTGACACTCTGTCCTGCCCTCACGCACCACTTTGAAAATAACAACAGCAAAGCACAAAGAAAGGTAGGAAGGAAGGGACAGGCCGGAGCTGGCTTGAGCTCTCTGACTTTCATTTTCCAGAGGTTACAAACTTCAGGAGAGAAAAGGCAGAGGAGACTAAAGGAAAGCTGTGACATCATATCCAACAATGACATTTGACCTATTTTGCACGATCATGTGGCACTCTGAAAAGTGATTGTTGGAATTAGATTTAGAAATCAGAAGATGTTTTGCTGATAATTTAGAGATTATTACTAAAGGCTAATGGTCTTTGGTCCATGGGATAGTCATCTTTTGGAGACCTGGAGGTTTGAACCCTGCCTCAAAATCAGGCATGACTTTCCTTTCTAAAACCAAGACTGCTCTTTGGACCTGCAAGGTCACATGTACTCTGTCCCCCATCTACATCTCCAGCCTTTTCTCTCGTTACACATTCCCTCTTCCGTGTTCTGCTGGTAATCTGGTGTCATTATTACCTACAGAGGGTCCACACCCATGTGATCCCCTCTTCACAGGATATCCTTTAACGCCCCCACACTCATCTTGTAATATGCCCATCTCCTTCTCTGCTACTTTTCCTTAACCCTTAGAATCTCGGCCATGTTATTCAATCTCAGAGTGTATTTGTGGTCAGAGAAACATTGTATTTTCAAAATTAAACAAATTTTTCTCCTGGACAACAAATCTTGATATTACTGTCTTCTTCCAACAGATGACCAATTGGTAAATCCATGTACAAAGTAGCCTGTTCTAGTCCATACTTCATCCTGCCTCCAGAGAAATCTTTCTAAAACATAAGTCTCTTCTGCCTATCTCCACTTTGAGTCTTTCTTCCAACTACTCTAGACCAATTAGGCTCCCCAAACAGGCCATCTCTATTTAAATGCCTATGTTTTTGATATGGTCACTTTTTTTTCTTTTCTTTTCTTCCCTTCAGTTTTGGGAATTGAAGCCAGGGGCACCCTAAATGACGCCCTAATTTTTTTTTATTTTGTTTTGAGTCAAGGCCTCATTAGGTTGCTGATACTAGCCTCAACTTTGCGATCCTCCTGCCTCAGGCTCCTGAGTCATTGGGATAACAGATATGCACCACCATATGTGGTTCTCTTTGATCATTTTCTTAAACTGGATTGCTCATCTTTTATTAACCTGTCCACACTGTAATAATCTTTCAGACCCAAGTTCAAATGTCCTTTTCTCTATACACATCTCAACAGCAGACATTGTCTCCTTCTGCTCTGGGTTTTTCTGTCCTATTTTTCAGGGCTTACAGTATAATTTGCATTACTGGTTGTTTATTTTGTTCATCTATTGTATGCCCACCCCCCTCCACTGGAAGATGAACTGCCGCAGTCTGGCTGGCACAAATCACGAGCCACTGAAGCAGGAACAAACTTTATTTTTTAACTGCAGGAAAAAACCTCACACACGCTCCTGGGGAATCCTCCCGAGGCTCCTGCAGGAACCCCCAGCCGGGCATAGCTCCCCGGGAAATCCCTCCTCCTGCACTTCGCCAACCAATGGGAAAGCCAGGGGAATCCCCGTGAGAACTCAAAATAGCGCAAGAAGTCCAAAAATAGCGAGAGAACGCAAAAGTAGCGGCAGAGGGGATAATGCCTCGCCTGTCAATCAATACTGTTGGCAAAATGCCCAGGAGCCATACAGACTCGGCTGTGGCTCTCAGCAATGAACTCCTTGAAGTCAAGAGTTTCTTTTCAATTCAGTTTTGGGTCCATAGCAAAGTGATTTGTATACTAGGTGCTCATTATGTGTTTCCTGAATTTAAATTTATATAAAACTTTAACATTTATATGTATTCTCAGTTATTCATTCGTCATCCCAAAAGATCTATGAAGTATACAATATCACCCCAACTTTAAGATGAGAAAATCTCAGCTCACAAAGTTACTTGACTGATCCAAAATGGCACATCTTGTTGTTGGCTGCTCTAGACTCAAAGCAGGGCCTTCCTCTTCTATTGCAGGTCTGAACTTCTATGATACTATAATTTTATTCAAAACTTTATGCCAGGAAAAGGAGAATGATTGTTTCATTATAATATTGTAGAGAAAAAGGGCTGGCAAGTGCTCTTTCCTTATTCGCAAGGCTGTATTATGCCCCATTGGAAATGAACATTATAAACATTAGCTTCAGCAATGTAACATAACAGCAGCTTCTTTTATTATCATTGTTTAAACATTTGGGTAGTAAGCAGGTACACCTCATCCAACATATGTTCTCAGTCAAACATATATCCTCTATGCAAATTTTATGAGGTTATCTTTATTATTCAAAAGGCAGAAGGTGCCAATGTGCAGAAAATAATGAACAAGACTGGACTGTGGAAAAACAGCTCAATTATGTAGGTCAAGAGTCCTTAACCAGACAACCACAAAGACTTAGTAGCATTCAAAAATCACTTTACAAAAGGTGGGGGGTGCTGGCATAGGAATATGCATGTATTATCTCCTGGCATATTTAATAAGATCTAACTATTGTAAAACCATTTTACACAAAGTCCCCAAAAGAGCAGAGATATTTTCCTATAGTTTGATGATGCCAAAATTAGTACAATAAGGGACATGTTCAAGGGGAAAGAACATGGTTTTTATAATCTGCGGGTCTTTCCTTGATTCTCATCTTTGCCATATAGAATCTGGGTGACCTGGGACAAGTTATTTCATCATTGTGGGCCTCCTCGTTCTCATTGTGAAATAGGGGAATAACACTGACCTCACCTGAGTATTTTTTATTAACTGATAAAACCTATGTGACAAGAAAACTTGAAACATAACACATACTTACTCAACGAATGCATATTATTCTCACACTAGCTTCTCAGGGGCCTAATCCTCAACATGGGTTTCCTGGATAAACTGTGAGTCAGGAAATTTGAG
The DNA here is from genome assembly GCF_052094955.1 of Ictidomys tridecemlineatus. Classification (NCBI taxonomy): domain Eukaryota; kingdom Metazoa; phylum Chordata; class Mammalia; order Rodentia; family Sciuridae; genus Ictidomys; species Ictidomys tridecemlineatus. The sequence continues at coordinate 150,463,337 of NC_135480.1, read as the reverse complement.
AGGATGTCTTTCTGTATTTTTTTCCAGATTCCATAATTCCCTTCCTGAAACACACTTTAAATTCAGTTTTCCTTGTCCCTTAAGAGCAAACATGCTAAATATCTCTAAGTACTCACCTCTGTTCAGTTAGGAACAGGGACATTCAAGATAAGCAAAAAGGAGAGAAAGACAAGTTCCTAAAGACATAAAACAAAGATATGCATCAAGAGAAGGCCTTTCCCACCTCTCCCCCTTTACAATTCCTTCTTTTCAACTCAACTTGGATCCAAATGCAGCACTATTTCTCAACTGGAGGTGATTTTTTTTCCCCCAAGAAACATTTGGAAATACATAGAGACAGTCTTGGTTGCTCTACTAAGGGGTACAGCTGGCACCTAGTGGAAGGTGGCCAGGGGATGCTGTTAAACATCCCACTGTGCACAGGACAGTGCCCCACTTCCAAAATTTTCTGACCTCAAGTGTCAATAGTGCTAAAGTTGAGAGACCCTAACGGAACAAGCTATGACCAAACTAGAAGTGGATAAAAGTAAAAGGTTCTAATCCTAGGAAGATTTAGCGAGTTCATGGGGTAAAGCTTTTTACTAGGTCCTAGGAAAAATGATCCAAGAAGTTCAATAGAGCTTAAAAGCAGGAAAGGAATTTGGCAGTTGGAACTCAATGTTTATGTGGAAAATTCTGTCCTGAACAAGATTCTGATTTCCCTAGAATTAGATTTGTAGGAATTCTTTTGCAATAGGATATGGTTGCAATTTATGTCAGAGGTAGTTTGTAAAAAAAAAAAAATCACAGGTTCTAGGGAGTAATTAAAAGAAGTCTTTATGTGCAAATTACCAGCTTCACTTAGCTAGAAGCTATCTCTGGATGGAGTTACCTAAAGGAGGAACTTTCAGCTCTGTTTTAAACATTAATTGGAAGTAAGCTACTTCTGACTAAGAAATAAAAGTCCAAGAAATTTAGCTGGAGATTCCTGCCATTGTTTAAGTGGAGGAAATCACAAATTTATTGTTCTATATTCTAATCTCCAAGGTTATAATGTGATGCTTTTCCTTTTCTTTCACTTCAATTACATTAAAAAAATAATTAGTGGGGAGGGGGCACTGTCAGGGAGGCTAAAGAGTAGGCATTGAGTGTCTATTCAAGGAAAGGTTTCAAAGTATGATATATACCCCACACTGTCTTTCTCCTACTCCCTAGTCTTTCCTGGCTTCAGAACACAGTACCAAGGTGACAGACATAGCCAGCACCTCTAACACCTATATCTTGGTTAGTGAAAAACTTTCGGGTTAAAAATTAGAACCTTAGATCCCAAACTGAAAGTTCAAGTTTTTAAAATGCCCATGTGTGTGTGTAGAGGGGCTGGCAGCAAATAGGTGGGTATCATTGATCATAGAGTACATTCCTGACTCTTGCTAGGGCAGGAAGCATCCAAAGACCTACCACATGTATAAGGGACATAATGAGGGAAATGTCTGTGCCTGTTGGCCCTTCTCAGCCAAACACAGCACTTTATAAGGAGGAGCTCACAGGACCTAGGCACAGAGGCCTCAAAGCTGTGGCAGAGGAACTCAGCATGTCCATGCAGGTAGTTTAAAATCTTAAGGTTGGATGTTGCATAGATAAGAGGCAAATGATGCCCAGGGATTGAATAGAGATCTTGTGCTGGGTCAGGAAAGTCTTAGAGAGGTTCATGAGTACTGCTGCCATTGCAGGAAGGGCCCCCCAACCAATTAACCCACTGATCACTAAGAACTGGGGGTGGGGATAATGGAAGGAACCCCCATAGGAATCTGCAAAATTAATGGGCTGAGAGCTGGTCTTTAGCTCAGTGGAAGAGCACTTGCTTGGCACATGTAAGGCACGGGGTTTGATCCTCAGCACCACATAAAAATAAACATGGCATGCCGTCCATCTACAACTATAATTTTTTTTTAAATAAAATTAATGGGCTGAGTGAGAACATATCTGGAGATATGTTCTCACTCAGAAATGACTGGGACCTAGAAACCAGGCAGACAATCAGGGTCAGTGGGTCAGGTATTTTGTTTATTCATTTATTTGTATATATTTCTCCTCAGTACTAAGGAATAAAATTGGAGGACTTCATGGAGCCCTAAATTTATTGTATGGAATCTCCAGCATGTATGAACAAAAGAGTTTCAATAGGCAAATAGAATAAAAAGGCCTACCAAGAAACTAGTGTCTAATTACCATAGTTATATCTCTCACACTTATTGAGCAATGATAGCAAATCCACATAACAATCCTATAAATTTATTATTAATATTCCACTGCACTGTTTGAAAGAGTAAAAAGGTGAGAAACATTAAGTTTTCACAGGTGAAGAGACAAAGGATATCAATTTCCCTTACCTCCAAAATCTATTCTTCTCCCCGCATACTACACTGCCCTCAGAGTTCTCTGTACAGAAGCATCATGGAAACCAGGAAGCAAATGACAGGATCTCAGCTGCAACTTTATTTAGGTACAAGACACCAGACATGGGTGGAAAAGAGCCAACCCCAACCTTTTGATGCAGTCGTGAATTAAATTGGCCTGAGGAAAAAGGGCACAAGGTCCTCCTTTTTTGGAGACAAAGCCAGCAGAGGAGCAGCAATTAAGATAAGCCATTGGCCTCCTGGCCTGGATCTCACATTCCCAGGGATTGTCTATCATGGTGGGGTAAAGGATAGGACATTCAGTTAAATTTAAATTTCAGGTAACAATGATTTTGTATTAGATATTTTTTATATTGCATGAGACATACACTAAAAAATTATCTGGAATTCATATTTAATTGGATAGCTTATATTTTCATTTGCTAAATGTGACAATCCTAGTGAGAGCACAAACCTGAACCACAGATAGGGATGAGGGGGCCCCAGCCATGAAGACAAGAAAGTCATAAGGACAACATACTCAATAACTATCAAAAGATGCCTCCCACATACACACACATTTTTTTAACAATAAATTTTCTACCAATATACCATTTTATTTGGTAATACTAAAAAAATATATTCTTAGGGTTTAAAAATAAAACAAAATTTAAAAAACCCAACAATAGGAACAGGAATGGTGGAACATGAATGAGGCCTTAGCTTGATAAGCTTGATAAAGAACCTAGGTCTGAGCAGCAGTCAACCCTTACTTAAGATTGCCATGGAGGGCATCTGTGCTCAAGCTGGTGGAAGGGATGCTGTACCAATTGCAACCTAGTATATTTCCTTCTGAACGATAAGCTTTGGTGGTTGGGTTATCAAGATATTACAAGTTAAAATTATTATTGCAAACTAGGCAACTGACAATCATATATATTATCCTTTCTTTGAGTAAATGTCTTCTAAGTTTCCTGCAGTGACCTTACAGATGCATTTGAACAAAACAATCTGTAATTAATTGTGGTTTCTCTGTACAACACATTATAGCTTGATGTGTATCCCACTGTCCACCCTTGTCTCAAGCCAGCCTTCCCTGGCTCACCCACTTGGTCATGGTTCTTCTTTCAGCCCTAGATCATCACAAGCTCCTTCCTCTCTTGGAGCGTCTGCCCAGCTCTCCAGGCCTGTGGAACAATCCACTTCTGGCTTTTGGCATGGCTCCTTCTTCTCCCTCAAGTGTCCTTTAACAGGCCTTCACTAACAGCTGCATTATCTAAATGGTATTCACCTAAGAACCCTGAAAATTATCTCCACTTGTTATCAAGTAATATATTAATAAGTATCACTTATCTCCCACTAGAATATAAATATCAAAGGCAAGGTCCATCTCTGTTTTGCTTCCCACTCTACATTCAGAATCTAGCACAAGTTGAATGTGTGGAAAGAATGAATGAGAGAGTAGAGGAAAGCATGAATGGATTAGCTGAATGAATGATTTAGGGAGTGAACAAACAAATGTTTATGTCTTTTCTCTGCAAATCATGCTTTGTTTCTTGTTTATTCTTTATGATTAGGACAAGATCTTTTGTCAGCTCATGTTAGCATATCTTAATTGCAGTCAGGCATACATCAATTTATTAATTTTTTCTTTAATTCATTTGAGAGACCTTTTGTATCAGAGACTGTGCAAATCTGAACTGTGACAAACCAAATTCAACTCAAAGTAAAATCAGAAAACATGTAAAGTGATGGCAAACATCTCAGGCTATTTGGGGTCAACAGCATATTTTATATAAATCAATTTCCCTTCCCACACGCACCTCACAAGGCCCAAGTTCATTAATTGGAACTTTTGCCTCCAGCCCCATGTGCTTTCTGGCTCAAATTTGAAATCCTTTTGGAACATAGGAAATTGCCAGAAAGGGCTGCAAGGCAGAAAGATACGAAATGAAAGAAGGGGATGTTTGGATGAGATGAAGAATGAACAGGGAGCAGAATTCATATTAGCTGTGCTGTCTTCTCCTGCAGCAAACCTCATCCAACCAGGCACCTTCCCCAGTCCCTCTGCAATCCCAGAACCTGACTTTTCTCACTCTTCCTTCATGAATTAGTTTCATGGCAACCATTGAATGTATGTACTGCTTCTCACCTTGTTTGTGAATGTAATTCGTGCTTATGTTATCCCCAGCTTCTCCAAACCTGCTAGCCCACAAGTGGTCCTGCTTAGAAGAACAGTAATGGCTTAGCTCTATCTCATGTGGTGTCTTGATTTTGCCCTTCCCTCAAATAAAACTCTTCTTTCCCAGCTGCCTGCCTCTTGGAGAAAGAGCTCAGGAGACAGACAACTGGCCTCTGAGTCTGTCTGGGTTTTAATATCCTATAGTAGGTGATTCAGAGCCCCCAAAAGGAAATTATTGAAAAGCAAATGAGAAGGAAAACATACAGAACTGCTGTCAAGGTCGCTAGTATATTTTTGATACAAGATTGCCCTAGGTGAAATTATTTTAATTTACCAATTTGTAGAGATAAAAAATATCCCACTGTGAAAACCACAGCATTCACAACAGTGTGTGGCACTGATGAGGTGCACCATATGATAAAACAAATTGAGATCAGGCATTTGCAAGACCATTTCATGGTGGGGAGAAAATCATGTGAAGAGTTATAATATGGTTAATGGCACTGCAAGGCTGATCTCACTAATTTTACAATTCTCTTTTATGCATAGGTTATCATACTAATTAGCTACATCTGGAATATTTGTCATTTTAATAGAGCAATTTCACATTTCCCTTTGCTTTAGTTCTGTGGCCTTCAACCTGATGTTCAGAGGTTCCAACAAGTTTTACCACATCAAATGCTCTGTATGATTTGAGACAAGTCTCCTTGGAGTAGGAAAACCTTAGAATAGGCAGCATGGTAGAAAGAGCATAGGCTTAGAAATCACACGTGTCAATGATGATGGCAGTACAGATGTCAGCAGTTTTTTCAATTTCCTTGAATGTGTTTCATTAAAAATGGGAAATATGGAACCTAACTTGTGGGTTTATTTTGAGGATTAAAATAATCTCTCTCATATGGTTAACATGGAGTTCAATACTCATAAATATATATAGTAATGATAAAGCACAATTCATTTTTTCCTAGCCTTTTGATGGTTGCAAAAGTCATGTGCATAATAAGCCTGGTAAGGAGAAAATAAAAAATTCAAGAACATTGAGAAGAGTAACTTCATATCCTAGAAGCTTCATTCCTTGTCTGTTCACTCCTCTTGGGCAAGCCAGCGGTTGGGCAAATGGCAGCTAATACTTTTCAAAAATACAATTTTCCATAATGGGGAACAGAGCTTTTAGGCGAGAAAATAGAAATCAGTGACGTTGGTTTTAAGTCCAAGCATATTTAAATATTTTACTATGACTTCATGAGAAACTAAATCCAGAATTTGCTCTTTGATCACATGTACATGTAATGATATGCATCATGGAAATGGAAAAGGTTAGAAGGCTGACCTGTAGATAAGTATTATGATCTATGTTCTACTAATGTCAAGCATTATTATTATTGTTGTTGTTATTGTTAAAATACAGAAGAAATCTGGGAAATCTGCCAACAATAACAATGATTATTATTCCTAAAGTACTAACAAAGGCAGGAAAAAACTGCAAGAATGTGGTTCACTTACATAAAACTCACACCAATTACAGTTATAACCATCTGGAAAGCTTATCATTTATTGTTAATATTTCCCTCCAGAAATTAATACCAGCATGAAATCTGAAAAACTGACTCAATAAAACAGGAGCTGGGCTAAATTTTTGACAATGGTTGCTTATGAAAAATTTGAAACCATCTGGTGTTTCAACCTGAGAAACTCCACCTGTCTCAGTACAATGTAGTTAGAATATTCAAAAGTTATAATTTCCATCTTTGTTTTCAGTGTCTCCACCAGATCCTTATTTCCTTTCTGGCAGAAGTGCTTAGCTGTCCCTTTCCCCAAATCATTAATGCCATATTTCCATGCACCAGTATAACAATGGTTAGAACTTTAAAAATAGCTTGAATATAATGTTCACTAGACTCCAGATGGAGTGTTCTGGGGCAAATGGGACTAAGCTACACCACAGGCATAATGGAATTAACCTCTAGATACATAGACCCTAAAAGAGTTTGCTCCTTACTGCTTCTGCCCCATGCATCTAAACTCTTAGCAATAACTGGTATGTATCCCACTCTTTTCCACTCCAGAGCAGTGAGCAGACTCCCCAAACAAGAACATGCTTTCTCCACTTTCTTCATTCTGATAATTTTTAATCATCCTTCACATTTCATCTTAGATATTCCTTGAGAAAATCTTCCCCAACCATTCTCTCCCACCATTGACCACCAGAATCAAAGCTAGTTTTGATGTTCCCTCCATGTGTTCCCATATAAACTATAAGGAAGGATTTAAATGACCTGTGAACAAATCTGTTTCTTTTTCTAGTCCATAAACTGCTGGGAGAGAGCTCTGGGTCAGCTTCCCTATTTTGTTTGCAGCACCTCATGCAATAAATATTAGTTGGGTTAATGGGTTTTGGGAATCCTATCTTGAAAGCATTCACAACAAATAAACCGATTCCTCAAGAGTACAAAGCAAATTGCTCATCATACAGCTAATTTCAATTGTATAGGCAACCTAAATGAATAATTTGGACTTAAATTATATAGCTTGCTTTTGATAAAACTCATCAGCCACCGCCTTATCTCCACTTTTCTTTGCTGTGTAGACACTTCTCTGACATTATCTTTTTTATGATTTAGTTTCTGATCAAAGCAGGACAACCAAGATACAAGAGGCAGGAATGTGCTGGCTCTGCCATTAACCTTGGGGCTTTGTAAATGTTCTCCGAGCCTCAGTATGCTCTGTCAATGTCAGCCCTGCCTACCTATTCCAGGAAAGAAGATGAATGAAGGACTACAAAGGTCCATGGTGAGCCCATGAGACCATATACAGATTGTCATGGGGATGAACATGGGTGTTTTTTGCAACTAAGTATTGGTGGTTCTCAACATCACAACTTCTTCACATTCTATCACTTCCCCCAAAATATTCACACTGGTTTCCATTGTTTCCCCATGGGTCTGAGAGGCAGCCCAGTTCTCTGTTTAGCTTTTACAACCCCATTCGCAGACTCCCACTAACAAAAACCCAAAAGGTCAGTACCTCCTAAACCCAACTTGAGCTACTCCCCAGGCAGGCCAATTAAAGAGCCCACCTGCTGTAGATTGTGTTGCCTCCCAGAATACCATCACATATGGCTTCTTTAAAGGGGGAAAATGATGAATGGCAAAAACACATGTTTATACTTAAACCTGTTACGCACGGAGCTTTCAACTCTTTGGTAAGAAGGTTTCAGTGGGGTTGTGTGTGTGTCTGCTGCCTGTAAGAATGATTGTCTGTCAAGAGGTTTTGCAGACTCCACAGATTCCCTAAGGGCTGTAGGGGAAAGGCAGAGGGATTGTAACCTGGAAACTAGAACAAGTTGAGGATTCATTCTCACCCTGTGACATCTGCAGTTTGGGAAATGGGAAGGCTGCAGAATGATCTCATTCAGTTGAAGCCTGAGACTCACACCTCCTCCCCTGCCCCTCTGTCTATCATCTGTCTATTTTTAAAGGCAAGGAATCTGAACTCTGCTTTAAAAGATCTCAAGTGATGCTGGAAAAAACTAAAGTTGCTGGTTCAATGACTGGATCTCCAAAGAGAAGCATTAAAGATTTAGCTTTATCAACTATCTCTTCCAAAGCGCGCAGGGAAAAAATTTAATAGCTACTTGAAAATTACAATTGAGTTTATCGCAATTATTTTGGGTAATAATTCCCTGAGAACAGGCACTTTGACCATGAACAGAGGGTACTTATTCTCCTTTAAGAAATCCTCTGAGCCTGGTAATCCCAAGTGAGTAATCTCTTGGTGATCTCTCAGCTTTTTCTTCTCACAGGAAATTTATTTCAATATTTTACATAAATTTGTATTGTGTGGAAGTACACAGAGACTAAAAAGCTGAGACAGTCTTTAGTTTTTGCTATCAAATCTGTCAGAAAGTAAGCATAACAGCCTTACCTTAAAGGAAAATGCAAGCATAAGGAGCATCATAGGATTTAACAAGCTCTCCGTTAGATCCACTTTTCCACCCAGTCATGCAGCTTACAGTTATTCCTTATAATGAGACCAGTGTCAGCCAGTAGAATAATAGAATACTTTTTAAAAAAAAAAAACGTATTAGATAATTCTAAGTGGATATTTAAATGAATGAGCACAGATACAGACAGAATGCTTTCTATTCCCCAACTCTTTCATTTCCCCAGATCAGCAGCCCCAAGTCTCATCCTCACAGTAGTGCTGAGGTCAAGGAATGGGTCTCATTGTCCTCATCTGTAAAGAAGAGGGAGTGCGAGTGGAATAGATCATCTGATCTTTAAGACAGAGCTCCCCAACTGTGATGCTATGGCACTCTGGTATGTTGCAAATAGATAACATTTGCCAAGCTACTGATCAACCTTCATGATGCCCGAGCAGTCTTGGCAGAAAGAACCTCTAGACTGGTCATTTCCAGCCCCCAATTCCTTGTCTCTTTCAATGTCCTGTAAACTCATTTTCATCTTGTGTGTCTGCCATGATAGGAAAAGATATTAGAAAACATGGGTTTAGTCTTTTCTGACTGTGTTATTCAATTATTTTAATTGCTATTTCCTTTAAGACCTCATTGGTGACTACTGCAGGATGACTGAATACCAATAGGGAGGTGGCACTTGGTGTTCTGTGTGATGGTACAGTGGAGAATAGGGGGGTGCAATATATAACATGCTCACCCACATATGACAGCCCCAAACCAACAAAACAAGGTAAAAAGAGAAGAAATTCATGACAAAAATATAGTAGGTACTAAAGTAATATTTTTAAGCAATGAATAGCTTGCCTAATATCCTAATACTCAGGACCATAATTGGGAAATAGGTAAGTCACGGAAAGTAAAAGAACTCATTTTCCCTTGAAAAACTCATTTTCATGGACACTTAACAGATATCTTGCAGGACACAGATTAAAATAGAAAAAAACAAAAAGGGAAATAAATAGAAGAAGCAAAGGCTCCCACTTAACTCTTAGAAAGGCTCCAAGATGGGCTGGTAGCCTGCCCTACAGCATCAATGAACTGAAGAGCTCATACTCAGTAGCAGGAGAATGACTGCAGAGAAAAGAGACCACTGCAGTACAGAACTCTGTATTATATTTATATTTTTCTTTGGCCCAAGCACCAGGAAATTTGAAGAGGTTCTAGGAAATTAAAAAAAAAAATCAGAGTTAAAAACTCTATTTTTTTTTTTTTTTTTTTGCAAGAGACAGAAAACGAGAGCACCTTATTCCTAGCTGAAGAATTGTACCACTGGTGTGGAAAAGGTGTCTCCCACCATGAACCAAGGAAATGTGCTAAAGCAGTGTTATGAAGGTAAGAGAAATGACATTAAGGTGGCAAAGTAGGTAAAACAGTTGGTGGTTCACATATGCAGCAAAAATTTGAGGTAAATTCAGCAACTTGGGAGGCCTTCAGAGAAGCATTCATCTAACTAACACAAACAAAAAATGTATTTCATCTATTTGTATCTGCTAATTACTGTCTTGCTTAATTTTAAAAGCCATGTATACTCACTGTAGGAAACCTACAGAAACCTGAAGAAAATGGAAGAGTATTAGACAATAAAAAATTTACTATTAATAAGTAGTTAAAACTCACACATAGTCATTCCTCATATTGCATAGATAAACTAAAATGTACTTTGCAATTTTCCTACATTAGACATTTAGATTCTTTCAAGTTTTTCATTATTATCATTGTTATAAATACTTCCATAAATACATTTCCTTATCTTTAATCATTGGGAAACAATATCCATAGTTCCTATCCCTGGTTATTTCTTGAGAACGGATTCTTCTCTAAGATAGGATAGGTAAAAGAATATGAGCATCTTAGGATCCTTAAGACACACAAATAAATGACATGCTTTCCAGAATCTTTGTACCAATTCCCACCAACATTAGAGAGCACTTCTTACTGTCCCTAATTAACATTGATTAGCATCTTTAACATACCTTTGCTAAACTGATGGGACATCTCTGTGTTTCAGTTTACATTTCAGGTGGAATCTTTTTTATATGTTAATTACCAATAATACAAATTTAATGACAGGGGGAAAAATTGCTCATTGACACCTTGACCCTATTGGGGAAGGAGGGAAGAGATTGGGCAAGAGGGAGTAGGGAAGGAAGAACATGGTTTAATGATGAGCCAACTACTCATCTATTTTTGTGTGGCCCAGAAGCTAAAGATGACTTTTACATTTTAAGTGCTTATAAAAAAAAAAGAGGAATTATTTTGTGACATATGAAAATAGGAAATTTAAATTTCAGTGTCCATAAATAATATTTTATTGGACCACATCCATGCTCATTATTTATGTATTGTCTGTGACTGCTTTCACACTGCATCAGCAGAGTTGGGTAGTTGTGACAGAAATAGTATGTGGCTCACATAGCCTAAAATATTGACCATCTGGCCCTGTGCAGAAAAAGAGTGGTGACCACCAGTTTGGGTCCCTACCCACTGCTGGTAGCACTGTTCAGTTTAGTAAGGAGTGTTTGAATTACGAACATTAGTAAGAAGTGGTTGAATTACTCAAATGTCTTAAGTAGAAATGTTGGTTCATCTAAGATATTCATGCTTTTTACCTTTGGGGAGTGTGGGATTGCAAGAAAGTAGCCCTGAGCAGAGATGAGCATGGTTCAGATGAGCAACCAGGGCAACAAAGACAAGGGGAAGGCCAGACTGATCTCTCAAGGTAGTTTCAAAGCACAAGAGGATTTGAAACTCATTCTGAGTCACTGAATTATCTGTTTGCCACACTAAGAGAGATGTTCATATTGAATTCAAGCCATAAATTAGGCTAGAAACACACATACATGCCGGGTTTCTGTTCTAGCAACTAAAAGGCTCAGGGTTCATTCCAGTTGAACTGGGCTAACTGGGCTGCACAAAATAACCACACAAGAGACACAAATACCTTTTTCTTTGGGGTTGCGGTGACAGCTTCTCTGACCTTAAGTGTCCGCAGGAAGAGAGAGCAAGAGCACACGCTGACCCCTTTTATTGAGGGAAGCTATTCAAATGAGGCAAGGGGTCAGGTTTCAGGGGGCTGAGTCTATCTTCATGATGTCCACTGTCAGCAGGTTGACTGACACCTGGGTGGGCCACACCCAAGGGCACAGTAAGAGAAGGGGACACACACAAGGCATTTTCATGGAAGATTCTATTCTAAACATGGCAAGGGGTTACATGACAAAGGAACAGGTGAGCATAGCTTCACCCATGGGCTGTAGCAAGACACACCCATGCATGAGACACTGACCCTTGAACCTAAGAAGGGTGGGGAAAGCTCTGCCACATTTCTGTGACTGGGCGCCTCAGCACCCAGCCGGGGAGTGTGACTCAGTCACATGCAAGGTTGGTCTCCCACACATACATATGTGTATGTATCTAGTAAAACATATATAATATGTTCATTTATACATACATAGGTAAGTGTGGGTATAGATAGCTTATACTTTAAAAGATAACAAAGAAAATCCTTGAATTCACTCAAGAGCAGGGAAAGGTAGGTGGCCTGGGCATTAGGAAATTTAAAATAAAAGGTAGAACGTATCATTAACTTGCTATGTATCTTTGGGCAAAGATTATCTGACATGTCTGAGAGGTGGGCCTGGAGACAATTGATGTATCTTTCAGCTCCACCATTTGCCAGTTTGGGTTAGTCTAATTCAGTGCTGCCTGGACCAGTAGCAGCAGCAGCACATAGGAAGTTCTTAGAAATGCAGATGCTTGAGCCAGAAATTCTTCTGTTGGGACCCAGCACTTAGTTTTAACAAGTCTTCCAGATGATAATGTTGCATGCTAAACTTTGAGAAGCACTGATTTAAACTGTGTTTCTCTCTTTAAGGTAACTTTTCCAATTCCAAAAAGAGTTGTAAGATATTTGATTTTTAATTCACAGTGAGACGTTTTATCTTTGCGAACATCTCACTGGCAAAAACGGCTCCCAACAACTTATTTTCTAATTTCATTGAAAGCACTGGTTTATTTGAAGACCATTCTCTGAATATCCTCTTAAGCAGGATTATAAACCTATAGGAAGGCAGAGAGAAGACAGATGCCCACAAGTCAGCTCACATACTTAGCACATGTGACACCAAGAGTGGCAGCCTGAAGTCAGCCCACTCAAGCAGAGACAGACCCTATTAGTAAGGGAAGACTAGTATGGAACCTGTTGTTCCTCAGTGTGGCAGTTAACATTTAGCTATGAAAAGTCAACCTCAAAAGTCATATGAGGGTTGTATCATTCTGTGTTTGGATCTCGAAATTGATCAGAAGCAAACAAATGAATTTTCTGCCTGATGGCAAATGTGGAAAAGCTATCCTATCCATTGGTGTTGTGGAAATGAACTATTCTAGAAACTTCGATGCCTGGGCTCATCTGCCGCTCTACCAAAGACTGATTATGTGACCCTGAGAAAATTGCCTAATTTATCAAACCCTCCATGAACTCATTTAGAAAAAGTGAGTAAGATAAGCTATCGTACCTCCCTTGTAGAGTTCTATTCAGGAAAATAGAGTTTAAAAAGGATTACAAAAGTCCTTAAGCGCTATCAAAAGGTAAATTATTATTATTCATTAGTGCCAAATAGTATCCAGAATATATTACTTGTCTCTGTTAGGATTGTACGTAATTAAATATAAGAGGTTCAACTAGGTTAACTTATCAGACATGGTTTTTTTTTTTCCCCCATGAAACTAGTCCCAAATCAGGCAGCTGAAGGCTGGTACAGTTGCTTGAGGAATTGGAAAGGATCCTGGTTCCTTCTAGCTTCCTGTTCTCTATGCTTAGCATTCCTTTCATCTTCACAGTTGCAAGATGGTGACCCCTCCCCACCCTCTAGACATCTGTGTTGCAAACAGGAAGAAGTTTGCCTGATGAATCTGCAACTTTACATCAGGAAAATAGCAGCTTTCCTAGAAGCTCCATCTAACAGGAAGCATGTGCACCAGAAAATTAATGAAAACACCACTTCAAATGAAACATAACAGTACAGTTAATATATGTATGTTATATTGCTAACAGTAGAAAAATATAGTAAGTATAGAAGTCTACCTTTATAAAAGGGAAGTGGTGGTAGAGTACCATAATGTCAGAATGGATGAGGCTGCTTAATGATGTTGGCAAGAGCTGAATTTTCAAAGGCCAGCAGATGTGCACAGGTTTGTGCTCTGGTTGCAAAAGAGGCTGGTTTGAAACACTTGAAAATCTAGTGTTTCATACTCTGGCAGGAGATAAGGGTTCTACCATGAAGAAATGGGCTGGGAAGGGCATCTAGAATGATTGCTTGAATAGTCCATCAAGAGCATATTCATCATCCTTACAGCTTTCTATCCTTTTTGTTCCAACCTCTTAGTGTCATTAGCTTGCCTTTTGTGAATATATTACTACTGGTTTGGTTTCTTTTTTTGTTTCATTTTTCACTTGTCTAAGAGGTTTTCTTTTAACAAATCAATTTATACCTTTTGTGCTGTTGTCATCCAAAATATATTTTGGAATTATTTTCACCACTTGTGTTTTCTATTCACTCTCTCCTGATTTGCTTCTTTTTCTCTTTTCATTCCTCCTACTGGAATGATGTTTATTTCTCTTCTTGCCCCTAGAATTGGTATGAAATCAGACATTCTCTTAAGATCCTGTTATGAGCCACCTTTAATTTTTACCATGCATGTTTGACTTAGAAATATCTAAACTAATTGTTATCTTCTTCTTCCTCTAAATAGCATAAAAACCTAAGAACATTTTAATTCAGATCACACTTCCCGTTTCTTCCATGTTTTCATTATTTAATATTTTAGTTCCCTCTAGTTTTTTTTTTGTTGTTGTTTTTTAGAGAGAGAATTTTTAATATTTATTTTTTTTTAGTTTTCGGTGGACACAACATCTTTGTTTGTATGTGGTGCTGAGGATCGAACCTGGGCCGCACGCATGCCAGGTGAGCGCGCTACCGCTTGAGCCACATCCCCAGCCCCAAGTTCCCTCTACTTTTTAGCAAACATATCAACTTTCAGTCTGATACAGAGGTATTTGATTCTGCTCAGTTTGTTCTTTGCTCTCCAATTTCATTAACAGAAAACCCTTCTACTCCAATATCCAATTCTCCCTATTCATCTTTATTCTCTATCTTGCTCTTGGTTTTTCTCAGACACTCAGACACACACAGCAGAAGTGCCAGTTATATTTCTCACCTTAAGTATAGTAATTAAGGATGCATATAGTTTCAAGGAGATTTTGCTGTCCTCTTGTTTCCATTGGAATCCTCTATGGTTCATGCCGTTTCTGATCTTGCTTGTTATACACTGAGTACTAAGTGCCCCTACCTCAGCCACTTCTCAATAGTATCATGTACATTTGCATTGACGATGCCACAGTTTCTATTCAGCTGCTGGATCCAAATTTTCATATCTCCATCAAAGTCAGGGATCTGTTTGTTCCAAATGGAACAAACTTGGCATATTTGTTCCAAGTGAAACACATATCTGAATATGATATAGGTAGTTTGGCTACCCAATGACTCCAATATTTTAGCTTTATTCAAAAGTAGCCTTGTTCATACAAGTTGGCTACATTTTCTCTGCCATAAAATTTCTTCTGTGTGTCCCAGTAACTGGCCTGAAGGAAGTGACTAGGCAACATCTTTGATTCCACTATGTAGGTGACCATATTGCTTAGTTTCTAAATGGAGATGCTTTTGAGCATGAAAACTGGGCATTTTGCAGTTACAATAGGATGACAGGCATAAGCCAGGATATAGTGGGAAAATTGCCCTACTTTCAGCTTCTTGTGGATATAAGAACCGTAAATGCTTGCCTTGACCTCCTACAGTTTCAAATATGTGCACACAAACACACCCACACTACAGACACACACATATTAGTTCCAATATGATCATAACTTCGTCAGGGAAGTGGATGGTCTACTCTTGTTTCCTAGGGCAAGTTTTGTTTGATGAGACTTAAGATATGTAGAAAACAAGTATGAAAAGTGGGACAGCAGTTAACAGGGGCAGAGAATAACAAGGAAGGACAGGCATAAAGGGAAAACACAGGGTCTACAATTAGAGTAGTTTAGTCCTCCTCGATACTATTACTTTGCCTGAATCGTACTGTGCCAATTTGACACTGGCCTAGACTAAAAGATTTTATGAGAAAGAGCTTCAGGAAGACCAGAAGAATGGAGGAAGGGAGGAGAGGAGGTTTGGAAGAGCAAGTACTGGGCACTGAAATGGAGCAAATTAAACTCTATATTAGATGATTATGTAAAATGAATCACACTATTATATGTAACTATAATGCACTAATAAAAATACTAAAGACACAAGAAAGTGCTTCAGAAGATGTGTTCCTGTTGTGTTTTTAAGGACATAAGTCATTATGGTTTCTTCTTTTTAAGAATTCATTGGCGAATGTCTCACAATTTTGTCTTAGTACTAAGCATTCATGTCTACCCTACACAATTGCTTAACATTATGTTTATTTTATGGGACTTTAAATCATGTAATCATGTAATTATTTACCTTTTTCACTTTTCAAACTAGGAAACTCAGAATGAAATTTGTTTCATCTAAGAACTATACATATTTCTTATATATATCTTATATATCAACTCCTTTTTCATGTTGTCCTATCTTTTTTTTTTCTTCTAAACTGATTTTTCTCACCTGTCTTTATTTCATTTCGTCTTTAAAGGCACTAAAAATGGGATAGAAATCTCATCTAGTTCTTCACCAAGAAATTTACCACTTTTCTTTTTAAACTGTTTTCTTATTTTGATGACTATAGGATTATAAACTTTCTTAGAGTAGTAACATATTCAAAGATGCATATGTAAGCATAGATTTGGACAGGACTTTTCACTTTGTGAATGAAAATACGGCAGAAAAAATCAGGTATATATGTCAGCAGGATTAACTCAGACAATTCTTCTTATCAAACATTCTTCATTAAAAAATCTCACTTGACTAATTTTACTTTCAAATGCCATGAACACTGTCACAAATCATTTAGAGTTTCTAGAAGTAAGAATCTGTTATGAGGAACGTGCTATAATGACTTGGACACCATCCTGACATTTTATTCCCTTGGTATAGGATTTCTGACAAGCTATGCTTAATGGGGAAAAAAAAAAGTTTGTAATAAAGCTGAACACTGCAATAATTGACTACAGTGTAAATAGAATTTCCCAATGCAGTCTATTTCCACCACCTTTATTTCTCTTTTTCTGAAAATTGTTTATTGGCCATTACATCCAAATGTGGAGCATGGCCTTTATTACCTTGCAGGAAGATATTTCAAGATGTACTATATAAATTCCCTACTGTCCCTCTGTTTCCTCTCTCCAGCAGCTCAGTCATCTGGATGATAAATAAGCTCGCGCTGGTGTTAGAGTTTAACTAGCAATGAATTTCACTTTATTGCAATATTTATGAAAGCTTTTTAAAATGTGGTTAAGTGAAAGTCTTCTCGTGGGCTGCAATCAATATTTCTTAACATGATGTAGAGAACCCAAGTCTTCAGAGTTTCTTTTTATTTGTCTATCCTGCCTTCTTGACGAAGGACCCCAATTTTCAATAGTCAGGAAGACTCTTCATGTTAGAAATACTTTTATAGTTTTTTTTTGTTATTATTAAAAGTCCAAAAGTTGTGATATTTGGTGTTTTTCCTTTTTTTTTTTTCTCTTATCTCTCCATATTCACCCCCCACCTCCACACCCTCCCTTGGCTGTAAGAGAACATGCAGCCGGGGAATTTAGGCCAAGAAACCTGAGTCACAATAATTACCATTTCCAAGCTGCAGCTCGGTGTTTTCTCTTAAGCCTGTAGAGCAATTAGCAATGTTTTATAACAGCTGTGAGAATTGTTGCTTGACCTCTTCTGATTACAGTTCTGACACTTTTGAGAACAAATTGGTAAACAATGTTGGCTTCAGAGGCCCTTTCAGAGTGTGTAGGAGAGGAGCTGGCCTGTAGGGAAGGAGGGTCTTTGACAGAAATGGGCTCAGAGGTGGTCCACGTTGGAGACAAATGATCCAAGAAATATATTGTCTTGTTAGCATGCAAGGACAGCTGGTTTCCTTGGGTTGGGACTTAAAGGCAAAGCCCATGTCAGCATTTGACAAACCTAAAAAGATACCAGCCAGGCAGATCCAAGGTGAGAAAAAAGACAGCCTTTTAATTCCTAGAAATAAATTGAGGAGAGTAACTCCTAGATAGGGAAAGAGGTACCATAACTCAGGTCTTCCAATTTTTTTGTTTGTTTATTTGATTGAAATGTCAGCCTTTGCAAGGAGCCCTTTAATAAGTGTCTCTATTGTACCACCAAAGTGGACTTCTGGCTCCAACATGGACCTGCTCTAATCTCCAGTAAAGGCACAGAAGTCCCAAAATATGGTATAGTTACAGCATACAGGGATGACTGTAGATAGGCACTGGAGTCAGCCAGAGCTTGGGTTGAATCCCAGCTCATCTGTTACTTGGTTATGGACAAGTCCTTTAACCTCTGAGGTTTAAATCTCTCTCTTTTTTTTTTCTAAATTAGTGCTGGAATTTTAACAGTCCAGGACAGGAATTTTCTTGTTTTCTAAATGAGTGCAGGTTCAAAGTGATTCGTGCAATAGTACTATGCACACTCTGCATGCTAATACAACTTTTTAAAAGCAGGGGGGAAAAAAAGAGGGAGACTTACAGTCTGTGCCCTAGGTCCTACCAATATCCCTGGATGTACCTATGGAGCACATAGCTTGTCATTCCACGTGTACCTCAGGCATTAGTTAGAATGCCTTCTGCTATAGGTAGGAGAAATTCCAGAGAAAAGTGAAGCCCCCAAACAGGGCTTGCTCCCCACAAGTCTTTTTTTTTTTTAGATTAAATACACATGTGTCTGTATTTATATCCACAAGTAGGTAGGTAGGTGGATATAGATAGGGAACAGAAATCCAGGACAACAGGTTCAACCCTAGACTAACACTGACACAAGGACAAATGACTGGTAAATATTTCATTAAACCTATCATAATTCATCCCTGGAAGAGGACATACTAGTGACCTAACAAGGTAGAGACAGGAGGAAATGACTGCTGCCAAAGTGGTTAGCAGTGTTTCCATATTCAGTAGCTTGAGAAAGGTGAAATAGATTTCCCTGTTAGGGTGTGGAAGAACTCAAAAACTTTGGCAAAATGTATTTGTCTAAGAATATAACAAATTGTTTTAAAAGGTCTCAAAACTCAGGCTTTGAGTTTTAGTGATAGATCACTAATCGATGAATACATTAAAGCAGCATTTCCCAAAGTGTGTGACTGGAAGAGCCTCTGTGGCAAAACGTTCTAAGATCAAGTACAGTTGGGAGATGTTGCATTTAAATCCTCGCATCCCAGGTTTCTAAAATACAAGCTAGGATAGCAAAGTCTCAGCCCTGCAATAAAGAAGGTGTTCAGTTTTGTTTTGCTTCACCTGTACATTTACAGGGGTTTATATATGGCACCATAGGAATAGGAACCCTGAAAAGAAGACCCAAATTATTATTCTCATGGATGAATTGAGAAAGTTTATCTTCACCAAATGAACACAGAGCACATCCATTTGCCTCCAAGAATATTTGGGGAAATTTCTTCCATCAACAAGTATACATCTGAGTCCCCAAATTCCTCCACTGCATCTTCTGTAGAAATGATACTAATGGTGAGGGCACATGAGGTGTTAAAGCATGCCATTAAACTTGTAAGGGCAGACTGAATACTTGAGGGGTAGGACACAAGCACAACTACAATTCTATGCTAGTTTTGCACACGTATTATGGCTCTTGATAAGGCATAAACCCTTTCTCCCTTGTTAGCTTAAGTCCCCTCTTCCACACTATGGGGTGAGATTAGGAGAGGGTAAGGCTAATGGTTAAGGTGCCAGTCTCTTTTCTCTAAGGCTATATGATAAGTTTAAACAATTCCCATTCCTTTTTTTCTAGAATTAGTTTTTTACTCTGGCCCCCTGCTTCACCCCAACCCCATATATCTTTCTCCTCACAGCATCCCTAGTGGAATAACATGGGATTTGGAAGTAAATAAATCTAGGCTCAAATCCTGCTTTTCTATATCCTGGCCATGTTTCCTTTCTGAGCTTTAAGCCACTCATCTATAAAAAGCAGATAGCACTTATCTTGAAATAATGTTTTGAGAATTATACGATAAACATATAAATTGCCTCTCATCAGTTTGGGGCTAAAGTAGGTATTTGTTGCTTTTCCCATATTTGGTTGATAGCTATGAAGAATAATAGCAAACATTTACTGAATGTTTATGGTTTTCCATGCAAAGTGCTAAATGCTTTATACTAATTATCTCATTTAATGCTAATAAGAATCCAATGAGGTAGGTGCTATTATTAGCACCGGAGAGTCCATGTAACTGAGCAATCTCACCAGCTAAGTTTCTAAAAGAGATTTGATCAACCCAACAGCTGTGCTCTCACTGGATTGAGACTCTATGATAGAAACCATAAGCTTTTCCAGCAAAACTTATTCTCCTTACCTTCCAGAGTTTCCAGACTTTGTCTGAATCCATGGATGGACTACATTTCCCTGTAAGCTGGGTGGTTGAGTTGTCCTCTGTGGAATGTGAGCCTAAGTCATGTGGTGTTTCTTCTTGGGTTTCCAAAGAAGCAGGTGTCTCCTCGTGCTTTTTCAGTTTTCACTAGCTAGTTGCCAACAATGACTAAGTCCTAGGTGATGGCAGAGCCACCATATGGAAGGAGTCTAGGTCTCTGAATTTCCAAATGGAGAGTCCTTTGGCTACCCAAGCATCACTGTATACTGTGACATAAGGAAGAAATAAGCTGCTTCTCTGTGCCAAGTCATGTATGGGTCTATTCACTATAGCAGTTTGCTCAACCCCAACTGAGAAAGCCATAAAGACTGACCTACTGGGCACTCATCTTGGCATCATTGCTATGGACATAATTAACCAGTCCTGTGTCCCTTTTCATCTGGGAGGGCTTGTCCTTTCTATTCTTTTTCTGCTGCTTTTGTCACAGTTCCATCCAGGATCCCCCAGACCATATTCTTTTCTTTTCCACCATGTTTTCTGTAATCGCTCTCTCCTCTTCTACTTAGCTCTGTGCTCATCCATCCCAAAGCCTCATTCCTTCCTTGATATAATCAGCTTCATTATGGTGTGATGCTCAAATATTCCCAATGCACCTGGGTGACAAGAGTATCCTTATCCTGTTTCCCAGAGTCTTCTGAAGCATTTAAAAGGACTTACACTGCCAATGGCCAGAGAGGGAAAGTTGTATTAGCAAAGAAAGCAAATGGGGGGGGGGGCGGAGAACAATGATAAGATAGTCACACAAGCTCTTCCCCACAGGTAACTTTATAGTCGAGAATGAATGCTGTAACGATTGCCAATGTATGTGCTTAGGACTTTCACTTAAAATAGGAGGAGCTACTAAAAAGGATATATGGAGAGTCCAATAAGTTCAGATAGTAGGAAATAAGGTTTGAAACCTCATCTCCAGCTCCACTGAAGTCAAGATAAATTCATAGTATGTGTACAGAGTACTTTCAGCACTAAAAAAGAAAGATGCGTGTTTTAAAAATCCATTGAGTGTTTACAGAAACCACAGTATATTGTCCAGGACTTAGGCCTGGATGCCCTTCTTCTGTGACAGAGGAGGACAAATGGACACAGCTCCTGGAAAGGTCATCTTTACTGGAAAGCTCTGCGTCCCAAAGCCCAGAGCACTGCACTGGGAAGCTGCTGTGGCACTTCCACTTTGAGGGCAGAAACATCATCTTCATTCTTTTCAAAAGGAGAACATTGAGCATGATTTAACGTTTTTTAAAACAATGGCGGTTTCCCATGGTTTAACATAGTGAAGCCCAGTGGGACAGATATATCCACGACATTCACTCTTTGGCTTCGTGTTTCAAACCTTCTTACTGAATCTTTTGAGTTCTTATGGCAGTTTGGATCCATTTTTTCCACCAGGCCAGCTGTTGTCAATTCTATCCATTTTTAATATGGGTGGTTCTATTAAGTTTACTTCTGAAGTTAAAATTTGGCCCTTCCAGAATTACATGAAAAATAAGGGGACTGGGAGGACCAATCTTAGGAATAAAGGACACAAGAAGATACAATTGTTTTTCATTTAGACAGAGCAAACCCTTGTAGCACCTTCTATGAACAAACCAACCCATCTGGAGGGAGAAAAGTATATTAAAATCACCACGATCATCAACTCTAATGATTGGTAACATGAGTAATGAGTTCCCAGCATGTGCCGCCATTCATCTTAGCTTTGAATCCTGATTCTATTCCTCTTACTTTTGCCATCATGCACAGATCACTTCTCAAAGCTTTAGCTTCTTTGGAAACCAATGATAATAATACACACCTGTAGGAGGTTGTGGGCTAGCAGTAGAAAGGGTTAAACTGGGCAATCAGCAAAATATATGGCACGTATTTGTTGCTCATTTTCAGTTGGGAATGTTCCCTCCTACTGAAGAAAGGGAATTCTCTCAACTTTACTTTTATTTCAAGCTCATTTTCTTTCAAGCAACCTGAATCAAAACATAGAAGAAACACAACCCCAGCCAACTCTAAACTAATGACTAATTGTCAATAAAACTACCTTCCTCCCCCTACCGGGTCAAGGGGTGGGGATGTGTGCAATATGAAACCAATCACACACTCTTTACTGGGAATCAGAAACATGTGTGAGTCATTAATGATGAAAAATGGTGGCAGCTCTGTGTCTTAATGGCAGCTCCAGGAAAGAGAGTACAACTCTCCTTAATTTCCTCACATCTAGCTCCAGTGAACTCTCGTGGTTCCTACTCTTGAAAAGATTCAATAGTTCAGTTTTGCCTTAGAGTCTAGCCTCTAACCAGTCTCCTTGCTACTGATATCCTTTTTGTCCCCAGAGTTAGCATTGGGGGGGTTATATGCTTGCAAACAAAGAGTACCAACTGAGGCAACATGCCATCTTCTCTGGAGAAATAATAGAACTAATATAGATGCACAGACTGTGACAATGACTTCTTTACAATCACCAACACTCTAACCCAAGGGAAAATAACCAAACTAGTTTCTATCATCGTATAAAAGTATTGACTTTTAAAGACAATAGTGACTGATTTCTCAACAATGTAAAAATGGCCCCCTGTTGACAGATGGAGGCTGAATTAGATTTCTTACCTAACAGATTCTTGATTTTTGAAGGTCAGAAACAACAGGGCTGTGGACCCAAGGGTAGCACTAAGTGGCCACAAAAGACAAGGTCTTGCCCTCTTTCAGAGCAATGTTTAGAGAGCCTCACTGACCATGCTCAGGGCTGTTTTTTTTGTTTGTTTGTTTTCTGTTTTTTGTTTTTTCAAAAACAATCTATAGGAGCCACCCAGGAATAGTACCTCAGTCAGAAGAGCCAACCCTACAGTATTGACAAGTGAGTTTCAGGTTGAGGTTCCCAGCATGACCAGACCAGACATCAAGGGCAGCTTGCCCCCGATGCTTGTTATTAACAAACAGACCACATGAGCCATAGAAGATGTGGGTAGATGCTGTGAGCCCTACTCCCTAGAAATGTAAGCCAGGAAAGCACAAGACAATGAAGACAGGAGTGAAAGGCCACGGTCCAAAAGTAAACTAGGAATCCACTGAAGCCAGGTGCAATTTAAAAGGAAATACTTAAAATAAAAATATTCCCCTCTTTAGGCAATACATGTGCTAGGGGGAAATAGTGCCACATGGAATCATTGATGTCAAATCATTTCTAATATGTAAAAGGTACCTGTTTTTTATAGTAAGCCTAGGATGACCCCCTGTAAAAACTCAGAGAGCAAACTGTTCTTTCGAGTCATTTTATTGGTTTCCAGTTTGCTCTTTACCCCACCTGCTACAGGTAAACATCTCATTTTCTTCTTCCATCTGCTAATTTTCAACTTTATTTTCTTTCAAGCAACCAGAATGAATAGAAGATACACAATCCCAGCCAACTCTAAGCACACTTTTTATTTCATCTATTATCACTTCCCTTCCCTCTCTGAGGAAATATATCTCCATCTTTGCCAGATTCAAATCTTTCCCAAATCCTCTCTATCAATTCCCTCTTTAATGACTTTACCTGAGGGGTAATCCTCTTTTTCTCTCCTCTTGATCTTTTTTCCTTCTGCATCTTTGTCTCTGTCTTTAAAAAAAAAAAAAATTGTACAGGGAATTAAATCCAGGGGTGCTTAACCACTGAGACACACATCCCCAGCCCTTTTTTCATATTTTAATGGTGACACGGTTTCGCTGAGTTGCTAAGTGCCTCACTAAGTGTTGTGGCTTCAGCCTCCCAAGTCACTGGCATTGTAGGCATGTGCCATCTCACTCCCTCAAATTCTTTCTATATCAGCTTCCTTATCATCAACACTACCACATACACACACTTACATGCACACACACCTTTAGACAAAATAGAAGGTTTCTCTGTGTGTGTGTGTGTGTGTGTGTGTGTGTGTATGTGTGTGTGTTTGATTGGTACTAGGGATTGAACCCAGGGGCACTCTACCACTGACCTTCACCCCCAGCCCTTTTTATTTATTTTTAATTTTGAGACAGTCTCACTTGGTTTTTCAGGCTGACCTAGAAATTAGGATCCTCCTGTCTCAGTCTCCCCAGTAACTAGGATTACAGGTGTATACCACTGCACCTGGAAGCCCGGCATTTTAATTTTCTCTTCTCCCACTGTTTCTAGTAATAGAACAGGTTCCATTATAATAATGCAACTCAGACCTGGGAGGAGATAACCATTCTTTTAGTATAAGAAGCTACAGATATTTTAGGAGCAAGGGATCATTCTTCCCAGTGCTAAGAGTCTGGATTTGTTTTAGATCCTCTTCCTATAGTTAAGGCCCACTATATAATATGTGGGGCCCAATTCAAAATGAAAATGTGGCACTTTGTTCAAAGGACGGGGGAAAAATGTTATAAAAACTGGCAACATATGAAACATTTTCCTCTGCTCAGGGGTCTTTTGTTGACTTGTCACAGCATTTTTTCATTTGTTATTTAATACCATGCTCCTATACGCACAGTTATATTTGCTGGGCATGTGCAGACCCCCTTGGAGTTTCTCAGGGAGGGACCTTGTCCTGTGATTCAGTGCAGAACTAACTCACTCAGTGCTGGATTCCCTTCATGACACTCACTGGACTGACTTTCTTGACTGGAAGCAAAGAAGTAAATCTTGCTTTCCCATAGGCCTGTGTCTCCAACTCATGGTGGAGGAGTGTTCCCAACAGACTGCACTATCTACACCAGGACACACTCAATACCTGAGTAATGCCTGTCTGAAAGACTTACCCAACTAAGTTGTCCACTATACTATCATGACACCCCACGTGCCAGAGTATCACCCTGTAAGAGCACAGGCTCCATCTGCATGGGGCCAGGGGACGGCAGCAGTAGCTGGCTCTGGATGGGGAATAAAAGGACAGGTAGGTCTAGGGTACAAGGAGGCAGGAAGAACATGAGGCCAAGGGATGCCTTCTCCCAGGGATGCAAAGATATTCAGCTTGAGTCAGGCTTTGAGCCTCCAGGGTGTGCTCCATTATCTTTTTACTTCACTATAAAAATTATAAAGAATATCAAGACAATTACAGAATATTAGACCCCAAGCATGAGTCCCCTCTAAGCATATAGGCCTATGTGCCAAGTGCATAAAGCTGTCTCTTTCTAAAGCCAAAGACCTGTGTCAACATCTCACCCCATCTCCTTGATTATCCTCATGCTATGCAATCTCCTCTCATGTCCAATTTTTCTTCCATTCAATCCACACTCTATTCTGTCAATATATTATTCTCGGGGCTGGGATTGTGGCTCAGTGGTAGAGCACTTGCCTGATATTTATGAGGCACTGGGTTCGATTCTCAGCACCACGTATAAGTAAATGAATAAAATAAAGGTCTATCAACAACTAATATATATATATAATATTCTCCCTGAAACACAAGTCTGATTATTGATTATGCTTTCCACTACTTAAAATCTTTCAATGGTTTTCCCCTGTCTTCAGAATAATATTGATAAAGAGATTCAGGAAATAAGACATACTCCCTAATTGAAACTGGAAGAGTTTTAATTTGGAGAATTAGGTGCTTAACAAATTCAAAGAGCTGAAGAAGTGAGCTATGGGTCAGGCCAGTTCACCAGGACTTGTCCACCAAAGATACTGCAGCCACAAACAAGCATGGAGAGCTGGAGGCTGCTCACCTGCTTCAAAATATATGGCTATGGTTGTAATCTCGGGATTAGGAAATTACTGCCACCACAATAGCCTCTCAATACCCACAAAGAGCCAGATTAAACCCATGGAAAATGTGAAATCTTCCCCAACATGCTTGCAGCAGACACAGTTAAAATTATCAGGAAGATGGGCTTCACCTTGCTTCTGCTTTACCAAATCTCAAGGAAGAACATCTGATTGGTGGGGCTCATCTACTGCAAGAGTCAGAAAAGTTAAACTTTCAGGTTTTTAGACTCTGAAGCAGAGGAAGACTCCTTGAAGGAGGTTGGAATTGGATATGATCACTTCTTGTATATACCCAAATATCACCCTATCTTTCAGTCTTTTCTATCATCTTCTCTCAATTATTTTTTCTTGTGCATTATTCAGTCCAGCCATGCTGAGGTTTGTATTTCCCCAGTTCTCCAAGCAGTCAGAAGACTGTGGTGTTCCTCTCCTGCTTGTATTAATCCTAGAAAGCCTATTTCTTTATTTTTAGGGCTGTGGAATACCATTGGGTCTTTGTGGTCCACTTTAAAATGTCACCTTCTCTGCAATTCCCAGTCAGAAGTAATCACATCCTCCTCTCTGTCTCCCTTAACCATTTATTATGCATCACTGTCACCAAACCTATTCCTCTTGTGTTTCAGTGTCTGCAAGTCCCCACTAGGCAGAGGGGTCAATGATAAAAATTATCTTGTTCCTTTCATATTCCCCCTTTGCCTAGCTCAGAGTCAAACATACAACAAATGTATGTTGACTAAATTAATCTGTAAAGCAGAGATAAACTTCTCTTATATCAGATTGCTGGTAAAGTGAGTAGACCCATATATATAATAAACCTACAAACAGGTTATGAATGCTGAATCCATTAGAGAGACTAAAGTAATTACAGAGCAGAAAAGACAGTTGGTATCTCATAATAAGAGGATAATATAAAGCATAAAACCTCCCTCTTGCTCTCTTTTCTCAGAGGAGTTTAGAATATGGAACTCATCAAGCTTAAGTATCAAACAGAACAAGTCAAGTGCCTAGCCTGCTATTTATATATCTCCCTCTTGTGGTAATTAGAGAGACTTCATTTTCTTTTCTAGTAGTCATAATTAGAATTTAATAGAAACAAGACATACTTCATTAAAAAAAAAAAAGCTCCAACATTCATGTGACTTGAGGTATATTATCCCAGCAAGTTTCAGTTTCCCATGTCTCCTTAAGGTCTTAGTCATAAGCCACACAGACAAGAAGAATTAAACATTCTGCTGGGTCCTTTCCCCTCAGTGATAACTTGTACTTGATTTTTTTTCTTTTTCAGTTGACACAAATATTTCAATAAAGATGCAGGGAAGAGATCATATATTTTATGATATGAAGATTCTTTCACAGAATATTTTCTTTGAGTAAGATTCTCCCAGTGCCTTAACTACTTACTTTGAAAATTAGGCCTTCTTGGCAGACTGTTATTTTGGAGTTGCATCCAAAATGGCCCTTTTTAGTGGCCACAAGGACAGTGTTGTTTTGGTAAAGCTCAAGTCCGTTATATTCATGAAGCCATATAAAACTGGCTTGCCAATCCAGAGTCTTCTTTCTCTGGATCTACCTACTTACTGTATTTAAGGGTACAACTTAAATATATTTATTGTTTGTCATGTTCAATACACTTTCCAGGACAGGAATGAAATAAATCAAGATCCTGGACTCGAGCGGTTCACAATTCAGTAAGAGAGAAAACCCTCTGCCCAGTAGGCTGTGATATTAGGAAGAAAATAGATAAAAGACCAAATTCTGTGGTTATTAAAGTGAATAGGAGGATTATAAGCAGGATATTTTTTAAATATCTTTCCATTACCAAAAGATGACATTTTGAAAGAGTGCCCCAAGTGATTCTAATGTATACCTCTTTCTTCTTTAAGGACCACTGGAACTAATTAAGGGATGTAAAGATTATTCCATGAATGGAGATATATGGATAAGGATGACTTTGGGAAGAAGTGACAACAAGTTTAGTACTGGAAAAGGGAATGCAATCTCCAATGTCAACAAAGACCAAGAAGGTAATATAAATAAGTAAAGCTACTCAAGTCAGGTTGACATTAGGAGTATTGAGAACTATGGCAAGATGTAAAATGGAAAGCATGTGTTCCTTTTTAATATGGAGTAACCCCAACTGCAGTCAGTTGTTCCATGCAGGAGAGCAAGACTGATGCTGCTACATTTTACTTTCCTTCAAGAGATAAATCTGGGCTTTTCTATTGTATTGGCAATTAATTTGAAACAACTGAAAGCACTATGTGGATCCACAGAGCTCAGGCATAACCAAATATATATGTGGATTACATTTGACCTCCAGGCTATTGGCCAAAACTAATTCAGGCCCTGTGCTAGGTGCTGGAGTCCATACAATGTTTCTGCCTACAAAGTGCCTATAATTCAGAGAAAATGGAAAAGAAAAACAAGGTTATAACCATACCATGTAACCATGGTCTCAAAGCAAAGTGAGAGCACAAAGAAAAATAAACTTAATCGTGGGGGATTATGGAAAGCTTCAAAGAGGAAGAGATATGTGGGTTCAGTCTAGAGAACTGGGTAAGCATTTTCCAGGTGGGTGGCTGGAAAGAGGCAAAAGGAATAGCATTTTGAAGGCTCTGGAATATGAAATCATTTCTCCCCAGAAATAATCAGAAATTCCACTCAGCCATCGAACTTCTTTATTTCTCTTTAGTTCGCTTTATCCAAGGCTAAGCATAAAAGGCCTTCTAGAAAGAGTTCTTGATAAATAGTGAGACTCAGGGAGATGAGATATATTAACATTAAACATTTTACTTTAGTGATGTAGGAATTATCATAATCTCTACAAAACCCAAGACTCTCAATTTGCTTGGATATACCAGGACCTAGAAATGCTCTTAGACTAGGAAGAAAACGAAGTATGAAATCCTCTTCCCAAAGCCACACATAGCTAACCTTCAATTGCTCATAGGTTGATTATCTAGGAACAGAAATTAACACTCTTTGTAGTTCTCTCTCTCTCTTCTTTTATTCCTTTTCCTTTGATCATATTATTCTGCATCCGAAAACCAGTTAGGAGTCAGACATTCAGGACATCAACTTTGTCCCATATTAATAACTTTGAGATAAGAACTGGAAGGACTGACCAGACTTATTGGTTATTTCCACATTTTCTGAGAATTTTGGCCATCATCTACTGGTGCCCCTTTACTATAGCTGCATTGAGTCAACAAAACATTTTAAAGCCCAAGAGAACTGATGCTTCAGACTGCCTTGTCCACAGAAGAAAACTGAGTCCTAACTCCCTTTGCACAGGAGTTGGGACTCCTAAGCAGAAACATAATTTCCTCACTCAGGCTCTGGACAACTGCTACCAACTCCCATGAGAACGGAGATAGCTAAACACTTTCTAAGAAGAATGGATGTGATTTCAAACTGTGCTTGTCTTCAAGCAACTGAATTTAGAAATTCCTATTATTTTGTGTTATAAGCAAGAAATGGAAACAGGAAAATATATTGACAAACCGTGCACTGTGGAGGAACAGTAAGGAGTACTGCAGAAGCATAAAAGGTGAAAATAATTTTTTTCCCCATTTTCTAAAAGCTTTAAGTCTATCAGGGTTAAGGGAACAAAAGGAAAAAAAAAAATCTTTCCCAAACTATCTATTTCTTGGCTCATAAATCTCATCCAGGGAAAATATTTTTCTCTTTCTATTCCCTCTTCAACCCCCAATTTATATAGTCCTCTGAAGTTTCCCTCAACATCATTTACTAAATATATCATAATATACTCTTTCCCTGAGGCCACGGTTTCGAGAGACACCTTCCCCCAATCTGGGAATTTCTCAAATAAATCACCCCATTTGGACTTTCTTCTCTCGATATATTTAGTGCAATGAACACATTGTGAAGGTTATAAAAGCTAAAATTCTACTGTGAAACGTCAACATGTTTGGGGTGTAAGTTTAAGGTGCAGAATGACTCCTAAGGGCAAAGTCAATCACCTCTTTGGTTTGTTGAGTCTCCAGAACCATTTTACAAATGTTTTTGTTAAAATAATAAGCCTTCTCTCCCCCCAAGAAAAAGCTGTGCCAAGCACTTTTCCCCTTCATGTGGTTTTAGAGGAAAACTCAGCCCATACATTTTTATCTTATTTAAACTTAAATCATTACAAGGTTTAAGCACTCCTCCTTCCACAGCCAAGACCCTTGGCTATCTGTGCAGATATAAATCAATATTGAAGAATGAGAACTTGTTTGAAACTCAACTTCTCACATTTGAGTCAAGGTCATGTTGTAACGCCAGCATCTCCCTATTTCCACTTATTTCTATCTAGCTAACTATAGCCCGTGGGCTAAATTCAACCCACAGTTGACTTTATATAGCCTGAGAGCTGAGAATGGCTTTTACATCTTAAAAGATAACTAAATACATAAATCCAAATTAAAAACACATAGAATAATATGTATAAATAAACATATAGTCCAAAATCCTAAAGTATATACCATCTGGCTCTTTAAAGAAAAAGTTTGCTAGCCTGGGATCTAGGCAAATAGACATCCCTCTGTTATTTAGAACCTTATCAAATTTGTAAACACAATTAATATCTATCCTTACTTAGATAAATTGTGGTGTAAACAATTTACAAAATGGGAGAAAGATCTTTTGCATTTGATTTTTAAATTTTTTTTCAGTTGTCAATGGACTTTTATTTTATTTATTTATATGTGGTGCTGAGAATCAAACCTAGTGTCTCACACATGTCTAGGCAAGCACTCTACTACTGAGCCACAACCCTGGCCCTTATATTTGATTTTGTAATACGTTTCATTCATTGCCTTAGTTTGAGTTCACCCACAAATAGATGATAAGACAAAAGTTTGAGAACAAGAGGATAATTTGGAAGATAATCCCAGAAAACATGACAGAGGAGGAAAAAGTGAGACAGGATAGGGGAGCCGGTCAATAGGGGATGTGTTATCAAGCGAGTTTCCTATACATAAATAAAGTTTCCTATAAATAAATAAAGTGTGTAAATAAAGTTTAAACCTGCAGGGGAACTCCAGCTGGTGTGAGATAGGCATCTCAGAGTTGGTCCACCCATGAGGTAAAGAGTGAGGACATGAACACCTTAGATCTCACAGGCCTTGGTCTCAAGCTGCTTCCAGAACCTATAATCCTCCAGAGCTTCTGGTCAGCTTGAGACCAGCACAGTGGCTTCCAGTCACTGGAAAAAGCCTTCAGCAGATGTTAGTGTTAGAATTCAATTGAAGGTATAGTATGAAGAAATACGGTTGGGGCACTGACTGTACCGCTATGGTCCATGTTTTGCAATGGCCCACATAAACAAAC
Source organism: Ictidomys tridecemlineatus (assembly GCF_052094955.1). Classification (NCBI taxonomy): domain Eukaryota; kingdom Metazoa; phylum Chordata; class Mammalia; order Rodentia; family Sciuridae; genus Ictidomys; species Ictidomys tridecemlineatus. Next base: position 150,432,165 of record NC_135480.1, on the reverse strand, counting down.
TGTCAGTGCTTCTCCAAGGCAGTCAGAATTTCTGCAACAACGAAACATGAAACTAACAATAGGAAGGTTAGTGGAAGAAACTAAAATTATAACTTTTAGTTATAATTTCATCTCTTCCTTCTACTCTCCAGGAGAGATCTCCCTCACCCTTAGGCTGTACTTTTGTGCATTTAGATTGCTTTTATCCCCAGAGAACTAAGTTCCTAGTTGACATGTCCTTGATAAGCTATGGTAACTGTGCTTGCTTGGCTATTCAAATGAACACTGGGCTTAAATACACCTAGAGGCAACCCAGTGAATCTTCTTAGTTCCAGACATACTCCTCTCTGTCTCTACAAATATAGCAGCAATCTTCTTTCTTAAAGATAATCTGGGTCAACTGTGTCAGTAAAGTGTAGTAACTCATTTCTGGCCTATTTGTGTAAGAATCCCACAATACTTAGCCAGCAATCAAAGCTTTAGGATTAGTAGAGCCATCAATGCATCCTATAGCAGAAAGTGTCTCCCACCTACTTCCACTGGAAACCAGGACATCTGGTTTAAATAGATTAAATGTGTGGGGATGGAAAATGCAAATTCCTCATGTCTACCATTGGGAATGATAGAAAGGGAGTCATTCCAACCTTCATATCTTGCTATCCAGGTCCATGTTCTCTAATGATTGAGGGTGTGATGCCATGTAATGGACTAGTTCAAAACATAAATCACACTATGAAAAGGAGTAGCCCAGTCAGAGTCCTTAGCTGTGCTTTATAAGGCCATTGCAGTACAGAAACTTTTTAATTTGATGTCATCCCACTTATTGATTCTTGGTTTTATTTCTTGTTCTTTAGGGATCTTATTAAGAAAATTGGTGCCAGTGCCCAGATGTTAGAGTGTGGTCCCTATGTGTCCTTCTATCAATTGCACAGTTTGTAGTCTAATTCTTAGGTCTTCCATTCACTTTGAGTCAACTTTGGGCAGAGTGATAGCATGAAAAGAGAACCTACAGGAGAAAATCCTTGTGTGCTACTCTTGTGAGAGTATTAATATCTAGAATTTATAAAGAACTCAAAAAATTCAACACCAAAGAAATGACCCAGTCAATAAATGGCAAAATGAGCTGAACAGACATTTCTTAAAAGAAGACAGGCAAAGAGCCAACAGATATATGGGAAAATGTTCAACCTCATTAGAAATCAGGAAAACTAAAATCAAAATTACACTGAGATTTCACCTCCACCCTAATTAGAATGGCATCCAACAAGAATATAAATAATTAATGCTGGTGAAGATGTGGGGAGAAAGTAACAGTTAAACACTGTTGGTGGGACTGCAAATTAGTACAACCATTATGGAAGTTAATACGGAGATTCCTCAAAAGACTAACAATGGAACCATCATATGACCCAGCTTTTTATTTCACTTCATGGTATTTATCTAAAAGAACTAAAATTGGCCTACCATAGTAACACATGCATATCTATGTTTATAGTAGCACAATTAATAATAGCCAAACTATGGAACCAGCCTAGGTGTCCATTGGTGGATGAATGGACAAAGAGAATATAGTATATATACACAATGGAATTTTATTCATCCATGAAGAAGAATTGAATTATATCATTTGCTGGCAAAGGGATGGAACTGGAGAACATTATGTTAAGTGAAATAAGCCAGAATCAGAAAGTCAAGAGCCAAAAGTTTTCTCTTGTATACAGAAGCTAGAGGAAAAAAAGAATTTTAAAAAGGGGAGATCTCACAAAAAGTAGACGGGAGATCAGTAAAGTAGAGGTAGAGGTAGGAGATCAAGGGGAAGGGAGAAAGGGAGAAGGGGTAGGAGAACCCCAATTGTGCTGTATGTATGCATAACTACATCACAATGAATTCACTTTTATGTATAATTAAAAAGCACCAATAGAAAATATATATACATACACACACAGGAGAGTAGAAGAAGGTAAACAGGAAGATAGGGAGGGAGGAGAGCCAAAAGGGAAGCGAATTGTTATGTGGCAACATGAATATGGCACAATGAGCCCCACTATTATGTATATTATCATGTGCTAATAGAAACATGAAAAGAGACTGCTACAACATTTCTGTCAGGTAGCATCTTCTGAATGGGGTGGTATATTTTTAAACCAGTGTACCCCATGGTAGTTATGTGTTCATGGCTACACATTCTTCCCTGAAGAATTGGTTGTTTAATCCAAGGTGATTCTGGGTCCTATAATAAATCAAACAAGCCTGCACAGTGACACATGCCTATAATCCCAGCAACTCCGGAGGCTGAGGCAGGAGAATTGCAAGTCCAAGACCAGCTTCAGCAATTTCGCAAGACTCTGTCTCAAAATAAAAAATTAGAAAACAGCTGGGGATGTCACTCAGTGGATAAGCACCTCTGGATTCAATCCCTGGTATCAAAAATAATAACAAACCAAACAGTAAGCACAACAAGCAAGAAATGCAACCCATACCTAGCACGTGTGCTAATACAAAAAAGAATCAATTTCTGCTCTCTCCAGGTAGAAGGGGTCCAGTGTAATCAACTTACCAACATATGGTTAATCAATTTCTTCTAAAGATAGTATCATACTGAGAGGTCAGCATTGGACTCTACTGCTGACATTTTGGACAGTCTGAAGTGGCAGTTGAGTTAGCCTTGCTGAAAGGGAGCCCCTGTTGTCGGATCCATGTATAGTCTCCATCTCTGTCACCATGACTACTTTAGTCTTAAGGCCTTTATGCAAGTACTGGTAGACAAAGAAAAAATGTCTCTGGCCTCTGCTATTCAACTTTTTGTTTAGTGTTCCATCTACAATGAATGCTCTCTGATGAGCATCTATGTGAAAGACAAAGATTTGTACACTTTGGGTCCAACCCCATAGGATACTATCTAAATGCATCTTCTCCATTCTCTTTGTCTTTAGAATTCTAATCTTGTTCCTTCCAGACTCTCATTCAACTGAAAAAAAAATCGTACATCATTTGCCCAAAATCTATGTGTTTATTTACTTCAGGCTCCTTCTCCCCACCCACCAAGCTGAGGGTCAGGTGTGCTGTTCAAAATTCTGATGAAATCACCCTCACCACTTCTTCCAAAACCACCCACGATTGTGGGTATAGTGCACCACCAGCCAACACTGAACCACTCTTTTGTGATCTAAACCTGGGTACTTTCCCTCTTTCATAGTTGGTCAGTGTAAACTACCTGAAGGTTGAGCTAAAGAAGAGACATCACTACAACAAGGGTAGGTTACATGGGAGCCTGGGCCACCTGTTCACTCAGCTGTGCCCTTGGGATCTGCTCAGGCCTGACCCTGAGTATACTATTTCCATCATACAATGGATTGCTACTATGTTCTCTCAACTTTATTACTTAATGGGTCTGACAATATCCAACTCATCATGAGCAGCTCAATTGCATAATCACTTAATGTCCTCCATGAGGCTGAGGAGCATGCCAGGAACTGTATCTCAAACAATGGATGCTTTTCTGCTGCAGATGGCATGGCTTTACTCCAGGGGTCTGTGCTATGACTTCTATTGGGGCTTACCAGAGACCCTGTCATAGATACCGCTAATAATTTGGGATCTGTTGAGTCATATGGCTCCATCAGCTGTACTGAACTTGCACTGAAAACTGATACTGCTGGAGAAATTTTTGTTTGCACCCCATTCAAAACCGGTAGCCTTATGAGTTACATGACAAATGAGTTGGAACAGTATACCCACATGTGGTCTGTGCTGCCTCCAAAATTTGCCTAGCAAATAAATGTCTATTTCTTAGTGGTAGCTGGTAGAAAGGAAGGGATATCACAACATATATTCAAACCCATGCACCCCTAAGAACTTCATCCCTATGGCAGGCCCCTAAATTTGCTAAGATTTATCTCCCACTAAACAAAGAGCACAGGTCTTACAAGAACATCCAGAATGTTTGCCATCTCCTATTTCGCAGGTTCAATTAACATGGCATTTCAGTAACAAAATGAATATGACACTTAATATTAAAATACCAAAAATAACATACCCAAATCTTAATATAAACATCTATTACCAAATTCTTAGGCAGTGATTAGAGTTCCAAAATTAAATTCTCATGGAAGTTAAAGTCCTAAGTAATTAAAGTCTCAAATTAAATTAATTTGCTCTTGTGAATTAAAAGTCCTAAGAAACTGAAACCCAGATTCATTCTTCTCAATTTCTCCTTTGGCCAATTCAATGTCAGAGGAATTCTCAATGCCTGGGTAGAGTTAGGAGTCCTTTGGCAGCAATTGCTCAGAGATCTCTCACTGGAATAGATATAGTTTTTTTAGGACTTCAGAAGTTAAATTAATTCAGTGCCAAGTCTTTATTGCGCCTGAATTTCTAACGTTCAATTAGTTGGACCGTGCATTGGCCTTGAACCCACCACATTTATAAAACAGGCTGGTCTCCTTAAGTAATGTGCCCAAGGTCACACAGCTTGCTAGAAAGTGGCATCTCCAAGATGCAGATCATAGGCAGGGTGCCCTGAAAGCCTGTGCTCCTAATCACCAAGCACTTTTTGCTGGCTTTAGTCTTACCAATATGCTAGTTAACCTATGCCAAGTGCCTTAAATACATAATCTATGATATTTTGCTTATTTAGACTTTGCATTCATTGAGAGGTTAAATTTGGTACTCTGTATTTGGCACTCTATATACTTTGTATCTTAAAGAGAAAATGCATTGTCTTGTCCCTTGGAGCCTAGCACAATTTTCTTTGAAAAGCTCCTACTACTGTCACCAGATGTTATTTGAGGAAGCTTTTTTTTTCCATCTGGGATATTTAAAGATCCCTAATTTCTGTTTCCTTTTTGAGGCCCCAGACTCCAGCACTCCAGGACTGGACTTAGTGTAAACTCCATCTCACGATACACTATCTTCAATCTCTTAAAAACAGTCATTTTCAATGCTGTATTACAGTGGCCTTTAAAATATACATATATATATATATATGTATATATATATATATATCTTTTTAAAATTTGTTTTAATTAGTTATACATGACAGCAGAATGCATTTCAGTTCCTTTTACACAAACAGAGCACAGCTTTTCATTTCTCTGGTAATATACCAGGTAGAGTTGCACCATATGTGCAATCATATATGTACATAGCGTAACGACGTCCATCTCATTTCACTATCTTTCCTACCCCCATGTTCCCTCCCTTCCCTTCCCTCCTCTTTGCCCAATCAAATTTCCTCCATTATCCCCATGCCTCCCCCCATTATGGATCAGCATCCACTTAACAGAGAGAACATATGGCCTTTGGTTTTGGGGGATTGGCTTTCTTCTCTTAGTATGATATTCTCTAACTCCATCTATTTACATGCAAATGCCGTAATTTTATTCTCTTTTAAAACTCAGTAATATTCTATTGTGTATGTATACCACAGTTTCTTTATCCATTCCTCTATTAAAGGGCATTTAGGTTTGTTCCACAGTTTAGCTAGTGTGAATTGAGCTGCTAAAAACATTGATGTGGCTGCATCACTTAGTATGCTGATTTTATGTCCTTTGGGTAAAACCGAGGAATGAGATAGCTGGGTCAAATGGTGGTTTCATTCCAAGTTTTTTAAGGAATCTCCATACTGCTTTTCAGGGTGGTTGCACCAATTTGCAGTCCCACCAGCAATGTATGAATATACCTTTTTTCCCACATCCTTGCCAACACTTATTGTTGCTTGTATTCTTAATAACTGCCATTCTGACTGGAGTGAAATGGAATCTTAAGAGTAGTTTTGATATATATAGATTTATAAGATTATTAAGATTATATATAGATTATATATGTAATCTTAATAAAGAATTCCTGAGGCCTAAAAACCAAATTCCCAAGTAATATTTTCCCTCAATTGTAGTTAACTAACCTAGAGTTAACTTGGAACAATGGCAGTTAATCACTCTGAGCCTGAATACCAACCACCTGAACCCAAGTATCCCTCATATTACCATCCTCAGCTCTAAATGCAGGATGAAATTTGGGCAGTCTTTCTAGTTCAATCTTTCTAGACATTGGTACTAACAATTTGGATCCAGAATCTCTTTGGTATTATATAGCATATTCAGAGCTCACCTGACTTTTACTTTACCAACAGCACTATTGTACTGCTCCCAGTGTCTAAAAAGTCTATATTTGGAAGATGTTTTTCCTAATGTTGGCCTCAGTTACACCTGTATGGCTTATATTCACTTGATAGCCTAGCCTATACCCTGAGGCCATCCAAATCTTGTAAAAACATCCCCCCACACACACACAGGGAAGCAGCTTAAAAGAAGTTACACATGTGTACTTCCAAGGAGAAGCTCCACTTTATTGGAGAGGAAAAGTCTGGGCTCTGAGATTCCAGTTTCTCTTTCTAAAATTGCTACTCATGTAAGTCAGCTCTTCTTCACCTAACCAAACAAGGAGTCAGTAGGGTTAATGGAGAGGGTCTAGTAAAGTCACAAAGAGTGGAGATTCTGCCACATGGAGGGAAAGTATATGATTAGAGAATAAGCATTTACTTCTAAAAATGAAGTCTCCTGGACAGAATGGTAGAAAATACAGGTTTGCTTTTCCTCTAAGATTTAAAGACCTTGACATGAAAAAAGAGTCCCTCTGCTAGGAGAAAAAAAAAAAAAAAAGAAAACACATGGATTAGGTTAGTTTCTATGAAAAGTAATAGCTTATCTTGTCTCTAAATCACACACACACACACACACACACACACACACACACACGCACACACTTCATCCTCAACAGCTGTTATGAATTCAACCAGAACTTTAAATAGTCAAAGGGAAGGAAAAGAAATAAAAAGACAACAATCAGGTCTCCCTTCTTTTTTCAAGGCAGACAAGGTCCTGGAAAGCAGAACTGATGAAGAAAAGCTTTTGCCGATGAATCATACAATGGCCTCCCGATCAGACCTGTTTCATCAGTGCATGAAATTATCAATTCCCCTGCCCTCGCACAGTCCCTTTTGTTGCATGGAAAATGAAGGTATGAATGCCTCCTCTAGCCACCTCACAAGGCTGAGTGAAACTCAAAACAAAATAAGAAAAGGCCTTGTAAAGTGTGGAATGAGCCATGTGTATTCACCAACACTCCTCTTCTTTATGAAGGGATGAGTTTGGGTTCTCCATGAGTTGTTTGGTTTCAGACCATATTTACCCATCTTCCTGCAAAAATTTCCAGGTAATTTCTAAACACAAAAGACTTTTGACTTCCACCAGTTCTCTGCAGCAGATCCTGAACCAGATTTTTCTAACATTCTGTGTCTTTGTCCCTTTCATTAAAGCGGATTTAAGTCTGTATTATTTATTTGGGTGGCTTCTTGGCATAGGACTAACTTTAATTTCTAAATCTCATTGGGTACCATCTCCATATTTCCATTTGCCATCTGCCCCTTACTTCAAGTATAAAGGCAATAAAAAGAATGGTAAGGTAATTATAACTTGAGTATTACAAGATGCCAGACATTGTGTTAAATACTTTATATAAATTGCTTCATCAAATCCTCACAATTCTAAGGGAGGTAGAAACCTACCAGATAAAAGATGAAACTGACAAGTTATCAATATTTCGTGAATTGTGCATGCACACATACACATGCGACATCAAGGTTTATGGTAAGCCTGTGGAGGCCTTGCAAAGAGTCACCTACTTTTCTTATGGAATCCTTTCTTAATCCCAGGAAAAGCCTCATGTGCTTAAGAGATAAATCCACATAGGGCTTGGGAGACTAAGTCAGGAGGATCCCATGTTAAAAGCCAGCCTTAGCAACTTAGTGAGCTCTAGCAACTTATCAAGACTATGTTTCAAAATAAAAAATAAAAAGAGACTGGGGATGTGGCTCAGTGGTTAAGCATACTCCTGCCTTGGTGCAATCCCTTGTATTAAAAAAAAAAATCCACATGGTTATCTGACCTGAGTCCTTACTTGAACCAATAATGATAGGTTATTGAATTCTTACAATGAGTCCACAATATAGGAATAATCTTTCTTGTGTTATGCATAGGAAAATGCCATTTTAATGACTTGCTACATTTTGAGCCTGAAGAGGGCATTAGAATTCCTCTAGAAGAAAAAACATTGTTCTTTTCTTTGGGAAACCATGTTTATGAAATATATGGCATACTCTAGATAAAAGAAAATGAGAAAAGGGAATAAATTTTCTTATTCTGCATAAGAGAGAAACAGATTTTGACCCTTCAAAGAATAAAAGGAAATTTTTATTGAATCTTGATTTGACCTAGCTTATTCTGGTTTGGTTATTTTGGTACAGGCCTTGGAGAAGTAAAGAACAAGGAATAGGTCCTTGGCTGAAGGAAGGGGTGAGCCACAGAGAGCACAGAGAATGTTTTCAGCAAGCAATTTCCTGTGGGGAGGCATGGTTGATGAACAGGTAGAACAGTGAAAAATGATACTCACTTAGAACTTCTTCCAATTATGCATAATAATCCCCCACTCATTACCCAAATATTCACTAAGAAAAAAATATGTTATACATAATCAATCCTTGTTTTGTCATGTTGGGGGCATGATGATAATGAGCCTTATAATATCGTGCTTTGGGCAAATTGAGGTAGAGAAATGATGCTGATATGCAGGCAAGGGACATAGCAGACTGGAATAAAAAATGACAGATGATGAATAAGGTGGAAGGACCCACCCACTTTCCACCTAGAAGACCCTTCAAAATATCAGAAAGTTCTCTGTACTTCCCACATTAAATGAGCTGATGGCTCATTAGTCATTTTGTATATCCAAAGTAGAACAGGAAGTAACACTTGAGGCTGGAGATTTACCATATTTTCCAGATAATTCTCATTTATAGACAAGGAAATTGAAATTCTGAGAGTTTAAATAACTAAATCCTATATCTAATAAATGATAGAGTCTTGATCTCCTGATTCTAGGTTCAGGCCTCTTCCCATTGTATTAGATCTCTCTTGATAAAGCAATGAGTATTAAATAATTTTATATATTGTAACTCTGTATCAAAAGGTATGTACTTTTTATTAGAGTGATAGAAATAACTGGAATACTAGTATAAACTGATAATGGAATTTTTGTTGAATTAACTTTTTAGTTCCATTGAAAGTGTCTTAGGCAGTAACCTAACTTTTCCATAAATAAAAAAGTTATTAAAAGATTTGGGGGGGGGGAAGGAGAGAATTTGGTTTATTTAGAAAAGCTTTACAGTCATATTTGATCACTATAATAATTTTTAAAATAAATTATAGTGAATAATTACATTAATAGGAACAAGAGATAATAAGAGTTTGATATATAATTTCAATTCTAAAAAAAGAAATAATTTCTATATTTTGATTCATGAAATTAATCATGTGGAATAATTATTAAATGGCAGTAAAGATTAGAAGTTGAAAGCAATCTTATATTCTGTCATGCCTAGGACCAAAGAAACTAAAATGTGATCTTAGCCAGTTCAATAGCAATCCAATACACCCCAGTAATATTCTCTTAAATTGAATACCAGAAAGAAAATTATGTTGTAGTGTCTTTCAGATGAATAACTTATACACATGAAAAAAGTTTAAAAAAAAGTTTCACTATCCAAAATTATACCAAGGATCATTCGTGATTCAGGATATTTTATTCGGAAAGTGATTAAAAGTGTTGTTACTCTCTTCCAAAAAGTTCCACTGGGAAAAAAAAACTAATATGACATTTCAGACTAAGTTATGGGATCATGTAGCCATAGAGAGGACTACCAACCTCATCACCACAATTTACTCTCCTCTAGTTTCATCTAATTCTATCCCTCAGATTCTACATGCTTCAATCTCAGCTTCCAATTTTAATCATTCAGCTTATAAGCATTTATTGAGTACCTACTATTTGCAGTAACTTCTGCCCATCAGTATTTATCCTACATTTTCATTTTGAACAACTCTCCTTGGCCTTAGATCATCCTTGCTGAATCCTAAGAAAGAGTAATAATTTACATGTAATAATTACTAAGAGAACTTCTTTAAGAAGTAGGAGTTAATTTAGAATTTGTTTTCCTTTTTTACCCCAGCTATATTCTGTCTTGTCTTTGCTTACAACTTTCATTAAGTGACAAAATCTTGAACTTTGGAGATCATTTAGTATGACCCTTTACCTTTGAGATAATTTAGTATAGTCCTTTTCCTTTAAATACAAAGAAACTGGGACCTACAGATATTAAGGTGACTTTCTGAAAGCACTTATTTATTCCTAGTGTAAAATAATACTTCTGTAAATCACGGGTCAAAATTCTTTGTTTTATTTCTGAGTGAGTTGATGTGGGTCACATGGTACTCACCCTGGTCCACTTAGGGCTTGAATCCCTGAGTCAAGTATCATTAATTTCCTTTCTTCTCTATGTATATAATGTAAAATTTCCTCTTGGTATACAATAGGAGGAATGGATGTAGGTGAGTCAACAACAATGAATCTTTAATAGGATTTCATGACTATAAGGTGGGACAAATTGATAAGGTTGGAAAAATCCAAGAAAGAGGACTGTATAATATATACAGGAGCTATAATATGGGATAGTTGTAATGATCTGGGCATCAAGATTAAGTAATTAATTTGTTAGCCATTTGGGTATTATTGAAAGATTTTTTTTAACAAGAAAGAGACAATGATCAGAAAATTATCTTAGAAAGATTTGTCTGGGGAACATTTTAAGATGGGTTAGAGTAAAAAGAGATCAGTTAAGTGCCCACTGTATTATACTAGATTAAATGGACTAAAGCTCTAAATTTGATGGAATCAATAGGAAGAAAATAAACAGTAATCGAAACATAGGGAGGTAGAGGGACTTTGTGAGTGATTGGACTTAAGTGGGAAATGAAGGCAAAGTTGAAAATAACTCAGAAATCTGGGAAGGCAGGAGTGGAGTTGGCTGGAAGCTGTTGAGGAGAGAGATAATGAGTTTCGTTTTGAAATTCTAAGGCATTCTGTGGAGACATCCAGCAGGTAGTTGGAATTCAGGTCTGAGAGTTGGGAGAGAGGTGAGAATTGAATCAATGGGAGCTTGTCAAGGAGAGTGAGAGATTAGAGAGAGATAAAAAGAGGCCAAACACAAAACCTCAGGTAGTATCTACATCTTAGGAACTAACAGACTGGGAGCTAAAGAAGGTGACTGTACCAGCAGAGAAACAGAAGGACAACCAAAGTCACAGGGGCTTCCAGTGAACATTCCAGAATGAGACTGCGAGGTAAACCATGTGGTAACTGTGCAAAGGTTAAACAGAATGAACCATGTGAAAAACAGTCCCTTTTATCAGGTGATTTGAGGATGCCTAGTAACATTTAACAGAGACTTAGATCCTTCACCTGTGCATAGTTGCATTTAGAGTTCCATTTTGACAAAAACACAATGGCTTCTTCTTTTATCACTACTGTGGACTAATTGTGTCTTACCAAATTTGCATGTTGTAACCCTAATCCCTAATGAGGTCTTTAGGAGTTAATTAGAGTTAAATAAGACATAAAGGTGGGGGCATAGTTAATGGGATTGGTTTTACTCTAAAGGAGGAGTGCAGGAGAGCTCTCCCCAGAGTCACGTGAGAAGGTGGCATCCAAAATGAGAAACCTCACCATTAACCAACCATGATGGCTCCTTGACCTTAGAATTACAACCTCTAGAACTGCACAGTTTTAGTCAGCTTTTTTACCGTTCTGACCAAAAGGCCTGACAAGAGTGATTAGAGGAGGAAAAGTTTATTTGGAACTCAGAGTTTCAGAGGTCTTAATCCATAGATGGCCAACTCCATTCTTTGGGGCCCATGGTGAGGCAGAACATCATGGTGGAAGAGTGTGGCCGAGGGAAACAGCTCAGAACATGGCATCAGAAAGTAGAGAGACTAAGCTTGGCTTACAAAATATATACCCCAAAGGCATCCCCTCAATGACCCATCTCGGCTTAAAATTACCACTCAGCTAATCCCAATCATTTCACCTCTGAACTTTCTTCATTGTCTCACAGATTCTTTTGGAGGACAACTAATATTGAAACCATATCATACACAAAACTAAATTTCTGTTGTTCAAGACACACAGTTTGTAATGTTTTGTTATGGCAACAAAACACACTAATACATTCACCAATAATGTCACAAGGGTTTGATTTACCAGTCATGGAAAATCCCCCTCTCAGGAGTACTTTACCTGGGTTTTATCCCTGGACCCTACTTTACTCAGAGGCATTGTATTGATAACTCAACGTCTCTGAGCTTCAGTTCCAGCATTCAGAGAAAGAAGACATTGAACTAAACCATCTAGAAGTTCTTTTTAGCGTTTCTGGTCTGTGATTCTGAGAAGTAGTGTTGATAGCTTGGTAAACATTGTCAAGCCCCCATATAGAAACTGCATCATCTCCATTACTAGAGATAGGTGTTCAGGGAACTGGCCTAGGTGATTTTTTAAATACTTCTCTTGAACAACAATTTGGTGATGTTTGATAAGGTTGTTGGAAGCCCCTGAGAAAGTATCGTCAGAAAAAGACCTGACAGGAAAGAAATGTCATTCAGGAGAAACACTGTCGATTTTTAAAAAGTGAATTACAGCCTTCACCTCCCCTTTCCTTTGTAAACTGTGATTAGGGTATACTTTGCTGGAGTTTACAGTAATGATACCTTATACTCAACACTGTGTATTCTGAAGAGTGGGCTCAAAGGTACTTTACCAGCTCATAGAACAGAGTCTTTTCCTAGCAGGGTATACTGCCAAGTCCCTCTGTTTTGCCCCTCCTCCATGGTTAGTTAACCAGCGGGAATTCTTTACAGGGCAGGGAAGCTGGGGAGAAAGATCTAACAGAGCTTATTTCCACTGACACAAAAGCATCAGAGATCTGGGGGAAGGAGAGAAGAAAGCACTCCCATTGACTGAAGGTCCGAGGTGTGCCAGATACTCTATTGGATCTTTTCACCCCAGGGCTCTTCATTGTAACTTCATTCCATACAAATGACCACAAACATGCTTTTCAAGAAAGGTTGCACTACTTCTTTCCATCAGGCTTTGGCGCTGTTCTAGTTATTTTGACTATGCATGAGGCAAATGAACTTACCATATTTTGAGGAGCAAATGAAATGGTAGACAAGATGGCAGCACTTGACAATCAAGAGTGACAGCAGGCGCCATACCAGGCTGACCTCTCTCTCCTAGAGATGAGGAGTAGGGAAGCCTGGCAAAAGCACTGACGGAAGCCAGCCCAAGTTTCCAGGATAGAAAATGCACTGACGGAAGCCAGCCCAAGTTTCCAGGATAGAAAATACACTGAATGCAAATTTGATGACCACAAAATTGTGCCAAAAGTTAGTTCTCTTCATCTTAGTTCTGAATTTTCCTCTCCCGGGTACCCATTCTTTCTCAGATGTTTCCTGGTACCAGGAATTACACGTGGCTCAAACTCATCTATAGTTTAGTATTAAGATGTTTCCTACATTTGTGTACAACTTTGTGGTTTCCAAATGTTTTTTCTTATTTTGTTCAATTGAGTATTTAATGAAATTTATTGTCCCATTTTTTAAATGAGGAAAATGAAATACAGAATAGTTAAATCATTCTACATCACCAATCCATAAAACATTAATGAATCAATTCTAGTAGGAATGAAATTATATACAAACATTGTAGTCCAGTAAAATTTTAAGTAATGTTTTACCAAAGTTTAATATACATATAGAAAAGAAAAACATAAGCATACAGCTCAATAATTATACACAAAATTAACACACCAGTGTAGCCAGTGCACTGATTGAGAAAATGATACCAGTATTTCAGAAGCTTTATTTATTCCCTCCCATTCATGAGTTACAGTGGTTAATAACAGGGAAAAATTTAGGAAAAGGGCTGGGATTGTGGCTCAGTGGTAGGGCTAGGCTCCCATGCCTGAGGCACTGGGTTCAATGCTCAGCACCACATTAAAAAAAATAGATAAAATAAAGATATTGTGTCTATCTACAACTAAATTTTTTTTTAATTTTTAAAAATTTCAGGAAAGACTGCAAATTACAACCTGAGAATTGTCTTGGAAAGTTATTTAATATAGTGAAAAACTGAAAACATTCTAAATACCCAATTCCTATGCAGTGGTTAAATTAGTTATAAAACTAAATATTCATGTTTATCCTCCAAATAAAATGTAGAAAGCAAAAAGAGCATAGTTCTTGCTCCAACAACAAACAAGTTAAGTTAGAGTCATTGTTTTTTAAAATCCATTATAGATCTGGAAAAATAATTAGATGAACTAAACTCTGGATAGACTATTCTAAAAGAGAAGAGACATATAGCTGCTTTCACCCTTGGTAGAGAGGTAGGAGGAAGAAGAAACCATCTTAAATGGGAGTAAGGAGAAACAAACTGTATTTTTTTAAAGTTTTAATAGCTGCATGAGAGCTATGATAGAAATTAGAATCCTGAGGAGTTCTGGTCACAAAGTAAGTCCATATCTATTTGTCAACTCTTTGCTTCTAGCCATGTAAACCTTCTCAAAATGAAAAGTTAAGTCCACACTGACAGATAGGGGAAGGTCAGGATTGCTGAGGAAAATCCTCCATAAAGCATGTGGTAAGTTCTTCAAGTTCAAGGCAGAGCCTTACTAAAGGCCAGAGACAAGCATGGAAATCCTTCCAGGTACTCCAGTAGATAACCCACACCCTCATCAAGCACACCCACACTGTCCTCCTAAAGTTAGGGATAGGGTAGGAGGAAATATATCTCCTTAAGTTCAGAAAAAGAGAACTCTCCAGTGACCCAAAAACCTTGTACACAGGCAGGAAAGCAGAGAAATCAGTCACAGTTCAGAGATCTAGTATCCATCCTATAAGCAGGAAGAAATCTCCAGAATATCAAGATATTCAGTCTCATAACCTGTTAAAAATTCTAACCCCATTCTCAAAACAGTTGAAGTCAATGGGAAACAAAATTTAACTAAAATTGCAATAGTACCCAGGATCGGATGAACCTCACATTAGATCCTACACTAATGATGTAACAGAAAAAGGAATGTATACTTTTATGTATATGTTACTTCAGTCTCTATTGTGTTTTTGCTTAAAATATCCATCATATAATTCAAGTTTAGAAGGCACATAAAGAAAAGCAAATGTGACCTGTGGTTAAGAGAAGAAACGGTCAATAGAAACAGGCCCCCAAATAATCTTATTTGAAATTACAAGAAAAAAGTTCTCTCTCTCTCTCTCACTGTGTGTGTGTATTAATGCATATATATATAGATATATAGATATATAGATATATAGATATATAGATATATAGATATATAGATATATAGATATAGATATAGATAGATAGATACATAGAATATATCTATCATGGGGGGAGAAAGTAAAATATGGGAATTTCAAACAACGAAAATTATAAAGAGCACCAAATGTAAATGCCAGAAATAAAAAAGTACCATAACATAAATGAAACTCATTCTAAGAACTAAAGAGCACATAGGAGAGGAAAGAATCAGTACACTTAAAAACAGGTCAATAGAAATTATCCAAACTGAAATACAAAAAAACAAAAAAGGTGGGAAAGGGAATAGTCTGAGTATCTGAAATCCATTGGATAATATTAAACCACAAACATAATGGTAGTTTTATATACACATGGAAGATGCCAGAGTTTGCAAAGATATACACAGAAACTCATTTAATAATTCTGAAACTTCTCATCATATCCAGGATATATATATATATGATTATTAATTGAAGATTAAACCAGAAGAAGAGGAGGGACAGTTACTTTGGATGCTTTATTTTTTGAGACAGCAATACTGTGTGACCCACATTTATTCCAGTGTTGAAAGATGGATTCAAAGGAGTGCATTGCATCCTAACACCAAGCCTCATAAGAGATGTTCCAACAAAATCACACAGAAGAAAATCTTAAGGGTTAGTGGGCTGTAATTTCTGCTACCCTGAGCCAGGAGGTGAACCTGTTCCTGAGAACTACCTGGAAGATCCAAAGGGCCAGTTAACAGGCTGCCTCCCTGCTTTGCTGGAAGTGAACAGATGGGCTGGTTAGGTGTCCGGTGTTCCCAGGGTGAAGAACACTGGAGTGTTCCCATAAGAGGGGCAAAGAGAGTTATTCATCCAAATTTCTGTAGCACATTAAATAGGTGTTAATAAATGCTCAGAATATTTCATATAGAGTTGTCTTCCTTTAAAGCAGGTGAACTCTGTGCCTGTCCAATTTGGGATGTGGGTGTATATCACCCAGCAGAATTGGCTGTCATTTCCAGTTGACTCCCTTGGATTATAGCAGACAAGCTGCACTGCCTATAAATGACACTTGGAAAAGTCACCAGAAAAAAAAAAATCAGCTGTGGCACAGAGGAGAGTAACAATCACCTTTGAAATTGTGTGTTTATTTAAAGCAAGTATATATTGAGGCTTTACTACCTACAAGGCACAGTGATAAATGTTTTGGGGACACACGGACCTAAATATGTTCACAATAGAAAAAAATACATGATTAGATGTAAAAAAAAAAATTCTCTGGTAATTTAGAAAAAGAAGAAACTATTTGGCTTGGGACTGCTTTATAAGTGTGGTGGTTAGCTGGGGACAGGGAGGGAAACAGGAAGGAAATCATAAAAGGTTTCATAGAAAACTTGGCATTTGACCTAAATTAGAAAACTGATAGGTTGGCAAGAATGCCGTGTATGGATAAAGGAAAAGCTATCCCCAGAAAGGGCAGGGGAAAGCAATAAGATGTCATGGAAACAGAGTGAGCTGTGGCATCAGACATATCAAACTTCAAATCTCTAAACCACTACTTCATATAATATAACCTGGACAAATTATCTTCCATCTCTCAATTTCAATTTCATCATTTCTAACATGGGAGAAATACCTAATTCCCATGCCTGGCACATACACCCCCACTATTGGATAGTTGTGGTTGCTGTTAGTCCTGAATAAAGTCAGAAATGTGGGTCTATGTGGAGGTACATAGAAGGGATCATAATAATGACAAAAAGTAGAAAGGACATGGAAAAACCAGATGTATACAGGTCACAAAGCACACTGAAGATCTGGTGAAATGGAGTTTGCAGTCCTACTCCAGAGCTGATAGAGCTACGTGGAAGGTTTTCAGCAGGATTTGAGTTGTACTTTAAGAGAATTAATCTGAAAGTTTTTAATTATAATGTAGGAATGTTTAACTGCTTCCTGTCAAGAACCAGAATCCAAAGTCACATTCTCCAAGGCCAAAGCAAATAACACAAACCAGTAGTGCAGACTGGGTGCTGCTTCTGCAACAAAACAGAACACCCCACCCAAGGCAGGGAGCCCCTATATAGCACAAAGTCAGCGTTTCCATGTGGGAGCACCAAGATATGCATCAGGTGCTCCCACATGGAAACATCATTTAAAAATAATATTGGGTTCCAGGCTTAACCAGAAAACTCCATTATAAATTTTAATATTTTCACCTCTAAAATTTGGGGGACTGAAACAGAATTTGTGACCAAAGTATGTCATTTTTTAATAATCTGACCCTGTAGGTTTACTTCTTTGAGGTTTTTAAGAAATATTAATCCTGGAATGATTTTCAGAATTCCTCAGGACTTCAGAACATAGTCACCTGTTATCAGGGTTTTGTCTCCCTCACCCCCAAGGTGTAATAAGAATAGAGCTAGCTTTCACTGAATGACAAACCCGTTACATGCACTAATGACCATCTTTACAGCAACTGCGAGGAAAGCATTATTACAAGTCCCATTTTCCCAGATGAAGAGCAGAGGCTCAAATAGGATAACTGGCTTGCTTAAAGCCTTACACTAGTTAAGGAACATAATGGGATTCTAGAATTTGAACTCTTTCCACTACCCCATAATGGTTTACTTATAGAAGTCACATGTATATAATGGAACATTAAAATGGAAATTTCACTGAAGCCTCACAATCTGAAAGCTGTTTGCATTTCAAAGTGAGGTATCAGATGTAGGTACAAATTCTCAAAAAAAAATCTAATAAACTCTATTCTTGTTAACAAGTAATTAATTATTGATCCAGCCTGGAGAAGACATATACTCAGCCTCAGTGACATCAGGTTTTTTCATGAGGCTGGCTGTGGCCAATGAAATGTGGGTAGAAGAATCATATATCATGTCTTGGCAGAAGCTTTTAAAGTCAGTAAGTGCTTCATCATATTCCTTTTTACCATATGTCACAATAATTAATACTTCAGAGAGAGGCACACTTTCAGCCTGGGTCCTCCTGGTAGAGGGAACAGAACATAGCTGACCCTGAATTATATGTGATGTTAGTAAGAAATAAGCCTTTGTTTTCATGAGCCAATGAAATGTGGAGATCGTTTGTTATTGCAGCACAAACTAGCCAATCCTGACTGACAGGGAAGATAATCAAAAACCTGTCAAACTATTCAAGTCCCCTCATGTACATAATGGGTACAAATAGTCAAAATTGAAGAAATGATTTTTACAAAGGATATGCAGTGTGGTATGAGCCTTTCCCTCATGAGAAGAGGTTACAGATACTTGCCCCTTCCCCTAACCTACTGAAAAGACCTTCAACAGGACTATTCAAAAAGAGGACTAGTATCTGAATCCCAATGAAAAAACCTAAAAGTCAAGAGATGAGCCAGCCAATTGTCCTAATGGTGGGGCAAAGTAGAGGTTGCTGCTGCTTTATGGGTCTCATCCTACAACTTTCATAGATATTGAGGTAAAGAGGGCACAATGTCCTAGAAATCATAGGCAGCCCATGTGGGAGAAACTAGTGCCCCAAGGGATAAATGGATCTTCCCAGGAAAAACAGAGAATAAGATGCTGGGTCCCAGGGGCTGAAGGAGTAGCAATGAGGAATGAGTTATATTATATTCTTCAAACAACCTACTGAAGTACCTTGTAAGTGAAAAAATTCACTTTAAAACCTC
Organism: Ictidomys tridecemlineatus; assembly: GCF_052094955.1. NCBI lineage: Eukaryota > Metazoa > Chordata > Mammalia > Rodentia > Sciuridae > Ictidomys > Ictidomys tridecemlineatus. The sequence continues at coordinate 150,413,256 of NC_135480.1, read as the reverse complement.
CTAGGACCAAGAAGAACATGGCATCAAACACAGTGGTCTTAAAGGAACTCAGAACTTTCCCATTCCTATATCTCTCCACACTTCCCAGCCACTAATTCTGGACAGATCCAAAATGTTTGTTAGCAAATGAGGGAGGAAAAAGGGAGATCTTCAAAGTAAAATAGGAGAAAAGAGGACACCACCTTTCCTCTCCACCTAAGGGAGGGGAAGGAACTTACCTTTAAAATGAGTTTATGGGGTTAGAGATGTTAATATCTGCTTGAGACTATTGATAATACCTGAAGTGACCAGAAAATTCTTGGAGATGCCTGAGTTGACATTCAGGGGAAGAGAAGAAGTAAATCAACAGAATTAAGTTAAACGGACTTTGGGAGATAACAAAACTGCCTGATGACATCCTACAGGCAATATTTGTTCAAGACACAGGTTTATTAATTACAATCCAGTATCTGGGCATTGTGAATTAATTCCTAAATATTCAGGGAAAGGGTGACAGATCCATGATTCTGAAATGAAAACTACCTTATGGCTACATGATCCTGATTCTAGAAGAAAGAGAGAAATAGTTTCAATCCTTCTGGGAATCAAATCTTCATTTCCTAAGAAGCATACAGATGCAAGTAATAGTGAAAATAAAAAGAAATAATCAGGGGAAGTAAAATCGTTTGACCCATCTCTGGTATGTAGCTGTGTGGAAAAAAATCCTTATAGATATCACCTTAATTCTTCTTTTGAGGAAATTAAAAGCTATAATCCTGTTATATCTCAAAAAGATTTAGGATCATATACCACATTGAATACACACACACACACACACACACACACACACACACACACTCAGCTTCATGTTTGTGGAGGATACCATGCTGGAGACAGGCTGTCAAGCTTAGCTCCTACCCATGATTTGAGGGATCTGGGACCCTGTCAACAGCAGCTGCTATGTTCTGACTATTCATCCTGAGAGTCTGACCCTCAATCAACCATCTGTGATGAAGGAAGCCTGGGCTGATAGGCAGGGACCCAGCTAAGGCATTTATTCCCAGGAGGAGATTCTCTAACGTTACAGCCCAGCAGTCCTGGTCCGCAGGCCGCGGGCCACCTCAGTGACAGTATGTGTGATGGCTATTCCCTTAGGGAACATGTACAGGCCACAAATATTGCATCAACTCTATTTAACCCCATTTAGCTCTCTTTCCATAAGACTCTCCGGTAATCACTTTGTTCACTTAGGAGGGTGAGAAGAAACTGTAGTTGAAAGATGAGATTATAATAGGCTCTAAGATCATTTGGAACAGGGCAGCTCCAGCCATAAACAAGGGGCTAAGAGTTCCTGGAAGGTGCTTCCTTACTTAGTTCCAATCCCCTCACCCCTGCAAATAATCTGCTCTTGGAATTACACATCAGGATCACTGAGGAAATGCTTGGAATCCTTAAACCCACTGAATGAGAATCCTATCTTGAATCATAAGAGTCCTGGCAATTCTAAACACTCTATCTCCAATACGTCAGGCAGTGAGGAAACCAGATGTGTACAGGGTAGACAACTAGCATCCCTGACCCCCCACTTAACTATCAGTCACCATGCATTTATGAATATCTACTAGATCTAGGCATTGCAGTAGATACAAAGGTAAGGACAACCAAACCCTCAATGAGCTCATCATCTAGCAGAAGAAATAAAAGCAAACACATAAAGATTACCATGCAAAGAATATTTGTTTGTTTGTTTGTTTGTTTGTTTGTTTTACATCTTAAAAGAAGTATAAGTTGTGAGGTCTTCAAAGATACATGAAGTTTCAACCCACAAAAAGGAAGATAAAGGGTTCTAGGCAAGGGAAATCACTCTGGCCCAGGTGGAGAAGCAAAGAATTTTGTTCAGAGGACAGTCTGTAGCCAGTGGGAGCTAGGGAAGATTGAGCTCTGCAAAAAGCAGACCTGAGACAAGAATTTGGGTTCAAATAAACTGTTTTGGAATGATTACAGGAAACCCAAGAGAGAGAATAGTAAAATCACCCAGGGAAAGGTAGGAAAGCCAATGAAGGGGAGTAAACGGGTGGATTGCTACCGTGGATAAATGGAGCACATTCCCAGTGGAGATCTAGGAAAGATGGAAAACACAATTCAGACTTGTCCTCCCAAGGGACACAAAAGCTGGGGTCATAATCCATCAACCTCCATCTATCAGTGTTAAGAACAAGAAAGCCCCAGGCAAGAAGCTATTGGATTGGATTGAGTGCTATCTACTGAAGCTGCAGGTGAGGCTCTGGGAGGAGTCAGGGCATCACTGTGGAGGTAAAGCTGACACACACCATATTCTTAGGCAACATCAGAGTCCCTAATTTTCCTTATTTGAAATCAAGTCAGCAACTATTTTGGATCCTTAGGCAATGTGAAAGAAGAGAGATCTTAATTAATCATGGCTCCTCCCTCAATGAGCCTACAGTCCTTGAGTAAGGAGCCTGGACATTATTGTCCAGTGAACAGCCACTGAAGATTTGAGGAGGAAAGTCACTGACAGACCATTAGTCTCCTGGTGATACGTGCCACGGACTTGTAGAAGGGAGATTTGAGATAGGAAGGCCCTTCAATATACACCAAAGCCAGAGCAAGGATAATAGAAAACAAGAGAACATGGCACAGAGTATGTGTGTCTAAGAAGTGGAACCTTAAATCTGACAGGATGAAGCCAGACACTGTGGCGCATGCCTGTAATCCCAAGAGCTTGGGAGGCTTGAGGCAGGAGGATCGTGAGTTCAAAGCCACCCTCAGAAAAAGCGAGGCACTAAGCAATTTAGTGAGAGACTGTCTAAATAAAATACAAAATAGGGCTGGGGATGTGGCTCAGTGGTCGAGTGCCCCTGAGTTCAATCCCCAGTACCAAAAAGAAAAAAAGAAACGAAACTGGCAAGATGTGATCACTGGTTGGATATAAAAAATAAAGGTTAAAAAAACAATGCAGGAAATTCCCATTTTTCAGCCTTGGGGAAATGTTTATAGCATGAACAAAAACAAAAAAAAAAAATCAGAAGAATGGAATACATAAAGAAGAAATACTGCTTTTCTCCTACCTCAACTTGAACTCAGCATTCAACTCTAGGATGCTCACAGTTACACATTGTTATAACCATTCCCAGGTCTTTTCCAGGTGTGCTGTACCCACAGAAGCAGAGCTGGGGGGTTGAAGCCACATCTGTTCTCTTGAGTTCACAATAAACTCTAGGCTGCTTTTTTGTTTGGGCTTTTTAAAATAAATTCTGTTTTGTTTTTGTTTGTTTGATGGTGTTCTGCTTTTGTTTGTTTTTTGTTTGTTTGTTTGTTTTGCTGGGATTGGTCTTTCTTTCCACAGAAGTAAAAGACTGTTCCCACCAGTGAGTCCAATCTGGCCTAGGCAGAACATAAAGCTTCTCTCCAAACAGGTTAAAGCTAAAGCAAGGAAGAGCTCTTGACTTTAGGCACCTTGGAAATAGGGAGCCTTCCTTCTAAAGTATTACCACAAGCAGCTCCCACATGTATGTCTGCCAACATACAGAGCATTGATGGAATTCCTTGCTTCTATGTGAACCACAAATGTCACTAAAAGGATGATTGAGTCCATCCTCCTTTCTGAAGTTTCTAGATGCTGCCTGATACTAGGAAGTAAAAGAGGAGGTGGGGAGCTACCCCCTAAAGGTTCTCTTTCAGAAACTGCTAAGTCACCAATGGTGATAGGGGGTTGGATTCATAGCGACTGTGATTTTCAACTTTTTCTCTCAAGCAGAGAGGTATATCCAGAGGATTTTGTCCTGGGGAAACCAAAATCACAGTGCAGAGCACTGAAATACCTGGGATTTCTAGCGCAGAGCAACCTGATACTGACTTGCTGGACTCCAGGTTCAACCACAGCAGCATACAACCAGAGAGCATTTAGAAGGTGGGAGAGAAGAGGCTGTCCCCGTCAGTGAATGAGTAAACCTTGGGCCACTGGACAGGATGGGATTAGCCTGAGGGAATTCCTGGGGCTGATGGAACCCCCTCATGGTGCCAAAGGGATACTGAGTCCTACTCTGGGCCCCTGTCCTAGAGCCAGCCAGCCAAACTCAGCATCCACCTGCACTTTCTCCAATACCAGTTTTAATTCCTGCTGGGAGAGCTGTGACCAGAGCCAAGAGTGCCACCTACAGACACTTTCATGCTAAATATTCAACTGAAAACAAGAAAGCCATTCTTAAGCATTGTGCAAGATCCTAGGCAATCTCAGAGTGTCTGGGGTAAAGGAGGGTCTGTGTGTGTGTGTGTGTGTGTGTGTGCGTGCGCGCGCACACACACACACACACACTACACAGGAAACAGGAAAATTTTTTAAATGACTAAGATTCTGGGATGGAAGGTGACTGAGAGGATACTAGAGACCTAAGTAGCATAGATAATTCAGAAGCGTGCAAAGAGAACTAGTTCATCCCTCCCCCCAACACACACACACACACACACACACACACACACACACACAGAATAGGAACAGGACTCGCACTCCCTCTTTCCTGTCAGCATTTCAGTCACTTCCTTGAGGTCTGGGCAGTGTCTGGGCAGTATGTGACTTATAGTTACAGAACTGTTACTTGCATGTTTCTTGAAGATTTATTGAGACTTCTAGTAGTTAAGGAAAGTGACAAAGGGACTTCTCCTCTCTTCTACTTGTCCCTGGTTAGTATGGCCATCACTACCACCCCACCCTAAAGCCCCCTTATTCACTCAGTAGCAGTTCCTAATTTTCTCAAGATTACAGTGGTATGAAATGCTGTCTTGTCTTAGAAGATCACTGGGATTCAAACCTTAAAAATATCCAGGCCTCAGTATGTGGTTTTTCTTCCAAATATTTTAAATTGTCAGGATTTAGCCCCAAGGAATAAAACTCTCATAAAAGAATTCTAGACTGGTTGAAAAGTTACTTTGGAGTATAGATAGATCCTCTCCCAAATCTTTAAATTCTATCACATAAAAATTTTCCCATGTATATTTACATCTCAAGTACTGACCACCCTTTCAAGTGGCATAATGAGAACCAGTAAAGAAGAATTTAGTACAATGTTCAGCTCTACCTTCTTCAAACCAAGGGCAGATCACTCAAGCCTCATTGTCCTTATCTGTAAAATAAGAGAAAATACCTACTACATAGGGTGCATTATAGATTTAAATGTTATAACCCCCTTAAGGTAAATCTAGTGCCTCACAAATAGTAAGTACTCAATAAGTTTTGGTTCTCTTCCTTTGATTCTTCTTCTTCCAGTTCCAATAGGGACAATAAGTCATTTCTGAGCTGGTTTATTCAGATTTCACTGTATTCCAGGTAGGCCCATCCAATGTACCACAGGTCATATTTTCCCTTATTAACACAAGGTTATTACATTAATTAAACATTTTCTCAGGCTTGTCAGTGACATCTTAATTTAAACTCAAGCTTTTCCATTTCAAACAGCTTTCAGGAAAGCAGACGAGAAGAAACCACAGTGCTGTGATCACAGGGCCACAATTCAGCAGATATCAGCATTCCTTATGAAAATAAGTAACAAGACAGTGCATTGAAGCAAAAACATTTTCCAGAAACTCTAAAATGCATCAGAGGGGCTAAGGGAAAAGTGAGTTATAATCATGCTGCTGATTCTTTTTCCCTTTTATTTCTCCTGAGAATGGAGTTCATTTTCCTAGTTCCCAATACAATGACATGGAGTGGACACGTGTATATTTTTAGAAGAACTGTATTATTGTTGACCTAGTATATGTGCTGCTTTTAATCATCCAAGTCAGGATGGTGATGGATCTAATTCAACAGGGAAGTAACAGCTAAACAAAGAGGACATTTCCTGATGTGCAGGCAAATAAACAGGGAGATTATCCAAAATTTCATCAATGTGCACAGTTACTTTAACTCTAGGCTGGTTAGTTCAGTGGGGCAGTCATTAGTAATGGGCTTCCTTCTATTTTTCCACTCTGATGTGCTAACACTGCACCAGCAAATATAGGCACCGCATCCAAACAAGATAGTACCCAAGAAGAGAGGAAAAAGTATGGTCTCTTCCTTGGTTCCTTGAGGAAGTCTTTCCTGGAGGTCTTTAGACTCATTGGCCAGAGCTGTTTTACTTGCTCATTCTCCAAACCAACCGCTGGTAGCAGGAGGTTTAAAGCTACCAGGATAGGCTTGGACCAATCAGAATTCATCACCATAGACCACAATGACGCTAGTCTGTCTTAAAATTCAAGGAAATATGCAAGGTAGTCACCTGGACAAAAGTAAAAGAAAGCAAATAAAAACCAGTTGCCTCTGATAAACTTTCTCCAAATTAGTTAGTTAATCTAAGGGAAATTGGGGGGATACATACAGAGTAAAGGAGGTGTAAAAAATTGATACAAGCATATTTTGTTCATTTTTAAAGCTTCCTTCCTTCCTTTCACTTCCTCTTTCTTCTGTTTTCTTTGTGGCTAGGCATTTCGACTTTTACTGCTTTACTTACCAAATTAGTAACCTCTGTGAATTTCATCTGCATACATTGTCTTTTTATTTTATCATCTTAAAATGGAAGGAAATTCTTCAGTTTATTTCCCATCTAATGGATCTTTTGTTTCCTTCCCTCCACCCCATTCAAAATTGTAAAGTGATCTACTGCACAAATACCGTGTGCAGATTTGAAGGATGATGTGGAAAAGGAAAACAAGGTGAGGAAATTTATGCTCTATCCTCAGAAGCTGACTCAAAGATCAAGCAGGCAGACTGAGATGAGGATGAAAGAAGAAAGCCCCATTTCCACCCTCCTCAGATGTAGAGCCAACACTCCTTTTCCTGATCACACAAGCATGACTGAAAACAGCATGTGACCCCTACTGCTCTCTGTGAAGACCTTTACCTCCAGCCTTTCATGGGAAGTTGTGGTCAGAACAATCAACACTGAAGTTGATTCCAAGGACAGGTTTGATCAAAGAATCACTGGTTGGTGTAAGACACAGCCACGAGCCTGAGACACTGTGGCAACCAACTCAAGTAACCACCAACATACTTTTCAGTATGTCAGTATCTCCATCTACAGATAATGGGAAATAGGAAGCAAGAGGAAAATTCTATAATTTATCAGTGGCATTTGTATTTACTTGAGACCGGGCCTTATAGGTGCACAGTTTCCAGCTAGTATTCCAAATATTCATTTGTTGAGAACTGATCATACTTTCCCCATGGAAATATTTTTTTTATTAAGTTTAATACCAGACTGACCTCATAATCAATGCTGTCTTGAGAAACAGGAGCAGTGGCAGGACTTTATTGTTCTTAAGCTGAGTGCTATGGTCTAAATATTTGTGTATCCCCCCAAATTTGTATATTAAAACCTAATTAGCAATGCAATAATAAGAGGCAGAGCATTAAGGAAGTTATTTGGCCATAAGGGTGGAGCCCTCACAAATGGAATTAGTGCCCCTATAAAAGAGGATGAGGGAGCTTGTTCACCTCCTCCAAGTGAGGACACATAGAAGACACCATCTGTAAGAAACAGGGCCTTACTAGACACTGAATCTGCTGGGTGCCTTGATGTTGGATTTCCCAGCCTTCAGAACTGTGAACAACAAATTTATTTTTTTGCTTATAAATTTCCCATTCTAAGGTATTATGTTATAGCAGCTAAAAGACTAAGACATTGGGATACTACTCAGGTGCCCGTTGGTGTAGGCCATCATACACCAGAGATACAAGTGTATAGCATCACAATATACAAGCAGTATGTCTTGTTGGAGTTAGTTGTACTTGATAAGTCATTTTAAACAAAATTTGTATAAATGTATGGATCAAATTCACATAAATCTTTAAAACCTATATATGAATAAAAACTATAAATGGTTGATGATCCTGTGATTACTTTGTAAAAATTTACATTATTTTGAGTTGCTTGTTTACAATAAGGATGATGACATTTTGGGGGAAAAATACTTTTAACCAATTGAGCATATATAATCTTTAAGAAATATCTCACTGGGTAAATTTAGGTTATGTCCCAAGTGGATTCATTGATTCTCCTCCAAAATTTTGGTCTTTTCATGTGCAAGCCTGAGGAATACTAAGATGAAAAGATCCTGGACTAGACTCAAGATTCAGAAGACCTGTTCTCAAGACCCAATCTTACCACAGTACTGAGCATCATATTTCTATTGATCGCTCATTCATCCAATGAACTTTATTAAATACTCACTATGTGCTAGATCCTATGATTTGGGGGAATGTTCCTTATTTGCAAAACAGGACCAGTAATGTTGGCATACAGTAGTATTAAAATCAAATTCAATATTATACACAAGAATATTTCATAATTAAGTTCTATACAAATATAGAATACTTTGCTACTTCACAGATTAAAATTTTAGTCAACCTTTGAACGTAACCATTTTTTATAATATTGTTTCCATGCTTGGTATACTATGTGAGAGCACCAAAGAACACATATCCCTCTCCTTGTCTCTTCTTCTGCTTTTAACTACTCTGCTTCCTCTCCCATATGACCCATGGGGCTGGCCAGCTGAGGATAGACAGAATGAGGCCACATTGTGAACAACTTTTTCTTCCTATTTCAGACACAACACTCACCAACTTCCAGAATCAAAAAGAGAGTATATCAGTTCAAAGGACCCTTCTGATCTTCTAGAGCCCCATGTTGAAATCATTACTTTTTTAGTTGATCATAGACTAAGTTTTCAATTATAAAAGACACCATATTCAAATGTTTGCAAGTATCTACATGAGCCATTCTGAACAAATAGAAACAAATCTTTTTCACTGACATCTATTTCACTGCCTCATCTGGAGATAAGTCAGCCCTGAGTCTTGAAGGGAGTTCTCCACAGACTGCTCAGATCCACATCCCAGGACAAGGCAAACTATGCATTTTTCCTAAAAGAGCTCAGCCTTTGCACCATGCAAAAGAGAAGCCACTCTGTAATGAGAGGAGAAAAGGGGAAAAGAAGGGGTAAAAGCAAAACAGCTTTCCAACCAAAGAAAATGGTTGTTTTCATCTCAAGAGAAAGCTTTTTCAAAAACTGGAAGCTAAAGCCACACTGGAAGGAACTATTGTAGAGGGTGGGAATGCAGCCAATGTATCTGGTTGAAACCCACCATTCAAAAAGACTGAACGCAGATAATCTTCCTTTGGACCAAAGAAAATCACAGAGACTTTTAAAACTTTTTGTTTGTTTGTTTTCAACTCTTAGAAAGGTTGTAGGCTAATTGAAAAAAGCTTTGAGGAAAGCTTCTAGAAGCAAAGAAACCAATGTCATGGTCGTTAATTCAAAAGAGACTATTTCCTGATCACACCTGCACATAGGTATAGAAACAAGATCCTTTTTTTTTTTTTTTGAATGAACACATATGTACTAAGCACCTGCTATGTTTGAAACACTGGATATGTTCTCAGGAAACAGAAATGAGTATTCATAACCCCTGAGATCTCTTTGTTCACTGTCTGTTGGGAAAACAAATCCCTACGTAGACTCCCTTCCGAAAAGCTTTCAGAAATACATTTACAGAAGGAGCTCTATGTTAAAAGGTACCGAAGATGCTGTAGAAATACGTGGGAGGTAGAGAGTAATTCTTTGAGATCTGAGAGAGCAACCTGAAGGAGAAATATTTTAAGATGATAAAATAAAAAGACAATGTATGCAGATGAAATTCACAGAGGTTACTAATTTGGTAAGTAAAGCAGTAAAAGTTGAAATGCCTAGCCACAAAGAAAACAGAAGAAAGAGGAAGTGAAAGGAAGGAAGCTTAAAAAATGAATAAAATATGCTTGTATCAATTTTTTACACCTCCTTTACTCTGTATGTATCCCCCCAATTTCCCTTAGATTAACTAACTAATTTGGAGAAAGTTTAGCAGAGGCAACTGGTTTTTATTTGCTTTCTTCTACTTTTGTCCAGGTGACTACCTTGCATATTTCCTTGAATTTTAAGACAGGCTAGCATCATTGTGGTCCATGGTGATGAATTCTGATTGGTCCAAGCCTATCCTGGTAGCTTTAAACCTCCTGCTACCAGCGGTTGGTCTGGAGAATGAGCAAGTAAAACAGCTCTGGCCAATGAATCTAAAGACCTCCAGGAAAGACTTCCTCAAGGAACCAAGGAAGAGACCATACTTTTTCCTCTCTTCTTGGGTACTATCTTGTTTGGATGCGGTGCCTATATTTGCTGGTGCAGTGTTAGCACATCAGAGTGGGAAAATAGAAGGAAGCCCATTACTCATGACTGTCCCACTGAACTAACCAGCCTAGAGCCCCTGCTTGTCCACTTCCTGATATGTAAAACATATATCTTCTTTCTGCTTTGGCCAGCTGCTTCAGGGTTCTGTTACATGTGCTGAGGGGTTTATCATATTTTCAATCTTAACCAACAGGAGGAGGAGAATACTGTATCTCTGCTCTGGCTGGGAAACAGGCACAGACACGGACTCTAGCAGATGGTTCATTGTCATTGGGTTTCACATAAGAAAAAATATACTGAAGGCTTCCTATAACACATCTTATTGGGGCCCAAATTTGGTTCTAATGGAAGTTTCCTATACTTACCTCCACAGGCTACTACATGTAGTTAACCTACTAAGTCAGAGATCTGGTGGGAGATCAAACTGGACTCAAATGGTAATGAGATTAGGCAGGAAGGAGTCACCAGGTGGGAAAACTTAAAGGTAAAAGAATGGGGAATATAACTAGAATTATGACACAAGCTAATAAACTAAATACTAATACCCAAACCACTGCCCTGTGCAAGCCACACCTACTCTCTGCATGTGGCATGCAAACCTCCACCACTTATTATTTCCAAAGCTCTTGGAAACATTACTTCACATGTACTTTGTTCTCAAGAAAATATTATGAGGAAGGTAAAACACATATTTCTACCTCCATTTAGCAGATAAACAAACTAAGATCCAGAAAGATCAAACGACCTCTGCAAAACCACCCAGATGGTATTACTATAGCTGGGGCCCTGATTATGACTTACATATCCTAAAAAAGACCAGGAATAAAAAGAAACAAATAGGACTATATTTAAATATAATTTCTTATATAAGTTCTTATATATTCTTACATAAATATATTATTGTTTTATATTTAGTATTAAAGTATGTATAATTAAATGCAAATCACAAGGATCCAGGCCATGGAGAGCTCTTATGTAATAATAGGAGGGAGAGGATAGATTAAAACAAGATATGAGACGTGTGGAAAAACAAGGGAATTTTGAGCAGACTATTATTCCCAGATCTTCTGACTTGCGATCCAAGGATTTTTCACCATACCATACTCCATAGACTTCAACAAGCTTTTTATTTTTATTCCCTTTTTTTTTTTTTTAAGGCTCTACTGTGTAGGAGGTGCCCCTTGGGCTGAGCCTTAAAGGATAAGAAGAAGTGAGACAGGGAAGCGGGAGGCAGCCTGTGCTACCATGACAAAGAGGCACTAATCAGCTTGGTGCAGGGGAACTTCAAGTGGCTTCGTATTACTGGAGCACTGGATTCAGCAAGTGCCAAGGACAAAGCACAAAAGGGAACCACAACAAAAACCAGTGTCTGCCAAAGACGCAGCCCTGCCTCCTCTGAGCCTTTGAAAACCAGGAACTTGGTCTTGCTTTTACAAACCCATAGTCTTCAAACTTATTCTGCTCGTATGCCCCCCAAATAACTGAACAACTGTGTGCCTAGTGTCTGCAACTTACCTTGAATTATATGAAAAAAACAAGGTGGCTTGATTATGCATGGGTTACGCCTAGGTGGATAGACAAAGCACGCATGCATTAAAGGGTTTAGAGAACTAAGTGGTATGTGGGTGTTTACTGTATAAATCTTTGACTTTCTTTATATGCTTATGATTATTTCACCCTAAGAATGATGAAAGTGAAAAAATGTGTACCCTTCACACATATATAAGATTTTTCATTATACATTTTGACAGAATTACATAGAAAATGTTAAACGCTCTATAGAATAAGAATTGACTGTTTATGAAACAAATTGTATTTTATGATTTTATAAATACATTTTGGCTACCTTGTTGAAAAAGCTTCTCAATCTGACAAAAATCATGTAAAATATTTGTTCTTTTTACATAATTATAAAACTATAATTGAAAATGTGTTAATCTCCAAACATTCCAGTTACATCCAAAAAACTTGGAATCATTTCCCTTTTATTGCTACAGTTCTGAATTCAGACCATCCCAAAACAAGTCAAATTCAAACTGCACCCTTAGCTGAGAGATATAAAAGACAAGAAAAATAGGAAGCCCAACAGGATCAAGGTATAGTGATCAACCACCAAAACTAGCTGTTCTAAAATCCAGTGTTTTCATTTATCCCTTCTTTTGGAATTCAGAGCTTCTTATACTATAGGACAATGCACAATAAGACTTAGGTTTGGTTAAAAAGAAAATCTACCTTTCTTTTCTAAGGAACAGAAGAATCTTGTGATTGCTGCCTCATTGGATATTGAAGATCTAGAAAGTGACTTCTTAAAATCCATTCACGCACATTTCCCGTGGAAAGATTTTGTGCAGCCCTGTTTCAGTAGACTTTGTGTAGACCATTTCTCTTAGCCAGGAGAAGCATCATAGATAAGGTGTGTTGAGGAAGGGCAAAGTCAGTTTTAGACCGCTCCCTGGAATAAATGTGGAAAAATGATTTCTAAAAATTAAGAGTGAAGAATTGAGGGAAACCAGCTAAGAAGCTATTGCAGTATTCAGATCTGAAATAGAGAAGAAAATTAAGAGCAGGAACTGGAGAAAGAATTTAGAAACACTTTCAAGAGGCAATGCTCAGCAGGATTGATGATTAAACAGATGCAGGGGGGGAAAAAAAGGAAAGTGAAGAGTGACCAATTGACCCATTATGGTAAGGAATAAATATACTCTATGGAAATTGAATATGTGTACAGGCTCTCAAGGCTAACACATGGTACAACATGATAAAAAGTTTCTACAACCTTAGCTTTTTTCAACATTATATTAAGATGTGGCTGTTCAGCCTATAGACTGTCCCCCCAGTGCTATGGCTGCAGCAGCTTCACCACAAGGGACCACATCCACAAGTTCACTGAGTCATGCGGGTGCCAGCTTGAGTCTAAGCTACAGTCAGGGCAATTAAAAGAATGTCTAATGAGGATTAGCAGATTCAGAGCTCAGGCTCAGCTCCACCTCTCCCTCTCTCTGTGACTCTGCTCAAGTCACTGAATCCCTCTGACCCTCTATTTTCTCATCTGGAAAGAAGAGGATGCCAGCGAGATGATGTACAAAGTGCCTTACCTCCCTAACCTTATTTATTGTAAGGCTCAAAAATCAATTGGCTCTGGACAGACCAACTCCATAAGAGTAGTGAGAGAGTTAAGGAGTTGAGTGAAGAATTTGACAGATCATGAAGATGAATTAACTGTAGGTAGAGTCAATAGGTGTAAATTGCTATAGGCTTGGGGGCTTTCTGTAGCCCCTAGTCAGCACCTGGAGGAAGAAGGTGCTAATGATACTATGGGGACAAAACTGAAGATTATTACTAAGCAGCAGGCAATGGAAAACCCAAATTTACACTAATGTAATCTGAATCAGTGCCAATATCAGCCCCAGTGAATGTCCTTTGGGGTAGGTGACAGCACTCTGAGAAGTTCAAACTGATGGCTAATAATAAAGTGTGAAGTCAAACTAATATATGCATTCTCATTTTTTCTTAAAAAAAACTGCTACATTAGCAAGCACCTCTTCTCAGTTAAAGAAAAGTATTATTTTTTCTTTTTTCAAGCACCTGTGAACAGATAAGCCTATCTTCCTTTTAAGTATGTGGGGAAGAAGAACATTGGCTTAAATCTTTCCATTCTCTGCCTGGGTTCACATTTATACCTAAGGGAGGTTGACTGACATAAAACAAGAGGAAGGCTGGATTATTACATAGAAGGAAAACAGAAATACATGGTCAGTAAACTGGACTAGAAGTTCTCGTAGCTAAACAATTGTTTGATTAGGACTAGTCTCTTGTCATGGATTGAATATGTGATATCCCTCAAAAGCTCATATGTGAGACAATGCAAGAACATTCTGAGGTGAAATGATTGGATTATAAGAGTTGCGACCTAATCAGTGGATTAATCCATGGATATGGATTAACTGGGTGGTACTGTAGGCAAGTGGGGTGTGGTTGGAGGAGGTAGGTCACAGGGTGGGGGCATGCCTTTGGAGTTTATATTTTGTTCCTGGTGAGCAGACCTCTCTCTGCTTCCTGTTTGCATGTATGGTGCCTCTTTCCTCCACAATTCCCTTCCCTTCTGCATTAACTCAGACCCAGAGCTATAGAGCCAGCCATCTATGAACTGAGATCTCTAAAACTGTGAGCCTCAACTAAACTTTCCCCCATTATGCTGTTATTTTCAGGTCTTTGGGTCACAACAATGAAATAGCTGATTAGGTAAAGAATCTGTGAATTCAGAGATTCTTTACCCTCAGGTGTAAGAGAGCAAGATCTGTGATTTCCAACTTAACCAATTCCATTTTCTACTACATATTGCATATGCATGTCCCTGGAAAACAGAGATACTGTATTTCTAGGTGGATTTTGCAGTTATTCTTCCCACTTGCACCACCTGGAACTCCTCAGGCTGTTATGGACAACATTAGTCACATACCATACCCCATCATCGATGTTCCCTCTTCCCTACTTCATTTTTTAAAATATTTTTAAGATATTAATGGGCCTCTATTTTATTCATTTATTTATATGCTGTGCTGAGAATTAAACCCAGCACCTCACACATGCTAGGCAAGTGCTCTACCACTTGGAGCCACACTCCAGCCCCCTACTTCATTTTTAAATCTCATTTTTTTCTTTAAGCCACCAGCCTTCATTCCACTTCTAATTGCCTATTTTTCTTATGCCTGTTATTCTTATAGACCATGATTGGTAATTCAAAACTTGATTTTCCTAATTGTCTTTATTCTTAACAAAACAATTTTGTAATTGTTTACATTCTTGTAGCTGAGGTGCATCTCCTACCCTTCCTTTGTTTTAATCTCTTGTAATAAACAGGACATTTGGAGGCACTTTCAGACATTCTTAACATCTGATTGATTTGGGGGTGGGTTTTTTTTGTTGTTGTTGTTGTTTGTTTGTTTGTTTGTGGTGGTCCTGGGATTGAACCCTGGGCCTTGTGCATGCGAGGCAAGGACTCAACCAACTGAGCTATAATCACCAGCGTGATAGATTTGTTGATTGAAAGATATTCTATACAAACAGTCTCAGCATCCTGTTTACCATCCTGTGACAGGCTTGTCTCTTCCATCCTCCATTCATACCCAAATGTGGATGTGAAAGTAGCAGAAACAAGGAGATTCATAGCATCAACCCATCACATCCGGCACCATCCCTCCACCCCAGCATCTCACGACTCTAGTCAGGATGCACCAGAGAAAGGCTTTCAGAGATCCTTCCAGTAAGAGCCCTGGAAGACCAAGCAAGATGCCACTGTAGGAAGAAGATGAAATTCACAGGGAGGAAGATGGTGACTGAAGGTGAGAAGACTAGAATGTGGTTCCACGATGCCTTGAGGAAGCGTTAGTCCTATAAGGTGGTGACAGCCTGCAGGGAGGCTGAGAAAGTGCCACAGGAATGGAGGCACCTCAGGAAGAGAAGAGATTGAAGTAATCATACTAGAAAAAATGTGAACATAGATATGACACAGCTAAGGAA
Organism: Ictidomys tridecemlineatus; assembly: GCF_052094955.1. Classification (NCBI taxonomy): domain Eukaryota; kingdom Metazoa; phylum Chordata; class Mammalia; order Rodentia; family Sciuridae; genus Ictidomys; species Ictidomys tridecemlineatus. The sequence continues at coordinate 150,397,536 of NC_135480.1, read as the reverse complement.
TCGGGAATTTAAGCACAGTCACCAGAAATCCCACAAACTCAAATATGGTTAATCCTCAGACACATCAAGTGACATCTCCCTTAAAATCAACAGAGTAGATGGTAGATTAGATGAGAGAAGAAAAGTCCCCAGGAACATGTACCTGTTACTCAGGGAATCTGAAAAATCTGTGCTTTTCATGGATTAAAATTATAAGGCACAATCTTGTGTTAATAATGCCTCTAAAGTGTGTGTAGGAAAAGAATACAGCCTGTTTATTGTAACAGATACTTCTCCAGATAGCAAGTCAGCAGGGATACTTACACAATTCATTATAAGTGTGAGCCAACACATTTATGATGCCAACTTCAATAACCTAAGAAGTTACCTTGTGCCAGGCACCGTTGTAAGTCACTTACAAATATTAACTCAACTCTCAGGCCAATTCTTTTATTATCCCCACTTTACAAATGAGAAATCCAAAGCACAGGCAAATTAAATATTTTTCCTAAGGTTACCTATTCCTGAGGTCAGCTAAAATAGAGCTGAGATCTAAACCCAGCACGACTGTCTTCTCCTTGGCCTTAGTTGCTTTGACCATCTCTAATCACTATTTTTTTTTTTTTTTTTTGAGACAGAGCCTTGCTAAATTGCTTAGGGCCTCACTAAGTTGCTAAGGCTGGCTTTGAATTCAAGATCCTCCTGCCTCAACCTCCCAAGCCACTGGGATTACAGGCATGTGCCATCATGCCTGGCTTCATTTCTTATTTTGAGGAAAGAGTCTCACTAAGTTTCCCAGCCTGGCCTTGAACTTGCAGTCCTCCTGCCTCAACCTCCCAAGTCCCTGAGATTATAGATGTGTACCACAGTGCCCAGTAATCCCTCTGCTATTTAAGGAGAGTCTTTGGGCCAAGTGGCATAGACATATCTGAAACTTCAGCAGGAGTTTCTTATTCTATTCCCCTGTACACATACACACACCCCAAGCCATCCATTCAGGGCGGAGTTCCCTGGATCTTCCCAGCTTGAAACCTCTTAATTAATCTTGTTGTCCTACTCTAGAAAGTAAAATTTGAAGAAATATTTTTAGATTTATTGGTCTGATGTAGATAAATGCCTATAAAGTTCACTCTCTTTGAAGCTCCCAAACCTAATCTCCTCTATGTTTATTCCTATTATTTTGTTGTTGTTGTTTATTTTGGAGGTTTTTTGTTTGTTTGTTTGGATGGTTGGTTTAGTGCTGGGACCTGAGGTTTGTTATTCTTATAGACCATAATGGATAATTCAAAATCTGATTTTCCTAATTGTTTTCATCCTTAACAGTTTTCTAACTGTCTACATTCCTATAACTGAGAAACATTTTCTGTTCTTTGTTTTAATATCCTACAATCCGAAACTCAATGTGAGACAATTCTAGAAACTCTAATAATCTGACTGACCAAATCTGATCTATGTTGTAGATAAATAATCTACAACATTCTACCTTCCAAAACTCTCTCTCAAACTATCATTACTGCTGATAGATATTCTCTTACTGAAAATGAAGAAACATGTTGTTTCTTCCTCCTCCTTGGACACCAGCCCCCATAGACTTCACTCTCCGCCACCACCCACCTAGGAAGGTACCCACTACTTGCAAACCGTGATCTCTCAGCATATCGGAAAAGCAAGGACCATCTTTGTGGCTGACATGCTGAAAACTCGGCATCTGCCCATGGATCTGCTGACTTTGTGAAAATTTAAATGTTTTCCAGAACTCCTTCAATTTTAAATGCTTTTCCACATCCACAAGCTAGGGATGGAAGGGAGAAAATCTACAGAGCTTATATCCAAATTTGGGCTTAATTTTTATAAATAGACACCACTATACTACCATTTTCTCCAACTTTTGATAATTAGAAGAATCCTCTCTTCATTTCACCATTGCACATTTTCTGGAATTTCACAAACTGACAGCTCCCTTTGCTATTCCAACCTTCCTCCTACTTCTGATCTATCCTTCCATCCTTCCTTCCTTCTTTCTTTCCTTCCTCCCTTCCTTCCTCCTTCCCTCCCTTCCTTCCTTCCTTCCTTCTTGCCACCCCACCCCTGCCTCCTAGACAGGAGACAGCTGGAGTGGACTGTATCCTCCTTTTCTTCCCTTCGCTTCAATATATGCTGCCTCTCCTCAGGTGTGTGTGAGCAGACACTTAGTCTGTTATTTACTCTGTTAAATATGAAATAGACTCTACTGGATTGGGGGAAAAATATGCTTTTGAAGAAGGAGTCAGTGGAGGCCCATATTTACAGGACATTTATTGCTGCCACTTTATGGGAAAAATTAGTCTTTTATGCTTTCAGTAATGATTCCCCAGGCCCCTTTTCACATAGGCATGCTCATAAATTCCTTGTTTTTACAGCAGGGCAAAAATATTCCAAAACGTGCTCTTCCTCACTCACCAGGATCTACTGGGAGAGGCGGAAGAGGCATCCTGGGATAAGAACAGTGTGCTAGCCAGGACCACAACACCAGCAGGCCACTAGGCATCCACTGGACGCTTCTTCCAGGGGGTCAGGGGTTGAGGGGGAGTGCTGTGTAGCCCAGGGAGCCTTTCTGGAGAGCAGGCATTTCTTGGAAACACAACTAGCTCTTTAAAGAAAAGAAAACCCAGGCACTGGGTTTTAAAAGAGAGAGAGAGAGAGAGAGAGAGAGAGAGAGAGAGAGAGAGAAAGTCTGCTCTGGCTCTCTTGGGGCTTCACTGGGGTTAAATGAAGCTAACCAGATGCTGTTCAAAAAGGGTCCCCTCATACAGGGCATCTGGTCTCAGTACATCCCATCTTTAAGTGAACTAGAATAACTGCTTGGAAACCTGGAGAGGTTCTCAGATGGAGCCTGTAGGACCTAGAAGTACTTTCAGGACAAGAGGACTTCCAGTGGCTAGGCTTCCTTTTGCCCGGCTTAGCACTACTGTCTGAGCTACTCTATAGTCTCACCTGGACTTAAGCACTTTATACTCCCCCTAACATGACTCAAAGACACCATCAGAGGAAAATAAAAGCAAGGCTGCTATATACCTGCAAGAAAAGAAATTCCTGTTTCCTTAAAATGGCGGCAGTGTTGAGCAGGAGATTACTGAATTCTTGCTTATGGGCAGCCTTGTGATTGCAGACTAACATAATTAATACTACTGTACAAATGTGAGAGGTGGCATCACCTAATAAACAAACCTACTCAGAGAAAATATACATTCCATCACATGACAGCCTTGCTAAACTGTAGATCTGGATTCAGTAGGCCTGGGATGAGATCACAGATTCTACACTTCTGCAAGCTCCTGGTAGCAGCCCACACCCCTAATTCAGGGAATAATCCTTGACTTGTGAGCCCTTAGGTAGAGAGTTTAGTCTCTGCAATTGAATTGGCTCAGATTCAAATTTGTCTAGTTACTACTTCTAGGATTGGGGGTAAATTCCTTAATTTCTGAGATTCTGCTTTTCACAAGAAAGGTAGAACACATAGTAACAATACTCATTCATCCTTATTTCCATAGTGGATGTGAATTTCAGGTGGAAGTATATGTGAAGGTTTTTCTGAAAGTTCTAAAATTGTTTTTATAAATGTTAATTATTACTGTTGACTCCTTTCAACAATACTCACTGTTTAATGGACTTAGTTACTCCCAGATTTTGCTTAGTGATAGTCGTCCCATTTGAAGTACAATCATGCTGCAGAGACAGATGAGGAAGAAATTCCAAAAGGCTAATTTTCTTCCATTGCCCCCTCAAAGGTCAGCGATAAAACAGGCAGAAATGAATTGCCTGTGCTTCTTCAGAGCATTCTGGAGGAGAGAGATTCCAGCATCTTTCTCAGAAGGCTGTTTATTATCAAGTCTAAGGAATAATTTCTTGGTTGAATCATTACTGAGTCTACATGACCACTACACTATAACCAGTTAATTCAATGAAATAGTCAGTATTGTCATGATTTGGTACTGAGACTCTAAACCTGGCCAAAGCAACAATGGGAAGGAGAAAGGACTTCCCAGTCACCAACCCTTGTCTCACATTTGAGATATTAACTAAATGAGAAGTTCCTTGTGCTCAGGGAAGAACACTCCCACTTTCTAGACCTCAGTGACTTCTTCTCTAAAATGGGGTGGTAAATGCCAGACCAGCTTATGACAAAGGATTGTGCTGAAAATATACTGGGACAGTAGGTATGAAAATGCTCTAAAACTCAAAAACTGTGCAATAATAAGACTGGCTAGGATTTATCACACCTTTACTAAGTGCCTGGTACTACACTAATAAACTGAAATTTATTGTTTGTTTAATCCTCCCAATAACACTGTGAGCACCAAAGGCAAAGAAACTGAGGGCCAGAGTGCTAAAGCAACCTACCCAGGACTTTTAACCAGGAGTTCAGAATGTTCACACGCAGGCTGACGTCTCTCTCGCCGTGCGGCTTTGCAATTCAGAAGAATTGCAAAGATTTTTTAACCAGGAATTCAAGCCTATGTGTATTCTACTGTACAACATTTGTTTCAGGAATGGCCATTTCAATCCCGTGTGTTGTGGTGGGGTCGGAGTGGTCTCTATTTCTCCTGCCTGGTGCTTGTTCTGAGATTAATCTGGTTTATGTCGAGTGTAGGGGCATGAGCTACAATGATTCTCAATCCTGCGTACATATTGGAACCCTCTAGGGAGCTTGAAAAATAAAAAAATACTGCCACCTGGGTTCCTCCCCAGAGATTGAAATTTAATTGGCTTAGAGTATAACCCAGGCTTCAGGCTTTTTAAAATCTCCCAGGTGATTCTAGTGTGTAACCAGGGTGGTAAGCCATTACCCAACACCAGCAGAGTTCTCCAAAAAAAAAAAAAAAAAAAAATGCAGCTACCGGCATGCTCAGATCTTAGCTCTGAATGCTCTCTCCCCTTCTAGGAAGCAAAGGGACAGGGTGGGGTGGGGGAAGGGAGAAAATGGCTAAGAATTGATGGAATTCAATATTCATTGCTGCATTCTGAATGGCAACTTTCCCGGCAGATACATTACCAGTCATGTCCCGGTCATAAAACATAGAACTCTCATTTCCTCAGCGGCCTTATATACTCTGAGTGCTTTTCAGCATTATTAACCTCCATGATCAAAATAGATAGGGAGGCTGAAAGCCAGGGAAAACCTCTTTACATCTTCTGAATTGCAAAGCCACACAGTGAGAGAGACGTCAGCCTGTGTGTGAACATTCTTGCTTGAGTCAGACAAAGCCAGGCCTGGACAAATTCCCCATAGGTAAGTAATAGGTTCAGGAGGACCATGGATTTTTGAGAAATAAATGCGACATAATTAGACTAATTGCCACTAGTATAACGGCATGCCTTGTTTGAAAAGTGTTTTCCCTGTGAAGGAAGCCATCTCAGCATCTTTTGGGCACATTTCTATGCTAAAAATAGGATATAGAGAGGAAACATCCATCATTTAGGACTATCCAGGATAAACTCATTCACTTCCTGTTAGAGAACTCTAACAAAGAAAGTCCCTCTTCCCTCCTCCCAGGAAGTGACCATGGTCATATGACTGCACAGCCAGTCAGATGCTCCCATTCAGACCACAGCTCTTTGAAGGGAGGGTATAGAATCTGACAGAAATTTTTTATGGTGGTTATGGTGGAGTAAAGAATCCAGAAGCTTATTACTACCTGAACCAACCTTCCTGGAGTCCATGAGCTATAGAATTACCTTCTAAGAAATTCCTGTTTCCCATAAATTGACCAGAACATGACCAAAACTGTACTAGTACATGGTAACGAAAGGGGATCTAATTTCTGCTCCTTTACTGGTTATCCAGCAATTACCCACAGGTTTTCCATCTACAGATGTTTATAAACAGACTGCCTGAAACAAACCCTTCTCCAGTTCCTAATCCTTCACCTGAAAATTCCAAGTATATATGTGCAGACTTATTTCTATATTCTTTTCCACCACTGTGAGAATTTTAGAGACAGAGCACATGATTTATGATTTAAGGAATAAGTGTTAATTTCCTAGAATGAAGAATTGGAGTACATATAATGCACAGCCTCACTTAGAGGTCATAATGAAGGCTAAGGTAAGAAGCAAGAAGCCATCTGTTGAAGTACCAAAATTTAGTGTTCCATTTTTTACTTAGAGATGATCCTGAACCTTATACCTGTCTCATTTTGTCTTTGGATGCAATTCTCAAGTGCACCACATCCAAAATTATCTCTAAATATTTTTGTTTGACATCTTTTCTGCAGGTGGGGAGATAAAGTGTTTTGATCTGAAAGATCCTTTTCTTAGCAACCAAATTGAGGATGGGATAGGAAAAGAAATCCAAACTTCATTCTTCAGCCTTCTGCTATATATATAAGTGTGTCAAACTACATTTCAGATTAGGAGTCAATAGAAAAGGTTACCGTAGGTCAACCAAGGTGTTAACGTAAATGAAACCAACGGAGTCCAAAAGAGAGTATGTACTATCACCCAAACCAGTAATTCTCAAGCTAAGGACCATCTCCTTCATGTCCACAGCCCATAATAATCTCTCACTTCTAGAGTACTTGCTGTCTCTAGTCCTCATGCACATGTAACAAATAGCCCCTAATTGAAAGAAAATTTGATACAGTTGAAAAATGTGAGGTTTGTAATCAAATAGGTTTCAGAACTGCTTCTACTGCTATGAACTTTATGACCTTGAGGAAATTCCTTAGCCTCTCCAAGTCTTAGTTTCTTCTCCTATAAAATGTGTATACAAAATCATATCAGATGCCTAGCACTGTTCTTGGTACATAGTGAATATGGTGGACCCCCTACAGATGGGTAATTGAGCTGAGGAAAATCAATGCTTATTCACTTATACAACACAACCTTGTGCCAGATTGTATACATACAAGAGTAAGTGGAACCCGGAACTTGACTTCAGAGAGCAATAGATGAATAAAACTCTATTAGTTTATAGTCATCAGAAATATATCTGACTCAAGTTCCATTTCCCCCATCTCTTCAGGAAAAAAAAAAATCTTATACTCCTCCCCGCAAACTTTCAAATCCCTCTCCTAAAAATACAATAATTACTTCTTTTATAATTGCTTTACAAGACTCAGCCCAATAATTCCTTCTCTGTTATATCTCTTTTTACAGTTTCTCCCCACCTACAGGCAGTAGTATGCTAGTAAATGTTTCACAACTCATTCTCTGGAGGAAGAAAAGCCTGAACTTATAGTGTTTGCCAATTTCTGTAGTATAAATACTTTCACCATGGCTGACTGTAGGCCAACAACACAGTATCACTGAACACAGTGCTGGAAAGACATGTGCACAGTCAATTCCTGCAAGCTGGTGCAAATTGACGGCAACACACGGTTGGCCCCAGGTCAAATCATCTGTCCTTTCAGCTGACTTTGCCGTACGTACGTGGCACCACTCTATCTACAGTGCTCCCTTGCTTCTATGTCCACCCTACCCACCCCGCTCAGTAAACTGTAAGTTCCTTACGGGCAGCAGCTTTACTGACACTTTGTTGTTACACCTCCAGCCCTCCGCACACTGGGGAGCCTGAGCAAGGCTTCAGTGAAGGCCTTTGAATGGCTGAGGTCCCAGAAACTTGCCCCAGGAGACCTCTTTGGAATTCTCACCCTCTTGAAGATAACTGAATTGTAAAGTTCATGACATCTGTCAACAACTTCCTAAACTCTTTTACTTCTTGGTGTCCTTTCTCCCTCTCCTCCCTTCCCATCATGTAACCAGGGGAGTTTCAAGCAGCAGTCAGAATGGGTTCAATGTTGTTTCCAGAAGTTGTGCCAACCCTTAGCTCTACCTGAGCAATGAACCACGGTCCTTAACTAAGGTCATTTCAGCAACAGGAAAACATTGAGTTGTCAGCACAGCCTTGTCACAGAAGTATCACCGTGAAAAATGACATTTCAAGGCAGGTATCGTGGTGCACACCTGTAATCCCAGAGACTTGGGAGGCTGAGGTTGCAGGATGGCAAATTTGAGATCAGCCTCACCAAGTTAGCAAGACTCTCAGCAATTTAAGGAGAATCTGCCTCAAAATAAAAAGGGCTGGGGGGGGGGTGGATACCTCAGAGGTAGAGTACCCCTGGATTCAACCCCCAGAATTGCCAAAAAGAAAAAGAAAGAGAAAGAAAATAATGTTTTAATATTTGCAAATTCTCTCAAGGTCTGAAAAACTTGTGATATTTTGAAATTCAGGGTACTCTAACCTAAACTAAGTGATTGTTCCCTAAATTTGGCTATCTATCCTAAAACCCACAAATTCAAGAAGTCATCAATTTAACTTTTTGTTTGCTTCCCAGTACTGAAGATTGAACTCAGGGCTTCACGCATGCTAGGCAAGTGTACTGCCACCACGCTACATCCTAATCCCAATTTACTCTCTTGTCTAAAGGCTTTATGTACCAACCACATAAGGGTCTCAAAACTCTTGTTTTAACTGTCTCACCCTAAAAACAAACTTCCTCAAGCATGTTTCATTTCACATTAGAGCTGTATCCCCGACAAATGATCTAAAAATCAAATTAGATATTGAGTGCTAAGAGAGAGCTTTAAAAGAACATTGGTAAGAATAATAAAGATTAGTATTCTAACTTCTTACTATATGTCAGGCACTAAGAAGACGGTTTTACATGCACTCACTCCTTTCCAACCTTCTGTAGAGCAAAGAAATTGATCATATAAACAGTTGTGACTTAAATTTTTCTAAACTTTGAGATCTTCTTTTTTACTTTGTACTTTCCTAAAGTTAATGCTATCACAGCAGAGTCCTGATGCAGGTCGACTGACAGCATGTGTCTGTGTATTGATGGAGGATACTCTTCCACATTCCACTCTGCACGAACAAAATCCAGGCCAAGCCCTAGGAAGCATTAATTTAAGGCATGACATGAAATAATATCCACATGAATGGATTATCTCATATTCAATCACATTTGTTTCAGTATTTATTTAATTAAAAACACAACTATATTTATAATGGCAGTTGGTGCCTTCCAAGATCCATAGCCTTATTTCCTTCTGGAAGCACTCACTGAAGAGGAACCTGAAGTACTCCTCTTCATAGCCAAATATATCCTATTTTCATTAGAGGTGCCTGAGCACATAGACATTCACCATGGCATTATTGATAATTGCACCTGATTAACCACAAACTCCAATAGGAGGAGGACTGAATGCTTTTTATTAATTAACATAGTCAAGTCAAGGAAAACAGCCTACATGAGGGATAGCTTGTATAAAAATAATTGACTCATTAATCTTAACCATATGAACATGTTCACATTAGCAAGGTCAGTTGCTAGAAAGGATTCAAACCAGAATAGCACATTCACGAAAGTATGATTTTGTAGTTATTTCATTTGGACTAGAGTGGAATTCCTTAGGATGTGAAGGTTTTCAGAAGGACATACTCACAGGAAAGACAAAAGTTTCTTAATGGCAAGCTTTGCCTTTTCAAGCCGTCAGGGTATTTGGGAGAAAAGTCACATTCCAATTTTTATTCTAGCACGTAGGCATCATTTGCACCCTGAAAGCACTCCCAAGCTTCCTCGTGCTGCAGTGCTGTTGACATGGCCATCAAGTTCACCTCCACAGCAGCAGAGGTGTGCAGGCTGGGGCTGCAAGCCAGACAGACATTGCATCCTGGGGACTATAACCATTTGGGAAGGAGTTGGGGAGTAGGGGAGCACTTAATGCTGGGAAGCAGTCATTTAAAATAATAACTCAAGGAAGTACTCTTTCACGCAGCAGGTGGCCAACATGTGGAACTTGTTACTCCTCAAGAGTGGGACAAGCCAAGAAATGCAAATGGATTCAAGAAGGGTTTGGAAAAGCCATGGATGCCCAATCTCGGGCTGACTGCTGAAGAGAGGCCCCAGCTGTTTGCTTGCATTCCTGACTTTTGATGTCAGCAGAGGTAGTTCCAGGCTCCATCATGAAACCTCTCTGGTTCTGAACAGTTAAAATGAAATATTTGGTGAGATGAACTGTTAGATTGACCCAATATGCCATACCTTTTGTTCTCGTATTTTTAAAGTTAGCCTTCAGAGGGGCCTGTGGACAAAAGTATCAGAATCTAGCTTCTTAATATCTGTGTAGATGCAGAAAAGCCTTTAAACCTCCATGAATGTTATCTGTGAAATGAGCTGGATTATATCTTTCTTCCCTACATCTTGGTGTCACTGTGAGATTCAAGTGAGATCAAGCCTTCCAAACTATAAAATGTTGTTCACACCTGAGTACAGAGTTTTTAATAATTCAAATAATTCTGGTTGTCTTGTGAGAAAATCCTAGAAGAGCTTTATCCTTAAAAAAAAAAAAATCAGTTCTGAAAAGGCTTGAATGATTCTGAGAAGATTAATGTCTAAAGGATTCTCTGCTCCCCTCCACATCTAGGTTCACCATGGCAACTGCCCCAAATCTGCCCTCTCTGTCCTCATCACGCTCCAGATTGCCTTTTCTTTGTCCCTCTCCAAACTCTCTTTTTGAGCTTTATTTTGTCTCTCCTCACCTCATCCATTACCAATTGGCAAAACAAAGTGAAGGATCTGAATGAATTAACAGAAGAATGTTGTACCTGGGCATGCTTAGATATTAATATTTTTGTTGTCACACCATTATTTCCAGCCCTATGATGCAGTGATATATTATAAATTTGTGCTAATTCATGTGAGAGAGGTGTCATACTAGAGTTTAAATTCACACATTCCAAATCAACAAATACCCTCTTAAATACCTGTTGTTCTATAGACATCATAGCAGTGGCAAGCCATGGGAAATCTGTGTCACCTTACAGAGGCTGCAATCTGCAGGAATCATCAAAGCTGGTCCTCAGCCATCTCACTGTCATGTTTATACCCCACCATAACTTACCTGTCCATCAATTCCATGACCTTCTTCCAACCACAATATACTGAGTTCTCTAATTCAGTGACTAGAAGAAAATGATTCAGCGTTTGAGTCTCAGTTCCATCCTAAAAGCAGTGTGACCTTGGGCATGTCACTTATTATCTGTGGGAGACCTGTTCCTTATCTATGAAATGGAGATGAAACACATGCATGCCTCCTGTTGGGATTATTTGACATAATGTCATTTAAAGATGCATAAAGTTCTTGAGTCCTGGGCCTGGCACAGAGTGAGTACACCATAAATGACAAATGTGACTCACAGGTCCCTCTGAGGTTGCAGAGAGATCTATAGGGTGCCACAAACACTGGGGGTAAAGTTGGTGGCATGAAAACACCAGCTGCTGTAACTTGCACAATGTCATCCCCAGTGATGTGGGAGATGAGTACCCAGGGAACAATCAAATAGTTACCTCATTTTCCCAGCGTTCCACCTCAGCTGGCTGTTCAAGATACTGGAAAACTGCATTTGCTCCAGAGGAGACCGTAGCGCCTGGATCTTCCTCTGGAGTCACGGTGGCAGGTGGCGTTTGTCTTATCTTCCACAAACTGTTGTTCTCTTCAAGGATCATTGCTTGTCTAAGCCATGTATTAATTTCTTAATATTCTGGCGGGGTCTCCTTGTGATTATTACAGGCTCCCATGTAAGCAGATCACTCTGGGCCTATTAAATACTGTATTTGCTTAACAGCCAAATAGTCACTGTGTAAGCATGCTGTGAAAAGGGATATTTTCAACGAGCTGTGTTAGAGGTCAGTACAGAGAGAGGCTCACCACTTCACAAGGAGCGCGTGGCTCTCCCACATGTATACCTCTCTTGCGAGAAAGGATGAAAGATGTTGCGACAGACCCTTTTATCCAAACCTCACAATCCTTAGGCCTTCTAGAAAATAAGTTTGTACCTTCATTAGCTGAATAAATAAAAAATCATCGCTTACTTTTTTTTCCAAAAGAGAGCAGCAATTATTTCCAGTGTAGTTAGTATGTTAGAAATATTTCATGAAACCAGGCAGTCCCATTTTTATTTCAGGAGCAATCAGACAGCATGTGAGGAAACAGGGTGAGTGGGGATTAATTTTTATCTCACAGCCATTTATATTGATTTTTCTCAAGTTTGTACAAAAGAAAAGATTTCCCTGCTGAGCACAGATCAAAAGTGGCACATTTAACAGGATCTTGAGGATCCAGAGGCCATCTTGTTTAAATACCTTTAAGAATCTACAGTACGATTCTTAAACTCTATGGTCTATAAGAGGGCAAAAAGATTATGGAGGGAGGTGGTATGTAAGGGAAGCTGTCTCCTAAAAGAGAGGGCTGCAAAACATTTCAACGATGTAGGATTGCTACTGCCCATCATAAAGCTGTCGTTTCTCTCCTCACCTTGCTATAAGCTTCACAATCATCAAGAAAGAAATGATAGACCTGTGCATAGGTACCCACAGGAACATGGCAGCATGGGTAAAATCGCACAGGCTAAACTCCATGGAAAGCAGTTCCATTTTGAGAGTGAATGAACAAAGAAGACAGAGAGGGCTGTCCAGGCCACAATGAGAGTTAAAATTATTTTGTTACCTTTTAAAATATATTTTTAATTTGACAAATAATTGTATACATTTATGAGATGCCATGTATGTTTTAATCTTGTATACATCATAGAAAGATTATATAAAGCTAATTAACATATCAATCACCAGACCAACTATCATTTTTTGTGATGATATTTAAAAATCGACTCTTTAAATGATTTTGAGATGTATAAACACTTTAACACCTGCTTCTAGAATGACAGAAAACTCCAGGACCCCTAAATCAAGAAACAGCATCCATTTCAAAAGACCATAGGGAAATAGAGACTAGGACCTGAGAGGTGTAAGTTGCTAAACCAGCCCAAACATTCTGTGAACCCATGCTGTTTATAAGCCACTGTATCATATATGTGGAGGAAGAATACAACAGTGAAGAAGGCACTAAGATTTTCCCCAGAGGAACTCAAGTGGAGGGAAGGCACTAATTAGGGAGGAAGAAACTGAGACCCATATAGCAGATTTGTTGATAAATTTGTTAACAAAGGTATAAAAAAACTTTTGGTATACTAGTAGAGAACTTTTCAGAGAGGTGAAATTTAAATTGGGTTTGAAGGAAATATTGGGAGAAAAGAAAAATGATACAGGTGATTCTATAGTTCTATATTGATAAATGGAATAGTAATGCTATTGACTAGGAAAAGTAACATAACTGTCATATTGGGTGGCTTAAAAACAAAAGAAATTTCTTTCTCAAACTTCTGGAGGTTGGAAAACCCAAGGTCAAGGTGTTAGATTTGGTGTCTGTTGACGACCAAAATAGAGTGCCATCGTTATAGAGGAAGGTCTTCTCATTTTAACCTTTTGTGCTACAAGAAGTGAAGGATCTCTCTGGGGCCCCTTTTATAAAGGCATTAATCCCCTTCATAATATTCTACTCTGGAGATTTTATCTCCCCAAAGGCCTACCTCCAAATACCTTCACACTAGAGATTAGATATTAGCATATGAATTTGGGAGAGACAAATTCAGATCACAGAAGCAAGATTTTTGCTTCCTGTAGCCCAAGCCTTGTACAACCATAGCTGTTTAGTTATTCTCTTCTGAAGTTATGGTTTAATTTAAGAGGATATCACATAAAAGACAATGTTTGTGTCTTCAGAGTTATGTCAGGAAAGACTGTTGAGATAATTTATACTTGCACTGGCTTCTCTAAAAGGCCTGGGGGGGCGGGAAACCTGAAGAGGTGATCCCTCCTTCCCTTCCCAAGGGGTTGACGGCTCATAGTGCTCATAGTTTTTGGTTTGAGGAGGGCAGGGAGCTTTCACCACAGTTTTAGGGAGAAGAGCTTCTGTGAGACTTCTTAGTAATCTCTTCTGCAAAGAGATACCCAACCCATGGGCATAGGCTCATGGCAGCAATGAGGAATGAAAACAATGAAGGGTCCCTTCCAGGGACTGAGGACCTTCCAGGAAACACAACAACCCCTGCAGCACTTCTGTGAATCCAGTGAAAGGCAGGAGGAGCTCCACAGAGACTCAGTCTTAGCAGGTGAGAAATGTGGGCATAGTCTGTAAATTATAAAATGCTATTCAAGCAACAGACATGATTATTTCTCAAATGCTCAATGCCATCTCCTCATTGAGAACTGCTCTCAGGAAGACTTTCTGTTTCTTACATTCATATAAGATGGGTGAAAGTTAATGTATAGCCCCCTCAGGTTTTGTATCTTTTCAAAGGAATTTTCTGCCAGGAATAAACAGATGGAAGTGTGAGTGGGTAAGCGTGTGTGTGTGTGTGTGTGTGTGTGTGCTCTTGAGGGGAATGTAAAGGAGACTGGTAACTCCACTTGATTGAGAGCATCATATGGCTACTGGTGAAGCAACTCATGGAGGAGCCCACAGGTAGAAAATAGACAAGGCATGCTTATGTTCAACACCAAGCCATTGGCAGGACACAGTGGCACACACCTATAAGCCTAGCAGCTCAGGAGATTGAAGCAGAAGGATTGAGAGTTCAAAGCCAACCTCAGCAAAAGCAAGGTGCTATGCAATTCAGTGAGACCCTGTCTCTAAATAAAGTACAAAATAGGGCTAGGGATGGGGTTCAGTGGTCAAGTGCCCTTGAGTTCAATCCCCAGTATACTCCCCTACAAAAAAAAAAAAAAAAGATCAAGATATTGTTCAGTCACTACTGTTATTTCACAAGGATACAACACAATACAGATATACAGATAGATGCTAACATTAACAACTACTACATAAAATATGGGTTTTGTAGGTGTGCATATAATTATATTTCTATATGCATATATCCGTACATATATACATGCACACACACACACACACACACATCAAATTCAAGCCAATAATTAGCCAAATACCCTCTTTATCAGTCTCCCTCTGAAAGCATGGCTAGTAGGAAAAGAGGGCTTTGGAAATGGAAGAATCTCCTACAAAACACCTAAAGGCAAAATAAAGACTATGAAACATAGCCATTAGGAAAGTATAAGATACAAATATTTCTCTCTTATACACATACAGAGAGAGAGAGGAGAAAGAGAGAGAGAGAGAGAGAGAGAGAGAGAGAGGCTGATTCCCTGCTCTCTCCCACTTCTAATCAAATGGCAAATGGATTCAGGACAAGAACTTCAGGATGTTGATCAGAAGACCTAAAACACAATGGAAAAAATAGGTCGCCCTGCTGCTTCCAGCATTCCCTGAAGAGCTCCGTGCCTTCCAACAGTAAGGATGTCTGCTTCTATTTCTGACTCTTCCTTTAGGAGGCCCCTCAGGGCTCTGCTGCTCTGATCCAAGAGTACACAACCCAGAGCTCTCTGGCAACTTGCTCCAGTTTCTATATTAGACTCAGCATTTGTGTATTGATATTCATTCTTCCACTTTCCATCACTAAAAGCCCTGATACTGGAAGCCAGAAGAAAAAAAATTGCTACCTTGATACTTCCTCTTGGCAAAGTCCATCCATTCCGTGTTTGTACTAAAAATACATATATTGAATAGAGGTCATTATAAAATGTCCAAACTTTAAAATGAGTTTTATGTCCCCATAAGGAAAAATGCATTAATCCTCCCTTTCACACACACACCTTGTCTTGAGTGTAAGAGGGCTTCCCATAAAGCCAAACAGTTGTTCTTGTCCATCTAAAGGACAATGAATATTCCATTTTAAGGACAAAATAAGAGAGCCCTCTTGGCTGAAGAGGGGTCACTTTGTGCAGGAAATAACTCATTGCATATGCTAATTTGTAGTTAAGGCTTTGCTCAAGTCTAACCTGGTACTAATCACCTGGCCCATCCATCAGGAGGAAGGTGGGACAGAGGATTGCTAAGCTCAGTTCAGAGTTGCTAGGCTGGACCCGTATAGGAGAAGTATAGAAAGAGAGCTGACTGGGCAGAAGGCATGACTGGGAGACAGGGAGCTGGGCAGGATAGAAGGGAAAGGCCTGCGGAAGAGCCCCAAGAGCCCACTTTCCAGCGAACTGCCTAGGGAATTCTCCACATGGGAGTCAGGGAAGCTCTCAGGGGGCCCAATAGCTGATTTAAAGTTTCAACATTTACTGAACAAACATTGATGGAGGAAGCCTGCAGGATCACAGAGCACGGCAAAGACACTACCAATCCATCAATCTTCCTTCCTTCCCTTCCCTTTCTTTCCTTCATTTTGGTATTTTTCTTTTAATGCTTGCATATCCTAGGTCCCATTGACTTCCAAAGGAAAATATCCTTGTCATATAAAATTGAGCCTTTCACATGAGGATTAAAAGCAAACAAGATGTGGAACAGAGAGTGAGTGTGGGGAGAAGAGATCACCATGACAGAAAAATTAGGTTAAGTATATTTACAGCAACTCACCTATAATCTAGCTTTGAACTACTCTAAGACATAATGAGTTGCACTACACTAATTAACTAATGGAAAATAAAGCAGAACCTGCATCAAGGGAAGCAAAAGTTTAAAGTCGAGGAAAAAAAAGTTAAGATTGAAATTAATAGTTGTTGAACATAACTATACGCCAGACGTCCAATTAACGTTCACAATGAGCCTATCAAGTGGCTATTATTATTCCCATTTTGCAGATGAAGAAAAGGACTCTGAGAATCAGACATTAAGCAGCCTCATGGGCAATTTACTCAATGACAACTTGACACATGCCACAAAAGTCTTCCTCAATTATCCAGAGGCCTGTAACCAAGAGGCAGCTGAGAGCACAAGCGAGGAGAACTGCTTCACTTGGGCAAGGAAGTGTACTGCTGGCATCTAGAGACAATCTGGACTCCACCATGGACCCGACATGTCACACCCAACCTGAGAGGAGTACATTAATTTTCTCCTATTGCTTAATCTTGTATCCAGAAATAGGATCTCTGAGATCAGAACAAAAAGTGAAGTCCGTAAACTCTCTGGGATCTTGTCCTAAATTTTGCCTTTCAGAAGAAGAAGGGCAGCTGTCAAATTTCAATCTGTCAGACGATGTGCTGGGGCCTCTGGGACTTCCCAACAATAATGAAACAATAGTTGCTAGATAGGCTTTTTTGCTGTCATTTATCTATTTCATTGGAGACTTCTTTTGATCCTCATGGCAATTATGGAAGACAGATAATATGATGGTTTTCATTCCCATCTTGTGGATCAGAAGATCAAGACCACAGGAGATTAATGTTTTGCCTAAGACATGTCACAGTTATGACAAAACCTGCATCTTCTGGTGCTGGAGCCTATATTTTTCGCCCTAAACCCCACCAGAAAGAAACACCCTCTGGGAGGATGAAGGACAGCACTGTATATTGTGCAGAAAATCCAATTTAAATTGATTACATGTCTGAAGAACTATATGCCTGTCTGATAATAATTTGCCTTCTTCTCTTCCGTATTCTCTAAGCAATAATTTACAGGCTATAGAAAACTGACTTACACAACTGAGCCACTAAAAATCCCGCCATTAATTTTATACTTGTGCATGCTTCCTGAATTTCCACTATTGTTTGGTTCTGATTTTCTACATCCTGTTCCGAAACTTGGACTTACTCAAAAACAGGCAAATCTGCCCAGCTCCCTACTCACAACTACCTTCAGAGGCCTGAGAAACCATTGCTCCATTTCACTTAGGAAGTCTCAGGGAGCCTGGCACATAGTCAGACAGATTGAAGCTCGTCAGCTCCTTCCACCCTAGATCCTCCAAAAGGCAAAATTTAGGACAGGATCCCAGAGAGTTTACAGACTTTTCTTCCTGCTCTAACCTCATAGATTCTGCTCCCGGATATAAGATTAAGCAATGGCAGAAATTCCAGAGTTCTGAAAATATACTGTCAGCTGGGATGACAGAAAACAGATGCTTACAGCTCGGTTTCTTAGGGTGTCTGGAGGAGGAGTTAAAGACTTTAACAAAGAATGCAAGTGGGGAGTAAGAAGAGTAGGAGAAATCGACATAAAAGCCATGAACTAGCCCCCCTTGAAATCTTGGTTTAGAAGCAACCGAGAATGATGGTGATATCATATTCCTTTGTCTTTGTTTAAAAGAAGTAAAATTATAAAGTCTAAGAAAAAAATGCATACAGAATATTATTTTTCATCGGCACCAGGCAGACTGCCCTATTGCACTGATGACTGGTTTGGAATTGAGGAAAGTTAAATTTTCACCCTGTTATTACTGTTCTAAATAGATATGAGGGAATCTGAGTTCACATGCTCAAGTCTTCTAATGGAATAAGAGAATAAATGTAATATTTGCTTTCAAAACATAAATTTACACAGACCTTTTATATCTGAGAGTATTGTTAACAGTAACAATGACAGTGACAACTCAAGTAACAAACTCTTGCCTTCTGTCGCTAATAAAGGGTCCGATACTAGCCATGAAATGGTCCCCTATTCATTCCCATGGAAAGCTTTGCAAATGCTCACAAACCAGTCAACTTCACCCAGGCACCACTACCACCACCCTGGAGCTCTCACTTGCCAAACTATGGTCTATGATGAAGAGGGAACAGTGACACTCACCCCTCTGCTATGTCAGACCCTCTCAGAGGAGCTGGAAAGTAGTATGGCTTTTCAGAGTTTTTAATGTAAGAAGAGTTCTTTCACATTTTATCCACATCCCTTTAATTCCATAGCACCAGAAACAAATTCCTGAGATTAGGCCAGAAAGGCATAGATTTGAATAGCAGCATGTTTACCTTCTGTCAAGCAAGGCCTGGTAACAACAAAACCAAGCTCATCAAACCCACACCCCTTTCCCAAGAGGTTCCAAAATACCTTGTAAAAATCACACTTCTAGCCAACTAACTTTGGACTTACTAGACATTAATTCATTCAACAAATACTTCCTGAGTGCCTATAGGCACCAAAAATATCAAATCTTGACTTTCCAAGGTATCGGTTCTCTTTAGACACCATGCAATTCCTAGGTATCTTCATTCTTTCCAAAACATAAGCACCAGCCAGCAGTCACTGGTAACAACAGGGACGTATCTCCCTATATGACCATCTAAATGCATGTAGTAGTAGTAATCATTCTATACCCAAAGATCTCTTTACTAAAGAAGTTGCCAGGAGCCTGTAGGCATAGCTATACTTCTATAGGCAGCTGGGAAATAAAATGATCCTGCCAAAAGAAGCCTTCTTCATACCAATATAGAAAATGGGCATTATCATTAAAGAGTAGACATCAGATTTACATATATGTAAAATAGTACAAAATTGACTATCAAGAGTAGATTCTCACAAAAATTTACCCAGTGAAATGAAAGAGAAAACAATGAAATTTTATCTCCTTGAGAAATAAACAGATGTACTTTGTCTCCTGTGAACCTTGTTTGATAGGGAGTAACTTAGAAGGGATGTGTTTACAGTTCCAAGGATCAAAAGGACCAGGTCTTTCATTATAATAGCAAAAGGTCAGACACCAGTAATCCCTGATACTTGGGAGCCTTGAGACAGGAGGATCCCAGATTTGAGTTCAGCTTTGGCAATTTATCAAGACCCTGTCTCAAAATAAGAAATAAAAAGGGCTGGGGATGTTGTTCTGTAGGAGAGTGCCCCTGGGCTCTGAAGAAAGGGAGGAAAGAAATCAGACTCCTTATCAAATCTGTTATGTTTTCAAGGAGTGTGTTAGCTTTACACTACTATAACAAGTTCCTGAGACAATCAATTTAGGAAAATAAAAGAGTAATTTTGGTTCCATTTTAGAGGTCAGAGGTGATGGTTGACCCTTTGCTTTGGGGCTGGTAGTGAGGCAGCACATTCTGGCAGGAGTGCATGATGGAGGAAGTCTGCCCATCTCATACCCAGGAAGCAAAAGAGCGAGAAAGGGGTCAGGGTTCCACTATTGCCTTAGGGTGCACTCTCCCTCAGTCCTACCTCTCAGTGCTTCCACTACCTCCCAATAGTGCCATTCTGAAGACCTAGCCATTTACACATGAACCTTTGAGGGACCCTCAAGATCCAAATTATAGCAAGGAGACACTTTATGAAGCGAAGGGTAGAAATATGCTTGCCTCTCCTCTCAAAGGAAATTTCATCATTTTACCCTTATTTGAGGGTCCAAACAGAAAAAAGGCTCCACATCATCTAGTTGGAAATCGCTGGATTTATACAGGCACTAGTGTGGTTCTGTGCAGGATGTTTTACATGGATCTGTAGATATGCTCACAGATTTTTTTAAGTGTCTAAAGAAGAGCACATTTGCATTCAATGCAGATATCTACAACATTCTTACCATCAGCAGACAAAAGGCAAGCCTAAATGGGAAATGATGTCTAGAGAAGGAAATAAGGGAGGAGGGAACTTACCAAACCTAAGGAATGTCAATGAATAAAATGACTTAGAAAAATACCAAATACTAACTTTGCTAAATTCATAAGTTTATCAACAATCACAATTATATTCGGGCATGTGTGTATGTATACTCATATTCAGGCAAATACCACGTACACATATCTCAAATAAATATTTATACTCTTTAACATTTTATGGTAGTATAATTTATTAAAACATTGGTCAGTGTGGTTTTTAAAATTTTTTCTGTTATTCGCTAATTAGAAGGAATTAGAATTACTTGTTATCTGGTCTCAGTATTTTCCGGCGGTCATTTTTTTCCCCTAATTTTAGTACATTTTTAGGGGCCTTGGAATCTGCTTAAAGATAACTCTTTTTCAAGCTTTTGTGTAATCTGAGAGGACCTCTACATCCAAAGCTGCTTGAGTCAGCCTGAAAATTCTCAGTACAATCATAGATATGGTGGGAGAAAGGCAGTTTCTTAGTTCCAAGCAACAGCTCAGATTCCACCTTTTGAGGGAAGAGCTGAGTTTCCCATGATACACCCTGAATTAGTACAGAGGCCAGAAGTAGGGTCAAGTTCACAGTGTCTGCAAAAACACATCAGTGGAAGGCCTTCAGCTTTGTTCTTGTTTTTGTTTTTTTTTGGGGGGGGTGTCAATTCATAAAATGCAAAATAACTTCTGTGGGATTAATCCTCAGTTTGACTCTTTTGTTATAATTTAGCCTAAGTCCACTCTGGCCTCCACAGGACTGAATAGGCACCTCAGCCCAAACACACCACAAATTAGGCCAACTTAGTTCCTTTTGACTTGTTTTCTTTGTTTGCAAAAGGCAAGGCCTCCGGGTCCAGTTGCAAGGATTATCAGCTAAAGCCCACCTGGACTAGCTGGGGAGCTTGGCTCCCCTGGGTCCCCTCTCACTCAGATAACACTGGCTAAGTGAGAGGAGTCTCAGGGTGACTTCACCCAACCCCAGTATTGAAAGGGAAGTCTGAAGGAGAGTTTCTGTACAGAGAACATTTGTTGAAATCTTTTTATAAACAAAACTTTAAGGCATTAAATTCTTATTGATAAATTCTACTTTCTAGCAAAGCATTCCCTTTAATTTCTGTTCACATAGTTCTAGAAATCAGAGCAGAAGGGTTTGCAGCAGGCAAGCCACACCAGGGTTGTTTTAAACATTAATTTTTGCCTACTGAGGCATACTGTATGTGGGAGCTTGAAATAGAAGACAAATTCTCTAACTAATGAAAATTGCGCAAACTCAAACTCATCCCTAAAAATAAAATAACTTTCTAAACAAATCATCTAAATGGGCCAATGATCATTTTAATTTTTCTAACATTAATATTCTGTTCAAAAGGGACTTGATTATCTGTGATTATAGCTGGGTATTGGAATCATGGAAGCAATTTTGAATAGTTTTCTTTATTTTAATCAAAACAAAACAATGTATGAGCTTTTTGGAGGGAGTTTTTAATTTTGAATTTGGGGGTGTATTTTATTTATATTTTAGTGTGGCCAAAACTCACTGCCTTAAGCTGTGTTTCAGCCTGAGAGAGGAGGTCTCAAAAGTCACGTAAGCCAGGCAGATTTCCACACTACTAGTTGTGGCACCGAGTAGCTTTATTGCCTTGTCTGGGTGTAATTTAGTAGAGACCTCAACTCTGTTGAATCAGACACCCAGGGGCAACTCAGAAAGGAAGAGGTTCCTTGAGTTTATTGCACTCTCTGAAAAGAGGGCAGAATGACTAAGCGCAGCCAGGATGCACCAAGGGAGACACTTTTATATAGGGATCGGCAATTTAATTTGTCTTTGCATTTTATGAATTGCAGGCAGAGATGTATTTGCAGGGAAATACATGGGCATTTTTTAAAGCGATTAATTAAGCATGCAATTTATATGAAAACAATTTACTGCAGGACATTATCAGGGCACCCAAAATGCACATGCAATTTCCTTGCCTTCTAATTTGTGGACATAATTTATTTTGATTGTGCAATTAGGAAAAGAGACCTTTATTAATTTTTGTGCAAGTCTAAAGAACCAAGACCAATTTAGCAGTGAAAGTGTCTGCCTTAATGTAAAACAGGAAGGCGTGGCCTTGGGCTTTTGCCTAGTGAATAAGCTCTCTGAATCCAAAGCCATGGAATTATATCCATTTCTGCTCCTGACTTTCTTCAACAGATTACTTACACACTCTCTGCTTCATTTTGTTTTCCTTATAAAAAGGAGCTGAAAAATACCTTCCTTCTGAATTGGCATAACATGGCAGACTAGAGGGTCTGTCCTGAATCAGTTTGCCCCTTAGTCGTGGCAGGCTGCCTCATGACTGGCCTCACTATTCAGCCTCATCCCTCCTGAGGCCTCCTCTTCAAGATAAATCAATTTCATTGCCTGCAGCAGGGTCACCAAAATGCCCTCGCCTGCTGACTCTCATACCCCAGGCTCACAGTTGCCAAGAATGAAAAAGGCAGACAATGGCCTGAAATAGATTTTTGTTTTATCGGAAGCAAACCACCAGCGTGGAAATGGAGACTGTAACATCATTAGCCTATTCCTATTACCAACCAAAATAATCCATCCAAATCAACAAAATTCCACTAGCTGGTTTCAAACCATGAAGCCCCCAAAGGGATAGTTTTCATTATTTTGTTTTTAGGGGAGAACTAGCAAATCATCAACAGAAAAGATTAGGCATGCCAATAAATGAAGAAAGAACATTGGCTGCTGGTCCCCAACTCTTCCTTTCACAATTGTTGAACACAGAGAAGGGGAAACTGATGAAAGAAATCAACATGTGTTGATCATGCTAGAGCCCCTTCCCATGTTATGTAACACCAGGGCCGTAGTAGCTCTGTAATTAGATATGTTTATCCCCATTTTACAGAAGAGAAACTGGGGCTCAGAAAGGTTAGCTGGAATCTGATTCCAAATGACTATAGTTTATGATCTTTGCTCTAGACCACTCAAGCTGTGAGGAATGTAGAGAGATTAGGTTATGTGGTTCTTTCCCACTTGGAGCCTTCACTTTGGCCAGCTGAACTTTAAAAAGACATTTGGGCCAGGGATAGTGGCACAGGCCTATAATCCCAGTGTCTCAGGAGGCTGAAGCAGGTGGATCACCAGTTCAAAGCCAGCCTCAGCAAAAGTGAGGCGCTAAGCAACTCAGTGAGACCCTGTCTCTAAATAAAATGCAAAATAGGGCTGAGGTCCTGAGTTCAATCCCTGGTCCCCCCCCCCAAAAAAAAAGACATTTGAGCCACTTCTTGAATTCAAAAAATCCAACTATATGTGTTGTACATGCAGAAAGCCACATTCTAACCATTTGGTGACTGTTAGCCTGTGGCTTTTCCTTGGTGATGGGCAAACCAGGACCTTCAATAGCACTTGATTGTTTCCATAGCACATTCTCAATAGTTATTTATATATGTAACCCATACTTTATCAGTTTGGGTTTATACCATAAGGTTACATTGTCTTTCGTATACAAATTGAAATGTCACCAAATCCCCACTTGCACATACTGGCAAAAATAAATAAATTTATATTTTTTTTCTGTGCTAAAGTTGACAGAATTACCAAATCAAGAAGACGTCACTGGAAAATGAAAGCTTTGTTCATTAGAATAGGTCCTAGAAAAATCCGGGAATCAGAAGGAATGCCTGTTTCCTGCCTCGGTAGCTGTTGTTACTAGAGGTTACATTAACCATCCAAACTGAAAAAGTTCCAAAGCTGATACAAGCCATGCCTTGAATTTCACTGCCAGGTAAACCATGGATGCCCCCTCCCAAACTCAATCTGACTTCCAATTGCTACATTCTTAGCTCTTTCAGTTCACCCATACCCCCCACCACCCACAGCACCCCAGGTAGACCACATTCTAAATCAGAGTTCCCATCATCAGCCAAGGATTATATCCTGAAGTAATTTATGCACCAACATAAATTGCCCTGTGCTGTTTGGGGTTAACTCATTCACACTCCTCCCTCCTGTAGGTGGTCTCCTCTCAGAGCTTCTGCTGCCCTTCCCTGTACTCAGACTTAGGTAGACTTTACTCAGCTACCAGCACTTCTAAAGGCTCCTAAGGCAACTTGCAAATTTGTGGGAAAACACAAAAGTGGAGTGGAGTTTTTGCCAGATATCTAAATGCCTAGAAGGAGTCACTGGGTGGTCTTTGCCAGAACAAAGTGAATCTGCACAAATGTGAATAAAGTCTCTACTCTAGAAAAAGAAAATTGCTTATATGTTTAAAATGGCAGTTGACCTGGTTCTTCAGGGTCAGTAAACAGAACCAAATTCCTATCTGCCTGGGCACTCTATGAATAATTCTTCTGTTGTCTAGGGCTATTTGGAACACGTATTCATGAGAGTATGAGAAATGTGTGTCCCCGATTCTCTGAGGTGATGTGGTATAATACAAATGATTGTTCTGATGACAGTAATGATACCAGATGATTCATTGACTGCCTACTGTGATACTGTACTAGCTGATGTGTTTGTTATCTTATTTAATCATCACAATAACCTTACAAGGTGGATATGTCCATCATTTTCACATCACAGATGAGAAAACTTGAGCTCAAGGAGTTTAAGTGGCAAACTAATAAATGGCAGAGCTTAGTCTGAACTCACAACTGCCTCAAAAAGTGCTTTCTTAATCATTTGTGGATATTAAGTCAGAAACAAACAATTTGGATAGTCTTTATTATATCCTTAGATATGGCAATTACTGGCTAGAAGACCTTTGGTAAAACACATTTTCTTTGTCAATTTCCTTTAGGTAAATGTAACTAATAATGACCACCTTCCAGGATTTTATGAGAAAATCATGCAATAACATGAACAGACCTATATATATATATATATATATCACAAAATGTACAAAACATGAGTTTATTTTCAATTTGTCTCTTGGTAACCAGGTCAGCCACATGACTAAAATAGATGCTGGAAATCTTGACAATTTGGGATCGTCCTTTTGATGACAAGGATTGCCTTCATGCTATGACAACTTGATGACACAGGACAACAGATGCTTCTAACATACCTAAGCACTGTCACTTGTAGCTACTGAAATCTTTTGATAATTCCCTACATTTTGAATCTCACCTTCTTAACAAGGAATCAAACCAGCAAACAAAACCCCCAATTCCTTACCCTCTTTGCTATTTAGAGAACAGACTTGTGATTTAGGTGGTACCCCTCAGACACACCCAGATGATTCAGAAGAGACACATGACATAAGCGTGGAAGATGGTATGACTATTTTACTTATGCTCAAGCTTTCAGTAGTCCTTGAAACTTCTTGATCATAGCAGAAACATTGTGGTTGTAGGGTAAGGAAATGACAAAAATTCCCTGATGACATCAGACAATCCTGACTCAGGTTGGAGGTGGCCACAACATCCTCTCCAGGTCAGTTCTGTAATGTGGATCTGAAAGGCAAGCTCAGCCAAGATGCTGTTCTTTCAGACTTCCAGGAAACTCCTGTGCTTTCTAATATTCTTGAGTAAATTCATTTCCGCTTAAACTTATGACAGATTGTGTGGTTGGCAACTAAGAACTAAAGCCGCACTTTTCACTCCTCTGTTTTAAACAACTTTTTCATTGCTGTGACCAAAAGACCTGACAAGAACAATCTTAGAGGAGGAAAGGTTTATTTGGGGCTAAGGGTTTTCAGACGTCTCAGTTCATAAATGAGACAAATGATTGTTCCACATCATGGTGGAAAGGTAAAGACAAGGAAAGTAGCTCAGGACCTGGAATCAGGAAACAGCAAGGGACTTCCCTCACCACAGACAAAATATATACCCCAAAGGCACACCTACAATGACCCACCTCCTTCAGCTACACCTTTCTGCCTACAGTTACCACCCAGTTAATTCCTATCAGAGGTTTAATGCACAAATTAGGTTAAGGCTCTCATAACCCAGTCTTTTCACATCTAAGCTTTCTTGCATTGTCTCACAATTGAGCTTTTGGGGGACACCTCATATCTAAATCACAATATCCTCTACTAAGTATGCAAGGAAGGAGTGGTTAGAGAAGACCAATCTTATACAGAATGGTCCAAGGGAGTTCTCTGGCAGGTGATAAGTTGTCAATAACGACAATGAAGTTGACAGAAGCTGCCTATTAAGTGCCAGCCAATGCACAGATCAGTGCCCAGGCTGATTGTATTACATACTTTTTCTAATATGATATGATCACCCTGAATAATAAGTAGTATTAATATCATTCCTCATGAGAAATGTGGGAGTTCAGAAAGGTCACATCAGAACAGTCAGTGCTGAAACTAGTCTTCCTAAAAAGCCCCTCCATTTCCAAAACTCATCCTTTTCCCCTGTAACACTCTGGAATGCAGTGTGGACTCAGACTCAAAAATTTCTTGGTGCCTGAGAACCAGCTTTTCTACCAAGGAAAAGACAAGAATCACCTACTTTAAAGGATTTATCTGCTGTTTTCTAATGACCCCTGAACACAAACTCTAAATACATTTTGGTATCCATGTAAGATAGTTTTCATGAGCAGGTTTATTTAATCTGAAAGAATAAAGATTGATTTTCCTATTACTTGTTCTAGTGGTTTTATGTATTTAAATTGCAAACTATTCTAACAGGCAATTCTACGTAATGAGAGATAAGTGGCATCTATTTAAGGACCAAAGCATTCAGATTTCAAGGAATTACTGTTGTTGTTGCTAAACAATTTCATATTTAAGGTTTTCTTTATTTTTTTTAAATTTTGAAGAAAGTGGCACAGTAAAAATTTTAAAGTTTTTTTTTCTTGTTTTACCATCCACATGCCAGGCAAAATTGAAAACATAGGGCTCTTATGTGAAAAGGGACTCACTGTAGGAGACCCTGAAGGAGTTCCAGGAAGGCCACCAGCTCTCTCTCCCAGTGGCCATGGCTCTGTGATGGGTTTGGCTTTACAATTCAGGTGTGCCCACTTTTATTACCTTCATTGTGTGAAAAGAAAATAATACAAGGAAACTTTGCCCAGGTAAAATAAGATATCTTGGAGAAATAAAACCAACTATTCCACAAGCACAATCATTTTTTTTAAAGAAAGAGAGATTTTTTTAATATTTATTTTTTAGTTTTCGGTGCACACAACATCTTTATTTTATTTTTATGTGGTGCTGAGGATCGAACCCAGCGCCCCGTGCATGCCAGGCAAGCGCGCTACTGCTTAAGGCACATCCCCAGCCCAAGTACAATCATTTTGACAGGAATCCTCAAAGTCAGTCAGCCATTTCTTACAATCCAAGAATCTGGGAATACTAAGTAGTTTAGAGATAGACATGAAGTGTGTTATATTAACATGTAGCATTTCCTAGATTCTGATATGTCATCATGTACCAGATGCTCTGTCATATTATTAACAGCTTCTCCAAGAAAAAGATTGAAAGAACATTGTGCTTTCAAGATATACCCCAAATTCCTAAAGTTAAAATTGTTAAAGTTTCTTTTACTCAAAAAAAATGACCATTTATTGCTATATTCATCCCTCAATTTGAGGATTTATTCATTTGAAATCCTTATTGGGGATTTCATTTATTCTGGAGACGTGTTATTACCACCGTGAAGATTTATGGGTGAAACAAAAACTATATAAAATTGGAGATCCGGATGGATTACTTAGAAACATCCACCTGGATTAAAATGGCCCTTACTGAGAAAAGTGGAAACATTGATAGTGTCATATTTTTTTTATTCTTTACTTTTAATTAAGACTTTGAGTTACAAAGTAACCAATTCTGCATTAAAACAAAAGGAGGATTTAGCTATAAGAATATACAGAGGTGTCTCATTAAACCCAAAGGCAAAAACATAACCAATCTTAAGACAAAAGCTAGCAACTGGAAAATTCTTAAGAAAACCCCTGTGCTTCCCTGTCTCACCCCTTTTCTGACAGCTCCTTTATTCTTGTCTTCCTTTGAACACAAGCTTCATTCTTTCTCATCCATGTGGTAGGTTTTGGCCAGTACTTCTGAGTTTTGTTCACTAAGTTCAAATTTCCCCATTACTAGGAAACAGATCTGGATTAATTAGTCCTTGTTGTAGTCAACTTTTTGTTTCTGTGACCAAAAGTCCTGACAAGAGCAACAGAGGAGGAAAGGTTCAGTCTATGGTCAGCCAATTCCATAGCTCCACCTCAGCCTGAGGTGAGGCAGAACATCATGGAGGAGGGGCATGACTGAGGAAAGCAGCTCAGGACACAGCAATAAACAAGAGAGAGCTTTGCTCTGCAGGGATAAAATATAAACCCCAAAGTCATGCACCCAGTAACCTACCTCCACCAGCCACACCCTATCTCACTACAGTTACCACCCAGCTAATCCATACGAGTGGATTAATTCTCTATTGGGCTACACCTCACATTCTAATTATTTTACCAATGAATATTCACACATGAGCCTTTGGGGAACACCACATAACAAAACCATAACAGTTCTCTGTTATGGAAGGAGAGTCATTTATACAGATGTGGTCCCAGGGACCCACACATGTGAATGTAGTCAGTCAGGAGAACACAATTCTTAAGAAGGAGCACTATTGGCTAGGAGGTAATGCACTCTCCCTGAAGCCCATCTGCCTTCTCCACCCAGCAGCTCACACCTCCTAGGGGGACAGCTTGAGACACAAGTAAATGACTACGTTTAGGCGACCTTCTGAGAAGAGGCAGCCGCTCTCAAGTATTCCAAGAAACCCAAGCTTGGAAGACTTCACCGTCCCTCTCAGCACATATTTTTAAGAAAAAGAATTTGTAAGATCAATCTCTGTGCAGTTTTGCTCTTTTGATTACCTGTAAGCCAAGCCTCACAAGCTTTTGTTTTATTGCTAAAAATCCTGGAAATTTGCCAGGAAAGACTGGGGTGCCTGAATATAATGTGGGTATGAAATCACAGCCTCCAAACCCAGTGGTCAGCAATTTGCACCAGAACTGGCACTGCACCTACATGAGATTCATCCCCTGGTCATAATACCCATGTTGGGATGGGGCCCTCAATATGAGATTTTTCACTTTTACAATCTAACCATAAATACCATGAACTGACATATAGAGAGCTTATAAAGGTTGAACATTGAAAATATTTGAGATAAAAATTGCCACTTTTAATGCTTGGCATATTTTTGACATGTGATTTATATTCTTTTGTTATTTGGGGAAGGTTGTATTTTCTGATGTAGGATTATTTTTATCATCCTGCAACTTCTTTTCCTTTCTTTCTTTTTTTTCCCCCCCCCTTTGGTCTGGTTTTGGTTAGGATGTTAATAATAAATGGTACTGGAATCAGGCTAGGAAGAAATCAGTAGACAACCATTTGTCTTTAAAAAAAAAAATCCTTACTGGTTTGATTCAACATACCAGGGTTTTCCCAAAAGGATGGCTGGAGTGGAGCAGCCACTGCCTCAGACCGCCCAGGGACTCTCCCTGCCTCTCACTTTCTTTCTTTTCACACCAGATATAGTGCCTCAATGGAAGAGCTTTGCCCTGTGCCAGTATTTTCACAGCCTATCTTAGAAAAGGAATCAGAGGATTCCTTGATTCACACTGTCCTGATTCCTATAACAGGGAAATGGAAAATGTTGACATGTGCCTTTGAATAGGGGTCCTGTTATGGAAATTGGTGATTATACTAACCACTGGATGGAGGAGCAGACAGGATTACGAGGACCCGTTGCATATAAACTGTGACTAAAGTAACCAAGATGGGAGTAGGGAACACGAGGAAGAAAAGTAATAGTGGAGGTCAGGAGATGAGATTAGGCATAAATGGCACATCTTGCACCAGTGGAGGAAAAAGCTAAAACCCAGATTTTTATAATACCTCAGGTACAGTTTCCCTTGCTACATTTTCCTCCCTGAGGCTTGAGGTCTTGTGGTCAACAGGTGCACTTGTTCAACTAAGGCCATGATCTGAGGCGGGGAGGGATATCACCAGCTGACTGTTTCATAACTGACCTCACAGAGTGGGATAGACTTAATGAATTTTCTAGAATCCATTGTTCAGAAACGAACTCATATTGATTGAATTCTAAGCATAATATAGGAATCCAGTGTGTCAATTTATTCATTTACAGTGAAATAAAATACCAAGGGGCCCATACACTCAGATCACTGGTCTGAACATTCTCTTTCTCTGGTAAAAATAACTAAGCAGGAAACCAAGTTGTAATAAGAAAGAAACTTGAATATAAAATCAAAACAAAAGTACAGTTCATTTCATGAGTTGGATTTTTAATAGCAACTGGCTAAATTACTTAATGTGTATTATCTCTACAACAGGAAGATCAATGTATCAGGCTTCAAATCCTTAGGCAGGTGCACACTCTTCTTCTCTTCTATATAGTTTAGCCATTTTCACTCCGGCACCCTTCTCATAGTAGGCTTTCTTTGCTGATCAATACCCCTTCTGATAGACATAGAATTTCTTTTAATACGTTAACAGTTCAGTGTGTTTTCTATCTGGTTTTATAAACATGGGAAACATCCTCTTTCTTATAGAGAAAATTAATTACATGCTAGTTTTTTAAATGTTTAGCTCTCGAACAGCAATCTTTTTTACTGACAAATGTCTTACTGTACCTATAGAAACTTAAAATATAATCCACTTGTGCTACTGTATTTAGGACCCTCCATGGTTCACCTTTCAGGTTTCCTATGCTTGATACCCCCCAGCCAAGAGTCCAAGAAAATGAATATCACATCATCAGCCTGTCCCAAGTCTTTGGGATGCAATATGCTCTGATGATCTCACATGCTTATTTATGAAGGTCTTCAGATTTTTCTGTTATTCCCAAGACATTGGTGAGGTGGTAGATTAAATGGGCTTCTATGTACACAACATCTGCAATAGCACAGATAAGAATAAATTCTCTCATGGAAACATAATGAGTGAGAGTGCTCTATCAGTGATTGAGAAGGAAAGGCTCAAGGCTCAAGACAATCAAAAGGGAACATAAGGACAAAATAGTAGAGGTCCAACTGGAATCAACATTCTTGCATTCAGTTTTCAAACAACTCACAAATTTGTACGTGTAACCATAAGATATTATCAAACTTGGACATTCATGTCCTCCCAGCCAGTGGTTCCACTTCAGCAGCCTCACTCTATTTGTGTGCAAAGCACTATTTATGCAAGTATCATTTTTTTTCACACTTTTACCTACGATTTTATAAATAAGGACAAACAAGAAATCTTATATGGCTGAACCTAGTAATGAAATACATAGGTCTTATATGCTTAATTTGGTGAGACCAAGAGGAAACACATCAGGCATGACGATCATAGAAAAATAATTAACCTGAATTGAATTCTTGCTGGACATAAGCCAACCATGAGTTCAGTTACAAAAGAAAATAACAAAAAGATCATCTAACTCCTACTAGAAACATAATGCTGGAAATCAAATATAGAAAGCAAGATGCAATCAGGATGCTTAAAATATTTTTGATCTTTATAACTGAGATTCTCTTATAAGTTTTGTCTGTTGTTCAGCTTTCCTATATTTCACTTTTTTGGATGTTTTCAAGTATATATTGAATTTGAAAGATATGTTTCAGTGTGTTGTGGAAAAGCAAAAACAAATTAGCAGAATACCCAGAGGCCTTTGACTATATTTCTGTTAGCAGGAAAGGGCTAAGCCATGTCAAAACTTTCTGCAACATTCTGCTGGTAGAGCCCTGCCTAAGATGCATTAACATGAAGGAAAATCTCTATGAGGAAAGACAGTTCCCCCATAGCAATGGCGAGGAGCTGATTGCGTTAATAAAGGTCGTACACAGCCTCTGCTATCACAGTAGCCAGATTGTGCCGTCTCTTGGAGATGTGATCACGCCAGGAAGCATAAGTCAAACTGATCTTCTTCCAAAGAGCTGGCCTCCCAGCCATGTTTCACTGATTAACAAGAACCTTGGCACCCGAATCCAAAAGTTGAGAGAAAATGAGAGTAGAACTCCTAGAACCAGCATCGCCATCTGTCTTAAGCTCAATTTCCACTTCCCCTACATTACGTACCAAAATCCTAGAATTATCACACCTCGAACTTTGTTTTTTTTTTTTTAAGGAAAACATCATAAATAGTGTTTATGATGTTTCATAAATAGTCACGATCAAAGAGAATTTTAGGAAATTAAAAGTCTGAAAAAGGTCAAAGCAAATAAAATTCAGGTATGCCCAAACTCAATATGACCTCCTGCTTTATTCTGTGTAACACCTGAAAAAGACAGAGTTCTAAGGCTAAATTTTCTGCCATGTGCCACATAGGTAATTCAACCCATGTGATGTCACTTAATATTGAAGAACATTTTATTACTCTTCCAAGTACTGAGAAGATGTGGAGGAATGGCAGCTTCCCCCATAGGAATGTCGAGGAGCTGATTGCGTTAATAAAGGTTGTACACAGCCTCTGCTGTCACAGTAGCCAGACTGCGCCGAGACTTGGAGATGTGATCACTCCAGGATGCATAAGTCAAACTGAGACTCTTTCAAAGAGCTGGCCACCCAGCCATGTTTCTGGTTGGTGTGGAATATACATTAGTAGAAGCACAGGAAAATATCCTGGCAGCATTTATCCAATCAAATGCAAAATCCTTAAGAAGTAAAAATGAAGGAAAAAGTTTTATCTATCACTGTGCAGATATCTCAGATATTTGATGTGGCAGAAGGCAGCACTTCTTAACTAAAGTGGTGGGCAGTGTTCCCCACTAAGATGGACTTCAGCCAGATACCCCTACCATGAACTTTGGGACCACTTTACGTAAAGTTTAAGACATGTGGAACAATTGTCCACAATTTAATGGATACATGTGCATGAAATAAAGGTAGATCACCATGAAAGGGGAGGATACAAACTGACTTCAAGAGAGTGGTGACCCTGGTGGAACTTAAAGAGAGAGAAATGAGGTTGAAGAGGGATCAAAAGATACCTACAACTGATTACGTAATTGTTTTATGTCCTAAGAGATAAAAATCTGAAGCCAAGATGGCAAAATGCTAAGATTTGTTTAAATGGAGTGATGGCAGATTGAAAACACACATTTACTTTCGCTTTCTCCCAAGCTCCCCTAAAATGATGATAAATTTGTGTTTTTAAGGAATAAATCTAAAAGGAGAAAGAGAATGGGAAAGGAAACAACAGAAACAAACTTTGGTAGCTGAAAAACAGATGGGATTTTCGAACTTCAAAGAACTGAGAAAAGGGAATCCTGTGCTGACAGTAGGGAACCAGAAAAACAGCTCGATTTTCTCTGCAGGCCCCCTAAAAAAGTTTAGAAACTGGCAACAGGAAGTACTGGAAATGCAGGTGACAGTGGGACTCAAGTAGGAGGATGGGGGGGAAGTATGCTTAGAAGACAATTAAACTCCAGATTCCTGCCCCCTTCTGAGTAGCTTGGTGGCTTCCCTCCTTGTCTCACTTGAGAACTGCAGTCTGGTTCCCTCAAAAAGGTAACACAGAGGGTCCCCCAGGTGGCAGACGTTAGGTGCAGGAGGAAACGTATTAAAAACAAGGCGAAGAGAATTTTTGTGTGTTGATTGAAATCCACAATCCTCTTCCCTCACTTGGTGCCTGGAAAAATAGTAGTACCAAGTCTACTCTCCAGACAATATTTTTTTTTTCTAAGTATTGCATATTACATATATTCAAGTTCACTTCTCTAAGTCTTTTTTTAAATTGCTTCTTCTTTCTTCTGCCAGAGAAATTCAGGAATTTCTACTTCATTCTTCACACACCATTGCTTTCTCCTGGTCTTTTTGTTGTTGTTGTTGTTGTTTTTCTTTCTAGTTATATGTGACAGACAAGATTTTGATAGAATTTTCTCTAGAGAAGTTAACTATCTCAAGAGATAAAATAAGATCATCACATTTAGTGAGCAGTGTCCCCCCCTAAAATGGACTGTAACCAGGTACCCTCTACCATGAACTTCAGGCCCACAGTCTCCACCTGGGCCCATTAAGGCTTTCTGTCAGACTGCAGGGCCTCCTGCTAAAGCATGAACAGGCAAGTCGAGGTTCCATTCTAAAGACAGAGATCAAAGCAAACAAGTAGGAGAAAGAGAACTGGAAATACATGGAGGGTCTTATCTGGGAAAAAAAATTTGAAAGAAATATATAAGCCTTATATACGCTCAGAGAGATAGAGATGATGGATTCATCTTTAAAAGAACAGAATGCCATAAGAAGACTGTTATGGTTTGGATGTTGAAGATCCCCCAAAAGTCCAGGGAAGGCTTGGTCCCAGGGTGATGCTATAAGGAAGTACTGTGGCTTGATGGGAGGTCCTTAGGACACTGGGTCATTCCCTTGGAGGGGACTCTGGGGCCCTTGCTGAGGGCCATTGCCAAGTAGGAATGACGCATCGAAATTTCCTTGCCAGCGTACCCCATGTTGCTTAGAGGAAGGACTCATGGAAATGGACTTGCCTTGGACATTCGCTGTGACATTGCATGTATGTTTGAGAAAGGTGACCCTGCTCAAGGACCAGGGTGGATCCGGGTTTTGGGAGGATCCTACTGGATTAGGGGGGATCCAGGTTTAGGGTGTATCCTGCAGGTTTTAGGGAGTATCCCGTTCCTTGGGTTTAGGGCATTCCCAGTTTAGGACAATCTGGGTTTAGGGAGGTTCCAGGTTTAAGGTTATTCCTGCTGGGAATGGGTGTATCCTGCTGCCTGAGTTCCCGTTGAGTTCTCGGGGATTCAGAAAGTATTTGGGATTCAAAGCCTGGTGGAGTACGTGAATTTTGTGGGCAGAACTTGGATTTCCCCAGAACGTGTTTGTAGAGGGCCGGTGTGACTTGGGGGGGGGGGGGGGGGGAAGAATTGCTGTTTGAATCAACAAAGTGTGAGTGGCTCGTGATCTTGTGCCCAGCCAGACTGCCGCAGGCCCTGGTCTTTTTCTCTTTCTCTTTCACTTCCTAGCCTATGAAGTGATTGCTTTGCTCTGCCATGGATTCCTGCTATGATGTGCTACTTATCAGAGGTCCAAAGAAGTGGGGTTACTCAATCTTAGAATGGAATATCCAAGACCACAAGGCTAAATCAACCTTTTCTATTTATAAATTAATTATCTCAGGTATTTCATTATAGTAACACAAAGCAAATTAATATCATATTTTCAAGAATAACTAATATCTGTTGGAAATTTTTTGAAAATCTGAAAACAGTAGAAGGAAATGAAATTGAAAATTTAAAGAGGTAAGAAAATTAGAGTATCAGCCAACAACATCCAAATAGTAGAAACCTCAAAAGCAAATATAGAAAAGAGAAGAGAAAATTATCATATTAATAGTTCAGGGAAATTGCCTAGTCCAGAAGGATCTGAATTTTCAGACTGGCAGGGTCTAAGAAATGCTTAGCAGAAGAATTGGAATTATATGATTGTATAAAGACATATATCACTGAGCCATTTTAGAAGACCAACAAGAACATCCTATAGTCTCCCAAAAAGGGAGGGAAAGAAAATCAAACACGAAGTTCAAAAATCAAAATAGCTTCAGTCTACTTCAGGGGACCACTCCAACAACTTTTCTGAAAAGGGTCAGATAAAAAGTATTTTTAGGCTTCTTGGAGCAGACAATCAGTTGCATATTCTTCATTTGGAGGAGGGGTTGGTTTGTTTTTAAAACTCTGACAAATGTAAGACCCATTTTTATGTCATGAGCCAACAAAAACAGACTATAGGGCACAGTGTGCTGACTTTAGTTTATTCAACAGCTACACTGGAAGCCAGGTGTCAGTGAAGCAAAACATTCAAAAGTCCGAGGGAAAATTATTTCCAATCGAAAACTCCATGCCTAGCTAAACTATCAATTAAACTCACAGCACAAAGACACATTTAGTCATAGAATGTTTCCAAAAACTTTCCATCTAAGTACCATTTTCAGGACATTAGTGAGGCATGTGTGCCACCAAAGTAACCTAAATCAGAAAATGGAAAAAAAAAAAAAAAAAAAAAAACGCCATTACAAAATCTGGGATCACGTGCAAGATAGATAAAGGCGATCCACAGTAGGATAATGAAGACAGACCTCGGGGAGAAATCCATGCCGGATTAAAGCAGGTTCAAGTCTCCACAGCAAATTTCTTCCAAATGATGCAATTGATAGACTGCCTAAAACAACTGAACATGTTAAGAGAAGATTTAGACAAATGGCTAAGAGCTTGGGAGTAATTAAAGTATAAAGGAAACTTAGAAAATCAAAAATGATTACCAGCTTCAGAGGAAAGAAGAATCCTGCAAGAAAGGAAAAGAAATTACTGGATAACAAATAGCTCAACTGAGGATAAGCATTTCCATGGTCAAAATATCAACCATGGCTACCTGGTCTCAAAAGTTACACTGTCCTAAGGTGACGGGGGAAATGTGACTGAGAGAGAAAGTAAAAGGGACCTAAATCCTTATATTATATCCTGGATAGTCAGTATGGAATGCCTTAAAAAAATGAAAATAGTTATATTTTATATACTTCCTACAATGATGTAAAAAAAACGAATAATCAGTGAAAGGCATTGAAAATGTTTGTCTCTGAATTAAGGGAAATGGAAGCAGTTGTTTAAAATTTAAAATCCAAATGAAGAAGAAATGCTATTCCTTACACTGGGTTGTCTATACTTAAATATATTAAACATTCCCTATTTTAAAGCTAATATTTGAGAAGCTTATACTTATTACTTATAGAGCAATACAAAATTTTATTAAGTACAGTTTGGCTACATCTTCAAAGTTTTATCATAAAGAATTCTGATTTTTTTTGCTTTTTAACATTAATAGAAATATGTAGAAATATTACTAATTTCTGACTAAATCAAAATTCTCCAAATCTTGTTTCACAGATTTCACTCTATTTTTTTCTAATATGCTTTATTCATCTGTGATATATGTAATCCAGCTGGTCTGATTCTTCGGGTCACAAGGAAGAGAGACACACAAATTCCCCACAGCAGGATGTTGTTGCAAGAATAAATAGGAACAGAAGGAAAAGGAGGAAAGTGCCCCATCAGCATAGTCACCCTGCATATTAATTTTTTTTGTCATATTTTGGCCACCAAACATCTGAAACACTTGGAAAATTTTTCTCTTTCTGAGTCTCAGTAGAACATAGAATCTACTTCCACTGCAGTCTGAAAAGAGCAAATATTCACTCTCCTAGCTCCCCTGCATAGATTCTGGTCCTGGTCTCTGACCCCATCACTCAATTATTTAAGCCACCCACTTTCCTTTGAATGCAACC
Organism: Ictidomys tridecemlineatus; assembly: GCF_052094955.1. Classification (NCBI taxonomy): domain Eukaryota; kingdom Metazoa; phylum Chordata; class Mammalia; order Rodentia; family Sciuridae; genus Ictidomys; species Ictidomys tridecemlineatus. Next base: position 150,360,076 of record NC_135480.1, on the reverse strand, counting down.
CTTTTCTTTGTAAACAAGCCAGAATCGACTTTTATTGCTTGTGCTTCCATTGCTGACCCTCATTTCTGGAACTTAGAAGCTGAGGTCAGCCTGCCTAAAATCTAGAACTGTCTGACTGAAAGGTGAAGATGAGGATGAGGATGAGGGACACAGCTTGAGGGAATTGAGGACCCTTCCCCCCTTTTTCAGAATATGAGTTGATAACCCTTGAGATATAGATTTTTTAAATGTGTGGTTAAATGTTTCCCTGATGGAAGGCTGAGACTGTGGCTCAATAGTAGAACGTTCGCCGAGCACGTGTGAGGCCCAGGGTTTGATCCTCAGCACCACATAAAAATAAAATAAAGATATTGTGCCCACCTATAACTAAAAACCAAAAATAAATAAATGTTTCCCTTACCAATGCTAAGATTTTTTTTAATAGGAGGAGCTAGTAAAATAGTTTGATGGTAAAGCACATTCTTAGCATGCACAAAGTTCTGGATTTAATCCCCAGCACCTGGATAGAGGGAGGAGATTTCATGAAAACAGAATGTTTTGGCAACTTGTTGCAGCTTTCAATAAGGACCTATAATAAAGAGACAAATACAGTGTCTGGCTTAAAAACAAAGAAAATAAAGGCCCTTTTAGTTGCCTCAAAGTCCAATAATTGTGAGCCTTTAAAATTTGAAGAAACTGAATTCTTTATCCTAATCCAAGGGTATTGAACCCCATATTGACATTGAGTCTGAAAAAAAAAAAAAGAAAAAAAAAAGAAGCAAAGATTGCAGGTCTAGGGAAATCTGACTGTTCAGGCCTAGCGTCATCCAACACTCTACTTTCTCTATACAAAATAGCCTAGTGCAAAGATCTGAATGGAAAAAAAATCCACTGGGGGTCTTGGATTTGAGTTGCTTCAAGGTGGAGCTCATCACATTAACAATCACAAAAATAAACGGACCAAACTTCTGCAGAACACAAGCCACTACAAACTGGTAAAGATAGGTACCACCTTCACTTTCTGATTGACTCTCTCCTCTTTGCTTTTCTTCATGCATTGGGCTTATTTTTTCTCACCAGAAGTGGACTTCCTCCACACACCAGGAAAAATAGCCAAAATTTCCACCTTTGTCTTCTTATAACTTCAGTTACTTTTTCAATGAATATTCAAAATATCCTGGAGAAGACTCAGGTTGGCTCATTGGCACTACACCCATATGCTCACACCTGGACTTATTTTACCCAGAGCATCTAAAAACTACCAGTGGCCCAACTTGGGAATGCAATGAGACAATTCCAGAAGGCAAAACTTTGAAAACCATATCAAATGGGCTCTTTCAATTCTGAAAGCAACTCAATAAGACAGGTAATATATTTTTTTTTTGCAGGGAGGGGAAAGTTATATTTTTATCTCTATAGAATATTACACTTAGAGAAGTCAAACTCCACAAACACAGTAAGATGAAAAGCCTACATGTAAATCCAAATCATCTAATACCACGGTTCAAACTCTTAAAACTCAACATTACAATGCATCCTTGTGTTGTGGGTTTCAAAATTAAATTCCAATAAATGGTGACAGAGGTCTACTCTTAATAAAGACAAGATTTTTACATTTCTCCTGGGGTTTTTCCCTCTTATATACTATTCAGTGAAGCAGGAAGAAGTGGTTAACTTGAATTTATCAGAAACCACAAGAGGAGAGGAAAGAAAAAAGTAGGAAATATTTTATTGAGGTAAGAAAATAAGTTTTATGAGGGCTAGGGGTTTAACTCAATGGTATAGTGTTTGTCTACTATGGATGAGACCTTGGGCCCAATCCCCAGGACTGCAAATTCATAAAGTTTAATGAAAGAATAGCATTTTAATCAGCATTTACTGAGCACCTACTTTGTTTGTACTAGGTCCCGTTTAAAGTATGTAACATGCATCAATTCATTCAAGCCTCATAACACATTAACATAAGTGATTCAGCATTTTGAAGACTTTTTTATGAAAAATGTCTAATTCTCTTTCCTTCCTTTGAAAATATAACTTTACTGTTCCTTTTTCCCTCCTTGATCCAATTGCATTTTTTCCCTTGTGGCATTAAGAACACCAGAAAGTGACTGGCTCAAGTAATCCACAAAATCTTTTGTGAATGCAGACCCACTTCAAGATCTTGGTCATCTCAATCCCTTCAGAAGGGTGGCGTCTGCTGCTGCCAGGTTGCTGCTGCTGTGCCTTGTGGTGAATGCCCTGCTCCCCACCCTTTTTTACAGGGCCTCTCCCTTTCTCTCCATTCTCTCACTCCCAGCTTCCTGGGGTCTTGACACAATTCCATGACGGGTCATTTCTCTTTCAAAGTCACCTTCATCTGCAGGCCATTCTCTAGTCCCTTCCACCCCTTCCTGGTTGGCCCTGTCCTTTCTAAGGCTCTCTGACCTCTCTCATCCATCACCCCAATTCACATTAAAAGATTCCCCTCATTTATCCTTGGATTGTCCCTGTTTCTGCTCCATTGTCTTCACCTTTGTTTTCTGCACGATTCAAAACATATGTTTGGCTCTTTAAAGCTGCAAACTATCCCTCTCCCCAAAGGCCTTTTTTTTTTTAACATCCTTTTATAAAATGTCCCATTATGTGAATAACTAAAAACAGGATCAGAGCTCCTCCTCCAACTTCATTAATGTCTTAGTTTTCATTTCCTCTTCTCCAAACAAGAAATTGTTGACTTTCATGTATTTCCGCCTGATCTCCCAACTTCTGAGAAATTTAATTTGAGCAATTAGAGAGCACCCTTGCAATAGATGTCATATTTTACTTTCCAATTCACCACTCCTCTTCTTTCTAAAACACAGATTCTCTTTAATTCTAGTTTTTGTAATTATGATTCCCATTGTTAATGTAAGTTTTTAAGGAAAATTATTTCAGGGCTTGGGATGTAGCTCAGTTGCACAGTACAACTAGGTTCAATCCCAAGTACCAAAACAAGAAGAAAGAAAATTATTTCACCCATATTCTTACATTTTACTGTAAATAATTAAATATATAGCCAACTTACAGTTGTTTTCAAATCTATTATCTTTCCTGAACTACAGTAAAAATTTGCTTTGTGATATCACATTTTTTGCTACATATTTTTTCATATTAATTTGTGGAAATATAAACTCCCAAATCAATATTTACTCCTCCATAATTGACACCCATGATCATGTTCCTTCCAGCTCAGCTAGATTATGACCTATCAGTTAATGACCCATATGAAAAACCTCAAACTCAATCATTTGCAAGAAATAAATTTCCTGATCAATATTTCGCTTTATTTCTTATATGGAAATGGAATCTAGTCATAGATTCTTCATGTTCTCTTTGATGTACTTTGAGTTCAGCTCATTCATCTTCTGATGAGTCTCTCCGGATGTGTGAGGAATGGTGGAGTCCTTGAGCCACTCTCAAATATTGTTCTTCTCCTTCTCTTTTAATGTGCAAAAGGAGGATTCAGGACTGGGGGTAAGGACTGGGGCAGTACTAGTTGGCTCTTCTTTGAGGTCTGTTTTAAACACTCCCTTACTTCCCCTATCTCACACTTCTCCTGGAATGTAAGTCCACATATAATAGCCTGGGTTTCATTCTCTTCAGAAGGAAATTCATTTGGCTGGAAGTCATGGGTGCAGTTAATCATGGCCTCAGGCTCATACATCTTTTTGCATCTGGAATTTATATAAAATACAAAGAGATGAAGCAGGAACCAAGACCCTTTCCTTTTGCCATTCAGCTTATTAGACTATGACTGGGCCCAGACCCAAGCCATCTGTCAGGAGAGGTCAACAGAGCTCCTCAAGGGGGAAATTCCCCTGGAGAGAGGCAAGGAAAAGTCTGGGTTCGTGCCACTGCCTAGGGAGATGGCTGGTTCTCATGCGTGTCCTGGTTTCCCTGGTGCTTCTTACAGCAAAGGACCTTGATCAAAACCACCAGAAATCTGAGATACAATAGAAAGATAGATAAAGATGGATGATCTTTCCAGATTTTCTGGCTCTATGTGCCCATTGGACTGAAGAAACACTTACTTATGCTTTGGATATGAGGTGTCCCCCAAAAGCTTATGTGTGAGACAATGCAAGAAGGTTTAGAGGAGAAATGATTGGGTTGTGAGAGTTTTAATTAAGCCTCTGACAGGATTAACTGAGTGGAAACTGAAGGAAGGTAGGGTGTGCCTTTGGAGTATATATTTTGTATCTGGTGAGTGGAGTCTGTCTCTGCTTTTTAATCGCCATGTGAGCTGCTTCCCTCCGCCATATTCTTCCGCTACATTGTTCTGCCTCACCTCGAGCCCAGAGGAATGGAGCTGGCTATCTAGGGACTGAGGCCTCTGAAACTAGGAGCCCCCAAATAAACTTTTCCTCCCATAAAATTGTTCTTGTTGGGTCTTTCAGTCACAGCAGTGAAAAAGCTGACTAAAATACAGACTGAATTCTTGGACTTCACAAGATAAGAATGGACTTCTCACAAATAAAGAGATGGGGTCCAGTGGTGTTCTACTATGATTATTTTTTAAAAGAAAAGACTTTATTTTGTACTCTCCACACTTCCTTTGTCATGGAAGCAGAAACACATGTACATACAACAATGGCGTGTTTCATAATCCCAGTTTTGGCCATTTATGGTGATAATTTTAGTCATTTCTCTCTCAGAGACTCTAAGCAGCCATTTGAATTCACTTGGCACAAAAGCTGCTTCATGTAGCATGTATAGGAAATCACATAACCCATGTGGGTAAAGTGTCTTTGTCCCTATACTGCCTAAAATCTGGTGCTATGCATAAATGAAAGGCATTTAGCAGATGATTAACCTCATCTATCCATCACCAGAGTCCTTCTTCACACTTCTTAGAAAGAATGCTGTATTTAGACACCAAATTTATGAGAACAGAAATCAGGTCCCATCATCTTCTGCATATACCCTTTAATTTTAATAAAAATAAACAGGTTGTTAACACTTTCTCTAAAAGAATGTACAGGTTATTTAGGTCACTGGCACAGTAATATTTTTCATAGTATTTCTTCAATGATCTTTCTAATAAGATAACCTAAAAATAAACTGTTCCTCTGTTAAACTAAAGTTCCTCACAAACTTCAGATTTCAGCTTTGATCCCTGCATTGACCCTGCTTTGGTTCAGCACAGCCTCTTCCTGAAAAACTGTGAAACAACTATTTCCAGTTCAACAGATATCTCACTTTCTGCCTCCAGCTCCCTCTTCTGGACCCAAGAAGAGAATTTCTTAGCTTCTCTTTGATCTCAGCTTGTCTTTTTTTCCTTATTCTTTCCCTCTTCTCCTTTTGTCCTTCTTTTATTCCACTTTAATCCAGAATTCCAGCTTGTCCCTCTTCTCTCCTTAAAATTTCCCTTCCTATGGGACATGGTAGTTCATACGTGTAACCCCAGCTACTTGAAACTCTAAGCCAGGAGAACCCCAAATTCAAGGCCAGACTAGGCACTTAGCAAGACCCTGTCTCAAATTTTAAAAATAATTTTTAAAGGGCTGGGGATGCAGTTCAGTGGTAAAGCACTCCTAGATTCAATTCCCAGTACTGCCCTCCCCTAAACACACACACACACACACACACACACACACACACACACACACACACACACACTCCCTTTCCACGAGCTGGCCCAGCTCAGAGTGTAAATCTACCACAATCTCCTCTTTCTGAGTTGTTTCATGTTCCTCTGTCTTTGCTAAGTTATATAAGGCTTAGGAGTTTCTTCCTTGTCTTGTTCTATTCCTCATCTCCTCATCTCCCCATCCTTTCCTTTTTTCTTCTTGTTTATCATCTACTAAGTTCGAGGGGGTAGTTGACCCTATGGCCATTAATTCTCCTCCACTAGTCAATTTAGCAGGGATTATTCACTCATGAATAAAGTTTCTTGGCCCTTGCAACAACCCAGGGAGGTTTTTATTATTATTATCACCTAATTTTAGAGATAAGAAAATCAAAGCTCCAAGAGCCTAAATAACTTTCCAAGCTCATAGGGAGAGAAAATTGCTAGAGCCAGGGTTCAAACCTAAGTCTATGTAACTCTAAAACCAATGAGCTTTCAACTGCACCATTCCACCTTGACAGGCAACTGTGCCATGGCCTCTCTGTGGTTGACTATTACCACTTATTACTAATCTCCATGAGGATTTTGGTTTAAGATGCATTTAAATTCAAAAGCCCCTATATTAGCACAGAAGCAAGGAAATAAGGAGGAAAGATAAGCGTATACAGGGGCTTGGGGAGGGTATTAAACACATTGGGAGGTATCATACTGTGTTTTTGAGCATGAAGAACCTAACTATAATTAAAAACACACACCCCCAAAATAACTAGACTTCACCTGTGGGCTTCTCGCACCCAGAGAGAAATCTATTAAATTTCCTGGAAATCACTCTGTAGGGGAGGTAAAGCAAATGTTGATATAGAAAAAGAAAGATATTTGGGGATTTTGAGTGAAAGATATTCCATTTCCTTCACTGGTGAAGAAAACTTGGAGATACTTATCCAGAAAGGCAAAGGAAGGAGGAAATGTAAAGAGAGATTCCCCCTCAGCTCAGCACTGAGAGTGGGGCAGAGAGGCTCCAATGAAGTGGAGCAGGTGGTTGCAGGTGAGTTTCCAGGTGAGGCTCATTAATGCAATCTTGAACACAGCAGAGGCTGTTCCTGCTGATGGGATGAGGAGTCAGAGGGGGAAAGTAAAGCCTCTGCAATAGAGCCAGGCAGAGGGACAGACCGTGGGAAGGCAAGCATGTATAAAGATGGCTAAATACTTACCTGCTCAGGAAGTGGGCTCTCCCAATGATGCCCTTATCCAAGATTTGTTGATATAACTCTCTGAAAAGCTATAATAAAGAGAATCGCCAAATTGTATTTTTTTAAGTTAGAGATTATCTCATACAACCCTCCAGTTTTTTAATAATACACATGATATCTTATAAAGAATGCTCTATCTGGAGTCCAGTGTGGGAACATTTGTCTGTCATCCCAGCAACTCTGGAGGCTGATGTATGAGAATCACAAGTTCCAGTCAACATGGTAACTCAGCAAGACTCTATGTCAAAATTTAAAAAAATTAAAAATTAAAAAAGGTCGGGGGATGTAGCTTGGAGGGAGAGCACTTGTATAACACGTGCAAGGCCCTAGGTTCAATCCCTAGTGCTACAAAAATAATAACAATATTAATGCTGAATTTGGTATCAGAAGACCTAGAGAAAATAAAAATGTTAAGTAATTTAATAAGCAGTGAATCACCATACGATAGTGTGTTCATCATTATCCTATGTAATCTTTGTACAGATATAAGGCTTAAAGAGATTTAGTAAATTATATTCAACAGCAAGTGATAGAGTAATAAGACTGCTACTCATAGAAGCTTTCTAATTTCAAGTTTTAATATGTTTTGCTATCTTTTCTCTTTGTAGATTAATTTATGAGTGCAACAGAGAGTTTGGTGAGGAAAGAAGTGGAAATTGAAAGGTTTCAGCGAAAACAGAGGAACTAAGACTAGCATTGTTTTTAAAGGGGGATCAAATAGACTGGTCAGATCCTATTTCTAAGTTTGTAAGCCTAATTTTAAAAGGATTAAACGACTTTCCTGGGAAATTACTTTCTTCTGATGCTTTTATTTATTTATTATCTGAAGAGCTTAAATAAAGATAATAAATTGCATAATCAATAGATACAACAAAGTTGCTTTGCTTAAAGCTGATAACGGAATATATAGATTTTTCATGAATAATTGAAAGGGCCTAACAAAGAGGTTGAAACTCTCCTGTCTCTGCCTCCTCCCCCAGTTTTTACAGAGCCAATTTCTAAGTATCCATATGCAAAGAAATCGACCTCATCCAAGTCAACTACCTTCACATAGAGTAGGGTTTATTTGTTGTCTGCAGAGAGGGAGCCACAGTGCTCTGAAAGTTGGGCACTCACAGCTGTGGAAGGAATCCAAGGGGTGGGGATGAGAGACCGGCAGCTCCTAGCTCCAAGATCCAGGGCCCAAGAGATAGATGTGTAAAGTCAGGCAAGTGTTTTTTGTTGCAAATTACAGTTACTCCATCACCCTCGAGACTGCCATTCTTCAAAGCCATCAGACAGCTTTCTCAAAGACGGAGACTTTGATGTGTCTGCCATTTAGAAATATCTCGTACTCTCACTCTACCAGCAATGAGCCTAGAGAAAGCTATCTATACACATAGCTCAATTTCTCAAGATCCTAGCAGAAAAGGTTTGTAAGAACTTAAGGCTGCTGCAGCACAGTATCAGGTGCAAGCTGCCAAAATTGGACCATTTTCAGAAAAACAGCCTAGGCCTCTCCCTCTGGCCTCCTCTCCCTCCCCCATTCTCCCCAGCAAAAACAGAAAATATAAACCAGAATATGGACGCTAGGAATCCCAATCCCAGTTCTGCCAGGGCTGGGTTCCACTGGGAAGCCATCTCTACTGTCCCAGTGCCCAGTACAGCATTTGGCACATATCAAGTGTTTGTTGAATGAATGAAGAATTGAATTTAATATCAAAAGATCTCCATTTCCTCACTAGTAAGGAGCAACATTTTACTAGGTCCCTTCAAAAATCTGTAGCCCTGAGATTTTAAAATGGCAGTAAGTTATAGTTTTAGATCAGTTTTACAGGATAATTCTATTAAGTTAGACAAGGCAGAATTCCCCCATCTGACGTGATGGAGTGAACTGATTGATAGAACAATTCTCAATACAGATAACTACTTAATGGCTCTGCAAAGTGAACAAAAGCAGAAAATTTTTAGATAGAATTTAAAAATGGAAAGAGACTAGAACAAGGTGAAACTTACATTTCTTTTTTTAATATTTTATTAGTTGTTAATAGATCTTTATTTATTTATATGTGGTGCTGAGGATCACACATGCTAGACAAGCACTCTACCACTGAGCTACACTCCCAGTCCAGAAACAAACATTTCTTGGCTCTATACTGAGGATATACCACTATGATGCTTGCAGAACCAAAATCCAAACTCCAACAGGAAATTTTCCTTCCTGTTCTACTGAAGAACCAGAAGACAAGAGACTGGAACAACATTACATCAACATGACAAAAAGAAAGAAAAACTGACAACAGAAATAGTCATAAAGATACATAGAACCAGTGCAACAAAAAATAAAATAAACAGATGGCCAGGCACAGAGGCAAACATCTGTAATCCCAATAGCTTGAAAGGCTGACTCAGAAGTATAACACATTCGAGGCCAGCCTAGGCAACTTAGAAAGTCTTTGTCTCAAAATTAAAAAAAAAAAATGAAAAAGTAGATTCCCATCAATGGATATTACTCAGCCAAAAAGAAGAATGACTTTATGATATTTCCTAGTAAGTGGATGGATCTGGAGATTATCATACTAAGTGAAATATGCCAATCCCCAAAGACCAAATGGCCAATGTTTTCTCTGATATGTAGAAGCTTACCCACAACAAGGGGGAGGTGGGGGAAGAATAGAAGTTCAGAGGATTAGACAAAGGAGAATGAAGGGGGCTGGGGATATAGCTCAGTTGGTAGAGTGCTTGCCCAGCATACACAAGTCCCTGGGTTCAATCCCCAGCACCACCAAAAATAAATGGGGGAGATGAAGAAGGGAGGAGAGATAGGAACAGGAAAGTGAATGTAAAGAATCTAAAACAACTTTCCTATACACATACATGAATATGCTACACTGAATCCTACCATCTTGTACATGCACAAGACTGGGGCTCTAATTAGAATAAGATATATTCCATGCTTGTATAATTTTATCAAGATGGACTCTCCTGCCATGCATAAAATAAACCAAAAATAAAATTTAAAAAGGCTGGAGGTGTAGCTCAGTGGTAGGCACCCCTGGATTCAATCCTCAGTACACAAAAAGAAAATGAAAAGAAAGATGACAGATTTATGCCCAAAAGCATAAGCAACTACATTAAATGAAAATGGACTAAATATTGAAATTAAAAGTTAAAGATTGAAAATGCCAGATTTAAAAAAACAAAAACAAAAAGAATGGCTTTATGGGCCAGTTTATAGCTCAGTGGTTGAGTACTAATCTAGCCTGTGTGAGGTAATGAATTTGATCCCCCATACCACAAAAAAAATAATTATATATTTAATATATCTGCTACAATTATACTTAATATATCTGCTACAAATGGCAGATATATTAAATATAATTGTATAGAAGAATCAAAAGTAAAAGGATACAAAAAATTCTGGTGTTGTTACACTTTCTAGAGAGGTATAAAACTTAACCAGAATATAAATATTTTAATGAACCAATTACAGATAATTTATTAGCTACATTCAAGTTCCTTCTCCACCTAGCTAAGAAGTCTATAAGTCCTCTCAAGTCCCACTCTCTTTTTGAACCCAGTACAATCCAAAACCTGAACTGCAGTTCACCTGAACCCCCTAAAAGAAAAGTTCCTTACTCTGGATATGTTCAAAAGACAAAGAGAACTGCAATGAAGTACTGGATTTTATTCAGCAGAGCTGTTCTTGGTAGCAGAATGGGATTTTAATTCTAAAACCATCTTGTGTTTTGTAGGTTAAAGAAAAATTAGAAAACATATTGATGTAGTTAGGAATCAAGAGTTTTCACTAGAAGGAGAAAAAAAGGCAAAGAAATACAAAATGGAGACTGGGGAAGGGCCACTTGGTATTGAATTTGAAGAATCAACAACTATGAAACAAAATCCTAATGCCTTTGAAGAAATGAGTGGCAATACTAATGAGATATAAATAAGTGCTTAGTTTTTATACTATTTTCTAATAGAAGACTCCCGGGCTCCCATAGAAATGGCTCCTTCCAGGCCTGAGTCAGAAAAGGTACAAGATGGTCCTGAAGTATCTTGTACCAAGAAGCAAGGGAGCTTAATCAATGAACCCATAAACTAGAAAGGGGACAGCCATCATCATATTTTAAATATAAAAAATAATAATGGTGGAATGGATTCAAACACATGAAAAAATATATAAATCCAACATGATACTTAAAGCAGAAAGAAGAGAGAAGGAAAGCAATCCCCATAGAGGAATGCCAACTTAGAAATGTAGAAGGGGGCTGGAGTTGTAGCTCAGTGGTAGAGCACTTGCCTCACAGGCATGAGGCCCTGGGTTTGATCCTCAGCACCACATAAAAATAAACAGTAAGAAAAGATATCATGTCCATTACAACTAAAAATAAAATTTAAAAAAAAAGAAATGTAGAAGGAATGATGAATGAAAAAAAATCATCATTTCAAGACCCAATGTAAGAGGTGATTCAGGCAAAATCATTGAATGCTAAAACAAATGGAATAAAAGGTTATCACAGAACAAATTATTCCTATTAACTCCAGGTAATGTCCTACTCACAAATCACTTATTCATTACAAAGGAAAATATGAATCTTTAAAACATAGAGTTATATTGGGGCTGGGGTTGTGTCTCCATGGTGGAGTGCTTGCCTAGCACATGTGAGGCACTGGGTTCGATTCTCAGCACTATGTACAATAAATTAAAAAAAAAAAAAGGCCCATCGACAACTAAACAAATATTTTTTTTTAAAAAAAAAAGTAGAGTTGTATTGGTCACAACTTTAAGTTAACATGGTTGGCATCCCCCAAAAAAGACTGTAGCCCAATATTGTAGGCTGACACAATGGAAGTTACTCAACATCATCTATGTGGTGCTGCTGCCGAAAATACTGAGTCCAACAACTAAAAAAAAAAAAAAAAAAAAAAAAAAAGGATGTTGGATCCTGTGCATGACTACAATTCTCCTAAAGGAATCAATGTCATTAGAAGCAAAGGGAGCTGAGCAATTGGAATTCAAACACAGTTGGTACAAAAAAAAAAAATACATGAAGTACAAATACTTTGGGAAACAGCATAGAGGTTATGTATAAAGTAAATACACTTTGAGCACATCATGCAGCAAATCTATTAGGTATTTCCCTCAGAGGAATAAAAACATATTGTCACCTAAAATCTTACCCTCAATGTCTATAGTGACTTTACTCTTAATCATCTAAAACTGTAAATAACCCATGTGCCTTTCAAGTAGTGAGTAGATAAATTGTGGTGCATTCATGCCAAGGAATAACTCTCAAAAATAACAAGGAACAAATAACTAATAAATGCAACAACATGGATGAATCTCAAATGCATTATGCTAAGTGAAATAAGCCACTAAAAGGCTATATACTAAATGACCCCATTTATAGGATATTTTGGAAAGGGCAAAATTATAGGGACAAAGAACAGACCGATGGTTATCAAGAACTAAGATGAGGACAGGGGTTGACAACAAAGAGACATGAGGAATTTCATAGGTGATAAAAACTATCCTACATAGACTGTAATGGTCTTAACACAATTGTACATGTATGTCAAAATTCACAGAACTGTGTATTTAAAACAGTGAATTTTTTATATTCTTATAATTATATAAATTGGACACCAATTAATCTGATCTTTAAAAAGAACACAGAGGAAGGTAATGGGCCTTTTCTAGATAGAGGAAGCTAAGAAGAAATAACTGCCAAATGCTATGTGTGCACTTTCATTATATACTGGATAGGGAAGGGTAGAAGAAATCTAGTTACAGAGACATTTTAGGGTCAACAGGGGAAATTTGAGTTTGGACTCTTTGATTAATGTTATTGAGTAAGTTTTTTCAGGTGTAATGATGGGTTTTGGTTGCTTAGAAACTGACCCTGATCTTGAGAGGTACGTGCTGATGTATTTAAGGGTAACTTGTAATGCCTGCAGCCTTTTGGATAGTTTGGCAAAAGAGATGAATGCATATCAGCAAAGAGAGATGGAGTACCAGTTGCTCCTGTAGGTTTGAAAAATTACAAAATAAGAATGAATTGGGTTTTGTTATATTCTGATACAGTACAAGTGCATCTCCTACTTCCCAACTTCCTGCTGCATGCTGTAGCTCATCTACAATTTCCTCCAGTTCTTCTCTTACCCTTTGTAGCTCCTTCATTTCTCATTCTCTAACCCTAACTTCCAGCTGCCTGGAAAGCGTTCATTTCCAAAGCTGTTGATCTCTGCCATGGCCCCTCTCTCTCCTCTCCCTAGCCAAAGCCTGACCTGAATAGCTTCACTATTTTTAAGTTTAATCTGTGTTCTCCAAGTATTTTTAGCAGAGTCAACTGGTATCTAGGAGTCAGCTGGTATCTGAGACCATCCACCTTCTCTTAGAAAAGCTCCCCATTCAGCCCTTAAGCCTCCCTGTCCAACTGGACGATCATTCAGCATTGTTTCTCCCATTCAGCTCATAGCCTCCGCTCTGTGGCCAGCTGGGCCAGAGAGGGGTCAGCTTCTCATAAATTCCCTATCCTTGGATGATCCTCTGTCTTACCTAAAATCTGTGAATTCTTCTTTTCTGCCACCTGATTCTCAGTCTCACAGACAAAGCACATGGACCCTTTCTCATCAGGACAGCTCTGTATATGTGGACTAGGAAAATAGAATACCCTCGGGTGGGTAGATCTGAGAGGGCCACTGGAATATTCTGCAGCCTGGTATGGACACAGGTATCTCAGAGTAGCATCATTACAGGCAATTACATAATTATCTGACTTTGTTCTAAATATCCAAAAATGGTAGGTACATTATGTTTGTTATCATTATCAATATCTGTCTCCATGTACTCTTTTCCTTGTCAATTCAAATTTTCCATCCATTCCCTCTTTCACATTAAGGTATAAAAATCTGGAAACAACTAAAAGTGAACACTTTCCCTTTATATTTTAATCTTCAGAAAAATTCCAAACTTCAGCTTGCAGGTAACCCTGGTTTGTTTTTCTAGCCAGCCCCCTTACACACACGTTGCCTCTGTTTCAAAGTCTTTTCCTCTGTCCCATAATTTGCCTCTCTTGGGATCCCCCCTGCCGCAGTCCAGCTGGGCAAAATAACCAGGAGGTGACAAGCAACTTGAAGGCTGAAGCGGGAACTGCTTTATTGCGGAACAGCAGAGGTATATATACCTGAGTACACACAGCTTGACTCAATTAGCATCATCTAGATACAGCAGTCAGCCAATAAGGAATCCCCACCATCTTAATGGCTCGGGGTGTTGCCTCACAAACCACTCCTCCTGTCAAACTGCCAGGCACCATCTTGACTTGATTGCAGCCCCCAACACCCCCCTTCTCTTTCTCTACCCCGTGCCTGGACATGATTGGCCCTCTCTGTCCTCATAGGGACATCAAGGCTCCTATCCCTTCATTCTTCTCCCAAGGAGGAACTTCCGTAGGTCAAGAGCAAAAGGAAGGAAGAGATCCCACCTAAAGTGCAAAACTATTCAGACTAGAAGTAGCCTGGTTGGAGGCAAGCATCGGGCTTTCCTTTGGGATTTTTATTCCCTTTTATATACTTTTTTTTTTTTTTGGTGGGGGGTTCCAGGGATTGAACTCAGGAACACTCGACGATTGAGCCACATCCCCAGTTCTATTTTCTATTTTATTTAGAGTCAGGGTCTCACTGAGTTGCTCAGCACCTTGCTTCTGCTGAGGCTGGCTTTGAACTCATCATGACCACCCTCCTGCCCCAGCCTCTGGAGCCACAGAGATTATAAGCATGGGCCACTGTGCCTAGCTTATATACTTTTAAAAAATCATATGCATGAACATATTTCTATAGTAGTCTTCTACAGCACTATTTTAATGGCTATGTTAAATTTCATTTTATGGTTACACATGCTTTATTTAACTATTGTTCAACATTCAGGAAGCTTTTGGTTTTTTGAGATTGAAAAGTTGGTCCTCTGCACCAATCCACAATATATGTGACATCAATAACATCACCAATAATAAACTTACTAAGTTATCATTCAATATTTCTTTGCAGTTATTTTTTCTTTATAGAATGTAGTCCACTTATGTAATGGTCAGAATACTATGTTGGAAAGTCATTAAATTAATTTTTCTATGTAATTATCCATTTGAAATATTCTTAAGCAATTTTTGTTTCTATTTGTATTCAATTGTAGGGTTCACTATTTTTATCTTTCTCATTTAAATTTATGTTTTGAATATATAAAGCATTTCTATGGCTTAAAAATCAAACACATAAAAATTTATAGTCAGACAAATCTTACATCTCTATCCTTTCTATCTTATTCTCACTTTAAGGGTGACCATTTGCATTTGTTTCTGATTTTTCTGTCGTTGTTCTGTGTTTGTGAATATATGTCTTTTTTGATAAACATATATATTCTTATTTCTTTTCATTAAAAATGTTATACAGGCATAAAATTGACAGAGGATTGCACAAATCCCACTCATTCAGTACCCTGAATTTTCAGAGTGAGCACATTTGTATAACTAGTAATTGAATATATTTCTGTTTTGTCAGCTTTTTCACTACTGTGACTAAAAGACCTGACAAGAACAATTTTAGGGAAGGAAAAATTTGTTTAGGGGCTCATAGTTTCAGAGGTCTCAGTCCATAGACAGTCCATTCCTCAGGGCTCGAGGTGAGGGAGAATATCATGGCAGAAGAATATGGTAGAAGGAAATAGCTCAATATATGATGATCAGAAAACAGAGAGACACTAAACTCAGCTCACCAAGTATATACCCCAAAGCATTCCCCCAGTGACCCATGTCCTCCAGCCACACCTACCAGCCTTCAGTTACACTCAGTTAATCCCTGCCAGGGAATTAATTCAGTGATTGAGTTAAGGCTCTCATAACCCAATCATGTCACCTCTGAACCTTCTTTCATTGTATCACACATGAGCTTTTGGGGACACCACACATCCAAACCATAACAATCTCCATAAGCCTGTTGAATGCATATAAAACTATTTACTGCAGACTTAATAATAATAGCAAGATATTGACTCATCTGAAATACCCACACCACAGGAGATGTGGAAGTAATTGCAGTATATCTACTCCATGAAGTACACACAGTTGTACAAAAAAATGTGGACCCCCTCTGGGGTCATCTATATCCATAATGTGGTATAGAACAATTTCCAGGATGCATTGTTTTCTGAAAAGAAACAGTTGTAAATAATTATACAATACAACAAATGCTACTTTTGTGTAAAAAGAAGTCAGAAATGCAGACATATATCTCACAGTGTTCCATCTATAAACATGGGGTTGATTTGCCAATATTTCTTGAGTGACTTTTCCATGCAAAGCACCGTGCTCACTCTCATTGCATTTTGTCAGCCATCAGGAGCGACACTTGCCTTTTAAAGCACTCAAAACATCATCTTGCTTCTTCAAAGAGTGCACACAAATATCGAATATGAAACCATTCACACTTTTCAGATTATGGTTCTTGAGCATAAAATCATTCATTTTTGTTTTAATTCAATTTTCTTAATACCTTCTTTTCCCAACACCAGATGATTTCTGGAACTATAGTATAATAAGCAGCAATAGTATCTTTCATTTATTAATAATGATTCCCAAGATACATATTGTTTACAATGATATGGATAATACAATGAGATATATATTATATACAGTATCATACAGCGTAAATCCTTTAAATAAACAGATGCTACTTCATATAATTCTAGCTCCCTGCTCCCAAGTTGCTATTCTGTATCCACTATTAGTAATCCAAATTAAAAAAAGGAAATGAAATCTCACCTGTCATTAGTCCTCCAAGTGAGGATCCTCCACTTGCTCCCTTGGTTGCTACTCTAGGCCAAAAGTAGCCCTTGCTTAGCTTCCTAAGTCTCAGATTTTAACACTTATCTCCTACAGTTCCAATTAAGTTCACTAGTCTTTCTCCAACTGACTACTTGGAGTAGTTTTTAAGTCCTTTGGGTATAGTCTTTTCCTTCCATTTGCAAACGCAAAGAGCTCATTGAGACCCATCACACACTATGGGAAGAGAAAATGTGAAAAGCTTACTTATTTTCCCAGCTCACCCAAGAAGGAGAAAGAGTGTCTTCTATGTCTATTTCTTGATAGTTGCTCCCTACATACCCAGGATTTACACATCCAGCAAGCCAACTCTTACTTCCTCTTGATGGTGAGCCAAAGATTATTTTATTGTTTACTACTAAATATGTTTGGCTTCTAGTTGATTTTCATAATAACCACTGATAAAGTTTGACCCCTTCACTTCTAGGTCCCAGCTGTTCTATTCTTGTTCTCAGAGAACATCATGTCCTCTGTCATACCTAATACCTAAAGAGACCTGAGACGTCCCAAGATTCTACATATAAATGCCTAATAACTGTTCTCATTCTTATTGTATTTTGTCAGCCATCAGGAGTGACACTTGCCTTTTAAAGCCCTCAAAACATCATCTTGCTGCCTTCAAAGAGTACATACAAGGAATAAAACCTATTCTTCTCAATGAACTCCTCCCTCATTTCATTTAAAAACTTCATCATTAATCTTTGTTATGCGGAGTTTGTGAATGAAATGATCTTCTGAGAAGTAACTGTTAGAACTGAGTATGTGCTGTATATAAAGTATGTTGACACCCGATTTGTGTCTTCATGCATGTACTTTGGATAATGATGTCCATCACATTCCACCATCCTTGCTAATCCCCTGCCCCCTCCCTTTCCCTCTCATCCCTCTTCCCTATCTAGAATTCATCTATTCCTCCCATGCTCCCCCTCCCTAGCCCACTATAAGTCAGCCTCCTTATATCAGAGAAAACATTCGGCATTTGTTTTGGGGGGATAACCTCACTTAGCATTATCTTCTCCAACGCTATCCATTTACCTGCAAATGCCATGATTTTATTCTCTTTTATTGCTGAGTAAAATTCATTGCATATATATGCCACACTTTTTTATCCATTCATCCCTGAAGGGCATCTAGTTTGGCTCCACAGTTTAGTTAATATGAATTGTGCTGCTATAAACATTGTTGTGGCTGTGTCCCTGTAGCATGCTGTTTTTAAGTCTTTTGGGTATAGTCCGAGGAGAGGGATAGCTGGGTCAAATGGTGGTTTCATTCCCAGATTTCCAAGGAATCTCCATACTGCTTTCCATAGTGGCTGCACCAATTTGCAATCCCACCAGAAATGTATGAGTGTTTTTCCCCCCACATCCTCACCAACACTTATTGTTGTTTGTCTTCATAATAGCTGCCATTATGACTGGAGTGAGATGATATCTTAGAGTAGTTTTTTTTGTTTTTGTTTTTGTTTTTTTTTATTGATTGTTCAAAACATTACAGAGCTCAAGACATATCATCTTTCATACATTCGACTCAATTGGGTTTTGAACTCCCCAAATACATAATACAGACTCACTTCTGTTACATACTCACATTTTTACATAATGGTATATTAGTGACTGTTGTATTCTGCTACCTTTCCTATCCCCTACTATCCCCCCTCCCCTCCCCTCCCCTCCCATCTTCCCTCTCTACCTCCTCTGCTGTTGTTCAATTCTCTTAGAGTAGTTTTGATTTGCATTTTTCTGATTGCTAGAGATGATGAGCATTTTTTCATATATTTGTTGATTAATTGTATATCCTCTTCTGAGAAGGGTCTGTTCGGGTCCTTGGCCCATTTGTTGATAGGGTTATTTGTTTTGCTTTGTTTTGTTTTTTTGATGCTTAGCTTTTTGAGTTCTTTATATATCCTAGAGATTAGTGCTCTATCTGATGTGTGAGGGGTAGACAGAGATATGAAAAATTGTGGTATATATGTGTAATAAGAATTGTAATGCGAAAAAACTGTATAAAGACGTGAATTGGCATGAACATACTTTATATACAAAGATATAAAAAATTGTGCTCTATATGTGTAATAAGAATTGTAATGAATTCTGCTGTCATGTATTTAAAAAAATAAAATCAATTAAAAAATAGGTGGAGATTAAGAAAAAAAAAAGAAAGAACTGAGTATACGCTATTTTTCATGACCTCCATAAACAACCCAGTGAACCTGGCAGGTTGGTATCTGGCCCCTCCTGTGAAGCTGATGATTCTGTTATTCTAAATCACCCTACTAAAATCCAAATATGAATCTCCTAGAAACTGGCAGCTCACTGGTCTTCCGCTTTTCTTCTTATAAGTATTTCTCTACCTTATTCTTTTTTTTTCTCTACCTTATTCTTGGCTATATATTTTTGTATATCTTCAAATGAGGTTGATTAGAATTGGTAGGTAACTTTGAAATCTTTGCTCTCAAAGAAATGGGTAATTTATTTGATTATGAAAATGAAATAGCATCCCCTTAAGACAGAGCTACTTTCTTTACAATAATGGATAACTTTCCTTTTTCAACAGACCAATATGAACAGATAGCCACTTAAATGAACTAACAAACATTTCAATCCTGAAAAACCAATTTGAGAAGAATGAATTGGTAAAATATTAATAGCTGGTGAAGAAGAGTTGAAACTCAGAAATCACCAAAGACACAAATTTAAAATAATTATGAATAAGTTTTAGCCATTAAACCACAAATCCTTTTGTAAAGGATAATAGTGTGTCAGTTCAGAGGTGATGAGGAAATTGCCTACCCAAGCAATATAACCTGTGTCCTGAAGGCAGAGTGTCTGACTCCAGAATCCGAGTCCCTGCACTGTCCTATACTATATCCCCTAATGTCATGTTCAAATGAGTCACAGTGTGTCTTTAAGATGAACTATTAAAATTTATCCTAAGAATAATCAATGATATAGGAAAGTATGTATGGTAGCATATTGGTGAAAAAAATCAGGATACCAAACTGGGTATATGATATGATCCCAATTTATTTTAATATATAAGTAGAGAAATAAAGGAGTATATTTGTGTATATTAAATTTCATGTCAAGTGAAGTTTCCTTGGATAAACATGTTAAATTAAATTGGCTTAAATCATTGATTCCATGCCTTATGGAAAAACGAAACCCTTTCTAGGAATTCCTAAAGGGCAATATATTCATGGTCATCCCAGCTCCAGAACTCTTTCTTCTCAGTCCCACATTAACCCAGATTTTAGGGGTTTGGCTTAGCTCCATCCTCAATTTCTACCAAGAAAAATAAAAATCACATAAAACATTCAAAAGTGTAATATAATCAAGCACTTGGAAGCAAGTTGAAGAAGTTCATACAACAATGTGCAAACCATTAAAATTGAACATTTAACTATTACTAGTCTTAAAAAGTTATTTCTAGCCATCCCATCTCAGGAAAAATTCCACTGGCCCATTTGCACATTAGGTCATTATTCAGCCTGTTTCGTGGGCACGTCTTTCTTCATCCTTGTTTTCCTATATTTCTCCTCCTTTAGACAATAAATTATCTCATTTTCTCATGCAAAAACCATTCAATTTTCTTCTCTGACTGAAGTTCTTAGACAATAGTTCTCTCTGAATCATGCCTTCTCTCCAAGGCTGCTTATCAAGGTATCTCCCAAAGTCAATTCCCACCCTAAGAGTAATCTCTCAAAGTCAATTCCCACCCTAAGAGTAATCTCTCAAAGTCAATTCCCACCCTAAGAGTAATCTTAATATTAATTCTAATTATTAAAATGTCAGTTCTCAAATCAGCCTACTCATTGAAATTTGAGAAGTTAATTTTGTTTGATATACAAATATTAATTCCTAGGTTCCTATGGAAGGTCTGAGGGGTGACTTTGATATAAATTTTTTTCTGAATACCCTCGTGATTCTAATGTACAGCAGAATTGAAAACCACTGTGCTAAAATAAAAAAGGCTTTCATTTGTTATACACATACCATATATCTTTGATTCTGTGTTCCATTTTAACACTTTTTTTAAAAAATTATGACACATTTAATAATTTATATCAAAAAGAACTTACAAGCTGCCAAATAGATTAAGATGTAACATACTTGTCATTTCTTGCAATTCATATGGGAACAGTGCCCAGTCTTTCCAAATATATCATGCAATCTTTAAAGCTGGGACAGTTTGGTGTGACTGATTCATACATTATGAAGGACTATTATTTGGGCAATGGAAATCCATGAATAAAAGCTGCTGGCTGTATTTCAAGAGAAACTTGTGCAATTCAATAAAAGAAAAAAGTATGAGTTTAACCAAACAGAAAATGCAGTTAAAATCCCATTATTTTTTAATATACTTTGACATTAGACTGTAGATAAAGATGTCAAAAGGGCCAAAATGTGAAGCACACATAATGGGAAGCAGGATATAACAGGGATGATCTATGCAGCTATAGTTGGTCAAAAGTGATTTGTTGTTCTTGAAATTTAGTAAATAAGCCAATACTATGTTTGTGATAGATAATATCTTACAATTGAAGGACTAAACCACATTTTGACATAAACATAGAAAGACAACTGTAATTAAATATATAAAAATGTTAGAGGTTTTTAAGAAACAGACGTTAAATAATTTTTACTGTCTTCTTTGCATTTTCTTTCACTTTCCAAATTTTCTACTGAATGTAGATAAATTTCATAATTGTGAAAACTAAGAATGTTATTAAAACTAATACATGAGCATAGGCATGGGTCTATCTCCCACTTCCCCTAAAAAAATCATTGAGCAAAAATAGAAATATAATAGTGACAAGAAAGTCAAAAAACTAGAGTTCAGAGGACTGAAACTAGACTTTTAATAACTTTTTTTTAAGTAAAGCCCAAAATGTGAATGATTGTTAAGACTTTCTTCATACCCCTCTCCATACTCCAAACAATCTTTAATTAAACCCAGAGCCTAGCTTACTGGAATGATGTTAAATGTGCCAGAAAAAAAGAAGCTAAGAAGCTGTCCACCTTCTCCCTTTCCAGCATTTCTCATCCGAATGGCATGCTGTGAAGCACACACTTAAACTGATTGGTATTAATGCATGCACACAGGTTCCAAAATGTCAGCAAGATGCATTTGCTTTCAGGTTATATTAATTCTGCTGATTACAAAGAGTTGAGTAAATAAATCTTAGTTATACACAAAATATGTTTTAAGTTCCTATCAGATACATTGCCTAGAATTTTTCTTCTCTATGGCCTCACTTTCATTTATTTATGTATTCATTTGATAAATGCTATGTACCAGGAACTGTTCTAGGCCCTCTACAAATAGTAGTGAACAAGACAAGCAAGGACCTGGCCCTCTATCAGCTTACATGCTACTGGGGTTAGGCAAAAAGCAAGAAATAAATATGTGCACTGAATATAACAAGAAGGGAAAACTTCATAGGGAATGCCTGGATCAAGCAAGGGAGGGAGATGAAGGCAGGAAGCAGGTCCCTTAGCTAGGATGGTTAGGGGACTCTCCCAATGGGGAAGCCACATTTGCACAGAGACTGGAACAACAACAAGGAGGTAGCCCTGCAAAGGTCTGAAAAAGAGTATTCCAAGCAGAGGAACCAGCAAGGATGGAGACCATGAAGTAGGAGGAGCTTGACACAAACTGATGCAAAAGTGGTCAGTGTAGCTAGCACAGAAGGAGAAAGGGAGGGGGCAAGAGGAGCAAGGTGAGATCAGAGAATTCTGCCAAAGCCAGTCATGTAGGATCTTGCATGTCACAGGACAGAGCTGGAATTTTTTTTACATTTTTTATGTGAAATCTGTGGAGCAGTATGATATGATTTAAATGTCTTATAAAAAGTATAACACAACAAGAAGATGAGCGTTATTCCTCCCTTGATCTGTTCAACTTCAGAAATAAACTGAAACTAAGAACATTATAGAATAGTTAGGAAACCTCGGATCAAGTTCTGTCTTCCAACTCAAAAAACTTAACACCAAAAAAACCCAAATAACCCAATCAATAAATTGGCTAAGGAAATGAATAGACACTTCACAGAAGAAGAAATACAATTGTCAACAAACATATGAAAAAATGTTCATCATCTCTAGCAGTTAGAGAAGTACAAATCAAAACTACTCTTAAGATTTCATCTCACTGCAGTCAGAAGGGCAATTATCAAGAATATAAGCAATAATAAGTGTTGGCAAGGAAGTGGGGGAAAAGATACACTCTTACATCGTTAGGGGTTCTGCAAATTGGTGCAACCACTATGGAAAGGAGTATGGAGATACCTCAGAAAATTGGAAATGGATACACCATTTGACCCAGCTATCTCACTCCTTGGTTTATAACCAAAGGACTTAAAATCACCATACTACAATGACACAGCCACATCAATGTATATAGCCACTCAATTCACAATAGCTAAACTATGGAACCAACCTAGATGCCCTTCAACAGAGGAATGGATACAGAAAATGTGGTAAATATACACAATAGAATATTACTCAGCCTTAAAGAAGAATAAAATTATAGCATTTTTCAGTAAATGTAAGGAGCTGGAGAATATCATGCTAAGCAAAATAAGTCAATCCCCCAAACCAAAGACAGAATATTTTCTCTGATATGCAGACACTAATTCACAATATTGGGATGGGGGCTAGGGAAGAATAGAGGTACTATGGATTAGACAGAGGGGAGTGAGGGGAGGGGAGGGGATATGGAGGTAGGAAGGATAGTAGAATTAATCAGACATTATTACCCTATGTGCATATATGCTCTCATGACTGGTGTGATTCTACACCATATACAACTAGAAGAATGAGAAGTTGTACTCCATTTATGTATCATGTCTCAAAATGCATTGTACTGTCATGTAAAGCTAATTAGAACAAATTTTAAGAATTAAAAAAAAAAAGGTTCTGTCTTCCATCTAGATGCTGCCTTATCTCAACCACGTACTTAATCCTCTGGTCTCAGTTTTCTCAACTGTAAAATGAGAGTGCCCATCAAAGTCCTGAAAGAAGATACACATTAGTTGAAGGACTTAAAATGATCCACACAGTGGGTGGTTAGAAAGTGAAGTCCTCTCTTTCTTCCCCTACTTCCTATGAAGAGTGGAGACAGACATAGAAGACAGCAATTCTCCTCTATAATTGCTGAAAGGAAAAGTGAAGCAATGTGAATGGATCCCTTTTCTGGAGTTTGTCCAAAGCAGACTCTAAGATAAGGATATGCACTGGAGGACTTTATTTGGGAGATAGCCCAGAAAGCATTGTTAAGGGATAGAGAAGTGAGAGAGGAGAGAAAGAGAAAAGCCAATAAAGAGAATATCATCAAGCATGATATTCTTGATGATATGGACAAGTGGGGGTTCAATCACTTTGGGAATTCTGGAAAGCAGTGTAGAAGGCACCTTGGAGTTTTTCCACCTGAAGAGCAAGGGAGTTTGGCATTTACCCATAAAGTCCTTCAGTTCCAAGGACTAACTAACCACTTTGTACTTTGAACCTGCTCTTAACTTGGATGAAGTCTTCCATGACCAGAGAAAGCCCTAAGCAAAGAGCCACAGGTCCTTGAAGCTAGAAGCCATAGTCAGATATGCCCAGGAATTGTAGGGGCCAAGGAGATATGCCCGGGGCTGACAACGCCCGCCACAACTTCAGTGTCTTTCTCATCACACTGTGAAGTCCCTTGACATAAACATCCTTCTCATTGTCTGGACTACAAGATGATTTTCTCCAGATCAAGACAACCCCTGGGAATACTGCAGGTGATAATGTCTGCTGGATACACCACCAGGGGCCCTTGGAAAAATCCTACCCAGAGGGCAAAAGAGTGTGGGCACTACATACCTGGTCGGAAAACTCACTGTCCTAGCCTCTTAGATCAGAGTTGTGATTTTTAGACATAAAACAGGTCGAACCTGTTAGGAATTTAAACCCTTAGGGAAATTTTCCTTAAACAGCCTTCCTGTTTATGAAAAAGTTGAAATCAATATGCTTTGAGAAAAACCAGGCTTTGCTAAGTTTGGTCATTGAATGGAACTTAATTCTCTGCTATATCAAATGATGAGATCAAGAGACAACATTTAATGAGAAAATTTACCATGTTCCAGGGAAGAGAGGCACATGCGTAACATTGTATAAACGAGAGCACTGGATAAATCGGAACTATGAACTAATGTGTAATTCAATTCAAGAGGACATGATAGAGCCAGATGTCATCTAATGGAACTATATTTTATCTGAAATGGTATAATATAGCCTAGCCCAAGGAGGAACATACCTCTTATATTTGAAGATTAATAATGCAATCCCCAATTTTTTGACCATTTATTATAAATCAATCACCGTGCTAAACTGTCTTAACATATTTAAACTTCATAAGCAAGATAAGCATTATAGTTGCCACTTAAGAGATGAAGAAACAGAAATTTAAGAGCTCACAATTGACCTGCATTTAAATCCCCCAAACTAAACCATGGTTATAATTTACCTGAGGTGACTTTATAGAGAAATCCTCCTACAACCTCCATAACAGCTATAGAACTACATACAGAAAAACTAATCAACACCCCTGATTCCATCCATCAACAGATCCTGGCCAGGGAAGCCTAGAGTAAAGTCATCCATTGAGCAGCTGAAGTGCTCTTTTTCTTATAGGCAGGTGGAATCTCATTCACACTTTTGGTTTTCTATTTGAACTCTTAACCATACTCAATCTGTGTTTCTAAAACCAGAGATATGAAAAATTGTGCTCTATGTTTATCATATGAATTGTAATACATTCTGCTATCATATATAACAAATTAAAATTTTTTAAAAAATGAGAAAAGAATGGCTAGGAGGGAAGGCTGTTGAATATTTCTAAAACTGAATGAAACCTAAGACCAAATATCGTTTCAAATTAAAATCATTCTCAATTCTTTCCCAACTGATTTCCTGAGAAGAATGAAAGACATTGCCCAATGGCAGGAAAGCCAAGAGGTATCTTATTTAATCCCTCATTTTCACAGAATAAAAGAAACAAAAAGAAACTTCTAAGTACTTTCTTTCATGTGCCTTTCAATGAGAATTCTCTAAGTTTGCTTCTTTATGGATTGGCTCAAGAGGAACTGCACCTCATTTTCCTTCACACAGGGAAGAAAAGTGGAAAACAATAACCACTGCAACACCCACACACAGCCAAAAGGCAGTTTACTAGTGAAGACGAAAAGATTTTTAAACAGAGCAAGAGGCCAAGTAGTGAATGCTCTTGTTTTACAAATATAACTATTCTCTTGGCAAAAACCTTTGTTTCCAGAGGAAACTAAACATGTCAAATCCAATTAATTCCAACTTTTGGCTTCTTCCCGGTCTCTTTCCCTTTTCCCCTGTTTGTCACCCTCCCAAACCAGAGGGCCTATTTGTCCCTTAAGACCCTTGTACTCTTCCCATCAGCAGACTTCCCTGTGCATGGCCTGAGTGCAGCTCTTGGATTGGAGACACATAGACACGTGCATCCTGTTGAATTGCTTATCTACTGCTACACAGAAAATTATTCTTAAACTCAATGGCTCTTGGAAGACAAGTCTCTACTGGGGCACCTTGTGTGCCTTGTGAGCAGAGGCACCGGCAGCATTTGATCCAAGCTACATTTTCCAGGATATTAATGCAGCAAGCAATGTTGGAAGATAGAGATAGTGTAACCCTTTAGAGAAGAGGTCAGATTTGTTTGCTATCCAGTATAATAATTTCTTCCTTCAGGGCAACATTTGAGCATATTTTCTTGGTGCCCTCTTATATTTAAAAAAAAAAAAATGGGTTTTCCCAAGCTGAGGGTTCCTTAGCTGTGAGGCAGACCCATTGTGTAGGTAGCAAGTGCCTGTGCCTTCCCCTGCATCACCCCTATAGAATTTGGGAAACAAAAGAAATCAATGCAACACAGATCATGCTGACCACTGTGTTGTGTATAAGTCTCTGGCTCAAGAGTCCTGTGACTACAACTAGTATTCGTAAATCGCTTTTGAACATAAAACAAAAAAATCATTAGATTGCAAGGAGAGTAAGGTGTCAGATCCTTCTCAGCTTTGACTGTGGTTTCAAACAATACACATTCATTTCTCAGTTTCTGAGAGTCAGGAAGCTGGAACTGGCTTCCTGGGTTGTTCTAGCTCCAGGTCTGTCATGAGATTTCTGTGAAGTTTTTAGCTGGGGCTGCAGACATTTGAAGGTTTGATTGTGGCTGGAAGGTTCACTTTCAGGAAGCCTTATTTACAGCTCTTGCCTGGAGGCCTCAGTTCCTCACTACATAGGCTTCTCCGCCAGAGCTATTGGAGTGTCCTTCACAGCAGCTGGGTTTCCCGGAACAAGTGATCAAAGAGAGCCATGGCCAAAATCAAAGCACGAGAGCCATGCACAGATTGTCAGGTGAGTGCCACACACACACACAGGCACTCTGGCTGGCCTTACCAGATGCTTTAAAGCTAGGAGAGGGTAGCATTGTTGCAAGAATGGCTAGGGGAAAAAAAAGAAAGAACAAACTCAGGGATTTCAGAAATGGCTCCAGGAGAGGTTATTTCAGCAGGGATATAAATCTTAGGAAGGGCCCAACAAAAAAAGGGAGAATTTAGTACATTTTCCCTATGATAAGAAGTGAAATTCAATTCAGAAGATTTGCTTTGACTTTGAGACAGTCGAAGTACTCAAAGCAGACTCAAGGAAAATGAAGACTCTCCTACTGCTTGCTATCTGTTCTCCTTTCTTTCTTCCTGGAGAAGGCAACAATATTTTTTTCTTGGTCACTTCTCTACCAACAACTCTTTCCCATTTGACTAGCACATGAAGAATGGAGCATTTTTCTCATTTTTTGTGGCTCGACAATGCCATCCAACACATGCATTCACTGCCATTTCAGAGTGACACTTTCACCATTTCTGACTGCAGTAGAAGTATATCCACAATGAAAACCATGCACAATGAAGGCATCTGTAAACAATGCAGGGAGCACAAATGTAAACAATGTGTGCTTGTGCACCTATGTGCACATGTGTGTAAAAGTCAGTGAAGAGTCCGGTAACATACATTGTAATTCTAATTCATATTCTCTTGTTCTGTACTTTGAAAGAGGATGGGGAAAGAGGAGAAATGTGAGGAAAATTGTAACTTGTTAATGCTAACCACAACTTGCAAGCATTGCCACATAATATTGAAACGTTTGCCTATAAACACACACAAAATTTTGTGTGTATGAGTGGTGTGCATATGGATATGTGACATGGAGAAGTGATAGGGACCACTCTAGGAACTTTCAGAAATAATAAAAAAAAAACAATGATCTTCATTTTACTAGAAGAAAACAAACCTTTTGGGGCATCTTCTATATGCTACACTCTATGCTAATTTTATTCACATTTAATTTTCTCTCAGAACAGAAAGAGGCAGAAATGATCATCCCATTTGACAGGTGAGAAAGGAAAATGTGGCTAATAGAGAATGTGACTTGCCCTACATGACAGTCAGTGAAAGACACAAGATTCAGAAGTACATGCTCTTGTATATCTCACTGGGTCTTTTACAAAATAGGGACATCTGTTGCTTGAAATGGTAGGAGAAATACCCAAGTCAGAAAACTTTATTGAGAGAACTAGTATTTCTATAACTGGGGGGAGAATCAGATAAGTAAACAACAAAGGATGAAGCAGCAGAGCACACATCAGTTATATAGTCTATTTTCAGCAAAGTATTGTTAGTGTATTTGAGTCCCTGAAAGAACATCAGTAATAACCCAACATGTATTAAGGAAAAGAAACTCAAACTCCCCAAAAAGACCCAAGGCACCTTCACCAGGATCCTATTTCCTGAATTTTTCCCTGGCAAGTGACCAGCCCTGGAGTTATGTTGGCCAAGCACCTCTCTTCTGAATGCAGGCTGATGTCAAGAGATATGTTAGAAGACTCCACTTTGATATCTAAGCAATTCTGCCGAGCATTAGCCAGCATTCTTACCTCTGTGGGCATGACAGGTAATTGCCGAGAGGGACACTAGTCATTGTGATTAACATCCCCAAAATGAGCATTTGATTCAATCTTTACAGTCATGTAAAAGTGAAAGCTCACTTTTATAATCACAATGATAAGGAAGAAAATCTAGAACACCAATCTAGACAGGGACATAAGATATGCAGTGCCAACCATTGCAAACCGTACTCTCTGTGGTCAGTAAGATTCAGCTACTTTCTCTTGGTCTTTCCAGAGTATTGCATAAATGTTTGGAGACCATTGCTTTCAGAAACATTAAATATGGCTCACATGGCAAATTCTCAGTCATTTTTTAAAAATTTTTTATTAGTTGCTCAAAACATTACAATGATCTTGACATATCATACATTTGATTCAAATGGGGTATGTAATCTTATTTTTCCACATGTACAGATTGCAGGAGCACATTGGTTATACAGCCACGTTTATACATAGGGCCATACTAATGTTCTGCCATTTCATACTAGTGTCCTGCCACACATACTAGTGTGCTGCCCTTCCTATCCCTCCTCCCCTCCCCTCCCTTCCCATCACCTCTTTCTACTCAATCTACTCTCAGTCATTGATAGAAAGGAATCTTTCATCTGAGCAATAATATTTTATTTGTCATTATAGGAAAATGAGCTGGCTCAGATTTATCAAAGTTTAGCAGTCAAAGATAAGGATGGAGACTAAAATTTTGTCTGAGGCTTCTCTCCAAAGAAGGAAATAAAATGAGAAATACTACTTCTTAAAACACAAAGCCCAGAATGCACAGTGCTTAGGTATCAGGCTGGTAAAAGTCTGCCTGCACAGTGGATCATTTCCATGGAGGGGAGTGTGGTCCAGTGGGAAGAAGAGAATGGACTACAGAGTTGAACAGACCTTGGTTTGCATCTTAACTCCATATTATAAAACTGTGGCCCAAGATATTATATGGAATCTCTTTAGGAGCCTATTTTCTCCTTTGTGCAATTAGAATGGTAACATCTGCCTCTGGGATTCAGTAATACCTACCCATGATAACTTGGATAAACTATCTTAAAAGAGATTCTGATATATGCTGGATCCTCCATAAGTCATAGCATTGAATTCCACCCATTCATTTTCCAAGTCTTTATGTATAAAACTTGGGGATACACATTCAAAAATAAGCCTTAAGATTTTGAAACCACAGTCTGAGTTTCCAAAGAACTGCATCTTTCAAATTGAATTGGATAAGTCATAGGGTATTTAACAGGGTGCTGGTCTTAAAGAGAATAGAAGATTTAATTTGGTTTAGTAACTTTGGCATTTTCAGGTGAAAACTACCACAAATTAATTAGCATGTCTTCATTTGCTTGAGGATGATTAAAAATACTCAGGGAAAACAGGTTTTACATAATTCATCAGTCTGACACAGCCCAACACCTCTGGAGTTCTGAGAACTTCTAATCCCAGCTGGTCTGTGACACTTTAAAACTAGCTACAAAATGGTGCTGTTCTTATAGACCCTATATTAACTGATGTTCTGAAATGAAGGGAACAAATCTAATCATAAATGCAAGGTTACTTTCTTTTAAGTCTGAGGGGGAAAAGATGTAAATAAAACCTTTCTATACAGAACTGCTTTGATTGGTCACCAATAATCCACTTGGGTCACCAAACAGGTCTATCATTTATTATGTAGAGGTGCTATTGTAGCTGTCCCCCTTTCTTCCTCCCTACCATGAGCCCCCTAAGTGCATCTGACTCTTGGTAAAATCAGAATCTGTGTGATTCTGAAATCACAAATGTTCAAATCAAAAATGTTCTTGCTCCAAACACTCACGGTTTTCCACTTGTGAACTACAATACACTGCAAAAAAAATGAACTAAAGCAGTCTGGGAGCATGATTTATCAACAGATAACCAGGAAACAAAAAGAAAATTTGACTACCATTTCTGAATTCAAAGTGGAATGCTGCTGGTAAAAATATCTGCATTATGATAAATGGATGGAGTTGGAGAATATAAAGCAAAGTGAAGCTAGCCAATCCCCCAAAACACAAATACTGAATGTCTTCTCTTATATAAGGATGTTTATTCATAATGGAGATGTCAGGGGGAGCATGGGAGGAATAGATGAACTTTAGATAGGGCAAAGGGGAGGGAGGGAAAGTGGGGACATGAGGGTAGGAAAGACAGTGGAATGAGATATCATTACCCACATGTATGAAAACACGAACGGTGTGACTACTTTGTGTTCAACCAGAGACATAAAAAAATTGTGCTCTATTTGTATAACATGAATTGAATTGCATTCTGCTGTCACATATAATTAATTACAATAAATAAAATTTTTTTAAAAATTTAAATATTGGCATTATCTACTGATGGCCTGAGAAGGTAATTGGAAAAAGAATCCCAAGAGTATTGAAAGTAAAATCTTTCTTGAAATATATGGAAGAGAGTGGGGGGTGAATATTAAGACAGAAAAAAAAACCACTTGTATTTCCAAGTCTGTGCAAAGCTTGAATTGAACCATCTGACATAATCAGAGGCCAACTATCTAGACTTAAGAGAATAGACTTCCACTGTTCTTAAGGATTGGACAAAATACATAACTCCTAAGTTTCATTCCAAATATTAGCTCCAAGGAGTCTGACTAGTGTTCAAAATAAAGAAGTAATTCCAATCCTTTATTGAAAGTTTTCTTCAAATAGATGGTGCCACTCTCAATTTGGTTATTCATCTGACATTGCAAGGCTTAGCAGTTATGTCAGTTACCACTCAGAATACTTGCAGGACACTAACTCTGGTGGAAGGGTCTCCTAACCAAGATCATCCAAAGCTATCCCATTTGAAATTCTCTTGATCATAATTTTAGAAACCCTCAAGTTACCTTTAAACTAAGGAGGAATTAAAAGAAATCATATTAAAGTGTCTCATGGTTTTCAAGTGTAAAGGGACCCAGCAAGGGGGCAGACACTAAGACCTGGACCATCTAGGAAAGTGTTCTTTATCAAGACCATGTCTTTTCACTACCTTTAATCTTGGTCTTTCCAAAAATCAACCTCATTTTAATTTCATTTTTACACACAAGGCTTCTCTGATTCCATATGTATAGGGCAAGAAATGCCAGGCCTCCCAGATTCACATCATGTCAGATTTAGCAGCAGTTTGTAAGATCTCATTGGCCCAGGCTGAGTCAGGTGCCTACCTTTGGTCAGATCAAGTCTCTTTTCATCAAATCAATTCTGAACAAAGAGTGGTATTAGATCCTGCAAACATGGTTGCTGAGATCCATCCAAGTAAAAAATGAGAAATGACAGGGAGAAAAAAGGCGATTCTCTACTATGCAAATTAGCGTGGAGGTTCCAGCTATCCCATTCCTCCGTATTTATCCTAAAGAATTAAGGTCAGCATACTGTAGCTATACATACATACCCATGTTTATAGCAGCACAGTTCACAATGGCCAAGTTATGGAAGCAGCCTAAGTGTCCATGAACTGATAAGTGGATAAAGAAAATGTGGTATAAAATTTTATTCAGCTATAAAGAATGAAATTATGTCATTTAAAGGAAAATAGATGGAAATGGAGAATACCATGTCAAACAAGTATGCCAGACTCAGAAAGTCAAGGGTTGTATGTTTTCTTTCATATGCGGAAGTTACAAATTAAAAAAAAGGAAAAAAAGTGGGCAGCAGAATCTATGAAAATAGAAGGGAGACTGACAGAGACCTTGAAAATTTTTATTTTAGTGAAATGTGCTCATAGTAGACTTTTTTTAGAGTAGAGGAAGAGAACCAGGAAGAGAGAAGAAGAGAAGAAAGGGAAGATATTAGGAAAATGATACTGACAAAATTTTATTGTTATATCATGTGAAGGTACAAATTTGTAATAATGAATCCCATTATTGCATGTAATTATAATGCAAAAATATGGAAAAAGAAAAAGTACATTTTTATAAAGTAAAAAAGAAAAATGGTTTTCAAGAAAGGAAACACCAGGACCTCAGGAAAATCCTGGAAAAAAAAAGTCTACTATGAGAACATTCCACTAAAATAAAATATTTCAAAGTCTTGTTTATTTTTTCTTCAATCTAGTAAATAGCACAGGTTGCTGTTTGCTTCTATTTGTATCACATCTAAAGGAACTATGTCAATCTCACAGTGCAGAAACTTCTTATTTTTTAAAGTGATCTCTGAAGCATGTTGTCTTTCTTGATTTAAGACATCAAGTCACAAATAATCAATATTTGCCCTGAGGAAATCCTAAGGCTGTTTTAAAAACCAGAATCCTATAATCCTCTGGTGACTTGTAGCTCTAGGAAAAACAGCATTACCCTCTTAAAAGAACAATCTATGGTTGCTTCTTCTCCTATAAAGAAAAGCTTGGCTTAATGACCCCATTTCACTGGATGAGGTAGACTCTTCCAGAGAGAATGGAAGAAGTTATTTTTTATTTCCAAAGACATCCAAAAAATGTTCCATATACAGTTTTCTGCTATCTGACTTACAGAAGAGGTGACTCTATGCAATTAAATGTTGATCTCAATTTCCTTCAGGTGGCTAAAGTCTTTCAGGGAGAGGAGAGCTGGTCAGGCTAATATTTGAAAATTTCAACCTAACAAGAATATAAAAGAAATGCCAATTTCTATCAAATAAACAATTTGTTTTCAAATGGGTAAAAGACAAACATTCCATCAAAGAGAATATACAGATTATAAAAAAATATGAAAGGATTTTAAAATCACTAGTCAAAACAGGAAAACTAATTAAAACCATGATAAAATACCAAATATAAATATATGATATACCAATAATACATTGTATGTATATTATATATATATGGATAATATATATAATATAAGGATTAGTTAAAAAACTGATAATATTAAGTGTTGTCAAGGATGTAGAGCACTGAAAACCTCACCCTGGTTTTGGTTATAATACAAAAAGTATGCTCACTTTGGAAGATAGTTTAGCAGTTTATTAGCAGATGAAACATACACTTATATAAGTCAGTCTTCCTACTGCCAGTGATGACCCAAATGAGATAAAACTTACAGGTACTTGAAAGCCCATACATAAGCAACTTTATGCATAACTACCCAAAACTGGAAAAAAATCCAAATATCCACCCTGGGCAATGGATAAACTGTGGTATATCCATAGAACACTCAGAAATAAAAAAGGGAACAAATGCCTGATGTTATTTCACAATATGAATGAATATCAAATGCAGTGTGTTCAGGAAAATAAGCTGGACTGAAAAGGCTGCATGTGATTCTATTTATATGACTTTCTCCTGCAAAACTATGGAGACAGAACACAGAGCAGTGGTATCTGGGGCTGAGGAATTGAATGCAAAGGGGAACATAAATTATGAGAGGTGATGGAAATATGTATATTTTGGTTGGGTGTTAGTTGCATGACCACATGCATTTGTCAATACTGGCAGAACTAGCTGGACATGGCGGGTGCACACCTGTAATCTCAGCAATTACAAGAAACAAGAGCATGGCAAGTTGAAAGTCATACTCGGCAACTTAGCAAGACCCTGTCTCAAAAAAATAAAAAGGGCTGGGGGTGTAGCTCAGTGGTAGAGAATCCCTGGGTTCAATCCCCAGGAAAAAAAAAGATTTTAAAAGGTCCCAAAAGAACTGCACACTAGGTAGGGTTGGTTTAACAATATGTAAATTCCACTTTAATAAAAATATTTTTTAAATTACCATTTTTGCTATGAAATTTTAAAACATTTTTCAAGGAATATTTCTAATGTGAAAAGAGTGCAGTTAAAAAGGAATTAACACATAATATACAGTGTTACGTACTGGTAAGCACATAAATTGCTGCCCTTTCGTCCTTAAATTTGTAAGTGTAAGCAGTGTCTTTAGCTGCTTCTGTGGATTTGTGAAGTCAAAGGTGAAAGCTCTTCCTTTGGTTTGACTGTCTTCAACCTCCAGTGCCCTCTCTGAGATGAAAGCCCTTTTGTCTTGATAGATTTAAGACAGAAACAGAGAGAGGTCAAACACATCTTGTGGACACTGCGAAAGCTAAAGGCCCTCTTTGCCGTGTTGAACTTCTCACTTAACAAGAGGGGAAACCTGCCTCATATTCTTTGCCAGATAACTTTTCCCAAACCTGCCCTTCAATTCCAGAGGATAAAGTCCACAGGCACAGAGATGATGCAGGGCTGCGGCAATCCACATTGTTCTGCACTACCTCCGGTAGGAACCATTACCCAGCTTTTGCAGAGGGGTGGGCCTGCCCCTTAGCCATCCTCTGGATGACATATATGGGCTCTATTAATATCGCAAGATACTTCCCCTCAGCATCACCTCTTAAGAGTACATTTCAATCCCCATAAATATTCACAACTGACACCTTCCATATGCCACCTAGACTAAAACGGAACTATTGAGCGCTTAGGAGATGATGTTTTAAAATGATGCACTACCTAGAAGCTTCTACAAATTTCTGCTTTACTGCAGGAACCAGAAGCTAGCATTAAAAGGACTGCCATGTGCTTCTACAATTTGTAATTCCATTAATTACTATTGTGTTTTTTAGTCTACCTCTACACTTAAGCAGATCAGAGTAAAGCTACAATGCAGAGATCTGGTAAATGAGAACATGGGGTAAACCCATACTCTCTAGACTTACTAGTTTTAATTCCATTAAGGAAGCTCAGAAATTAGACTCTTCACCTTCTGGGGGTCCTGGTTTAAATCTGAAGGGGATGGAGATGAGGAAAACAAAGACCAAAGATTATCATGAAATTATCACTGGGGAAAAGAAAAAAAAAGAAAAAGAAACTATGCACTGTCCTTCTGCAAGTTAGGCAAGACTCATACTCTCCATATGGGCCCTCTGGCTGTGCTAAACTAACCACAACTCTAATCAACGTAGGCTCCAGTCTGCTGCCAGCCACAGCGTGTCAGACCTGACATCAGAATCCTTCTGTCCTCTGACCTACAGGGATGCTGCAAGCAGTAATTAACGTCCATTAAGTGGCTAGTCATCCTTACTCAGCTGCTTTCTGTCAAGGTCTAAGCAGACAGCTGCATACCCCATGACCGAGAGCACCTTATCAGACCATTTCTGCCTCTGAGGATAGCTGGTGACCTCAGCTCCAGTTGCCTACAGTGCACAGGCCACAACACTGAATGGCCTCCTGCCACGGTAAACAGTGTCACCAAGATGGATCTAAGACCTGGCTAGAAGTGGCAGAGCTAGGCAGGCTGATCAGAAATGGTTATTGCTGGGAAGAAGGCTTCAGAGTTCAGAACAATTAAGCCAACACAGACAGCTCTGATGGAAATATCACCAGAACACTGTCAATGCCAGAGAGAGCAATGATCTATAATGACTTCCTCCTGCTTTCCAAATGACCCTATTCCCCTACATTGAGGCTCTGAACTAATGAACTATGACTATTGAACACCAAAAGAGCTAAAAATCATCTAAGAGAAACTAACATTGGTTAACTTCTGCATACTACCAGGTTCTTTAATTACGACCATAGCATAGCACCTAACAGGTGATAGGTGCCAAAAAAATCCAAAGCTCACATAAGACTTGTCCAATGAATAGGGTAAGTGAATTCCCATTTAATTGTTCAAATAATTCTAAGTAATGATTTACACATGGGGAAACTAAGGCCCATAGACTCAACATGAGTTTCTCATAGTCACAAAGCTATTTAGAAGAGTTGAAATTGGAACAGGTTTTTCTGACCCTAAAATTCATGCTAATTCCTTCCTCTGATAGGTAATCCTAGTAATGCTGATGTTACCCAGCATGATGTGACCTTCAATTAGGAGGTTCAAGGACTGGTCCCCCATCCAGATTATTTGGGTCAAAATCTCCAGGCCCTCCTCTTCCCAGATTTCTACCAAAAATAATTGTAATATTTCCTTTACATGATGAGAAAGGGAAAATACCCTATTATTCTTGTTCAGGGAGATTTATTCCACCCTCTCTAGATCGCCATAGGAACCAACTAATATATCCTTCCCCATGGGAGATAGTAATATGCAAACAAACTTTTATGATTTCTTTCACTCGTATCTCCCCATAGGAGAGTTATCTGTCTACTGCTGAGTCCAATCTGTCAAGCCACACATGGATATGGAGGAAAAAATAAAGTGCAGGATCTCCACTGCCTCTTTCTCATGGCCTCCTGCATGCTGTAGGAAGACTTTCCAGCATTTGTTCTCAGTTTTCCAGAAGTGGCAAACCTAGCTTACTACCTAGTGCCCGAAGTTCCCCTCAGCCTTCCTGCCTCCCTGCAGTTCTCCACTCTGCCAGCACCACACTTGGGGAGTGGGCAGTGGTCCTCCCTGCTGTGATGGTCAGGGGAAGTTAGACTCAGCTCAACAGAGGCAGCTAGCCCAGAGGCAGGAGGCCTGTCCAGGCTCCAGCCAAGGTAGAAGTAGCTTCTGCCTTGGCCGTAAGAAAGCTTCTGTTGCTTTTTCGGGTCTAGCTTTACCATGGTCTTTGGCAACTAAGAACACTCAGTTGTTACTGCCTCCACTTGGTTCATTCAGCTACCATTCCCTTCCCTATTGTTGCTGAAAGCTCTGTCCTTGTCCCTGATGCTGATTCAAGAATGAGGACATGATTTTGAGAAAAAGAAAAAAGATGGTTTATTGCTTTGCTAGCAAAGGAGAAATCCAGGGGACTCCCATCCCAAAGGCTGTGATTCTGACCATCAGCAAGAACAGAGGGCTTTTGTAGAGGTGAATCAGAAAACAAAAAGAGATTAGGGAGGAGAGATCAGGAAGAAAAAGATCAGGGAAAAGAAGAACAGGGAGGAGAAGATCAGGGAGAAAAAGGTTGGGAAAAAGAAAAAAAAAAAAACATGTAAGTTTCAAAGCCATAAGGGATATAGTGAAAGCATCAAGTGAACCCCTGTTACCCTATGTCCCATCTTCTTGAAAAAGTTTTTGGGTGAAGTTGTCTCCTTTGCTCTTCTCTCTGTGCTATTGTATTTCTCTACAACTGTTTTAGAGTCTGTGACAGGGAAGGAAATTAGTCACATGCAGTCGGTCCTCAGGCTTCTCTTTCAGAAGTATCTCTTCCAGTGTTGAGGAGCTAGACTGAGGATTGAAGGGAACAAGTGAGCTCTGGCATGCAGCTCTTCTCTGCATGCTAGGGATCACCCATGTCTGCCGTTCTCAGAGAAGGGGAGGGCATCTCCAGCGATTCTCCCTTACCATCACAAGAACCCCAACTCTTCTATATGGGTAGAAGCACTGTCCCACCTCTCTTGTGCATGCAAACCCAACCCTAGACTCTCAGGCGTCACCATAAGCCCTGCACAGGACTGGGGCTCCTTGAGTTAAAAAATTTAAAAAAAAAAAAACCTCTTGGGGTAGGTAATTAGACACTTAAGCCTAACTGTTCATGGCCTGATTTCCCTTTGGAGTCCTTGCCCAAGCCTTGCCTTTAATTCTGAACCTACTCAGCCTCCAAAAAGAAAATCAAAGACTCTTCTAGGGAACCAACATTGGCCCCAAATTTGAAAGAAGTCAGGTCGTTGTAGTCTTTGAGGGAAAAGGAGTTTAGTAAATTCCACGTTGGCAGGAGTGAAAGGCAGGCAACTGACAGTGTGTTTCTCTTATGGGAAAAGGAAGCTTACCATAGGGACAGACAGACAGCAGGAAGCTCTGTGGTATAGCTCTTTCCAATTAATTGTAACAGCAGAGGGTCCGGACAAGGAAGCTATAAAAGAGGAACACCTGAGAGGAAGCGCCATTTTCAAGTGCATGTCTGTCTAGGAGACTCTAAAAAGAACTCACTCTCTCTCCTTTCCCCTCACCTTTCCACCTCTCCTCTCCCTTTTGTTTTCTCTCTCCTTTCCCTGTCTTCCTCTTTTATTCTCTTCCCAACATTTCGTCCTTTCTTTCTCTTTTAAAACTTGACAAGATTATTTGGTGCCTGATAAAGATCTTTCACACCAAGCTCAAACCCTCGGAGAATATTTTCCACACAGCCATTTCCAGGCCCTGGAAATTAGAATCTACAAAGGAAGTGCTGACAAAAGCCGTAAGTAGGGCAGCTCTGCCCAGCCCCAGCCTCATTTAATCAGCTTTCCTAAAGCTGGGCCCAGAAAACAGGATAAACCCCATCATAAAACTTAACCCACCTACTACTCATCAACCTATTCATAATGAGCAATAAACGAATCCCTGTGACAAAGCCCCAGACCTGGGCTCCGCATTTTTGCCTCACAAAAGACAGCTTTTCTATATTAATGCCTTTTGCTCTCTGTCACAGGGTTCTTGGAAAAAGACATTCTTGTCTGGGGAGAGAAGTAAGCCAAAGGGCTTGAGATAGGTAAGATCTAGTGAGTCCATACTATAGCACAGGCCTCAGCATTTTACAGGCATTATTGTCTCATTTAATTCTCAGGATGACCCTAGAGGAGGGGTTCCATTATTATCCCCTGTGCATATAAGGACCTAAAGTGACAGAGAACTATTCCACACGCTTTAGCAAGAACACAAAATTCAAGGGAGAGTCAGGGTTTGAATCCAAGAATTTTAACTTCCAGGTTCATGTTAATCTCTATCTACAATGAACTAATCAATTCCTACCCTCAAGTCCAAGTCCATCCCAGGTCTAGTCATATTTAATTTGGTCAGACTAAATCAATCATTATCAGGGTGCAGAGGGCATTCACTTGCAAAGAAACCTCTGGGATGTATTTTTGTGTGTGTATGTTTTACAACCCTGCCCCCCTCCCCCAAAAAAACAAATATGTAATAGATCAGATCCCGATACATAAATTGGGGCATCAATAGAGAGATGACATTTGAAGCCAAGTAAACAGATATTGAGACCACAGATGATGCCAGGGTTCCCAGTCCCAGTCCCCTGAACACCTGAGAAACATCAAGGCAAGAGCAAAAAGTTTTATTCAAAGGATTAAACAGAGAAAGAAAGAGACAGAGACTCCTCCACGGAGGAGGGGATCCAAGTTGGTGCCTGACGAAGTGGGGGTGTCCTGCCCCTTTTATCCTTTCTTCTCTTGCTCCCTCCTCTCCTTATCTTGCCTCCATGGCCAAAAGGTGGGAAAGGAGGCTTCCAGGGCTGCCTCTCCCAATCTGCCCAGAAATGGAGGAAGGAAGCCACCCAGGAAGTGCTTCATTAACAATTCCTTACGGAAGAACAATTCCCTGGAGGCAGGTAACCTTGGCAACGGGTTGGAGGAAGAGGAAGTGCTCTGGAAGTATAAGCATTTTATTTCCTCTTGAATCAGCCCCCATCTTCCTGACTCAAACATTCATTATCTACACTGTCCTTCCCCCCACCCCCACATCTCAAATTCAATTGCACAAAAGCAAAGGGAAAAAAAAACACTTGAAGAGGTAATTTAGAAGAAAAGAGTAAAATTAGGACTATACAAAGAAGACTAGAAGGTAGTTGCAAGAAGAAATATTAAAAAAAATTACAGGTTATGAAAATCATATGAGGAGTTTTGGTCTACAGGTTCACTTTAGCACAGTACAAGACATCTAAAAAGAATCCCAAAATGTTTGTGATGTTGAATTTCTCTTTCTTGCTTGCTTGCTTTTTTTTTTTTTTTTTTTTTTTTTGGCAGTACTAAGACTAAACCCAAGGATGCTCTACTACTGAGTTGTACACCCAAAGCCCTTTTTTAATTTTTTGAGACAGGGTCATGCTAAGTGGCTGAGGCTGACCTCAAATTTGTGAACCCCTTGCCTCAGCCTCCCAGGTCTATGGAATTACAGGCATGCCCCACCAGGCTCAACTATACTGTTGAATTTAAATGTAACAGAGAATAGCATGAAATTGAAAAGAAATATATATATATATATATCTAGCAACTGACCCTCAGTGGTGACCTTTAAAGGATACTTTTTAATTAAATGATGGATGGAATAAGATTTTAGGGAATAGAGAAATGAAGAGAAAGCAAAAAAAAAATGAGGGAGTAAAGGAAAAGATTCCTTTTTTTTTAAGAATGGAAAATACTTCAGAATGTCTTAGGGAGGGTCAAAAGGAATAATGATATTTGCTGTTATTAATTGAGTTCTATAATATGTAAGAAGAAGTTAAGAGATGAAGAAGTGAGAAAAACCTCTTCTCTCAAATCCTTGAGAGAAGAGGCTAATATTAGCTTGGGCAGGGGTGCAGGAGGTAATGTGAGTGATCTGGGAAGCCAGTCATCAAAAGGGACAATGTGGCTTCAGCAGATACAGGCATGTTGAAGGTCTGAAAGCTTCAGAATGGCACAAGAAGCAGAGCCACCTCTCCCCTACTTGGTCCCAAGAGTGAAGAAAGAGAAGATTCCATTTGAGTTTCAAAGTATGTGATATTAAGGGGGAATACACTGGCTTTAGCTTAGGTGAAAAAAAAATAGAGTGTGTTTCAGAAAAAAATAACAGGGGGAGTTTAAAGACACAGTGGAAAGGATTGGGAAATGGTTATATTGATCAGGGATCCAACTTGAAATAGAGTAATCAGAGGGGTCCACTATAGAAACATTAAGGAAGAGACCATTTATGAGAATTGGACAAAGCTAAGGAAACCAAAAACGCATGGTAAGGAACATAACAACCAGCATTAGTGGGGAACAATTACTTTGTAGCCTTGAAGGGGCAGAGGGAACAAATGGTTTAACTGAACCCAGCAAGAGCTGAAACCATAGAAGAAGGACCACCCAATAGAAGCTGTGCTGTAAAGGATCACAGGCACTTTGAGAATCAGAGCAGGAAAGGAAAGGAGAAGGGGGACTGGAAACAGCCAACCTCCCCACTCTTCTCCCACAGTCCTGTCTCCTGCTGGTGGCTGTGTTGGGCCAAGCCTAATCAGAAAAGCCCAATTAATGCTGTTCAGATAGGCCAATGTCCTGAGGCTCTGGGCAGAACACAGATGGGCGAAGAATGGATGTGCAAGGGAGGTCATATGAATAGAGAACATCCAGAGTAGGGGAGCAATGGGGAAAATGCCTAGCTGAGTGGGGGTAGACGTTTAGGACAGAATAGCTATGAAAGGAGCATGAGGTAGAAAAATACAGAAGTCCTGGAAAGAGGACCTGTGGACAGCTAGAGATTGGGAATGATGGTTTAAAAGATCTCTCAGGGGCTCTTGATCCACAATGAGGACGGTTGATGTGGATTTGTGTGTATGTATTAATAGAAATCAGAGCCAGCTGCGTTCATAGGCAATGTTTGGGAACATCCCATTTGTTTGCCCGTCCATTCCACTCCAGTTACACAGTTGGCTTAACACCAGACCTTTCTATAGTAGGAAGCAAATCCTATTATACTCTAAATAAGTTCAGATATGATGATTAAATTCAATAAACATTTATAAAACACCTGCTAAATACTAGGCCCAGTGCTTGGAGCTGGCTTGACAGTGCTGAATAAGGCCTGTTCTTTCAAACTCAGAAACTCCTGGGTAGTCAATATATTAACTTAAACTAATGATTCCTGACCTGACATGAGCAACTCTTGTGAAATAAGCTTTTGATAGGAAAGTGTTCAAGAGTACGGGTGTGATAAATGATGATAGGGACACCGTGGGAAAGAAAATCAGGGCATCAACTGTCAAGAGAGTTGGTCCCAAAATAAACTGTGTTTTCATAGTTCCACGAGTGTATGAGTATGTGTGT
Organism: Ictidomys tridecemlineatus; assembly: GCF_052094955.1. Lineage (NCBI taxonomy): Eukaryota > Metazoa > Chordata > Mammalia > Rodentia > Sciuridae > Ictidomys > Ictidomys tridecemlineatus. Next base: position 150,317,791 of record NC_135480.1, on the reverse strand, counting down.
CTGTGTCTGTCGAAATCCCGCAGTGATCCACCCATCTATCCATCTACCTCCTATTCCCTACCTTCCTTTATACCCTGAATGCACCCATTGAACATGCCAATCAAACAAGAAAACTGGCTGCTATGATTTGGATGTGGTTTTTCCTTCAAAGGTTCATGTCTAGGAAGTTTAGTTCCCAATATGGGTGATGTTGAGAGATGGCAGAACCTTGAAGAGCTGGGACCTAGAGGGAAGTCATTAATGGCCCTGTCACACTCGGTGCATACATATCTTTTCATGTGATCGACAGATAATTGACTGATACATTTGTCATTCTTTTTTGTTCTTCGAAACCACTTTTCCTTATTTGTATTCCTAGAAGCCATGGCTGAGAAGATTCAGCCATGAGATATATAATTTAACAATAGAATCACACTGAATGCCTCAATACAACCTACCCCTCACATGTCCTAAGGACTACCTGTCCATCCCAACACCACCCCACCTTTTTTAAAAAACATATCCTTATTTTTGTTTATTTATGTATTTTTATATGGTGCTCAGAATCGAATCCAGGGTCTCATGTGTGCAAGGCAAGTGCTCTATCACTGAGCCACAACCCCAGCCCACTACCCCACCTTTTAATTACACTTGAAACACTTATATTTTAGAAAAGTAGTTTGATTTATTATTTGTGTGTTTTTGTTCTTTTTGTTTGGGGAAATTTTTTGGCAAAAGAAGGACAAAACAAAGCTCTCGCAGGGTGGGGAAATAAAAGCCCCAAAGAAGGTGATTAATATCATTGCTGCTAATTTTCCACAAGCACTTGTCAGCACAGCAGTGAGCCAACTCAGACAGTGCCAAAAGTAATCTTGAAATTCTCCAGCATCTCACTCCAGCAATAAAACACAGATTTATGTGAGGCAGCCCATAATAGAAGATGGAATAAAATCATCCTAGATGACTAACTCGTAGTGTTTCTGGATGGGGAGCTTAATAACTGAACTCCTCATCCCCCCGGGGAACGCTCAGCCATTTGTTTTCATTTCTCTGACATTTTGTCAGAGACATAATCAGATGTGCTTCCCTCCTTCAAGATGTGGGCTGCAGAGATCAGCATACTTGACAGCGAGGTCAGGAGACCCACACTTCTGGGATCTGCTCTGTCACCCCTAACTCTGGGACCTACAGCAAGTAACCTCCATTAAAAACACCACAGTCATCTTGCCTCCCCTTTGAAGGTCTTCCAGCCTCACTCGAATGCTGTCTCCTAGCTCCTCTTAGTCTCTTTGCCTCCTTTGGTCCTGGATTTAGATTCCTGGTCTTCAGGAACAGGTACAGGCTATGTTCAAGGGAAACACCTCAGAAACCCAAATTACCTTTAAAACTTTGTTTAAAATTGTTTCGATTGTCACCTGACCTAATCTCAGTGTGGACTTATAAGTTTACTGCTACAAGATGAACTCATTAATTTTTCCCTTCTTTTGATTTACCTTCTCCCATCTTTTCCTGACCATGTCTTTTTCCTCTCCATTCTCCTTCTCCACTCTCACCCCTGCCAATTACCTGAACTTGTCTCTGACACCCACAGGCATGGCTTACTTGCCAGGTGACACTTGAAGGTAAAAGAACACTTATTGCTCTGTACACAGTGTCAGTTCAAAGTTGTGTGAAATCACTGAGCAGCAGTTTAGTTTACAACTGCAACAGAGGCAAACATGGAAATGAAATGGTGACATGGAAAAACACACATTGCTGCAGCTAACGGACACATTTGGAAGTGCAGTAGAGAACATACCCGAAGGAAAATTGTAAAAACTTTTGAAGGCATTTCTCTGCCTGAAGATTGCTCTTCTTGTCCTCAAAGCAAAAATAGATTGTAAAACCCCACTAAAATAACTGTGCGAAAAAGCAGTCCTGTTCTATATCAGGCAACAGCTGACAGCAATGTGCCTGACTTTCAGCACTAGCAAGGATGCAATTATAAATATGAACAGGACAAACTACACCTGTAGACACCCAGCAGCTGAAGATTCCTCTGTAAAGTTTGAATATAGTGCAAATGCATCCAGGAAGTCTGAGAATTCTCCCAAGTCCTTCATTAGTCCTGGATAATAAATGAGATTTCCAGTCTTCCATGGACCCATGTCAGAGATAGACCAGGCTGAGATCAAGAATAGCCATGAAATCACTGAGAAAGAAAATTTAGAACCAAACAGGGAAAGAGATATCCCCTTAAAAATACTGGACATTGATTTAAGTATTTTCTTGTGCTTAGAGAACACCAAATCACACTGATATCATGTATATATAAAATATAAAGTAAGTTGGTATTGAGTATTGTTATAAACACACACACACACACACACACACACACAGAGAGAGAGAGAGAGAGAGAGAGAGAGAGAGAGATTTCTTTTTCAGGCATTGCTAAAAAGTACCTGTGCTAGTCAGTTTTCTGTCACTGTAACAAACACCTGAGATAAGCAATTCATAAGGAATGGTTTATTTTGGCTCCTGATTTCAGAGGTTTCTGTCCTTGGATGTTGGAAACCATGTGTGAACTGTATGTGAACTGGGCAATGTTCAAGGCAGGGAAGCCACTCTTCTGGGAACTCCGGGGTGAAATTTCCCGGTTCCAGAAAGCCCAGATCATTCTGGCATCCTGACCTAGCTCACAGGCTCCAAGTTCAAACACAGCCTCCAAAGAGGAGTGTAACCTGTCAAGAACATTCTGCTTCTCTCCACTCTCATCTTGTCTCCCCTGAAAGAGATCCCTATCAATCCCCTTTGAGCTGTACTTATATATACAAACTAAGCGCAGGCTTTTGTTTGTTAGAAATCAGACCCCCTCTGGTCAGCTCCACCCCTGCTCTGAAAATACATAATTCTTGCCTTTTCATCTTTATTTCTTGATAGTTTACTTTGATAGCTTTTATTTCACATCGAGCCCATCCCTCCAACAGTTACCTACTTCCTTGTCCATGTGGGACACTGGTGAGACTTGGACACTTGGCCCCCAGTGCCTTTATGCTTATGGCAAGGCAATACATCATGTCAGGGAGCACACAGTGGAGCACGCTGCTCAACTCATGAAGCCCGGGAACAAAGAGAGAGAGGAAGAGACCAGCGTCCTGCAATCTCCTTTGAGGGCACACCCCCAGTGACTAAAGACCTCCACTAGGTCCCAACTCTATAAGGTTCTACCACTCTCAAGAGCACCAGAGGTTGGCGATCCCTCATCCATAGGCCTTTGGGGCACTGTCATTGAAATCAGATCAGTACTGAATTGGTTGAGTCAAGTTGACCCTTGTAGTCAAGTTTCTGTTACACAGAGGTGGTGATACCCTGAAGTATCATGAAAAATGTATTTGATTTTTGTTTCCAATTCCTGGCACAGAACCCCTAAAATGCTTGGAATTTAATTAAACAGTAACCATGACTCAGCTTTGTTATTTCCAACAAATTCCCTTGACCATACCTGAGTTTCTACTAATGAGATGACTCATGAGGGAGGGGCCCAGATAGCCACAGAGTGAGGACTGGTCACAAAAAGAATCTGATTACGTGGTTGGAACTTTCAGTCCTACTCTACCAAGAAGGTCCTGGGAAGGGAGAGAGACTGGAAATTGAGCTCAGTCACATGGCCAACAATTTAATCCATCACACCTGCTCTGCCTCTGTCTGCTTAGGCTGCCGTACTAATAAACCACTGACTGCATGGCTTAAACAACAGAGGTGTATTTCTTAAAGGCTTATGGCTGAGATATCCAAGATCAGAAACCAATTCAGTTCCTGGCAAGGGTTCTCTTCCTACTGTGTAGATGGCCATCTTATTGCTGTCTTTGCACAGTCTCTTCTTGGTTTGTGCCCAGAGAAAGAAAAAAAATCTCTCTTCCTATGCTTGTAAACCACTAATTCCATCAAGGGAATGCTACTCTTATGACCTACTCTAACCTTAATTGCCTTCAGTAAATAAGCTTTACATTACTGTGACAAAATACCCGAGAAAAACACCATCAAGGAGGAAAGATTTGTTTTGGCTCACAGTTTCAGAGGATTCAGTCCATAGTTAACTTGGCCCCATTGCTGTGCCCTTGTGGTGAGTCAAAACATCATGGTGAGGAGCCTTACCCCCACCTCCACATATTGCCACCCTATCCCCTCACCTAGATTTTCATTTGTATCTTTTATAATAAACTAGTAATCATAAGAATACTGCTGTGCTGAGTTCTGAATCATTTTAGTTAATTTCTGAACCTGAGAGGCAGTCATGGGCACCACCAAATATGTAGTTCACCAGGCAGAAGTCTGGGTGGTTCCCAGGACTTGCAGATGGCCCCTGAAGTGAGGGCATCTGGTGAGACTGAACCCTTAACCTCTGAGATCTGATGCTCACTCACTCCCAAGAGACAGTGTCAGACTTGAATTGAAATGTAGGACACCCAATTAGCATAGAAGAAATGGTACTTTGAAAAAAAAAAAAAAAAGCACCATCCCATGATCTCTCCCTAGCCCCTAGCAGAATGATTTGCCTTCCGATTGTCCAGTGCAGTAGACAAAATTCTAAGGTAAATTCTTAGGGTGGTCAGGACCTGGAATTTGATGAGACCCTATAATTAGGTTATGTGATATAGAAAAAGAGAAGGAATTTTATACATGTAATTAGGGTCCTAATCAATTGATTGAGTAGATCAAAGATAAGATTATTTTGAGTAGGCCTGTCTTACTAAAGGAAGTCATTCAAAAAAAAGGTCTAGATATCAGAAACAGAGAAGTCAGATTCTCCTGATAGCCTGGAAGACATAAGCTACAATGTTGGGAGAGGCCCATGAGAAACCACATGGCCAGGAATTCAGTGGCCTCAAGGAGCTGAGAGCAGCCCTCAGCTGGTAGCCAGCATAAGAACAGGGCCCACGTCCTATAGTTCTACAGTCCTACAACCACAAGGAGCTGAAGTCTGTCAAAGACATAAAGGAAATTGAAAATGGACCCTGAGCTCTACAGAACAACTCAATCCAGTCAATTCTTTGATCTCAGCCTTGTGAGATCCCAAGTAGAGGATCCAGCTAAGCTGTCCCAGATTCCTGACCCACAGAAACCATGAGATAATAAGCACATGTCATTTTTTTCACCTTATGTTTCTTTTTTATTGTGAATTTATAAATTATAATTATGCATTTGTAGATTCCAGTGTTATATTATGATTCATGCATACAATGTAGAATAATTAAATCAAGCCAATGAATATGTGCATTACTTCAAATGCTTATTTTTTTGTGGCAAAAACATTTGAAATTTACTGTGAAAATTTTTGAAAGGTACAAAAATTGTTAATATTATTCACCCGACTGTACAGTAAAACTAAAAATGAAAGGAAAAAAGACAAAGAAACTTATTCTACCTGCTCAATTTGTGATGATTTTTATATAGCAATAGAAAACAAACACAGCCACATATACACACAATGATCAATTTGTCATTCTCTCACATCATACTTACAATGCTGTCCAAGTCTTTTCATGATGTCCTCTTTAATAGGAAGCATAACCAAAGCTTTTGACAAACGCTCAGCAAAATGACTTGCACATGATGTATGATTGATAATTTGGCACTAGATTGATACTATACTGTCATGACTCACGAGACAGTATTAGCAAAATAACTTCTAAGGTTTACTTCGGCTCTCTAACATACTGTAAGCTTAAAATAGGCATTCCTTATTATATGATGGTTTTCAAGACTGTGGTTCGAAATTTTATGATTTTTGAGTGAGATTTTTTTTTCACTTTATCATTAGGTAATTAAACAGCAACCATGACACAGCTAAAAAATGTTCGCCCATAGAAGAAAGGGACCAGCAGGAGGGAGGAGGACAAGGAACGGGAACATACTAGGGAATAATTTCCTGCCAAATTGTGTTGTTACATTCTGTGTGTGTACAAATAGGCAACAACAAATTCCATTATGTATAATTACAATGCACCAAAACAATAATATATGGAAAAATTTCAATTAAGTGAATGAAAATATTAAAAAAATGTTCACCCAAGTTGCAATTCTAAATTCTCTACTGAAGACTGAAACCAGTAACTTTTCCATAGTGTCTTGATTCAACAGGTTCAACAGATCCAAGCGCAAGCAGGGATCAGAGCGATACTGGAGAAGTTCAACTAGGGTCAAATTTGCCCACTGTTTTCCATCCCTCTCTCAGGAGTCCTCCACCACTAACTCACCCAATGCCAGAACATGGAGCCAATGTGTTCTGGTTATTTCTGTGCCCCACCCATGCACTTTCTAAACAACCTTGTTGTATTTCCTTCATTTTCCATAAGTGTTAACACTTGATAAAAGGGTAAGTTCACATCTCTCACAAGTGTGCTAAAATGAAATAAGATAACAAATGTGAAATTGTTTTCAATGAGAAAATAATGACATGAATTTGACTAATACTTATTTTTTAACAAGCAAGCATTTTATAAATAACTCAGTGTTGAGAATTTTGTCAGATGCCCACTGAATATTTGAATCTCTCTTCTAAAACTCTAGGGTTGGGGCTGTGGCTCAGAGGCAGAGTGCTTGCCTACCATGTGCAAGGCACTGGGTTCGATCCCCAGCACCACATACAAATATGTGTCCACCTATAACTAAAAAATAAATATTTTTATAAAAATAAAAATAAATAAATAAAACTCTATATTAATACATACTAAATACATATAAAATACCAACTAAAGTCTATGCATTAGGGAAGGCCCTTTCAAGTGGTCTCATGGTTCATACCCTCTAGTGACAAGGAACTTCCTACATCCTAGGAATCCCACTCTTTTTGGGGTAATGACAATTGTCAGAAACTTCTGCCTTGTGATGAGACTTCAGTATCCTCAGCAAGAGCTAGATTCTGGGGTGAAATCAAGCTGCAAGTTACGGTAGGCCACCAGGTGGGAGATAGGATTGATACACCCCCACTTATAGGGAACAGTGGTACAGGGTGGCATCTTCATGGTGAAGGCACCAATTAAATGTACTCAGAATAGCCGACAGAAAGGAGGTCTTGGAAGAGGATCTAGAATGTAAATGGGCCCCTAAGTGTCATCCAGAACATGAGGAGCAGAAAGGCAATATTAAATGAGATAAACAAGAACACAACCTGGAATACGCTCATGAGGAAAAAGATGTATGCGATGATAGCAGAAGGTCCTGAAAGTGACAAAGGAGTTTGAAATTGATAGGGTGGGAACCAGGAAGGCTCCAAAGGTCATGATGGAAGCATTATGAGTTTCTGCTTCATAAGAGAAGTTTTCACTTGACCAGCAAATGGGTGCTTTCCTTTACCAAGAAGAGAAAAATGGAAACCAAATAGTATAGGTTGAAAGCAGGGCTTAGGCAAAAGGCCAGTTCCAGAGAGGAAGGATCTGACACAGGACCAAGGCCTGCAGTGGTTGAGTCAACTGTTACATGCTTTACAAATTTGTCCGAGGAAATTGCCAGAAGCAAGTGTCCTTCTGGTCACCTGTTTGTGCAGTGTAGTTTGAGGTTTGGGTAAAATTATTTATTCTCTGCACTTTGCCAAGAGGGATAAAGAATTTTTATTAGCTCTGGCATTCAGAAAACAAATGCCTATAGGACACACACCACATAAATCTGTTAACTAATATTTGGGGTTAATCTGCACATGTGTTCTTGAGGTAGCCTCATAGGGAGGTTTCTTTGAGTTGCAGTTGGGACCATTGTCATGCTTCACAACAGAGCCCACTTGGGTGAGATATATGCACATCATATCAAAGTAAAATGCTGAGGATTATTCTCTTGTGCCCTGTAATACAGGATAAACAACATCCTCTACAGCATATGATGACTGGTTTTAAAGGAAGGCTACCAGAATCTGGGCCTGCTCTCATTCAGATTTATTTAATCTTAGTGAGATGGGTGTAACAGAGACTGATGGAGGAGGCTTACTGCTCTTATATCCCCTAAAGAATGCAGAGCTGAGCCACAGCACAGTACTTGTTCTGCTTCTGCCCTTCGTCTAAATACTGTAGCCTGTTTATCACGTGACCTGAACCCCTTACTATGATCAGTTCATTTGACCTTGGAAACAGCTAAAAGAGAGGGGTACCCAGTATGTACAGCTAAGCTTCTGCCAGCGCTGTGAAGGAAAGTCATGTCTTCCCCTAGAATGAGGGTAAGATTGTTCCCTCAGAGCAAAGACCCAGGCTTAGTGGACTACCTAATCAAAACTCTCACTGCGGAGGAGCCAGTTTATGGTAACACCTTATCACCATTATCTTATCTCATTTGAGGCATAACATGTTTTTATCAGCAACAAAAACAGAAAAGCAAGTAGGCAAGCATGATTTTGGTACAAAGAATGACTTTTAACAAAGATTTTCAGATATTAGACAGCTTCTTCCTTTAAAAAAAAAAAAAAAACAATTCTTGACTTTCCTTCTGGGAGGGAATGCTGTATAATGCTTAAAGCACCAGTCAGTAGTCAACCTGATGATCCTACAGGTTGCCATGAGAAATGAAAGACACACTACATGGTGATGCGGTAGGGCTCAGCATGCTTCCAAAGACAGCTCTTAAACTCATTCCACTCACCAAATCTGTATTTCCCAGATACAATTCTCGTTGTTGTTTTTCATGATTTAAGCAATTATTTGTTGGCTACCTTCTATATTTAGAGCACTGAGTTACACCCATCTCACTAAGATTAAACAAGAAATTGCATGGGCAATCCCTGTTCTCAAATGTTCAAGGGACATATCTTAGTCTATTTGTGCTGTTTAAATACAATACCTCAGACTGAGTACTTTACAAAGAACATAAGTCCATTTCCTCACAGCTCTGAAGGTTGAGAAGGCCAAGATCATGATACCAACAATGTAGGGTGATTCCTCTTATTGCATCCTCACATGGAGGAAGGCAGAAGGGCAAGAGGAGCTCACTGTACCTTCATGAGGCAGAAGAGCAGGAGAGAGAACTCACTCCCCTCCAGCTCTCTTCATGACACCATTAATCCATTCATGAGGATGGATGACCCAAACAGCTCCCAAAGACTTCTCCCAAAACTGTCATACTAGGAATCAAGATTCCAACATGAAACTGGGGGAGGATTCAGTCAGATCATAGCAAGGCATACAGGTGTGACAGGGCACATAGGTGTAAAACTGAATTCAAGTATAAAAGAGTACATGGTGGAAAGATTGCTTCAAGTGCAGAAATTAGGGAACTGGGGAGGCTTTGTCTATGTGCCCTCGCAATAGAGTCTGTGATTTTCAGCAAAAGTTGGGGTGAGCTCTGAGTAGAGCAACACAGCAGGAATGCCATCAGGGATCATGAGTGATACTTGTAACTTGCTCTACACCAACCCATCTCGGGCTGCTACACCAGCTCTTACTTACACCATTTTAGAGATGAGGACACTGAGGTTTTATGAGGTTTAGAATTTATTTAAAGCCACACATACATATATAAAGCAGAGAACCAGAATTTAAACACGGGAATTCAACTCCAAGCTTCACACTTTGACTTCAATGTACCACAAATCAAAGATGTCACAAATATTTCTCAGTGCAGCACTCTCCAACAGAAATAAATAAAACATGAGCCATATAGTAATTTTAAGTGTTCTAATTTCCATATGAAAAAATTTTAAAAAAGCGAATCAGTGTTAATATACTTTCTCTTTTTGAAAATTTTAATGGAGAAGAAGAGCAAGCACTGGGATTGAACCCAGGATGCTCTGCCACTGAGCTACATCTCCAGCCATTTTTATTTTTTACTTTGAGACAGGGGTTCTTTGGGTTGCCCAGCCTGGCCTCAAGCTTTCTATCCACCTGCCTTAACCTTCTGAGTCACTGGGATTACAGTCATGTGCCACCACACTCAACTAGTAATGAATGTTTTCTTTAACCCAATATAACCCCAATATTTTCACTTCTACATGTAATTAACATTTTTTAAATTATTGATGAGATATTTTATATTTATTTTTGCATCCTTGGTCTTCCAAATCTGGTGTTTATTTAGTACATCTCAGTTTGGGCAAGCCACATGCCAGGTGTTCAATAGCCACATGAAGCTAGTATATAAGATGACAGGAAAGTTGATCTGAAGGGTGAAGGAGGGAGAGGGAGGGAGATTAGATCCAACTAGAATGAAAGCATCACACAGATTGAAAATATTTTTATGCTTGTTTTCATCTTCATAGCAATAAACGATAAATTCTATTTATACAGCAAAATTATAGACAATCAATGTCCTAGAAGATACCAAGGACCATAGGAATCATCAGGAAATCACAACCTTAGGGTTCTAGTTCCTATTTTTCACATGATTCCCCTTGGTAAAATCTGGCTTCCCGGTCCCCTGCCACCTGGGGTTGAAAGAAGCCTGAGATAATAGTGGTTAATTAGCTGATGGTCTAAATGCTTCCTGCCCTTCCTCCCAATCTTCCAGATTAAAAGTGTGAAGTAAGTAAAAGGTGTCCTCCACTCAGTCATATTCAGAATTTCAAGGTCCACACCCAGGCAAAAAGCTTTCTTTCTATTCCTTGTCTCAGATCTGAAACTACTTAGAGATGAGAAGAAATGAAAGGAGAACTTTCTGATTCAAAGTTTTTGTGTCATTACAACTAGGTAAATCCTCTCGAGTAAGAAATAAATCTCACAGCCCATGACCTAGCAGGTTCAGCCACTAACGCCTACGTTCTTAGCATGTAGCACTAAGCTCAAGTATCTCCCTCTGCTTGGGTGCTGCTCCTCAGAGTCTAACTTTCACTTCAGTCATATGCTGTCAAGGAAACACATTTTAAAACCAGACAAAGGTGGGGTTGGGTTTTCTATTATTAGTTCTTACCCAGACTAAAGTTATTCTGCTTCCCATCAAACCACCCTCAGAAACTTCACTCACACTAAATAATAAATAATTCTCCCATAGTGCTCTGTTCTCAAACTCGACCAAATAGCAGGGCCTCTGAATAGTTATTTTTCTTGAAATACCATAAAAATCACCATGTGAAAATTAAAGGCTATTAAACAACTTTATATTAAATCAATACCATTTTAGATTCTACTTTACATAAACAATGGCATACACCAAAAGTGGAAAGATTTAAATGGAGAAAATTTTATGATTGATATCATCCCATCCTTTGACTTAACATTTTTACAAGTATAGATGAAAACAGCCACATCCAAATGAGAAGCAGAACTCTGAGGAGGAGTTTTTTCTTGGAAACTTAATAACTACTAGGTTACAGAGTCATCCTTTTCTCATGGGCTTTACTTTTTAACAGGATCCAAGACTTTACATTTGGTGATAGAAAAGTGACACCAAGTCTAACCCACTAGAAGAGGACTTCTTTGTTTTGTTTTGTGGCCCTTGATTATTCCCAGATTCCAAGGGTAAGCGTCAGGAGGCATGCTGAGGAAGAGCCAAAGGCTGGCGATGATGCTCAGTGGTAGAGTGCTTGCCTAGTATGCATCAGGCCCTGGGTTCAATGGCCCCTACTGAAAGAAAAAAAAAAAAAGCAAGCCACTGCCACAATTCCTAAGAATAAATCCACCTTGGTGCATCTTAGCCAGAATGTTCCACTGAACTCTGTCACCACTCCAGAACCTGGCAGAAAGGGAAGAATATGACCTGCTTAATTAAATGGCTTGACCTAAAGTTGCCTCTATACATAGTGAACTGCAACCTAACTTGACCTGCAAACAGACTACAACCTACTCTTCTGACAAGTAACTGAGTCTCAGCCAATCACAATTGTTCAAGTAAGACCTTTGAAAGTAGTAATTAAGGATAGGGTTGTGGCTCAGTGGTAGAATGCTCACCTAGCATGAATGAGGCACTGGGTTTGATCCTCAGCACCACATAAAAACAAAATAATGTGTCCACCTAAAACTAAAGATACATAAATAAATAAATAAATAGTTTTTAAAAAACAGTAGTAATCAATTGGTCTACTTCTGCACCTTACTTCCTTTTCTCTGGTTATAAATATAAATTGCCCATGTGGTAGAGTAGCACATTTTGAATTATTTTGGGTCAAGACTGTTGCCCAATTTCAGAATCGCAAATAAAGCCAAAAATAGGTATGTTGTAGTTTTGATTTTTAACTGTTCAATACACCAGTGGAGCTGATACCTATAAAACCATAGCCCCCCACACTTAAATAGGCCCTGAAAATGCTATTCCTCATTCCTAAAGCAGCCTCTGCACAGCCATGGTTTGCATTTACCAGAGCCTTTGCATCAAGGTCCCTGTTTACGGCTGAGTACTACAAAACCAAATTGCAATTATTCAAAGGTGGCTGACTATATCAGATTTCTTTCCTTACAAACATTTTATTATGAAAAAGATCAAACATATATCAAAGGAAATACTAGAGTGAGTTCCATTACCCATCTTCCAGCTTCAGTAATTTTCAATATATGGCCAGGCTTGTCCATCTACATACACCTTTACTCCCTTCTCCTCCCCCCCACACACTGCCTATTTTCTTTTTAATTCTATTTTCATTTTTTTCTTTACAATGCATTATTTTGAAACAAAACAGACTTAATATTATTTCAAATGTAAATATCTCATCATGAATCTACAAAAAAAGTGGTCTTTAAAAACCATTACCATAACAGAAAAAGCCAACATTGATTCCTTAATATCAAATATTAATTTGATATTAAGGAATCAATGTTCAAATTTCTCTGATTATTTTAGTCCATATTTTTCAGTAGTTGGTTTGTTAAAATCAGAATTCCCCCCAAAAGTCCCTATATATTTTGTTTCTAAGCCTCAATATTTTCTGTAAACTGAAAGGATTGATTATACTCAGATTCAATTTTTTTGCAAGGAGACTGCATAGGTAGTGCTTTGTACTTCCTATTACATCACATCAGGGGGTACATAATGCCTGATGTTAATATTGATCAACTAGTTCAGGTGTTGCCAGTCTGATCATCCATTATGAAGTTCCCTATCAGTTTTTAAACTAATGGTCTTAGCAGGCATTGATGTTAATTACTTAGATCAATTATCTCATTAAGGGTTGAATATGGATGCTTTAAATCTATCATTTTCTCTTCATTTATTCACAGGAATTTTTCTAAAGAAAAACTTTCAACAAATACTTGGTTGTTCTGACATTAAGGTCATACAAGAAAAATAAGTCAAAGATTGGATTCTTTCCCTGATTTATATGTTTTCAGAATAATGGATTGTTTCCCTAGCATACTACAAAGGTGACCAATTATTTTTATACCATTATAAATCTATGCATATAATGCATCTTATGAATTTCAATCCATTTGCAGTTATGTTCTTTTTGATTTTCAGATTGTCCCATCTTTGCTCTGTGGGAGTCCTTTAAGTTGACTCCTGCAACCTCTTCACCTATTTCTCATTGTCTTGATGGTCTCCTGGCTTTCTGGAGTGATAAGATTTCAAGTACCCTCTTCCCCACCACAATTACTCTCCTAAACATGGAATTAACCATTTGCTACAAATCCTGGTTCATTTTCCTGGGCATTGGTATATATAGAACATAACCAGGGTTATCATTGCAAATGATCTTTCTGGATCTTTTTAGTAGAAACTGCTGGGAAATATTAGAAAAAATATTTAAATATTCATACTGATATTTCCAATTCAAATTTAAGATGATGGCTTCTTTCATTTTACCATGGTATATTTTTATCTTAAATTGAAAATTTTTAGTGATATTGACAATTTACAATTTTTTTTGCAGGGCTTTTTTCTCCTTAGGATAGATATATTCCACAACAGATGTCCAAATTACTGTAATTTTTAAGGTCATTTGAAATAATTTCTCTAGATGCACTTAAACAACCTACACAATAAACAATTAGGTTTGTTCATTTCCCTTTCTTAAAAATTTCTAAAGATGTCTTTCTTGTTTCAATTTACATGATTCAAAAGTCAAATCTATAATACATATATACTTAAAGATACTTTTATTAGTTTGTTCTCTGATTATATTTGTATTCCCTCCTTCACACATATGTATACTTACTACTCTATACCAATGAGACTCCATGAGACATAGACTACTGGAAAGTATCTCAAGAAAGTTGCCTCAGTCCTAAGAGAAGCACTTGGAAAAGAAAAAATTGGTTTTGTATATTGAAATGTCTGGATGAGACTCTTGGAGATTCTGCAGCCATCCTGCTTCTATGCTAGGGATAATCCCAACCCTGATCATAGAAGAGGAATGAAAGGAATTGCATCCATGATGACATGTCTGAGCCAATGACTTGACCAACCCCAAAGAAAACTTCCTCTGGACCTCCTGATGTGGGCAATAATACACTTCCTTGTCTAGTGGCACTTGAGACAATGCCTTCTGTACTTGAGGCCAAGTTCCTAGAGAATAAGCATCCTCAAATTTAGGAAATAAGTGGCTATAACTCAAGTCACCAATACTTCCTCTTCCCACTAAGCCTTTATATGTTCATTTGGGAAAGGATGTCTATACTTCTCCTTGTTCTTCTGCTGCCACCTGACTTGGGCTCACTCCCCGCTCTGGCCCAAGTTTCTATTTCCTTCCAGTGCTGCTCACTGCCTGGAAAGCCCAGCCTATGTCCTCATCCTTAACTCTTTTAATGCAGCAGCACTACTCTCAAGAGTGTCACATTTTTGTAGACGCTTTGGGGTTAACAGCAATGTACGCAGAAAAAAACTTCAAATTAGATGTCAGCCATCCCTGACCCAAGAAATTCATTCATTGTTCCCTCCACAGAGAGTTTGCCACTGTCTACATTTCTTCAAAGATCCCAACCTTCTACCATGTTCCTGAGCCACTGCCTCATTCCTACTTTTTTCTCTTCCAGGTCCTGCTACTATATGAAGATGCCAGGAGACAACTCCAAACCTACTATTTTACACACAGAGCAGTGCCCTCATCTTTACTTAAACCTCTATTCCAGCAATGTCCCAATACCTTGGTTTCAACACCTCAGCAACTGGGGTGACTGAGGCAGGAGGATCAAAAGTTTTAGGCCAGCTTTAGCAACTCAGCAAGACCCTGTCTCAAAATGAAAAATAAAAAGGACTAGGGATGCAGTTCAGTGGTAAATGATTGCCATCAATTCTTAGTACCAAAAAAAAAAAATTCCTAAAAAAGAATAATTCTGTCTCTGAAAGAGGAACTCTGCCTTTCTCTTGGGTCAGTCTACTCAATTTGGCCAGCTCTTAAAATACCATTGATTTTCTTATTATTAACCATTAAAGTTGGAAGAATGATGCCAACTTACAGCTAGAAGACTTCATCATGGGGAGAAACTGGAAAACATTTACATTGTATCTCATCTATAAAATAAAGGCAAATAGTAATATATACCTCATAGCTCTTAAGGTTTTTGTCAGGATTCAAGGAATTAATAAAAGACCTTGAACAGCAGCAAGAACATAGTAGTTCTCAACCAGTGTTAACAGCTGCTGCTGCTGCTATTTTATCTGACATCTTTGATCTAGAAAGGTTGTTTGGACTTGCTGCCACAGGGAGATAAGAGCACCTACAGAACATGGTTATTGTGAGGACTGAATGATGTATGTGACCTCAAACAGCACCTGGCATGTAGTGACAAGTAAAGGCAGGCTCTGAATGCTGGAGGATTAGTAATAATGTATGTAAAGTACCTGCACATGGTAGAAGATCAATAATGTGAGATCCTATCATTTCACTTCTCAGAGTGTACAGATATTGTTAGAGACTGGGGCAGGATTGGGGCAGGTGGTGTTTCTAAAATCCTGGCAAGAGGCCTCATTCTGACTCCCATAGAAGACATTGTGTTATTGTTGTTATACTTATTAGTATTCTTAGCAGAAGTAGCAGTAGTATGGTACAGTGGCTGAGCAGTTGTCTCTGCCAAGCACCGTGTTTGTATCCTATGGGCAACCAGAGATAGATGTGATCCAGATCCTGCTTGTAAAATGCAAGCATGAAAGAAAGGCCCCAGGTCTCATTGCCCTCTCCCAGTCCCCATTGACCCCACCTCACTCCCAATAGGGATAAGCCAGCCCCTGAATTGCATCCATGGTCAGCTTTCATTCAAATGACTACCACCTACCCCAGCGAAAGTAGGTTTATAGCAGCAGCTCCAAGCCACCCCCAAACAGAACAGCTTCCCCACACTACAAGGGTGACACAAGGTGAACCAGTTTTTCCTAGACCCAAATGACCCAGTAAGCCATTCTGTGGCCCCAGGAGTTTGGAACCAACACGGAAGTCAGAAAACACAACAGAGCCCTGAGCCCAGACTCTAAATATTACCAAAGATATGGATAAAGGTGATCTAAGGTGTTAGAATTCCTAAGGAGCAGTGACAGGACAGCAGGAAACCAGGAACAAAACAAAGACGTTCTCTGTCCTTCCCACAAAGTGCTGAGAAAATGTTTATGGCATTTCCACGGAGACTTACAAATTCAAACCTGCAAAGATCAAGATGGCAACAGAGTGAGGACCTGAACAGAAAGAGAGATGGCTGGGGGCCAATCACAGGCCATCTCTCTGATTTAGTCCCAGACCCATAGGGTGGTATGGGTAGCATGCACCTGGCTGGTGCCATCCACAAAGGTACACAAGGGGTACTGACTAAGGAAGACTCTGAGCATGAGGTTGGGATGATTCTGCCTCTAAATAGTAGAAAATAAAACATCAGAAACTCAGGACAATCAAGTACTAAATATCAGAGAAATCTCTTGACCCATCTTCCCAGAATCCCAGAGGCCCATCTCAGAAACAAGAACCCTGGGGAGTTGGTTTGTTTGGGAGTTTCTCAGTGATTCAGCCAAAAATAGACTCAAGAAGAAAACCTGGTGCAAGGATGCTGGCTACTCAGAGGACTGACCATTATGTTCAGTAGAAGTCTCTTAAGAAAGGAACTAATTAAATGCACCTGCACTAAAATGATTACATGGCTATTATCTGCCCACACAGAGAAAGTGAGACCCACAAAGTCTAAAACACAGCAAGCAGCAGGCTTAATTGTCCTCTGTAAGGAATGGCTTTTGTTTTGCTCAGTGCTCCATCAAAAACACTAAGTGTTAATGTACCCTGTATAATCTATCTGGCCAGCTAACTAGTTTAATCCATCACACACCAAGTGAAGGAATAAAAGCAGGTTGGTAGTGACAAGTTAATAGTAGAGGCAGGAAATAAAATGGAGAAACACACTTTGATTGATGGTGCAGAACTATTAGGTACTACTATAGATGGACTCTGTCTAGTTTTATATAGTGGCCAATCAAAGCAAAAGAGAGCTAGTAATTTAAAACTTTAAACATGCTCCCTCAATTAAAATTTTAAAAGGCCAATGGACATATTGCATTCTGACTGAACAATAAAAGTTCAATAATGGCCAACTCTCAAATATCTACAAGTGGATCCACCATCACAAATCTTAATTCCAGCTCCTCATTGGCCCGATTATCTGATCTGCCAGCCCAACCCGCTTTGTTACCAGAATCTCTACTTTGTGTCTATCCACTCTTTGCTATCCTAATTGTAGCTGAATGAAGGGGGTACCTTTGGAGTAGAAGCATTTGAAATCAAACATGTGATTGCCTTCTTTTATTGCACAGACTATAAGAAACTGAGATGCAGCAGTCTTAGAGGATTTAGGGGGAACTATTTAGGCTGATGTCTTGCTATAGTCTGAAAATAATAATGCCATTCGTTTCCAACAAGTGGAAGAAAAATTCGGAAGCCTCAGAGAAACAAAATGGGAAACACACATGTCTCTCCGTAACTTCTCATTCTTCATAGTGGGGACTGTTAAGTTCTCCGAACCAACAGAAACTTTGAACCAGCTTTGTTAAGCTTTGAATCAACCAAAGCTGACGCCCTCTTGATTTCTTTAGTACTATACAGAACATGTGTCCAGCACCTCATAAATAGGTTCTCCACATATTAGAAAACATGGTTGTCCAGAAATTTATACTGACAATAAAATCTATCTCCCCCACCTTCCTTATTCCACCACTACCCCGCCGCATAAGTGGTACACATACAAATTAATCACTGCAGCAGCAAAATTCTGTACACAACCTAAGACAGAAATGACTAAAGTATGGCATGCCCAGCAATGAGATGGTAAAAAGGTAGGAAAAATAAATCAATGACAAAGATTTCTCTATACTAACATGAAATAATCTCCAAGTCATATTGCCAAGTTAAAGGGAAAAAAAGCAAGATGAAGAAGGGTGTATTGGGCTGGGGATGTGGCTCAAGCGGTAGTGCGCTCGCCTGGCATGCGTGCGGCCCGGGTTCGATTCTCAGCACCACATACAAACAAAGATGTTGTGCCCGCCGATAACTAAAAAAAAAGAAGAAGGGTATATATACAATACATTTTATTTTAAAAGCACACCTAAGGCTGGGGGTGTGGCTCAGTGGTAGAGCACTTGACTGGCACATCATACATGTACATGGACACACATTACTGGCTTCTATATGAATAAAGTATCTCTCGGGAAGAATACAAGTGCCTCATAAGCTTGGTTGCTTCTAAGGCAGGAAATTGAGGAGACGGAGACAGGAGTGGAGATGCTTATTTTCATTACCCACTTTAGAATCTTTTAAAGTTTGGACATGTGATTATATGACCCTTTGGACAGTAAACACATTGCCTCGTCAGCCCCTTAATCTCTGCTCCCAGCTCTCCTGTCGTGTTTCTCAGTCACTCCAGGTTCTCTGTGCTCTGACACACTGTGACCCCAGGTTCTTCTGTAACCTTTGCCTCTGTCTTGTCTATCTACCTACATCAGGAGTCACTTCTAATTACAGAGATGTATCCATTAACATTCTTCTGTGCCTCTTGGTTCCAAATCCAATGACTACAAACCAAATCATCTTGAAGTGGCTTTAGTTATCATCACCTGATGGTCCAGAATATATCAATTCCTCAGGAGAGCCTTCGTTTAGAAGCAACTTGGTATCATTGACCTCAATGATGGAATCTGCTTATACAAAGTAAAATACAGATGCTTCCTTTTCTGAGCATGACTTCAGACCCTAATGTTAGTCCTTTCTGTCTGAAGATTGGCAGTTTTCTCTTGGGTTCTCATACCACCCCCCAAGTGGCTGAGTTCACTCAGTCTACATCGGGGCTGTTGTGACCACACCCCAAGCACACAAAGAATCAAAGATTTTGACCAGTCCATTTTCTACGGTTGCTTCCCATAGCCACGCGATATCACAGATGAGAACCTGTCCTGCCCACTCTTTCCCAGCTTTGCTTGCTGTGGTGATGCCTAGCCTGGGATGAGAACACTAGCTCCACACTCGTTTATTCACTCCATGTTTTCCAGCTTAGTACACACTGAACACACTACCTAAATAGGCCACATGCTAGACTGGCCCTGCCCACTGCTTCAGATTTCTCTTGGACGTTTGTTTAAACAGACATCCTTTTTCAAAAGCAATTGCAATTTACAACACCTAACTAATGATACCAAAGCCTGTGGCAGAAAAACAATTTTATTTCATCAACAGTAATGAGCCAGATTTTCCATTTCACAATTATGAGGACTCTCAAGAATGTGCTGGTCTCCTAGCACAACCTTCACACTGGGGTGATTTGAATTATTTAATAGAGTGGTAGGGTGGAAAGAATGGAGGTTGGGTATCAGGCAGACCTATATCTGAAAAAAGGTCTTTTCAGTTCAGTAGCTACTTATTCCATATGTTTCACTTTTTTTATCTATAAAATGGGAATTATTCTGGGATTAAATACCCTCAAAGTACTATTACATCACAGGCACTCACCTTAGTTCCTTTCCCTTAAAAATCTACCATCTACAAGGCCAATGAATAATTTCTAAATTGGATTACACTGAAGGGCACCCTTTTAAAATAATAATGCTATCCAAGAAACAGGAAATAGAGATTAAAAATGTCTGCCTGGCATACTGCTGACCCCAAAACAGTCA
This sequence comes from Ictidomys tridecemlineatus, assembly GCF_052094955.1. Taxonomy (NCBI): domain Eukaryota; kingdom Metazoa; phylum Chordata; class Mammalia; order Rodentia; family Sciuridae; genus Ictidomys; species Ictidomys tridecemlineatus. The sequence continues at coordinate 150,297,856 of NC_135480.1, read as the reverse complement.
TTCCAAACCACTTTCCACATTCCCCTATGAGAGCTAGAAGAGCCAAACATTCACTTTACCAGGTCTCTTACAACAGGGAGTGGCCAGGTACTGGGCTCTGTCCAATAAAACAGTGAGTCTAATGTCTACTAGTAGTAGAACATGGTGGCCTCACCTGTAATCCCAGCAACTTAGGGAGGCTGAGGCAGGAGGATCATAGGTTCAAGGCCAGCCTCTGCCACTTAGTGAGGTTCTAAGCAAGAGCAAGACCCTGTCTCACAATAAAACATAAAAAAAGAGCCGGGGATGTAGCTCAGTGGTAAAGTGCCCTTGGGTTTAAACCCTAGTACCAAAAGAAAAGAAAAGCCTACTAAGATTTAAAAGGATAGAAATGGCTACTGCTCCCCTCTTCTTCTTTCCCCACCTTAATGTTGATCACTGGAGGGATAAAGGACCTCTGGCAATCATGAGCCCATAAGCATGAGGAAAAGACCAAGAGAACTATCACAGGAGAACTGCCCTGATATCACGAAGCCACAAACCCAACCTTGGAAGCTGTCGGCCTCTGGAATTCTTGTTCTATGAAATAATTCATCCTCTCTGCAAAGTTCTCTGCTACTTGGAGCTAAACACAATCCAAAGGGATACAGCCACTTCCTTCAAGGAATCCACATTCTGGTGGTAGAAATAAAATATATTTTCACATTTGAAAAACACAGAGTGGGAGTTAGGAGTATGATTTGACAGAACACAATAAATTATAGGAAAGTCATAACCACATTTATCCAAATATTTTAGGGAATGTTGGTAGAGGTATTGTATACTTAAGCGTAATACGTTATTCTCCATAGTCAGCAGTCTAAAATATAAATACATTACACATACAGCTGAGCTCTCCAGGAACTACAATGAAAGACACATTGCTTGGAGAATATCCAGTTTTGCATATGCTTATCTTTTCAGATATATGGAAACTATAGAGCAAAAGGAATTAGAAGAACTGTGGAAGACCTGACAATGCCTACAGTTATAAAAGTCAAATTTCCAAATTTACAGCAAATTTAAATGCCACACAGATAGGACAATTTGCCTAATACTATAGATGGAGCAAATAGACAAATTGAATAGACTGCAGATTTTTTTTCCTTTACTGATTTTTTTTTCCTTTGCTCCTATGTCATGTTGGGTTTAAATGAAGTTTAGAGTGTGTAGCACATTTTAAATACACTGTATCAACAGAATCCTAAAAGTATTTTAGCAGTTCTGTTTTGCCATATGTGTGTTATTAACATAATGTCTGAAATGTAAGCATATCTTTTTCAGTGATTTATTGCATAATTCTTAGAACAATAGGAAACACTGCCACAATCTCACATTTTTAAACATTTCCATTAATTTTGCTTCCAAATTGGCATTCATTACCATCAGAGACCTCACCAGGGCCAGAGATGACGGAGCTGGGAAGGCTATGTACTATAATGAAAAGAACACTGAGTTAGCCTCAAAACACTGAAATTCTAGCTAAAGAAATTTCTAGCTGTGTGATTTCTGCAGTGACCCTTAACATCTCTGAGCATCAATTCTCTCATTGGTAAAAAGTTGACATTAACATTCTTTACACAGGGTCAAATGGGAAAGTCAAATAGAAGAAAAGGTGGCAATCATGCCTATTAAACTATAAAGTTCTCCACAAATGTAGAGTATGACACTTCTAGTGCCACAGTCGACAATCTTAAGATATAAATGCGTTAAGTTTTTTGTGCTTCCACTTAACCTAACAATTGTGTGAACATAGTCTTGTCCAGGAAAATTTGTGAACCTCTGTTAAAAGAAATTTCAAAAATATTGGAGGTAGGAAATCTGCATTCTTTTATTTATGCATTCATTCAACTAATATTTATTGAGTGCTGACCATTGCAGCACAGTACCCAAGGTCTTACGAGGGCCATCACAAGCATGTGATTATGGTACACCAGAAGGTGTGTCAGTGATCAAAGGTGTTGACAGTCAGCAGTCTTTCAAAGAGGTGAATGGGGCACTTTGAATCTCCTAGTTAGAGTGAGAGACATCAAAGGGAGAATCAGAAGGAGGAAAAAGAGCTGAGAACAGACAAATTTCCTCTATGGCACAGTTTACTTGGAACTTGCCATTCAAACAAGGGTTCTCCAAAAAGTCATTTCAAGAGCTTCTTTGGAGCTCCTCACATGATGTGTGGTCTTGGTCTGCTGAGTTTCTATTAGCAATAAACTCTCTTAAAAGAGACCATCAATGAATTCCAGTGAAATCCCTTACCCAGTTTTGGATGATGTATACTTTGCTTTAAGAAATACTTTTCTGATTCTGAAGTCCCTTTGACCTGAAGTCATGCTTGGCTAATGCTTTGCTGCTCCTAATCCTGAGCTAGGGCTTATTTCCTCAATACAGCCACATTCAACCTACTGGAAAAGAGTTTCCAAACACAGTTGTTAAACTGGTAGGACCACAAGATTTTTCAAAAAAGCATCCTTCTAGATTTCATTTGCTCAGTAAACACTTCTCAAGGGCTAGTAGACACTGAAAACAGCACTACCCAGAGTATATACTCCTTGCCTTCAAAGCCCTTACAATCTAGAAGGCATGACAGTTACACGATTAAACCACTCCACTAAATGCTAGAGTCTATAGAACATGATGAAATAGAGACATGAAGAATACAGAGTTCAGATTTCCTGGAAATTCAGAAAAGACTCAGGGAAGGAGAAACATGAGGGGGTATTCACCAGACAGACAAAGAGAAGGATATTTGGGATATCAGTATAAATCAAGGCACAAATGAGCAGAACAATCTGATGTGCTCCGTGAACTATGAGTGTTTTTTTTCTTTTTATTTATATATGAAAACAGAATGTATTACAATTCTTATTACACATATAAAGCACAATTTTTCGTATCTCTGGTTGTATAGAGTATATTCACACCAATTCGTGTCTTCATATGTGTACTTTAGATAATAATGATCTTCACATTCCACCATCATTTCTAACCCCATGACCCTCCCTTCCTCTCCAACCCCTCTGCCCTATCTAGTGAGTTGTGTTGTTTTTCTTTAGCTGGAGTATCTCTCTTCTAAGATTGGATTTGAGCTAAGAGCTGTTATCAAAGTAAACTAGACTAAAGAGTCCTTGGGTGCCATGCTAATGAGTTAGGACCTAGTGGGAATCTACTGGGGAATTTTAATCTGGCTTTAAGTTTAAGTAGCTGCTGAGGAGAGTGGAAGCCTGTGTCTGCAGCAAAAGGAATGCTGACTGCTCTCTACAGCAGGAAGAGCACTTCCGAGCTGTCCATCACTTTCGTTGTATCTGACATCTAAGACTCAGAAACTGTATCAAAAAAAGTAAAATTGAGATATTCAACTGATTAGGTCGCCAAGTGCTGAAGAGATGGCTTTTAAAGTGCTACGTGTTCTGGAAACACAAAGATAAAGTCTCTTCCCAGCTGTTCCCTAATCCAGGAACTTCTCCTGGAAACTGACAAGAATTCAATGGAATCAATCAGAAGACCAACACAAAAGGCACTGCTGTGGAACTTGTATCGAGGACTCAGCCATCTCTTATATCTCTGAGGAAACTAGAGAGAACGGCAAAAGATTCTGAAGTTATCAGCTTCTTCTGTAAGAAAAGAGCAACGTGTAAAAACAATTCTTAGCAATGAAGCATTTGCTCCTTTCAGGAGAATCTGTCACCAAAGCTCTCTAAAAAGGAAAGCTCTTATAGTTTCACAGCCAAAGTTCTAGTGCAAACACAGAGGCTGGGTACAAGCTCAGGCCAGGACTCAGTGTGACGTTCTCTGCTAAGCGGTAGTAGGAATGCCAGGGAAGTGGCTCACGTTAAGTGGAACAGTGGAGCTTACTGCTTTGCGGCACATGGTGGCCTCTAGTAGAGGCTCCCTCCACCCAGTACAGTTCACATCCAAAGAGGAGAGCTAGGAAGGTTGATCAGGCTTAAGGACATTTATTAGAAGTTATATTGATAGGTGTAATAGATGGGGTTCTTTATTTTGCCAATAAATTAGAAGACACTCATGGCACTCAAAGTAAGTAAAAGATAACCTATATTTCTTTCTATGCTTGTACAACAAGTATTAATTCTTTAGGCCACAAACTTTAGGCCACCTTTAACTTAGTAACAGAAGCTTCATCTTAGCTAATTTAGGACCAACTCAGGTAACTAGGTTTTTCTTCCTATGCCTTTGTCTACAGGTTTTGTTTTCTGATGAGGAGGTATCTCATCCTCCATCGCCATTACTGCTCCATAAAGGCATTTCCTGGGTCTATCTGCATCTACCCTGAAATGGCCAAGCTCCCTCTATGATCAGTGCCTCTGAGGCTGCTTTTGATCCATTTTTGTCTTTCAGATATGTGAGAGACCTTCTCTAATGCAGCGTAGAGGGTTGGGATGCTCTCCCCTGTTACCTTAGGACTGAGGGCATGTCAGTGGGGTACCTGAGGTTCTCTCTGCTGACAGATATGCCATATGCCAAGCGGGATGGCACAAGAGACTGAAGCCCAGAACACCCACCTGGGCTTCACCTGAGAAGCCAGGTGGATCTACTAAGGACCCCACTGTAAGGCTTCAGTCTTACCAAGCTCTCCCCACAACCCTGACTTACTCATGCATAAAAGCCAGTTTGTTCTTTCCTGGCATGTTTGTAACACATGGAGAGCCCAGATTCTTACAGCTCTAAAGATTTTCCCCACCTCCAACTCTCATGACTTGTGATTGCCAGTCACAAACTTCAAAAAGCCAAGTACTGTTTCTTTGTTCTTTGAAGTGCTCATCTATTACAGCCCTAAAGCAAGGTCAGCTGCTGATTGAATGGGGAAAGGCCAAAGGTTGCAAGAATTAAAGTAAAAACACAGCAACTGATTTATGCAATTTTTATCCTGCCACATTGGTTGATATCATAAAGCTGAAGAAATAGGATGGTCTGGGGCCTGTTCCCTCTCAGGAAAGGGCCTGGCACTGGCACTTCATACATATGTGGGTATAAGTCTCTTTTAATGTGGGTCAGAGTCCCAGCCCTCTTCTGAGATGCACAACCACCACTTTTTATCTTCTTGCCAAGCAGCCACGGTATAAGGGTGTGAACAACTGACCTAAAAATGCCAGGGGTAGAAGCTCAACTAGACCCGTTCAGCTCTGGGTTCTACAGTGGAAAAACAAAACCTCTCTCTAGAAAAGACAGATCTTTTCTAGGTCATTACAACTTTTCAGATCAGTTAAGCCTCAAGAAGAAACTTCCTACTAAGATATCAGGGTATCCTTCGGCAGGGAAGAGCAGCCGATCCAAGTCTTAAGGGCTAGGAAGAATGGGACACAGGATTCCAGGGGGAAGAATTAGGAAGACATACCAGGGGAAGTTAAAATAATCATTCTTATTCATCATTCATGTGTCTTCCTTGCAGCCTTAAAGAAAGCAATCAACATACTTGAAAAGGTACTTCAGAAAGTATCCTCAGCCAGCTCCCTAGCTTTACTCCATTAAAGAGACTATTGCCAAAATTACAGATTGCTGTTTCTCTCAAACTGTTTTTTAAAAAGTTTCAGATAAGGGCCTGGGGTTGTAGCTCAGTGGTAGAGCTCTTGCCTAGCATGTGAAGGCACTGGGTTTAGTCCTCAGCACCACATAAAAATAAATAAAATAAAAGTGTTGTGTCCATCTACAACTAAAATTAAAAAAAAAATAATGCTTTAAAAAAACTTTTCAGATTAGGGGGAAAAATCAATGTATTTCTTCCCTATATATTTAAGCTCTAATTTGGGTAAAAATTAATATACCTAAGTCTTTATTATTAACAATGATTTAATCTTTAAAATACTATTTCTCAGGATCCTTTGACTCCTTTGCTATGTGCCTTGTCAATAAGGTAGATTTTTGCTAATATGGAAAAAAAAAAAAGTGCGACTCTCCCTGTTGCAAATAAGTTCTAATAAATTATTTGAGTCCGGGTGGAAATATGGAAATGTCTAACTGCTAAAGTATTTACTGATTCCATTTTTTGATAGAGTCACAAGACCTACAAGGAAAAAGCAAACAAAAATGCCCTTTCATTTAGTCTGAAACACATTACCCTCAAGATCTTTAGTCATACCAAGAAACTCCCCCTAGCCCAGCTGCCTGCATTTCAGCTCAGCAGGTTGCATAGAGCCAGGTTCCCTTCAGCAGCCCTGGCCTCCCACCTTCCCAGTGGTAGGATAAATGCTCATCATCTGAGAGGCCTCACCTCATTTCTTATAGGAAGTTGCCCTTTCATCCTTCTGCTCCCGCCCCTCCATCGCACATACTATCAATCAAATCAAACCCCAGAGTACCAACTGGTGCATATTATACAAAACAGAGTACGAATTTGGGTAAAGAGCCCAATGTTTCTGCATTTGGAGGAGCTCTTCGAAATCCTAGGTGAAAGAAAGCTGAAAACACTGTCTAGAAGCACAGTTCTGACTTAGCTTCCTTCTTTAAGTATATCTAAAAATTTCTTAGTATCTTCAGGAAGTATGTTTTCAAAATCATGTATCCTTCCTATTAAAAAAAATTACCTGAAAAGAATTTTTAAATCTAATATTTAATTTTTCTGCAAGATATTTTTACTTTGCTCATTCTTCCTCCCCATTCTTCTTCCCCCAAGCCAGAAACATCACATGATTTTCATCCTCTTAAAAAACAGATGAATACAACTACTCTCAGGAAGTCTCCATAGTCTCTTGGTTTGAACCAAACCTTTCAACTCCACTTGACAGAGAACTTTTTTCCTTGAATGCCCTAAAATCAATATTGTCCATTCCTATTCTGGAGTTAGTAAAGCTTTGAGTGCAACCCAAGTGTGTTAGTCAATTTTCAGCCTCTGTAACAAAATACCTGAGATAATCCACTTAAAAGGAGGAAAGATTTATTTTGGCTCACAGTTTCAGAGGTCTCAGTCCATGGTCAGTTGGCTTGTTGTTTCTGGGCCTATGGTGAGGCAGAACATCATGGCAGGGAGTGTGAAGCGGAAAAAGCGTCTTACCTTAGGGCGGTTGGCAAACAGAAGAAGAAACATGGTTCCCAATATATCCTTCAAGGGCATGTGCCTGGTGATCTAATTGCCTCCAATAAGGCCCCACCTCTTAAAGATTTCACCATCTTAAGCTGGCAACCAATTGAATGCTAACCTCTGGTCCCTGTACTATGAAAATGAAACCAAAGTTTTCTTGAGTTTCCTTTGGGTCAGGTATTGTGATCCATGCATTATACATATAGGTAGCATCATATTTTGAGGCTTCTATTGGTCGTTCCTGATGATTCAGACATGTCTGGAAATGTTGGGCAGGTTATTGGGAGAGATGGCGGGGGTTGAAATATAAAATTCTAGTTGCCTACCCAAATCCATTCTGTTTTCCTAAGCAGAGAATGTCTATATTGTTGGACCCAATAATATGTCCAGCTACAAGACTTTTTTCTTTTGCTAGCTTTTCTCTCAGCTAAGCATGCAAGAAAGTTCTGCCAATGAATATGAGACTCCTAACAAGCTTCCTTTTCAAGATTCAAAGTCTTTTTCTTCCTTCTTCCATGTATTGCCTGGAACTCAGGTTTGATGGCTGGGACAGTCATCCTAGATCCCCAAGGATGAGATCCCACCTACGGGCACAATAGAGTTAAAACCTAGAAGGAGCCTGATGCTTGATAACATCAAGAGTCACCAAACTGGACTTTCCCTCCTCCAGACTTATTTCAACTATAAGAGAAATTAAAGGTATTTATTTTCATCTTCTGTATTAAATTCAACAAACCTAGTCTCGGTTTAAAGGAAAAATAATAATAATAATAAACTACACAATAAGGAATGCAATAGCAAAAGATCAAAGGGGCCCAAGTCTCTGGTACTATCATGAAATTGTCACGCCTGCCTGGTCTAAATTTACTTGAGAGAAAAATAAATCTTCTAAATTATCTAAGGCTCCATGGAGGAGATAGAGTGTGAGTTCAAGTTTCCATCAGCTTAGGGGAGTATTTCTCCCCTTGGATTGCTCCTTGAGAGCTAGGAATTTCCTTTCTTTCTTTCTTTCTTCTTTTTTTTTTTTTAGGGAAAACCCCTTTAACTTTAAACTTCCTTTAACTTTAATTTTTAAAGGAAGTTTACAAGATTCAATGTATTCAAATATTTTTTAAATTATTAATTAATTAATTTATCTTAATTGGGTATATATGAGAGCAGAATGCATGTTGATACATTGTACACAACTGCAACACAACTTTTCATCTCTCTGCACACAATGTAATGTTGCACCATATGTGCAGTCATACATGTGATATAGGATAATGATGTCCATCTCATTCTACCATCTTTCCTGCCCCCACCCTTCCCCATCATCCTTCCCTTTTGCCCAATCAAAGTTCCTTCATTTTTTCCACCCCTCCCCCCATTATGGATCAGCATCCACTTATCAGAACATTTAGCCTTTGGGTTTTTGGGACTGGCTTACTTTGCTTACTTTACTTTGCTCCAACTCTATCCATTTACCTGCAAATGTCATAATTCTACTCTCTTTTAACAGTAATATTCCATGATGTGCATATACCACAGTTTCTTTATCCAGTCATCTATTGAAGGGCATCTAGGTTGGTTCCACAGTTTAGCTATTGTGAATTGAGCTGCTATAAACATTGATGTGGCTGCGTCACATATTATGCTGATTTTCCCAAGCCTGTCTGTTACTCCAGGGCATTCCTGCTGCCACATGTGGCCCAATTGCTTGAGCTGTTACCCATCACCTGGTTTCCTAAGAAACTTTCAAACATGCCTGCAACTCTCAAGCCCTAATACAGTATTTGATGCAGCAGTTTCTCCAGGTCCTCTCCATGAGAAAGGATGGGAAAGAACCCAGGGGAAAAGCAGGCATCCCTACACTGAACCCGGTGATTTACTGTAACCAACCTGGAACTGTTAAAGTAAAACACAAACACAATTTAGGGCTCCATTCTCCCAACTTCTCCCGAGCTCTGGGCCTTTACAATGTTTACTGTGCAGCCATCTGTGAATATCTCTGTGAAACTAGTTAAAGCCTTTTATGAGACCCTAAACTTCTAGTTACACTAATTCCCCCTCCCCCACGTGAATTAGGACTTGAGTAAACAAAAGGCAGACTTGAGGATGGAGAACGATTGTGCGATGTTAAATGGTGCATTTATAACAGGGGCTGCCTACAAATTTTTCTGTTCCCATCCCTGAGCATGCAGGCAGCGCTGGAGCCCGTATAATGGACTCTTTATGTGGTACTTGGTTAGAAAAACGTATTGACAAAGAATCACAGACAAATCATAGCCATGACCTTTAGTGCTCAAACAAGGTTTTCCTTGGGAGTGATTTAATTATCCATGCAGCTCACTGGCTGCACACATTAGCAGCCTCTCGGCCTTTCCAAAGGCCACAGCCAGGCCAGTCTGGTTTGCCTTTCCTGTGAATATTTGGCCAAGAGCTGCTCCCAGAATGAGGCCCTGTTGTGCCATCCAAGGATAAACAGCGCACGGCATCCAGCTGGACTCTGCCAGCTTGAACGATTGCTTCCCAAGCACCTGCTGCCCAAGCCGACCTTGCATCTAACAGTGCCCACGGACTCAGACTGATTGTTCAGATGAGTGATGCCCGTGCTAGTGCCAGGCCTGCAGCAACCCGGCTGGACCTCCACTGCCCGGTGTGAGAGCAGGAGGCCTGGGCCTGGGCTGTGAGGTGAATGGTTTCTCCCTGCCCTTCTGAAGCCCTCAGGGCAACCTGCCTTTCTTTGGCCTGAGCTTACTTGATCCCTTCAAGGCTCAGAAGTCAAGAACGACACAAAAGGCTACATATTGTGCATTCCATCTATATGAAACATCCAGAATAGGCAGATCCATAAAGACAGAGAGCAGATTGTTTGAGGCTGTGGACAGAGGGAATGGGGAGCGACTACTTAATGGGTAGAGGATATTCATTACCAGATACTGGTGAAGGTTGCACAGCATTGTGAATGTACTAAATGTCTCAAAATTGAATACTTTAAAATGATTAGAATGACAAATTCAATGTAATTTGTATTTTATTACAATAAAAAAAATGGTAACTGAAAGATTATGTTGGGGTGGGTGGAGGAGTGGAGGGGTAGAGGGGTGCATATACTTACTCCATCAGTACCAGAGCACAGAACCAAGACCAATGAGAGAATTTACCAAAGGAAGTTCTCAGTGCATCACATAAACAAAGGGGAAAATACCTTTAGAGCAGTCCTCCTGGATCCAGATGCCTTGAAACCCACAATATTGTGTCAGGAAGATTTTATTATCCTTAATTTTTCCCCCCTTGGTACTGAGGATTGAACCCAGGGACATTTTACCACTGAGCTGCCTCCCCAGGCTTATTTTATTTTATTTTATTTTATTTTATTTTAGGCAGTGTCTCACTAAGCTGCCTCAGATTTGTGATCCAGCTGCCTCAGCTCACACACGTGGGATTACAGGTGTATGCCACAGTGCCCAGCTATCCTTATTTTATAACTCAAAAAAAGATGGTTCCTGAGCTAAAACTGTTTTCTGAGGATATAGAGCTAATGAGAGATGCAGCCAGATTTTGAACCCAGGTTTTTCTACCCCAGAAACTGTATGTTTTTTTAATACACTGGTGCCTCTGCACATTTTCTGCTGAGTTACCCCTCAACGTCCCATAGGAAGAATGAAATTATACATCAAGATGAACCGGCAGAATCTAAAGGCGCTGCTTAGTGTAAGCCTCATGTTTTAGCTTTCAAATTCATGCTTGCTCTATTATCTTGTTTGTGGTTTTTTTTTTTAGTATTAAGATAAATGTTCATTAAAATCTTATAGTAAAAATATGTCATTCTGGGAAGATAATCCATATTTATCCTAGAACCTCTTATCTCCCTTTATATACCTTCAGGGTTCTATATACTCTAATTCGAGAAGTGGGCACTATACTGTCTTTTCCAACCAGGAACTAGGAAAGGCATAAGAAAGAAGAGTCAGGGAGTAAAGGAGAGAAGGAGAGAGGGGGTTCTCAGTACTGGAGTGTCCGTGCTGTGGGTTCTGATACTATACAAATTCACACACAAGATGGGGTGAGGCTGGACCCTAATGACTTTAACTCCTATTAGTTACAGATCCACTTTTGAGAATCTATATTAACCCTTTTTACCCAAAATTACTCAGCTCTCATGAAGTTCACACAGTATTTTAGGTTGTTTATAAATCCCCTAAAGCATATACCCTAGATTAAACATCTCTAGATTACAAGGTCATTAGACAGAAAATGAGATAAACTTGAAGACTCTTTAACCCCAAGAGTCTGTGATCTTAGCTTGGACTACATTTCACTTAATCATCAGTCTTATAAACATGTACTTAGTCTGTGGCCCATTTACATACCACTTTTAGAGACTCGTTTATCAGCTAATGTGAAAAACAAATTCAAGGAGCTGGGATTGTGGCTCAGCGGTAGAGCACTTGCCTAGCATAGGCGGGACATGGGTTCGATCCTCAGCACCACATAAAAATAATAAAAGCATTGTGTTGTGTCCATCTACACCTAAAAAAATAAATAAATATTTAAAAAGTTTCTGTGATAATGTAGCATTTGCCATGAGTGACTCCATTTAAAAAAAAATAATTCAAGGTGGCATAATAATGAGTTGCTGTGTGTCCTTCCTCTGTTCCACTCAGATGACTGCTAGATTTTACATTAGGGATTTGGTAACTTCAGGTGCTTGTGAGGTATGGAAAGCAAAAGAATCTTGTAATTTAGTCTCTAATTTAGTCGCCATTCACCTGGTCAGGGCATAAAGTCAGACCCAGTGCCCAGTGAAATGGCATTTCTGGTTGGAAGACTCATTCGTTAAAGGCTTACACGAGAGTTAGTGCAAGAGTTAGATACAAGAAAGGACATTGCCATTGCCTGCTTCTCTTGAACAATCAGCTTGAGAGAACTTGGTGACAATGATCCAAATAAAGATCGAGGCTGGTAAGAAAAGAAAATTTCACAGGATTTAATAAAGCGGAAAGATTACTAAACTGAAATCAAAGAAAATTCTGCCTGTCTCAGTCCCTGAGTCAGCTGATTACACATATCAAGACAATCTTCCTTTTAAAGCTTTACTTCTCTATACTTATCTTCCTATCCCTATCTAGAATGCAATCTATAGAAGACAAGTATATTTAGTCAGGAACATTGGTAAGAAGTGTCAGAAATCAAACCCAGACTAACTTCAGTAAGAAATGACTTTTCAGGCTCTGTTAAGAACAACGAGATAGCTCATAGGATCAAAGTAGAAATCTGGTTTTTGAAAGGAATCTGGAACTTTTACCTGAGCGCTCCCTAAGCAATACCCTTCTTCTTACCTAAATAGAAGATAAACCATGTGGTGACGAGGATCAGCCACAGCAATGAAAGTAACGTAGGAGGACAGGATTTATGATGAAATTGTTGAGCCAGAACCTTGACCAGAGTAATTCAAAGCAAGGACAATCAGGAAAAACATTGTGCCAGGTTTTTTTTTTTTGGTTTTATTTTTCAGGATAAGAAAATATATCTTAGTCACCAACATATAAAATTGAAGATGGATATGCTGATGAATAGCATTAGAAAGACAAAGAGGATGCAAAACAGACCCAGAGGGTAATGATTTGAATCAATTTCATAGCAGCTGCAGAAAGACTAACTAAAAACAGCAACAATGTCACTGGGACTTTCCAGTCCCCATGTCTGGCCCATTCTACCAAAGATGACAAAAGAGGGTTCCTTGGTGAAGAAGAGATGTTAAAGGATAATTCAGGTAGATCCAATGAGAATTATACTTCTGGATGTTTCCAGTTTTCACCAGAGTGTGATGGAGATATTTAAAATGGTTGCACAAAGTCTCCTATCAAAGACAGAGTTTAACAGAGAGAAAGATTTGGGATAGAGAGGAATTTTAATGGTTTTTTTTTTAAGTTATCAAGATTATTCAGAATAATCAAATCAAGGATGGCAGACAGTATTAGTTGCCTCCCATTTCCTAGCTGGTAATCCTGCTTCTGTTCAGGAGCTCACCCTTCCACGTGCACATGGAAACAGGCTTTGGAAAGAGATTTTCCTGCTAACAAAATGGATCACTACTAGGGGATGGTTCCTTCATCTTCCAGACTTTGATTGTCTACCTGAGATGTTTGGAACTGAGACAACCATCTTATAAGCAAAAGAATAGAGACGTAAAATCCAAGTCAACATGCTGAGCATCTCCCACTGAAAGAAAGAAAGAGCCAAGTCCTGAATGCTGTTTGTGGAACTGAAGGATCATTCTGGAATTGTGTGTTTAAAAAAAAATGATATCATTATTTTTATTAGTTTTGTTGTAATTACAACCATCCTAATTAATACAAGAGCAGAATGCTGAACTGATTTCCTGACCTTTACCCTTTCCTCCCTATAGTAGACAAAGTACTCATTTTAAGTTCAAGTTGGATAATGTCATTTTCTTGTTTTTCAAAGCCTTCCCTCAGCTTAGTGTAAAGTCTCATCTCCTGCCTGAGGACTATCACCCTTACCTAGGCTCCAGCCTCCTCTTCCTCCATCCACTTCCCCCTTCCTAATTGCCTCCTTCCCACATTTTATTTCCTTAACACCTTAAGCTTTTCCTCATGAGGGTTTTATTCTGGCTGTTCCTTCTTTTGGACTTCTTACCCTCCAGGTGTCCATGTGGTCAGTCCTTGTCCTTCAAGCTTCAGCTCACGTGTTACCTTCTCAAAGAAGCACTCCCTGACCTGGCCAGCTAAATTGTCTACTCTCCTCACAGCCCCCTCTATTTTACTTCCTTCACAGTGCTCATCACTATTTTCAGTTACTACGATTATTTATTTTCTCACTAATTTATTGTCAAGTTCTCCTCCTTTGTACGTAAGGACTAAGAGAACAGGACAATATCTGTCTTATTTAACATAATCTTCCTCTGCCCCTAGGAAATTATCTTCAGTATCACAAGTCCTCAATAATAATGGAAGTAAAGAAGAAAGGAAAAATGGGAGGATTGTATAAAACAGCCTCAGAGACTGAAGTTAAGATTCAACTACATCAAAATCATTTGTCTCACTCTTCTCAGCTTAGTACCTCTAAAGGTGGCAAGAAGGGTAGTAGCAGCAGTTCCATCGTCATTTCCTTCCATCTTATCTTCTTCAAATGAAAAAATACTCCTGCTGCAAATGTCTATATATCAATCCTAAAAATTAATTGGTGGGCCTTGCTTAGATCACAGACCTAACTATAGAATTACCATCATATCTAGAGAAATAGAATATAAAGTCTGAGTTACTCTCCATAACCAGAGTACATTGTGATTGACAGTTCCATGAGATCCACAGGGAATGGAAGATGGGGTGATACAGAGAGGGGAGTCGGGAGGAAGTGCAAGGGGGATGTAGATGGAAGAAAGGGGGAAGGGGAAATTTTAAAAAGAAAAAAAAAAGGACTGTTGGGCAGACAAAAATCCATGGATTATCTCTACACACTACATTGCATCCTGGCCTTGCCAGAATGCTTTCCTAGTTCTCCAGATTTAAAACACACTGATCTCTAATACACTACATCAACACAATCCTCATATACAAAACCAGAGTAACAGAGAAGCAAATTGGAGTCTACATGTGCACAGCATATGTGTGTGCAGAATTACTATAAGAATGTCCTGGCTTCACCATAGGGGAGGGGAACTGTAGAATTTAGCTGTCCATGTTGCTCTGAGGATATCTCGTGCTACTGAACCGATATTATGACTTCCTACTCCCCTGTGGTATGCTCACAATCTATTTAAAGTCTTTCCACCTAACCATCAGAAAAAGATGGCTGCTTCTAGCATGAAGGCAGCTCCTACATCCTTTATTCAGACAATGATTCAACTACAGGAGGTGCATTGCAATCTCCACACAAACACCCACAATTGACTACCGTCTCACTGGCGGTGCAGTGTGACAGCACAACAGAGGAAGACCCACTCTGTGAGGACAGGTCTGTCACCCATGATGACACACAAAAGGACAATAATTTCAAAGGAGAAAAACATGTTTTGGCTCCAAATTCCTCCCGGGGAGAGCATTTTTACAGGATAATCATATTGGTGAGGTTCCTTTCCCATAAAACATTTGTTTATAAAAATATTGAGTATGCATTACACATCAACATAAATAATTCCCTCCTATCTTTGTCCTCCAAGTTTTGCAGTTAATTAAACTAATTTGTCTGTTTTTGTGGGGTGGAAACTCTTACTGTCATCCTTTCCAATCACTACTTATTTAAATTTCATCCTTGGCCAGTTTCATGATAATGTTTATCTGCTCCAGAGGATTTGAAATGAGAGTAACACACAGGGATGCCATTTAAATTCTTTCTTGAAGCTGAAAAAAGCCCAGAATCAACTGGCCAGTTAGATAACACAATTTCCCTTGTAGGATATTTGCTTAAGATGGCTGGGGGCTAATTTAATTCCAGAGTTTCTTATTTACGGGTTTCTGTGAGGGATTCCCTGCAGTTAGCATGAACCACGTACAGAGTTTCTAAAGAGGAGTTCTTTGAGACTGTTCTCAAAAGCAGGTTAAGTGTGTTATTTTTAAAGAAAATAAAAATCTGTTCAATTTGCTTTCAACATTCCACTCTGGCCAGTTCCCAAGTAGAAAGACATTCCAAGAGCACTTGGATTCATTGTTTGGCATTTTGTTAATTCATATGGAAAGAAATGACTTCTTAATCTTGGTTCCTTTCAAATATTAGCTTCAGGCCTCAACCAGCTTTGTGTGTTTATCCTGCATAGTATCTCATAGCCCTGGATTGCCACAGGGAGCAAAGGGGAGCCACCTAGAAAACCTAAGAAAAGGAAGACAGGTGCTGTAAATTTTTGTTCTATACTGTGAAATCCCTTGACATACCTCTACGGCATGATCCAGCCCCTGCCTACCTCACCTCTTTGGTTTCTGTTGAGCTTCCCCTCTCAATGGCTCCCACCATCCAACTGGCACACCCGCCTAAGCCCTTACCCACCTACCCCACCCCTTTCCAGATATATTGGCACTTTTCAGTACCTCAAATATGTCTCCCCTCTTCTCCTCCCACTCTTCACCAAGCTAACTCCTGCTAGTCCTTCAGGTCTCTATCCAAAGCCACTTCCTTGACACCCAAGTTAATATCAAGTCCTCCATTATACGTGCTTAATGAGCTTCTCATTTCTCCTCCTTCCCACTCAGCCCTATTCCAGTAGTTATCTGTGGGATATTTTTCTTAAAGGGTCAATATTATTCACTGATTTATTCCAAAGCTTAGCACAGTGATAGGCATATAGAAAGTGTTTGATAACTACTTGCTGACTCAAAAACAAAGAAAAAGGGTGGTCAAGTCCCTTAAATGCTATAATCCCTTTCACACCAAAGATCATATGAATTTAATTCTGTGTACCACATAAATGCTAGAACCATAACAACAAACATAATTAATATTTCAATTAGGGGTAAAAGGAACCACTCTGAATGTACAGGAGGTAAGGACTAAAGGAGAGTAAGTAAATTGAGCCAGCATGAGGGCCTTCTATTGCCAGGTGCTGCATCAGGTACTTTTGGAGAGTTTATCTCACTCCATTGTCACAAGAATCCTTTGGTTTTGTTATTACCTCCCCATTACTCAGGTTAGAAAAAAGAGGAGGCTACACACACAGAAAGTGGTAGCCTGCTCGACTTCAGACCTTGATTATTTGAAATATACTACAAGTTAAAACTGTCCTTTTAAGTTAAAAAAAAAAAGAAATAAGGGTATAGAGACTGAAAAGAACAAGTGGGAAGTGAGAAGTTTCCCAGTTTTTCCTTAATCTCTATGTTTAGCCTGTTCTCTCACACCATACCCATTCCCACACCCACTCTGCCTCTTAAACACCAGCGCCCCCATACACATACACTGAGCACTGCGGATCCCCCAGGGGAGAATAATTTCTTGAATTCTTGATGATGACCTCCACAGTGAATTAGGTAGGACTTTAATCAAAATCCTGAATCCTCCGTCAGCACCATTACTCCTTCTCCACTTTTATCTTGGGTTCCTTTTCAGCTGTGCATGACTCAACTCTCATTTATGTGCCCATTAAGCCATTATCCCCATTTCAGGTTCTGATCAGAATTGCACTCTTAATAAATGATAACAATAGGCTCCAACTGACTTTAGAGGATAGGCCTCACTTTCGATTTCCCATGAAACCAACTCTGTTCCTAATAGCTGGACATAAGGCTCTATCCTCAGCAAAAACATTCTAAGCAAAATCAAGACATTACAGAGAAGCAGACAGGATTCAGTGCTTCTTAAACAAGCTTGGTGCACCCTGGAGGGGTCAAGGGTACAGAGGTAAATGGCCTCCTGGTGTAGATACCACCCACAAACATGGGCTCATTCCTCACTACCCCAGCCTTGCCAGCCTGTGGCTTTGAAGATCTCTTGCTGGAGGATAGTTTACTTTTTTTTTCCCTTGAGTCTGAGAAGGCTTCACTTTTCAGTTTTTGTTGTTGTTGTCTTTGCCTTTTTGTTTGTGAGGTTTATTGGATTTTATCTACTGTCCTAGAATTTTTCCCAGAGAGAAAGGTAACTGTGCTAAGATTTCCAACACTTGTTACCTGTGAGAGGTGCAAGGGCCCCATGTGAACTCAGAGGCAGAGAAGCAGCAAGTGAAGCCCGGCTTCTCCTCAGTCTGGAAGCTGCTAGAGACCTGGGCTGAGAGACGAACCTCAAGGCCTTCCTAAAGCCAGACTCCTGGTATATTTATAAATGAAAACATTCCTAAACAAGTTTATTTAAAGTGAGATAAATACTAAAGATTCTCATTAAACAGATGAACTCTCTGTGAATATAGTAGACATAATGATTTCATGAATTTAACATTTATATGCCAAATTTCTCTTTTATTAATGGCTAAAGAGCTTCTATCAAACCAATGCACTCTCCAGTATGAACCACCCAATTGGGTAGAAATGAGAGGAATGCTGATCCTTGGAAGAATGGGTTGCTTGGGTGAATTTTGGTCTTTTGCAATCTTTTTCCAGAGAGAGGTCTTGGGAAGTACCACACGGGGTACTGAACTGGGAGCTACTGCAGCTTATGCAAAGTAAAGGGTGCAGTGACTTGAAGGTTGGAGATGGGCCAATGGCTGGAATCATCCAAGCACTCACTCATATGTCTGGCTCCTAACTAGAAGGACTTGAAAGCCAGGACTGCCGACTGGAACCCTGCACATGCCTCTCTACATTAACCTGGATTTCTGGCAGTGTTGTAGTCTCAGGGAAGTGGGGCTTCTTATATGCACATGTTGTTCCAATCATAAAACTTACACTTGCCAAGGTAGAAGCTGCACCTAACTTGAAAGTCAAACAGCATCCCTTCCCTTGCATTACATTGGTTACAAGTTAATCACTGGTTGCCCAAATCTAAGGGGAGGGAAGTTAGGCTTCAACCTTGGTTGATAAAATGTAATAAAGCTCAGAAGAGCAGGTGGGGACGAGAGACATTACTATGACCATCTTTGAAATGCAATCTGTCAAAAAATCAGTGACCTAAGATTCTACCAGAAGAGGCTAAAAAAGAAAACTGAAATAAATCCATATTAAATAGACTGAAAAAAAAGTAATAAAGAGCAGAAGTAAATGAAAAGAAACACAGAGAAAAATTAAAATTGGAAAATAATAACAAAAATCAATAAATAGCTCCACTGAGAAAAAGAAAGAACAGATTTCCGGCTTCAGGTTCTACACAGAAAGAGCTTTGGAGTCACTACTTCATCCTTATAACAAGTCAAAAACAAAGCAGCTGGGTGCAGTGGCGCATGCATGTCTGTAATTCTACAACTCGGGGCACTGAGGCAGGAGAATTGCAAATTTGAGGCTAGCCTCAGCAACTTAGGAAGACCCTATTTCAAAATAAAAATTAAAAAGGACTTGGGATGTAGCTCAGTGGTAGTGCTCTGGGTTCAATCACTAATACCAAAAACAAACAAAAAATCAATAAACCAAAGCAGAGTGAAACAACAACTCCTCCTAGACCTGGAGAAGAGGGGAGAACACAGAGCAGACCACTGCCTTCAAGATTGGAGAGATGTCCAGACATGGTGGCACATATCAGTAACTCCAGATACTTTTGCAGCAGAGGCAGGAGGATCCCAAGTCTGAAGCCAGCCTCACAATTTAGCAACACCCTGTCTCAAAATAAAAAGTAAAAGGTCTGGGGATGTAGCTCAGTGTACAGCACCCCTGTGTTCAATCCCTAGTATGGCAAAACAAAACAAAATTGATTACAGAGAGAATCAGAGAGAAGGAGAGATGTGTGAAAGAGTAAATACAAACAGAGTTTAGTGGAGCAGCAGAAAACACTGACAGAGGAGAACATCACTAGAAATCCCATGCACATTTAAAGGATAGTACTCATATATTGTGAAAGGATAATATATGAATCTATGCCCACAAATTTGATAACTTAAATAAAATGAACCAATTCCTTGAAGAACATAAGCTGCCAAAACTCACATAGGAACAAATAGACAATTTGAATAGGCCTGTATCTATTAAAGAAATTGAATTAATAATTAATAAGCTTCAAAAAAGAAAGCACCTAGCATTGATAGATTCACTAGTGAAGTCTACTAAACATTTAAAGAAGATATTATACCGACACTTTACAACTTCTTTCAGAGGACAAAAGCAGGAGGAATTCTTCCTAACTAATTCTATGAAGTCAGTGTTACCCTCATATCAAAATGAAAACAGAAGAAAACTATAGCCTACAACTCTCAGCAAATTGAGTCCAACAATGTATAAAAAGAATTAAACACCGTAACCATGTGGGATTTATCCAAGGAAAGCAAGACTGGTTCAGCACTCAAAAATCAACAAGCTAAAAGAGAAATGTTGCATGATCACATGGATAAAGAAAAGGCATTCGGCAAAATAAAACACTCATTCATGACAAAAACTCTCAGAAAACTTGGAATAGAGAACTTCCTCACATTCATGAAGAATGTCTACAACAATCCTACAGCTAACATCACACTTGATGAGGACCCAGAAGCTTTTCCACTAAGATCAGAAAAAGACAAGGATGTCATCTCTTACCAGCATTTTAGCATTGCAGTGAAAGTTGTAACTAATGCAATAAGACAACCAAATGAAAAACAAATGGGAAAAACAAATGTTGGCAGATGCCATGATCATGTATGTAGAAAACTTAAAAGAATCAACAAAAAATGCTGGTACTAATAAGCAGTTATAGCAAGTTTGCATAATATAAAGTTAAAATACAAAAGTCAATTGTCTCTTGTTTTTTGTTTTATTTTATTTTGGGTTTTGTTTTTGTTTTTTGTTGTGGTGCTGGGATTGAACCCAGGGCCCTGTATTTGTGCTTTACCACTGAGCTACACCCAGCCCTCAATCACTTGTCTAGATACCATCAATGAGCAAGTAGAATTTGAATTTTAAAACATAATACCATTTACATTGGCACCTCCAAAAAGTAAAATACTCTGATACAAATTTTACAAAATGTGTACCATTTCCATATAATGAAACTACAAAACTGATGAAAGAAATCAAAGAACTTAATAAATGGAACATGGGCAGGAAGACTCTATTTTTTTTAAGATGTTGATGGACCTTTTATTTATTTATTTTTATTTATTTATTCTTTTATTTTTTTGTGGTGCTGAGAATTGAACCCAGTGCCTCACACATGCTAGGCAAATGCTCTACCACTTAGCCACAACCACAACCCCAGGAAGACATTTTTAAGATGTCATTCCTTCCTAACTTGATATGTAAATTAAATGCAATCCAAATAAAAATCCCAGAAATTTTCAACAAACTGATTCTAAAGTTTATATCAAGGAGAACTTAAGTACCCAACACAATATTGAAGAAAAAGAACCAACTTTCTTTGTTGATTCTTTTAAATTTTCTACATAAATGACCATGTTATCTGCCACTGACACCACTTGAAGTCAAGACGTACTGTAAAGGTAGAGTAATTAACTCAATGTGGTATAGGTGAAAGAATAGACAAATATCTCAATGAAACAGGGTAGAGACCAATGCAATGGAGCAAAGACAGTTGTAACAAATGGTACTGGGACAATTGCACATTCACAAACACAAATCACCAGTATCAGAAATGAGGTGTAGGATGGCCATCTGGCTGTGACATCTGTCACCCCCTTGACCACCAGGGTTGATTTGGCTGATCTGGATAGCTATATAGGTGCTCCCTTCCTCCCTCACTGCTCTACGTACATCCCTCCCAAAGCTGTGGGCTTGGTGGAAGAGGATAACCTTTCTGGGTAGAGTATATTTGGGTAGCTACACTCCCCTACTAGAAAGAACTTGTTTGTTCTCAAGAATGAAGGTGTAGCTGGGCACAATGAAACACACCTATAATCCTAGTTACTGTCAAGGCTGACGTAAGAGGATCAGAAGTTGGAAGTTAGCCTCAACAATTTAGCAAAGCCTTATCTCAAAATTTAAAAATAAATAAAAAGGGCTAGGGATGTACAGCACTTCTAGGTTCAGTCCCCAGTACTGAAAATAATGATAAAAATAATAACAGTATAGGAAAACATATCACCACTGATCCTATAACATTTAAAAGACAAAAAGAAATTCTATGAACAACTTTAAGGGAAAAAAATTTACAACTTAGATGCAAGTACAAATTCCTTGGAAAATAAAACTCACCAAAATGATGTAAAAGTAAATAAAGAAATGAATAATTTTGTATATATTAAAGAAATGAACAGCATCAAAAAATGTCCTCACAAAGGAAACTTCAGACTAAGCCAATTTCACTGGTGAATTCTGATTCACAGAAAAACTAATGTGAGTATAAACACAAACTTTACAGAAAGTAAAAATGTTTCTTAGCTTATTTTATAAGACTCCTATAACCTTGTAATAAAGCTTTCCAGGAATTAAAAAAAAAAGAACACTATAGAATAATATCCTTCATGGACATTCAAAAAAAATCCTCAGTGTAATATTAAATCAAATATATAAAAATGCTAACAATTATGATCAATTTGAACTTACACCAGGGATAACAAAA
Source organism: Ictidomys tridecemlineatus (assembly GCF_052094955.1). Lineage (NCBI taxonomy): Eukaryota > Metazoa > Chordata > Mammalia > Rodentia > Sciuridae > Ictidomys > Ictidomys tridecemlineatus. The sequence continues at coordinate 150,275,748 of NC_135480.1, read as the reverse complement.
GTGTCTTTCTCTGATCTTATGGAGAAAGGACCGATATTTTACCACTGTGTATTATGGAGTTTTTAAAGATGCTCTTTATCAGACTGAAGTAGTTCCCTTCTGTTTTTAATTTGCTGTGAGATTCTAGCATAATGGAAATTGCATTTTGTCAAATGCTTTTTTCATGTCTATTGAAATGCTCAAATAGTTTTTCTCCCTTAATCTGTTAATATGATGAATTACATTGATTTTCACAATGTTAGGAAACAGAAAGGAAGTTCAGAAGGAAAAAAAATAAAACTGTCTCAGTTCACAGGATTGTTGACTTAGACAGCCGTTTTATTCATAATGAATGGTTTTCCAAATCAGAAACATCCCAGGTGTCTATCAGCAAAAGAATAGCTTTAAAAAATTCATTATATTCATACAATGAAATACTGCTCATCAACTGATAGGAATAGACCTACTAATACACTCAACAACGTTGGATACATCTCAAAACTATTATGTTGAATGAAAGAAGTTTAACCAAAAAAAAAAAAAATGAATACTGTAACAATCCATTCATATAAAGCTTCAGAGCAGGCAAACCACATTGATAGTGGGGAAACTGTTCTAATGAACAGCAAGTCACCTCCATGGGTTGTGGTAGTGACCATGGACTGGAAAGTAATATGGGGAAAATTTCTGGGTCATGATAACATTCTATGCATTGATGGGGTTTGGGCTACACAGTCATATGCATTTGTCAAAATCTATCATATGGCACATTTGAACTTTGTATATTTCACTGTTCGTGATTTTTTTTGAGAGAGAGAGAGAGAATTTTTTAATATTTATTTTTTAGTTTTCGGTGGGCACAACATCTTTATTTTATTTTTATGTGGTGCTGAGGAATCGAACCCAGTGCCCCGTGCATGCCAGGCAAGGGCATTACCGCTTGAGCCACATCCCCAGCCCCTGTATGTGAATCTTACCTTAAAAAAAAAAATACAAGTAAATACTGAACTCTAACAATATGCATGTTGTTGGCTAAAAGTGAAGCTGACTGACGCCTTCAACCTACCTTGAAATGCATTTCAAAATGAATTCGATAAAAGGATAAGTGACAGAGAAAATAGAGCAATCTGTTAAATTTAAAATCCAGGTTTGGGGCACCTAGATGTTCCATGTATCATTCTTACAATTTTTCTGAATGTTTGCAATTTTGTACTACTTAAGAGAAAAGCAAATTTTTTAAATTAATTTTATTGGTGCTGGGGATTGAATCCAGGGCCTCATGCTTGCTGAGTGTACATTCTACTACTGAGACACCACCGCAGCCTCTAGAATTATTATTTTTTAACTGTTAATTCACATTATATAGAAAACAGCGTGATATAGCAAGTCTGAAGTTGCATGATGAATGACCATTTCTTGGTGTGCTAGTACTGAGTCAGCAGCACTTCATTCTTTAGGCACTTGGGGTGGGTTGTCTTTGTAATCTTCCCAGCAGTCATTCCCTCCACTATTTCATAAGGCAGTGTACTGCCAATTAGAGAAGGTACTCTCTCCTTGTGACACTTTACTGTTGTTCACGGGGGAATGGTCATTATAACCACACATATCTACAGTGGCCCAGGGCGAATTGTGCTCCTGGGACCGAGCTATGTACAGCTTACCCAACAGCAACTGGAAGCCTGACAAGCGCCCTGTGAAATACAGTGACCATCCCTAGGTCTGCTATGTAGCTTGTCCCACAAATGTAGCAGTATCAGTTGCTTAAAATATTGAAATATTTATTGGTGGTAAACATCAAAATTTGAACCCCCATTGTGTCCTCAACCACTTCAGTCACCCAGGTCCCTCCCTTAGGACCCTCTACATCCCCTCATCTTCAGCAGCCAAAGGCTTAGCTGAGAGTTCCCAGCTCTTTGCTCCATGATTAGGGCCTATGTCTGCTGTGGTTAGTCTAATTGGTTGGTGCCCATGAAGATGATAAAAGTTTAACTATAACCAGATTGTCCCCAACTTACTGATAAGAAAACTGAGGTACACAAGAACAAAGTAATTTATTGGTGATCTCCAAGCTAATAAGCTACAGTAACTAGTTTACTAATCCAGCTTCCTCCTTAGATTTGAATAATCTATTCCAACTTCCTCCTCAGCCACTATACCTTACAGTATCAACATCAAAACTATCAATGAGAGGCTCATCCCAAATTGTCTTCCTGCCTAGTGACGAGCCCCATGAACTACTCTAAAGCAGACTGGCTTTCAGGTGACTCAAACTAAAGGGAAGGCCCATGAGGGATCCTGAGAGTAAACAGCCTCCCTCCCCAGGGCACGAAGGCAAAAACAGGGGTGGGGGGTGGGGGGTGATACTAACTACCATGGGACTGCAGTTACTTGTGCCACACTCATAGCTCAGGCTGATCCAAAGGGTCAATTCCTGCTCTCCACCCAATTTGGCTATGAAAGTCTGTATAACCTCTCTTGGGTTTAACTCAGGACGAGTTGGGTTTCTGTCACTCAACTAGCTCTGATGACACAGTTGCATCATACTGCTGTACACATGCAGAATCCATCTGTGACTGGTGGAGAGGTAAAGGGATGAAACTAGATCTGGGCCTTGGAAAGTAAGAGAATTTAGCTAAGTAAATGAAGAGCCAACATCAATCCATAACAACTTGAGTAATGGCACCTTGACTGAAATATGAACATAAATTCAGCAGTTACTGTGAGGCCTGCTGAGCAAATCATTCTATTTGTTAGAATAATTAACAAGTGGATGAATGAAGGAATGGGTATGGTATGGAAAGTTAAAGCACACATCTACCCAACTGCCAAGAAGAGGCATGTGCACCCTACATCAGAAAGTTAATAGGAAATAAGTGACCTGAAAGTCAGGACAGTAATTTATGCTGTTTATTTTGGAATAAATATTAAATATTAATCTTTATTTTAAATAAACATGAAAATAATGCATAGGCATGCCATTTTACAGAGAAATATAATACTCATATCTTAAATAGTTTATACCTTCACCCCCAAATTTTTACTGTTAGTCCTATTAATACATGGATAATTGGGGCTGGGGAATGTGGCTCAATGTAAGAATACTTACTTGCCTGGCATGTGTAAAGCCCTGGTTTGATCCCTGAGGTTGCAAAAAGTAAAAATAAATGGATAACTGCATGTAAACAGAGGAATTAGTTGAAGGGTTTTGAACAAGTAGAGAACAAAATGAAAAATATGGGGCTGGGTTTGTGGCTCAGTGGTAGAGTGCTCGCCAAACATGTGCAAGGCCCTGGGTTCAATCCTCAGCATCACATAAGAGTAAAGAAATAAAATAAAGGTATTGTGTCCAACTACAACTAAAATATATTTTTTTAATGAAAAATATATTTGATGGGAAGCTGTCTGCTCTGCAGGATGAGTAGCTTAGGATGAGTAGATGAGTGGGAGGCTAGTTAGGGTTAGAGTAGTAATCCAGACTCATTAGCATTGTGACCAGAGAGGAGAGAAGGAAGGTAGAAGACATTAAAAAAAAAAAAAAAAGTCACCAACATTATTAATTGGTCATGATGGATAAAGGAAAAGGAAGTAAAAAAAGATCTTGAGCCCTTAGAACTGAGAATTCCCACCAACACATTAGTATCTTGTCCCAGTTTCATCTTCTAGAAAAGAGAAATGGCAAATAACATTCTACTCTGAAATTCCCCACAAGTCAGCCACTCCGAACCCTGATGCTAAAACAAAGTCCTTCATTGTGAAGGACTTTCTGTGGCCTTGTGTTCATAAAAGAGGAAGAAAAATGAGAATTACTGCTCACACCAACTTGGCGGTTACCCATAACCCAGCAGTAATTTATTGTGTGTGCCCAGCAGCCAGCCGCCTTGTTTGCTCTCCCTATAAACCTCCCATCTTCCACAGTGGACCAAACAGAGCCTTGAAAAACTCTCTTCTATAGGCAAAATATGTTCATGCTCAACTGACAGAATAAAAATCAAAACACCATGTTGCTACAGGAAAAATAACTCACCTCTTGAACAACTCCCCACCGTCGACCCCTTGATGCTTTCTGTTCCCATCCAGGCCAGATGTTTGCCCATGGAACCCGCTGGTAAACTACCCAATCCCATCTCCCCCAATCCCTCTGTCCTTCCTTACTGACAGATGCCTGTTTTATTGGATTCCGCCATGGGCTAACTAAAAGATGACATTTCCCTGTCTTCCTTGAAGCTAACATACTTAAATTTGGCATATTAAATTATGCATATTGGCTACAGGGAGCTAATCCCTCTTGGGTGGGATGTGACCTTTTACTCCTCCCCTCTTCCTTTTTCCTCCCACTTTCCTGTCAGAGAAGTGGTCTCGAGTTCCAGCAGTCATCCTAAACCATGAGATAACTGGAAATGGTAACCTCACGTTAGCAGGATGGAATAGAACACTAGGGTGTGTAAGTCCCCAGGTGGCACTGCTGTAACAACTTGGGGATGCCTACCACATGTTTCAGCTTATTGCACCCACCCCTGTTAAGTGGGCCACTTTGTGTGTTTTGAAACTGAATTGCAGAGAGCTTTACATGATTTGCTGAAAGTTTCTCAGCCTATTAGTAACTTGAACCCAGAGCCCAACTCTCCAATATTTTTTCTACCAGAAGGACCTGACTGAAAGGTTCTAGATTTAGCTTTCAGCAACAGAACACCCTGGCTCAGTTTCAGTTTAGATTCATTTCTCATCCTACCCCAAATTCCTCTAGAAGGGTCTTGCCACCACACCCAAGTGTTTCCTAGAAAATACCAAGTGTCTCTTCTACAATGTAAGAAAGAAACTTATAAGCCCTTCTCACTTATGATTTTCTTTCTCTTTGGAGAACTTCTTTTCATGTTTTTTTTTTTAAGAGTACGTCTGCTGGTTACAAATTATTTTAGTTTTATTTCATCTGAGAAAGTTTTGATTTTCCCTTATTCCTGCAGGAATATTTTTGCCAGGTATAGAATTCTGATTTGACATTTCTTTTCTTTCAATACTTAAACAATATTGTGCCACTTCCACTGGCCTTCGTGGTTTTTTATAGGAAACAATCATTCAGATTGTTTTCCCTGTAAGTAAAGTTCTCACTACTTCCAAGAATTTTTTCTTTAGTTTTCAGAAGTGTGACTACACTATGTCTTGATATGGATTGCTTTGATTTACCCTACTTAGGGTTTGCTCATCTTGAATCTGTTAGTTCTATGTGTGTGTCAAATTTGGGAAATTTCTAGCCGTCATTTCTTTGAAGACTGTTCAGGCCACCCTCATTCTTCTCTCCTTCCAGGATTTTGATACATGAATGTTGGGTCTTTTGTTATACTTCCATAGATCTTTTAGCACTGTTTTTTGTTTTCAGTCTCTTTTCTCTTTGTTCAGAATTTTTATCATTCTATCTTCTAGTTCATTTATTCTTTCTTCCAGCCTTTAATTCTTCTGTTAGGTCTATATGTTTGCGATTTTTATTTATAATTTTATTTTTCAGTTCAAGAATTTTCATTTAAGTCTTCTTCTTTAAGTCTTATAAAGATAAAAACTATGGAGAATTCCCTCCAAACACTCCTTCCTTTGCCACTCTCTTTTGAAACTACAGAAGTTTGCTTCCTGGTGCTCATTGTACTTTGGAAGTACACACTCACTGGCATGAATATTTAATTAATATTTGTCTATCCACAAAACTGTAAGATCATGAAAGCTAAGATACTTGCAGTCTTTGTTCCACCTTGTCCCAGCTCCTAGTAATTGTCTAGCACATTTTAGGTGCTTAATAGATTGACAGGCTAGCTGGCAAAATACAAAGTGGTCATTTTGGTGTTAGCCTATAATATAATGCCAGAAAGGTTTAAAGCATGGATGCAAAATTTGCATCATCACATGGCAATGTCTGTATAATCCTGCTTTGCTTTGCTTTTTAAATTTTTTTTTCAGTATACTCTCAAAGACAGTCTTTTTTAAAGTTATTTGGGAAACTTATTCATCTCTAATATGAGCAAATGATCACCTAATTAAACAATTTATATTGAATATGCTAATTCAGAAGATCTTTTTTTTAAAAAAAAAAAGAATAATTACAAAGGGACTTCAAGAGGATAATTACAAATGGGAAATGTTGAATCTGAATAAAATTCCTATTTTCTTTAATTACTGAAACCCTCTCCTAACAAGAGCTTGAAACCATTTATTGTATGTCATGAGGGTCCTTCCAGGCACTGGGGAAAAATATAATTAACTTACTGGTGAGGCATTGTCCCCAGTCCTTTTCCAGGCATGCAAATTCAGAGGTAACGGGCCTGAAAAGGATAACCTAAACTGATTCATAAGACTTGGTCCTGAATTAGAGAGACTTCTCTCATCACTGAAGTTAGTCCCTCAGGTGCTCTATATCTTGTATTTTTTCTTTCGTGTGTTTGTGTGTGTGTGTGTGTGTGTGTGTGTGTGTGTGTGTGTTAGCTGAAGAAATTCCTACAGACTTTTGGCTTTCTGAAGAATTGTCTTCACCCAATCCTGAGGGATGCACCAGAATGTGTACCAGAGGAAATTACCTGTCCCACAATTCTGATTAGGTTCTGTATGTCAGTATTTCTCAAGATTTCTCCAAGGGTGATCTGGAGTGCCTAAGACTTCCCCAATGGCTCAAAAATACATAAAATGCAAGTCATTTGGATCCTCAAAAGGCTGCTCAGTTCCAGAGACTTTCAATATTTACATGACTGAAAGGACTCCTTAATAGTAACTCACTGAGTTACTAAGGGTAACTCAAGTTTGTATTCACTAATTTAAATTTGCAGATCTCTAGTATGTTAGTCAGCTTTTTGTTGCTGTGACCAAACAACTTGGAGGAGGAAAGGTTTATTTGGGCTCATGGTTGCCAAGGTTGTGGCCCTTGGTTGGCTGGCTCGAAGGCAGAAACATCTTGAAGGAAGGGCAAGATAGTTCATTCAAATTAATCAATCAAATGATGAATTCACTGGTGAGGTTAGAGCCTTCATGATCAAATAGTTTACTAAAAGACCTATCACTGAACATAGCTTGCTGAACAGACCAAGCCTTCAACACATGAGTTTTGGGGGCACATTCTACATCTAAACCATAACTATTGGAGTTCATGAAATGCACTTAACAGCATTCTGAGAAGTCATGAAACACTTAGAAAAATCACAAAGCTTCTACTGCTATATCTGTAAAGAGGATAGTTTGTTATCTGGCATTTCCAAAATTGTTTTGAGTTGTCAGCAGAATGTGTTGAGAGTGGGCTTTGGAATTAACCTCACCTGTATTTGGACTGTGTCTCCCTCCTATATTACACTTTAAGAAGTGACTTAATTATGTGTCTTCATTTCTTTTTTTTAATGTTTATTTTTTATTTGTTTGCTTTTTTATGTGATGCTGAGAATTGAACCCAGTGCTTCACACATGCGAGGCAAGTGCTCTACCACTGAGCCACAGCCCCAGACCTGTGTTTTCATTTCTTATGTGTCAAGTGGAAATAACATTACCTTGTGGCTTTGCTGAATTGACTAAAGGACATCTTCCATGTGAAATTCTAAGCATAGTGACTAGTGTGTCAAAATTGATAAAATTATAAATCCATGGTTTTCCAGTTGCAGCTCTTCTTGTGTCCATCATTCTAGTAACATTACTAATCATTTCTCCTTTTGTTTCAGCTTTTTTTTTTTTTAGGATTGGTGCATTGCTATCATTTTGTTTTTAACTGATTGCTCCTATTCTTTTACATTGTGATCCTGCTTATTTGTTCTACCAAGTTCTCTTTCACTAGAAAAAGAGAAGCATGCAGTAGAGGGATTCTGGAGGTTGCTACTCCAAGGATTCTGTCTCTGTCCTCTCTGTCCCAGACTGATAGGCAGCAGCAAGCATCCTGTGGTACCTGGGTATGGCCCCAGAGGCCATCCTGGAAGGAAGAAGCAGGCTGAATACAGATTTGCCGGGCCAGCAAACACTCTCAGCAAGCCCATATGTGCTCTCTCCTTAGGACATAGAACTGGTGCTGACATGGTGCGGGGGAAGAGTGGGTGGGGACCCAAGATAATTTTGTGACTTCCAAGAAGTTTCTGGTAGAGGCCAAAGGAACTACTGTGCCTTTGTGACATCTTCACAGAGATTCTGAAAAATTGCCCCTTTTTCTTCTAGTTCAGGAAGATTCTGTGACATAGCTGTTCTTTCATTTTTCTGTAATTCAAACCGCCAGCTTAAAACTTAGGCTCAGAAAAAAAAATAAAAGACCCTCTTGGTTTCCTTCCCTCTTTTGCTTCCTTCCAGTTCTTCTTCCCAGGTGGGCTTTTGTGCAAACCTATACAGGATATGCTGGAGGCACCATAGTTTTAAAGTCTGAAGACCCTTCCTCTCTTCCATCTGGCTGTTATTAAGTTAGGTCCTTTAAAACAAACCAGTAAATGTAAGGGTTTTCCTGAGTTCTGTAAACTGCTCTAGAAAATTATTGAATTCAAAGAATCGCCAAATTATAGTCAGACGTATGGGAAACTTGGACTTGGAATTGGCATTTGAAGTGGGGGCAGTCTTGTGGGACTGAGCCGTTTACTTATGAGGTCTGACAACTCTAGGTAGACAGGATCACAAATGAATTCAATTGCTAGAAGGTAGTGAGTTGAAACACTATAAGATCCCGTAGAGCCTCATTCTGCTCAGTTACAAAGAGTCATACCACGGTCATGGGCTAAGGTAATGGGGCTGACAAATCACCTGGATGTATCAGGTCAGAGCTGCCTCATCCAGGTAATTTGTATTTCTTCCCAAGAGTCCTTGGGGAGACTGTGCGCTGTCCTGTTTTACCATCCCTGCCACAGTCACTTTGAAACTCTCCTTACAGAGCATATTCTTTGGAATACCTCCAGTGGTGGTCAGTCTTTCTTATTTGGAGGTGAATAATACACTTTAAAAAACTTTTTATTTTGAGATAATTGTAGATTCACATGCAGTTGTTAGAAACAATACCAAGAGATCCTGTCCACACTTTATCCAATTTCCCCAATGGTATGTCTTACAAATTACATTACCACAACCAGGTTCTTTTAGAAGTTTTGGAGGTGGGGGTCCCAAAACTGGAGATCTTCCTGCCTCAACCTCCCAAGTAGCTGGGATGACAGGCATGCACTACCACACCCATCCAGGATCTTGGCAGTGATCCTATCAGCATACAGTCATATTTCCATCACCACAGATTGTCATGGTGTCCTTTACAGTCACACACACACACCCTGCTTTAACTCTCCTGGCAGTCACTAATCTGTTCTCCATTTCTAAAGTTTTGTCATTTCAAGAATGTTTTGTACATGGAATCATACAGAATGTAACCTTTAAGATTGACTTTTCTCACTCAATGACTAAGTTCCTAAAGTTTCATGCAAGCCATTGTCTTAATCAATAGTTCATTTTTTAATTTATGAGTTATATTCCATAATATGGATGTATCAAGATTTGTTTAATCATTCCCCTATTGGGAGACATCTGGATTCCTTCTGGTTGGGAGTTGTTATGATTAAAGCTGCTATTAACATTCAAGCCCACTTTTTTGTATAAATGTAAGTTTTATTTCACTGTGATAATGCACAAGAGGACATGAAATTGTTTGGTAATACAGTAGATGCATATTTAGTTGTATTTTTAAAAAGTTTTGAAAATGGCTATTAACCATAGAATGAATTGGACATAACTTTCCTATGTTCATAGTGAGATACAACCAGTTTAACTCCACATCACATACAACCAAAAAATGGGAAGTTATTTTCCATATATGTATGATATGTCAAAATACATTCTACTGTCATGTAAATACATTTTTCATGTCATAACTAAAAAGAACAAATTTTTTAAAAAGAAATGGCCATACCAGTTTACATTTCCCATTCCCCAATAAAGTATTTTTGACCAGTTTCCTCTTTATTCTCACCAATTACTACTTTATGTTTCAGTCATTGTGATAAATGTATAGTGATATTTCATTGTGGTTTTAATTTGTATTTCTCTAATGGCTAATGATGCTGAATATCTTTTCATATGCTTATTGCCATCTGTACATCTTCTTCAGTGAAATGTCGGTTCATGGGTTTTACTTATTTTTTAATTAGATTGTTTTTCTACTGTATATGATTTTTTATTAAATAATTTGAGCTAAATGTTATGAACGCCTTGAATAGTTTCTCTGGGTAGTATCATTTTATACTCCACCAAACACACCAATACACATACACACCTCTACTTGCATGCATACCCAAAAATAAAAACCTTTTTTTCTACTAATCTATCTGTCTATAATGAGCCTCTTTCACCTGTACAGCTCTAACATGGGCTCAGAGAAGTTGCCAAAACACAAATATTTAATCATAGATGTTTAATCATAATGTTTCTAATCATAATATTTTTAATCACAATGTTTTTAATCATAGATGTTTTTAATCATTTTGTTTTAATCATAGATCTCTCTGTGAATCTGACTATTATGGACCCTCCCTCCACAAAAACACACATATACACAGAATTTTACCTTCAGTTTTACAGGGTTCCCTCGGATATTGAAGCCAGCCACGAACCCTAGATTAAGAAAAACTAGTTAGTTTTTTTTGCCAAGTGATTGACTAGAAATGGCTTTGAAGAACTCCACAATTCCACACCAACCTAAAGTTGGAGAAGGTTTAAAACTCCTAGAAGTGGACAGCAATCTCAGTGAGCATCAAAGTCACAGAGACCTGGAATCACCTCTAGGTCTGACCCAGAAAGTCTGGGTTGGAGCACATGTGTTACACAACTCACAGCTGGGGCTGGGGAGACCAGCTGGGTCACACAACACTCAGCATCCACCCTCCTCCATTATTAGGCATTTTACTTTTTATTTAAAGGATTTAGGAAAGGAGATCACATGATCTAGGGTAATTACCTTTGCACTGAAAAGCATATTTTCCCTTTAGACTCTGCCTTAACTCCACTGGGGTTATCCTTCATCTTCTCTTCTCAGGACAAATGCCTCTCTAAAGTGCCACCAAGAAAATTTTCAAACCTTTCAGACCATAGTGGACATGCCTCTCTAGACTTCTATCCTAAACCAAATCCCTGCAGGATTCTCTCATCTTTGCCCATAATGCTGTCTTTTCAAAGTGAGCATTATTGATTTCTCTCTACTATCTCCTATCCTGTACAATCACATCCACCAGCTAGACCACCTACACAGATTGGCAGGTGTGCTTACTAATCAGCAGTGGGGGTGCTGGTTTACCTGCAAATACAGTTCATTAGGTTGCACTGGGTTAGCAACTGTAGTCAATTGTGAGCTTTAAAGGCAATCTAAACTGATCTTAAATCCTAGCTCTGCCCATCTAGCTGGGCATCTTTGGATGTTTCTTAACTTTTTACACAAAAGTTTCCTTTTTTGTAAAATGTGAGCCACAAAATACCATTCTCACATCCAAGTTGAGAAGATTGTATGAGGTAATGTATGCATGATTCCTAGCCTGAAAAGGAATCCAAGAAGCACTCATTTTAATTCCCTTCCTTCTTGTGGACAATGGCATGGTGGCATATTTCCACCTACAGCAAGATTGTCCTAAGCTCTGGCTTAGGTGAGCCTGTCCCTCTGTTCCTCTCTCCAGAGTATTTGCTTAATACACTTCTTTTTTCTCCCCTGGTGAATCAGGGAACTTGAATCCTGGGATGTGACACTGGGTCCTCCTCACCCTTGGAGGTAAGCTCATTGCCTCCGGCAGCATAGATCAAGATGGGACTGGCCATTCAGCTTCACAGGTTTCTGTATGCTAATGTTTTGAGAGCCACAGCCAAGTCAGGATGGTGCCTGTCATTTTGCCAGAAGGAGTGGTTGAGAAGTAACGCCAGCGAGCCATTAAGATGATGATAATTAAGTTAAGCTGTGTATAATTATTAAGATAATGACTGATTGCTGTAACTGGGATGATGCTAAATTGAAACAAGCTGTGTATTCAGTTGTGTATATAAACCTCTGCTGTCCGGCAATAAGGCGGCTCCTGCTACCTCGGGTGCCCGCTACTTTTGAGTTCTCGCGGAGTTCCTGTTGAGTTCCCGTTGGTTCTCTCAGAGTTTCCGTGGAGTTCTGGAGAGTTCCTGTTGGGTTCTGGCAATAAAGCAGTTCCTGTTTGAACCTACAAGTGGCTCGTGACCTCCATTATTTGTGCCCAGCCAGACTGCGGCACTAATGAATTCCCCAGCAGGACAGAGGACAGGGATTGGATGGTGTATTTACAGGTCTATAAAAGCCACTGCTCCATATTGGCAATACAGGCCACCCATTTGGCCCAAAGAAAGTTATTTCCTGTGATAGCCACCAGAGTTGAATCTTGAAAGAAGTGGATTAGACTATTATAGAAAGCAAAGACTACTCACACTTGAGAGTCCCCATAGACCACAGAAAGCTCCACTGCAACCCTCCACACATCTGTCAAGCCTGCTGTGGCAATATTCTTCTTGTTGACCTAAATGCAGAACAAATGTTTCCTCTCCTTTACTCATATGCATGGCTCTTCAGACAGATGCAAGGTCTTTGCGTTCACCAGCATCCGTGACATCTCTCAGGAGGCAAGCTCCCGGAAGGTGACCTGTGGTACAGGTTTGGACTCAGTACCAGACTTCCCTAGTCAAAACCTAGCCCTGCTTCTCTCTGTCTAGGTGAGTTGGGCAAGTCTGGACCTCCCTGTGCCTCAGTTTCCTCGTCTAAAGAGGAATCCTAACAATGCCTGCCTCACAGGGCTACTATCTAGATGAAGCGGGTAACAATGGTGAAAGACTTAGACCAGTGCCCAGCGTCCAGGAATGCAGTACACCCCCAGCAGCTTTACCACCATTACGGGATCTGCCATAGGAACAGGACCCCTGTCAGAAAGGTCAATGATGACAATAACAGGAATTAGACCTGGCTCATCGCAGCCCCTACTGCTGCTCCCTGTCCTGCAGCAGCTTCTGGTTCAATTCCATCTGCTTCCAGGCCAACCATTCTAAAGAGCTGGGAAAATTATCTTCTCTCCCCACCCACTAATCCAAATAATCTATCTTCAGAAAGCAGAGAGGAGAGCTTAGGGCAGAATCATTTTTGCAGAGCCAGCAAACCTTGATCTCCATCAAGCATCTGAGTCAAAGACCTAAAAGTAGTAGCAGTTCTCTTCATTCAGCTCCACTGTACTTTCTAGGTCTGCTTTAGTACTTGCCTCAAGCCCAGGACACGATTGTCCCCTGCCTGTTTGCAGTGGCTCGCCTTAGCACTCTTATTTCCTGTTCTCTGCCCTCCCCCTCTTTAGCCAAATAGCAGTGAAGAGGACAAGATCTGGAGTGAGGTTGGCAAGCTTCAAATACTGATAGTGTCTTCTCTATGCCTTGGTCTCCTCTTCTGTAAATGCATGTAAATTACAGTGCTTACCACCTGGGGTTGTTAGGAAAACTGAATAAACTTCACATGTAAACATTGTGGGATTCAGTAGGGCATCTGGCAAGTGAACCTACTCAACAAGTGTGGGCTCTTTTTATTATTTCCTTTCTTCCATCTTTACTGAAAAACATCTACATTCTTTCAATATGCAAGCACCTTAATTTTTACACTAATAAGAAACAAACATACTAATATAAACACTCTGAAATCATTCCTGTGTGTGTGCATGCACATGTACACACACACACACACACACTGCCCAGGAGCACCTTCCCAGGCTGGCTCCCTCCCTTGGAGACTTGCTGGAGGGATTGCTAAGGGAGCTCGGCAGTCCTCTGTCTTCCACTTGCGCCTGCTTGGAGCTAGTGTTTCTGGGGCTATAGGGCTGGGGAGATGATCCCTCGCTGAATAAGAGAGTCTATATCTCACAGCCCCTTCACAGGAGTCCACAATGCACTGTGACTTAAATCAGCTGCTGTTTTCCAATTTCTTTACTGCCCACCTGCTGTCGAAACTAATTTAATAGCCTCCATAGCACTGGGGAGCCGGATGTTCAGATGTTCACAGGAGTGGGGAGGAGGCTGAGAGACAACCCAAGTGAGGAAAGTTAGCGCTGACACAGCCATACATCCAGGCATTAAATAAAATAAGCACATAGATTACAGATCCTGGAGACGCTTCCACTCAACATCCAATCAGGAAACACCCCCATCTCTGGGAAATCTGCCTTTCCATGCCTTCCTATAAAGTGCCTCTGACCTGAGGAAGGGAGTTCAGGTGCTCTCTGTGATCTTGTGGCTGGAGCTTTGTGCAGGAGTTGGGGGGGTGAGTGTGTGATTACATGTACGTGTGTCTGCATTGTGCACACGTATATGTCGGTGAAGACCTGGTGATGGGATATAGGGATAAAAGATACATTAAAAATTATTAGTTCTCCTCTCTAAACCCTTTCTCATTCCCCAGCACTAGTACCCATTCTGCCACTGACCCGTGGAGCTATTTATCACTTGAGTATCCAGGAGTGTATATTTGGAGATGATATGGAGGAAATTTCAAATAACCAGTCTAGCCCGGAAAAAAATTGTCCTGACTGATTTGCATGGGATTCGTGTTCCTTTCAAATTCTTCACTGGGGGAAATGCACATCAGGCTTAGACTATTTTCTATTTGCCTGTGATTTGTCATTGAGCTTGGTTTTCCTGCTGGAGTACAGTGAGTCCCAGTGAGTGTCCTCGGCTTCACTCACCAGGGGAATCTTAAACCCAGCTCTTCCGCTCTGTGATTTTCTCCTCGCCGCATCCCACAGCAGCATCTCCCGCTCCTGATTATTTGATTCTTTCCTCTGGATGCGCTTCATCTCACCAATCCCACTGTGGGTTTCCAGGAGCAGATTGTCTTGACTCACTGTCACTCCTCTCACAGCACCAGCACAGGCCAGGACACTGAGTGGGTGTCAATGAAAGCAGGGCAACAACTGTTTCTGTTGCCCTGAATGCTATATATATATATATATTTTTTGTACCAGGGATTAAACCCAGGGGTGCTTGACCACTAAGCCACATCCCCAGTCCTTGTTTTTATTTATTTATTATTATTTTTTTAAATTTTGAGACAGGATCTCACTGAGTTGCTTAGGGCCTTGGTAAATTGCTGAGACTGGCCTCAAACTTTTGATCCTCCTGCCTCAGCCTCTGGATCCCCTGGGATTACAGGCATACACACAGCTTTGAATGCTTTTATTTCCAGGAAAGTCTAACAACTCTCTCCTTTAGTGACCTTAAGATACATCACTCTTGCCTCAACACAGACCCTCCCACCACTCACGTTTCCTCAGTGACCTAACTCATCCAACCAGTCCTCCCAATTAAAAATCAGCTACCATCCTGAGGCCTCCTGATTACTTAGGACAATCAGACTATGTTGTGATAAAAAATCAAAATGGCCCACCTGAAATGATTTTTCATTTACGTGTGTGTCCATTGTGGATCCGTGGAAGGCTGATAAGTACTTCATATATCACTTTTAACTCTAGCCTAAGAGGCAGGATTAACTAACTGCCAGGAACTGGGAAATGCAGAGACCTGAGGGAATTCTAAGTGACCAGCACTTGCTCAAAATGTGTGCTATATTTCTTTCTAACCCTAAATCTGTCACTAAGGCCTGTCTACTGTAACTTCCCCATTTCTATAAAATAAGCCCATTGCTTCCCATTCCCAAAGACATTGTTCATTTCAAGACCTTACCACTACTGCCTTCAGGATCAAACTCAAACCAAAGCTCTTCCACCCTCATCAGACAAAACAATCTTCTTAAAAAAAATCTTCCTTTCCTTACAACATTTTAACAGATCCCCATCGCCTACAGGGTATTCTTTTAGCATGACCCACGAACCCATCTCACATCAGTTCAGCCTACTGATCAGTCTCTCTCCTCATACTACACAAAGGAACTTGTTCATGAGAAAGCTAAAATCCACCCCATCTCCATTTGCCAAGCCTGATTACAGTAATGGGCTACGTCTCCTGGAGGAAGGGGTGCCCATTTCACCTTGGCACCTTTATAAAATTCAGACAAATGTATGATTTGCTCACCAAGCTACATTCCCAGAAAGGGGCATATCTCTCTGTTCAATATGCAGGCTTTAGATTGGGTAGCAATACAGATCATTAGCAGTTCTCTAAATTCTGCATCCCATTTCTCAATTCCAGACATGGACACATGTTGTACCTGTCTTGCAAATACCCATCCCATTCACCCTGCTAGTGTGGCAAATGCTTCTTTATCCAAGAGAACCCTCCTCAGATTTGTCTACACACTTTCCCATCAGAAGCAATCATTTCTTTCTTTCTTTTTTTTTTTTTGGCCTTTTAAAAACTTTATTTTCATTTTGTTCCTTGTGTTAAAATGCATTTTTATACTGATTTTTTTTATTAGAGCTCTGTAGCTATACACAGTAGTTGTTTGGGTTCATCCCAACAAACTCATATATGCATGGAAATCGATTTCAGTATATGATCCACCCTCCCTTTTTCCCCTCCCACTTCTCCTTCCTCTACTCTACTAGACTTAGGCTGGTCTATTTGTTTATATTTCATTTCTTTTTATTTATGCACAAAGGTGAAGTTCCCTGTGGTGTATTTATATACAAATATAACATGATTTTTTTGGAGAGAGAGAGAATTTTTAATAAGCCCAAGGTACTTTGGAAGGATATTCTAACAGGACAATGGAAAGGTCCTGACCCAGTAATTGTCTGGAGTCGGGGGCCTGTTTGTGTGTTTCCACAGGGAGAACAGCAGCCGATTTGGATTCCAGAGAGATTAACTAAAGCGATTTCTACAGACCAAAAAGAAGATGATTTGGCTCAAATCCATAACAGCTGATATCTAGAACTCCAGTTTGGCTATTCTTACATCTGCAACAGAACCAGGATGCTTTTTTCAATATCTATTTTATTATTGCCCTTTCCCATATCATGAAGTTCTATTTTGTTTTTTGAGCTCATACAGACCTAGGTTAATGTTTTGCTGATCAGTTCTATTTTTTGACTATAGAGTTTTTAAACATTGCAATGGAGATTTCACCTGTAAAAAGTTATAAGGCCTTTACTATTATGTTATGTGTTGTGTGCACACTTGTGTTTTATGTTGTATGTTTGTACGTACCTATGTCCATATATCATATATGATGAGCGCTCATGAAAAAATGGATCCAAATATTTTTTTCACGTGATTTAAATGGTTTAATTTAAATTGGGTAAACACTGTTGAGGATTGTTTTAATATGTGAACAAAAAAGGAGGTTAACAGATCTGCTTGTTTACTTTCACCTTTCCTTTTCATTATATTTAATAATTCTCTTCAAGATAATGTAAATTGTTAAGAAAATTGTTTTCTTTTAGTGCCTTCTGGAATGTTACATAATTTTTTCTTTAGCCATTATTGCCAGAATTCCTATCTTCATCCCAGTGCCGGTGAAGACAAAGATAAAACCAATCTACAGCTTCTGCAATAGCCATCACTGAACTGCTTGCAGAACTTGCCTGGACTATGTATCACTTGTATGCATTGTGAACTCACCTGTATGCATTGTGAACTATCTGTTGGTGCAGCGACTTGTGGTAGTGTTGGGGTATTTTTGCTGATGATGTCATCGGAGGTACAATTTTTCCAAAAGGAGCCGTCAATTGGCTTGGTGTATCTTCCTCCCTTCTGCTTGTCATGATCGTTCAGCTAAAATTTGGGGGCAAAAACCCTCCCCCCCCCCCGCTGGTACAAAGACCTCTCCACAGGTGTGGCTGTATACTGGACTGGTAGTCAGTGAAGGGTAAGATGCAATTGCAATGGTACCAACCTAAGACAGGAGGCTGACGCCTTGAGGTCAGCTCATCTGATAACGGGTAAGGACCATATGTACTATTGGACAACCTAAGGCAGGCACGGTCCCTAAGCCACATGCTTGTTGTTTAAACAGAAAGGGGGAGATGTTGAGAGCCACAGCCAAAGGGGCCCCAGCAAACTTTCAGACTGCCAGCTGATGATTGGCTCACAGCAGCCCCAGCAACATCTAGCTGATTGGCTCCTCTGCGGTGATGCTCATTGGGCTGTTTCCCTGCCCTTTCAGACCACGGAGCTGCTCATTGGGGGACTTTTTTGGCTCCACCCACGCGACCCAGCCAATTGGCCTTAAGAGCAGGAGGATTGTGGGAGGTGGAGAGGCTTGTGGTGGTGAGAGAGGCTTGTGGGAAGCCAGTGGTGGCAGTTGGGCTCTGAAGGTTTTCCTGAGGAGCTGCTTTGTTTGGCGTGTGTGGTTCTAAAAATAAAGTTCTTTTGACAAGTGGCTCCTGAATTGTGCCCAGCCAGACTGCGGCAATTTATTTTTTTAGTTTTTGGCGGACACAACATCTTTATTTTATTTGTATGTGGTGCTGAGGTTTGAACCCAGCACCACACGCATGCCAGGCAAGCGCACTACTGCTTGAGCCACATCCCCAGCCCATAATGTGAATTTTTAAGAATTCATTCTGCATTGACTCTCCTAACCCACCCCTCTACCCTGCCTCTCCATCTCCTTCTTCTACATTAATAAAAATTTCCTCTTGATCATAATGTAAATTCCTCCAAAAGCAAGCCCTGAGACAGGCATTGGGTGTAGGTGGTTTATTTGGAGGGTCATCCTTAGAAAGCACAGATTTTTAAAAGAGAGTAAAATGAAGAAAGTCAGTAATGTCAATTGGGGGGTACTACTATCACAACTGTGATTCACGCCCACCGAATGAAGTCTTCTGGCAACCATGAAGCTCATGCTTACCAAGGAACATGGAAACTGGTTGTCTCTCACTCCTGGTCCTCATTGTTAGAAGGCTGCCTTTAAGGTTACTTAATATGCACCACTTATTGTCTCTCCTGGATTATCCTAGAAAGCACCTGTTGCTGGAAAAAGCCAGGATGTACATGCAGGTACGTTAGATCACTCTTGTCTCTGAACCGGGGCTCTGAGCTTCATACTCTCACCTTCCTTTTCCATCAGAAGTGGTTTGGGTCTACAGCTGAGTAGCTTTCTCAGCCTACTTCCTGCCTTGGAAATTTAAAGACCCAGTTGACCTCTTTTCATCATGCATCATCTCTGTGAATTTCAATTCAAGTAATTCAATTCTTTTAAAAAATGTTTTTTAAGTATATTCTAGGCTCTATACCATTTCGCTGGGCATATGCCACATCCACATTTCTTTCTGAGATAGTCCCCTTTCTATCTTCTACCTGTCACCTGCTGTTTTGAGACAAAGTGCCTTAGACAATCTGCTGTCCAATAAAAAATGTTTGAGGCACTCCACAAAGATTCTTAGAAGTACTATGGTTTACCTGGTATTCATAAAATGTACACTTAAATAATTCCAAGTTCTTAATATTGGATTTACAATCACACCCTTTTATTTTTATCCTAATGCAATGTTTTAATGCCACAAATTTGATCTTTTTCCTAAGACTAGTTCTTCCTTTGAGATCCTGGTGAGGGGTTTTTCTGTTCCCTCTATATTTCTTCTAAATTGTGTTTGAGAACATAACAATCAGTTTCCTTTTAAACTCAGCTCTTTCTCTCTGTAAATTATCATATATTATTAAAAGAAAGCACTTTCAATTCTTCTGGAAATCTTACAAAAATCCACCTGTTTATTAGATACATTTTCTGTTTTTCACATTACTATAGAAAAGTGCTGCCACCCTTTTCACCACCACATACTATGGGCTGGTTGCCTTTTCTCCAATATCAACTCCCTGACTATCCTTCAATCCCTGACAACTAGTCACCTTATGACCATCACACCTCTGCCAGTCCCAAATCCAATGCTATATAGGAGTGATAAGGGATTTATTATATTGATTAATCCATATGCAACTTCAGGGGAAATTAGTGAAGCAGAAGTCCACAAGGGGAAAGCAGAATGATCTGGATCAGCCGTTAACAGGCACCACAATGGAAGCTGGTAAAGAAGTTGGTGGAAGGCTGTTGGCTCTGTATCTGGCAATGGGCTTGGAGTTGCTGTAGGTTACAGGACCAGAAGTCAGGGGAAAGGCTTGATATCATGTGGTGAGATAAAGAAAAACTTGGAATCCATAAGTAACAAGCATGAACCCACACCTGTCTCTCATCACCTCTACCTTTAAAACACAGGTTCCCTCACCCAAAATCATGTGTGCTTCTGGTTCAGGTGGCTGAAGGAAGAGATTCTGCAGGATCTGGAAGATCTGCAGGCCTAGCAAGTGAGCAGAAGATCCTTGGGGACACACATGAGTTGCAGCAGCAACCTGGTCCCCTGGCCTGACCTTTAGAGTGACTTGCTGCTACTTCCATGCTGCCTTGCCAATCCTGTGCAGATTTCTCTAGAGTCAGCCCTAACCCAGAACCACACCAGGAAGGAATCTGGGAAACAGTTCCAGCTTAGCTAAGTCAAGAAAGTAGAACCCATCACAAAGGCTCTAAGCCCACAAATCCTATCTGTAAAAAAAAAAGTTTAATAAATGTTCAATATTATTTGTATTCCTTCCACCCAGCCCAAAGCTCCACACATAGCAGGTGCTCCAAATGATGTTTGTTCAACAGAAACTTAATTTTTATAACAAATTGATTGCTATGCTTTGCTCTCTAAAACATTTCCCACAACATAAATTATGTCTTTCCTTTTTATAAAGAGATGAACCTTCTGCACCAACCTACTATTTGATTAATTTCCCTCCCCCTGGGACAGTTTAGTGCTGAGGACTACAGCACTCTAGATTCTACTCACCCCAGAAAATAGCATCATTAAAATCCATTTGAACTCGGCAGTAAGAAGAAAGATGAGCTCATGGTGTTACCATTTTCACTGGGGTCTGAGTGAGAGGGCAGGGTCCACGCTTGAACACTTTCTCCTCATTAGCACTTCAGTCCCTGCACTGGGCTCCCAGCCCCACCTGATGACCCGCTCAGACAAGGGGAACTGAGTGATAAGGTGATAATGAGGAGAAAATGTCCTGCCCTGCTCTGGGCCTGGCTGGTACAAAGCAGGACCACAGGAAGGAGACTGTACCTTGGTGTTTAAAAGCATTTCTTCATTTGGGAAGCCGCATGATGAAAATTCATCACCAGAATGAGGAAGTGGAAAGAGAGGCTGCAGCATCAATGAACACAGGTACCAATGGAGATTGGAAATGTGCTGGCCTGGGCTCGCCTCGCAGGATGAACTCAGACCCTTCTAATGATCCTAGCCTCGATTTCTGCTCTGTAGCAATACTGACTCCATGACTATGAGAAGGAAGGAAGGAATAAGTGACGTGTCCCCCAAAAGCTCATGTGTGAGACAATAAAAGAATGTTCAGAGTTGGAATGATTGGATTGTGAGAGTCTTAACATAATCAGCTCATTAATCCACTTGAATGGATTAATTGGGTGATAACTATAGACAGAGAGGGTGTGGCTGGGAGAAGTAGGTCACTGGAGTTGTGCCTTTAGGGTTTATATTTTGTTCTCTCTCCACCCCACCCTTCTTCCTGGCAGTTCTTCACCACACCCTTCTGCCTTGATGTTCTGCCTCACCTAAGATCCAGAGCTATGGAGTCTGGCCAAACATGGACTGAACCTCTAAAATCTGAGCCAAATAAACGATTCCTCCTCTAAGTTGTTCTTATCAGGTCTTTTGTCACAGTGACAAAAAGCTGACTACAGGAAGGAAGGAAGGAAGGAAGGAAGGAAGGAAGGAAGGAAGGAAGGAAGGAAGGAAGGAAGGAAGGAAGGAAGGAAGGAAGGAAGGAAGGAAGGAAGGAAGGAAGGAAGGAAGGAAGGAAGGAAGGAAGGAAGGAAGGAAGGAAGGAAGGAAGGAAGGGGAAAAAAAGGGTTAAAAGAAATCTATTCATTCCCAAGGCCAAAAAGAGACCTCAGTATCTTGCTATCCACCAAGCTCTGCTCCAAACTGTGATTTTTTACAAGGGTTCACAATCACTCTTTCAACAGCAATTGTTCTGCCAAGATTTACAGAATGCCTACATCATGCAAGTGCTTCCCCCACCACCCCCGACCCCCTGAAACACAGAAATAAAAGCACTTGGGCTTCCCAAGGTGGCTGTGCCTAACAATGTAGGATTTTGATAGTGAAGAAGAAGGGAGGATAGGAATTTGGCAAGTGAATTGCAGTCTCTGCTACAGCCCTGAGAAACATTTTGAGAATGGCTCCCTGATAGTCAGGCATGGTGCCGCATTCCTATAATTCCAGCGACTCAGGAGACTGAGGCAGGAGGATTGCAAATTCAAGGACAAATCAGCAACTTAGAGAGACCCTAGACAACCTAGTGAGAGCCTGTCTCTAAATAAAAATTAAAAAGGCTAGGAACATGGCTCAATAGTTAAGTGTCCCTGGTTTCTGTCCCCCATATCAAAAATATAAAATAAAATTAATATTAAAAATGGCTTCCTGATATCTTTCAGGTGAAGGAGGGTTCCTCCACCCACAGTGCCTGTAGTCTAGATTCTGGTTCCGTGATGCCATTTGTTATCCCACATTTCATTTTCTCTCTCCCTTTCCCTTTCTCTTTCACTCACTCTTCACACACACACACACACACACACACACACACACACACACACACCCTTTTGTCTTTCTTTTCCCCCACTAACCTCTATCCCTAATTTCCCCTCCTTCACTTCTAAGGTGTTCATAACTTCACTGGAGCTATCAGCAATCAATGAAACAAGAACATTATCATGGCCCAATTTATTGATTGATTGATTTTGGTACCAGGCATTGAACCCAGGATCCAGGGATGCTTTACCCTGGTCCTTTTCTTCTTTGAGAAAGGTTTTCACTAAGTTGCTTAGGGCCTCACTAAATTACTTGAGTGAGTCTTGAATTTTCAATCCTCCTGCCTGAGATTATAGGCATGCACACCATACTCAGCTCATGGCCCAATTTTTAAACAAGGAAACAAAGGCCTGAGAGAAGATAAATGACTTATTCCAAAGTCACCCACATAGTGTGTGACAAAAATCAAGACTAGAAAAACCAGAACTTTGAACTCAGTTCTGACTTCTGTTCTTTCAACTTTTCTGAAGGTCCCCACCCACTACTCAGTCTTCTCGTGGAAGACTGGACACAACTCCTCTCTCTGCAAGTTACCACTAGACTTTGGCTCTTGCAGGATGTCTTACCCTAAGAATATAAATGTTCTGTCTCTAGGCATACAAGTTGTGCAGCTGAAGAGTTCATATCATTTGTGTGGATGACTCTTTCAATCCAAACATACTCTAATCCTGAGGCACCATTGAAATTTCCAGATATCTATATTTAAAACAAAAAAAAACTTTTTTTTTCTGTTTCGATATGTAGTAATCTATTGTGAGTAATTACTTACTACGTTGGCATCTACTAGTCTTGGAGCCAAATGTACATACA
Source organism: Ictidomys tridecemlineatus (assembly GCF_052094955.1). Taxonomy (NCBI): domain Eukaryota; kingdom Metazoa; phylum Chordata; class Mammalia; order Rodentia; family Sciuridae; genus Ictidomys; species Ictidomys tridecemlineatus. The sequence continues at coordinate 150,252,412 of NC_135480.1, read as the reverse complement.
AGGCTCAATATTCAGTGATTCAAGAAGAAACACAATGAATGATAAGACATGGCCCTATCCTCCCAAAGTCCACAATGTTGTTGGAAAGATGTCTACATATACCAACATCCTTTTACAAGTCAGAACAAAATAGATATTCTCCATGGCAGAGATTTCAGAAGATGAAACAAATATTTCTGCAGAAGTCATTAGAAAAGGCTTCATTGAAGAAATGGAATCTGAATTATGGGTAAGATTTTGGACAGAGATGTAGTACAGTGGAGAAAATAACATGATCAATGGCCAGAAATATTCTTTAGTCAAATAGAAAAACAAACATTGCACTATGGTGGATATGTAAGAATTAGGAATACAGCTGAAAAGTACAGCCATGCTGTGGAAAGCTTTGATTTCTAGGGTTTGAGGTCTTAATTTTTACAATTGACAACAAGAGGTATTAAGGGTTCTTGAGTGGGGTGATGAAGCTATCAAAGGCAGTATAAAAACCAAGAAGCTAGAAAGATGATTCCTACAAAAGTGTGTCCTCTTTAAATCCTAACAACTGTGTAATGAAACTATAAATGAAAAATAAGTGGGAAGGACAGCAATACTGAGAATACCATCTGGAGAAAACCAGGTGATCACACAGACATGCCCTCGATGGCTTTGAAAAAAACTGCCACCTGGAAACTTTGGAAAATCCACCACTATCCAGGGCCTAATGATTTTTGCCCAACATGGGCATTTGAATCTCATCTGCGGCCCAAAGTATGCTAGAGTCAGGAAAAACAGAATGCCATTTTTTAATTCACAATAAGAAATAAAAAGAACAGAAATGTCCACCTACATGGGCCAACATTTTCATAATAGAACCTACTCCAGGTAGTTTAGGATAAAAAAAAAAAAAAAGGAAGAAAAATCACAAAATGTATTATGAAACTCAGCATTTCCAGACTCAGAACCAGTGAATCAGACTCAGAGACTCCTTAGCTAAGAAAACCCAAATGCTGGTTCATTCACAGTTCAGTTCTCCTGGCACCGCAGCATGGACACTAAGCCTGAGACAGGTATGTGGTGCGCTGTCCGGAGCTTAGCCATTGTTACCCCTGAAAGCTCAATCACTTCCTCCCTGGAAGGATGGGTTCTGAATGTGACCTTCATCCTGCGGCCCATTTCCCTAGTGGGGACCTGGTTCAATTATCTGGTGTTAGCATCAAAATTGAGTTTGAAGATATACTTCTCAATAAGAAAAAAACAGCAAAATGTACAGAACAGACAGAATGTCTATGATGGGGACAGAGGTCCACTGTACAGTGTGACTTGGAACAGGCTGACTCTGTCATGCCATCAGAAGATTCACATTCAACATGAAGTCAGAGAAAGGAAAGCTATGCTCATGAGTTGAATTTTTCACAGCATGAGGCTCTAATAACCTGTTGAATTCAAGGTCGCTATTCATTCAGTAAAGTACATTGGCATTCACTAGGTCCAAAAATCTATGTTCGCTGATGGGTCAAGAGACAAAGATGAATCAATCCAGGTTAACTAGGCTTCTGCCTGCAATGACTTCACAAAATAGCTGGTAAAATAAAAGCAAAGCAGTTCAAAGCAGGGACAAGGTCTGGAAGGAGATCACCTATGGAAATGGAAAGAGCAGAAAGGAGCGTCTCTGAAATTGGAGAACGTTAAGAAGGAAGAGGTTAGGAAGTGGGTCAATCAGGTAGATAGTGAGGCTCTAAGGACTGGTACTGAGAGAAGCCTAGACCAAGGGGCAGAACACAGGGGCTTGGAAGGCCATGGGTAAAGCATGGGAGAGCAGGGTATGATAGGCAGCCAGCAGAGTTCTTAAGAAAAAAAAAGGAGTGACTCAGTCAATACAGCAGAACCAGAGTGTGGAAAAGAAAAAAAGAACCAAAGTATAGAAGCAGCAGGGCCCAGAAGAAGTGTGGACCCAACCCAGGCCAAGGACAGCAGTCTTCCAGGTGAGAACAAGGGAAACTGGACTGGATTGGAAAGAGGCACTATTCATGTTCAGGTGGGAAAAACTTTATGCCAAGAGGCAGATGCAAGGGGTTCACCCCACACAACACATGCTCCAAAGCACTGTATCGAGGGACACTACCCTTCCTTTGTCTGCCTTTTTCAAAGACATTATTTTCTCTTTCCTCTTTCTCTCCCAAATCTATCTCCCAGAACCATGCCTGTACTTTTAGTTTCCTTTTGCAATCCACGGAACTGGTATAATCTTTCAGAACTTGGCCTGAAGAGAAGAAAGAGCATTTTTCCTATTAGCATGTGTATCTCTGGGGCAAAGAACTCAAAATCACCTTCCACATGCCAGAGTGAGTCCAACTTTGACACCTGCTTTCCCAAAGCACCAGTAATAACCTCGACTCCCTGCAAAAGCTATAACTTTAATAAAGAACAGGTCACACATCAGACACCAGTATTGCCAGAACATGCAAACACACACGTACACTCTATCACCAAATAACTCATAAAAGAAAATGAAATCTTCAATAGTATCCTCCCACCAGTTTCTCTAAAAAATTCCCTGGAGAAAAAAAAGAAGGGTATGTCTAAATGTTTGCAATACTCCCAATGTAATATGCAATGTTTTGTGGTTGTCATGGATAGAGTTTTGATCCACTGAGATCAATGGCTTCATGCAATCTTTATCTCATTTCTAAAACTTACCTAGAGGATGGGTGATGTGGGTGGTGGTAAAATGGTGCACACTTGAAGTCAGCCCTGGCTGTTTCTTTTACTGGTTATATGACATCGAAGAGTTACCTCTTCTAGCTCAATCTCAATATTCTCCTCTGTAAAATGGGCACAAGATTTCACCTCAGAGCTATTTGAGACTTAGATTTAAAATTGTAATGCAATGCACCTCAAGTCGTAGCAAATACATCATATAAGTATTACCAGCTCTGCTATTACTAAAATTATGCATCATCCTTATAATTGAAACAAAGGGACCACTTAGCTCGGAGTTGAAAACAGAAAGAGTTCCTCATGTTCATGCTGTGAGTTCATTTTTAATAGACAGCAAAGCCACCTTCTTGCCATTTGGATAATGGAAGCATTCAGATTCTGTTGAGCATAATGATCAGCCTGCAAGTAGCCGGCTGACAGCTCATAGAGGGAAAAGACTGAACAGTCTTTTAGGAACCCTGTATGCAGCTTGCCCCCTTCTCACTCCTTATCATTCTTACTCTTTCCCACTCCTTTTCCTTACCCAGATGCTTTCTTCCTCATTATAGGCAGCTTGAGGGGTGGACCCTCTTCCTCTCTGCAGCAAACAATAACTGTCCTGTGCATTGCTCCCGTAGAAAGTGAAACTGCATGGCTTGGAGAATCCTATCATCCTTCTACCCTCTAATGATAGAGATTATTTGCAAATGGATGAAATTAAAGTGTGAGCTCTATTGACTTCAACATCAGGTGCCATTTGGGCAAATTCAACTGAGGCCACTGAGTTCTCAAAAAGATTTAACTTTCTGATACCATGGCACCCAATAATAACCTTCCATTATTTCTTCTGCCAGAGGCATCACCATTAGAGATCCACTCCACTAAATTCTTGCCCGGAAATTCTTTTAAAAAGGGGAATCCTTTGGGAGGAGAAATAGAGAACTGGATCATGCTACCATACTGGTATAGAACCTGGGTCCCCATTGTGGCTGAGTTCCTTGGTCAAGTTTCCTCCACTGGAAAACAGAGGAATGCTGAGGTTTATAGTATCTCCTAAGGTCCTGAGAAGACAAAGTGAGAACTTAGAAAGAAGGCACTTAGCCCAGGACATGGCACATGACGAGCATCTCACAATCCATGCATCATTTAAGAAATCTTTATGAGCATTCTTTCTGACAAACACTGGCTGGAAAAAAAAAATGCAGACTTCTAGACCCCAACTTATAAGGTCTCAGAGCAGCAGCCATGAGCTGGGCCTGAGATATGCACGTTTTACAAACCCTCCAGGCAGTTAGCTGAGGTGGGTAAGACCATTATCCACAGAACTCACCTTTCTGCTCCTGCAGAGCCAATCCCTGTGTCCAACTGGTAAGGGTTCAATTTTTTTCCCCCCACAAGAAGGTCTTGAGGTGGGAGAAGACTGCTGAACAGAAGGGGTGAGTGAATACCAAGAAAGGTCAGAAAAACAGCTGAGAGAAAAGTTCTGGGAGCTTTCCTCCAACAGGAAATGGCAGGAGAGCACTCGGGGTTACCTTGGGTGAGGCACTGAGAGAACAGATACCAGTCTTCACAGAAGAAAGTGCTTTCAAAAACAGCATTGTGCAAATCCCAGACACCAGCTATAGGCCCCGAAATTCTAGCTTTAAGCAATTCAGTGCCCATCCATTCAGCAGGCCATGAATCGCAGACATTTGCACTTCTGTGGTACCTTTCAAACTGGAGCCTCAAAGCCCTTTTCAAACACAAATCTGTTCAGCCTCATAACCTCCATGAGATTCTGCAAAGGGATAGCAGGGATCAGTTCCCTCCCTACCTCAAGGGCAGCCTTTTGGGCGGTGGGAGCCAGAAAGTAGGAGGCAGAGACTGTTTAACAGTCACTTAACCAGGCATCTTGACAGCTCAGAGGGAGAAAGAGCCACTTGGGATCAGACATTTCTGGGACACTTAGTCTGAGGCATGGCATTACAGAAATAACCTGGATATCCACCTCTGCCTTTTGGGCTTTAGCTTTTTCCTTGTTTAGCCTGAATGGTGTCTGCTGATTTGTCCAGCACTGAGAGTGGCCTACCCAATGTCTTCCTTACTTCTTCCTGGTAATAGGACATCGTTGTTTTTTTTTTTTTCCCCTGGGGCACAACAGCCCCAAGGGGTAGAACACAATTTCATTAAGCCACATCACAATCCTCTTCCATTTATTCCCAGCTGACCTTACAGTGCTAGGTGACTTGGATTTGACCAATGAGACAAAAGGGAAAATCAGCTGCAGATGTATTTGTCAGAATTTGCTATGCTATGGTAATAATTTGATATTTCAGGGGCATAACACAACGAACATTTCTTTTTCTTTCACATTGTAATTGTAATACCTCAGTGGAGAAAATATTCTATCCTCATCTGGGAACCCAGGCTGGTGAAGACCCCACCCTCTTATGATGGAATCATCTAGAAGCTGGGGTCTCCAAGGAAAAGCCAGAGAAGATATCCTTCTTCACTCCTTGAGGATGCTGTCCCTATAGGCTCCTGCCAGTCATCCCAATCACAAATAGTTCCTCCCTAATCTGAGTCTTAATTTGATGTGTCAGGAGTGTGAAGAACAATTAACCACTTGCGTATTGCATAACTTCAAAAGTCTCTTGAGATGAAATGTATGCAAATGATAGTGTCTATTATTGGCCTGATAACAATTTTTTATGTTCTAACTTAAAAGAGGAGAGGTTTCTAGACATTGTGTTTCATTTGATCTAATGAAATATTCAAACTAACTTGATATCACTTGGGTGGTAATTTATCTTCTCTGCCTGGAGCAGAGAGAGGTTTCAGTGCAGTAATAATGGATTTGTGTCATTTGAGCATGGGCATTCAAAACCGTGCAGTCCTTTTTAGCAAGCAGCTGCTCTGGGCATGCAGCAGTTCAGAGGATCCTCAGAGAGGAAGGTTGCCACCTGCCCCCTTGCTGCCAGGTCCAGGTTAGAAGCTATGGCTCACGAGAATGGAAGCCATTCCTTGATGTCAATTATAAGCAGTGAGAGAGGAGGAAAAAGATGGGAAACAAAGTGGGTGGAGTAACAGCCTAGAAGATGGGAGGCTACAGGGGGGAGCAGAAAGGTGACATGTAGGCTTTCAGGAGACGCAGTGCTCCATCTAGGAGTTTTTATTCCTTCTCTCATTCCCCTCTCTATATTTTCCCAGATTTGCTTTTGGCCAGTCTGCCTCCCAGAGACTGAGACTCCGCCAAAAGCAGACAAAAAAAGGCAAAAGAGAGTCACGGACCTGGTGGGATAATGACTGTTTTATTCAGCTATGGAGGAAACTGTGTTAATAAACGCCTGCGACATTTAATGATGTGGCTTTCATTTTGAACACATCATTGCTTGATATTGAATCCATCCATTTTGATAATAAACACCAGGACCACAGAACTCTCGCTTTTCATCCATAAATAAATAAATAACAGGCACGCAGCGCGGGGACTTACTCTGCACGCTGGGAAAGAGGGAGGGTTGCGACTCCCCTGCATGCGTTTGCATCTTATGAACTCTATTCAGCCGCATGGCCTCCCATTCGTCTCTCTGGAAATCCAATTTCCCTCTTGCAGGTTCGTCTGCCAGTTTTCTAATTTTCACATCAAACTGCATATTATTCATTGTCAGTCTGGTTGTTCTGGAAGAGTCGTTAGAGTCTTAAACCCTTTACCAATGCTTTCAGTTCAGCCACTGAGAGTTGCAAGGCTTCGTGTTTGCAAAAGATCACTCCCACTGTCCCCCACGACACCCCCCAAAAAAGCTCAAAATTTCAAACTGAGGTGCTCTTGGTCTAGATGAAGGCCAGTGAGAATTATACTTTCTGAAAGAAACTCTTTAATAGAACTCTTTAATAGAACAAAATAGCCCTTCCAAGCTGAGAGGGGATTGTGAGATTCATTTTTCTATCCCCAGCACCTAGCACACAATCACTCTCAATAAATCACTGATGGAAAAAAATGAATAACTGATTAAATGAATGTCAGTTGTATAGATACACAATTACATGGACATATATCACACATGCATGAACTCAAACTTTATTGCATTCAGTATAAATTTAACACATTTATGCTAACAAAAAGTATCTTTCTCTTTTAATTTTAAAAGGATCACTAATTGTGCTTTAAATAATGATATAGTCAATTCTAACTTGTCATGCATATTTGGTTCTTATTAAGTCTCCAGGTTCTGATCCCTCCCAGATTTACAACTTCCAAATCTGAAGGGTTCTAGATTCCTTGTACATTCTCACATCTCCAGATTCTCTGAATAACAGGAGTCTAACATGTATTTTTTCTGTGAATCTGGAGTTTATCATGAAAAGGGGTCTCTGACACTTATTGCAGCCAGAGAATGGAATGTTTCCCCATGAAACCCAACTCCCTGGAGGCCATTTGCATACTCACATGGTCTCCAAATGTGAGGCAATGCCTCCATGTTCAGAGAACCAAACTTGCTTCTATATTTACCAGACTCTCTAGAAGTTGTGGGCTTGTATCTAGAAATTTTCCTGACTACTGCTATTCCCCAGACATAACATCTAAAGGATAGAAGAGAAGTTTTGACCTTTCCTTACAGTTTTCTGAGAGATTAGCTATAAAGGAGGTGCTTTATTCTTTAATAAACTTGAATCTCGAAAACCTAAAATGTATGGCAACTAAATGCAATTCCTATCCCTGAATCTTGTATGAGTGGGGACAAAATGTTACAAAGGACATCTACTGAAATTAGATGGTTGACTAGATAAAAATATTGTATCAATATTAACTTTACTAAAGTTGAAAACTGCTTCGTTATAAAAGAGAATATCCCAAATCTTAGGAAGCCTATACAAATACAGGTTAGGTAATATGGGGATTTGATGTATGTAACTTAGCTTTAATGATTAAAAACATTATATATAATTAATTATACACACACACACACACACACACACAGAGAAAGACATCTATATAGAAAGAATGAGTGCAAGGCTGGGGCTGGGGCTCAGTGGCAGAGCACTTGCCTCACATATGTGAGGCACTGGGTTTGATCCTCGGCACCACATAAAAATAAATAAAATAAAGATATTGTGTCCATGTAAAACTAAAAAAAAAATTTAAAAATGAATGCAAATTATAAAACAAAAGACATAAAATGTTAACATTGGGTGAATCTGACAAAAGGTGAATGACATTCTTTGTATCATCCTTATTCTCACAACTTTTGTATAAATTTGAAATTATTTCTATATGGAAATATTTCAAACTCACTAGCATTGATGAAATCAAGCTGGACCCTTTAAACATGACCACACTATGACCAGGGACGGGAGGGGAAAAAGGGAGAAATTAGCATTCCATTAGAACAGAGCTACCGGATAGTGACTATCTTATGTTTTCCAGGTTTTGTGGACCATACATGATTTGTGACAACTACTTAACTCTGCCATTGTAGTGCTAAAGCAGCCAAGGAGACTGTGTAAATGAATAGGATGGCCATGTTCCTTTAAAACTTTTTTTTTTTCTTTCTTTGATTCTTTTTTTTTTTATTCGTTGTTCACAACATTACAAAGCTCTTGACATATCATATTTCATACATTAGATTGAAGTGGGTTATGAACTCCCAATTTTACCCCAAATGCAGATTGCAGAATCACATCGGTTATACATCCACAGTTTTACATAATGCCCAATTAGTAATTGTTGTATTCTGCTACCTTTCCTATCCCGTACTATCCCCCCTCCCCTCCCCTCCCTTCTTCTCTCTCTACCCCATCTACTGTAATTCATTACTCTCCTTGTTTATTTTCCCATTCCCCTCACAACCGCTTATATGTAATTTTGTATAGCAATGAGGGTCCTTTAAAACTTTATTTAGGCTGGGTGAGGTGGCGCAGGCCTATAATCCCAATGGCTCTGGAGGCTGAGGCAGGAAGATTGCAAGTTCAAAGCCAGCCTCAGCAATGGCAAGAGACTCTCTAAACAAAATTAAAAAACAGGTTTGGGGATGTGGCTTAGTGGTTGAGTGTCCCTGAGTTCAACCCTGAGTAACCCCCCCCCCAAAAAAAAAGCTTTGTTTATAAATACAAGTTCTCAGGCAATAGTTTGCAGACCCCTGGACTGGATGATGGGGCACATGAGATCTGGCTTACTCCCATTCACTTGGAGTCTGTCAGAAGAAAGTTTTCTGCCTGGTTTCTGTGGCAGGTTGTCTTTAACCTATGGCCACACTCTCCACATTGCCTGCTCACAGCCATTGGTGACAGTGATATGGACTCCCTTCAGAAGAATTCAAACAGGGAGACCGTCCTTCCCCACAGGTTACCATGGGACATCTATGAAAACACAGAGGACACCTATGAACTTCACTTTTATGTGGGAGACAGACAGGAATGGCATCACAGATACCCATCTGTGAATGAAGGAAGGGACAGACCCCTTTATACACACACTGCTCCTCAGAAATGATAATCCAAAACTTTACAGTGAAATCTTATAGTAAAACAAGTTTCAATTTGAGTCTGTTGTCTTACCTGAAAATGAACACATAGAATGGGCACATCAGGACTTAGATATTAAAGAAACAATGAGAGAAGAGTAGGGATGGAGACAGAGAAGGGAAAGAACTCAAAGTCAACCCAGTAGAAAGGCCTGCTTCAGCTGCAACCTATCCATTGTCACCGGTTGTTCCCTTCTCTGTCCCTCTGCTGGTCCCTAGTTCTCTCAATCATCTGGCTTCCACCTCAGCTTGTTATACTTCCTGGGCTGTTACAGGGTCCTATGGAGAAAACAATGCACCTGCCTACCACAAACTGTCAGAAGCCTCCAGAGAGGGACATATACTTGCAGGTACATCCCATGGCTGACACAAAGCCCCCTACCTCTCCTAGTTCTGTGTTAAGGATCTGCCCTGTTCCAGGGTGCTTCCTAGGGCCCCAGGACTGCTGGCTTCTTCAGAGGTAATTTTATTTGGAAGGTAGTGAATCCCTAGGAATTACAAAAGAGCAAAACAAACAAATGAACAAAAATTCGAGCTTTAATGTGGCTGAATTTAGAGGTGAGTAGAAAAATGTAGAAGCGGGAAGGCAGAAATTTGACATTTGGCAGCTGTCTCTGACCATGACTCCTGCTCCTTTCTTCTTTGCCTTTTGAATTCCACCACATAGAACTGATGAAGCACCTACTGTGGGCTTGGAAGAGACAGTGGTGAACAGGATAGAACAGGCCTAGCCCCATGGAGCTAACCCTGATTTGGGATTCCAACAATAAACAGGAAATTACATTGGAGCAAGCAGTAGTTCCCAAACTAAATGAACATCAGACTCATCAGATTTCTGGACCCCACCCAACAGCTTCCAGTAGAGAGGGTGTGGGTGGAGCCCAAGAATATGCATTTCTAACAAATGTCCAGGTGATGCTGATGCTGACCAAGAACCAGAATTTTTAAATGCTACGTTATAACGCGCTTAGCATTATGAATGTAAAAGTGTGGGTCTAATTAGAACATATACTTACCACACTCGCGTCAGGATTGGCTTCCCAGATAAAATGATGACTGAGTTTATACCTGAAAGAAACAAAAACTTAGATTGTAAGGATTGTTTTTCTTCTCTTCCTGAGATTCCCTTTCCCTTAAAAATGAACAGATTAGTGCCTTCTAACAAATAGAAAGTGGCAGTGGTAATACTATGTGACTTTTGAGTTTAGATCATTGTGTTAATCCGTTTTTCATTACTGAAAATGAAATACCAAAGGCTAGGAAACTCACAAAGAAAAAAAGGTTTAGTTTTGCTCACAGTTCTGATCAAAGATTTAGGGGCTACATCTTGGTGGCGGAGTCCTGAGTTCGCACAAGACATCACATGGCAAGAGACAAGGACCATGTGTATGTATGTATGTATGTGTGTGGGGGGGGTCCCTCCTCTCTTCTTATAAAACCACCAGTGTTCATTCATGGGTTCTCTACTTTCATGATCTTATCCAATCATAATCCACTCTCAAAAGGCCCATTTCTTAACACCATAGTCAGATTTATGTTCCCATTATCTTAATATATCACTATGGGGTCTAAATTTCAACACTTCAACACTTGAACTCTTAGGGGACACACTCTCACTGTATTCAAATCCTAGCTTCTTCCTGGACTCACTCCCTCTCTTGAATCCTTCTGGGGAAAGAGAGCTGCTGTGTTGAGAGGACACCATGCTCTGTCTGGCAAGATCCGGAGGCCTCCCACAATACCACGTGAATGGGCCACCTTGGACAAGGTGCCATGGCTCTCATCAAACCCTCAGTTGGTCACAGTTCTGACCAGCAGCTCGACTACAGCTCAATGAGAGGGCCGAGTCAGAGCTGTTCGCCTAAGCTAGTCCAAAATTCCTGACCCATAGAAACTGTGAAGAGCAAAAATGCTCATTCCTGTTTTAAGTCATTAAGTTTTGGAATCGCACACGGTAATCACTACCTAGTGGTGAAAACATTCCCAGTCACATAAAAAAAAAATCAAAACTGTAGGAATAAATCTAAAAAAAAAAGTTAAAGAACTCTACAGGAAGGATTATGAATCATTACTGAGAGGTATTAGAGAAGGGGGAGAGTTTGTACCAAATTCATGAATAGGAAGATTTAATATTGTCAACTTGATCTATAGAATGAATACATTTCCAGTCAAAAGTCCAGCCAGGTTTTTCATGAGGCTCAATAAGCAGACTGCAATGTTTATATGAAAGAATAAGAGAGTGAAGTTAGGGAAATCAGAGCCTTCTTGAAGAAGAGCAGAGAGGAGAGCCTTGTCCCACCAGATGTCGAGACTGAACAGGAACCCGACTGAAGTATAAGCTGAGCATGTCTCAAATCTTTCACCAGGAATTCTGTGCTCTTTTGGTGGATGTGAATCTGGAAGGACACAGACTTAGTAGCTGCTCACCACCATTTTACACCTTCAGAAGAGAAGCCAACTGAGGAGACTGTGAGTCTAAAGATGAGAAAAAAAGAGTCGTAATCAAGTCCCTGCATCCCACTGCTCCTAAAGCCAGTCTACCCCTGGATTTTCAGTTATATAAATGAGTTCCCCTTTGTCTTAGCCAATTTAGAAAAATCTTATAACTGCCACAGATTAAATTCTGACTGATATTTACCCCCTTGTCAAAGAGCCTGAATTTCTACCATTAGAAACTCATTACCTAGCATTTTCATTTCCTCCTATGTTCATCTGTGTCAGGAGTCAGCAAACTACGTTCCTCAGGCCAACTATGGACCACTACCTGTTTTTATAAATAAAGTTTTATTGAAACACAACCATATCCATTCATTTACTTACTGTCGATGGCTACTTTGGAGTTAAAATGACAGAGCTGAGCAGTTGTAACAGAGCCTGTATGAACCACAATGTGTAAAATACTTACCATCTAAGCCCTTCAAAGAAAGTGTTTGTAAAACTCTGATCTAAAGATTCCACCTGACGTCCTCCACACAGTACTTTAGAAAACCCCTGCCTATTTAAATCGAGCCTTTCTAGCCCACATTTGGAGCTGGAGGCCCTTTCAAGTTAGAGTTCTTGAGACGAAAGTCTTTGAGTTGAGTCCCTAGTTCACCACTCAGCCTCTGCTGTCTTCCCACCCCCACCACTCTCTATTTCTAATTAGCAACCACTGCTCATTTCCCCAAGGCCCAATGACAGTGAGGCAGAGAAGGTCACTAGGGTTGAGAAGGCAATTTATCAGCCTTACTATCTATCCCACTGGGAATTACTGAGAACTGTGGAGAAGGCTACTCAGCACAATATCTGACTCAGAGGGACCAAGACAGAGCTTCAAGATCAAACGGCCACCCCGCCCCCATGGTTAGTGGATGCCTGACACAGACCAGCTCCAGGCCACCGGCTTCTGGTGGGGTGAGCCTCTGTGGGGCCGCTCAGTCCATGTCTGCAGTGCACAGAGGGTAAGAATCCCACAGCTGAAGACTCTGCTCTTTTCTCAAAGCAGAGGCAGCCGTGCACCTCTGGACCTCGCCCCTCCCTCTCTAGCATTTAGCACAGGCTTTCCAATCTGACAGTATGAGGGAACTTCACATCTTCAAGAGCAGCTTTTAGGCACAGGAAAGGAGTTACTTTGGTTTTTAAAACAAATATTCAACTTATTCAAGTTAATTGAAACTAATTCTTCCTTAAGCTTTTAAATTCAACTTATAAACTTCATTGTTTTATATATAATTCTGGAAAATCTGACAAGATCCCTTTAGGGGTCTTTGGCTAGAGTTAGTCCCATTTACAAAAATAGACATTTTGAATAGTATTTATAAATGTAATATATTCCATTTTATTTTGTTAAATTGAGTTGTACACTCATTAAGGTAACATATGCATATATCATTGTCAATAGTATGTCTCGTTTCTGTTGCTTATTAGAAAAGATATTTACTTTGGCTACAAGTAAGGGTTCAAAGTGGAGGGACTGCATGTGGTAGTGGCTTTCTTGGTGACACAAGGCTAAGATGGTGCAGGGCATCCACAGCAAAAGATGAGAGTCTGAGAGAATGAGCCAAATTCAAGTTGTTAGCAGATTCACTCTAAAGATAACCCATGTGTATGAGTACACTAATCCATTCATGAAAGCAGAGCCCTAAGCACTGCTTAAAGATCCTACCTGGTGCCGCCTCTTACTATCACATGATGAGGATTACCTTTCAACATGAGTTTCAGAGAGGACAAACCATATTCAAACCAGGTTTCATGCCCCACCTCTCCAATTATCCCTCTTTGCTTTTGCAAAAGCCCCTATTTTTGAGCCCTTCATTTCCTTCTTTTGAAATGTACACTTTCCCCTACTTCTACCTAATATGGACACACTGCTAACTTTGGGCAGCTCAATTAGAGTCATTGTCCCCTGACCCAAAACAATAGCAGATGAGGTTTAGCTCTCATTCCACCTTCCCTTTGCTTCTCCATCCCATTGACTCACTAGAGTTGTATCATGACCCTTGGTTAAAGCAATTCTCAGTGGTCATATTATTTGTCTATGTAAATATTTTTCTAAGCTGAGCATTATAGAGCACTACGGTTACATTTTGTTTCATTTATTTATTTTTGTTTTTCCTGAAGTAAATAACTACCTGCCTTTTTTCAAAATTTGATTTGGTTTGTTTGTTTGTCATTACATATTGCTAATTCTTCTCCAATTTCCACAAATCTCTAAGTATTCTATTAATTTCCCACACTATTTTATAAATTTTATCTTGTTAGGGTCTAATATTAAAAAAAAACTGAAATTTTTTTTGTTGTTGTTCCATTAGAGACCTTCCGAAGAGTCTCATTCTCCCTCTATATAGCTGTTGAAGGTCAGCCAAACACCATCTACCTTGTGGCTGCTCTTTGCTGGAATTTTCATGAGTAGGACTTCCTGCTTTCTGGATCACATGATTCCCCTGTTGTTTTTGCTTTTTTTTTTTAAACCCCCCTATTTTGTTGAAGCACACTATCTGGTAACTTAGCTAGCTTTAAAAAAAAACAACAATAACAACAGAGTTTGTAAGTAAACATAAAAAGATCAGTATGTCTTCAGGGAAATGAAAATTAAAATGAGAATGAAACACCATGACACACCCATTAAAATGTCCCAAATCCAGAACCCCAGCAACAACAAATGGTGGAGAAGATGTGAAGCAACAGGAGCTCTCGTTATTGGTGAGAATGCAAAACGATAGGGCTACTCTGAAAAACCAGTTTTCAGTTTCTTACTAAAACTAAACTTGCTCTTACCATGTGGCCTTGCCATCACACTCCTTGGAGTTGAGACTCCAAAGAGGTTGAAAATACATTCACACAAAAACTGCACATAGATGTTTAGATGTTTGTGGCAGCTTCATTCATAATTGACAAAATTTACAATCTACCAAGATGTTCTTTAGTAATTCAGTAGAGCAACAAACCGTGGTACATCCAGACAATATTCTACACTAAAAAGAAATATCAAGCCATGGAGTACTTTCATATATTGCCAAGTGAAATAAGCCAATCTGAAAAGGCTACATAGTGCATGTCTAACTCTATGGCATTCTGAAAAAGGCAAATCTATGGAGATCATGCAAAGATCAGTGGTTAGAGGGGAGGAAGGGACGAATGGGCGCTCTGAGCATTTATAGAGCAGTGATCCTACTTTGTATGATACAAAAATGATTGACACAAGTCAATACATATTTGTGCAAACCCAAAGAATTTGAGCGTCCTAAGTTCGAACTCTAACATGAGCTTTGGACTTTGGGTGATAATGATGTGTCAATGTAGGTTCATCAACTGTAACAAATGTACCACTCTGATGGGGAACCTTGATAATGAGGGAGGTTGTGCACCTATAGGGGTGGGGGCAGTAAGGAAATCAGGGTCTTTGAATGAGGAATCCCTGTGCTGCTGTCTCTGGGTCTTTCGTTTTCTCTAGGGTTGGTCAGATTCCCCAGAGGACAGTCTTCCACTCTGCCCAAGGGATAGAAGCTCGGCTCTTGGTGTCTGGGGCTCTGCACAGGGAAGAAAACCCCAGGCTGTGGCCTGGGAGTAGGGTGCCCTGGGCATGCTTGTGGCATGCTCACTTCCTCTCCTTCCTTCAGCCCCAAGCTTGCATTGCCACCTGTGGCTTAATGTCCCCCATCCCCTCTGTTTTGTTTTGCCCAGAGAAGACATCTCCACATTTACTCTCCAGAGATAGGAGAGACACCAGCAATCTTGCAGTGGGGGGGGGGGGTCAGCTATTTTTAACCAATCCTCCTTTTTAGGCCATTGCCCCACCTCCCTCCTCTGTTTGTGTTCTGAGTCTTTTGAGGGTTCTGTGGTTTAAATCAGGATATTCTAGGCTTCCTCCATTTCACACGGAAGATTCGGGTTTCTTTATCTGCTATAGTAAGTTACCAGCCACTCTGCTGTTCAGCTTCTGAATTCACTGTTTCCTCTCCTTTTCTCCCCATCCTATGGATTTCTGTCTTTTAAAAAATAATAATAACCACTTTGCTATAGTTTTAGTAGGGTTTCAAAAGGGAGAAAATTTATATGGATGCTAAATCCACCATTATTACCATTCTATATCCTTTTTAGGTATGTCGATTTTCTGATTTAACATATACAACTAAGTACTTTACCCTTGTAAGCTATCAATTAAATTCATAAGTTGAATCTTAAGTATTCTAATACTATTTACAAAGCAAGTTCAACTTAAACCACAAATTTAATAAATTACTAAAAATATACATTTAAAATTGGAATTACCAGACAAGTCTTTATTCTAAAAGGCTAAATTATTTTAAGTTTTGGAAATGATAAAATACTAAATATGCATAGATTTCTTAATGCAAAAATATTAATAATTTATATTTGGTTGTCTTTAAAAATTCTTTTAATGCTAAACCTGAGGTTGAAAGAGGCTAATTTATTTAATCCCACACAATTTAGGGATATCTTCTTAAGGATTTTTGTAGTTGCCACCCTTCTAGCTGTGGTTTTATTAACTACCAAAGGGCTCATTGTGGATCAGTGACTAAATTTTTTCACAATCACTGTTGGGACACATAGATTCCCATGTGTCTCTTGCTGGTACCATGTCCCAATTCTTTTATCTCTTCAGACAAATTAACCGCAACTATCTATGCAAGCTGATAAATTAGTTGATTGAATTTTATAATTTTTTTGGCTTTTAACAGATATAAAGTGTTTTCTGTGTATCCTTAAAAGCCTTTGAACTACAGGAGCACCTACAATCTTTTAATTTTCTCTCCATTAGCACAAAACATCTTCCAGGGAATAAAATGGCCTCCAATTACCCTCTTGATCTCCTTGGCTACAATTTCTAGGGTTATTCTATGGACGTAATTAAAAGAAAAAAAAAAAGCAGAGGAGCTAAGGCTAAAACCAAGATGCAGTATACAGCAAAATGTCTGAGAAGATGTGATCTCTGTGGCCTCCTTTCACACATTATCCCTAGAGGCTCTATTACCAAATGTAAAATGTGCTGGGCCAGGCTGTGAGTTCACCCCAGAGGAATGTGGGAACACTCAAAGGCAAGAGAATATGCCTGTCTAATTGTGCAGACAGTGGCTCAAAACTATAGACTAAATATGCTCACGGAGCCAGGAGGGAAAATGGAAAGTACTTGTAACGTCATCTTCATATGAGCCTCCAAGGAGCCGGATGGAAAATAGCTTTATGGATGGCCAAAGGTGGCTGGAGACCAGCAAGGCTGCCAAGGCTGACCGTTGACACCAAGAATGTGCTGGTGATGTTTGCTGGGTGATTGAGGCCTGGGAGGGATGCTGACGCCACCTCCTCTATGTACTACAGGGGGGAAAAACTGGAAAAACCTAGCTTCAGTCTCTGTACTGAGCCACTTCATGGAGTTGCTCAAAATCATGACTACTCAACCGTCAAACCCACAAATCGTTCCACTGGGGACAACTGATCCCTAGGAGTGACGTTTCTATCTATGTCCACCTCTCTTCCCACAGCCTAGCAACTGCCTCAACACCTTTCTCTTCTCCGTATTAAGCTTTAAACTTCTCTTAATTTTGCTTTATCCCAGTGTCAGCTGCTTAACAGTTAATGACACCTCTTAGCTTAGGAGAGGCTCAGCCTCAGATCTCTATTTCAAATTCCTGAGAGCAGAAATCTCCTATCTCTGCTCTTTCCTGTTGGAGCAGAGTTTCCTACACCACCCCTCTTCATGGTCAATATTTCAACTGACCTGGGGTAAGGTCCCCAATCCTACCTAGTTCGACTAGCTCTAGCTGGGGTGGGGACATTGCTGCTGGTTGAAACACAGTGCTGGGGAAGGGGGATTTCTTTCAGGAAAAGGTGTGGAGGTGATAGACACCAGGACGGTCACTTTTTGTACCCTCTGTTTGGAGGCCTAAGAAGGTTGTTGGTCTCCTGCCCTGTCTCCTTTTCTTTAGGAAAAGAATCCAAAGGACTGAAGAGCAGGATCCCTGGGAGTGCCTGCAGGTGAGCCAGGAACAAAGTCTTCTTTATCTGCCTTTAATTATGTCTGGGGTTCAAGATTTGGGAAGAGGCACCTTTTGGTTTGAAGACACCTGGCTAATTAAAGATCTTTGGCCACTGACCATCTCTATCATCCTTACTGCTGCTCTCAGAATTGAGGGCTTGGGACGTTTTCTGTTTCTAATGGTTCTGGAAGTTCTGTTGGAGTGAGTGTGGGCCAGAAGACGGGGAAGGGAGCAGCTGCCCGCTTAAGGCTCGTTCCAGTTTCAAAGGAGAGGGAGGAAGTGGGATCTTGAAAGAAATTACTATAGTCATGCTTCCTGTGGTGGGAAGGTGGCTGAATTCAGGCCAGAAGTGTTGCCAGGTTAACAACTGAGCCACAGGCAGCCACATCCCCTGGTCTGGAAAGCCAGCAGGTGAGCAGAAGAAGGGCATCGCCGTGATGGATGTGAACATGGCTTCTGACCACAGGGAACACTGCCACAAATCTCTGCCTGTCTGTCCTCTGCTGAGCCACAGGTGGCATGCTGTGATGCCCTGTTCCAGTGCCACTCAAGTCTCCAGCCCAGGTAAGGAGGGTTCTCGAACTCGGCCCACGGGCACACTGGCTCTGCCTGGCTCCCTGCAGCTTTTCCTCCCCCAGCAGACCCCAGACACCCAGTTCTGTTTGCTCCCCGCTGCCTCAGCCATCCTTTCCCCTGGATTTCCTCTACTCCCAGGCACACAGAGAGAACACATATCTCCTTCTTCCTGCCCATGCAGCCAATTGTCCTCCAGAATTTATATATATATATATATAAAAAGATAAGCATTTGGAAGTCTTAAAAGAGTTAAAACTAGCCAGGTACAGTGGGACACACCTGTAATCCCAGTGATCTGGGAGGCTGAGGCAAGAGGTCACATGTTTGAAGCCAGCCTCAGCAACTTAACGAGGCCTCAAGCAACTTACCAAGGCCCTGTCTTAAAATAAAAAATAAAAATGTTTGGGGATGTGGCTCAGTGGTTAGGCACCCCAACTTCAATGCTTGGTACAAAAAAATTTTTAAAAAGAGTTAACACTGTATTAGTGATGGATTTTCTCTGGGACATGAATGTCATGGGTCTGATTTTGGTTGGCCGAGTCACCTCGAGGCATCATCTTGGGTGTGGGGAGGACAGGGAGGGCTAAACAGACACTGTTCTCCCTCGAGGTTCGGGGCCTTTACTTACATCTCAGTGACCCTCATGTACATCATCATTTAGAGGGAAAACAGGTCACTGTGTGCTGAAAACTCATGCTCAAGCACATGCTGGGCCCAGCTTTGACACCCGTTTTATGTAACCTTCACAATAACCCAGTGAACCAGAGAGCATCTCCATTTTAAAGAGACCGAGATGGTAACAGGTGCACCCAAGGTTACCCAATAAGGAAAGAATAGAGCTGGAACTTAATTTCAGTTGTATCTGACTCAAAAATACATTCATCTTTGTAAAATAATATATTCTTAATATTAAAATATCCAAGCCCAGAGGAAAAGATAAAAAAGATAGTGAAAAAAATACACACAATTCCTTTACTCAGATAATCACTACCATCAAAAGCTATATTTCATATATGTGTGGGGAGATGTGTGTATTTTTTGCAGTTCTGGGGAGTGTATTTCTTTTTAGATCGTTTTCCTCTATGCATCCACATGACACACACATATACCAAGCACATATTCACTGATATATCAAATAATTTTTTGGACATAAACTATGTTGTAGGTAGTGTTCTACATGCCGGGGTATTTCAAGTCTCATCCTCAAAGAGTTTATATCTAGTGGAGGAGTCATAAAATAAACAAAATGCATGAATAAATTTGTTCTGTAATGAATATCAGGTCTGCTTATAAACAGTTACACAGGTTGTGCACTGAGGAACTCCAGGGGAACCAATCATGCTGCAATTAGTGTGACTGTCATCCCCAGGAGTTGGGCAATGCACAACCTATATCACACATGATGGGTAACAATAAGAGAAATAAATAAGCATAGGAAGAACATTATTTTATGAAGAGAAGGTCAGAAAATATCTCTTTGATTAAGAAATGTTTGGTAGTCATCTAAAGAGAGAGAGAGTGAGTTCAGCAGGAAACTGAAAGAAGAAACTTTCAAGTAGGGATAATAGCAAATGAAACAATTCTAAAGCAGGAATGCTCTGGGCATGACTAAAGGGGCTGGTGAGCAAGGGAAAAGGGTGGAAGACAAGGCCAGATGGATCACAGGGCTTTGAAGAAGTGGTAAGGACTCTGGATTTTATTTTGCGGGATGGATGCCACTGAAAGTTTATAAACAAGAATGAATGTCTTGGAACAAGTCTGGCCGCAGTGTAGACAACACCTGGGAGGAGGCGGCAGGACTAGGCAGAGTGATGAGGAGAACAGTGAGCTTAGCCCAGGCTGAGAACCATGCAGTGGTAAGTGGCAGTCAGATTCAGGAATCGGTTCAGGTTATTAATGGCACTTGGAGCAGAGCTCAGCTAGTACCAGCAGGATCTGCTGATGCATCGTTATGGAATGCGAGAGAAACACAGGACTCCAAATGACCCGAGTAGATAGAGGGACCTGTAGGAGACATTGAACCCAGGAGGGGTGGTCCAGGGAAACTAAAAGTTCCATTTGGAGAACAAGTTGGAGATGCTGATTGAGCATCCAAGCACAGAGATATCATTCTGGAATTTGCAGCATATAGATGGTGTTATGGTTTGGATATGAGGTGTCCCCCCACAGTTCCTGTGCTAAGACAGAAATATTTAGAGGGGAAATGATTAGATTATGAGAGCTGTAACCTCAACAGTCCTTCCTAGTTCAAACAGACTAACTGGTGGCAACTGAAGGCAGGTGGACCATGGCTGGAGCAGGGGGTCCCTGGGGCGGGCCCTGGGGGGATTGTTCTTCCCGTGGTGCCTTCTCTCCTTCCATCCCCCACCCCCACCCCACTTCTGACTGACTCCACCAGGAAATGACCAGCTTTCCTCTTGTCGGGCCTTTCCTCCATGATGTTCTGCCTCACCTTGGGCCCAGAGCAGCGGAGTCGGCCATCTGTGGACTGAGACCTCTGAAACCTTGAGCCCCAGATAAACTTTTCCTCCTTTAAGTTGTTCCCGACAGGCATTTGGGTCACAGTGATGCAAAAGCTAACTAAAACAGATGGTGTTTAAAATCATGGGCCAAATAAAATTACCCAGAGAGAAAAGAGGTCTGAGAACTAAGCCCCAGAGCAAAGCAACATGAAAAAGTTGGAAAAAGGAGGAGAGTCCTGCAACATTATTCCCAAAGAGACAGTCAGAGAGGAAAGAGGAAAACCGGCAGCGTTGGATGTGCCAGAAGCTAAAGGAAGGAAAGATCAGCTATGACAAAGCCCTGGAAGATGAAGTCCAAGGGGAGGAAATGGACCAGTTGACAGTGTCAAGCCAATTCTGGTTTTGATGACTTTGCAAGAGTAGTTTGGGTGGAGCAGTGGGAACAAGAACATGATTGATTGAAGTGGATGTAAGAAGACAATTGGGGGAGAGGAGGAAAAGACAAAGATAAAGAACTGTTTCCTAAAAGGTTGCTGGTAAGGGAAGCAGAGGTAACATCGTAACTAGCAGGAGACAGAAGTCAAGGAAAGTTCTATATTTTATTTTAGCTTTTTGAATGAATCATTTTTTGGCATGTTTTTAAGGGGAGAGTAACAATCCAGAGGAGAAGGGGAAGCGGTGACGATGGAGGGAGGCAGAACTATTGGATCCATGCCCAGAGGAGGTGGAATGCATGGGATCCTGTGCACAGCTGAGTGACGGTCTTTGTTGGGATAATGGATATTTATGAATTGTAATAAAGGGAACACATAGATATTTGTAACAGGCTTAGATTATACGTAACTGCCTTAAAGTCTACTTGTTAATTGACAATGTTAGTTCATAATAAATGAAAATTTATTAAGTTTATTTTTAAATTGTTTCATAAGTAAACAGTAATTTAAAGCATGTTTCCTGTATGATTTATTTAATCAATCCCCTCTTACTGGACATTTCAGATGCCTCCAAGTTTTCATAGTTATGAAAAATGAAGAACCAGTTTCTTAAGCTCTGGTACCCTGACTGCATGCTTCTCCTGAGCTGCTCAGTGTGGGGCTGAACCTGTCCAGGCTTAACACTCTGCTGAGACTGAAATCGGTCCTCTACTAATCACATCACCTCCTCCAATTTCAGCCTCCGCCAGCCAGAGGGACGTGGTCTTTCTTTGCCAGGCAGGGCACAGGAGAGTTGAAACTGATGTTGTTCTTGCCCCTTCAGGAACTCCCAAGAGCTTAAAAAAAAAAAAAAAAATTGGAGAGTGCCATGAGGACATAGCCTCTAGTCCCAGAATTTGAGAACTTTTTAGGTCTAATTATGCTAAAGGTTTTCCTCTAAGAAAATATTTTTAGAGATGCAAAACATAAAGACACAGAAAACCAAATAGTTTACTATAAATTTCTTTTTTATATATACTTATTTATTCATTTATTTTATTTGTAGATGAACACAATACCTTTATTTCATTTCTTTATTTTTATGTGGTGCTGAGAATCGAACCCAGGGCCTTGCATGTGATAGGCAAGCGCCCTACCACTGAGCCACAACCCAGCCCTACTATAAATTTCTTAACAAAATAAAAAGCTGGTAATTCTGCCTGGGTCTGCCTAAACTAAAGTACCCTTCCCTCCTCCTGCCTTTCCATCACAAGCCCTTCCCAAGCAGAACAGCCCCAAGCAACCTTCCTCCTGGGAACAGTCAGCCCTGAACCACAAGGCTCTTTAGAGAGCCAGCCCAGGGCCTTTCCGCCTGTATCTCCAAATGCTTTCCTTCATAAACTCCATGAAGTCACTCAGGCCACTTCCCAGTCCCTTAAGATTCTCTGAGATATCCTGTCTCCTTTCCTTTCCACCACCACCACCCCCACCACCCCCATCCCCCCCCCCCAGTCCAGATGTCTTTCCCTAGCTCCATGGGCTGGGGTCCTACCCATTCCTCCAGGCCTGGTTCTGAAGCCACCTCCTCCAGGAAGCTTTGTCACTTGGTTTGCCTGCCCTGGAAGTCCTGTAGCACCACTGCTCCTGTCTTATGAGCTTTAACACTTACTGTCTTGCTCAGGGTCATCTGTGCATCTATCCTGGCTCTTCTCTCTTCATCCACAAGACTAGAAACGCATGAGGGAAGGAATCCTAGCTAAACTGTCTAAGTATTTCCTCTAGCACCTGGCCCAATACCTAGCCCAGAGTTAGAAAGCAGGTCCTTGTTATGGGTTTAAAAACAGATTGATTGTCTGACTCTCGAGACCTGGCTTAACAACTTTTTTGACGAATCTGTTTTATTCTGTTTAAACTGTGGAATCGGTTCTAATTGACATGTTTATGTAGAGCTGTCCCAGGTTCTTTAAGATTCTCCAATCAATGTACCTCTTTCACTCCATTGCCACTTATTACACACAACTCCAACCTTCTTCTATTCTGTCCCCTTAACAATCTTATCCTAGGTTCCCATAATTATCTCATGCAAATATTCCTGAGAAGTCAGGTAATAGTTATTTAAAATATAGTATTTGCTAGAATGATCTGCATCTTAATAGGATATTCCAAAGGCAAAAAGTATATAGGTTTCTACTAATAAAATTTTGGATACCATGATTGGAGGTGAAAGGAAAACTATCTAATTGTCTTCTCTCTGACTGTAAAATCTATTCCTGTGGTTGGGCTTCCTAAGGATTCCATATCATTGCCTCCCACCCCTACCCTGACCCAGGAACGGAGAGCAAAACATCTATCTCAGGCTTAATATCTCCACTGAGAGATACCCTTACCCATACCAGAAATCTCAGCAGGTATAAACTTAGTGGCAGAGGTCACAGCCTCCAAGATTCATCCTTTTCAGAAGTTAAAGATTATTAGCAAAGCTCTGCTCTAATTAGATGTCTAAAAGCCAAAAGCAGGGATAGGGGCTGTCTCATACACATAGTAAGTGGCACCTAGCCACCAATCTGTCCTTCTGGGCCTTCTCTTTAGGAGCAGGACAGAAAAGGCACATGAGTGAGTTTCCTGAGCTTATGAGGATACAAATAATACAAGTTGGGACACAGGAGTTGCTACTACCTCTGCAGCCGAGTCCCTGGCTGCTTCTAGGACAGGAACCCCTCTACCTGAGCCAGGCTGATCTTCCTTACATCCAACTCTGGAGGCCAAGAGGAATCTTTTGAGCACCTGCTCTGCACTGAGCCCTGGGTTCAATGTGACTGTAATAGAGGCTGGTGCTTCAAGGAGGAAACCAAGGGCTAATGGTTGATGGAAAGGGCTGGGTCTTAAGCCCAGTTCCACCATCACTAGCTGGGTTGACTTGGAGCAAACTGCCCTTCACTTGGAATAAAATTAGAATACAATAGCACCCACTACGGGGTCTTGTCACGTACATCACTTAATATGCCCTATAACAACCACACACAATTTCAACTAATATTGTAAAGGAGATTCCAGTCTGGCTGCTCAGGGCATTAGAAGTGGTACTTGGACAGTGGACACAGGGAGAGAGGTTCGAGCACACGTTTATCATCACCACCACCTACTTCTGAATCTTTAGCCCTGGCATGGCCTACAAGAGCTGGCAGCAGCCCCACAAATGCCCGATGCTCTTCTGGCCTAGCATTCAGCCTCTCCTGGAGCGTGTCCTGGTCTGGCTTTCAATCTTCATCTCTGTGCACTTCTTTCAAACAGCCGACGCTTCTGGCCACTCCCAACCACTGCCCCTTCTGTTGTCCTTCCTAGGCCCAAGGCCTTGTTGGTTGACTGTACTGCTTCTAGGGTCAACATCCTCCCATTCAAGGCTAAGTCAACAAGCTGTCTCCTTCAGGAGTTTCTCCAACCTCAAAATCAGAATAAAACTTATCTTCCATGGGTCTTTTAAGGTTAGTGAATCCAGAAGGCTCTCTAGTTTCTCACTTCCTTTGAAGTGCAAGCAAATCAAAGGCATAACGACTTTTCTGCCAAGTGGGAAAGCTCTGGATATAATAATAGGCTGAGAAGAGACACCAGGCACAATTAAGTCACCCTGCTGAGTCAGTAGACCCGGAAGCCTCAAGCTCCCAAGACACAGTGGCTATTTCCTAGGGACCTGTGGCTCTCCTTGTCCCTTCTCAGTCCTTGGGGAAGTAAGTTCTGTCGGAATCTTAGATCCTGTGCTGGCAGCCCTAAGACAGCCAGCTTGTTTTCACACCCACAGAATGCTCATCTCACTTTCCTGCTTTGCCTTCCTGGCTTTACAACCGCTCTCACTATCTGCTTCCTTTGGCTGTTCATACAAGTCCCCATGTGTCTCAGATTTTAAAAACATGTTCTCTATGTTTGATAATCCGTTAACCACATAG
Organism: Ictidomys tridecemlineatus; assembly: GCF_052094955.1. Classification (NCBI taxonomy): domain Eukaryota; kingdom Metazoa; phylum Chordata; class Mammalia; order Rodentia; family Sciuridae; genus Ictidomys; species Ictidomys tridecemlineatus. Next base: position 150,227,364 of record NC_135480.1, on the reverse strand, counting down.
CCAGAAGTCCTTGGGCCCTTCCCTGGTCATGCTCCACGTCCAAAATCCCAGCTCTTACGTTCCCCCCTGCAAAGCTCTCTGGCTTGGGCTTCTGTCAAAGGAAGCAGAGGAAACATATCCCCACGCACGCTGCAGCAGTGACTGAGGGTCTTGTCCGCACATCACCTAATGTATCCTATGGCAGGCCCACATGAGATATTTCTTTGAAAATTTATTGCTAAGAAAAGCTCTTCCTCCTCCCCTGAGGAATGTTCTATAATTCTCTGTGATCATGACGATTATGTAACAGTTCATGCCCCAGTTTTGGTTTTTAGCTGCAAGAGTTTGGCAGCAGATTTGCAGCCCCATAACAGAACTTAGCTCTCTGTGCAATTTCAGTGCTCCTTCCTCTAGGGTTAGCCCTTGATGTTGAGAACAGCTCGGCCTGTTCTGCTTGTGTCCTTTGATTATTTCACTTCTGAGCTTCCCTGGGTGAGGTTCCACCCCACAGTCTTTAGCCTTCCTACCCTCCAGACAGCTTGTTCCTGGACCCTTTTGTCTTAGGTTCAATCTTCCTGAAAGGCAGCGTAGAAGTTTGCAAAGTTCTTAATATATGAGGTACAGTATTAGTAAATTAGTTGCTTTTTCTTATTAAGAAAAATGAGTTTTATTTTTATCAAACATATGCTTGATAATAGTGTAGAGACAATAATTGTACATGCCTGGTTAAAAACAAAATATCAGGTTTTCATTTCACTATTTTCCTGAAGAAAAATAGTTTTGGTTTACTTATATTATCTTCTTAAAGATTATTTCTGTTATTTATATGATATCCTACTATTTCCTTACTTTTAGTTTTACATATTGACTTCCCACTGAGAAAAATGAGGATGTAAATCTCTCTTACCACCACCATAATCGCCAGCTCTCGCCAACTAACATCTCCCCTCTCACCTCCCGTTTCCAATGAGTTGGTTTAGGCCAGTATCCAGCGACGTTATGAGACTATATCAGTGCTGTAGCTGAACCATGCAGTACACTACAATTTCTTTTCCAGCACAACTTTTTATCTTTCCTCAATTTAAAATTGTCATTGCTTTGTTTTTCATTTGATTACTTTTTATGTTCTTATGACTAAACTCCAAGTCAGCTCCCCCATTGTGTGTTTCGCCTCTCAGGACCTTTAAGAAGAGTAAGCATTCTGTGGTTTTCAGGTGAACTCTCTCCCAAAGCCTTTTGTCCTGTTGGAATCAGGGCTAGTGGATCTCTAGTCCTGTGACTAGACAGCAGCAGTGAAAAGCCATAACCTTACAGGGAAGAGAGTGCTATCTGAATCAGGTAAGAGCCAGAGTTGTGGGCCAGAAGTCACCCAATGGAAGTCATAGTGTGAGGTAGAAACAGCCTCTGCCACACTGAGGCCCAGCAAGAAGGAAGGATGCAGATCTCCCATCAGTGTCTTTACTTCCAGATCCAACACTGAATCTGCCATCAAGGGAACCCAGTTAATGTTAAACATAGAGACCAGTCTCCTGGGCACAGGGAAGGATGGAGAATAGATCTGAATAGGCACATTTTACAACAACTAGCAAAACATGGCTTTCTTTTTTTAGCCTTGAACCTTTATTTCCATTGAGCATTTTCTCCAGCAACTTTCTGAGAAAGAGCACATGTGAAGTAAATTGCTGGTTTTTTATGTATCTGGAAAATATCTTCCTGTCTCAAACTAAATTTATAATTTAGTTGGAGGTAGAATTCAAGGTTAGAAATTATTTTTCCATTTACTTCTGTGCCTTCTAGATTCCATTAGTGCTCCTGGGAGGTTTCATGCCATTGTAATAGTTGATTCTTTGAATAAAACCTGAAAGCTCATAGGAGCTCTTAGTTCTTGGACCCACAATTCTGAAATTTCAAAATGATGACTCATAGCTCTCTTTTCATCACTGAATGTTGGAGACTCAAGAACTACTTATAATTTAATGTCTGTAAGTTTTGGAAAAATTTCTTGAATTGTTTCACTAGTGATTTCACCACCTGTTTTCTCTTTCTGGGACTCCGATTATTTGGATGTCTGATTTGTGTGGCTCATTTTGTTCTTTTTCATTCCTCTTTCCTTTTTTCTTTATTATAGCTCTATTTTTCAGAGATTTAGATAACTCTCTTACCTAGATTTTTTGAATATTCTTTTTAGTAGCATCTGGTCTGGTTTTATAGATAATATTTTCTCTTATTTTCCTGAAGATACTAATTATAGGAGTTTTTTTTTTGTTTTGTTTTTTAAATCTTTATTATTTTTTAGACATTGATGGACTTTTATTTTATTCATATATTTGTATGTGGTGCTGGGAACTGAACCCAGTGCCTCACACATGCTAGGCAAGTGCTCTACCACTGAGCCACCACCCCAGCCCCTGTGTTTTAAATCTTTCTTGCTCTCCATTTGAATTTTCTGCATTTGGATTTTCTTGTTTGTTTTGTTTCTGTCACATTACATGCCCTCCTCAAATATCTGGTGGTCTGTCACACATACAAAAAAAGAAGAGAAAAGTAAGAAAAAGAAAAAGCCATTTGGAAGCTCAATGACAAAGAAAAGGATTGGCAACTCTGAGCTGCCATGTTAGCTAAACTCTTTTGGGAAATTCTCCAGTGTTAGAAATGTCAGGGCTCTTCTCACGGGAGATCCACCCTCTTCTCTTTACAAGATAAACCTGGTTGCCAGCACTTAGAGAACAAAGTCAGAGTGAGGGCAGAGTCTCTGTCACTTTGTGAACCCTCATGTAACCCCCTTGTTTCCAATGTGGTGGATGGGCTCAGTGGTACCTGCCGGCCAAGTCCGGTTTTCTGTCCCATCCTTCCTAGCAGTCACACTTCCAGTCTTCTCCTGAGGGAAAAGAGGCCGCCTCCCCCCATGGAAGGAATTGGGAGTCTTCTGAAATAAACTTGGAACAATTCCCCTGTTTTCAGTTCTACCTTAATCTCTACTTCTGGACAAATATGAGACACGAATTCCTGAGTCTTTGAGGCAATTCTGGGTTTTCCATTGCACTGCTTCTTACTTTTTACTGGAACCGTCTTTCAACAGTTTGTCTATTGGGATCTCTACCCTCATCCTCACTTGTAGATGTACATGGGATTTTGACTCCCAAGACTTGGCTGCAGGAGAGCCCTGTGTGGCTGGTTGCCTTCCCTCTTGGCTTTCCTCACTCCCAGCTCAGGACTCAATGTTCTCAAGTCTACCAAGCCTTTTGACCTCCCTTGGCTTTCTGGCTTCCATTATTCAAAATATTACCTCCCTTCCCATTTCTTTGTTTTTATGTTTTTAATCCCATTAAAACTCATTGTACTGTGATTTTACTTGGCTTTAGGGTGACAGAAGTCAATGCATGTGTTCATTTCCCCCATTTTATCTGAGAGTTCAATGATTGCTTCTTGATGGTGGGATCAAAGAATTATACAGTTTAAATAAACTTGTCTCCATTGTACATGGGGCAGAATCCAAAGAGGCCTTTACACAGGACTTTCTGTTCTGTTGGATTTGATACAAATTCATCAATAGAACACTAATAGAGTTACTCTCTGTTTTAGTCACCTTTTCACTGCTGAGACCATAACATCTGACAAGAACAGTGACAGGAGGAAAAGTTTATTTTGGGGCTCATGGCTTCAGAGGTCTTAGTGCACATATGGCCACCTCCATTGCTCTGGGCCCTAGATAAAGCAGAACATCATGGCAGAGCATCATAGAGGAAAGCAGCTAGAGATAAGGCCACCAAAAAGCAGAGGAAGACCTCTGCTCAAGAAGCACAGAATATATACCCCAAAGGCATGCCCCCAGGGACCTACCTCCTCCAGCCACACCCTCCCTGCCTAGAGTTACTCAATCAATCCCTACCAGGGGATTAATTCACTGATTGTGTTAAGGCTCTCCTAACCCCATCATTTCACCTCTAAACCTTCTTGTATTGTCTCACACATGAGCTTTGGGGCAACATCAAAAATCTAAATTGTTAACGGTCTCTATAGGGCTCTGTGTGTCATATCTTTGATTTCGATTTTTTAATTCTTTTAAAATTGTTCCTTATAGTTGTACATGACAGTAGAATCTATTTTGACACAATTATAAAAGCATGGAATATAACTTGTTCTAATTTGGTTTCTAGTACCTCTCCTTTCCCTTCCCTTTTTTAGCCTTGAAACTTTATTTCCATTGAGCATTTTCTCCAGCAACTTTCTGAGAAAGAGCACATGTGAAGTAAATTGCTTGTTTTTTATGTATCTGGAAAATATCTTCCTGTCTCTAACAAAATTCATAATTTAGTGGACGTAGAATTCAAGGTTAGAAATTATTTTTCCATTTACTCCTGTGCCTTCTAGATTCCATTAGTGCTCCTGGGAGGTTTCATGCCATTGTAATAGTTGATTCTTTGAATGAACCCCTCCCTACTCTCTTCCCTCTATTGTTCTTCCTGCCATTTACCCATAGTTTTTATTTTTTAATTAATTTTTTGTAAATGTACATGATAGTGAGATTCACTAGTGATGTGTTCATATATGTACATAGGACAGTTATGCCAGATTCATCCCACTATCTTTTTTTTTCCCATTCCAATTCCCTTCTCTTCATTCCCTTTTGTATACTCCACTGAACTTCTATTCTTCTCCCCACCCCACCCATTATTGTAGGTTAGCTTCCACATATCAGAGAAAACATTTGCTCTTTGGTTTTTTGGGGATTGGCTTATTTCACCTTAGCATGACAGTCTCCAGATCCATCCATTTACCAGCAAATGTCATAAAGTCATTCTTCTTCATGGCTGAGTAATACTGCATTGTCTATATACACCACATTTTCTTTATCCATTAATCTGTTGAAGGGCACCTAGGTTGGCTGCATAGCTTTGCTATTATGAATTATGCTTTAAACATTGATGTGGCTGCATCACTGTAGTACGCCAATTTTATACTGAGGAGTGGGATTACTGGGTCAAATGGTACTTCCATTTCTAGTTTTTTTGTGGAATCTCCATACTGTTTTCCATAGTGGTTGTACCAATTTGCAGTCCCACCCACAATGTATGAGTGTACCCTTTTCCCCACATCCTCACCAACATATTATTGTTACTTGTATTCCTGATAACTGTCATACTAACTGGAGTGAGATGAAACCTCAGGGTAGTTTTAATTTGAATTTCTTTAATTGCTAGAGATGTTGAATATTTTTTCATGTATTTGTTGACTGTTCATATTTCTTCTTTTGAGAGTGTCTGTTTAGTTCCTTTGCCCACTTATTAGTTGGGTTATTTATTTATTGGTGTTAAGTTTTTTGAGTTCTTTGTATATCCTGGATAATAATGCCCTACCCAAGGAGGAGGTAGCAAAGATTTTCTGCTATTCTGTAGGCTCTCTTTTCATGCTCTTGATTGTTTCCTTTGCTGTGAAGAAGCTTTTAAAAAAATATGGAATGCTTCATGAATGTACATGTCATCCTTGTGCAGAAGCCATGCTAGTCTTCTCTGTATCAATCCCAATTTTTAGTATATGTGCTGCCAAAGCGAGCAGTGTTTTTCAATTAAAAAAAAATCACTTCGATTTATTTGTTCTCTTTGGTACTTGAATTGACTCTATAAACTAGAAAGGGTAAATGTCCCTATCCCATTTTACAGATAAAGAAAATGAGGCTCAAAGAGGTTGAATGATTTATTCAGAATAATCTGACTCAATGGCAGAGATGAGACTCAAACTCAGGTCTTTGAATGTGAAAGTTGATGCTTTTTCTTTGACCCATGCCTTCTACGTGTGGCAATAGTTCTGTTTTTGTAACTCAGAATGGCATTTAACTCAAAGGAATTGGATTCATTTCCCTTATAGTGTCCAGATTACCCAAGATAGCATTCAGATCTGTGGAAAATTAAAACATCATTAATTCCTAGGTCCCCAGCTCTAAGAGATTCTATTTTATAAGGTTTGGAGTGAAGACCAAGAGTATTTATTTTTTAAATAACTCCTAAAATTAATAACTGCCATGTAGCTTGATTGAGAACCACAGCCCTAAAAGGCCTGTAAGTGGGCTGGTCAGGTCCTTCTAGGCTGTACAACATGGATAATCAAATGAAAGTTATCAAAAATAGCCATCCAGACAGCAGCCGCCTGATCTTGCCACAGTTGAAGCTAATGGCTTTATCTCCTGTGCTCCTCCATGACCCTCCTCAGACTTCACTTCTGCCCCCATTTACCTAGCCCTGCCCCCTAATACAACGAAGACTCTCTTGCCAGCTCCCTCCACTGCTCCATTTCAACTTGGGGGACCTCAGAGACTCAACTTCCTCAAAAAATTAAATTGAAAAACTTCCTCATCGATAACTTAGGACCTCTTGTGGAACTTAGCTCTCTTAGGAGCCAGAAGGAAAGAATATTAAAGAGTTCTGCTCAATTTCTGATTGGTGGCCCTGGAAATGTTCTCCCCAGCTCTCAGGTGGCCTTCTAGCTTGGAAATAAAAAATCCAGATACCTTTAGGTCAGAGGAGGAGCAGCTTGGCATCCAAATGCAGCTGTGTGCGTGTGAATGCACAGTAGTACTCAGTGGAGGAGGCCTCTTGTCTGCAATCTGAGGTCCCTGAGCTTCAGAAAGAAGGTCAAAGAATGACAGGCAGAAAGAGAAGAGAGCTGCATAACAAAGAGTCTCAGCTTTTTATTTACCACTGAGACTTAGAGAAGACTGAGCCTATTTGGAGAACCAATGAGAGAGACTGCCATGGGTAGCTGAACAAAGGAGACCAAGAACCCTCTGGAAAAGAATCTTCCTAAGGCAGGAATCAGTACATGCATTTTTCCCGTATTTTGTTAACTTATAGTTATATATAATGGTGAAATTTGTTGTTACATATTCATTTAGGCCCACAATATAAAAGGTACATGTGTTTTAAACAGTTGTTGGAAGAAAGGGATAGTTTTGAATATAGTGTGTTGTCTTTCAAGAGGTTCCTTCTATGTGAGTCATTTTGCTGGTCACAAGACCCCAGTGGCCTTCAGTGGGAAACTGACCCAAAGGAGAAGGTGAAGACACCTATAATAAGAGTTCTCAAATAGAGAAAAGGCCATTAAGTTAGCCAAATCTGATTCCTCAATAAGTTGATTTATTCTAAACTTATTTACTAAACATCAAGTATGAACAGACATTTTTAAACAATCTTATTTAAGATGTGCCTCAGTGCTGGGGATGTGGTTCACAAGGTAGAGTGCTCACTTAGCGTGCGTAAGGTCCTGGGTTCAATCTCCAGTCCTGGGGGAAAAAAAGAAAGAAAGAAAGAAAACAACAAAAGACATGCTTCTATGGCAGACTCTACTCCACATGCACTACAAATATTAATCCACTTAATTCTTACAAGAATCTTATAATTTAGTTGCTATTATTACCTCCATTTTGAAGGTAAAGAAAACTAAGTAACTTGCCCCCAAAAAGTACTCATTAATTAATTAATTAAGTTTTACTGTAACTCTTAAATATTAGGCATAGGTCAATAAACAAAAAGAAAAATCCAGACTCACTTTCTACTGACGACTTTTGGGTTGGAAATTTGGAAATAGTCCCTGGAGTGTTGGGAAGCAGAAACTGAAAAAAATCAAAAAGTGAAGGCAGCAACAGAGACCTTACAAGGAAAGGTGGTTGCAGGTGATAGAAAATGTTGACGGTCAGTGAGCTGAGGGCAAGGGCCCAACAGGATAAACAGGTCATGCAAAGAATCTTCCTGTTGTCAGCTATATTATTTCTATGAAGCCAAGATGCTTCCTAGAGCCCCATGAGATCCAGTTATGTGGCTGAGTTTTCCACCCTCTTTATGCTACAAAGAGATTACCTTTACTCAAATAATTTGAGTAAATTTTTATCCATCATATCTGTAAAAGCCTTCAATGTTCAGCCCTATGGAACCCCAAACCTTCATGAAAACAAGGACTGCAAGAAACAAAAACCCAAAAAGGCAGCCTGCAGGAAGTGTCTCCTTGAGAGGTTAAGAAATGAAATTCCGCTACTTTGGATTAAGCACCACTATAGATAGAACAACAAAAGTGGGATAATTTTTCTGCCTCAGAGAAGTGCAGAGCTGGTACAGGGTAATATTGTGGGCATCATCCTCAGCTTATACTAGTTCTAACAAGAACAGTAGTGGCAGTCCTGGCCCTACAGTCCCCAACTTCATCCAGCAGAGGGCCAGAGCACATCATAGCATCCTAAACATCACAATAGTGGCAACATCCGCTCTGGTTTCTTGGGGTTGGGTGGCCTCAGTATTATCAACAAGTCACAGAAGAAACTCCAACCCGCTCCCCAGTCCAGAGGGCAGTGATAGCTGCTATCACTCCTGAAGTTATGTTGGCAAAAAAGTCAGAACAAAATGGTGGTCACCTGGTAAAAACAAAGAAGATTTATTTATGAGCACATCAGAGATGCCCCTTAGAGACTTTCAGAAATAATTACAGAGCATTTGATAGGAGACTTGACATATTATAATAGCATTTTATAGTTAAAACAGGAAAAATATTGTTTGTTTTTTTCACTAAGAACTCATTTAAACCTTCAGGCTGGCATGACCAAGGGGAACATGAATAATTCTTTTCTTTGCTTTTCCAAAGAATCACCTTTGATTTTCCAAAATCACCTGTGTTGATTCTGTGCTACAGAGGGGAGGCTGTGTTTATTAAAGCTTAGCCAAATCTCATTGGACCTCATTCTCACCTCAGAGCACTGAGTCCACCCTGGTGCTGGTAGGAACACTCAGTAGGAAGCTTCCACAGTTCTGCTACAAATCTGAAGGATTTCTTGGCAAAGGCTGTCTGGCTCACTGGAATGTGGTCCATTAGGCAGGAGAGTCAGCAATTGTCAGAATCATAAAGGCCTCAGAGCTGAAAAGGTCCACAGGGATCACCTGATTCCCTCACTGCACAGAGGAAAAAACTGACAATATTTTGGAGGGTCAGAAGGGAGACCTCTGCAGAAATTTCATGGGACCATGCCTATCTGCCTCATCCAGCTTTACCAGTTCCTGTTTCTCCCCCTCAAGGAGAATGCCAACCTCCCAGCCACTGAAACAAATTGCACCTCTCACCTCTTCCCTTTCCTCTAGTTGAGCGTTTAGGACAATACTTGGGAAAGTTTATTGTTGACTAGAAACTCCAGCCTAATTTAGGTGGATGTTGCAAGACTAAAGGTGACCATGATAATGATGATGAAGAACAGTAATAACAACAGCAGCAGCTCCCACTTTTGGACTTGGGCAATGTGCCTAATACTTCATATACATTCTTTCATTGAATGTATGTCACTATTGTTGAGAAATAGTTATGGGGCTGGGGTGAAACTCAGTGGTAAAGTGCTTGCCTAGAATGCCCAAGGTCCTTGGTTTGATCCCTAGCACTGGGGGGAAAAAGGGAGAAAGAGAAAGAAAATATATTATTATTCCCACTAACGAATGGAGACACTGAGGTTCAAAGTCAAGAGATAAATTCCAAGTCACAAAGTATTAAATGATAAAGAGAAGATCTGCACCCAGAGCTGCCTCTGAAGCCTTCCTTATTTTTTGTTAGCTGCTGTTCAGTAGCTACTTTCTCATCTCAGGTGTGCAAGAGGCTGGGTTCAAGGGACCAGAAGAACACCTCTCTGTTAGGTCTAACTGTTCCCATTGACCAGTTCTATTTGCTCCTCACTTCCTTGGAGGTTCCATATGTTGTTTTGTAGCCTGAAGGAATAAAACTGGCAAGTCAAGAAAAAACTTCTTAAATTTTAAAAAATATTAGTCATTTATGCAATGGAGAAAGAAAAGCTAGGGCAGGAAGAGGCCGAGGGAGTCAGTCTTGAGGAAAATCAAGGCAACCACATTCACCATCCTATTCATTTTCTAACCCATTTAAATAGGATTCTAATTGCACAAAACAACTAATTTTGTTCATTAAGGTTCAATTAAATTCATCTGAAACTCAGCATAATGGCATTGTTGTTGAACAGCCATATTAAAGATGAAACATAATCTCTCTTGACTCCATTTCCTTTGACAAAATAAAGTTCAGCTACTAATGAGCTCACAATACGCAGCTTCTTTTATAAATGGCAACAAAGAGTTCAAATTTATGAACAGCAGTTTTTTATTATCAGTGTCAACAGCCATTTTCTTTGTTACCAAAATACCCAGACATGATTATGAAGCCCTTTTTCTCATTATGGCTTTGATTTTGGGGGGAAATGTGTGAAATAAATAATTTCATGATCATATCACAGTAAAGTCACACACTGAGAATCCACACAGGGTAGACTCAAAGCCTCAATGCCAGCCATTCTAGAGACTGAACTGAACAGACATTTCACTTTCCATTCTTTCAGGTCTCAGACAATCCCTCTCCTAGCCTCCAAAACTCTGTTTCAGGGCAAATGAACACTGCTTCTTCCTGCCTAGGGGGCCCAATCCCCTGCTTGTTTGTAGGGTTGAGAAAGAACGCATTTGCTCCCTTGGGTTGAGGAATCAGGGAGCAAGCCATCTAGAGAGTGTGAGTCTGCCTTGCAGGTAAATCTCAGCCTCTGGCAACACTTGGTCGTTTCTGTGAGCAGCTACCAGAATGGCACGATGCCTGTTATTTCCCTCCTCAAGGTCCTGCTGTGTTCACAGCTAGCCTCAATTGGCACAGTCCCTGCCCCTGATCAACAATACTGATACTCAAGTCTTGTGATGTCAATTTAGTGCTCAAAGCTAAGACCAATGTCCCTAGCCCAGTATGTGAATTAAAGTTCTCCAGAGAAGAACCGGCAACATGGCTGGAAAGGAAGGTGGGAAGGAAGGGAGGGAGGGATAGAGGGAAGAAAGTTGTTTGGCTGGTTTACCAGGAAAATCGGTTCACACAATTTGAGGCTGAGAAGTCCCACTATATGCCATATGCAAGCTGGAGAACCAGGAAAATTAGAGAATGACTCAATTCAAATTTGAAGGCCTGAGAACGTGGAGAGCTACTAGTGTAAGTCCTGAAATCCAAGAGTCAGAGAACCTAGAGTTCTTATATCCAAGGAGAAGATGAGTGTCCAGAGAGACACATTATCTTTTTGTTCTGTTTGGACCCTCAGCTGATTGAATGATGCCTGCCTACACTGAGAGAAAGCAAATCTTCCTTCTTCATTACACTGATCCAAATGCCAATCTCTGGCTAGGGGAGGAGCTCAGTGGCAGAGTGCTTGCCTAGCATGTGAGAGGCTCTGGGTTCAATCCCTGGTAGTGCAAAAAAAGAAAGCCAGTCTCTTATGTCTTCCAGAAATACCCTCACAGACCTATCCATAAATAATATATTATCAGCTATCTGGGTAACCCCTAATCCAGTCAAGTTGATGCCTAAATTTAACCATTGCACCCAGTAAGAGCATAAGGCTTGTTGAGTGCCATTCAAACAAACAAGTGGCTGGCACTCAGTCAAGCTTATTGAGAGCATAATATATGTAGAGAATGATAGAGAATAAGGAGATGAATAAGGTCCAATGGAGCAGGGATGAATAGTGGGTGTAAAATAAGAATGCAAGTCCATAATCCCTTATCCAAAACTCCTGGGGCTAGATTTGTTTTGTTTGAATTCAAGATTTTTAGGATTTCAGAAAGTTAATTTCTTACCTAATATTATATATTGCTTAACACCTCACATGAATATTTTGTGGTAATGTTTGAATATTCATACTAAATGAATAAAGAATATAAACTGCTTCATGAAATTTCAGGTAGGTGAGTTTTTGCTTCTAAATGAGCTAAGAGTTATGAAAAATCTGAGAGCAAAAGAAGACCCACTCTAGAGGGAAAGGGAAGGGATTTCTGATTTGAAATATTATGGGTTACGGCATTAGTTCAAGGGCTCACCTTGTACTCCAAAAGGGTCACCTTGTACAAGAGGCCCATTGCTGACTTTATTCAAACAGCTGCTGCAAGTGGGCTGAGCTCCAATGTTCTTGGGGGATGCTGAAGCTAAAGACCAGGCTCCCCCAGTCTACCACGTTTGACTGTCAAGGGCAGCTCTGAGGTCAAGATGTGTCTTCTGCCTTGGTAATCAATCTATAATCCACTGAAATTATAATAATATAATAATATAATCCACCACAGCCACTACCACAATCACAAACCTGGCTGAATCAATAGGAGGCAAGTCTGCCTTTTGCCATCTATGTATGCTTCTCAAATAGATGAGTAGATTAAATAGTATATTCAGAAGAGTTTTTCATATTTAAGAATATATTCTTATGAAAATATTCTCTTTATGCCTCCTAGTATCTATTATCTGTAGCAGAAACATTTTAAATATTTTTAAAAACTATAATATATGGAGAAAGAATGAAAACTAAGTAGTTAATTGTGGAGTTAGATACAGATGATCTATGCATGACACTGTAAATATAATGAAAAATACTGGGTTTCACATTTTAAAGGGTAAATTTTATATTCTATGGATTATCAATAAAAAACTAAATAGTTAAAAAGAAACAAATTCAGTGAAATGACATTTAGTTTCTCTCCACTTCCATGACCACACTTTGAAACTTATCACCCTTCAAATTTTAAGTGTACAATCTTAAGCCTAAACTCCTCTCTCAGATCACTGCTCCTGATCTTGAAAGCCTTTCCACCTTTCTCTTGTTATATCTGCTCAGCAATCATCTTAGTTTTCTACTGTTGCTATAAGGAATGAATTAGTGCAGATTTGGTAGCTTAAAATGACACACATGTAGTCTTTTACAGATCTAGAAGCCAGAGTTCTAAAATCCATTTCACTGGCTAAAGTGAAGGTGTCGCAGGGCCGGTTCCTTACAGACCTTTAGAGGAGAATCCATTTTCTTGCCTCTTCCAGCTTTCAGAAGCCACCTGCTTTCCTTGGCTCTGGCCCCTTCTCCATCTTCAAAGCAGATTGCTTCCTTCAGTAGCCTTCTGTCTCTGGCCCTCCTGCCACCCACTCAGGAGGCCCCTTGTGATTATATCAAGCCTACTCAAATGATCCAGAATAACCTCATCATCTATCTCAAGATTTTTAATGTAGCAGCATCTACAGTCTCCTTTGGCATGTAAGGTGACATATTTACTGGTCCTGGGGACTAGGCTGTGAACATCTTTGGAAGCCAATGTTTTAGTAAGTTTTTTTGCTCCTGTGACTAAAAGACCTGAAAAGAACAATTTTAGAGGAAGAAATATTTATTTAGGGGCTCACTATTTCAGAGGTCTCAGTCCATAGATGGCGGCTCCATTCCTTGGGGTTCAAGGTGAAGCTGAATATCATGACAGAAGAGTGTGGCAGAGGGAAGCGGTTCACAGGATGATCAGGAAGCAGAAAGACTCCACCTGCCAGATACAAAATATATACCCCAAAGGCACACCATAATGACCCACCTCTCCTAACCACACTCTACCCACTTCAGTTACAGGTTAATCCCATCAGGGGATTAATTCATTGATTGGGTTAAGGCTCTCAACCCAATCATTTCACCTCTAAATCTTCTTGCATTATCTTAGCCTTGAGCTTTTGGGGAACACCTCACATCCAAACCATAACAGCCATTATTTAGTCTTCCACAGCCATCTGCTTTCTTTTATATTCTCCCAGTCTCCTTGACATCAACTACCTTTAGTTTTAAACCCACAAAATGGGTTGACAGAAACTATTCTCTAGCATTTTCAATTTTTTTTTTTACATTCTGTTCCTTACTCCAAACCCACAGTGGCAACCCTTTCCTGAAACAATTCTAAATAAACTGCCTTTGCTGCTCTTTAAATGAGGAGTTAAGTATTTATGGACAAAAATCTCCTTTTTCCTGTGTAAGACCAACCACTTCTTTAAAAAAATCTTTAACTGTATAACCGCCACATAATAATTATACATTTGTGGGGTACAGTGTGATATTTCAATACATGTATACAATGCACACTGGTCATAGCAGGGTAACTGTCATATCCATCAATCACCTCAACATTCTCCACTTCTGCTCTTCATGCCCTTTTTCCTCTTATCTGGATTCCTCCATCAATTATTCACTTTATATCTTCTATCTATGACTTTCAACTAGATCCATGTCCTTTGCACTTAGTTATTTTTCCCACCAAAAAGAAGTGAGACTTATGTTCTGAATGAGATACGTTATAGTTTACTTTTGGAATATCTCTCCAAAGCTTGTATTGAAAGCTTGGTTCCCAGTACACCTAGGTTCAGGGTCGGGGGCTATTAGGCAATGATTGGGTCATGAGGATTCTGAATGGACTACTGGGAGGTGGGTCCTAGTTGGAGTAAGTAGGTCACTGGGGCTATGCCCTGGAAGAATTTATCTACTCTCTGGCCTCTCTTCTTTCTTTCTGCTTTCCAGTTGCCATGAGCTGAACAGCTTTCCTCCACCATCATATTTCTGCCTTGAAACCAGCTGACCATGGACTGAACCTTCTGAAACCATAAGCCTAAATAAATCTTTCTTCCTCTAAGTCATTCTTATAAGGTATTCTGATCACAGAAACAAAAAGCTAACACAAGGTGGACTATTTCTCCTTTCTCCTTAAGTTTAATTAAATATCCTGGGGGCAACAAGTGACCTGACCCAAAACAATGCTTTCCTCTCACTGTGTTGCTGGAGACCAAGTGGGAAACGTGGACTTTTAACCTCCTCTGCTTAATGTAATGGCTACTGGAGGTTCTAAGTAGCATTTCTCTCCCTGCCAGAATGGTTATCAATGGAGTCTGAATGGGATTTCCCAGCAGAAGGCAGGGAGGACTCACTCTATCTACCAACTAAAGAATGGGAGAATGATATTGGAGAGGGGGGAGTTAGAGGAAGTGTAAATCTGCAGAGGAACTCTCTTTCCAGTCCACACAAGCAGGTGACCTATATTAAAATTCATCAAAGGTTGGAGAAATGAACTAAAGAGTAGAACAGCACGCAAGTTTGCAAAGTGGCCTTCAGGTAGTGCACAATCAGATGAGAAGGGCACCATAAGGCTCTGAAGACTAACCTTGTCTCTCAGTAGTGACAATGTCTCCCACATCTATAACAGGTGCTTTCATCTGAGCTTTACACACATCTATCCAATGTCTTTTATTTGGGTCAGATTGAGGATTCTTTTTTTCTTTTCTTCATATGTTGAGAAGGATGAGTGATTCACGTTACATAACCTCTTTAAAGTCTTAGTTTCACTCCATAAAAGAGGGCAATCATACTTTGCTGATTTATTGGGGAGATTAAATATGATAAACGCTGCTAAGCAGCCTACAAGGCTAAGTATACACAATAGATGTTCTATATATCATTAATATCAGCTGATTTTCATAAAGTTCCATTTCCTCATGAGGACCTGTACCTTCTGAAGACAAAGCACAGGATTTCTAAGTCATGAGCTAGCTTGCTAGCAAATTCAGACCTCCTCAGAGGCCAGAAATCATTTTCCCCACTGGTCAGTGCTATTATGTCCCTATAGCCTGCTGGGTGAGAGGATGTGTAACATTTTGGATGACTACATATCTGAATGCTCAAAGACTTTGTAGTCCATTGAATTTTGCAAGTAACCCATTACTTCATGTAATGAGAAAGCCTCAGGATCTCTGGTTAGCTTCAAGTTTAACGGGGCTGATTTATATCTGAAATGATTGTTTCATTTCAGATCCCTTTTACTTAAAGGCAAAAGTAAGGCACAATGTTATCTCCCAGCAGATACTACTCCTCTACTGATTATTCACAAGACCTCCAGGGCATTACAGTGACAAATGTATAAATGGCTTTGTTTCGCATCAGATGGGTACAGGGAGAAGGGGCAGAGCCATTCACTCCTACATAGGATCCTGAGTCTTCATGTTTTCATTTACTATATTCCAGTAGCAATTTATAATATATTCTGAGAAGCCATGTGATACTTCAATGGATGTTTCTTTTCAATTTTTCTCTTGTTGAACTAAAAAAAAAGTCACTTAATAAAAGTAAACTGCCAAGGATCATATTTTCCTTATTTCAAACACACATAAAAGGATTAAAGTATTGTGAAATATGTCAACCAGCTTTTACTAATCCCTTAACCTCCAGAGAAAGGGCTTGCAATTAGTATTACATTAGAATTGTCAAAGCTAAAAAATTAAAAAAATATACTGGAAGAACTTTAACTGATCATACACACTAAAAATGTAGTTAGTGTAACACTTGAAATTAAAATTACAATTGAGGTGTCATACATTAAAGTGAAAAAATTATAATGGTCTATTAAGTCACAGTGCTAATAACCACTTTACGCAGAACATAGTGAAACAAAGGTGCCTTTCTCAATGTATTTGTGGCCATGTCTATTTGGCTAAGGCCATATAGAGCTGTACTTGGTTATAGGAACGTTAGATAAGAGAGACCACAAAGAACAGCTGTATTTAAGTTCACATAGGGCTCTGCACATTTTCTCCCTGTGGCAGCCAATCAGAAATCTTGCTGACAGGCAAACTTGTACAGAACGAATGATCCTATTTAGATTAATTCCTCTTAATGCCTTAGACAAGCCTACTTTCCCGGTCTATCCTGGAAAGAGCAGGTCAGCTCCATTTAAAACCCAGAGATAGAAAATTCAAGCTTGATGACTTGATAAAATATGTGACTCAACTACTAGAGAATGTGGGGTGTTCAGACCCTAGGAAAATAAGGTGGGTGGGCTCTACACCAGCTCTGAAGTCAGCCTGAGGCACTATGAAAAATGAGCACTCCACCAGGCATGGACTGAGGAAAATGTGGCTCTGTCATTGGTTTGGCACTTTACTCTCTACCCAGTAAAGGGATACCCTTTTGTCATGTAACGTGGAGATGCATTGCTAACCCCTGGCTTGGGGCTTTCACCCATGTTAACCAACACCCCACAATGAACTGGGCTGCTTATTCAGCTGGGTCTGCTTGCTCTCTCACCTCTACCACTGATATGAGAAGAACATACTGGGCTAGCCCATTGGGTCCACTAGGCTAATAAGAGGCACCCAGAGCACATGTGTGAGCTACCCAAGCCAAGCTCAGCACAGTTACCAGCTAGGCCCAAACTATGATCCCAAAGATCATAGGCCTAGCTGCCAGCTAGGCCCAAACTACTCTCCCATCTTGAAGACTTGTGAGCACAGTAAAGGCTTCTAACTGCAGGCTGTTAGGAACTTGCATAGGTTTCTTACACAGCATAAGTGAATAAAACAGACTCCAAGCACTCTGTGCCCTCAAGCCATCCCTTTTCCTGACTGTTCTCCACTCCTCATTTTGTATAATGAGGTGAAGGACTGGAGGGTCTCCATAGTCCCTTCTAAGGGTAACTGGAACCAGGAAACCTAGCTTGAAAAGCACTTCCAACTCAAGGGTCTCAGACCATCTAAAGCCCCAGAGGAGGAGGGAAAAACCCTCAACTGCTCTTGTATAGGGAGGTGAGCCTCACTTTCCAGTGACTCTGGCACAAATGTGCCCACAGCTATGTGAAAAGTCAGTGACAGAAAGAACGCTATGAAAACCTGGTACATCTTGATAGCCAAGTCCCCAAGAAAACTAGTTTTTCTATTGGTTTAAACACAAACAAGTTAGAAGATGGACCGGATAGGAGAAAATGGAAATCTTTATTTTTAAACACTAGTACATTTTCAGGCTGTTTAAAAAGGAAAAATCATGTTACATTAGTTCAAAACTCTGCATCAAAGCATATTTATTTAAACTCTAATTTTATAAACACATAATGAAAGAAACATATACTTTATAAATATCTACTCAGAATAGGTATTATGAAAAAAAGTGTTTAAAAATAACAGCCCCAGATCTCCCTCTTTAAATATATAAAATTCCCACAGAATTCATAAGAATTCTTCCTCAAGAGCCAAATATTTCATTTCACAAAGGCCAACTCAGTTCTCATCAGACACAATCAAAAGTAATAGGAATATAAAAAAATGTAAAAGTTCTGTACAAGGGAATACAGATAGCACACGGGTAAATCTCATTACCATACATGCCATTTGTGTTTTAAAAATGTTTTATAAAAACTGCCATTTAAAACAAATAAGTGAGAGTCCTTCCCTGACTGTGGAAAATATATAAATTATCACCCTCCCACCTGGGGCATGCAGCTTCCACCTACTGGAGTTGGGGGACAGATGCCTCCATGTGTTTCCTGATGAAGGGTCTGGGACACATTTGGGGACCTGCCTCCTCTCTGGCAGTGGCTTTATCTAGTAGATCATTCACTATTATTTCCTTTCACTTAGAAAAATTCTTTGGGATCATAGAAAACAATTGCTCCCAAGCGAAAGCAAGACCAGGGGATGACTTCTGATTGCTGAATTCAACTAATATGTGTATTCTGTAAGCTTGGTGAGCAAATGCTGGAAGCCTGTTTTACCACTGTCAGAGACATAGCCAGTCACCTCTTCTAGCAAAACACATGGCACTGCCCCTAGGTGGTCCCTTCATCTTTTCTCTTCTGGTCCAAGCAGCTCTGTTGCCTGCAGCAGTGTATACTGACTATTGTCTCTTCTGACACTTCTTCTGGAAAGAGCTCTTCAAAAAAGTGCGATACACAGGATCATCCACATACTCGTTCTTAAACCGGGAGCTCAGCACTCTTTGTCGCTTCCTTTCCCCCTGGATTATGTCTGTTCCATAAAAGGTGTCTTCAAATCGCATATCAGATGCTGTGGACTAAAAGCAGCCAGTGTTACTCTGCAGAAGGGTAAAGCATTCAACCAGCACAGTACTGGATAAAAATCTGAAACCGTGTGGGCATGGAGGGGGTCTAGGGAAGAGCAGAAGACAACCACAGGTCTGCATTCCCATCTCTCCCCACCCAAGTCAGACCAATAACTCTGTTAGCCTCACTTTCTCCAGGACCTCGGGCATATCCCCCCATCTCCACCCCCAGGGACTGTCCACAAATAAAACCAATATTAAACTCTTCTTGTTCTGAGTCTCCCTCACTCTCCATCTGTCATCTGGATGATGCCCAATCAGGTCTCTGGCAAATCTGTCAACAGCAATCTCTCATTCATTCTTATTCCTATTTATCTCTGGGCCTCTGCCCCCATCATTTCCCAAAAGAATTCTTGTTAAAGTCTCAGATACAAATTCTTGACTATTTTGTCACCTAACTACTGCTTCAAGCTTTCCTTTCTGCCCTTTTATGAGCTCTTGTCACTACCCTCTCCTCCTCCTCTGATTACTCATTTCTGATGTCCCAGGGGTTCCCTTTCTTAAATATCTGCTCAATTCTGATGCTGCTGAGGTTCTGAATCTGGCCTTTTCCTCTCCAGACCTTCACGCCCACAACTGTGGCTCCAAGATCTCCCATGCGCAGGCCTGCTAGTTTACCTGCCCACAGGTACCTCAGAGTCTATCTCGGAGGCACTTCGAATTAACCAGTGCTAAACTAAACTTAAAATCATCATCTTCTGTTGCTGTCCTTTTTTTTTTCCTCCTGTAAATGGCACCCCCATTCTCATCTATCCAGTTACACTAGTCAGAAACCTAGATGTCTCTGTAGGCATTCTTTTATCTTCACCCTATACAGGATCCCTCCCGCTATACCCCCAAATCCTCCTGACCCCAAGGCACAGGCCTTCCCACTTCCTCTCCCAACCACCCTGACCAATGGCACAGCCCCATCTATTTCTCACATAACGACTGAAAGGAAGCTCTCTAGATACTCTCTGATTATATGACTAGCTATGACTCTATGTCAAAACTTATGATTTTTCAGTAGCCCTACTGCTTCAAGATGACATGCATGCTTGGTTGGCTGAACTTATAGAACCTGGTAAATCTCACTCTATTTTCTGGTAAACTGAACTGATCACATCCTTGGTCTACTTCACTGGCTCGGGGCCTCAAGCTTCTGTCTTGGACACACTGTTTCCCTTTGCTCTATCATGTCTACCACAGAGAAGCTCAAGATTCCTGTCACCTCCACATGTCAACACAAGAGAATGAGGGTGGTGGGACATTCTCAACTGATTCTCAGTGAGGTGGATGACTTCCGATGACAACAACACACGGTGCACCTCACTAGGTCACTAAGACCATCTTCCCTGGTTGGTGACAAAATAGACTGGCTTTTCAGACTTGAAAGATATGGTCCATAGGGAAGAGAAAGACAAAGGGAAAAGTACAAAGAAGGCTTAAAACTAAAATTGGTCCCAACTGTTGAGCTTTGCATGTTCTCTGCCAGTTCATGGAGCCGCTCATCCAGGACAACAGGCTACCTCCACGGGCTCCTCCACACTGCCTACTTTTACTCAGGAAGAAAACCACATGGCTCTAGGTTGGTTGGATACCCTCTGCCATTAGGAGAAAACATTTTGTTTCATTCATTCTTAGCAATGTACTTGCTCTGAGTAATTTTTCATTTTTATAAGTGCTAAAAAGTTATCAAAGGAGAAAATAAAATATCTCTGAAAGTGTTGCCACTGTGCAGAAATAGCAAAAGTCAGCCTCTCAAACACAATAATAAAGCCAATTTACCAGGAGCTCTAGTTAATTATGCACCGTTGCCATGGTTATTCTGCGAGACAATAAAAGGTAATGGGGCCATTTCTGAAGTAAGTAGAGAAGAACCCAGTACCATCACAAGGTGGACTGCTGATTCTTTTGAAAAATTTACCCCCTGCCAGAGTGAGTCTCAGTGAGCCTAAGTCATTAAAACACAAGGCCCCCCAATGAGGACTGCTAAGCTATCTCCTTAAAAAGCAAAAAAGATTCCTCTAACCATAAAATATCTTCCATCAATGAATTTTTCAATTAGATTTGTTTTATAAACTAGAAAAAAATAGCAAGCACGGGCGAACAGCCCAAGAGTCAGAGGGTTATTCATCCACCTCAAGGAAAGGCACATCTGTCTTTGATCCAATAACCACAAAGGCTGGATGGAGTGACCATGAGCCTTCTCCTAAAGGTATTTCTTGCTAGTTTCAGCTTTTTGGCATAATAGTCTGCTTTCCAGGTGTATGTATGTGATCCATACATTTTTCATTGATTTTTTTTAACTAAAAAAATCTGAGAAATAAAAATAACAACAGCAGCAAGTTGGGCTTGCTCAGAGAAATGGACTTTCAAAAATTCAGGATCTGTGTTCAGATAAAACCACCTGAGAAGGCATTCTGGTATCACAGCCAAATCTACCATGGAACAAAGAGATTGTGCTCAGAGTAGAAAGCAAAGAACTTTTTCTAATGTGATTAAGAAATAGTACATGAAATCTACAAGAGTTGGCAGGCAAGGTACTTAGTCAGACATGGATTAGAAAACCAAAGGCTTTAGGAACTTCCATAAGGCTACCTACTCCAATACTGACCCTCTAAATCTCTAGGGGCTAAGGAAAGAAAGGACAGACAGGGAGGACAGAGGACAGCCCACAGGAGGCAGGAAGAGAGTGAAGGCAGCTGTCTCTAACATTTTCGAAGTAAGAGATTTCAAGATCTTAGAACAATAATAAGGTGTCTAGGTTTTTAAGGACTACATTAAGATTTAGCTGGTGTCTTTACAATAGGCTTAGTTTTTTCTCTCCTTCAGTTATTAATTTGGTGGTTAATCTGTTCACAGTTCCCCTGCATGCTGCATTTCTTATTGGAATGGAGGTAGCAGTCCAGTGGCTTTCACTCTTTTCCTGAAGGACCTTTCTCCTAGGGATACAACTTGGAGGGAAAATCAGTTCACACCTGGTGCAGTTACCCTGTGGTCAGGATTCCAACTGACAGGAGAAGGAGTTGAATATACAAGTGAATATTAAGAATACCCTGGGTTTTTCCAAAATATCCAACAATAATGCTACTGTTACAAAAAAAGTATTCCAGAAGCATTACCGAAAAGTAAGACTGTCATTTACTCAGGAAAATACTTTTCACTTCAGTCAGGAAAAAATACCATTCATTTATATTTCCCTGTTTAAGATTTATCACTTCAGAGATGTAATGGATATAATTTTAAATGAGCAGGATTTGACTTCATTTTAGGGTCCATTAAATATTTTATGGCACAATAATGTAAAACCTAAATTTTGGTTAATTATACTTTTTAACAATTTCAGTTTAGATTATTTATCCATATTTATTTATCTTTTAGTGGTTTATAGTAGGCTTGAAACTAATATTTTCTTTTTTAAAATTCCTTTAGCATTCCCACTATTAGTAAAGTGAGAGCTTTGTTTAATTATGAATGAACACAAACATAAGTGAACTTCATATACAAAACTTAATCAATGCATGATAAGGCTACTGGAGAGCAGACATTTTTATGCTGAGTCTCCTTTAATCTACTACTGAATACTTCCTTTTAATGTTGCTGTTGCTAACAAGATAGCAAATGCCTTGATGGTATCTACAATCCTGGCATTTCACATGGAGGACTTATTCAATGACTATTTTTGTACATCAGTAAATGTCAATATGAAGAACTGTCATTTGACCTCATTAAAGAAAAATAAGCCATGTGCACTAGTTTCCCTGTTTGTGGACAGATTTAAGCTTTGTATTTGGTAGGTTTTAATACAGGAAAGGTTGCATTGGCTTTCTTCAAAATTAATACAAAAGCCTAAGAATGTTTCCCGCTGTGCTTGGGAAGCAAGGGAGGGGATAAGGACTTCCCTGGTGGGTCTCCAAGTGTCATTTGCCAGCACTTACATAACGAGCCTTTACTCTCTTGGGTAATTCTTCATCTAAGGTATAGATGTCCTCTCTCTTCATTGCTATCTGGGATCCGTCTTCAAACTCAACCTAATGAAATATAAGACATTTTGATATATATTAAATTCAGACAAGCACTGATCATTTTTAAGATTTGTAATTAACTATGTGAAAAAGGGGAAAAAAAGACTCAAGCAGAACAAACATGGAAACAGTCAACACCTAGGGAACTAAGAAGAGTTCTTTCTCTTATCATTTTAAAACAACCAAGATTATTGAACACGAGTGTCATGGAATATGAGTTATCAAAATTGTATCCCCTAAAGCAAAAAAAGAAAAGTAGGGGCTGATTAAATTTCTCAGAAAATGAGTCAGTGGCAATATCAGCATTAAGACTACCTGGGCCTGTTATTGCTATGTGTCTTTAAGAGACTCTGTAACATAACAGGGAGAGCTGCTCCTCTTTGTAAAGTAAGATCACATATTTATTTTCATATCATAATCTTCCCAGATAAAACAACTGCTCAAGTTCTCATACAGTTTTAACTTTCAAAACTCTCTTTTGTCAAACTCAAATGGGTCAGAAAAATCCTAGTTTCTGACTTTACAGCATGCAAACCTCATCAATGTGTGAGAATACATCATCTAAAAGAAAAATGTTCAAAATTTGTTTCATGTTAACAAAGCAGCAGCAAATAATTTCATAATTTTCAGTACTCTGAAAGATTTTGACAGAGAAAGGTACATGACACTAGCCAAACAGATACCTGGGGTGTGAGCTCAGGTTTACTGCAGCATGAGCTCTATCAGGAGAAAACAAACCAATGGAAGTGGGAGGAACATCTGCTACATTCTAATCTAATCCACATAGGGTATTTCAGAAATCCTTAACTTCTTTATTTGTATGAATTCTTCACTTTTAAAAAATGAAGCTGGGTGCACTGGTGCATACCTATAATCCCAGTTGCTCAGGAGGTTAAGGTAGGATGATAACAAATTCAAAGACAGCCTCAGCAACTTACTGAGGCCCTAAGCAAGTTAGCAAGACCCTGTTTCAAAATTAAAAAAAAAAAAAAAAAATTAAAGACTGGGGATGTGGTTCAGTGGTTAAGCATCCCTGAGTTCAATCCCTGCTAACAAAACAAAACAAAGAAAGGAAAACATGCTGATAACTGATAGTCAGATGCTGAGTTAAACAATGCAGCTGTGCTATTAATAAAGAAAAACATCTGTTGGGGAAAAAAAACAACTATAATGAAATAGAAAATTAAATATAATCTTTACTTAAACTTTTTTCTCTTTTCTAATTAAAATTCTTATTATCCACAAACTGCTAACGTTTGACTAAGCTGGACAATAGGGTGGAATTAGGTCTCTGTCACAAGACAACTCTTGCTGTCATTTCCCATAAGCCTGAATAAAGGTGGGAAGGGTTTTCTTCCTGGATTTGTCTTAGCAGAAAGGTTTCTTTAATATTTAATTAGGCCAAGGTGTTGTCTCATTTATACTATTTGATAGCAGAGCTAGAACAACCAGTGTGTACTTTCATTCATTATAGATCATTTGAAAATTCTAAGAGAAAAAGGCAATTACAAAACTGAAAGAGTATGGAATGCTAACCTAAGGGGACCGGCCATTTAGTTTGCTTGGGACTTTAAAGCTTCGCAATGCAGGACTTGCAGTACTAAAATCAGGGAGGGTCTTTTACTCTAGCAGGAGAAAGCTGAGTGTAAATTCTGACCCTTCTCTTTACACACAGCTCTTGAACATACTATCAAAATTGTATTCTTTTTATTAAAAATAACTTAAAAATTTGTTCATGGAGTCTTTTTTCTCTCGTTTGTAAAATAATCAATAACATCTACTTCATAAAACTACTGTGAGGGTAAAAAGTGTACACACTTAGGATACTTAGCACTGTGAACAAGGTGTTTGAGTTATATCTATTTTTATAAATGTCTCCGCTTATTCAATGGTGAAGTTGAATAATTAGACACAGAACACAAAACGATCTCAAAAGGCCACTTGGTTTAATGAGAAATTTTAAACTACTTGTGCTTGAGAGATAATTTTAATATTAATCTTAACTTTTTCATTAAGTCTATAAATATACCCATAGTTTTATGTTGACAGGTCATCATAAATTCAACTGAAGTTAACACACTGATTACTAATTAGCCTGAATTTCAACATGTCCTCATTATGTGATACTTTTCATGTAATTTGCTACATGGAAGAAGTTTCACTTTTGCACTTATTGTTTAATTAAATGTATTTCTTTTTCTTTTGAATGATGTAGTAAAGCTTCTTTCCCAAAAATCTCCAATATTGTCAGCCCTTGTTACAGTTGTTGTTTAATTCTGAACAATTGATGCAAAGAAGCTATAGCACCTACCTTATCATATTTAACCTGAATCTGCAACTTAACACTGTCACCGGTACTACATGTAAGGGGAGAGATGGTCTACACATACAAATGGAAAAACAGCCTGTACACATAACACAGGATGCAGGTTGTTAAGTCCTGCCCTCACTACTCCATTTGGGATTTTCTAGACCACGAAAAATATTCTCTCCTAAGTTTTTCAAATTTCTTTGAACACCTTTAATTATACTATACTCCAGTTTCTGATGCTGTGTCTTAAAATGTAATCTTCCATTTAAGTCCTTGCCCCTTATCAGTCTTTGAACAATTTCCCTTCTGAAACTAGCAGTCTTATCATTCTTAAGCTGTTTTTCAACTTAGCAGGCCTGAACCTTCTTGCTTTTACTCCTTTTACTTCAATCTCCCTATTTTCTCTCTACCACTTTACTTGGAATGTTGATTTTTGCCACAGAGTTACTGAAGATACTCCAAAATGTTGGTTCTAATAAATGTGTCCCTTTTTGAAGGAACAGAAATACACATCTTGTTTGATCTTAACTCATCCTTATTTTTGGTAGGAACAAAATAATTTCATTTTTAACTGCATATTCTTTAATACTATGCAGAGTTTATAATAGAGAAGAGAAGAGCCACTGGATAGGTGCCCTTTTCCCTAAATACGCACTCCTTTATGTGCACAACCACCATCAGCTCCTTTGGACATTAACGGGCCGATCT
Organism: Ictidomys tridecemlineatus; assembly: GCF_052094955.1. Taxonomy (NCBI): domain Eukaryota; kingdom Metazoa; phylum Chordata; class Mammalia; order Rodentia; family Sciuridae; genus Ictidomys; species Ictidomys tridecemlineatus. The sequence goes on along the minus strand of NC_135480.1, from coordinate 150,201,644 downwards.
GAGCCAATACACCACTGGTTTAGGTGTAGGTGATATGCTCACAGGGTTATGGGTCTCCAGCAAAAGTCATCATTTCAGGGGCAGCTAGCTGATGAACAGCCAACAATGTCCTGGCTCAAGGTGAGATGAACCAGCCAACTGGGCTCTCCTTATATAATAGGGACACGGAAAACAGCCTGTTTAGTTTTTATCATTTGGGCTGAACCAAACCCTAACAAACCATTCATCACATGTTGTTGGAGTTTCCTAGTGTCCAGCCTTGTAACCAAACTCCAGAACTTCAACCTGGGTCAGCAGATATCGAATCTTTGTCTCCTTCATAAAGAGGCACCCCAAGTTCACCCCAAGTTCATATGACTTAGCATACTCCAAATGCTCTCTCCCTCGGGAACCTCATGTCCATCAGTGTCACAGATAGGGCAGCACCCACCTGGTACATATAGGCAACATTTGATCCAAGATATTTCGCCCCATAGAGTTTGCCATCGGGCCACTTGACTTGGACAACTTCTCCCTCTGCAGGAGGACCCAGCTTCAAGCAGTCTCGGCTCTGAGGAATAAACAGAGACAAGGCTTTTCAAGGCGAGTGCCTAAGTGACTCCATTTAGAACTGAGCAAATGATGAACTCCTAGCAATTAAAAGGAGTTACTGCCTCTGTGTTTTATGGATTATGATCTTACATGGGTGTTCAGAGAAAGAAAGATGAGCCAAAGGAGTACTTAAAGATTCAGCCTACATCATAAAGTTGCAAAAGAACCACCATAATCCAAGCAGGAAAAAAACAGCAGCATTTACATTTGCTATTTGACAAAGAATTGTTCAGGGGGTAACTAAAGTATGCATAGAAACTACTTTAGCTGAGAAATAGACTAGTAATGATTTAAACACCTGACATATATACAGCATTTTGTAGTTAACAAAATGCTTTAGCACACATCTCATTTGATCATTATAATCACTCTCTGAAGTAGATAGATTATTAATTATTCCCATTTTCCTGACAAGGAAACTAAGCCTCCACGGATGTTCCCTTGAGGTTTCAGGATCTTTTGAGAAGTGAAATTGCATATGAGAGTAGGAGCTGAAGACACCCAGGTGAGGTAAGAGCTGTTTGACTTGCCAAGGTGGAAGGGGAAAGGCGAGAGGGGTACCTGTAGCACAGCTGCAGAAGTAGGAAGGTCAAGTCCTGCCTAGAATGCCTCTTAAGAACCCTGCTCCTTTCCAAAAAGGAATGCTTCTGCCAGCTTTGGCTTCTCCCATTAAGTAACCAATCCACTCCTTCCCACAGGAAATCATAGTGGCACTGTAATCAAGAGTCCAAAAATCTCATTTCAGTTCTTTAGGTTTATGGTGCTACTTCCTAAGGCAATTCAGAGAAAATTCCCCAGATGAGTGCTTTTTTAAGGGGAGGGGATAGAGGTAAAATATTTTCACAGTTTATAAACTCTCAAATTTGCATGTATAAGGACTGAAGATGTAGTTCAATGGCAGAGTGCTTAACTAGCATGTGTGAAACCCTGGGTTTGATCTCCAGCACCACCCTCCAAAATTGTATGTATTGAATAAGACATAATAAATTTTTAACACAAAGGAATTAAATACTTTGTAATTTTTTGCATACTTAGCTATTCATGATTTGCAAATACTGGCATTTTACTGATGAGGCCAATCTGACTGATTGAAATATACACTTGACCAATCAAGCTATAAATGCAGCCTGGGCATGATCTGAGGTTTAAATGAAAGGCACATAGAGGAAATATTTGGTTGTTTATAACTAGAAACCCACCATGTGTTTCATTTTATTATTAATAGAAATTCTGCCTTACGAAGGAGTGACCATTTTATTGTTGGATCAGGACTATACACAAAAGACCCAGCTATTCATTTTCCTAACTGCAGACCATGCTTTCCTTGAGAGCTACAGGCAAAACCAACCAACCAAACTGGTGTGCTCAGAGGCTCTACAGAACTGATAGTTTGCATTTAACTTAGTAAAATGAAAATAAGTCTATTCCCAGCCTTCATAATATTTGACCTCAGGGTGTGCAGAATTGAAAGAATAGACTGTAGAAACATACTCTACATATGCCCACATGGGTTTATCACCTCATCTCACACTTCCTTTTGAAAGAGTTATGTGGTAATAAGAACAATGGAGGCACAGCTTCTAAATACATAAAGAATGCATGTGTCCAATCTCCTAGGATAGGCGGTCACATAAGCTCTGGAATTACTCTGCAATGAAACCCAGATGCTTTGGTAATTATGTGGGGTGGGTAGGCTGAGTGCACATCTTCCCTCTGCTGAAATTTTCTTGTACATGGAAGGAACTCCACTAGGTTAATGCTCCAGGAAGCTCTTCTTTGCTCTCAGAACTGCTATTAAGAGGATGAAAAGTGACTTACTTTTATTGTTGACTGTATTTCTCAAACTAGGTGTCATGGTATCCTGGGGGCACCATAGCAACTCACACTATCCATGTGGAATAGAGGGGAAACACAGTGACACTTGTGAGATTCCCAGCTTACTAGTACTATTAAATTGGTTGGACAGACTTAACAAAACTGTCCGGTATTTCTTTTGACCTAAAGACATTGTAAAAAATATTCTTGAGATATTAAGGATGTTGTAAAGCCAAGATAGTTTGGTGATCTCTGGTTTATCCCCTGCTCTTTTTGGAGCTACTCTGCAGTCAGGGAACATGTACTCTGCTCTGCTCCTTCAAAACAGAAAAGCCTTTGGTTTCCTGTACTACCTGTCATGAGGTAAGTCTAATTCTAAGGCCCAGGATTAAGAAACCTATTTGCCCACAACATGAGACATACTCCCCAGTATTTTGTTTTATTAATAATGAAGGTGATAGTTTTAATCCCCATATCTTTGCTCCTTCGTCTTTTTGTGAAACTTCCTCAAACAGGATGAGAAGTGTTATTTATTTTTGAATCCCAAAAGAAGGATGTCAAGGCCTCAGGAAATACAGGGGCCTATACTCCCCATGTATTTACTTAAAACAAACAAGCTCTAAAGTGAGAGTTAGGACGTTTCTTTAAAACTTAAATCTTTAATTTTATCCATGTGACCTTCAACAGAAAGTTTATTGAACTTTAAAATATAATGTCAAATAAATCCAGTCTCATAATTTCTCACAATAGAAATGTAAACTAGATAGACAAGTATAAAGTATATTTGAGCAACTAATTATAAAAATATAACTTTATTAAAAATGTATGTAACTTTACTAATGACAAATTCATTTTTAAAAGGGGTTTTCAAATACTAAATACAGTATATATACAATCTGATATCTTATTTACTAATTGTCAATCCTTTAACTCTCAACAAATCTTAACTTGACACTGAAAGTGCCTGACCCCAAATAACTCTGTATAGCACAGCTTCCATCTGTTGTTGCTCTCGATAAGCCACAAAGATCAAATTCATAAACCTTCATGTCAAACTCTAGGGGAGAATTTCAGTTTGCTTTCTCCATTTCCTTGCTTTCAGAATTCTTTTTCTGTATTCATAATAAGTAAAAAATAATTAACCATCTCTAACAAGATCAATTGTTCTGCAACTCACCGCCCCCAACCAGAAGGCATTGCTCTTAGCCATTATGGCTACTTCTCACACTTTGCCCGGTTATTTAGCTGGAAGTGGACATATACAAAGTTAGTATGTATAATTCATTATATGCTCCCAATCTACTTTCCAAAAGATGTAAGGCAGTTCATAGCAAGACACAAAAGAACCTATTTCTGTAATATCCAGCTTCCACTGGAAAAAAATAGTACCAGTTCATCAGCTGTCTCCCATTTTGAGTTTGACAGAAACACTCTATTACTGCGTAGGATATAAAGCATTTAAACAGGAATCGAACTAGGAATAAGTAGGATGATAAAAAGAAGTTGAAAGGCTTTGATATTAAGGTTTCCCTGATTCCTCACAAGCAGAAGCTGCTGGGTGTCCCCCAAATTGTCACTATCACTAAATAAATACCAATTTTCTGACCACCTACTATGTGTGCAATACTAGGAGGTCATAATCCCCATCTGCCCACTCTAGAGACAGACAGAGGGCATGTTGCTCCCTCTTGGTGGCCTGTCACACTGAGCCCATAGCTTTGTAGCCCATGATCACAAAGCAGAACTTTATTTGATTTAGAAACTGGGTTTCTGGGTAAGATTTCTTTTGGGGGGGGCCGTGGGGGAGAAGGAGAGGTTTCTTTTAAAAGTAGAAGATCTCAAAAAATTAGAAAGGTCCAAAAGTGAAATAAATCCCTTCACAGTAATAGCTTGAAGGAACTGCCTTCTCAACTCCCTGGCTATGCACTGGGAACCAGGCACTAGGGTGCAGCTTCAAGTGTGATCCTGCAATGAGGACACACATTAAAGAGTAAAGATTCCAGTGTCCCCCAAAGCTCTCTGTGAGTCAAGTGATTCTTTTTTAAGTATTCTAGAATTTAGGAGCAGTTATACAAAGAATATAGAATGTTAAAGAGATCTTTCCTAATATAATTCTTGGTGTGTTATTAGAGCAAGTAAATACCTTTGCTGGAAAATTATATGCATTAAAATCTTGACAATGATATACCTTCTCAGCTGCTGTCCAAACTGCTCAAGCAGTTGCCCTCACCTGACATGAACAGCTGTTTACCACTTGCTGTGCTGCCTCCAGGGATGTGTGAACTCACCTAGAATCTACCAGAGCCTTGTTCACAGGGACATTAGTATCTGGAACTGCCAGTAAGCATGTAGCTACAGTACTAAATGGATGTGAAAATTAAAGACAGAAATAATAATTCTAGTCATGAGTGGACTCTTAGTTATGGTCAATTACTTAAAGAACTGATCTATCAATCCAGGCAAGAGAGCATTCTCTTGTCATGTCACATTCTCACCAAAGTTAAAGAATGGGATTCTACTAACTACAAGAGAAGAGCCCAAGGCAGTTTTGATCATTCGAATTCTGAAGTCACCATGTTCTTGGAACTCTTCCTGGGCCCTTTGAAAGGGACCCCAGAAGCTGCTGTCCTTGATTATTGCCTGTCTTAACCCTGTCCCACTCCCATCTCCACCACTGTTTCTAACACAAATCAACCAGAGGGCAGGCAGTCCCACCTATTAGCCCAGTTGCACCAGATGGACATGGCACATGAATCTCTGGTAGTTAATGGGCATATATAGTTTGGAACCTCTGACAGGCCCCCTTGGGGAAAATGCTTAAGTGACTTGGATCAAACTGATGCCAGCAGCTGCTAGCACACTGAAAAATAATCACAGCTCATTATTGGACTCTGGCAGGGATTAACAAGACTGACTGACAGCCATGTGATAATTGTTGTGGCTACATGTCATGTGTTTGGCTGCCTAGCATCTGAAGTCCCTTCTCCCCTTAGAGTTTCTTTCAGAGGGAGGCAGAGCTGGTCTGCTATGACAGATGCTGAGCAATGCCAGATACTCTTCCCTAGCTTCTCTGGCAGCAAAGATATCAACAGAGGCCCAGCCTATGATTTAGAACCTGTGATCAGAGACACAGAAAAACAAGTAGAAGGCAGAAGGCTCTCAGAAGGCAGCAGTAGCAGAAGCACTGGGATGCTCGAGGCAGAGTTCAGGGCCAGTTTGATGACACCATCCTTACTGATCTGCCCACAGTCTTGGCTAAGTGGACTTCCTTGGTTTTATGTTTCCTCATCTTTGTTCTACATTCTTGAAGAGCCTGAAACTCCAAACTAACCTTTCACTAAGGCTCCTGTAGAGCCTAAATCAGAAGCAGTTTCAGTTGTTTGTCAATAGTCCTGACAGGCAAAAAACTGCTGTTTGGGTGATAGCAGGCCTCTTCTCTCACAAAGAGAAAAAGAAACCTTTTACTTAATGGTGGAATACAAAACTGGAGGCCTCCACACCACCCAATCCTAATTCAAAAAGCCCAGGAGTAGAATGATCCTCTGTAAAGGAAGTGAACATACTGAAAGAAATACTTTCATTAAATTCCTGTAGAGCCTAAATCAGAGGTAGTTTCAGTTGTTTGCCAATAGTTCACAAGGTTTCAATAGGTTTGCCAACCTATTCACAAGGCTTGGCCTAGATGACTTATATCATCTCCAAGTTTTCAACATGCACCATAGTGTGAAGATGCACCAATTTTGAGGATCCCACAGAATGTATCCCAGACCATAAACATAAAGTCAGAAGCTTTTTGAACAATGGAAGGTTCTTAGGAATGGAAAGGGAGCTATACCACTTTGGACTGTTTGTTAAATATAAGTCATAAGTACTCTTCATACAGAGCTTAGTATGAAAAAAAGTGTTTTTCATTTTTCTATATTCATTAGGGAAGCTTGTAGAATTTTTCAAAAATGACTCATATCTTTATCATCTAGAAGTGATCACTGTCATCATTTGGATTTTTTTTCCTCTATGCTTGTATGCATTTTTTTAAGAGCTAGGACATCCTATACATATGTACACTTAACACATGGTTCATCCCCAATAGCTCATTTCCAATAAGCTTTCACATAAAAGCTGAACTAGTTTTCAAGAGAGCAGACAGGTTGTTGCCTTTTGTCAAGTGCTCAGGATTGCAGTTCATATATGTTCCTTCATTTATTCAACAGCATTTGGGCATGAGGGTCTTTTCTTTTTTATTGAGGTAAAATATATAACATAAAATTTATCATTTTAACCAAATTTAATTGTACACTCCAAGGGTCCTAAGTACCTTCATAATGTACTGAAACCATCACCATCCTCCACCTGGAGAACTTTTACATCTTCCTAAATTGAAACTCTGTAGCCATTAAACAACTCTCCATTCCCCCTCCCTCCAGTCCCTGGTAGCCTCCATTCACTTTCTGTCTCTAGGAACTTGATTATTTTAAGAATTTCATTTTACATATATTTGTTGATTGACTATCATCTTCTGAGAAGTGTCTGTTCAGGTCCTTAGCCCATTTATTGATTGGGTTATTTGTTGTTGTTTTTTTTTTTTTTTTTGGTGTGTGTGTGTGTGTGTGTGTGTGTGTGTGTGTGTGTTAAGCTTTTTGAGTTCTTTATATATCCTAGAGATTAGTGCTCTATCTGATGTGTGAGGGGTAAAGATGTGCTCCCAAGATGCAGATTCTCTATTCACCTCACAGATTGTTTTGCTGAGAAGAAACTTTTTAGTTTGAATCCATTCCATTTATTGTTTTCAATTCTTGCGCTATAGGAGTCTTATTAAAGAAGTTGGGACCCTGTCCCACATGATGAAGATTAGGGCCTACTTTTTCTTCTATTAGACACAGAGTCTCTGGTTTAATTCCTAGGTCCTTGATCCACTTTGAGTTGAGTTTTATGCATGGTGAGAGATAGGGTTTAATTTCATTTTGTTGCATATGGGTTTCCAGCACCATTTGTTGAGGAGGCTATCTTTTCTCCAATGTATGTTTTGGGCACCTTTATCTAATATAAGATAATTAAAATGTTTATCATCTCTAGCAATTAGAGAAATGCAAATCAAAACTACTCTAAGATTTCATCTCACTCCTGTCAGAATGGCAGCTATTACAAAGACAACAGTAAGTGTTAGTGAGGATGTGGGGAAAAAGATACACTCATACATTGCTAGTGGGATTCCAAATTGTGCAGTCAATATGGAAAGCAGAATGGAGATTCCCTGGAAAACTGGGAATTGAACCACCATTTGATCCAGCTATCCCTCTCTTTGGTCTATACCCAAAGGACTTAAAAACAGCATACTACAGGGACACAGCCACATCAATGTTTATAGTAGCATAATTCATAATACCTAAACTGTGGAGCCAACCTAGATGCCCTTTAGGAGATGAATGGATTAAAAAAAGTCGCATATATACATAAAGGAATATTGCTCAGCAATAAAAGAGAATGAAATCATGGGGAGAGGGGTGGAAGGAGAAGGGAGGGGGCAGGGTGTTAGCAATGATGGTGGAATGTGATGAACTTCATTATCCAAAGCACATGTATGAAGATATAAATTGGGTGTGAATATACTTTATATACAACCAGAAGTATGAAAAATTGTGCTCCATATGTGTAATATGAATTGTAATGCATTCTGTTGTCATTTATTTAAAAAATAATAATTAAAAAATGGGGAAAAAAGAATTTCACGTAAGTGGAATAATATAATTTTTCCCTTATGTACACTTACAATTTTGTACCTTGCTATTGTCATCTATGACTGCATCATGAGCCTTTTATTAGTTATTATCCTTTTAAAACTCCATTCTACTGTCTGAATATATGCAACATTATGGATATACCACAATTAATTTAGCCACTCTTTTAATGTTAGATATTTAGATCATGACAATTTTGTCTTATCAAGTATAATGCTATTGTGTATTTTTTTCCATAATTTTTTTGTCAAAATTACTAACTACATTCTTAGAAAATAGACTCTTGTAATAGAAATTACTTGGTAAAAAGGCACATAAACTATTTATAAATCTAATTTCATCTTCTTTGAAAAATTCAACATCAGACTCATTTCTCTAGTGCAGTAAATCTAATCTTAACCAGAAACTCCTCATTTGATTAGTCTGAGGTGGTTCCAAGCTGAATGCCCTCCCAGGCAACCTGAGGCTCAGTTAGGCTAAGAATCACTGTTCTTGGAGGTTATTCCAGAGTGCACATTATTTCACAGCATAGACTATACGTTCCATGTACTAAAAAAGGATCAGTTTTATTCTCTTTCCTCTGACTGTATCTTCTTTACCATGAAAGCCTTCTAACATGCTTAAAAGAAAATCTGGAATTCTCTGATCCAGAGTTATCTGTATTTACATGGGCTTCAGGCTTAGATTAACAAATTCAAGTCATTCTGGGAAAACACTAAGTCTGATGTTCAGTTTTCCTTTTTTTTTTTTTTTTTTTTTTTTTTTTAAGAGAAAAAGTATCCCAAGACACTGTTTGGGTGTTCAGTTAAAGTGACACCCTCCTTGTTCCCTTAAGCAGCCAAATTATTTACCACCAGCCAATGCTCCAATATGTGATCATATTCATTTCCTAAAGGGTGTCATCTTCTCAAAGAGAACAGTACTAACACTTATTTGGTGAATTCCTGAAGGTCAATTGGTTGGTTGAAGCATACTCTACCTTTAGTCAGAAACCAGGAATGGATACAAAGGACCCAGAGAGATGGAGGCCATTTTATTACTCTGAAAATTATTATAGCATTAAGTCTCAGAAGATGTATTTATTTTAAAAAGTACAATCTTTACAATATTAGAAATAAGAGAGATTCTGGCATATAAAAGCCTTAAAAGGCATAAAAAGTACAAAATTAGGCAGTTTCTTCTGGGAATTACTTTCTGATTGCTTTAAAGTGAGGCAGCAGAAGGGAAGGAAGCCAAAAAGTAAAAACAGGAGTACACTGGGGTACCAATCTGCAAAGGATCTGGGGCCTTTGGGGGGGGGGGAAAGGTGTGGGACAAACATCAGGGTGTGTTTGGGCTGAAGGGCAGCCACTCTGAAGTGCTGGCAAGACATTTTCTGGATTTTCAGAACTGAAGTATGTGAAGGGAAATGAATGACCTGCTGGGGAAAAGTCCTCCTCCCTCCTCTGGCAAAAAGCAAATGTGTTCTCTGGGCTTGGCGCTGAACTCAGCAATGGGAAAGCACAGACACCCAGCCCTTTCAGAGTTCTTTCTCTCCTAAAGGATTCAGATCCAGCTGGGACTCAGATATACACACGAGTATCTGCAATACAAACAAGGTGCTGTGTGTGGTTACAGGTAATAGACAGGGAAGCTGGAACTCCCAGTGTCCACAACTCACCCTTTGATGACATCAACTGTATTAAGAACATTCTTCTCATGATTTACCAAAATTCTTTATGTCTGACATTCCATATAAACCCACCCTCCCTATTCAGAAAAAGTTGTGATGAGAGTAATTATGGACACCTTAAAGGCAGATGTCACAGGTGAAACCAGTTATCAGTCCCCACAGCACTGTGGGGAATTGCTGCCTGAGGTTCTGGCTTCATCACCTTGATTTGGTTCTCACAGTTGACCAGGTTACCCCACTAATGATGCTGATGCTAAAAAAAAAAGGATAGAAATTAGCCCTGATCCCTTCGTCAGCCTCTCAAGAGTGTTCTAGAATGATCCTACCAATAATCCCAGGGCTGAGACCCCAGTAGGAAATTCTCCAAGTGCCAGATATATGAACTAATTAGTGTCTAACTATTAAGAATTTACATTTTTAGAGTTGTCTGATACTTCTTCTTAGATTCCCCCTTTACTAACCTCTCCCATTTAGAAAGGTGGAGAAGATATAGAGTTGAAAAGTGTTATTGGAAATCTCATCCTTAAAGAACCCTCTGGCCATTGGAGAATATCATGCTATGAGAAGTAAGCCAATCCCAAAAAACCAAAGGCCGAATATTCTCTCTAGTAAGTGAATGCTGATCCATAATGGGGGGGGGGGCTTGGGGTAGGCATGGGAAAAACGGAACTTTGATTGGGCAAAGGAGGGGAGAAGGGGGCATGGGGGCAGGAAAGATGGTGGAATGAGATGGACATCATTACCCTAGGTATATATATATGATTGCATATATGGTGCAATACTACATCATGTACAAGCAGAGAAATGAAAAAGTTGTGCTCCGTTTGTGTACAATGAATCAAAGTGCATTCTGCTGTCATATATACCTAATTAGAATAAATAATTTAATTTAAAAAAGAATCCAATAATGTTGCTAGCTTCTGTGTTGTTAAGATATTAATTAGATTAAATTTATATTACTTTTTTCTGATTACATGAAAACCCCTTGGATGTACATATTGTTTTTCCTTTGTTTCAAATAATTATTTTCTTTTATTAATAATGCTATTATTAAAACTTTGGGGAGAAAAAAAGAACCCTTTGGCCAAAAATTACTGGTGGCCACCACAAATAATCACCACTTCCAGAGCCACAAATAATACCTGCATATTCATTATATACTGAGTACCACTACTTATACATTCTATTTTTAAAATCCTAACAATAATTCTACCATTTATATATAATATTGGTACTTATACTAATATACTAGTGTATTAGTAATAGTTATGTATTAATCTCACTTTGACTGATAAGAAAATTGGAATTAAATCTCTTTTCCAGGGTCACATGGTTGCTCAACAGAGCAAAACTGTACAAGTCTGTCGCCCTTACATGTGGCTCTTCCTACCTTGGACAGGAGACCCAAAACCAGTCCTAAAGTGTCATCCCAGGGGGCCTTGTATTCTCCTGGTATTTTTACTACAGATACTATTTCAAAAGCACCTCAGAACCAAAAATTCTCTACCAATGTAAGGGAAAAATATTTCTACCTATACAGGATAGATGTCACACCCCCCCTTTTTTTTTTTTTACAGTTGATGGCAGGGGCTAAAATGTATAAGGGGAATAAAATATTTTATTGTGTAGATAAAAATTTATGTTGTGAAACGGAGAAAGACAGGCTCGAGGTGACATTTCTCTGTAGTGGTTTCTTAAAATAAATGTCAGTTCCAAAGCTAAAAAAAGAATGATGAATGGAAACATAAGGATAAGCACTGAGGGGAGGGGAGGCCTCTCTTTTCCATAATTTCAGGAGCACATGGCCTGACTCACCTAGGACAGTCACTGACCGTCTAGAGTCAGGCCACCTAGAATCAGTGAGGACCTGTTACCATGAACAGACTACTGGACCTCTTAAAGTCCTAGTATCCTCATCAATAAAATGGAGAAGCCAACACAACCATGAAGGGTTGCTGGGAGAATCAGAACTGATATAATTTAAAAGGAGAGGAAAGTAGACCAGAAAAGCAAGGCACACTGCTTGGCAGCTGGTGTATGCTGAGTGAGCTATGACTGTATTTAATCTCATCCATAGGGAACACTTGGTAGATGACAAAGAGGGGATGACTCTCGGGACAACATGATCTGTGGGATTAAAAATAAGGAAGACTGAGAAGCCAAGAACCCAGATTATGAGAGGAGATATGCTAAAACTGAATTGAAACAGTACACAGGATTACTAGATGATGCTCCATTTGAAACCTAAGACTGCTGAGTAGAGTAGGCGGGCATGTGCCAACATCCCTGGAACAGGCAAAAAGAAATAGTGCCTTGCCTCAGGTGCATGGTTAATAATAGATAATTACTAGGCTAACAGATAACTTCTAGAAGACCTGAGTCACTGTGGCTCAGTTCAGGATTGCTGCACCAAATTATCTGAGCATTTTTTTATGTTGTAGGAATAGTGGGATAAATGGTGAGGAAAAAAATAGTGCACTTTTTTTACTTCAACCCATTGGAGCAAAATGTAGGCAATAAAATTTTTAAAATAAATAAAGTATAAGACACCCACTTAGAGAACTGCAATGTAAAGGACAAGCACTTAACAGATTATTAGCTTATCATATGGCTATTATATATATCAGAGTTTCAAAAAGCCTCGAGAGATGAAAGATCTAAAATGAAAATTCGACAAAGTAATCTGAAAGTATCCAGATAAGAAAAATTGGGAGAAAATGTTAAGGATGCAAGGAGTTCTCAAAAGGGTTTGAATCTTTGGGGGGGGGGATCTTTTCCCCTGATTGTAAAAATAAAACATGTTCATATGGAAACTATAAGAAGGTGAAAAAGTTGAAAATCATAATCACCCATGATTATACTTTCCAGAAATAATCAGTAACATTTTGATGTATTTCCTCTGAGGATTTTTCCTTTGCATATTTATATTTTTACACATAATTGAGATGATACTGTATATACAATTTTGAGCCTGATTTTTCCATTTTTTACATTGTGTCATTACATACCCTTTGAAAACATGATTTTAATAGCTCCATAAATAATTCATTTAACCTTCTTCCTAGCTGCATTGGTTCAATGTCCAGATCAAAGAAACAAGGAACTGTTGTGCTTGCATAGCCAGATGGCATTGGAGTGCTGTGTTTTCACACTTGAGAGCAACATTTTGTGTGGGACATTGCCCAAGAAAATTTTGCCCTAAGAGTATATTGGAGGAAGAGCACTCTGAAATCATTTGTGTTCATTAAATGATTTATTCCTCATGGCTGAGAAATGAAGACTATTTTACTTGGATTTCAGAAGACTTTGGAGGGACATGAAACCTCTCTACAAATATGTAAAGACTGGAAGTGGAAGGAAGAATAGGTTTATTCAATTTTGCTCTAGAGGACAGAAAACAAGACTGGCCTTCAGGTATTCTAAAGAGGAAGTCTTTAGATTTCACATAAAAAAGCTAGTGTTCCCTAATAATCACAGCAAAAGTTGACAGTGAGCTGCTTGTCACTTGCAGTGTTCCATAATGGGTCTGAAAACCACTTGGCTGGGAGTATGACCTGGGAGATTTCCTGTAGTGGGTGGGAATGCAGAAGGCAGAGAGGAAGGTTGGGAGGAGGGAAGTAAGTACTGTGAGGACTGAAGTGGAGGAAGCACACTGTCCTTCAGCCTGTCTTACCTATGCAAAACCTTGAACTGAGCCACAGTGACTCAGGAGTTCTAGCTGAGATGCCTTGGCTGAGATTTTCTCATTCCTTGGCCTGTGCAAGCCTCACGGAAAGTACGGCCAGGGCTGGGACTACGGCTGCTAAATTTCTCAAGTCCCAGCATAGAGTTCAACTTCACCAAGCATTGGGAACACAGTACGCAAAAGAAGGGTAAGAAACATCAGACACAGAGACAGTTACCACTTCCCTTGTTAATCTAATGGCTTTCACTCTCTGGCTACACTCCTTTAGCTCTTTATAATGTCAGTTTCCTCTCTGGTAAAAGAAAGAGAGCGTCTGGATCAACACCCCAAGGAGATCTGTTAATACGGTACCATCTTGCTCTCCAGGGACCCATGGAAGGTCTGTTTGAACTTACTCCACTGGATGATGCACGAACAGGTGAAGCAAAAGGCATGAAAAATGTGTGTAGGTCTCAGCCTACTGCTATGGAAAAAGCTTTTACAAAGCTTTTGTGGTAAAATAAACAACTGCAACAAGAAATCACAGTGTGTTACAATATGTCAAGGATTAATTACTCCTGGTCTGAGACCTAAGAATAGCTTAGCTCCACTAGTTTCCAAATGATATTACAATAGAAAAATGACATGTCACATCTGGTAGTATGAGGGTATGTGCCCAAATAAACAGCCAATTTCCAGTTCCCAGCTAACCCAAACTGACCCAACATATACCCCTCCTCACCCTGACCATACCAGTGTTACTTGGAATGTGTGTCCAAGTGAGCGAACAGTGGGGCTAGGGCCATATTTCAATACTTATAGTCAAGACGACTATGCATTACTCATTTGTCAGGATGGGGAAAGGCTTGAGAGTTCCCCTAGGTCATTTAAAAAAAAAAAAAGAATTAACAATGAAGTGTCTTGCAGAGTAATAATTCACCAAGAACTGACTATAATTTAATTCTGTATTTGACAGCCCACAGTGCACGATTTTGAGCAAATGAATAACACCTGGAGAGGATTTCAAGTAAGGGATTAGAAAGAAAAGCTGGGAAAGAATGAAGATAAACAAAAAGATTTGTAAGAAAGTAATTTATCAGCTGGGCATGGTGGCACCCAACTGTAATCCCAGTGACTTGGGAAAACAAGGCAGGAGAATTCCAAGTTTGAGGCTAGTTGCATCAACTTAATGAGACCCTGTTTTAAATTTTAAAAAAAGAAAGAAAGAAAAAGGGACTGGGGATGTAGTTCAGCAATAAAGTGCCCCTTGGTTCAATCCCTAGTACAAAAAAAAGAAAAAAGAAAGAAACAAAGAAACAAAGAAACAAAGAAACAAAGAAAGAAAGGAAGAAAGAAAGAAAAGTGGGAAGGAAGGAAGGAAAAAAGAATATGATTGGGCAAGAAAAGTCTACTTAAAACAATACAGAGGATCAATGCAACAAAGAGTTGGTTTTTTTTTTTTTTTGAGACAGGAGACTGATGAATATTTTATCAAATTAACCAAAAGAAAGAATAAAATTAGAGGTAAAAAAGAAGATATCATCACAGACATTGCTGAAATCCAGAGGATCATTAGGAACTATTTTGAACACTTATATTCCAATAAATTGGAAAATCTAGAAGTTACTGACAAATTTATAGACACATATAACCTACTCAAATTGAACAGGAAGATATGGAAAACCTAAATAGACCAATATCAAGCAATGAGATTTAAGTAATTTAACTAAGAAACTTAGGTTTCTTCCCCCAAAAAGAAAAGCCCAGGAGCAGATGCATTCTCAACTGAGTTCTACCAGACCTTTAAAGAAGAAATAACACCAATTATTCTCAAATTAAAACAGGTATTGCGTACAACTAAAAAATAAATATTTTTAAAATTGGGAGTTCATAACCCACTTCAATCTAATGTATGAAATATGATATGTCAAGAGCTTTGTAATGTTGTGAACAACCAATAAAAAAATAAAAAATTAACAAAAAAATAAAAAATAAATAAATAAAAATTAGCAATTTGTGTTAAAAATGTTATTAAGAAGATTGTACAACAAAATCAAGTTGGTTTCATATCAGGATCCAAATATAATCTACCATATGCAAATAAATAAATTTTATTCATCATATAAATAATGTTAAGAACAAAAATTATAGGATCATCTCAATAGATGCAGAAAAAGCCTTCAATAAAATCTAGCACCTGTTCACATTAAAAACACTGGATAAAGTAGGGATAAAAGGAACTTACCTCAACATCATAAAGGCTATTAGACAAACCCAAAGACAACATTATACTGAACAGAGAAACATTGAAAGCATTTTCTCTAAAATTAGAAACAAGACAAGGATGCAGCATATTTCTGTAATCCCAGTGACATGGGAGAAAGAGGGAATCATCACTCCAATTCAATACAGTTCTTGAAACTCTAACCAGAGAATCGGGCAAGAGAAAAACATTAAAGGGATATAAATAGGAAAAGAAGTCAAACTATCTCTGTCTTCTGGTGACATGATCCTATACTTTGAAGACACAAATAATTTTACCAAAAGACTTCTAGAGTTGATAAACAAATTAATTCAGCAAAGTAGCAGGATACAAGACCAACATACAAAAATCAATATTATCCCTATACTCTAATGAGCTTCAAGAACGAAACAAAACAAACAAATACTAAACCACCAACAACAAAAATTGGGAATAAACCTAACCAAGGAGGTAAAAGGCCTCTACACTGAAAATTACAGAATGCTATAATTTTTAGAAACTGAAGACCTTCAAAGATAGAAAGACCTACTGTGTTCCTGGATAGGCGAATTAATCTTATCAAAATGGCCATATTACCAAAAGCAATCTATAGATTCAATGAAATCCTCATCAGACTATCAATAACATTCTCACAAGAAATAAAAAAATAGTCCTAAAATTCAGAGGGAAGAATAAAAGACCCCGAATAGCCAAATAGCTGAACAAGAAGAGTAAGGCTGAAGACATCAAAATACCTGATCTCAAATTATACTACAGAGCTATAGTAACAAAAATAGCATGGCATTGTCATAAAAACAAACATGAAGACTAATGGAATGGAAGACACAATGATAAGACCACATAGATAAAATCATCTTTTCCTTGATGTGCCAAAACATGCATTGGAGAAAAGACAGCCTTATTAACAAATTGTGCTGGGAAAACTGGATATCTGCATGTTGAACACTGAAACTAGATTTCTATCTCTTACCCTGCACAAAAATCAGCAAAGTGGATCTAAGACCTACAAATTAGACCAAAAGCACTACAAATTACAACTATTAGAAGAAAACAGGGTCAACACTCCAACATATTGGCATAGGAAGCTACTTTTTAAATAATACCCCTAAAGCTCAAGAAATAAAAACTGAGAATCAGTAAGTGGGATGGCATCAAATTAAAAAGGTTCTGCAAAGCAAAGCAAACAATTAAGAGTATGATGAGAGAGCCTACAGAATGGGAGAAAATCTTTGCCAGTTACTCTTCTAACATAGGATTAACTTCAGAATTCATAAAGAAATACCAAAAAAAAAAAAGATAATCCAATTGATACATGGGAAAATGAAGCAAACAGGCATTTCACAGGAAAAAGAAGTACAAATGGTCAAAAATACATGAAAAAATATTCATCATCCTTAGCAATCAGGGAAATGAAAATCAAAACTACACTGAGATTTCATCTCATTCTAGTCTGAATGGCAATCATCAAATATACAAATAATAATAATTGCTAGTGAGGATGTGGAGAAAAAGGTGGAATTCACACATTGTTGGTTGGACTGCAAATTAGTACAACCACTTTGGAAAGTATTTATGGAAACTGCTCAAGGTTAGCAACAGAATACAATGATCTAGCTATCATTCCAGTTCTTGGTATTTACCCAAAAGAACAAAACTTAGTGTGCTGTAATAATACACGCATAGCAATGCTTATAGCAGCACAACACACAATAGGCAAGTTATGAACCTGTCCACGTGCCTAAACAGATGAAAGGATAAAGAAAATGTGGCATATACTCAATGTGGCATATACTCAGCCATGAAGAAGAAAGAAATTATGTCATCTACTGGTTGAATGGATAGAAATGGGAAACACCATGCTAAGCCAGACTC
Source organism: Ictidomys tridecemlineatus (assembly GCF_052094955.1). NCBI lineage: Eukaryota > Metazoa > Chordata > Mammalia > Rodentia > Sciuridae > Ictidomys > Ictidomys tridecemlineatus. The sequence goes on along the minus strand of NC_135480.1, from coordinate 150,184,032 downwards.
AGAAAGTCAAAGGCCAAATGTTTTCTCTCATTTGCAGAAGCTAGAGAGAAATAAGGAACAAAAAGTGGGTGGTGGCAGAGATATCACAAAAATACAAAGGAGAAGAGCAGAGTAGAGGAAGGGGATATTAAGAAGAAAGGAGAAGTAGGTAAAGGGAGAAACTGCAGAATAAAATTGACCAACTTATGCAATATGCATCTGTGAATATATTACAATGAATTATATATATATATATATATATATATATATATATATATATAATATACCAATTAAAAAAACAACAAATAGAAGAATAAAAGTAGAGAAAGGGGACTGGCTTAAGGAAGAAGGGGAGGAAAAAAGAAAATACTAAGGATTGAGAATGAGTGAACTATGTTATATGCCTTTATGAGTGTCAGAATAAACCATTCTATGTAACTATAATGCACTGATAAAAACATTAAAAAGTTAAAAAAGAAATGTCTGTTTATATTATACTAAATCCAGAAGCAGAGGAGTCCTGAGAACATATGTACAAATAAGTAATCAAGGATTTCCTCAAAGTCACAGGTGTTCCTGATGTATAGAAAAAAAATATAAGCAATCCATTCTACAAATACTTTCCATATAAGCTACTGCTACAATCTATTAGCTTAACATGTCCTTCTTTTCAGATTAAATGCAAATGCATAAATTTAACCAATCATGTTAATGATTGTCTTAGGAAGACTAGGACACTTCTAATTATTACTAGCATATTTCAACAGAGACTAGACTGTCACAAATGGCAGGCGATGGTTGAGGAGAGGATAATGAATCTATATACTCAACATTATTACCCTTAAAGAGAAGTCAGAAACTCCCCCAAATAATTCTTATACTGTCAAAAGACTGTCAAATCAAAATAATCTTAATGTGAAATTAAGGGGAAATTTTGCTGTTTACAGATTTCTAGACAATGAGAATGAAAATGATACGTAGATAACACCCACAGATTTAGCTGAACAAGAGCTTTTAATCCACTACAGCTTAAAAACACATGAAAGAAAAATGGTAAATTTAACTTTACAGATGCACTCAGGCCTGGAATGCCTGTCTCAGAACTACACTGATGATTATGCCATCCCCTTTTTCTGACAGTTAGTAAACTTCTGAAGTAGAAACATCTCTGTTGTTTTTATTCTGAATATTAGTCTTTATTTGAAGCTTAATTCTTGCTAATATCTGACTTGCTTCATAAACACTGAGTAGTCAGTCAAGTAACAGTTCAATTATAATCTTATTGAATCTATCAGAAAACTAACAAGGGTTTGTTAGCACCCTCAGTTAATTCTTTTGAAACAGACACCAGCAGTTCTAAACTTATATAGCTTATCATATACTGGCAACTAGGAACAAAAATATTCTAAAGGGAAGGGGACCCTCTGGTACTTGGGCATCTGAAAGTGGGGGTCAACTAAGAAGGCTTTTATAGGTTAACTGAGAGGGGAGACAGGGAAATCAGGCTTTGCAAACCAAGGATCTTGGGACAGCCCAAAACAACAGTAATTGTGTTAGGTGGGAAAAGAAGAACAGAGGGGAAGCAATCCCAACACAATCAAGTCAGAACTCATAATCTTGGCCTTGGAAACCTGGGCTTCCTCCAAAGTTCCTTACAATGGGTATTACCTTCCATTTCCTGCATAAGCCAGAATCCTGAGAGTAATATTTGGTAATCTTTTTGTTCCTTAGCCCCCATTGTCAAACCATCACCAGGTCCTCCTGAATTTGCCTGCTGAATGTATTTCAGATCCCTCCAGTAAGCCAACTGAGTCCAAGCTACCATCATTTCTCCTCTGATCTATGGCAATGTTTCTATAACTGCCTTCTCAATATCCACTACGGTGCATACTCCAATTCTTCTTCTCAATATAGCCCAATGAAAATGTTTCATAACAAACCTTTCCATGTTGAATTCTGCTCAGGGTTGCAACTGGGGGCCCAACTCCAACACGGCCTCAGGGCTCCCTCCCTATAGCCCTCTCCTTTTCATCCACTTTCTGCAACAGGTGTGCTTGCTTAACTGGAACAGTTTCTCTCTGACCTAGGTTTAGCTAACTCATCTTGCAGATCTCTACTCAAGTCTTCCTGATTACTTATCTAGATAAGGTGAGTTTTAGTTACACCCTCTTATAGAATCATATTCCTGTCACACCAGGACTACATCAATTTTAAGCACATAAAAAATATAAGAACAGGGTTTTATTAGTATTAAAATAAATTTTAAAACTAAGTAAAATAACTAAAATTTCACAGATAATACATATATATGATTCCATATATATTCCTTGACCAAGTAGGGAAGAAATACCTTGTAAAAAGTAACAGCAAAGTTGATGACCAAGTGGTCATCTGCAGCCTGGGATAAGGCTTGGTGTATGATGAGGATGGTCTCATTATATGATCTCAGTGTCAGTGGTGCTCTCAGTCACATTTGTTTAATAACCCTATTTTAGCAGGGCTGTGGGCTACTTAGAATCCATAAACTAAAGCCTGATCTCTCTTGTGCCCTCACTTTTTTTCATGATGCAAACCAGATAATCTGCTTCAGAAGATTCAATTTTATCTGATATTCCAAATGAAAAGGTGATATTAATCCCAGCTATTCAGGAAGTGGAGGTGAGAAGATTGCCAAAATGAAAAAGTCCCAGTCTCAAAATAAATAAGAAAGAGTTCAACCCCCAGTATAATAACAAAGGAAAGAAGGAAGGAGAGAGAGAAAGGAAAGAGGAAAGAAAAAAAAATGATCTAAGACCTTAAAGGAATCTGCCGGTCAGATTATTGTTAATTAAAGCTTAAAAGCAGCAAATATCAGGCATGTTTTGGAAACAATAATCTATAAAAATGTTCTCATGTCTATACTATTGGAAATATGCATAATTTTAATCTCTCCCTCTGTTTCCACAAATCTAAAGGACATCTTTTTAAGGCACAAATCACATTAGCTTTAATTATTAGTGAAAAACCCATCCTTTGCTCTGAAAAAAACAAGTATATAACATTATTCAACATGCTATTCTTTCTATTACATCACTTAGAAATTAAATACTATACAATTATAAAGTTGTTTTATAGTAATAGATAAAACACTCAAAGCACAAAAGACTTCAAACACATCCCCTCTCTCTATTGTATAGGGTGACCAATCTGCAGAAATAACGCTCACCAACCAAGAGTCTAGGAAGTTATAGCTTCCAAGCTTTTCACTCACTTCTTAGCATAGGATATACCCTCTAACTGTGAGAAAGATTAGAAATTAAAGGGAAAAACCCCAACACTCTAGACATTTGTTTGTATTCTTCTTCTTTTCTCTTCACCCATATACTCTGACTCCAAAATTGTTTTTTTTATTATAATTTTTACAATTTACTTACAAAAGAATGTGACTTAACAAATCATTTAAATTATTATTATAATTAATATCATCATTAAGATTTGATTATTTTTTATTATTATTTGTTCTTATTTATTCATGAAAATCAGATAACTTCTTTCAAACACAGTACAAAAAAGAAATAGTAAAATGAAGGCAGTATCATTCATCAATGAGTAGATGGTATTGACTTTGACTGGATGTAACTATCAAATGATGACCTAAGCTTAGTCTGTTACCAAAATAATACCCATGATCAAACAGGGGCATAAATTCTTCACTGATTTATGGGTCTCAAGCTTTCTATGATGTGCCACCAATTTATGTGTGATATTCTGGTGTGTTAGCACATGTGTTTAGATAGAGGTGAAAGTCAATGTAAAATGGCATGTAAACAGGCAGCTCCCTGCTTACTGTTCTCGAGCCAGGGAGCTCTGCTTTCAAACTATATGGAGAAAGTGGTGCTTACAAATGTGCAACAGAAAGGATCAGCTCTGGAAAATTTCAGGCATTTATGAAACATGCATATACAACCCTGATTATATCACACTTAAGGTCATAGTATCCAGTTTTGAGATCTGAATCAAATCAGAACAAAGAAAGATTTAAAATTGAAAACTAGACAGCTAGGGAACCATTTTAGCCTATAGAAAAATGGAAAGGTCAGTAATGAACACACACACAGATATTGTTACCATAAGGTACAGCAACAGTGACATCTGCCCATGTATTTATTAAGAGAAATAAGAAATTTTTCTTATCTTTGTTCTATTAAATGGAAGTTGATTTGGCCCTACCCTAAGATTTAGAAATGATGTCACCGATATAAATAAATTAGTGTTAAACATTCATAGGGGATTACTGTTTAGACATGTCCCAACATCCTGCTCCTGGGCAGCCTCAGGAGCCAGTAGCTGTATCAACACTGTGGGTCCCTGAGCTCTACCAGGCAGATTTCTCACTCTCATGGCAATTCACTTCATCCAAACCATTGGTTTCAAATCTCTTTAAGGATAGCAGCCCTTTTGTTGAAAAAACAAAAATTCTTGGATGCTCAAACACTGAAGGCTTGGATTTTACTGGTCACTACTTGGGGGAGGAGCATAGCCCTACTTTAAAGAATATTCTTTAACCTGGAAAGAACATTAAACTTGGAATACAAAATTAAACACAATTTTAAAACATGATTATTGATATTGATGATGAACTTTTAAAAAAACATGCTTAATATCTAGAATAACCAATTTAATACCTGAATGTGGTGGCTATTAATCATGCACTTAGTATAAATCAAGCCCTGTCCTGAAAACTAAGTACGTAGCAGTAACTCAAACAGACATAGCCCTTGTTTGAGAAACGTGATGTTTAATGCATGTCACCTACCAAACTAGGACATGTGCTACAAAGAAAGGTTTAAGTTAAAATGGAAATGGAAGTTTAATTCTTCTTTTCAGTAAGCACCTCTTCATTAAGTTCCACTACATAGCTATAATATTTTTCTTTTCAATTTATTTCTCTCCCTTCTTTTTTGGGAAAAACCAAAATGTATCCCAGTTTGGAAAATGATCTTGAAATTGATTTTGAAAAGTACTAAAATATTTCTATGTCTCATCCCATTTATAATATTTAAGGTCTCACTGCAGAGAGAACTACCGTTTCATCTGGTATTCTCTATACTTTTCTCTTTAAAAAGTATAGAAATTACAACATCACAATCAAATTTTGAAGACCTATACAACAGACAGTGGGCTGTCCATAGGGAAATTCTAGAAGACTCCACCCCCACAATGCAATTTTGAGAAAGCTCAGAAGTCAAAATGCAAATCTTTTGCATTTTTTTGAGCATCTGCTGTGTAAAGTGCTACATTATGATGATACAGGTGTTCATTTAACCCTTATAATAATTCAACATATGTGTTTTTCATTTTATAGAACTTAGACTCTAACCTCACACCATACACAAAAATTAACTCAAAACAGGTCACAGATCCAAGTGTTAAGCCATGAAACTATAAAATTTCTAGAAAAGAATATACAAGGAAATCTTTGTGATCTTAAGTTAGGCATAGATTTCTTAAGATAGGACACTAAAGGTACTACTCATAAAGAACAAATTAATAAAATTGTGCTTCACCAAGATGTAAAACTTTTGCTTGTCAGACATTATTAAGAAAGGGAAAAGACAAGACAAAAACTGGGAGAAATGTTTATAAATTGTATTTGATAAAGGATTCATAGGCAAACTAAAAACAAAAAAGTTTGTGACTCAACATAAGACAACCCAAAAATATCTTTAAAATTTTTTGAATAAGATTTTCAGGATTGGTGGCTCAGCAGTGGAGCGCTTGCCTAGCATGTGCGAGGCTCTGAGTTCAATCCTCAGCACCACATAAGAATAAATAAAATAAAGGTATTGTGTCCAACTACAACTAAAAAATAAATGTCAAAAATTAAATAATTAATTTAAAAGAGAATAAAATCATAGCATTTGCAGGTAAATGGATGGCATTGGAGAAGATAATGCTAAATGTAGTTAGCCAATTCCAAAAAAACAAATGCCAAATGTTTTCTCTGATATAAGGAGGCTGACTCATAGTGGGGTAGGGAGGGTAAGCAATGGAGGAATAGATGAATTCTAGATAGGGAAGAGGGGTGGGAGGGAAAGGAAGGGGACAGGGATTAGCAAGGATGGTGGAATGTGATGGACATCATTATCCAAAGTACATGTATAAAGATACAAATTGGTGTGAACATACTTTATATACAAACAGAGGAATGAAAAATTGTTCTAAAGGTGAAATAAGAATTGTGATGCATTCCACTGTCATGTATTTAAAAAATAAAACCAATTAAAAAAAAGAAAAGTAAAATAAATTTCTTAGGTTTTATAAGTAAGCAAAAAAAAAAAAGAAGACATGAATGGCTAATAAGCACTTAAAGATATTTAATAAAAAGAAACCTACAGCAGATAACAACATAGAATATAAAATATACATATAAATATGTGATGCTAATGATGTAAAAGTCAAAGAGATTCAAAAAAGAATTTAAATTAGAATATTCCTTAAAAAAAAAGATATCAAAATCACTAGCGACTTAGGAACATATAGATTTACTGAGATACCACTGCATATCCACTAGAAAGGATATTATCCACCAGACTAATAACAAAGGTATTGACAAGAATGTTGCTGGTTGAAATGCAAAATGGTACAGCAACTTTGAAAATCACTTTGGTAGTTTCTTAATGAAGTTAAACATACACTTACTAAATAGCTCAGTAGTCTCTCTCCTAGGTACTTACTCAAGAGAAATAAAAACACAAACCTACCCTAAAGAATTGAAAGCAAATGTTCATAGCAGCATTATGTATAATAGCCCCAAACTGAAAATAATCCAGACATCAATCAACTGGTAAATATATAAACAAAATATATTACATTCATAAAATGGAAAACGATTCAGACTGGAAGAAAAAACTGAAGACAAATGACAAAAGTCGTATACATGGAATGTATAAAGAATTATCAAAAGTCAGCAATTGAGCTCATATCTCACTTCCTCAATGTGATTTCCTTAAACATTTTGGTCCACGACAATTACTTCTATTTCACATGTATTGTCAATAACCTTTACTGAGTATTTTTCTTGTAAAATCTTTAAGATCAGCTCCTGGTGAGAGTAAGGGAACTCATGGGGAATCAATATGGAATAGCAAGATATAAATGGGTCAAGATGGGACATGACTTCCTAAAGCTAAGGTGGCTTCACTGATAAGAGGTGTCCTTTGGTCAATCTGTTGTCTGCCACCATCATGTCTTCATGGCCTCTGTACTTAAAAAAAATAGGATATCTCAAAATTAGTAGAAAATGGGGATCCAAATGCTTCCCCAGATTTCATACATTTATTTTTGGAAACAACTTTTTCTTAGTCTTTCAACCCATTTGGTTGTTTCATTTTGCTTCCAGAGCACCCAGAACATTTCTACACCTATGCCGACACAACTTTGAATCCCCCCATGAATCCTAACACAGAGTTTAAACAAGAGTTCCGAAAGGAGGATAATGACAGGGTAGATATGCCTCCCAATGCCAGCCATTGTTGGATTTAAGCTCTGTACTAAGAAGAGATAATGAAGTCCACAATTGCCCTCAAGTTCAAGGTAGTTATCTTCATTTTGTTAAGACTGAAGATAAGATGCTACACCTTTAGAAAAGAAAAGAATAGGAAAGAAACACCAGGAACTTGTTTCCTAGGAATAAGTTCCCAGATCAATCATTTTGAGATAATTACCAAAAGAGAAATAAGAGAAATACTGTCAAGTGAGAAAGGCAAATATTTGAAGAAAAACATAAATGATATTGTGCCTTCATTGCAACTAGTGAATCTTCTCCATGGGACATCAGGGCAATGAAATACTTCTCTTCAGAGAAGCACCAGTGCTAAGAAGAAACTGAGAATATGACAGCTACAGATGCAGTCAGTGAAGATACACAATTTATAAAAATGAAAGAAAATGCAACTGTAAGTCAAATCATTAGTGTGGCCCAGGCTTGGGGAAAAAAAAAAAAAAAAACAACCACACACAAAAGAATAAAAGGGAATAAATACCCAGCACCTGAAATGTACTAACTCCCACAAACTTAAGGGACAATTTAGGAAACTTGTGAGATTGTTCTGGGCTTCAGTGAAGGACAGAGTTTAGAATTGAATAATCGGAAGAAATTCGACCTTAATTAGGATCCCCTGTTCAATAATTGTGGGTTTAGTCTTCAAAAGTATAACAAGATGCAGTTTCTAAATAGCATTCAGGTTCTCTAATTTTTCTCAGTCTAGCCAACATGGTAATATTGTTCCCTCTTAGATGGATAAAGTCTTTCTATTTACTTACCCATCACTCTTTTAAGTTGTGTTTATAATGACATAGTAATGTGTTTTGTGAATAATACTACAAATATGTTGGGACATCACAAAAACAAATGTGTTATTTGTTTTTGATGATACTTGGGAGAATATGAACTACTTAACTACTGATTTATTAGTTATATGATATTTGTGAGAAAGACATATATGAAATTTATAATTATTAAGATGTTAAAAGAAATTTGATCACTTAAATGTAAAATGGTTATGTTGGTCTATAAGATTCATGTGAATATTAGGTAGAGAAAAATGAGTTTCTTATTTTTATGCAAAATTAGATTTATAAATAATGTTTTCCGATAACTTTAAAGGCTTATAAAAGTATATTTTAAATTGAATAGTGATAAAAATCAAAATAATAATAGGTATTTTTCTATGAGTATAAAAGTCCTCCCAAGGAAGAAGAAAAATCAACTGGGATTTGGTGATGCTTTTTATCTCATAGGCTCCTAGCTCCACAGTAAGGATAGAGAAAGATACTGCCCCAAGTAGTTAGGTGCCATGTGGGCCATGACCATGGAACCATAGCCCAAAACAAAAAACAAACAACAACAACAACAAAACCTATTTAAAGCTTTTGCTACAATGTAGATGTTAAGAGTCACACAAAGGTCCATATATGAAGGCTTGGTCCACAGTGTGGTGTTACTGGGATGTGTAAGGGGTAGGGTCTAGTTTCTCTTTTTCTCACACTCTCTCTAACCCAATTTTCTCTGGCAAAAATTCATGGATTCTAGAAGAATCACAATTGCCTAGGGGACAGGGACATAAGCAGAGGGTGAAGGTAAAGAAGATCGATCTGGAACAAACATAAAAGTAATTCAAGATGAGGCGGGACTTCCCAAGTCTGATTACAGAAGTCTTTTGGTCAGTCTAGTGTCTACCACTGTCATGTCTGCATGGCCACCTGACATGAAACTCCAGAACACCTCAAAACCCAGAAGCCAACAGAAATCCAAAATGCTTCCCTGGATCCCACAGCACAGAATGCTTCTAGAAACAACTTTTCTCTTAGTTTCTCACACACACTTTTAATTATTTTCTTTTGCCTCTACAATAATCAGATCATATCTGCACCTATGATTGCGGGGGTGTTTGAGTGTGGAACACAGAAAAGCTTCCCACACCAAGTCCGCTGAATGCTATACTTTACCTTTGAGGGACACTCAAGGTCTTCCAACACAGATGCACAGAGTTATAAGGAGCAGACTTCATAAAATGGTGCTAAAAGTGGGGAGGACAAGCAATGGAATGCAGGGAGCTGATCTGTGATCCAGACCCAACCCCAGTCTATTCTGGGAAGCTTGGACAAACAAAAGGGTTTTTGTTTGTTTTCTTTGTGTGTGTGTGTGTGTGTGTGTGTGTGTGTGTGTGTGTGTGTGTGTGTATGTGTCTTGATATTCCATCTGTGAATTGAACATTTATTTATTTTGGAGCAGGGTATGTTAAGAAAAGCTACTGAAATCACACTTTCAACTCTCAGAAAACTACAAGCATAAAGCAGGGAAGTAGACTTCTAAAAGCTGCTAAGTCTTCTTTATAGCAGGTAGATAGTCTAAGCCCCTTTAAATAACAAGTAGGAACAAAGTCCTGAGGGTATGTTTTCTAACTCCAAATTTCATCAAGACATAAACTAGATGAAGAAGAAAAAAAAAGATTTTTTTAAAAGTGTACAGAGGTTAATATGTGCCCCCCCACGGCCAAAACAAAACAAAACAAAACAAAACTGACTTAACCTTCTATGTATCAAGAAGGTCTTTAGTCCTTTCAATAATCTCTGAAGGTGAAGGTAGAAATTATTATTCTCTTTTTCAGTAGGGAAAAAAATGAGGCTGGAAAGTTTAACTAAATTACTATACCTGAGGAAAAAAATTAAGAACCTTTGTTCTTAGAAATTTTGGTAAGACTGAGAAAAGCAGATGGCCCTCCCTCTTGTGGGCAGATCACATTTGTTTCCATACTTGTTACAGAGGTAAACGTAACATAGCTGGCTAAATTAATGTTTCTTCAAAGATTCTGAAAACTCAAAGGCCATGACTGTTTATCCTCAGAATCTGAAAGAATAATCTCTTCATGTTTCTTTCACATTTCAACAAAGGCTCAAAAATTTAGCTAGTTCTCATGAAAATTTCAGTGATGGACTATTGCTGTCAAATTTCTAAATGGTCCTGTTTCTCTTCTCACCTCCAGCGGCGAATGTTACATGCTGGCCCTAGAACAATCTAGTGCCTGCTGTAGCCCCTCCTCCCAAAATCAAAAGAAAGGAAACAGTCACCAATCCAGTGCTAACCAGGGCATGCTCAAGGATCTGGAGGCTAAGGGGGCCCTGGAATTTCTGTGCTTGTTGAGTTCTTCAGGTGAACAACTATCATTCCCATCAAAATAGTAAAAGACAAAACAATTCATGTCGAAATTTCATAGACTAACAGATGGAAGTGTGTAGTAATACTTCTTATATTACTTCCTTTGACAGCTACAGATTGCATGCCGAGTTTACCTGGGCTGATACATGCATTCTGCAAGTGGAATGCTGAGAGATAATTTCTTGGAATTTTTTTTTTTTATATCATGGAAATAAAGTACTCAGGTAGAAAATTCTGCAAGTGGAATGCTGAGAGATAATTTCTTGGATTTTTTTTTTTTTATATCATGGAAATAAAGTACTCAGGTAGAAAAAGAAACTTCTTATAGTCCAAAGAAAATTTCTCCCTACTGTTTCAAATATCCTCTACAGTCACATAATTCCAACATAAGCATTTTAATGACTGCCAAATTTACTCTCAAATATAGATAGATCAGCCTGCATTAAAAAGGGCTCTCATCTGTTGGGTTTATGAAATGATTTGTAATCACTGACTCTAAGGGAATGTTACTTTTTTTTTTAACTAAAGCATGAGGCATTATAAGGGACTATATTTATATCATACATAAATGGAATGATTAAACTTGATATCCTACATTTGATTTTCATAGTTAAAAAACCTGAAATTGCACTGTAGCCTTACAGTAGTCCTAGATAACAAGCACCAGAGGCATAGAGAAACTAGATCTTCAACAGCCAGAAACACTGTGTCCCACCACTGTGATGACTGTCTTCTCAGCAACATTCACACCTGATAAGCACACTGTGTGGATTAGAATTTTCAGACAGAGGAAAATATTTTTTGCCACAAGTTTCTGATGCCATTGGTATATTTTCTAATGAAGAAAAGTTTTCTTTGAGGAATGTGAAATATAGTTAGTGTTTCCAGGAAATAATTATTCTGCCTTGATCGTTAAGACACTGAGACAGAAGATAAACTGCATTACTAATGGGGTGGACTAGCACAATATGGCTGCTTTACAGAAAAGAAAACAACACTCTGCCACAGAGTCAGAGCTTATGGCAGAGTCATCTGAAATCTACAAATCCAGTGCTGTGGGACAATATATTTATGATTTATAATTTTATGTCAACTTGACTGTGACAGAAAGTACCCAGATATTTGAGATATTATTTTGTAAACTTACCCAGAAACACCCAGAATAAAGTGTTTATCATTAAAACGGTTAAGACTGAGAAAAGCAGACTGCCCTCCCTCTTGTGTGCAGGTCATATTTGTTTCCATACTTGTTACAGAGGTAAAAGAATATAGCTGACTGAATTAGTGTTTCTTTCTTTCTTTCTTTCTTTTTTTTTTTTTAGAGAGAGAGAATTTTTTTTATTATTTATTTTTTGGCAGACACAACATCTTTATTTGTATGTGGTGCTGAGGATTGAACCCAGGCTGCACGCACGTCAGGCGAGCACGCTACCGCTTAAGCCACATCTTCAGCCCCTGAATTAGTGTTTCTTCAGCATCAGACATCAAAATCCTAGAAATATTTATGAGCAATCTCATAAGGTTATACTTAATTTACAACTGTAAACAATACATAATTATTATTATTAAAGAGTCATTAAGAAATGTCTCTCCAAGTACAAACAAAAGCAAAGCATCTACAGAGACTCAGGAGAAGGCAGAAGTGACAAAAATATTACTTCAGATTGGCTCCCCAAGGAGAGGAGCTAACAGGATCACCTCCAGACTGACCACCTCTGATCTCTGCTAAGGGAACTGATCTCTGTGTCAAAAGGTCCCCTGTGGAAAGTGCTTGTTTTGTGAAACACTACTGAAAAGCATATTTGAAACAAAGGTGGTCATTAGCCCCGACACATTCACTAGTTCCTCTAAATGAGCCCAAGATGTTCTCTGAGGAGACAGAGGAAGGAGAAGACAGACAGATGGGAAAACACACACACACACACACACACACACACACACACACACAGTACAGACAAGGGCTACAGTTTAAAAAATCCAGCAAAAGCCACAGTCTTTTTCCTGTGGGTGATTTTAGTTCCCAGTTGAAACATCTAAAAATCTAAATACATTGTCAAGTCAGATTAATAAATGCCATGTTTTCATACATTGCTGGTTGCAACAACTATGTAAAGCAGTATGGAGATTCCTCAGAAAACTTGGAATGGAATCACCATTTGACCCAGCCATCCTACTCCTTGGTTTATCCAAAGGACTTAAAACCAGCATACTACAGTGACACAGCCACATCAATGTTTATAGCAACTCCATTCACAATACCTAAGCTGTGGAGCTAAACTATGTGCCCTTCAACAGATGGATGGATGGATAAAGAAAATGTGGTATATATATTCAATGGAATATTAGTCAGCTTTAAAGAAGAATGAAATTATGGCATTTGCTGGTAAATGGATGGAGTTGGAGAAAAATCACACTAAGAGAAATAAGCCAATCCCCAAAAAACAAAAAGGCCAAATGTTTTCTATGATATGCGGACGCTAATTCACAATAAGGTGGGTATGTGTGGCGGGGGGGCGGTAATAGAGTTATCATAGATTAGAGAGAGGTGAGTGAATGGAGGGGAGAGGAAGGGAAGGATATGGGGGTAGGGAGGATAGTAGAATGAAACAGATATTATTACCTTATATACATAGATGACTGCATGACCAAAGTGACTCTACAACATGTACAATCAGAAAAATGAGAATTATATCCCACCTACGTATGATATTCCAAAGTGCATATATGCATTCTACTATCATGTATAAGTTATTAAAATATGAAAAATAAATAAATAAATAAATAAGTGGTGGAAGAGGGAAGTCTGTGGCAGTGCAACTGCTCTGGTTTCTACCCACTGTGAGGGGCCTGGTAAGGATTCTGTGGGAGCCCTGGGAGTTTGAAGGCTAAGCATGGGGAAGAGCTGTAAGGTGAAGAAGAGCTGCAAGGTGTCATGTGTGGTCAGGCATCTGTGGGTAAAATTTCAATCCTAGAACAGCTCCTGTATGGGAATCATGTAGTGGGTTCTGAGATGACTGAAATCCAGGAAGACACTTACGTAGGTTCTACTGAGATAGACCGGGAAGTGCGGGAGCAGGTGCATTCCTATAATACCTAGGGGGCTTCAAAATGGGGCCAAGCTGCCACAGCCCTGCTTCTCCTGCACTAATGGCCACATCCTGGTCTACAGCACAGATGGCTGAGAGTCCTTTCAGCATGTGGAGCTACTCAAGAAGGAGACTGACAAATCTAAGGATAAGACGGAGATCACCACTGTGGTCCTGGGCAACATGTGTGACTTACAGGAACAGCGGCGTGTAGACCCAGATATGGCTCAGCATTGAGCCAAGCATTGAGCCAAGTTGTGGAAGGTAACAGTAGCTGACCACCACTCCCTTCTGGAGCCCTTTATCTACCTGGCCAGCAAGATGACCCAGCCCCAGAGCAAGTCTGCCTTCCCCCTCAGCTGCAAGAACAAAGGCAGTGGGATCCTTGGATGGCTGAAGAGCTAGCATTCCTTCTTCACTCTCCCAACTCTCTAGCTTCTGGAGTTCTAGAGGATGGGTTGAGGGCAAGGCGGGTACATAGGCAATCTGTCCTTGCTGGTCATCAGTTGGGAGCACACCACTAGGTCAAGCATCTGTGTTTTCTTAGGCCCATACCACTTTTCTCTTTCAACTCTGAGAAATGCAGACAATTTTGATTAGTGCCCTCTTCCCATACTCTCCCTGCCTTACCTCCCAACTTACATCAAATTTTTTCCACTGTTGCCTAAATTTGTGGGTCAGCATCCCTTATATCTGCCCTGGACAGGAAGCAGAGCTATCATGCTGAAAGTGCCAAATTTAGGATTTGGATCCTGTTATAGGTGCCCAACTTTCTGAGCTTCCTACCAGTGTCTGTCTGTCTGTCTGTCTCTGTCTCTCTCTCTCAGCACTAGCCTGAACTTGAGAATGGGTATCCAGATATTGTATGTGTGGCACACATGTGCTCACTCGTGTTAGCATTAGGAGAAGACCCATCCCTCACTAGATCTTTTTCCTAGCCTATTCTTAGCTGGAAGAGGCTAGGCACCCAGGAGTATCATTTTCTATATGAACTCTTCCCCTGCTCCCAACTGTTTCACTTCCTCTTCCCTTAGCAGATGGGTCTCGTTGGTTGGGGAATGGAGAAGATGACTGGGCCAAGCAACAAGCTGACTGTGACCCAGCAAGGTCATTCCCCTTTAGGCTTTGGTTTTCTCATCTCTAAGTCGACAGGAGTTGCTTAGATAATCTAGATCCTTTCCAATTGGATGACCTTTTAAAGCCAGGGGCTTGAGCCACCTGTGACTGCCCCCCTTGCTTCTCCCTTTTCAATGTGCTATGACTGCCAGCCTTGAGGCTAGACACATCTCTTCCTCCAACCGCCAAAGGAAGGAAGTACACTTGCCAGTGTGGCCACTCATGCCCAATCTACCCATGTGCCCTTCGGGGCTGGATTTCACTCCTTCCTCTGGATGTTTTCATCTAGTAGTTGGACTATTTATATTACCTATATTTATATGTCTGCTGCCATGGGGAAGGCCGGACAAGGTGCTCCTCTAGCCCTTATTACCTCACATGTCTGAACAGAACCAGGAACATCACTAAGCAGCTGATTAGGAGCCCCCAGGCCTTCCTTTGGGGCTCGGGAGCATGGTTACTCATGCAGATGTGCTATCAGGTGAGCTTAAAACCTCCAACCTTCAAGTGCACTATTTGTGCTTCTGGTGTGCACACCTAACAGGTGAGACACTACGGCCAGTGACCTCCAGTATGCCCCCTTCTTCACAGAATGGGAGCAGTGAGCAGGGGCAGATGCCTAGGGCTGGGCAAGGAACGGGCATCTAAAGGCTCAGGCTCAAAGTTCATTTATTGGTATGTTGGACACAATAAAACCACAACTGCTATTATCAAAAATAAATAAATAAATGCCATGCTCTCTAATTCAGCAATAAAATAAAATATATCACAAAGGAATTCTGATGTGCAGACACTTTGTAACAGAATGGAGGCAGATTCAAATCTGCTATGGTTTGATTATGTCTCCAAAATTTAAGTGTCATCAATGTAAGAGTAGAGTATTAAAAGAGAGGTGGGTCTTTCAGAAGTGACCAGCGTATGAGTGCTGCTCCCAGTTAATGAGATTAAGGCCCTTTAAAAGAGGCTCCACACAGCATAGCTAGTTTGTCCTCTGCCTTGAACTATGTAAGGACATAGCAAGGCGGTCAAAATGTCAGACCTTTAATCAAGGACTATGATTGCCCAGACTTTAAAACAGTAAGAAAGAAATTCCTGCTATTTACAAATTACCTGTCTCAGGTATATTTTCTTATAGCAGCACAAACAGACTGAGGCATTTCCTGATCAAATACTACTTTTCAATTAAAAGAATTTGGGGAAATCATTCTAAATTCACCTGGGTCTATTTAGAACAATGAAAGCCACAACTACTGAAGGTATGAGCTACTCAAAAAGTCAAGGAAACTTCTCAAGGTTCAGCTTCTATGGGCTTACATGAAGTCCACTGGGAAGCAGACACCACAGAAGCTTACTCACCACGATGTCCTCAGGAAACGTGTCTCTGCTGAAGGAGCCATCATCAAACATGACCTCGTAGAAGGTTTGTGATGTTACAGCCATCACCCTGCAGCTATAATACCGTGTATTGCGGTGCTTCGTGATGACCGTCTGACCCACAGAAATGGCCTTCTCGAAAGCCTTGGACTTCTGAGATGATGGAAAGAAGGAAGAAAAGAAAGGACACAAATAAAAGAAACACTTATTAAGAAAACAATAACTGATTTGGCCAAGGTTTTTCAGATTTTTAAATTTTAGGATTAGAGAATCATTTCAAACTTAAAGCAAGATGCAATACTACAAATAGTACAAACACCACTCACATTTGAACCTTTACCCATACTCATCTAGTGTTGGTTATTACTATCATTGATATCTTACCATTCAATTTATTGCTTGAATATTCTTTCAAGTGTTTGTGTGTGCGCATGTGCGCACACGTATGTGCTTATTATATACAGGGAACAAGGGCCAGTTTTTTATGTATATGCCTAGCATGTTTCTCTTTTATCATTTGTAAGCTACATATATTGTGGGGCTTACCACCTAAACCCTTGGTGTTTATTTTCTAAGAACAAGGACATTCTCTGACATAACCACAGCTCTAGTACAGTTATCGACTTCAGGAAATATATATCTATCAAGAGTGCTCCCATCAATCAACTGAGCCAATAATGACCCTGTGGTATTCCTCTCCCCTATCCCAAACTTCCAAATACAGCATCTAGTCCAGTTACATATGGCATTAGTTGCCATATCTCTTCTTTGTGTGTGTCATAGGTGGGGTAGGATACCACAGATTGAACTCAGGAATGCTTTACCACAGTTATACTTCCATCTCTTTTTGATTTTGAGACATGGTCTTTTGAAACTGCTGAGGCTGGCCTCCAACTTGCAATTCTCTTGCTTCAGCCTCCCAAGTCTCAAATATTATAGCATAATAAACCATTATGCAAAGAAATTGCCACATTTCTTTAGCTCCATTTAATCTGGACTACTTTCGTAGTACTTTGTTTTTTATACTAGTGATACTTTGGAAAGATATAATTCCTCCTTCCCCTGATTATCAATTGAGTATTTGTCTGATGTTTCTCCATGATTAGACTCAGATTACACATGTGTGATACTTGTCTTTCTTGGGATATTTCATCTGGAAATACAAGTTCACAGGTCACTCAATGGTAATGTTAATTTTGACCCTGATCAAAGTGCAGTGGAACGTCTCTGCTTAATTACTATTTTTTCCTCACACTAATAACAATCTGTGGAACACAATACCATGAAAATATCCTGTTCCTCATACATCTATGGACTTAGATGAGTCTCATTTACTGATGAATCTCATTTACTCATTACTATGATGGTAGTGTGAGCTAACTGTTTTGCTGCAGCACTCCCTCCTCATTTACTAGTCGTCATCTGGCATTTGTAAATGGAAGTCTCCCTCATCTACCCACATTCACCCGCTCAGCATCCATCTACCCATCCAGTCAATCTTAATCAGTAAGAGCTGATTAGTTCCTTCTCCCCAAATGCATAAAATTCCAACTGCATTAGTTTGGTGCTTGCTCAAATTGTCCCAGATGTAGACAATAAGAGTCCCTTCAAGCTGGTTCTTGTGACATATCTTTCTAAAGCAGTTCCTTCCTATCTGGCCTGAGAAGTTGTTCCAGAATCATCTTGCTGCATCCCTAAAGTTAGTGATTCTAGGAGCATGGTTCATTTTAGAGGGCAATTCTGTGGTGCCCAGATACACAGAGGGACTGGAGCTGCTCAATGCAATAGTCTGGGTGGGAGATGAAGGCCTGGAGTAAGAAAACTGAGGACAAAGATGCTCATGATTTGGATAAAAGGGAAGACTCCAAATTAAAAAACAAACACACAAACAAAAACATGTTCCTAAGGGTCTCCTACTTGTAGAATGAGTTCAGCCATCTAGTTTCCCACAAGGACACCTTCTTCCTTGAAACCATTCCCCTATGACTGCTGGTCTAGTTGGAAAATCATTTTCTGCCATTAAGTGTATGAACCCAGGGTTTCACACATGCTAGGAAAGTGCTCTAACCACAAAGCTACAATCAATTCCATTTTATTATTTTTAGTTATTTATATGCTGGGGACTGAACTCAGAGCCTCATACACTGTAGGCAAGTGCTGTACTATTGAGCTAAATCCCTAACCTTTTTAACATTCATTCATATATTCATTCTCTCTCTCTTTCTCTCTCTCTCTCTTTCTTGTAATACTGGTGATTGAAGCTACCTCCCCAGCACTCCTCATTTTTTATAGTTATTGATGGACCTTTATCTATCTATCTATCTATCTACTTATTTATATATGGTGCTGAGAGTCAAACACAGTGCTTCACATATGCTAGGCAAGCACTCTACCACTGAGCTACAACTCTGGCGCACCTCCCCAGCCCTTTTTATTTTAAGACAATGTTTGCTAAGTTTCCAAGAACTTGTGATCCTCTTGCCATAGCCTCCCAAGTAGCTGTGACCACAGGTGTGTGCCACTGTACACAATTGAAGTGTATGATCATTTTGATGCAGCAAAAAATAGTAATTCAAATGCACTATACCTGAAGTAGAAATTTTTACTTAAATATTCAATGACAGTATAACAGACATGCTAAAATAATTACCCAGTTTCCTACTTCATTTCCCTGCCCATTCCCTTTAAGTGCATCTAACTTTTCAAGTAAGAGAATTACATAGATATAACAATTAATAAAAGTGGAGGCAAAGTCTACAGAGTTATGTAACCCACAAATTGGGCCCATGACAGCTGCTTAAGGTTGTACAGGTTATAACTAATTCTCAGAGGCCACATTTACAACCTGTGTGGCCACACACCCAGAAGCCCTCAGTGACTTGTATTAGGGCCAATCAGGGCTTCATCTTGGTAGAATATTTTTGCAGATGTTACCCCTCTCTACCAAAGCTACAAAATTAAATGAATGTATGTTACTATGACATTAGCTCTTCTGTGCATATTTTATTAAAACTGGAATGCTTAATCAAAACAAGATAATATGGTTTGGATTTGAATTCTAAATTCTTAATTCTTACTAGCTGATGGATCTTAGGGATGTTACTTGACTATTATCTTGATACTTACATCAAAATTCTGCTTTAAAAAACAGGATAAACTACATAAAATACCTCAATTTAATGCAGAACATACTTGAAGTATTATTTTTAACCCTGGAGTAATAATCTACTCTTCCTACTATACTGCAATAACTGTCATGTATGACTGTGCTGCACCTTGACTTCACAATGACAAGGCTCAATCCAGCCCTAAGTCAGCCCCTGCTCTTTTTTTTTTAAGTATTTATTTATTTTTTTAGGTGGACACAATATCTTTATTTCATTTTTTTTTTAATGTGGGGCTGAGAATCGAACCCAGTGCCTCACGCATGCTAGGTGAGTGCACTACCATTTGAGCCACATCCCCAGCCCCCCAGCCCCCTGGCTCTTTACCACATCGACTCCAAAACCCTGTGACTCTTGTCCAACTTGGGTACATGGCCATACTACCTAGAAAGGAAGCCTTTGTTCACAACTCTCCCAAGACCCTGGCCATAATACCCTTCCATTTACTGTCCCTCTTACAAAAAGATAAAATCCACAGGTGAGGATCAGACCTTGTCTTCTGACCAGCACATCCAGCACAGTGTCTATTATACTGCTGCTACCAGATGAACAATGGGTACATGAATGAGTGATGGAGGGAATGTATGAGTGAAATACAGATCAGGACAGAAGCATTTTCAAACTGGAAGAAAGACTGCAGTCATTCACTTTCTAGAAAAGGTAAAGACAGAGAAGAGTTTTAGGAAAATGTTCCTCTTTCTTGGCTTGAGCATGTATATAAATAGGGAAACGGAGGAAAAAAGGTCTGTGATGGAATTCATAGAGTCTGAGAAGTGGAAGATGTCAGACAAGGGAAAAGAAGTGTGAGACAAACTTTATAAGGAAAAGGCTAACTCCAGATCTCAACCATTTTCTTCCTGCTTAAATCATGAAATTTATTCAGATTGGCTGGCTAGAAAGATGGCCAGCACACAAATTAAGTATATAAACTTCACCTAAATAAAAATTCTCATAAGCTTCAAGCATGACCATTTCATGGAGTGTACTAAGGAAAATGGATTCTTTCTTAATGCTATTTTGATAGGATTTCTGATTTATTTTTGAGGGAAAAATTTATTGACAAGCATATCTCATAACTGATTATATACATCCTTAAAAATATTTCCTGTCAGAAAAGCCTAAAAGCTATTGATGTTAAGAATGTCATTTCTGATCAGAGAAGACAGACGCTATGCAAGGGGATCCATCAGATTAACGGAATGGCAGTGTTACATTGAAGATTACTGTGCAGGCTAAGGTTGTGAAAGTCAAATTTTCTTTAACATGGTGTAAGCAGAAATGAACAAACAATAGCTTTAAAACAACAACAACAAAATTTCACTTAAAAAATGCTAGAGCCAGTTAGGAATGCTAGGAATATGAAGAAAATGTTAAGAAAATGCTACAAAAATTCCATAAGGCATAATGAGTTCCTGGGAAATGATACATCCTGAGTTTTCATATGTCACATGTAATAGCTACTTAAATCCTTCTAGTAATGCTATGAAGTATTGCTATTTTGAGTGGAAGATATAATGGGGCAGTCAAGTGACTTTCCCAAGATCTGAGAGCCAGTGAGAGGCAGCCTGGGGTCACATGAGAGCTGAGTATCATCAACCAGGAGAATGAATGTTAGAGGCTATCAAAGGAGAAATGAAGTCAACCATGAAGGAGGACTACTGGAATTTGCATAGTTGCCTAAAAAAGTTACATTTCCTTCTTCTTCCTTTTGTAACTTCCATTGACTAAATACCTCTTCTGTTCCTGATATCTGATGAGATACTTCACACATACAAAGTTATTAAACTTCCTCAATATATGCACAAGGTTGCATTATCAACTTGGATATGCAGCATGTCTGGTGATTAAAATGCAGAATGTATAATTATGTATGCTCTTAGTTTTCATATATGTACACACACACACACACACACACACACACACACACACACACACATACATACACTGTGAAAACTTTACAAGTTTTCCCTCCTCTTTCTTTCCACATCCTTGCAATGTGATTTTGCAGTTAGTTCCTCCCATCATGGGATGAAATCTATTTTCCAT
Source organism: Ictidomys tridecemlineatus (assembly GCF_052094955.1). Classification (NCBI taxonomy): domain Eukaryota; kingdom Metazoa; phylum Chordata; class Mammalia; order Rodentia; family Sciuridae; genus Ictidomys; species Ictidomys tridecemlineatus. The sequence continues at coordinate 150,162,568 of NC_135480.1, read as the reverse complement.
CTTTTGAATCTGTATTAGATTATGGCTTAGCTTGCTTTGGCCAAAAGAAAACTGCAGTAGTGTAGCAATTTAAACTAAACTCTTTGTTCAAGAGATTTTGTACATTTCTGCTTTCTCTCTATGAACAAACACAAATTATCTTATTGGCAGACAAGAAATTACATTGACCACAGCTATCTCTGGACACCTGTGAGAATTCAGCCAAGATTAAGTAAGCCATTCTGCAGCTGACCACAGTCCATGAAGCAGCCAGTATGGACAGAGAACCATACAGCAGAGCACAGCCCAAACTAATTACCTATAAATCATAAGTAAATAGTTATCATTGGTAAAAGCCACTTGTTTTGTGATGCTTTGTTAAACACACACAAACAGAGACACACATACACACAGATACATAGAAAAAAGGAATCCTGAGGAGAAAATATACTATACACAGCAATCTTTCAACAACAGCTTGGTAAAAATGACAACATTGCTACTTACATAATGGTATTTGTATACTGTGTCAATAAAAGGGCACAATGGAACTTAATGAAGACAACTCATGAAGGGGTAAGTTATGGAGGCCCAAATGTGTAATTTTTAGTGACCATACCTGACATAGAAATCTTAACTTCAATATGAAGGGTGGACCATGTATATACTACATTTTAAAATATCATTTCATCCTATTGGTTTTTGACAGAGAACATAGAGAAGTTAGCCTCCAAAGCAAGATCTCAGAGGGAAAAAACTCTGCAGTAGAATGAGGGAAGATCCCAGAATGGGCATTCTCTTATCAGACCTTGCAAGGCTAACTTGAGTTCACCTTGAAGGAGAGTAACCCAATATCTTAGGGGAGATGAGTACTGGGCAAAGATGTCCCTTTGGGAAAATCCCTCACTGGGTTCTGCATCTATATAACTGTCATAAAGGTATAAATCCAAATAGAGTAATATACAGAGACATTCACGGAGCCAGCAGATCTGAACAGGTAAAGAAAACAAACTAAATCACTTATGACAATGAACAGGCTGAAAGAGCATGCTTCCACTTTATATAATAGACCTTTCCCCTTCTCAACTTTGTTATTTCTAATTTCTATGAATTATTAACCTGTGAAGTATTATTATATTTTTTCAAGGTATTACCTTATAATATCTCCCACAAAGATTGAAATAAGTAAATTAGTACAAACTACTCTTTTACCTAACTTATGCAGCTGAAGTCACTCATCTGAAATTTCCCTGTTATACTTATTTCCCTGTTATACTTAAAGCTTTCTTTTTAAAGTTAAAAGAGTTAGATAAAAATCCTCTACTCAGAAGAACCTAAGACCATAGGGCTTCATGAAGAAATAATTGCAGTTACTGCACAAATGCAGACTCATAAAAATGTCAGAAGTATTTAATTTTCTATATGTCTGTTTGTTCATATGTTCATGAATTTTTAACTACAAACATATAATATGATGGGAAATGGTGGTAAGTTTCCCAAAAGATTTAAGGTTTTATTCACTTTAATATCTGTAGAAGTATAATGCATTACATATTAAGGAGAAAAAACCCAAATAACTAAGTTCTTTTCCATCAGAATCATGAGCTCACCATGGAGGCTATAATCCTGCATCGTCAGTGAACAGGACTGGGAAGGGAGAACCATCTTCAGATGTAGCTGAATACTGATTCCACTGAAGTACTGCCAAACCCTGTCAACAGGAAGGCACTACTTGCTACCTATTCTGAATGGCAAGCAACTTACTTCACAAAGAGTGAAGATGGGAGTTCACATTAGATTGGTAGGGCTAGTAGTGACCCAGTGCTAAGCCAAAATCTGATGTGAGCTTCTCCCAGAGTCCTATCTGATTACCTTAGATGCTAGAAAATTTGTGAGCCTCAGGCACTAGCCTATGGAGGTCAGCACGCAGAAACTCTTGGGCTCTTTCCTTTCAGAAGTTCTTCAGGTTTCAAATTCTCTGCTAAAATTTAGGGATAATTATAGTTTTCACACTATTCCAATCATTTACAGAAAGATTTTTGTGTATGTACATAGAAATTAATGAGCTCAATCTAACATTTATATGGAAGTGCAAAGGACCTAATATACTAGGAGGAATTGAGGGGAGGGAAGAAGTTGGAGCACTTACAATTTGGAAGAAATAAAATGAGAAGTACTTATTCAACAATAAGATGATATAATATAAATGACATCAGATGGGATATTTTCAACAGAGAAGCAAGGGACAGAGGGATCCTACATGTACTCTTCCTGCCTATAAAATAATATCTACCACACAAATTACTGTGAGGAATATGTAATAATGTACTGTGTATGAATATGTAGAGTACACTATAAACGACAATATATACAAATGTTAGCTATTTCTATTACTTTAAAAACCCTTATCTAGCTGGGCATGATGGCACATATCAATAATCCCAGGGGGGTTGAGAGGCTAAAATAGTAGGGATCACAAGTTCAAAGCCAATCTCAGCAACTTTGCAAGGTCCTGTCTCAAAACATTTAAAAAGCAGGGGTGGGGGGTGGGGAGTACTATTGATGTGGCTCAGTGGTAAAGTGCTCCTGGGTTCAATCCCTGTTGGCAAAACAAAACAATCTTATCTAAATTTATACACTGTACCCAACAAAGGTCACTTGAGCAACAGACAAAGTTGGGGGAAGAAGCAATTGTACTACAAAGATACAATGCTTGACAGACAGACACACATAAACTTTTAAGTTTTACTGGATTTCAGGAGAAACAGCGAAAGGAACAGGAAAAGGAAAAGTAGCTGAAAGCTTTCACTTCCACCAGAACTATCACGGGACAAGCATGGATTTTGCCTATCTGTCATGTTAATCAAAGGGAATAAATCCAGTCTTTAAAGACCATTATTAACCATGCAAACTCATATGCATCTGGAAGTCTGTCTCATGCTAAGTCAATCTATGTCTCCAGCACTGTGCTGACAGGTGTGTGAGGCATGAAGAAAAGGCAAAGAACTGACAGGTCTTACAGCAGTAAACTGGTCCTTCCCAGTCTCATGCCTGGGGACCCTGTTCTCTATTGCACACGGTTAATCTCTGGTCCTTATAACCTCAATTAAGCTATTTTTTCAGCACCCAATAAAAACACCACTCTGTTCCAAATAAGTAATAAAGGTGAAAATTGAGAGCAGACTTTAAGGTATAAATAAAACATTGTTGAATATATGGGTTTGAAAATTTTATACTTCTTTAAATTCCTGAGAAACATACTGAGTAAAAGGAGACATACTAAACCGTAGACCTACCTGGGAATCAAGCAAAGACAAACAAAATGGGAAATAACTCGTGAGGGAAATAATTCATGAAGCAGAGGGTTTTACTTCTCTCTGCCTCCTGCCCTAAATAAAGGCTTCTGAGCAACAGATCAACCCTGCAATGGCTAAGAGAAAAATTAAATGATATTTTATTGAAAAAAGTTAGAGAAATTTCTGTTTCCTGCTGCTTTAAAACTTCACTGACCCTCTATACCCAGCATGGGACAAGATGAGAGGATACATGATACGTCATGATGGAAACAAGTAGACTTCAGATAAGGAATATCAGGAAGCTGCACATTTTACCTGGAAAGGGAGGAAGTATTGATTTCTATATGAGAAATGTGCCACATTATTCATGGAGATGGTCCCAATATTCCAAGGAAGGGCAAGACAATAACATTGGGATTCCCCTAGGTTTCACTGTCTTCTGCACAAGAGGCTTCATGAGACCCTTTGAATTAATCCAGAGATTCATGTATCATGCTGGATGAGAGTACAGAGTTGGAGAATACCCTTTTAATATAATTTTTTGAAGTTATCTTATTTAATTGCCTTTCCTATTGCTTACAGTTAATAGTCTTAAAAATTATACTTTCATTATATTTTGTCAGTATCTATGGATTTAATTATGATTATATCATCTAATTACTGTTTCAACATGAGGGAACTGAAAACCCCACCTCTGTGCTTTACAAATGTGGGAATGTTAAATGCCCTTTTCTGTCATGTGTCTGCTCACACTACTGTATCCATGGTACTCAACTCTAAAACCAATGTTAAAATATGAGACTAGTGTCACTACTTAATTTTCTTAACAAGCTATCAGATGATACTGCGTGCCTTAATTATTAAAAAAAAATAAGAGTACAAATTGCTGAGAAGATTTAAAATTTCCAAGGATGAGACATATTAATTCTGAAAAACTAAGTGCTTTACATGAAAACATCCTTACCTATGCTAAAAGATGTACAAGATAAAGTGACTTTAAGTTGGCCCATGAAAGTGACTAAATATCAAGTGCCCCATGTACACATTTTCTAATGCAGCTGGCCCTTACACATTTTCTAATGCAGTTGGCCCTCTATCTGCTGACTACTTCATGGTACAAATAACAGAACCAAGTACAGAAAGCAACATGGACAGTTTTCTCCTGATGATTCTGATGAGTCCATTTTGATGATTAAAAACCAAACCTGGGCCAAGAAGCTTTTTTTTTTTTTCCTTGAAATTCCCCACCCCTCCCAGCCTAGGTTAATATGGAGTTTTAAAAGACCAGGGAAAAAAAAAGTTCAGGCAAATATTCTGACCTATTAAGCCATATTATTCCATAGAGAACTAAAATAACATTTTGAATGAGATGAAAACTTATAAAAGTTCTATTTTGTTACAAAAATAATCAAGTTAATGGTCTTCATTTTTTTTCCCTTGGGGGGGGTTAGGGGGGTTACTGGGGATTGAACTCAGGAGCACTCAGCCACTAAGATACATCCCCAGCCCTATTTTATATTTTATTTAGAGACAGGGTCTCACTGAGTTGCTTAGCACCTTGCTTTTGCGGAGGCTAGCACTGAACTTGAGATCCTCGTGCCTCGGCCCCCAAGCTGCTGGGATTACAGGTGTGCATCACCGTGCCATGCAAGTTAATGGTTCTTAATTTTCTTTCTGAAATATAAAAGCACAACTATTTAACAAATGTTTATTCTAGCGTATGAAAATTTTATTGATGAAAAATGCTTATACACTATGATTATCTTACTTGAGGTTTTTGTTTCTATTATTTCAATTAATTTTTAAAACTTTTATCAATTTTTACTAATTTCTCCATGTAGCCTTATACTATTCCAGAATAAAGCAAAATAGTTCTGCTATAGGAAAATTTTCCAAGTTATCTCCCAAACTAGATGTTTAGCACCATGAGCGAGACCATAAAAAAATGTTTCCTTCCAGAAATCTGAATTTAAAGAAAATTATGGCAGCAGACCCATCTTCCCTGAAATGTTTTTCACATTGAATAAAGTTGAATTTCTGTTGTTCATTTCATTTTAACCTGAAAAACCAGCACTTTCTAATAAGGTTCTGCATAGAAAAAGAAACAACAGTGTGAGGAGAAAGCCTCCAGAATGGGAGAAAGTATTGTCAGGTACTATTCTAACAAAAGATTAATATCCAGAATATACAAAGAACCTAAAAACCTCAACACCAAAAACAAACAATAACCCATCCAATAAATGGGCAAATGAACTAAACACATACTTTTCAAAGTACAAATGGCCAACGAGTACATGAAAACAAAAATGTTTAACATCTTTAGCCATCAGAGAAAATGCAAATCAAAACTACATTAAGATTCCATCTAGCTCCAGTTAGAATGGCAATCATCAAGAATACAAATAAAAAAATTCTGGCAATGATGAGGGGAGAAAAGGAACTCTTATACACTATCAGTGGAATAGATCAGTATGGAGGATCCTCAAAAAACTAAAAGTAGATTCACCATACAACCCAGGTCAGCATACTTTAATGATACATGCATACTCAAGTTTATTACAGCACAATTTACAATAGCCAGGTAATAGAATCAGCCTAGGTATCCATCAAAAGAGAACTAGATAAAGAAAATTTGGAACATATACACAATGGAGTTTTATTCAGCCATAAAGAAAAATAAAATCATGTAATTTGCATGAAAATGGATCTGGAAAGTACTATGTTAAGTAAAATATGGCAGACACAAAAAGACAAACATTGAATGTTTTCTCTCATAAACCAGAATGAAGACCATTAGGATACAGGAAGGGGATTGGTCACATTATATGCATGTACAAATATGCCACAAGGAAACACATTATTCTGTACAATTATTATGCAATTATTAAAAGATTTTTTTAAAAGAATAATTTCATATATATCAACTGAACTCACATCAGTATAATATCAGAACTTGGAGGTCTGGATAATTCTCTCAATGAGGCCTCAGCATTGATTCACAGGGGTACATAATAAAAAGGTTAAGCAGGAATCTGAATACAAGAGTGCCTGAAGCCAAGATTGTTCTGACCATACCCCTATCACAAAATGCTAACAAGTCCTGATCCTTTGTGGTGCAATGACAATTCAACTATACAGAGTTATCAGTAGTTATGAACCTGTGAGTTGACTTCCCAGATTTCTGAGATTTAAATGTAATAAGAGCTTATCAAATGTTTAACAAAATGATTATTTTTCATTTGTATAAAGAATCTAGTGCTCAACCATTTTTATAGTGATCTTTCCAAAATCATTCTAAAATCTCGTTTCCCTTATTAGATTAAGCTGGGGTGTTTTGAACCTGAGTTCCCCCTTCAGGATTAGAAGATTCCTACTCCAGTTTCTGAGTGTGCTATTTGGTGACGTCCTCAGCATCAGTCCTTTCTGGGAATTGTCCTTGGCTGAGAGAGAAACTCACAGAAGTTCATACCTTTTTCCAGGGGTAGCCTGTGTCCTCAATGTGTTGTTACAGACCCATAAACTCTACCTACCCTTCAAGGGCCATCTCAGCTTTACAGCTACTTCTAGGACCCCCTGAAGTATCTGTTGACATCTCACTGCACCTCAACTTCTCCCTTTACCCAAGCTTACTTCCTTTGCTCTTCTTGTACTTTTCCTTCCATTCCTCAAGTGATGATCCCAAAGGTACTCCCTGATAAACTATCTGCCTTAGTTGCTGCTTCCCAGAGAATCTGCTACACCAAAACTACAAATAGGACCAACTGCTCTGCACCATTACAATCCCTAATATGGTCCACTCTCTAAAGTGATTCAAGGTAGGGGTTGAGGGCTTTCACTTCCCATCAAACTATTAATTGTTGATCTCAGTCAAGCTAACTTACATGCTATCCTTTACTTCTTGCTGATATGAAGCTCTAACCTCTCAGTTTTTAAAATTTCAAATATGCTAAATTAATTCACACATTTGAATCTCACCTACAAAAACATTACCAAGGCCCTGTGTTCAGACCTAGAAAGTCCCTTTATGATAAAAGGCGCATACCACCTTCCTTTGGTCCTTTACTGTTTAATTCTGGTTTATTAAGTTGTGTTTCTGATAGTGGAGGTTCATGAATAAGATATCTCCTAATAACTAAGGTTCTACCAAGATTGCTTGTAACACATTAAAAATACTAAAAAACTGAAAAATACTGTATGCCTCAGCCCCAAAGACTTCAAGTTATCACAGGGGCTTTTCTGGGATTTTAGGCAAACAAGCATTGTCTATTTGCAAATCAAATAAGGTGTCTCAAATAACATATTAACAATTTTTTTAAGTTCAGTTGGATGTTTTTGGGAAGTACACCTGAAGTTAAGTTCTTTAATCTAACCAGATTAAAGGATAAGAAATCAGAGCCTGGGAAAAGGATGTACTCTAAAGAGAGACATTGTTCTCAGTGACCTAGGAAATGACCCCGATATCTGCCCCCAAATAAGGAGGATGTGGGCTTGCTGATCCTAAAATGAAAAGGCCTTTTGTTAAGAGTAAATTCTTCTATTGAATGAAGATAGAAACTACCCATAAAGAGTAACTGGAGTAATACCAGCTGAGAAAGGAGGACTGTGAATTCAAGCCAGCCTCGGCACAACAACACAAAACAGGGCTAGGGATGTGGCTCAATGGTCAGGTGCCCCTGAGTTCAATCTCTGGTACCCAAAACATCCCCCTCAAAAAGAGAAACTGGAAACTGTAATCCCAATAGCTCAGGAGGCTGAAGCATGAGGATGACAAGTTCAAAGCCTGTCTCAGCAAAAGCAAGTTGCTAAACAACTCAGTGAGACCCTGTCTCTAAATAAAATAGAAAAAAACGGATGGGGATGTGACTCAGTGGTAGAGTGCTCCAAATTCAATCCCCAGTAACCACACCACACCACACCACACCCCACACCTCATCCCCCCCCCCAAAGAAAAAATAGTAACTGGAGGGCTGGTATTGTAGTTTAGCAGTGAAGCATGGGCCTAGCATGCCCAAGGTCCTAGGTTCAACTGCCAGCACTGAAATTTCAAAAAAAGAAAAAAGAAAAAGAAAAGAAGAAAAGCGACTGTATGGTACAAAATATGGCTTTCATTTGAATCAAAGTAATGATCAAACCAGTGTAGACTGTGTTGCAATGGATAGTTCTATGAAGGAATAGTGAGCAGAACAAAAGCCATATTGAGATATTCAGGGCTGGGGTTGTGGCTCAGTGGCAGAGCACTTGCCTAGCATGTGTGCAGCACTAGATTCAATTCCCAGCACCATGTATCAATAAATAAAATAAAAGTCCATTGACAACTAAAAAATTTTAAAAAAAAGATATTCAGCCTCTGCTCTGTTCTGCATAGTCTCTCCATTCTGATTACCTTCTGTATCCTCAGCTGATTAGTATTAAAAACTGCAATGGAAACACCTACAGTCTCTTCCCACAAATTTAAAAATCTCTTGAAATACTTGATGTAGCTTTGAAAGTGGGACTGCAACCACTGCAACTGGTGCCAGAAGTGGGACTGGTGCGAAGACCCTTACCAAATGACCAGATTTTGATAGAGATCTAGAAATGGGGAGGTCAGAGGGTAGGCTAAGTGCGTCTCAACAGAGACAGAAGACCCTCTGGCTAGAGGCTGAGAGGCTGTTGTAAGGAGTGGGCTGGGGACCAAGAAACTTTCCCTCTACATGCCACACCAGGTCCTATGATTAATTGGCAGGCTCAGCAGAAGATGGGTTAGCTTAAGGCTCTCCCTGCACTGGGCTAAGAAAGAGAGAAAAAATGGAATTACCAAGGGGAAATAAGCCCAGAACATGGGAATTTACTACAGATCTCCTGAAGTACTGCTCTACTCACAGAAAGTATAGTGAAAAATGGCTTTATGTTCACCAACATGGTCCTTCCCAAGTAAATTGCTAATGAAAATGCAGTAAGAAAGCAAATTGAGGGGTGCTGAAGACTTAAAAATTTGAAATGGGATATATTTAATACTGTTGGCAACATTTTAAAAAATCTCTATTTTCATTGGCTTTACCTGATAAGGTGAACAAGGAACAGTTTGGTTTCAAATGTAAATATACCAAAAGGTCTATGCTAAATATTTCTCCTCCCAGGAAAAGCTGACCTTAACTTTCTATAATCTGGGATAAATAAACTGAGATCTCAACAAAATACTTCTATTGATAGAAAGATGAGAGACTTCTTTTTTTTAAAATGTTTGCTAGGTTTAGAAATATTGATCAGATTCAAGTTTAAATCACTGTAGCTGTAACTTTTTTAAAAATCCTTCTATGAATTCTATACTTCATGCCTTTGCTTTGGTCAGAATTCTCTTCTTATCTTTGAATAATATCAGTGCATACTCAGGAGGCCATTTGAAAACAAACACATGTAGAAAACACAAGCCATATTCAAATACCAGATAACTATATGCACAAGTCTGAGAAGAATACAGTTGGTCGTAACAAATGTTACTGAACAGATTATTAGTGAGAATATCAAAATTATTAAACAAAAAAATAACAATAAAAATTCTGTCATCAGTGAAACACAGACATCTAGATCTAAAGACAGAGAGATGAAAGTTTATGGAAATGATACCAATCAGGTCACTTTAAAGTATTAGCTGAATTTTGGTTCCCTTTATAAAAAGGATGTAAGAAAAACTAAAGGAAGAAGAATTGACCAATGCAGCTGAGTTCTATACTTAAGTGATGAAAAATAAAACAGGATGGATTCAACCTATAGTGTTTGATGTGTCAATGCTATTGAAGCCACACTCACTGGCGTTAGGTTTAACTAAAAGTAGGTAAACTCTCACTTGTAATTAATTCTCAATTAACTGATTGAGTCTATCTCTAAACTGTCTCCAAAATCAAGATGCTTCTCTTCATTCCCAGGACATGGTCGCTGTGGAAGTCCAGTCCCCATCTCTTCAAATCTGTAATGGTGCTTCTTGCAACTACTAGGTCCCAAATGAGACCCTGCATTTGAGAAACAGCAGGTGCCATTCAAAAAAAAATGTGTTTGATAAAAACATCAAGAAATATATATTAAAAGTTAGGTTATAATAACAAGAATTAGTTGTGCACTTTGTTATATACTGCTTTCCATCTTAAGAATTTTAAAGCCACCTATTTTTACAAATACTAACCTTTCTATAAAATATGTTTACTATGTGATGAAACAGTACATTGTAATAAATCAGAAAATTTTTACTAACATCATCTGGAAGATTTTATAATGAAAACGCAGTAACACTGAATAAGTTGTCACATTTAAAATAATTTATGATACTAAAGGAATAGTAGAATTAGTGATGAAGTTGTCCTTTTTAGATGGATAAAGCAAATACAGGCAGAAACAGAAAAATAAAAGAATGATGACACTTACATGGGTAAAAATGAAAATACTTCATTTCCCCTAAACTGTGCAGGCATCCTTCATTCTGTAGATCAACAGGGTCAGACTAGCAAGTAAGCCTAAACTTTATAGTTTTTACTGCTATGCTTCAGCAATTATCTAATACTCTCAAATAATCAAGGAATAGTTAACAACATAGACAAAGTGATTTGTATTCTAAGGAACATATCTCCTGGCATTCATCATTCACAAAAGGAAATACATTTTGGTGAATTCAAACTTTTTTATGTTATAAAATAAAGAACATTTAATGCAACAGGGGAAACCACAATGCTTTTAACCAAAGTTGCCAGATTCTATAAATCCTTCCTGTTAGTTCCCAGACATTTGGGGGAAGGAATCCATACTTGAATGCTAACCAAAGAAGAATGGATAAGTATTTTCAGAAACCCAGTGTTCATAATATTTCCCCCTAGAGAACTGGAAGGAAGGAAGGAAGGAAGGAAGGAAGGAAGGAAGGAAGGAAGGAAGGAAGGAAGGAAGGAAGGAAGGAAAGAACTACATGCAATGCTGAAAATTAAATAATGTTCTGACTGCACTTTACAAAATATACCAAGCTTAAACTAGATATGTAGCATACAGTAGTTTTAAAATCATCTATAAGTCAAATATTTTCTTTTTCATCATCTTTATAAAACTCATTAGTAACATAAACCTGACTGAACCACACGTCAGAGTTCACAGGAATGAGGTCATGATTAAACAGCTAGATCTCTTTAATAGCAACTTCAATATAATCATCAGTAACCACAGAGCTTTGGAATATTAAAATGGGAGTGTATGATCCCAAATAAGGCTTTGGATGGATTCCCCCACCACTGTTCAAGTTTAGAGTTAGGAATTCAACTAATCTTAGAGTATGGGCTGAAGAGACATTTCCATTCCAGCACTTACTGATCATGAACTCCATCTATTTGGGCATGAAACTGAACCTCCCTGAACTTGGACTTCTTATCCTTGAAACAGGAAAGCACTATTCACATAGGATTTGTATAAGACTGCAGCACGAACAAAAGAAAAAATTTTTTAAAAAATAATGCAGTTTGTATAGGATTGCAGCACCAACAAAAGGAGAAATTAAAAAACAATAATGCAATTTTCATTTTTTTGAGTATTTTTTAAAAAATATTTATTTTTTAATTTTAAGTGGACACAACATCTTTATTTTATTTTTATGTGGTGCTGAGAATCGAACCCAGTGCCTCACGCATGCTAGGCGAGCATACTACCACTTGAGCCACATCCCCAGCCCTTTTTTGAGTATTGTGAACTGAAAATAATACAGTCAGATAGAATCCCATTTTTTTTAAAAAATAAATGAGGGAGTTGAGGCTCAGAGACAAAAATTTGGACAAGGTTGTACAGCTTTTACTGGCAGGATCTAAGTGTGACTAGCAACCACTCTGCCTCTAGACCTTATTCACATAACAAAACACACTCACATGGATCAGCTAATGAGGTAATACTATTGACTACACTCTGTAAATGGCAAAGTGCCATACTAATATATTGTGCTGCTATCATAATTTTTAAAAGATGTTAAAATGTATTTTCTGACAAACACAATACTACTCTTTGCAAGAGTACATCAACTCAAGATACTAAGGAATAGGCATGAATGTACATGCAACTTGTGACCTGAAACAATGGGAAATAACTTTTAAATATATATGACAGTTGGTGGCATCATTTTGTACTCTTGGGCACTCGAACACATCTGCACATAGCCCCAACCCACAAATGTCAAATATTTCTCAAGATGCCAAAGGAAATTGCTGGAATCATTACAAAGAACTGGGAGATTTGCTGTGGATGGGTCCTGGCTTCACAAGCCAATACTGACAACTTGGCAGCCTGTACACAAGAGGTTGAAACAAGACAAGCATATTAGTCTGCAAACAGCCTATGGCCAAGTCTCCCAGGGATAACAGAAAGAGGCAAATTAGCAAAGCTTAGCATCTATATACAATGTTTTGTCTCATCTTTGGTAGCCAAAAACCATTACAGTGAATTGGAAAGCCAAAAAAGGGATATCAGCCATTTCTGTACTGTCATAATTTTTCTAGCTTTTGAAAAGGAGGAAGGGTTTCATCCACCAAGGACAGGTAAACTGAATAACATTTAAATTTATATGTTACTTGGTTGCAAACACTATTTTCCACAATTAAATTCAGTCCTGAGTTAAAGGGAAAAGGTAAAAACCAAACCAAAACAAAGGAGTACTTTATTCTCTTCTACTCCTTTATGAGAATGTCCTCACTCCTTCCAGGGACTTTATTCTTTCTCTAACTACACAATTTCAGGCTGCAAGGCTCCACAAAGTTCCTGGCTATCCTCTTTTTCCCTTTAAAATGTTACTGCTTTTTGCTTCTTTTAGGAGAAATGAAATAAAAAAAATACCAGGTCCACAGCATAAATTGCACAGATTATTTGCTGCATAATCTCAGGTGTTGCTTTTCACATCACTGTCCTCCAGGAAATGATCTCCCTCATATCCTGGATATGTGTAGCGCATAACCTGTAATACAATGCTCAGCAATCCTGTAAATAGATTGGACATAAAGAATGGACATAAAGAGTTTTACTTATTCGTCTACTTATTCACTCATTCAACTCAGTAAATATTATTGTGTCTACTGCACACTAGACCCTGGTGAATCTTGTACAAATATGTGCAAATAATTGTGTATAATTTCAGCCCCCAATAAACAAAGTCTGGATATGTCAACAGTGAGCAACACAGCAGAATAAAATATGCTACCTAGGCCTGGGTACAGGAGGGAATTCAGATGTTGTCTCAGCATTGAGAAGGGACAGTGACCTTACCACATTTGGATTGACCTTGTGTCGGAAGCACGTGATGTTCACCACATAAGGCCAATCGTCAGGCTCCATCAATACCCCTGCAGCATGGGCACAAGTGACATGGAAGGAAGCTGGGCAGCGGCCATAAGAACACTGGATGCAAGCTCCAGAGACCTTCTTAACACGGTGTCTGCAGAAGATGCATTTCTGGAGGGTTAAAACAGAGAAGAACATCACTTCACACTCTGTAACTCAGCCAATTTCCACACTTCAGAGAATAATAGCTATTAGAGGAGGAAAAAACTGATTACATCAACAAGTCCTGACCCTCCAGGGGCCCCAGTGGTGAAAGCATCTGTGGCAATATAGTCTGCTCACTTTAAAGGAAACACACTTCCACAGACAAACGCCACCAGACATATGCTTAAATGCTTCTTGTGGTTAGGAAAGTCAAATTATTTAGCACATGCTCCTCTTGGCTCAAAGCTCAGGAAAAGGCCCAAGGGTGCTCCTGTAAATCACCCACGATGTTTTACCTTCTCGTGGCAGGACTTTCTATACAGCAAAAGACAAAGACTACAGGTTTTTAGGACAGGCACAGACACTTCTAAATCAAATGCGGTCTTCAAAAACACACAAACAGCATACAGATGGGCTAAGTTTTCCATTTACAAGGAAATGGAAAGTGTTAAATGGTCCAATGTGAAAACTAGGGGCTCAAATGTTTAATAATCCAAATCTGAACCTTTCATGACTGACACAAGAATATGCCTCCCAAAGTGAGAAAATTGAAAATCACCCCAAAGGGCATAATTCTATTGAACATTTATAGCTGACAATGCCTGGGGAAGAGAAAATGAAAATAAAAACAGCAATAATGATTACCACAATCTGAAAATTAAATTGCATACAATTAGCCCGAGACATTACCAGTACATTTGCTGCAAGAGATAGGGAAGATCACACAGCTTCACTTAATGTAAGATCTGTGCACTAATATTTGAGGAGGAAGAAAAACGGGTTATAGAACAGCACAGGCTCAGGTTTAGAAAGCAGAGGAAGCAGAATGATCAAAAAGACCAACCTTCCATTCCTTCAGATAAAAAAGGTCTACAATGTGTTCAAATGTTGGTGCAACTGCTCTTCATTCATAGCTACATTTTCTTTCCCAAGCCAAAAAAGGTACTTAAAGTCAATATCTTTTGGGGACGGCAATATTTTATCACAGACCTGCAAGCATCAACGTGCACTTAACTCTTCTTTGCCCTCACACCTAATTAGCAACTCAGGCTCATAGATTCTGTTCCTTGGTCTTACCCTGATCGATCCCTGTCCATCCATAGCAACTGCCATTGCCTCTACCTATGATGGCCTATGAAGCAAAGAAATGGCTTCTTAATTGGTCTCACCAACTTTTATTTCATTCTACATTTCATCTGCCCCAGAACTGCCAGAGTGATCTGTTTACTATACAAATCACATACCATCCCGCTTAATTTCCTTCAATGGCTTCTCCTCATCTACAAGTCATTTGGAATATGTGTGGGAGAAGTTCTGCATGAGATGGAAGAGTAAAGCTTACAGAAGGGCCTTCATGGCCCACTAGAGCAATGTTGTTTCCTACTAGTCCCCGCAATAGCCACACACTCCAGGCACCTATCTGATTTCCCTATTCATCCAGATTCAATGTAAAATTAAGTATTTTTTAAGTAGGGCTTGAAAATGTGGCCTATTGATGTAAAAATTGGTTTCTCTCTCTTTGTGGGGAAGGGGTAGACAAGCAAACTATAGACAACAAGACCCATATTATCTGTATAAAGGCATTATTTAATAGTTCATCTTGGTATCTCTAGAAATTCTTGGAATCTTTTTTTGATAATTTTTTGTACTTTAGTATATTTTTGTCAATATAATCATTTGAAATAGAAGGGCAGCTATAACACCAAAAAATCCAATTTGGAGCCTGAGGCATTAATCACTCAATTTTTTAAAAGTCTAACTATACAACACAGAAGTCAGTTGTTTGAGTATTTTCTTAACTAATAGGGTATTTTAAGGGTAGGAAAGAGGCCAACCACTGAAGAACCCAGCAGCCACCAGGGCTTCTGTGCAACACGCTCCAGAGTTATATACTTTCCTATTGGTGGCAAATTTCCTGAGGCCCAGTGAGGTATTGGGAATCTAGTGTGAAACTACAAGTTCATAGGGTAGATACTCTGTGGCTAAGCACCCCCACCCAACTACATACAACACACCTTGCTCTACATATAACCTAACCCTGCTCAAACTTCACTAACACAAAGAATAGAGGAGGAGAGAGGGAAAAAAAACAAACAAACAAACAAAAAAGCAAGCCAATGCCTAGGCCACAAGTAGGAATGGCTAGAAGGGGCCTCAGAATCCACTCGTGAACATTATCTCAAATAGTAAAAGCAGCAAGAAATAACATAAAGACTGTAGACACCACTTCTGTGAGAAGCAACAACCTAGACTTGTCCCACAACCTTTTAGAACATATGGAATTGTCAAATCTAGAAGAGCAATCATAAAGGGGGTGTACCCCCCCATATACCCAGTTATATACAACATAACTGTGAGATATATAAACTCTCTTGTGAGACTGACAGAAAAGGAAAGATCCTCAAGTTTTGACATAATACATACTATATGAAAGTGTTCTAATAATCACCAAAGAACCAGCCAGGAAACTATAATATGAACCATTTGGAAATATATTCAACAATTTACAAAAATCTGATATCCTAGGACATTTCACCAATAGAAGGCTGTGCTCTAAATAGGCCCTCAAATAAAAATAGAAGAGAGCCCTCTCATAAAAGTAGAAGAGAACTCCATTCTAACACATGCACACAACTCAACATAGAGATACAAGAAATACGAAAAAACAAGGTAACATGGTAAGGTTGATAATTCACAAGAAAATGACTCCCAAATTAGCAAAGTAGATGAATTATGGGATAAAGAATTCATAAGAATGATTATGAAAAAACAAACACTGAATTTCAAAATACCACAGAAAAACAATTGAATGAATTGAGGAAGTCAGTACAGCATATGCATGAAAATTTCAATAAAGAGAAAGATGTGGAAAAAAATGAAACATAAATCTTAGAAGTGAAATCACAATAAATCAAGTAAAATTTTTGTTTAAAGTCTCTTATCAGAGTAGACTAGTAGAAGACAGAATCTCAAAACAAAGATAGAAAACAAAGAGGTCAGTCTTATATATTCAGTATTCCAACGGCTTAAACCAAAAAATAAATAGTAATAATCAAATATACATTAAGAGACAAAATTTAAGAACCACTGAAATAAAAGAGGGATCTGAGACAGAGGTTAATGGAATGAATAACCTTTTCAGAAAAAATTATTTTTTTCCTTTTTTTTATTGGTTGTTCAAAACATTACATAGTTCTTGATATATCATATTTCACACTTTGATTCAAGTGGGTTATGAACTCCCATTTTTACCCGGTATACAGATTGCAGAATCACATCAGTTACACTTCCACTGATTTACATATTGACATACTCATGTCTGTTGTATTCTGTTGCCTTTCCTATCCTCTATTATCCCACCTCCCCTTCCCTCTTCTCTCTCTACCCCCTCTACTGTAATTCATTTCTCCCCCTTGTATTATTTTTCCCTTTCCCCTCACTTCCTCTTGTATGTAATTTTGTATAACCCTGAGGGTCTCCTTCCATTTCCATGCAATTTCCCTTCTCTCTCCCTTTCCCTCCCACCTCTCATCCCTGTTTAATGTTAGTCTTCTTCTCATGCTTTTCATAACCTTTTCAGAAAAATTTAAAAAGAAAAAAAAAATTCCAAACCTTGGGAATGAGATGAACGTCCACATATAAGAGGTTTTCAGAAATCCCACTAGACTAGAACAAAGAAGAACCTTTCTTCAACATTCTAATTAAAGGGCCTAATATACCGAACAAGGATAGAATTTTAAAAGCCTCAAGAGGAAAATATCAGGTTACACTTAAAAGAAAGTTAAGCAGAATTAGGAGGGCTTGGAAGACATCATTCCAAACCCCAAAAGAAAATTACTGCTAAACAAGATGGCTAGGTCTAGCAAAATTACTATTTAGAATTAAAAGAGAATAAAAACTTTTCAAGATAAGCAGAAACCAAAAGATTTCCTGACTACTAAGCCAGAACTACAGAAAATACTTAACAAAATACTACACACAAAAGAAACCAAAAACAAATTCCAGAGATTACAAATGGCTGACTCTCATTAGAAGAGTGGAGAGCAAATTTAAAAAGAGGACCAAATTCAACATTAGAAATAAATCAAAATGGTGGGGATTAATAAACATCCCTCTATAACAATATTGACTCTAACTGGTCTCAAATCTCCAATTAAAAAATAGACTGGCAGATGGATCCAAAAAATTGTAAAACTCAGAAGAATGGATAAGTTTCTAGACACATTTAGTATCAAACTTGTACCAAAAAGATGCAGAAAACCTAACCAGACAATAACAAGTAAAACAGTAAAAAAAAAAATTTGCAACAAAGAAAAACCCAGATCAGACAAACTCACCTGAATTCTAACAATCTTTTAAAGAAAGACTTAAAGGACAATCATCCTCAAATTATTCCATGAAACACAAAGAAAGTGGGTGTGACACTTCTAAATTTCATTCCATGAAAGGAGTATAATACCGATACCAAAACTAGATACGGATAAGTCAAGAAAAGAAAACTACACAGGCCAATAGCCTTGATGAACATAGATGCACAGATCCTTAATAAAACATTAGCAAATTGTATTCAACAACACATTAAGAAAATTGTACAACATGACCAAGTTGGTTTCATTCCAAGGATACAAAGATGGTTCAACATGCACAAATCAATCAATGTAATTCATAACATAAATAGAATTGAGGACAAAATCATATAATGATCTCAACAGGTGAAGAAAAGGCCTTTGACAAAAGTTAGCACCCATTTAACATGATAAAGGTTATATACAACAAACCCAAAGCAAACATCACAATAAATAAGGAAAATCTGAAAGTACTTTATATAACAAGAACAAGAAAGGACATCCACTCTCACCACTGCTGTTTAGTTCTTGAAACTCGAACCAGAGTAATCAGGCAAGAGAAAGAAATAAAGGAAATATAAATAGGAAAGAAAGAAGTCAAATCATCACTGATAATGATCCTATACTTAGAAGATTCAACATGTTCCACCTAAAGACTTCTAAGGATAATAAACAAATCGAGCAAAGTTGGAGGATACAAAATCAACATTCAAAAAGAAATCAGGGAAAAATAAACTGAAAAAGAATTCAGGGAAACAATTCCATTCACAATATCTTCAAAGAAAAAAATCAACAAAACAAAAACAACAACAGGGCTAGGGCTACAGCTCAGTGGCAGAGCGCTTCCCTAGCATGTGTGAGGCTCTGGATTTGAACCTTAGCACCACATAAAAATAAACAAATAAAATAAAGGCATTCTGTCCATCTACAACTACAAATTAAAAAAAAAAAAGAACTCAAGATTACATCTAAGAAAGGAGATGGAAGACCTCTATTTTAAAATGTATATAACACTAAAATAAAAAAAAGAAAGAAAGAAAGAAAAAGAAATGGAAGAAGACACAAGAAGATAGAAAGTCCTCCTGGGTTCATGGATTGGCAGAACTAATATTGTTAAGTGGCCATATTACAAAACAACCTATAGATTCCATGTAATTCCTATCAAAACACCACATTAGCCACAGGAATTCTAAGCAGAAAGAGCAATGCTGAAGGCATTATGTGATTTTAAACTTCAGAGCTTTAGTATCAAAAACAGAATGCTACTGGCATACAAACAGGTAAGGGAGAGCAAATGGAATAGAACAGAAAACAAACACACAAAAGACAAACACAGATACAATCATCTGATCTTTGACAAAACCACTAAAAACATACATTTGAGAAAAGGCAGTATTTCTAACAAGTGGGGTTGGGGGGAATATATATATAAAATCACATGCTCGTGCGCACGCACACACACATATATATACTATATATTACATAATATATAGTATGTATATTATACATATGAAAGAAAATAGAGTCCTATTTCTGATTCTGTGCAAAGGACAATTCAAAATGGATCCAAAATGTAAGAATTAGATCCGAAAACTTGTAACTGTTAAAAGTAAACGTAAGATTTACATTCTAACATACAGGTAGAGCAATGACTTCTGCAATAGGACATCTAAAACTCAGGAAATGCTACCAAGAATACTGAAATGGAATGGCATCAATTTACAAAGTTTCTGTAAAGTAAAGGAAACAATGAAGACCATGAAACGTGAGCCTATAGAATGGAAGAAAATCTTTGCCAGCTACTCTCTCACAGAGGATTAATATCCAGAATATATAAAGAACTCAAAAAAAGTTTAAAAAAAAAATGGGCAAATGGAGTAAACAGATACTTCTCAAAGAAAAAAAATATATATATATTATATATATATTTTTTAAATGTTTAACACTCAGATAAATGGAAATCAATACCACAATGAGATTTCATCTCACTCCATTTAGAATGACAATCTATCAAAAATATAAATAACAATAATTGCTGATAAAGATGCAAGAAAAAAGAAAAACTTAATACACTATTGATGGGATTGTGAATTAGTATAACCATTATGGAACTCAGTATGGCGGTTCCTCAATAGACTAGCAATGAAACCACCAAATGACCCAGTTACATCACTCCTTGGTATTTATCCTAAAAACTTATAGTCATCACGTGACATTTCCATCTTTATAGCAACACAGTTCACAATAGCCAAGTTATGAAACAAGCCTAGATAACCATGAACAGATAAATGGGTAAAGAAAACATGGTGTATATACACAATGAATTTTTTCAGTCATAAAAAAGAATGATATTATGTCATTTGCAGGAAAATATAAGGATTGAAAAGAATTATGTTAAGCAAAATAAACAAGACTTAAGGATTATATGTTTTCTTTCATATGTGGAAGCTGGAGAGTAAAAAGCGGGGAGTCTCATGAAATTATAAGGAAAAGCACCCCTGGATTTAATCCCCAGTACTGAAATAAAACACCTAAGTTAAAGACATCTAAGACAAATAAGACACTTGTATGTTACAATGGAATAGGCACTATGAAAAAAGATGAGACAAAAATGCTATGTGGAACCAGAATGAATGATGCCATGAGTCATGCTTGGAACAAGAGAGGAAAGTAGGCTTTGAGTGAAGGTGAAGCCTGACTGGATCAAGATAGTAAAACCAGTACCTGCTAACCAACCATATGGGCCCAGACCCTACATAAACATATAGGGAAAGGAACAAAACCATAATAGCCTGACAAACTAGAACCAGATGGTTAATGGGTAGAGGGTTGCAGGTGAACTGGAGAAAAAACACTTAATGTTCTATAATACAGGATAACTATACTTGATAATAATTAATTGAACATTTCAAAATAACTAGGAGAAAGAATTTTTGGATATTCTCAACATAAAGAATAATATTTGACTCTTGAGATGACTGATAACACCAGTTACTCTCATCTGATCATTACACAATACATACACGTTCTGAAATGTCACACTGCATTCCATAAATATGTATGATTACTATACTAAATGAAGATAAAATGTATTAAAAAATTAAAAGAAGAAAGAGAGCAATGAGAGTACCAGAAAATATTTAGAATTTTTATACTATGAGAAATAGATGGAACTAGATTCACAGAGAAGTAGATAAGCACTAATCCTAAATAAGAACTAGCAAAGGTTACTGGAGGAATAAGAATAGTTCCCATCTCAAAAGCCTCAAGGCTACTCCAAAGCATACTTCCACAATTAAAAAGAAAGAAACTTGGGTCAACATGAAGTAATTATTGTAAAACAGTGCCACTCAGCACACTATTCACATGCTGCTTCTGAAGATTCTCATGCATTTTAAGAATCTCTGAGCACTACTGTAGGATAGCAGGCTGAGTGTGGTTTTCTTTATACAGCCTGTGGAGGCACTGATGATTGTGCCTTCAGAACAAACCCCTGAGAATTACTAGGAAACAGAGTTGGGAATGTGCCAGGGCAGAGCTTCTACCTGCTATAAGAGCTGAGGCTAGAGACCAAAGTAGGAAAAAACAATAAATTAATGCCTACCTCCTCAAGATAAGTGTATTTCAGTTTAAAAATACATTGTGTGTGTGTGTGTGTGTGTACATACACATTTTTTTAAGTGTGTGTTTGGTGGGGAGGTGAATGGGAGGAGATCAGAAGGCACTTGACAGACTTTGGGGAACTTACAGCCCAGCAAAAAACCATCAGTAGCTGTATTAGTTTTGTCTTCTGTTTATTTGTTTTGTGGCACTGGAGATTGAACCCCAGGAGCTTTACACCTGTACTACATTTCTGGCCCTTTTATTTTTTATTTTGAGGTAAGGTCTCTCTAAATTGCTGAAGCTGGCCTTGCAATCCTCCTGCTTTAGCCTCCCAATTAGGATTAAGGGGTGCACTACCATTCCTGGCTTAGCAGGTTTTCTTCACGAACTGTTCTGGCAAGGTTAATGCCAAAGATGAACATAGCCCACTCTGTCCTCAAGTATAGGCAGAAAGTGGGGCCCCTAATCCTACCTGAATATAAATCTCCTAGGATCTGAACCAACATTCACCAATAAGAAAAGCAGATTCACATTTGAGCCAAGGAAAGAGAAAGTGCACTCAAAACATTCAACTAAACTACAAACAAATACTTTAAAGATCAAAAACACTTGAGGAAAGTCAACGCCATAAAACAGAGGGTGCTATAATTAATAAACAGAAAAGTAAAAGCTAAGGAGGTTGGTAAACACAAACAAGATGAACCTAAAATAGGTACTGTACATATCATGATAAAACTTTCAAAATATATCCCATCAATTAAAAAAAAAAGAAGGTAACAACCACATAGTCAACTCTGCAATTATCACACACACAAAAACAATTCAAGGCTTGTGGACTACTGGAATGCATGCCTACAGATTGTATAGTACCCAGAAGAAAAGGTCAAAAGATGGAAAATGTAACACAAATTCTAAGGAGCACAGAAAAGAGTCCAGATGTTCTGTTACTCTTCTAAATAGCATCCCAGAGAAATAGAAAAATAATAGAAATTATTTGGATCAACCAAAGTCCCAACAAGTAGAATTCATTATGTTAAAAAATAATACTCCATCTACTGCTGTTCAATTCTCTTAGAGAGGGAAGATGAGAGGGGAGGGGAGGGGGGATAGTAAGGGATAGGAAAGGTAGCAGAATACAACTATCACTAATATGGCATTATGTAAAAATGTGGATGTATAACCGATGTGATTCTGCATTTTGTATTTGGGGTAAAAATGGGAGTTCAAAACCCACTTGAATCAAATGTATGAAAGATGATATGTCATGAGCTTTGTAATGTTTTGAACAACCATTTAAAAAATAATAAAAATTAAAATTAAAAAAATACTTTAAGCATAGCCTCGTAGGAAGGAAGGAAGGAAGGAAGGAAGGAAGGAAGGAAGGAAGGAAGGAAGGAAGGAAGGAAGGAATTCTAAAACCTTCCAGAGAAGAAAAGTGAAATGTCAGGTAACTATCAGATTTCTAATCTGAAATAGTGCATTCAAAAAAAGACAGTGATATGATGATGTTTTCCAATCTCTGAAGGAAAATTAAATGTGGTCTGTAATCATGCATATAATCATTTAAGAGTGAGGATAACATAGTTTCTCCTTTTCTATTTCAAATTCAAGAATCAGAAATGTGTATGAAGAAATGAAGAGCAACCAAAATACTAAATATATAGATAAAACTAAATTAAAACTGACTTTATAAAATAATAATGGAAAATCTTCCAGATTGTTTATTTTTAAATTTTTTAATTTGTTCTTTTCAGATATACAAGACAGTAGAATATATTTGGACACATTATACATACATGAAATATAACTTCCCATTCTTGTGGTGGTACATGATGTGGAGTTAACTGGTTGTGTATCCATATATGAACATAGGAAAGTTATGGTTTATCTTATTGTCCTTCTTATTCGCATCCTCTCTTCCAGATTTTAAATAAAGTTTAAATAGATAACAATGGTTCCATATAAGGAGAAAGTGATATTTAAAATGTTCTAATGTTCTTGAATCATTTAGAAAAAAAAGAAAAAGTATCAAATAAACTAATGAGGTGGGGATGATGAAAAATAATGATTTCAAACAAAGACAAGAAAGAAAGGAAAAAGAATAGGAGGGAGCCAAAGGAAAATACATTGTAAATTGGTAGAATTAAACCCTGAGTTTATTTTCTTAACTATAAAAAGTAACCTTTATATTATAAGCCAGACTTTTTTAAAGTGTGAGATTAAAAATAGTTTAGACTTTCGAAACATGCATTCCTAGTTGAAATTATTCAACTCTGCAACTTTAGTACAAATGCAGTCATAGGTAATATATAGGCATTGCTGTGTTGCAATAAAACTTTGTGAATAAACAATGAGCACATGCCTTTGTTTGCTGACCCTTGCTACAGGCCACAGGCACATATCTGAAGTTGGTAAGCTATGAAATGATTGAACTAGTATTTAAGAAAGATAACTTTAGTTGCAAGGGAGATAAAGTATAGACTGACAGGGAAAAGAAACTGGAAACCATGGAAACATTGAAGCAAAGAATGATGAAAAGTTGGGCTCAAGGGAAGTGGCTATTAGGAAGAAAGTAAAATTTGAGTGTTTTTAACCCAATGCCCTCTGTTGACAGAAGATTCTACTTCTTCCTCTAAATACAGTCACTCACTCAAGTTCTTGGTAGACAGACTGTCTTCTGTGGGAAAGAATGTCCCCTGCAGCTGCTCAAAGTCTTAAAATAGGATGGAGGCACCACTATGATCCAGAAGGATAAGCACGGAGATAACAGACAATAAGATTACTGGGCATTTAAAAGCAGAAAAAGTTCAGAAAGAAAGGGCCATTCTCTGCAGTTCACTGTTTAAGATGTCAGTGACACTTAGGAAAGTGATAAGATGCCAGTTTCTGGATGAAGATTCTGGAAGTCAAATGAGAGCCATCACCTTTGATGCCTTTAGAATAATGTCAAGGAGCGGCTGAGTCCCAGAGAAACCAACACAGCACAGCAGGAAAAGGCTGGCACAAGTAACAAGACATTGTGACTTTAGGGTGTCACTCACTTTTACATTTTCCCAGGAAGGATACCGGGGACTGATCAGCCAATATTTGTGTAATTAAACTGAATCCTCCAAATTTCATGACCTGATTTCTGTTTCCTGAACAGGGACAAAATACCCCCTTGTAATATTTTTAGCATCAGGAACATTAGAACAAGCATCAGAACTACCAGGAGGCATGGATAAAATGCAGAATACAGGCCTTGCCCCAGAGTTTCAGGAACTCTGTGAGGGGGGCCATTGGACCTGCATTTCTAAACAATTTCTCAGTGATACTGATATTGTCAATCCATAGGTCCCACTTTGAGAATCAATGGCTTAGAGGGTTAAAAACTAAAGAGTTATCAATTATTCTGAGATACTTTAGTACAAGAAAATTCAGGAAGTACAATGTTCCTTTCACCTATTCCACAGTGTCAAGGGCTGAGAAAATCCTCAGGCGAATATGATTTATAGAGCACTGTACTTTCTTGGGGGTCTGGATTTCCATACTTATTCCAGTGGCATAGGCCATTAAGGCTACTAATGGATTGAGGAAGTAATGAAGTATCTGGCAATGAGATTTTGTGTATCATTAGATTTCTTGAGCATATAGCTTGGCAAAGGGCATCAAGAAATGATGAGCTGTGAAGGAGTTGGAGGTTCAAAGCACATCTTCCCTTTTATTCTATTAATATGATTTATAATATGATTTTGTTTTTGTTTTGCCAGTTTTATGGTTCTTTTTTCTTCCATAAAAAGGCAGGTAATTCTAAAATAGGCACAAATGCATTTTATTTTAATTACTGGTTCTCTATTAGACATGTAACAAGCTAATGATAATGATAAATTAACTAATTCCTTTTGCTTTTCAAAGATACTTTTTTTCAAGCACAACACAGCAAGCTAATGCTTCCAACTGAAACAGTGCATTATGTTGGATTCAGTGGATGTCACTATTGTTGCAGGTAAGTCAGAGGACTGATGATGAAACTTCCATCTTGCTCCAAATCCTTCCACATAGGTTTCACAGCAGAAACTCCAACTCCCAACACCACCTATAAGATTTACGATCTGGGGCAGGCATGGTGGTGCACGCTGGTAATCCCAGCAATTTGGGAGACTGAGGCAGGAGGATCACAAGTTCAAACACACCCTCAGCAATTTAGTAAGGCCCTAAGCAACTTAGCAAGACCCTGTCTCAAAATAAAAATGGCTGGGGATGTGGCTCAGTGGTTAAGCACCCTGGTGGTTCAATCCCTAGTGAGCACCCCCACTCCCAAAAGCCTTGTGTTCTGCTTATCAGTAGAGATTAAGTCGTTCTCTCAAGTGAACAGCAAGGCTGACTGATGCTTTAGGAACAATGATATGATAAAGTTTGGGTTCTAAAACAAGAACTTAAAATTTAGCGGTAACAGACATATAGCAACTTGACCAGAATGCAACTCCAGTCACATGAAAGTGAGATTTAAAAGGAGACAGAAAAGTAGACTCATGCAAAGAGAAACCAGTTCACCCAGAGAACTAAAGAGCAGCAGGGGTGGGCAGAAAAGGGAGGACATTGAACTCTGAGGTCCCTAGTAGATGGACTCTGCTGGGATTGACTACTTTTGTGACAGCAGTCTAACCAATGTTCTGATGTCAGCAGTCCAAGGATGTTACAGATCACACAGAAAACACAAAATGATGGGAAAGCACGATTCTGTACACTTCTGCAATTGCTCCTAATGTGGTAAGCCCTTTGCACCTCCCCACAAAAAGTTATTTCTACACTTCAGAGAATTGAAACAAATGGCTTATCATGCTGAGTATATTGAATTAAATCTTTATTTATGGTTGGTATCAGAGGCCATCTATCTCATCGCTTTTTGTTTGGTGACAGTCACCATGCAAAAGGTGAGAAAGCTAAGAAAAAGTCAAAGTAGCAAACCAAGAGGGAAAGGGCAAAGTGATGAGCTCAGCCTGGCCAAGAGACAGGGATAGAAAAATGGACTGGGGTGGCAAAGCATCAGATATCAGGCTACATGTATTCAAAACAAGGCTAAAGAGCCATGGTTGGCTTTGAAAAAATGTTAAATGAGAATCACAAATGAATTTTAGAACTGCAAAGGCCACAGCAATTCAGACATAAACTGGCAAATTAATAAATGACTTCTGAAAATATTATGTCAACAGCACAGTTATATTTGTTTTATTTTGGATCAACAAATACACCACAAGGAAGATCACCAAATATGCGTCCTTTTGGAAGCACATTTAATCCAAGCACCAGAACACTGACTATATACTATAGTGCTCAAAAAATTATTCATTAACTAAATAAATGACTGGTTTCAATTATTATATGTATTACCTCATTATTTAAGCCACTTTAATACCTATTAAATATCTTCTATATAAAAAGCATTTTGAAAAAGGCAAAAGGATATATAAAAATGAAAAAGATATGACCCTTGAAATTTAAGAAGCTTAATTTGGCATTCAAAAAATACTTTGAATGTGGTAACAAAAGCTTTGCAGTGATAATCACAATAGGAAAGATAGAGCTCTACTGGGTTTAGAAGGAGAGAGTGTGAGACTTGCTGGGCAAAGGTGAACATGGCCTCTGAGACTTGTATTCTCTATCTATAGGACCAATTGCACTTTTACTGAGCAGACGTACAAGAGAGACGAGAGGGTGAGCTCCATAATGGGGTGGAGGGCGAAGTGTATGCACCAAATACTGGAAGGACAAGGAAGCTAGTATGATTCTGTTTTGATGGCACAAGTCACAGAGGAGTTAGTCATGTGGCAGGACATTGTAGACAAGTCCCCTGAACTGAGGGCCAGGGGTCACATAGTCCAGACAGAACTGGATGAGTCACATCATGCAGGCTCATAATAACTCACAAAAAGTAAAATCAAGTTTCCCACAATTCATTTTTTAGATTTCAGATGTGGTGTAAGTGAATCTGCACAAGGTTAAAGGCTACACTGGAAAGTTTTGGGGGCACATGCTTCACACTGGTTGAGACTACAGCAGCAAGGATACAGGACCTGTCACACAGCTCAGAGAAGCTTCCCAACAGGGTTTTAGCAGACCAGGGAAACCAACACAAAGAGGTGGACTCCTCTGAGATCACCCTAGAGGACTAGCAGGCTTCAGTTACTGTACATGGAGTGGGATGAGGGGGAAGAAAGGCATTCTAGATGCAGGTAACTAAACTCTGAGGTGGAAAACATGAAATAAAATTGAGTGAGAACACAGCCAAAGGAAGACAGGCCAAAACAGCAAGATCTTGAAAGGCCTTAACTATACAAACTCCATCACGAATTTCACTTGCCCAGGTGAGAGACTGACAATTCATGCTATAACTTAGAGTTTGTGCACTGAAGCCTGGTCCTCAATGTGGTGGTGTAAAGGTGTTAATCTTTATCAGGTGGAGCCTAGTAGAAGGTCATTAGGTCATAGGGACTCCATCTTCACAAACGGACAGATGCTATCTCAAGGGGGTGGGTCAGGCATGGTGGGACTAGATTAGCTTTCACAAGAGGAGCTTGTTATAAAGGAGGTTATCCCACTCACTTGCCCCTTCTGCACATGGCTGTTTCCTTTCTCACTTTTCTACCAAGTTATGACACAGCTGGGGCCCTCACCAGGGTATCAGCATCACATTGTTTCGACCTTCCAGAACCAGAATCATGAATCTCAAACTCTTTTCTTCATATATTACCCAACATCAAACATTCTATTGTAGCGACACAAAGTGAAATAAGAGAGCTTAGCATTTGCAGCTAATTTTTTGATGGAAAATTATTACAATTTCCTAAGTGGTTCTGGGCTAAGCTTCAGGCAACTAAGCAATTCTACAGACCAGTCTATTCAGAAAATCAGCACTAACTTTAGCTACAAATACCTGTTGGCCACACACATCTCTTCAATTATCCATGTTTTTGCTCCTCTAGAGTTGAACAAATTATATTTGTCTTTTCATCAAAGGCACTTGGCACAGTGTACAAACTAAATATCTGGGGAGAACCTAGACCAAACACGACATTCTTCCAAATCTCCTCTCCATAAGTAGTATTTCACATTAGTTAGCATGAACCAGGAAGTCAGATAGATCTTGTTTTGAAATCTAGGCTGGCACAGGGACAAAGGCAAGTCACACAAATAGCAAAACTAACACAGGTTCAACAAAACAAGAATGAAGGGCAAGAAGTTTGAAGGTAAAACACACTAGTCTTTGAACTCTCCCCTTCTCTCTTCTATGGTGCTCTCTGCAGAAATAGAGCTTCCCTGCTACACTTACTACCTGTGCTGCACAGGAAACCCAGATATAAGAGCAACATTTGCAAATAAATTAAATATTAAAGGCAACATCACAATCTCATGTTAAAAGAAGTCCTTCACGGGTAGTATATAGCAACAATTGCTGAATCACAAAATAGGTTGTTATCTATGTTGAGAAAAATCAATCACTTATCATTTTTTACTTCTCTCAACAGCCTATTTGGGTTCCATCCTTCATTTCAAGTATATTTCAAATTTAAAGGGCAAATGGGGGCATACAATTACAGAATATAGACAGCTTTAGAATAAATCTTATTCTGAGTATTTAGTAAGTGTCACTAAACATCTTTCAGGAAATGGGAGGGGAAAGAAAGCCTCTTAAACCACAAAATAAGTGTTCTCTAAATACCTTTGAATTTGCATTTTTATTTCCTTTTATGTTAATGTTAAAGAGCACATGTTTCCTAGAGGAAATTTCATTATTTGAAATTACTGTTTACCAGAGATCAAACAGAAATGCTTGCTCTCTCTGAATGAAGCATTTATTAGTTGAACTCAGAATTGCTGAATTATTTGCTTAACAAGAGAAAAGTCACACTGTCCTTTTTGGTACATCTGGCCCTTGGCAAGAGCTGCTATTGTGTCCACTTCTCATCCAATAAAAATGTCCCCCAATTTTAAAGTTTCTTATAACTTAGGAGAGTTTCTAAACTCTAACCAACTTACATAGTTTTATAATTCTCTGAATTAATGTTGGGAACCACAATATTTTAAACATTTAGTTCACAGTTAAATTTTATAAACACACAATTTTCCTATTGAGGCATAATTGAGCAAGGCCAGGTAATAAGCATTCTGTTCCAAGGACAAGGAAAAACAAAAAAAATCATTATTTATTATGAATATCAGATATGGTTTGCTATTGGTATTATTGAAGCAAGGCCTAAGACACATTTTCTATTTATTTCTGGCCTCAAGCATGAGGGCCTAAAGATACCTGACAAAAATAGAATAAATCAAAGATAAAGACTAATTATCCTTAGATAATATTTGTTCTCAGAGTGTAAATACCCAACAACAGTAAAGTCTGCACTGCTGATTTGCTGATTTTTTTTAAGAAGTGTTTATGCTTTCTAAAATTCCAGTTTTCGCTTTGATTATTGAAAATCCATGCATATGTGACTCTGGGATGAAACAGGAAATATGTGCCTCATTCACAGATCTGCAGTGAAAAAACTGTGCCCACAAGTGACTTTCAAGCATCTCTCTCTTGTCTGACTTCCCCTGGGCAATTTTTTTTTTAACAGTTTAAATGCACCTTCAGAGACACTCAGCTGCACATACTTCTCTTGATGAGTGATACTTATTATGAGCAGTTCAGAAAAGGAACAATATGAGAATTCATTATTTTTGATAACCACATAAGCCTCCATGATGGGGCATTCTTAATGCTCTCAACTCCAGAAGCTTTCCCAAGGCTTCTGAGGGCATATGACCCTTATTAGAAACTGTCATCCATGAATTGTTCTGTCTGTGACCTGGCCCAACCTCTTCGACTTCTGCCTTTCAATTGTGCTAGCAGCAGACCTCACTGAGAAAATTGATGCGAAAGCTGAAATACCCCACCAGTATAACTCCAAAAAAAACCAGAGAGCAGTGATGAAAAGCTCTAAAGTCAGTGCAGGGAGGACATGTCCCAGGTGACCTTTCAGAAGAAGCACCTTTCACAGAAGAGACAACTACAACCCTGGGAAGAGATGATTCAGGGATGGTCCCCTTGAGTGCACACTGGGGGCCCAGGTTAAGACCAGCCCCTTCTCCTGAAGCTCTGACCACCACCTCTTCGATTTGAGTGCCTAGAGGGATCGTTACTACATGAAAAAAAGTTCCCAAAAAATGTGTTTGGGGATTTGTCTTCATAAAAGATAAATTTGGAGGTTCCAATCACAAGTGGCCCTTAGGCCTCTCTGAAAATCCTTTAACCTTTCCCAAATTAAAGAATAAACAAAAGCTGGCAAAACAGGCTCTGGTCAAAGGTTTGAGGCTGAAAACTGCCACCACATGATCTTATTCTGCAGTACAAACCAGCCTATTGCTTCTGAATCACCATTGTGGGCTGCCTTTAAGGATTACTAGGGGGGTCAATATTTTTTCAGAGATTGATTTATGATGAGAACAATGGGTAAATATACCAAGCTCAATTGCTTCCTTGGTCAAGTAAAGATGGTAACAACAAGTTCTCCTGTACACAAAACAGCACAATACAGGAGATACAGGACAAGATAAGGAATGCTGCCCTATCCCTCCAAAATGTTACCTCTCTTTAGCACTAGCCCAAATCCTCACATTCTAAAGACAGGCGGGCCTCTTTTCTTTTCCTAAGTCATAGGGCCACCAGGCGAGCCTCTTTCTTTTCCTAAGTCATAGGGCCACCAGGCATGGCATTCCCTGGTTTGTCTCCCCACCACCTCCACTGTCACATCACTGACAGTCTTGAAATACATATGCTCACAATTAGAAATCACACATTAACAGATCTTGCTACTAAACCAATTGATAGAAAAGTATATATATATTACTATATCACAAATTTGAAACATATTCTAATAATTATATTTCAATTATTATTTCTTTCAATTCCCGTATATTTTAAATATTTTTAAATAGTTTGCTAAGAAATCCATAGGCTTTACCAAAAACTGCCAAAGGAGTTCGTGACACAAAAGAAGAACCCCTAACGCACAATAATTAAAACTGTCCACAACATAATACAAAAGTGAGAAATTTGGGATAAAATTATATAAACACAATGATAATAACCAAAAACACATCTGAGCAGAAATTTAGGAAATAAGCAAAAGGAAAAGCATTATGTTTAGATTAGTTGGACCATGAGTTTTTCTTTTAGTTTTTTTCTTTTACTAATTTATAATAAAAAATTTTTAAAGATGGGACAAAAAACATGAAATCTTTGGTTATACTTTTTCTGATCTTGTTTCAGAATGATAACCTGCAGCTTGGTGCCACAATGAACCAAAGACATCCAATCCTATACTCTGTTTTCTTGTCTTTCCAGCTAGCCATGATCAGTTCTCCTAAAAAGAAGGTGTGGCTTCAACACAGCAGTAAGGTAATTCCAAAGTGTATTTTGTTCATGAGAACAACATCACCTCATCTACATTATCTACAACATTTTGTCATGAAAAATTGGTTGGCCGTCTCCAAGTACATATTGAACCAGCCTAGTGTTAACTGTTTAGCCAAGTCTGAGAACATTAATTTCTGTTAAAAGTACATTTCAATTAAAGGTAAACAATTTTCACATGCTAGACCACATCTTATTAATTCATGGCATGGTCTTCATAATGAGTTTTTCATTCCCCTTCTATTTCTTAATGGAATTTTTTCAATTTTTAAAAATTCCATTTCTGTGAGATTGTCTCAAACAGAAGGGTGAATTATCCAAGCAGATGTAGGAAAGGGTGTGTTCACGCTCTACGAGATATTTACTGCTTATATAATGGCTTGTTGGAAATCACAAATCTGTGGGATTCTATCACTCAGCTTTCTTTGTTAAAAGGTGAAGAAAGTCCAGTTCATTCTGAAATCCATACACCTCCATTTCTCTGTGTGTACTCACACAGCAATAGAAAGCCCATGCAAGGAGTAGTAAAATATAAACTTTAAGGCTGAAGTAGTAGTTTTCAATAGTAAATGATAAAGGAAAACATTATTGTTTGAAATCCTATTCAAATGGTACTGTCCAAATGAATGAAAATGAGGGCACAGAAAAAAGAATTTGGGTCTCTGATTTTTTGTTAGATTGTTGTTATTTTTGTTTCTAATAATAAATGTAAAATTTGGGGCTCATTATAGCTCCTAGTATCTGAGAAGATTTTCAGGCTAATTTATATATCCTTCTCCCTACCCAGAAGAGACTCCTTTCAGAGGGTTTCATCTGCAGATATACATCAACAGGATCACTGAGGGGATTAATGGGATAAAGGATGCAGAAGTGCTTTCTAAATATAAAAGGCATTACCAACATGATCATTGATAGTGATTTCATTTAAAAAATAGAAGAATGTGATAATACACAAGTTCTTTTCAGATTGATCCAAATGGGGAAAAAATTGGATCAGCCCAGTAATTGGGAAAGTTTCACAAAGGAGAAAGAGAGAAGAAGGGCAGGGAGACAGAGAGAGATATAGACAGAAGACATTGAACAAATAGCCCTTCATAAAAGAATGTAGCTGCATTTGCCAAGCCTGTGGTATGAGTCCGGGGTCAGGACAAGCAACAACTCTTCTCAACCTAATCTGTATAAAGTCCCTTGGTCAAGCCTTACTCAGTACCATTTGCTTTTTTCTGCCCACATCTTCCCAGCCACAGGCCCATAATTCACTTAAAAAAAAAAAAAACAAGAATTGTTTTAATGGTAGTCGGTACAGACTAAAGTGGGAACATTGGAGAATACCCAAGTCTTGTCAGAGGAATTAGAAAAGAGAAGAATGTGTGTAGGGAAAACCTCATTTCACTACAGGAAAATATCTTTGAGTACACTCACAATGATAGGAGTCTCATTTCACATATAGGTTCA
This sequence comes from Ictidomys tridecemlineatus, assembly GCF_052094955.1. Taxonomy (NCBI): domain Eukaryota; kingdom Metazoa; phylum Chordata; class Mammalia; order Rodentia; family Sciuridae; genus Ictidomys; species Ictidomys tridecemlineatus. The sequence goes on along the minus strand of NC_135480.1, from coordinate 150,128,981 downwards.
CGTTTTAAGATGAGATGCTGGGAATGAAACAAGCAAAATAAGCCAAGTGGTCAGGGCCACATTTTTAAGCAAAGCCCCAGTGTGAATTGACATGTTTTTTTCCCTTTTAGAGTAATCCAGGAAGAGATGGATATAGGGTAATCAGCACAACTTAATGTTATTTTTACAGACTCAACTCTTGGTTACACATAGAGTTCACTTTCTTCTTCAAGTGGATCAGATTGTGGTTGTGGGAAATGGCACCATATTGGAGAAAGGATCCTATAGTGACCTACTGGCCAAGAAAGGAATGTTTGCTACCATAATTCACTCTTGAGCCTTCACTTTCCAGTTCCAAGGCAGGTGGAATGACCACATCTTAAATCAGTATGCTTAAATCTGCATGCTTCATTGATTGATTAATTGACTGATTTTATTGATTAGATGAGTGATTGAAAGATTTTATAAGGGAATTGAACCCAGGGCTTCACATGTACTAGGAAAGTGTTCTAATACTAAACTATGCCCCCCAGTTCTCAGATTTACTTTTATGGGGTAGGAGAGTTATTACCTTATTAGATTCAAGGTTTCCAGCTCAAACTTTGAAAATGTTTTATTTTTTGCTGTTATAGCTATGTTTACTAAAAAAAAATTTTTTTTAACCAGGAACAATAAAATCATGTATCTACCAAACATTCAACAAAAGAGAAGACATTATATATCTAAGGCCCAAGTATCCTATATAAAATTAGGGAACATGTATTTTTGCACCTTTGCCTAGGATTAAAAGCTATTTTTTTCTTTAAATTATTTTAGTATAAAGTGTTTAACTAAAAAATTCTATAAATACGAAAGAGATAGAAAAATTATTATAGTCTATTAGATTTATGTGGAAGTTTGCCAAAATCTTACAAAGGTTTTTCATCTCTCTTTCAAGTTAATTCAGACCTTCACTTTGGACTTGTATTGGGTTAAACAATTTCTATGAAAGTAACAAGCTGAACGTTTTCATTGAAAATCACCTGAGAGTCCACAGAAGAAAGAATCACCTATAGAGGTTTATTTCAAATATTCATGAACTAAGCAAAAGGAGAGATTAAAAATAGAGCTCCCAAGCAATGGAGGGTTTTAGTTTTTCCCGAAACTTTCAGCTTTATGATGATCTTTTCACAATTTGGCCCACCTGCTAATAAAATGCTTCTTTGACCTACTAAGATCAATATTTTCACTTGGAATGTTCAATTAATTCTTCTGCTTGCAGGAAAATTACAGTTATTAGTAGCCATACATGAAGAATTATGACAGTGAAGTGTTTTCAGTTGTGTGCCTGTTTCTGAAAGTGACAGTTGGGCATACCAGACAAATCAAAGGAAATACATTGCTAAAACACGAGTCCGAGAAAAATATGTTAAGGAATTTATATCTGTAGGGGAGAGGAGAATACAGCACATACCTAATGGTCAAGTAGAAACGTTGCTACTGTTGGACTATTCCTCAGTTCTAAAGCTGCCATGAGAAGAACAATCATAGAAAATCTAGCCATTCCGAAAAAGTCATTCCTTCATTTAACCACAACGTGCACTAATGCAAAGAAAGCTTAACCTTTCTGAAAACATTTTAAACCTGGTCAAATTAAAAGCAGCACCAGAGGGATTATTTTTCTTAGCAAGAACCCACAAGCAATTTACTTGACTAGAGGAAAAAAATGCAAAGAAATCCTTTATCACAAAATAGCTTCTTGAATCTTTCCACCAAAAAAACTTCCTTCCACCCAAGAATGCCTATCCTCCCTGTTGATAACATGCAGTGCAGATAAATATTTTATTTTTTTCTATAAAACCCCAAATGACGTTTTCAAATAAAATAAAAATAAAACCACTACATGCCACTGTCAAAAATAGTCCTAGAAGAGGTGAATGTCACTTTAAAGGTTGTATGTTAAAATATTTAGGAGAAAGAATCTACTTGTCAAGCTCCAATAGAAAGCTCTGAAGAGGTTACAAGTGCATCTATCAAATTTTCATCTACCTTGGGGCTGACTTACCAGGAAACCATAGAAATCCTGGCCTGGTGTTATGAGGGAGTTGGAAGGACAGGGGATTTAAAGATCTGGATAGCAACATGGTCACAGTCAAGTAAAAACATGGAGCTTGAGAGGAGACTGCACAACAAGTCCCAGTGGAGCACCTTGGCAATGGAGATGAGCAGCTACATTTGCATAAAGCCACAGTTTAAGCCCAGGAACTGAACCTACCTGATAGACCATCAAACCCCTTAAGAGAACTCTGACCTCTCACTCTAATCTTAGCAAAGACATTCCCACCAAATCTTAAAAAAAAAAAAAAAAGGCCAAGCTAGCAAAACCTAAGGGGAAAAAAAATTTAAGTCTAACTTAAGGAGCTTCCACAGCCCTCCCCTTTGGGAATTATATTCAGTAATTTTTTTAACAAGGAAAATTTGGTTTTAAGGATCTTCTGGGAATATTTAACTTGGACTGAAAAGGTTATTTGCTCAGTGTTAGGCTAAAAGCCAAAATCCACTTTTAGCCAGAGATGATTTTAATATTATACCTCACAAGAGTATTGTGTCATGTGAGCAGGCAGCAATGATAAGCAGTGCAGTAGACTTATGGCTTCCCCCAAAGACCCATTAAAATGTATTATGAATTAGAAAAAAATTCAGAAAATCTGAAAGGAACTCATCTGTACTATCTCAGAAACAGTAAAAATGCTTTCCAAGTTATCACTTTTTTGCTCTGCCTCTTCTATGAACACCACTAAGTAAATACTGTAAAGAACTCGATCCTGCTGCAAAAGAGGAGGAAATGTCTCAAAGCTGTGTGCAGCTATGATGCTCTGTACAGAATTTTCCCTTTAAATGTGCTATGGCTGAACATGTGAAAACATCAAGTGACTATATAAATAAAAAATAAAGAAATGTGAAGTCCCATGACTTTATTTTGTTCTGTAAAATGATTTAACCTCTAAAATCTATTAAAATAGATAAAATATAAAATTATTTAGAAGATAAATGATAACTCTTTCTAGATTTATAATTCTAAATTTTAGTAGCTCCATTTGTTTTTTCTTACTTTCTGTTTTAGCTTTTAAGCTTATGTGAAAAAATTTTTCCTCATCAATTCTTGAAAAAGTTCCCCTACCTCATATATATATATTTAAGTCAAGCAAATATGTTTCCAAAAAGCTGAACTAAACATCAACTTTCTTACCAAGACCTGCAAGAATGTGAAAGCACACTTGCAAAGGTGTTCCAAGCTGCTATGGAAAAAACATTCTCTTTTTCAAAACAACAGCACTCCTGGCTGATGACTGCTGGCATGCAAGCTCCCAATCCAAGCACATTGACAGCTTGTGGAGTGGACAGATGAGGCATGGAAAATATTTTAAATTAGATCATTTATCTTGTTGAGACATAGGAAATGGCAACAAATTTCTCACATTAAAAAAAAAAAAAAAGATAATGTCCCCCCAGGAATGTACAGAAAACTTAGGTCAGTAAGTCAAAACCTTCAGACTATTTCCTTCTAACAATTGCCACATTTCATATCCTGAAAGATTTTTTTATGACCCTAAGATCCAAAAGGAAATCTAGAAATCAGTCCATCTGAATTTTTGGACTCAAATTCAAGAAGCCAAATAGTTTTGAAATCAATATTTTTGACTGATTCCAAGAAAATCCTGAGTCAATATTAATAATAGACTATAAATTTGTAATAGAGAAATGAAAGTTCTTAAAGGAGAGCTTTAAACATGCCACATTTTAAGGTAAGCCAGCACAAGGCAAAGTAAGAGGAGAATGTGAACTCCCCTAAATGTGAATGCACAAATTGGCCTTTTTCTTAGGTCCTGTTCCATGGTTCATACCAACAAAGTACTTCTGGCTTCATGGCTTCTTCCTACCCATGGTGATACGTCATTTCTCCTTTCATAGTTCCTTCCTAGAAGGACAAAGCAGGGCTCTGGATACAGGAGATACAAGAGAGACAAACACTGGTCCCAGAACTAGCTGTGCCAATATCACTGAGAAGCAGGAAACCATGTTAAAAATAGTGTCTCTTTCCTATACCCACTAGAAATTCTGGTTCAAAAGTCTAAAGGGGGGGCCTAGAAATCTGAATTTTTGGTAAGTAGTACAAAGCAATTCTTGTACAAAGCCAGATTTGGAAATCATGTTACCATCCCAAATTATCCCTCTTCTAAACTAGGAGCAAGGAACAGGCAAAATTTGGGGTGGGGGTGGGGGGAAGACCAACAAAAACCCTGCATAATTGTAAATGATCATATAAAATTTCTCTTTGTAAGTTTAAATGATTATGGCAGCTATACTTATTGGGTTCAATACTGACATTTAGAAATAAAGTATGTACCTCTAAATAACATGGTGATTCGATGCTTCTATCAACTATTTAAAAGAAATAAAAGAATAAGATCTTCTTTAACAGATTTTATAACATCCCTTATTGTCTTTAAATTCATATTGTGTCTAGTCTAATCTTCTTACAGAATTTTATCTAAATGGAAGATGCTTTGATGTTTGAAATTCTCCTGCTGACCATTCTATAATCATCCTCTGTAGCAAAAATATGCATATTGGGTTGGGTAGATAGCTCAGTTGATAGTGTGCTTGCCTAGCAAGCACAAAGCCTGGGTTCAATCCCCAACACCACCAAAAAAAGAAAAAAAAAACATGTTAATTGAAGTTTCATTTCTTAAAAATTTCTTATGACAAGGCTTTAAGATTTAAAAAAATCTTCTCGTTTGACCATTTATTCTCAGTTTATAGCTGATCAAAGCTACATATGTTATAATATTAGTAATTACTAAAGAAAAAAAGTACATTTTTGTTAGGAATGCTTCCCTTAATCAGACAGAGGGATATTTAACAAGTTCTTTTATAAATATTTATAACCCATTCATAGATTTCTGTCATTTTAATTATCTTTAGCTTGAAGGAGTTTTGTAGTTTTGTTGCAATAATGTCTCTTAATTCTTATGAATTCTTCCAAAATTATATACCTAAATGCACACTGGTCATTATCAATCATCAACCATCAGATGATACCCTTTCTGAGTAGTCCCTCAGTTTTGACAAAAGTGAAGAAAAGAACTACCTGAATTGAGAAAAAGTCATGTTACCCAGCCATTCCACCCGTTTCTTTTTCCAGCTTTACCTGGACCAGTATTTTGCATCGGTCCTCTGTTTGCCTTGCCAGAAGGTCTTCCATCACAAACCAGGGCATGACAATAAGATCAGAGATGAGTAGGATTGCATCTAGAAATTCATAATCCTTGCAACTGTCCTAATGAGGGGTACATGAGTATGTGTATATCAGCTGCAAGATCTCTGCCCATGATCTTACATGTATATGTCCATATTCTCAGGGGTCTTCTAGTAACCAAAGAAAACAAAATCAAACACCAGGGAACGTGCTCACAGCAGCACAGAAGAGAGAAAAGAAATAGGGTGGTACCCAGCTCAGCACTTAACCTTCCAAAAGGAGAGTACTGAAACTAAGGATTAAGGATAGACATCTCTCTCTCTGGGAACAAGCCCATGCCATTATAGACTCTTTTGTTTCCCCAGGGACTCACCTACAAGGATTGTGCTTAAAAAAAAAAAAAAAAAAAAAAAAGTGGATAATTATTTTCCTCTGTGACATATGGCATATCTCTTCAATAGTAATAACTACTCAGATGTTGGTTTTGCAGGAATCAATGTAGGTAAGAACACACATTCAATATCCTACGTGGCCTAATTCAGAAATTCACAATTTAGGCTGACTGAAGTTTAAAAATACAGAAATAACTACCAGTGTTTATATCATTTAAAGAAATTTGCTGTTTACTCTCAGATTCAAATGTATTAGAGAAGAATAACTTTTATAAAATGAAAAACAATAAAAGATTAAAAAAAAAACCTAAGTTCCTTGACTACATGCTCCATTCACTTCAGGATGGGATAATGCAGAAGCCCAGTGGGGAGCACTGTTTTCTGTAAGTGCAAAAATTATCCCACCAAGCAGTCTGAAAAGAAAAACACAATAGGAAAAAAGAAAACAACAACAACAAAAAAATCCCACATTCCTATGAGCAGAGAATGAGTATGGGACCATAAACCTGATACCAGCTGTTGTTGTTGTTGTTGTTTAAGGTGTAGATGAACAACACAATGCCTTTATTTTTATGTGGTGCCGAGGATCGAATCTGAGTCCCGCCTGTGCTAGGCGAATGCTCTACCGCTGAGCCACAATCCCAGCCCCAAGATACCAGTTTTTCTCCAGTAGGAGCTTTCAATATAATGCTATCTACAAGCAAAATTAAATGTTATCTCGTGGATCCAGAACTGCTCCAGGGTCAGCTACAATGACCCCATATCTTGAAGTAAGTAAGGTTAACCAGCAGACCAGAGTGAGTCTATTTTTTGCTCCTTTTTATTGTTCTTCTTAGTTCTTTCTAAACAATTAGAGTTCATTAGAAACAATTTTCTGCAAAGCCTCACTGGGTGCTTTGAAACAAGAAGATAGAAAAGTCAAGAATAAAGCTAGAATGAGAATTTTGAAGCCAAAAGGATTCTTTGGTTTAGAGCTGAGAAAACTGAGGCTTTTTAACTGTCATACAACCATGACTAAGGACCAAGGATGTCCAAGGCAGGCCAGCGCTCTCTCCCCTCTGGGGTATTCCTCCCAGGACAACTTCCTGATCCTCTTCTGCCCCTGTCCCACAGAGTCACTGGCCCCAAAGATCTCCTTTCAGTTATCTAATGTTTAGATCCATCCCACCTCGAGGGTCTTGAATGTATCTGTATCTAAATAATTGCTTATCAACACCCTCTTCTTGTCTGCAACTACTCATCTTTTAGTTCTTAAAAGTCACATCTTCAGGGTCATCTTTTCCTGCTCCTCCAAATTAGGAGAGACTCCAAAATGGAAAAATGATCATTTGTTCAAAGTATCTATCCTCCTAGACTAATGAGATCCAAAAACATTGGAACCCATATGTTCCTGTTCATCACAGATCTGTGTGTGTGTGTGTGTGTGTGTGTGTGTGTGTGTGTGTGTGTGTGTGTGTGTATCTGTAAAGGTAATAATTTGAATAATACTTTGCCACTGAAGAGCATGGACTAGCAGCTGAATCTTTCCTATAATTCTCCATAGTTTTTTGGTCCTCTTTCTACTTAATCTTTTACTCACTCAACCATCTCTGAAAAAAAGACCCTATTTGAGGAATTCAATCCAAATTCTCATAGAGTTAACAGTAGACAGAACCTCTCCCATCTCACCTTTGAGAGAAGAGATGATATGGAAGGAACTTCATCTGTTCAACAATTTTACTATTTAAATGATACTACCTTATCTCATAAAGAACTAAACTTCTATTTTGCCCAAGGCACTTAACATACAATAATTCATAATTCATTATATAACAAGTTAGATAAGATTACCTCAGTTTACAAGTGGCAGATAATATTAGATACCTAAAGATTACATTCCTTTCCTAAAGTTCCTTTGAAGAAGCAGAACTAGAACAAGATCCCTCCTGGTGTTTGCCCTTTGCACAGAAATGCTAATCTAGATTTCTGATGAAACTGAGCTAATATGAGACTGGCCATATTAAATATCACCAACCCTGACCTTCATAACATACACATAAGTTTAAATACACTAAATATGTGGTTGTTCGAGCTTTCTCCCCCCTCCCCCACCCTTCCCTAAATACATACACAGAAAACACTGACTCTGAAAGGGGGCCAGGGATGGGGAGGGGGAAGCATGTTCCTGAACTGATAAGGATATGTGCACACTAATGAACAGAGAGAACTCTACTTATGTGATAAATAATTTAAAATGTTGGGTAGTTCTTCATGAAAATAGTCAATAAGGAAACTGCTTTAGTGAAACATACTGGGAGCATTAATATTAAATAAAGAAAAAAGACCTTAATATTTGGTGCTATATGTTTATCATTTCTCCTAAATCTGACAATTTCCTTTTATTGCATACAACTGGATCATTCATTCTACTGAACAGCAGACCTAAGTTCCTTTTGTCAGCTCTGTGTTTTGCTACTGCAAATGCTTGACAAAATTGCCTGTTTCATTCTTATTCCCTGAAGATCTTCCTGCCCTGGAGAAAGTGGCTCTACCGCAGTGAGATTCTGAACTGAGCATGACAGCTCACTAGTTTCAAGATGAAGTGTCAAATCAGCAGATAAATGCTAGCTGAGGGAGCAAAGCAGACTCTCAGGAAAAGAACTGCCCATAGCCCTCTGAGGGCACTCTGGGAATTGGGGACAAGAAGCAATCAGAGCTCCCCATCTGCAAATGGCTAAAGGAGGGTCCCATTCCCTTCCACCTACACCCTTAGAAAGGACATACAGTGAAAGGCTGTGGAAGATTCAGTGAGGGTCTCTGGATTCCCTTTCTGGGGTAATAATTACAATGCCTGACTGGGTTCTCTTAATACCAACTCCCGAATTCACCGGCTAGAGATTCTAAAATAAAACTCAGTAAAATACATTATTCCTAAGATGACTTTTAGTCGAGTTCCTTTAAGTTATTCTGAGGTGTTAAATCAGAGAGAAACCTTTTAAGTTCATTCTAGGTTAATTCCTTATTTGTACCTTTCCTGAGTATGGTCTCAGCCCACAAAGGGGAGGTTTTAGAGACACAGATAAACAGGTCACAATCTCTGCCTGGAGGAAGGATCAACTCTCAAGAGAAGAAAACTTCATAAGCACTGATTTGATGATTATGTTCCCAGAGCCACCTAGATGCCTTTCACAGGGTCAAAGACCAGGCCAAGCAAAAGGCACCTGGTCTCTAAACATCATTCACCAAAACACCTTTCTAAAAATTGTTTGCTGGCAAGGAATTAGCTCTCATGGATCCTGCTCTCATGTAATTCCAAAGGCAATCTTTGTGATATTTGACCTGTCCTTTGAATTTCTCAGGTAGCATATGCTCTTCCTTGCTAGCACCTGGTCTATGATCTCCTGTTTGTTCTTCTGAACTCACTTCCAAAGCTATAGACACTTTTTTTGGAAGACAGTGAAAAACCCAAGGATTCCTTCCATCAACATAAATAGGTCTGTCTCCACATTTCCTCATGCATTTCAGTGATTCTCCTTGCCAGATTTCCTCATTATCCCCGTGGGCTCTAGTCCCATGGGAAATTTCATGTTTTTCAACAGAAATGCCAGGTGTGATTCTGGCATTTAGGGTTGCCAACATATTCAAAGAATGAATGTCAAGAACACACTACTGGAGATACTTTAGTCAATGGGGTAGTACCACCTGTGAGATGAGATTCTTTCCTGTGATTTTTCACCCATTTATATGGAAGACAAGAACATAAGCTTCCCTGTGTTTTTCATTTGCCCGAGTTTGGTATGCTATAAAGGGAACAGGTAGGAATGTTTCTCTAAAAGTTATTTAAAACCCTGTACATATGAGCCTTGCCAAATCATAAAATTAGGAAATTGCATTCAGTCAGATTAAGTCTTTCCCTTAGCATTTTAGCCACCTAGTTATTCTTCAATTTCCTTCCTACAACAAACACCTGGCCCATGTCCCAAAGTTCATACCACATCTATGTGTCTCCTTGACACATAAAGAGATTCAGGAAAGGAAAAAGAACAATAAAATTTTAGGGTTTACTGGCAGTATTAAGTGAAGTAATCCCCCTACCCATACACTTTTCTTACAGGAAGATCACTTCTTCAGCCTTTCCATTCACCTACCTGATGAGAAACTACAAACATCTTAAGAGGATAATTTGGAAGACTTACAACAACAGAAGTTGTTTAAGCTTTAGCATTAGTCTCTGTCACACACCTGAGGTTTGCCCACACATTGAATTCATTTATACAAGTGAATAACCTGTTTATTAATCAGGTCAACTGAGACTCAGTTAAATAACTTGCTATTAGACCGGTTTTATATACCAGTGGTATGCCAATATTTTTGTTCACAATTCTCCAATAGTATTCTAAAAAACTGCATCTCTCCTTACAAGTTAAAGTTGGAATTTATGGAATTTTTCCTTAATTTTAAAATTAAACAGATTCAAACAATATTATCTTTCAGCACAGAAAACCAGAATATAATTATATGTGTGCTTTAAATTTACTTTTTTGTCAAACTTCAGGGCTGCAGATTTAGCCCAATTTATGTGAAATGACTGCCTCATATATAATCTAAAAGACAAAGGTAGTCCTCATTATCAAACCAATCTGCCAAAACAGACTTATTTTCTATCAGAAAAAGTCTGAATTCATTTTTCAAATCAAATAAATGTATTAATATGCATTCCCATATCAAGCTATTCGCTTCTGAATTCCAAGAGAAATAATCAACAGTGTCCAGAGTATGCAATGGGCTTAAACAATAAAAATTCATTCCTTGCTCCCATAACAAAGCTGGGCTAATTCAGTGAGATAATTCTTCTCCAGTCATTTAGGGACCGGACCTAACCTGACCAGTGTTGCACTTGATCTCTGAAGTCTCTTGGTGGATAAATTCCACTCATTCCAAAACACAGTATATAGAAGACCAACCTAACTGAGGCTTTACATTTGCCACCATACCTTTGGCTAAGCCCCTATATGCAAGGAGGCTGGTTAATGTGGACTGGCCTGGACCAAAGAACAGAAGAAGAATAGATTTTTGTGACTAACTAGTAGATAACATACACAGGTTTTACAACAAATGTATGGCCAAGATGAAGTAACATAGTATTCTCCTCAGTACTTATTAACTCATCTATCTTGATTTTGCTCTCTGCAGACTTGCCCTCAAGACCAGTCCTTTTATTTTTCTGCCTAACAGTAATACATTATTCTGTAAAGTAAAAGGAATACTGAAAAAGGGAAAGCATTAGCCCCTTCACCAAGAATCATTCTGGCACTGATCAACTATACGAAATAGTACTTAAAAGTTGAGGGTCTAAAAATTAGTTTAACCAGAACTATCAGTACATGGTATTTCTCAGAAAGTCTTCACATAAACCTGGGGTACATGAACCCAGATTGACACAAATGAAGTATTAGAAGACATATACGATCCTATTCTAATGTGCAAAGTATAAGTGCACAATACAGAGGCAAAGGTTAAGGTAAAAAGAAGCTTGTCTAATGTTACTCTTATAGAAATTAATGTACATAGTTGGGAAATTCTTTACTCTAACAAATTCATTTTGGCCTTTGGAATGAAAGAATTTCCCTAACCTTTTATTGGATGTTGAATAGAAAAGAGTTAAAGAGAAGGCCTGAGACTACTACCCCTTGAAATTCTTGCTGACAAGGTCAACCCTTGGCAAGCATATGAGAGCTGAAATTTCAGGAGAGTCCCACTATTTCCTGATTTTTATGATAAGAGCAGCTCACTGTGTCTAAACTGATGGTATTAATAGTATGTTTTCCGTCTGGGAGTCTAAGATTCTGGTAGACACATAAGCCCAGGATGCCTATGTGATCAGTCCCCAATAAAACCCCAATAATGAGCTGGTCTGGCTGGCAATATTTCACATGTGTTGTTACAACTCATTCATAGAAGAATTAAGGAATCCATACCAACCCATTAAGAGACTTCCAGAGTTTTGTGCCCAGCCTCCTCAGGACTCTATCCCAGGTGTCTTCCCCTTTGATGATTCTGCTTTAGCTATAATAAATTTCAAATGTGAGTACAACTATTTGCTGAGTCCTATGAATTCCCATATTGAATGAATCATTGAACATGGAGAGATCTTGGGAGCCTTCAATACACATGTAACTTACATTTCACAGACAAATATAGACTAATTTCAGTCTATTAAGAACATAGTAAGTAATGACAGAAATTCTAAGGTATCTTGAACTTAAGTTATTTATTTCTAAAAAAGAGTAAGGAACTTTACAGTTAATGTAGTTAAACTACATAAGTTGTTACTGTTGCATATTTATCCTTGTGTACAATATAACAAAATAATTTGGCCAATGTCATTCCCCAATACTTCTTCTCCTTATTCCCTGCCTTCCACCTCTTGATCCCTTTCCATAACTGATCTCCCTTTGTTTTTCATGAGACTCCACTCCCCAAATGTTGCTTACTTTTAAATTGACAGATTAATGAAAATCATAGAAAACACAGATCTTAATCTTTACTAGCAAGTAAAACAAAGACTCCCTGAAAATTACTACTAAAGATAGCAGAAGGGAACATTCTATGTTAAGAGGAATTATTGAGGAGAATATGAATATGGAATTGTAAGCTTTAAAAAAAATTGCCCAGAAACAAAAGAAAGAAAAAGACAACTTGGGGCTTTTGTGTTGAAGACAGAGAATGCTACCCATGTAACTGTCTCTCTGCTATAAGCTGATAGAGTCACTGCTAGAGTCACCAGACAAAAAGTCACCTTCCTACTAGAGTCACCAGACAAAAAGTCACCTTCCTACTAGAGTCACCAGACAAAAAGTCACATAAAAAGAAAAGATGTTTGGATAACATTTTCTCTGGTTTTACTGTTTACTTTTTTACTTTTAAAAGCAATACAAACCTTCTCATAGAAAACCTACAAATTAAACACGTATACAATTATTTTTTAAAATAGTCACCCAATATCTTGCTAATCACAGCATGGCATATTTCTTAAATCTCCCTCCTACATATTGCAAAATAGTTGCAGGGAACACACTGGATGTATAATTTCTCTTTTTATCTCATCAAAACGTAGTTAATGAAGAATTATTAGTTAGATGAATTAGACTATTAACAAACTTTCCTTAATTATGCCAGAGATACATGTGCAGTCTCTGAGCCCAAAGCCTGAATATCTGTTGGTCAAGGCACTTAAGAAACTCAAGTTGAGGGAATGACCATGTGCTTTCTTCGATGATTCAGGTTTACATTTGACAGAGATACAAAAATGAAGTAAGTACAGGTGCATTTCTCTGTACAGTGACCACTCTACAAGTTGAAAATGTGGAGCACAAGTATTGCCTATATAGGCTAAATTACATCATTATAACCAAGGCCACTTGAGGAGATATGCAAGGTTGACAATGCAGCCTCAAAAGTGTTCCTGGAGGGGATGGGATTGTGGCTCAGTGGTAGAACACTCACCTAGCATGTGCGAGGCCCTGGGTTCGATCCTCAGCACCACATAAAAATAAATAAAGAAAGAAGGTATTGTGTCCAACTACAACTAAAAAATAAATATATATTTTTTAAAAGTGTTCCTGGAAATCACAGAGCCTCCACCTCTTCACTTGCTCTCAATACTCAAGAGCCAGTGCAGTTGAAAAGGCAGTGAGTGAAGCAGTTCTGCTGCTTTGTGGCTGTATATCCTCAAACTGTTAAACTCCTTAGCTTCATTTTTATTAAATTAAAATAGGAATAAAGTTGATAAACAATTACTTGACAAAGTCTAGCACAGTCTAAATGAAAAAGAATGTGACACAAAAATCTTGTGTACCTTACTAATTAATTACTATTGAACAGTATTTCACAATTTTTTAAGTAGCAGGGAGTAGAGGGCCCAATAACTTTATTTCCAAAGCTCTGAAAATCAACCTATAAAAACTAAGCCAAGAGCCATATAAATGTCATCTTTAATCTACCATGCTGTAAGTATTTCATTCTGAATCTTGTCTTTCCACAGCATGTGTACATGAGCTTCAACAACAGGTCCATTCTCAACATCTGCCAGCCCACTTTTCACATCTGTTTTCAAAAGCATATGTAACTCAGAACTTTGATGAATGAATGACAACTGTACCTAAAATCAAAATTTTTTCAGTTGCTTTGATGTGCTACAAAAAGGCATGTTTCAGGCTGAGAGATACAAAGTAGATTTACCAGAAAATGAGCCTCTGGGTCTGTGATGTGCTGCAGAATTAACAATTCTACTTGTGAGATGCTCATTAAAATGTCTCCTTCTACAAGAAATGACCCCAGGACATACCAAAACCATTAACTTGATGCACCTTGGGAAGATTTTGATTCCTATCATAATTTTTGAAGCTATAATAAAGCATACTGGACTAAATCACAAAGGAAAAGAACAACCTCAGGATACAGAAAGTACATTAGTCAAAAGAAGCAGACTTACCCTCATGTAAGGCAACAAACTGAACATAAAATAACTGAACACAAAGTCCTAAGAATCCAGTAGAAAAAGGTGACATGTTATACTAGGAAAAGTCCATGATTTGATGAAGTAGAACTCAGGCTATCACATCCCTATTCTAGAGACAATGGTGGTTATTCACATCTAGGATGAGAAACAGCATCTTTAATAAGATAGCAAGGGAATGAATACCACTCCCCAATTCCTAGTGAGCTGGGGCTTCCATAGTAAGCTTTCATTGTTGTTGTTTCTATCTTTGCTATGTGTAAATCCTGAGTCTTACCTGAAAAATAGAGGTGTATTGAGTTTCAAATGTCCAATATGCCATATATTAATGAATTACAAAGGAAATAGCAAGAACTTTAGCATGGGACAGAACAATTTATCCCAGTTCGGCCACTTCCTCTATCTATACATTGAACAATTTGTTTCCTTAAAATCATCTTAGTTTCTGGAAAAATGGTTTGAAATGATGCCAAACATAAAACATCATGAGAGAAAGAACTTTGGTTTTTTTCATTTGTTGCTTTTACTACTGTTTCATCACAGGAGACACCCAGAACAGAGCAGGGAAAGCGGGGCCTGGAATCCCCAATGCATAAGAACCACTAAAGATGACGAGGATGGTGGACTGCACCAGGTGCAGCACTCAGTTCACCAGGTCCTGAGCAGCAAACAAATCACACGTCATTTACTGCATGCAAAGAATTACTAAGCTCTGTGATCTGTTTAGGTGAGGGGAATACTGGCAGAACACCCAGTTGCAGAACTGTTTGGCCAACAACATATCATGCCCACCACCACAGCAGAGATGCTCTCCTCCAGGGTTCACTTAGAAAATAAATAAGTGTTTTCCAGGAGTTAATTGAGTGGCAAATAAATTACCATAAACATGCAAAGATTTTCTAAGCTCTGAGATCTGTTTCAGGGCAGGGGACACTGGCAAAACATACAACTACAGAAATGTTTAGGCAATGGCATATCATGCCCACCATCATAGCTGGTATGCTTTCCTCCAGGGTCTACTTGGGAAAAGAAATATTTCATATCCCCACTTTTGCTCAAAAAAGAGGGGATTGTGCTCATTGCCTCAAAATTCAAAGGAAGAAGACCATGGTTCTCATGGACAAAAATCATCCATTCACCAAATATGGTAGATTTTATCAGACATCCCTAACCTTTTTAAATTCCCAAACTCTTGATGATCAACAGATCACATACTTTTTCATGTAAATTGTGTGTTCTGGTGTGGCAAAACAACAAGTTGTGTCACAATGTCAGTGCTAGATAGTCAGCTAGGCTCATTCACTCCCTTAATGATATCTCGATCATACAGCAGACACAATGAGTGCAGCAAAACAACAGACTACAGCAATCTAGTATTTTAGGGATATTCTCAAGTAAATAAAAATGCTAAGAGTAAATTGCTCAAGTTAACGGAATGCTTGGAATATTGCAAAAGTATCTGAATGTTTTCATGTAAAGTGAGTAATGTGGACTTCATCAAGATTTGCTCCCAATCATAAGAATAAAGTGATCAAACCTTAAGTATATAAAACTCTCTAAAACAAATGTTTAATCCTACTCAGTTCAAGAATAGTGTGTGCACGCACGCGCACACACACACATACACACACACAAACACACACACAACTGTCTACTCACTTAAAAGATTCAGATGTTGAGAAATAAGCCCCCCAAATGACATCTTTCTCTCTAAACTAAGATGCACTATTACCTTTTTGTTTGAAGGCAAGATTAGTTTGCAGTTCTTCAGAGAGCAAACTCCTGTCTAAAACTGTCTTTTTAAGAACTGTCAATGTTAAAATGCTGTTTCTGGTTAACAAAACCTACGCACCCACATCACCATGAGTTAGGGTTCTGAGACACCTGCCACTAGTGGAGTTTATTAGATGATAGATTTACACATCTCTATGCATCTCTCTGAGGCTTTTAGCTGTCTCTGACCTACCAACTGTTTGTCAAAGCTTTCCAACACAACTGACACGAGGCAAGAATGAACTAGAGTTTGATGGTCCCTGCAGGCTAATGATACCATGTGACAATATTTTCAAACTTAATTTAAGAATGCCTCCCCCATCCTCTTGCGAACTATATCTTCCCAGGACTAACCACACATTATCATTTTATAGTACTGCACACATTTAAAATCTACTAAAATAGAAAAGAAAGAAAAACAGGTAGTGTATCTGAAATGAGATGATTATTTCCATGGAAAATACTAGAAACAATTAATTCTGCATCTCTGTATCTATCATCAGTTTTCCAAAAGACCAGGAAGCTACCTAACTCAAAGGTCAGTATAGCCTACTGGAAAGAGCTTTAGGATTGGTCTGGGAATCCAAGTTTGATACTGTACTCAATGATTAACTATGTAACATAACTGCTTTAAACATCTGGGTTCTCATTCACAAAAGAAGAGTAGTCATCATGACTTCATGACAGTTAATTATTGTAACTTAGTGCCAGTCACTGAGCTGATATCTCATTTAATCCTCAATGAGAAAAGGATTAGGATGATGCAGTAGAACTAAAACTAATATATCAGTAATAATTTGGGCAATATGACTTCATGGACATAGCTTTCTATGTGAGATTAAGACATTCTGAATGGAGGAGAAGGGTCTGTGGCCAAAAGCATTCTGAGGAGAAGGTTCTACCAATCAAAGTTGAACTGTTTTCAAAAGGAGATCAAACACTGAGTGTGAGGTGAAAAGTTGGATGCCATGGATTTTAGTGCTCACTTTCCAAAAGATTCTCCCTTTCTCTTACATTCTGCATTCTGTTCTCTCACTTCCTCTCTCTTCCTCACTTTTTCATTCTCCCTAAAGCTTTATGCCCCTGAGTTATCAACAGTATTGTCAATCATTTTCATAGTCAATCTAAAAAATTAAAATTATTGATCTATAGTTAACTGTTAAATTACAATATAATTAACAGTAGTAAAATTCTACCTTTAATGTGTACATTTATAGAAGTTTCAACAAAAGGATACAGTTGTTCAACAATCAAGATGTACAACAGTTTTATCAGCACAAAAATCCCCTTATGACCTCTTCTAGTTAAGGAGACAAGCCCTTTATTGTTTTGTAAATATTTTCTCCCAGTCTGTGGCTTGTTTTTTCATTCTCTTCCCAGTGTCTTTGGAAGAGCAAAAGTTTTTATTTTCATTAAGTTCTACTGATCAATTTTGCTCATGGATCAAAATATTATTATCTAAAAGATCTCTGTCTAACCACTGATCAAATATTTTCTCTACACATTTTATAGCTTCTAGTTTGATTTTAGCCTGTGATTCAATTTCAGTTAATTTTTGTAAACAGTATGAGAACAAACCAATATTCAATTTTACAGAAATAATTTAGATTTCAAACTATTCATGTGTTGAAATAACAAACTGACTACAGTGGAACTTTTACAGAAATAAAATGACCTTATATGTGTGAGTTTATCTCTGGAATCTCTATTATTTTTATTGTTTTATATATCTATCATTTCACCGCAATATCTTAATTATTGTAGCTTTATAGTAAGCATTGCAACAAGGGGAGAGTTTTATTGTTTTTTACAAAATTATTTTGGCTATTTCAGTTGATTTCCCTTTCCCTGAACATTTTAGAACCTGATCATAATTTTGTACAGTAAATCCTGCTGGAAACCTGATTGGGAACATACAAATTTATTTTGTGGAAAACTGACATTTAAAAAAAATCACATGTTCCAATCAATTGTGTCTCTCTCTTTAGGTATTCTTTGATTGCATTCATCGCTGTTTTATAGGTTCCAACATACAGATGTTCATATCTGCTGCTAGAGTTATGTCTAAGTAATTTCATTATTTTGGTATTCATGGAAATCCTTTTTATTTTCCATACTAAAATTTTTCATTGCTATCAGATAGAATATAATGGATTTTTATTTTACTTTGTATCTTGAAAACTTGCTAAATTCATTCATTGGTTTATTAGCCTTCTTATAGATTTTTTATTGCACAAACAAAGGTCTTCATTTATCTTGCCCAAAGCACAGCTAGGACATCTATTCAGTTATAAGACTGGTCAGGAGTGATGGGAATGCAACTCCGGTCTTCTTTCCAATCTTGTGGGTGTGGACAGGGGAGATGAAACCCAAGGTATCAACATTAAGACTGAAGTTAGCAGTGGGTTTTATCTAATTGCCCTTTATCAGATTAAGGAACCTAGTTTACTATGAGTTTTTATTTTAAGTAGATGATAAATTTTGTCAGTTACTTTCTGTTTCTATACAGGTTTTATTGATCTGTTGATATGGAAAATTCCATTGATATGCTTTTGGAAACTGAACCAGTCTCACATTCCCAGGACAATACCAACATAGTTTTCCTGAAGTATTGCTAATTCAGTTTTCAAACATTTTGTTGAACATTTTTAAAACCTGTATTCATGATAGATATTATTTACAGTTTTCCTTTTCTGAAAATGCCTTTGTTTGGTCTAGGTATGAGGGTGATGCTAATCCCATACAAGTTCCCTCTAGGTCAAATTTTTTGGAAGAGTTTAAATATAATTGATATAAATTTTTCATTTAACATTTTGTACATATGTTAGTCAGCTTTTCATCTCATAAGAGAATATTACATCATTAATTACCTGACAAGAACAACTTCAAGAAGGAAAAGTTTATTTTGGACTCATGATTTCAGAGTTTGAGTATGTGGTCAGAGGACACCATTGTTCTAGGCCTAAATTGAGTCAAAACATCATAGCAAAAAGGTGAGGCATATTCGGAAGAAAGCTCATGGCAGTCAGGAAGCAGAGAGAGACCATGCAAGGAGCTAGAAACAAAGTACATAATCCTCAAGCCACATCCCCAGTGACCTACATTCTCCAGCTATGGCCCACAAAGTAATACTTTCAAATTATTAATTCATCAAATAGATTCAACCACAGATTACATTATAGTTCTCATAATATGATCATTTTACATCTTCCTCCAATACAGCTTTTGGGGGTTGCCTCATATCCAAACTGTGACATATGCCTATGATACCTAAACTTTTATTTTGGAAATTTTTTTTCCGCAAACTTAACTTCATTAATAATTAAAGAGCTATTCAGGTTATCTATCTCTTGTTGGGAGAACTTTATGATATTTTGTTTGTTACAAAGAATTTATAAAGGTCAACTAAGTTGTCTGTCTATAATTCCCTCATTATCCTTTCAGTTGCTCTAGGGCTTATAGTAATGTTCCCTTTTTCATGGCTGATATTGATAATCTGTAGCACCTTCCTATTTTTTTTTTCTTCTTTCTTTTCTTTTTTCTCAATGTAGCTAAGAATGAATCCACTTTACGGTCTTTTCAAAAGTTGGCTTTAGGTTTCACTGGGTCTCTATTGTTTTCTATGTCCTTTTCTGTCTTATATCCCTTCTATCATTTGCTTTGGTGTACAAATGTTCTTTTTGTTTTAGTAAGGCAGAAGATTACATCAATTATTTAAGATCATTTTTTTCTAATTTAAGAAGCTAATGCTATAAATTTTCTTCTGAACATTGCTTCACTTGTTTCCCACAAACTATGATGTACTGCATTTTCATTTTTAATTAATTCAAAACATTTTCCAATTTCCCGTGTGAGTTCCTTTCTAATCATGGGCAATTTAGAAATGTGTTCTTTAATTTATCAATATTTAAGGATTTTACAAACTTCTTTATTCCACTGACTTCTAGTTTCATACCATTGTTCATTCCAAAGAGAATTTGATTTGTATGATTTTAATTCTAATAAATTTGTTATGGTTTGTTCAATAGAACATAGTATATCTTCATGAACTTGAAGAATGTATTCTGCAATTTTGGGGGTAGGATGCTGGGTGAAATAAAGAGTAACTAGCCCAAACTGGTTGACAAGTGCTGTTCAGGTGTTCAGACAGTGAGGTTCTATTTGTTCCACTGATGACTCACAGAAAAGCAATAAAGTCTCCAAGTAAAACACAAATTTGTCTATTTCTCCTTTCCTCTCTATGAGTTTTGGGGGTTTACGTTTTAAAGTTTTGTTGTTGTATGTATAGAATTGTTTAGAATTTAGAAGTGTCATATGTTCTTGGTAAACTGACCATTTTTATCATTTATCATGTAAATCTACCATTTTACTCTGGTAATATTCCTTTTACACCACCTATGTTTATATTAGAAGGTTTCTCATAGACGGCCAATTTATTTGGGATTTGCTCTTCCCATCGAACCATCTCTGCTAACTTACTGCTACGATTATTCACATTTCATGTAACTAATATGTTAGATTTAAATCTATCATCTACTTGTCAATCTGCTTTTGTTTCTTTGTCTTATTTTTCTGCCTGCTTTTGATTTAGCCAAGTATTTTTTTTCCCATTTTATCTCCACTTCTGGCTTAAAGTTATACCTCTCAATTTAAGTATTTATAGTTACCCTAGAGTTTATAATATTCCCTCTTTCATTAATCTTAATCTATTTTCAAATATTATCACTTCAAATTTAGTGTAGAACCTTGTAACAGTATACACAGAATATACTCCCCAATTTCTGTATCTCAAGTCTTATATTGTAACAGGTGCACATTTCACTTTTAAATATACAATACATTGTTACTATTTTTATTTTCCTTTCCCTTTCAATTTCCAGAGTTATGTTTCTTTCTCAGAATATTACAGCCACATTTCCATATGATAAAATGAGTAATTATTTATACATATTGTACCAATATTAGTTTCCTGGTTTTGACATTGTACTATAATTATATAAGATGCAACTAATGGGGACATAGCTCAGTTGGTACAGTGCTTGCCTTGCATGCACAAGGCCCTGGGTTCAATCGCCAGCAACACACACACACACACACACACACACACACACACAAATGATGCAAACAATGAGGAAAATAGGGTGAGGAACTCAGAAGTCACACAACTTCCTGTGGATCTGTACTTATATTAAAAAAAAGAAGAAGAAGGAAGGGAGGGAGGGAGGGAGGGAGGGAGGGAGGGAGGGAGGGAGAAAAGAAAGGAAGGAGGGAGGCAGGGAGGGAGGGAAACCAGAAGTTTTTTGATGAATTAAATAAATATTTGTATACTTTTCTGGCACTTAATTTTTCATAGTATTCTATGTTTGAGAAAATGTGTTCCAAGTAATAAAACTAAACTGGGGATGGGGGAGCTTCAATTGTAATCACAGCTATTCAAGAAGCTGAAGTCAGAAGAAGGCTAAAGTTCCAAGTCAGCCTACACAACACAGTAAAATCTATGTCTCTGCCCTCAACCCCCAAGACACATACACAAAAGGGAGGGATGAAATAAAAACTTACCCTTAATATCACTAACTTATACATTGTGGATTACCTACACCTATGGCTCTTTTAATAGAGTTTCGCTATTAGAATGGTATTACTAATGTAATATAATAACAATAAGAAGAAATATTTCATGAGCATTTATTAGAGCCAGGCAATGAGTGAAGTGCTCTATGTGCCTTATCTTATTTGAAATTTGCAATAATGGTAAAAGGCATATGTGATTTTGATTTTATAAACTGCTTCCTGAGAATATAAAGAGGGAGAAGACTAATTCATAAACATTCAAGAGACAGAAGAGGAGGAACCTGCAAAGAAACCAAGAAGCCAAAGAGAGAAAAAGAACAACAGAAAATTGTCAATTAAAATCAAGGACAGAATTTGGAGGACAGTACATTCTGAAATAACGGCTATGTGGTACAGTGAGATGTGAACTCAAGGTGTCTGACTCCAATGCTCCTACCCATTATTATTACATATAAATAAATGTTTTTATATATTTCAGCAAATGGTACATCTGGGAATGGTTATCACTGCCTTGAGTGCAATTCAGGTGATTAAATTCTAAAAATAAAATGTAGCCTAACAAATGTTTATGTGACAAGAAATAAGCAAGGTATACAAAATGTCATGGACACCTGCAGATTCATAGTAGGCCTATTAGAGAGGGAAAACACAAATACACTTTAAAAACTTGATATTTTTATGAAACATATTTACTTACATGCATCTGAGTATCACAGATGTATAATGTGCTATTTAAACACACTCCTGATTTTAACACAATATGGTAAAATGCTGTATCCTTCCCAGTTGTCTTTACCATAAAAAAAAAAAAACGTAAAAAATCACTACACCAATATATTAATAGTGATCACTTCTGGGGAGTAGGATGGAAATAATAACTTTTATTTTGGATTTTAGACTGAAGAAATAACTTACTGATAAGCACAAATCATTTACATAACTAAAACAGATCTTTGAAAATAAAATTTAAAAATCAAGACAAAGACTCTTATATATAACTTAGATATTCAAATTATAACCTCAAATAAGCAAATCGATGTTTAATAGTACAACTTTTCTCCTAAGGAGATGCCCTGCACCTTGTATGTTTCAGGCTGATAAAGTGAACTCTGAGCCTGGCCTGTCATTTTCTCAGAAAGTCTCTGGGAGAAATAAAATGTGATTAAGGATGAACACATCTTGCTTGCTTGTTTGCTTTCCCCAATGTAGGTGGGCTGTCACCCTCTGCATGCACAGCAGGATGAAGTTAAAAGGCTGTCATGCCTTATCTATGCAGAATGCACCTTGTGTTGTGTTAAGCACTACAGCTTTGGGGTGGGGGTGAAGCATCCAAAATCATCCAGTGGCAAAGAGCACAGAAATAGTAATACTGTCACAGGAAAGGAGACTCAATAGTTCCAAGGCTATCACTAAGATAAATGGAGTTTTGAAATTAAATGGTGATTGCCCCTGTCAAATTGAGAAGCCTGAAAATGCACATATATTAACTGCTGGGCCTGCAAGGAAAGGGAATGATTTTCACATTGCTGGCTCCTTCATTTTCTAATTATGAAAAGGGAGGGAGGGGGGATTCTTAGAGAAATGTTACCTGAGAGAAGTATTTAAGGATTTTTTGTTTTGTTTTGTTTTCCAGAAAACATTGGAGTGACTAATTCTCCTCTTAGTTATAAGTTGTCATATCAACTAACACATACTTGTTCACATTATTTTTTTAAAACATATTTAGACATTTTTTGAGAAACATCAGAAAAGGATAATACCAAAGAATAATTACATCTGGATGGATTCCCCCACTAAAGAAATTTTAAAGCAAATATCTGCAGCAGTACTGAGTTTATGCCATTTACTGTTTACTATAAAAAAAGTAGCAGTGACAACATAATCCTTCAAGTCTTTAAAAAAAAGACTTTAAAAAAGAAAGAAAAGCTCAACAACAAACTGTTTAAAACAGTACATCTAAGAAATAATGTTTCAAGATTTATATTCCATTATAATTTATGAATAATTTGGAATTTATGTTAACAATATGCCACTATTAAAATTAAAACTCAAATGTTTTTATAAGGTTTTATTAGCCATGTCTAAAATACCCCCAAATAATTTTATAATACCTAAAAAAATTAGACACTTCTAGATATTTGGAAGATTATCTTCTTTGGTAGAAATTATTCATACTGTATAATTTTCCTGATGTTAGGAAACAGATATGCTAATTTCTCCATGTAAAGAAATGCCTTCAAATAAGGCCTGGTTCCTCTCTTCTTTTGTGTTTCCAAACCCACCAAAAGAACAAACAACATTTATAGTGGTTCTAGATCTAAATCTTTCTGGCATGTAAACCTGTGAATCTCATGCCCCTTGGAACTGAACATCAAATACTACAGTAAGTGGTTACTGAATAAAAGACTGATAGCTGAATAAGAGAAAGACTCTTTAATACATAATTTCCCTCAAAACCATTACAAAGATGACAAGCTCACCAGTGGCTAAGCAGGAGGATCACAAGTTCAAAATCAGCAACTTCATAAGCCCCTAAGCAACTTATGGAGACTGTCTCAAAATGAAAAATAAAAAAATGGTTAAGGATGTGGTTCAGTAGTTAAGAGGCCCTGACTTCAATTCCCAGTAGTAAAAAGAAAAAAGGAAGAAATGACAAGCTAGAATCCCCACCTGATGAAAATTATCTTATTATATTTCAAATATAACTTTTGTGATAGAAATCATGTAGATAGATTCTCCAACAAGAAAAGTTGTTATCCCACCATTGGCCCCCAGTAACAGTGGTCAAGTAAAAAGTCATGATATCACAAAAGCCAGAAAAAGACAACTGAAAATATTTGTAGAACACTATTCAGATTTTGTTTTATTTGGTTTGGTGTGTGTGTGTGTGATGTGACGTTTTGTTTTTGGTTTTGATGTTTCCCCCCACCCAAAACTACAGTGGCTGACATAGTATATTTTATAGTACTTAGAGTTTTTAGAATTAAATTTGGGTCAACAATCACTGGACACATCAACAAGTGACACTCATTAAAATAAATCATAGCAAATGGCCAGCATGTTATGAGCTGCTCTGACACTACCACTGCTTTCATAAATAAAAAATGAGAATTAAACTTTCATAGTAAAATATTTCACCAGACTAGATTGCAAATTTTGACACAGTCAATTCATCATTGTAAAAATCAGATGAGGCTCAGCCTGCTCTGGTCAGAAAGCTCATTAGTCTATTAAAATTACACCTTTGCCAGTATGTCATGATTCTTTTTTTGAAAAATGTCTGCAATTTAGTAAAAATATTTCACAACATTTTTTTTGCTTTGTCCAAAGCAAATAAATGTTTAAAAATTGATGACTTTTTCAAAGGAATTGTGAGCAACACAATTTAAATTTTTTTAAAAGTTTTAATTAACCTTAAGAAATTTCCTGAAATGAAACATGATCAATTTATTCACTTACTTTTTTGATTTATTTAAAGTAAAATATTTTAGTTTTTAAGAAAAAAACAGGATATATTTTATATTTCCAATAGAAAAAAATCCACACTTAAAATTTTATCCTAATGGAAAAAAAAAACCAGTAGTTTTCTGAAGAAAAAAAAAAAAGAAGATATTAAAATAAAACTGCCATTAAGACTAAGAAATTCTGGGGCTGAGGATGTGGCTCAAGCAGTAGCACGCTTGTCTGGCATGCGCAGGGCGCTGGGTTCGATCCTCAGCACCACATAAAAATAAAATAAAAGATGTTGTATCCACCGAGAACTAAAAAAATAAATATTAAAAAAAAACTCTGTCTGTCTCTTAAAAAAAAAAAAAACTAAGAAATTCTGGAATAAACACATTTTTCATGAATATGATAGTAATTGTATATTTTTAATATATATTTTAGTTGTAGATGGACACAATACCTTTCTTTCTTTATTTATTTAGGTTATGATGTTCTTGATTGTAGGACACATTTATCTTTCACAAGAACTCTGAACTTCCCTTCTTGTTCATCTTTTTACAAATCATACTATGTACTTTATAGAAGATTTT
Organism: Ictidomys tridecemlineatus; assembly: GCF_052094955.1. Classification (NCBI taxonomy): domain Eukaryota; kingdom Metazoa; phylum Chordata; class Mammalia; order Rodentia; family Sciuridae; genus Ictidomys; species Ictidomys tridecemlineatus. The sequence goes on along the minus strand of NC_135480.1, from coordinate 150,103,493 downwards.
GGGGATTTTTTTGCAAATTCATTTCATTTCATTTGTTCTAAGAATACAAATGAAACTTCTAGAGCTGACATTGTCTTACTTGACTCCTACACTTCAGAAAGTATATGCAGCTAAAGATTTAATAAGATCACTAACCAAAATGGCATCCATAGAAAGTAGTTGTTCACCACCCCCTACTCATAACAGAAACTGAACATCACATACATCAACCCTGTAAACTGAGAGCACTCTGCTACACAGCTACAAATCTAGGAGTAGCAGAATTCTAGCGCCCTAGCAAATGCTTCTCGTGACCCATTACCAGATGGGTCACAACGACCCCAGATGGTCTACAGTTCTCATGGGCCAATCATTCCCACGCCTGAACCACTTAAGACTCTCCACTGCATTTTGCAAGCTAATAGAAGCAAGACCACAGATCAGTGTTCAGCAGAACCATGTTGAACAAGATTACTTACCAACCACAATGATCATTCTCAAAATGAAACAATGGCTACATTGTTTTAGACTCCTGTTTTAGGGAACATCAACCTACTTATCATATGGTTTATAGCAATAACTGCAGAGAAAGGTAACAGATTTCAGATATCTGTAGAAAAACCACTTTATGCCATGCTCCCAGGAAGATGACAGAACATTTCCATTTAATGGCACAATGTGGGAGACCAACCTTGCCCATGAATTAAGTTACTCCCCTGCTAGGCAATGTGGTGTCAGGCACCCATGTTGCTAGACTGCCCGGCTCTTCTAGGGTTTGAGGAGTGACTATGTCTTCCTGCCTGAACAAGTCTTCCTTACAGCTATGCTCCCCTGTTCCTTTGTAATAGAACTCCTTGCCCTGTTTAGGGTAGAATCTTCCATGGAAGTGCCTTGTGTGTCCCCTTCTCTTAATGTGCGCCCTTGGTTGTGGCCTACCAAGATGTCAGTCAACCTGCTGACAGTGGACATCATGAAAATAGACTCAGCCCGCTGAAACCTGACCCCTTGCCTCATTTGAATAGCTTCTCCTCAATAAAAGGGGTCATCATGTGGGTGGCGCTCGCTCTCTCTCTCTCTCTCTCTCTCTCTCTCTCTCTCTCTCTCTCTCTCTCCCCCCCCTCCCTCCGTGGACCCTTAAGGTCCAAGGAACTGTCACAGGAATCCCCCCAAAGAAAAAGGTATTTGTGTCTCTTCTGTGGTTTTTTTGTGCAGACCAATTAGCCCAGTTCAACAAGAGTGATCCCTGAGCCTTTCAGTCACGAGAACAGAAACCCAGCAGCACAATATCTATTCAAAAGAAAATTCCTATAGTTTGCAAACTACCCAAAGGTAGTTTAATGTAGTTAAGTTCTTACCAAAATTAGAAAAATAAGGGGTAAAAAATAATGTAATCTGATAATAGTTAATACTGCTAACTAGCACTGAATGAAAACTATCAGCCAGGTCTTTCCCTTATTCATTTCATCCTCTCAACCACCCCAGATGAGATTTAAGAAGGCAGATCTCCATGGCCAAGGTTGCCAAAGTGGAAGATGCAGGACTCAAACGTTATTAACCACATCCCACACACTCAAACTCAACAGAGACTTCTAATAATTGCATGATCTAACAGCCAATACAGATAAATGCCGAGAAAGTTTTATACTGAAATCAATAGAAGCAACTGGCAGCTGGTAAAACTGATGATACCTGTATGTAACCAGCTAATTTAGACAAGGACATCACTGAATTGTATGATCTTCCCTAAAATATACCACAGTCACTCATGTTAAATTAATTACAAAACCAGAAATTACTCAGCATTTAATAAAATTTTTGTTGTTTTTTAAAGTCTTCTAGGGACAAACAACCTAATTTAGACTAAAATATTGAAAAAAGATTATAATCCTTGAGCCTCCTACTCTCAGCAAAATAAAAAATAATGAACCCGCTAAACACTAATAATGATTGTACTTTTCCAAAACTATACTGTCTCTCCTTTCAATCATTGTTGACCAAGCAAAACTCAGTGGATTGTTAGTGCCATCTTAATAGCTGCCCCAGTTTGTTGGTATTGACCCAGTCAGTGTTGGAGTGAAAGGGGTCACCTCTGACTCTGAAACCCAGACCCCAGCTCACTAACTCAATTAACAGATCTGTCAGTAATCACTAGTCACACAGACAAGATCAGCAAAAATGGAACATTCTGCAATGCAAGCTAAAAAATACTACTCACAATATTCTTTAATCAGGAATTACTTGAATTATTCTACTTATCTATCTAATAATGTTTTTTCAAATAGCCCTCAGGAAAAATTAGTTCAAAACTAAAAATTTAAAGGCTCCAATCAATTTCCTTTTGCCTTGCAGTTTTCCTCTCAAAGATAAAGGAAAATCCATACTAACAAGATAACATTTCATGAATTTACACATTTTCTCCTACAGACATCTACAGCCTTCAAAAAGTATATTATTTGTAGTCATGCCCATCTGACATTTTCCATTTTACTCAAAAGATTTTATGGTTTGGTATTACAGCAATATACAAATTTGACAGTTTGCAATAGGATCTAGTCCCTGTAGCAAATCATTCTGACAGTTAAGTACTATACAGTCACTAATATGCTTTTTAAAAAAATAACTACACATATTTAAAAACCTTACAATGTTGGAGACCTATACATTGAAATCTTGAAGTAAATTACTTCAATAATATTGGAAAATTTTATACTAGACTTATTCGATAATAGAACCCCACAGCCCAAACCATCATCACATTATCTGTAATATCTTCTTCTTCTTCTGAGTTTAAAACAACAAATTTGCTGATTATTTTCAATGTTTACTTTTTTATATAATTTTTTTTGTCTTCATAACTGAACATGTGAACAAAACTGTACATTATTTCATGTGGATTATGATGACCTTTTTTCTTTTGCCTTTTAAAATGCTACTATTTTATTCTTTAAATGTGATGAAAGATAATCAATGTGTCTTTATATTTCCCAAAATGTATCAACGGAGGCCCTGTTAAATACAACACAGATTCCTTTAGAAAGACAGTGAAGTTGCCCACTAACACTGCTGGAGCATTAACTAAATAGAACTGCAAGTGATCATTCAGCAGGAGAGGCAAGCCCCATCCTTCTCTCAGTGGTTCTATTTTTAGTATTCAGTATATCTGATAACATGAGTCAGTTCACAATAGCACATGTGCCTTCCTCTAAGAAATAGGAAGGTTGATTGTATTTTTTTCCCCTTGATTCAACTCTTCAGATGGAATACCACAGTGAAACCACTCTATTTTCAGAATTGATGTACCTTTCAAAACTATAATCTTTGGCTTTCAGGTTCACTATTATTTGCCTTCAGGTACAAATTTTAAAGTGTATAGAGGCTTCTAAGCAGAATAGCATGGTCTCAGCCAGATACTGAACGGCTTGTAGCTCAGTCATCATTGCAGTGTAAATTCCTTTTCAAAATAATGTTCTTCACTCAGAGAACACTTGTGCCTGGCTGGGTTCACTTGTCAAATAGGAACTGGAGGTCGTCGAATGCCCAGGGGCAACTTCCACTATTCTAAAATTCATCCTTCTTCTCTATCTGACTGCAGAAATAGGATTCAAATGTAAAAGTCTTAGAAATATCTAAAGATAAAGAAACTAAAGACACTGTGCTATGCCACTAAGAGAATAGATATATTCCTGATCAATGAACAATGCCAAGTTTTTAATGCAATGGGAATAATCAAAATAAATATCATCTGCACCTATGCATACAATTTAATATTTAAATATTCTTACAACATTCATTTTAGAAAACTTTACTTCCAACTAGAAATAGTGCTTAAAACTAATATTTGTATTAAGGGTTCTCAACAGCTTTCCAAGATTTCTTACAAGCCACACACCTGCTTTGCTTTTTATTTACAAAATAGTCACAGTTCTTATAATTAATCTGAAAAAGTGGTCAATGCATGGAATAAACATTCATGAATGGATATAACAAATACCAGAAATCCATGCTTTTTAAAACTATTTTACTAGTTTCCCTCAGATTGTATAGTGAACTCTAAATATTTTTATGATTATTTGCTTCCTGATCATGTTATCTCCTTTCTGTGTGATCATACTATGACAACATTATTTACCCTCTCTAAAATCAAGACTTTAATTATTCCATATCTTTTTCTTCCCCCCACTCCTGTTGTGCTGGGGATTGAACCCAGGGCCTTATACATGCTAGGCAAGCACTCTACCAACTTACATATCCCCAGCTCCTTATCATTATTGTAGGTATTTTTTCTACTATGAGGACAAGAACAAGTCACTCTAACTTAATGGGTATTTCATCTCTCTCTACCTTTCTTCCCTCAGTTTTCATTTTTGCACAATTTTGCTCCTTTTCCAAAGATTCAGTAACAGTTATGGAAAACCAATCACATAGTAGAGAAAACAGGGCAGAAGGCAAGAAGAACAGGAGATGAGTCTTTATAAATTCTAAAATATACAGCATCTGAGGACCACTGTTTTCTTTTTGTCCTCAGGCACAATCACCTATGACTTCAAAATTTCCTAGATTAGACATCCTTAAGCCACACACACAAGGGCACATGTAATGTCCTCAGTGCTTTTCTCATCCTTGGTCCTGCAATATGCAAGTGTTCTGCTCTTTTCTGGTTAAGTAGAGGACAAGAGCAGGACACAGATAAGAGACTGCCAATGACAAAGCTTGCCAAAAGATAACTTTTCACATAAGGAAAAGTCATTCAGAAGCAAATGAATTCATCCTAAATGTGTAGGAAAGAAAAATAGTAAGTAATTCAAAATCTGCACTGAAAAACCAGAAGAATGCTGAAGCTAACATAGAAAATGATTCTTCCTATTGGACTGGCTGCTCTGAACCCATTCGGGTAACATGCAGCTATTCCTCCCACAACAGAAAGATTCTCCTTTAGCCACTGGTGCTTTAGTTTAATCAGCAGCATGCTGAAATGGAGCAAAACTACTTTAAAAAGCTCTGAAATAATCACAAAAAAGTGAAAAATGGTCAAAGAAAAGGGAATTAGTCCAAACTCTGAAGACTTCTACAATAAAATATACTTTTGAAGTAAATTTTTCACTTAAAAACAATGAATTATTAAAGCATTTAAAAACATTTAAAACCAACCCAGAAATAAAAGAATGTCTTGAAAATAAATCTAGGGTCATTGTCGTTTCCATTAGATTATATGATAACAGGCAACACCCACAATGTCTCATTTTTTTAAACTGGTCATTACACCTACAAGGGAAAAATCTGCTCAGTAAACAAATCCTTTCCCATATGCTCACAAAATTCTTTCCGTGCCAGTAATTTTACAGGAGTTTTTTTTTTTTTTAAGGCTGTAGATTAAACTTTTAAATAAATAAAAGGCCAACAACAGCATTAGTAAAACACATCTGCAAATATATGCAACAGTATGCAGTAGTCTATTAGCAAACTACTGCATAAATCCCAATACTCCATATTCTAGAAAGACACTGTTAATGAGTATTTTTAAAATAGCTCTATTTTTAAAATAGTTCAGAAGACATTTTAAACTTATATTTGCCCACTCTTTAAGCCTCTTGCACGCAGTTAGTAACTTTTAGTAACATTGCATCTTTTACAGAAAGACTCAATTTGCCCCAAGGGAAAGTTCTTTTTATATGGCTAAATGAAAACCTGAACTAAAATATTGCCATTTGGAATTCAGTACTTTGAATGTATCCCAAGGAATACTTTCAATGCCCTGTTTGCTATCCCTTGACCTAGAGCACCACAGTGTGCAACACAGACACACAGTGAAAGTGTGGGCAGGGCTCTGATGAGGCCCTAAAGAAAACAAGTGGTAGTTTAAGGGCAACATGCTGAGTATATGGTGCAACACCACCATCTAGTGGTTACTATGGAGAGACTCAGAGTTGCTTTGGGGATACTGCAGTTGCTTCTGGGAAGACCACTGGTCCACTTCAATGTTCAATCCTCAATTGATCACAGATTTCAAGATCAGAACTTTCAGCCACAAGGCATGTGAATTCACTTCCATTAAATTTAAAGGAGGAAAGGTGAGACAGCCAAAACCCTCCAGTAATAATCATTTTAAATCAGAAGCACAATTAATAAACAATCATTTGCTACGTTATATTCATTTTATAAATATCTATCCAGTGGCTACTATGTGTATGTATACCCACATCACAGAATTTTAATATTCAGTTAAAGTTCATTAGTATTCACCTGGTGGTCCAATTTCTATAAGAAAAAATGCTAAAATAGATTATATATAATTTTCAATTATAGGTAGTTAATATGCATGTTACCAAACTACTATTACTTTATTGATAAATAAGAAATTCAAACAATTCATCAAAAAATAGTATACATTTTTAAAAATTTAGGAATTTCTGTCCTCTCAATGTTCAATTTGAGTCTATCAACAAAGATGTTCTCCATTTATAAAATAACAAAAATGAAATTATTCTCTTCATGTGTAGGTGTTCCCTGTAGATCAGTGAATTCCCAAATGAGGGTCACCTGACATCCCAAGAGCAGTGCCTATTTGGACAGGATGCTTGAGTGCTGTGCTACACATGACAGTGCCCACAACAAAAGATGCTAGAGAAATCATGTCTCAATTAAAAAACGTACATATTATTTGGCACAACAAGTAAAAACTGGAGAAATAAATTGATTCTGACATACAAATAATTCTTATCTATGCTAATAGAAATGTGAATGAACAGTTTAGAGTCCAGAAAAGGGATAATGTCTACATTTCCAGAAAAAATGTTGAAACTCTAGCAGGCACATATATTAAATCAACAGGCATAGCAAAACAACTTGCCTGGACTCACTTTGGCCTGGATGAAAAACCACAAAAAACTACTTGTCTGGTTTCTTGTTGACCACATTCCTGTTAGATTACCACTTAAACTTCAAAAAAATGCTAATGTCAGGCAAGTGCACTTTTAACACTATGCACAAAGCAGAGCATAGTGTTACTACTCAAACAAGTAACCATGTATAAATTTATTTTTCGAAGTCTTGATAACTATGGGATGCTGGTAAAAACTGGGAAACAGACCCTGTCACCAAGATCCTCATTCTTAAGTATTCCTGATGAAATGATGTGCAGATTGCTGGTCACTGTACTCTCTCAAACTACTGCACAATTTCGGAGTGACTTTTTTTCAAAATGAAGTTTCTTTCCCCTTATACTATCTTACTAAAGATATCCACTGTGATAATTTTGATAAATACTATTACAAAAATATCTCCAAGAATATAAAATTATATGAAACACAGAAAAAATATCTTGTCAATAGTCTCTCATTTTTCGTGTAAATACATGCACCACAGACATCTACGTAAGTCTGTGGACATAGCTCTATATCGTCAATAGACTAGAATTTAGATAACCTTAAATCCAATCAAGATATATTCTTTTAGAGGTGTCAATCATTTAAGGATAGAAACATTCTTTTAAAAATAAGTGAAAGGGGACCAGGGAAGGAAGGAAGAAAAGGAAAGGAGGAAAGGGGGAAAATATTAGGGAGTAAAATTAATCAAATTTTATTAGATGCATGTACAAATATGTCACAATGAAACCCACTATTCTGTAAGTAATATGCATCAATAAAAAGGAATCAGTGGTATGCACAACTGAGTTGAAGGACAACACTGTAAAGAAAACTATGAGCTTCATCATTTTCAGATGCAGTCATCAGATGTCTAGGTATAACAACTGAATGAGTTTAAAATAAGCCAGAATGTCCATCCCTGCTCTTCTCTCAAATGCACTTTGGAACTGGTGTAACATTAAATCATAAAGGATCACTAAAGCAGCCCTTAAACAGCTGCCTCAAAGCCATGACACTTGTTGTCAGGGATATCATACCAGTAACAGAGAAAGCCTTCAGGATAAAGAATCAAAGGTGATTTTAAAAATGTAATATTTGAATTTTTACAAATAAATGTTGCTTTTATAATCAGAAGAAAACTAAAATACTAGACATTAACATTTGTCCCCCTAAACATTAAATTTTTAACATGGTAATCCAATCTTCTTGAGTATCTTATAATTATAATTTTTTCAAATGTTTTGTCTATTTTTTGGAGGGGTAGTGGACTACTAGGGATTGAAGACAAGGACTCTACCACTTAAGTACAATCTGAGCCCTACCTCATCTAGGGGACAGAGTCTCACTAGATTCTTTGGCCTTGCTAAGTTTCTGAGTCTGGCCTCAAACTTGTGATCTCCTGCCTCAGTCTCCTAACTGGCTGGGATTACAGGATTATGCCACCACATCCAATTTATTGTTGTTGTTAAATTGTTGACCAGGGGATAAGGTTTTTCTCACACATAGTCAAAGAGCCATTGAAGCAGTTCATGCATTTCTGTCTTAGTTTATAAAACCTCAGCTGCCACATCCTAACCATCCTGATCCCATCAATCATATTAGCTATCATAATTCCCCAGTTCTATGAAAGTGCAACACATTTTCTCTTTAAGTAAAAAATCCTTAGTGGAATTATGATGGGAAATAATGTTCACTTACCCTTGTCTGACTAAATCCCAAGAGACAGGCCCAGAGACAGTATACTACCTGGCTCCCCTTGGGGGAAGAGAGTTGTAAGAAAATAAGCGACAGACAGGAAAAGAGTTTCACTGATATGGACTGAAATGTTCTCCAGTGGAAAGAGCTCAAATCAAAATAATAAAGATTCAAGAAACTCTAGAATGTTGAGATCACCCGTATGTTAAGTCATGCAGTTAAACTTTAGGAGAAAGTTCTCATTGAATACATAATATAAAGGCCAAACTAATGATCTGCTGACTTACAATCGAGCAAAACTAAAAAGTTACCTCAATGTTAAAGAAATCAAAGAACTATATTTTCAATTGGGGGTGGGAGGAATAAAGAAGAATCTCTTAACAAGGGAAGCCAGTGACAGATTTCCATAAAAGTTTCTGAATAGATCAGAAAATAACAAGCAAGTCTGGCTTATTAAGTGACTTGTAGATATTCATGATTGAGAAAATCCTTTAGTAATAATAAAGGCTTTTGTATTTCTCAGTAAATCTCTTCCTGATAAGGAGATGATGAAATTGGGTTATATATATTTTGCTAAGTCAAGAAAAAACAGAGAAAGGCAAAAGAAACACTAAACAAGGGCTGGGGATGTGGCTCAAGCAGTAGCGCGCTCGCCTGGCATGCGTGCGGCCCGGGTTCGATCCTCAGCACCACATACAAACAAAGATGTTGTGTCCGCTGATAACTAAAAAATAAAATATTAAAATTCTCTCTCTCTCTCTCCCTCTCTCTAAAAAAAAAAAAAGAAAAAAGAAAAATAGAAACACTAAACAATTTAAACAAAGCTGGACCATGCTCTCCATTCCTAAGAATCTCACTGGATAGTCTCCATTTTGAAAGTTCACATTAATTCAGGAAATGTATTGATCAAACAGATTTTGAGGATATTTATGCAGACTTACAATATTACAGGAAAATAGTTTGTAAGGATAGATAAACTCAGGCTAAAGGAAATTTATGGTAGAATAAAATGAAGCTTAGGAGAAATATTATCTGGGGAATGTACATTATAAGAAAAAATAAAAATTTGAAATTAACACTAATTTATGAGGTAAAAAATAAGCTTTGCCACTCACCAATTTTAACCTCTGTAAAGGTATTCTGCCTACATCTATTTGTGTCCTTTCTGGGACATTAGTGAATCGAACTTCTGGGACCGCAACGGCGCACATGACATGGGCCCACCTACAGGAAAGGAGACATTAAACATAAACAAAAGTTCCCTAAACTCACATACCTTCATACGTCAACCTGGTGATGGCAGTCTCATAGATGGGAAACACACAGATGTGAAAGAAAGCCAAAAGCCTAAATCCATCCAAATTTTGCATGTTAAACCTCTAGATATGTTGAGTACAACACAGCACAACACTGTGATGTAAAGAACTAGCTAAAGGCCAAGGACTCAGGCCTGTTAATATACATACTTTCTACACTTGATATATAAAATACTAAAATGGAAGTTTCCTGTTTCATTTGATGCTAAAATATGTGTGCTTAAGCTAACCAATATGTGGCAAAAGAATGGTCAATATTATTCAATGTAACTTTTTCACAAAATACATGTCATGAAGCAAAATTCAAACAGTACAATTTTTCATCAAGAATTAATACTGATTCAGTCTTTAAATTATTTCTTATGACTACCCTACTATAACCAAAGGAACCTAGAGATTAGGAAAAACTTATTCCTTGGTCTCCTACTAAAAACCAAATATCTCCTTTCACAATCTGAATTAGTCCAGAGAAATTTCAACTTTCCTATTATATGTCTCACAAATGTTGTACCACCAAATAAATATAAAGACTTGCGAGGTTTAAAGAAATCTTGAAAGCATTATCAAATCCATCAACCTATTTTTAAGCCAAGGCATATTCATTTCACTTAAACAACAGATTCCATCCTGTCTGTCAAAACCACAGGAAGAGAGGGCAGGTGTCATTCCCACCAGAGCATTCTTAAACATTTAAATAAAAGACAGCATTCTACAGTTTACCCCAAGGGTACAAACAGAACTTCTTATCACATTTGTCTTTACAGGAAACACTTAAGTCACCTCACAGTCTGCACAGCCTGTGGAACATCTAAAAACTAGTGAAGACGTTTTAGAATACAGCCAATCATATCAACTTGGATTATGAAAAATGATCCAAAATTAAGCAAAACTACAGTTTCTTAGACTAAAGTTCATTAACATAGGAATGATAAATGCCTTTCCTCTCCCTTTTAAGCAATCAGAAACATGTGCACATGCACACAGTTATCTTAACTGCATCATTGCATTATACCAGGAGTCTCAACTCCAATGCCCATGGGGCCAGGCAGAAGGTAAGCAAATACAAACACACTTGGAAATCAAAGTGACCTGGGGACCACCTGCCACACTGAGGCCATGTTCACAACCCAAGACATTATTACCTTGTCATTTTTCAAGTTACTATTTTAAAAATCTGAATTTTTATGTAAAAGTCTCTCAATTTTTCAACCTTTTGATAAAAGTGATAAAATTGTGTATGGTAAAATAAAACCTATTTTGGGGTAGAATCTGGCCCTCAAGTGCCAAGCTTGTAACTTCTGCTTAGACCATTTCTACATGATTCTATTCCAAAGGACCCTAAAATATGCCCCATTTTCAATATTAAAATCAGGTCATGATTATAAAAATAAAATTAATTCAAAACAGCCATAAAAACCAGATTACCTTCTTTTTATGTTCCCATGACTCTCTTTCAAGACTCTTCATGCTCTCCAACTCTCCCCTTACATCTTAGTACAACATTTCTTGGTATCTTTTCCAAATTAATACATGTACATTTTTGTTAATTTGCCTCATATTAAAAGTAAATGGCTTTGCCAGGTGCGGTGGTATACACCAGTAATCACAGAAGCTTGGGAGGCTGAGATAGGAGGATTGCAAGTTTAAAGCCAGCCTCAGCAAAAGCAAGGTGCTAAGAAACTCAGTGAGACTCTGTCTCCAAATAAAAATATGAAATAGGGCTGGGGACATGGCTCGGTGGTAGAGTGCCCCTGAGTCAATGACCGGTACCAAAAAAAAAAAAAAAAAGTAAATGGCTTTGTTTTAATGCCACAACTACAATTGACTTAATTTAAATAAATTAAAGATTTTATCTTTAATAAAGTTATCTGTTTCACCATTTTCAGGCATATTCCACTGTTCACATTAAACACAGGGATTACAATGGTACCTGGACAATGTGAGCCACCTTAATTTTAAAACTTCTATTAGTAAAACAGGAGATAATCTTCTTTGTTTCAAACACATACCATCAGAAGCAAACCTTTGAATACTCTCACTCTACAGAGGCAAAAGTGCTGCCAGTAGCTGTCTAAAGCACAGAACCACAACCTGTGCAGAGCTACACCCCAAAAGCTTTGGAACAATGTATACAACAAGAGGTAAGGCAAACTGTCATTCAGAGATTCTAGAAAGGAGAAACAAATGATGAAACTTAACACAATTAATACATTACTTACTTATTATTCTTAGTTTGCTTAAGAGCGCCCCCTCTCAAATTGCAGAGACAGCATTCCTAAGGGTGAAATAAAATACCACAGTTATAAGACACATATAACAAGTCATTACCTTGCATCTATATAGTTCTAGAACCTGTAATTTTTTGATTTTAAAACCAAAACCTTCAATAATTACATAAAGGCAATTCAAGTTCAAAAAGGAAAAGGCATTAAAAATAGAGGGGGCAAGATAAGAGTACACCCCATAATGTTCTGGATATACATCTCTCAGAGAGAACCATCATGGTCCTGGTATCATTTTTGATTGCCACCTTACAGAAAAACTATGTAAAAGAGAACTTGGGAGCCATGAGAGGTATTAATAGAAATCTGGAGTGTAGAATATACATAATACTACAGTCCTTTTGCTGTGGGAATCCACCCATGGACACAGGATGGCTAAAAATTTTGCATTCCAGCAGGCTTCTTTATGATGTGGGATAAGTCAGAGACTACTATTAAAAGATGCCCCTTTCACTGAAGTACCATTTGTGTCTTTTGTTGACCTAGAATATTTTAATTAAATACCTAGGTTAACTTTGTGTTTTTAATTTCAAGCTTGTTCTCCCAAATTTCCTCATTAGTAACTTTTAAAAAATAGGTTATTTGTGATTTTTCTTCCTTCAAACTGTACATGTTAAAATTTACTCTATTCTCCAAGTTGATATGTCTTAACTAATTCTGACGTTTTGCCTAGCTTTACAAAGAATTCCTCTAATCTACTATCAATAAAACAAAACCAAAAAAAAAAAAACAGTTTAAAACAAAAACAACAACATTGTGGAATACAGTATGTGAAGGAGTAAATATAAGATAAAAGTTACAAATGAAATATGTGGGTTAGAAGTAATGAAAATAGGACTGGGTTTGTAGTTCAGTGGCAGAGCGCTTGCCTAGCATGTATGAGGCACTGGGTTTGATCCTCAGCACCACATATAAATAAATAAAAGTAAAGGTACATTAACAACTAAAAAATATTTTTTTTAAAAAAGAAAGAATGAAAATATACTATTGTAATATTCTTACATAGCTCATGAACCTGAATATTTTTGAATGGTAGACTATGTTCATGTAAAAATGAAAACTGTAATTCAACAGCTGCCTTTAACAAAGGTATCAAATATTCCAAAATATTAAGTCTCCAAGAATATTAACTCACAATCAAAACACAAAAAAGGTAACATAAGCATAAATTAGATGCCCAATCATATCAGACACAAAAGATAAAATAAATATGTCCATGTTTTATTGAAAATGCAAGAGACCATAAATTAATAACAAATCACATTTTCAAAAACAACACAAATAGATATTCTAAACAAAAAAATATGAATTTTAAGCATTATATTAAATAGCAGGCTATTCTTAGTTGAAGGGTAAATTATAAAACAGAAAGACCTGAATAAATAACTAACCAAACACTAATACAAAAAAAAAGTCAATGAAAGGTATTTAGAAAGTCTGTATCCAATTGAATAAAGTGTGTGTACATGTATATCTTTAACATATAAAAATAAACTCAAATTGACTTAAGCAAAACACAACTGCAAAGCTATTAAAATAAAATACGGAAAAATTGTGGAGGGCAAGCTATGACCTTCTCTGAAATTACTCCATGATATATAGAACAGTAGTTCTCAGACTGTACCTAACTCTGAGTTACTCCATTTCTGTAAGGTAATAGTAAACCATGAGTTACCACATTTTGAGTTTAGGGGCTAAGATGGAATGAATCTATACTTTGTTTGTACAAGTAAACAATCACCATCTGCCTAGTACAACTACAAGGCAGAAACTGATTTTTTTTAAAAAATTAAATGTTCTAATAAAAATGACCACTTGTGAATTTACAGAATTAATCAGAAGTACATGGATGCATATACATATCAAACTCATATAAGAAAAACCAGGCCAATATGAGCTTATCAAACACATCAGATCACCAAATAAAGGAATTTTCTATCTGAGTCCCATTAAATAAGCAGTAGCCAAAGACTGGATAGGGGAACACACCAACCTTGTCACCTGGTCACTCATCATGAGCCCTGAGTAAGAAAAGTACCACAGAGATGAACCTCCAATTTCCTGTCCCATCAGGCAATTGGTACAATGCAGTTTCTCTTGCCCCTGAGGACCATCCATGGCCCACTCCAGACTCACATCTCAAGCTGACACTCCAAGATGATGCTCTGAAACCGCTGTCTGTCTGAATATTGACCTAAAAGAAGTTCCCGCTTTTTGGAACAGCCCTTCACTGGGTTGGTAACCATATCTGATGGCCTACAGTGATTCTTTGCTTTTAATAACTACTTTTTGCCTTTGGTCTCAGTACAGCCTTCAGAAACCCTATGGCCCCCTTAAACCTCTCTTAGCCTTTTTGTAACCTATATATACATAATTGTGTAAAGTGTGATTATGACTTCAGTATATATATATATATTAATATATATATATTAGTCATTAAAATTGGAATAAAAAATATGTGATTGCCTGGCTTAATACTATCAGGTGACCCACAGGTACGTAGGGAACTGCCACAGCTTAAAGAAGTGCAGCCTCTAAATACATTGTTATTTAATAAATTCTGACATTACAGAAAGACACAAACATGTTTATCTATGTTAGCTACAAGCTCACTTGCAACACAATATATTAATTTAAAATAAATATGATATTTTAATAAAACATTTAAGGTAAAATATCAAAATTTAAAATTCTAAGTATATAATACAAATCAACATACAATGTTAAGACAAGAAAATATTTCCAACATATATATCAGAGATTGTTTTCCAGAAAATATTTTTTTAAACTCACACATTTTTGAAAAATAGAGGATTCAAAGGATCTTCAGTGTCAGTAAGCACATAAGAAGTTACCCAACTTCCAGGAAATAAAGAAAAATAATGAGATCTAACTTTAGATTTTTAAAATCAGAACATATGGGGCCTGGGGCCATAAGCTCAGTTGTAGAGCGCTTGCCTGGCACATGTAAGGCACTGTGTTCGATACTTAACATCATATAAAAATACATAAATAAAATGAAGGTATTATGTCCATCTACAACTAAAAAAATAAAAATAAAAAAAGATCAGGACATACTAATATTAAGGGAAAACACTAAGGTATTTAAATCTATTGACCATTTTAGTCACCCCAAAGCATCGAGCCATAACAGAAGGTTATGCATAGGTATGTGGGTTGTTATGATGGCTTTAGAGAGCAATTTGGCATTATCAATCAAAATTTTAAAGTGCACATAAATTACGATGCAGGAATTCACCTTCTTACAATCTGTCTTAAACATAAACCTCAATGGGAAAAGGAGGATTCTAAATCTACTATTGTTTCATTTCTGCTTTTGTGAATAGCTATGGGGAACTGCAATTATCATTAGTTTAAATCTTATTTGTAATGTCTGGATTTTAATAATGAGAATAGATTAAAGCTTGTAATTTAAAATAGTAATGAAAAAATATGGCAAATCCACAAACTCTAAGGTACTAAGACATATAAAATACAGTATTTAAGGGAAAACACTAAGGTATTTAAATCTATTGACCATTTTAGTCACCCCAAAGCAGCAAGCCATAACAGAAGGTTATGCATAGAAAACATATGAAAGGCTGAAGGACTAAGCACTATCAGTAATTTTCTGTAAAAACTGAGCTTTCAAAACTTGAGCATGATGGGAATTAGAGAACTTTGCTAACAGTATTAAGTAATTTCAAATTAATAAAAGAAAAACCACAGACAGACACACACACACACACACATACACACACAGAGAGAGAATTAAATCTTTTTAAATTGAATATATGCAGTTTAAAATTAAAAGAGCTGGATGTTTACCCAACTTTGTACCCTTTTTTTTCTCCCTCAAAGAGAAATTTTTAAATAGTGGACTTATGACATCTTATAAATTCTTTCAGGAAACCGGAAATTCTTTCTAATCTAACCTATGTAGATATGAAAACTCTTCAGTCTTGCAGAACAAAATAAATAAATAACATTAAACAGTCTGTGCTTGTTACCAGCCTTGTTTTCTTGTGTGTTTAATAAGCATACTTTTTCCAGGAACAATAACAGCCAGAATAAAATGATAAAATGACTCACTATTATAAAGATTTAGATATTGCTAGTCAACCAATATTACCTAAAAAAAAAAAAAACACACACCAAAATGCCTGTTACAACGTGATTACTCTATAAGGCAGCTGTTATTTCTGTCTCCCAAGAACAACATTTAAAAAAAAAAAAAAACAAAAAAAAAAACCATTCCATTGCATTTTCCCCCCTCAGGACAATTACACTGAATGAGAAAATACAAAATCATATCATATCGTGAACATTGTACTTTTTTTCTGCATAGGTCCCATTCCCTTTCCTAATACCAATGACAAAATTCCTTTTTAACAATGCCAAATATTTTTGAAATTTGATTTCATAAAAAATTCACCATTGAGATGAACCGCTCATAAGTATACCAATTTACAACATGAAATGATTTCTTTATGGCTGAGTTATTAAACCATGAAAAAGAGTGTTTATAATCAAAATGCTGACACAACATTAACAACAATGGTGGGAAATGCACTGTTGTGATATGGCTATTGCAGTTGTTCATTACTTGTAGTAGAGGGAAATCTCCTTCCAATGGCTCTTCTATAAAACATCAGTTAAAGAAATGCCAATACAAACATTCTCAAGCTGCCTTGTAAGAAGCTCTCATTTTAGCTGACATATCCATAAGTGCCACTAAAGCCAATTTTCAGAGCTATAGAAAAATTATGAGATTGAAGTACAACCCACCTACTCCCTGCACACACACACAAGCACGCAGGATCTCTCGCTCTCCCTCTCTCTCATTTATCTGACATGTTCATAAGAAATGCAAAACTGTAAAATTGGGCTGCCTAAACAGGGAAAACAAAGAGTAATTATCGTATTAAAGCAAAACTTGTGCTGAACCACAAAACATGAAATAATCATTTTGTCGTATGTGGCTCATTTGTCTGGGGTGGAGAAAGGATGGGGTGGTGGCATGAACTTTACCTGATTAGAAAACTGAATGACAATTTTTCTGCAGTATACTTGAATGTAAATCCCACAACCTACAATTAATTTAATATTAGCAAGTGAATTCTCCAACACTGATATTCATATCTATTTGTATAATAAGTAAAAACATTCATTCAATGAACTATTCATCACCATGATGTCTCTAGAGCTATAATAGTAAATGGCAATGGTTCTATCTTCAGGGAACTTAATATGGGTTGGGGAGGAAGAGGCAGACTGACAAAAAGAGCAGATTATGTAGATGGTCAGAGGTCAAATGCTATGTGAATAGACTACAGAGTTCCTTAGGAAAGAGGAATATAGGTAGACCCCTGGCCTATTCTCCTATGAAAGGTACTCACAGAGATAACAAGAATATCTAATCAATCTTCAAATAAAAGTTCACATATGGAAAACCTTCATAGGTCACATCAACCAAGATGGGAAGCCACTATAAAATTTGAGCAAGAGCATAATCTGACTTACATTTTAAATGGCTCACTGATGTGGACAGCAGACTATAAAGGTACCTGAGTAGAGGTAAGAAACAGAATGATACTGCCATAATGCAAAAAAAAAAAAGAGGTAATGAGAGGCTTATACCTGAGTAGTATCAATAGAGGTGATAAGAACCAGTCAGGAAGTCAGGACTCTTAGATTCATTTTGAATGTAAAGAACTCAGGATTTACTCAAACACAAGTAAAGTACGAAAAAAAGGAAACAACCTTAAATCTAGTTCTAAAGCTTCTGACCTCATCAAGCGGGAGGTCAAAATTCCCAGTCACTGGAAATGAGGAAAGGTACAAGAAAAGTAGATCTAGAATTCAGCTTGGGGAGGGTAAGCCAGAGGTAATTACTGGACTTGGGAGCAGAAGTGCTTCACATGAGGTTGTTTATTTGGGTCTGCACTATAAATATACAAATCATCAATGAATAGATGCAATTCAATACCATTAAAGCTGAGGTAGGATGATAACACGATGTGCATTAACACAGACTTTGAGGAGCCCAAGTTTTTGAGACCTGGGAATATGAAACAGTACCTGGTTGGGACAATGAAAAAGAACTTGGCTAAGAAGCATGAAAAGCAGCAGCACATAAAGTAGGAGGAAAAGCAGGAGTCTACAAGATGCTGGAAACTAAATGAGGATGGCAGTTCAAACAGGAGGCAGTGATCAACAGATCCTGCTGGTGAAACATATAATATGGAAACGTGGAGCACACTCTATAACTACAATAGGGTAAGAGGGAAGTGGGGAAATTAGGGAGAAGAAAAGACAAGTCTTTAAGAGTTTTACTATATGAGGGTACAGAGAACTAAGGTGGTAGCCAGCATTGACAAGAGGTCTTTTCATTTGAAGATGATGGTTTGCATAAAAATGTGCATCATCTAGAGATGATTTACTTTTTCCAGGAAGTGGTATTAATAGAGATTGATGCCAAGGGTGCCTTACTATTGAGCTATATTCCCCTGACCAATTTATTTCCTATTTTGAGATGAGCTCTTGCTATGTTGCTTAGGGCATCACAAAATTGTTGAGGCTGGCCTTGAACTTGAGATTTTCTTGCCTCAACCTCCTGAGTTGCTGGGATTACACATGTGCGCCACCAAACCCAGTTTAGAGAGAGGAATATTGGGGATGTGGGGGAAAGAAAGATGAGTTATTTGAAGAGAGATTCCATGGATAAAGGAGAGAATGGCTTGAGATAGGAACATAGAAATTATAGTTATAATGCACATAGAAATATGTAGGTCTATTCTGATGGTTTCCTATTGCTTGGTAAAATAAAAAATGAGCTCATCAGGTTTTTAAAAGCAGGAACACTCTGCCTACTGGGTGTTCTCTGCAGCCATGTTTAGCTACAGGACTGCAGGTACAGGGCAGACAGATAGATAACCTGGGTGGTTGATGCTGAAGGAGAATAACAAAGTGAGAAAACAGCAAGGGAGTCGATAGTATATGCAAAGGAATAAATATACTACCTAAAAAGAGAACAGAGACATGAAGAAACAGACTAGAAAAAGTTGAGAGAATCAGTGAATCACATTGCCACAGTGAGAATAAATGATTTTGCTTGTGTCCAGGAACAAGAGGGTATGGGCAAGAAAGACAGAGAAGGCTTCTCATAGTAACATGCCTGAAATTGAGAGACAACATTTAAAATGCAACATATATTCAGCTTGGGGAGGGTGAGCCAGAAATAATTACTGGACTTGCAAAAAGACAAGTTTCCACAAGTGAGAGAAAACATGGGATACTTGTCAGAAACAAGTATCCCATGTTTTCTCTCATATGTGGAAACTTAAAATAATATGAACATATACAGTCAGGAGTATATCTTCACTAGTGGAATACCTGTCCAGCATATACAGGCCTTAGGTTTGATCCCTACCCATGACAAAAAATTGCATTAAAATTAAATGTAATTAAATTAAATATAACTAGTGAAAAGATGAACAGTGAATAATGAAAACTAATGACCCTATCAAAATGCTGTCTTTCTATTGAAAAGAAGTAGAGTTGAGTTGAAATACTTAGCAGTTTTGAAAATCTTATCTCTTTTAACATTTACATGAAAAACTGACAAGGACTAACTTAACCCACAACCATCTCTAAATATTGTCAGAAAGGAAACTTTTGAGTAACTATGTTCCTAGAACATTATAGTATGTATGTCAATGGAATTTGCATTGTTTTCTAAATTATAGAATGATAGTTTTTTTTCCTTAAATTTATAACATTGACCAAATAAACTTAGATTTAACTATCTAAATTACTGCCACTTGTGAAAAGGGAAAAAGTAAATAGAAAATCATACTCTTCATTTATTTCAAAACACTTTCTTTAAACCTAGATTCATCATTCTAATAACATTGATTACATTAGTATGAAAATTAATTTGAGGTTTACAGAGCACCTGCCTGTTAGCTATATAGCAAGCCATTTACATGACAGGTAGTAGCAAGAGCAGTATCTGCATAATTTACGATTGATCATAGGTAAATCACATGGAGCTTACGACATTTATGATAGTATTTCCAGGATCCTGTGCAAAACTTCAAGTTGAACATACATCCAACACAGATAAAACTATATAACATTTTGCTTTCAAATAAAGACTCAGCTGGTTTACTCTTTCTTCCCAGCATGACCATCGACAAAAAAAAAAAAAAAAAAAACAGCAAAGTATATGATTTCTTCATCCTGTCACTGGATTAATTTTTACCATTCATGAGAAATGCCTGCACTGCAGTTTCTGTCCCCTCCA
Organism: Ictidomys tridecemlineatus; assembly: GCF_052094955.1. Classification (NCBI taxonomy): domain Eukaryota; kingdom Metazoa; phylum Chordata; class Mammalia; order Rodentia; family Sciuridae; genus Ictidomys; species Ictidomys tridecemlineatus. The sequence continues at coordinate 150,083,050 of NC_135480.1, read as the reverse complement.
TTCTTCCTCATTGCAAAGGAGATGCGCCTTGCAGCCAAGTGATCTCCAGGCAGGCACAGCCTGATGTGTAGTACAGAATGTTAGGCTCCCCATAATGTCACTCATTATTCTTCCTGACTTTACTTGTGCTCTCTCTGGTTGAAGCACTAAGATTAATGAAGCATTTGTTCTCAATCAAGAAGCTATTTATGAATACAGTTCCATTTACACTGAGCTATGTAGACTTCTCTTTCTGTTACAAAAGAGGATGAAGGTGTTTATTAAGCAAAAGTGAAAGGAAAGAACAGAGAAAAATGTTTTGTGACTTTTTGGCCTGTAAGCAGTTCCCTAATAGAAAGGCTGCATATCATAGTTAGGCTGTCAGTACAATTGATATACTAAATGTGGTATTCTGTTTGGTTAAGATAAAATAATTATTACCACTCTGTCCTTTGTAAGCCAAGGTGTAAGTCTGAAACTGTTTGGAATAATTTGCCTCCTCAGGAGGGAAGAGGTAATTCTGAGACCAAATATACTGCCTCAGATGGGAGAGTAGGGTTCTGGCTGGTGTTCCAGAGACACCTCTATAGACAGAAGCAAGGCAGCAAAAGCAAGCACTTGGCTACAGACACTGCCCACTGGTGAATGCTCTGCCTTTGACACAAACAGGGCCTTTCTTTCCCCCTCGTTTTACTTTGTATGTAGATCAAAGTCAGCCTGGCAGGCTGACAGCCTCTCTTCATCAGGTCTTGACAGTATCCCATGGAAGGAAAAGAAATACAGCATAAAACATATCAGAGAGAGCAGCAATGTCACCATGACCTCTCAAGGCCATAAGCCAATGTGATCTAAAAATCAATGGTTCTGATCTACAAAGCCACTTCAGAGTTCTTCACAAAAGAAAAATGTCAATGCTGTTGTCAGTTGGGAAATTGGATTCAGGAGATTATCCAGTTCTGGAAAAGTCCTCTGGCCAGAAAATAAAGTAAATATAAAAGGGAAAAGAACCTGTTTTGTGCAACCACCTGTTAACACCAATTATTCTACATTAAGTAGATAACTCAGTACACTGCAAGTTAGTGCTGGCTCTCATTTCAATGTGAACAAAGACCACCTGAAAACATTTCTGATGTAGGTTAGTTCTTCAGACTTCTTCCCTCTCTAAAAGCAAGTAGCTGGGCTGAACGAATCTAAGCCTGGCAATCTGTAGGACTAAGTAGCCAATTCCATGAATCCTGGTTCTCTTACTACAGAGTAGGGAATCCTGGACAAAGGAATTACTCTCTTAAACCTGCTGACTCATTATCTGTAATAGAGGAGATTTCTGAGACAGATGTAGATCTCTTTGGTCTTTATTAGCACTAAATTCTGTAAAAACTAAGAAAATTCTATCCATACAATTTACATTAGTTTTTATGTAAATCATTAGTTACCCTGAATTTATATTTTTGAAGTTAAGTGATGAAACTATTTTTTCTAAAACAAAAGATTTTGAGAGGGGCTGGGGATGTGGCTCAAGCGGTAGCACGCTCGCCTGGCATGCGTGCGGCCCGGGTTCGATCCTCAGCACCACATACAAACAAAGATGTTGTATGCGCCGGAAAAAAAAAAAACTAATAAAATATTAAAAAAAAAAAAAGATTCTGAGAGCTAAATGACGGTAACAAAAAAAAATTAAATCTATAGAATTTCTAATAATTATTATGAGATTGATATTGAGGAATAAGGTTTTTTTTTTTTAAATGGAATACTGGTAACATAATCCTCAACCATAAAAACTTAGTTCAACTCTCATCATCCTTGTCCTAAGAGAGAACTTCTACATTAGACAAATAGGACAGAAAGCACTATCTTCAGACTCAATAGAGTGGGAGTGGAGTTGCTTTCTATCAGAAGTACCTCCATCTATCGGAAATAGGTTCAATCAATGGGATTTACCCTCAAATCTACGGTGAAAGTTGAAAACTCGGTCAAAGAACCCAGCTTCCCCCATTTGCCAGTTCTTATGGAGACATATCTAGACAATTAAGGGGCTGAGGCTTGTTCTCAAAAATGTCAGGAGGGACCAGCTTTCCAAGACACAGATCTTCCTACTTGAGACATCAGGCTGAGAGTCAAAATAAGACCCACTCCAAAAATCAAGAAGTTTAATAGGTTTCACAAAAGTCAAAATTCTTCATATAGACGATTAACCCTCAAGGAGTATAAGAAATTAATTTTGAGACTCTGATAAAGGCAGAGAAAAGACTTCCCTTTCATTCATGAGTCAATTAAAATAGCCATGTGCACCACTGGAGGACATGGAATGGCAACAATTATTCCATCCATACATGATACTTATGTACAATCAAACAAAAAAATATATATGCCAAAGCAGCAAAATGTTCATTTTGATTTTACTGCATTTGCAAATTCAACTTGTTAGGGTGGATTAATTGTTTTTCATATTTAAAAACAAGGTCTCCCTGCATTGTCTAGGCTGTCCTTGAATTTGCAATCCTCCTGCCTCAGTCCCCCAGCTAGCAAGGATTACATATATTTGCCACCTTGCCAAGCTGACATGTTCTACTTTTTGTAAGTTTGCTCACATATAATTATTACTCTATTTTCAAAAATGAAGTAAAATATAGTACAGTAAATAAGGCTGAACTGAAGACACATTCTATATATGGGTTTTGATTTCTTAAAACCGTTTTTTGGGAAAAGGAACAGAACATTACATTAGTTATATGTGTACAATTTTATCATTCTGCAGAGTACAATAAATGCTCTTCTGTAGATGTATTTTCTGTAGATGTATAAATGCTTTTTCTGTAAATGTATAAAATTGCCTAGTTTATGCATTTCATTATAGACAATGAGACTCCTAACCTAAAAAATGGTTTTAAAAAATATTTCTTCATTACAAAGTCTATTTTTCCTAGCATGGCAATAGTCATTAAAAATCATAATGGATACCTGCATTTTTATACTGTACTAATGTCAAAAAAATTCAAATTCTCCTGAATTAAGTATAAAGAGACATATTGAAATAAAAAGAAATTTAAAACATAATGTACACTACCATGCATTCCCAAAAGGCAGCTAGATAAAATTATAATAAAGCCTTGGAATAATTTTTATTATACTTTATTTTTCATAGCAATTTTACATTAACAGAAAAACTGAGAAGAAATTAGAGATTCCCCATATACCCACTCCCCATACATGCACATCCTCCCCATAATCAACTCCTCCATCAGAGTGGTATAATTTGTTACAATTGAACCTATACTGTCACATATCATTCAAAAATACACAGTTTACATTAAGATTATGTCTGGAAAATTTATAATGAAATGTACCCAAAATCAGTATCGCACAGAGTATTTTCACTGATGAATTGTATAAAATGATGAAAATATATAATTACAAGTGAATTTTCATCTGGCCAATAATTACTAGTATTAGATGGTATTTCTTTATTTTAACTCACTGCATCTAACTAGGTTTTAAAAAAATAGATTTTTTTGAAGATCCCAAATTCTTAAAGAAAATTAATTAAAGCAAAAATGGAACTACAAAGAAACCAGAATCAAGGAATTTTAGGACTATAGAACTTAAATACATCTCTTTTGAACAACCTCATTACATTGCTTTTAAATTTAGATTCTGTTTAGAATATAGGCATATGAACTACTAAAACTTCCCAACAATTATTGAAGATAATAAAAAAGCTCCTTGGTAAGATATACCATAAGGTATTATTTTGAATTTTTCAAAGTAACAATGAAATGACAGCATAGGCCTAATGCTGCCAGGGACAGAAAGAAGCCTGGCAACTCATGATTAGTCAATATCATGAAACTGCGTGAGAAGTGACTTTCTACAATGTTAAATTATCAGTCTTCACATGCAGCTTTCACTCCCACTGATGATACTCTAACAAAACCCACAGCTTCTATCACCTGAAAAGTTCCTAAGGAAACACCTTAATTTCCTGGACAGAAACAACCGCCAGCATTGTTACACTGTCCCTTCATTTTAAAAGAGAATCTTACACATAAATTTCTTCTTCATTTCTTTAATCCACTTATATTTATTTATTCTTTAGAATTTCATATTATAAGTTCTTCAGATATCTATGAAAATCTTATTACTATCTTTAAAACTCTATATATAAAGCATTAAGGACTTAGCTTTTGTAATTAAAGAAAGTTTTTAGGTTGCCAGATGTTAGTCTTCTTTCATGAATAAAAGTTGTGGTCAGCCATAGAGTCATTTTGGGGCATTTACAGAAATACTTACATTCAGAAAAAGTTTTAAAAGAATAAAATGGAAAGGGTTGGGGGCAGACAGAGAGAAAAAGGGAAGAGGAGAGGGGAAAGAATACAAATTCTCTTTATGGGTAAGAATATTAGGTTTACATTTTCACTAAAGAGAAGCTTATAGTGGAAACTGATGCAGATAATAGATACAAAATATAGAAACTTAGATCAAAATTGATAAAATATTCACGAAGAATCTAAATAACAAGTAACAGACACTAAAATCAGAATACTGCATTTACACACCTAGAAACAGTACTTGGAGTGACTCAGGAGGCTGATGTAGGAGAATCACAAGTTCAAGGCCAGCCTGATCAAATTAGCCAGATCCTATCTCAAAATTTTGAGCTGAGAATGTAGATCACTGGCAAAGCACCAGTAAATTCATTATCTAGTACCACACTAAAATAAACAAAATGGAGTTGGCAATGTTTGAAATGCTCTTGAAAATGAAATTATAGTGAAGGAGGAAAAACTGCTCCAAAAAAAGAATTATTAAAACACACAAAAAAGCACTCCAAACACAGCTTAAAATAACATAATATAATCAGCTGAGTTATAGACTATGAATTCAAACAAAGCTTTAAAATTGTTGCATCTATTAATTTGATCAACATTAATGTAAGACAAAGTTGAGACTGAAGACAATGATATCAAACTATGAAGTAGACAACCAGAATATGAGGATAGTTATTTCTGGAGCTGTGGGGTTCTTTTATTTTCATCTCATGTGATTGGGGATTTAGAGGCTAGAAATCCAAATCTCAGAAACCAGGTTAAGGTATAATACAAAACTTGTAACTCATCTCTTTCCTTAAACACATGCAGTTGAAGCTGTAGTCCAGCTCTCTGTTTCTTAATTGACATAATTGGATGATAAAATAAAGAAATGGTTAAAAACAAAAATCAGAGTTAGGTCTCAACATAATCTTTGGAAATGGTGAGAACACTAAATATCAAAAATAAAAATCTATCTCAGATCCCAGTATCATCAACCCTACTTTAGGTTCATTACCTCACAATGATCTATCTGACATTATAAAACCGTACTAGAAGTATTACAGAGACAAATGAGACAGGAGTCAATTCTCCAGGGAAGAGAAAAAAAAAAGAGAGAGAGAGAGAGAGAAATGTGTCACAGTAGACTGGGTAGAGAGAGGTGAGGGGAGGGGAGAGGAGGGGGGATAGGAAGGGCAGCAGAATACAACAGACACTAGTATTGCTGTATGATCAACGTGACTGTATAAACAATGTGATCCTGAAATCTGTACACATGGAAAAATAAGAATTCATACCCCATTTGAATCAAATGAATGATATCAAGATCACTGTATTGTCTTGAGCAACTAATAAAAAAAAAAAAACAGAGTATTTGAGTCCAGAGTGACATCTACTCTTTATAATTGGTAAATAAAAAAACAGCATCTGTAAAGACTAATTCTAGCCTCAGAAACCTCTTTTATTATCTTTCCCAAACTGACGTTAAAAATTTCAAATAAGTTTGACACTCTACTATCTGATCTTATTAATTTATTTATTGTCTGAGAGTGGTGATATAATACCTAACATGTCTTTGCTTCCAAAATACTATTGCTTCTTCACTGTATGATATAGAATCACCATGTATAATCACCATGTATAATTCTCGCATATGCCTCATGAAAATGAATAAAAGGTGTTCAAAAGCCACTTACCATAAAAGAAAATAGCTATAATAATTACATTTGTTGTATAATCATATGTCCCAAGCTAAATATCATACAAGACCATTTTGCATTCCTGATAAATTACACTTACTTTCACAAGATAGGTTAAATAATAATTTTTAGGAAGAAGTGAAATATTCTCTGACCAAAGATATGCTCTTAGATTCCCATAAGCTTCTTCAGAAGCTCCATTTAAAAGAAGGTCTACAGCTCCTCTGGAATCTAAAACTGACAACCAGAGACTGCTTCCTGAAGAACTCAAGTCTAAGGATACTTTTAAAATGTAATCATTCCAGACAAAAAATTCAAAGAAATCATACTTAACTGTTTAGTAAAAATTAATATTGCAAAACTCACTGCCACACAAAAGTCAATTATCAATATTATCAGTTACTTCTCTGCAATACTTAAAACTGCAATTATTTCTCAGGAGAATTGAAAATGGAACTTCATAGACAAAGTTCACTCAAAATGGATAACTTGAAAAAAAGAAAAAACTGGCATCCACTGAGGATTTGAATCATTTCCAATTAAAAATTAGAAACTATGTGAATCTGAAAATCATTGTAAAGTTATACTCACGAGTTACCAGTTCTCTTGTCCACTGAAAAAGATTTAGATGGCTTCAACACTAAAAATACAAATGACCATATTTTTTGAGGAGACAATGAGTTAAGATTAATAGAAATCTGCTTTAAATCAATTCCAAAGAGTGACAAATCAGACTGCTTTCCTTTTAGAACATGCCATATAAAAACAGCAAAATTGATCAGAAACAGCTTTAAAATCAGAATGGATAGACAAGTCCTGATTCTGCCTCTACCATGCAAAGGACAATGGTACCATGACAATCGGACTGCTCAGTGTTTGAGCACAGGAGCAAGGCAATAACTATGGGTGGAACTCTTAACACCCTAGTGAAGTGATGAGATGGCCTCTATGCCTTGACAAATTTATTTCTAATTTGTCAAGGTGAATGAAAGAATATCACCAAACTGTCGCTACAAAATTTCATTTTGGCTCTACAATGAATAGAAGCTACACAATAAAAAGAGCTGGATATATCAATAAGAATTGAATATATTTATCCAGTCTTGCCTGTAAGTAAGAACTGCTGGCTATTTGAAGATGCTCTATATTCACTTAAATTTCATTAACCTAATTGATCACATGAAAGAAGACACCAAAATGTTTTCTGGGCCTACTAATGTAGAAGTTTCTTAAAAGGGAGATATTGCCTCTGAAATTAAGTAAATCATATTATTTAGACTTTAAAGAGTGCCCATTCTGAATTATTGGTGACTTTCATTTTGGGTAGGGTAAGTTTCCCTCTTACCCTACCCAAAGTGAAAGTCACCAATAATTCAGAAAGATATTGCCCTCAGATTCATTCCTTCAAGCTACAGTCACCATGTGTGAACTTCCATACTGACATCTAACTATACATAATCATAACATAAATTTTCATCATGCAAGGCATGTTTCTTCACATTATCCTTCAGGTTTTTAACTGTGGTTGCAAGAAAATTAAATTCTTTATCATTTAGTGACCTGAAAACATCAAGCTCATCTCCTATTCTAAGGTCATCAGGGAGGGAGATAGAATGATCTGGCAGGTGATCATGTTTAAGAATGTTCTTTTTGCTCTTGAAAAACAAGACACCTTTTAAGAAAATTTAGCGTAGAACACAATTAAATGGCAAAATGTATGAAACAATAGATTAGTGGAATGGAGATCAACACTGGATCTAAGTTTCAACAGGGTTTCTAGAAAAAAACTATTAAGACCAAGAGGAAATGTGTTCCCAAATAATCCTTTGTTGTTAAACATTTTATTTAAAGTTCATGGCAATGCCTGGCAGAGCAGATCTTTAAAACTTGCTTAGTATAAATGTAAGAATGAGTAAGTGGGAGAAAGACCTCAGGCTACTGGAAAAGTTGGAAATGATCATGGTTTCTTCAGGCATCAGCTGAATATCTCCACCTTGACTATTACTTAGGATAATTAATCTTAATGATGCCAGTAATAATCCTGTACAGAAAAATTAAGTAAAATTTTAAATTTTTGAGGCCTTGAAAATATCAATGTAGATTTGATAAACTGGCTGTTCCTACAGTTTGTGAAGCAGAAGAGGATTACATAGAAATTTACCTAATATTTCTACAATGGATACAATAGGACAATTTAGAGAAGGACGAACAAAAAAACATTAGAGTGTGAAATTACACAGAAAAACATTAATGCAGGGGCTGGGATTGTGAGTCAATGGCAGAGAGCTTGCCTCACACGTATGAGGCACTGAGTTCAAATACAAATAAATAAATGAAATAAAGGCATTGTGTCCATCTAGAACTAAATATATATTAAGAAAAATGCATGCAATCTTATATTTCTATTATAATTAAATGTATCCACATGAATGGAATAACTGAAGAGGTAAAGCAGTAGTAAAACAAGATACTTACTGCTGTCCAGGCATTTCTTTTGCACCGGGCACAGAGCCATCCAGCACAGATCTCATGAGAAGGAACACCATAACAGCCTAGGAAATAATAGCATGGATCCATGCATTAAGTCTCATGCATCTTTACAATATTACATATCTCAATACTGACATAAATAAAACCATATCATTTGCCCACTATATACTGTTTTTTATTTGTGAGGCTCAAAACAAAATACAAGCAAGCCTGTGTGAAAGATATTTTTGGTTCTCCTGCTTCATGATTAACAAGACATGATTAACAAAACAAAAAAAAAGGGGGGGGGTGGTATGGGTCTTAAGGTTAACTAATGCTCACAATATTTCACAAAGATAATTCTTGAGTAGACAACATTTTTAAGCTTCCAAGTCTGGCCTTTCACACATGCATAAACATTTCCAAGAAGAAGCAATCCATTAAGGAAGGTGTTTTGAAATGCTAAAATAAGTAAACAGCAAATTTTGATGTACTACTTTTTAAATTCATGTGATTTAAAATTACACTTTAAAAATTACACATAATTATCCTTCATTTCAGTGATAGGGCAAAAACTACACAATTTGATTAGTGATGAAGTAATGTCCTTAATTCATCTTGTCTGATGGGTCAATGCCTGTCCCAAAATAAATATGAAGATGATTAAGGGTACAAAAATATAACAATTATATGGCAGCAAGAAATTATATGTTGCCAAAAGGAGTGGCACATGCCTGTCATCCCAGCAACTAGGGAGGCTGAGGCAGGAGGATCGCAAGTTCAAGACCAGCCTCAACAATTTAGTGAGAATTGATCTCAAAATAAAAAATGAAAAGAAGTGAGGATGTAGCTCAGTATAAAAGCACCCTTGAATTCAATCCCCAGAATCAACAAACAAAATAAACAAACAAACAAACAAAAAACCTAAGTTACAAAAAAACCTAAGAAAATTCTATGGGTAGTTTTTACAAATTTCAGTAACATTTGAGACAGGAACAGAAAGTAACAGAAATGTAACTATCTAAAGAAACACTTATAGCAGTTAACCAATTCTATAAAATATGAAGTTCAAGTACACATTTATGAAATAACATAGCTAAACTGTATAACTGCTACATTTACAATCAAGATTAAATGCCTATTTTGTATCCTGATGCTTTGCCTCTTAAATATACATACTAACATATGGTGAAACTGTGTTTGTATGCATGCATGTGTGTGTTATTAATTACTATCAATAGAAGAATACTGCTATTATTGTATTTCAAGCAGATGACATTCAAATCTCTTCAGGAAGTATATGGTATCTAATTTATAAATTTATCAGGAGGTAATTTCAACTCTAAAACTATTATTTCTTTGGGGTAAATATGAATGAAGATAACTCCATCAAAAATCTTTTAAACTACACATTGAGAAAGACAGACCGTATGGAAGTTGTTAATAGAATACAAGATTGAGTAAAATTGGAAAAAACAGAATTATTTAAAATAGTTGTATATAATGAATCCCTTTTACGTATACTATAGGCTTTATACCAGTTGTATTGTTGTTGTTATTTTAAATATTCTCACCACTTCCCCCATTTGTGAAAAAAACAACAAATTACAGGCATGTGCTACTAAACCTGGTTATTCTTGCAATTTCTAAATTAAAATAAATAAATTAAAATTGCAATTTCTAAATTAAAATAAATAAAGTCTAAAACTAAAAGAGAGAGAGACAGAGACAGACAGACAGACAGACACAGCCTAATCATCTCATTTGGGAGGAAAAACTATTATAATGATTATTCTCCCCTGGAAAACAGTAGAGATTTCCTTTTACTTATAAAAAATAACACTTTAACTCAATACAATAATAACTCTAAGAATCATGAAAGGAAGATTGATTTCTCCTTAAAAAGTCATAAAGAAAAATACTCATCAATCAACATCAGATGTTCACGTTAAGTTTTATTATAAGATAAGTAAAACACAAGCATGTGAAAGAAAGGTGCCTCATGATGGTACCTCACTTAAACACCAAATAAACAACAACAACAATTAAAAAATAAAAAAAAGGCCTACTCACCACTAGTATTGCATAAGGAAGACTGGGGGGGGGGAAGGATAATTAATTATACACCCTCATACTTTCACTAAAAGAAATATGAGGGAAAAAATGATCCAACCATCAAGAATGTCAATAGTTCAATACAATAGATTTGACAGGTTCCAAATCGGTGAGCAATAAGAACTACATGAAGCACAGAAAAGTGAGTGATTGATGGACTATAAATGTATTTACTTGCATGAACCCGTACGCAGCATTTAGCACAAGAAATCAGAAGGCTTGTTCCATCCTCTTCAAGGAAGGCGTTGGGTGGAGAATATTCTATATTTTCTTCGCTATAAATAAAACACATCTCGGGAATGAGGGGCTTAGTCTTTCCTCCTGATGCAACCACCTCATCTAATTTGATCTCCCATCTAGAATCATTTTCTTCATTGCTGCTATCTGGCTGAAAAACACAACATTTCCATGTTGAGTGAAAAAGATGGAAAACAGTTCATAATTCATTCTTGTCACTCCAATCCACTAAACCCTCTTCTAGCCATTTGCTTTCACCTTTTGTTATTCCTCTTGTTTTCCTTATCCCAACAATTATTAGCTTTTTCTTTTTTTCTTATTATTAATTGTTCAAAACATTACAAAGCTCTTGACATATCATATTTCATACATTTGATTCAATCGGATTATGAACTCCCATTTTTACCCTGTATACAGATTGCAGAATCACATCGGTTACACATCCACTTTTTTACATACTGCCATACTAGTGTATGTTGTATTCTGCTGACCTTCCTATTAGCTTTTTAGTAATGGTCCTTCTCAGGCTCCCATCAAGAAATTAATCTATGCCTTCAATCCCAGCAGCTCGGGAGGCTGAGACAGGAGGATTGTGAGTTCAAAGCCAGCCTCAGGAAAAGTGAGGCGAGACCCTCTCACTAAATAATATACAAAATAGAGCTAGGGATATGGCTCAGTGGTCGAGTGCCCTTGAGTTCAATCCCTTGGCCCTGCTTCCTACACACACAACAAAAAAAAAAAAAAAAAGAAAGAAAGAAATAAATTAATCTGAAAGAACAAGAAAATATTTTGAATGTCTGCTCATAAAAGAAACTGATGAGCTACTAAAACTGTGTTCTTCTAAAAAGAGTTCATGGAAAGCATGTATTCTTCTTATTAATTTTTTTACCTTTTCATTTCTAATAGGTAAATACATGTGTTGATTTAATAAAAATATTACCGGGTTAGCATTTTAAGGAATATTTTCAAACACCAGGTTTAATTTGAGTAACAGAACTGAGGAGGGGTTCTAAAGCATTTGCCTTATCACAAGGCTTAAAGAGTAAGAGATGTTACTGGTACAAATGACCAAATAAGGCAGAATCATGACAAACAAAAAACTGTCATCTCTCCAAAATATATGAAAATGTTAAGTATTTGTTCCTTTTATAACTTATGAATTGCTTTATTATCTCCAAAGATCTCATTTAAATAAACTTTCCCAAATTTTATCATTTTAACTGAAAATTTTTTGATTATTGGGAATTATATAGGTAGATTGAGATGTTAAAATTTCAAAAATTAATGAAAAAAAAATTTGGGCCCAGAGCTGGCACATATTTTGAGAGCAACATTTTCAAACATAAAACAGTAACCAAGACTAAATTCTCTCTTTGCATGGTTCTGTTTTTAAGCTTTAAGTTTAGTTGTAAAAACAACAGAAACATTGAAATGACTCTTTCCCTGAAAAAAACCAAGATACTCAAAAAAGAAAAAGTACTATCAGAAAAATGGTTCCCAAGGGGCTTGTAGAAATCATTGTTGTCCTTCGAAGAACAATAGCTAAGAAGTGTTGCCATCTTATTTCTGATGAATACTCACCTACAATGATTCACAAGTGACCTCATGGGTGCACAGTCACAGAAAGTGGACAAATGTAAGGACAGGTTGACAGCCACACCACCCCAAATTACCTTGTAGTATGGCATGAGCAGAGTGCAGATGGCACAGTGTGGCTCCATTTTTGCTGCTGCTGCATTATATTCTTGTTCAGCCACAAAGTTAGGGGACTTTGTCTGCCAAAGGTGAATAAGAGGCTTCGCCCAAGACTCTGTTTCTTCTACTTCTTCCTCAACTGATGGAACTTCAGGCAACTCTTTTAGAAGACACAGCATAAAAATACAATGAGAAGCAACCCAAGGGAAAACCTAGTTATAAAAGAAGCACATATTCCAAATTGTGATATCAATGCCAGACACCAAGCCTATGTTGTCTACCGATACATTCTGAGATATAAAACAGAATAAAAGGAGTTTGATTCTCATTCTCTTCATCCTTTAAAGCCAAAGTCAGACAACCAACCTCCCTTTTCCACAATCCCCATACTTGTCAGGAGTAAAATACCCTCTTATTCCAATGTCACTACTTTAGTATTTCTATTACTACCACAACACTGTCTATGATAAAATAAGTTTATGTTCATAACATTATCTTCCAGTTAGCAGAATACTCTAACACTGAGAATGCTTATTAATATGCTTACTTTCTTTACCTAACATAATATGTGGTTCAATAAAATTTTTATCAATTGGACTTCATGGAATTAATTTCGGAGTTCAAGAATCCATGACATTTACAGAGCACTTATAATATGTCAAGCAATGTACTACCATTACATGGATATAAAAAATAATCCCTATGTCAAATCTTCTCATTTGTTCTGTATGATTCTCTAAGAGGGTTAAATCTACTAACATGCAAATCTGTTACTAGAAAAAAGTAGAAAACACCTCCACAAAATATCACTTTAAAATCTTTCAGAGCATTGGAAAGACACTGCATATTAGAAAAATATTCCTTTTGCCCATAGCAGAGGACAGTATATCTCAGATGAAAAAGCATGTCTTGGGCTTAATATTCCTCACCAATAACTGTCACATGCTTATTAAAAAACATTCTGCACAGTGATGTCCTTAGTTATCCAAATCACTGGTGAACCACTGTGTTCCAACCCTTGCCATATTAACTTACCTACTCTAGAAAAATTCAAAATAGATTTACATAGACATAAAAAAATGAAATACTGAATGAAGATAAAATTAAAGATGTCAAATTCCAATGGAAAAAAAAGGAATGATCCTATTTCAATTATGGTGGTGGCAGGGGCAGCAGCAGCAGCAGCATTGTTATTATAATGGAGAAACACCTGGTATATAGCTAGGAGCACAGTGTTTGAAAACAAAAGGTGAGACCCTTTGCCTATATTTAAGATGAAGTAATCTGATATTAAATATAAATTACTTCCACCTAAGTTGCCCTACATTTCACAACAGAAGAAATATTAGAGAAGAGTTGACAAATGAAAGTTAATTAGAAATTATGGATAGCAGTAAGTCCTTCTCATAGGCTAATATCTCTTACAGACACTAAATATGGCTACTACTGATTGGCTTAAAATTAGTTTACTGCACCACTTGCCTTTTTGAAAAACACTGAAACACATGAGACAAAGTTTTTATCCCTGGTCTCAAGTTATCATGAGGAATTCCCAAAATATTTCCAAGAACAGAGGAAATACTTTCTAATTCCTGAAGTCCAGAGACAGTGAAAAACAGGCAAAGACAGGGAAGAACAACAGAGCCAGGAAGTAAAATGGAGCCACAGAGTAGGTAAGTGTGGGCAGAGCTGTAATGGTCCATCTGATTAAAACTCATGGCAAGGTTTGGCCTAGGATGGCCTGATAGGATAAAAAAGACCTCCTCAAACTTTCTCAACACTTGACGTGTAGAGAGGATCCAGCTCTATATCTGTCCTAGACCAAAGCTGACGTAGAATAAGGCCCCAAGAGCATTTCTCAACACCATCATAATGTAATCTTATAATTCAAAATCATTACAGGAGCAACACTGTGCAGCACCAAGCACTGGGACTGCCAGAGACCCAGCACCAAATTCGAAAGTATATCAAGGTTTAGGAGAACTATGAAAACATTACCAAGCACAGAACTCCCTTCATTCCCATTTGTATTCTCAATAAGTCAGGAGAGGACCAACTATCATTACTTGAAAATATTCTTTTGAGCGAGTCTTCTTTTCCACATACTAAATGAGCCAATGCAGAACGAATAAGTTTTAGAATCTGTGGAGAGGAGGTAGTTACAGAAATGGCTTGGTTTGGCAGGTCGGGGGGTGGGGGAATAAGACAACAGCAGTTCTCAAAGAATGATCTATAGACTTCAGATGATGCAATACACCAGTTGTACCATCTATGTAGCCAAAACCAGTTTCACAATAACACAGACATGTTATTTGGTCTATGTTACACTACTGACATTTGTAATAGTGACATAAAAGCAGTGGGGGGAAAATTATTGGTGCCTTAGCTTAAATCAAGGCAGCATCACCAAAGTATTATATTCTTGATTACCTCATATTTTCAGAGGATGAAAAAAATGAAGAAAAAAAAAGGAAGTTTCACTTAATGTTCTTGATGAAAAAAGTATCGGATTTATTAAATCTGTGACAAAAAAGGGATATATGTATAAAGTATATCTATGCACACTGAAGTTCAGCAATTGTCTGAGTTAAAGCTCTTCTGTCATTAACTTGAACTGCAAGGCAAAGAACCTGTCTTTTTCATGGAGAACCATTTTTACTTGAAAGAAAAAATAAATCAAGATTCTTCAGTGTTTAGCATGGAATTTCATGAAAATGAACAAAAAAAAGTGAGCCTTTTCACAAAAAATAACTGATCTACTTGAAACTTATACCTCACAATTAAAATGTTGGAAAAAGTGTGTCCATTATTGTGAATGTAACACTGTCCAATACTCAAATAAATTTCCAATGGGACTAATGGTAATGATAACAAACGTAATTTTTAATTAAATATCATATGAGATTTATCAATATCTAAAAGATCTCTATAAATCAGATCTTGTTTAGAAATGCACAATGCTAAAAAAAATTACATATGGAGGTGAGTGGGTGGTGTATGCCTATAATTCCAGCAACTTGGACTGGGAGCTTCAAGTTTGGGCAAGCCCAAGCAATTTAGTGAGACCCTATCTCAGGATGGAAGAAAGGTTGTGAGGGAAGGAACGAAGTAAAAGACAGGGTATGTAGCTCAGGGGTAAAGTACACCTGGATTCTGTTCACAATTATATTTTTTATATGAACGAATTAATCAATTATGAAATATTCTATTCCCATTGTACTTTTCATTCTTCTTCATCGAGCCTCACAGTTCATGGTGGTGATTCTGAAATTGTTACAAAACAGTGCCAAAACCCTGTAAATGGTACTATACAGTAAAGCAAAGAATGAGCCCCCAAACAAAGGGGTTCCTATGTCTTCATAAGCACTTCTGAATTTGTACAAGCAGATTATAGCACAGCTCCAGACTCTATATTACCAGGAATTTCATGGTGAATAAGGAAGCTTAAGCAAGGGCTTATGCACCATCCTGTGAAAGAGGGTCAGCCTCATAATTAATACTACTAGGTGGCCATATTAGAAAACAGATACTATCTTTAATAAATATGCTGAAGAGACCACTTAAAAAATACTGCCTCCATACCAGCAAAAATGTTCAACAGCTCTCTAAAATTACTAAATCACTACATTGCTAAAAAAGAAAAATTTTATTTTATGAAAGACCATGCCAAAAGTTCAAACACCAAATTCCTTGGTAAGTCCTGCAAAACTCATCCAGAAAATTACTTTTAAAATGTATGCACTAAATACTAAGCTTTTCTAATAAAAATATAGACAATAATAGTCAGAACCAGAGCAGAAAGACTGTTAACACTGATGTATAAATATTTCCATGAAAAGGCTTTTTTATGCCTTCAAAGAAAGAGAAATGTCTTTATTTCTCCTCTTCACTCAAAAGCCACACACAATCAGCTGAAGCTATTATTTCAAAGTACAATGAAAAATATTCTGCCCAGGCATGGTGATGCACACCTATAATCCCAGTGGCTCAGGAGGTTGAGGCAGGGCGATCACAAGTTCAAAGCCAGCCTCAACAAATTAGTGAGACACGGTTTCTAAACATAAAATGTATTTTTAGTTGAACATGGGCACACGATGCCTACATGTACACAATATCTCTATTTTACTTATTTATTTTTATGTGGTGCTGAGAATTCTTTATTTTTATGTGGTGCTGAGGATTGAACCCAACTCTTCACACATGCTAGACTAGTGCTCTACCATTATGCAATACTCCAGCCCCTAAAAAGTATTTTTAAAAGGGCTGAGGATGTGGTTCAGTAGTTAAGTGCTCCTGGGTTCAATCCCTGGTATCACAAAAAAATTAAAAAATTGTAAAAATAAATCCAGCACACAAATCTGTATATACAGGATGATGCCAATTCTATAAAACATACATTAAAAGGAACATAGGCGGGTTATAAGTTATTATGATTATAAAACTATCCAAGCTTAAAAATTATAGTCAAAATAATAACAAGCGGGAAATGAATTGGCAGCGGGTGAGGGCACCTTTCCTTAGGAACAGACTGAAGTCAATTCATTCACTCAGTATAGGCTTTTTGAATAAATTCTGCTGATTTTTATATGGATTTTTCTAAAGAACACATTTGGGTTATTTGTGGAAGGACTACTGCCAGGACATGCTGATGGAATTCGGCAGATGGGAAAAGGCACTGAACTCCATTACAGGAATTTCCCTTTACCAGTCTCCATGATGACTGCACTGCTTGGGGATATGTTCCAATTATGTTTTTTGGCCGATACAGCACCATTCTCTGCTATGAAAAGCATGGCAGCATCTGTTATGTTTCAGGTTCTTGAGCAAAATCTGAATCCTGGGGGGCATTATATTTCAAACATCCTGGAGGAAATAGAGGGTGAGGAGGAGAATGAAGATGAAAGCAGTAATGAGTTACTCAAAAAAGCAAGGAAGATAGAAACTTTGGAATTTTAGTATTCTTATACGTATGTGAACTATGTTTCAATGTTTATTTTAGTTGACGAATAAGAAAAGTTTATAAAGGTGTGTTCAGAAATACAAAAGATTAAACAAAAATAACAGAGGTTCAGGTATAATCTTAAAGGCAAGTAGTGCCATTCAGAAAAAAATTAAATTTTCCATTACAATTCTGTAATGTGCTAGTTTAATAAAGGTTAATAGAGAAACTGCTGTTTTCAGCCTAAGACACTTAAGAAATTAAAAAGGCAAACGTAGGCTTGTTTTAATCAGCATTTTCATTTCTGTAATTAAAAGACCTGACAAGAACAATTATAGATGAATAAAACTTTATTTGAAGGCTCATGGTAGTAGAGGTCTTAATCCATAGAAGGCTGGCTCCATTCCTCCAGGCTCCAGGTTAGGCAGAACATCAAGATGGAAGAGTGAGACAGAGGTAAGCAATTTATGTGGTGATCAGAAAGCAGAGAGGAACACTCTATTCTCCCAATACAAATAGTCACACCGCAAATCCCACCTTCTCTTGCTACACCCTACCACTTCAGTTGCCACTCAGTTAATCCTTATCAGGGGATTAAACACTGATTGGGTTAAAACTCTAACAACCAAATCATTTCTCCTCTGAACTTTCTTGCACTGTCTCACATGTGAGCTTTTGGGGAAAACCTCACATCCAAACCATAACCCTGTCTGCTCTTGTTGTTTGCTTGGTTCTGCTGCCAGGGATTGAAGTCATGGATTCCAATATGCAAATCAAGCACTCTATCACTAAGCATCACTCTCAGCTCTGTTACAGTTTTACTCTTTATGTATCTCCTCTCCATAATACAGATGTCAAAATACTTAAGGATACATTCCCACTGAGTCAATATATGCTTTAAAAAACAAACATCCCAAGGGATGCACCTTTAAATTCTTCTTACACAAAAATGCCTTGATAATCATGCTACATCTAAGGTACTAGTTTCACCAGGGAAATTTGGCATCACTGGTGTTGCCTGAATTTCCTGAACAATGATAGTTCTTGGTAGAGCACTCACCTAGCACATGTGAGACACTGGGTTTGATCAACAGCACCGAATAAAGATAGATAGATAGATAGATAGATAGATAGATAGATAGATAGACAGACAGACAGACAGACAGACAGACAGACAAAGGTGCTAGGTCCATCTACAATTTTTTAAAAAATTTAATTAAAAAAAAGGAAGTTCATATTTCAAATAGGTACGTTCTTGAAATACACATGGGCAAAAACAAGGACTACTGGGAAATTAATCTACTCTATCAACAAAGATGTCTTGTTGTCATTAGATCTTCATATGTATTCTTTTCAGTACTCTCACTATTACTGGGAATTGCTAGTGTGGTAAAGCAGAAAGAGTGACAATCCTGGAATTGAACAGACAGCATTTAAAGTCTGTTATTTACCTCTTCAATCCTTGTGATCTTAGGCAAGTGAATTAGTGAGAATGTACTTCAGGTTCCTTCTCAGTAAAAATCCTCTATCTTTAAGAACTGTAAGTAACATTTACTAATAGAGTATATAAAAAAGAAGAAAAGTACAGTTGATTATCATATCATGGTGGGGACAAGAAGAAGAAAACTCTTGTAAGCAAACTGTCATATCTTTGAAAATCAAGCTAACCACATGACACCAAAAGGAACTTATTCTGACAATGAAATCAAAGATGAGTTAAAGGGTGAGCACACAAATCTCATAACATTCCAGGAAATATGACAGATGAAGAAACTTTAAACAATCAGTCCCTTGCTTTCAAATAGTTCAAAACATCTCACAGGAGAAATCTCAAGTTCTTAAGCTACTTCACTAATAGCATCTCCAACATAAAATCAAAAAATGGCAAAATAAGATCTCCAAGCAGTGAACAATAAGCATGTTGTAAGTGACAGGGGTGGGGGGGCTTTCTGAGCCAAAAAGCTGACTTCTGGTCATCTCCACAAAGGGCAGTGTGATCCTTGGACCCGGTAGTCCAAGAACTACCAGAGGTAACACCTGGCAGATCACACTAAACAGCTGCTAAAAAGAGAAATTCAAGCTGAACAGTCATGGTGCCAACTATGAGGGAAACTTAGAGAACATAAAGACACATGAAGAGAAGGCTGGAAACCTTCACTCTTTCCTTGCACATCAAAATCCAAAATATTGTCCTATCAAGTCTACTTCATACCAAATTCATTCCTTCCTTTGAGATGTTCATACTCATTGTTCTTTTCCAAAAAGATTCTTAACAAAGTCCTTCAGTAACTCACTTGAAGTATTTACAGTTTACCTCTCACAAGATAATGTAAGCAATGCTATAGAAATATTTCTGTAATACTGAAACATGGCCAGATATCATAGTCAACCTTTCATCTTTATTTCTATTATTTTAAAGAACAAAAAAATCTCAGCAATTTTTGACCCTGAAAACATTTTTCTAAAATGAAGACAATATACACTATGTAATAGAAGAGAATATATGCAATGTAGAACTTAGAGGTTCATTTCTCTAAACTTGGGAAACTAAGCTAAGAGAGTTCAGAATACATAGATTTAAAATGATAAACCATTCAGTGGCTGGGAGCACTGGCATGTTAAAAAAAAAAAAAAAAAACTTCCTGAATGTGGTAAATTCCTACCTAAAATACATGACCCTGGTGCCCATGCACCAGACTATACAGGAAGTTGCCATCTAGGACTATGCAAAAAAAAAAAAAAAAAAAAAACCAAAGACCACAACATAATCATAAAAATAACATTTAAGTATACATGAACTTTCCTAACTTCATTCTCCATCTTCAGAGGTAGACTTGCAAGAACACTAAAGGGGAGGGGTTGATTAAAACACAAAATAACATATTTCAAAATATGGGATAACTTAGTGGTTGATACAGTTAAGACATATATGTCTTTGGGGAAAGAGATTCAGGTACAAGTTTAAGGAAATAGAAAGTAATATATTTAAGTGAGTTAATGAAATTGTAATATTTATAAAGAATAATATTTATAGAGAAAAAACTATCGAATATTGGCAGTTTCATGCATTTCAACCTAATGTAATCATTTATTTTTCTAAAGAATGAAATGGACAATGTAGTTGTAATATCAAAAAATGTTCCTCAGATGTTTTTTCCAAGACTCTAAGAGTAGCAAGACATGCATAAAGTCAAAGGAACCAAAGCCATAACTATTTTACATTCCCAATGCTTTTCGTACATTCAGACACCCTTTCATAAACAACATGCCAGTTCAGAAAAATTTCAATAAACATGAAAAGCACAGAAAGCAACCATGTAGCATAAACTAAAAAGCTACCATTTTTGTCTCTTAATTAATCAAAACCTAAACAAACCACTAGCATAATAAGAACAAGGTGTTTTTGATTTTTAATACCCAATACTATAACTGAAGCCAGTGCCACTGGGGCTTCCAATGGAATTTAGTGATAAAAAATCAAGCTAAAGCAAGAATACCTGATATTATTACAAACCTGAGCACTACATAAAATATCCATTCAGTCTGACTGCCAACAAAATCTAAGGTTTAATATCCACATAATGCCGGAAAACACTGGCTGTGACCTATCAAAAAACATACCAAGCCAATCTATTTAGTAATCTGCTGAATTTGCTGTTTTATTGCTTAGAAACATAGCCAGGCTTATAATGAAAGTATAATATTACCTCAAGCTAATAAAAATTGATGGAACAAAGACAAGAAATCATTATGCAAAAATTAATAACATTTGGAGCATGACAGCAGCAGTCATCATGAAACAGTAATTGTTTTTCTAGCAGAGAAAATGACTTTTTACAGAGAGGAAATACTTATCTTGAGAGATGTACCTATACTTAATTTAATTATTTCCCTTTTTTTCTTTTTTTTGGGGAGGGATGAAGGTAACCAGGGATTGAACTCAGGGTCATTCGACCACTGAGCCACATGCCCTCCCTTTTTTGTATTTTATTTAGAGACAGGGTCTCACTGAGTTGCTTATTAGAGTTTCACTTTTGCTGAAGCTGGCTTTGGACTGTGGTCCTCCTATCTCAGTTCCCAAGCTGGTGGGATTACAGGCATGCGCCACTACACCTAGCACATTTATTTCTCTTTTCAATGAAAGTCAATAATAGAGCAAGGACAAAATAGTTTTCTTTCTTATTAGATTTTCATAAAATAAAATAATCTTAAAGAGTTTGAAAGAAACTTTGGATCACTATTCCAAATCCTATTTCATCATACAGATAAGAAAACATCTGAGATGATCCTTAGAGAGATTAAGAGAAACATATTCCAAGGCCAGATAGCCTTTATTGATTTGTTTGTTAGTTTGTTTTTTGCACTACAGACTGAATCCGGAAGTGCTTTACTGAGCTATATGACCAACCCTTTCTATTTTTTGTTTTTGAGTAAGGATCGTGCTAAATTGTTGAGGACGCCTAGGCAACTTACTGAAGCTAGTCTTCAACCTTCAATCCTCCTGTCTCATTCTCCCAAATCAATGGCATTACACTATCATAACAGACCCAAATAGCCTTTGAAGGCTAAGAGGAAACCACAGACGAGTCTTAGTATGCCATCATAAAACAGCTTAATGTTCCTATTATCACCTGGCAAAATGAATATATTTATACTTTAATATCTAAAATAATATCGGTATTTAATAATTTAAAATATTTTTATGCTTAAATCAAAACCACATCATTATCAGCCATGTGCAGTGATTCAACCTTTACATCCTAAGGACTCAGGAGATTGAAACAGGTTGATGTGAGGTTCAAGACCAGCCTCAGCAACCTAGTGTGGCCCTAAGGAATTTAGCATTTTTAATGTCTAAAAGTTAAAAATAAAAAGGACTGGAGATGTAGCTCAGTATTAAAGCACCCTAGGTTCAAACTCCAGGGAAGGATGGAGGGAAGGGGAAGGAAGAGAAAAAAGGGCGAGGGGGGAGGTAGGATACCATTATCATATTTGGGGAATACATATACATAATCCTTGAAATAAAAGAAATAAAATTAAGACTGGCCAATCTGAGTCAAACTGGTCTGAAAAGAGAGTGTTAACAGCATTATACAATCAGGGGAACAAAATTTTCCCCAAACATGTATTTAATAAAGCGAAGCAGGGGCTGGGACTAGGGCTCAGTGATACAGTGCTCACCTGGCATACATGAGGCATGGGCTTCGGTCCTTAACGCCACATAAAAATAAAATAAAGGTATTGCGTCCATCTACAACTAAATATGTATGTGTGTGTGTGTGTGTGTGTGTGTGTGTGTGTGTGTGTGTGTGTGTGTGTGTGTTTAAATCAATAAATTCATAAAGTGAAGCAGCCAATTCCTTACATTTGAATTCTGAATTCTACTTGTAAGCCCTGTCCTTTGTTTGAGGGAGAGCTGCAAAGTGCTCAAGAGTCAGCTACTAGCCAGGCATGGGAGTAAATACCTGTAATCCCAGCAACTCTGGAAGCTGAGGCAGGAGGATTGCAAGTTTGAGGCCAGCCTCAGCAATTTAGTGAGGCACTAAGCAACTCAGTGAGACTCTGCTTCAAAATAAAAAATAAAAAGGGTTGGGGATATGGCTCAGTTTTAAAGCATCCCTGGGTTAAATCCCCAGTACCACAAAAAAGATCAGCTACTATACTAACAGAACAGGTGATACAGTGAGAAACAACAGGTTGTGTATTCAGAAAATACCAAAGGAAATCTGAGAAGAAACAAAAGTTCTAATAAAGAGAAATCAGTGGGTAGTTCCTGTTTTGGCAAAATATGCTAAGGATCAGATTAGGATTAAATTATACTATAAATACAATTTAAAAGAAAGAAATGACATGTTAACACATACCTGAAATCCCAGCTACTTGGGAAGCTAAGACAAAATCACAAATGCCAGGCTAGTCAGGCAAGACCCTGACTCGGAATGTTTAAAAAAAGGCAGGGGAGCTTGGGGTGTGGCTTAGTCCTACCCTAGCATGTGTGAGGCCCTCTGCACATTCTTCAGTAAGAGAGGGAAAGGGGAAGAAAATGAGAGAGAAAGTCCAATATGATAGCATATTCCTATAATCTCAGTGATTGGGGAAGCTGAGGCAGAAGGATAGCAATTTAAGATGCTTCAGCAGCTCAGTGTCTTTCCATTTAGAGAAATGGAAAAGAAAAAAGATTGGGCGATGTATCATACTGGGAAAACACCCCTGGGTTACATCTCCAGTGCTGCCCATGCAAAAATAAAGGACAAAAAGAAACCATTTGGAGAGAGAAACAAATACTGTCAGACTGAAATTTCTAGGATTTAATTTAAACATGCTTATTAAATGTATACATTTTATTCTTCAAATCAACTAAAAATATAGATAAAGTTTGTTATGGTTCAGCTATAAGGTATCCTCCCCCCAAAATCTCATTGTAAAACAATGCAAGAGTGTTTAGAGGTGAAATGAATGGGTTATAAGAATCTGAACCTAATCAGTGCATTAATCCCCTGATAGGAATCAATGAGTGGTAACTGCAAGTAAGAAGGTGTGGTAAGAGGAGCTGGGCTGATGGGAGTGTGCCCTTAGGGTTAGTATTTTATAGGTAATGAGATGAGCTCTGTTTGCTTCCTGGTGGGATATACTGAGCCACTTTGCTCCACCCACACCCTTCTAGCATGATGTTCTGCCTTATCTCCCTTGAGCCTTGAGGAATAAAATCAGCCATTTATGGGCTGAGACCAATGAAACTGTGAGCCCCAAATAAACTCTTCTCCTCTAAAATTGTTTTTGTAAAGTCTTTTAGTCTAAGTGATGAAGAGCTGACTAAAACAGTGTTAAATAATGGTCATAGACCAAAAAATGATCTCTAATTAAAGAATCAATTTCCATTACTTACATCTCTATGTTTAAATATTTAATCCATTTCTAAATGAATTATAATATTAATATAGACAGACTTCCAAAAAATAAATTACTGTAACATTGCTGGAAGTATGCTCTTAATCTAACCCTCCAGGCATGCAGACATTACAGAGATAGGGATCAGGTCTAAGCTGTTCTCAATTTCAAAGAG
Organism: Ictidomys tridecemlineatus; assembly: GCF_052094955.1. Lineage (NCBI taxonomy): Eukaryota > Metazoa > Chordata > Mammalia > Rodentia > Sciuridae > Ictidomys > Ictidomys tridecemlineatus. Next base: position 150,058,549 of record NC_135480.1, on the reverse strand, counting down.
ATGCTTAACGGCTCATTATAGTACTGCACTTGCTGAAGGGAAGACTCAAAGTTATTCAGACAATTCAGATTAGAGGGATCAGAGTCATAAAAGGGATTTAATCTGAATCTTTCCAATATCCAAACTGTATATGGGGTCACCTCTGCACTTAGGTAAAACACAAAAGATGGGTATCAGTGTCTTTCAATCTTTCTGTGTTAATTGTTTTGAAATTAGAAAATATTATTGGAAAAGTTATAAATGAAAACTTGGTTCAAAAGCAGTCAGCGCTTTTGAGAATCAGCCCTCAACATATCATTGCACACTTTACAGGACATTTACCCCAGTAAATGTTACAGCAGGGTAGGAAACCTTATCACTTATGACCAAATCTCACACTTTTTTTTTTTTACAGGAGGAAATTGAGGCAAGAGAGAGGACATGCCAAAGTCAAAAAACCAATAAGGCAGAAAGCCGGGTCTCCACAGTCCATTGACCATTAGTCAACCAGATTCCTGTTCCATGTGGGTTCAAAAGATTTTGTGATTAATTCTAACAGATGCTCCAGAGGCTTTAACAGCCAGAATGCCCTTTCCTTTTAAATTTCTGTCTCGGAACAAAAGGAATAAAACATCTAAATCTAACCACAGTCCTAAGGTTAGGAATTTTCATGATGAATTTCTCTTCTACCTTACTGCCCTTCCGCAATCAAGGCTAAGGAACAAGCAGGAAAGTTCCCTTGTCCTCTTCTTGTGCCTGTGATCAATTTTGTTTTCTTGCTTTTCCCAAGGATGCCCTTAAGTAAGAACATAGGCTGCTCTGATCCAGCTGTGTGTAACTCAGGGATCCTTGGGATATTGGTTCTGACTGCCCTGATTCCACTCTAGTCCCAGAAAGAGCCACAGTCCAGCAATCCTCTTCCTCTAGCCCCTTCTTATCATACAATAGCTGCAACAACAAACATCTATTTAACTGCCAAACACTGTTATAACACTGTTATGTATGCATAGATTGATTTATTGATTGATTCTTTGCAGTGCTAGGGATCAAACTCAGGGCATTACACATGCTGAGAAGTGTTATGTCACTGAGCTACATCACCAGCCCTTCATTTTGAGACAGTGTCTTGACAAACTGTTGAGGCTGGATTTGCACTTGAGATCCTACTGCCTCAGCATCCCAAGAAACTCAGGACACACATTTAGTCTTTTAACCCTCACAACAACTCTATGGCAGGTGTTGCTACAATCCCCACTTTGAGCACAGGCAACAATCATGGAGGCGTCACACAAATAATGGAGTGATAAGGCTTGACTATAGGTGCAGACAAGGAGAAATACTGTCCTTGATACTGTTTTGCCTCTAAATGCATACATGAAGGTGATTTGTTTTATTTTATCCATCATTTCTGGCTGCCTTGTAAATAGAGAGTTATTATCATCTAGTCCATCACACTGACACTATAAGTCTCTGTAAAACACTCTTGAGCAATGTGAAAGTTCATTATATATAATTTGAAGACTTGTTAACATAGAAAATACAATTAAAATCATTTAATGACAATCTTATATATATTCTGAGTTAAATCTTTCAGTTAACAGCCTCCAAACAAACTTCACTCTAAGCACAATCTTGTCCACTGCAATCACCATTAACAGTGAGAATTACTGAGCAGAGTATCACAGTGTCTGCTGCTGACATGATGTAAGATCTTCTGTATGTCAGCAGGACTTGCACTTGGGGTACAGCTGCATTGGAAACATCAAGAACCAAATAACTTAACCAAGGAGAGTGGGTGAACAAAAACGTAAGTATATGAAAGGAACAATAGGAAAAGCTAAAAATATTATATTGGAAACAAATGTAGTAATTCATTTTAAAATATTGGGAAAGAAATGCACATTTGTGTGCAGGATAAAAACTTCAAAAGCAATGAACAATGAGCAATGAAGAAGAAGAAATGTAGAAGTGTTGAAAAAATGCATACTGAAAGGTTGGTATTACGCAGGATGTCTATTAACCTCTTTTCAGTGCAGGAGAAGTTCTGGAGTCAGTATCAGCAAATTAAAGTGGTGCTGATGAAATACTAGTCAAAATATAATGGGTTCATTTTAAGTTTTTTAATTTTTAAAAAGTCCCATCCATGACATTTCCTGCTGCTAACCCTGTTCTTAAGCTATTTTCTCCATCCCAGATCATACAAGCAACCAGCTAATGTTGAGAATATAGGTTAGAGCTAATACCAACCATCCTCAAAGCCCTGTCACCAAAAGTAATGCAACAAACTCAGAGAATTAGAATTGTGACATATATTTAGGCTGGCACAGACTGCTCAATCTACATATACAGACTTCCTGGCTTTTGTTCCTATAAATTGTAACACTTCTGTAGAACAGGCAAAGGCAGATTGTCTTTCCATTTGGGGCCAAATTGTGATCAAATACATTTTTCCTTTTTATATCATTTTCTCTTATTTCTGATATGGGGAAATGACTGATTACTATCAGTACATACCCACAAGTTTAGGTCTTTTAAAGGAGGTCATGTTAAAAAAACATCTGTACATCAGCAAAGACACTAGGAATGAGATTAGCCAAATTATATTGTATGTCATATGCATGAACAGATATGTAACAAAGAATCCACATTATGCATAATTATAATATATCAATAAAAAACATGGGAAAAACTACAACCAAAACAAAGCAAATTCAGATACCAAAGCTTCCAGGATATTCATTATGCACTTTCCAAGACCATCAATAAAGAAGTGCTTGCCAGAAAATACTCCCAATCTAAAAAAAACATTAAACCATATTTTACCATTTAACTCTGTATCTGAAGCATTACACCCGCAATATAACTATGACGTTCTGGAATCATTCTCTACAGCAACAATATATTTCATTCAGTTGCTTGACCATACTTCATCCAAACAATTTCACATTATTAGACACTTAAGTTGTTCAACTTCAGCTTTCAACTCTAAATTCCCTTTGCAGTCTGTTAGATGATTACAAACCATCTCACTCACCAATAAGGAACACTGACTGCTGTGTAAAGATGTAACTTCTCAGAGACTCTAATACAGCTATACTCACATAGATGAATAGTACAAAAGGAGCTGAGAAATTAGAGCAGAAAATTCCCCCGAAGCAGCTGGATTTGGGAGTGTTGTTCTAAGTCCTCAGTTCATCCCTTTCTATCAATGACAATATTCATTCAATCCAATTGCACAAGCAACTTTGACATAGAGACAAAAGGCTAAGGAAACATTCAAATGCTCGATGATTTAAATAATTTATTCCGGGCTACAAATCATACTTCATTATCAATTTAGGAGTGTATAAAATTCTCTAATTTTTCTGTTCAATTCTTAAAATCCCCAGAGGATGCCCAGAGTCTTTAACATATTAGAATGGAAAGTGAGACCACTGCAGATCATAAATGTTTGAGCAAAATATTAATTTCAAATCCTTGATACAACTTTGTTAACCCAATCCATTTAAAAATGTCACAAGCTCTACAGATTAAAATCAGAAGTGTTCTTCATGGAGAAACTGTAGGCTAATTTATGATGGTTCACATCAAAATAAACTTAGTAGGGAACCATGCTCATAGGAGGAAGCAGCCTGCTTCCTGCCTTTAATGGACCCTGCTTCCTTCAAAGAAGCCATGCTGAAACAGGTGATGATAAAGAAGGAGTACAGCATATTAATTACTTGATACAAATTTATCTTTAATTAAACTGACACTAAGAGAAAAACAGTATGTGACAAATAGAAATAAATACAAATGTGTTTCATTACTTCTATTACTAGAGCCATCTTTTTCCTAAGTAAACATGTGCTACAAAAGAAGACAAAGAAAAAAAGGAGGAAAAAATCTGCCAATGATATACACATTTTAAAGAGTCTATTTATTCTAAATAGAAGTTTAAACCAATATTGTTTCCTCACAAATAGGTGACCATAATTAACAATTTCCAAGAGCAAAGAAGAATATCTAAAGAAGGGTTCTTTACCCAAAAACTGTTTAATGGATTATTTTGAAATGGTAAAAATAAGGCCCATAGAATGCTAAGACAAGAAAGAAGAAAACGGGTGAGTGGTCTGATTTTTAATTTGAGGCAACAAAAATAAATAAATAAATGTTAAAGTGATTCTTAACTTCTGGAAAGTCTTTAGGGAATATCAGGAGTTACAAATGTTATGCAACAAAACAGAAAGACTTTTACTAGCAACACCATGAGGTTATATGAAGCAAATCTGTATTCCTAAAATGCAAATTCTTTTTGCCTGGAAGTGGTTTAAGGCTTAAGGTATGTAATTGCCACAGGGTCAAATCTTCTTTCCACTGAACAACTTTTTAGAACAGTTTGTTACAACAAACATCTGTACACAGGGGGAAAAAAAATAAAAAAATATCATCAGCTCACCTTCATCGCTTGTTGCCTGTTGCTTCACAAGAGTCATTGGGGATCTGGCTGGAGGCTTACTAAGTGGATGGCGCCAACTCTTAGCAGTTTTGGTCTCTGCCTCCATTATCTGATAATTTAACAAATATGGGAAAAAAAACAAATATAAATGAAAAACATGTTTAAAACAAAAATTGTAATTCACAATAATTTACAAAAGCTTAATTATGAAAATACCTTCTGCTTATTTATATCTTAAGGAATTTGTTTAAAAAATTAAACTCAAAAGAAAGAGGAAACATTCTGTTAAATCATTTTAACAACAAATCAGTTAACACTTGTGCAGAATCTTAAAATCCTAATTGGAGTGCAGGGTATATTTGGCAAGCTTCCGAAGATCTTTTTAAAAATTAGCCTAAGTTTAAAATTATATACTCATAAAATAAGGGCCCTGATATTGCATAGCCTCTACATAGTTCCCATGTGAAAATTTGGCAGGTAAGTTTGCTTTCTACCCTCACAGAGAAGGAAATGCTGCCAAGATGAGAATGTATACTTCCTTTAATTCAGAAATAAGCTATTCCTGTCACATACATATAGGATGAGATGAGAAATCGAAGATATTATTTTTTTAATGATACACAGTTGTCATTTTGAAGCCATTTTAGCATCATTCATTGAATGCAAATTTCTCTTAGCCACATTTTCAAATAAATTTGACCCATTTTTTTCATTTGACCCATATTTTTATGTGTTTTTTAACAGATACTCATTTACAATTCAGTATAATACATAATGCATAATTTGACCCAACAGAAGTCATCATATTGGACAAATTTATCATACTCATCATGCAAACTTTCATACTCCTCTACCGAACCACTGTCAGCTCAAGCAACTGAGGATGTCATCACACATGCCTCTGAATTCCATGATCAGGGCAGATGGCCAAAAGAAGTTCTGAATGCTGACAAAGACACTGTCTAAGCTCGCCCACTCAACACCCAATCTTATGATAATAGGGATTGCTTTTGCTGAAAGCATATAATGTTAACATTAAACAAGGTTACCACAGACACAAGGAGACACTCAAAAACATAACATGGGGGACTTGGTGATCTAGAGGCCTGTTAACTTTTCTGGGAGGCCAAAGTTCTGTTTTTTCCCCAAAGTGGGCAGGATCAAAAACTTGCCCTGACATTAGGATTCAGACAGGAAGAAATAAGAGTTGGAGGAAAGAGGGATCAGGTATGCCCTAATGTTAAAATGGAACATATAGAAAGCTTAGTCCCAAAGGTAATAACTGTGGGCAGGAGGAGGGTAGAGTCCAAAAGGTGAATTCTTCCCAGCCTCGTTATTATTGCAGGTGACAGACCATTCTGTGCCATGACCATATCAATATCAATGTGGTTGTGATTCCACGACTGTTTTCCTAGAATAAAGTAATGGGGGGAACTGGGAAAGGAAACATAGATCTGTCTGTAATATTTCCTATACATGAATATGAATTTATAGTTATCTCCAAATAAAGAGGCAAATATCAAAAAATATGAAACTAAATTGCAACATGTGGGCAAAGCTTCTGAGCAATAAATTATCACAATATGAGCCAGAGCTCATGGAATGCCTACCTCCTAGTCACTGAAGGAAAATGATTAAAACCCATAAATGTAAAATGTTATTTATTTCTGCCCTAAAGCAAGATTTCAAAGCACATCATGTTGTTTTCAGAAAGCATGCTCAACATACAATGAAAACAGTAAAAATGAATATTGCCACATACACTGGGAACTTTGAAGCCATTTCTCTCTTCACTGAGGACGGCAGGTATTTCCCCAGGTTCAAGGCCACTCCTAAGGCCTTCCATATCACTCTCTTCTCCCTCTGTAAACACACCATAACTCTCTGTCACTGAGGAAGTTGACTCAGGTGATTTTGGCCATGGAAGCTTAGGTGGATCTGACTCTTCAACCTCCTCATGCCCAGTATACAATGGTATAGAGTCATTAACCTCTTTGGGCAAAGCAGGTATAATTGTGGCACCGGCCTTGGCACACTCAGTTTTTATTTTCTCCATTACAGGTGTAGTTGAGCAGCTGTTTCCTGAAGAGTAAAACAAAAGACTATTAATAAACCTTACATCTTGCTTAGTTATTTACCTATTTATGGGAGGAGAGAGAGGTATTAGGGATTGAACCCAGGGGTGCTTAATCACCCAGCCAGATCCCCAACACTTTTTTTTTTGTTAATTTTGAGACAGGTTCTTGCTTAGGCCTCACTAAATGGTTGAGAGTGGCCTTGAAATTGCAATCCTCCTGCCTTAGCCACCTAAGCCACTGGTATTACAAGCATGGGCCACTGAGCCTAACTTAAACTATATATCATATTACTAGTGAGTAGAAGTGTTAAATTATTTCCAACTGATTTTATGTTTTTCAACTTTCCCTTTCAACTTCCACGGACAGAATTGTGAAAGGTCACAAAATATCATACTGATTTCACAGTTGTTACGGTGAAAGCTTGGATTTTAGCCTAAGAAAATACCTACTAACAAAACAAGTGATTAAAACGAGGTTATACTAAAGGCTAATACCAAAAGCAAGGCAATTGTAATAATTATAACAGCTATAGCAATTTGAAATCTGCCTAAAAATACAAATTACATATATGATGCTATGAGCCACTATTAATGAAATGTTCCAGTTGATACAATGTATATAAATGACATGCATAAGGCTATAAAATCCAATACAAATTATTTCCTACACTACACTTATACCGTACACTGAAAATATATAAGAAAAAAATTACAAAATATTTCTCTTCTCTGACATATCAGGATATTCTCTCTCTCTCTCTCTCTCTCTCTCTCTCTCTCTCTCTCTCTCTCTCTCTCTCACACACACACCCACACACACACCCACACACACACACACACAGAGCATGATTTCCTCCTATTACATACTTCCTCTAATGATGAACCCATCCAGTCTTCTACTTAAGTTCTCTTCCAGGTCTCAAAACCTGGAGGGCAAAATGCAATGAACCAGACAGAACTAATGAAATTGGATACCATCAGCTAAATCTTCAGCAACTCACAAAGTTTTTGATTAAGTCCTGTATAGAGGAAAACATGTTGAAGGATGATAAAGAAATATCTATATGCATTGTAAAACTGTCTTCTCTGCATTTGATGCAATTTCTTTCCCTACTTTTGTGACCTTGGTATCTTCTTCTTATTCACAATTCAGTTCTGATATCACCTAAGCCAAGAAACCTGACCTGTCCATCTTGGTCTTTAAGTGGTAGATAAGCAGTTCCCCACGCCATCTCTACAAAGAGAGGTACTACACTGGATTGTAAATGTATATTTGTCTAGTTCCCCTGATGTATGAATTCATTTAAAAAAAAAGTCTATATGAACTTCATTTATAAAATATTTGAAGGGCAAAGGCAATGAGTCTGAAGAAGCAGCCAGGAAGGACTTTTTCTATTATAGTAAGTGGAATAATAATAAGGACAGAGAAAACCTAAGCTAAATGATTGTTAAAGGGATCGCTAACTGCTATATGGAGAAATGACAACAGAAGTGACAGGAATGGACACTGGTAAAACAGAAAGGAAGCACACTCTGCATTAGAGAAAGCTAGAGATGAATCCACTTGAATGAGGAGGAAAAAGGAAAAGAGATTCAGAAGAGTCCAACAACTGAAGTATTTATGGAATACAGGGTTTGAGAGGAAGTTAGGAATTACCAACTAGATTGATTATTAAAAGGACAAAAGCTCCAAACGATATTAACAAGGCAAAGCATTAATGAAGTTTCAGAGAGATATGCTGGGGGCAGGGAGAGTAAAGTAGCTAAGAGTTTTTAGTATACAGAAACAGTCCAGGGACTGTATGTACCCTTTCATCACGCTATTTTTGTTATTCTTTTTAAAATGTTAATCTTTATTTTCTTCTTTAAATTAAGTCAAAAGCTGAAAATATGCAAAGAATTATCTATAATTGGTTTTCTCTGCTTCATGTGAATTCAAGAGAAGCTTTCCAAAATGTATTGTATATTGTAAATTGAGTTGCACTAAAGATAATTTTTGTTTTTTCATTTTGGAATCCTCTTTTTTATAAAATGAAAATAAACTGCTGGCTGTTTGTCTCACAATTGCATTTTAAAAAGCAGTGTTGCATGTTTCTTTTACTGTAACAATCTCTTGGCTTCCTGGTTAAATAACCCTATATAGTTACTGATGAGCAAGGTGGGTAATTAAGACAACTATACTACTGAACATAGATTTAAGGCATTAGATCATCAAACACCTACTACTTATGGGTGAAATATAATCAAATATTTTCTCACCTGAAACATTGATATTATCTGAGAAGTGCTGATCCATTTGCACCCTGTCTTCTGAAGGCGCTTCTGTGTTACCTAGCTTTGCTGCTGCTTCTGGCTTTTCTCTGACCTTGAGGTCCTCTATGCCTATATCATGATTAGGGTCCTCTGCCTCATCGACATCTGCAGGCACCTCCTCATCCTCCTCAGCCTTAGGCCTTTTAGAATGAGACCTAGTGCACTGGAAGCTATAACCAAGAGAAGTGGTTGTTAGAGAGGAAAGACTGTAAATGATATGAAAAAAAATACATGCTGATACAAACATTCCTATTCATTTGCTTACAACTGATCACTATGCAAAGACAAACTTCATATTAAACCTGAATATTAATCTTACCAGTTTTAATACTAGATAACTCAAAATTAAAATTTTAAAAACTTTAAAAAATTGATTAAACATTTATGTAAAAAAGAATCACGTTAAAATATTATAGAATATTTGTACAGTAAACATAGACTGTGATGAAGTATCATCTATTTCAAAAACCTAGAAGAAAATTTCCTTAATATATACATATTCCCCATGCAAAAATATTTAAGGAGACAAATGTTTGCCCTGATTTGAACCTTACACAATGTACACATGTATGAATATATCACATACTATCCCATTAATATGTAAAACTTTTATGTTTTCATGTATCAGTCTAAAAAACTAAATATAAATTTTTTAAATAAATAAAAGTCTGAAAATAAAAAAGTAAAAAAATGATAAGACGGGGAAATGAAAATCAACACAAAATATTACTTAGATAGTGTAAAAAGGAAGAGAAGAAAATCAGTGTAAATTATTCATATTTCAAGATGAACTAGTGACCATATTCCCAAGTTTTCTATATTTCTCAGGCAAGTGTAAAATCGTTCAGATTAAATTCCAAATGATCAATAGTTAAAGGTATTATGGCAGGAAAAATAAATGTATATATTTAATGTCTTTTATCAGCTTATTTAGATTAGACACTATTTTTGTTTATCTCCACATTTGGTACTCTCCTATAAGGCACTTCAGAGTTTTATCATACATATATCTGGTATATGACATAATAACAATTAGGAGCAATCACAAATCACCTCAAAGCAACTGTGCTCAAAACCTAAACATTCACACACGTGATGGCAGGTATTATACACACAGGAGAAAACACCACAAACTAATAAATGTTGGAAGCCAAGGAGGGCAGAGATGTGAGTTAAAGGGAATATCTAGGGAAACCCCATATAAATTAGCTGTGGTTGCTGCTGATGGCAGTAACCATAGTGGTATCATCACTTTTATTGAGAATACATGCAATGGAAAATCTCTACAGTATGATAAATGTAATACATGTAAAATATGGTGGCTAATATCACTTTGATATTTCAGGAAATCAATTCATATGTTGGACTTCCCTATATAGGGTTTTACTGAAGAGAGATCAGCAATCACTTTGCATCATAGGCTGAGCATATCCAATAAGCTACTAAACATTAGGTTTTCTACCTAGCTCCATTAATTATTTGAAACTACTGACAGATGTTTTCAATATCACAAAATTGATGTTCCATATCAACTCAAAAATCCCACTGTGGTTAACAACTAGGAAACTGGGTCGTATACCTAAATGAAGTATTGCTTTCTGTCCAGTAAAACAGCACTTCACACTATGTTCCACGGGTGTGTCTACTGCCAAGACTGACTATTCCTACTTTTTTGATAATGTGGATTAACACATTTTTCAAAGCACTGAATCTCTAGTGTTGCTTAATAATAAGTTAAACATAGTAAGTTACACACATTTTAAATAAATAGCAACATAACACACATAAACACATGCTCACACATGTTAATACTTACCATTACCACATGAGAGGTACTATTGTACTCTTTATTCTAATTTACTTCATATTTATAAAATATGAATCCTGACCACTAAACTAAATTGAAAAGTAATACTGTGAAAACCACTGCTCTACACTAAAGGGTAAAAGAGCAACACCTGAGTTTTAAATCAGCTATTGGCTAGTTCTCTGCCTCAGGTTTATCTCTTATAAATTGTGAAAGTTTGACTCCATGTTGTTAAGGTTCTCCACTCACTACCACTCTAAAATAACAGAAAATAAATGTTAGGGGGAAGAAAAAGAAAGAGTCAGAAAATAAGCATTAGAAGTGTGGGCAATGATTATAAATTACAGTGTTATTTTGTTAATAGCAAGAATGTAGAAACAAGCTACAGGTCCAAATGCAGGGAGATTAGTTAGATACATGCAGGCATTAAAAAATATCTTGTAAAAAATCTGTTTAATTACATAAAAAATACACTCACAGAACTGGTCATCGAATTGTTAATAAAGGATGGCCCCAATTTTGGAAAGGTATATAATGAATATATATGTAAAGGATATATATAAAATGATAAGACTGGTTATCTCTGGGAAGTGAGGTTATGGGTGATTTGGGATTCCTTCATTATTCTTTTCCTTATTTTACAAATGTTCTCCAAAGCTCAAATATTACTTTTACAATCTGAAAGAAAAACAATGAGCAATATTGAAGAGAAAAATTTAAAATAAATCTGAAAAATATAAGAGTTAAAAGGTAGCCTAAGGACCTGAGCAACATAGCACACATCTATTCAATGGGTTTTTAAATGGCTAGATGCCCATAGAAGACCTAAACTTTTGAAATGACCTAGGCACAAAAAGGGAATGGAAAATACAGCTCACAAGGACAATCAAGTTGCACAAACAGGACATGTTCTGCTTTATGTACTATAAAGAATAAAACTACATATATAAAATGAAGTACAATATAAGCATCTAAATAAAAAATGTATATCAGATATTTGACAAATACTGAAATGAAACTGATAATAAATGAAAGTGTTAGAAATCAAGTTATTGAAATGATTAAAATATGGAAATGAATGCAGACGACTTGACCAACACTGAAATAGATTAGTGTACAGAGTCTAAGAAGCTCTACACTGACTTCAGAAATATTCTCAAATACAATATATACATCTTCCTATATTTGTAATACATGCCAAAAATTTAAAATCACCTTGCCTCAAATTTTCAGTAAGATATTAAGCAAACTTATAATAAATAAATAAGTTTTAAAAATTCCCTTGAAGATATCATGGTAATTGATCCATTTTAATTGAGTAAATACGACAAGCAAGATGAAGTAGCAGTGGGTAGTCATTACCTCCGGGATGCTTTTCTTACTTTCCTCCTCCTCTGCAGCCATGCTTTCACCTCAGGGGTGGATTCTGGAGTGGGCTTTGTATGATCAATGGTGTATATATCCTTTCCTTGTTTCCAAAGCTGATATCTGTCTGGCTGAAATTTCCTCACAAAGATATCCATAGAAATTTTCACCATGTCTTTTCTGCAAGTGCACTAAAATACAAGCAAATGATTTCAAAAAAATTGCAATGAAATAAAATCATATTTATATTTATATTTGCAATAAACATAAAATCACATGCAGTCAGCCCTTTAATGTACCATATATGAATATGTGAATATTTAGTCACTACATAGGTAGAATGCTTTACATTTTCAAACATTCAGTGAGTGATACACCCAATTTCTTCAGAACAGAGGTGAGGACCTATATATTGACATTTACAAAAAGGAAAATAAGACGTGAAAATACTTTGTACAATTCATAGGGAACTTTATACCAGGTAAAATTCAAAGTGCACACACTTGAAAGCTTGCCTACAGCAGAAGGATTAGCCTCCCATGAAAAGGATGCATCAATGACCTGAATGCTGGGAGTTCTGTAAGTCTGAAAACATGATGTTGTGGTTAGGCAGTGTTCTCAGAGTCCCCCAAGGGCCCATAAGTTTAACTGCTGGTCTCCAGGGTAGTACTGTGGCAGGTGACAAAATGTTCAGGAGATGGAGTTGAAAGGGAGTTCCTCAGGTCATTGAGAGAATAAGAATTTCCTGTGTTCAGTTGATATTCATAAGTACATAATCACATCATATAAAACAAGTTCCCTTGTTAGTTCTTTTGAAAGTCTTGTTAGAAAAAAAAGCTGGCCCAGTCCTATCTACCATCTTTCTTTCTCCTCTTGTTGGAGGTGTGGCTGTTTGCTCCTACTTGTGCTCCTGCCATAATATGCCACCAAAGGCCAAACAAATGGGGTCTGATTATCTTGAATTTTGAAATGCTACAACTTTTTGTAAGTTAGTTCTCTCTGATATTTCACTTAGTATAATAAAATTGACTAACAAACCAGAGCTGTCAGCAAACATATAAAGTTTGATTAGAATAATTTAAACAATTAAGATGAGATAAATTTTCTAAGATGGACTTTAATTATATTCTAATTTAAACAAATAAACTCTCATGCTGTAAACAAACTTAGGAACAAATAAAGTCTCTTGATATCACATCAAATATAATATCAACCAATGAAAAGCAGAGAGTTAGATGGAAGTTCAAAGAAAAGAAAATTTTGAATTCATTACAGCCTTGATATTCATGAATACATAATCACACCATATAAACAAGTTTCCTATAAAGACTTCACACAAGTTTAATTATACTGAGGCCAGCACTCTAAGCATTAGGGCTTAGAGTTACGTTTTTGCCTTATCACTGAAATAGTAGTAAATAGTTTCCAAGATTTAACTGCTATACCTTGACAAATCTAAACACATCTGGTGACTAATTGCTATCCTTGACAAGATTCTCCATATACTAGTGATAAAATTATCACTTCTATGCAAACTAATTTTAAAACCTAATTAATTTCAAGCCTCAAATTTTCCTTAATGGAGTATAATATTTTTTTAATTTTTAATATTTATTTTTTAGTTCTCGGCGGACACAACATCTTTGTTGGTATGTGGTGCTGAGGATCGAACCCTGGCCGCACGCATGCCAGGTGAGTGCGCCACCGCTTGAGCCACATCCCCAGCCCCGTGGAGTATAATATTAATGGACAAACTTTTACTAAATATATAAAACATAGGAAACATAGATCCATCCAAGCACCTCAGCCCAAACCAGAAACAGCGATGTGGCCAGCCAGGAAACATCTGTGCAGGACCTTTCTGTCTGTACATGAATTTCCAAGAAGATTGATAAGGGTCTAGATAACTGCATACTGGCAACATATCTAAAATTAACTTTGTCAACTGCAAACACACGTTCATTCTAGCACTATCGACTTGTTGATACCATGAATCTCCCCTATCCTACATTCATAGTAAACATCTATGATACCACTTCCACTCTCCTATGTACCTAGTCAACATTTGCTCATTCCTCCTTGCTCCATCACCCACAGAAATTCACTGTCACTTCCTCTGAAATGCCTACTGCATGAATTCCTACTTCCAGCATACTTCCAACTTCGCTGTCAGACCTTGAATCCTAGAGTAAGCAAAACAAAGCTAACTTATTTCCCTGCCTGTAGATTCTTCTAGCATTAATCCATCTTTATAATAATTTCTTTAAGATCCCTCAAACAGACTGTGATCTTTCATTATTCAGTTTAATACAATACATTCACCCTTCTCTGCCTTTATTCTAAAGTCTAAACTTTTGAGTGTTGGATTCAATGCCTCCAAGATATGACTTTATCAGTGAGATCTTCAGTTTTCTCTCCCAGTGCAAGGCAACATGAATACTCCTCTCCAACTAAGGTCACTGGAGTCCAAAAGTACCCAATGCTTCCTTTCCTCAGCTCTTCTTCTACCACAATAGTTTCCTGCTCACCATCAGCCAAGAAAAATTTACCTTAAACTGAATGCAAATTGTACCAATTGTTCAGAATCTAATACTATTCACCTACAACACTAAGTTATATTATTTTAACTGTATATAGTGAGAGTTCTAGGGTATCATCCCTTTGGAATGTGGAAAATGAGGATCCTGACAATTTTAAAGGTATTTTGGTTAAAGATGCAATCTTTCAAGTAAAGGGGGGAAAATGAAAGCATGTCTCATAATCAGAATCTTTATTTCCTTACAATGTTACAAATTTTGCTTCAGGAGGAAACATAAAATACTGGAAAACAGTCATGCTCCCTCTTTTAATGAGCTAATTTAGGCCTGAGAATGACTATGGTGGTAGCATCCCGAGGGGAAGTGGGCCAGTAAAGTGCAGAACAATATTTCTGAGGAAAAGGGCTTAAGAAAAACCAAACAAAGCAAAACCTATAGCTTGATGGTCATCTCATTTGATCGGATGGTACTATGAAACCTAATTTGTGTACATCTGGCTCCCAGACTTTGAATAAGCTTCAGAACTCTTTAGAAACCAATGGATTTCACATCCATGGATTGCCTACTACTAACAAGGATTTAGAGAACTGTATACCAACAGAAATGCTGCCATTCTGGAATCAAAGGCACTAAGTCAGCACAACAAAAAAGGAATCCAATGGTAGAGTAGCAAGTGCAGAGGACTGAGCCATATGACACCATGGGGCTGCTATGGCATAAGATCATTCCTTCAAAATTATGTTTGAGATTATTGTGCATTGAAAGATAAGAAAAATAAGTCTTCATTTTGCTGAAGAACATAAGTCATGATATAACACAATATGGTTCTTAAAAGATGGAACTCAACCCCCAGCTTTAACACTAAACAATGAATTTAAGAACTTTTAACCCCTTGTAAGCACCCCCATCAGAAAAAAAATTAGAATCCACTCTTACAGAGTTAACATAAAGACTAATTTTTTTGCAGTTTAAAAACATGACTACAAATTCTATATAAGTGACTATTCCGAAAAAATAGAATATGCTTTACACAAATTGATTTATACTGCTATTAGCACAAAAATCACAGGTGCCTAGAGTTATGTTTTGCCTTATTGAGAAAGCTGATGGAGATTAGAATCTGGCTGCCATATATAAACAATTGTTCTTGAGAGGCAAGGCATATAAAAAAAAATCAAACACATATTCTGAACTTGTGTGGGAATGACATAAAACAAGAGAAAGAGTCATTGTCTTAAGGTGAGATAATTCTGATGCTCTTCAACTTCTGGTGGATCAAGTGCTGCAACTACACTAGACTCCTTGGCTTCCCATTTCAAATGAACAACTGAAAGGAAGGACAAGGGAGGTATTAATGGGAGGAAAGGGAGCATAACTAAATATGTGTTATCCAGGCATCAAAGGTAAGACCCTGTAATGTATAGTAAAGAAAAGAGCAAAGGCTTAACTCATGCTACTTCTTTAACCATTATTTAAAAAAAAAAAAACTCATAATAGAAGAAATTAGTGTTACCTGGCTATTTATCTATAGATTCAGAAGACACGAGAAAATATCCACTTGAATTTCAAAACTGAAGAATAATTTGCAGTACATAAGAGTGGGAAGTGTTTCTTTTCTTGTTTAAAAACAAAATTTCAATGAATTTCAACAATGAATATATCAAAATAAAGAAAACATTATGCCTAAAATTTAAAATTCTGAAAAGTCAGGTTATTAACTTCCCATCAGTTATGAAAAGTGCCCAATCTATAGGATAGATTAGATTTATTGAAAACAACAACTGTAGAGAAGGGTCCTGGTTAGATATTGATGGCTAACTCTTCTTTTAAAGATTTTTATTTTTTTTTCCTTATTTCAAGATCTGTAATTTAATCACATATGTAAATTTCTGTTTGCCATAGAAGGCAGCAGTTCACTTGTCCTTGGGTGGGTGAGGGCATTATTCAGGCCATCATGATCTCTTTTCTCATATTGGTTACCAAAATAAATGATAGTCTTTTGATGTTTTCTTCTTTTTCCTCAATTGATATTGGTCTGTTTAGGTTATCTATATCCTCCTGACTCAATCTGGACAGATCATATGACTTAAGAAATTTATCGATGCCTTCACTATCTTCTATTTTATTGGAGTATAAGGATTCAAAATAATTTCTGATTATCTTCTGTATTTCTGAAGTGTCTGTTGTGATATTACCTTTTTCATCCCTTTTGCTAGTAATTTGAGTTCTCTCTCTTCTTCTCTTCATTAGCATGGCTAAGGGTCTGTCGATTTTATTTATATTTTTCAAAGAACCAACTTTGAAATATGTTGTGTCTGTGTTTTCATTTATCTCTAAGAATTTTTTTATCTTTCTTTTTTTAATTTATTGATTTTTTTAGTCATACATGACAGTAGAATGCATTTTGATATATAATACATACATGGAATGCACATACATCAATCATATTGTCTATTCTACTCTGCTGCCCTTCCTATCCTCCCTACTCCTCCCCTCCTCTCCCATTGTTTCTCTCTATCCAATCTAATGTGACACACTTTTTTTTCTTTTTCTCATTACAACATCATATATGTATTCTGTATAACAATGAGGTTCTCCTTCCATCTTCTGTGCAACTCCCCTTCTCCCTCTTTTTCCCTCCCACCTCTCTTCCCTATTTAGTGGTAGTCTTCTTCTCATGCTCTTCCTCCCTAAGAATTTTTTAATTTCCTCCTTGATGTCTTCTATAACCCATTGATCATTCAGTAACCTACTGTTCATTCTCCAAGTGATGCATGATTTTTCCTTCCTTCTTTTATCATTGATTTTTAGTTTCATTCCATTATGATCAGATAAGATGCATGGTATTATCTCTACTCCTTTATATTGTCTAAGAGTTGCACTGTGACATAATATATGATCTATTTTTGAGAAGGATCCATGTGCTGCTGAGAAAAAAGTGTAACTGCTTGATGTTGGGTGGTATATTCTATATATGTCAATTAAGTCTAGGTTATTAATTGTGTTATTGAGATCTATAGTTTCCTTATTCAACTTTTGTTTGGAAGATCTGTCCAGTGGTGAGAGAGGTGTGTTGAAGTCTCCCATGATTATTGTATGCTGGTCTATTAGACTCTTGAACTTGAGAAGAATTTGTTTTAAAGATTTTTAAATGTCAAAATAAAGATCATATTATTGTCTTCTGATGATGGATGAATAGTTTCTATGTCCACGCCTACCCTTTCCTATCCTATCCTTTTAAACCTAGGACACTAACCTTTATAATAAAACACTGTAATTAGTTAACCAAAAGGACTCATACTTTTGAAACAAAGAAAGAAAGAAAATCAAGCAAAATATTTACTCTGTTTTCATATGAAACTCAAATCAATAATTCAAAAAGAAAAGGTTGGTTAAAAATATCCTATATTTTAAAATCAAATTCTAGCCTCCGAACCCCTAAAATTATTGTTCTTGAAGGCCATCTACTAATTATCTTCATAGCAAAATGCAATTGCTACATTAGATACATACTGTAGTAGGAAAAAAAAATCTGTTCTCTTGTCTAACCAACACAGCAAGACTGCCTAACAACACCCAATAAATAAGCTATGAAAATAGGGTACTATGTAAAAAAAAAATTGTAAAATACAACATATTCAATAAAATTGCCTTCATTGGCTATGAGAACCACACAGTTTATTTAAGTTGTCCTCTGCAGAGTATTTCATATTTCTCATATTAAGAACAAATAGAAGGACTAGGATTGTAGCTCAGTGGTGGAGCGCTTGCCTAGCACATGTGAGGGACTGGGTTCGATCCTTAGTACCACATAAAACAAGCAAATAAAATAAAGGCATTCTGTTTGTCAACAATTACAAAAAATTTAAAAAAGAACAAATAGAAAGGAGATATTTTCTATTTCCTAGTTTTCTAAAAACTTTCTTTTGTTAAGATACTAAGACTCAGAACATATTGCCACAGGTGTAATTATTCATAATTCATAATAACTGTTGATTATTTTAACATTAAACAATAATGTTGGACACAGCAATCTCTTATTACCAGGAAGATGACTACCTGTGATAATTAATTAGAGCCAAATGAGTAACTAGGTTTAGTTATACATGATCATAGAATGTATTGACATATCATACATACACCCCTTTTCATTTCTTTTTTTTTCTTTTTTATTTTTTTGCACCAGGGATTGAACCTATGAACTCTTCACAATCACATAGATAATTTAATACTAATCAACTTTGCAAACTTTAATATATAGATATAGATATATAAAAATTTAGGCAATTTTATGGGTAAAGCATCAAGAATGTTGGGGAGGGGAAATACTATGGATTGAATGCAGGGATGGGGTACTCAACCATACTTCTAGCCCTATTTTGTATTTTATTTAGAGACAGAGTCTCACTGAGTTACTTAGCACTTCGCCATTGCTGAGTCTGGCTTTGAACTCACAATCCTCCTGTCTCAGCATCCTGAGCCGCTGGGATTACAGCATCAAGAAATTTTTTCACTGTAGAATATGGGTATTAAATATTTAATATAAATAAGGAGTCTTTCTTAACTAGATCTCCTGACAAACTAATCTACAATCTACTCTTTATTCTCCTAGGTTTGCATCTCTTTGAATTTTTCAAAATCTTTAACTCTTTATCAATTTTCAATTTAATTATGGTTAAACCATAAACACCCTGCTAACCCATTCTCTACACGTACAAAGATAACATTCTGGTGGTTCGTTAGAATTAAAACACATGGGGCTGGGGCTGTAGCTCAGTGGCTGAACACTCGCCTCACATTCGTGAGGTACTGGGTTCAATCCTCAGCACCAGATACAAAAATAAATAAATAATTAATTAAAACACATTACTATTAACACACTACTACTCCTGAATCTTCATCTATATCTCACATTGACAAAAACTCCCAACCCAATATAAACAGTAGACTTTTACTGCATTATATCAAACTCAAATGAGGAAAAAGATCTAGTTGTTCTGGAAATTGCCTCATTAAGTTATAAATTGAGAGGCCTCCAGGAGACCCAAGGCTTTTTCTGTTATACTTGTGATCAAGTTCAAATCAGAGTTACCAATATTAAACAATCCATTCCTACTGTGCCATGTAAAACAGCATGAAATTGAACTCTTATTATTCAGGGGCAAATGAAGTTATTTTGTGCTACATTCATGCACTCTATCTCACAACTCATACCAATGATAAACTTAGGCAGGATCAATTAAAAATAGAGCTCTGCACTCTCTTAAGGACCTATAAAATATTTTTTTTCGTGAGAGTCTGTAATATCACATAAGAGAGAAGACAGGCATGAAATGGAGGTAAACAACAATTACTTCTAACATTTTTTTACAAAGATGCTCAGATATATTAACTTCCATGGTTGAGTTTTTTCTAATATTTCTTTCAATTCCTCTCTTTTAAAGTGCTGAGAACTGTACCCCAGGCCACTGACATTCTGGACAACCACTCTGCCCCTGAGTACATTTCTAGTCCCAATGGACAAAATTAGAGGATCATCCCACACCCATTCTGAATCTTACGAAGTAATTAACTTGAATCATCATACTTGATGGATGAGATACTGAGGCACAAAACTGCTAAGTAACTTTTGGTATAGCTTAAAGTTAGTAAATGGGAAAAAAAAATTAAGTAATGCAAGATTTGGTATATGACACAGCAGCCTCTCAGATTTTCAATTTCCCGTTCACTTAGAAAACAGAAAGAGATTGAGTAATCAAAGAGCCAAAATACAGAACTAGACAGATTTCACAATAGGAATGCTTGCTGCATTAAATACCATTGGACTGATGATGTTGGTGATGCTCAGCTTTTTCCACTAGTGCAAGTATGGGATGCAGACAGAATCCCTTACCCTCCTCCATCATTTTTCATAGCTCAAATTCTAGTATAAACACAGAAAAAAGTTAATAAAGAAAAATATTTTAAAAGGAAGAAGGGGGAATGGGTCACAGTAAACAAGGGGGGGGGATTAATAAAAATTAATGCCACCCAGGCATGAGGCATTTCCCAGAAGAGAAGCTCTAGATAGTATAAATTAAGGGTGCTCTTCTCCAGGAGGAAAAAATAGATTTTGAATAAATTCTAGGTTTCCATATTTATAAATCCTATATGCCATACTGAATTTTTGAAAGTGAGTCTCAGGAAAAATTGAAACCTTGATTTCTTTTAGCAGTCAATCATAAATACTATCTGTAATCCATGCACTTAGATCATTTCACATTCTCCCTGAAAACTCTCTGGAACTGCTTCAAACACAAGAAATGGCACAATATTTTGGCTAGATCAAAAAAATTAATGTTTTTAAGAAAAAGTACAATAGTCTTTTTACTGTTGACAATATGAAAACACTACATAAGAAACAATATGAAAATTTAACACAAAATAAGAAAAGATACACACCTTCTTGGAAATTAAAAAAAATTAATTGTTATAGCCATACTTTTCAGTTAAACTTCCTTAGAAAATCAAGCAATGATAGTATAAAAAAATAATTCAGCACCTCAGATTCATTTTATTTAGCAATCTCTGGTTTCCTACTCAACATGAGGCTATGTCTAACACTGCTACTATGTTTCTCTGTTATTTATTTCATGAAATTAAGTGCAGAAGTAGTAGATATATTCAACACAAATCAGAGGAATAACAAAGAGAAGCAAGAACACACAAAAGATTTAATTGTTCCTATAATTTCTCTTTAGCAAAACTTAAAATAGCGTCAATCAGAAAAAATGCATGGGGAAAATATTTCTTGAAAGAAGATTCATTATTATTCCGAAATATCAAGATGGAAAAAATAGAATTTAAATCAGTTTAAACTCAACAGGTAACCAACAAAAATAACTTCCATGACAATCACCATTATTTACTTGACTTCGGACTCACGAACAGCAAACTAAATATACATCGAACCAGTGTGGAACAAATTAAGAAAAAAAATCATGCTAACAATTTGGCAACACATATCAAAATGTTTAAAATACATAATAAAGTGGTTAAATGTAAGTAATCTATGACCATTAAGAGCAAATCATTTTTTTCAGAGATAAATTTTAATTTATTAATACACCAACATAACATTAAGAATATACTACTCAGCCTTTGTTTATCAAAAATCTGAAGTATATATAAAAAAAAATTTCTTGTCCTCCTTTAAGAAAGTCATGGTATAGCTACAAAAAAAATTGATTTTATGGAAGTATATTTTATGAGATGTTAATGTATTACCATAAGGTAGAGAAAACGGTTTATATAAATGTACATACATATGTGAGAGATTCATTCACTTATTTCCTTAGATTTAGATGTTTAGGGAGATGGAGTTACACAAGAAAGGAAGGTTTATCCAGAGCTGAGAAGAGCAATAGGAAATAGTTTGGGGTAATAGACCAGACATGGAGTGAAAATATGGCCCAAAATGGCTCCACACATAGATTCCCTGCCTTAAGTGACACAAAGTTTCTCTTTCACTTTTGGTCTCTTAGCTCACTATAAAATTATCTTGGTTTATTCTATTCCTTCAGATGACCTTTCACAATGTGTAATCATTTGCGGTATATTTTTAGATTTCCAGCATTAGAAGCTATGGTCTTTAAGATAGGGTTCATGTCTGTTTTACCACTGTCAAAACATATAAAATGTGATCCATAACTATTAGCTGAATGAAGGCTAAAACATTAGATTATTACCAGGGTGTAAGAAATAGGACAAATATAAAATCTAATGCTAACTCATCATATTTTCACTATTTAATGATATGCATCATTTCTACTTATATAGGTTACATTAAAAATTAAATAACCAGACCATTTTACAGAATCTTTGATTAGGAGACTTGTGTTTTATTAGCAAATATTGATATTCTGCGTTAAATAATATTCAGCATGTCATAAATATTAGGGAACTATTTTTGGCCAGTGAATAATATAAACTAAAATTCAATAAACTAAAATTCAGATTAGAAAATCTATATCCATTCTCTAATAAATTGGTTAATTCAAATGAAATCCAGAATGGTCACTGTTGCAATGAACCATTAACAAGTTCTGTCAAGAGAACTCCTTTACTCCCTGAAGGACTAAGGCCACAGATAAAATCCAGAAAGTGATTTGGTGAGATCAAGATTATTTTTACTCTACATAAACTCAATAATCAATCCTATTGGAAATGTATGTACATTTGAAACCAGGGCATAAAAAGCTGTATTTGGTTTGTGAAAAAAAGATTTTATAGTTAGAATGAGATGGAAAGGGTTTATCAGGTAAGATAATCACATACTGGGACCCAGATATGAATATGAAAATTAAATTAACAAGACAGCATTAAAACATTATATTAAAAAATTTTGAAAAATCAGATTATTTTATATGACTATTAACAACTAAGATTTTAAATGCAAACCAGAACCCTCAAAAAATCCTTCAATAAGAAAAGTTGATACAAATAATGCATAGAGAAATATCAAAATATAAATTAAAAGTTGACTAACCCAACAAAAATTACATATAGCAATATCCCAGAACCAATACAAAATTTTTAAACATTCAATTTAAAATACATTATTTTAGGGCTGGGTTGTGGCTCCGTAGCAGAGCACTTGCCTTGCATACGTAAGGCACTGGGTTCAATCCTCAGCACCACATAATAAATAAATAAATAAATAAACAAAATAAAGATATATACATTATTTTATATACATTATTTTAAAAGCCCAATCTAAAAATAAAATCAATTTAATACTCAGATCTCAATCATAATTTTAATAATGATAAAACATCAGAATGACAACAACCTACAACCATAGAGAAACACAATTACTAAATGCTATACATAAATAACATGTAACAATCTGTAATATTATGTATTGTATTATCACTGATATAATGTGATAAAAAAATGAGATGTATCTCTCTGTGGTCTTCCTCTGAAAATCATGTAATCTTGTTTTGATCATGAAGAAATTATCAAATTCCGGTGGAGAAGCATTCTACAAAAATTCCTCAAAATGATTAGGTCACTTAAAACAAGGAAAATCAGAGGAGCAAAAAAAAATGTTGCAGACTAACTTAACGGAACCTACAAGGAATTTTATAAAATTACATCAAGTGTAATGAAGTCCTCTGATAAACTATGGACTTACATTAATAATAATGTATTCTCAGTCATAATGACACACACCTGTAATCCCAGTGGCTCAGGAGGTTGACACAAGAGGATTCCATTTTCAAAGCCAGCCTCAGCAAAAAAGAGGCCCTAAGCAACTCATAGAGACCCTGTCTCTAAATAAAATACAAAATAAGGCTGGGGATGTGGCTCAGTGGTCGAGTGCCTCTGAGTTCCATCTCTGGTACAAAAAGTAATAATAACAACAATAATATATTATTATTGTTTCATTAATTGTGACAAGTAAAATAAGATATTAATAGAAGGATTGATGCAGGATACATAAGAATCCTGTATAGCATCTTATATCACTGTTATCTGTAAATCTAAAATTGTTCTGAAATAAAAAGTTCCCATATATCTAAGCTTTATTATGTGTATGGAAATATATGTACATATGCACATACATATATATGTATATAACAAAGTGTCACAAAAGTTTCTTTCTCAAAATAAAAGTAATATTAAATTGTTGGCATTGAACTAAAGAGATTATTGGAAATCAATTTTCAAAGAAAAACCTTCTCTTAACCATGAACATCAACCAGTAATTACAACAAAATAAGATTCTGAAAAGCAGGGTTTTTTTATTTTTTTAATTTTTTTCTTATAAAGCCATGAAATATATGGAAACAGTTAAACTTACTATTGGTAACAGCAACATAAAAAAAAAAATCTTCAACTATAGAGAAGAATCCTCTCTAAGACAGCCTAAGCAGAATGACAGCATCTACAGCAGATGCAATAGGGAAAATTACCTCTCACAAGCAACACAGTGGATAAAGGGTCTTCACAGTCACATATCCAATGCAAATTTTTGAAAATGCTTCTTCATTCATATTTTGTCTCCTAATGTCATAAGTATCATTTGGACAATGCCTATCTTAAAATACCATTTCTTATTTTCAAAAATTTTTCAAAAGAAAAAGGTATTCAGTGATTATAATTAAAAAGAATTCAAGTTGATGATGAGATCAGTCAACTACTGCTTACTCTATGTTTACTATATTCCACGTTCAGTGATAAATGTAAAGTATTTTCACTTTCCATCATTATCTCATTTAATCTTCAAATGCCTGTGAGAAACTATTAATTCCTACATTACCTATGTTGGAAAAAGAATCAATAACCTACCAAAAGCTGTGCATTGGTCAAGTGGCAGAAGTAAGACTAAATCTCATATCTTCTTGGCATCATTATCTATGTTGCCAAACACTAATAATATATTGAGCATACAGGACATGGAGTATTGAGAATCACTACTACCCCACTGAAAGATGACAGTGTTCTGGTTTAGTGCTGATATTGCAAAGCATTGCTGAAGTTAAAAATTATAAGATACATATAGATATAGATATAGATATATAGATATTTATTTATTTATTTCAGAGTCAGACATGGTGGCAAACACCTATAATCACATGACTTTGGAGGTTGAGGCAGAAGGATCACAAATTTGAGGTCAGTCTCAGAATCTTTGTCTCAAGAAGAAATAGAAAGATCTCAAGGTACAGCTCAGTGCTGTAGCATTTTTGGCATCAATCCTCAATATGACAAAACAGGGGTGGGGGGGGGGAATGAATTTCAGCAGACATCCAGTAGAGAAGTAAGCAGCAAGCCAGGGACTGGGGGATAGAGCTCACTGCCCCTCCTAACCTCTAGTAATACACCTTTACTCTTTATTCCTCCAGTACTCAAACAAGTTTGCAATTTAGTTCCTATTACTTAAATAATTGCTAGGAATAACAGCATATTCCTCTATAGATTATTGCATGAAAAAGTTTTATGTTTTTACATCTTCTATTATCAAGATCCTCCTTTGTTTTGTTTTGATTTGGTTTGGATTTGGTACCAGGGATTGAACTCAGGGGCACTCAACCATTGAGCCACATCCCCAGTCCTATTTGGTATTTTATTTAGAGACAGGCTCCACTACTGAGTTGCTTAGTGCTTCACCATTGTTGAGATTGGTTTTGAACTTGCAATTCTTCTGAGACCCTGTGATTATAACTGTGTGCCACCATGCCTGGCTTTGTCCACCTTTTAAAGATTACTTGGCCATTTTATTTATTTACTTACTTACTTATTTACTTATTTGTTTATGCATTTCAAGTTCTGTAAATATTCCAGTTATCAATCCTTGGATGTTTTACAAATACTTATTCATCTTTCTAAAGATGTCTTTTGATCTGAGAAGTTTTCAAGTGTAATTAAATTTATCAATTTTTTGTCTAGGAGTATTACTTTCTGTGACTCAGAAAATCTTTTCCTACTATTAAGTTATTAAATATTATCTATGTTTTCTTCTAAAAGTCAGGCACAGTGGCACACACCTGTAATCCCAGTGACTTTGGAGACTGAGGCAGGGGGATCACAAGTTTCAGGCCAGTGTCTGAAACTTAGAAAGGCCCTAAGCAACTCTGTAACACCCATCTCAAAAATAAATAAACAAACAAATAAAGGAAGGTAGAGAATGAGAATATAGGTCAGTGGAAATGTGCTCAAGGACATAATCCCTAGTAAAATGAAGTACAATTAAAACCTTAAATTTTAATTTTCTTATTTCTAGGATCCACTTTAAATTAGTAGATGTATATAGTAGCATTCAAGGTTAACTTTTTCCCCAAATAATGAAGGCTCTTTTCTTCACTGGATTGTTTTGGTGTGTTTAAGAAAAATTAAATGTCATGCAAGTGTGGGCTGATTTCGGGGTCTCACGATAACAGAATAACAGAAGATCTAAGACCTACTAGATCTACATACAGGCATTCATTTAAAAAAAAAAAAAAAGCACTCTCTCCAAGCAGTATGTAAGTAGTTTGCTATTTTTGAACTTACTGCACTGGCTAGGGCCTCAGTAAAACTTTGACTCTACTCAAAGTGCTTAAAGTGAAAATCATTGCTGTGGTACAAATATTATGGCAAAACAGCCAAAATTTCTCCCTTTTTACATGGCATTTGCTGAAGGTATGCATACTTATTTCCACCTACTTGGCAAGATTCTCTCTGAAAATATTTATCAAAAAAGGGCTTCCTTGGGGCTGGGGATGTGGCTCAAGTGGTAGCGAGCCCGCCTGGCATGTGTGCGGCCCAGGTTCAATCCTTAGCACCACATATAAACAAAGATGTTGTATCCGCCGAAAACTAGAAAATAAATTTAAAAGGGGGGGGCTTCTTGCACATGTGAGACACTGGGTTCAATCCTAAGCACCACATAAAAATTAATTAATAAAATTATTGTGTCCATCTACAACTAAAAATATTTTTAAATGGGTATTGGGATCATAATCAGAATAAGTTATACTCTATGAATGCATGTCAAAAATACACTCTACTGCCATATCTATTTAAAAAAAAAAAAAAGGATGAAAATAACTTTAAAAAGACACCAGAAATAGAAATGGGTGTTGTATTTTTCTGTATTTACAAAAATGGGTATATGGTATTTGTCCTTTATTCCATTAATATGTGGTATTAACCTGATAGTCTTAAACCAGACTTATTTATTATAGTTATTTTTATTGGTCAACATGACAGAAACTTAAGGTACCCAGACACTTGGTGAAACATTATTCTAAATGTGTCTGCAACAGTGTTTCTAAGTATGTGAATAATTCCAATAACACATGAATCAGTACAATAAACAATGCAGATTGGATGGGCCTACTCACACTGGGGAGAACAATCAGTTGAAAGTCTGAATAAAACAGAAATTCTGACTCTCCTTGGAGTAAACCCTCACATCTGCCTTCATAAGCCAGAACATCAGTTTATTCCTACCTTCAAACTCCAACTGAAACAGGTTCTTCTTGGATATGAAACATACTAACGTTTAGACTAAAAACATGCCTCATTGATTCTTTGGGATCTCCTGCTGCAGTAAAGCAGTTCTTATAACTTTTCCATTATGTCCATAATGGAGGTAGCCAATAAATCCTTAACAAAGATAGGTGGATGGACAAATTAAAAGGTGTATGCTCATTAACTGACAATGCCATTATATCCCAATAAGTCCATTGTTAAACTAATAATATTGTAAGTTGAAATGCTTTTAATGAACCTAACCTACTTGTGTTAATTCAGATTTACATCACTGTGACAAAATAGCTGACAAAAACAACTTAAAGGGAGAAAAACATATTTTGGTTCACTTTTCACAGGTTTTGGACTATACATGTTTGGCCCTATCACTTTGGGCCTGTAATCAAGTGAAATATGGCTAGCAACATGTGGTGGAGGAAAGCAGAAAGAAAAAGAAAAAAGGAAAAAGAAAAGGAGGGGTCATGTTTCCCACATACACTTCAAAGGCATGTCCCCAATGATATAAATTCTTCCAACTAGGCCCTACCTCCTAACGTTCCTCTGCCTTCTAAGAGTGCCACAGCCTGAGGACCAACCCTACAACACATGGGCAAAGAGGAAGCATTTAATATCTAAACCATAACACTAATGAACATAATAGCTTAGCCACATAGTACACAATAAAATATTGGATGTTTACCCTTGTGATCACATGGCAGACTGGGAGCTAGGGATCATCATACCTGTCAAGCATCCTGAAAGAGTACCTTACTGCATATCACTAGGTCAAGAAAAGATCAAATTTTAAAATTCCAAGTATGTTTGTTACAGAATGCTTATTTTTGTATCATTGAAAAGTCAAAAGAATCTTAAATAGAACCACCTTAAGTAGGGGAACAAACACACAAACTCTTGGTTCTGTTTCTCTGGAGAAACCAAACTAACTAACAAACTTGTTAGTGAGAAGAAAAAGACTCATCACTGCAACTACCAACCCAAATGTTTAATAAACACTTAGTCCATGAAATAGGATGAGAATAAGAAAATATACCATTATATATACTCTCATTACTTCTGACACTAAGGAAGCACTTTTCTACTACTTATTATTTTGTTTAAAAGGGACATGTATAGACATACTAAGTGCTGAGCACTATCTTAGGCACATTATATTTAATAACTCAATCCTTGGAGGTTGGTATAATTATTATCCCCTTATAAAAAATGAGAAACGAAAACCACATAAAAAAAAGTTAATTAGGTTGCCCAAGAATCATGGTGGATTTAAAATTCAAAGCCAGGAAGCATACTTCCAACAATTCTTTATTGGCTTAAATTTTAAGTCACCTATATTTTTAAAAAGTCCATAAAAAGGTACTAAAGGTATTTTGTAAAATATTTAATGCTCTGAGATATCACATTTTAGCTAGGCAACTCTCACATATGTATAGTAAATTATAGAAAATAACAGAATTTGATTCTTCTTATATGTTATAAACAAAATACCCACAGGAATAGCTGAAGTGAGAACAAAAAAAAAAACTAAGTAAATAACCAAGGTAATAGTTAAAGCTGATGTCTTTTTTTCATTAATGTTAGGAAAAAAGAAATGTGCCTTATTTATGAAATCTATCATGTTGACTATAAAAGATTTACTATGTAAAAATGTAAACACCGAAGACATTTATAGTACTTCTTCCTATAATAAAATCATGCCAATTAAAAATATCATAGTTCATACTTTGTTTATAAAAGAAAAAATAAAGTTTTGCATTCACATGGCCTCATATGATTATCTCAGAAGCCAAAAGTCTCACTTATCCTTAACTCATCTGAACATTAATGGATTACCTGCAAAAAGGTTAGTTTGCTTTTGTGAAGATCACAAAACAAAATGAGTTACCTACATCTCATATTCAAATACTTGAATGCTTACTAGTTATAGCAGTACTGAAGGGAGTTGATGCTATAATGTATGCCGTGAGCTGAAGCAAATTCAGCTTAAAGTACTAAGTAGAAGAACTATATAGATATATCAACATATGCCTAATCATATTGACTCCTCATGCTTCTTGCACTCAATCAATTAATTCAGCTTCATCAAAATCATACCCAATGGAGTCACTTGGTGTTCTTCATGTAACCCACCATGACTCCAAACATTCCTTGTACCTCTCACATAATACATGACAGAGTAAACATTACCAAACATAACCTACACAATAGCTGAATTACAAATGAACCCAGAGAGCCAGTAGGCATTCCTGTAGTCTTTGATTAATGCATATACACAATCCAGAGTACACAGAAACTGCACAGACACCATGTTCCTAACATCATGGGCTAGGAGGAAAACAGCTTTAAATGATGGCAATTTTTATTAAGAGGAAACAATAACATGGAAAAATAAGTATAGTGATGAACAAAGTTCAGAAAAACAACATAATCCAATACAACCAAAGAGGTTACCAAGGCCAGCCATGGTGACACATGCCTATATTTCAGCTGTACAGGAGGCTGAGACAGGAGGATCGCAAGTTCAAAGTCAGCCTCAGCAACTTATTAAGAACCTAAGAAACTTGGTAAAACCTGTCCCAAAATAAAAAAGGTTGCGGATGTGGCTCAGTGGTTAAACACTCCCTGGTACAAAAAGGAAAAAAGTTACTGGGTTTTAACTTTGTTTTGTTTGAGATATGCAAGAACCTTAACTTGCACATCAAACTTATCTAACTGAATTTTGATAACAAGTATTACTATTACAAATAATTTCCAATTCAATTCCATCATACTTTTAAGACATCATAAGAAAAGACAATTCATGCCTTTCCAAGAAATTAAACTGTCTATATTCTCTAATGAGAAATAATTACAATGGAATTTTCTATACAAACAAAATGTTTATGAGCTCCTCCCTCCATGGTTGATTAAAACACTACAATCTCTGACACAAACTGGGTGGGTAATTTTCAGTAGCCTCCCCTAGCAAATCAGTAATGACAAGTCCAAAGTGCTCCATGGGCAATCTCAAACAACCTGCATCATGAATCTACCTACAGGGTCTTCCATTCATCATCTCATGTTTAATGCTGCACATGCATAGTAACAGTGTAGCAGGACTGAACCATATAATTACCTAAAGGTAACTGTAAAAACTTCCCTTGCTATGTGATAACTAATAACCACTAGTAATATTTAACTTTCATAATAAAAAACAATAATAAGGAAATAAAAATTTACATACTACCTTTCATAAATGTTTAAATGTTTGAAAAACCACAATTCAGATATAAAAAAAAAACCTATTATACCTAGCAATTCAGAGACAAAAGTGAAAAAGTGTTTAAATGTCAGCAGAAAATATTTAAATGTTAGAGGAAAACAGTAGATTGGTGAATGCACTAGAATTCAATGAGATTCCTTTTTCCCTTCATTTTAATGTCTCAGATACGTGGAACAAGTAAATAAATTGGTGATAATCATCAGGGCTGCAGCAGTTCTGCCCTGGGCTCAGAGGAAAAGGGCTTTTGGATTCAATCCAGCTAACATGGGAAAGTTCTTAACCATTCAGGGACTAGATGACATCTCAGATTACTGATTGGAAGATTTACTTCTTTTTTTTATATCTAAGAACACTTACTGCATGTCATAACTCTTTATATGAGTTACACAGGTTTTTCTACAGCAGAAGAAGCCCCCACAATATTTTATGCTACAGTCACAGTTGCTGTCAATTTTGTAGTAACAATAGTGTAAGGTCAAGCTTTTATTTCACTTCAAAGGGCTTTAGATAAGAACATCTCTGATGATGAATTGGGTTGACAGGCATTTCCTTTTCATTACAACTGAAACATATATATCTATCAGGTTGTTTGGTGTAAGCAATGTATGAGTGCAATCATAATTCATGTGACTAAAAGAAACTAGAAATAAACAGAATTAGCATGCTGTAGCTATTACAATTCACATACACATCTTATCTCATGTATTGTAAAATGAATTCATAAATTGAAAGAAACCTAGGAAATAACTGTTGATACAAACATCATCAGTAAATGTGACCAGTGTGAAAACCCACTAAGAGGACTTTCCATTAGTTCAGAGTAAAGCTGTGACTGCTGGCTATCAGGTAGCACTATGCTGAGACAAGCAGGACCTGGTCAGTACATGTAAAATCTAAAAGGGAGGTAAACACAGAAGTTTTTCTAAACAGCTTCTAATAGGCACCATAGTCTAAAAATCAGAATAAAAGCACATGGTTGCCAAGGAACACCAACACTGTAACAGACAAGGGGAAGCAACCTCTTATCCTCTGTCTATGGACAAACAAGGAGGAATAATTCAGAGTTGAAAAGTGGGACCATTTAAAGTAGTTTTAAAAATTTTAAAAACTATGAAGAAAACACTGGGCTCTTTAGCTCACTCCTCACTTTTTTTATTGTTTTGTTTTTAAACAGTGTTAAGGATAGAACTAAAATCAAACTAAGTCACTAGTTCGCTGCATTGTTGATTGTCTCTGAAAAAGGAATAGAAAGTATGGAAATAACTCTAAATGTTTTTTTTTCTATGCTCTAAGCTTTAAAACATAAGCACAAAGCAAGTCAAGATTTCCTTACAGGACCTTATAAAAACTTCTAATAACCTGATTATCTACTCTTTACTAATATCATCAAATTACAAGTGGAAGAAGGTACAATGCATTTTTAACTTTATAACTAAATTATTTAAAAAATAAATATTCCTTACTCAGAACTATGTTACTCTTGTCCTTGGATGCTGTCATGGTAATTAAGTGACTTCTACCGAAAACATTCTATTGTGTTCTTATAATTACTAGTTATTTGACAAGATTATGAAATTAAGTAAAATACAAAATTATATATCCAATAGCTAGTTAGAAAAGAAACTTTCTCTGCAATGAAAAGAGAATCAACAAGTAATACTGTGTGTGTGTGTGTGTGTGTGTGTGTAAAATAGCAAGGTAGCTATATAACACCTTACTATAGCAAAGTCCAAATTGTAGTGACTAATGTTTAAATGTCTACAATAGATCTCATTATTTGATAGGGCAATATACTAAGAGTTCAAAAAATTTCATTGCCTAACATCTCTGTGTTACTTTAATGAGGATTCTGCAGAATTCTGATAATACTTTTTATTATTGCCGCTATAAATTCAAAACATACGTACTCTAATTTTGTGGATTTTGCTACTGAGGAATTTGAGATTCAAAAGGACAAGGAAGTTTGTACTAGGTCATCTAGCCAATAAGGAACAGAGGCAGTATTCAGACATAGTTGACTCCAAACCTGAATAAAAATCACCATAGCACCCCTCCTCACCGGCTGTCATGGCTCCATCAAAAATATGAACAACCAAAACCATTCCTGGCTCCACTTGCACAAAAACAGCTGTGTAACCAACAGATAACAACCATCATATTGTAGCATGAAAATCTGTGAGAATAAAAGCCAATTAAAGAGATAAACACTACTGAGAGTATCAATAGCCCAAGATAAGTTTCTACATGTAGAAAAATGGAATAGTGCAGCCCTCAGAGAAACAGCTGCCTCCAAATGTTTTTGATAGTATTAAAATCATGACTACAACTGTTCTGACTATCACAACTATTGCAGCTGTCATTAATGCAGAGAAAACAAACTTTCTCTAACATCTTGGTGGTTTTGACCAGCTTGGTAAGTGGCCAAAATGCAAGCTTCTTTTACCTAAAAAGGAACAAGATCCCATTAGATAAGTTTCAAATGAAGAATATGAGGCAAACAGATGAGGTGGCATTTGATCCCTATAGAAAGTAAAGTTTCAGGAATGTCAAGACACAACTTTCAATCATACAGCTAGTCATCTTGTTTAAAAAAAATAAATAAATAAATGGCAGATTTGGGATACAATATTTACAAAAGAATAAAGATTTATGGGGCTGGGGATGTGGCTCAAGTGGTAGCACGCTTGCCTGGCATGCATGTGGCCCGGGTTCGATCCTCAGCACCACATACAAACAAAAAGATGTTGTGTCCACCGAAAATTAAAAAATAAATATTAAAATTCTCTCTCTCTCTCTCTCTCTCTCTCAAAAAAAAAAAAGATTTATGACAGAAGTAAATACCAAAAGTGACAATCAGCAGCACATTGCACAATATAATCTTCCTAAGAAGCTAAGTAACAGGGAGCATATTTGTACATGTGTAGGGCATTACAAATGAAAGAGCTTAATTCAGGGGCATTATATTCCACCTCTAGATGATGCTATTGGAAAAATATCACATATAGGGGATCATGCTTCACACTTACCAGCCCCACTGTGAAATGGATCAGCAATGGGTATCTTGTTTTTCATAATCAATGTAAGAATGCAACATGTGTGGGCTGTGAGGGACAGTGAAACCAAGCCTGAGATGCCAGAAAAGTCATAACACTAAAGACACTACAACCGAGAATTACAGTGCTCTGGCAGAGTTCTCAGGTCAAATGAAGACATGGCTTGGTAAAGAAAAGAAACATAACTCTCCTAACCACAAATGAGAACTGGGCTATTGATTTTTCCCCTAAGCTGTGTAGACAACAACTGAACACATGAGGTCCCGAGCCCTCGGGGAATGAGAAGGCAATCTTTCTTCAAAATTCCAGATAGGATATCGTAGGCACTGCAGTCCATATGATCTCTGTCACAACTACTCAAATCAGCCATGTAGTACATCAGTTCAAAATGACACATAATTTTGTATTCCCATACAAAATTATATGTAAGTACAGGCAGGGGAAATAGTTTGGCAACCCTAGAAATAGAAATATAGTTTCAAGAAGCAGATGAGGTGGCATTTGATCCCTTATATAGATAGTAAAAGAGTCATCAGCACCCACAATAACATTTCTGAAAATAAGGGTGAGGCAAAAGTGGGCACCCAGATATACCTCTAACCCTAGTATAGGAATCTGGCTATAATGTGCCCTTTTATTCACATTATAAAGAATGAAAATAATTTTATACTAAACAAACTGTCACTGTATTCCACCAGAGGTTAATGACTTGCTCTGGAAATTAAAGTTAATATGTCAAATTATGAGCTACTTTGATACACCGAGTATTTTTCAAAAAAAAAAAAAAAAAAGTTAATTGACAATGCAGCCAAAACGACAGATATGGAAAGAAATCAAAAGATTACACAACTATTTTATAAAACAAGAAAGTAGGGACTGGGGTTGAGTGCTTGCCTAACATGTGCTAGGCACTGGGTTAGATCCTCAGAACCACATAAATATAAAATAAAGATATTGTGTCTTCCTAAAACTTAAGAATAAATATTTTTAAAAAAATAAAAAGAAAGTAGAAAATTGGAGGGAAAAAAATCAACTGCTTAACTTTAAAACCCATTATGCCATTAAAAGAAGGCAGTCACATAATCCTGTCCAGGACACACACTTTATAAGACTGTACTTCATAAGTAGATTTCATGCAAAAGTGCCAGAAAATGGTTATGTAAATCTGTTTCAATCACATCCCTACTGGGCTCCTGAAGAAGGAGGAACCTCCAGACCCAGCTCTGAGGGCCCAAGTCACAATCCTGAAACCCTGCAAGAAAAAGAAATGACAAACCATCTCCTCTTACAGATGAGAAACAAAATTCAATTGACACATACATTATGCATGAAGCCTTTCATCTTTCTGTGGTTTATCCTACCTAAATAACTAATCAATATTACTTTTGTCTCATATCATACCCCCAGAATTTACACTCCTAAAACTCTCTGTCCACTCCTCAAGCCCACTGTATAAGAATTTTGGTTAAAGACAGAGGTCTCCAGATACAAGGTCTAGGACAGAAGTCCAGAGGCTTCTACTCTCCAGTTTCTGGCACCACAACCTTCAAACTCCCAGTGAATTCACAAAAATCCAGGAAACCCAGAGGTCAAAGAGATCTAGCACTGAGTACATCATTGTTCACCCTGGCAAACTCTTACAGCAGTTTTCTGATGTCTCTGTAGGTACTAGACTCTGAACCAAAAAAATTAGGACTGGAATTCAGCCTTCAATTCCCAAGTTGCCATACTCTCTCCCTGACCAAATTAACACAAAATTGAACTGAACAAAAATTTTCTAAAATTGAAAAGTTTTTTTAAAAATAAAAAACCTAAGAAATAGGCAGAGGGGTATAGAGTTTGACAACTCAGAGATTCTGATTTAAATACCTGAGACA
This sequence comes from Ictidomys tridecemlineatus, assembly GCF_052094955.1. Lineage (NCBI taxonomy): Eukaryota > Metazoa > Chordata > Mammalia > Rodentia > Sciuridae > Ictidomys > Ictidomys tridecemlineatus. The sequence goes on along the minus strand of NC_135480.1, from coordinate 150,022,821 downwards.
AGATATTGCACTGGACCCCTTCAACTGGTTTATAACTTAAATTACTCAGAATGCTAAATAATATAAGTGAGAAGATTTTAACTTTGTCAATTTTATGATCTGATGAAACTTAAGAACCAAACCTTTAAAAAATACATATTATGAACAAATATAACATTAAAAACAAACCCAATATGAAGCCATTTATTGGAACAAGTACTAAATAGAGATTAGAATGATGCCCAGAGAAGAGAAGAAGAAAAAGTCATATTACACAGGGAAGACAGCTCACAGCTTCAACTAGACAACAGAAGATATTCAGAATCATAAACAGAAAATGACTGGAAGGCAGGAAGGACAAGACAGTCCACTGGGAAAGGGTACTTCCTGGCCAGCTTGACAGGAATACAGAAGGAGATGAGATATTTAAGAATGTTGAAAAAGAAAAGAAAGCACAGAAGACCAGTTGCTGCAGCAAGCAAAGTTTGCTGACTCCTCCTAGCAGCTCTCCTGAAACCCGATAGATGTTGAAAATAATAGGTTTGAGATAGGGACTTTAGTACAAAAAAACTACTACAAAAAATGGTTACATTGAATAGTGTCCTATTAGGAAAAAAAGCAGGCATGCTATTGCTCATAACTAACTATATGCTAGCACTATCAAAGGTCATATCTAGGAACACCAAGAAAACCTCAGCAGGAATGTGCAAAATGCTTCTATAACACAGTACACCAAGACTTTTATTAGAAACAAAATGTTACTCCCTTAAATACACATTATTTTTAAAATGAGCCATCAAAATCAATTCTGCATTTCATACTCTAAATAAAGCGAAGCTTTATAATCTTGGCAGCTTAAAACTGTCTTTAGAGCAATTTGAGAAACAGAGATTGATAAGAATATTACTTGTAAGTATTAAATATTTCTGTTGAAAATGAATGCAAACAACAAAGTTAATTCACACCATAGGTCAAAGCTCAATAAATCATGCTTAAAATCTCTTTACTTTAATCTTCATAAATAAAGCAAGGAGAGCCTCCACTCCATCACAGATCCAAACTGCTGAATAAGCAGGTGATTAAATAAACAGACTATTATATGTCATCAGCTCAATTGAGTGAAAACAGTCTAGCTGTCTCTTTTTAGTGAAAGGACAATGTTTGATGCTTTTTATAATAAATATCCATTCATAACTTGTGCTGAAATGAGCAAAAAAGATCTGTTACCAATTCCAGCTATTTTACAGAGAAAACTTACCAAGGAATTGTCTAACATCTACAATAGAAAAGTATCAATTAATCATAAAAATGGCTCAGATAATGTGTTACATTTAGTCATATTCATCCTGCTGCCTTAATCTATATTTAAAATGACATCCCATAAAAATCAAAGTACTAGTCATCTAAAGAAGCAAAATCTTTAAAACCATTTATTGGACCACTCCTCCAATTGTAATGTCTCTGTGAAGTAATGTCAAAAAAAAACAAAGGGTGTCATGAAGAAAATAATCACCTCTTGGGAAAACCACAACATTTAACATGTTTTCCTATTTATCTTTCTAAGTGCACTTTGTTACTGGAACAAATAGTAACCATGAGGTTTCTGTTAAAATACACTATAAACAATTTCAATCATCACCAAGTATTTGCCTAAAAACCTTGAAATGATTTCATATATTCTCCTGTGGAATGATGCCATGCTTTATTTATTTATGTAACTAATCAATAAATAATATTACAAGTTGGTGTTGCTGGGACTTTAAACCTAATTCACATACAAAGTGAAAACTGCACAATATTTTCTCTTATACTTGTAAATGAATTGACTGACTTTGTGTGACACGTTTTGACGTATGAACTAGGTGAATGATGGTCAAATCTCCAATGGTTAAAAGTGTTTTCCACAGTAATTTCTAAATTTGTGCCTATGGATTGCCATTCTCTTATGGTGAGCCTATAAATTACACAGAACTTAACACTCAGCTTAAATCGTCCACCATAAATAAGTCTTAAGTCTTCACCATAAATCTCTATCTAATGTGGTTCCCAAGTCCATCTTCTATTTCTTAGAAAGCAGATTCCTGATGAGAAATGAAATGCAACCAGTAATGTCCCTAATCTTAAAGGCAATATCAATATCCTCATGTGCATCCAAAAAAGAAACGGATATTGTATTTACGAGTCCAGAAGACATGGTTAATTATAGGGTTTTAATTTATAGCTCAAAAGAATATGGATGTCCAGGAAGTTTCAAATATGAATCCTAATGGGCCTGGTGGAGATCCTCTGTAATCCCAGTTAATCAAGAGGCTGAGACAGAAAGATCACCAAGTTCATGGTCAACTTGGAGAGATCCTATCTCAAAATAAGAACCAAAAAAATGGTACAGCAGACCTGGGTTCAATCCCTAGTACCTGCCCTCAAAAGAGGAAGGAGAAAATTTTTTTAAGAAAATGAATAAAACAAAGAAAGAAAATGAATACTTTCAGATAGAATAAGACAGACAAACCCAGAACCACCTGACAGAAAATGGAATATTCATGACAAACAACATTTTGAGAGAATTAAGCATCAAAGGCTTTCCCTGGTCCTTTGGCCAATTAATTTAGGGATTTAACGTATATCTCAAAAATCCAGAAAGCACAGCAAGAATTTATCAGACTCTGCTCCTTTATCTCTTTCCACCATTTAAAAAAAGAGAGAGAAAGAAAAGGGAAATGTCACATAACTCCATGTTACTACTACTTCCCTTTCTACAAGGTCTCTTTCATATGTAAGCATACTTTGTGCCATGGTTATCACTCACATATATCAAATATCTACTCTAAGATATGGCTATATCTATGCCAAGGGGTTAGCTAGAGCTAACATAGAAATTTCATAGAGGTATTTACTATACCACAATTCATATTAACACTAAATGATTTTTTGTAAGTCAGAAAACTTAAATGTTGCATAATGTAGTTTTTAGTAATTCATAAGATTTAAAATTCAAAACACTGACATGATAATTAGTAACAGCTTGGTTTAACTTAAATTTAGATTTAAGTTTACAAATCTGAATTCTGACTCAAGTTTATAACAGACACTATAGCATCTCTCCTAGAATAAATAGGAAATAAAGAAACATTTTGAAGAATAAAGATGAGTAAAAATATTGTTTAAATAAGGGCAAAATATAGACAAACAAACCAATAAAAAAGAAATGAAGATTCATACATAAAAGTACACCACTGGATCTCAGTTCAAAATATATATATATCACAATCTCCTAGAAGTTTGGGGAAAAAAAATCAAGAACAGTCCATATATCCAGAAATTCTGGCTTACACAAGATGGAGCTTTCACAATGACTAAAAACTCTTTAGTTGACTCTAATACACAGCCATATTAGAAAAATAGATTAGAGATAAGTTGGTTTAAAATGTTATGAAACTATTTCAATTAACTTGTGAGAAAACAAAGTCATAGAAAATAATTAAGTTCAGTCTCTGCGTCATGCCATATAAGAAAGTCAGTACTAGACAGTGTAAAAAATTATAACATTAATAAATAAAAACTGAAATGACTGTTACTAAACAATGGTAGTATGGAAAGCCTTTCAAAGTATAAACCAAATACTGAACATATGTATGTGGTTAAAAACAAAAATAAACACAGGTGTGACTATCCTTAACTAAATGAGTAGCTCTTTTCTCTTTCCATGAGAAAATTGAATAACAGGGAAAAGAGGAGACTTTTTTATTATATAAAAGGAGAAATATTAAATCTCTCATTAATAAAAGCATATTAGACCAATTTCCATTTTTCACCAGTAAAATTACAAAGAAAAATAATATTCATATCTAAAGCTATTCACAATAAGATAAATATAGTAACTATAAGTTGACATTCGTAAGAGAATGTTGTCATAAAATAGTGAATAAAAACACCTCCTATAAATTGTGGCTTAGTGGTAAAGCACTTACCTTGCATGTGTGAGGCCCTGGGTTCAGTCCTCAGCAATAAATAAATGAATGAATGAATGAATGAATGAATGAATGAATGAATGAATAAATAAATAAATAAATAAATAAATCTACAACTAAAAATATATTTTAAAAAATTAATCGGGCTGGGATTGTGGCTCAGCGTAGCTCGCTTACTTAGCACGTACGAGGAGCTGGGTTCAATCCTCACCACCACATAAAAATATACAAATTTAAAAAAAATAAACTGGGGATGTGGCTCAAGTGGTAGCGAGCCCGCCTAGCATACGTGGGGCCCTGGGTTCGATTCTCAGGACCACATAAAAATAAAATGAAGATATTGTGTCCACAAAACCAAAAAATAAATATTAAAAAAAAAACAAATAAAATTCTTTAAAAAAAAAAAAAAAAAGGAAGACCTCCCAGAAGAGACTACTGTGGAAAGAACACACAAATTATATTCACATGCTACATTTTAGTTTGTTGATTTAAAAGTACAAGATTTTCATTTGATTTTATGATAATCCCTAAAATCCCAGTAACTCAGGAGTCCGAGGCAACAGAACTGCAATTTTCAGGCCAATTGATCAAGACCCTGTCTTGAACTGAAAATAAAAAAGGACTTGAGATATAGATCACTAGGAGAATGCCACTGGTTCAATCCTCAGCATCCCAAGAGGAAAAAAATTTAAATGAGAGGGGGAAAAAAAGGACCAAGAATTATTTGACAATTCAACTGATGAGGAAAGAGTGACAGTGAGAAAGATAAGGTTTCTGACATCTGGACATGAAAAAAAATATCATCATCAAAGTACAATAAAATTTGAAAGGAACATGAGTAACAAGCTGGTTAATGGGCATCATCAACTCAAAAAATTCAGTCGGTATATTCAAACATTATCCACTGCATACACTATTATACATTATTCCCTGTACACATACCTATAAAAATATACAGATACAAACACACTGAAAAGACTGAAAATATTACAACTCACATATGGAAGAAATCTACTAAAGGTTTAGTCCAAATCTGGACAATCTTAAAAATCTGCATCGCATTTTCAAATGCCAACCTGTAACAATAAAAGAATTGTTTTAAATCATAAGCCTCCATTCAAAAAATATCTTGATATTGTTGATACAGCAACAATTGAATCATCTTCCATTTTTTTTCCTTTAGAAATATGACAAAGTTGTTGTATTTTGAAGAGATCAAAAATATACAGAAGAAAGTGAATTGTTACAGTGAAGTGTCAAACACACCAATATGTAATTAATAAAAAATATAATTAAAAACAATACTGATTTTTTTACCAAAATTTCTTAAAAATTTCATAAAAATAAATAAATAAAATAAAGTTATTTTATGTGTTGCTGAAGATCAAATCAAATGCCTCACGCATGCTAGGCAAATGCTCTACCAACTACACTACAAGCCGAGCCCATTATTTCTTAGTTTTGAAGTAAAAAATGTTTCATTTAAATATAAAGTGGAAAAACTCCTGCATCTATTTTTATCAATTATAACAACTCATATTTGCCAACCAAAAGGAATAGTTAGCCCCCTGCATATGTGAGTAATATCATAGGAACATTTTTATCCAATGAAAATTCAACTGGATATAACTCATTTATATCAAAAAATTTGTGTTATTTTTACTTACTACAACTGAGTTCTCATTTGAATGACATAAACTTTTGTCATGTTTACTGATGAAAAAAGATACATTTGGACAAAAATCAAAACCTAAAGTCTAGAGGTTACAATTTTGCTATTTATGACTTATATGACAGTAGATTCATTCACCATGGCCCAGAGCTCCAGAGGCAGAGCCTGCCCACCCCACACCACCACTGCCCAGAGTTCATGGGCAGAGCCACACCAAGCTGGGGTTCCTTATTCACCAAAGCGCTGCTCCACAGCCCAACATCAGGAAACACATGGGCTTGAGGCTACCACTGCCAGGAAACTGGGATATCACTGCTTCTTATCAAGAGACAACAATATGGACTTGGTACAATGTCACCAAGGTCCCAGTGGCCTGGCTGCACCAGAGGTGTCTTTACTAGAAGGGTAACAGTTATCCTGTGGGTGACGTTAACAGGGAGAGCCTTGCAAGGGTTGCCTACCTTTTTGTTTCTCCTACTAACAGCCAACTTCCTATGATTATCCTCTCACTAGTCACATAATCTAATATCTCCATATTCTCACATGCTACCTCATAAACATCTCAGCCAACCTCCCTGTCCTGCCTTCCACCATCATAAACTGTATACCATTATGCAAATTTATTGATTATATGCTTGAAGATAACCAAATTCGTTATTTCTGTTTATAGTGACAAAACTCAAAATGTAAAAATAGAAGCTGATATATGGCTTCACGTTGGGTACACTGAGTGCTATGATATAGATCTCTCCCTTAAAAATGAGGTATTGGTAACCTGTAAATACACTATAAGACAATAGGGCAGAAGCTGTAATACCTCAGATAGACACTGCAGGAGAGGGTGACACACAGACATCATGAAAAAACAAGGAAGAAAAGTTCCCCCAAATAAACCAAGACACTACAACAATAGAATCCATAGGTACTAAAGTGGGTGAACTGTCAGTGAAGAAGGTCAGGATATACATAACTAAAATGATTTGGGAATTAAAGAATAACCTAAGTGAGCAGATACAGGCAAAAATCAACCACAACAAAAAAGAGATAAGAGAGCAAATACAGGTTGCAAGAGATTACTTCAAGAAAGAGACAGAGATAATGAAAAATAGAAATCCTCAATATGAAAGAAACAATAAGCCAATTAAAAAACTCAACAGATATCATTACCAACATACTAGACCACATGGAAGACAGAACCTTAGACAATGAAGACAAAATATATAATCTTGAAAATAAACTTGACCTCACAGTGAATGATAAGAAACCACAAACACAACATCCAAGAACTATGGGATACCATCAAAAGACCAAATTTAAAATTTATTGGGATAGAGGAAGGTTCAGCAATTCAAACCAAAGAAATACACAATCTCTTCAATAAAATAATATCAGAAAATTTCCAAAGTATAAAGAATGAATTGGAAAATCAAATACAAGAGGCCTATGGGACATCAAATATACAAAATTACAAGAGATCTACACCAAGACACACTATAATGAAAATGCCTAGCATTCAGAATAAGGATAGAATTTAAAGGCCGCAAGAGAAAAAAATCAGATTACCTATAAAGGAATACCAATTTGGATCTCAGGAGATTTTGAAACATAGTCTCCCAAAGCCAGGAGATCCAAGAACAACATATACCAAGCTCTAAAAGATACTAGATGACAACCAAGAATCCTATATCCAGCCACATTAAGCTTCAAATTTGACAATAAAATAAAAACCTTCCATAATAAAGAAAAGCTAAAAGAATTTACAGCAAGAAAGCCTACACTACAGAATATTCTTAGCAAAATATTCCACAAGAAGGAAATGAAAATCTGCAAAGGGAAGAATTACAATAAAAGAAAAGCCAACCAAAGGAAAAACCAAATCAAGCTAAACACCAAAGATAAACAAAAATTACTGGTAATACAAATCATATCTCAATAATAATCCTAAATATTAGTGGCTTAAACTCACCAATCAAAAGACATAGGCTGGTAGATTGGATTTTTTAAAAAGACCTGACGAAATGCTGACTTCAAGAGAGTTGTCTCATAGGAAAAGAAGCCAACAGACTTAAGACGAAAGTTTGGGATAAAATATACAATTCACATGGCCTATGTAAGCAAGAAGGGATTTCCATCCTCATATCAAAAAAAAAGTAGACTTCAAGCCAAAATTAATCAAAAGGGATTAATTTAGACATTTCATACTGCTTAACGGAACCATACATAAACAAGATATAACTGTTATGACTATATATGCCCCAAACACTGGAGCATCTATGTTCATCAATGAAACTCTTCTCAAGATCAAGAGTCAAATAGATCACAACACAATAATTCTGGGTGATTATAACACATCTCTTTCACCAGTAGAAAAATCCACCAAACAAAAGCTAAACAAAGAACTGTAGAACTCAATAATACAATCAATAACTTAGACTTAACTAACATATATAGAGTATATTATCCATCAACAAGCAAATACACTTTCCTCTCAGCAGCACATGGATCTTTCTCTAAAATAGACTATATGTTATGCCACAAAGCAAATTGTAGTAACTACAGAAAAGTAAAGCTACTCCCCTGCATTCAATCAGACCACAATGGAATGAAATTAGAAATCAATGATAAAATAAAAAATAAAAGCTACTCCAACACCTGGAAATTAAATATTACGCTACTGAATAAACAATGGGTTACAAACAATATTAAGGAGGAGATTTAAAAATTCTTAGAAGTAAATGAGAACACCAATACAACATATCAAAATCTCTGGGACACTATAAAGGTAGCGCTAAGAGGAAATTTCATAGCACGGAGTTCATTCCTTCAAAGAAGAAAAAGTCAACAATAAATGACCCAACATTACATCTCAAAGCCCTAGAAAGAGAAGAACAAATCAACCCCAAAAGCATTAGGAGACAGGAAATAATTGTAATTAGAGCTGAAATCAATGAAATTAAAACAAAAGAAACAATTGAAAAACAAAAAGGTGAGTGCCTGCAAGGTAGGAGAACCGGCGACCCACGGGTAGGTCAGGCCCAGCAACCGGCGGAGAGACAGAGCTAACACACGCGCCTGCAGGGAACGCGGTCCTGCGACCCACCAGCGGCCTTCTGTGGGGCAGGCCCGTCCCCTCTCCCAGTGCCTGCAAGGTAGGCGGGACTGTGACCACCAGCAGATCAGGCCTAGCGGCCTGCTGAGGGGCAGGACCGTCCCCTGCCCCAGTGCCTGCAAGGTAGGCGGGACTGTGACCACCGGCAGATCAGGTCCAGCGGCTTGTTGCGGGCCGGAGCCGGCCCCACCCCCAGTGCCTGCAAGGTAGGCGTACCGGGGACTCATCGGGAGGTTAGGCCCAGCAATCTGTGGAGAGACAGAGGTGCCCCTCGCGCCTGCTGGGTAGATGGACCTTCGACCGGCCAGCAGAGCAGACCTAGATCCCGCCAGCGGGGTAGACAGATCGCACCAATTGGTGGAGGATCACAGCCACCACCTATCCTGCAAGGGAGATTTTTCAACTATACAAGAGCAATATAAATAAATAGAGGGAAAATTTCAAAAACACAACAGTTTCACCAAGCAGAAAGAAACGCCAGCAGTATGAAAAGACAAGGAAAGAAAGGACCACAGGCAATGCAGGTCAACTCAACTCTAGAAGAGGTAATAGCTGCAACAGATGGAATGTCAGACACAGAGGTCAGGATATACATGCTTCAGATGATCTGGAGTCTCAAGGAAGACATGAGACAGCAAAATCAGACAATGAAAGATCACATTGACAAGGAACTACATAAACAAATCCAGGAAGTAAAAGATCAATTTCATAGGGAGATAGAGGAAATAAAAAAAAATAGAAATCCTAGAAATGCAGGAAGCAATAAAACAACTTAAAAACTCAATTGAGAATACTACCAGCAGAGTGGATCACTTAGAAGATAGAACATCAGACAATGAAGACAGAGTATTTCAACTTGAAAAGAACATAGACAGCTCAGCAAGTCTGCTAAGAAACCATGAGCAGAACATCCAAGAAATATGGGATAATATCAAAAGACCAAACTTAAGAGTCATTGGGATACAGGAAGGCACAGAGCTACAAACCAAAGGAATAGACAATTTATTCAGTGAAATAATACGAGAAAACTTCCCAGACTTGAAGAATGAGACAGAACCCCAAATCCTAGAAGCCTACAGGACGCCGAATGTGCAAAATCATGAAGAGATCCCCACCTAGACACATTATAATGAAGATGTCCAACATACAGAATAAGGAGAGAATTTTAAAAGCTACAAGAGAAAGGAAGCAGATTACATTTAGGGGTAAACCAATCAGGATAACAGCTGATCTCTCAACACAGACTCTAAAAGCTAAAAGATCCTGGAATAACATATTTCAAATGCTAAAAGAAAATGGGTTCCAACCAAGAATCGTGTATCCGGCGAAATTAAGCTTCAGGATGGAAGATGAAATTAAAACCTTCCATGATAAACAAAAGTTAAAAGAATTTGCAGCTAGAAAACCATCTCTTCAAAAAATCCTTGGCAAAACACTACAGGAAGAGGAAATGGAAAACAACAATGAAAACCAACAGTGGGAGGTAGGACAGTAAAGGGGGGAAAATAATCAAAGAGGAAAACAAATCAGGTTTAGCAGCATTAATAAACAAATGTGGCTGGAAGAACAAACCATATCTCAATAATAACCCTAAATGTTAATGGCTTAAACTCACCAATTAAGAGACACAGGCTAGTTGATGGATCACAAAACAAGACCCAACAATATGCTGCCTACAGGAGACGCATTTGATAGGAAAGGATATACATAGACTGAAGGTGAAAGGTTGGGAAAAATCATATGACTCATATGGACTTCGGAAGCAAGCAGGAGTGTCCATACTCATATCAAATAAAATAGATTTCAAACCAAAGTTAATCAAAAGGGATAAAGAAGGACACTACATACTGCTCAAGAGAACCATACACCAACAAGACATAACAATCATAAATATATATGCCCCAAACAACGGTGCTGCTGTGTTCATCAAGCAAACTCTTCTCAAGTTCAAGAGTCTAATAGACCACCATACAATAATCATGGGAGACTTCAACACACCTCTCTCACCACTGGACAGATCTTCCAAACAAAAGTTGAATAAGGAAACTATAGAACTCAATAACACAATTAACAACCTAGACTTAATTGACATATATAGAATATACCACCCAACATCAAGCAGCTACACTTTTTTCTCAGCAGCACATAGATCCTTCTCAAAAATAGATCATATATTATGTCACAGGGCAACTCTTAGACAATAAAAAGGAGCGGAGATAATAACATGCATCTTATCTGATCATAATGGAATGAAACTAAAAATCAACGATAAAAGAAGCAAGGAAAAATCATGCATCACTTGGAGAATGAACAATAGGTTACTGAATGATCAATGGGTTTTAGAAGACATCAAGGAGGAAATTAGAAAATTCTTAGAGTTTAATGAAAACACAGACACAACATATCGGAATCTATGGGACACATTGAAAGCAGTTCTAAGAGGAAAATTCATTGCTTGGAGTTCATTCCTTAAAAAAAGAAAAAACCAACAAATGAATGATCTCATACTTCATCTCAAAATCCTAGAAAAAGAAGAGCAAAACAACAGCAAAAGAAGTAGAAGGCAAGAAATATTTAAAATCAGAGCTGAAATTAATGAAATCGAAACAAAAGATACAATTGAAAAAATTGACAAAACGAAAGGTTGGTTCTTTGAAAAGATAAATAAAATTGACAGACCCTTAGCCATGCTAGCGAAGAGAAGAAGAGAGAGAACTCAAATTACTAGCATAAGGGAGGAAAAAGGCAAGATCATGACAGACACTTCAGAAATACAGAAGATAATCAGAAACTATTTTGAATCCTTATACTCCAATAAAATAGAAGATAGTGAAGGCATCAATAAATTTCTTAAGTCATATAATCTGCCCAGATTGAGTCAGGAGGATATAGACAACCTAAACAGACCAATATCAATTGAGGAAATAGAAGAAACCATCAAAAGATTACCATCTAAGAAAAGCCCAGGACCGGATGGGTATACAGCAGAGTTTTACAAAACCTTTAAAGAGGAACTAATACCAATACTTTTCAAGCTATTTCAGGAAATTGAAAAAGAGGGAGAACTTCCAAATTCATTCTACCAGGCCAACATCACCCTGATTCCGAAACCAGACAAAGACACTTCAAAGAAAGAAAACTACAGACCAATATCTCTAATGAACCTAGATGCAAAAATCCTCAATAAAATTCTGGCAAATCGGATACAAAAACATATCAAAAAAAATTATGCACCATGATCAAGTAGGATTCATCCCTGGTATGTAAGGCTGGTTCAATATACGGAAATCAATAAATGTTATTCACCACATCAATAGACTTAAAAATAAGAACCATATGATCATCTCGATAGATGCAGAAAAAGCATTCGACAAAGTACAGCATCCGTTTATGTTCAAAACTCTCGAAAAACTAGGGATAACAGGAACATACCTCAACATTGTAAAAGCAATCTATGCTAAGCCTCAGGCTAGCATCATTCTGAATGGAGAAAAATTGAAGGCATTCCCTCTAAAATCTGGAACAAGACAGGGATGCCCTCTCTCACCACTTCTGTTCAACATAGTTCTCGAAACACTGGCCAGAGCAATTAGACAGACGAAAGAAATTAAAGGCATAAAAATAGGAAAAGAAGGGGAGAGAATTGAACAACAGCAGAGGAGGTAGAGAGGGAAGATGGGAGGGGAGGGGAGGGGAGGGGGGATAGTAGGGGATAGGAAAGGTAGCAGAATACAACAGTCACTAATATGCCATTATGTAAAAAGGTGAGTATGTAACAGAAGTGAGTCTGTATTATGTATTTGGGGAGTTCAAAACCCAATTGAGTCGAATGTATGAAAGATGATATGTCTTGAGCTCTGTAATGTTTTGAACAATCAATAAAAAAAAAAAAGAAGAACTTAAATTATCACTATTTGCAGATGACATGATTCTATACCTAGCAGACCCAATAGGGTCTACAAAGAAACTGTTAGAGCTAATAAATGAATTCAGCAAAGTGGCAGGTTATAAAATCAACACGCATAAATCAAAGGCATTCCTGTATATCAGCGACAAATCCTCTGAAATGGACACGAGGACAACCACTCCGTTCACAATATCCTCAAAAAGAATAAAATACTTGGGAATCAACCTAACAAAAGAGGTGAAAGACTTATACAATGAAAACTACAGATCCCTAAAGAGAGAAATTGAAAAAGACCTTAGAAGATGGAAAAATATACCCTGTTCATGGATAGGCAGAACTAACATCATCAAAATGGCGATATTACCAAAAGTTCTCTATAGGTTTAATGCAATGCCAATCAAAATCCCAACGGCATTTTTTGTAGAAATAGAGAAAGCAATCATGAAATTCATATGGAAGAATAAAAGACCCAGAATAGCAAAAACAATACTAAGCAGGAAGTGTGAATCAGGTGGTATAGCGATTCCAGATTTCAAACTATACTACAGAGCAATAGTAACAAAAACAGCATGGTACTGGTACCAAAACAGGCGGGTGGACCAATGGTACAGAATAGAGGACACAGAAACCAACCCACAAAACTACAACTTTCTTATATTTGATAAAGGGGCTAAAAGCATGCAATGGAGGAAGGATAGCATCTTCAACAAATGATGCTGGGAAAGCTGGAAATCCATATGCAACAAAATAAAACTGAATCCCTTTCTCTCGCCATGCACAAAAGTTAACTCAAAATGGATCAAGGAGCTTGATATCAAATCAGAGACACGGCATCTGATAGAAGAGAAAGTTGGCTATGACCTACATGCTGTGGGGTCGGGCTCCAAATTCCTCAATAGGACACCCATAGCACAAGAGCTAACATCTAGAATCAACAAATGGGACTTACTCAAACTAAAACTTTTTTTCTCAGCAAAAGAAACAATAAGAGAGGTAAATAGGGAGCCTACATCATGGGAACAAATCTTTACTCCTCACACTTCAGATAGAGCCCTAATATCCAGAGTATATAAAGAACTCAGAAAATTAGACAATAAGATAACAAATAATCCCATCAACAAATGGGCCAAGGACTTGAACAGACACTTCTCAGAGGAGGACATACAATCAATCAACAAGTACATGAAAAAATGCTCACCATCTCTAGCAGTCAGAGAAATGCAAATCAAAACCACCCTAAGATACCATCTCACTCCAGTAAGATTGGCAGCCATTACGAAGTCAAACAATAATAAGTGCTGGCGAGGATGTGGGGAAAAGGGTACACTTGTACATTGTTGGTGGGACTGCAAATTGGTGCAGCCAATTTGGAAAGCAGTATGGAGATTTCTTGGAAAGCTGGGAATGGAACCACCATTTGACCCAGCTATCCCCCTTCTCGGTCTATTCCCTAAAGACCTAAAAAGAGCATGCTACATGGACACTGCTACATCGATGTTCATAGCAGCACAATTCACAATAGCAAGACTGTGGAACCAACCTAGATGCCCTTCAATAGACGAATGGATAAAAAAAATGTGGCATTTATACACAATGGAGTATTACTCTGCATTAAGAAATGACAAAATCATAGAATTTGGAGGGAAATGGATGGCATTAGAGCAGATTATGCTAAGCTAAGCTAGCCAAGCCCTAAAAAACAAATGCCAAATGTCTTCTTTGATATAAGGAGAGTAATTAAGAACAGACTAGGAAAGAAGAGCACGAGAAGAAGACCATCATTAAACAGGGTTGAGAGGTGGGAGGGAAAGGGAGAGAGAAGGGAAATTGCATGGAAATGGAACGAGACCCTCAGGGTTATACAAAATTACATACAAGAGGAAGTGAGGGGAAAGGGAAAAATAATACAAGGGGGAGGAATGAATTACAGTAGGGGGGGTAGAGAGAGAAGAGGGGAGGGGAGGGGAGGGGAGGGGGGATAGTAGAGGATAGGAAAGGCAGCAGAATACAACAGACACTAGGATGGCAATATGTAAAGCAATGGAAGTGTAACTGATGTGATTCTGCAAGCTGTATAAGGGGTAAAATGGGAGTGCATAACCCACTTGAATCAAAATGTGAAATATGATATATCAAGAACTATGTAATGGAGGGGTAAGACAACATAATACAAATGTAAGAAATGATTTACAGTAGAAAGGGTAGAGAGAGAAAAGGGGAGGGGAGGGGAGGGGAGGGGGGATAGTTGAGAATAGGACTGACAGCAGAATACATCAGACACTAGAAAGGCAATATGTCAATCAATGGAAGGGTAACTGATGTGACACAGCAATCTGTATACGGGGTAAAGTTGGGAGTTCATAACCCGCTTGAATCAAACTGTGAAATATGATGTATTAAGAACTGTGTAAGGTTTCAAACGACCAACAATAAAAATAAATAAATAAATAAATAAATAAAAAAGAAAAAAAGAAAAAAAAACAAAAAACAAAAAGGTGGTTTTTTTGAAAAATAAATAAAATTGATAAACCCTTAGCCATGCTAGAAGACAAGGAGAAAACTCAAATTACTAACATCGTGATGGAAAAGGAAATATAATAAACACTACAGAAATACAGAAGGTAATTAGAAATTATTTTGAAAATTTGTACTCCAGTAAAATAGAAAATATCAAAGACATTTTCTAGAGGCATACCATATGGCTAAAGTAAATCAGGATGATATACACAATTTAAACATATCAATTTCAAGCAAGAAAATAGAGGATACCATCAGATGTCTACCAACCAAAATAAAGCCCAGGACTGGATGGATACACAACTGAGTTCTACAACACCTTTAAAGAGGAACTAACACCAATATTTCACAAATTATTTCATGAAATAGAAAAAGAGGGAACACTTCCAAACACATTCTATGAGACCAATATCACCCTGAATCCAAAACCAGACAAAGACACATCAAGGAAATAAAATTTTAGATGACTATTTCTAATGAATATAGATGGAAAAATTCTCAACAAAATTCTGGAAAATCGAATACAAAAATATATTAAAAAGATAGAGCATCGTGATCAAGTAGGATTCATCCCAGGAATGCAAGGTTGTTTCAACAAATGGAAATCAATAAATGTAATTCATCACATCAATAAAAATAAAAATCATATGATCATATCAACAGATGCTGGGAAAGCATTTGATAAAACACAGCATTCCTTCATATTCAAAATGCTTAAAAAACTAGGAATAACAAAAATATACCTCACCATTGTAAAGGCTATGTATGCTAAGCCCCAGGCCAATATCATTCTAACTGGAGAAAAACTGAAAGCATTCCCTCTAAAAAAATGGAACAAGACAGAAATGCCTTTTGTCAACACTTCCATTTAACATAGTTCTTAAAGCTCTAGCTGGAGCAATAAGACAGATGAAAGATATTAAAGGGATAAAGATACAAAAAGAAGAACTCAATTATCACTATGTGCAGACAATATGATTCTATACCTAGAAGTCTCAAAATATTCCATCAGAAATTTTCTAGAACTAATAAATAAATTCAGCAAAGTAGCTGGATATAAAATCAACACCCATAAATCAAAGGCATTGCTGTACATCACTGACAAATCCATTGAAAGTGAAACTAAGAAAACTACCCCATTTACAATAGCCTCAAAAAAAATAAAATACTTGGTAATAAGTTTTAAAAAGAGGTGAAAGACCTGTACAATGAGAACTACAACAAGCTAAACAAAGAAATTAAAGAGAACCTTAGAAAATGAAAAGATCTACTTTGTTCTTTGATAGGCAGAATTAATATTGTCAAAATAAACATACTTCCAAAAACAGTATTCGATGCAATTCCAATCAAAATCCCAATGGCATTCCTTATAGAAATAGAAAAGCAAACATGAAATTCATCTGGAAAAACAAAAGACCCAGAATACCCAAAGCAATCCTTAGCAAAAAAAATGAAGCTAGTGGCATCACTATGCTAGACCTTAAACTACACTACAGAGCAATAGTAACTAAAACAGCATGGTACTGGCACCAAAATAGACAGACCTACAGATCAATGGTCTATAGGTATATATTTTGTATACAGAATAGGGGACACAGAGTCTAACTCACATAACTTCATTTATCATATGTTAGACAAGGGAGCCAAAAACGTACATTGGAGAAAAGATAGCTTCTTCAACAAATGGTGCTGGGAAAACTGGAATCTACATGTAACAAAATGAAATTAAACCTTTATCTCTCACCATGCACAAAACTCAACTCAAAGAGGATCAAAGACCTAGAAATTAAACCTTGCACCTAATGGAAGAAAAGTAGGCCCAAAACTCCATCATGTTAGATTAGGCCCCAACTTTCTTAATGAAACTCCTGTAGCGCAAGAATTAAAGCCAAGAATCAATGAAAAGGATGGATTCAAACTAAAAAGGTGCTTCTCAGTAAAAGAAACAATCAGTGAGGTGAATAGAGAGCCTACAGAATGGGAACAAAGCTTTACCACAAGTACATCAGATAGAACACTAATCTCTAGGATATATAAAGCATTCAAAATCATTAAAACACACACACACACACACACACACACACACACACAAAATAACCCAATCAATAAATGGGCCAAGGTATTGAACAGACACTTCTCAGAAGAGGACATACAATCAATCAACAAATATATGAAAAAATGTTCAACATCTCTAACAATTAGAGAAAAGCAAATCAAAACTACTCTAACAGTTCATCTCACTTCAGTCAGAACTATTTGTCCCAGCTATTCCACTCCTTGATTTATACAAAGGAATTAAAAACAGCATACTATAGGGGCACAGCCATATCAATGTTTGTAGCAGCACAGTTCACAATAGCTAAATTATGGAACCAACCTAGATGCCCTTCAGTAGATGAATGGATAGGGAAACTTTGGTATATCTACACAATGGAACATCACTCAGCATTAAAAGAGAATAAAATCATGGCATTTGCAGGTAAATGAATGAAGTTGGAGAATATAATACTAAGTGAAGCAAGCCAATCCTCAAAAAAACAGAGGCTGAATATTTTCTTTGATATAAGGATGCAGGCACATAATGGCGTTAACAATCTAATATGCTAAAACAAATCTTTAACATTTTAGAAAGCAACATTGGAGAAAGACTTTATTAGCATCACAACATTAAGTATTTCTAAATATAAAAACGTGTTGTAAACAGTTAAACATAGGTGACAACATGGGAGAAGATATTTGATATATAGCAGGCACTGAATTTATGTCTATGGGGGCTGGGGATGTGGCTCAAGCAGTATTGCGCTCGCCTAGCATGTGTGCGACCCCGGGTTCGATCCTCAGCACCACATACAAACAAAGATGTTGTGTCCGCTGAGAACTAAGAAAAAATAAATAAATGTTAAAATTTTCTCTCTCTCTCTCTCTCTCTCTCTCTCTCTCTCTCTGTCCCCCTCTTTCTCTCACTCTCTCTTTAAAAAAAAATTAATGTTTACGACATATTCAGTAAAATCACTTGACTAAACAAACTCAGATTAATAGAATAAAGGACTAAAAAGGCAATTCAGAGATGAAATTTTATGTTACAGTAAACTTATAAAATGTTTCAAGGAGTGGGTGTGGGGGATGGGAAGAATAAAGGAACTTTAGATAGAGCTTAGGGGAGGGAGGGGAATGGAGGGGCAAAGGGGTAGGAATGATGGTGGAATGAGTTAGACATCATTATGAGTTAGACATCATTATTCTAAGTGCCTGTATGAGACACAAATGGTAAGAAATACTTTGTGTACAACCATTGTCTTGAAAAACTGTGCTCTATATGTATGATATGAAATGAACTGCATTCTACCATTGTGTATAAAAATCACTATAAATTTTAAAAAATCACTAAATATTTTAAAAAAATGAAAGAAAGAAAGTATATTCAGATAGCCCAGCCCCTTCCATGACCAGTAAAAGTTCCATACTAATGATCTTTAACATCTCTGAGACCAAACCTAAGAACATTTTGCCTATGATTTTGAGACGATAACATGTTAAAATTGTTTCCATTATGTTCAATAGCCATTAATACATTAAACACCAAACTGTGTCAGTTTTCTATTTATGATAAAATATTGTTTGTTTTAAGTCACATACAAAATTGAAAAGCTAAACTTATATGAACATTATTTCTAATATCAGATCAATTCTCAGACCATAAATAGCACTCTCTTGATTTAATAAAGTAAAACCTTTTTAGAGGTGATGATCTTGTTAAAATTACGTCAGCTAGTCTAAACTTACAGCATTTTCTCCCCTATTTATGAATACAAGAGATAAACATTAGGGAAATGTGTATCAATACAAAATGCATCGACTCTACTTTAAAATGCTTTATAATTTTCAAATCACTTTAAATTTATGCTATCAAATATTTTATGTGTGTGTGTACATGTGTATGTATACATATACAAACATACATATACATTTTCATAGCTAGAGTATAAGGTAAATAATCTGGTTAATTATTTTAAGGGAAAAATAAAACATCACAGAAAACAAAACACAAGTAATTTATATTCATAATTTACTATTTACTAAATTCAACAGACTAAAAAGAAAAAAGAGAGGAAATTGCCACATGCATCTGAACAAGCCTGTTTGTGTGTGTGTGTGTGTGTGTGTGTGTGTGTGTGTGTGTGTGTGTGTGTAACAAGGAGAGTAAGAGAGATCACATAAAATTAGTCAGTGATCATGATGAAGCAAGACAAAAACGAATATGTCAGTTAGCTTCCCATCACTGGAACAAAATACCTGAGATAATCAAATTTTATGGAGAAAAGATTTACTTTGGTTTCCAAGGTTTTAGTCTATGATTGGTTGACTTTATTGTTTTGGGTATGTGGTGACAGCATTCATCCTAGAGGCAGTGCATGATGGAGGAAGTCAGTTCAAGTCATGATGGCCAAGAAGCAAAAGGAGAGAGAAAAAAAGAGAGTTGTGGATCACAATATCCTCATAGGAGCACACCCCCAATCACCCAACTTCCACTGGGCTCCACCTCCTAAGGGTTCTACCATCTCTCAGTAGCACCACAGACTAGCAACCAAACGTTTAGGATGCGGGATTTAGGGGGACATTACAGATACAAGCTATGGCAACAAGACCACTATAAAACCGTGCATTAATGAAGACAAAAATATAAACTAACAATAAGCCAACATTCCTCATTTTGGCTAATCTGAGTTAACTGCTACTTCTTTACCTTTAGCTTGCTCCATTCCCCTTACCCTACAAATAAAATTACTAACATGTCAGATCACATGATCACTCCCATTTTCTGCCACCATACAATAAAAAACAAAACCATTCTTCCTTTGCATTCACTCCAAAAAAAAAAGAAAATCTAAAGGACAAATCCAATAATAAGTACTTCCCACTCCCCATACTGTCCTTTCCTTTGCAACAAAGAGGCATACACACTTTAAAAAAAAAAAAATACACAACTTCATTTTACAACAAGTTATTTCTCAATGGATTGTTGTAACAGTGCATTTACAGAAATAACACTCAACTTCATTTTATAATCCAAAAATAACCAATGTGTTTTAACAAAATATTGTAAAAAACTTTCACAATAAGTGCTAGAACACATTGGAGGCTTTGATATATTTGGTTATATTCTAATTTACATTTTAAAAAACCAAAAGATGTCAGTTAAACCCTAGAGTCACCCAAAGACAAGTTGCTTTTATCTTTTGAACAATAATTTTTAAGCTGTTAAATGACTGCCAATCCGTAACTAATGTGCAAGAAGTTCTGCAAATGAAAATCAACTGGGAAAACAGTGAAGTACTCACGTTTCTAGACACAGCAGGGCTTAACTATATCATTGCAATATTAACCAATTATTGGCACTACTCAAGTCCTCTGGATCTGGTAAAGAGTATGAATGTCACAAAGTTCAATCAATAAAGATAATAAATTCAGAATCCAATCCAATGACATCCTCTACTTGTAGATAATTTAATTTCCTCTTAGGAGATTTCCTAAAATAATACATAACTCAACAAAATCAATCTTTTAAACTGTGCAGTTCATGTAACACATTTCAGATATACAAATGTAATCTAACCAGAAAGTATACTTAGGGCGTTTTATACTTAAACCACGCATAACTTCAAATTAACAAGGATGCTGGTACAAATCAAGTCTAAAATTCAACACTGTTCTGCTGGCAACAGAGTTCAGAGAAGTGGACCTCAAATTCAGCAAGCATAAGAAATTTCTTGAGAACTCATAATAAAAGTAGATTTTTTTCACATGTATCTCAAGATTCTAGACTTTTTTCCCCCCCAGTATCTGGATTTATAACAAGCATTTCAGTTTTGATACAGAAAGTCCACACTTTTACACACTGCAAACAGCCATTTGGTAGCAAGCCAAAGTATTTCTAAGGCCAGTTATTCCTGCATTTTTTAAAGTAGAGTTTCAGTCAAGGAGGAATGCAAAGATTCTAAATTTCTTTCACATAATGATGACTTAAAATGCATGTTACATGTTACACTATAACATTTTTAAAGAATATCAAAATTAACTACTCAAAAACTTTGCTCTAAAAACGTCTGCAACATTTTCTGACTAAAGAGAATCAGTTTCAATTGTTTCCAACAAGGAGAGATAAGCACAAAAGAACAACTATCACCTGAAGTAACAGAGGTAATCACTGTTTAGCATTTTCAAATTTATTTTCCCCATTATGCTTCTATATTAACTTGAGATTCATTATCTTCATTATACAAAACACCAGGGTAAAATTGCCAAATGAAAGAAAAAGATGGCCACTAGATGGAGGCCTCCATTAACAGAAGAAAAATACAAAATCATATTAAGAATAGCACCACAGTCCTAACGCCAAAAAAAAGCTAGCTATTAATTCATGAAACCCAAAGCAGAATTACAACTGAGAGAAAGCAGATGTGAAACAGCGAACAGTATGACCCTATCTGGTACCAGAAAAGGAGTGACATAAGTGACATGATATGAAACTCAGGACACATGTCGATATGAGCAAAGTCTTATATAAAAGCAGCAGTCATAGACTACCTTATATGTGACCTAGATTACTAGTTGCTACTAGTTTGGGAAATAATTATAAAAAGAGAAGTAGAGGAAAAAAACAACAAAAACAATACACAAACCTCTGAAGGCTGGAAAGTGAGAAATAGATAAGGAAAACGAAACACAATAAATTTAAAAAGGAAACCAAACAAATTGTAAGACACTTAGTTTAAGAGTTACCCTATTAATTCTCCCATATACAACATGGTCAAATGCATTATAAAACTAATGAAGACATTTACACTCAGAATAACTCTCCTAATAATATGCATCCAATGTCCTTTAAAAGGGCCTACTGTTCCCCTGGACTTGGAGTTGTAAAGGAGTGAAGGTTCATGTCTGAGGAGTCAGGGTTTACACCCTACACTGGGTTCCATACCAGGTTCACTGAGGCAGATGATGACAGTGCAGGTCAGTATACAAAAGTCAGGATGGTAAAATACATATCCAGGACCCAAGTAGAGAACAAACTCCTGAATGGACACAAGATCTCAGAAATTCTAAGGGAAAACAATCAGTATTCACAAATTCCCCTCATTAGTTAATTGTCTTGACATTTGGTAGGAGAATCTCCTAATCAATAAATATCATACAGAGAGGTATTCAATACAGATCTTTTTTAGTTTAATTCCACTACCATCACATGCCCTACATATAGACAACTAATTTTAAGTCTATTCTCCATGAAATAAATTAAAATAATATGAATGGAAAAATGTATTTACCCTTTAAGTAGATTGAAGAGCAAAGGCAGAAAATTAAAATAGCCACAAATGCATGCACACGAGATGGATAAATGCAGGGAGAATATGGTGAAAAATAACTGGACAGGCACAGGAAAGGGAAGCTCAAAGTGCCTCCATTATGCTTCAACAGCATTATGGATAAGGTTAAGGTAACAACTTGAGAGAAACTCAGAAAGTTTGTCTGGTCTGAAGGAGCAAGCCTCTGCTTGGCTACTAAATGTTGCCTGTCAGGATGTCAGGGGAATATTTTCAAAGCATTAAAGTTTACAAGAGAACTAACAAATTAGGATGGTTTTCTGAAAACCCCTGATATTCAAACATGATAATTAATTAATATAATTCAAGCATTCCTAAGCCCCTGTGAGTCACCAATGTATATGTGCACACACAAGCTGGCCATGCATGACCTACAGACTGCTAGGCACAGATTTCCAGGCTTCCAAGTGAAGTTGATATGAATTCAGTTGAAAATAACTATGTACAGTCATCTCTAGCTCAGCTGCCACAAGACAAGTATGATGTCACTGGTGTACATCTGATGTTAAACAGGTCTTTTCCAGTGGGCATGCTTTGTCCCTCCTTTCCTCTTTGCCCTGACCCATTCCACTAGGCTAGGAGCATGCCCTGCTCTCCTGATAATGCTCCAAGGAAAGGCAAAATAAGATTATTGGCCCCTGAAATATAAAACTTTTCTTTAGTTTCTATGTCCCATTGTTTATAAATGTATTTCATTAATAATCTCTTAAGTAATTTGTTTTATTTAATGTACAACATTGTACAATTACTTCTAAAAACAGTGAGGGAAAACAATTCTTTAACTATAACATTAAATAAGAAGAAGTAGAGAAAAACTATTCTGGAAGTCAATAGGGAAGATATTCTTACAGACAAAAGCAGAAGGGACGTTAACTACCCCTTCCCCCAAATTTCAGATAGTAAAAATAAAAACAGAATAAACAGTATATACCAAGTATATTGTGTTAATCCCATAGTGAACCAAAAGAGTAAAATTGTATACATCTTTACACCTTTTTATTTTTTAAATAAAAAGAATAAGAAATTTCTTTAGGAATCTACCCATAAAATGGGAAATTATACCCAATCAATATTTTAAGATAGAAATATAGTAACTTAATTTGTCATCAATAACTAGTCTTTTCTAAAACAAGAATGCATTATCTTGGCTGTCCATGACACTGTTGTCTATCAGAGAAAGAAGAATAAAATTTACAATTAAGTCTTTATTAGATTATTTTCTTTTCTCAAAATGTGTAAGTTAAAAATCATGTCCTGAGCAGCAAATATATACCAGACAGCAATCTAGTTTCTGTGGGGAGGTAACAAGGACCATCTGTGGAAAGAAATCAGTAAGCCCATTATGGTGAACACATAAATGAAGGAGTCTAGAGAGGAAGACTATCTGATGCTGAATGGACAGAGGACATGACACCACAGAGGGCAAGAACAAGGACACTGGTAAGAGAAAGGCACATGAACCTGCTGGGTAAAAGTAGAAGCAAGACCGAAAATAAAGATGGGAGGCTCATTTAGGTAAGGAAGAGAGGCACCTTCCCCTGTGAGGCGGCGGGAATCAGTCTAGGATGAATATGTAAAAGTTTCAAAATTGGGTAAGAACAAATATTGTGTTTATTGCACCTAATAAAGAGCAGCCAAAGAGAAACTAAAAGAATAATGAAACTATCTAGTGAAGGAAAGTGGCAGTTATACATTTTATGATGTGTGCATATGAATGTCTATAAAAATGGAAGTTTAGTCCAAAAATAATATTAATGAAGCATAATAGAATAATAATTTATGTATTTAAATAATTGGCCTTATTTTTCCCATTATTTCATTAAATTTCAGAGCTAAAACAACTTTAAACAATACTTCTGTCATATAATGATTTGAAATCTTTCAAATTCAAGTAGTTCTTTTGCACTACTAATAACCCTTAGGACTTCAGGTCTTATTTCAGTGGCTGTTAATTGAAAATTGTCACAATTCCTACAAACGCTTTTAAAATTTGTGTACATACTGTAATCAAATACAGTGACAATATTAGGCAGTACTTGTACACATCTGAACCTCTAATAAAGTAGGTAGAGAATTGATATCTCTTGGTTTAGTACATGACACACACACACATACACACACACACACACAAAAAAAAAAGCTGATGTCTACCCAAAGTCAATTATTTCCTCTGTCAAAGAGATATTTTCTAACATAAATAAGCCAGGAGAGGCTGAGACTGTCTTGTTAGCCATCACATGATAACCTCCAAATGCATAAAAAAAAAAAAAGTGATGAACTTTTAAAACATCAGGAAATACTCTCAGCCAGGCACAGTGGTGTACACCTATAAGGCCAGCCATTAGGGAGGCTAAGGCAAGAAGATTCCAAGTTGAAGGCCAGACTCAGCAATACTGCAAGACCCTGTTTCAAAGTAAAATATTAAAAAGGCTGGGGATATATCTCAACCATAAAGCAACCTTGCATTCAATACCATTACCACAAAAATAAAAAGAGAACACTCTCAATTAACTAGAAATATATTGACAGCACATATCAATTTTTAAATATTGATTATAAAGTACCTACATGACAGTGATAAGTAACTATACTTAATGTAATGTGATATAAATAACTTCAACACCCAATTCTATCTCCTAACATGATACTAAAAAACATTACTGAATTTGTCATAAAAATGAGACAAACTATTGGTAGATTAAATAAAATAAAAAAACAAAATTTTGCTCTAGCAGGTTTATGCAATACCAATAAATGAAATGTGAGTTAATTAACCTCAATAAGAGCTATAATTTTATTATTGATGCATTTGTAAAATAATCAATAAAAAATTATTTTCCTTCTCTTCTCAGACTATGCCTCTTCTCAAAATTCATAAACCTTTAAGTTCCACAACAGAAGTAAAAATCCATTTGGTGTCCCACAAGACAAGGCTATTGCATCTTTCAGACATACACACAGCTCCTCAAAGGCTTGGCATCACAGTGATGATTTCAAATCTTGTGCATTCCCAAGGGGAAGCAATAAAAATCAGGAAGAATGAAGAGACTGCCAGCTGAAAAATGAAACAGATGGTTTTTCTAACTAAAAAGGCAGCTGAGTTTTGGAAGATCTTTCTCATTTAGATCATCTTCCGAAAACAACTTCATTCACTTTGGTTTCTATTTTCCTTTTTTTTTTTTTTTTTGATACTGTTAAGCTATTTTTCCAGCTTTTTTACAAAAGGAACAAAAAAAAATATTAACTTTCTTTAGTAGAGAAGAAGACAATTTTTCATCATCCTGCACAATTCTAGACGTGAGTTCTAGTCACAAAGTAAAAATCATCACCTTCCTTATTCAGATGGCGTACTAGGTTGCACTCTTAAGATGGATGTAATTTAATGGGAAGTGAAGAAAATTCATAGAAATATGTTATATATTCGTTATATGCTATAGATATAGGTATAGAATCTTTTCATAAAACATTGGCTCAAGGAAGGTAGTAAAGGATATCTGGGAACATCACATAATGTAATTCATGTTAATTACTTGATTCTGTCCCATTACATGTAAAAGTGATGAAAGCAGTTATTAAAATGATAAATTTATAGCATATATTCTCTAGAAGAAAAATAGTGTCCTCAAGAATAAGACAAC
This sequence comes from Ictidomys tridecemlineatus, assembly GCF_052094955.1. NCBI lineage: Eukaryota > Metazoa > Chordata > Mammalia > Rodentia > Sciuridae > Ictidomys > Ictidomys tridecemlineatus. The sequence goes on along the minus strand of NC_135480.1, from coordinate 149,996,649 downwards.
AACGTCTTGTTGTTTAACTAGTATTGTGAGGAGGATGCCTTGTTTGAGAGGTACTCAGTATGACTTAGTTTGCCTTTAAGATGAGTTAATACGCAAAAATGCAAGAATTACAACCAAGATTGCTCTTAAAACACAAGAATAACCCTGCTAAGTTACAAGTAAGATCAAATATGTGTTATTTTGCTCAAAACAAACCTAACTAGTCCAGTATCATATACAACACACAGGAATATCTGGCACGCACCATTGAACTACTTATTTTCTGAATAACCAATGGCCGACCATGTTTAAAATCTAATTAGCATTTTCCTTTTTTCAGAATTTCAAACTTTAACTACATAATTTTGTGAGAGAAGCAAAGAGAAGAAATGGAAAGGTTATCTATAAACTGCCAGTTCTAACTTCCTTAGAAATCTATACATCCTGATCTCATCCTTTTCCACTTTTGGAAAGTCCTTCCTTCATAAAAACCTCAGGGTCTTATAATCCTCCATAACAATAGTCTAAACCTGAATTCTCGTGTCATAATACACAACTGATGACAAACATTCAATTGAGGAATTTACAAGTTAGCTCCATTTTCACTGGCCCATGTTAAAACACTATTCTGCACATAAGGGTTACAGTGTGAGCTACAAAGATAAATTTCTCTAAAATATATTTCCACTTTTGCAGAAGTAACTTTAATTTATATTGTTATTATACAATATTCCTTTTTAAAAACCTAGAAAGATATAAATATATGGCACCATTAAGTCTTATGAACCCAAAGAAGCATTAACAACAAAATTTTAATTCTTACCTATAAAAGATTTACTCTGATCTATAACTGAGACCAGATCAAGGACAACAGTTTTCTGAGAGTCCATTATGTATTGAACCCAGCGCTTAACCAATAAGGAACATTTCCTAGCCCTTTTTTATACTTTATTTAGAGACAGGGTCTTGCTAAGTTGCTTAGGGCCTCTACAAGTTGCTAAGAACTGGCTTTGAACTGACAATTCTCCTGCCTCAGCCTCACAAACTGCTGGGATTACAAGCATGCACCACCCAAGCCTGGCCAACAATAGACTTTTAATGAACATCTCCTCCATGCTAAATTCTAAGCACTGTGATTAAAACTTCTACGTAAGGGAACACCTTTATCTTTCTCAAAAACTTTGTGAAGTAGGTATTATCTCATAAGGAAACTAAAGCACTGGGGAGGTAAGTCACTTAAGGAAGTGCACAAAGCGATTAGGGTAGCAGAAATGGGAATCAACCTTGGGTCCCTTTTAATGCAAAGCCTGGATTCTTAACCACTATATTCTGTACTTTACAAATATTGTTCCCACATGTACCCTCTCTATAAACTGGCTCCCAGAAAACAGACATCTTCATTTTCTAAGTAGCCAAGGCAAGGTTCATTCTCATTATCAGAATACTAGAGTATTCAAACTAAACCAGCAAAAGCAAAACTCAAAATGAGTTGAATGATTTGGGCTGGGAAACCTTCATTTCATGTTAAAATGGTATTATCTTATTTACCAGACTATCAAGACTTCATTAAAATAATAGGTGAAAATTACTTTATCTCTGCTATCTACAGAAAAATGTATCATAAATTGATTTTCTTAGCAAATCAAGTACATCTAAAGTAGTCTATATACTCACAAATCTCAAATTTTTTGACATAAATTTTTAAAACAGACATGGAGTTAGTTATGTGAAGCTACCTAGTTATTAAGTCTGTTTTCTATTACAAACTTAAGTAAAATCAACAATTTATTGAGTAACGGTTTCAAATGAAAACACAAACATCTGGATAATTTGAAATCATAAGGTATCAGAATTTTGTTTTGTTGTTTTTGTTTTTTAACATTGTTACATTTATGTGGTTGTTTTTCTTTTCTAAGAACTTGAATAAATTCCATGTGTTGAAATTACCTTCTGGCTCTTGGTAATTTTACTCTGAGTTTGAAGCCAAAAAAAAAAAAATTAAAACAAAATTGTTTTTTAAAAATCAAAAAAAAATTATGTGAAATATTAAACTTAAGTGCACTTTTCTTCCAATGCAATTTAATAGTTGTTATTAAACAGAAAGCTGGCCTTTTAAAATTATTCTTGTTTACTGTACTTTAAAGGCTTCAAAAAACTTATGCTCTAAATCTTAAAACTTAAATTTAAAGATTCACATTGGCTGAAATCAGAAATTTTACTTTCTATCTAGAAATATTCCCTACAAGAACTTAATGCTCCTCTGCAACAGAGATATATTTAGGCAATATATTTATGATTCTTTTTTATTTCTTTTGGATTATACTTTCCTAACAAAAAGTCCTAGGTGATTGTGTTAATAAAATACACTGGTTATGCGATTATTACAATGACAAATTATAAATTAGAAAGATTGGAAATATTATTTTAAAGTCCTGACTAGTAACAATATATCCTCATCGTGGTTTTTAAAAAAAAAAAAAAAAAAAGAAAGGAAGGAACTTGCTTTTAAAAAAAAAAAAAAAAGGATCAGCTCATATCCAATTAAAGTTCTCAATAAAAATCAGAGCAAGATATAAGCCAGTACTGAAATTAAATTTCATGTAATATTACCCACCTATGAATTTTAGAATGACTTTTACATAGAAGTCCTACGAAAGCTTCAATTTTTTCATTTACTTTCAGGGTTTCAAAGAAGCAGTAATTCCAATAATAAACATGCTCAAATCTTTGCTATCTTATTAAGTCTGACTATAAATCCTCCATGTTCTTGACTAAAATGTTTATTTCTTTTGAGACTAATATATTGTCTTATATGTATATTAAAACTATGAACATGTATATATTCATCAAATATCCAGTATATTCAATTATACTAAAAGGACTTTTATTTGTCCTTTTAAAATTCATCATTACCGTAGCATTCTTTTTTAAACTGTATGTAAAATTAAGCCTCAAAGGTTTTTGCATAGCCAGATTCCCAAGGATACTTCATTCATTGTACATTATCTGAATCAATGATTGTGATCAAACTTAGAATTTACCAAAAGGAAAGTTGACTCTGAAGGTAGTCCAAACCATTCCTGTCATAAATATATTTCATTTAAACCATCTGTGGTTATTCCCCTCACCAAGCAGTATATGAACCAAATAAACAGTCTGTGCCTCAGGAAACCATGTTGGCATGTACCTTTTCCTTAAGCAAAGGGCACCACCTGTAGAATTCTAAAAACAAGGGATTTAGAACCAGTAGGCATAATTGCAAGTCAGAATCTCCTACAGGCTTTTGAAAGTTAAAATCCTAATATTTATGGTTCCCATAGGAAAATTCCAGAATATGCCTTAGAAAAACTAATTCAATTTATGCTGTCTATTTTATAGCATTTAAATATCGCTCGCTACATGTAATACATATTTGTCATAAAATTAAAATACTGTAAGGTGTATTTAACAATGAACTGACTACATTTCAAAAACTAGAAACAAGGTAAACTTTTTTTTTCTTAAAGTAGCTCTACAATAAAGGGAAAAACGTAATAGATTTATATGTAAAGAATGGATACTAGGGGCTGGGGATGTGGCTCAAGCGTTACCACGCTCGCCTGGCATGCGTGCGGCCCGGGTTCAATACTCAGCACCACATACAAACAAAGATGTTGTGTCCGCCAAAAACTAAAAAATCTCTCTCAATCTCTCTCTCTCTCTCTCTCTCTCTCTCTCTCTCTCTCTCTCTCTCTCTCTCTCTCTCTCAAAAATAAATTATATAAGGTTAAAAAAAAAAAAGAATGGATACTAGGTCTGGGGTTATGGCTCAGCAGTACAGCACCCGCCTAGCATGTGCAAGGCTCTGGGTTCTATCCTCAGAATCATATAAAACTAAATAAAATAAAGATATTGTGTCCAACCAAAAAATAAATATTAAAACAATAAGAATGGATACTAAGTTTGTTGAAATACAGAGATCTTCAACCTCCACACAATTCACATTTTTGAAATAAATAACTCTTTGTGCCAGGGACTGTTCTGTATATTGTATATTGCTTAACAGTACCCCTACCCTTTACCCATTAGATGTCAGTGGCATATTCCAGTCATTAAAAGAAGAGGAGGAGGAGGAGGAGGAGGAGGAGGAGGGGGAGGAGGAGCCGCCCCCGTCGCCTAGAAACTGCTGAATGACCTCTATGGGAATAAAAATCACCACAGGGTTCAGAACCAATGAGTTAGTGGAAATGACCACACACAAGTTATAGTTTGGCTCTGCTATTTTGGATGTGAAGACATTTACCCTCTTTACCTCAGTTTCCTCCAATCTCAAATAAAAGTTGTTGGGTGCACAAAGGACTTAAAATCAGCATACTATACCGATGCAGACACATCAATGTTTATAGCAGCTCAATTCAAAATAGCTAAACTGTAGAACCAATCTAGATGCCCTTCAATAAATGAATGGATAAAGAAACTGTGGTATATATACATGATGGAATATTACTCACCATTACAAGCATTTGCGGGTAAATGGATGGAGCTGGAGAGAATATCATGCTAAGCGAAGTAAGCCAACACCAAAAAAAACCAAAGCCCAAATGTTCTCTGATATATGGATGCTGATCCATAATGGGGGTAGGGGGATGGAGGACCTTTCATTATGCAAAGGGGAAAGAGGGGAAGGTAGAAGGCATGGGAATAGGAAAGAAGGTGGAATACAATGGACTTCATTTCCCTAGGTACATATATGATGGCACTTATGGTGCAATGCTACATCATGTACATAAAAAAGAAAAGTTGTGCTGCATTTTGTGTACAATGAATCAAAATGCATTCTGACATCCTATATGCCTAATTACAATAAATAAATTTAATTTTTTAAATTTTTTTTAAAGTTGTTGGGTATAAATGGGAAAGGATTGCAAAGTGCCTATAGTGGTTCCCCCATTAATCTGCAAGGGATGTTTTCAAAATGTTTCCCACTAACGTGGTACCAAAACGTCTAATTTAATGCCCTTCCTTGGAAACTAGGCACTTTTCATACACTGTGTCCCTAACGTACACTTCAATGAACAATGGAAAAATAGCATGGATTTCCTTCTTCACAATTACTCAAATAAATTTGTTCTTACCATAGATCTTAACCACTTCCATACAATTTTTTCTTTCCTTAGTAAATCAAGAACTTTCATCTTTTCAGTTAAAGGAAGCACTTTATAGTTTCTCTTTGCCATATCTGAATTGCCAACATCAATACTCTCATATTTTCAGGTCATCAGGAAGTAAAATAAGAGTTAGTTAAACATAAGCACAGTAATAATGCAAGAGTCTCAGATAACCTACATGGCCACTGACTCACTAATGGATGGGTAGCATAGACAAGATATATAGACTAGAAAAAGTAATGATTCATATCCTAGGCAGAACAAAGGATAGCAAGAGATTTCATCACAGTGCTTAGAATGGTGTGCGATCTATAATTTTGAATTGCTTATTTCTTTAATTTGCTATTTAATATTTTAGCATTATAGCTCTTCACAGTCAACTAAAACCTTGGGAAGTAAAACCACAAGCAAGAGAGAACTATTGTACTGCAACTAATACAGTATCATTATTTAAACTGTATATTTATATTATCTGTACTTCAGTCTCCCTATGATTCAAATGCATACATTTTCTTTTTTTTATAAAATCATATTCATGTTGTTCATTATATTCATGATAGTTTGCTTATTTGTGATCATTTCTTTTGCTTCATTTTTATAGAAATTCCTCACTCTTTTGAGAGAGAGAGAGAGAAATTCATTTAATATTTACTTTTTAGTTTTCGGTGGATATAACATCTTTATTTATTTTTTTTTATGTGGTGCTGAGGATTGAACCCAGCACCCCGCATGCCAGGCGACCATGCTACCGCTTGAGCCACATCCTCAGCCCTCAAATGTATACTTTTTCCTTTTTTTTTTTCTTTTTTTTTTTTCTTAAAGAGAGAGTGAGAGAGGGAGAGAGAATTTTTTTAATATTTATTTTTTAGTTCTCGGCAGACACAACATCTTTGTTTGTATATGGTGCTGAGGATCGAACCCGGGCTGCACGCATGCCAGGCGAGCGCGCTTCCGCTTGAGCCACATCCCCAGCCTCAAATGTATACTTTTTCAAAAAATTTTCTCAAAGGCCCAAAATCAAGGTAGAAAGGAGGATTACTTTAGGCTCATAGATTACTTTGCAACTCCTCCTAAAGGCCAGAATTAAAGGCCCTAAAATATGATCCTAAATCCTAGTTCTTACTCTTAGTCTCTTCACCAGAGAAACAGGATGCTCCACTTGCTCACTGGGAACATCCCATACATTCTCCTCTATCTTTACCCTGGTTCTAGCTCTTGCCTAATGGGGAACTAACACATTTGCTAAGATCCAGCATTAACTGCCAATTTCTCCTTCAGGAAGTATTCCCTAATGGCATCTGAATCTTCTCTTTACCTATCCAAACACCATGGTGAAACTTCTCTCATAGCACTTGTACTCAGCAAGGAAAGTGATTTACTTGATCATGCAAGCCAATCTGCAGTCATTTCCCTTCTAAACAAAAGGCACCTTTTTGGTCCTAACATATCTCTGTGTACCCTGCATTACACAGCCAGAGTGTTAGCTCTATTAATACTTTTTGCTTTCAAAGACATTTTTTTAATTTAAAACATTAAATTTAAAAAAATATTTAAAATATATTAATACTTTTAAAATTTTCAATTGGACAACTACATTTAAAGAATTATCTGCAATTTTCATACAGATTGATATACTTCTCATCTATAACTCCACAGTAAACCATTTTGGTTTATTATTAAATTATTAAACATGAATGTTTAGTTGAAGACCATTTACTGAGTATATAAAATGTCCCTGTTAACTAAGAATACAGTAATTACTACCTCTTTTAAAGAAAAAGCTTTTAACTCTAGCAAATTTACTTCATATATATAACTAATTTTTAAAGAAATTATTAGTAAAATTATTTTCTTCAATATATCGTTTGGCCAATTAGTCAGGCGATGGTAGTTTAAAAAGTGAGGGGATTCCTAGATGGAAAAACAAGGAGACTATCCAGGAATGCTTATCTCGGTTACTGAGGAAAACAAGAGGTGGTTAAGAAAGAGAACAGAGAGTAATCCAAGTATCTGTGGAGGCAAGATGTTAGGCAACTCTGTAAATGTCAGGGTACTCCTGATGAAACCTGGCAAATGAAGACATTGAACACAAGTGAATAAGGGCAAGACTGCAATACTGTATCTCAGTGTGTACTCAGATGATCTTGGGTGTCAGAATACTCTGAGATACTTATTGTAAAATGTAGGTACAGAGAACTGAGACCCAGCTTCTGCATTTCTGCAAACTCTCCATGAATTCAACTACCACCCACTCATTCTGGGGACTGAACCTGGGGACATTTGAACATTGACCTACATACTCAGGCCTTTTTATTTTTTATTTTGAGAGGATCTCACTAAATTGCTGAGATTGACCTCAAACTTGTAATTCTCCTGCCTCTACCTCCTCGGTCACTGGGACTATAGTCATGTGACACTGTGCTCTGCTCTCCGTGTATTTCTCATATATGTGACAGTGAAAGAACTACTGGATTGCAGGGTACCATCCTCTTCAATAGAGGAACACTTTTGAAATGGTATGAAGCAACCTGGGGATGTACCTTAGTAGTGGAGTACTTGCATAACCTGTACAAGGCCCTGGGTTCAATGCCCAGTACAGTCAAGGGGGGACAAAAGGTATATAGGAATTATGCTATGTGCATCCTTTTCAAAAATACTTAAAGTAAATTAAATTCAACACCTGCTTTGTTTTCTGGGCATTCTCTACAAAAGGTAGTCAATTTTTAAAAAATGAATTTCAAAAAAAAAATTCTAAAGGAATTTAAAGAAACACAACTCTCATTGACAAAACGTAAAATATTGGCAGAATGAGTAAGAAGTTACTTCATGGATCAGGAAATTCCAAATGCAATCCCAATAAAACCTACCTGTGGCTATCCCGGAATATTTTCTGTCTGGCTGAATCTGACTTCTATGAGATTCTGAGAACTGCTGACTCTGAATTTCATTTGTGCAGGGACTCTTGGGGGAAAGAGACAGTTAGCAAAGCACCAACGAGAACGCCTTTATCCTCGACAATTAAGTCAAATGTATCACGTTGATCCCATTATACCAGGAAGAGTTAAAATGCAACTAATATTCAAAAGACCCTCAGGACTCATCAACAGTGAGTAATATCCTTCCGGGGCCCATAAAATTAATGACTTTTCAGTAATGAGACTCCTACGAGCCATAAAAGAAAGAAGTAACATAGGGTTGTAGATATCAAGTCTATTTTAATCCTTCAAAATTAAAGAAAACATTTGAAAGAAAGCTTGTACAGTTTTTGTAAAATGAGAAAGATAAACTTTTTCAATATTCCTCTTTGGGACACATAAAATATACTTCCTTCTTGCACATGCCAAGAGGCTGAAGTAAAATATACCTGGATTACTATGCTCAGATGCCCACTAAGTGACCTTAAGCAAGAAACTTGTAGACACCAATCACCTCAGTAAGACAGGGCTATAAAAAAAAAAAAAAAAAAAAAAAAAAAAAAAAAAAGTTTACCAATAAGATGGAAAGTTCCTAGGGCCACATAGCACCTAACCAAAGAACTAGTCTCTATACCTCAATTTTCACCTGGTTTTATCATTTATACACTGTCCCCTTACTGAATGAATTGTTGACTGCCCCCCCCAAAAAAAAGTCAGGACTTATAACATGTAACTGCTTTGTGAAAAGTAAAGCATTATACTCAAATATTAGCTGTTACTAACTTGGAAATGGAAGAACAAATACAATTAAAGGAGAACTGACACCTAGGACTAGCAAGTAAATAGTAAAAGGGCATTTAGTTTCTTTAAATGAGTTCCATTCTCTTTCATTCCTTCAATATTTATTGAGTTAAAGGTTAGGACTAAGAATTTGTCTTCAGTGACCTACAAGAGATATAAGCAAACACAAGAAAGGAAAGCCTAAGCCCTATAATTAAGTCAAAGATCACTGGAGATTTCACAGTAGAGAGAAATTACTTCTGGCTGCAGGTGAGGAGATAAATCTTCACAAAAGAGGAAGCAGTAGAAATGGCCTTGAAGTACAGATTGTGGACAAAGAACTCCAGTGACAGCAATGGGCAAAGCAGGGAGGTAAGAAAGCACAGGTTGTGATAACTCATGTTTGCAAATGAACAGGCTGTGGGTACTGCTGGGACAATGGACAGAAAAAACAGGTGTGACACAAGCTGCAGAGGGCCCTGAACAGAAGACCAAGGAAGCCAGGAACTGCTGGGCAGATGGGATTCCCATCTCAGAATCCTTCAGAAAAGAAACTTCCAAATAAATTCTCTATTGGCAGAATAATCTGAAATTAAAAGAGGAAGACTAGAGGCAAAGAGTAGCCATGAACCTCTAAGGTAGTTAAGAAACAAAGGCTTGAGGGGCTGTGACTATGGCTCAGTGGTTGAGCATTTGCCTAGCATGTGTGAATCACTGGGTTCGATCCTCAGCTATATATAAATAAATAAAATAAAGGTAGTACGTACATCTACAACTAAAACAACATATTTTTAAAAAATAAAATTAAAATAAAGGCTTGAATAGAAATACCTGGGCACAATGCAGTAGGCAGAGACTGATCACAGGAGATATAATCATAATAATAACAACAACAGCAGCAGCAGCAGCAAAAAAAAAAAAAAAAAAACAGCTTTCACCTGCCACATATAGATAGTACCACTGTTGAGTGGGGCAGGGGGCAGCAGGGAATATGCCAAGTATGGTGGCACATGCCTCTAAACCCAATGATTTAAAAGTCTGATGCAAGAGAATTGAACCAGCCTGGGCAATTTAGTGAGACCTAGTTTCAAAATTCAAAATAAAATGGCAGAGGGCATGGCTCAGTGGTAGAGCACCCCAGGTTCAATACCCAGGATCACAAAAAAAAAGTGAATGAGGTAATAAACTATATTCTAGGATAGTGATAACAAAACTACTATATCCAATCTTGGAGAAATCATAAGGAAACAAGACACACAGTTCCAAGTAACATGAGGAATGATGAAGCGTCTAACCAATCATGGGACTACAGCATAGGACAAACAAGACAAATTTTCAAATTTGTTGGCAATGGACTTATATTCCAGTGTAGAAAATATAGGCCACCATAGGAAAACTTACAGACAGAAAAGAGGGCTCCAGAGTTCTGAGGCTCACTAACCCTGGAAGGTCTGAGGTAAAGGAAGTTGGTGAAACAGCCAGAAAGCTTGAAGGAGACAGGTGAGTAACAGTGCAATTTGGAGAAAAGGAGAACATGTTGCAAGGATAGACAGCATGAGGAGACAAGTAAAATGAACACTGGCTTTGACCCCAGAGATGGCAAGGACAAAAGCTGTGCTATAACCCAGTGGAATGACTGAGAGGTGAAAGAACAGCAAACATTCAGTGTGTAAAGGTATGGGTGCCAAGATAAGAATGTTCTCATGAAGTAAACAAAGAAACCATGCTATTGAAAGGTTAAATGAAATGACAGTAAAGGCTGATTTCTGGGTCTTGGTTACATACGAATCAATAATTAGAGAACTATCAGCTGGGGCAGCAAGAACAAAATGATTAAGGGTGTCTTGAGAAGATTTGTAAGTGAGGAGCAGGGAAATGGTAAGGAGTACCCCCTAACAGGTGCCTCACCACCTTCTGCGGCAAGTAACGGGGGATTCAAGGCATCTTGAGTAAAGGCATCTTTATTCACATAGAGTAAAGAAGTGGTGCAGTCTGATGTCTTACAAGAATAGAACTGACACAACTGTGTGTTCTCAGGAAGCCTCCATACAGTGACTAGATGACTCCCTTAAAGGAAAAATTTTTGATTTAAGAACAGAAGTCCTACACATCTCACTCTCTGATTAATGTCACTTACTGTCAATTCCATTATCAATATGGTCAAAATGACCAGGAGATGGTTAGGTACAAAACCTGAAGAGTTTATTTTTTTTCCGGTAAAAATAATGAAAATATGCATTGGCTTTACCAAAAAAGCTTTCTCCAATATATTTTCCATCAATATAATAATAATTAAGATAAATGAACACCTATATATTTAACTGCATCTACAAATAGTCTATATAAAAAACAATCAATAATCAAAAGACAACACTACAATTAGAATAATCAGATCATCTGAATAGAATTCTTGTTGATAAACAACAAATTTAAAGTTCTCATAATATAGCCTCTAAGACAAATTAAAATACTAAGCATACTTCTGTTTAATATTTATTTATTTATTTAGTTAGTTAGTTAGTTAGTTAGTTAGTTGTAGTTGGATACAATATCTTTAACTTTTTTATTTTCTTTTATGTGGTACTGAGGATCAAACCCAGGGCCTCCTACATGCTAAGCGAGCGCTCTATCAATGAGCCACAACCCCAGCCCCCCCAACCAAGCATTCTTTTCATAACAGACAAACTACATAAAACATTCCAATTGTTTTAGAATACTAAATGATTCTCTAGTCCATATCTTCAACGATATGGAAGCATTTGGTTTATTTTCCCAGTACTGAGCCTTGTTCATGCTAAATATAAATAGATATAAATAAGGGACTGAAGGTAAGACTGCAATGATTCTCATTGAAAAGCACATAATCACTTTTACATTATAACTGTTACTGTAAGCCACTCATATTTTGTTTATGCAAAAATATTAATGTTTATAAAATATTATCAGACAAAAAAATATTCCTTTTTCTATTTCCTTCATTTTTATTATTTTTTTCCTTCTCCATTTGATACTGGGAGTTGAACCCAGGGTACTTTACCACTGACCTATAACCAGACTTTATTTAGTTATTGAGCATCTGGCTAAGTTGCCCAGGCTGGCCTGGAATTTGTGATCCTCCTGACTCAGCTTCCTGTGTTGCTGGGATTACAGGCATGTGCCTCCAAGCCTGGCTATTTCTATTTTTTTATTTTTTTTTTTTATTTTTTTTTAACTGGAGGAGGGGGGCTAATTGTCTTTCTACAAATGCTTCCCTACTTGTAAACATTTATGAACACCTTACATTGGCTTACTTAGTTCTTGTATGAACACATTTTACAGATGCTCTCAGATGACTAAAGAAAAAATTGAAGCTCAACGACTGGGTAGCTACACAAAGTCACACAGAGCCTAGGGCCCCCAAACTCTAACAGCTAAAATTATTCCCACCACCACTAGAAATGCCTTTCAAAACTGAATCCTACAAACACAGGGAAGGTTTTCTTTGGGGGGGGGGGGGAGGGAGGAGAGCCTAATGCCCATATAACCACACACTGTATCATCTGCTCACAGACACATGGCCCAAGAAAGCGCCAAGGTCAGAATGGGCTTTCACCATCACCATTCACACAGCTTTCTAAAATGTGCTCACAGGGTCATCTGTAGGACTGAAATGAAGCTGAGTGAACCACACGGGATGTTTCTGACCACACACTTTTATAGTCACTATGACTTTCCTAAGAACCTGCTCTCCAGCAAATTCAGAGAAAGGAACTTCAGGGAAGTAAAAGAAGCCCTCAGCTAAACTCCCCTAGAATGATTGCTAATCCCAATACCTCAGACTAAGCTGCAGCTCAAAAGTAAAACCAGAGGGCATTTTTTTTAAATTGCACTACATTTTTATAAAATAGAAACTTTTCAAGAAGTCATACTGCATTATTTCAAAACTACCACAAAACCAAAACTGAAACATGATTTTGAATCACAAACCAAAAATCTGAGTGCCTCAAATACATTTAGAGAGAATATGAAAACAAAAGAAAAGGATGCACTATGAAAATTCCCTTATAAAAATCTAAGTGCTTCTAATAATCTCTTTCTAAAAGGTCCTATGATAAATGACCATTCTACCACAGCAGGCCAGGACTGTTGCAGAGCTGAGCTTCTCCTGGGGAAAGCAAGCAAGCCACCTGAGCTCAGGAATGCTTGTGTCTTCATTATTTACGCCGCATCCTATTTTTCAGTGATAACCACCTCCTCCAATGCTGTGTTCATCATAGTGATCCCAACCAGAAGCTCCTCCACAACTCTCATGTGAGATGATCACCAACAGTGGCAGCCTGGGAATACTAACATGTGATCATGAGCCGCACTGAAGCACAGCATGGGCATCCATGAAAGTTTAAAGAAGAAACAAGGAAACTTAATATTCCAGACTCCATATTTTGCCCAAGCTTCAAAATAAAATACCGAACCATGAAGGAAAGATTTACAAAGTTAAGATTTAAAAAGAATATATATTCCCTTGAATGTTCATCAGAATACAACTGGTTCATTTCAGAATTTGCTAAATAGAAAGCAAAGATGCACTGACAAAAAAAAAAAAATCAACACTTTGACTTTGGTACCAAAATGTGTTTTTAAAAACATGTTAGAGGGCTGTGGTTCGTGGTTCAGTGGTACAGTGTTTGCCTGGCATGTGTAAGGAACTGGGAGAGAGATTGCAGGGGAGGGGTGGGGGGTGGGAGAGGAAGAGAGGGAGTGAGAGAAAAGGAAGAGACAGAAAGAAGAAAAGAAGGAAGAAAGGAAGAAAGAAAGGAAGGAAGGAAGAAAAAAGAAAACAAAGGTATTGTGTCCACCCACAACTAAAAAAACAAAAAGAAATTTCTTTTAGAAAAAAAAAAAAATGCTAGTACCACTAGCGAAAATCATTACTAATAGACATGCACTCTGTTAACCAAAATGTTCTACCACTCCCAATTATAGACCTTATCTCCTAAGGTGGAATCTAGAAAAGAAAAGTAAGACAAAATATACAAGAGTTTCCCAGGTCAACACTATCTGAGTCAGTTACCAAGCAGAAAACAGAAGGTACACTCAACATGGGAATGATGTGAAAAGATTTACCTAAGAGACTAAATATGGGTAGGTAGGGTATAGAGGAAACCAGAAGACAGAGCAGTACCCTAGGCCTGCTAATGCAGTATTCTAATTCTAGGACCAGAATCCAAGAAATTCCTCAGGAGATGGTCTGAGGAGACCCTAAGAAAGACTACATACTGCACAAAGCCCTCACACTCCTTCCTCCAATCTGCTGCTTGTGCTCCCTCATCTGCATGCCCCAACACAAGGGATTCTGATGCAATGGCCCACACAGACCAGGCACTCATAAAGACAGAAAGTAGACAACTGTGTAAATGGGCCTGGAGACACAAACTGCAGCTTATCAGTGCAAACTTTATAGAATGTTACATCAGCCATGCCTCAATCATGATGCATTAAACAATCAAAAGAAATGCAACCATCAACTATTTTCTACTTCCTTCAAGTTCAAATTCTGTTAATGTATAAAACCACAGCTTACCATTTTCCAAAATACTAGAAACTCATCAGTTATTAGGAAGATGACTCAGAATTACTGGATCTAAGGTGGAGTAAATACTGTCTTGCCTAAGGTACTTGAGGAAGATGTGCTAAGTACTTTATGACTCCTAATAGTCCCTTCAGCAAATAAACTCAAGAATACAATTTTTGGATTCGTGGAAAATAAAGAGTGCATCCTTTTTTCTTGTAATAATTCATGCATTTGTTCATTCAAATAAACCCAAGAATACAATTCAGTAGCAGAATACATCCATATTAAATTCTTGGGCTTCAAAGATACTAACTGAACTTATATGATAACCACTCAAAAAAATTTAAGATATGAATGATGCAAAACCTCATGGGACAATGGGGAAAAAAATTTCAACATAAACCATGAGCATGAATCAAACCACTGGTGCAACTCTCATCAGGACAGAAAGGAAAGTCAGAGGAAATAACACCTGTTACAATAGAATTCTTTTAAGAATAAAAAAAAAAATCTGCTGTATATATGATATATATGCATTCAAATGTTGTTATATATGTTAATAAATGTGATATCATAAAACTAAAACCTTGGTCCTCAGGAAGAGGGAGGAGACAACACTTTATACACCCATGATAAGTAAGAACAGTAAATTAGATAGGCTTTACCAAATACCCATAAAGTAGACAGGTTTAAAGGGAATAACATTCACACATGAGGATAATCTAAAACACTTGAGAAAACATGAAATGAGATGATGGATTGACAGATCACCCCAAGACACTGCATTTTTAAGTTAATATAGAACATCACTTTGGAAATAAATCTATCATGCATCTGTTTCTGTAGCTAATGCACAGTTCACATGGCATGAGCAAGAGAGGGAAAGACAAGCATTCCATCTCTGATTTCTGAATGAGGTTCAATTATTATCCCAAGTGGAAAAAAAAATCTTAATGACTTTTATATTCTGTCTCTTCAAGAAAGGATGGGAAGATTATTTGTTGAAGATATTAGTTGATTTATTCCAAGAATTCTTCTTTTAATGCAAAGTGAAAGCTTTGCTTGTATAAATGTAGTTAGGCATATGTGGTAGGAAATCGTGAAAGAGCACCATGTTACCTCTGACAGTACAATCTACAAGGCCTGAATACTGACAAAGGGCACCCTTTAAAGATGAAAAAAAATTATAAATGATTAGTGTTAGTTATAAAACAAAAAGTACAGAAATTCATAGATACTTATTAGCTTCTGCTAAAATTAGGCTGTGGGAGATTAAAGTTTGTATCTTTCATTCTACCATTGTCATTATTTCAGTGAAGTAACTACAGGTGTCCCTTGGAATTGGCAGAATTCCAGGACTCCCCAGATACCAAATTCTTCAATGCTCAAGTTCATTGTGTAAAATGACATAATATTTGCATATCCAGTATCCTTTTAAATCATCTTTAGATTACTTATAATAGCTATATAATGCATTATGTACATAGTTATTACACTGAATAATTTAGTGAAGGAAAAAAAATCTGTACATGTTCAGTACACATCTATTTTTTTCCCAAATACTTTCAATCCACAGTTCGTTGAATATGCTATGTGGAACCTGCAGATACAGAAGGGCAACTGTATTTATGGATCATGTAACATGTACAATTCACAGTGCTAAAAACTGGTGTTACAGAGGCAAATAAGACAGGCAAAATTTGTGGAGAGGGTTCTAATTTAATCTGAAAAAAGGGGTTAGTAGGGTGACAAGTGAATAATGCTTCAATGAAGGGAATAAGCCATGCATATTGGGTTGGGACCCAATGCACCATGGGCAAAAAATTGCCTCATGGTGTTGTCAGAGAGTGGGCAAGAGAGGCAGGAAGGAATATAAGAGGTAAGGGATGTTTGTATCTGAAGATGGTGAAATGGTTGGAAAGGGCTCACATAGTATTTTTCATTAATAAGTACACTGAGTTTTACTTATTTTGTTTTTAATTGAGACATAATAATGGTACAAATTTATCAAGTACCAAGTAATGTTTCAATATATGTATATATTGTATAATGATCAAATTAGCATACCCATCACTTCAAACATTTATACATTGAAATTTTAACAGGAGTAACATGGGAAACCATGAAAGGGAGATTCCAAGCACAGAAGTATTTTTAAGGTGCCTCTTCTTTTTTCAGGATGCAGGAAAAAAAGAATGGAGAAGCATAAAGACTTCTCAAGTGTTAGGATAGTTCAGGTACATGATAACAGTGTTTGGACTAGAGAAGTAGTAGGGAGTTCAGTGAGAAGTGGGGATTCAAGACAAATCTAGTAGGTGTAGGCAACAGAATTGGACAGTCTGGATTTTGATTAAACAGAAAGAGTCAACAACGAGAATTCTTGAAATTTTGTGCATGAGAAAGCAGAGGAAGGGAATTGCTGAAAAATGAGATGAGGAAGCCTTTGAGAGCAGTAAAATGCTTGTTAAGTTTGTGCAGCCTACAGCATACCCACATGAAGATGGCAGATTTTGTGGCAGGAATTTGTATGTTCAGAGAACAAGTGCAAGCTGAAGAAATAAATTTAATAGTCATTAGTTGTCAGAATATGGATGTTAGTTTAAGTCGAAAGACTGGGACCCAAAACATAGTTCAGTGGTAAAGCAACCTAAGCATATACCAGGCCCTGGATTCAATTTACAGCACCACAACAAAGTTAAAAAATAAAGTTGCAGAACAGAATTCGTTCATGAAACAGTGAGTATGCTCAGAAAAGTGAAACCTAAGGACTAAATCATAGAGCTCACTGAGGTTATGATGTGAGAGAGAATGAAACGACCAACAATTACAATTTAAAAGGGATGATGGGGTAAGGTAAAAGGGAATCAGAAATGTGTAGTGTTCCAGACCAGGGAAGAAGATGGTTCAAGAGAACAAAGCTGTTAGGAAGCAGTAGGATATGAGCAACAGATCAAGGGTTTAAGAAAATATTTTGTGCTAAACAAATCTGTTAATCAACAGTCCTGCCTCAGTGCACCCCAAGGTCTGACAAGATAGCTACTTCAGAACCTTTGCCTGATCTCAGCTCTATAAACTACTCCTTTTACAAGAGGAGGAAAATAGACAAATTCAGGAGATAAGAACCAAGGTGCAAAGGTATGTTTTCTAAAAAGGGCCTAACTGCTAAATCATCTTAAGCAAGACCCTGTGCAAACAAGACAATCACAGATTCCCAGACCTAGGAAAGCAAAATAATTAAGACTAGAATCCACAAAAAAATTCTGTAAAACTGGTTCCATTTATGACTTGTCAGCCAAGACCAGGATAATTTGAGTATTGCACGCACGCAAGTTATTAGCATAACATTACTTAGAATATCACTAAAATTTTAAGGTTTCCTTTTTTTTTTTTTGATAGATACCTATGGGTAAAAGCATGCATCAATCAAGAGCTAGAAGAGGTATTTGGATGGGATTCTCCAAACTCTTCCCCTCTTACCCCAGTAATACTGAGTCACAAAACGTCATCAATTTTCTGAGATAACCCACTTTCCCCTCCTCTTGACAGTTCTTTCCTCTTTCCTAATAAACTTTGCTGTTTTTACTACATTTCATGTCTTGCTTGAAATATCTTGTAAGAACACAAAAGCCAAGAGACATAATGCAATTCCCAGTAACAGAATGAATTAATAGTTAATATCATTTAGCAACATTTGGGTCAACAGTGATTTTGACAAATGCAGTTCTGGAGCATGAAGCATTTCACAAAGTATTATATGCAAAGAAAAAATGAGGGTGAGAGGAGAAGGGGGTCAAAAACTGAAAAGAAATTCTATGTTTGTATGCAATAATCAGGATGAATCCAACTACTATGTACAACTATAAAACTAACAAAGATAAAAAAATAAAATTTTAAAATAAATATATAAATCTTTTTAAGTATTTCTAATCTAGGGATGGTGAGATATACTTGTAATCCAAGCTACTCAGGAGTCTGACCATGAGGATCATAAGTTTAGACACACATACAAACACATTGAGAAAAGTAGGTACTGGGCATTCTACCACTGAACTACATCCCCAGCCCTTTTAATTTTTTATTTATTAAATTGCCAAGATGTCCTGAATCTTATGATCCTCCTTCCACAGTCTTCCTAGTTCCTGGGATTGCAGGCATGTATGACTACATGCAGGACTTTGGGGGGTTTTTTAAGTATTTTTAAAAGGAGGAGCAAATTAAAGAGATTCTTATTAGAGTAGCAAGAGTGAATAAGAAAAGGACTTTTTCAGATGGGAGAAATATAGTTTATTGGTAAAAAGACTTATCCAGTGCAGGGGAAAAAATGATAATGCAGTTGTCGACAAGTAGAGTTGGTAAGGCAAAGTTCTTGATGTGCAAGAGGGACTGGGGTAAAAAAAAAAAAAAAAACAGGGGCCTCAAGTGAAAACAAAGAATTCACCCAGGATAAAGGAATGGGAGGCCACCTACATGGAAACCAGACTGGTAGGTGGATAAATGTACTGGGTGGAGACTGTATATACTCTTTATTCTCAGCAAAATGAAAAGCAAGCAAATCAACAAAGAATGAAGATGGAGATTGGAGGAGGAGACAAGGAAAGCCAGCTTAACTATCAGGTATCATTGGTGAAGTCATCGAATTAGGAAGAGGAAAAATAATGACTGTGACCTATTCCCAGTTATGGTCAGCTTCCACTGGGCAAACCAAGGTCACTAGGGAAATAGCTGGTAAAACATGATGAAGTTTGCCAGGTAAGAATGACAAAGAGAGAGGGGGGCAAGGATGTATAACAAAGGAATCAATGGCAATAATGGATGATGCAACATGTGGAAGATGAAAGATAGTAAGAGCATGAGAATAATGAACCACCGTGAAATGTGAATCAATGCTGGGGTCCAAATGGGATATAACTGGGTAAGTACATAGGATGAGCTGAAAAGAGAGTGGTGGATGCCAGAGGATGGGATGTCTGAAACAGAATATAGAGACAGTGCACATACTAAAACCACAAGCCTGAATGAGGGAGGCAAACTGGGCACAAGACCATAGGAAGAGCAGAGATTAGGATAAGAGCAGTCCTTCAGTGTTTTGCCCAGCCCTTTCCTACCTAATCTCCCACCTTTTCCAATTGACTCCTACCAATGAAAATAATTCATACCAATGTTAATAAAGTTAGTCTTCTTAACTCTGAAGTAACAACAACAATTAAAAAAAAAAAAAAGCCCAAAGCCTAATGACCTCAATAATCCTAGTGGGTAAATGGGTGGCTGCACCTATTGAGCATTATATCATTTCTACAAAATAAGAGAGGAAACCAAATGAAACTGGGATGCTTCTCCTATAATGTGCAATTACTTGAACATCAACCAAGCACAGGGAAACATGATGCTGTTGGTTTGGAAAGAGTCATGGCCAAAACAGAACATATTTAATCAAAATTTCTAAAAAGTATGGAGGGCTGGTTGTGGTTTCACACACCTATAATTCCAACAACTTTAGAGACTGAAATAGAAGCACTGCAAATTCAAGACCAGTCTCAATAACTTAGTAAGACCCTATCTCAAAATAGAACTAAGGAAAAGAACTAAGAAAAGACCAGGGATGTAGTTCAGTGGTAAAGTGCTCCTGGGTTCAATTCCCAATGGGGGAAAAAGAAAGTATGTAATATTCAATACTTGAAGTAGAAATAAAATTAAACATCCTACTAAAATTTCTTTGTGGGCAAAATTATTTTATTCATATTTTTTTCTCATATATAAATCATCTTGAATATAACTGGAACTTACCAGATATTTGTTGAATAAATGTAAGAGTTTATCTGATCAAGAAAATTAGCCAATAAAAAGAAATATCTCACAGTAAGCTTACAAACATATCTATAGTTGTATTTTCAACATTGTCTTCTATAACAACTTTCTTTTTATTGAACTTCTTTTAACTGTTCGATGGTTGGCTTGGGATATAGCTAAGAGATAGGGTGCTTGTTTAGCATGTAGAAGCTAACAAGTTCTAACCCTAACACCAAAAAAGAAAATAAAATGCCCAATGGCTCTTCATCACACCAAAAAAAAAAAATGTTTAAATCCTAGGTATTCAAGGTATTTCATGAGCTAGTTCTATCACCATCCTCAATGTTCAACATCTCAAACCACACACAGCCAAAGATCAAAAACATTCTATCATGTTTACTACCTCTATGTTTACTCAAGCTGTTGATTCTCTCTTTCAACACAGACATCCAGATCAATATTTTTTGTAAGCTCTACCCAATGTGCAAATATCAGATTTCTTAGAAAATTTTTGATCCATGTGATGCTGGAATAAAATTACTAGGAATCTACATCTGGTAATACAGACTGCCTTCTACTATATTATAGCACCTATCAGTGAAAAAAGCTAAGCCTGTTGCATTTTCTACTACTAGAAAACAGACTCTGAGAGCTTCAAGGCGTATACCATGGATTCAATAAATACTTGCCAAAATTAAAGTGCTAGTAAAGTCCAGAAAAAGTATTAAGTTGTTATACCTTTCAAGGGAAAAAAAAAAATCACAATAAGAATTCTCTTTATTCTTGAGACAAATTATTTTTTTCACCCAATATCATGTTCTCCCTCTTAGGGGTCAAAAATAATCAAATATTGCCAAAGAAATAGAATAAAAAGGGCCAATTGGGACAATGACTTCTTAATGATTTGACTGTAAAAATCATTTTTCTCTTTTGAATTGAAAGGGAATTTAACCCCTCACCTCCAAGTGACAGTCATCTCCAAATGCTCATCACAGTAATAGTTAGAGACAATATACTGAGTATGACTGCTTCAGAGCAAGGTCAACCGCTTTTTGTTTCTACTCCTTTATCTGCAGCACCCTAACGACCTCCCAGGAAATGTGAAGCCCTTAAGACAAATGCTCTTTTGTAGATGCCTAAAAGGCATCCACAGATAATGTGATTCTTCAGTATACTTATATTATTAAAAAAAAAATATGATGCATTCTAGCAAAAATGAAGTATCTTTGAGGCAGTAAAGAAAGCTTATAATTTTTCTTAATGAAAAAGCACCTCACAAAGCATTCTATTACTCTCCAGGCAAAGTGCATGCCTGTAGTTCCAGCAAATCTGAAACCTAAGGCAAAAGGATTGCAATTTCAAGCCCAGCCTCAGAAACTCAGCCAACAACTTAGCAAGGCCCTAAGCAACTTAGTGAGACTGTCTCAAAATAAAAAATAAAAAGACTGAGGATGTAGCTCAGTGGTAACATGCTCCTGGGTTCAATCCAGGGGATTGAGTTTTAGAAATATATATATATTTCTTTTTTTCTAAAACTTTAGATTCTAAAATAAACCTTTTGATAACAAAGTTAAATAACTCCAGCATTTCAAATTTGTGTACAGTTCCTATAATTTTTACCTGGCAACAATCCTTAAATCTAAGAAAGATAAAGATAGGTATATAGAAAAATCAAAAACAATCGTCTTAACTCATGCTATAACAAAATACCTCAGCATGGGTAATTTATAAATACAAACTTTGTGTTCAAAGTTCTGAGGACAAAGATGCCTGAAATCAAAGAAGAGTCAGTGTCTTGTGAGGACCAATCCTCTGCTCCAAAGATGGGGCTTTGTTGCAATGTCCTCACTGTAAGAGATGGAAGGAGTTAACAAGACAAATATGCCCAGTGTTTTGCAAGGGTACTATTAGAGAAACATTAAGGTGCCACAAGAAACCAAACATGTGCTCCGGGCTGGGGATATAACTCAGTTGGTAGAGTGCTTGCCTTGCATGCACAAGGCCCAGGGTTTAATCCCCAACACCACAAAAAAACAAACACACACACATGCTTAGAAGTGGACCATGCTTGGAAGTGGGTTGGCAAGATGAATCGTCCCTCTGCCAGAAGGATGAGCTACAGAATCTGGGTATAAGTACACTTGGGCAGATAGTCCATGTGTTTTTGTCCCTAATGCAGCACTGCGCCTTGCCCTTATAGGAAGAGCTCATGGTTATAATCTATGTGATGAGCTAATTTTTAAACTGGGGCAGGCAAAGAGAAGAGCTATAGTTAAAAAGGGCTACAATTGGATATTTACATCTCAATAAAGTCTAAATACTATATTCTGATAAAGGACCATCAAACTTCTATTTCTCAGAGCACTAATAACATGCATGAAGGTGGAAAACTCATGACCTAATGATTTCCTAGAGGCTCCAACTCTTCATATTATTACAGGTGGATTAAGTGTCAACAGGAATTGTGGAGGGACAGAAACACTGAGACCATAGCAGACACATTAAAAAATATAAATAATGAAAATTACTTTAATGTGTAAGGGCATCTCTTAGGTCACCGAAAACCTCTGCACTGCTCATTATAAACATTAATTTTTGCCAAAAATGTTGCAAACCATAAGAATATTTACAAGTAGGCAAAGAATGATGTACTCTTTTGACAATGACTTAGACAATCCTTTTTTTATGGGAAAATAAAAATATTTTGTTATTAAATAACCTCAAGAAATCAACTGAACTACAAATAAGGAAACAGAACAAAATTCAAATGAAAAAGCATAAAGTATGTCTGCTCCTAAAAGACCACGTAGCACCAACGCTTAATTTATTAACTGTAGTCAACTGTCAAATATCTTTTCCATCTATATTAACAGTAATATGTTTCCACTGAAATTGCATAACTAATCAGAAACTCTAACATCAGTATGGCCAACAGGGTTGTCAAATACAGCTTTTATTTTTAAAACTCTGAATTTTCATTGGGGAATTTTCAAGTCTGCTTATATATATTATCACAATAAAGTGAAAGCTGTCCAATTTTTCCCATGTGTTAGCTTCCCTGATAGGAAAGAAGAGAAGGAAGAGCAGTTGGCAGGCACACTGTCTGTAAGGGCATCCTGCAGAGCTGAGAGCTCCCTGTGATGAGAAGTTACCACATCCCTAGCAGGGCAGAACCACAGACCCACCCTTAAGAGAAAGAGTGTAAGATAACACTCAATTCCTGTCTCTCACTATCCCCATTGGAGAAGCACTCTGAATATAAAATGTATTCTTTACAAACTGGCACAAGCCTGGACTAAAGAGTACATATGATAAAAATCCAACTTGCAAACTTGACAGTATATTAGATTTTTCAAATGTTGCAAGATAATACAATAAATGGATCTGTTTCACTATATGCTTCAAAAATCCCTAACCTTCAAGGCATGGTGGCACACGCCAGTCATCCCAGTGGCTCAGGAGGCCGAGACAGGAGGATCACAAATTCAAAACCAGCCTCAGCAAAAGCAGGGCACAAGCAATTGAGTGAAACTTTGTCTCTAAATAAAATACAAAATAGGGTTGGGGATGTGACTCAGTGGTCAAATGCACTGAGTTCAATCCCCAGCAGCAAAAAAAAAAAAAAAAAACTTAAGCTATCTATCTGTGTGTGTGTGTGTACACTTGTTACATTTTAAACCAACCAATTTGCCTTTTAAACACTACGAATAATCTTTTTTTTTAAAAAAAAAAAAGAGAGAGTGAGAGAAGGGAGAGAGAGAGAGAGAATTTTTAATATTTATTTTTTAGTTCTCGGCGGACACAACATCTTTGTTGGTATGTGGTGCTGAGGATCGAACCCGGGCCGCACGCATGCCAGGCAAGCGCGCTACCGCTTGAGCCACATCCCCAGCCCCCGAAATAATCTTATGTAACATTCTAGTTTTCATTTTGCATCCTTGGAAACCTAACTTTTAAAAAAAATACAATCAACTTAGTATTGTCTGGGACAAAAATTTGAATATTTAGGCTGACTGCAGGCTGACTGTTAATTAGATAACTAAGGTATGTTTAGTCTCATGTATTTTGTCGTTTTTTCATTTGCCAATTTTTCCAGATAGAAGACTGATATGGCCAATATTTTTGTTCTCTTTATTTTTGTTGTGTTAAATTTCTCAGCATATGGAAATGCATGATGGTTGCCAACATTATAGAAAAGGTACTGTTCTGGTTTATAATGTCCCCCCAGTGCTGATGGGTTGAAGGCTTCGTTCCGAATGCAGCAATGTTCAGAAGTGGGGCTCATGGGATGTAACTGGAGCATGAGAGCCCTGACCTCATCAGTGGATTAATGCATTGATGGAGTCACAATTTCCTGGCATTAGTGGGAGATGTTGGGAATGAAAGGAGGAGGGGTCTGTTTAAAGGAAGTAAGTTACTAGAGGTGTGACCTGCAAGAGTCTTATGTGTGTGTGTGTGTGTCTCTCTCTCTCTCCTTCCAGCCATCATGAAGTGAACCATGAACTTCCTATCATGATGTTTAATCTCATAAGCCCACAGGAATGGGGCCAGTTGACCATGTACTGAAACTTCTGAAATTATCAGCCAAAATAATTGTTGACTCCCTTGTTTTTTCTGAGGTATTTTGTCACTGAGACAGAAAGCTAACTAAAGCAGGCACCATGAGAAGAAACTGCAAGAAAAGAATATCACAATTCTTGAAACACCAACAATAGGAAGTCATTAGGAAAAATGTATTCTTTCCTTTTTATTTCTTTACCGAAATTAGTATGGTTCAAAGAGAATACAAGCACACATTGTTTGAAAGCCACCATCAGTACACAAGACACAAATAAAAGCTACCCTGTTTAGAATACAGTTACTTGAGAAAAAAAAACAAACTCCTCATTTAGGCACCAGTGCCTCTGGACTACAGCAATTTTCAAATGTTGCAAGAGAATACAATAAATGGATCTCACCCCCTCCTTTAGGGGGAAAAAACAAAACAAAACAAAAAAAATCAGTTAACAAATAATTTTGGGAATATGTACTTTCTCTCTCTCATCATATGCTATTGAAAAACTTGTGCCTATAATTTCACCCATCAGGTGAAAATATCACATGACTTCCTGCATTCACATTTATTAACATGTATTAGTTTTATCTGCATTATTTAGCCAAGGTATTTGTTCCTTCTACAATGAATGCCAGGACGGTGTGAGCTTCCTGCCTCAAAATAATACTGTCACCCAGTCAAGAGTGGTGCCTTCAGAAGGCACTGAAATGCTGAACCTCAACACATAAAGTGCTGAAAAATGATGGCTCAATAGGAGAGAGTTATCAAGAAGTGCAGGACAGTAGGAGAGGAAAGGCGAATGACAGTGGGGTAAGGATTAAGAAAGAAATTTGGGGACACAAAAATAGAAAGGTAGGGTATGACTACATAGTCTTAACTAGTGAGGAGGGGATTCCTAAGCAGTGCAGAGATTTCCCAGGCTTCTCCTGGCATGATAATGAATAGGGACCAGATTCTAAGAAACCAGTGGAAGGACAAACAGAAGGTCAGGAGTGGGCTGGAGCCTGGATCTCACCCCCTCCTTTAGGGAAAAAAAAAATAGAAAAGTAGACTGAGTCTCCAAAGAGAAGTGCATAGGAGCTGCTGGAATGGAGGGGAAAAGGTGCTCCTTTGAAATAGAAAACAAGAATTCCTAAGCAACCCAGCCCATTACCTTAGCTTCTGCCCTTGACCTACACCTTTGCCTGTAAAAAATAACATGAGGGCAATGAGCAAGTACTAGAAAAAATGCAAGCAAATTGTATAACTCCACATTGGCTCCACCTATAGTTCAGTCCCTAGAAACTGTCTCTCAATGTTAAGACCCACATCCACATCTCCTTCTGGAGATGGCACACATTCTCCCTTGCTTTATCCCCAAAACTGCTAACTCTCAAGGTGACCAGCATTCTTCCATGAATGTGTATTTATTACTGTACCCCCAAAACAGTAATAACCCACAACCTCCCTTGAATATATACCTGCTTCCCTAAATACATCTGTGTGTCTAACTAGCACATGCTAAAATTCTATTCCAAAACACATGCCAAGGACTGTATTTGTCCTGAGTTAAGGTTCCCCTCTTTGGGAATTCCTCAGAATTCCAGAGATAGCATGGGAATAAGGCTGACAGGGGAGAACCATACAACCGCATCCCAGCTCTCTTTGTTCCTTTAGAAAACCTCTTCCTTAGGGTCACATGCTACTTCTCTATCCATTTAGGAGTTAGTTGGAAGAGAGACCTAATTAAGGAAATTAATTCAGTATCACTCATATAGTACAAGTAATGTACTTTTTTATTTCATTTGCAATTTCTTTTTAATTTAGTTCCAATCTGACTGTCCTCCTTGTACCATTTAGATTTTTTGCACATAAGAGTGAGATAAATATTCCCCCCATATTTTCTAATATATTTAGCATTAAATATTTCAGCCATATTGAATTTTGTTTTGATTTGAGGTATAAATATAGACTTATTTTCCCTCACTTGACATCCACCCTCAACCTCTTTGGTGCTGTCAAATTTGCCCTAAAATACACAGGTGTTAAAAGAAAAAGTAGTTATTGAGTTGTTTCATGAGACTACCATATTAAAACACAAATGGGAACTTCCTTTTCTTTAAATACAACACACACACACACACACACACACACACACACACACACACACACACTGAAGGGTATTCCATCATTCTGGACATACCATTCAATCTCTGAAACATTAGACAATAGCAAAATCTATCTACTACTCTGGCAATTTTTCATAGCCACTGCTGAATGGCGTGAGTTTATAAAATTAAATTTCCATTCCCAGTAGACATTAATGCCACTTTATGTACTATATCAGATGGTCATAACACATCCACATAATGATCTATAAGCATTTAGAAAAAAAGTATTACACTTGCAAGCTTTTCTGTTCACATAAAGAGGAACGAGTGCTGTACCCTGTAGCTTTGTCCTCTGTCTCCAACCTGAATAACTACTGCTTTCTTAAAAACAGCCCCAGACAAAGGACAACCTTTCATGAACAGAAATAAAGATAGACAAAAAACAAACCCTGCTCCTTTGCCTGTATATATTTAACTTATTTTAAAATTACATTCTGTATTTATTAATACTGTCAAGTAGGTATTAACATTTTCAATATTTTCATGTTTTTTGTTTTATTTTTGTAGTGCAAGGGATTGAATCCAGGCCTTTAACATATTCTACCACTGAGCTGGATCCAAGGAATTTTTTGTAAGACAAATGGTCTCACTAAGTTGCTAAGGCTGGCCTCAAACTTGCAATCCTCATGCAGTGGTCTCCAGACTCATTAGGGTTTATAGACACCATACCTACCTCATTTATTTATTTATTGAAGGAGTCATTTGGGCATCGTGGTGCATGCCTACAGGCACCCTAGTGACCTGGGAGGCTGAGCAGGAAGATTCAAGTTTGAGGCCATCCTGGGCAACTTGGTGAAACCCTGTCTCAAAATAAAAAATAAAAGGGGGGCTGGGGATGTAGCTCACTGTTAGAATACCCCTGAGTTCAATTCAATCGCCAGTATTGTAAAAAAAAAGAAAACAAAAAAATTCTAAAGGAATAAAATTTTTTAAAAAGTTATAGAACAGATCTATAATAAGGATTTGAATTCTTCTCTTTTTGCCTGGACATGTAAAATTGATAACTAAAACCAGGATTAAAAACTTGCCATTTCTGCCTCCATTCTGTCTCCTTTGGTCTGAGTCATCGGAACAATAAACATCTTGTAATGAGCAGAAACTATCCCTTAGACAACAGTAACTTATATATCACTAATAAGGCCTGCCTGCCCAATCCTGAAATAATGATGGACCAGACCACAGCCTGATCAAGATCATATTTTTTGGCCACTATGCAAACTTTCCACATATGGAAACCCCCAAACCCTGCCCTCATTCACCTCTCTATAAAACCTCAAAATGATTGTCAGCCGATGGAAGACAGGGTTAAGGACACAGATCCCCTTCTCTTCCCAATGTAACAACAGTGATTAAAGTTCCTTTCCGGCTCTTCCCCATTACTTTGAGACACCCTGACCATCCCATCCCCAACCCCAATCAGGTCTCTGTCCTAGGACATGGTAAAAGGTTTTGTTAATCAAAACTGTAGGAATGCACCAAAATCACTGCCACCATGCAATTTGAGACAAAGAAGATTCCAAATATTTATTAAATGTCAATACCCCATAGAAAAGAAGACAAGTGTTAATTACATGCCATGTGTCAGTCACTTTTTCAGGTATTTATATTAAATGCCTCCTGGTTTTATCATTACCACTAACCTATTATTATTATTCCAATTTAGTAATATTATCCCTATTTGTAGATGATCTGCCCAAAATAATACGACCTGTAAAGGACAATGTCAGGATTCAAACCCAGGCAATTTAAGTGAAGTGTCTTCTTCTCACTAAAGTCAACTTATGCCCCCCAACTACTGATCCAGAAGCATGGCGAAGAGATGCCTCTGTAGGTCTAGGTTAGCTCCACCAAAACAACATGCCCACCTCAGAAGCTCATAACCTCCCTAGTCACATTAATGTGTTCTGGTCCAAATATAGGTCTAATAAAGACCTAACCTGTGCCATGTTGTTCCATAGGCAAGTGGAACAACATGGCACCAGGTTAGGTCTTTCCACTGAAGCCCCTTTCCAGCTCTGCCCCACCCAAGTTTCATTCTCTCCATAGGAGAATAGGAGCTGTGAGATCCACATGCATTGCTACTTCTTAGCTTGTACTTTATCCCCCAGTAAATTCTATTTTAATTTTTTATTATGTTGATCTGCCTGTGCCTCCTTCACACAACACTAAACAGCATACAGGGATGAAAACCCTGAACAGATTGCAATAGATTTGGAAGCAAATTAGAATTGCGTTTAGCAACATAAAGCACTTGAATTTGATGATGTTTCAGGTTAAATGTGCATACAAATCCTAGCAGAAAATGAATATTTCATTTAAGAAACTATTAATCTACAGCAACTATAAACAATAGTATTAATATACCAACATAACTTACGTTATAAATTATGTTGGTATATTAATAACGTATCTCTTAAGTTACATCCAATTTTATCTTCATTTCTTCAGTAAAAAACATACCAATTACAGGGCTAGAGTTGTAGCTCAGTGGTAGAACACTTGCTTAGCATATGTGAGGCATTAGGTTCAATATGCAACACAAATAAAATAAAGGTCCACTGCAAACTAAAAAAAATAAATTTAAAAAATACCAATTACAAATGTATAATCAATAAATATCTTCCATAAGATAGATGGTATGAGGGAAACCCAACCCCTCCAAGACTTTGCTAAAAATTTATGAAAAGACATTGCCCTCTGCTGGTGAATGATCCACAGTGTTCATGAATTGAGAAGAAAAGTAATGAAATGCTTTAATATTTAAGTATCATAGATCATAATACAATTTACAGAATCTGAGTTTTGATTATAGGGGACTGATAAACTTATTGTGTACCTCATATCAGAAGGCAATATGCAATAAAATTCTACTTTAATTCTTTTAATAATATTTGTCATGATTAATATGTATTAATGCTATTATGTCCAGTTCTGAATCAATGAGTAATGACCCTTAATTATATATATTAATTATTTTAGAATACAGTTTGAAATTCTTAAACAGTATTATATCTAGACAAATATATATACCACCCTCCTCCCCTTTTGATTACAAGTTAAGTATCCTGAAGTGGGTAGATTTCAAAATATTTCTACTGTGTATCTATCTATAAGACACATTTAAATTTTGGCTCAGACCTCTTTACATAGATACTAATGAAAATGTCAAAAATAATTTCATTAAATTTTTTTAAAACACCACTAATAAATGAAAAGTCTTATTAAAAAGAACTCCGTGTATTCCTTATAATCCAAACTACTTTAGAGGCTGAGGCAGGAGAATCACAAGTTTGAAGTCAGCCTCAGCAACTATCAAAGCCCTGCCTAAAAATAAAAAAATGAAAAAGAGCTGGAGGTATGTGTAGCTAGATTGTAGACAAAAAAAAAGACAAAAAAGACACCCCAACAGCACAGAAGTAGACTATAGAATGCATAAAAAAGTAAAGCCTTCACTTTCATATTCCTCAAATTTATCCCACTAGCCAAAGGACATGACACCAGTCATGATAATCAGTCCATTTCCTTCTCCATTAATGTGCAGATTTTAGAATTTTTAAATTGTTTTTAAAAATCAGTAACATATATAAGGCATTCATTAGCTACTTTTATGGTGTTTTACAGAATATATTCTGGAGGTCTTCTCACAACACACACAAACTTACCCTGCTGTTTTTAACAGCTGCATAGTAGAAATGTTCTAAAAATGCACTTAGTCAATCATCTATGGCTTAAAACCATATTTTCAAAGAATAAAATGAGAGGGAGAAGGGTTATAAATATCCTCATTTAAAATTGGCAACAAGAATAGTTTCTATCCAAATATGGTGATTCACACCTGTAATCCCAGCTACTCCAGGGACAGAGGCAGGAGGATTATAAATTGAAGGCCAGTCTGAGCAATTTAGCAAGACCCTGTCTGAAAATTTTTTTAAATTATATGCTTTTAAAGGACTAGGAATGCAACTCAGTGGTGAAGTGCTTGTCTGGCATATTCAAGACCCTGGGATCAATTCCCAGTATTGTAAAAATATATATATTCTAGAACCCTGAATCCATATAATAAATCTTGAGGGTTTTTCCATGAAATAAAATATATGTATGTTACTTATATAAGTAAACAAGTACAGTGCAGCACAGTTTTCATATTTGCCATACTAATATTAAGCAGTAATTTCATTTTCAATAAACTGAGTCTACAACTATATAAAAATATATAATGACAAACACTTTTATGAACTCAAAAGAGAAATTTTTAAAAAAACAGAAGTTGTATCTCTTTAGAAGAAAAATGCATCATAAATTTGTGAAAAAAAATATCTAAGTATTAATTGTATGACAATTTAAAAATATTGCCCTTGGGGGCTGGGGTTGTGGCTCAGTGGTAGCATGCTTGCTTAGCATGTGTAAGGCACTAGGTTCGATTCTAAGTACCATCTAAATAAATAAAGGTCCATCAATAAAAATAAAAATTTGTAAATTCCCCTTCTATTAAAAAATAATCAAAAGCTCATAAAAATATTCTATGGCCCTACAAATGATAGTCTTACAACCACAAAGTATCTCATTATTCATTTCATGGCACAGTCAAATTCCAACCTGAAAACATACACAACTCTATAAATAGCATATTTCTAAGAAATTCAACCATGCTCATCTCTGTCTAAAAAATATAGCTCCAGCAATTAATTCTGCTGAGGGCTTAAGCCATAATACACAAATGACATAAAAAGAGGCTAGCTTTGTCCTCCTTTCTCTAAGCTATAAACTTACTCTGAGGCTCTGTTAATAAACAGCCACCAACACTCAAGCTGTCATCCCATAACCTTCTGTTAAATTTACTAAAGCACATATTATATAGAGCCTGAGCATCACCATGCACATGGATTGTACAACATGGATCTATAGATTAGAAATATCTTCAGTAAGTTTTCCCCTTGCAAGTTGCTCAGTCCCAAAGGTCTATTATTCTCTATTTAATGTAGAATATATTGCAAAACTGAATATTAAATCTATATTAGAGCCAGGCGCATTTGCGCAAGCCTGTAATCCCAGGTGAGAAGCTTAGGCAGGAAGATTGCAAGTTTAAAGCCAGCCTCAGCAAAAGAGAGGTGCTAAGTAACTCAGTGAGACTCTGTCTCTAAATAAAATACAAAATAGGGCTGAGGATGTGGCTCAGTGGTTGAGTGCCCCTGAGTTCAAACCCCAGCGCACGTGTGTGTGTGTGTGTGTGTGTGTGTGTGTGTGAGTGTGTGTGTTTTCAATTTCTGTTAAATATCGATTTCCCTGTGACCTATTTCTACTTTGCCAAGAGAGTACCTTTCCTCACCTTTTTCTTCTCCAGTTTTTGTCTCAAGTCAAGACCACTGAATTGAAATGAGTTTGGTTTTACTGTCATTGAATCCAGGAATTACAGGCAGAGGAATACTTTCTCTTAACTCCTTGGATAATTATGACACTATGTCCTGCTCTATGAAAATGACTCAGAAGCATTCACTTGACAGAGGCAGGTCTAATGGACATGATTAATAGAATATAGCTGCCCCCAGGAAGATACAGCTAGCCTGGAAAGGCTTCAGGGTAGAGATGAAATACTACATGAAGCCTGAAGGACAGTTAGAATTTCTAAAAACTTTTGTATGACATCTTTCCATATGGAATTCATAACCTATAAAATGTAAACCTGTTTAGGGGACAGAGGGCAGTCTACCTAAGCAATGGCTTAAGAGGGTGAGGAGTGAGCACCAATACTAGAAACGCAGGCTAGAAACCTGAAAATAATAAAGACCTCTTTATTCAACTGCAAGGCCAAAGATATCATGGAGATGATAATCCTTCTTCCTTGACACACACAGGATATAATCCTACCTGGAACCTCTGTGACTCCTACAAAGTGTGTGATTCTCTATTCCCTGCTTCAGCTGAAGTTACTAGCAGTATAAGAATATTTTAAGCTAATTAAAAAATGATTTAAAAATAAAGAGCTAGGGGCTAGGGTTGTGGCTCAGCAATGGAGCACTCACCTAACACGCGTAAGGCCCTGGGTTCGATCCTCAACACCACATAAAAACAAACAAACAGAATAAAGATACTGTGTCCAACTACAACTAAAAAATATTTTTTAAATATTTTAAAAAACAAAGAGCTATCCAAATTGTTTAAATACTGTAGTAAATTTAAAAAATAAAAACAAAAGTAATACTATATTTTTTATTGAAAAATAACTTTAATATAATCTGTCTTGGGTTTTTAAAAGAAAAAACATTTTTCATGTTACTTATGTAAGAACAAATCCTGGAAACTATTTGACAAAATGTATACAAATACTATTTGATTCAACAACTGCTCCTCTAAAATCTATTCCTTGGAAAAAAGACAATTAGGCAACTCATAAAGCACTTACTTCAGTGTAATTTGTAACACCAAAACTTCTTTAATGACTAAGTTAAACTTCTTTAATGACTAAGTTAAACTTCTTTAATGATCAGTGAAACTGAGGTGCATCTATATGATGAAAATATGCAATTGTTTTAATAAGTATTATTGAGGACTTTGCGGTGACATGAGAAAATATTTTTTAAATAATAATAAAAAAGTAAAACACAATATTATTATTTATACCCTTTGGGTACTGGGGATTAAACTCAAGGATATTCAACCAATGAGTCATATCCCCAGCCCCATTTTGTATTTTATTTAGAGACAGGATCTCACTGAGTTGCTAAGTACCTTGCTTTTGCTGAGATTGGCTTTGAACTCATGAACCTCTTGTCTCAGCCTCCTGAGCCACTGGGATTACACATGTGCACCACCGTACCTGACACAAGGTTATAATTTTTAGCATGATTTCAAACAAATATTCTTACACAGTAAACAAAAAACCTGGTTTAGGAAAGGGTGTCCAGCATCTCATCAAGTTGATTTTCTGTTGTTCCACAGTATTTGAACTGGTATGAACACAAGACTGGTGGTGTCCTCCCAAAACCTTATCTAGATCATTATATAGTAAGTCATTACTAGATAATAAATTGAACTGAAAGAGGCAGTTTAAGTCCCTGATTAAAGGTTCCAGTTTCTTTGAAAACACAATGAATTTTATCTTCCAATTTTCTTGGTAAATAACTACATTAATTCCTTGGTTACTGAGTATGAACTTTAGATTTCACACGCACAACTTGAAGTAGCACACACTTGCAAATCAAAAATATGAATCTGAAGGACAACTCGTTTTAATTTTCACATAGGCCACTCATACTGGCAAGATCATCAACATAAAATAAAATGGGAGCTGAACGGAAGACACTGCTCACCACCAGCCCAGTTCACTCTTGTAGCTAAATAAATTGGGCTGGTTTGTCTCTATCACAGATACTTTCACTCTTGACAGCACCAGTAAATGCCTTTCGATGGTTAGTGGGCCAAAACCACCACAATTTGATTTTAAGGAGCCTACACTCTAGTATGCCTTTTACAAGATGCTTCTGTAGTGTAAACCTACCTACAAGTCTGAGAACAACAGTTTTTCTAAGAGGTCTGGGAAATGGTTTCTAAAACAATTTTAGTGCTAGGATTCTGCATTAATTTAGAAAGCTAAGTGTGCTAACAGTTTTCTGAAGAACCACTTTAACATTCATCTAATCAAATGTGAAATACTAAAGCATGAAATCACATTTTCTAAAAATCACACCTGTATGTTACCTAAATATCCTGTGTAGTAAGAGACAAAAACTAGATATTAGAGTATCCAACACTGAGTTGATCACTAGCACCTCTTTGGAGGTGCTAACAAGCAGGGCTTATGATACTTTTTATTCATAATCTTTCCCCACCAATTCTTCAGTACTCTGCCAATGTATATATCACTGGTAACACACTGAAGCTACACAGTTCTTCCTCAACTCTACAACATCTAAAATAGAAAAGCATGTGTCTACCAGAGATAGATAGTATATACTCTTTGGTTGCTAGTTTTTAAGAATGATACCAAATTAAAGGATATTTTAAGCACCATCTGCTCTTTCACAACAATGGGCAATAATACCCTGATTGTAGATATTTTAAATCTATATTGCTACTTTGTTGCATTGGTATTTTATTTTAATGTAGCTCTCCTTGCCTTTCTTTATCTATATACTTAGAAACCAGACTGGGTTGTTATTTTTTTCTTTCCTTCTATCATTCCTATTTGAATTCCACATTACCATAAAACTATTAGCTACAGTCATTAGTCACTTTTTCCTGACATGTCTCCCGAGTTTACTGGAATATTCTTTTAAGTTACCAGAAAAATGTTTTTCTAAAATAACTTATTAAAATTTATTTGTACAACACAAACCTTCAAATATGCAGACACAGTTACAAACAGTCACTCAGTAAAACAAAACCCACAAAGGCATTATAATTCTCTTCTAGTATTCATTGTGGTAGATAATTAAGAGGGCAGTGGGAGAAGAGCCCATCAACACACACACAGGACTGGACAAGTGTGAGCACCAGGTTCACCTACCATCTGCTCCACACAGAGGGAATGCAAACACAGCCATGAACTAAGACATTCATTTTCAAAGTTCCAATTTGTTAACAAGATCTGTGCAATGAACTCTAAAGCACTATTGTAGTTCTGTGATGTCCCTGAGAAAAAAATTTAGTGCAAACCACCTGTCCTACTCCATTGAGATAAGTTAGAAGTTTTGTGGAAAGGGGTGTTTGTTGGCTTTTTGGTACTAGGAAGTGAATCCAGGAGCACTCAATCACTGAGCTACATCCCCAATCTTATTTCACTAAGTGGTCCTGCCTCAGCCTCTCAAAAAACTAGGATTACAGGCATGCCTCACCCTGTCAGCACAAGATTTTTAATAATTATCTATACCCTAAAAATGTTTTAGTTGCCATAAATAAAGGATAGAATTAAGCAAAAAGATAATATTAAAAGGAAAGATTATAAAATAATGTGCTATTTTATATAGATTTTTTAAAAGATACAGATATATGCTGATATTTTGAAGGGATATAAAAAGAACTGCTAAGAATTTTGTACCTTTAATGGCATAAAAAGGGTGTCATTAAATCTTTTTATCTTTACAAAGGATACTTGGGAGGTAATATTAAGAGCCACCATGATTACCTTTCTGTAAAATGTAAAGGGCTGTAGTATTATGGGTACCCCACAGTTTAGGCATGATTCCCATACTACTTGAAATTTTAGTTACAATTTTATTTTTGCTGATAAGCTTAGCACTAAAACAAACTTCTTCTGTCTGTACTACTGATTGCTTCCTAGGAGTATAAGAAGTGGGTGAAAGAGCAGGGAGATGTCTGCAGATTAAATGCACACAGGCTTCCTACTTTTCAGAAAGTTCACACCAATCACATTCTTGTGAACAGAAAAGGAGAGTGCTCTCACTTTACCACCTACATTGTCTTGAACAATGAGAATTTTACTTTTATCATATCCTAATGATATGAAAAAGAAACCCTTCTTTGTAATGTGGAGTTATTAAATAAGTTCGAATTTTTTTCAATTTTATTTACCTACCAAAAACAGGGTTTTATGCTATTTCAATAATCATCAGAAAGGTTCAAAGTTTTTTTTAAAATTAACACAATTAAAGGACAACTCTGAAAAATACATTTCTGAGAACTAGAGATATTCTGCCAAGAATGACTGAAAATTATCACCAGACCTTATAAAAGTATAAAAATTTAGAAAGGTATCTACTGTTTTGTTTCTTGTATTAAATCAATTTTTTAAAAATCTAGGGGGGGCTGGGGATGTGGCTCAAGTGGTAGCGCGCTCGCCTAGCATGCGTACGGCCCGGGTTCGATCCTCAGCACCACATACCAACAAAGATGTTGTGTCCGCCGAGAACTGAAAAATAAATATTAAAAATTCTCTCTTTAAAAAAAAAAAAAATCTAGAGGGTTGAGATTGTGGCTCAGTGGTAGAGCACTTACCTAGCATGTGTGAGGAACTAGGTTCTATTCTCAGCACCACATATAAATTAATAAAAACAATTTTTTTAAAAATCTAGAATATGTGAAATTCATGTGTGACCCATAATCAAAGCTTAGCAATACTCTTTAATGTCCTTGATGGGTTTTTCTACAATGGTTTACAAAACACAGCCTTTCAAATTCAACACAAAGCATGAGAAATATAATGTGTTTTTCAAGATATGAGCAACAACTCTTTCATGCTCCTTCTCCCCATTCTCTGACCCACAGAACCCCAAATGCTATTATTTATTGCCACTTCTTTTCATATTGCCCTCATTTTTGTGGAAAATAAAACCAAAAGGATGTATAAAATCAGCACTAATGTATAAAGCAATCCACCTACCCACCTACTACTGGCACTTGTCCTACACCAACTACCCCCATAGTTACCACTTCTCTACCACAAACTAAACCCAAACAGTCTTCCCAAATTCAGATCAGGGAGTTGCTGGCCTTAGAAATGTCCCAGGATGAACCACTTCTTAAAATGGGATCAGTGAGAAAGGTGTGGGACTCAGTGAGACATCTTATCCCACTAGTCCTCACCACAGCCTTGTAAAGCAGGTGTTAAAAGTAGGAAAACTGAGGCTACAGACAAAGGACATTTGTCCAAGACACACAACTGTTCCACACAGATCCAGAGTTCCAAAACAGGTCTGTGTGGCAGTAGGGGAAGAGGGTTGTTAACTCTCATAAAACAAACATCAAGACTCATTATGGAAGGAAGTATTGTGGTAATGCAACAAAGAACATCTGTATATTTGACAATGTTATGAAAAATAAAATACCGGTTGTCTTCCTCCTGGCTTTGATTTTTAAAAGAATCTTTTCATCTTTCATCTCTGGTGTCCAAAGTATGATCTCTAACTAGGTGTTCCCACTGAACTGTAGATTGCCAACCTCAGTGCTTCCCTTTCCTTATCAAGAAAGAAAGACAAGCTTCCGTGATCTTTTAGAGCAATATGATATTTGTCTCTGTCCCCACTACCTCTTCCTCCTTTCCAATGGGCCAAGACAGACTCATAAGCTGGCCCATAATTATTATTTATAGGATTTCCTTTTCCCTATGCTAGTTAGGCCCACTTCTGAGACAAGGTCAATTCCCCAAACTAAAATTCTGGAAGACAAAATGGAACCACAGTTGAAAACTGCCATATACCTAGCAAGTGTACAACACAAAGATGCAAGCTGTTAATGATTATTATGCTTCTCTTATATTTAGTTTCATTTATAATTTCATAACAACTACAAAGAAGTGACAATGTTCATTTTACAAACAAAAAAAAAAGAAGATCTAGAGTAGTTTGTGAAATATTCACTCAATAACACAGTGGTGGTTCATGGCAGGTGCAGCACATTTAGTGCAGTCTTTTCCTGCCTCCTCCAACTGGGGCCTGATCAATACCTAGACAGTTCAAGGAGATGTGTACTATGACTATCCCTGATAAAATGCAAAAAACCTCACCATATCCAGGCCCAGGCCCACTTGACCCCATACCCATGTTGTCCACTACAATTAATGTGGCTTGTGGTAGGGACCTATCCACCCTCCTTCAGGTGAGCTCCAGATCTCACGCCTACAGACAGTATGTACAACTGGCTGTACATTACACTAAAAGTCTCTCAAATTTCCCAAACACCACAGCTCAATGCCTATCAGTATAAATAAAACAGGGACATAATATGAATATGACCTATAAAACTCTAAATACTTGTACCTGATAAATAAATACTAATTCCCAAGTCAGAATACAAGCTCCTTATTGGCAGGTCTTTATATACTTTTTTCTCCACAAGGTTTGGTTCCTAGCATGATGTTCCTTTTAATCTCTATGAAAAAATCACAGAGGACATTTAGGGTAGTTAAACTACTATGTGTATTACTACAATGATGGTTGGTCATTACGCATTTGTTTAAACCCATAGAATGCACAACTATAAGAGTAAGACCTATTTACAGAAGAGGAAGGAGATTAGGGGAGAGAAAGTAATAGCAGGGTGGATATGACCCAAGCATGTCTGTATAATAAATATGCACTAATACAAGAGTGAGCCCTAGTGTATACTATGAATTTTCATAGTGATATGTAAATGTAGGTTCACTGATTACAGCAAATATACCTATTGTACGAATGTTGATAATGCAGTAGGTTAAGCATCTAAGGGAACAAGAGACACAATTCAAATATCTGTACAGTTTTACTAGAAACCTAAAACTCCTTTAAGGAGTAAACTTTAAGCCCAGCATGGTGACGCATGTCTGTAAGTGGCTCAAGATCTCAGGGGACTGTAGGCTCAGGGGATAGCAGGCTCAAAACCAGCCTCAGCAATTTAGTGAAGCTGTAACCAACCTAGAGAGACCCTGTCTCAAAATAAAAAATAAAGAGCGCTGAGGATGTGGCTCAGTGGCTAAGTGCTCCTTGGTTCAGTCCCTGGTACCCAAAAAAAAAAAAAAAAACACCACAGCAAAGCCCCTTATCAACAATTATGCTATCCCATCTGAATCTGAATCTAGCAATTAGAAACATGGCAGAAAGTGAAGGTAAAAAGAAAAACCACAAAATATAAAGTATCTATAATAGAAAAACATGCCTATACTAGTACTTTGTGATGGAAAACATATTAAAATATAAGCTAGAAACCTGCTATAAAAAATTGTTACTATTTGCTATAATAAAGATTGCCCATGTTTGAGGGATCTTTTTTCTTCATTTATTTTGTTTTGTTTTGTTTTTGAAAGAACTTTACCTGACTTAGGAAAAGTTAAATTTAATTTCAAAACATTAAAATATAAAATACATAGCACAGCACTTATGTGGTAGACAATCTAATAGTTGAAAATACTTTCAGATTAGACGGAAATCAATTTCAAATTTTTCTATCATCCATTTCTAAACTATCCCAACTTTTGAGGATTCAAATGTCAGAATGCCTTAAATTTAGTGAAATAGTATCCTGGAATCCATAAGAACATTCCCAGCTT
Source organism: Ictidomys tridecemlineatus (assembly GCF_052094955.1). NCBI lineage: Eukaryota > Metazoa > Chordata > Mammalia > Rodentia > Sciuridae > Ictidomys > Ictidomys tridecemlineatus. The sequence continues at coordinate 149,956,809 of NC_135480.1, read as the reverse complement.
TGTGGTCCATTTTTTCAACTATCTGACATCATGTTAATCTGAAATTACTTAAGATAAAAATTAATGTAAAATAAAAGATATTTTTGGTGTCACCATTACATTTTTTCCAGAAGACACATTATTTAACCTGCTGAATTAAGTCTCTCACACATATTTATTACACACTGTAATAAATATGCTGCTTCTGATGGTGTAGGCAAGATATGACTGTCCCCAAGACAATAATTTTTTTTTCCTCAACAAAATTCAGTACAGTAAATAACTTTTCTTCCCTTCGAGACAATCACAGTGCTTGAGGCTGCTGCAACACAAAAACAAAATATCTTCACAAATGTCTCCAAACAGTCAAGCTGAAAATCTAAGCCAAAGTTTCATTTAACAGCCTGTCAGTTTTTTGATGTGAAGCTAATGAATGCAGTGGCAAACAAATCCATCAAACCCAACATCAAAACAACTGCACTTCATTCCACCCAACGGAAAAATGAAATACAACCTGCAGGCCAGCTCTTTGATCCAGCCCAGCCAGGAAGCAAACCTGTGAGTGCCACTGCGGCAGCTGTACAGAAGTAATCATGGACCCCATTTCCCACTGAAGGAAGAATGCTCCAGAAGGGGGAAACAATCATCTCAAATATGCAACGACAACATCTAACTTCACTAAACTGTTACATATTTTCAAATCTTGATTGGTGCCGGGGCTGAGGTGAAGCACTGTACTCTTTACTTTTATGTTCAAAGAGGTAAAGATTCCTAAAATAAATAAGTAGGTGGTACTTCCCACTATTACTACAGCTCTGCATGTGTTCTATCAAAAGAATTTACGACCTTTATGAAGGGTCCCTGAAGAGAAAGAAAATACATCACTGCCATCACCACGACCACCCCACCCCCGTACAAACATGCAACACAGTGGCTGTTGCAGAGCAGGTACTCTGAACATTACCCATGTAATCAGTACATCAGTAGGCAGAAGCATGAGGCTTCTTTGAACATTGTTTTCTATATTTTTCAGTGAGAATCTTATTCAGATTAGTAAATTACTGAAAACTACATAAATGCCTTGTTAGGTAGGCAATACAAGTCTTGCTGTGGATTTAGCTATAATATTTTGCAGGTTAAGGCAAAAGACAGCTGAATCATCATCAGTGAGGAGAAAAGAAAGAATAATGGCAAAGGCCTAAGGCGTTAGTTGACATTTTTAAAACAGAGATAGTCAGCATGGGCACCCTGGCAAATGCCTGTAATCCTAGCTGCTCAGGAGGATGAGACAGGAGAATCATGAGTTCAAAGACAGCCTCAACAAAGACAAGCCACTAAGCAACTCAATGAGACCCAGTCTCTAAATAAAATGTGAAACAGTGCTGGGAATGTGGCTCAGTGGTCCAGAGCCCCTGAGTTGAATCCCTGGTACAAAAAAAAGAGATGGTCAAACTAAGTTGCTATCAAATGTCCCCTCTGCCAATTTTCCCCGTTTCTTCTACATAACACACATATACACAGAGCCTGTGTGAAAGATGAGGCAGTTGGAACGGATAGTGTGAAAAAAAGACTATCTGGATAGAAGAACCAAAATAAAGGCACTTAAATATCCATAAAATACAATGATTTCATTGAGAATATCAAACCACCAATAAGATACAGAAATTTGGAAGTAGTATTTGGGCTTGGTACAAAGAGCAGAATGGGATTTCTGATAATCCCAGCAAGATCTTAATACCAGGGGAGGTATCTATATAAATACTACATAAATAGGTATGAAATGAAACCCAAAGAAGCCCCCTCTCTGGGCCTACCACAAAGATGCCATCAAAAGTCATCTACTACGACCACCAAAAGTCAAACAGCCAAGGTCAAGGGAATCAGTCCTTGAACCCTTGTCAATAACCACTCTACTCTTACCTCTGTTCTCATGACTCAGGTTATCCCCTGGTGATGAGTTAACAGAAACAAATATAGTGCCTGACAATTAACAGATAATCTCAGTAAACTTAGCTTTCTCCCCATCTACTAGCCACTTGGAAAGGTATGACTAGTTCTCTACTTCCAAACCCGGTTGGTTTATTTTGAAAGGGAAAATGAGGCTATCTTTTCCAAACACTGTTTTATGTTTAATTAAAAATAGCCTTTTATCAGAATTAAAATTGTCAAAATGGCCATACTACCAGAATTGTTTTACAGATTTAATGTAATTCCTATTAAAATCCCAATGAAATTCTTCATAGAGCCAGAAAAAGAAATCATGTAATTCATTTGGAAAAATAAGAGACCCAGAATAGTCAAAGCAATCCTTAGCAAGAAGAGTGAAGCAGGAGGCATCACAATACCAGACCTTAAACTATTCTACAAAGCAACAGTAACAAAAACAGCATGGTACTGACATGCAGACCAATGGTACAGAACAGAAGACATGGAGATAAACTCACATAAACATGGTTACATCATACTAGAAAAAGGTGCCATGAACATATTTTGGAGAAAAAACAGTCTATTCAACAAACTGTGCTGGAAAAACTGGAAATCTACATACAACAAAATGAAATTAAAACCCTATCTCTCACCTACACAAAAATCAACTCAAAGTATATTAAAAACTTAGGCAGTAGAACAGAGACCCTGTGCCTAATACAAGAAAAAGTAGGACCATATCTCTACCATATTATCTTTGGAACTGACTTCCTTAACTAGAATCCTAAAGGGCAAGAAGTAAAATCAAATATCAATATCAATAAATGGATGGACTCAAATTAAAAAGCTTCTTCGCAGCAAAGGAAACAATCAGTGGGAAGAGAGGGCCAACAGAAAGGGAAAAAAATCTTCACTAAACACACATACCTCAGAGCATTTATTTCTAGGATATATAAAGAACTAAAAAAAAAAAAAAAAAAAAAAAAGCAAATAAATAACCCAATCAGCTAAGGAACTGAACAGACACTTCACAGAAGAAGAAATGCAACTGATCAACAAATATATGAAAAAATGTTCAACATCTCTAGCATTTTGAGAAATGCAAATCAAAACTACACTGAGATTTCATCTCACTCCATACAGAATAGCAATTATTAAAAATATAAGCAACAATAAATGTTGACAAGGATGTGGGGGAGGCTGGGGATATAGCTCAGTTTGTAGAGTGCTTGCTTAGCATTCATAAGACCCTGGGTTCAATCCCCAGCACCACAAAAAAAAAAAAAAAAAATAGGATGTGGGGGAAAGGTACATTCAGACATTGCTGGTGGGACTGCAAATTGGTGCAACCACTATGGAAAGGAGTACGGAGATTCCTCAGAAAACTTGGAATGGAACTATCATTTGACACAGCTGTCCCACTCCTCAGGCTATACTCAAAGGACTTAAAATCAACATACTATAGTGACATGGCCACATCAATGTTTACAGCAGCATGATTCACAATAGCTAAACTGTGGAATCAACCTAGGTATCCTTCAATATATTAATGAATAAAGAAACTGTGGTATATGTAAACAGTGAAATTTTACTTAGCCTTAAAGAATGAAATTATAGCATGTACAAGTAAATAATATCATGCTAAGTAAAATAAATCAACCCCCCAAAAAACAAAGGCCAAATATTTTCTCTGATAAGCAAACGCTATTCTGTGGGGCACAGGGGTGGGGGGTTATAAATACAGGAACTTTGGATTGTGCAGAGGGGAGAAGAGGGGGTGTGGGGATGGAAAGAACAGTGGAATGAGCCAGACATTATTACCCTATATACATGTATGATTACAAAACCAGCTTAAACTCTGCACCATGTTTAAACAGAGGAAAGAGAAGCTGTGCTCCATTTATGTACACTGTGTCAAAATGTATTCTACTGTCATGTATAACTAATTAGAAAAAATTAAAAAATAAAAATTTAAAAAATAGACTTTTATAATAGTTCTTTTCTAAGTCACCAAATTAAACTTTTAGTTTATAATATATAAAATTATAGTTCACATTATATACATGAATGAAGTACATATATAATGTATACAGACCCCATTAATGTAGCACGTTAATCAATTACTACTACATCACAAATGGACACTTCAACACGTGCTTTTATACAAATCAATCCCATGTGGCAAGTAAAGGAGGTGGCATTCTCTCCCGACCCATAACTCAACTATAAAAAAGTGCTAATATTTGTACAATACTCATAAAAAGCTTAACCCATCATCACAAATAACAAGCTTTTTATATTTACCATTTAGAGTAAATTGGGGAGGGGCCAGGCCCCGTGGAGCATGCCTGTAATCCCAGTGGCTGAGGGTGGCTGAGGCAGAAGAAGTGCAAAGCCAACCTCATCAAAAGCAAGGCACTAAGCAACTCAGTGAGACCCAGTCTCTAAATAAAATACAAAATAGGGCTGGGGGTGTGGCTCACTGGTAAAGTGCCTGTAATCCTAGGACTCAGGAGGCTAAGGCAGGAAAAGTTCAAAGCCAGCCTCAGCAAAAGCAAGGCACTAAGCAACTCAGTGAGACCCAATCTCTAAATAAAATACAAAATAGAGCTGGGGGTGTGGCTCAGTGGTGGAGTACCCCTGAGTTCAATCCCCAGTACCCATAAAAAATTTTATAGAATAAATTGTAGAAAGCCAACAATTAAGACAAACTAACAAACATGGGCATTCTCCACATTAAAGATCTGTTTACATAACTCATAATGAATTAACACATTTAATCAGTTGGGGGTTACATACATTTGTGATGAATGTACAATTTTTTCCATAATTAAAAACCACACAGTCACACAATACAGTAAATTCATAAGATTACCTAAAGATTCCGACTTAGAAGTCAAATGTGCCAAATAATAAAAACTACCAAAATCTGGAAGAAAATTAACTAAAAACAACCAAGATAACACATTCAGAGTATAATTTAATAGAGCATAGGATATTTTAATGAGACACTCAATTACATGTTACAAGTTCAGGTTTCTGTTTTTATGCAGATAACTAACATTGATTATATTATTCAAAGTAGACTTTTAGTATATCCCCATATCATTTATTAATTGGTACTCTAGGTGGTAGGCGATCAGCTCCCCAAAGATGTCCTTCCTCATCCTAAAACCTGAGATCTGTGGACATGTTACCTTGCATATATTAAATTTTTTTAAAGGGGGGGGGGGCGCACGGGGTGTTTCCTAAGCTGTTTGCCCTGAAATGTAGAGGACAAAATGCAAGAATTTGAGGAAGGCCTTCAGGAACAAAGTCTTGGCTGATAGGACCCTACTTCTACAACTGTAAGAAAGTGAATTCAGCCAACAGCCCAAATGAGCAAGCAAAGAGATTCTTCCCAACATCTCCAGCAAAAAATGTAGCCCTCTAAACACCTTGCTTTTGGACTAGTGTGAGGCTTATAACCTACAAAACAAAAAATGAGGTAAATGGATATTATTTTAAACTACTAAACTTAACTGTGGCCTTAAGAGAGAAAACATGCACTACAAATGGTAAATTGCTACAGCAGCAACAGAATAGTAATATACTCCCAAATCAGCAACATCTCATCAAAAGGAAGGGAGGGGTAGAGACAACACCAAAGGAAAAAATATCACAAACACATGCAATTAGAACCATTTAAAATTAGCTGGCCAAAACTACACTGTACTTTTAAATATTACATTCCTAGAAAATAAAATTCAAAAAAAAAAAAAAACAGTCCTTCACTAATTTGAGTGGACACTGACATTCCCAAGATTTTCCCCCTCACACCAAATCTTTAAGGTACAAAGGTACTTTTATTTTATATATAATAAATGTACACTTATTACATTTATAATAAATATAAGTGACTTCTCTTATGTTATAAAGCTAACCATAGTAGGATACTGGGCGTGAGAGTCCTGCCTCTTCCTCCACAGTGTATCTCTTCTTAACATCACAGTTGTGATAGGTTCTGTCCTTCGACTTTCGAAGAGGACCACTATTCATCCTCTCCCCCTGAGATGCACTCCACTCTGCCTCTCCTTCCACATAGACACACAGAAACACAATCCCAATGCCCCTGGCTTCTCCCTGATGCTGTAATATGCTATTTCAGCCAATACCACAAACTATTTCTTTTGTTGTTGTTGCTATTTTATATTTTTTGTGGTGCTAAGGATTGAATAAAGAGCCTTGTGCGTGCAAGGCAAGCACTTTACCAACTGAGCTATATCCCCAGCCCACAATAACCAAGGTCTGAAATCTGTAGTAAAACAACCACCAAGCAATTTTTCTGGTGACTGAATAGCCTACTTATTATGTCAATGATTAAAGATGAAAACCAGAAAATAACATCTTTTTATAACCTCGTGACTAGGACATTGTTTCAATGCAGATGCAAGAATTACATTTCTACACAATCACTGCAGTAGCTGGCCAAGATACATACACTGAGTCTTATTATTAGTCTTATTATAATACATAGGATGTGTAATGGGAAGAAGTAATTCAATTCTGTTCCTTTCAAAATCATCCCTAATAAATAGAAATTACTCAGAAGAGAAAAAAGTCTACTAATAGCAGGAGCTTTCTTTTATGCCAAGAATTCATTCAAATGCTTCCTGGGGAGCCAAAGGGCTATAATTTTATTTATATTTTAATATATTATGCCATTTTCTAAATACACATATAAATTGAAACTACAGTTATCTTCCCTGAATATAAGGGAATAAGTTCACCCAATGGTGAACTTATTTTACCAATGTAGAATTAATAATATTCAGCTGTACGATATAGTAGTAAAGATAAGGCCACATAAGCTTTAATTATTATTTTTCACTGAATCTGTGTCAACTTTATATACATTGTAAAACAAGGTTTCATTTAGAAGCAGCTCTCTACCAGCTGCACGTTTGCCTTCAAAGCCACAGGAAAGGATACAAACCTAATAGTAACAGTTACCAGTTTGACAATGTCCTGTATTTAATGGGGCAGGGGATAGTAATTAAATTTAATAGAAATTGTTACTTGTGAATAAAAATATATAGTATATGAACTAAATTAAAAATGCTGAAAAAAGATACAAAATTATATCCTAGATATAACGCGAAAATATATTTTTTAAGTTATGTTCTATATCATTACTTTCAACAAATCCATATCTGCAACAGGGCAGTTTTATTCATTTCTCCTTACCATCCTCACTCAGCCTCTTGTTATTGCAACTTTATCAGTCACTTCCTTCTGTACATTGTTTTCTAAGCCATGAAGTGAGCTCTAGCAAGGAAAGATTCAAGTCTATCTAACATGAGCCACTAGAAAATCTTGCAAAAAACCAGCTGGTGGCCCTATAAGTGAAACCAAACATCCATTGCATAAAATCACCTGCCAGGGTAAATTGCTCCATATTAATCTCAAGGCAGAAAAACAGCTACAAGTAATAATTCAGTCCATGTAAAATAAGCGTATCTAGTCTGAAATGAATGAATGCAGGGAGAACCACACAGGGTGAATAATGAAAAAGAAATAAAAGCTATGCACTATCCTAAGTTTCTCACTACAATAACAAGAATACACAGTTACTTAATGCTTTATTTTGAGGAATAACTCACCAATTTAGCAACTTTTCCATAGTCAATCCATCTGACAGTAGCAAAATTTGTAGACTCTGCACAGTTGAAACCATGATTGAAACCAGCATGGTAGCCATACGGGAAAGTGATCATAAACTCCCCAGCCTCCTGAGTGATCTGCAGGGTAAAAAATATGCAATATTCTCCAGTAATAAGCCTTTACAAATTGTGCATACAATTAAAATATATTTCCTATACAAAAATAGAAGATTGTCATATCAAAGTTATAACATAAAAGAAGTTCAGTCAGATTCTTTATTTAATCCTTTAATAGTGCTTTTACAGAAAATTTTGAGAAGAATTTTCTAAAAAGTGTGATTTCTTATACATTATTTCAATCATTCAAGCTGTATTTAAAATGTATTTTAAAATGTTTTAAGTTATTCAAACTAACTCATTCACATTAGCTTTATACATATGTAAGTACGTGTGTGTGCACACACATACATTTTTGACACTTTAATGCAACTTGCATCACTGGATTTATACATAAGAGATATCACAATTAGGGTGAGGCTGTAGCTCAGTGGTAGAGCATCCACTTCACCCGTGTGAGGCACTGGGTTTGATCCTCAGCACCACATAAAAATAAACAAAGATATTGTGTCCAACTACAACTAAAAAAATACATATTTTTTTTAAAAAAAAAGAGATATCACAATTGGCATGTTGAAATGAAGAGTTAAAAACACATTAATAAAGCACTGGATATTGGACAGAATATACTATGAATTCTTTTTGGCAAAACTGATAGTATTCACCCACTTATTCTTTCTAAACTTACACAACATTCAATTAACTGTATTCCTTTTAATAGTGAAATTTCTATCCAAGGACTCATTCAAACCTATGTACGCATGTGTGAATGCATTTTTAACTATAATTAACTTACATTAATGTTAGGAGCCTAAAATTTATTATGCTTCCGTATTTTAATTAGAAGCATTTGCTTTTCATATACAATCATCAAAGATTTTATATATATATATATATATATACACACACACTCACACACACGCACACACGCGAACACACACACGCGTGCACACACACACAAACACATAATTGGTTAAAGCAAAAATCTTTAGTGTTACCTCTTTATGAGAATAAATTATTAAATTATGGCTTACTCCTTCATATGGAATATTATAATCTTAGTTTTCCATTTTCTGACCTTAAAAATGTTTCTTCTATCCTAGCACCAAAAAGATACTTTGTACTTCTGAATCTTTAAACAGGTATAAAATAATATAAGGAATACTGATGGATTTGGACAAAATGAAGCAAAGTTCCTCCTTGACAAATATTTCTAAAGAATTTAATAAGTGTTATTTTTTTCACATTCAGAAACTCTATTCTCAATTAGCTCTAATAACAAAATTGTTAAAAAAAAATTAATGCCACACTTTCAATTATCCTGCCAACTCAAATCAAAAGTACATTTTATTGTAGATGTAATGTGCACACAGTGCAATATTAAAGATAATATGCAGTTTGGTCTGTTTTGACAAATGTACACAATCATATACCACAACCCCATCAGTTTACCACCAAAGAAGCTCCCTCATATTTCATCCCAGCCAATCCCTAGTCTGTCATACAATCCTACCTTAGTAACAACCACTGTTCTGATCCCTTTCAACAGTAGTTAACTTTACCTGTCCTAGGACTTCATACAAAAGAAATCATACAATGTATTTTTTAATACTTATTTTTTTAGTTTTAGGTGGACTCAATATCTTTATTTTATTTTTATGTAGTGCTGAGGAAGTACCTCATGCATGTTAAGCAAGCACTCTACAACTAAGCCACAACCCAAGCCCCCATACAATGTATGTTTGCTCCCAGAATTTTCAAGACACAACCATTCCATTACATGGAAACAACTAGCTCATTCCTAAATGGTGATATTTCAGCCTACAAACATATCATGTGTCTATTCAATCACCTATTGATGAACATCTGTGATGCTACATACTTGCTTTACAAAATTAAAACTGCACTTGAGTCCAATAAACCTCTGGCACATGATTGATGATTAGGAATCTCTCTAAAATCATAACAAGTACAGTTTGCAGAAGGAACATATGTATATAGGTGTGTGTGCACACACACACATTTTTGATACTTTAATGCAACTAGCATCACTGGTTTTATACATAAGAGATATCACAATTGGGCTGGGGCTGTAGCTCAGTGGTAGAGCACCCACTTCACATGTGTGAGGCACTGGATTCAATCCTCAGCACCACATAAAAATAGGCAAAGATATTGTGTCCAACTACAATTAAAAAAATACTTAAAAAAAAAAGAGATATCACAATTGGCATGTTGAAAGGAAGAGTTAAAAACACATTAATAATGCACTGGACATTGAAGAATTAATTAAAACATTCCCCAAGAACTGTCACCTAACCCAGGAATCAGACATCTCTCTCCTCCTACCATAACAATGGGTTCTTCAGGAGGAAATATAAATTTTTATATATTATTACCATCTATATTCTTTGTTTCTCTATTAGCTCCTCCAACACTCCTTCCTGATTATAACTGCCTTGAAGTAAAAGATTCTATTTTAAATTTCCCTGCATAGGTACTCCATATATTCTTGTGGCCTGGTTGTAAGTGATGTTAAGAATGTATTCATAAATACTACTTGAAAACTTCACCATCAGGGGCTGGGGTTGTGGCTCAGTAATAGAGCGCTCGCCTACCATGTGTGAGGGAGGCCCTGGTTCGATCCTCAGCACCACAAAAAGAAAATAAAAGTATTGTGTTCATCTACTACTAAAAAATACTTTTTTTAAATTTTCCACCATCAGAATAGACATAAAATATTTGAAGGGATTGCACTGCATACCAAAATGGGGCAAGAAAAAAATACAAAGAAACAACATAAACAATATTCAGAATGTATGAGTCAAAACTAGAATAGATACCAAATTTTATCTAAATTTTATTTATGAATCAAGAGAAAATGGAGTAATAATTCATTGCAATATAAATAAAAATAAAATTCAGAGAAGATTCCATCATTCAACTCTCAATATCAGAAGATTTTCCTAATACTAATCTAAAGTAAAGCCAAATAATACCTTCTCAAAAGTACTGAAAAGAATAAATGATTCTCATGGCATTTCAGCACTTAAATGTTGAGAAATTAACATGTAGATGCAGATTTGTGTTGAAACATACAGGAGGAATACAGAATAAATAAGGTACACACACTACAATCCAATTAACACTTTAGGGCTGCTAAAATGGTAGATGAGGAAGCAGTTTCTTTCCCAACAATTCTCAATTCTTTCTTGTAACCCACCTTCCCCACCCAAATGAAACACCAGAAGGTATTGTACTGCATTAAGTGGCAGCTTAGCTATCACCTGGCAGGCAGAGACAGCTTTCCAGTGCTCAACTTGGTTCTGGCTCTGATTTCACAGCTCAGAGCATTATAAGAAGTTACCCAATCCTCTTCTTTCCTGTTATCACTGATTGTCATTGGTCTATGTTATAAAACTTACCTTGTTCAACTGTTTCTACCTGTGGAAAGGCATAGGGAATGGCAGGACAAGGACAGGACTCCACTAGAATAAAGAAGCCACCTTGGCTGGAGTTGTGGCTCAGCAGGAGAGCTCTCACCTAGCATGTGTGAGGCCCTGGGTTCAATCCTCAGCACCACATAAAATAAAATAAAGATATTGTGTCTATCTACAACTAAAAAATAAATTTAAAAAATAAAAAAATAAAAAGAAGACACCTTTTACTGCTCCAATGTATACTACCCTTCCATCAATTTCTATCTACCGACAAAATCCTGCTCTTGCCATGTTGAAAAGACAAATCTGTTCCCACTGAATTGGACTCTAAATTTTAAGACTCTGTCATTTCTATAAACAGGTGAGTCCCAGTTAGCCAAAATACAAGGCTAATTTATTGTCTCTGTGGTGATAAAATGATAAGGAAGTCCAGGACAGATTAGGACAAGTCCTTTTTTAATAAAGACTAGAGCAATCATCACATTCTCATAACAACAAAAATTTGGAGAAGACAGTGCACATAATCTAACAGCAGAAATTACCTGTTACACACATTTTTCATATACATACATATACATATATGTATGTATACATACATATACATATATACACACACATCTCTCTCATATATATATATATATATATATATATATATATATATATGAGAGAGAGATGCAAATACATTGAAAGAAAGAAAACATTAAATCCAACTGAAAAACCATTACCTAACAGTAAAGGGAGAGTTGAAGAAAGAGTGTGTTATAATACAGCAATTTATATATATTATTTATATGTATAAATTTATACATATTATTTCTTTATACATATTATTTCTTTTCATTCTTAAAAAATCTCTATTGGGTTCATTGTGTTTTTTTTTTATTTTTATTTTATTTATTTATTTATTTTTATGTGGTGCTGAGGATCGAACCCAGGGCCCCGCACGTACTAGGCAAGTGCTCTACCATTGAGCCACAACCCCAGCCCCGGATTCATTCTTATATAACTCTATTATAAGAATGAAAAGAATTAAGTAATTACTATCATTATTCCCACTTGGCAGATGAAGAAAAAAAGGCTCACAAAAACTGTGTTACAGAGCTGTGAATGTGGCTCTCTGGTAAAGTACTTGCCTAGAATGCATGAGGCCCTGGTTTTAATCCCCAGTACAGAGAAGAGGAGAGGGAGAGAAGGTGGGGAGGAGGAGGAAGGAAGAAGGAGGAAGGAAATGGAAGTAAAAGAAGGAGGAGGAGGAGAAAGAAAGAAGGAAGAGAAAGAAGGATATTGAAGGAAGAACAAGAAGAAAGAAGAAGGAGTAAGAGGAGAAAGAAGAAGGAAGAGAGGAAGGAGGAGGAGAAAGAAGAAGAGAAGGAGATGCAGCAGAAGAAGGAAGAGAAGGGGGAATGAACTTGGGAAGTATACTTCCAGTCTGTGATGCCACTTACTACTTTGCTGAATGTTATATCACCATTACCAAAAGAAGCAGCTCCTGAAGAAGCACTGTGTCATCACATGCCCAACATTGAGATGGTGATCAAATTTCATATGAACAAGTGTCATTGCCAATTGTCCCTCTAAATCACTGGTGTTTCACCATCTCAATATTAAAAACTCATCCTGCCACTTGCACAGAAGCCACAAAATATCCCATCCACAAAGGCCCAGATGAGAGCCTGACACATCTAATATAATCTACCACAGAACAGCTAGGGAACTACAGCCCAGAAAGGTAAGCAGGACAGAACCTGCCTCCTTCTCTCCCGAAGATTGGAAAGAAACTATAAGATCCATAGGCCTCCATCTTAAGACCCAACTCCATAGTTCTGTTCCTTCACCAAACCAAAGACCAGCCCTAAAATTGTCTATACTTTAACCAGGCCTAACCTACAAAGAGGATTTTCTGTCCTAGGGGATACCAGTTCATTCCTTAAGGCAGGCAAAGTTGGGCTTTGTCTAAGCTGCCTTCTAATATCCCAGCTTCAGTAGAAGTATCAATGAAGCTCATGCCAACCACTTGAAGAAATATTTGGTAATGATGTGTCCAAGACTCACAAAAGCCTGGTATCGCAGGTAAGACAAAGTCCCACCACAGCAGTCCCTCTGTATGCAGAGCCTCTGCCCTCTGCAACTGACAGCACAGCAGCCCATCATCACCTCCTCTCCACACCATGCCCTCCACCACTATGCACGGCTTTAAGGCTGAACTTTTTCAAGTATATAACTGTGTGATTAAAACACACTCATCACACAGAGAGCGAGTTCCCTACATGACTACTGGACAGATGCTCTGTGAGGGTGAGAGAACTGCCTCAAGGTGAACAAAGATTCTCACACTTGGAAAAATCCCATTTTGAACAGAGTCCTCCTGCCAAAAGAAGGCCACTTGAAGGACCTAAGATAAAGAAGATGTAATGATTCAGTCATAAGTGAAAAGCTTCTAAAGTGGAAAAAAGCAAGGATTCTGGGAATAAAATAAAAGTTAAGAAAGAAGAGCAGTTTTTTAATGTTTCTATAAGTAGCTAAGCACTTAATCCTCCAGACACTCAGGAGCACTTTTATTTATATGATCAAGCTTTGTATCATTTCAGCTACTTCACGTAAAAATGCTCAAGCTCCGTGATAAATTTGACCCAGTAACCACTATGAATGCAAAAAAGACGGGGTACAGTATTAATGAGCTTTACAAAACTTAATTTTCAGAAATATTCTATAGAAGCAATATCTGATTATTATGTTAATAATTTTATCCATAATGAAATCTCAATTGTATTATTTCCAAATGGGTTTAGGAGCAACTGATTCTAACCAACCACTAAAAATAATTTCTTCCGATTTTTTAAAAATAGATCACAAAAGTTATATTACTCATATAAAAGACTTTTAATATAGAAGCATAAACTCAACTTGTAGAATGTGTTATATTTTATTTACATTGTTATTAGGATGGAATATAACAAAATGAAATCTCTAGTAAATATATGATGAAACAAAATTACTTTTAAATTAGGATTTAGAAAAACTAATGATATATTGATATATTATAAAACATGCATTGAATTTACCCACATCCTACCATCTTTTTTATACAACTTCTTAAAGAAACATTAACATGTTAAACTCATCATAAATGTAAGTCATATAAACAAGAATGTATGAAAGAGTAATAGTAATATACCTTGTCAAAGGGAATACCGTATTTCTTCAAAACTGATGGAGATATCAGTGTCATCTTGTGGCGAAGAAATGCATCACATCCTTGGGAACTGCTTGGGAAAAAACCTAAATATAAGCAGCATTGGGTCAATTAAGATGAAATTTCAAAATTTTATATAAATTCTAGTGTTCTTAGAGAATGACAATTTATTATCAAGTATAAGGAAACTCTTAACACCAAAACCCTCTTACTATATAAATCAGCGAGAATTCTTAAAATTTAAGGAATACATATTTATGTCACCAAAGGTAATCATCTTTATAAAAAGATTCACCAAGAATTGCTTTTGTAACATAAAATTACTAAATTTCAGGAATCAATTTCAATTTGAAACATGTTTAAATTCAACCTGCCCAATATGTGCTAAATTGACAAAACATTAAAGCAGCTATGACAGTAATTATGCTTTTTTTTTGGCGGGGTTCGGTGGGGCAGGAGGGGGGACTAGAGATTGAACTCAGTGGTGCTTAACTGCTGAGCCACACCCCCAGGCATATTGTTGTTTTATTTTAAGACAGAGTCTCAATTACTTGCTTGGGACATCACAAAATCGCTAAGACTGGCTTTGAACTTGCAATGCTCCTGACTCAGCTTCCTCAGTCTCTGGATTACAGGTGGATGCCACCATGACAGGCAAGTATGCATTTTAATAGAGGAAACTCTCATCTGAAATTCTTTTTTTTAATATTTATTTTTTAGTTACAGGTGGACACAATGTCTTTATTTTAGTTTATGTGGTGCTGAGGAACAAACCCAGTAAACCTCATGCATGCTAGGCAAGTGCTCTACCTCTGAGTCACAACCCAGACCCTCATCTAAAATTCTTAAGTTATCATTCCAGAAGCACTGGTTCCAATGTCTGACATACAGTACTGAACAGTTTTAGGGCTGCCTTTGTTTTTCATTAATTATTTTTAAACTAACTCCCTACTAACTTCTAATATTCTATAGTACAATTGGATAATTTGGTTGACAACAACTGAGTATTTCAAAAGAGAGGATTTTAAATGCTCTGTACTCCTCCAAAGCCAAAATGGGGAGCAGGGATAGAACTGCTGGAAACCTGCCTTATCTAACTGCATGGCTCACTATACCCAACTAACTCAAGAATGTCACCAACTGATGAAAAGATCATCGGAACTGTAACTTATCACGAACCAGCTCTTGTAGAATAGAAGCATTTGCCAGGAATCTGTTCCCCACCTAACCCCAGTATCAAAGACTGAATTCAGGGATGTTTTGCCAGTGGGTTACTTCCCTATTCTTTTTTAATTTTTTCTTTTGAGATAGTGTCTTACCAAATTGCTAAGGATCTCACTAAGTAACTGAGACTGGTCTCAAACATGTGATCTTCTTGGGGATTACGGCTATGCGCCTATGCTCAAGTTTCCAGGAATATTTTTAAGTATATAGCCTTTATTGATGCCACACATGGGTATATAAGGCCAAAACATGTCAAAAATTAATTAATTAAAGAATCAAACAGCCAGGAAAAAGAAACTGAGGTATAAGAAACCACCTACAAAAAAACATTACATTCTGTTTAAGCATCTGCACCTAGTTTTGTTTTTTGGTTTTTTTGTTTTTGTTTTTCTTTTTCTTTTTAAGAGGGGGAAATACACAAAAAAGTGTGGCTACAGAAATATCAAAATGTCTACAATTTCCATAGGACTAAAAGGATAGTTTTGCACCCTGTGGTCATCTGATGCATTCCTCTGCTTACAGTTAATATTCATTATTCATAAATAAGAAATGAAACATTAGTGAATGGAGGGAAAGTACCACACGAATCTAATGGGCCTTTCTACATAATAAGACATCCTAAGTCTTTCACACATCACACAGAAAGTAAGACATCCCTGTGGCAGTCCCCAAATGTACAACCCATGGGTGTATATTAATACATTTCAAATAGATCTATCAAATTTTTCAAATCTGTAACTTTGAGCAGCACTATATGAATCAAGTTTTAAATTAAAATCGATGAAGAATGAAAAGTGTATTTAATTTGCTTCTGCTCTGGATTTGTAATCAGGACCTATTCGGTGTGGTGACTGGTCATAAGTTAATTTAAATTGGAAAACCACTGAAGGAAAGTAATTTGCAGTATATTAAGAACTACAGATTGGTTCAGAAATTATATTTACAACATATTATTAGAAT
Organism: Ictidomys tridecemlineatus; assembly: GCF_052094955.1. Classification (NCBI taxonomy): domain Eukaryota; kingdom Metazoa; phylum Chordata; class Mammalia; order Rodentia; family Sciuridae; genus Ictidomys; species Ictidomys tridecemlineatus. The sequence goes on along the minus strand of NC_135480.1, from coordinate 149,940,328 downwards.
TACATTTTGTCATCTTGGGCAACATCTCATAACAATCACAAATTACATATAAAGAATATGCCTTAAAATGAGTTTCACTTCAAAATACCTGCAAGGCTATATGGCTTATATTTATATAAGTACGTATACTTCATACTCTATAAAAGAGCATTTTATGCAATATAGAAGTACACTATTATAACTAGAATGTGACACAAAAATAATAACATTTTTAGGGGCTGGGGATGTGGCTCAAGCAGTAGCATGCTCGCCTGGCCTGCGTGCGGCCCAGGTTCAATCCTCAGCACCACATACAAACAAAGATGTTGTGTCCGCTGAAAACTAAAAAATAAATATTAAAAATCCTCTCTCTCTAAAAAAAGACTCAGAACTCTCCCAGCTCCAGAAAGGTTAATATCTTTCATCATAAACAAAAACAAAACTTTGGAGTAACACGTATGAAAAACAACAAAATCAGATCTCACAGAAAAGAAAACATTTAACTAAAAATCCCACTTAAGACTACCAGAATTTTGGGCTGGGGATGTGGCTCAAGCGGTAGTGTGCTCGCCTGGCATGCATGCAGCCCAGGTTCGATCCTCAGCACCACATACAAACAAAGATGTGTCCACCAAAAACTAAAAAAATAAATATTAAAAAAAAGATTTTTCTCTCTCTCTCTCAAAAAAAAAAAAAAAAGACTACCAGAATTTTTTATGTCACAAATGCAAAGACATCTTAGTACCAGTCAAAATTTTTTTACAATAAGTTCTTTTAAATGTGTCTTTCTGAATCCATTTTGCATATTTCCTTTCCTGGGTTTGTTTTTTGTTAATTTAACTTATTTAGAGGAAATCTTCTCTGAAAGCCATCATAATTCGCTTTAATCCACAAAGACATCATAATTTAGTGTAGTATTGTAAAGTTCCACAATATGTGCCATTTTACCAGGTTACATACACCAATGGGATAATCCATTCCTTCATGATCCTCAGGAACAAGAAGTTCCAATCAACAAAGTTCTTTGGTATCCCCTGACATATGTAGTACTAAGTATAATTGAGATACCTCATACCCCCCAGGCTGACCAGATAATATGTAAGGTACAAATCATCCAAAATAATGCTTTCACATCTTTCTATGGCATATACTTTGTCCTGATGAATCATTTGCTTTGTTCTTACATAAAAACAGACATACTAGAGGAGCATAATATAACATCTGCATGAGTGATAGGGATTCACTCTCTTTTACTGTGTGATGTTTGAGAGGAAGTATTTGAGAGGCAACCCACTTTGAGGTGCAAATTGCTGTGGGACTTTGTATAAAAAATCTTAGCCAATCCCCTCTTAAAGGTGCTTAAGAAAAATCCTTGCCTAAGCACCAACTCCTTTTCTTCCTATCCTCTCAACACACGTTTTAATATTAGTAAGTAATGGAGAAAAGTGTCTTTCATTACTTGAAGCCAGATTTGCCTTGATCAGTTGTTAAGAACTTGAAGTGCATGTTGCAGACACAGACTCTAATTACAACTTTAACACTCATGGCTGTGACTTAACAGAATCTCACACTGCTTCAATTACCCCTATTATTCCATTCCTTGCTGCATTCTTGTGGGTACAAATCCTTATTCAATGGATGAAAACAACCTTAATTATCATGCATAAATATATATTATTTATATAAATTTATATAAAACAATCCATTAATAAATAAATAAGGAACTGGGGTTGTGGTTCAGTGATGGAGCATTTGCTTCACATGCTTGGTGAGGGCATGGGCTCAATCCTCAGCAACAGGTTTTAAAAATAAATGATTCAATCAATCAATCAATGAATCAATGAATGAATGATGAAGGTGTTGTGTCCATTTACAACTAAAAAACTATAAATATAAAAATAAATACATAAAATGCAGTACAAACTCCTACAATGGAATACCACTCAGTCATAAAAATAATGAAGTGCTGCTACATGTTACAACATGAAAAATATAAGTGAAAGAAGCCAGACATAAAAAGTCATGAAATATCCAGAATAGGTAGAAACAGAAGTAGACTAATATCTAATTGCCAAATGCAGGCAGTACTGTTAGGGAATAGGGAATGACATGATTAATTTGTACAGAGTTTTCCTTGTGTGGTGATGAAAATATATGGGAACTAGATAGGTCCACAGATATGATAGAAAAGATGGAAGCACAGGGACAGAAAATAGATTAGTGGTTGCCAGCAACTGGGGGTAAGGATGAAGCAACATGAGAAAACTGAGAGTATTGGAACATGTTCTGTATTTTGTTAATGGTGATGGCTACTCCACTGAACACATTTCTCTGAACTCGTTGAACTATATTCTTAAAGAAGTGGATTTGGGGGCTGGGGTTTGGCTCAGTGGTAAAGTGCTCGCCTCACACGTGAGAGACCCAGGGTTCAATCCTCAGAACCACATAAAAATAAATAAACAAAATAAAGATATTGTGTCCACGTATAACTAAAAAAAATTTTTTTTTTAAAAAGTGGATTTTACTATAAATAAATTTTACTTTGATACATCTGACCCAAAAAATTAATTAATCCTTGGGAAATTGTTTTAGAAATGGATGGATATAACAGATGTGTTTTTTCCTTCAAATGAAAAGTTTTCCACATTGTCAACTAATTTAATATTTTATAATATATTAGCTATTACAAACTAAGAAATTATTTATAAATCCTAATCACATAAAACTCAAATTACAAATACATGCTGTTACTTTTTTTTTTTTTAAAGAGAGAGTGAGAGGAGAGAGAGAGAGAGAGAGAGAGAGAGAGAGAATTTTTAATATTTATTTTTTAGTTCTCGGCAGACACAACATCTTTGTTGGTATGTGGTGCTGAGGATCGAACCTGGGCCGCACGCATGCCAGGCGAGCGCGCTACCGCTTGAGCCACATCCCCAGCCCCATGCTGTTACTTTTAACTACCAAAAGTTTCAGCCTTGGGAAAAGATTTAAAAATCAGTCAAGTGACCTTTAGTTAGGATTAGTACATAAACAATAATCTGTAAAGACTGACCAATAGTTACAAACTACTGAGAAAGAGAGAGAGAGGTATAGAAAAGAGAAATGAAGGAAGAAAACATCAAATAGATTGACCTACTTCCACACCAGCAAAAGACTTTGATTAAGATAATTTCATTCCTGGAGAACAGTGTATAAATACACCATAAAAATGAATCCTACTTTTATATAATATTATAATGCACTAATTAAAATGATGATGATGATGATGATGATGATAATGTTAGAAAGAAGAGCAATAGAGTAGAGCAAGTGGATCAAAGAATTGGAAGGAAAGTACAAGAAGGTACCCAAATATGAGATTGATTAGATTATTTACTTAGCAGAGGATTAGTATCCAGAACATAACTCAGATAACAAGGTGGGGTGGGAGAAAAAGACTACAAAAATGGGCAAATGACCTGAATAAACATTTCTCAAAAGTAGGAATGAAAATGGCCAATTGGCCTAATCATCAGGGAAATGCAAATCAAAGCCACAATGAGATATTATTCCAATTAGAATGGCAACTACCAAAAAGACCAAAAAAAAATAACAAATGCTGGGGCAAGGATGAGAAAGGGGAATCCTTAAACAGTGTTGGTGGGAATACAACTTAGTACAGAGATAATGAGGAAAAAGTATAAAGGTTCCTCAAAATATTAGAAACAGTACTACCATAAGATACAGCAATCCCACTATTAAGCAAATATTCAAAGAAAATTAATCCATTATATCAAGGAAATACTTGCACTCCCAACCAAGTTTATGTTAGTACAGTAAACAATAACTGATACGTGGAATCAACTAAGATGTCCATCAATGGATGAATAAATAATACATAAATTCATCAGTAATTGAATATACAGTATATACACACAACAAAATATCATTTTGGTCATTAAAAAGAATGAAATTCTGTCATTTACATGGATGGAACTGGAAGACATCATGGTAAGTGAAATAAGCCAGGCACAGAAAGACAAATACTGAGTGTTCTCACTCACTTGTGGAAGCTAAAAACATTGATCTCACAGGAGAATAGAGAAGAATAGTGGTCAGTCAACACTAGGAAAGGAAGGGATGGGGGGCAAAGGGAGAGGATAACAGTACCAAAATACAGTTAGATAGTCAGAATTCTGCTTTTATAGCACAACAGAAAACTATAGTCTTCTAAAAAACTATAAGCATTCAAATTTTCCAACACATAGAAATGATAAATTTTGAAGATGAAAATAGTAATAAGCACATTCATCCACATTACACATAGATACATATATCAAATTATCACACTGTAACCCATAAGTATGTAAAAATAGTTTGTCAATTAATTGAAAGTGAAAAAAATATATCATACAATGAATACTAAGGTAAAAAAGAGGATATAGAAATACCACTTCTATGAGAAACATTTTCAACAATAAATGTATTTGATGTACACATGAAATTTCCTGGCAATCTGATTTATGAACCACTAAATTATGTGGAAATAAACCTGGTAACTTTTACCCACATCCCTAATTGAGAGGCTGATATTAGAGTTTTGTGCTACAGTTAGCCTCTCTGCTTCCTACAGTAAGAGGAGTAGTTAATTATCCAAGACTACATAGAATATTATGTATCAAGATTACCCAGGCTTCACTCTGCTCCAAGTGTTCCATGATTCATCCACATCTCTACTGGTAGTTTTTTCTAGGAGCAGCAAAAGGAAAAGTTCACACTGATCTTGGGATTAAAAAGGATGGAGCATGTTTAAGATACTGCCTTGTTTTTAATCTCCTGAACATGGTACCTTACATAATGGAACAGTTATATCTATTTCAAGCTGATAGGCAAAAACTCTGAGTTAAATTTTCCATCAAATTTAATACATTGATTACTACTCATATGGTTTTTGACTGCATTCCTGATAGCACTTTGTTTTGTTTTATTCTTCTTCCCCTTTTGACATGTCTGTCACATGAACAACATACACATATACACCCCAGAGTCTACAGGCCAAGCACAGAGATAAACAGTTCAGAGTCAAGTTAACCAAGAATTGTCCTAGCTCAATCTCTGCTCCAAACCTACCCCTCAAATCCCACAGATCTTCATTTCCCTCCATAATTTCTCCCTGATACCTAGCATTCCCTTCCTCAATTCTTCCACCCAATTCTGTGCTGCTACTTCTTGGATACTAAAATATACTGGATATTTTATATCCAAATACACTATATTTATGTAAATAAATACAGTGATATCGCTGATGTCAAATTATGAAAAAATTAACTTTAAGAATTGTTTCACTCTCTTAATGTTACCACACTGATTATAGGATGCAAATAATCAACCCCGATACAACATTCATTGACCTCCATGCTTAAGAGGCATGAATCAGGCATAAAAGCTGAAGATGTACCAATGGTCATCTTCGTTTTTTATGGCTTACAGGACCCTTTAAAATTTATTATTTATAATCAGGGGTATTTTATTTATAAGCCTTTCAAAACCAGGCATTTTAATGTAGTATTTTCAACCCATCAGCTAAAAGTACCAATACCCTCCTACTATACTGTTATCTGAAACAGATTTCTGCTAATCGGCTAAATGAATTCTTAGCATTTTGAGAACTAATAAAAGTACATTTTCTTAATTCCACGAGCAAGGTATGAAAACAAATCAATTTAGACTCTGTTCACAAAATTAAAATGACTTGTTATTTATTGCTACCCTTCTATTCTCTTAATAGCAGTTACTCATAATCTCTTCATACCAAACCCTCTCGAGGTATCTAATAATGGTTTCCCAGAAATTTGCAAATATGTCTAATTTTCAATATTACTTCAGGGAATCCACAGAGTAACTGACTATATCTGACCCACATATTTTTGTCTATTCCCTGGCACAGGGATCTCTGCAAATTAGACTGATACTCTCTACTCCACAGGATTACACTCATGTTACTCACCATTTAAAAGAAAAATACCACACACATACACAAATACATACACAAGAATGGACTAAATTAATCCTTCAACATTTACTCTTCTGTTCCCTTTTACTGAACACGGACTTTTAAAATAAATAAATAGGTATGAACCTACAGTCTCAGGTACTGGGGAGACTGAAGCAGGTCTGCTGGAGTCCATGAGTTCAAAGCCACCCTGCGTAGCACAGTAAGACTCCAGTCCCATAAATAAAATTTAATTAATTAATTTAATCAATTAATTATTTTGGCGATAAAATCCAAAGCTAACAAATTTTTAAATATAAATAAGAGATGAAACTAAAATAATGGGTTTCAAGTAAATATAAGGATCTTAAAAGTACCAATGCCCTTCTATTATACTGTTATCTGAAACAGATTTCTGCTAATCATTCATACTTGCAAAATCAGCTGCACAATGTCCTAACTTACATTTTTTTCCTCCAGTAACCAATGTTTTCACAAAAGTAAATTGTTTCCATTTTTTTTAATAACGATTCACAATAAAAGACAAGTGGAATATAGTCTTTCACAGAAATTTTTAGATGTTCCCAATTTTATCTATATTTTGCTCAACTTAATATAACATCAAAGATATTGTCTTATTTCTAAAACAGATGAGATTCAGACATTTTAAAAACTAAAAATCTTCCAAACTGTCATTCATGATTTAACATTATACCTCTATTCTCTTCTATATTTGCAATTCAATTGTATCAAACCAAAAATTAGAAAGAATACAATGGCATTATAGGCAAATGTAACAAGTATAAAAATTGCAACAATTCACTTGAGATTTTTTTTATTACATTAATGTCTACATAATATTGAAAAAATACCTGCATAAATGAGAAAGCAGCTGAAGGGCAAAATCAAACTCCTGGCTTTATTAGATGCAGGCCTAATATCTTTCAGATAAAATATTTGTAGGTGCCACAGTCAATCAAGATTTCAATAGAAACCAAAGATGAAAGCATTCATGCATAAAAGGCAAGTGTGATAATTATGATGTGCAGACAAGATAATGGGAAATATCTGAGCCTGCTTTTCATTTTATGTATCAAGTATTGCCTTGACCTAGACATTCCATAATGCTCTATCACATTTACTGCATTATTTTATCATTTTAATTATTTAGCTGAATTCAATTAATTTGGCTGGCATCTGGTCAGTGGATACAAATCCTCCACAATCTTTCCCTGCTTCATTTCTCAAAATAATGCTACAAAACAGTTTTAAAGTTCTCACTCATTTTTCAAGTTTATTAACCTCTTACTGATTAAACAATTGGCACCCATTTTCCTGAAATGTCATTTCAGACAGTTTATTTCAAAGCATGAAAAAGCAATTTATATCACAAATTATAGTGTATGGCTCAACACTGCAAAGTTTACATTGGCTTCAGTTTAAAAGTTCTCTAGTAGGGAGGTTAATAGAAAATGGTGGAATAATTATTATAAGAGAAGAGGATAATTCAGCACATAATTTTACCATGAAGTTCACTGCCTATGTATTTAAGGATTATGGTAATCACCTTCTAAGCTCTGCTCTAATCTATTATCCAGGACCAGGACTCATCCACCTTAATATTCATGAAAATAGTCCCTAACAAAGTTTAAGATTACAATTACATTGCTATTATTACTATAATGTATTACGTTTTAAAAAAAAACACTAGGGCTTTATAGTTATTAACCTGCCAAAATTATAATAATGTCTCTTACAAATGTGATATTATAACTGGTTCCTTCTAATACTGTCCTCTAATTTTGGGGAAAGTAACTTTCCTATATCATTAAGAATTTTTGTTCAGAACTGTCAAGTCAAAGAATGAGGATTCTCAGTGACCCCATTTCATTATTAAATGAGAGCATATCTAATGTGGGAACAAAATTCCTTTCCTCACAGAAGGCAAACCTAACATACCAATGAATCTTAGACCAGTGTCTAACTAAAAGGACTCTACTCAGGATTCAATCCTGGATACATACAGAATATCTTGATCAAATGGAATTCAACTTTCTGCTGCAAGTAAGTCACAACCGGACTACCTCTTCTGTGGAGAGGGAACATATATCTTCAGATACAGGTGGTGGGGCATGAGTCTGTTTCTTCTCTGCACACACAATCAAATGAGGACAAGGCTACCTGATGCATCTTTAATAAACAGGAAGAAACAGGGTGGTGGCTGCTTTGGCTGGCCTTCTCCACATGCATGAGCAGGCACAAGGTGAAACCAGCAAGGGAGCTACCACAAGAATTCCTCATTCTGGTCTTTATGACAAGGAAGAAAGTCATAAAAAAAAATTTTAAAAATTCAAGTTGCAGAAAGTTAATTATGCCAGTCCAAGAAGACACATTCTTAGATGTATCCTCAGGACATTCGCTTTCATCCACAAGGACAGTCCCCAGCCTAATGAACCACATAAGAATGGAGAGTCAGAGGTTATGGAACGCTTTGGGGAAATGACATGGTAACATAAAAAATTATCAAACATATGTACATGAGACATAGCAATATACTCTTTGAAAGAAAATACTGAGAAGGAAAAATATTATGATGTTAGATACATTATATAAAAGAGAAAACAATTTGGAAACAGCCAAAACAGATTAAGTGCAATTCTTATTGAAATAATAAACAGCTCAAATAACCAGGAAGATTATAAAACATGAAAAATATTCACAAATCAATGTAAAAATTTATAGTTATTCAATTAAAGAAATATTTAAAAGCAATTAACTTAGAACAAATAAAATCAATAGAATATCATTCTACACTATAAAAATACCCTAAAACAAGAACTTATTAAGGTAAGAAATGGAAAGCAAGTTTTACCTTGAGCTAGTCTCTCAAGTCGTTTTCCATGCTCTGGGGGTATAGCATACCTAAAATATTAAAACATAAACAGAAATTTTAAATTTATAACATTTCAACTAGTATCCTAAGGATAACTATTCCTAAATAATGTAATTTTAAAAAGGTCGTTTTAAAATCTGAAAATTACAATGTTCTTTGGGAGAAAATATAAATGTTGGTATAATAATTTTTTAAAAATTAAATTCATTAAAATCCATTTTAATGAACCAAACTGAGATTAGAAAATCAATCACAAGCTATATCCCTTAGACTCTGAATGCAAGAAAAATAAACTCATAAATTACCTATTTAAATGTTGTATCCCAGCATCTCAAATACATTTTAAAGATTAAGGGGAAAAGACCCAGGTCCAGTGAAATACTTAAGTCAAGGGGAATTCCTTGCCAAATTCCGTGCCCTGTCTCACAGCACTCCAACTCCCTATCTCTAACCTATTTTTAGGTAGGTTTTTTGCTGTGAGGTTATTTAGTTTTGACTTTAATTTTCAAGAGATTATGGGTACTATCTTTTTAACTTTTAAGATATTTCTATTGACAACAAGACAAAAAAATTATTATACCGACATTTATATTCCCCAAAGAACATTGTAATTTTCAAATTTAAAAAAAAGTTACCAGCCTTAATAATAACTTATATTTATGAATTTGTGACTTTTTAAAAATCTTGATCATAGCAATAATTTTTCAGCCTTGAAGAAATACTCATTTCTAATTCCTGATGTTTTCAAAAGTAAGGTCCTTGAAATTATTTACTATGGAGTTACTAACAAGTTTTTAAAATAGTAATCTCATAATATCCTATAAAATATCTAAATTTTAAAAAGCTAATTTAATGAGGAAATTTATAGATATTGAGAATAAGTTTAAATGATCATTTAATGTTTTAAATAAAAGATATATTTTTTAAGTCCTACCTTTCTCATGTTTACTATCTTAATATCCATAAAGTACAAGTTATATTTTAACTGAAGTAACTTATCTAAATGTATTTAACATCACACTTGGTTGCATTAATGCCACTGATAACATATGCAAAACTTAATTGGATCCAATATAACTAGGCAATTCAGTAAGAGAAAACTCAACCATATATCCTGTTCCTTAAGGCACAGCTAATGAAATTATTCCAACTGAACTGAAGAGATAAAATTTTAGCATAGCTAAATTACAATAACCCAATGTACACTTAAGTCTTCTTTTTCCCAGTTTTTAATCCCTGGTTTACATTTTGAATATACCCAGAAAAGGAAAATAGAATATATGCATATATACATGTGAGCTCACAGTCAAGATGATAATTTCCATCACACACATACACATGCACACGCGTATCCCACTGATATACAGCAGGTTATGTCCATAGAGAGTTGGATGTAAATGGAGATGTTATATATCCAGACTCATTTTTCTAAAAAGTCTGTAAAGTTAAGGTTTCTCAATCTGAAATTTAAACTACTGTTCAGAGAAAAAATAAATATATTCATCTGACAAAGGACAAGGGAAACAGTAAGGCAAGATGGTTCTATCCTAACTCTGATCTTTGGTTTACTCCTTCTAGGATCTGAATCATATGTATTCACTTTTCTTTTACCTATACACTCAGGCAGTCCTTCTCAATCTAGTCATATAAATCCTTTTCTACCAGTGTACTATTTCCCAGTTACTATAGGCTAAATGATTTCAATTGATTCTACTTTTCTTCTTAAGATTTAAGACAGTATCTCAGTCTACTTCCAAATTCTATAAAAGATCCAGTTTGTGTTAAGATCATAAATTAATATGGATGCCAGGCTCAGTGGTGGATGCCTATAATTTCAGCAGCTTAAAAGGCTGAGACAATAGGATCCCAAGTCAGAGGCCACTCTGGGCAACTTAGTGAGACCCAAGCAACTTAATGAGACCCTATTTCAAAAAATAAAAAGGACTATGAATGTAGCTCAGGAGTGAAGCATCCCTGCATCCAATCCTCAGTACCAAAACTAGAAACAAAAACAAAATATCCTTATGGATAACCAACCCTTGCTATAATAGCTTTGGAAATCATACAAGGATGAAGACTTCCTTCCAATCACTGCCTCCACACAGGAAGATACATTTCCCAAGTAGAACCACACCCTCACCCAGAAAGCCACTCTGTAATGATATCCACTAAAGCACAAAAGCATGAAAACAAATAGAACACTCCCTGCCCTGTTGTAGACATTATCTTGCTCAAACCCATTCATCTCCATGTTTATGCCTATGAAATACTTTGCATGGTTCTGAATGTATTACCAACCTATGCTTTGTTGGATAATATTTAAATAATAGCCACATGGCTGCATAATGTTTCATTCAAAAATAATTTACAATGTTCCCTAAATAAGCCCAAGGTCTTGCCCCAGAGTCTGAAAAGGACAGTCAAACCTGATAATAAGTAATAATTGCAGTCACATGCAAAGTAATTATCAGATGGTACTACTCTTCTGTGCATAAGCAGATGCAACATGATAAAGGAACTAGGAAAGTATAGTTTACATTTTTAGGGATTCACCCAAGAGTCAAATCAATTAGTTTCTCATGGTAAACAATAAATTCAGACAGCTACTCCACTCAGTAGTCACAAAGCAATATTCACACACATATAAAACCTTGTTCACACCTTATGACAACTACTTTAAGTAATTATCTCACTCTGCCAATAAAGCCCAAGGGAGTATAAAAACAATTTGTTGTCTGCATACAAGTCACAGGGCTAGAAGGGTCCTTAAAGATAATCTAGTTCACTGCTTCTAAACATTTTTTGTTTGGTTTTTGTTGTTTGTTTTTCTTTTGATTATTTCTGTTCACGTCATTACCAGGACAGAATCTAACACCTCCTATTACCAGCAATAAAGGGCAACTGGGAGAATGAAGAACAACATAGACTCATATCCCTTGGGGATGGGGAACCTAGCATACTCTGAAAACAAGCACCCTAGGTGATTCTGACAGGGCAACAGATGGGGAAGACAGAATAAATCTTCTAATTACCTCATCCAAGGATCTAGGGAATGACTTCCCCACAATCTCCCTGATGCCTCAACCTGCTGATCAATCCCCTCACCTCTTCTGGAGGAAGGATCTGTAATATGCCAGAGGTATTATTTAAAGATTTTTCTTAAGATTTTCTTTCATTAATACCACAAGGAATAACTTAAGTCAGAATGCTAAACAAAAGAATTCATATAGCACTTTCAAACTAGAAAGCAACATGGCTTCTACAGCTGCAGATTTGTGTAGTCCTTGCCTGCAGGTACCTGACTTTCATTTCAGAGCTCCCCAAAGGACTCCCAGTTTTCTCTGAAACAGCAGCCCTGAAAATCCAACCGCGGCACTACTTCATGGGTAACCACAGCAATCTGAAACCAAACCATTACAATCTGCTTCAATCACACCAAAGAATGAACAGAAGGAAAGATGAGGCAAGAAAACAGCAAGATGCAGACATCTGCATGTGTTTTCCAAGCACCATCCTCTCCAGAGTGGAATGTTCATTTCGCAAGAACTGAGAAAACCATCTGAGATCTTACACAAGACACTTAACCACTGATAGATCTTATCTATCTCACAGAACAACACTAAAAGGATCAAATGCTATGTTTAGCAGCTCATTATTTAATGACAGGTACAAGGCAATGAATGAGGTGAGCCTGACCTGCTGACCCAGGAAATCAGGAATACATTCAAGAAAAACTGGTTCAAACAATCACATCACCAGAGCTAAACAGGCACATTAAAGGCTGATTATAATTTGAAGATTCCAGTAGAGTAGCCCACCTAATCAATACCCAAGTTATATTTGTCAACCTTTTACTTATTTTTTGGAGTTCTCATGCATTTGCCTGCATCTCCCTGTCCCCACTCCCACCACCCTGCATTTGCCTGCAACATCCTGCTCCCTATCACACTGATTACCACTGCAGCCTCCGAAGCAGTCACTCTGCCTCTAGCCTTGACTTCTCTATCCAGGAACCCTGACCAGAGTACTTATACTTTAGTTCTTCTTTCCACCCCCATTTCCAGTCCTGCTGAAAATCTATCTAGCAGGAAGACCTGGTGACTAAGTAGAGGCACACTGGAGGTATATATGCAGATGGAGTAAACAATCTCAGTCAGAGGATCTCAAGTTCTATGCCCCTGACATCACCTAATATTTCTATGAAAGTTTCCCATTACCTCAGAAGTTTTCAACATACACAAGATTATATTCATGATCTCCCCTTTTAAGCTGGATCACTCTCCTAGCATTTCAACTTTGGTTCATAGCTCCATTGTCCTCTTGCCTTCCAAACTAGAAATGTTAAAGACACCTCCTTATTTCTCATCCTCTCTGCAAAACTGCCAGTAACAAAACCTATTCATTCTACCTCTTCAAAATCTCATATTCAACTCTCCCTGCAGCGCTGCCCCAACTTCAAAATTTCTCAGCCTGGACTAGACTATTGTCATAACTGAACTTCCTATTGTATCTCTCTCTGGGTGGCTACAGTTCTCATATTAGTATCACAGCATTAAAACCTTTATTCCTCACTTTCTGGCATTCCAGATTCCCCAACTTTCCAAACATGCACACTCTCTCCCAGTAGGCTGGACTACAAATTCTTCTGTCACTGAACGATTCTACCTAACCTCTCACCTCAAAGAGGCCCCTCTGCCTCAGATTCCACATCCTTGGAGTTTTCTTTGACCATTATAAGTCTCAGGAACCTCACCCATTTTTTTCCTCCTGGAGCTCTTCAATTCAATTTTTGATATAGCATTTATGATCTACTACTTTCCAAAGTTAGACTCTGTTGAATGTGCATGAATCATTTTTGTCTTGACAGGTACTGTATTCTGTAGGGAAAAGAAGACCTACCATCTCCTAGAAAGGTTCCCATAAATTATCCTTTGTAGCATACCTTGTATAGTGAATGTCTGGTCCACAGTCAGGCACTTAATTACTTGCCACAGTCACTCTATTATGTGGCTTAACCTAAATTCTTTCAGGACATGGATATATCTCCTGCTTTTCTGTACCTCTTGAAAACCATCAAATAAAATGCCTACCATTATATATCCTCAACTATATAACCAATTTATTAAAGAAATTAATAATTGTTCATTTAACTTTTTTGAAAGTGTTTTGCTTCAGATACAATGAATAATGCCAACAGTTCTGCTAACATGAAAACCTATGAATCACTAAAGTAAACTATGAATACACTAATTAGATATGCATGGGTAATGTTTAATGTAAAGTCAAAGTCTTATGTCCTTTTAAAATATATATTCATTTGGAAGATCAAAGAAAAAACAGATCCCTCTAAGCATATCTTTGGGCAGTTTACCCCAAAAAATGGACCAAAAATTATATTAGTCTAGAGACTGCAATACAAATTCTAACATCTAAATGAAAATAGGCTGATACTACAAACTGTCAGTAAGTAATGCTATGCTTTTCAAAGCATTACTAGATCCATTTCCCTGATTCAGATTTTCTCCTTTCAAGATTACTATTCAAGGGCCGGGAATGTGGCTCAATGGTACAAAGTTTCCATAGCACACATGAGGCCCTGAGTTTCATCAGCCTCTTACTTGTGTAGTAGTATTATTCAAAGAATATCTCCTATTTCTAAGATTAATCCCCAAAACCACCCTGGGACTATCGATAATGTTCTCTCCTACCCAGACCTCTCACATTGCTCAGTCAAAAGCAGCCACCACAGACCCTTCTGATGCTCACACCAACAGGTGTGCTGGCACCTCCCACTGGGCCAGGTCCTATGACATCCATGACCACAGAGAGGATTGCCCATTCCAGGTCTAATCACATTTAGGCAGATCAATCCTGAAACAAGGCTGTCCTCTGCTCCAAAGGCTGTGTGAAGAGGCCCTTTCCTCCTTTGTTTATATTTCTCCTTTTTTGTTGTTGTTGTTCTTGTTGGTTGGTTGAGGTTTTTTGTTTGTTTTTGTTTTTTAATACTGGGGATGGAACCCAGGGACACTCTACCAACACTTTTTATTTTATTGTTGAGACAGGGTCTGGCCTCAAACTTGTGATTCTGCCTCCCAGTCGCTGGATCACAGGAGTGCACCACTGCACCCAGCTACAATTCTTCGTGTTGCTGTTTTTATCACAGCTATCCCCTGTGAAGAATCAAGCTCACAACCTCAAGGACAATTTTTAACAGATAATAGCTCTAAGATGACTCCTCCCTCTCTTACTGGCATAAGCTTGTGTGCCTGAATTACCTTACACAGTTACTTCTTTAAAGGTTTTATAAAACTCTGCTGTATACCCATCCAGTCCTGGGCTTTTCTTGGTTGGTAGTCTTTTGAATGCTTCTTCTATTTCATCCATTGATATTGGTCTGTTCAAATTGTGTGTATCCTCCTGACTCAGTCTGGGCAAATCATATGACTTAAGAAATTTATCGATGTCTTCACTATCTTCTATTTTATTGGAATATAGGTTTTCAAAATAATTCCTAATTATCTTCTGTATTTCTGTAGTATCTGTAGTGATATTGCCTTTTTCATCCTGTATGTTAGTAATTTGAGTTCTCTCTCTTCTTCTCTTCGTTAGCATGGCTAAGGGTTTGTTGATCTTATTTATTTTTTCGAAGAACTTTAAGTTTTGTCAATTTTTTCAATAGTTTCTTTTGTTTCAATTTCGTTGATTTCCACTCTGATTTTAATTATTTCTTGCCTTCTGCTACATTTGCTGTTGTTTTGCTCTTCCTTTTCTAGGGCTTTGAGATGAAGTGTGAGCTCATTTATTTGTTGGTTTTTTTCTTTTTTTGAGGAATGACCTCCAGGTGATGAATTTTCCTCTTAAAACTGCTTTCATTGTGTCCCATAGATTCCGATATGTTGTGTCTCTATTTTCATTTATCTCTAAGAATTTTTTGATTTCCTCCTTTATGTCTTCTGTAACCCATTGATCATTCAGTAACATATTGTTCATTTTCCATGTGACGTAGGATTTTTCCTTCCTTCTTTTATCATTGATTTTAGTTTCATTCCATATGATCAGATAAAATGCATGGTATTATCTCCACCCCTTTATATTTACTGAGGGTTGCCCTATGGCATAATATATGGTCTATTTTTGAGAAGGATCCATGTGCTGCTGAGAAAAAAGTATATCCACTTGAAGATGGTTGATATATTCTATATATTTCAGTTAAGTCTAGGTTATTGATTGTGATATTGAGTTCTATAGTTTCTTTATTCAACTTTTGTTTGGAGGATCTGTCCAATGGTGAGAGAGGTGTGTTGAAGTCACCCATAATTATTGTGTTGTGGTCTATTTGATTCTTGAACTTGAGGAGAGTTTGTTTTATGAACATTGCAGCACCATTATTTGGTGCATAAATATTGATAATTGTTATGTCTTGTTGGGGAATGGTTCCTTTTAACAGTATATAATGTCCTTCCTTATCCCTTTTGATTAACTTAGTCTTGAAGTCGATTTTTTTCGCTATGAGGATGGCCACCCCTGCTTGCTTACGAGGACCGTGTGCATGGTATATTTTTTCCAACCTTTCACCTTCAGCCTGTGTATGTCTTTTCCAATCAGATGTGTCTCCTGGAGGCAGCATATTGTTGGATTTGTTTTTTTAATCCATGTTACCAGCCTATGACGCTTTATTGGAGAGTTTAAGCCATTAACGTTTAGAGTTACTATTGATATATGGTTTGTACTTCCAGCCATGTTTGATTATTTATTTTTTTTTAATTTAGTATGTTTCTCCATGATTAGCTTTCCCCCCACCCTCTGTCTTTACTGAGGTACTTTCCACTGTTGGTTTTGGTTATTGTTTTTCATTTCTTCCTCGTGTAGTGTTTTGCTCAAGATGCTTTGCAATGCTGGTTTTCTGGCTGCAAATTCTTTTAACTTTTGTTTATCATGAAAGATTTTTATTTCATTGTAGTACCTGAAGCTTAATTTTGCTGGATACAAAATTCTTGGTTGGCATCCATTGTCTTTCAGTGTTTGAAATACATTGTTACAGGATCTTCTCGCTTTCAGCATCTATGATGAAAAATCGGTTGTTAACCTTATTGGTTTACCCCTGAATGTAATCTGCCTCCTTTCTCTTGTAGCTTTTAATATTTTCTCTTTGTTCTGTATATTGGATATCTTCATAACAATGTGTCTTGGTGTTGGTCTACTGTGATTTTGTATGCTCGGTGTCCTGTATGCATCTACAATTTGTATATCCATTTCTTTTTTTATTTCTGGAAAGTTTTCTATAATTATTTCATTCAGCAGGTTGCTCATTCCCTTGGTTTGAACCTCTATACCTTCCTCTATCCCGATCACTCTTAAGTTTGCTTTTTTATGTTATCCCATACCTCTTGGATGTTTTTCTCGTGATTTTTTACCAGCCTTTCTGAGTTGGCTAGACTCTTTTCAAGATGATATATTTTGTCTTCATTATCTGACGTTCTGGCTTCTACATGCTCCACTCTGTTAGTGATACTCTCATTTGAGTTTTTAATTTGGTTTATAGTTTCCTGCATTTCTAGAATTATTGTTTGATTTTTTTAATAATCTCTATCTCCTGATAAAGATGCTTATTTGCTTCTTTTATCTGTTTATGTAATTCATTTTCAATGTGTTCTTTCACTGTTTCAATTTGCTGTCTCATATCCTCTTTAAGGTTCCATTCCATCTGTCTAAGGTATTCCTTGAGTTCTTTATTTGACCATTTTTCTGATGCTTCTAGGTCCTCCTGAATATTTAGACTGTCCTGCATTGTTTGTACTCCTTTTCTTCCTTGCTTTTTCATGCTGCTCATGTTACTTCTTGTTCTGTTTGACTGCTGATTTACTGTTTACTCCTATAAATTTATTTGATGCTTGGGAGGAAAGGTATTAGAAGGGAAGGGAAGAAGTCACTGTCACATCAGGTTTCAATGAAGTTATCTCCTCCCCCACATTCTGGTGACATCAGTTCTCTGCCATGGTGGTATCCCATGCAAATGGCGACAGTTTGTTCCCTTTGCCGGGTGACCAATGCAACGGGTGGATCCTGACTGGCTCTCCCAAGCCCCGTCTCAATCCTGTGGCCACTGCCTATGAAGGCTTGGTTGGTATTAACCTCCTCAGGTTCAGAAGGGCTGACCAGTTGTTTCAGCGGGATCGTTTAGTGCTGAGTCACCGCGGTTTGTCTGCCAGACGCAGGCGAATGAGAGCTTGAATTCAGCCGATCCAGGCTCAGTGTGTGTTCTGAGAAGCCCAGACTGTTCCCCCCAGATCGACGTCAGCTCAGCATTGCCTAGTGAGCCTGAGCAAACAGCATTTAGACAGTTTATGACTCCCTATGCTCGCGCAGCTGAAGAGGTCAGAGACTTGATCTCTCCGCACCCGCCGCCATGCTGGAATCCCTTATACAGTTACTGAAGGGTTAAGCAGAGTTCCCTTGGATCTCTTCCCTGAACCTCCCGCATTTAGACACAGAGTCTGAAGAGAGCAGGGCAGAACTGAGCGGGGCAAGTCCCCAGGAGAGGGCTGGGCCTAAGAACCCTACTTGAGCAAAAGAGAAGATGCAAACATCTGCAAGGCAGCCCCCAACCCTGGCAGACAGGAGGCCAGGCAAGCTCCCAGAAGATCCCACCCCCTCACATGAACCAGGCAGGCAGCAGAAGATGCTGGGAATCATGAAGCCTGATTGGCTGATTAGCTGGCTGGCCAAGAGGCCACCTAACAGAAAGAATCTCCAGAACATATATTACTAACTCCCCATTCTCTCCTAAGGAAGCTTGGCTCCTGACAGGGTCCTTACCACCTTGGAAGGTCTATAGAAACTGCAGCCTCAAAATATGCCTCCATGGTGAATGGTGTGTACTGATCTTCCCAGGTCTTCAGAAAGGGCAATTTGCTCTGCCTCCCTCTACATGCAGCAAGCCCCAACCATTTTGATTTCTGGGTGCAGGGAAGGGAAGCCTACTTCACCCCTGAGGCAGGCAAATGGTTCCCACCATTCATCAGGGAGTTGGGGACACCCCAATGCTACCCACAGAACAAATGCCCAGGCCATCTCTATGTTCCACTGCTTCTTGCCCACAACAAAGTACCCCATATATCTCTTTACTGACATCCCTAGGTTTGAATGTGGGGAGTACTGGGGATTTAACCCAGATTAGCCTTGGAGAGCCCCCATTTCAAAGTTTAAAAAATAAATAGGGCTCCTCCATTTGGAGGAGCTCCACATGGCTCCTCCATGGTTAAGCTCAGCACCCTGGGTTCAAACTCCTGTTTAAAAGCAGGGAGAGGGGAGTTCAGTGAAATGGTAATGATGATCAATAAATGATTACAGCTCATCACAGCTACCATTTATTGAGCACACACAACCACCAGAGCTTATGCTAAGATATTATAATACAAGTTCTACTGCTGCCTCCATGTTACTAAGAAAGAAAACAAAGCTTGTAGGGATCACTTCATTTGAGCACAATGAATGATAAAGCTGGTCCGAACCCCAGATCTTCCTGACACCAGTGGCTAGAACGTGCTCTCCAGCCCATATACTATTCCTGTATCCCCTACAATTACCACAAAGATAGAAACAAGAATGAACTGATGGGGTTAGAGAAGCACATCTCTTCTCCAAAGACACAAGCATCCTCTATAATAATCAAGCACAAGACGGCAGCATTTTAAATGAATTGTAAACTGAAGGTACCAAGAACAAAGCTATAAATTACTATCTAAAAGTTTAAAAGGGATGCTGTTTTGTTTTATTTCATTTTATTTGGTTTTGATATTGTTACAAAAATGCTTCATAAATCAAATGTATTATAACTGTACTATATTTAATTAAAAAATCAAAAATTTCTGAAATATTTGTATATTTCCAATTAACTGTGTGAAAAAGAAGACTAAACAATGTGTGTTCCAATGCTACATTTTCACATTAATTATGGTGGTAAGTTTTAAAAGTTGGGCACTAATTTATTAAAGTTTAAGCACTAATATTTTAAATTAGAAAGTTTCAGTTCAATGGAAAATAGAACATTTCCTACTTAATTTTCTGTTATTAAAAATAAATGAATGTGAAAACAAAGTTATAACTCTAGAGATGCCAGGGCCACTTGCAGACGGGCCCTTCTGAGAAGGCCTCTATTGCCTTCACAAAGGAAGCTCCCTACACATCCAGTACTAAAAGGATTTTTCAAGTACTGTATGATCCAGGCAACTAACTTCCTTCCAAACTGCACTGCACACATCCTCCCCTACCCACCTCCAGGGATCCCAGGGTTTCCTGCAGGTGCCTTGGATGCAGTTGGTAAGGGAAAGCCTCCAGCCACACACAGTGGTCAGTCAGCTCTCCCTTTATTTTCTGTTTATATATTGAGTTTCTATAGAAATTTGCATTTATAGAATGTTTTAAAATCTCTGCACCAGGTCAATGTTTTCCTAAGCAGGGATCCATCACAGAAAACGTTTTCTGTTTATATATGTGTGTTCTGTGGTAAGATTAGATAGCACCAAAATTTTGCCAAGAACAAGAATTCTGTTATTGCTATAAAATACAGGGGTGACAAAAGTTATATGTTTAAACTGTAAGTTTCATAAAGACCATTTTGTCTTGTTTACTATGGTGTCATTGATACCTACCCCAGTTCCTGACACAGGTGTGGGCTCAATAAGAATTTAATGAATAAAATGAACAAAACTATAAATAACCAAACAGATGCAACAACAAGATGCTGATGTCAAACCAAAACCTTATGCAGACTAGGCAAGTGTTCTTTCACTAAGCCACATTCCCAGCCCTGGATCAAGCATTGATAAAACAAAATCTCTTCTATTTGGAAGAGATTTTTAAAGTATAATAACTTTAAAAATTGGTAATAAATTAAAAATATGCCCATTTGAAGCTGTATGTCCATATTAAATTTTTCCCAAGCTGGGCATGGTGGCACATACCTGTAATCCCAGAGGCTCGGGAGGCTAAGACCAAAGGATCTATAATTCAAAGCCAATCTAAGCAATAGGGAGATGCTAAGCAACTCAGTGAGTTGTTAAATCAAATAGGACTGGGGATGTGACTCAGTGGTTGAGTGCCTCCAAGTTCAATTCCTGCTACAAAACAAAAAAAGTTTCCCAAAGTAAATTTTTCCCAGAAAAAAAACTTTTGAGCTTATATAGAAATCTGAAGACAGTATCTTTTCCAAGTGACTATTATTCAAGTTATAATTATACTATCCATGAATAAGATAAAGAGGCTTAAAGGATTCCACTACAATTGTCTTACAAAGTGCCACCACTATTAACTCCTGGCATTGAAGCATTTTCAAGATTTCCTATGAATGAAGTTTAATCTTCAAGAGAAAACTACCTATACAGGTTGGAAATCTGTGAGAATTCAGGCTTTCAAAAGTGCACATCTTTCAAAGCAACCCAAACTACTAAAAAGAAGAAACTCACAGATTATATAAATAAAGGATACAGGCTCATAGCTTTAACCATTAAAATAAAATTAAAACAGTAAATGGACTAATCTTTCTTGTGATCCCTGACATGTTCTAAATAATGTCCATTAAGTCTTTTGTGATAGATAATATCTGCCCAAAGAAAATACTTTTTAAACCCCCACAAAAACTCTATTAAATTAACTTTTTTTTTTCCTTTTGGGGGCCAGGATAATCTGGTCAGAAATATTATTAGAGATCATGCAACTGACTGTTACATCCTCTCTGAAATACATATCATAAATAACACTCCACAAACATTATGCATAAATCCTTGAAATAAAACCACTGTGGTACCCACACAAGTGAGGAAAAAATTAATTCACAAAAATTGGACATATTTAATTTGAGATGCATTTTGAAAAGACTTCTGTGTCACATATGGATTGACAAACAAAATATAAAAGTAGCTAAAAATTTCTAACAATTTTATACAACTTCTAAGTTTTCCTATATTATTCAGACAGTTCTAATCAAAGCATCATACAGGATACACAACTATATTTTTCAATAGAATAATTTGGTGACATATACATAAAGCTAAACTGTAAGAATATTAATAAAGATTGAAAGACGCATGAAAGTGTGTGTGTGTGTGTATGTGTGTGTGTGTGTGTGTGTGTGTGTGTGTGTGTGTGTGTGTGTGTGTGTTTACAAGTTGCGACACCTAGTCTCTCAGGATACCTGTAGCAGTGCTCTGAAAAAGCTGGAAATTTCACTGGGGTACAAGATCGAAACATATGATTCTATAACTAAAGAACTCTGAGAAGACAGAACATAACAAGGTAGTAAAATTGACGATTGGTTCTATATAGATTACAAGAAAAAGGAGCAATGTTGTTTAAGCAGTTAGAAAAAAAAATAAACAATAGATTCTTGAGTTAAATCCAATGCAGAGATTTACTTCATCCTACTGTCTACAAGCAACAGTTATCAATCACTTGCTATATGCTTTCAAGAAAACTCAAGCAAATATGCATTTTAATAACTTTGATATCCTAAAATACACAGACACACATACACATAAACAGACACACACACACACACACACACACACACACACACACACCATCTGAAGCAAATATACCCACAGGATAGTTTTCAAATCTTAAAAAATGAATTAAGAGTCAAAGTAAGTTAATCAGTCTTCCTAAGATTTTAAGTAAATATTCAAACATTTATTTGGGACTTTTCTTTATCTTCTAGATCTGTAGGAGTAAGGTGAGTTTTTTTTTTCCTTATTTTTCTTTTTTGTTTTGTTTTAAGTTTTAGCTGTAGACAGACACAATACCTTTATTTATTTATTTATTTTTATATGATGTTGAGGATCAAACCCAGTTCTTCGCACGTGCTAAGCAATAACCACTGAGCAATAACTCCAACCCAGCATTACCCTTCTTAAGACTAAGGGCCTACCATAAACACAAACATGTAATGCTAATTGGGGCTTCATGTCCGGTTACAAGAGAAGCAGTCCTGTGACCCCTGTCCCTTCCTACATAGGCCTCAATGAATTCAAGAGAAGGATTCAAGCCAGGTCAAGGTGGAGACCTTCCCATGAGACAGCACCTTTGCTTTCTGGTGATAAAACTGGGAAAAGAGGAGTTAAGGTGAAGTATAAAGGCAACACTCTCAGAAAAGCAAAACCCAAGATCCAGCACAGCCTTATAATTCCCAATGGCTCTTGTGTTTCTGACCTTCCACAGCCATGAAACCCAATAAATTTTTGTTTTTGGCTAAACTGCCTCATATTGAGTTTCTATCTCAAGAACCAAGATAATCCCAACAAAATCTTCTCCATCTAGAGAAATACAATGCAGACATTATTTTTAAATGAATAGATTCCAAATAACACACAAAAAGGTATGATAAATAATTTTGAAATAAAAATTAGTTGCCCTGCACTTCTGAAGACTGAAGAGAACTGTTAAGACTTTAAAAGCTGGGCTTATACTCTGCCCTCTTCCCAATTTCAGATTCTTATCTAACAGGTTTGACAGACAACGTACCCTTAATTCCTGATGGACTAAATGGTTTCTGAAGGGTACCTCACTGGAGGGGACAGAATCTAAAATCTAACCAAAGAATCACCACCACCTATTCCCTAGAATGAGACAAAACTCATTCTTTTCAAAAATGCAGAGATTTACTTCTGACTTAAAGAACATTTCCAAGTAAAATAGCTAAAGAACAAATCTGAAGTACCAAAAAAATTAAATTGGGCCAGGGGTTTATCTCACCTGCATCTTCATAGGTATCCCGATCCCCATAACCTATCAATTATTACAAGATTTGAATCTAGCTACATATTTTCCAGGAAAAAAAAAATCTTCTTCTGCCATAGTTTTGTCCAGGGAAGAGAAAGAGAGAGAGTCAGATAAGAGAGGGGAAAGGGGCATACACATGTTTGTGGGGTTTTTTGTTTGGTTTTGGTTTGTTTGGTTGGTTGGTTGGTTGGTTGGTTTTTGTTTTTTTAGTTATACATAAAATCTCATTAAAATGAAGCTGACAAGATAGAAAAGAAACAAAAGCAGGCTTTCTTCTTCCTATTTCTTCTTTACTCTTCGGTTTTTCCTTTAAATCCACATGAAAGGTCAAACAAGTCTGAGTGCCAGCTGTAAGATTCACAAATAGCTAGATAAAATACTAAATGCCTTAAGTCTCAGAGTCTTCGTTTTATGATTGGAGGGAAAACTGACCAACCTAAGACATCTGCAGTCAGGGATTCCTGAAATGATTTCTTACTATGATTGACACATTTCCAGGTACCAATAAAAGAATGGCACTAAATTAAACGGAGTCACCAAAGACAAATGATTTACTTAACTCTACTCAACCATTCTTGAAAAGTAAGCTTCTAAAAACCGAACTCATTGGGGTCATAAAGGTAACTTGTATAAACCTATTTATAATCCTAGCTATAGAAGTACAATCATGAAGAAAGCCATTTTCATACACACTAAAGTCAAAGAATAAATTTTTATAAAACAACTATTAGATAGTATACATACAGTATACATTTTCTGAAAACTGCTATCCAAATAGCAAGATTAAACAGTCTAAAAAAGAAGGAAATATAGAAACATTGATAAGCCAAGAAAAATAATCTGTGAACTACCACATCTTCCATGGTAATTCACATGGCTAACAGCACTAATGCTTGCTTTCTATGAAATATACATTTATAAACTTGCATTAACCTGATTTTTTTCCTCTGAGAGTTACAAATTTGATTTGGCAATTTGTTTTCATTTGAATGTGTCTGTGGTTTTTTGTAAGTGCTGATGGTTTGAAATAAAAGAAAATGTCTTAAATGTCTAAGACCTCCCAGACGCCTCCTTTAAGACATTTGTGCTGAATCTACAATCTACAGGGATCCTCGGTACTGCAGCATGTGAATGTAAGCTGGTAGGCATGTATCTACTTTCAAGTCAGGCTCAGGATTAAGTAAAATGTGATCTATCTGATCAATAAATGTTTTTGCTTCTGATTATAAGTGTACTCTCATCCTCCTAAAAATATAGCTAATAGCTATTCATAAAATGTCATGCTTTGGGGGCATAATTTCCATATTTTTTTATTTCAATTAACAATATTATCTTTAAAATATACAAAAATAGGGCTGGAGATATAGCTCAGTTGGCAAAGTACTTGCCTCACATGTACATGGCCTTGAGTTCAATCCCCAGCACCGAAAAAATAAAAAAGATATATACATAAATAGTTGAAAAGTGGTAAGAATTAGTTATATAATTTACGCAATTAATATTTCAACTTAAAAGTACTTCTCTAGGGGCTGGGATTTTGGCTCAGTAGTAGAGCACTAGCCTAGCATGTGTGAGGCTCTGGGTTCAATCCTCAGCACCACATAAAAATAAAGAAATAAAATAAAGATATTGTGTCCAACTACAGCTAAAAAATAAATATTCAAAAAAAAAGTACTTCTAAACTTTAGTCTGATTCTTATATAGAACACAGATTTCTACAGAAAAAATAATTAAAACAAATCACTGTTAATTCCAAGAGTATTTTTTTCTACATAAAGCCTCAAAAGAGGGCTGGGGATGTGGCTGAAGCAGTAGTGCACTCGCCTGGCATGCGCGCAGCGCTGGGTTCGATCCTCAACACCACATACAAATAAGGATGTTGTGTCCACTAAAAAATAAATAAATATTAAAAATTCTCAAAAATAAAAAACCTCAAAAGAATATAGCTTTTACCATTATCCAACTAAACTTAATATCTGCAATTAGAATACATTACTGTGTTTCAAGTTAACAAGATTAGAGTAGAATGAAGGGAAGTTAATAAGTAAGGGATACTTAGTGCCCCTACTAACCTAATGTGTGTGTTGCCATTTCAATGCATCATTAAATATTATTAAGCTACTCATTCCTAAGTAATGCTCTGGTTTACATTTTTTAAAAAAAACTCAATGAATTCCGTAAGTAAGAGGATTTATTTAATGACTATTTGTTAAATATTTATGTGTCCCAGGATCCTGTCAGGTGCTATGCCAGGCACTAGAGACATGTTAGTGAATGAAACCTACAGGGCTCCTGCTCCAGGAATTCACATTTTAGATGATGAATATAAACATACAGGTCAATTTGGTGCCAAATAACTTTATTCATTCTTTTGAAAAAGAAGAAGGCTTGAAAATTCTACTTAACAATAAAATATTTAGTTGTAAGTAAACAGCTTCTCTAGGAGAAAGAGCGGGGAAGGGAGGGGAGGAGAGGGGAGAAAGTGGAAGTTATGGCAGCTAACAGAGTAGATACAGCCATGCTTCTAAGTTGTCCCAACTGCATATAGTGGCAAATAAACTTTATGCTTAAGTTGAGTTTCTGTCATTTAGAACTAGTAAGCCCTACTTATATAATATCTACAAGTTTCATGTTCAAACACTTCACACAATAAATATATTTCTTAAATTAATGCAACAAATGTTAGCACCTATTGAGCACTTATGATTCATGAGGAGTTGTGATATGTGTTTTGTACCCAGTTACCTTATCAGTTGGGTACCAGAACCATTTGAGTGTTTTAGGAAAGGAAATTGAGGCATGGATTATTTAACAATTGCCCAAGGTCACACACTCAGTAAAGAGTAACACATGACTCAACACTTGAGAGTTTGGTACAAAACCTGTGTGTCCTTAAATGTTATACAACACTAAACAAATGATTGAATAAAAACGAGCTGAACCGCATATGTATCCAAAAACCTAAGACAGTCAACTAACAAAATCTTAGGGTTTTTTAACAAAAAAATGCTGCACCTCATACTTAATTTTTCTAAAACCATCCACCAAAATCTTCTTTCATGATTCTAGACCTTTCTTTAGCTTAAGGTATGTTCTCTTATGAGAACATGTCTTTTTTCCTCTATAGAGCAAATCTCAAAAGTTTCTTCCTCACTGTATTTGTACCCAGACTGAAAAAGAAAGATTCAAGGTACTATCTGAATTCTGTATCTCAAGGCAATTAATGCTATCACACATGACACAAGAAACTATCATATATAACTTGGGTTTGGATTGTAGAATAGTGGTAGAACACTTGCCCAGCAATACCTGCGCCATGCAAAAATAAAGAAATCCAATATTTTATTTATCTTAAAACTCTCACTCTACTAGATATAGAGACATTTTGGCTAGTTCAGACTCCAAGAAACCATTATGACCCCCCAAAAAAAAGATCATTCATTTTCATAAAGTTATTAAAATAATAATAGGGATTATGAATATTGTTATAGTACCTACCAGTTTTCCAAGCACTTTTATATTCCGCATATCCCTGAACCTTCCTAGAAATACTGTAAATTGATAGAGAATAAATCATGCCTCCACTTGGCAGCTGAAGAAACTCATGATGAAAGAAGTATAGTGATTTGCCCTAAGTCATCCAGCTGGTAAGTGACAGATTGGGATTTTAAAACAGGTCTTCTGGCTCCAAAGTCAATATTCATTCCAAGAAAATAAATACTTTACCACTGGCTTCCAAAGCAGTTTTCTATCTGTTTACTCTAAGGATTCTTTTTCCTTTAAGTCTTTATGCCATGATGATGTTTAAATACATCATCAGCTCCTACAGTCTCTTCCATACAAACCTGTGTTCATGAACACTTTTTAAGCAAATCTACTATATGTAGTGGCTACTGAATACATGTTGCAAGGATTCCCCCTGGATCTGTACTTGATGCAGTGATAAAAAATCTCAGGAAACTTGGTATTCACAATAGTTACAATTCAGACAATATTCTTTATAAAATGTTCTGTTTCTGTGCCTGCTCTTAAACAGACTGATATAAAATAATTTAATACGTTCCTGACTCTATATAAGAATTATTACAGGGCAATCACTCCTACAGCCAGGCCCTGTGGGTCACATATCAACTCAAAGGAGTGGAAAAACATGAACCTCAACTTTAAGGCACCTGCAGGCAGGTTGCAGAGTGGTGGTAGTGAAAGAAAAGAGAGGAGATGATTATTACTACTAAGATAAAAAAAAAAAATACATGTGTAAGTGAGGGGCAACACATAGTACACATAGTTGAGAGTCTTCTCGCACAATCTAAGGTATACCCAGACAGAAAGATCAGCATTATCCAATTCAGGAGGAAATCACAAGTAGTCACATCCAGAACTTGTTGTCTAATGGTTTAAATGAAGAAAAGGAAGAAGCAGAGGTTAAATGCCAGCTTCTAAGGCTAGAGAGAAGACGACACACTGAGGGGACAGGTATATGAAACACAAGACAGGTCACCCACAGGGGAAAAGTAAAGGTTAACTAACCAGATGGATTCTTATCCAAGCTCTATAAAACATTAAAAAAAGAATTAACACCAATACTCCTCAAAGTACTTCATGAAATAGAAAAGGAGGAAACCCTTCCAAACTCATTCTACGAGGCTAGTATCACCCTGATACCAAAACCAGACAAAGACACATCAAGGAAAGAAAACTCAGACCAATATTCCTGATGAATATAGATGTAAAAATTCTCAATAAAATTCTGGCAAATCACATACAAAAACATTTAAAAGATAGTGCACCACAATCAAGTGGGCATCATCCTAGGGATGCAGGATTGGTTTAACATATGGAAATCAATAAACGTAATTCATCATATTAATAGACTTAAAAACAAGAATCAAATGATCATCTCAATAGATGCAGAAAAAGCATTTGACAAAATAGTGCACACCTTCATGTTCAAAACAGTAGAAAAACTAGGGATAGTAGGAACATATCTCAACATTGTAAAAATTATATATTCTAAACCTAAGGCCAGCATCATTCTAAATGGAGAAAAATTGAAAGTATTCCCACTAAAAACTGGAACAACACAAGGATATCCTCTTTCACCACTTCTATTCAACATCATCCTTGAAACTCTGGCCAGAGCAATTAGACAAAAGGAAGAAATTAAAGGGATACAAATAGGTAAAGCAGAACTCAAAACTATTCCTTTTTGCTGATGACATAATTCTATATCTAGAAGATTCAAAAAATTCCACCAAAAAACTTCTAGACAATGAATTCAGCAAAGTAGCAGGATATAAAATCAACACCCATAAATCAAATGTATTCCTATACATCAGTGATGAATCCACTGAAAAGAGAAATTAGGAAAACTACTTCATTCACAATCGCCTCAAAAAAATAAAATACATGGGAATCAATCCAGCAAAGGAGGTGAAAGACCTCTACAATGAAAACTACAGAACACTAAAACTTAAGAAAACCTCAGAAGATGAAAAGATCTCCTATGCTCCCAGATAGGGAGAATTAATATTGTCAAAATGGCCATACTACCAAAAGTGTTATACAGATTTAATGCAATTCCTATTAAAATCCCAATGAAATAGAAAAGGCAATCATGAAATTCATTGGGGGGGGGTGGGTTAAGCCCTGGAATAGCTAAAGCAATCCTTAGCAAGAAAAGTGAAGCAGGAGGCATCACAATACCAGACCTTAAACCATACTACAGAGCTATAGTAACAAAAACAGCATGGTATTGTCACTGAAATAGACTTGTAGACCAATGGTACAGAACAGAGGACACAGATACAAACCCACATAAATATGGTTATCTCATACTAGACAAGGGTGCCAAACACATGCACTACAGAAAAGATAGTCTATTTAACAAATGATGCTGGCAAAACTGGAAGTCCATCTGTAGCAATATGAAATTAAACCTCAATCTCTCACCCTGAAAAAAAAAATCAACTCAAAGTGAATCAAAGACTTAGGCACTAGAACAAAGACCGTGTGCCTAATAGAAGAAAAAATAGGCCCAAATTTTCACCATGTTGGCCTAGAATCTGACTTCCTTAACAAGACTCCTAAAGCACAAGAAGTAAAATCAAGAATCAATAAATAGGATGGATTCAAATTAAAAAGCTTCTTCTCATCAAAGGAAACAATTGATAACATGAGGAGAAAGCTTATAGATTGGGAGAAAAAACTTTGCCACATGCACCTACAATAAAGCATTAATCTCTAGGATATATAAAGAACTCAAAAAACTCCAAAAAAAACAAATAACACAATCAATAAATGGGCTAAGGAACTGAACGAACACTTCACAGAAGAAATACAACTGATCAACAAATATATTAAAAAGTGTTCAATATCTCTAGCAATTAGAAATACAAATCAAAACTACTCTTAAGATGTCATCTCACTCCTGTCAGAATGGCAATCATCAAGAATACAGGCAATAATAAATGTTGACGAGGATGTGGTGAAAAGGGTACACTCATATATTGCTGGTGGGACTGCAAATTGGTAGACCCACTGTGGAAAGCAGTATGGAGATTTCTCAGAAAATTGGGAATGGAACTACCACTTGACCCAACTATCCCACTCCTTGGTTTATATCCAAAGGACTTAAAATCAGCATATTATAGTGACACAGCCACAACAATGTTTATAGCAGCTCAATTCACAATAGCTAGACTATGGAACTAACCTAGGTGTCCCTCAATAGATGAATGGATAAAGAAAATATGGTATATTTACTCAATGGAATATTCCAGAGCTTTAAAGAAGAGTGGAATGATGACATTTTCCAGTAAAGGGTTGGAATTGAAGAATATCAGGCTAAGTGAAATAAGCCAATCTCACAAAACCAAAGGCCAAATGTTTTCTCTAACATAAGGTTGTTAATTAACAAGGTGGGGGACAGCAGGGAAGAATAGCATTACCTTAGATTAGGTAGAGGGAAGTGACGGGAGGGGAGGGAATATGAGGATAGGAAAGATAGTAGAATGAAACAGACATTATTACTGTGTGTGTGTGTGTGTGTGTGTGTGTGTGTGTGTGTGTGTGTGTGTGTGTGAGAGAGAGATTACATGACCAATGATTTTGCAACATGTACACTCAGAAAAATGAGAAAATATATTCAATCTATGTATGATATTTCAAAGTGCATAAATGCATTCTACTGTCATGTATAACTAATTAAAACAAAAAATTTTAAAATGTAAAGGTAGAAAAGAAAAACAGTGCACACGTAGGCAGACATACATACAGAACCTTGCATCATCACCTCATCACCCTCTCATTTGGTTAAGCAAATGAAAATATTCGTATGGGTCTGATCATAAACCACAAAGAGTACCGGAAGCCATTCTGCCTAAGCTTGTGATAACGTAGGTGAGGAAATGGTTCCCAGAAGTACAGTTGTTTGTCCAAAGCCACAAATGTTGGTGGCAGAATAAATATTAGAGACCTGGTTGGTGGTCTCTCAAGTCTAGGCTCTGCTACATCTACTGCCTGCTTTCCAGTATTTATATAATTTTGTATTACTCCTACCACCTTTTAAAGCTCACTTCAAATATAAAGTTTTGTAAAATGAATTTTAATAATAATAAAGTTTACCTCCAAATTATTTATCCTACATTAATATAATCTTTCAAAGATCTACTGGGAAATACCCTCAGAGCCATTTATATCACTCTTTTCCTAGAGTAGTTATCCTAGAAAATAGAATATAGATGAGTTGTCATAAGTCACTGCTGTTTATTGTTTTATCATTATACATAATGGTCAAGGTTAAAGATAATAGTGATAATATAAATCTATCCCTAAGGCATATAATGGAGTCTATATGCTTAATAGCTAATACTGAAAATATATATATTAACTAATGAAAACAATTATTCTTACTTATGAGCAGTGATAACTCTTTCCCAAAGACAATAGTCTCTACAATCAATCTTATCTTTGACTACAATATTCTTTCATAAGTGATCAAGAGTCAACAGTCTATTCCCAAGAACAGAAAAAACAATCATCATTCTAAATAAGAAAGCAGAGACTTCATCCAAACTCCCAATGTTAAAAATTCAAATTAATGTCCTCTTTAATTCTGACAAATCTCCAGGCAAGTTCTGCTACTAACTTTTCAGATTCCTTAAGCAAATTACAGAATACAAGAGCTCACATACTAGATTTTACAACAAACCCTCCAACAAATGCTCAAACAAGTACAAATTCCTAACAAATTATTTCATCTAAAAATACCTATCAATCCATGGACCTCAAAATGGTCTGCAGAAACTTTATATATACAAGTCACCACTGAATTTAAACTTTCTCAACAAAACCTAGGCAGAAAGGAATACAATCATTATAGCCAAAAACTTCCTTAAGCCTCACATAAATCTGAATCCACCAAATGAAAGAAGGAAAGCTCTTCAATATGTGCATAATGGGCAAATTTGAAAACTCATAAGCAAATGAATATTAAAGAAGGAACTTGCCAAGACTTGGGCTCTCCAAAGTGGAGATAATTAATGCTGTAGAGGTCCATGTCCTCGGTGTGCCACGCAAATGTGGTTTTCCACATTCCAAAATAAAGATAAGGGGTATTTACACCCTCAATAGAAATACCGCACTCTTCTTCAACCACATCCAAGACTGTATTTAGACGAGCTATGTTCCATTCATCCACACCCTAGAGAAGGAAGTGAAAGAAAGAGAAATCACATGTTAATAAACTAAGAAAGATAACATTTACTATTCAAAACTACCACCAGCCAATCATTATACAATATATTTTAATTCATAGAAAAAAATGAAATATATTATTATTCAAGAGCCACATATGTATATTCATTACTGCTAATCCAAAATTACTATCAACATCATGAACTTCTACATAACTACTTTTATAAAATGATAACAAGTAACTTCTTGATTCAAAATGGAAATGAAACTTGAGACCTGACTTCCCACTTGCTTCTAATAAAAAATTATTTCAAAGCAGGTGACCCAGTGTGTGATTTCTGTCTTTGGCATACCATTTTGTTTTGAGAGGCTAAATTTTCTTGTTTGTTTCTTTTCTATACATTAGTTTAAAGATCACATTCAATACCAAACATCATCTCAAGAAATCAGTAATAGAAGTTATCTTCTGTCATCCCTCATCCATGTAGCAATTGATATCATTTCCTAAAAACTACAAGCTATTTTTTTAATTGCAGTATTCAAAATCAAAGATTAATGTACTTATAGTGATCCTTCAATTAAACAGTAACCTTAGAGTTGAAGAGAAAAAAATATAAAAAGGGGCTTTAGATGTGGTTCAGTGGTTAATACCCCCCAACCCCAGTTCAATCCCCAGTAGGAAAAAATTAAAAATTAAAAATAAACCAATGGATACACAACCTCTGGAAAATAAAAACATAAATTCTTAAAACTGAGGTATAAATACTCTACTATTTTCTAGTAAATCTTGCCAGAAAGCTTCCCAAAAGCCACTATCAAACATGTGAGAAGTGATTAAAAAAAAAAAAAGCTTTGAAGTTGTGCTGACGTTTTCCCCAATGATGGGCAAATAACCCACTTGCTGCAGCAGTTTCTTCTGGGCAAGGCAAGGTTGCCATATTGCTGAAACATAATTTTTTTTAAGTTTTCTTTTTTAAAGAGAGAGAGAGAGAGAGAGAGAGAAAGAGAGAGAGAGAGAATTTTTTAATATTATTTTTTAGTTCTTGGCGGACACAACATCTTTGTTTGTATGTGGTGCTAAGGATCGAACACGGGCCGCATGCATGCCAGGCGAGCGCGCTACGGCTTGAGCCACATCCCTAGCCCCTGAAACATAATTTATTTTGCTAAAATAAACAATCTTAAAATTTCAATTACAGAGTTATGCAAATATTAAGATAGTCAATATTGACAAAGAGAAAGAAATCTTATTGCTTCAAATTTTCTTCTCCAGCATAATCATGAACCACAATCAATTTTCCATGCATGTATGAGTCTGTCAGGATGAACCCAACTACTAAAAATAACCATAAAGCTCTAAAAATTTAAAAAAATAAAAATTAAATAAAATTTTGTCTCCAATTTTTGTTCTCCACTATTAACTAACTTGAGTAACTGCCCCCAAAGACCAAGTCCACAAAGGTTCTTCTAAAGAGACCCAGGTCCCCTTCACATATGAAAACGAGGAGTAAAGTTGGCTTATCACTTACTTGAACTATGCACCTCTTTACAAAACACATATTCAAAACAATCCTATAAAACAGGTAATATTCTCAAATGAAGAAATTAATACCCCAGGCTAGTATAGGCAATAACAATTAACTGACTCCTATACCTTCATTTAACAACTCTATGCTTCCAGCTCTGATACTTACCTCACAGCGTCAGTTGTCAAAAAGAAGTGAGGAGCTAAAATTTAGGGGTGGCAAACACATACAAGCTGTGACATTCTTGCCACTCAGGGGTACACACAAACACTTCAAAGCATATAATGCAAACTTCACTTGAGGAGTAGTAGTAGACTGGGTTTGATTAAAAGGAGTCTCCAGAAAGTCCCCAACTACAAACAAGCCCCCACAATAGTCAAAATAGGTCAAAGGGTTCACTTTCCACGGAGTCTGAATACCAGTCCAAGCCCTCAATCAAATGCCTCTTCCCACATTCCATCCCTACCCAACAAAGCTCTTCCTCAAGATGTTCAGCAGGTGTGGGGGTCAGCATTTACAACTCTCTTGACCTCCAGGGGATGTCTCTCCCCATGCCCAACACCCTTCACCCTAATCACCCAGTCCTGCATCTGTTATCTGAAATCACTCACCACTGGACCATGATTAGTAACTGAAAACTTTCCATCACTGTATCTTCCTCCTATCAGGAATCACATGGCAGTTCAAAAGAAGTAAATCTTAAAGACCAAAACAAAGGCCGCAGCAGCTAAGAAGCAGGCCACACTGGATTCCCTGTATAGTGACTGCCTCTATAGTGTCACCAGAAGACTGAAGTACACATTGCAGCATTATGACATGGTAGAAATCTCAACAAACAATAAGCCATTTCTAACAAACAAGGAGGAACAGTGCAAACATCATACAAGCCCAATGTTCCCCAAAATATTTCCAATGAAACCAGATGCTGTGATCAAACATTTTTGGCCTCATTTTATCCTCCTATTAGATAGTCACAGTGTTGGGCTGGGGATGTGGCTCAAGTGATAGCACACTCGCCTGGCATGCGTTCAGCCTGGGTTCAATCCTCAGCATCACAAACAAACATGTTGTGTCCGCCGAAAACTATAAAATAAATATTAAAAAATATATATATTCTCTCTCTCTCTCTCTCTCTCTCTCTCTCTCTCTCTCTCTCTCTCTCTCTAAAAAGAAGATATAAATATATATAAAAAATATAGATAGTCACAGTGCTAACAGGAAACCCAAAGACGCCCTACTGTGTAGGCCTTAAAGGTTCTGGAATCTTATTTAACTATGCTTAACTCCACACTTCTCAAATATTATCTGACAATAGATGCTTGTCCATTTATAATGGACACTTGTCAAATTATAATGCATTTACATTCTGTTAAAAACAGTACTATGCAGAACAACACATTAGAGGAAACGTTATAGTAGATACTTCTCTACACTACATGCCTCAGCCAAAACATAAGACAAAAGTAATTCTGAACCACATCAGAGAATGCATTTCAGAACCCAGAATGTGTAAGAGGGTAGATGAATTATGTTCACATCTATTATCATATTTCACACATATAATTTGATTGTGTAAATTAAAAACACACTGCGATTCACTCTGCACAAAACTCAAAATGAAATAAATCAAAGACTTAGGAATTAGACCAGAAACCTTACAATTGAGAGAAGAAAGCACAGGGTCAACACTCCATCACATAGGTACTGACACAGACTTCCTTAACTAGACCCCCAAAGCACAAGAAATAAAACCAACAATCAATAAGTGGGATGCCATTAAACTAAACAGCTTCAGCACAGCTAGGACACAATTCAAAGTGTGAAGAATAAGACTTCAGAATGGAAAAAAACCTTGGCCAAGTACTCCTGATAGGGGAGTACTATCCAGAATGAATGAATGAATGAATGAATAAATAAATAAATAAATAAATAAACCCAATCAATAAATGGGCAGAAGAAATAAACAGAAACTTCTCAATGGAAAAAACACAAAGGCTAATAAATAAATGAAAAAATGTTCAACATCTCTAGCCATCAGGGAAATGCAAATCAAAACTACATTAATATTCCATCTCACTCTAGTCAGAATGTCAAGGATCAAGAATACAAACAACAAGAAATGCTGACAAGGTTGTGGGGAGAAAGGAACACTTACTTATACATTGTGGGAATGCGCACTATTATAACCACTCTGGAAAGCAGATTGAACAGTCCACAAAAAACTAGGGGTGGACCATATAACTCAGCCATTCTACTCTTGGGTATTTTCCAAAAATATCTAAAAATCCACATACCACAGCAACACAGCCACTTCAATGTTTATAGCAGTACAATTCATAATAGCTAAATTATGGAATCAACTCAGATTAAGAAATCTTAGGGGAAGCATGGAAAAATTGGAAGAACTTTGATCCAACAAAGGGAAGGGAGGGGAAAAGAGGGGAGGGGGAATGAGGCAGGAAAGATGGTGGAATGAGATGGACATTATTACCCTAGGTATCTATGACTCCACATATGGTATGGCACTACATCGTGTACAATCAGAAAAATAAAAAGCCGTGCTGAAATTGTGTACATTGAGTCAAAATACATTCTGCTGTCATATATACCCAATTAAAATATATAAAATTTTAAAAAGTAATAAATACAAAGATCTCAATTTTTAAAATGGGAGGAAAAAGAAATTGTGCGATACACACACAAAAAAAAGTGAATGAAATTATGGCATTTGCCAGTAAATTAATGGAAATGGAGAATATCATGCTAAATGAATTAAAACAAACTTAGAAACTCAAATGTTGAATGTTTTCTCTCATATGTGGATGCTAATATAATGGAGAGGCGGAAGGAAGGATATGATAAGTTAAAGATAAAGGGAAGATCAATAACGTAGAAGAAAGAGATCAAGAGGTAGAGTGGGGAGATGTATAAGGGAAGGCAATACTGAATGAATTTTTTAAAAATCATGTTGTGTGAATGCATAAATATATGATAGGGAACTTCACCTTTGTGTCTAGGTAGAAAGAACCAATCAAGGGGTTGGGGTTGTGGCTCAGTGGTAGAGTGCTTGCCTGGCAAGTGTGGGGCACTGGGTTCAATTCTCAGCACCACTTATAAATAAATAAAGGTCCATCAACAACTAATAAAATATTTATTTTAAAAAAAGAACAAATCAAATATAAACTACAAGATGAGTGAAGGGAAGTCAAATATAGTGTAAGAAGAAAAATAGAAAAGGGAAAGAAGGACAGGAGGGATAAGGGGGAATCATGAATTGAAATCAAATACCATGCATGTATGAGTTTGGGGGGATAAACCCAACTACTATGCATAACTAAAAAAGCTCTTTTAAAAAAAATAGAGATAGTGTAAACCAAAACAATAAAAAAAAGGTACTCATAAGTCAGACACCTTGGCACATGCCTATAATCCCAGTAATTCAGGAGGCTGAGACAGAAGGATCACAAGTTTGAAGCCAGACTTAGCAACTTAGCAAGGTCCTAAGCAATTTAGAACTTGTCTCAAAATAAAATAAAATAAATGGCTGGGGATGTAGATTAGAGGTAAATTATCCCTGGATTCAATCCCACTATCCAAAACACACACACACACACACACACACACACACACACACACACACACAAACACACACACACACACACACACATAAATGAAGAGAAAAAACAACTAAAATAAGCTAAAATAAGAAAAGACATGAACAAATTTTTTTAATATTTATTTTTTAGTTTTTTGATGGACACAATATCTTTATTTTATTTTTATGTGGTGCTAAGAATTTTGAACCCAGTGCCTCAAGCATGCCAGGCAGCGTGCTACCACTTGAGCCACATCCCAAGCCCAACAAATTTCTTAAAACTACTAAAGAAACTTCTCAATGGAAAAAACACAAAGGCCAATAAATAAATGAAAAAATGTTCAACATCTCTAGCCATCAGGGAAATGCAAATCAAAACTAATAAATACAAAATGGGTTTCTAAGAAATAAAGACATAAAAATGATGAGGTTGTGGCTCAGTGGTGGAGCACTTACCTAGCAAATACGAGGCACTGGATTCAGTCATCACCACCAAATAAAAATAAATAAAATGAAGATATTGTTTGGGGTAAAACTGGGAGTTCATAACCCACTTCAATCTAATGTATGAAATATGATATGTCAAGAGCTTTGTAATGTTGTAAACAACCAATAAAAAATTTTTAAAAAATGCAAATGACTTTAGGATATGCAAGGAAAAAAAATAAAGATATTGTGTCCATCTAGAACAACAAAAATTCTTACCAAAAAAAAAAAAAAATGATGATATATCTATCAAAGACTACAAAAAGACTTTTTTTTTAAAAAAAAAAAAAGAGAGAGAGAAATTTTTTAATATTTATTTTTAGTTTTCGGTGGGCACAACATCTTTATTTTTATTTTTATGTAGTGCTGGTGATCGAACCCAGCGTCCCGCACATGCCAGGCAAGCGCACTATCGCTTGAGCCACATCCCCAGCCCCTTCTTTTAATATAAAAGCTAGAGAATTAAACAAACAAATCATGTTTAACAGATATATTCTTTCTGTTCTCACTCAGCAAATACTAAAAGGAATGAGGAATTTGATTATAAAACAATAACAAGACACCAGAAGAGCAACATGGTATATTAGAGGTGAGGTGAAAGTTCTCTGACCAAGTGCTGGCTCCACCACTTACCAGTTAGAGAATCTAAGATTTTTCTCAATGATTCAACTTTGCAGAGCTGTTACAAGGGTTCCAGGCAGTTAAACAAGCCAAGACAGACCTTATAAGGCCCATTGTAAAGGCCTAATTCTCACTGGATCTACTTTCAAGGCAACATGTTCTATGCATCAGAAGTAGGGTCTTAAGGTCTCTTAATAATACATAAACTCAGACTTGCCTTTCTCAGAGAAGAGTTGCAAAGATAGAATTTCCAAGTACAAGTAAAAATGTTTTGAGTTGGGTGCAGTGGCACACACCTGTAATCCCAGTGGCTTGGGAGGCTGAGACTGGAGGATATTAAGTTCAAAGCCAGCCTCAGCAATGGTGAGGCACTAAGCCAACTCAGTGAGTCCCTTTCTCTAAATAAAATACAAAATAGAGCTGAAGATGTGGCTCAGTGGTTGAGAGCCCCTAAGTTCAATCCTTGGTACAAAAAAAAAAAAAAAAAAAAATGAAAATTTGTCTAAATTTTTATTTCAAAAAAAGACCAAAGCAATGAATCTAACCTAACTTTCCTATCTACATATGTGATTATACTACAGTGAATCTCACCATCATGCACATCTACAAGACACTAATTTTAAAAATAATTATGAGTAAATAATAGAAAGATCAGTACAGTAGAAGAAAGGGAATGAAGGAAGAGGGGAGGAAAAGAGGAAGTACTGGGGACTTAGAACAAATTACATTCCATGCTAATTATGTCAAATGAATTCTAATGTTTCGTATAATTTAAAAATTTAGAATTTAAAAAAAAAACACAGCTTCTTTGAATAATCAATCTCCCCTGGAGTTCACAGCCCACCACACCTCAATTTGGTGTTTCCAAACATTATGTTCCAACAACATCATGTTCCAAAGAGCACATCCGGAAGTGAAGAGCTAAACAATAAAATAAGTTGTAAACTGACATGGCCCAAAGAG
The DNA here is from genome assembly GCF_052094955.1 of Ictidomys tridecemlineatus. Lineage (NCBI taxonomy): Eukaryota > Metazoa > Chordata > Mammalia > Rodentia > Sciuridae > Ictidomys > Ictidomys tridecemlineatus. Next base: position 149,900,822 of record NC_135480.1, on the reverse strand, counting down.
CCATGCAAGTAACATCACAAGGAGAACCAGCAAGGAGGTGTCAATAAAGGTGGTAGAGGAATATCTGGAGACCATCTATTATCCTGCCTAAAGGGGACAGTTAATACTCAGTTCCTATCTACTACAGTCACTCAGACTCTGCCAGATCTTCCAAATTTTTAAGTTAAGCCCAAAATTCAAATATTAGGTGACATTAACTAATTTTTAAAACTATGTTTATCAAACAAAATACATCTGTGGCCACATATGCAAAAAGGTAGTAGGCATTAAAGTGTTCACATCTGTTAACAATAATTTAAAAGGAATAAAGGAAGCAGGAGTTTAAGACAGGTTCTAAATACAAAATTGAGGTTGGGGCAGAGAAACTACATTAAAACTAATCACATATTTGCCTAACACTAAACAGCTATGTCAGGTACTCCATAAATGTGTTCAGTAAGTGATCTAAGATTATACAAGAAGCATAAATCTCACAGGAATTCACTCTGTATATATTATTTATCCCCCTGTGCCATCACTTTGTACAAAGAGTTTGCAACTTATTTTATTGTTTAGCTCTTCATTTCCTGATGTGCTCCTTGGAAGGAGCCAATGAGAGCCAAAGAAAGAAAGATGGAAAACTACTAAGACTTAGTAAATGTGAAAACTGAATAGCCAACTTCAGAATAAGCAGGATCCCGTTCTGCCTGGAACAAAACTGTGTAAGAGGAGCCTCTTCGAGGCAGCAGAGTGCAGAGGAGCCAGTGATGGAATTTAGCCATTTGTCAAGTACATCTGCCAAATCCACAGATGATAATTCTTTGAGCCACCAAGGGCAACCTGAGACAGCACCCTCTACTTTCTCCAAGAGCTAAAATATTTACCCCTAAGAATGAGAAGCTGCTACAGAATCAACACTGAGAATACAAAAGGGGTCCTAGATGCCCACTGAAACACATCAACTGAAGACATAAAACAGTCAAGATTTTCTCCATTCTATTTGACTTATTTCAGGAGATGTATTCTCATTTTCTTTACACAAAAGCCTGGGAAGTCATAGGAAAATAATTGAAAACTGACACACACAATTCATACCAACCATACTTTTACAGTACCTTCCATGTAGTAGAAGACTAAGAGCCTACATGTCCCTTGGTCCCCCAAAATTAATTCTAACTCCTAGCCTGTCATTCTTATTCATGGCTTTCCACCCTTCACTGCCATCACTCTCTCTACATTACATCCTTGGCAACATCAACATTTAACCCACATTTAATTTTCTCCCCAATTCCCAGCCTTCATCCTCAACTCCTTTGATTGGCTGATTTCCAAACAAAGCTATAAGCCCCATGTATCTCCTGAATTTCAGTGTCACATACCATAATAAAAAGAAAACTCTTTCATTAACTAAAATAAAAGCAATGGTCCATGCTTTGAATAAACTAAGAGATTTCCTCAAGATCTTTATATATAAAAGAATAAAATAAATCCATATGGAATTCACTTTTCTTTTACGTTATTACAATGTTTGCAGAATAGCTCTTCTTGCTTCTTCCTTTCCTTAAAAATGTCTTACATTCTCTAAACTCTTTACTTTTAAGACAGACCTATTTTGCATTTTATTTACCAAATACCTATAATTTTATACTAGGGCTTTCTTTATTTCCAGTATTCTTAACGTTAAGCAACATAGAGCAAATTTTGAAAGAATGAAGTTGTGCCCCTTGCTCAAAAAAAGGCCATATAAAAAAAAACAAACTGTTAACTTAAAGGTAAAAGTGAGTATGGGGGTAAAAAAGATGCAGGAGGGACAGAATAAAAGGGAAGACCACTGAGGGTTTGAGATTAATGTAGTCCCTGATCTCAGGCAGAAGCAACTCCAATCCTCTTAGAAGAAAAAAATATTCTGCATTTGATTCTGGTAATTTTCCACAAATTAAGATTAAACTAAGCATACAAGGAAAGATCACCGTGCATACAGGGAGACAAGCCAACAATGGAGAAAGCTAGCAGAAACAACGAACAAATCATTTAGTCCACTCTTTTCCAGAAGGACTGCTAATACTGAACTGTCAGAGAGAAACTAAAGAATATGAAAATGTTTAAAGAAATAAAAATTGGAATCAAAGAGACAAGCAAGTAAAAAAAATAAATAAATTTGGAGTGACTAGTCCATTTGGAAAAAGGGACTAACTTTGAGAAAAGAAACAAACATTATTAAACTAAAAACCCAACAAAAGGATTAAGCAAGAGAAGTAGTAAATCAGAAGATAAAATTAAGGTACTGACACAGAAAGACAATAAGGTAGAAAGCTGAAAGGTAAATTAAACTACACTAAGGAGAGCACATTTAAAATTCGAAGACATAATCTATTCAGAGCCCTAGGAGGGATGAGTTATGAAAATTAAAAAATCAATAAGAGATTAGTAAAATCACTTTCATTCAAACCAAAAGCTCTTTTCATTAAAAGAATAAATGAGACCAAAAAAAAAAAAAAAAAAAACAGAACAGTCCTAACTAGAGCAAATAATTCAACAAATAATATAACTAACACAGTTTTGGTACCCATAATACAAAAAAAAAAAAAAAGATCCAAATAAGAAGAAAAAGTCAAATAATCTTAATAGGAAAAAGATCACTTCATAAAGGCAGAAACCCAGATAATCAATAAAGACATGAAAAGACACTCTAAATCATCTGTAATCAGAGAAATGCAAATTCACCCAAGGTATTTGATAGGCATAAGACTGACAAGCAATAAGGTGAATATTAAGTGCAGAAGAGAATGACATAGATAAGGATGAGGAAGCTCTTAGAGCTATGGAAATTCTCTGAATCTGGATTGTCAATGCACAAAAATAATTGAATTATATACTCAAGATTAGTAAATTCTGTATTATGCAAATCATATTTTAATAAAGGTATCTTTAAAATGCATATACACTAGGTGCTCAGTAGCAGAGCACTTGCCTAACATATGTGAAGTCCTGGGTTAAATCCCCAGCAATGGGGGGGGGGGCCTCTAAGGGGGGTAGGGCAGGGCACGCACTACAATTGGGACACGTGGATACTCTGGAAAACAATCCAATATTATCTGATAACAGAGAGAAAGTAAAGACTATGAAAATGTTTAAAGAAATAAAAAGACAGTGTTTCCATTCCTAACTAAATGCCTTAGAAAAACTTATCTATAGTTATACCAGGAATGTGTTCATAGCAAATACATTCGTGATTCTAACAGAGCTTCTGGAACTGATAGAACATTCAGAATGCAACATCAGTTAGCACTACCTTCATCTCCCCTGGCATAATTCAGAGTCATGTAGGCTAACATTTCACTCACTACAAAGCAGCCATAATATACTAGCAGATAAGGCATACTTCACATAATCTGAAAGTTACAATTCCACAGGCCAATAGAGTTCCCTCTGCACCAAAACTTATCTAGGATGATAATATATTTGCCTTGCACATGAAATTTACAGAGTTAGTGTTCTGCCTTCAAGTTTTTTTATTTCAGGATAAATGGTATCATAACATAATAAATATATAAAATTTAAAAAAACTCTCCTGATGACTGAAACAATTTAAACTGTTTCAATTATAGAAACTCACAGCCTTAGATTAATTTCTTGTCCAAGAGCACCATCTGGTGGATGAAGGCATTTAAGTTCTCCCATTATTATAGAAAGAGGAAAAAAATTGTCATCCACAGGCTAGATGTCATTAAAACCAAAATCTTCATATAAAAAGATAACCAAACCTCAGGTAAAGGGGCTCTTTACAAAATTATAATACAAAGAAAGATGGAACTTACAAAAATTCACTATCAAAGTTGAGTTCACCTTAAAGAAATGTTGCCTAGTACAAAACAAACATTTTTAAGTTGGGAAGACCCTCAGAGAGTACTTAATTCAAACTCTTCCCTTTACAGAGGAAGACTCTGATGCCAAAGACAGCATTGTTCTGATGGAAATAAGTGGGTCAAATAAGAGGTCAGTCAGTATCTATGGCCAGCTGCTATTCTGTCAGGTTAGTAGTGATCTGGTCACCCCACTACGTATGAAGTATTCCAGGCCCCATGCTTTTGGACATAAACAAGGAACAAACATACCCTTCCTGCCTCCACCTCCCACCTGAATCCCTCTTCATGGTTTATGTTTCTGCTTTCCTCCACCAGCAAAAACCATCCTGACACCAATAAAAACAAAACAAGATCAACTTTCAATCATCACATTGAAGAATGGTTATTATCAAGGAAAGGTATTCACAATGTATTCAAATGAGAGCAAAAGAAAAAAAGAAAACAAAACCTACCCTCATCTGATTTGAAAAAATACAATTAATTACATGCTAAACTGGCCAAATTACATTGTTTAATTGTGTGCATGTACTAGTATGTAACAACAAATCCCATCCTTATGTACAACTATAATGCACCAACTAAAAATGTAGGAAAAAACTTTAAAACAAAAATACAATTACTGTGAGGCATAGTCCCACATGCCTGTAATCCCAGACACTCAGGAGTCTGAGTCAGGAGAATTGCCAAATTCAAGGCAAGTTCAAAGTAAGTACCTCACTCATGAGGTCCTCAGCAAATTAGTGAAACCCTGTCTTAAAATAAAAAGTAAAAGGGGTTAGAGATGTAGTTCACTGGCAAAACATCCTTCAGTTCAATGACTAGTATACAAAAAATTGTTTTCTTAATTTTTCTTAAATTCAAAAAATATCCACTGGGAAGAAATTTGCAATCGATTCTGGCAGTTGTCTCTGAATGCTTCCATGAATTATTTTAGTTTCATCTCTAATATAATACTTTCCAATTTTTAAATATTAACTATTTACATTAAGAAAAATGTAATTTTTCCTTTAAAAATGGAGATATAGATTGAAAAAAAATGGGAGACAAAAGACTCTCACCCACCATTCAACCAGCTTAGAAATAGCAAAAAAAGAAAAAAAAAATTTCCCCCAAACTCAATGAAAAATACATAGTATAAGGCAATTAAGTTTTCATCTTAAGATCTGACACTATCTTTTTAACTTTAACTTATCCCTTAATAAAAATAACTCAAAATGATAAAAGTAATAAATAGGCTAGCAAATCATTATTAAATAAAAATAATTTAAAATATTGAAGTGCAGAGACATGAGTTCATATTTAAACTTGCTCTGCTTATAAAATTTTGCCTGATGTATCTGACAGAATACATGACAGGATGCCCCACCAAAGAACTCCATGACTTCCAATTTGAGAACTGCTGTCTCCAAATGAGACTAGTTTCTAGGTAAGATAACAGGAAGTGCAGTTAACTGAAGGTCAAAAGATGCTAGAACACCATTCTTACCTCACACTTTGTGCATTATCTATGTACAATGACTTCAGAGAAATCTTCTTTTGCTAACTCTCTTATAGCAGCAATTTTCAAGGTTATCTGGATACCATGTGCACAACATGAAAATCCTATCAGACAATCTATGACATCAGAGTGTGAGAGGCATTTCCAGAGGCTACATAATGTGTGACATCACAAGAGATTAAAAGCAAAATAGACTGAGCATGATGGCACCCACCAGCAATCTCAGCTATTCCATAGACTAACGGGGGAAGATCTCAAATTCAAGGCTTCTGAGCAATTTAGTGAGACCCTGTCTCAAAATAAAATTTCAAAAGGACTGGGATCTGGTTCAGAGTTAGAGCATTTGGCCTAACAATGCACAAGGCCCTGAAACTAAAAAAAAAAAAAAAAAAAAAAAAAAAAAAAAAAAAAACAGAAGAAGGAAGAAGGAGGGAGGAAGAAGGAGGGAGGAGGAGGGGGGAGGAGGAGGGGGGAGGAGGAGGGGGGAGGAGGAGGGGGGAGGAGGCCGGGAGGAGGAGGAAGAGGGAGGAGGAGGAGGAGGAGCAGGAGGAGGAGGAGGAGGGAGGAGGAGGGAAGAGGAGGGAGGAGAAGGAGGAGGAGGAGGAGGAGGATGAGCAGGAGGAGGAGGAGGAGCAGCAGCAGCAGGAAGAGGAGGAGGAGATAAGCACATGTAAGAATCCAGCAGTCTCCAGGCAGTGAAGCACACCTATAATCCCAGGGGCTCAGGAGGCTGAGGCAGGAAGATCATGAGTTCTAAGGCAGGAGGATCATGAGTTCTAAGGAGGAGGATCATGAGTTCTAAGCCAGTCTCAGCAATTTAGTGAGGTCCTAGGCAACTCAGTAAGACCCTGTCTGTAAATAAAATATAAAAAGAGGTGGGGTTGTGACACAGCCTTTCTGGGTTCAATCCCCAGTACCAATTTTTTTTTGGAAGAATCCAGCAGTCTACTAAACTAGACATAAGAGATTTTTAAAAATATAAAATAATGACTCTTCTTAATTATTCTACCTTAGAATATATAGTCATCTTTTATAAAAACATTTGTGATACTACATAATGGATTTTTAATAAATCAAAATTTTGAAATAGTTTCAATTTTTATTTTTAATATAATAAATAAGAACAATCTACTTAAGCCAGGCCCAGTGATGCATGCCTATACAGCATGTCAGGAGGCAGAGACAGGTGGATCGCAAGTTAAAAGCCAGCCTCAACAACTGAGCAAGGCCCTAAGCAACTAAGTGAGATGCAGTCTGTAGATAAGCTACAATAAAAGGGCTAAGGAAATGGCTCAGTGGTTAAGCGTCCGTGAGTTTAATACATAGTTCCTACCCCCAGCACCACCAAAAAAATGTTCTACTTAAACTAAAAAAAAAAAAAAAAAAAAAAAGATCTACTTAAACTAAAGCTCTTTGAGATTCACAACATTTACTAAGTATATAATGAGATACTGAGACAAAGTTTGAGAACCTCTGTCTCAGGGCACTAGTGCTTTAAAAAAAAAAAAAAAAAAAACTCTCAAGGGAGAGGGTTACTTGAACCCTTCCTCATCCTCCTGACCAAAACTCCTTTCCAAAGTCTTCTGCTGCAGGCAGTCCATCTAAAAGTCCTGTATCAGATCACATTTGCCAAAATGACTCCAATTCTATCATTTCCTAACTGCAATAATTTCAAAAAAGTTCTTTTAAGATTCATACAAACACCAAAAACATTCAGGAAACTCCACAAAATGATCCTAAGCTAACTTTTCTATTGCTATGCATTCATCAATTCTATAATTATTTAGGTACATTTTTGTATGTTAGGGCCTGGGACTAGAGAGTTTATCATCACTGGACTCAAGAGTCTACTACAGAAGAAATAGTCACACAGGTAAGTACAGGTATCCTTCATTATCTATCTTCATTTTACAAATATTTTCTGTAATAATTTTTTATACAAAATTCACTGTCCAATCAAAAATTCTCTTTGATAATGGTCACCAACAGAATCATTTCAGTTGAATATATCTCTAAGTAATAGAATTAGACCTGTATCTCAGATCTATTTTCCCAAAAGGATTATGTCCCCTGCCCTTATTAGATGTATTGGGCATTAATGCTATTTTCTTCCCATCATTATTGGTGAAAATGTTTCCTAAGAAAGTGAAAAGGCCGTAGGGGAACATGAGTGTTAGAGGCCAGAAAGAGTAGGAAGTAATGTCTCAACCTGAGGGAAGAAAGTTCACAGGAAGCAGAATCTTGACACATTCTATCTTTTCAATAGAGCAGAACTGATCTGGAAGACTTCACTGCATTACTGAGTCAATACAACATTTGGAAAAACTAGAGAAATGCCTAGTGCAGAGGACTCATAGCCATTCTCAGTAGGGGAGACCACTGCATACAAGGCTGGCATTGCAGAGAAAGGTAGACACCCTTTGAGATCTAGAGTAACAACAATGGAGGGGGACCATAATTCACTGAAGGAGTCAAGTTTCAAAACAAGGGCAAAATGATCTGGCAAAGCCAACAACAGTGAAAGATGACACTAACAAAGATCATGGGTGAGGCAGCTGCCCTACAGAGTAAGTGCAGTTTTTTCTTCCGGTAAACTGGAAAAAACTTTTATCAGCAAAAAATTGATAAAAGATGGTTACCTTCAAAGGAATTCTCAATCTTGATGAAAATGCCATCTCATAGTTTTATTTCCCTTTAAAGAAAAGAAAAAAAAAATCTGGACAATTAGCACCCAAAGAGGGCTTAGGTTGCTCTGTGGGGATTGTAACAATGGGGATAAGCTAAACTCATGATATAAAATATTGGCTCAAAGGGCCAATGAAGACTGTGCTACCTGTTAGGATATGAGACATCTGAATCAGAAGGCCTAAGTGATAGAAGAGGGTGATAAGGATTAGGAAAGCAGCTATCTGGCAACACTGAGCAAAAGGAAAATCTTGCAAAGGAAACTCTCTGAACACACTTTAAGACCTTTCTAGCTTTATCAATTATGAAGATAAGAGGCTACTTCAGCAAAGCATGTGGAACTTCCATTTTAATGGAATTTAATGGAGCATTATTTTCACTAAGAAGATCACCATTATTCTATGAGCTACTGTTAGAAAAGCAGGACAAACTAGCAGAGAAAACAAGCCTGAACAACTTCCTCTGTCACTGCAGTAACACAAGTAATGCTGATGTCTATTCTTAGCTCTCACAGAACAAAGCAGACTCTGCTGATGAAGGTGTATAATGGCTACTGGACATCTCAGAAATCTTTTCTACAGAATCTGCTGACTGTTGTGGCCTTAAATCAAATCTTATCATCCCAGTTTCTGGACTTTTTTTTCTCTGTATCCTTCATTTTACTCTGGATCTTTATATGTTTGCTTTGTTTCATAGAGAAGCTCCCATGTGTCTAGGGATAACTTCTTACATATATAGACAATCAGCAGAAGCTAATTAAATTCTGTATCTGTATACCTTAGTGAAACACACACACACACACACACACACACACACACACACAAGCACACACACATACAAACAAAATTGAGATATTAAGTTTGTTATGCTTAGGGTACTATTTCCAAAGAATCATCTAGAAGCCCCCAGGACCACAAGCAGCTCTAACAACTTTCTCAACTACATAAATTTCCTAAAATCCCCCAAACACTACAATTTCATTGTAACTAATCAATGTATTCAATTTATATTAATCTGATTCCCCTGAAAACATTCACAATTTTAATTATAACCCATCTGTTTCAAAAAAGGGTTTGCATATTCTTCACCAGTAACAAATATTTGTGTCTCTAAAAGCTAGAAACTTGGGCTGGGGATGTGGCTCAAGCGGTAGCGCGCTCGCCTGGCATACGTGCGGCCCGGGTTCGATCCTCAGCACCACATAACAAAGATGTTGTGTCCGCCAAATACTAAAAAATAAATATTAAAATTCTCTCTCTCACTTTCTCTTTAAAAAAAAAAAAAAAAAGATTTAAAAGCTAGAAACTTTCTGCAAAGGTCCAGAGAGTAGATATTTTGGGCTTTGAAGACCATAGAATTTCTGTTATAATTACTCAAAAAATAGCCAAATATAATATGCAAGTGAGTAAGCAAAGTTGTGCTTCAGTAAAACTTTATTACAAAAACCCTGCTCTGCATCATATACCCAAGGCCTAGGTTTTGTCACCTATGTCGTTGGTAGTCTTGGTATTTCAATTTAAAAAATAACAACTGGCTTAAATTGTGTTATTTTACCATGAACAAGCTATTCACTAAGATTTTTTAGTAGAACCAAAGGAGATCAAGATTAAATCAGCAGAATAAAAGAGGTGACAAGTCTCAAGCCCTGGGATTTCTAGGCCTTTCTCTCCTTCCTATCAGGGGTGGTTTATTCTGAACTAGTGCTTCATGAACGCTCTCACCCCTAATTCCTGTGTGTACCCAAGGCTGGTACCTTTTGTGCCCCTTAAAAGATACGCCTGGTACTACAAAATTAACAGCAGCCTTGGAACAAAGCAGGAAGGGCCACTATGGTACCATGGGTCAGACTCACAAACCAGGCCCACGACCCTGTAGGCTTCAAGCCTTATTCAAGTCTGTCTCAATTTCCTTAACCCCCCACTCGGCCAACAACCTCTAATTTCAGCAAAAATACTAAAACTTTCAGGTGTGGTCTTGCCCTCAAATTTACCTAGGTCCTATTCTCAACATCCCTCTGTTTTCAATCATCTAAGCCAAGCTAAGATGTCCTTCCTCCTCCAGAATGTCCTGCATGTTTCTCCTCCAGGCTCCATAGAACCCATACTGGCCTCTACTGCCAAGCTCATTACACCTTCTGTCCTTTTTGTCCCTGTAGTCTCTGAACTACCTGAGATCCATTATCCTTATCCATCTTCATGCACTGAATAAACCTCACCACACCCTCTCCAAGAATTCCCACCCCCACCAAAAAAAAAAAAAAAAAAAAGGCTATTATTTCCCAGCCATTAAGACTTCAGGAAATCACCATAACAAGAAATCAGAGGGGAAACTGAACTACATTTTAAGGACTACATAATCCCATCCAAAATAATGCCCTGAACCATAAAAACCAGTTCTTAGCACAATTTAAATACTGAACTGAAAAACCAACCAATGTAAAGATAAAACAGTCAAAAGAAACCACAAAACATGGGCTTATTCATTGCACACCCATTATGATGATTTCAAACATTCCTAACAGTTATCATTAGTATCCTACTCACTCTTCATCACTTCTTGTAATACAATATTTCTTTTGTTATTCTCCATCTACCCCAAGGGGGCAAATACAGCTCTTCTTCATACATTTCAATTTAAGAGTCTTGAGTGTGATAGGTTTTGTTATCAGTAGTAGTTTAAAACACTTTTCTCGTGTCTTTCTTTATATACAAAAGCACTTAAAATGTCAACCCAGCTCAGGAGCTGCTAAATGCCCCCTCAGAGACTGCAGAAATTCTATAAAATGCTATGTCTTATAGGTCCTACCAAAGTGAAAGGCTCCCAGCTCTAAAGCCTATAAATTAAGAGGATGTTCCAAAACTGCGTGTTTACAAAACCACAGGATTCTGTTTATTGGATTTTAATAACTGAAGTTACTCAAAATGAAGTCTAAAGTCAATGTTCCCTTGCAGCAATGCCAAGTAACAGGTTTTCAAATATCAGCAATACATTGATAAGCAGAGCAAAGCAAAGTCCATCAAACTCATCTCTGTCATCAATGATTATGCTATTTCACTACCATATTTTATGTTAATTATGAAAATGGTCCCAAATATGCTGCTTTTCTTCATTGCATATGAAAAAAGAAAGGAATAAAGAGGTCAGTGATCCCAATAACAGGAGGTTTAAAAAACTAAAACCTAGATAGTTTAATCTTATTTTAGAGCACTCAGATATGCAACTTCTCAGGCCAGGATCCAGATAATCCCTCAGCTCAACCTTCTTCCGAGGCCTGAACACTTTCCAGGATACCACAGAGAAGAAACCATGGAGAAGGTACAAAATAGACTGCTAGCTCAGAGTCAATATGTAGTTGACAAATACCTCATTTGACACATTCCCACAAGTATGAGATTCACAATGCATAACTGCTTCTTTAAGACTAGTATGGGGGGTGCTGGGGATACAGCTCAGTTGGTAGAGTGCTTGCCTCGCATGCACAAGGCCCTGGGTTCAATCCACCCTAATTTTGTCACCTATGTTGTTGATAGTCTTATTCAATTTAAAAAATAACTGGCAGCAGCACCACCAAAAAAAAAAAAAAAGCTGGTATAGGGAATAAAAGCTTGCAGCAGCCCCTGTATTAGCCTTTTAACTTCAGAAAAGCAATTTAACCTCTTCAAGTATAAAATGCCAGCAATGTTTACTCTGCCTCATTCATCCCACTAGGAATCCCACAAAAGCTAGCTTAATAAGACAAGGTCCCATACTCTGTAAGGTACCATTTAATACAAAGTAAAACTGGTAATTTAGATATATTTGATGCTAATACAAATTGAAATAATACTGTGAATGACATAATCTAAACATACCATCCTCATGTAAATATTTCCAACAGGCATTCCCGTATGTCCACATCCCTTTATCATGGATGCTTCCTACATGTTCTGTTTGCTAGCATGTTCTTCCAGAATTTAAGCACTAAAAGCCACAAGGCTCTTCCTTGTGCCCCCATCTTTACCACATGTGTACAAAACTTAGTCCCACTGATAGGCAACAAATACATACTCATTTACCCAAAGATTAGTTTCAATAACACATTAAACCTGTGAGATATATATTATCACTAAAGAATAAATGAGTAAAAAATACAACTAGAACTGAAATACCAAGGAAGGGGTAAGGGGTATAATTTGAAACTGGTAGAATACACATGATAGCGCTGGAATAAACTGAAATGTACCTTCTGGAAAACAATGTAGAAATATTTTGAAGACCAAAAAACTGCTAAAACCATCATGGCTCGTCATTGGGTAACATACATATGCAAATATGTGCATGTATATAAACATACACTCATATAAAAGGCCACAGGGGAAATCACCCAAAAAAAGTATTTTTTATTTATTTGATAAGCTTATAATCAATTTTACTTTCTTCATATTTTTCTATATATTCCAATTTTCCAACATTGAGTTTGAATGACTTTAAAAAACAATAAATTCTCAACATAGAGGGCACTTATACTAAAATCCAGAAAAGGAAGGAAGATGAGCTGCTTTTTCTAACTTTTATACATATCTAAAACACCATGTATCGAATTTTACTCAGCATTAAAAAAGAACAAAATCATGGCATTTGCAGGTAAATGGATGGCATTGGAGAAGAGAAGTCAGCCAATCCCTAGAAAACAAATGTGAAGGGGGAAGGGGGGCCTGGGGGGCCTCTTGGGCTCGCCTACCAATCATGAGGCACGGAGGGGGGGGTTCGATCCTCAGCACCACATATAAAGATATTAAAAATATATATATCGAATGTTTTCTCTGATATAAGGAGGTTGACTCATAATGGAATAGGGAAGGAGAACATGGGAGGAATAGATGAAGTCTAGATAGGACAGAGGGGCTGAAGGGAAAAGGAGGAGGCACGGGATTAGCAAGGATGGTGGAATGTGATGGACATCATTATCCAAAGTACATGTATGAACACACTAATTGGGTGTCAACATACTTTATACATAAACAGAGATATGAAAAATTGTGGTATATATGTGTATTAAGAATTGTAATGCAAAACAAAAAAGTATGTGTATTATCACCCTTCCTGGGCATAACCTCAGTAATGTACTTTCTCCAACTAGGCCCCACCTGCTACAGTTTCTACCAACTCTCAATAGTACATTCATACACAAATCTATCAATGAATTTAGATCTATTGATGCAGCCACAGCCCTCATGATCCAATCAATTCCCAAAAGCCCCACCTCTGAACATGGCTACATCAGGTACCAAGCCTTCAACATGTAAGCCTCTGGGGGACATTCCAGATTCAAATAGCAATGTTTTACGTGCTTTCTAACTTACGTTTTTTTAGGGGGAGAGGTTTTAAAATAGCAGTATGTAGTGGCACACACTATAATCCAAGACTTGGGAGGCTGAGGCAAGAGGATTATAAATTCGAACTCAGCCTGAGCAACTCAGCAAGACTGTCTCAAAATAAAAAACTAGGGAAAGATGGGGAGTGGTGACCAGGGATGTACCTCAGTAGTAGGGTACCTCTGGGTTCCGTTCTTGGTACCAGAAAAGAAAATAATACAATTAATAATGGAGGTAAGCCACAAATTATTAAGAGATGCTAAATCTACCAAATGCAAGAAAGTCTTTTAGGACACCAAAGTGTCACTCATACATTACTTATAAATTGCAAAGTACAATCATTGACTACATCCATTATATTGGGAGAGAAACATTTACAAATAACATTATTGGGGAAATTAGGGACATATGAATATATCTTTATATAAGGTGACATATATATGTCAAGTTGTCTTATAATTAAAGATACGTACTGATCAACTTAAGACATTGCTGTTATAATGCCTGCAACTCACTTTCAAATGCTATAGCAAAGAGAAAAACAAAGAAACTGAGATAAAGAAAAGGACAGAGAAACATAAAACAAAAGTAGCAAAATACCAACACCTGGTGAATCTAGGTAAAGAGTATGCAGCTTTGTGTTACATTATTTCCACCTTTTGGTAAATAATAAAATAAAACAAAGAGAGAGATATTGGTGGGGGGAGGTCCAAAATAAAATAATAATTCACATTTTAAAAATAATCAGGAGGAGGCAATAAGGCAATAAGGATTGGATCCTGTAGAATGAATTATGTCCTTGTAAAAATGGCTAAAGACTATAATACATGCACTTTAAAAAAAAATAGGAAGAAAAAAACTTACAATTTATTTTTGATAAAAAAGAATACAAGCCTATTCAAATGTAACTTAGACAATTAGAATTCTAGAAGAAAACATCTAAAATTCTAAATTTTAAATTTAAATTTTAAATTTTTGCTTTAAGTGACAGTTAAGATAATATTCCCTGTTTTTGAACATTTTTATAATGTCTTTGTGCTCGAATTTTTAATGTATAGATCAGCCAAATAAAAACATATTGTTATTTTCAATAATCTCAGGTGTTTGTACAATAAGCTGGCTTCAATTTGAAAATTACCAGCTGCAAAAATCATACTAATGAGTAAGTATTTCATCATATACTTTGAGGAATTATTTCAACAAATTTCAACAAATTTTTGAAAAAAATTTTGAAAAAACAAAATTTCAACAAATGACTATTTCTTAGCTAGCTAAAATGGTAATAAAAATAGTATCACCAAATGATCCTTTACAAAACCTACTACAAACAAATATATAAATATATATACCTCATCATATATGCTCCCATTAATATCTGCGCCATAGATAGGTGCCACAAAAGTTAAGTTCTTCCAATACTTGCGCTCCAAATCTTCATAATCCAAATACCTTGGAGTACAATATCTGTAAACGTGGGGGAAAAAATTATCAACCAGTAAGAAAATTTTAAGGGTTTTCCTACCCATATAAATAGAAACAAACACTTCTGAAACAAAACCCTATCAAAACAGACACCCATATTGTCAAATCTAATATATAATTTATGTCACAGATACTTGAATATTCTCAGTATTCCTAAACAACTCTATATGATCTCTTTAATAGTAAGAATACTTTCACTAAATTATAAATAATAGAAACAAATATTACTATAAATCATATTTTAGTTTTTAAAATATTTAACCAATTAAAAAAAGAAAGTTTGAAGAATTATGTTAAAGACATAATGCCTATGGGAAAATTAACAAAGGACAATCTCACTAACAATCCAAGAAAGTTTAAAAACTAGAATAAGCCCAGATGCCATGGTGCACACCTATAATCCCAGCAGCTTGGGAGACTGAGGCAGAAGGATCACAAGTTCAAAGCCAGGCTCAGCAACTTCGCGAGGCCTTAAGCAACTTAGTGAGGACATATCTCTACATAAAATACAAAATGTGGGGCGGGGGCTGGAGTTGTGGGTCAGTGGCTAAGCACCCCTGGTTTTAATACCCAGTCCAAAAACAAAACTTCAAATATTAGATTGGCAATGCTTAAAATATTATGGTAGGAAAAAAATGAGAACTCTTAACAATCCTAGAGTGGGAGAATATACTGACATGACTTTCCAGAATATAATTTTTCAGCACAATATCAAAAATCAAAAAATATATACCCTTTACCTTAAAATCCAACACTAGAAATTCATAGTAACACAGAGATACATGTACCACAAGAGATGATCCAGGATGTGTGCTTCAACATTAACTGAAAACACTAGCTAACATCTAGCAACTAATAATCAGTTTTTAAAAACAGTAATCATGGGTTGGGGATGTGGCTCAAGCGGTAGCACACTCGCCTGGCATGCATGCGGCCCGGGTTCGATCCTCAGCACCACATACAAACAAAGATGTTGTGTCCGCCAAAAACTAAAAAATAAATATTAAAAATCTCTCTAAAAACAAATAAAAACACTAAACATAAAATACATTTCTATGTATTGAAATTAAAATCTGCACTAACTGAATAAAGCAGGTTATAGAATAATATGTATATTATTATCCTATTAGTGTAAAAAAAAAACATTAATTGTACATTAAATAGTCAAAAAAAGTACACTAAATTATTAATATTAACAGTTCTCTCACATAGAAACTAAAGGAAAGAACTTAGTTCTCTGAATTTTTAGCAACAATCTTTTTTTTTTTTTAAGAGAGAGAGAATTTTTTAATATTTATTATTTTAGTTTTCGGCAGACACAACATCTTTATTTGTATGTGGTGCTGAGAATCGAACCCAGGCCGCACTCATGCCAGGCGAGCACGCTACCGCTTGAGCCACATCCCCAGCAACAATCTTATCCAAGAAAAAAATTCCTCATTAAGAAAATCAAAAAAACAAATTGAGAAAACAATGAAAGAAGGTGAAATAGTTGCTTAGCGGTATAAAGAATAAGAAATATTTTATATTGACTAGATCAATCAACATCTATATTCACTAGAGTAGAAAATCCAAACTGATTAGCTATATAATAGCACACTACTTAATAACTGTTTTGAAATACAGAACTGACTGATTTTCCCAGTATACTAGAATCTCACTGCACAGCCAACAATAAAAAGGATGGGCATGAAAGCAACTTTACTTTCACATTATTCCACCACATTTATTTGTAGGTTCCAGAAGTACCAGGAATTCCAGACAAGCTAAACAAGCTAACCAGAGGCCAGAATCAGATGATAAAAACATATGCACATCCCTATTCCCCAGACCACAGATCACAGGACAGAAGAAAGGAGAGAAAGGCAGCAGAAATGTCATTTATTAGGATTTCTAGAGTAACTTCTTAGATTTTGAAAAATGAAGTCCTAAATTGCTTTACACTATTTAAGCAGACTTACAGAATCTATCACTGTATACCCAATCAGGATCACTTTATTCAAACTCTTAATTCGAAAGAGCTTGATATTGGCCACTGAGATAAAATTTTAATGCCTTTAAATATTTGAAATAAATGCTGATTCTAAACTAGAAAAGTGACCAATTCACTTGCCTGATACCTGATTCTAATGAATCCTGGATACAAATTCCATGCCTAATACACTCCCAAATAACCACAGGTATTCTACAAATTCTGTGTCATTTTGCTCAAAACTGATTCATTCAGACCTTCCACCCAGAACATTTTACTCTCCATAGCAGACTCTTAAGAAGTGAGCCCCAGAACCAGGCTACCTGGTCTGAATCTAGATTTGGCTATTAAACCCTATATAAGCAATCAGGTATGGACACATGCTTGTAATCCCAGTGATTTGGGAGGCTGAGACAGAAAGATTGCAAGTTTGAGGCCAGCGTGGGTTAACTTAGCAAGACCCTGTTTCAAAATAAAATTTTTACAAAGGCTGGAAATGTAGTTCAGTGCTCAATGTAAGAGTGCTTGCCTAACAGGTGTGAAGCCCTGGGTTCATTTCTCAGTACTGCAATCAATCAATCAATCAAGCTACATAAACTGGACAGAGAATCAGGAAGCTGCATTTTTTTGGAACTCAGTTTCCTCTGTAAAATAGGGATAAAACACAGTTGAGCTCTTGAGGGAATCAACAGATAATTGTATAAAGCACTTCTGTGCCAAGAAGGAAGTACAGATCAACAGCTTAGACATATTAATGTTGTTATATAAGGCCTAACTATATCAGAATTATTATTCTGTAATTATTTTTAAATATATCCACAAATCCTTCAAAAGTCCTCTCTTCAAGAAGTAGAACTTCATTCACCTCCCCTTAGCAACTAGCTTAGAACAAACAAAATATGGCAGAAGTGACGGTGTGTTGCTTCTGGGACAAGTCATGAGAAAATAGTGTGGTTTTCATCTTGTAACGCTCTCTTGGATCACTTGCTATGGAAGAGCCATCTGCTACAACATGAGGAGCAGTCCATTTCACAAACAACTGAGGACTCCAGCCAATAGCCTCAAAAGGGGAGAACTTCTAAAACAGGCTCTTCCAGGAAACATTCAGATGACAAACAGACCCAGTCAACATCTTGGCTACAACTTCATGAAAGACCCTAAGCCAGAACCACCAAGCTAGGCCACTCTCAGATTCCTGACCTCCATAAAATTATAAATTGGTTTTAACAGCTAAAATTTGGAACAATCTGTTATCCAGAATAGATAACTAATACAATAATGGAGGTCTTCAAATACATTCAAGAATTTTTTTAAGGTGTGAACATATTTTATAAACAACCAGAGATATGAAAAATTGTGCCGTATATGTGCAATAAGAATTGTAATGGCATTCTGCTGTAATTTATTTTTTTAATTCAATTTAAAAAAATTTTAAATCTTTTAAAATTACTAATCTCTCTTTCTCTACCTACACACACACACACACACACACACACACACACACACACACGTCTGTGTGTGATTTTAGTGCTGTCACACAAAGAAAATTTTGCCTAACAAACATAAATCAAAAACTCAGGGCAGATTTGAGGATGTAGCTCAGCAGTAGAGCTCTTGGCTAGCTTTTACAAATAATAAAATGTAAAATAATTTCCATAACACTAAGCTAAATTTTAGTAAATAACCACCTTATGAGCAGAAACAGTTAAATGAAGGCTAAAATGTTTACATGAGTCTCCTTCTTTTCATTATAATCTCTGCTGTCTGCTTAGTTTCTTATTATGTTCATTTCTTTTTTAAAAGAAATAGAAATAGCAAACTGAATCTACTCACTTGCCACTGTTGGCCAACTGCCTGAACTCCTTCACGGTCATAGCTTTCTTCTGGATGTTGTATTGAGTAAACAGTCCGGACTGCCCTGTGACCATCTGCTGAATTGGTGCCGGAATAAGCAAATTATCAATGTCATCATAGCACTGTCTTGGCTTCCACTCCTTAGGGGGAATCACCTAAAAATAAAATAATAATAAATTATTATCTTAAAAATATTCCAAGTAATTATTTAGCTTTTATATCCCACCATCTACAATGGAAGAAATTTCTCAGAATCTCTATGACAAATGTGTAATATAGAGAAAAAAATGAAAATTTGCAATAAAAAAATGATACTTTTAATAGTAAAATTTACTGAGTATTCCCTACATCCAATACTGGTATGTTTTAACTCACTTTTAAGTTGGTACTATTAATAGCTTGATTTTAACAATAAAATCAAAAGATATACAAAAGAAAATACTGTAATGAAATTCAAATGGCTAAAGACAGGTTGAGCTAAAATTCAAACTGCAACCGTTATAACACAATTGACACTGAGCCATTATATGACCCTGCCTCATAAGAGATGGTGAAATTGTGCCCATAAATCATTTCTTCCTCAAAGAAGATGGCCTTTATTGAATTTTATCTAAATGTGCTACTTTCACTAATGAGAAAAATAAATAACTATTTAGTTAACTGTTATTTTCTTTGTAGATCTCTTATGCAATGTAGCAAATAGGATAGTGGTGTACTAATAAATGTTTAAAAACCAGCTTTCTGAGAAGATGGGTAAACTTTGATTTGTATTTCCATTTCTACTCTTATCAGAGCCAACTGAACCTACCAATATGTCATCACGAAACCTGGAGCTGGGAAATGAACTATCAGCTCTCACATGCTAGAATGTGGTAGCTTAGCACACCACTGTTTTCCCATAATGTAGAAACACTTAATTACTAACAGAGAAAAGATCCAGAAACATTAGAATCGAAAATACATATTCAGAGGCTATATATGTAGCTCAATTGGTAGAACTTGCCTAACAGGGACAAAGACCTGAGTTCACCCCAGCACAATTCAGATGACTTAAAATGACAAGGGACAAAGTTATGAAGTCACAATTTATGATTGCAATTTTTCCACATTAGAAGAAGCTATTTATATTTTTTAGAAAAAACTATTTTCTAAATAATTATTTTAAAATATAGCAGCCATATGTGAAATGTAAATGACAAATAAAAATATGTAGCTCTGCAAGTTATTAGAAAGCAAATATCCAGGTGTAAAAAGCCAAATACTGGGCTGGGGATGTGGCTCAAGCGGTAGTGCGCTCGCCTGGCATGCGTGCGGCCCGGGTTCGATTCTCAGCACCACACACAAACAAAGATGTTGTGTCCGCCAATAACTAAAAAAAAATAAATATTAAAATTCTCTCTCTCTCTCTCTCTCTCTCTCTCTCTCTCTCTCTCTCTCCCCCTCCCTCCCTCCCTCTCTCACTATCTCTTTTAAAAAAATAAAATTAAATTAAAATAAAAATTAAAAGCCAAATACTGCTAGTACCCCAGCAGCTCTCCAAGTACCCTTTTCCATACATTTCCCCTCTGGAACAAAAAGCAAGTAGATGATAGCATTAAGGGTAACCAATTTGTTACTGGGCTTTAATTTTATGCATGAGTAAGCATTTCTAAATACAAGTTTTTAAATGTATAAAAATGTAAGCATGGTATATGCTCTTCAAAAGGTTTATCTTCTATATTTCACCCAACATTGTGAGAATTAAATATGATGACCCATGCAGATTAGCGCATAAATTTTCACTCCCACCAATTCCCTTATATAAATATTTATTTGTACACTGGTGACCATTGTAATGGTATAATTTTTTTTAAATGTACACATTTTTCAATGAGCCAATGGTCATGTGGCTTATTCTAATTAATGACTATTGGAAATAATACTATTAATATTCTTATATCTTCTGGTACATACGCACACAGGGATCTCTAAGATATACATAAATACAGAGACACCCCTAGCAATGAAATTAGTGGGACAAACCAGGTGCAGTGCAGCATACTTGTGATCCCAGCAACTCCAGTGGCTGCAGCAGGAGGATCACAAGTTCAAGGCCAGCCTCAGAAACTTAGCAAGGCCCTGGGCAACCCCATCTCAAAAAACAAAAAGCTAATGAGGGCATGGTTCAGTGATTAAGCATCACTAGGTTAAATCCCTAGTACCAAGTATCAAAGAAATGGAAGACTCAAAAATCTTTCTAGGTTATAATGAAAAATACAAAGCTTTAGAAAACAGATAAACCTGTTTTGGAATAAGATATTATTTGAAAAAAAAAATTGGGGGAGACGGTACTGGGGATTGACCCAGGTGCACTTCCCCAGCCCTTTTTTAAATTTAGTTAGAGACAAGGTCTCACTAAGTTGCTTAGGGCCTCACTAAATGGCTGAGGCTGGCTCTGAACTTGCAATTCTCCTGCCTCAGCCTTCCAAACCATTGGGATTACAGGCGTGTGTCACCAGCCCTAGGTGCCTGCCCAGTTCCTGAAACAAGATTCATAAGATAAAGTGTTCATCTGTGTTACACTGATAATGATAAGAAAAAGGTCTTAAAAACAAGTGAATATTTACTCTAACAGGATAAAGAACACAATTTGCCATTATGGTTTTGGAGGGGGGAAAATATCAAATCTAATGTTGAAAACTTTTTTCAATGTTTTTCACTTTATTTTTGCTCCCTTTAGAATTGTAATAAATTATATTTCAATCTGAACCTAACTATTTGGCCTTACAATACTTACAATGAAATGACTTACTTTGGAAATTCAATATTTTTAAAGCACAAGAAAGAGAATTTACTGTTTGCTTAAAGTCTTTCAATGTTATCAGAAATCCTCCATCATAAACTGCTAGAAGAAAACATAGGGTTAACACTCTATTATACTGGTGCAGCATCAATTTCCTTAACAAGACCCCTAAAGCTCAAGAAATAAAACCAAGAATCATTATGTGGGATGATATCAAATTTAAAAACCTCCAAAAGCAAATGAAGCAATTGAGAGCATAAAGAGAGAGCCTACAGAATGGGAGAAAACCTTTGCCAGCTGCTTCTCTAATAGGGGGATTAATATCCAGAATACATAAAGAACTCAAAACGCTTAACATCAAAAAATAACAATAACACAGTCAATAAATGGACAAAGAACTAAACAGACATTTCTCAAAAGAAGAAACACAAGACGAAACATAAGATAAAAGTTCAAAATAGCTAGACATCAGGGGAATGCGAATCAAAACTACACTAAGATTTCATTTCACTCTAGTCAGAATAGCAATTATCAAGAATGTAAACAATAATGAGACCAGGCATGGCGGTTCATGCCTATAATCCCAACAACTCAAGAGGCTAAGGTAGGAAGATCACAGGTTCAAAGCCAGCCTCAGCAATTTAGCAAGATCCAACTTAGTGTGACCTTGTCTCAAAATAAAAACAAAAGGGGCTGGGATGTGGCTCTGTAGTTAAGCGCCCTTGGGTTCAATCGGTGGTACCAAAAAAAAAAAAAAGTATATAAAAATAACTGCTGGCAAGGATAGGGGGGGAAAAGATACACTAATATATTTTTGATGGGACTATAAATTAGAACAACCATTATGGGAGCACTCTGGAGATTCCTTAAGAAACTAGGAACAAAACCACCATAGAACACAGCTATCTCACTCCTTAGTATTTATCCCAAAGAATTAATATCAGCATACTATATTGAAACAGCCACATTAACGGTATGGCAGCACAATTAACAATAGCCAACTTATGGAACCAGCCCAGATGCCTGTCAATAGATGAATGGATTAAGAAAATGTGCCATGTACACATGACAGAGTTTTACTCAGTCATGAAGAATGAAATCATGGCATTTGCCAGTAAATGAATGGAACTAGAGAATACCTAGCCAAGAGATATAAGCCAGACTCAGAAAACCAAGGATCGAACATTTCTCTCATATGCGGAAACTGGAGCAAAGTACAGGGGGAAAAAAAGGGGGGGGTCTGGAGTGGATATCCTAGATACAGGGAAGGTCAGAGATGAAGAATGAGATCAAGGTAGGGAGGAAAGATAGGAAAGGGGAGGAAATGGGAAGTAAATTTGACCAAATTCCACAATGTACATGTATAAATATACCACAGCAAATTTACCTTTATGTGTTTCTATAAAGCACCAATAAATGCTGGACATGGTGGCTCATAATCTGTAATCTCAGGGGCTCAGGAGGCTGAGCAGGAGGATCTCAAGTTCAAAGCCAGCCTCAGTAACTTGTCAAGGCTCTACGAAACTTAGTGAGACCCTGTCTCTAAATAAAATATAAAAAGGGCTGGGGATGTGACTCAGATATGCACCCTTGGGTTCAATCCCTGGTTAAAAAAGCAACAATTAAGGGGAATACAGGGTTCAGGGACTGAGAAGGACAAGGAAAGGAATGGCAGCCACCAGTGTCTGAAATGGAGTAAATTAAATTCCATCCATGTATGATTTTGTCTAAATGAACCCAACTATTAAAGAAATCCTACAGCATAGAAATATCTGGTACCCTTAAAGTTTCAGAGTGGGCTGATCTGAAATTTCAATGTCAATTAATTAAAAAAAAAATAGTCAAATGGAAAGGCCTACTGCAACAGTTTCTTAAAGTTGCAGACAAGATCCCAGTCTGACAGAATTAGCACAGCTCCTCAAGAGTAAGCAACTTGCCCCATTTTCCTTAGCACACTAAATTTTCATCCTAGACAATATTATTATCTAACCTGGTGCTTAACATACAAAGTAGTATGAATGACCCCTTTTTAAAAAAATCAAATGTCTCACTACAGAATAATAAGTATATCCTCATTGAGACATTATATTCTGGAACTGGCCAACTGAATAAAATTTTTTAAAAACTCTGACAGGGCTGGGAATGTGGCTCAAGTGGTAGAGCAGTTGCCTGGCATGTGTGCAGTGCTGGGTTCGATCCTCAGCACCACATACAAATAAAGATGTTGTGTCCGCCGAAAACTAGAAAATAAATATTTTTAAAAATTCTCTCTCTCTCTCTCTCTCTCTCTCTCTGTCTCTCTCTCTCTCTCAAAAAAAAAAAATCTATGACAGCAGGGAATCAACACCATAAAAAACAGTGCAACAAAATTAGACATTACTATGCTGAACCCTTTTTTCAAGCTTTATCTCAAAAATAAAAATCATGATTGTTCTATGATATTGACTTTAAAACACAGAAGTGAAAAACATTATTTTTCAAAAGTATTTTATATATCAACATGGAATGATTTCAGTTCTCCTTTACTAAAAAGAAAACTTCTACAGTATATCTAAAAAGAACAAATAATTTTTTTAAATTACAAAAAAAAACCATTTTAAAAACTACTATTACCATGCTAATATAACAATTTTAACCAGTAGTGGTTTCACTAGGCCCCTAGTTAAGTCTTTGAATTCCTCTCTTTTCTGTGGAACTTCTGATTTTGCAAAATTCTGCTAAGGTGTGTGCTGCTTAGGATGTACTTCATAAAAGAAGTCTGCAGTCAAGTAACCCCCATTGTCCAGCTGGAGCTTTCTAATAATATTCAGTGGTAGTTATCTTTCCACAATTTGTAGTTAAGGGCTCTTGCAGCCAAAATAAAGCATCCATTCTTTCACACTCCATGTGTACACCAACCACTGAATAAATAAAAACTATGGACTCTAAATAGTCTACTTCATGGGAAAATTTATACAGAAAGAAATGGTAACATGCTGAATCTTTGGAAATCCTCTTTGACTAAATCTTTTAGTTCTGCTTTTGTTGTATAGTAGACCAAAACAATATTCCTTTTTTTATATGTATTTCAATTACACATAGTTGAGCTGTTATTCCCTTTTTCAAAACCTGAAGTTTCTTAAGAAATAAGAAATGTACAGGTATGGTTGCATATGCCTGCAATCCCAGCAACTTGGAAGGCTGAGGCATGAGAAATGTAAATTCAAAGCCAATCTCAACAATTCAGCAAGACTTTCCCTCATAAAAGACAAAAAGAGCTGTGGATGTAATTCAGATTATGATATCTTTGTTTTGCCACTCTTGCATTATTTAGGTGAGATTTAGAATGAATAGATATCATTGCATGGTCTCCATATCACTGTCTTGTTCATCAAAAAATATTATATGCAGCAAAAAGAGCAACTCTGAAAAAGGAATATGGATGTGGCCACATTAAAATATTTAGAAGGGGCTGGGATTGTGGCTCAGCGGTAGAACTCTCGCCTAGCACGTGCGAGGCCCTGGGTTCCATCCTCAGCACCACATAAAAATAAACAAATAAAGATATTGTGTCCAACTACAACTAAAAAATTAAAATATTAAAAAATATTTGGAAGAGTAAAGGAAAATATATATATGGATATTAAGAATATTTGCTATTGCAGTCTTCACCTGTCCCACTGACTTCAACTGAGGAAGAATTATGACTGATTTAAAATAAATGTTGTAGGAGCTGATGGAGGTACTAAGATCAGGCACTACTAGGAGTAGCATTTCTTATTTCATCCTCTCTCTCTCTCTTTAAGAGATTGGATTGAATCTAAGGGCAATTTACCACTGAAGTACTTCCCAGCCAATTTTTTTTTTTTTTTTTTTAAAGACAGGGTCTTAACAAGTTACTTAGGGCCTCACTAAATTGCTGAGGATGGCCTGGAACTTATGATCCTCCTGCCTCAATCTCCCTCCCTAAATTTTTGACAAACTTTAGTTCATAGCTTTAATATAATCACATTTTTTCATTTCTTCCTTTATAGGTACTGCTATAATGTTCAGTTAAAAAAAAAACTTTCCTACACTAGCACATGAAGACAGTCTACTTTATATTCAAGGAGCGTTAAAGTTTTGTTTTACATTTAGATCTATAATATACAACTGTGAAAGCTCTGTGTTAAGCTTCACAGGATAAAGAAACTTGGGGTTGGGGTGAGTAACATGTTCAATGTTATATAAGTAATAAATAAAAGACTTGTTAACTCAAAAAAACAAACTGAAAATGAGCTGTCAATTTTAAACTTAATTTTCATCTGCAATATTTCCTCCAACGCATATCATTTAAAAATGAGAACATTCAGACCTATAATATATGTTATTGAATATGTAGACTTAATAATTTTGAAAAGCATGAATAATCATACTATATGAATTTGAATAAGATATATTACCATGAGAACACACTGAAAGGGAAGAAGGGAGTGGAGTTGTGGCTCAGTGGCAGAGCACCTGCCTAGCATGTGTGAAGCTCTGGGTTCAATTCTCAGCACCACATAAATAAATGAATAAAAAATAAAGGTTCGGGGCTGGGAGTGTGACTCAGCAGTAGAGCACTCGCCTAGCACATGCGCGGCCCTGGGTTTAATCCTCAGCACCACATGAAAATAAAGAAAAAAATAAAGATATTGTGACCAACTTACAAGTAAAAAAATAAAATTTTTTTTAAAAAAAAAAAGGTCCATCAATATCTAAAAAATTTTTTTTAATTAAAAACAAAAGTATTATAAACACAAACTTATTCTATACCAGAAATTATTTTTTAAGCAATTCAAAAAACATGGGGATTTATTCAAGTCATTATTTAATATTAATTAATCAATCAAAAATTAATATTAGGGAAGCTAGCCAATCCCTAAAAAAACAAATACCAAATGTCTTCTTTGATATAATGAGAGCAACTATGAACAGAGCAGGGAGGAAGAGCAGGAAGAAAAGATTAACATTAAACAGAGACATGAGATGGGAGGGAAAGGGAGAGAAAAGGGAAATTGCATGGAAATGAAGGGAGACCCTCATTGCTATTCAAAATTACATATAAGAGGTTGTGAGAGGAATGGGAAAATAAACAAGGAGAGAAATGAATTACAGTTGATGGTTTAGAGAGAGAAGATGTAAGGGAAGGGGAGGGGGGATAGTAGGGGATAGGAAAGGTAGCAGAACACAACAGTTACTAATAGGGCATTATGTAAAATTGTGGATGTGTAACCGACGTGATTCTGCAATCTGCATTTGGGGTAAAAATTGGGAGTTCATAACCCACTTCAATCTAATGTATGAAATATGATATGTCAAGAGCTTTGTAATGTGAACAACCAATAAAAAAATAAATAAAAACTTATTCCAAATATAAAAATAATTAATATTAGGTATAGAGTCAAATATATGCCCCTGTCTTACCAAAACAAGACAAGTTGAGAGCAGTTGCATAAGCCTATAATCTCAGTGGCTCAAGAGGCTGAGGAGTAGGATCACAAGTTCAAAGCCAGCCTTAGCAACCTATCAAGGGTCTAAGCAACTCAGGGAGAGACCCTGTTTCTACATAAAATACAAAATACAGGCCTGGAGATGTGGCTCAGTGGTTGAGTGCCCCAGGGTTCCATCCGTGGTACCAAAAAAAAAAAAAAAGTTCTGAAATAATTGGATGAGGAAAGCATACAAATACAATAAATTTACAGAAACTCGAAATGTTACCTTGTGTATTTATTTTCTTTTAATTAAAGAATTCAGAAAGAACATTAAGATATTTTTAATGTTTAAAATGTAAAATAAAACTTTAACTCCACTGCCTTCAAGTCATAAATTAAAACCAATTCATTAAAAATGCTATCAAAAATGTATTAACAAAGAACTTCACAGGTGGCTCTGTTCCCCAGGGCTAGCCCCAAAACAAACCAGCTACATCAATGCAGTCTTGATTTTTACCATTTGATTTGATTCAGTACAGTTCTGCACAGTTATTATTGCTGCAGTTTCTAGAACAAGAGGGGAACCCAATAAAACTGAGTTCAAGTGACTTGACATAAAAGGTAGCAAAAATGATTAGAAACAAATAGTTCACCATATTCCTAAAATAAGTTATAGAAAATTATTACAGGATTGAATAAATTAATGTCTCCAACTCTGCCAACGATCTTACTTTAAGGAAGTGAGAGAAGCTGTTCTGGACTCAGGTGTGTCTTTTAATTGTAGTTCTCATTAACTTTATTCTGTTTCATAATAACCAGGAACAGCACAGGTGTACTCCATGTGCCTGCAGCTCCCTTGTGAGGGTAGCTGCTGCTTCCTCTTCTAAAGTTACTGAACATGCCTCCTTACCACAAGCTATTCTACTAAATCTCAGTGGAACACAGTATATGCTTTTAAGAAACTAAAGGGAGAGAGGACAAGGGCTGCATTCAGAGTCCAAGGCAAAGAGACAGACCTGCACAATCCCCTCCCCCAAATCCTTGCTAACCCATTACAAGTTCATGATCAAAATTTTATGTCAAGTATTTCTGAAATAATACATTCATTCTCTTCAATTAAAAAATTATTTCTCCCTCAAAGATAATCTGGAGGGTCTGAGGTGTTAAAACTGAGTGGGTTTTTTAAATAGTTAACCCAATAAAGAAACTATAGAAGGGTGTTGTAGCGATGGCACAGTCCTGTAATTCCAGCGAAGTGGAAGTGGAAGCAGAAGATAGAGAGATAGGAGGATCATGAGTTCAAAGCCAGCCCTAGCAACTTAGGGAGGCACTTGCAACTCTGTGAGACCCTGTCTTTAAATAAAATCTAAAAAAGGCTGGGATGTGGCTAGTGGTTAAGCATCCCTCAGTTCAACCCTGGGTACAAAAAAAAAAAAAAAAAAAAGCTAAAATAAAGATAGCTCATCTGAGAAATTCATTATAAACTTTCACTTTCTCTTTGTTTCAACTTTCACCCATTCCTAGTTAATATTTAACTTAATATTCCCAATTTTTTAAACTTTTCTTGGAGGAACTTTGATCCTTAACGATACATAACAAAATGACAGACCTCCAGGGTCAGATGTCAGAAACAGTAAAAATTGGGTTATAGGTAGCATCAGGTCCCCAGATGAGGACCTGAACAACAAATTCTGCTGTTCAGGAAATTCTCTCTTTTTATCAGCTCTCCACACTATTTGACCTTCACAGCAGTAAAAAAGAGCCCTTTATGTTGGTGCAGTTGAGTGGATACATCCAGCAGTGGTCTCTGCCAGGGCTCAGGGATTTATGTACAAACAGTGACAAATCTACAGAAACCCAGATTACGAACTTAAAATATAGCACAATAATAAAACATGCACAAAAAAAATAATTCTTCCAGGGAAAGATTTAAATTAAAACAGATTTCCTGACAGGCATGGTGGCATATGCCTATAATCCTGGAGACTGAGGCAGGAGGATTTCGAGTTCAAACCCAGCTTCCACAACTTATTGAGGTCCTAAGCATTTGGTAAGACCCTGATATATAGATATCCAATATAGAAAGGACACATAGGGGCTGGGGATGTAGCTCAGGCAGCTAAGTGCTTGCTTTGCATGCACAAGGTCCTTGGTTCAATACCCAACACCACAAAAAAAAAGAAAAGAAAAAAGCACCACAAAGAAAAAGAAAGGACACATAAATCATCTTAGGTTGCAGGTCAGAGGATAAATGACATAACACAGTTTTCTTTCAAAGCTCTAACTCAGGGGAAGGGAGAAATGCTGGGGACTGAATCAGAGCAAATTATATTCCATGCTTTTGTGATTATGTCAAAATGTATCCTAATGTTATATATAAGTAAAAATAATAAATAAAAATTAAAATTAAAATTTTTAAAAACCTTATTGAAAAAATTTTTTAAAGTTCTGACTTTGGATCTATGGGTTCAAATAGGCAATATAGTACTCATAACACCCCTATGGCCCTGAGCACTCATTTATACCTCCAGTTCTTAAATCACGATTTTTTGGGGGTACTGGGGACTGAACTCAGGGGCACTAGACCACTGAGCTACATCCCCAGCCCTATTTTGTATTTTATTTAAAGACAGGTTCTCACTGAGTTGCTTAGCACCTCACCATTGGAGAGGCTGGCTTTGAACTTGCGATTCCCCTGTCTAGGCCTCCTGAGCCTCTGGGACTACAGGCGTGCACCACCACACCCAGCTACTACCATGATCTTTTCAGGCTGTTATTTGGCATCTATAAGAATAAGAAAAAATGAGGTTTTGGTTTTTGGTACTAAGGATTAAACCCAGGGGCACTTAACCACAATGTGATCCACATTCTCAGCCCTTTTTTACATTTTATTTAGAGACAGGTTTTCTCTGAGTTGCTGAGGCTGGCTTTGAATGCTCAATCCTCCTGCCTCAGCCTCCTGAGCTGCTGGGATTACCCAAGTACACCACAGCACCTAGCCAAAGATGAGTATTTTCAAACACAACTAAACCAAAGACCACGTCTGCCTTTCTTCAATGGTCTAGGCCACCATAAGCTCCTCACTAGATAAAGACAACCTACATGTACTCTTGTCTCCCATGACCCACACTTCTAAATTCATTCTTCTCATAGAAGTTAGTGTGATCATTTCAAAATAATGTCACAAAAACAGCAGAAGAAATAAATAAGCAATCACCATACCTCCCTCTCCCACTTAAAGTGTGGCAATGCTTCTGACTGCTCTTAAAATAAAACTTCTTATGCATTTGTGAAGCTGGACAAGCCCAATACCATATGGCTTCTTTGTACCATACCCTCTTCCCCCTGGGTGCCAATTCCACTGACTGCCTTCCTAATCCTTCCATGCATGAAGTTCAGGCCAACCTCCCGGCCTCTGGACTTAGTATTCTTTCTGTCACTGTATCTTGAGAAGGCTGGTTTCTTTACTTCCTTTGGGTCTTGGCTTAAATGTCCCTATCTCATCACCCTAAAAATCCTACCATCAGATAATAAGCTCCATGAAGGTAGAGTCTTTTTTTTTTTTTTTTTTTTAGAGAGAGTGAGAGAGGGGGGAGAGAGAGAGAGAGGGAATTTTTAATATTTATTTTTTAGTTTTTTAGTTCTCTGCGGACACAACATCTTTGTTGGTATGTGGTGCTGGGGATCGAACCCGGGCCGCACGCATGCCAGGCGAGCACGCTACTGCTTGAGCCACATCCCCAGCCCCTGAAGGTAGAGTCTTGATCAGTTCTGGCCCCTCATGGCCCCGACACACACACACACACACACACACACACACACACACACACACACACACACACACACACACCACCTGCCACAGTGTCACGTACATATTGACACTCTTCACATCTGATAAATACTAAAAAGAAAAAAGAATAGAAAAATCCATAGAGAGACAAAGTAGATTTTGGTTGCCTCATGCTGGGTGGTTAGAAGGAAATAGGAAATGGCTGTTCCATGGGTACAGTTTCTTTTTGGGATGATGAAAATCTTCTGGGATTCAATAGTGGTGATAGCTATGTAACTGTGGAAATACTAGAAACTACTGAAACACAAATTTAAGTGGGTAAATTATCTGGTATATAAATTATATCTCAATAAATCTGCTATATCAAAAAAATAAAATGAGGTTGGGCACAATGGGACACACATGTAACCCCAGCTACTCCAGAGACTGAGGCAGAAGGAGCAAAAGTTTAAAGCCAGCCTGGCAACTTAAGTGAGACCCTATCTCAAAATAATTTTTTTTTTTTAAAGAAAGAGTGAGAAAGTGGGAGAGAGTGAGAGAGAGAGAGAGAGAGAATTTTTTAATATTTATTTTTTAGTATTTGGCAGACACAACATCTTAGTTTGTATGTGGTGCTGAGGATCGAACCCGGGCCGCACACATGCTAGGCGAGCGCGCTACTGCTTGAGCCACATCCCCAGCCCCTCAAAATAATATTTTCTTAAAAAGGATTGGGGATGCAGCTGGGTGGTAGAGCACTTGCCCAGAATATGAAAGGCCCTGGGTTCAATCCCTAGTACCATAAAAATTAATTAATTAATTTAATTAAAAACAAAGAAAAATGGAAGGAACAAAGCAAGAATGGGAGAGGGGATGGAGAGTATTGATGAAGCTTCAGGTTAATCATTGTTCTTGGTCTGACATGGTGGTGCACACCTGTAACCCCAGCAGCTTGGGAAGCTGAGGAAGGAGGATAGTGAGTTCAAAGCCAGCCTTGGCAACTTAGCAAGAATATAAGCAACTCAGCAAAAACCTGTCTCTAAATAAAAAATATTTTAAAAGGCTGAGGATGTGGTTCAGTAGTTAAGCACCCCCTGGGTTAAATTCTGAGTATCAAAAAATAAATAAATGTATTCTATGAGAAACTGATGAAAACCATGAATATTCTCACACCTCTGAAAACCTGTACGGGATATCTGATTTCCATAGGCCACCCTGATTTTAAAAGAAAAGAGAAGAAAAAAGAAGAAGCTTTAGAACATAGTATAAATAGTTGGAAAAAAAAAGTTAATTATTTATCTTTCAAGTGCTCCACATGGATTAACAAAAACGAAGATATTACAAATACCTTCCTTAGGAAGAAACAACGGCCCACATCGTGAAGATTAAGAACACAATTTAAAGGCCAAGTGATCCTTTCTCGTGCCAGGATCTGAGCATAATCACCTTTGCAAGACCTGCTCGGTGGGCTCCTTTAGACTCCATGTATGCAAGATATTTGTTGAACTCCCGGAACTCCTCCATGGAGGGTCTGAAGGTCATTATTTTACAGCTGGGATTCAGAGGACTGTCTGCCTCCACCACCTCCATGATGGCTAGGGCAGTCTCTGCAGAGAGAAGGACACAGTCATTGGCACTGTATTATGTGTGTTAAGGTCAGTGGTATTTTTCTCCCAAATAAAATGTAGGCACCCTCAGCAGGAACTTTGCTCTTAGATATTTCCACTGTATTCCACCCTCTTACATTTCTCCCTGGGCCCTGAGAAAAATATTTTTAAAAAAACAAAAAACAATAGTTTCTAGTCTCCTCTTGCCAAGTTCCTATTCTTGGCACTGAATCACTGAACTGTACTGCTGGTCTCTCAAAATCCTTCCAAGTAAAAATGAATTTTCTAACTCTGTAGAGTTAGAAAGGTGTTGTTCTGAAAGACTCCCTCATACTCATATGCACACATGTATAAAGGTTTCATCTTGGTTGAGTGGAGGATATTCACCATCCCTAGCACAAGTTGACTCACGTGTCCTTCCAGCTTATCATAACAAGCTTTTCTATAATAATGTACACATCAATCATTCAACAAAACCACCAGGCCACATGCTTAAGTACTAGAAAGAGAGAAATGGGCAAACTCTTTACCTTCCAAGTTCACCGTCCAGAAACTGAACCAAAAAAAATTTTTTTAAGTATACAAGAAGAAACAACTAAGTTCACCTGGACTAATCAGAAATCACTTCCTCAGAAAGGAGCAGAGTTAAAACTTATAAGCAGGGGCTGGGGATGTAGCTCAAGCAGTAGCGCGCTTGCCTGACATGCATGCAGCCCGGGTTCGATCCTCAGCACCACATACAAACAAAGATGTTGTGTCTGCCGAAAATTGAAAAATAAATATTAAAATTCTCTCTCTCTCTCTCTCTCTCTCTCTCTCTCTTTTAAAAAAAAAAAGACTTATAAGCAGATACAGCAG
The DNA here is from genome assembly GCF_052094955.1 of Ictidomys tridecemlineatus. NCBI lineage: Eukaryota > Metazoa > Chordata > Mammalia > Rodentia > Sciuridae > Ictidomys > Ictidomys tridecemlineatus. The sequence goes on along the minus strand of NC_135480.1, from coordinate 149,867,681 downwards.
CTGGTCAGATGACAGAATGAGCACTCCAGGTAGCAGAGAATCTAGAAATACTGCAGAATGGAGAGGAGTCTAGTGTGTCTAGAGCTTGGAAGCAAAAATTACAGAAGGGAGGTTTTTCTACAAAAACACCAACCTCATCTTGCTGCAGATGAATGAGATGATCCCTTCAACAATGTTCATTCAGTACGTAACATGTGCCAAGCATGGGGAATGCAAGTACATAAAAAACACTGGTAATACTGGGATTGTAGCTCAATGGTAAATCACTTGCCTTGCATGCATAAGCATGGGTTTGAATCTCAGCACCACATAAAATAAAGATATTGTGTCTATCTACAACTAAAAAAAAAAAATTAAACTAAAAACATAAAAAGCACTGGAGTGACTGTCTCAGTAAGGAATTCCACCCCAATCCACATGTAGGTTCAGTGATAAGATCTGGCATCTGACAGCACAAATCAAATCTTCTTGAAACAAGCTTTCTTTCCCCCGCCCCTGCTTTTTTTTTTTTCTTAATAAATTTAACTTCCTTGATAGATAGATTAAGAGGTGAAGGATGGGGCAGATAAAAGAGGAGTACATGTTATGGGATAATAAGAGATGTAAAAAAGTAGTGAAGTGGTAACTATTTACTTAAAGAAAATTTAAGTGCACATGGCTGGGGATGTAGCTTGGTGATAGAACACTTGTATATGCAACGTACTGGGTTTAATCCCTAGCAGAAAGGAAGGAAGGGAGTTTAAATGAACCATCTATCTCACAATATTAGTAGTGAGGAGATACAGGGAACATAAAAATTAAACCCTGCCACCCTTTAGGAATTTACAATATAAAGGGGAAAAAATCTGCATGGAGATATATTAATAAATAGCAGAAAATATTTTGGATTCTCCTTCTCTCAGAAAGGGAACACACAAAAGAAAAAAATCTTCAGGTCCTCCCTACCCAATCTCCCTTTATATAAACATAGGCACACATATGCAAATCCATGACCTGTAGAATGAAACTCTCACTCTACACAGTAAGCATGTAATTATTTACAAGCAGCTGAATCTGGCCCTTGTGTAACTTTGCCTTGTCTACCATCAGTGCCTACATCATTGTTGTCCCTCTGGATACATAAGGGATTGGTTCTAGGACCTCTCCCCTATGATTTAAAAAAAAAAAAAAGAGAGAGAGAGAGAGAGATTAATTTGCTTCACTAGTAAAGAATATTAGAATAGAAATTCTGATATACCAGAATCCTAGGATGCTCAAGTCCTTTATATAAAATGGCTTAGTATTTGCATATAACTCACACACAACCTCCTGTATACTTTAAGTCTTCAGATTACTTATACTACCTGATATAACACAAATGCTAAGTTAATAGTTTTTATACTGTACTGTTTAGGGAATAGTAAGACGACATGTTCAATACAAAATTTTTTTCAAATATTTCTGATCTGCACTTGGTTGAATTCACTGAAGCACAGAGTACTCAGATACAAAGAGGCAACTATATTTTACACTCCAACAATACTCACTGACTTGTGCTTCTCTAACAAGTAAAGCTCTCTGTGCCTCTGCCCATTATTCCCTCTCCTTGGAGTACCCTTTGCCTGCTTCCTCACCTGGAAAACTCCCACCCACCCTTGAAATTCCCAACACTCAGGCACTACCTGGATGAAACACTCATGGTCTAACCTCCCTCTCTGCATCCTTCATTATGGCACTTGCCTCTCCCAACTGTTAGCACTACCAACCACCCACTGAACTATCAGCTTTCAAGGGAAGGGCAGGTTCATCATCTCTTTGAGCCCTGGCATACAGCCTGGCACCCAGCCTGTCTCACAAGGTCTGCTGCAATAATTATTTGCCAGCTGAATGATGGAAGAGGCACCTAAATGCTAAAGTATTTATATAAAATGATACCAAATTCGAAGAAAGGAAAGCATTAATCCCAAACACAGAAATGTTATTTAAAAGAAAAAAGAGAGAGAGATTCATTTGCTTGACTGGTAAAAATTATTAGAATAGAAAAATCTGAGCAGTAAGAAAAAGGAAGAAGCCCACAGAAACATTTGGTCCATGAAAAGTAGGGTTCCTTTCCCCCTGGCCAAAGTACATGAGTGGCCTGCGTATTCCTCAAGACAGAAGAAGCTACTGACAAAGAAATTGGAAATTCATCCAGTCATTCGCCAAATAATTATTGAACACCTAAATGCTGGGCAGTCAGTAAGTCCTCATTCTAATGGAGTGAAACAGACAATAAGTAGTAAATTCTTCGAAGAAACACAAAGGAGAGGGTTACTGTTTCACACAGAGGAGGCCAAAGACAGCATTTTAGAGAAAGTGAAATTCAGGAGAGGCCTGAAGAAGGGAATTAGTCATTCAAATATCTGGAAGAAGAGCATTTTCAACAGAGGCAACAGCAAGGAAGGAGACTTTGGGTGCGTAAGAAATATCAAGGATGAGAGGCTGGGATTGTGTATCATTGGTAGAGCGCTCGCCTAGCACGGGCAGGATCCGGGTTCAATCCTTAGCACCATATAAAAATAAAGGCCTTGTGTTGTGTCCATCTATACCAAATAAATAAATAAATAAATAAATAGTAAGGACGTGATATATACTGGGAACTCGGTAATTAAGAGTAAAAACAATGAGAGAAAAAACGGGAGAGAGGAGTTTGGCAAACTACCTTCAGTGGGATAAGAACCTTGGGCTTCTTCCCCTTTTATCTATCCAGTTCATGGAAATCAAACATGCATTTTTCTTTCAAGGAAATGACTCTGTTTTTTAAGGTAACTTCTAGAGGACCTGGAGCAGAAAAGTTTGCTGGCTCACACTTAGTATCATTGTGACTGTTGTATAAAGAAAGGACAATGACAGAAGCAGAGAGAGGAGCAAGTAGGTGATTTACATTAAACCAGACAATATAAAAAGGCAGCTTCAACCAGGGGTGGGCAATAAGAAGGGATCAGATTGCAGAATATGATATACTGTGAACAAAATTTCCTAACAGAAGTGAAAAGAACAGGAGTCAAGATTTCTGGTTTGTGCAACAAATCAGTGGCTCTGACAAGAAAATGAAGCAGAGACTATTAAGACATGCAGCAAATTAATAGTGATTAAAATTAAATCTCAGGCTAAGGTTGTAGCTCAGTGCTAAAATGCTTGCCTAGCATGTGTAAGGAACTAGGTTCGATCCTCAGCACCATAAATAAATAAATAAATAAATAAATAAATAAATAAATAAATAAATAAATAGATAGATAGATAAATAAATAGATAGATAAATAAATAGATAAATAGTGAGGCAAAGGTTTTGTGTTCATCTACAACTAAAATAATTTTTTTAAAAAAATTAAATCTCAGCCCTTGACACAGTTTGCTAACTGGACTAGAAAATATACTTTCTTTCTTTCTAGCATAACTACTCAACAATACAAAAATAGTTTTGCCTACAAATCAGATAATCAGACTAATATAGTATAGACCTACATTAGGTTTAGATGTGCGGGAGGTTGGGGGTTTAGTGGGGGAAGGGTAGCAGGAATTGAACATCATCCCAGCCCCCCTTTTATGTCTCATTTTAAGACAAATCTCACTTGTTGCTTATGGCCTCAATAAGTTGCTGAGGCTGCCTTTGAACTTGCAATCCTCCTGCCTCAGCCTCTCAAATCAGTGGAATTATAGGCATGCACCAACACACCACGTTAGTTTTGGTCTTTGACCTTTGATTCAGCTTAGGTTTTTAAATTTTCCAATCTATAAAGTCAATATATGTTTATCATAAAATTTAAAACACATAAAGTTAAGTAAAATTTTAACCCCACTACCTAAAAAAAAAGTTTGATATTAAATTCGATGTTTTTTATTATTGGTAGCATTGATCATTTTTGGACACACAACCATTTTCATTTCTTTTTTTGGGTTGACTTTTTATGTTCATTACTTTAAAAGGCAGTTTATAGGGGGCTGGGGTTGTGGCTCAGTGGTAGAGCACTTGCCTGGCATGTGTGAGGCCCTGGGTTCGATCCTCAGCACTGCATATAAATAAATAAAATTAAAAATCCATTTAAAACTAAAAAAAAAAAAAAGGTAATTTAAAGGGCTGGGGTTGTAGCTCAGTGGTAGAATTCTTGCCTAGCACGTATGAGACAATGGGGTTGATCCTCAGCGCCACATATAAATAAATAAATAAATAAAGGTGTTGTGTCCATCTGCAACTAAAAAAAGAAAAATTTTTAAAAGCAGTTATGGGGCTGGGATTGTGGCTCAGCAGTAGAGCACTCGCCTAGCACAGGAGGGACCTGGGTTCGATCCTCAGCATCACATAAAAATAAAGACATTGTGTTGTCCATCTACACCTAAAAAATATTTTTTTAAAGCAGTTATACTTTTTCCTAATCCACATTTATCATTAAACTTAATCATGTTATTACAATTAAATCCCCAAGCCCTCTTCTTTGTCCTTTACCTTTATTTCTCTGATCCAAGAGGGAATAATTTTAAAAGGCTCTTGCAGTAACGTTTTGTGGTTGAAAAAACATTGTTATATTTCACAAGAATCACCACAATTTCAGCTGATGATGATGATGCAATATTTTTTTTTAATAATGCTACACCTCTTTAGAGACCGAGTCCCCAAAGTGACTGACAACAATAACTCTGATGTAATGTTGTAATTCTGCCTCTACAGACTTAGCCTTCAATGTTTTTGAGACCCCCTAAACTAAATGGCCATATATAAAGCAAGTACACTAAGAATGTTCTACATGGTCGTATTTTTTTATTTGTTTTAGGAGACGACATCTTATTGCATTGCCAGGGCTGACTTCAAGCTCTTGGCTTCAAGTCATCCTACTACCTCAGCCACCTAAGTAGCTGGAACTATAAGCAAATACTACTATGCCCAGTCCCTAAGAATTTAATAAGCTGAAGAGCTTTTCCAACAAGTGAAGAAAAAAGCCCACCACTAATCCACCCACCATCTTCTTTTCTGAATTTTTTTTACCTTACAAAGGGAAAACATTTACTCTCCTTATTCTAATAACAATATATATTTTACTTAATAATAAATAAAAAAGAAACAAGCTAATCCTTTCCTGCCAAATGTAATGTCATATTCTACATTGCTGTCCTTGTGCATACTTGGTATTTCTAACCAGCACTCTCTTAAACAACTTCTAGCTGGGTACAGTGGCACATCTGTAATCCCAGCAACGCAGGAGGATGGCAAATTCAAAGCCAGCCTCAGCAACTTAGCAAGGCCCTATGCAACTCAGCAAGGTCTAATCTCAAAATAGGCTGGGGATATGGCTCAGTGGTAAAGTATCTCTGGGTTCAATCCCTGGCTTTAAAAATAAAAAAAAAAATTACTCTGAGGTAAGAATAAAAACTGATGTCTCACATCATGTATTAGTTTCTTCCACAAGGCCTGCCATAGATCTGCACTATTTATGAAGAGAACACTTCAGAATCTACTATAAAGTACATCCCCTGGGAAATTCAGCAAATATCAGTCTAGTAGATAAGCATTAGGTTAGGCAATGAAAGAACAACCCAGGCACAATCCCCAGCTGTGCTAATTTAGGAGAGATGTTATTTTAGCTCCATGAGGGGGAAGACTACTTCACAAAGACCTGCCAAATTCTGGAGGTCCAAACCCTCCAGTCCTCTGTCACTACTCCTTTCTTATAGTGAGAGTCTTTAAAAAAAAAAAAAAAAAAAACTGAATAAAGAAAGTTACTCCTTATTACCACCCTGCTGTCTCCAGTTCCCAATTCTAAGGGAGATGAAGTCTGGTCTTTCATTTCAACACTGCAGCTCACTGGTTTGGTCTCACAGTGAGCAAACAAGCTTCTGTTCATTCTGTAGACTGCCTTAGTCAACATGGCTCTGAGGTGATTCATGCACCATCTCCCCCAAGACATGTTGAAACCTAACACCCAAAACCCTGAAAATAGGGTTTTTGCAGATGTAATTGGGTTAAGATGAGGTCAATCAGGCCGGGCATGGTGGCGCACGCCTGTGATCTCAGTGGCTCAGGAGACTGAGGCAGGATAATCAAGTTCAAAGCAATCCTCAGCAACTTAGTGAGGCCTTGAGCAACTTAGCAAGACCCTGTCTCAAAATAAAATATAAAAAAATGGGCTGGCGGGCTGAGCACAATGCCTGTAATCCCAGAGGCTTAGGAGGTTGAGGCGGAAGGATCACAAGTTCAAAGCCAGCCTCAGCAAAGTCAAGGCCCTGTCCCTAAACAAAACACAAATGGGCTGGAGATGTGGATCAGTGGTCAAATACCCCTGAATTCAATCCCCAGTAACCCCCCCCCAAAAAAAAAATAAAAAGATCAAGTCAATCAGGGCAGGCATTAGGTCAATATAACTGATGTTCTTTGGGTAGGAGGGACAAATCACTGAGCAGCATCCCTGGAACTTTTTATTTTTTGATTTTGAGAAAGTTCTAACTAAATTGCTGAGTCTGGCCTCAAAACTTTCAATCCTCCTGCCTCAGCCTCCCAAAAGTCACTAGGATTACAGGCATGAGTATCTACCTAACTGAAATCCTTTTAAGAAGAGAAAGAGACTGAGGAAACATCCCCTTGTGAAGATGGAAGTAAACATCGAGGCAGAGACTGGAATCACTCAGCTGTAAGCCACAGAATACCAAGCAAGGATTGCTGGCAAACACAAGAAACCATCAGAAAGGCAGGGAACTGATCTTTCCCTCAACTCTTTTTCAAAAAGAGTATGGCTCTGCTGAAATCTTGATTTTTGACTTCAAGTCTCTAGAACTAAGAGAAAACATATTTCTCTTGTTTTACACCATTCAAGTTTGTGATGATTTGTTACAGCAGTCCTAGCAAACTAAGGCATCTAGAGCAAGACAGAAAGGAAAGAAAACCACATCCTCCAATCTTGCTCCTAATACTCTGACCTTCCATCTCCAACTTTCTCAAATGGTTGGCCACTCAAATGGCTGGGAGGAAAAGGGAAGTAGCAGGCCACCTCAAAAGCTCTACATAACACATTAGCACAGTTATCTAGGCACTGAACCACGAAGCACTCTAAAAACTGCCTTTTTCTACCATCCCAGGCAGGACCCCACAGACATGGTCCCTATGTTAGAAAGCACACACCAAAAAAAGCTCTTCACCTAAACAAGGCCTCAATCCTTTCCCCAGATCCAGTTAATTTTTCATTAATCCTTTTGGTCCCATTGAGATCACACCTATATCCTGCTCCACTGGCCTACAGAGAGTAGGCTAGGAACGGGAAAGTGGACTTGGGGAAGTGGTCCTGGAACAGAAGAGTCAAGACAACAAATGACTCTATGCAAAACTTTCTGTTTTAAAAAAAAAAAAAAAAACAAGCAGTACATACCAGTAAACCCAGCTACTCAGGAGAATCACAGGTCAAGGCCACCTTGGGCAACATAGAGAGACTCTTTCTCAAAAAAACAGTTAGCTGGGCACGTTGGTACACACTTATAATCCCAGCAACCCAGGAAGCTGAGACAGGAGTATCACAAGTTCAAGGCCAACTTCAGCAACTTAGCGAGGTCTAAGCAACTAAGGGAGACCTGTCTCAAAATAAAAAATAAAAAAGGGCTAGGGATATAGCTCACTGGTTAAATATCCATGGGTTCAATCCCCAGTACAAAAAAAAAAAAAAAACTAGAAAGTTCCTTTGGCTTCAGTTGAGAGATTCTAGGCTGGGTCCCAAGAGAAGGTTCCTAAGAAGAAATGTAAATTATCCTAATCTGTCTGTACTGGCCAACTCACAATCCTGATCAAACCACTCTTATACTCTCCGTAGATGAAAACAAGAATTTGCCTTATTGGGCAAATTGGAAAGGTTTCCTCTTCTCTTATTCACCAAAGATCTGCCATGATTAACAGATCCATAGTATTCAGGCTGTCATTTCTATATAGTAACAAAAACAGTCCAGTCCAAGTATGGAAAGCAGAGTGCTGGAGCCAGCAAAATACTACTTATACTTGGCTCCACCTGCTATGACAACTACCTTCCTGAGTCAGGCTATATTTGGTAGACTTTATTATTCTTACAGGAAATTCTCACAAGGTAATTGATTCTAGGTGTAAACTTGCAACTTCCTCCAAAAGTTATTCAATTCAGTCTTGCAACAATTTTTCAAACACATTGAGTCAAATTTTAATTACAACTGTCATTTCCCCTCTCTAACACTATGTCTATTGTCCATCAATAAGGAAATAGGTAAATCAATATCATACTTCCCACAACACAGTACAGCCAACCTAAAAACAATGAGAAAGGTCTGAGCTCAGGTATGGATTGATTTTTCAAATTATTTTACTAATTAAAAAAGTAAAGAACAAGATAAGATTTATAATATTTTTTCTGTATAGAAAAAAATGGTTATTTATACGGAAAAGTAGAGGCATAATAGGATACAAAACTGTCAATGTAATGGGGCGTGGAGGCACACACCTGTAATCCCAGCAGTTCAAAAGGCTGAGTCAGGAGGATCGAGAGTTCAAGTACCACCTCAGCAATGGTAAGGTGCTAAGTAATTCTGTGATACCCTGCCTCTAATAAAATACAAAAATTGGTAGGGATGTGGCTCAGCGGTTGAGTGCCCCTGAGTTTAATCCCTAGTACCCAAAAATAAAACTGTCAATGTAGCTCAATGTACACTTTTAACTCTGGAATCAACAATTTATAATGTAAAAATTCAACTAAATAAAAACAAGTCCTAAAAATTCAAAAACAAATTAACCTAATAGTGGCACAAGCAAATAAGGAAGACAAAATGAATCATATACAAAATTACCACCTTGACAGGAGTTGAACTAAATCATTTCATAAATTTCTTTCAAATTATGATTGCTTTACTAAAGGCAGTGAGTAAAAAAGATAAGAATAGACCTTGGGGCCACATAAACTGTTTTTTTTTTTTAGTAATATATATTTTTTAATATTTTTAGTATATTTAATACCTTTATTTTGTTTATTCATTTTTTTTATGTGGTGCTGGGTATCGAACCCAGTGCCTCACACATGCTAGGCAAGTGCTCTACCACTAAACCACAACAACAGCCCACATTTTTTTCCCATAGCTTTATTGAGGTAAAATTGAAGTACAATAAAATGCACATATTTTAAGTATGTAATTTGATCAGTTCTGACATGTATGTAACCAATACAATCAATATAAAAAGCATTTCCATTACTTTTTTAATTTGAAATCGTGCAGACTGTGCTTCCTGCATGATTTATTACATAAGAAGTCAATCACCTTTAGCTCACTTGGTAGAATGCCTGCCTCACATGCACAAGGCCCTGGGTTCAATCATCAGCACCAAAAAAAAAGAAAAGAAAAAAAATGTTCATCATCGCTAACAATTAGAGAAATACAAATCAAAACTACTCTAAGATTGCATCTCACTCCAGTTAGAAAGGCACCTATTATGAATACAAACAACAAAAAGTGTTGCTGAGGATGTGGGGAAAAAGGCACACTCATACATTGCTGGTGGGACTGCATATTGGTGCAGCCAATATGGAAAGCAGTATGGACATTCCTTGGAAAACTGGGAATGGAACCACCATTTGACCCAGTTATCCCTCTCCTCGGTCTATACCCAAAGGACTTAAAAACAGCATACTACAGGGACACAGCCACATCAATGTTTACAGCAGTACACAATTCACAATAGCTAAACTGTGGAACCAACCTAGATGCCCTTCAGTAAATAAATGATAAATAAAATGTGATATATATACACAATGGAATATTACTCAGCAGTAAAAGAGAATAAAATCATGGCATTTGCAGGTAAATGGATGGAGTCAGAGAAGATAATGCTAAGTGAAGTTAGCCAATCTAAAAAAAAAAAAATGCCGAATGTTTTCTCTCATATAAGGAGGCTGATTCATAGTGGGATAGGGAGGGGGAGCATGGGAGGAATAGATGAACTCTAGATAGGGCAGAGGGGTAGGAGGGGAAGGGAGGGGGAATGGGTTACAAATAATGGTGGAATGTGAAGGATATCATCATCCAAAGTACATGTATGAAGACATGAATTGGTGTGGACATACTTTGTGTACAACCAGGGATATGAAAAAGTTATGCTCTATATGTGAATTATGAATTGTAATGCATTTCGCTCTTATATATAAAAAATTAATAATAAAAAATAAAGCTAGAAATGTAAAAAAAAGTAGGGGATGGGAGTATATAGAACCCCACTCCCCACATGTCAACTATTTTAAAATTAAATGGCATACTTATAATATCTCAGTGGTCAAAAAAGAAAGCACAAGAAAAGTAAATAAAAAGTGATTTGAACTGAGTGATAATAAAAGCTTAAAATATCAGGATATCTGGGATGAAACAGCACTCAGATGAACATTTATAACTTAAAGTACTTGTATCAGAAAAAATCTAGAATAACAATCAAATTATTTTCAAATTACATAGTAGAAAGGAATAAATAAGAGTAGGAGTCGAAATATATAAAATATAGAAGAAATAATAGTGCTAAAACTTGATAAAAATCAAGCAAGTCTAATCAAGAAAAAAGCAATAACATGAAAATATCAATGGAAGGAAAACTATGAAAATAAACCTACAGATGCTAAAAATATATTAAGGTAATATTACAATTGTATGCCAACATATGTGACAGCTTACATAATATGATCTATATTAAGAGAAGATGAAAAACACCTTCTATGATAAACAAAAGTTAAAAGAATTTACAACTAGAAAGCCTGTGCTGTAGAACATTTCTCAACAAAATATTCCACAAAGATAAAATGAAGGGGAAAAAGGGGGAAACCAGCAAAGGGAAGAGCTATACTAAAGAAATAGTCAATCAAAGGAGAAACTAATTTAAGTTAAAAATTAGAAATAGGGGGAGCTGGGGATGAGGCTCAGTGGTAGAGCACTTGCCTCACAGTTCGATCCTCACACCACATAAAAATAAACATAAATTGGACACGGTGGCACATGCCTGTAATACCAGTGGCTCAGAAAGCTGAGGCAGGAGGATCTCAAGTTCAAACTAGCCTCAGGAAAGGCAAGATGCTAAGCAACCTAGTGAGATCCTGCCTCTAAATAAAGTACAAAATAGGTCTGGGGATGTGGCTCAGTGGTTTTGCATCCCTAAATTCAATCCCTGTACAAAAAAAAAAAAAATACTAGCAGATTGGATTAAAAAACAAGAACCAACAATATGCTATCTCCAAAAGGGTCACCTCATAGGCAAAGATAGCCACAGACTGAAGGTGAAAGGATGAGAAAAAACATATCCCTCACATAGATCATGTAAACAAACAGTTTCTCATATCAGTAAAAACTGGTTTGGATCCCTAAGTGGGTCTTCACTTATTAGGAGTATGACCTCCATAGAGTTAACATAAAGCCTCTATTTCCCCATCAATAAAATAGGGTAACACTACCTACCCAAACACATTATGATAGAAAGTCAATATGCTGCTAAAGCCAAGAATTTAGCAAATTGCCAGGCTATAGTAACATCTGTGTGCTGGCTTTTAAAAAAAAAAAAAAGGCCTAGTGGCACATACCTATAATCCCAAGGGCTCAAAGGCTCAACAAGCTAAAGCAGGAGAATAGCAAATTCAAGGACAGAGAAGGAGTCAAGAAATTGCATACCCCAAAAAGAAAGACTGAGAAAAGGTAGTGGTGGTTGGAGAAACCAAGCCTGAATCATCATAGGCTTACTGCAATTTATATGGTAGATCCTTGAGAAGCTCATCTTCAAGAAAGTGCAGGGCCTAGAGAGCCAAAATTTACCCTGCAACAGGCATTCCAAATATGATTCAAGCTACTAGAACCTGAAAAAACCTGAATTCAGAATTGGACCAAAGTGGTAAGAAAGGTGAATACCCACATAAGACATTCTGACAGAAACAGATTTGACAGTTTGGCTCTGAAGTAACAGTTCTAACACTTTGGGTCACAACTAAATAATGTATTCATGGAACAGATACAGCAGCAACTTCCTGTTCCCCAGATCTCAACTAAGGTGCTATGAGCCTGGACCCTGATTATTCACCTTTCTATTTGTAACAGACAGCACCCTTGACGTCAATAGTTTTCTGGGAGGTATCCCATGGGATCCAGCCAGGAGACTGCTTCTGTAGCCCTCAACCAACTTCTAACACCTAACTCCCTTTCTGCACAAGTTAACCAGAGCAGAGTCTTTATCTGAACTTAAATCATGACTAATATAATTATCAAATAGAAATTGAAAATAATGGCAAGGGGGAAAGAAACCTAGTATACCATATCAGATATGAATCAAATGATGGTTTTACTGTCATACTTCCTCAAATCAGTTCCTTGGTATAATCTTTTTTGGTTTTTTGCAGTACTACAGAATGAACACAGAGGTGCTCTCTACCAAGCCATTTAGGGGAGAGGGGGAGACTTACAGTCTTGCTAAATTGAGAAGCTGGCCTCCAATTTTTAATCCCCCCTGCCACAGCCTCCTGAGTCACTGGAATTATAGGCACAAGCCACCACACCCAGCTTCCTGGTATAATCATAATAAAATTAACTTGAATGATTCAAAATTCATTTTGTAGTACTGGGTACAATTATTAAATGAGCCATTTAATAAAACTAGCCAACCATTTATTTACAGCTACTTATTTCTACTGAACTACTACTATAGAACCTCTCAATCACCCTCTGCTTAACCAAATAAGAAACCCTATACATTCTTTCTGAAAAAGACCAATGATGCCCACACATAAGAATAGGGGTTATGATAGAGCATTTGCCTAGTATGTATTAGGCACTGAGTTCGATCCTCAGCACCACATAAAAATGAATAAAAAAGGCTAATGCCTAGTGGCACATACCTATAATCCCAAGGGCTTTCTTTTGGGTTGTCCATTTACAACCCAAAAGAAAAAAAAAATAGGGACTATCCTAAGTATCAGCTGAGTTGCATGCTTAGCAAGTCAAAAGTACTTATTTCTAACCTAGTTTATGCTAGTTGAATCATCAAAAGATATAATTTAAGTATTATATAAATACATTAATTATTTATACAATATTATTTCTGCAAAATTGAAGTTAAATCCTTTGGAAAGTCTCAGTAAAAATGATTAAAAGGAAAAGAGAGACAGCCCAGCATGGTAATACATGGCTGTAACCCCAGAGACTCAGGAGGCTGAGACAGGAAGATCACAGTTTGAGACAAGCCTCAGCAATTTATCAAGACCCATCTTAATAAATAAAAAAATAAAAAATAAAAAGAACAGGGATGTAGATCAATGGTAAAGCACCCCTGAATTATCAGTATAAAAGCATACATACATATGTACATAAAATAAAGAGGACTGGGTTGTAGCTCACTGGTAGAGCACCCCTGGATTCAATCCCCAGCACAAAAAAGAAAAGAAAAAAGAAAAAGATATCATGAGGTGTAAGAATTACAACAGTAAAACTTTAGGTAATAGAGGGATTTGTAAAAATACAGGATTCTGTCATGTGTTATAGCTCAAGTGTCTTAATTCTCAAATAAATAAATAGGGACTGGGGATGTGGCTCAAGTGGTAGCACGCTCACCTGGCATGCGTGCGGCCTGGGTTCGATCCTCAGCACCACATACAAACAAAGATGTTGTGTCCGCCAAAAACTAAATAAATATTAAAATTCTCTCTCTCCCTCTCTCTTTAAAAAAAAAAAAAAATAGAAACTGCAAGTTTTTCCAAGAGGGACAATGTAGGGCTCCAACCTGTGAAACTCTACTCAATGAAAATGCTTTGCAGGAGCTGGGGTTGTGGCTCAGCAGTAGAACGCTCGCCTAGCACATGCAAGAACCTGGGTTCGATCCTAAGCACCACATAAAAATAAATAAAATAAAGGTATTGTGTCCAACTACAATGAAAAAATAAATATTTTTTAAAAATATTTGTGACCTCTTTAAAAAAAAAAAAAAAGAAAGAAAGAAACGCTTTGCTATACTACAGGCAAACTAATGAACACTTACAAGTTCCAGGTAGAAAAAAAAATAATAGAAGTACCTTTTTTTATGAGTCACATCTACAACCAAAATTAAAAGTACAATAACTTCTCAAAAAACTACTCTGCTTATAGGTATTAAAAATAAAGAAAGGGGCTGGGGTCGTGGCTCAGTGGTAGAATGCTTGCCTAGCATGTGTGAGGCACTGGGTTTGATTCTCAGCACCACTTATAAATAAATGAAATAAAAGTCCATAAACAACTAAAAATTATTTTAAAAGAAGAAAGGTCAAAAATTGTGACCAAACATAGTCAAGCCTCCCATCTCTGTTTTAGAAGAAAGTCAAATCAATAAAAATTTAACTTGTGTTAAAGAAAAACTAAGTGAATAGCTAATATCACAAAGCTGTGTTAGGGTTTATTCTTTGTTGTTATTATAAAAAGTATTTTAACTTTTTCTTTAGAAATAACTTCAAACTTGAAGGAAAAAATTTCAGGACTAATAAGAAAGAAAAAAACTGTATACACAATACCCAGATTCAGCTATAAACATTTTACCCTATCTTTCACTCTCCCTCCCCATACATAGTTATCTTTTTGAACCATCTTCAGAGGTAGTAAATACCATGGCCTTAAAAATTGTAGTGCACATTTCTTAACAATAGACATATTCTCTTACATGGCCATAGGATAATTTTCAACTCCTGAAAATTTAACATAGATACTATATTTACATCTGATTCCTGATTTGGTCAAGTGACCCAATAATATATATTATAGCATTTTACCTCTCCCGTGTAAGATTTAGTCTAGGAGTAGGTATTATATACAACGGTCACATCTCTTTAGTATTCTTTAATTTTCATGGTCTTTATCTTTAATGACATTATCATTTTTTAAGAACAGTCACTTTGTGTTAAGTAGAAGTTTCCTACTTAAGTATTTTCCCTCTCATTCCTGGTATATAAAAATGTACTTTCAGGGCTGGGGTTGTGGCTCAGTGGTGGAGTGCTTGCTTGCTTAGCATGTGTGAGGCACTGGGTTCGATTCTCAGCATCACATGTAAATAAATGAATAAAATAAAAGTCCATCAACATCTTTTTTTTTTTTTTTTTTAGGTGTAGATGGACACAACACAATGCCTTTATTTTTATGTGGTATACTGAGGATCGAACCCGGGTCCCGCCCATACTAGGGGAGCGCTCTACCACTGAGCCACAATCCCAGCCCGCATCAACATCTTAAAAAATTTTTTTGTGGGGCTGGGGATGTGGCTCAAGCGGTAGTGCGCTCGCCTGGCATGCGTGCGGCCCGGGTTCGATACTCAGCACCACATACCAACAAAGATGTTGTGTCCGCCGAGAACTAAAAAATAAATATTAAAAAAAAATTCTCTCTCTCTCTCAGCTGGGCATGGTAGCACACACCTATAACCCCAGAGACTGAGGAGGCCGGAGCAGGAGTATGCCAAAGTTTAAGGTCCGCATGATCAACTTAACAAGCCCTGTCTCAAATTTTTTTTTTTAAATCCTGTCCAGATATTAAAGTCTTTTTTTAAAAAAAAAAAGAAAGAGAGAGAGAGAGAGAGAGAGAGAGAGAGAATTTTTTAATATTTCTTTTTTTAGTTTTCGGCGGGCACAGCATCTTGGTATGTGGTGCTGAGGATCGAACCTGTTCCGCACGCATGCCAGGTGAGCGCGCTACCGCTTGAGCCACATCCCCAGCCCCTGTCTCAAAATTAAAAAGCCTTAAGATGGGGGCTGGGGATGTGGCTCAAGCCGTAGCGTAGCGCGCTCGCCTGGCATGCGTGGGGCCGGGTTCGAGCCTCAGCACCACATACCAACAAAGATGTTGTGTCCGCCGATAACTAAAAAATAAAAATATTAAAAATTCTCTCTCTCTCTAAAAAAAAAAAAAAAAAAAAAAAAAAAAAGCCTTAAGATGTAGCTCAGTGGTAAAGCACACCTGGGTTCATTACCAGAACCAAAAAAAAAAAAAACAACAACAAAACAAAACCTTCCAGTTCTGGGAACTGAACACAAAGCCTTGCATATGCTTATTATACACTCTACCACTGAGCTGCTCAGTGGTAGAGTGTGTAACATTTAATATTTAACTGATTTCATATAAATCAGCAAGCTATCTTGTTAATAATTCCCTTTTCTGGACTGGGGTTGGGGCTCAGTGGCAGAGCACATGCCTAGCATGTGTAAGGCACTGAGTTCGATTCTCAGCACCACATATAAATAAAATAAAATAAAGGTCCACCGACAACTAAAAAATATTAAAACTAAAAATACAAAAAATAATTCCTTTTTCTAATAATCTGTCTATAGATCATTTTTTAACTCAATAATCCTATAAAAATTATCTAAGAATATTGATTTTTCTGTTGTTGTTTCCTTCATAAGACTTATTTTGTCTTTCTTATCTTGCTTATGTGGCAAGGACATTCTAGAACCATAGAAAAGCAGTGAAGAAATAGTGACAATGGACTGTCTTATTATAAAGGAAGTGCTTTCAATCTTCACACTTCAGAGTAACACAGGTGTGTATGTACCCCCCAACAGGTTAGGAAAGTTCTGCTCTATATCTTTGTCGGGGAAGTTTCGGGTTGTTTGGTTTGTGTTGTCTTTTGTTTTGTAGTGCTGGGAATCAAACTCAGGGCCTTCCATATGCACTCTACCACTGAGCCACTGTCTCAGCCCTTTTTTTATCTTGGAAACAAGGTCTTATGAACTGGAGAGGCTGGCTTCAAACTTCTGATCATCCTGCCTCAGCCTGAGTAAATGGGATTACAGGCATGTGACACCATACTCTGCTTGGTTTGTTTCTAAATCACAATAAGCTTAACCTATACCCATCATGATGGGATTTCCTCTTTATTTGTTGTGATTAAATATATTTATTTATTTATGTATTCATTTATTTGTTTATTTCTAATGTTTGACCAACCTGCATTATTAAAACCACCCAACTGGTACATGTGATGTGCTATCAAAATTACACACAATAGAACTCTCTGCATTAATGTTACATTTAAGATTGCATTTGCTACCTTCATAAGTGAGGCTAGTTTGTCATTTTCCTTGTTCACACTGTCCTTCTCTGGTAGTGGTAATAAATGAGGTTTGCTAGACAGAAAAAATGAATTGGGGAGTATTCTTGAAAGAGGAAAACACTGAGTTTGGGAGGACGAAAATTAAGTACTATTTGAATATTTTGTAGAACTAGCCTGCAAATCTATCTAAGCTTGGAATGTTCTTTGTGGCTTAAAAAAAAAAAAAGTAATTATGTAATTACAGAATCAATTCCCTTAAATGGTATATGTATTTCCACTTTTTCATTTTGGGGGGAGGAGGGGAGTATAAATGGGATTGAGCCCAGGGAGAGGCACTTTACCACTGAGCCACATCCCCAATTCTTTTTTATTGCTTTTGATTTTGAGACAAGATCTCCCAAGTTACTGAAGTTGGCCTCAAACTTGGGATCCTCTTGCCTCAGGCGTGGGAAACCACACCACTCAACTTCTTCTACTTTTTGAATCTAAAAATTATAAATTTTTAGAATTTATAATTTTCTGGAACTGTCTATTCAAATATTTCATCATGCCAGGCATGGTGGCACATGCCTATAATCCCACCGGCTCGGGAGGCTGAGGCAGGAGGATTACAAATTCAAAGCCAGCTTCAGCAATTTCCTGGGCCTTTATGCAAGTCCGTGAGACCCTGTTTCTAAATAAAATACAAAAAGGGCTGGGAATGTGGCTCAGTGGTTGAACACCCCTTGGTTCAATCCCTGCTACAAAAACAAAACAAAACATAAAATATATTATCATAAATTCTTATGGTCTCATATCTAGTTCAGTAGCCTTTTCATTTCTAATGTTGTTTTGTCCAGATGCACATTTTTCTAAGTGAAGATCTACAGCTCACCACTCTCTCAAAAATACATCATTCATAGCCAAGTTTGAGGCCAGCCTCAGCAACTCAGTGTAACCGTATTTCAAAATTTTAAAAATTCAAAAAATTTAAAAGCAGGGTAGAAGGTATCTGGGGCTATAGCTCAGTGGTAAAGCATCCCTAAGTTAAATCACCAGTACCATTTAAAAAAAAAAAAATCATGCATAACCCACTAAACTAGGTCACTGCCACAGATCTGGGTTGATATATGACTCCAACAACATCTCAAGGTGTAACTTCACCTAAAGCACTTCATTCTTCTTAACTTTTACTAATCCTTAAAAAGGGAATTAAATAAATTCAGTGTCAGACCAGCACAATGGTGGATGCCTACAATCCCAGCTACTCAGGAGGCTGTGGCAGGAAGATCACAATTTTGAAGGCTGCCCAGGCAACTGAACAAGACTGTCTCAAAATAAAACTAAAAAGAGACTGGGAGTGTAGCTCAGTGGCTGAATGCTAGCCTAGCATTCACACAGCCCTGAGTTCAAGCATTCTTATTTTTTGTACCAGGGATTGAATCCAGGGCACCTAACCACTGAACAATATCCCCAGCCGTTTTTATTTTTTATTTTTGAGATAGGCTCTCACCAAATTGCTGAGGCCAGCTTTGAACTCCTGCCTCAGCCTCCTCAGCCACTGAGATCATAGATGTGCGCCACTGCATCCAAGTGGTTCTACAAGTCAACAGAAAATCAGTAATAAAAAAGCTCTGGTTTTTCATAGTTTCAGCTTTGATCCTCAAAGAATACCCTTTCTACTTTGCTGATATTTTTGGATAGAAAATTAGTTTAAAAAGTTTTATTCTGGAAAAATTAAAAGTTGGAAAACTTATATCAGTCCAACTTAGGTTTTCAAGTTTAAGAAACATGAACTAAATGATTTCTAGATCCTTCATGGCCCCAACATTAAAAGAAAGAAAGAGAAAAGATCAATAGAAGAAACTGATTGTTTACATTCACAAAAATCAAGATTAAGCCTTTATTTCATCAATACTCATCTGTTTTCTCTGCTTTTAAAAAAACTACAAGACTCCCAACCTCCATCTATATAGATCAAGCTTCCAAATGTAACATTATTTTTCTTTTTGGTATTAGGAATTGAACCCAGGGGTGACTAACCACTGAGCAACATCCCCAGCCCTTTATTATTTTTCATTTTGAGACAGGGCATCTCTAAACTGCTTAGGGCCTCACTAAATTGCTAAAGCTAGCTTTGAACTTGCAGTCAACCTGCCTTAGCCTCCCAAGCCAAAAGAATTACGGGCCTGTACTACCATGCCATTTTAATATTTTTTTTTTTTTTTTTTTAGTTCTCGGTGGACACAACATGTTTGTTTGTATGTGGTGCTGAAGATCGAACCCAGGCCGCACGCATGTCAGGCCAGCATGCTACTGCCTGAGCCACATCCCCAGCCCTACAACATTCTTAATAAACCATTCTTTGTGTATAAAATGGCTTCCATTGTAAAGCACTTCTAACTTCAAATTCTGCAGTTTGCCATTCAAAATGACTGGTCACAACATTTTCTTTCAGTGCATATAGGAGGCAATAGAGGAAAGAAAAAAACAACCTTCTTATCTTAGATGAGTAAAGATAAAGGAACAATCTCAAAAATGTAATACACAGGTAATGACTACTGAAAAGAACTTACACCCACTATAGACAAGATGAAGCAAGGTAGGCCAGAAGCCATCATAAGAATCCACTCATCAATCCCTATCAATTCATTCATCTAAGGCATAAAGAATCTTGGCATTACTGAGACCTAAGGAAGTTAATATTTAAGCACTTAATATGAACTTCAAGAGGTTAACAAGTCAGGCACATGACACATCTAATCCTAGTGATTCTGGAGGCCGAGGCAGGAGAATTTAAGTTTGAAGTCAACCTCAGCAACTTAGCAAGACTCTTGTCTCAAAACAAAATAAATAAATAGGGACCCTGCTCAGTGGTAAAGACTGGCATTCAGGGCTGGGGATGTGGCTCAAGAGGTAGCGCACTTGCCTGGCATGCATGCGGCCCGGGTTCGATCCTCAGCACCACATACAAAGATGTTGTGTCCGCCGAAAACTAAAAAATAAATATTAAAATTCATTCTCTCTCTCTCTCTCTCTCTCTCTCTCTCTCTCTCTCTCTCTCAAAAAAAAAAAAATTTAGGGTTGGATTACACATTTATGTTCAAGACCTTAAAGTAGAAATGACTTGCTTAGGTTTCTTCCCCTTAGTCTTACTCTAATACACAACCAATAACACAACTACAAATACCTCTATAGATATTTTACAGATTAAATGAAGAACCAAGTTTATGGCTTACCCATAATCCCAGCAATTAAGGAGGTTAAGGCAGGAGGACAGAAAGATGGAGGCCATTGTGGGAAACTCAGTAAGACCCGATCTTAAAATAAAAAATAAATAGGACCAAAAATATAGCTCATTCATAGAGTGCCCCTGGTTCAATCCCCAGTATAGAGGTGGGTATGGGGGGAATCACGTATGACCCCTTCAATAAAATACTTTTTAAATAATCGTAAACTATAACCTCAATGATGGCATTAGCGTTAAAAGGTAATTTGTGGTGGAAGAAATCATTTATACACTGGGATTAAAAAAAGGTATTTTCTGAAATCTATTTGAACTATACACCATACCATACTTTTTTCTTAATTGTAGATGGACACAATACCCTTTGTTTTATTTATTTTTATGTGATGCTGAAGATCGAACCCAGTGCCTCACACGTTGCTAGGCAAGCGCTCTACCCCTGAGCTATAACCCCAGCTAGATACCATACCTTTCGACCCATAGAAAATATAAATATGAAATGTTTGTCTAGGTAGTGATTTGAAGTGTTTGATGAAAACAATTTTTCATACTGCAGTGCAGAAAAACCTCATGTCAGATAGAGATGTCATACCTAAATATGAAAAAGGTATCAAGTAGACAATTGAAGAAAATGAAAAAAAAAAAAAAAAAAAACCTTCTACAAGTAAAAATGCAGGCAGAGTAATAAGAGTAATGGAAGAAAGTAGACAGCAAAAATTCAACAAATTCTCAAGTAAAATGGATACTATATTTAATAGAAACAGATCATTGTGACAATAATCACAAAGCAAAGAAAATCATAACATTAATTTTTAAGAACAGAAACTATACATAAAAATAACCAATATTTTCTTTAAGATTGCTGAATCCTTCAAACCTATGGATTTAACTTTGGAGACCAAAGCAATCTGTAAACCAGATGCAGTGGCACTTGCCTGTAATCACAGGGGCTGGGGAAATTGAGGTAGAAGGATGAGAGAGTTCAAAGCCAGCCTCTGCAACTTATCCACACCAAGCAACTGGACACACTAAGCAACTTCACCGGACCCTGTCTATAAACAAAACATAAAAAAGGGTTGGGGATGAAGCTTAGTGGTTAAGTTCTCCTGGGTTCCATCCCCAGTACAAAAACAAAGTAATCTGTGATCCAACATCAATAAAACTGTTAATCTTGCAACAAAAATACTTTAAAAAGTAATGAATGAATTTAAAACAGGCAAACTTAAACATTGTATCTGATGAGAGATTCCTGATCCTTACAAAAGGGGTTAAAATGAGAAATTCTGGGTTTTCAGTAAATAAGGGGTTTTAATTGTTTTTCATTAAATTATAATTTTTAGGAAAACTACAAAACTACACCACAATTTAGGTCCAAACAAAACCAAAAAAAAAAAATAACCAATGTCAACAAATATTCACACAAAAATAGAAAAAGTAATTGTTCTCCTGCATCTGTGAAGTCAGGAACAGAATTCAGTTTCCAAGTTCCTATTTTTAAGCAATTAGATTGATAAAGACACAGAAAACATCCACACACACAAAGTGATTTCAACAGTTTTCAAAACTTGCATTTCACACGATTGTTGGGTATACACTATTTGCCTGCTGGGCTTCCATTGCCCGGGCCTAGAAACGTAGAACCACTTCCCAGCACCCACCCACCAAGAGCTACCTGAGTCTCCCAGGTAGTGCCAAGGGCTCCTGGCACCTGTTGAGACTTCCCTGGAAACCACCTCCGTGTGATGTCCACAGCGCCGGGACACCTCGCCAGGTTAGCCAGTGCTCAAGCCCGGCAGCAAGTCCTCGCCGACTTCCGGACTGCGCAACCTGCGCACCCGCACGCCCGCGAGGCACCAAGCCGGCTCCCGCCTGATGTGGAAACCGCATCCCGCTCGCTGCCTTAGGCTCTACAGTGAAACCTGTTTTGCTTTTAAATCCAAAATTACCCTGTGCATTTAGGCCTAGCAGAAGAACCCACAGCAGTCCATTTAAACTACTAATTCTTAGTTTCAAATATGAAAGCAATAACTGAAATATGATATATCAAGAACTATGTAATGTTTTGAACAACCAACAATAAAAATTTAAAAAATAAAAAAATAAAAAATAAATAAAATAAAATAAAATTTTAAATACTTTGCAAACACATTTAAAGAATTTAATGTGCTCAAGCCAGCCTCAGCCACTTAGTGAGACACTTCCTCTAAATAAAATAGAAAAAAGGACTGGGGATGTGGCTCAGAGTCTAAGCAGCCCTAGGTTTAAACACCGCTACAAAAAAATAAATAAATAAAAAGAACTTAATATGCAAACAATGAAATTATTGCTAAAGATTCACTCTTATATAAACTATATGCGCTATCAGCTATACTGAGAAACAGGAAGAAAAACAATTTGTTTTTGTTTTTGTAACCAGGGATTAAAACCAGAGGCACCCAATCACAGAGCCACATTCTCAGCCCTTTTATATATATATTTAGAGACAAGGTCTCAGTGAATTGCTTAAGTCCTCCCTGAATTGCTGAGGCTGACCTGGAACTTGTGATCCTCCTGCCTCAGCCTCTAGAGTCTCTTGGATTACATGCATACACCATCGAGCCCAGCAGACACAATAATCTGACCACCCATGCTTTCTACATTATTCATAAATGGGAGAAACATTGTTTTGGAGAATTATGTCAATCTACACACTTTTGGTAACTACCTATCCAAAAGACCACAAGAGGGAAATGGATATGGCTGGGTTTTTTTCAGGGTGTTTGTTGTTGGGGGGGAGTGGGGGGTACTTTTTGTTGTCTGTTGTATTTTGTTTTGTTTACTTGGTTGAGACAGGGTCTGGCTAAATTGCTAAGACTGGCCTTGAACTTTCAATTCTGCTTCAGTTTCCTGAGTAAGTAGGATTACAAGTGTGTAACATTGGGCAAGTCTGGCAAATTTTCATCCTATATGCAATGCTTGGCACAGCACCTTTGCACAAGTATTTGTTGGTCATTTATTTCCTTAACTCTGACACCAATACACAGCTTCCTTGACATAACAAACACATCTAAAAATATTTTTTGGGCCTAGACAAATGCCATTTTTCTCAAACATCTCAAATATTTAACCAACTTATAATAAACACAAATACAGTCATGATGCAAACGCAAGGCAAAATCATATTCTATTACCACTTTTCCTTGATAATAATGTAGTTAATAAATACATAATAATGTAGTTAATAATATAAAACCAAATCTTCACTAATTATAATTAATATTCACAAAAATACACTCTATCTGGCCGGTCGCAGTGGCACATGCCTGTAATCCCAGTAGCTCCAGAGGCTGAGGCAGGAGGATCACGAGTTCAGTCAGCCTCAGCAATGGCAAGGCACTAAGCAACTTGGTGAGACCCTGTCTCTAAATAAAATACAAACTAGGACTGGGGGTGTGTGGCCTAGTGGCTGAATGCCCTGAGTTCAATCCAAAGTGCTAAATAAATAAACAAATGAATAAGCAAGCTCTACCTAGATCACATTGTTTGATTCATGAATTTTTTTTTTGTCATTAGTAATAAATTCTCCTCTTGGCTGGGTATGGTGGTACATGCCTGTAATCCCAGTGGCTGGGGAAGCCGAGGCAGGAGGATTCAGTCCAAAACCAGCCTCAGCAATTTAATAAGGCCCTATACAATTCAGCAGGACCCTGTCTCTAAATAAAATGCAAAAAAAAGGGCTGGTGGTTAAGTGCCTCTGGAGTCAATCCTTAATACAATAAATAAATAAATATCTCCTCTTGCCTTTTTTTTCCCCCATTTGTCTAGGAATAGAGAGAGGACTGTCCAATCAGTATAAACTCCTTCAACAGAATGATACTGAAAGGTGAAAGCTGGTGCACACCTGTAACCCCAGCAGCTCAGGAGACTGAGTGGAGGATCGTGAGTTCAAAGTCAGCCTCAGCACCTTAGTGAGGCATTAAGCAACTCAGTGACACTCTGTCTCTAAATAAAATACAAAATAGAGCTGGGGATGTGGCTCAGTGGTTAAGTGCCCCCGAGTTCAATTCCCAGTACCAAAAAAAGGAAAAAAGAAGAATTTGGGGAGCTATCCTCACTGAAAGCTCTTTGAACCTTTAGACCAGCAGCAGTGGTGCATGTCTATAATCCCACTATTTAGGAGGATAAAGGAGGAGGATTTCAAGTTTGAGGCCAGCATCAGCAATTTAATGAGGCTGTCTCAAAATAAAAAAGGAAAAGGGATGGGAACAGGGCTCAGTTCAATCCCCAGTACTACAAAGGAAAAAAAGGAGGGAAGGAACCTTAAAAAAAAAAAAGGACCTTGCTTGGTTCTTACTGTGCTATAACATACGACTTCATTTTCATTCTTAAAAGTTTTCTGTAGGGTCATCAGACTGTGGCTATTCCCATTTGGGAGATGAAACTAAGGATGATATGAAAATCACTTTCCAGAAGTTGGACAGCAAGTATGCAATGAATTGATAGACAGGCAGTATCCCTCAGATATAAGTCCCAACATAACTGACTTCTTTACTAGGCTCTCCAGCAGGGCGAGGAGGACTAGGAGGAATAGGAAGAAGGAGAAAGAAGGGGAAGAGGAAGAAGGGGAAGAAGGGCTGGACTTGAATTTGTCAAGACCCTCAGCAATTTTAGTGAGACTCTGTCTCAAAATAAAAAAGACTGAGGACATAGCTCAGTAGTAAAAACACCCCCCTGCGTTCAATCCTCAGCACCAAAAAGAAACAAATTCTTTCTTAAAAAGCAAGCCTACAAGGAGTAACAAAACTTTCTTTTTACTTGACCCAATAATACTGCTATTAATCTCATTTAAGAGTACTGGTTGGGCTGAGGCTGTGGCTCAGTGGTAGCGCATACGCCTGGCTTGTGTGAAGCACTGTGTTTGATTCTCAGCACCACGTATAAATAAATAAAATAAAGGTCTATCAACAGCTAAAAAAAATATTTAAAATAAAGAGTACTGGTCAAATTTCCTTTTAAAATAAACAATCAAAATCCAAAAGCAGGGCTGGGGTTGTGGCTCAGCAATAGAGCCCTCACCTAACACGCTTGAGGTCTTGGGTTCGATCCTCAGCACCACATATAAATAAATAAAATAAACGTATTGTGTCCAACTACAACTAAAAAATAAATTTTAAAAAAACCTAAAAGCACATAAAAATAATAAATTATGACAAGGGATTAAGGGATTTTTCCAGGAATAAACAATGGTTTTTACATTAGTATATTTGTTTTATCCTTCTTTGTGTGTACATGTGTGTAAGGATAAGTAAATAAACACAGACATATACATAAATGTACATATGAATATATACACAGTCTGTATCTCTGATAGAACCTAGGAGCAACACTCCAATTACAATCAGCACTTAAAGCTTAGCTTCAAAATAACTGGGGTAGACAAAATTCAAAATGAGCTTAGATAGTTCACTGCTCCAGAAATAAAAGGAGTATTTACAAAAATCATGGAACATGTAAAACAGGCAATCCAACTTGACAGTCAATACAAATAATAATATTAACATATAATAACTTAATGAATTTTAATAAACCATAAATCCAAACTGATTAAATAAATTGAAAGCTTAAAAAGGCAGAAAATATTTACATACTTCTTTAAAAGAAAGAGCAGAGAAGCATAGAAGATTATCTTAAGCAATTAAAGGAAACATTTCCAGTAAAACAACAAAACAAAGGGCTGGGGTTGTGGCTCAGTGGTAGAGTGCTTGCCTAGCACACATGAAGCAATGGGTGTGATCATCAGAACCACATAAAAAATGAATAAATAAAAATTGAAGTTATGAAGTCCATCCACAAGTAAAAAAATAAAATAAACAAAAACCAAATGAAAATGTATGCTACCTGAGAAGATGCAGTGAAAAGAATAGAGGATGACTTCTGGATATTCCTGCCAACAATGCCTCAAGAATCTGGGGAGGGGAGATAGAAGGGGATAGGAAAGGTAGCAGAATACAACAATTACTAACAGGGCATTATGTAAAATTGTGGATGTGTAACCAACGTGATTCTGCAATCTGCATTTGGGGTAAAATTGGGAGTTCATAACCCACTTCAATCTAATGTATGAAATATGATATATCAAGAGCTTTTTAATGTTGTGAACAACCAATAAAAAAAAAAAAAAAGAATCTGGTACAGAGAAAAACAGCAGACAAGCCAAAATTAAGGGAGACTCTAACTGGCCTATAATCTTTAAAAAAATGTCAAGATGAGGATAATCAAGATCAACAAAAATCACCTCAAATCAATATTTGAAGCCAGGCACGAATGCAGTGGACTATGATCCCAGCAAGGGAGGCTAAAGCAGGAGGATCACAAGTTCAAGGCCAGTCAGGGCAACTTAATGAGATCCTGTCTCAAAATAAAAAATAATAAGGGCTGGGAATGTAGCTCTGGAATAGAGCACACCTGGGTTCAATTCCCAGTACCTCAATCAAAAAAAAAAAATTATATATATATATCAGTATTTGAGATTGAGAGATGCCTAAAAAGATCCAAAAACAGGAAAATGCAATGCATCATTCTGGATTAGATACTTTTGCTGAATAGGTTATAAAAATATTAATTACTAAAACAAATGGTGAAAAGTGAAGGGTCTACAAATTAGATGACAATAATCTATCAATGTTAATTCCTGAATTTCTTTGGTTTTGGTTTTGTTGTTGTTGTTGTTGTTGTTGTTAGCTTTTTGGGTTTTTTTTTGTTTTGTTTTTAGGTTTTTTTTGTTTTTGTTTTTGTTTTTTGGTACCAGGAATAGAATCACATCCCCATCTTTTTTTCTTTTTTGAGACAAGGTCTCATTAAGTTGCTTAGGGC
Source organism: Ictidomys tridecemlineatus (assembly GCF_052094955.1). Taxonomy (NCBI): domain Eukaryota; kingdom Metazoa; phylum Chordata; class Mammalia; order Rodentia; family Sciuridae; genus Ictidomys; species Ictidomys tridecemlineatus. The sequence goes on along the minus strand of NC_135480.1, from coordinate 149,840,571 downwards.
CTCAGTAAATTGCTGAGGCTGGCTTTGAGCTCACAATCCTCTTGCCTCAACCTCCCAATCCACTGAGATAACAGGTGCCACTGAGCCCAGCTATTTCCTGATCTTCATGAATACACACTGGTTATTCAGAAAAATGTAGTAAATGTGTACTGAGTTATTGTGGATGGATGGGGCATGAAGGTAACTCACTTAATTTTTCAAAGAAATAAAAGTTCTTTGTACCATAATTGGAATTTTTCTAAAAATTGATATTATCCCAAAGGAAAAAATTAAAATATGAAGGAAAAAATTTAAGAAATCTGTAAGACCAGAATAAAGATAACTTTAAAATGTCTGTAATAAGGGCTTAAAAAGAATAGAAATGGAAATATATACTGTATTTTCAGCCAAGAAAACTTAGCATCTTCAAGATAGCTTTACAGTTAAGTCTACAAATTAAATATATTGTCAATAAAAGCAAGTAATAGTTTTTGGAACTAGACAGTTGATTCCAAAGTCAAATATAATGAAGAAAAATAAATAAGAATAGTCTGTAAATTTCTAAAAACATATAATAAAGCTAAAGCTAAGGCAATTACAACATTGACATAATGATTCATGAACAGATCATTACACAGAAATAAAATCAACCTAGGGGCTGGGGATATAGCTCACTTGGTAGAGTGCTTGCTTCGAATGCAGGCAGCCCTTGGATAAATATGCAGCACACACACACAAAAAAAAAATCCAACCTAAATGACTTCCAGCCTTGCATTAGTTAAACACCTTATTGTGGTATGGACCTTAAATGTCCTCCAAAAGCTCCTAGGTTGATGGCTTAGTTCCCAGATAATAGCACTATTGGCAAGTGGTAAAAATTTTAGAAGGTGGATGGGGCTGGGGATGTGGCTCAAGCGGTAGCGCGCTCGCCTGGCGTGCATGTGGCCCGGGTTCGATCCTCAGCACCACATACCAACAAAGACGTTGTGTCCGCCGAGAACTAAAAAATAAATATTAAAAAATTTAAAAAAAAAAAAAAAAACTTTAGAAGGTGGAGCCAAGATTAAGGAAGGTGAAGGGTATAGTGAGATCACTGGGCTTGTTCTCTCTTTTTTCTTCCCAGACTCCTTGAAGGGAATAATTTCCTTCATCATGCCCTCCCATCATGATGTGCTGTCTTGCCACAGGCCCAAAGGCAACAAGGCCAAGTGACAATGGACTGAAACTTCTGAAACCATGTGCCAGAACAAACCTTTCCTTCTTTTATTTTTTTTTAAAGAGAGAGAGAGAATTTTAATATTTATTTTTTAGTTATCAGCAGACACAACATCTTTGTTTGTATGTGGTGCTGAGGATCGAACCTGGGCCGCGTGCATGCCAGGCAAGCACACTACCGCTTGAGCCACATCCCAGCCCACCTTTCCTTCTTTTAAACTGATGATTGCAGGTATTCTGTGACAATAATCAAAAGCTGACTGGGATAACTTATGGTATGTGTATATAATGAAAAACTGTGCAAACACATATAGGGAGCTCTATATATACTAATATTTAAAAAAATCACCTTCATGTTAAACTGTTAGTAAAAAAAAGAGAGAGAGAGAGAGATTAAAAAAATAAGTATAGATGACTAGGCACAGTGGTGCACATGTCCCAGACTCGAAAGGCTGAGGAAGGAGGGTTGCAAGTTTGAGGCCAGCCTCAGCAATTTAGCAAGGCCCTAAGCAATTTAGTGAGACCCTGTCTCAAAATAAAATATCAAAAGGTCTGGAGATATGACTCAATGGAGATAAAACACCTTGGGTTCAATCCCCAGTACCAACAAAGAAAAAGTACACATAATACCATTTGTGTAAAAAAAGGTACACATATGCTTATATAGAATATCTCTAGAAAGCCCTAAAGGAAACTGCTTAAAAAAAGGTTGACCAAAGGGAAGTAATGATACCTAAAGGCCAAAGTTAAGAAAATACATTTTCTGTCCCTTTATATCTCTTATACCTCTATCTTATTTTATACTTTGTTGTTTACCTTGTATTACCTATTCAAAAATTAAAAGTAGTGACGAAAGCTGTAATCCCAGCTGGGCCTATAATCCCAGCTGGGTCTGTAATCCCAGCTGCTCAGGAGACTAAGGCAGGAGAATCAAAGCTAGCCTTCGCCAAGTTAGTGAAGCCCTAACCAACAACAATACCCTCTCTCTCTAAAGAAAATACTAAAAAAGGGCTGGGGATATGGCTAAGTGGTTGAGCACTGCTGAGTACAATCCCTGGTACACCCCCCCCCATTAAAAATTGAAGAAATATTGTTATATAAATAAAATATTTTTAAAGATAAAATCATCAAAGCTAGTAAGTAGCTCAGTGATAGAATGCATGCTAAGTGTGTGTGAGACTGGGTTCAATTCCCAGCACCACCAAAAAGAAAATAATAATCAAAAAACAAAGAAAAATGAATTTACCTATTTAGCTCATGGCCATATTCTTCCTATTAATGAAAAATGCCTGAATGTGTACCCCATCAATAAACTGTTTCCAAATTTCAGGCAAGGCTTCCTTTTGAAAGTTGAATAGATAAAAACAAAATGAATGAGATAAGCTACCTGTCAAACAAACAAAAAAGGCCTATACTTCAGCCATCCACTCAAAGGGATGCCTGTGACCATACTGAGTGCTTGCTTAGCATGCAGGAGGCCCTGAGTTCAATCCCCAGCACCACAAAAAAAAGAAAAACTTTATTGGCAAGGAAGTTTTTTTTATAGTGTTGCGTTGTTTTGTTTTTGTTTTGCAGTACTGGGTATTGAACCTAGGGGCGCTCTACCATTGAGCTGCATTCTCAACCCTATTTATTTTGTTGATTTGAGACAGTATCTCTAAATTACCCAGGCTGGCCTTGAACCTATCATCCTCCTGCCTCAGCCTCCTGAGTGGCTGGGATTATAGGCATGAGACACCAGACCAGCTGCAGGAAAGAATGAGCAAAGCTGTATGCTCCATGGTTCAGGGAAATCCCACAGGTGAATATCATCCAACTCAACCTCCCCATCTCCATCTGCTGGAAACTGATAATGTATGACAGCTTGTATGCTTTTCCAGGGGATCAAGACTCTCCACAAGGGCTGGGGATGTGGCTCAAGCGGTAGCACCCTCGCCTGGCATGCGTGCGGCCCGGGTTCGATCCTCAGCACCACATACCAACAAAGATGTTGTGTCCGCCGAAAATTAAAAAATAAAAAATATTTAAAAAAAAAAAAAAAAAAAAGACTCTCCACAAAGTCCTAGCAAATACATGTGCTTACAATCCATGTTCTGGTTCTTATGGGTTTAATTAGAAAATGACACCAAAAACATTAGTCCTCCAATGCCCAATACTCTGCATAGATCAGGAAAGTTCAGGTTTCTGAACTTAAAATGCTGAAAATGAGAACAGTACTAGGAAGCCTCTAAAATTGCCCACGCACATACCCATCTATGCAGCCAACAGTCCTATCTTTGGCATTTGTCTTTAATTTCAAGTTTTCTCTTGCCTTCATGAAAATCCATACTTAGAAGGATAGCTTTTTGTACAATTATCAAATATATTTTCAAACATTTGATTTGACATAAGACTTGTGTTGTTGGAAACCTATCAAATTACAAACATAAATTTAGAAAAACTTACTGATTATTATACATTTAAACTATCACTATTTCCTTCAATTTATAAGTCCTATTACCTAGCTACGCATTTCCCAAATTCAACAGAGAGGTTTTATCCTAATTCACCCAAAATCCTATCTCTACCTTCAAGTCATGCTCAACAATGGGTTTTATTAAAGAACATTAAGACTTTCCAAATCATAGGCTTTGGTCAACCATAAGTGAAGATCTATTATCAACATTTTTGAGCTGAACAGAGGGAAAATGGAATCCTAATTCAGCAAAAAAAGATGAAAAACAGGCTGTTTAGGCTTCAATAGCTTAGAAAAGCTACGAGCAGAACATAGGTCACTATACAGTACAAGATTACATGGTCAGCCGGAAACAATGGTGCACACCTATAATCCCAGCAGCTGGGGAGGAGAATCGTGAGTTCCAAGCCAGCCTCAGCAATGGCAAGGCTTTAAGCAACTCAGTGACATCCTGTCTCTAAATAAAATACAAAATAGGGCTGAGGATGTGGCTCAGTGGTTGAGTGCCCCTGAGTTCAATCCCCAGTACCCAAAAAAAATAAAAATAAAAATAAAAAATTACATGGTCGAACATAGTTACACCCTCAGGTGTCCCCAAAATGCAGCCACTAAAAAACCTGGGTTACATCCAACATAATAAAGGTGTTATTTTTTCCTATTTGAACATACTTGATAATATAAAGTTTGGCTTTTTAACTGAGTGTTTCATTATAAACAGGAATGTACTTTCTCAAAATGACAATCCCATCACCAAAATCAATAAATAATCTGAATAATAAAATAAATAATCTGATGTATTTTTTCTAAACATATACACATTTGAAACTATGTTTAAACACAATTTGAATCATACAATGTATTTAATTTTGTATAGTGATTTATTTTTCCCCCTTCTGGGGGCTGAATACAGGGATTTTCTCCCCCTGAGCTACATGCCCGGCCCTTTTTATTTATTTTGAAACAGATTCCTGCTGAGTTACCCAGTCTGGCCTTGAACATGCAATCCTCCTGCCTCAGCCTCTGGAGCTGCTGAGATTACAGGTAAGCACCACCACATTTTGTTTTATAATAAATTGGTAAGCAAGACTGATGAAAAGCCAGCCCTAAAATTTGGTGACTTCCTGAGGATATAGCTCAGTGGTAGAGTACTTGTCACACATGCATGAGGCCCTGGATTTGATCCCAAGCAATGAAAGAAGAAAAACAAAATTCTATGACTGGCCACACACCATACTTGAGCTCAGTCAAGTATGGTGGATGAGTACTGACTATCATAGGACCAGAGAAATCTGCAAGATAAGACCTACTAGAAGGGGCTAGGGGTGGGGAGAGTAGCTCAGGGGAAGAGCACTTGCCTAACAGGTACAAGGCCCTGGGTTTGATTCCCACTACCTCAAAAATGATAATTAATTAATTAATTAGGCCTAAAGTAGATTTGTATTTTTCTCAATATGAACTATTTGAGACCAGACCAGAATTTCTCTGTAGAACTGCCTTCATTTTTTTTTTCTTTCGTTGCACCCCTGAGGCACTTGAACACTGAGCCACATCCCCAGTCCTATTTTGTATTTTACTTACAGACAGGGTCTCACTGAATTACTTAGAGCTTCACTAAATTGCTGAGGCTGGCCTTGAACTCGAGATCCTCCTGCCTAGGCCTCTGGAGCCACTGGACTACCACTCCCAGCTCGGCTTTCATTTCTTTAAAGAGACAACAAAGATGTGTTATTTAAAGCTATACTTGTATTTCCCATCCAAGGAGGCTCAAAAAATTAGCAGTTAAGTTTCAAGGAAGGGAGTTGATGGTAGCCATGCATGATAGCACAGATCCATAATCTCAGCAACTGGGGAGGCTGAGACAAGAGGAACACAAGTTCAAGGCTAGCCTCTGCAATTTAGCAAGACCCTTAGCAACTTACTCCCTGTCTTAAAAATAAATAAATGGAACTGTGAATACAGATCAATGGTACAGCACCTCCATTCAATACTCAGCATAAAAGAGAGAGAGGCTAATGGAAAATAAGAGTTTTCCTTATACTGCCTTAGAGCTATGCTGTTCAAAAGGTTGTCCTACCCAAATTAATGGGGTATATCAATATTTTTATAATATGTAGCTAGGCACCATAGGCCTATAATCGCCGCACCTCAGCAGGTTATAGCAGAAGGATCACAATTCTGAGACAAGGAGATAGCTCAATAGTAAAGAGCCCCTGGGTTCAATCCACAGTGTATATGTGTACGTGTGTGTGTATGTATTTATTTTTTAAATAGTTTTAGTTGTAGATGAACACAATATCTTTATTCATTTTTGTGGGGGCTGAGAATCAAATCCAGTGCCTCACACATGCTAGGCAAGCGCTTTACCACTGAGCTACTGGGGCTGGGGATGTGGCTCAAGCAGTAGCGCGCACGCCTGGCATTCGTGCGGCCCGGGTTTGATCCTCAGCACCACATACAAACAAAGATGTTGTGTCTGCTGAAAACTAAAAAATAAATATTAAAAAAATTAAAAAAAACCACTGAGCTACAAACCCAGCCCCATGTGTGTATTTATACATATTTTACATACATTATATGGCATAGCACAAAAGATAAAATATCAGAATGTAGCTCAAGCAGTTGAAGTATTTTTCTGTGAAATTTCAGTTTCACTAAGTATGTGTGTATACACTGGGTCACAAAAAGGAAAATGTATTTCCTGTGTCCTAGCTTCATAATTCAACTTTTTCATTAATTCATTAAACAAATGTTTATTGAGCACCTATTCTGTGGTGCTAGAGAAGTAAAAGTGTGCTGATGTGAAATAAGAAGACAAATATACTTGATCACTGCCCTTGTAGAATTCTCACATTTAGGAGGAAAAATCAAAAATCACTATGCAACTGTAAGCTAACATAGGGACTGGGGTAGTAGCTCAGTGATACAGCACTTGCCTGGCATGTGTGAGACACTGGGTTCAATCCTGGGTTGTAGCTCAGTGGTAGAGCACTTTGTGAGGCATTGGGTGTGATCTTCAGCACCACATAAAAATAAAAATAAATGAAGGTATTGTGTCCATCTGTAACTAAAAATATTTTTTTAGAGTAGACTAACAGATTATAATTAAGAAAGCTGATTTAGACTGGGAAATTACATGTTTTGAGGAAGAATATACATTCAAGTATATATCTGAAAGATGTATGGAAAGGAAGAAAATGAAAAGTCACCCTGGCAAAAAAAAAAAAATATATATATATAGCATTTTTGAGAAGGGCATATACAGTTTGAAGAAAGAGAAAGCAGATGGGCAGAGATGAAAAGTAGATCTAGATAAGGCCTGGGTGGGGGAGGGAAATCTGAGATAAATGAATAATACTACCGGAATTTTAAATGCCAGAGGACAATGAGAATGATCAATTTGCATTTTTAAACATCTTCAGGTAAAGAAGAGATTGGAGGGAGGCTGGAATGCATATTGGGAAAATGAACTGGAAGTGGAGTCAAACTGACTAATTACATATATATTTCTGGGATAATTTGTGGACTTGCTAGTAAATAATAAAATAAGATTCGTGAGAAATTCCAAAGTAAAGCTGAAAGGGAAGATCAAAGCTGTTTGCCATACTGAACAAATAGAGCCGCTAAATTAATACCCAGAATTATTATATAAAGTTTTTTTTTTTTTTTTTTTTTTTTTAGAGAAAGAGAGAGAATTTTTAATATTTTATTTTTTAGTTCTCGGCGGACACAACATCTTTGTTGGTATGTGGTGCTGAGGATCGAACCCGGGTCGCACACATACCAGGCGAGCGCGCTACCGCTTGAGCCACATCCCCAGCCCATATAAAGTTATTTTTAATAAGAAAAAAAGATCTTTTTATTATTATTTAATAAAAGGTCTCGCTAAATTGCCCAAGCTAAGTCAAACTCACAATCCTCCTGCCTCAGCCTTCCTCTTGGAATCCCTGAGATTACAGGTGTGCATCATCCACCAACAGGGCATTGATGACACATTACTCTGCTCCATAGTAATATAAGAAACACAAACCCAAAAGAATCAAGAATGAATTTTAGAGATTCTATGCAGTAGCAGTTCATAAATACAATAGCTAAAGCCACTATGTCTGAAAATATAGTACACAGTGTAACTAAATATTCACTCTTAAAATAATTCTTTCATGAACTCTTAGTGAATCACTTGTATTGAGTTCACTACATTTTCAACATCTTACAGTGTAAGGAACATAATATTAATCAACTGTAGAAATGTATCCACTACTTGTAGAATAAAGCACCAAGCAAAACTAAAACAATGCAAATAATAAGCAATTATTCAAGGAAAAATCTCTGTATTATGAAACATAAAAATCAGGACATTTCTCAGGGAAATGAGATTCTTAGCATATTTGGTTCTCATACCCTATTAGCCTAAGATGCTAATTCTATTCTCTAATAATCTGCTTCATTTCAGTACCAGAAACTCCATCAAGGCAACCAATGATAAGTATCCTTACCATTCCCTAGAAAACTGAGAGATACGAGGAAAAAAAAATCAAAATAAAAGTTTCATGTCAGCAGAGTAGAAATGCTTACTGCAATCCCAGGCACAAGGATCACAAGTTCCAAGCCATCCTCAACAATTTAGCAAGGCTCCATCTCAAAGATGGGGGTAGGTGTTGCCCAGGGATATAACTTACTGGTAAAGTGCCTAGGGTTCAATCTCTAGTATCATCATCACCTGCTCCCCCAAAAAAGCTAGATGAAGTTATAGTAAAATTTCATCTAGGTAATTAAAATAAAATGAAAAATGCTAGAAGAAATTTTACCAAAATAAAAATGAGAATACTGATAACTTTTCTTTTTCCTTCCATCTGCTCCAGTTTTCCAAATTTCTAATAAACGTGGATTTTTAATTAACTATCCTCCACAGGAGAAAATTAGAAAATACACTTAAACACCAAGGAAACAAATTATCCACAATTCCATCATTCAGAAATAACTAATTACTGTTAATATTTTTGCGTGGCCCTTTCTCTTTGCATTCATGAAGGTGGAGAAGAAAGAAAAGGACAAGTAATGGCATGGTTGTTTAAGAGTGTGAAGGACATTACAGAACGCTACTAAGGCAAGTGTGCATGATTGTGGGAGACTAACTTGAAGAAGAGACAATTGGACTGTTTTCTGAAAGGGATGGAACCAACCAGACAGGGCAGTGCAGGTCAAGGTAACAGTGTAGGCAGAGGGAACAGGAGTGTGAGCTGGGTACCAGGCCTAGAGAAATAAGAAGTCAGAGGAGTCCAATAGGAAGAAGGCCATTGGCTAATCAAAATCTCATAAGTAGATCTGAGAATTATGACTGGTTCCTCAGTGAAAGAGGACTTGAAGGAAGAACATAATCCTTAAAAGGATCATACTGACTGCTTGAGAGGGGAAGGGATTAGGCCTAGCAAGGATGGATTTAGAAAGGCACATCTTTAATGGGCAGGGAGAACAGGGTGTAAGGAATCCTTGGGAATTAACAGTTGAAAAAAAAAAAAAAAGCTAATATTTCAAATTTGTATCATATGCTCCAAATAACTTTCTTTCTAGAGCAGTAGGAATAAAAAGACACACTGCATGTGCAAGGCCCTGGGTTCAATCCCCAGCAGTGAGGGGAAAAAAAAAAAAAAAGCTACATGTCATACTCCCAAAAATTTCATATCAGAAATAGAATAGCAGGAGAAGCATTAAATATTAATATTTAAAGAAAAGGAAGAGAAAAAATTAAAATAAAAGGAACAACAAATTTTTAAAGCTTAAGAGACCTGCATTACACAGAGCTTAATTGCTGTATGGAATGTACCTGTTTTATCATTATATCACTAATAAATACATAACAAATAAATGGATATAAGGGACTAGCTATGAGCAGTATGAAAACTATGCTATAGAAAGGAATGATCTTAATAATATTCAGAAAAGGAATAGCACAAGCTATGGACAAAACCTCTAGAGAGTTCTGGCCTATAAATAAAGAAGTACACTTGGTAGTGGAGCAAGGAAGTCAATGGGCCCCTCCAATGTCTCCAAAGAATATTCCCTAAGACTAACCATCGTTCCTTGTTCATCTGTTCATTCAAAAGATGATTAATGCAGTAATCCCACCACTGTGTATAAGAGTGAATAAAACATAAGTCCACACAAAACACTAGTTCACAGGGCTGGGGTTGTGGTTCTCAATGGTAAAGTGCTTGCCTAGCATGTGTGAGGCACTGGGTTCGTTTCTCAGCACCACATATAAATAAGTAAATAAAATAAGGGTCCATCAACAACTAATAAAAATATTTTTTATAAAAACTAGTTCGGGGGTGCTGAGTTTGTGGCTCAGTGGTAGAGCACTCTCCTAGCACGTGGGAGGACCTGGGTTCCAACCTCCGCACCACATAAAAATAAATAAAACAAACATACTGTGTCCACCTACAACTAAAAAATAAATAAATTTTTAAAAAAAACTAGTTCACAAATGTTCATAGCAGCAACATTATTCATAAAAGCACAAAAGTGAAAACAATCCGAAAGTCCATCAACTGAAAGTCCATCAACTGATGAATGAAATGTCATATTTCCATACAATGGAATAAATCGAATACTGTGCTGATACAGGCTGCAGCAAGGATGAACCTTGAAAATATACAAATTAAGCCAGTCACAAAACATCAACTAGGGTTCATTTATATGAAATGTCCAGAACAAACAAATCTATTAAGACAGAAAGCCGATTCCAAGGCTGGAGGGAAAGGAAGTTGGAGGAAAATGGGCAATAGCTGTAATGAAAACAAGGTTTATTTTGGAAGGTGACATGAGTATTCTAAGGAGAAGGGTGTAGTCCCACACACCTATAATCCCTGCAGCTCAGGAAACTGAGGCAGGAAGATCAAAATTTGAAAGCCATGCTGGAGCACAGTAATGCATGCCTGTCATCCCAGTGGCTAGGGGGACTGAGGCAGAAAGAGGATCTCAAGTTCAAAGCCCGCCTGAGGCGCTAAGCAACTCAGGGAGACCTTGTCTCTAAATAAAACAAAAAATAGGACTGGAGATGTGGCTCAGTGGTTGAGTGCCCCTGAGTTCAATCCCGGTATCCAGAAAAAAAAAAAAAAAAAATTCAAAGCCAGTCTCAGCAACTTAGGCCCTAAGCAACTTAATAGGACCCTGTCTAAATAAAAATTAAAAGGGCTGGGGATGGGGCTCAGTGGTTTAGTGCCTCTGGCTTCAATCAATATTCTAAAATTGTTCAAACAATATTCTAAAATTTAGTATTCTGTGCACATACTAAAAACTTTTGAGTTGTACATTTTAGATAGGTAAATTTGTTTCTCAATAAAGGAATATTTTAAGCAACTCAGGCTTAATTACTAAAAGAAAAGAGAGGGAGGGGGAAAAAACTGGTCTCAAGGCTTTAACAGTCTGGTGGGGGAGAAAAGTGAGGCAAAGCATTTACAAAACAATGAGAAAAGGAAAGAGGGGCCTAGGACTGCCTACAGAGGCACCTAACCTACCCATGGAAGGTGTTCAGAAAATAACTCACTTTACCAGATCTTCATCCCTAAATTGAAGTTTAAATTGAAGAAACTTCTGAAAAGATGAAGTACCTGTTAAACTCCTAAAAATCTTCATTCTTACAGAATAATTGGTGGACTTTCTTTTTTTTTTTTTTTAAGGGTTTGTGTGCTGCGACACCTCAAATGTTTATTTGTTTTATTTTCTTGGAGCTGGGGATTGAACCCAGGGTCTCACGCATGCCAACCAAGCTCTACCACTGATTTACACTCCTAACCCCATAAAACGTTTATTTTAAACTTTAAAAAAGCAAGGGATTAAAGTGCGCTGACAAAACAAAACAAGCACCTGATCAGTGTTAGGCACTGGGTTTGATATTTAGCACCATATTAAAAATAAATAAATGAATGAATGAATGAATGAATGAATAAGGGAATTGTGTTCATCTACAAATACAAATTATTTTAAATTTTTTTTCTTTTATTACCAAGGTTGTGAGGTGCTGTAAAGATTAGGTGCAATCTTTTCATAACACTAAAATTGGTCTAAACCAAAAAATGTGTTATACGTTCCAAAACAAAGCTGGGGAGAGTGACTGCGAGGGAACTAGCAAAGTAGGCAAATTTGAGTGGTTGGTCTCAAAGAACTGAGTGCTACATAGTAAAACTGAACCTTTAAAAACTAAAGTCACTAATTTTCAACCACAACACTTCGAAATTAGAATATTCTTAACCGTTGCCATAGAAACAGTGAAGCCAAGTTAAAAAAAAAAAAACTCTAGTGGGTGAAATAGGGCGAAGTTTAGGGCGAACCTACGGGTACTGAACCTATCAAATGCTTTCACCCGGACAAGGGTGAGCCCACTGAGACTCTAACCTTATACCTCCGAAGCAATGCTACATAAATGACCTCGCATTGGTAATTTACCAAGTGCAAAAAAAAAAGTTTGCTGTTTTCTCCGGAAGAGAGAACCTGACAAAACCCCCTAGTTGTTGCCCACAACCAAAGCCAGCCAGTGCAGTCTTAATAGGACACAGCTAAGGGGGAGCCTGGCTCCGAGTACAGGAGGAAAGAAAGCATCGGAGTTGAGCCCTGCTGGTTTCACTGGCTGAGGGAGCAGGAAGAAACGCCCCAAGATCCAGCCTGGAGACCCAGCCTGCCTGCCTTCTGGCTGTACATCCTAGCCCCACAACACGTCCTATACCTGGCAGTCCACGCGCCCCGATCCAACTCGCATTGATTAAGCACCCACTGTCTACCCCACATCGTGGCTCTTACAGGCACTGCAGGAAGAAATGGCCCCGTGCCGAAGAATAAAAACCAAAAAGGACAGCTGCGGTGACTGAGAACGAACCCGAATGAGGAACTGGCTGCCTGCGACTGGTGGTCTAGAGAAGAGCCCCCACTCTCATTCTGCGGGGTCGTGACAGTCTCAGGGAAGGGAGGGCCCAGAGGAGCGCACCAGGCCGGGCCTTCCTGGAGTCCGCCGCAGACCCGGCTGGGAGGGTAAAGGACTCAGTACCCCCAGAACACCGCGCGTTCCTCTGTCCTAAAGAGCACGACCCCGACTCCAGCTCCCGGGAGAATGGCGAGCACGGGGACCGAACCCTGTAAGGGCCGGATCGGACTGTCACTGGCCCCCGCCTCCCTCCCCTGCGACCATGGCCGTCCGCTCCCTCCCTAACATGACAGTCGCCGCGGTCGCAGACTGAGCGTCTTTGCCCCGGTGCCTCAGCTCCTCTGGACGCCCACACCCCTAGCTACCCCGCGTGGAGAGGGACAGTGCCGGGAAGATCGCCCGGGCCCCTCCCCCCGCCGCCCCCATCTCCCTGACTCCGGAAAAGCGGTTACCTGGCGCGCGGGTGGGGCGAGGACACGACCCGAAGAAAGAGGATGAGAAGGAAGACTGTGGCCTCCCGCCCGGGGAGATTTGGGAAATTTGGAAGACTTGTTCCGCACTGGGTGACAGCTGTTCGCTGCGCACGCGCACAGGGCCTCAGAAGCCTGATCACTCCGCCGCTCCTCACCCTCCCGTCGAGGGGGTGGGTGGGAGACAGCGGCGACGGCGCGCGCACAGCGCAGACCGGCTCTCCCTGCGTGTGAGCGCGCGCGCCGTCACGTGACTGTTGGGGTCTGGCACTTAGTCACGTGAACTTCCAAACAGCTTAAAGGTGCCCGGCACCTTCTAGCTTTGGAGTGTCTTTTACACTATGTTATACGTGGTTCTCTGTGGCCCATCTTCTTGTTCTCTGGAGACAGGCATGCCTCCTTCTTCCCAGAGGGGTAAGGTACTTGAACCGAAGGAGGGAACAGGTGCACAGAACCTGGCCCGGAAGCGCGTACAGTGTTCCCACAAGATTAATGTGGGACCTGATGTAGTCCACGCGCCACACGTCCTCCTGGGCTCCGACACGGGCCTATGACGGCCTCCGGCGCGCGGACGTCAGAGTGGCGTTGCCATGGGTGGGGCCTAGGAATGCCCAGCCTAGCCTGGCAAGGAAGTCTGGGCGTGCGATGACAGCGTTTTGAATCCGTTCTCCCTTCACGAATTTTAAGGGCCTTTCACCTTTCTTACTACAGTGGGAGATAAATAATAGAACAACAGTTCCCACGTGTCCCAACCCCTTAACAAGCAACTCTCAAGTAAAACCTAGTTAAACTCCAGGTGCAAAATTGTTCCGTATTCTAGTCACGTAGGCATAGCAAGTCCCGCCCCAAGCAGGTGTGCGATTACAGTGGGGAGACCTGAAAGTGGCTGCCATAGAGATCGTGGACTGGGAGTAGGGTGGGGGGTGTCCCTCGGGAACTTGAGACCTCAATTGGAGTAACTGGAAGCGCAGGTGCCTATGGGCTCTTGAGAACTTAGATCTAAGTTTACTTGCTACTAAGGTTTATTGATTCTGCTGTGTAACTCCGCCCTCTAAGGTGTAGGAAAGAACCACACAGACCTTAAGCCCTTGTACTGCCAAAGACAGATGGCTGAGCACCAAATGTTTTGCAAAGCTGTACCAATTTTTTTTAAACTTCCCTGCAGAGTCCTCATCTGAGTCCGGTGGCATTTCCCCTAATGTCTTCTAAGCAAAGAAGGACTGAGCAGATCTTTACACCAGTAAGCAAACCTGGGCTATCTAAGAGGCTGAGTTTTCTGTTACAATACACTGATTTCCTCTTTAAAAAAAAATATACATATATATATATATATATATATATATATATATATATATATATCTTTACACAACCTTGTGAAAATATATGGAATATAATATAAGCTAAAACTAATGTGATTATTGAGCCACAATATTCCTGTAGTTGTTGAATTAAAAACACTTTAGATCCGCTAACCCACACATTTCTAAACTTGCCTAACATATAAACCCAATTGGTAATTTTCCAACTGTTTATGTTCTGAAGATTCCCAACCCTCCTTACAAGCCAATAGGATATGCCAGAACCATAAATATGTAACTCAATATTTATTGGGGGGCATACTGTGAGATAGACACTTAAGAATTTCACATATATTCACCAAATACTTAAAATAATACAACGAATGGGTAATATTATCTCTTTTTGTTTTGTTTTGGTATTGGGAATTGAACTCAGGGATGCTCTACCACTGAGCTGTAGTTCCAGTTCTTTTTATTATAAGATAGGATCTCTCTAAGTTACTGATACTGGCCTCAAACTTGCAATCCTCCTGTTTCAGACTCCCAAGTCTTGGGAATTACAGGCATACTCCACCATGCCTGGTGAGTATGGTTTTTGTTTTTTAACATGAAGGACTAGGATGATATACAAGCATTGCTGGCTTCACTGAGCATTACTGATAATCAGAGAAGATAATATAAAATGTCAAAATCTCAAAAGTTATAAAGCACTGTGTGAGTTTTTTAAGGTTCAGACTCTTGAAAATTGAAATGAGCCTATTAGAAAATCAATTGGATACATGGCACAGAGGATAATGTTTTGTAACTAAATAATTTCATAATGAGAATTACAATGAAAAGTTAAACTTTTAGCCACATCCATTTTTTGCTAGGGCGGTGGGAGGATTGGATGCCGAGGATTGAACCCAGGGGCACTCATCACTGAGCCACATCCCCAGCCCTATTTTGTATTTTATTTAGAGACAGGTTCTTACTGAGTTGCTAAATGCCTTGATTTTGCTGATGCTGGCTTTGAATTCATGACCCTCCTCCTACCTCAGCTTTCTGAACTGCTGAGGATTACAGGTGTGTGCCACCACAGCCAGCTGCCATATCAAATTTTCTAAAACCCAATTTCAATAAGGCAAAGACTGTACCATGGGATATGCAGATTCCCCTTCAGTATATAATGTGGACTATTGTCCAGATCACCTTAAGGACAATATTTGTAAGTTTTTTAAAATGTGAACAGTGCAGCAAATTGATACATTACTATGCAAAAGTAGTCTAATTTGAATATGTTGAAGTCCATTACATTTTTACAAATACAGAGAATTAAAGGACTAGGGATGGCCAGGCATGGTGGCGCACAACTATAATCTTAGGGACTCAGGATCCTGAGCCAGGAGGATTGCAAATTCAAGACCAGCCTCAGCAAATTGGCAAAACCCTAAGGACTTAGACAGACCTTGTCTTAAAATAAAAACATTAAAAAAAAGGGGGGGGGCTGGGGATGTGGCTCAGTGGTTAAGAGACCCTGGGTTCAATTCCTTCCCCCATAAGTAAATAAATAACTGACTAAGAATATAGCTTGTTGGTAAAGCATTTATCTAGTGTTATAAGGCCTTGGATTTTATCTCTAATACCTCAAAAAAAATTAAATAATAGTGACAATCACTAACTTTTTGGGGGGTGCTAAGAATCCAATCCTCACACTATATAAGCATTTTTTAACACTTATTTTTTAGTTATAGGTTGGCACAATATCTTTATTTTATCCTTTTTTTAAAAAAAATGTTTATTCCTCAGTTGGACACAATACTTTTTATTTTATTTATTTATTTTTATGTGGTACTGAGGATCGAACCCAGTGCCTCACACATGCCTGATGAGCACACTACCTCTGAGCCACAACCCCAGCCCTAGATAAGCATTTTTGTCGCTAAGCTATACCCCTACCCAATATTTCTCTTTATTTTATTGAATATGTATATTGTTTATGCAGGTATAAAACAGACCAATAACTACATGCTTAGATGATTTTAAAAGATCGCAAGTGAGTGTTATGGTAAGTACATAACAAAATTAGAAATCTTTCTTCTGGGCTGGGGTATGGCTCAGTAGCAGAGCACTTGCCTAGCATACATAAGGCACTGGGTTTGATTCTCAGCACCACATATAAGTAAAAGGCTTTTTGACAACTAAAAAAAAAAAAAAAAAGAAAGAAAAAGAATCTTTGTTTCTATTCTCTGTGTCCTGTGTTCTGAAGTTTAGATCAGTTTTTCACTCACTTGGATTATAATAGTCTCCTAATACAAGGCACAGTAGCACATGCCTATAATCCCAGCAATTTAGAAGGCTTAAACCGGGGGATCACAAGGTTGAGGCCACCCTTACCAATTTACCCAGGCCCTAAGCAACTTAGTGAAACCCTGTCTCAAAATAAAAAGGTAAATCAGGTCCAATGGCAAATGCCTATAATCCCAGCAAATCAGGAGCTTGAGGCAGGAGGATCATGAGTTCAAAGCCAGGGGCTGGGGATGTGGCTCAAGCAGTAGCGTGCTCACCTGGCATGCGTGCGTCCCGGGTTTGATCCTCAGTACCACATACAAAATAAAGATGTTGTGTCTGCCGAGAACTGAAAAATAAATATTAAAATTCTCTCTCTCTCTCTCTCTCTCTCTCTTTCTCTCTCTCTCTCCCCCTCTCTCCCCCCCTCCCTCTCTCCCTCTCTCTTTAAAAAAAAAAAAAAAATGAGTTCAAAGCCAGCCTCAGCAACAGTGAGGTGCTAAGCAACTCAGTGAGAACCTGTGTCTAAATAAAATACCAAGAGGTCTGGCAATGTGACTCAGTGGTTGAGTGCCCTTGAGTTCATTCCCCAGTACCCAAAAAAAGTAAAGTAAAATAAAAGGTAAAAAGGGCTGAGGATGTAGAACTGTGGTAAAGCACTCCTGGGTTCTATCCCCAGTACAAAAAAAAAAATTCTCCAAATTATTCCCCTACCTCCAATGCATTCTCCACCCACGCCTTCCAACTCATCTTTACTTCAAGCCAAAATCAACCTCCTAAAGTGAATATGAGATCATGACACCACTCAATTAAAACAGTTTATTAATTATGAACACTTTTCGATCTTATCCACCAAAGGAGTCATAAAGGTCAAAAATACTATGGTAGCCAAGGATAGGATAGACTTTGAAGGGATGCAAAACTTCTGTGTAATCTAAAAAATTTAATCAGTTTGAATAGCATCATACATTTATTTGTTTTAAAATAAGAATACCTGAAATTACCTACTTATTAAATTATTCAATTTTCCCACTAAAATATTTGAATAAAATTAAAGCTTTTAGGAAGATATGTCATGTTTTCCCTAGGGATTCTGGTTCTTCCTGGTCCATTGCCCTAACCTCATATATGTTCTGAAAGAATGCCAGGGGAACAGGTGAGCTGTTTTATGTTCACATCAAAGAAAATATTGGAAGGGATTTATGACATCTGAATCATAATAAGAAAACAAAGTATTTATGTATATTAACAAAAATAAAACCACATACCAAAGTCTGAGGTTGCAGTCTCTGAGTATTTATAGCTGTTTCAATCAATTCTCCTTTTTAGTATTATAGGTTATTTATCATTATTATTTACTATTATTATTTGGATTTTTTGTTTTGTTTTATTTTATTATACTAGGAATTGAATCCAGGAACACTTTACCATTGAGCCACATCCCCTGCCCGCCCCAACCCTTTTTATGGGTTTTTGTTTTGGTACCAGGAATTGAACCCAGGAGAGCTTAACTACTGTACCACATCTGCAGCTATTTTTCTTATATTTTATTTAGAGACAGGGTCTCACTGAGTTGCTTAGGGCCTTGCTGAACTGCTGAAATTGGCTTTGAACTTTCCATCCTCCTATCTCAGGGTCCCACACCCATCTCTAGCACCCCCCTTCCTTTTTTTTTTTTTTTTTTTTTTTGGTACCAGGGATTAAACAGGCATTCAACCACTGAGCCACATCCCTAGCCCTATTTTTGTATTTTATTTAGAGTTGCTTAGCGCCTCACTTTTGCTGAGGCTGGCTTTGAATTCAGGATCTCCACTGGGATTACAGGTGCACACCACCTTGCCTGGCTCCCCAGCAACCCTTTTGTGTGTGTGTGTGTGTGTGTGTGTGTGTGTGTGTGTGTGTGTTGCTGAGGATTGAACCCAGGGCCTCATGCATGCCAGGCAGATACTCTACCAACTGAGCTATATCCCCAGCCCCTCAGCCCTTTTTATGTTTTGTTTTGAAACAGGTTTTGCTAAATTGCTTAGGGCCTTGCTAAATTGTTGAGGCTAACCTCAAATTTGTTATCCTTCTGTCTCAGCCTCCCCAGTCCCTGGGATTACAGGTATACATGGCCCAGTTATTACTGTTTAGTTTAGTTTTGTTTTTGTTACTAGGGATTGAAACTAGGAGGTACATCTTCAGCCTTTTTTATATTTTATTTTTAGAAAGGGTCTCACTAAGTTGCTTAGGGCCTCCAAAATATGCTGAGGCTGGCCTCAAACTTGCAATCCTTTTACCTCAGCCTTCTGAGTTGCTGGGATTACAGGTATGCACCATCACACCAGGATATATGTGTATGTGTGTGTGTGTGTGTGTGTGTATACATTTTTTGTTTGTTGGTTTGTTTTTGTTGTTCTTGTTATTTTTGCTACAGGGGAATGAACTCATGGGCACTCCACCATAGAGCCACATCCCCAGTCCTATTTTGTATTTTATTAGAGACAGGGTCTCACTGAGTTACATAGCACCTCACCATTGCTGAGGCTGGCTTTGAATTTACAATCCTCCTGCCTCAGCCTCCTGAGCCACTGGGTGTATATATTTTTTTATTTTATTTATTTATTTTTAAATTTTTTAGTTGTAGATGGACACAATACCTTTATTTTATTTATTTATGTTTATGTGGTGCTGAGGATTGAACCCAGTGCCTCACACCTGCTAGGCAAATTTTCTACCACTGAGCGACATTAATTGGACTCCTTACCCACTTTTTGACAAATGGACCATGTAGATAATTTAACTTGGTAAATTGAAGGTAAAACCTATGAAGTGAAACTTCCCTTTCTTTTCCATAAAATTTTTAATTATTTTAGAAAAGGGAAAAGTTGAAGGCAAAACAAGTGGAAAGGAAGCTGAGCACTTTTTTTTCTGTTTGGTCCTACTGATTCTCAAAAATTTCAGCAACTAGTTGGGTACTATGGTTATTACCAGTTTCTTGTGTTTTCTTCTAGAATTGCAATTAATATACAGATACATATGAATATACAAATATATGTGAAATATGTAATGATTACTATAGATAAAAAGTAGAGGTCAGTATTCACAGATCTAATAAACAGAATAATTTCACTATCTCAGATAGATGTTCTATATCTTTTTTTCTTTTAATATGTATTTTTTAGTTTTCAGCGGACACAACATCTTTGTTTGTATGTGGTGCTGAGGATTGAACCCGGGCCGAGTGCATGCCAGGTGAGCGCGCTACCGCTTGAGCCACATCCCCAGTCCTAGATGTTCTATATCCTAGAACTGAGATTTGAGACTTCCAGGAATAAGAGAGAAAATGTTCAGGACCATAATGTCCATGGGGTTGGCAAGGTACCACAAACTGACAGGAGATAATTGTTCATTTCTAGGTGAGCTTGTGATGGGCACACCTGAGAAGAATTGGGATTTCGGGCTGGGGATGTGGCTCAAGTGGTAGCGCGCTCGCCTGGCATGCATGCGGCCCGGGTTCGATCCTCAGCACCACATACAAAGATGTTGTGTCCGCTGAAAACTAAAAAATAAATATTTAAAAAAAATTCTCTTAAAAAAAAAAAGAAGAAGAATTGGGATTTGTACCAGAGTCAACCCAGTCATCCATGGGAGTAGAAGAGGAGGAATTTCTTAGGATAGTGATTATTAATGTAGCTACATCAGGGCTCAGATCAAAAGCAACTGCTCTTTCTGATGCCTTAATTGGTACCCTAGAATCAGGTAAAGACAGGGGTTGAGTCTAAACACAACTCTTCCATCAATGATTATAGAGCACCTATAATTTCACAGGACATCCTTCAACACTTAGGGGTACATGAATTTAGGCATGAACTTAAAAGATTTCTTCATTGAGGGAGTCAGATATTTTATGCCTTTTTTTTTTTTTTTTAATTGTTGGGGACAAAACTCAGAGCTTCCTGCATACTCTACCACTGAGCTACATCCCCAGCACTATTGTTATAAAACTCTTTTTTTTTTTTTTTTTTGGTTTTGGGAACTAATACCAAGGGTATTTTACTATTGAGCTATATTCCCAGCCTTTTTATTTATTCATTTACTTTGTGTGTGTGTGTGTGTGTGTGTTGCTGGGGATTGAACCCAGGGCTTTATGTGTGTGAGGCAAGCACTCTACCATCTGAGCTACATCTCCAGCCCCTCTTTTTTTTTAATATTTATTTTTTAGTTTTAGATGGACACAATATCTTTATTTTACATTTATGTGGTACTGAGAATAAAAACCCAGTGTCTCGTGCACTGAGACACAACCCCAACCCATGCCCCTCTTTTTTTATTTTTTGTTTTGAGGCAAGATTTTGCTAAGTTGCTTAGTGCCTAGATAAATTGCTAAGGTTAGTCTCAAACTGGCAATCCTTCTGCCTCAGCCTTGGGATTACAAGTATAGGCCATCTGTACAGCAGGAAGTAAAACTGTTGACATCATGGAAATTTATTTATTTATTTTTAAAAATATTATCTCAAATAGTACTTCTTTTTTTTTTTTTTAAAGAGAGTGAGAGAGAGATGGAGAGACAGAGAATTTTTAATATTTATTTCTTAGTTATCGGCAGACACAACATCTTTGTTTTGTATGTAGTGCTGAGGATCGAACCCGGGCCACACGCATGCCAGGCGAGCACGCTACCGCTTGAGCCACATCCCCAGCCCGGAAATGAAATTTATATAGAAGTACACACCTGTAATCCCAGTGACTCCAGAGGCTAATGCAAGTTGGAGGACAACATCAGCAATTTAGTGAGACCTTCAGCATCTTAGTAAGACCCTGCCTCAAAATAAAAAATACAAAGGAGATGTAGCTCAGTATTAGTATACCCCTGAGTTCAATCCCTAGTACCAATAAATAAATAAATAAAAAGAGCGGGTAAGGTAGCTCAGTGGTAGCATGCCTGAGTACAGTCCTCAGTACCACAAAAGTTAATTAATTAATCAAAATAAAGCCCTTATCATATTCATTTCCTGTTGTGATAAATTGCAGAATATAGCCACAAATCCTCCAGTGATCCTTTACAATGTGACTCTCTCTTTCTCCTATCCGGAGATTACCTATTTCTCTACATTTAGCTGAATCTGGGCCAATCTTGCCACTTGCTTTGACCAACAGAATGTTATAAGTGATGTTATTTGACTTACAATCTAAACCTTAAGAGACTTTTCAGCTTCTGAAGCTGTCCTGAGAAGTGTCATGCAGGAAGCCAGTCAAGCCAACAAGAGAATGAAGAGTCACACAGAATAGAATTTAGTCACCCAGTGGACTGCCAGCATCAGTTGCCTGACAACATGAGTGAGGCCACCTCGACCTTCCAGCCCCTCCCAACCACCTCCTTTTGAATGCCGCCACAGAGTAAACCCAGGCAAAAGCAGCAAACCCTAGAGAATCATGAAAAAAAATTCCACCACTGCCGCTTTAAGTCACTTAGTTTTGGAGTTATCTATTAACTGTATAATAGTTATAAGTTATATTAAATATTATACAGTTAATAGATAACTGCTAAAATAAAATTTTTTTAAAAAGACAATGAGGGACCTGGGGCTGGGGCTCAGTGGTAGAGTGCTTGCCTGGCATGTGAGAGGCACTGGGTTCGATTTTCAGCACCACATATATAAAGGTATTGTGTCCATCCATGACTAAAAAATATTTTAAAAAGAAAAAGAGAGCTGAATGCAGGGTGGTGCACACCTGTAATCTCCCAGCTACTCAGGAGGCTGGGCCATATCCCCAGCCCTATTTTGTATTTTATTTAAAAAAGCGGGGACTCACTGAGTTGCTCAGCGCCTTGCCTTTGATGAGGTTGGCTTTGAGATCCTCCTGTCTCAGCCTCTGGAGTCGCTGGGATTACAGGTGTTTGCCACCATGCCCGGCTATTTATTTATGTCTTATCCATTTTATAGTCAAAAGAATCTTTCCCCTCTTTCTGGAGACTTTCTGATGTACTTTCATTTGTTCTAAGCTTGGTGTTTTGCTCATTCTGACTTCCTCATCTGATAAGGTGACAGCAGCTTCCCTTGAATTTCTGTTCATGTGTTTTTTGTCATTAAGAGCTTTCTTTAAGTTTCCTGAATTCCTGAATGAGTCCACCTGACCTGAGTGAGGTCATTATTTTTCTATAAACTTAAAACTTTTCTATCAATTTCTTTTTCTTTCTTTTTTTTTTTTTTTTTGATGTACTAGACATTGAACCCAGCGTCGCTTTTAACACTGAGCTACATCCCCAGCCCCTTTTATTTTGAAACAGAGTCTTGCTAAATTGCTGAGGCTGGCCTCAAACTTCCAGTCTTTCTGCTTTACCCTCCTGAGTTGCTCAGATTGTAACAGTGGTATACTTTATGTTTTGAATGTAACCCTTGTTGCTTTGCCACTGCAATTTATCTTTAAAATGAACTTCTTTCTTTCTCTCTCCTTCTCCTCCCTAATCTCTCCCCTCCCTAATCTCAGGGGAGACAGGATTACCTTTTTTCCTCAATCTAGGCAGAGTTATCTGTACTTGAATACACACCCATCATAGGAATCCGGATTTGCTGAAGGTACTTGTAAATGACTATCTCCCAAATTAACAAGTGAATTATAACTCTAGACAGAGAACCTGTGGAATGTAGTCTTTGAGTCGCCTCTTTAAAAGCCCCCTATTCCTGCTGAGGGGCAGAATCACAGTTTTGGGGAACCAAGTTCCCTATGTTTCTTCTTTGCTAGCAAGCAAAAAAACCTTCTTTTTCCTTTTTTTCTCAAAACCATGTTATTGGATTGGCATCGAGGGCGCATCCCATTAACTATGCTGAGAGGCCACTGTTCAATGATGTTAGATGGCAGTGATTTTTTTTTCAAAGTTTGTTGTAGAAATTTGTAAGGTTAAAACTATTTAACTATTTTCATAACAGTAATAAGAACATAAATATATTTATTTTTTGTTTGTTTGTACTGGGATTGAACCAGAGCACTACATCCCCAGCCCTTTTTGCTTTTATTTTGAGACAGGTTCTCACTAAATTGCCCAGGCTGGCCTGAAATTTGTCATCCTCCTGCCTCAGCCTTCCAAATTGCTGGGATTACAGGCTTGCAACACTACATGTGGCAGTTGTGTTTGTGCTGTCATTCATTCCCAAACATATCAACATATCTATGGAGGTTTCCAGAGGCTAAATAAGGAGTGATTTCACCATTTCCCTAAAGATTAGTGCAATGTGTGCTTCTGTATTCTTTTAAATTTTCCTCAGTTTTACAATATGGAAAATATTGCCAGATAAACTCATAAAAGCCATTTTCAAATGTATTAAAGAAATCCTATCCTGAGACCAAAAAAAAAAAAAATTGAGAACTAGTTTTTTTTTTATCTATTATTATTATTTTTACTAGGGAATGAACCCAGAGGTACTTTAGCACTGAGCTACATCCCAGTTCTTTTTATTTTTTATTTTAAGGCCGAGTCTCACTAAGTTAGGGTCTCTCTAAACCGCTGAGGCTGGCCTGGAATTAAGATCCTCCTGCTTCAGCCTCCCAAGCTGCTGGGATTACAGGTGTGTGCCATGCAACCAGTCAGAAATGTAGTTTGAAAGAGCATATCAGGATAAAAATTTAAATTTTTCCTAACTTTCTGTACTTTCCATTATAAATTCCTCTTTGAGGTCTGGGGATGTGGCTCAAGCGGTAGCGCAGTCGCCTGGCATGCCTGCGGCCCAGGCTCGATCCTCAGCACCACATACAAAGATGTTGTGTCCGTCGAAAACTAAAAAATAAATATTAAAAAATAATAATAATAAATAAATTCCTCTTTGAGCCAGTCTGTAACCCCCGACTGAGGCAAATACAAGGCCCGTCTCAAAATTACCCCAGCAAATTAGTGATGCCCTAAGCAATTTAGCTACTCTCAAAATAAAACATTAGAAGGGCGAGAGATGTTGCTCAGTGTTAAAGTGCTTCTGTTCAATCCACTGTACTAAATAAAATAAAGAGTCCTTCCTCTTTGAGGTGTTTTTTTCCTTCCTTGGGCCTTTAGACCCTGTGAGAGGTCCGGAATTGCTACCCCAGGGCATCTCAGACTCTGGCTGCAGGAACAGGGCAGACCCCGGGAGTAAAAGGCTAACAAAGGGATGAGGGGTAGGACCAGGAACTCAGCAGAACAAGCTGTATCCCACCGTCCTCTTCCCGCACCTCACCCTCCATCCAACTCCCTGCAGGTCTCACTCCGGATATTACCCCACCTGGCTCTCTGAATGCCTCAGGCTCCCTACCCTGAGCCTCATGCTGTGCCCTTCCAGAGTCTCAAGGACGCTACAGCTTCCCCTCACCCCTCCCCTGCTCAGAATTGATACACCAAAACCTTCCTTGCGGACAATAGAGACACATTTTCCATAGAGAGGCAAGGAGAAGACCTTATTTTCAGAACTATGAAATTGCTTTCTACTATGGGCGTTTCTTTAGTAACTCCAAAGAGGCGGCCCTAGCAAAATCTCAAATTGCGTGTAATTACAGATTTATAGGGTAAACAGATTTGGATAGAACTCTTAAAACCCAGGCTTGCAGCTAGCATCCTTAGTAGAACTCTCATTGCCATGGAGGTATCTCCTCCTCAGACAGACATGTAGATTTTGGAGTCATTGCTCCTATTAGAAGATAATTTCTCTCAAGAAGGGAAAGAAAAAGTCGTTCGTGGGAACACATGCTTGTAATCCCAGCGACTTCTGACCATGAGGCAGGAGGATCACAAATTACCAAGACCTTGTCTCAAAAAAATAAACAGGCTGGGAATGTGGCTAGGTGGTTAAGCATTCCTGGGTTCACTTCTGATACCCAAACAAAACCCAAACAGAATAAATACCGGGGAGTGTTTGGTTTGGTGGTTTCTTCTCCTTTTGCCATTCTGGGTATTGAATCCAGGGGCATTCTACCATTGATCCATACCCCAGCTGTATTATTTATTTATTCATATTTTATATATATTTTTTTGAGACAGTGTCTCACTAAATCACTGAGGGCCCTGCTAAACTGTTGAGACTGGTGTCAAATTTGGGATCTTCTGCCTTAGCCTCCTATATTGCTGGGATTAGAGGCATGTGCCACTACACCTGTCTTGGCCTGGTGCTTTCCATTCTCCTTCCTCAGCCTCCCAAGTAGCTGGCATTACCAGCATGTGCCACTATTCTAGACTTGTTGTCACATTTTATTTTACTTTAGTATGCATGTATGCATTCTTGTGGAACTGGGGATTAAACCCAGGGGCCCTCTACCCCTAATCTACATCATCAGCCCTTTTTATTTTGAGACAGGGTCTCCCTAAATTGCTGAAGCTGGCCTCAATTTTACTATCTTCCTGCCTCCTCCTCCAGTGTAGCTGTGATTACAAGGTGTGCCACTGTACGTGAGTGACTTAGTTATCAAATTCTTTTTTTTTTTTTTTTTTAAAGAGAGAGTGAGAGAGGGGGACAGAGAGAGAAAGAGAGAATTTTAACCTTTTATTTTTTTCTTAGTTCTCGGCGGACACAACATCTTTGTTGGTATGTGGTGCTGCTGAGGATCGAACCCGGGCCACACGCATTCTAGGTGAGAGCGCTACCCTTGAGCCACATCCCCAGCCCCAGTTATCAAATTCTAATGACTCCTGAAAATGCTTTTAGATTTTTTCATTTACACACACAGTTTCCTAAAAAGTTCAATATCGTGAGACTGTGAGTCAAGTTATTGTAACTACTTACCCAGTCATGTATTTTGCAAAAGGAGAAATTTCTGCAGGGATTTCAGCTTTTCCTTGAGGTATTTCTGCATTACCAGTTTATTGGGGTTTTTGTTATTGCTGTTGTTGCTTTTTTGTTTTTGTTTTTCTTGAATTGTATGCATACTAGTATGCACAGGAATATCCTGGTGAAATCATCAATATTTCCACTGTTATGCTGGCATACACTTATTTTTTTTTTCTTCTTGGTACTGGGGATTGAACTCGGGTATTCAACCACTGAGCCACATATGCAGACCTATTTTGTATTTTATTTAAAGACAGGGTCTCACTGAGTTGCTTAGTGTCTTGCAATTGCTGAGGCTGGCTTTTAACTCTCGATTCTCCTTTCTCAGCCTTCCAAACCACTGGAATTACAGGCATAGGCCACTGCGCCAGGCATGGCATATACTATTTATCATTGGCCTATGAGCTAATTTTTGCTAAAGAAACACACAATTATAGCAGAAGAGACGATATATCCATTGACATCTTACTTTATTTCAGTTTTCTTGTGTCCCTCTTCATGCTTGCCAGACATTTTGCTGTGGGTATCTATTTGGCAGAAGTTAAGCTGTCACCAGTTTTTCAAGGAGGTCACACATATGAATAGATCCTGTGTTCTATGTTTGGAAATAAGTTTTTCTGAAGATTATTGCTATTGAGATTTAAGAAATCCACCAACTTCTTTCTAATCCCACCCCCTGTAAATGACATAATGTCATCTGCATCAAGCTAAATTGTTAGACTTGGAGAGGATTTCCCATTCATGAGTCACTTAGCTGTTAGGTCTACCCCCACAGGTCAAGTGAACTTGAAGGTCTGCAGATTCATATGGAAAACAAAGGCTTGTGTTATCCTTTATTCTAGTTTCCCATTTATTATTATTATTATTAATATTCGGGGTAGTACAGGGGATTGAATTTGGGGCACCCAAATTAAATATCCACAGCCCTATTTGTATTTTATTGAGAGACAGGGTTTCACTGAGTTGCTTAGTGCTTCACCACTGCTGAAGCTGGGTTTGAACTCAAAATCTTCCTATCTCAGCCTCTTCAACCACTGGGATTACAGGCATGTACCACCACACCTGGTTTAGTTTCCAGTTATTTAACAACAGCAAACAACAACATAAGATATCAATGAGACTAAACATGCATGCTCTGGTTAGTCCTTGATGCTCATTAATTTAGTGCATGGATATGTATTCAATGCTTGCCTGGAGTCCTGCATTGTAAGGGCTGTTTGTGATGGCCGTAGTTGGTAAATGTGGCCACAGAGCACCTCAGTAATGCCACTGGAAAGGCTGGATCCTCCATCATTGACAAACCATTCATTTCTATGGACCCAGTTTCATTAGCTGTAGGTAAGGTAAGAGGATTAATTATCTAGCAATTGCATTGTTTAATCTGCTTGATCCCTTGTTATTTTCACATTGGGTAGTCCTTTATCAACACCATTTTGCCTATATGAATGTCTCTTGAAAACTACATCTATGTTTTCTGCTATTTCAGTTTCATTTTTCCTTTTATGGATCTATATATAGCATTTAAACTATCACACAACAAAATTAAGGACCGTTCTGAAATACCACTGGTCTATATTCTGTAAAAATGCTAATGCTATGAGAAAGACAAAGACTGGAGAAATCTCACAAAACACATGAAGATTAAGAAACATGACAGCTATACATTATTATAAGAAAAAGCTATGAGACCTTATCCTGCAGTGCAACAAGTGATTCTGCTTTAATAAATAAATACCTATGCGTTTTAAAGAATGATATTAGGACAATTAAAGAAGTTTGAATATAAATTGTAAACAAAGATTGCAATGCAAACTATAAAGTATTGTGTCAATGTTGCATTTCCTAAATTTGATAAATGTCCTATAGCACTCTAGTAGAATTTTTTTTTTCTTAGAAAATACACATTAAAGGGCTGGGGATGTGGCTCAAGCGGTAACGTGCTCGCCTGGCATGCGTGAGGCCTGGGTTCGATCCTCAGCACCACATACAAAGATGTTGTGTCCGCCGAGAACTAAAAAATAAATATTAAAAAAAAAAAAAAAAGAAAATACACAGTAAAGTTTTCAGGGGGAAAAGAACATGATGTATGCAATCTACTTTCAAGTTGTTCAAGAAACATACACAATGAGTATATGTGGACAGAAAGAGAAAAAAAATGATAAAAGCAAATGTGGCAAACAAAATGGTGAAGGGTATATGGAAATCCTGTGTTCTAGTTTTGCAGCTTTTCTTTAAGTTTAAAATTATTTCAAACTGGGCACAGTGGTGCACACCATTAATCCCAGTGGCTCCGGAGGCTGAGACAGGAGGATCCTGTTTCAAAATAAAAAGTACAAAGGTCTGGGAATGTAGCTCAATGGTAAAGCATCCCTGGGTTCAGTCCCCAATACCAAGAAAAAAAAAAAAAAGAAAAGAAAACCTGCTGTAATACATAATATACATTGTCGTACAAAATACTGACCAGAATTAGGGATGTGTAGTTCAGTGGTAGATGGGTTGCCTAGCAAATTGTGAAGCCTTGGGTTCATTCCTGTAGGGAACTAGAAGGAAATTCTCTTCAAAGATTAGCCTGACAGCCCCCTGGGAGACCTCCTGCCCGGAAGGCATCCTGCAGCTACCTATTTCCCTGGAACATCCTGCGGTTATCAGGATCATCAGACATCTTGCAGCTGGCAGTTTTACCACCCACATCCAGCAATTGCTGATTAGAGACCTTCCCCATCCCCAGCATATGAATACTCACCCACATCCAGCAATTGCTGATTAGAGAGCTTCCCCATCCCCAGCATATAAATACCCCTGTGTGAACAATAAAAGTTTGCAGCTTGATCAGAACTTTTGTCTTGCTGTCACCTTTCGTGTCTCTTGTCCCTTCATTCCTCCCCATCTAGGTTCGCTGCCCACGTTGATGTGTCCTGCCGGACGGGACACATTCCCAGTACTGGACAAAAAAATTAAAAAATAAAAAAGGAAAAGAAAAGAAAACACTGGTAAATCTATTGCTATGTGAAAGAAGAAGCAACAAATAATATCCTCAGTATGTTTCCACCCATTTAAAATGTGTACAAGGCTGGGTGCAGTAGCACACGCCTGAAGTCCCAGCAGTTTGGAAGGCTGAGGTGGGAGGATCATGAGTTCAAAGCCAGCCTAAGCAACAGCAGGGCACTAATCAACTCAGTGAGACCCTATTTCTAAATAAAATACAAATAGGGAGCTGGGATATAGCTCAGTTGGTAGAGTGCTTGCCTCTCATGCACAAGGCCCTGAGTTCAATCCCCAGCACTGCAAAAAAATAAAATACAAAATAGGGCTGGAGATGTGGTTCAGTGGTTGAATGCCCATGAGTTCAATCCCTGGTATCCAAATAAGAAAATAAAATAAAAGATGTACATATTTAGAAAGATTCAAATGTTAGAAATATTTGTCCACTTTTATTTTTTTTATATTTTTTTTTTTATTTTTTTTGCAGTCTGGGAAATTGACCCAGAGTCTTACACATGATAGGCAAGTGCTTCACCACTGAGCTACACTCAGTGAGACAGGAGCTCATTAAATTACCCAGGTTGGCCTCGAACTTGTGATCGTCCTGCCTTTCAATCTCCTGAGTAGCTGGGATTATAGGAAAGCACCACTATACCCACCTAAAAGTCTCCATATTTTATTTATTATCTATCTATTTATTTATTTATACTGTAGTTGGACACAATACCTTTGTTTTATTTATTTTTATGTGGGCTGCTGAGGATCACACCCAGTACCTTGTACATGCTAGGTGAGTACTCTACCTCTGAGCAACCCCAGCCCCAAAGTCTCCATATTTTCTAAACTTGATCACTACTTTTTTGTCACATGCTATCCACTAGAAACAAGTCTCGTTAATAATAGGAAGTGAGGATATTTGGGAATGTATTAGAAACTGCCTACACAGAGGGACATTACATAATGATCAAAGGACAAATTCATCAAGAAGACATAACCTCCCATGTGGGTGTCCTTAACAGCAGGACTTCAAAACACCTGAAGTAAAAACTCACAGAACTGAAGGGAGAAATAAGATAACCCATAATTATAGACACTTCAACACTTTTTTGGTAGTGGGAATCAGACCCATAGGTGCTTTACCAAAGAGCAATTTTTTTTTTTTTTTTTTTTTTTTTTTTTAGACAGGGTTTCATTAAGTTTCTAAACCTGGCCGGGATTTTGTGATTCTCCTGCTCCCCAGTACACCCTGCTCAACATTCCTTTTTTGAGAGGGAGGTGCCAGGGGGTGAACTCAGGGGCACTTGTCCACTGAGCCACATTCCTAGCCCTTTTAGGTATTTTTTTTAGAGACAGGGTCTCACTGAGTTGCTTAGTGCCTTGTTGTTGCTGAGGCTGGCTTCAGCCTCTGCAGCTACCAGGCTTCAACCTTCCTCAACAAAGGAGTAGGCAAAATTTAGCAAGGAGGCTGGGTGTGATGGTCCACACCTGTAATCCCATCAACTCCAGAAACTGAGGCTGGAGGATAAGAAGTTTGAAACTAGTCTCAGCAATTTAGGGAGGCCCTAAGCAACTTCCTGTCTCAAAATTGAAAATAAAAAGGACTGGGGATGTGGCTTGATGGTAAAGCACTTCTGGGTTCAATCCTCAGTATTAAAAACAATAAGAGTAATTCAGCAAAGATATTGGAGAATTGAACAACACCATTAAGCAATAGGATGTAATTGACTTTTCTGGAATATTCTACGCAGCAACATCAAAATGTACATTCTTTTCAAATGTACTTGGAGCATTCATCAAGAAAAACATACTTTGCCTAGCTGAGTATGGTGGCACATACCTATAATCCCAAGGACTAGGGAAGCTAACACAGGAGGATTGCAAATTCAAAGCTAGCCTGAGCAACTTAAAGAGACCCTGATTTAAAAAATTAAAAAAGGGCTGGGGATTTAACTCAGTAGTAGAGTGCCCCTGGGTTCAAACAATCTCAAGTAAAAAAAAAAAAAAAAAAAAAGACATCCCCTGCTCTGCCAAGGCCAATGTCTCGGCTTGGCACCAGAATCACGAGCCACCACACACCTTTGCAGGTTCAAACAGCAATTCTTTATTCCCGCTCTCACACCGCCTCCACACAGGTCCAGGGGCAATCCCGTTCTGCCGTCTCCCGCACAATTCACCTACTCCACGAGGCTATCTCCAAATCCCATTTTAATCTCACGAGAACTCAACGAGAACAAGCTGCAGGAACACCCTAATCCCAGCAATAATCTTCAATCTCCAACTTCCCTAAAACCCATTATTTTAAACTGGCAACGCCTTAAACTCAAGGAGCCGGTTACTTCCTCAAACCTGATCAGCTCTAAACCCGGATCCGCCTTGGTCCTTGAGCAAGGTCACCTTATTAAAGCATGCATGCAATGTCCCATCGAATGTCCTCTAAGCAGCATGGGGTACGCTTGGCAAGGAAATTTCGATGCGTCATTCCTACTTGGTAATGGCCCTCAGCACTGCTCAATAAATCTTATGAAATTAAAAAAAAAAATCGTAATAAAACCCATGTTCTCTGATCAAAATAGAATTAATCTAGAAATTAATAACAGAAAGATAAGAAAAATTTCCAAATATTTGAGATAGGATCTCACTAAGTTGGGTTTGGGTTCTAAACAGTATATTTCTCCATAATTCATGAATCAAAGGGGACATCTTAATGGAAATTGAAGAATATTTTATTTTTTACATTTATTTATTTTTAGTTATAGGTGGACACAGTATCTTTATTTTACTTCTATATGGTACTGAGGATGGAACCCAGAGCCTCATGCATGCTAGGCGAGTGTTCCACCTCTGAGCCACAACCCCAGCCCTGAAGAATATTTTAAACTGAGTAAAAATTGAAAATACAGTTAAGGAAGATTTTGTAGAATGAAATTCCTAAGTGACTAAACAAGAAAGCTCCCCGGGTGTGGTGGCACAAGCTTGGAATTCCAGTGGCTGGGGAGGTTCAGGCAGGAGGATCATGAATTCAAAGCCAGCCTCAGCATTAGCTAGGCCCTAAGCAATTTAACAATTTTTTTTTTTCAAAACAAAAAATAAAAAAGCCTGAGGATTTGGGATGTGGCTTAGTAGTTAAGCACCTCTGGGTTCCATTTGTGGTACCAAAAAGAAAAAAAGAAATGAGAAAATGAGAATATCACTATTCAGTGGAGATTTCTACATGATTTCCATGATTTCCAAACCTTTAAGAGGCAGCAGGTATAACAGGAGTTCGCTTGATGCTTTGACTATATCCCTTGTGACTTTGAAACTTACATGTTTTTTTCTTTTCCCAACCTTTCTCTCCCTGATCTTCTATTCTCTTATCTTCTCCTTCCTGATCTTTCCTCCGGAATCTCATTTTCTCTGAATCACCTCTTTAAAAGCCCCCAGTGTGTGCTGATGGGCAGAATCACAGCCTTTGGGACAAGAGCCCCCTGTGTTTCTCCTTTGCTAGCAAAGCAACAAACCGTCTTTTTCCTTTTTCTCAAAACAATGTCCTTGTTATTGGATTGGCATCAGGGACAAGGACAGAGCTTTCAGCAACACTGGTGGTAGAAGAAGGAGCATGAGCTTTGTAACTGACAGGCCTGGGTACAAATCCTAATTTTTATATTAATTAGCTGTGGTATAAAGCAAATTGCTTTACCTCTTAGGTTTCAGTGTCCTTATCTGTAAAATGTGATTGTGATATTTTAACTCAAGGACTAAAAGATCAAATAAAATTCAGGTTGGTAAATCCATTGAATAGTGATATTCTCAGTCTCTCATGGCATAAAGAATATACTCAACAAATCTTAACAAATAATACTTTTTTTGTGTGTGTGTGTGTGTGGTACTGGGGATTGAACCCACTGATGCTTTACCATTGAGCAAGGATGTCGCCAGTCCTTTGTTTTTGTTTTTGAGACAATATCTCAATAAATTGCCCAGGTTGGCCTCCAAATCATCCTGCCTAGCCTAGGTGGCTTGAATTAAAGGCGTATGCCACCATGCCTGGCCAAATGATGCTTTTCTACTCACCCCCTCTGACTAGAAATAACATTTAACAATAATAAAGTAAACCAAGGAAATTTGTTTCTTTGATTTTCTTGCAGTTATGAGATAGTTTTTACTATGCTTTTCAAAATTTTTCAATACTACCTTATCATGTCAAGCAAAAGATTTTTCTAACCAGGCATGGTAGAACACAACTATAATCCCAGCAACTCAGGAGTCTGAGGCTAGGGGATCACAAGTTTGAGGTCTGCCCAAGCAACTTAGATTTTTGGAAACTTAGCACAACCCTGTCTCAAAATAAAAAGGACTGGGGGTGTAACTCAGTAGTAGAATGCCCTTGGGTTCAACCCCCAGTACCACAAGGAAAAAAAGAAGAAAAATCTTTTGCTATTTTGCATACTAACGTATAAATATCTATCTCTTATTTATTTAAACTATAATTAAAAATAAATGAGGGGCTGGGGATGTGGCTCAAGCAGTAGCGCGCTCTTCTGGCATGCGTCTGGCCCGGGTTCGATCCTCATCTCTATCTCTTAAAATAAATAAATAAATAATAAATAAATAAATGGGAAAAGAGATGAGCTCCTTGGCAAATGCATGTAATCAAAGCAGTTCGGGAGGCTGATGCAGGAGGATTGCAAATTCAAAGCCAGCCTCAGCAACTTAACAAGGCCCTAAGTAATTTAGCAAGACCTGTCTCAAAATAAAATATAAAAAACATTGGGATGTGGCTCAGAGGTTAAGCTTCCCTGGGTTCAATCCCCAGTACAAAAAAACCTAAATAGGAAAACCAATGTTGTGCTACTTTCACTTGACAATTTTGTTTAAAATCAGACATTGCAAAGCTGGTGTCTAGGAGGGAAGCCATAGTGGTAACCACAGGATTGTGTCCAGTTAGGTGTAATTTTACAAGGCCCACACTAGATGGCATATTTCAAACAAAATTTTCTGGGTTGCAAATTAATTAGGATTTTTTCTGCAATCCTGTAGCCTAGCCAGTGGATACAGAAGGTGGAAATTTCCTCCAGATTTCCTTTTGTAGGTAAAGGTTTGGGAATCTAGTCGCCAGGGAGCCAAACCTCAAGAGGCCAGCACCTATGTGGGGTTCTGGGAAGAGAAAAGGTAAGACCAAATAACAGCCACTAAAACCCAAACAGCCAGATCCTTTTCTGCAGTATATTTTACTTTCTTAAGAAATAAACAAACTACATGCTATATTATATCACTGAAATTTGGAAGAGAGAAACATTTGTAAATATTAGCTGGCAATTTTGATATTTTTTTTTTAAAGAGAGAGTGAGAGAGGAGAGAGAATTTTTAATATTTATTTTCTAGTTCTCGGCGGACACAACATCTTTGTATGTGGTGCTGAGGATCGAACTCGGGCCGCACGCATGCCAGGCGAGCATGTTACCACTTGAGCCACATCCCTAGCCATGGCCTCAAACTTTCAATCCTCCTGCCTCAGTCTCCTAAGTGGCTGGAATTACAGGAGCACACCACTGCATCTGGCTCATTTGCATTCATTTTTTTAAATTGGTTGCTCAAAACATTACAATGCTCTTGACATATCATATTTCATACATTTTTTTAGTTGTATATGGACACAATACCTTTATTTTGTTTACTTAATTTGTTTATGTGGTGCTGGGGATCAAACTCAATGCCTCACACATGCCAGGTAAGCGCTCTACCATTGTGGCACAACCCCAGCCCTTGCATTCATTTTTTATGTATCTCTTCTTTGTTTTTGTTTTATTTTTAACAATTTTTTAATGTTTTTTTTTTTTTAGTTTTTTAGGTGTATATAATATCTTTATTTTATTTTTATGTGGTGCTGAGAATCGAACCCAGTGCCTCACGCATGCTAGGTGAGTGCACTACAACTTGAACCACATTCCCAGCCCTATCTCTTCTCTTTTTGAAATTCTTCTATATACTTTTTTTTTTTTTTAATTCACTGACATGAGAATTCCCTATTTCGTTTTCTTTTTTTGTATGTGGTGCTGAGGATCGAACACGGGCCACACGCATGCCAGGCGAGCGCACTACCACTTGAGCCACATCCCCAGCCCCCTTATTTCGTTTTCTAATATCCCACATCATGCTTCTATGTTGGTTTGAGTAGGTGGAAATACGTTTCATGTACACTCATACATAGACCACAGATTTGGTGAAATCAATACTGGTGACTGAACAGTAACACCTTTTTGTGTCTTCTTATTGTACCATGCACATACTTATTTTCAAATCGGACATTAACTTCAAAGGCTTCTTCAGGCATATGCAGCTTAAACTCATGCTCATGCAATTTTATGAACTGGAAAGGGTGTTGATGCAGACAAATGTTGCATTTTAAATTGAAGTTTTAAATCATAGCCATATCCCATGGCCAATCTTTCCCCAGTATTTGTCTCTTGACCACTGTTTCAAAGCCTTTTACCCTCATGGGAATTGTAGTTTGGGGAATTTTAGCAATTCAGAATGATAACATTCAGGACTATAATACTTTGGGATTGTGATTGTCCAGATTTTAGAATTTAGGGATTTCGGTCTTTTAGTATTATAGCACTCAAGATTGAGTCTTTTAGGATTATGATCAGCTCTGGGAGAATATGGGTCATGTACTCTCAACTTAAGGACTCCGTTGTCTCAGAGGAGAAACAAGACAGCTACAGAATACTGCAGTACAGCTAGAATGTGAGGCACTTCACACCTATGAAGAGATGTTTAGCAAATGCAAAGGAGAGAATTATCTCATTCTGGGGTGAGCACTGAAAAGGGATAAAGTTACTTTTATCAGGGGCAGATGAACTATGTCAGGTATTGAGTGAGCTAGATTATTTGCATGCATGGTTTAACTTAATGTCACCTTTACCTTGTATTTATCATGAAGCCTTTTTTCAGAAGTGATAGAACCTGGAGCTGGATGCAATAGCACACACCTGTAATCCTAGTGGCTGGGGAGGCTGAGGCAGGAAGATTGCAAGTTCAAAGCCAGCCTCAGCTATTTAGTGAGGGCCTAAGCAACTTAGCAAGACCCAGTCCTAAAATTAAAAATAAAAAGGGCTGGGGGATGTGGCTCACTATTTAAACACCTTTGGGTTCAATTTCTAGTACCAAAAGAGAAGTGGTAGAATTTGGAAAATTTCTGGATAGCAAGCAGAAAATCTGGGATTGAATTTTGGCCTGTCTACCTCTTAAGATCATACATGGGAGAGGTAGGTAGCATATCTTACTCATATATATATATATGATACTCATATATATATGATACTCATATATATATGATACTCATATATATATATATATATATATATATATATATAATATATGATACGATATTCTTGAGTTTACAAATTAAGGCAATCAAAGTTTTATCTCAGCACCAAATAGCAAAGTATTCAGTAAAAACCCATGTTCAAGCCAGGTGCAGTGGCATACACCTGTTATCCCAGGGACTTGGGAGGCCGAGGCAGAGGCTTCCAAGTTTGAGGCCAGCCTTGAAAATTTATCAAAACCTTCAGCAACTTGGCAAGACCTTGTTTCAAAATAAAAAAAAATAATAATAATAAAAAGGGCTGGAGAGGGCTGAGGATGTGGCTCAAGTGGTAGCGCGCTCGCCTGGCATGCGTGCAGCCCGGGTTCGATCCTCAGCACCACATACAAACAAAGATGTTGTGTCCGCCGAAAACTAAAAAATAAATATTAAAAAATTCTCTCTCTCTCTTTAAAAAAAAAAAAAAAAGGGCTGGAGAGGTGGCTCATTGGTGGCTCAATACCAAAAAAGAAAAAAAAAAAAAAGAACTCCCCCCAAAATCAAAACTCATGTTCACTATATGTGTCCCCCAAAAGTACATATTTGAAATGTAACCCCCAATGTTCCAGTGTTAGGAGGCGGGGCCTAATGGGAGGTGTTTGTATCATGAGGGTTCTACCCTCATGAATGGATTAATGCTGATTATAAAAGAGAGTACTAGTTCACCCTGTTGGTCTCCTTTTGTCCTTCCATCATGGGATAATTCAGCAACAAGGCCCTTGCCCAGTGTATCTGTCAATCTTGGACTTTCAGCCTCCAGAAGCATGAGTCAATATATTTCTGGAGCCAGGTGCAATAGTGCATGCTTGTAGTCCTGGCAATTTGGGAGGCAGAGGCAAGAGGAGCTCAAGTTTGAGGCCAGACTCAGCAATTTAGTGAGCCTGTAGCAACACAAAAAGAACATGTCTCAAAATGAAAAATAAAGCCCACCATGGTGGTGCACGCCTATAATCCCAGTGGCTCTGGAGGCTGAGGCAAGAGGATCTCAAGTTTAAAGTCAGCCTCAGCAACTTATCAAGGCTCTAATCAACTCAGTGAGATCCTGTCTCTAAATAAAATACAAAATAGGTCTGGCTCTGTGGTAGAACACCCCTGGGTTCAATTCCCAGTACCTGAAAAGAAAAGGAAAAAAAAAAATCATAGTCACATGTTTGTTGCTTCCTAGAAAAGGGAGACAATCATCAAACACTGGATCTATTCATGGGTGGAAAGTAAAAGCAACTTAAAAAAAAAAAAAGATATATATTTGTTTTGGTACCAGGGATTGAATGAAGTGGTGCTTTACTTCTGAGCCACACCCCTAGTCCTTTTTGTTTTTCATTTTGAGACAGGTTCTTGCTAAGTTGCCCTGGGTCCCATTAAGTTGCTGAGGCTGGCCTTGAACTTGTGATCTTCCTACTTCAGCCCCCCAATTTGCTGGGATTACAGGTGTACAGCACTGCACCTGGCAGGGGTATATGTTATTAAGTGAGACACTTACAATAGTCACCTGATAGGAAACATGATTTCTAAAATAGGTCTAGAAAGTAAAATGATAATCTTTCTGTTTTCCTCCCCTCCAAGGCTGTTCACCAATGAATTTAAAAATAAGGTCAAAAACAAAAATGAAAACCCCATACATACTGAAAAAGTAAAAGAAAACACTACAGTGTCCCAGGTTACTCTCCAGAGGAACCAAGGAGAAACTTCAACAATTCAAGCTTAGAATCAGTCTGTTACATGTCATCCTGAGCATACCTTAAATGACAACAACAACAACAACAAAAAGAACTAGTCTTAATGACTTATCTGATAAAATTACTCAAATTTTACTTGCATTTTAATCGAGGGGGGAGGGGGCCATACTTATGGGCTCTGAGCCTTGTCACGCCCAAATATAAATGTATGGGTGCCCAGCATTTGCCATTGTTGTCAAACAAGGATAAGAGATTCATCTGGTAGAGAAACAAGGATCCCTTTTTATATTCAGCAGTTCAATTCTTACATTGATAGCAAAAACAAGACTAGCAGAGGTACCAGCTTCCTGTATCCCAAAACATCAGACACCACTGAAACCGGAAAGGTAGGTGACATTGCAACATGGGTGATGGGGAGCCAATTCCTACTAACCAGTTTGAGCATTCCAGGCTAAACAGTTTTATAGCACGCAACTGTACCCTAAAATCTGTAGGGAAGGGGGATTTCAAGGCAGAAACCCTTAGACTTCACCAGAACCCAGGAGGCCATGAGAAATTGTATCATGACAGCCTCCAGGAAGACAGGGAGGTGGGTGAGGAATGGCCTTATAGCACTTCCTCACAATCTTCCCATTCTTTTTATATATATATATATATATATTTTTTTTTTGAGAGAGAGAGAGAGAGAGAGAGAGAGAGAGAGAGAGAGAGAATTTTAATATTTATTTTTTAGTTTTCGGCAGACACAACATCTTTGTTTGTATGTGGTGCTGAGGATCGAACCCAGGCCACACGCATGCCAGGCGAGCGCACTACCGCTTGAGCCACATCCCCAGCCCAATCTTCCCATTCTTTAAGTTCTGGGAGTATTGTGGAACATTTGACTGGGACTTAGGTCAACTGCGGGTAAGCCTTGACTATTTGGCTTATAGGCAACATATGCAAGGTCATCCAGACATTTCACCACACAGTCCTTCTACTCTACCCCTGACCTTTCTTTCTTTCTTTTTTTTAAAAAAGTTATTATTTTAGTTGTAGATGAACACAAATATCTTTATTTTATATGTGGTGCTGAGGATTGAACCCAGTACCTTCCATATGCAAGGCGAGCACTCTACCACTAAGCTACAACCTCAGTCCTACCCCTGACCTTTCCCATAGCCAGTGAGGGACTCTTTTGAAATATAGGCCACCCCATCAGCCATTCAAATTAATTAAAGAAATCCTTCGTTATTTGTCCCAGGCAACATAGAACTGACAATTAAATTTAGAGCACTTGCTATACATAGTCTGTGACTTGGGTGAGGCTAAAGGAAATCAGATCTGTGTCCAGAAAGTTGATCCTGTTCTGTTGTCTCCAGAGGATCCTGTAACTCCTGCAGTCAGCAGCTGCTGGGAGGGGTTTGAGAAATCTTAGATGAAGATTCCCCATTGACTAACAGTCAAATTTAGTATGGTGGTAGCAGCCTGCATTAAATTAGCCAGATGCCCTGCAGACAAGAGCTAAGAGATTAATGGTCTCTCCCCAGAAGTCAAGGTTGTTGCTGTTCTTTCCCAGCCAGGCCATGTTCTTGGTATGAACATTCCCAAGGCAATTATGTTACTCCTTGTCTTACAGTCCTCCCCATGTCTTACACCAATTTCCCAGACTTGTCCCTAGAGGCTCAGTAGTTACTTCTCTGGATATCTTATACCACCCTAGAACATTTCTCATCCCCTGCCAAGGTGGGCAACACTAGGAACACTTTAGTGTTGTCATTCCCATATCAATGATCATTATCATCATTATTTACTACTGCCCCAAATCAGTAAAGGAAGCACCAAGTTAGAGTCTCCCAGCCCCTGGCTCTTTTTACTACTTGAAAATTTTAGTAGCTTAGTTTCCCAGGGGATAGTCATGGATGGGAGAGAGAGAAAGGGAGAGGGGTTAATTACATAGATGATTTGCCAAGACAAGCCAGGTTCAGTGCCCTGGACTATGAGTCCCTGAGTTCTCTTTGCTGCTCTACTATGTAATTCCAGCACATGCTTCACACTTCTTTGGCCTCATGCAGTGGAATTGCTAGATCTAATTTTGGGGCCCAGTTCAGACATGTAGATGGATTTCCATGCTTGGTGAAATAGTGTATCCAAGTGTCTGTGATCCTTACTTGGGAAGCTTAAGTTAAATCAGCTCATTGATTTTATTAATGCTCATTCCCAAAGTATGTTTTTCCATAGGCACCCATGTGGACCATGAACAGCAGGCATAGATCTTGTGCGGACCAATAAAGCTCATCTCACAAAACCTAAGACGTGATTATCCAATATTCCTGATGCCAGGCACAAGACTAACTGTTTGGGGCTGGGGATGTGGCTCAAGTGGTAGCGCGCTCGCCTGGCATGCGTGCGGCCCGGGTTCGATCCTCAGCACCACATACCAACAAAGATGTTGTGTCCACCGAGAACTAAAAAATAAATATTAAAAATTCTCTCTCTCACTCTCTCTCCTCTCTCACTCTCTCTTTAAAAAAAAAATAAATAAATAAAAAGACTAACTGTTTGCCAGACCTCTGGCTAATGTCGCTAGTCAATGAAAATATAACAAGGTACAGACTGATGCTGTGGTACATGCTTGCAACCCCAGCTCCTCAGGAGGCTAAAGCAGAAGAATGCAAGTTTTAGGCCAGCATGAAAAATTTAGCAAGATCTTGTCTCAAAATAAAAATAAAAAGGACCCATGTAGCTCAATGATAGAGTGCCCCTGGGTTCAATCCCAATACCAGAAAAGAAAAAAGAAAATGTAACAAGGTAAACTTTCAGATGCATTTTTAGAGCAAGCACCACAACTCATAACTCCGCTCAATGGAACAGAACTTCCTTTTCTATAAGTTTTAGTAGTTTTCTTTGGAGCTGCACAGCTGCCCCAGTCTAATGTTCTAATATCTAGAAAGCCCCAGACCATCCATAAGTATGATGATTCACTAGAACTGACAATACTCAGCGTATAATCATGCTCACAGTTAACAGTTATGGCAGTGACAGGGCACAAAGTAAACGAAGGGAAAAGACATGTGGCATAAAGTCTGGAAGAGACCAGGCACAAGATTTCAAGAAACCTCTTCCAGTGAAGTCACATAAGACATGTTTAATTCTCCCATTAGCAAGTTATAACGTGTGAAGTGTTGTCTACTAAATGTTGTCTACTAAACAGTCATCAGGAAGGTTCAGCACCCGTGGTGGGTATTTCTGAGGTCTGGTTAAGTAAGTACCTTCTAACTATGTACCAAAATTCCAGACTCCCATAAGGAAAGTAAGATTTCAGTTTAAACTATGTTAATTGTACAGATATTTGAAGCATAGGTGAGCCAGGCTTATTAGCTCCAGAAAAGGTGGGGAATCCTTCCCAATTTCAATTCCCTGATACCAGCCAATGGCCAATCTTATAAGCAGGTTCAGACCTGCTATCTTGATTCTTTTCAATGTAGTCCATCCCTTGGCCTTTGGCCAAGGCAACTTTGCAGCAAAGTTATTATCAGTAGGACACCATGTCTCGAGATGAGAGCAAGCTGCAATCTTCTATCTCAGTTATGCCTTTTAGTAATCCTTCTCTTAGTCGGTTAAAACAATCATATTAACCATACAGATATATCTGAGAAACTAGGTGGTTTC
Source organism: Ictidomys tridecemlineatus (assembly GCF_052094955.1). NCBI lineage: Eukaryota > Metazoa > Chordata > Mammalia > Rodentia > Sciuridae > Ictidomys > Ictidomys tridecemlineatus. The sequence goes on along the minus strand of NC_135480.1, from coordinate 149,798,548 downwards.
ACTTTTAAGTCTTCATATTAACCTCTCTCTCTCTCTCTCTCTCTCTCTCTTTTTATTTTTGGTCCTGGGGATGGAAATCAGGGGCACTCGGCCACTGAGCCACATCCCCAGCCCTATTTTGTAATTTATTTAGAGACAGGGTCTCACTGAGCTGCTAAGCACCTCTCTGTTGCTGAGGCTGGCTTTGTACTTGCGATTCTTTTTTTTTTTTTTTTTTAGTTGTTGGTGGACACAATACCTTTATTTTATTTTTTTTTATATGGTGCTGAGGATCGAACCCAGTGCCTCACACATGCTAGTCAAGTGCTCTCCCTCTGAGCCACAACCCCAGCCCCTGTACTTGCGATTCTGATTCTCCTGTCTCAGCCTCCTAAGCAGAGCATGCGTACTCTTAAGTAACCTGTGATATCACGCTTGGCACACCATTGGCTTTTTTAGCAGGGAAGACAGCCAGCACTCACTGGGGGGTCTTCTGCCCAGAGGAATCCAAGCCACCCTAAATAGGCACCCTAAATCTTAATATTTCAAATAATTAAGCCACCTTAAATCTTTTTTTAATATTTAGTTTTTAGTTGTAATTGAACACAATACCTTTATTTTATTTATTTTTATGTGGTGCTGAGGATCAAACCCAGGACCTCACACATGCTAGGCAAGTGCTCTACCCCTGAGCCACAACCCCAGCCCCTCCACCCTAAATCTTAATATCTCAAAAAACTAACAAATAATAGCACACAAACACTCAGAAATATATTTACAAAAGCAAAGGCCCTGATAGACCTTGTCCACATGGGTTCTGGAACTAGACAAAGACAAAATATTCTCTAGTGGTTTATTTAAGGGGGTACATCAAAGGTGCGATAAGGTTTCAAGGGTGGAGTCTTGCTTTGTGATGTCTTGCAGTCAGGTTGATTGACATCTTGGCAGGTCTCACCTATCTCAGGTGCTGTGTGGGATCTTAGGAAGAGCTTCATGGGGAAGTTCACCTGCATCAGTTGGTCAATCCCTGTGGGGAGTGCCCCAGGGAGTTCCAGTGCCAGACTTATCCCCTCAGGAGGCTACTATGTGCAACAGTTCACACACAGCCCACAAACTGCTCATGACAGGCTTTGTTTCAATTTAATGTGTAAACAGACTGGGAATTTTCATTGCACAGATTGCCCACTCGTTGAATAAAAGCATGTAGGATCTCCTTATAGTCCCGTGTATTTTCTTCAGGCTGCCCAAATCTCCAGTCAACCTGTCTGGGATAGAACCATTGCAGAACACACATCATCGTGGGGAGCCATTCTCACACGTGACTGGGCAACTCCCGGTTTGGGTCTGAGGCGCTCTGGCTTAACTGTGTCGGAGCTTTCCTGACCCTCTCCTGGTGCGAGAGAGCCTGTCCGTGTCGGGGTGTGACTGACCACTGACCCCGGGGGCCAATCACTGACCCTGACCTTGGAGTGCTGCCCCCCTCAACCTTCATTGGATGGAATTCTCCCCTGAATTTCTTGTTCCCCAATAAAAGGCTACTCCCTGGCGTGCTCCCTCTCTCTCTCTCCTGCTAGCCCTGAGTAATCCTTGCTGCCCTACTGGGTGGTTCGAGATGGGAGCCAGAGGGGGAGCCGTCTGGGACCTGGTTAAAGAAAAAGGTAACTGAGTCTGTGTGTTTTATTTTGATCTCACTAGTTAACTTTTATGCCAAGAACCTCTTTATCTTTATTTTATTTTTATGTGGTGCTGAGAATCGAACCCAGTGCTTCACGCATGCTAGACAAGCTTGCTACCACTTGAGCCACATCCCCAGCCCTCAAGAACCTCTTTAATGAAACCAGTGCGCTGGTCGCATGGTGGAACATCATGTTCAAAACTGGTCAGGACAAAAATCTAGAATCATTAAGCATTTATTTTATTTGTACCGGGAACTGAACCTAGGGATGCTTAACCACAGAGCCATAGCCCTTTTTATTTTTTGAGATAGGGTCTCTTTAGGTTGCATATAGCCTTGCTAAGTTGCTGAGGCTGGCTTCAAACCTGTGATCCTCTTGCCTCAGCCTCCCGAACAGCTGGGATTTCAGGCATTTCTCACCGAATGTTCCACCATGCTGGGCTAAAATTATTAAATATTTAAGAAATGAATTTACAACTGGGTACAGTAGCACAGCCTAAACTCCCAGCCACTCAGGAGGCTGAGGCAGGGAGATTTCAAGTTTGAGGTTTGAGGCTAGCCTTGGCAATTTAGTGAGATCCTAGCTTAAAAAAAAAAACAAAAAACCCTGGGGGTATAGCTCAATGGTAGAGCATTTCTGAGTTCCAAAAATAAAAGAAATAAATAAAAGAAATACAAGAAATATATAACTCTCCACTTTTTTTGTTTTTTTGTCCTGTGAATTCAGGGAACAACTTAGGAAGGATAAATCCCTTTCTGGGTATAGCTGCATTTCATAATTTAACAGCCTTACTAAGTTGTGTTTCCCCAAGAGAAAGGTTACAGAAGTAGAATCAGAGTATCTGTCTAGTGGCACAAATTGCAATACAGAAAGCTAAACATAACATGCCAATAGTAGTGAGCAGGCTCTGAGATGGAGTCCATAACCCCATCTGTCAGTAGTGGATAGATGAGTCATACTTCCTGTTATATGCCTTCCACCACCTTACAGCTTTTGCCGGAATCATATTTTAGGAAGGTAAACAATCTCTGTGTCAGAACATGGAGTCAATGGGCAATTCCATCTCAGATGGTTTCATTAGAAATAAGCTTTTCTGGGGCTGGGGATGTGGCTCAAGCGGTATCGCGCTTGCCTGGCATGCGTGCGGCCCGGGTTCGATCCTCAGCACCACATACAAAGATGTTGTGTCCGCCGATAACTAAAAAATAAATATCAAAAAAAAAAATCTCTCTCTCTCTCTCTCTCTCTCTCTCTCCTCTCTCTCATTCTATCTTAAAAAAAGAAAAAAAAAAAAAAAAGAAATAAGCTTTTCTGAGGGCATTTGTTTGTAATCCAGGTGGTCCTGCGAACATCTGTGATGTTTCACAATTTAGCCCACAGAAGGGTTTCCTAAATCTGAAATGCTCCCAGAGTCTGTGTTCATTCTTTCTTGCTGGCTTGTTCTCTCTCTCTCTCTCTAGCAAAGCTACTTTGTCAGATTTGGTTTGACACAACTACTATTCAGGCTGAAAAGTCCCCTACAAGAAAGTATCAGTATTCAGTATAGAGTCAGGTCCAAGTATTCAGGATCAGGAGTCAAAAAAAAAAAAAAAAAAAAAAAGCCAGTGTCTTTTCCTTACAGCAGCAAGGCTAAGATGCTACAAGGTCAGATGGCCATGTTCCAAGTCAAACTAACAAGCAAATCTTTATTAAGCTCTGTTAAATCTTGTCATTTTTAAAGCCCCAATTGACCCTCTGAAAAATTTGAACATCTGTTTGGAAAATCATCAGTCTTTATCAGTCAGGCATCTAATTTATAATAGCTCATTAGCAATTACAATCTGTTTTATAAAGTTCCAAAAGTGTATTTCCATCTGGAAAGTGAATCCCTTTTCATGTTTCCTTTTTTTTCAGAGGCTTCAATAGGAAAAAAATGGAGCAAAAAAAAAAAAAATCACCAATTGTGGAGATTTACTTGTTTATAAGTTTCTTTTTTTTTTTTTTTTAAAGACCCAGTGAGATACATTGTTTTATTTTTTATTTTATTTTATTTTTTTTTTTTAAAGAGAGAGTGAGAGAGGAGGGAGAGAGAGAGAGAGAATATTCTTTTTAATATTTATTTTTCAGTTCTCAGCGGACACAACATCTTTGTTGGTATGTGGTGCTGAGGATCGAACCCGGGCCGCACGCATGCCAGGCGAGCGCGCTACCGCTTGAGCCACATCCCCAGCCCGTTTATAAGTTTCAAAGAACTAAAATTTCAAGCCACCACCAGTGGCAAAATGCAATTATTTGTGAGTCTCACTAACACTTTTTTTTTTTTTTTTTTTTTTTTAGCTTTCCCCATTTGGGATGATCCTCTAGCATTTACAAAATTGCAAGCCCCTGAGATTTAAGATCCATTTTTTTTATCCTATATTCAGATGCAGTAGCCATAAAACACAAGGCTATTTTTAAAAATTGGCTCTTTTTAAATTTATGTAACTATTTAACAGTAAATTTAATGTATACAGGGTTAACATTACAACTCGAAAGGAAGAATCCCAGCTAGATACAGACAGGTGGGGCAGGGCTGCTATAGCAGTGGCAGCAGCTGTACTGCAGAATGATCACTGAAGAATTCACTTTTCAGTGTCCACCAGCACTACATAACAAGCCAATAAATGCTCTTCAGAATGGAGTATAACAGATAGCAGTGTCAGGCAAATGCTACGTCGTCCATGCCTAGTGCCACAGACAACAGTCCGCATAAAGGTCAGTCACTGACACTTGTAAGTCAAAAGACTCATTAAAGTGGCTAGACAAGGGCTTGGGATATAACTCAGTGGGTAGAGTGCTTGCCTTGCATGCATAAGGTCCTGGGTTCAATTTCCACCACCAAAAAAAGAAGAAGAAGAAGAAAAAAAGAACTGGCTAAACAAATGAGAGGAAATTATAGCTCACTGGGTAGTTTCTTTAAGCACTCCTCTTTCTTCTAGCTCCTTAATCAGTACAGTGATCTTATCCTATACCTCCCCTGGCATCCTATACGACTTTAATAGTATCCAGGTGGTTCATTTCCCTGTCATTTTTTTTTTCTTTTTCTCCATGTGCCCCTTCTGTCACTGTTATAATTGTGGCCTTTCTCTCTTGGGAATATTCTTTACAAATAAGAGTAGTATTACCATATTTAACACATCTGTTCCCACAATGCACTCAGCAGTATCAGTTACAACCACTTGGGTGTGTGAACTGTTCACCAAATGAAACATAATACAGATAAGTTCCAAGAGACATAATGACATGACCTCTATTACCATAGATAAGCAAGTCAGTTTGAGGCAGGAGTTACAAGTCTGGTAGCTCATGGTAGCTTCCCAAGAAACATTTAGTTCTTTTCTTCATAACAGGCATCAGGTTTTTGCTGGAGGGCTTCAGTGTGGTAATTCCACACACATTGTCCCCAGACTTTGTCAAAAATTCTCTATTTGTCACCCCCTGCTGACAAGCATCTGACAACATCACAATAGTCCATCAAGACTCAAACTTTTGGGGCTGGGGATGTGGCTCAAGCGGTAGCGCGCTCGCCTAGCATGCGTGCGGCCCGGGTTCGATCCTCAGCAGCACCACATACCAACAAAGATGTTGTGTCCGCCAAGAACTAAGAAAAAATAAATAAATGTTAAAATTCTCTCTCTCTCTCTCTCTCTCTCTGTCTCTCTCACTCTCTCTTTAAAAAAAAAAAAAAAAAAAAAAGACTCAAACTTTTCATTGACCAATAACATACTATTTTTTATTTTTATTTTTTAGTTATAGCTGACACGATACTTTTGTTTTATTTATTTATTTTTATGTGACGCCTCACATGTGCTAGGCGAGTACTCCACCACTGAGCCACAACCCCAGCCCTAACATATTATTTATACCGTGGAAACTTTGACATCAAGGAATTATGTCTAACATTTAGTAAGTATTCATAATGCAAGAAAGCAAGAGATCATTTAAATTCTACATTTTCATTATGGTACATTGAATTGGTTCGGACTCTTCACTCATTAGCTTTTTTCTTTTAACAGTAGGTTTGGTCCAGACTGTCCTCAATTGAATTCAGACACTTTTTTGAAGAAGCACCGACCAAATTGTTGAACACAAGCACTTCAGGGGTTATAGCAACTGTCCAGAGACCAAGTCCTCTCTTCAGGGAGTACAAGGCAGGGAGAGGAGGCCAGCAAGAGGGTCAGTGAAGCAGAGTGGATGTTTCTTTCCTTAAAGCAGCAGAGATCAGCATAGGACAAAAAGGGATGGGGATTGGGGAGCAGTGGCTTTAATCCGATTTCTCTAAATCTCCAAATATTCCCGCAGGTAGCATGCACACCGATCTTAGGAAATCTTCTCACAGCACTTCACTCAGTCCACACCACCTAGGTTTAGAAGATTTGTTCCTCCCTTCCACTTAGGCAAGAATGCACTACCAGATCCTAAGGAATCCTACCAGATCCTTTAACCTGGCCTAAGTGCTCTGATTTTCTTCGCACATCTCTGTGATTATAGAGAACTCAAAATAGCCAATAGTTTACAGATCACAGATTGTCATTTCAGCAGTCTGTAGGTTGAGGGACTTGTGTTTGTCCTTGGCAAGTTTCCCAATACTAATCACAATTCTGAGATTAAACAGACTCCTGAGACAGATAAGCCTTCTTCTTCAGCAAATCAACTTAGATACCCACTTCTCATTTCACATTTTCAAACGAGAACAGAAGACCACTAAAAAAATACATTAGAAATACAGCTGTTTGTGGATAGCTAGAGGGTCATTCTAGCATCATCTTCTTGCCCTGTATACCTGTCCAAGGGTATGCCTTTCATCAACCATTACTATGACTGCATATAGTTGTCAAAAACCAGTGGTACAGGGGCTGGGGATGTGGCTCAAGCGGTAGCGCACTCGCCCGGCATGCGTGCGGCCCGGGTTCGATCCTCAGCACCACATACAAAGGAAGATGTTGTGTCCGCCGAGAACTAAGAAATAATAAATAAATATTAAAAAAAAATTCTCTCTCTCTCTCTCTCTGTCCCCCTCTCTCTCAAAAAAAAAAAAAAAAAAAAAAAACCAGTGGTACATATTCAATTCAGACATTCCTTGTTGTAGAGGATATCAAGCCATATTTTACCAACAGCACCATCATTCAATATCACAATTATATGCATTGATGAAATATATTTAAATTCACTTTAAATATTCCAAATTTGGTGGGGCATAGTAGCACATGCCTATAGTTCCAACAACTCCGAAGGTTGAGGCAGGAGGATCTCAAGTTTGGGGCCAGACTCAGCTACTTACTGAGGCCCTGACTCAAAATTAAAAATAAAAACCACTGGAGAGGTAGCACAGTGGTAAAGCACCCTGGGTTCAATCCCCAGTACAAAAAAAAAAAAAAAAGAAAGAAAGAAAGAAAGAAAGAAAGAAAAATACAAAAAAAAAAAAAAGAAAAAGAAAGAAAGAAAGAGACAAAGAAAAAATATTTCCAATTTGATTTTGAACTCAATTTTTCCATTTGGCTACAAGGACCTAAGGACTTTTACCATCAGGAAGGGAATATAATAAAGAGTTGAGGCTCTCAGAGTTTAGCTCTCATGGATATGGAAGTGGTTTAAAGTGACCAGCCAATGGTGGTGCCAGAAAGTACTGCAAAAACAAAGTGTTGGACATCGAGAAGGTTAAAGGTCTACCAGCAGTTCACTCCATCAGATTAACCATAGCAACAGGAAAGGGGTACAAAGGCAACAATTGCCCTATTGTCCCCTGCTTGCCCTAGCTGCCAGGACTTGCAGAATGTGGAAAGTAAAGTGTTTAGAAACTGTCTTGAGGTCCTTCCCTAGACCTCCTCCTGACCAACCCTACCCCAATAGTGATTTCCTGGGCACACAGGTTGGGACCATGGCTAAAAAAAGGTGAAGTGGACACCAGTAGTGTGCAGGCATTAACAGGGTAAACCGCCAGGTACCAACAGCTTCAGAAACAGTCCTTTGGGAGCTAGCAAGTCTCTGTGTATCACACACACTCTATGCTGGGATGTGAAAAGGACATACCACATGGGCGTCAACTGCTGTGGTGAGCGGCAGGACTCTGGGCCTGGAAGGTACTAGTGACATCCCTCCCTCCATCGCCATCCTCTACCCTTCACCAAAGCAAGTGCCATGCCACCTTCTGGCAGCTTTTAGCCCCTTGAGGTCTGGGAAGTCTTTTACCCACCCCGAAGGTGGGGGAAGGCCTGTGCTCCTGGAGGAGACTTGTACTCAGCCTGAGCTGCCTGAGTCTCACAGTGGAGATGACAGAGGCACACTGGGCGGGCGGAGGCATCTGCGCCCAGAGCTCAGCCCTTTTGCAGCATCCTATTTCCTTTACCCTCATTCTTAAATGGAAAGAACTAGATTTTGTCCCCCATAATCCTAAACTTTGCAGCAAGGGCTGCAATTGTCTGTGAAACTGCCCTGATTTTGTAGTACCTGTGCAGGACAGTGGAGAACCCTGTGCAGATGGAGCTTTTTTTTCTTTTTTTTTTTTTCTTTCAGAGTCTTGCTAATTGCCCAGGCTGCAATCCTCCTGCCTCAGTTTCCCACATCACTGGGATTCTAGACATACACCACCATGCCTGTTGGTTATAGCCTTTAGATGGGGGAGAATTGGGACTGGATGGGAAACAGTGATTGAAGTTTGTCAGGAACATGCTGTTTGGATGCTCTTTGGCCTAAATTGACTATAAACAGAACCAGGAGTGCCTCCTGGTCCTTGGTGGTTTGCCAAAGCCTGAAGACTGCATCCTTTTTCAGTTAAGCGTTGAACTCTGCCTATCTAAACTGCACAGAAATTTTCATGCTGGCAGTAAGGGATATCTGAGTTCAACAGAACCCAGACTCTTCTTTTAAACAATTTTGCAGCTTGGGGGTGCACACACCTATAATCCCACTGGCTAGGGAGGCTAAGGTAGCAGGATGGCAAGTTCAAGGACAGCCTCAGTAATTTAGTGAGGCCCTAAACAACTTCTCAAGATTCTGTCTCAAAATAAAAACATTAAAAGAGTTGGGATGTGGGGCTGGGGATGTGGCTCAAACGGTAGCGCGCTCGCTTGGCATGCGTGCGGCCCGGGTTCGATCCTCAGCACCACATACCAACAAAGATGTTGTGTCCGCCGAGAACTGAAAAATAAATATTAAAAATTCTCTCTAAAAAAAAAAAAAAATAAAAAAATAAAAGAGTTGGGATGTGGCTCCGTGGTTAATCTCCCCTGGTTTTAATCCCTAGTACCAAAAATAAAAAAAATAAAAATAAAAATAAAAAATTTGCAATGTTGCAGCTGGGTCTCCCTGAGACTTTGACCTAACATCTGTACTAAGAACATTAGGTGACATCATATACCAATGGATGGATTTGGGCTAAGACTAATTGTTTTGTTTAGTTTTGTTGTTATTTTCATGTTATGCTTTGATTAGTCCCAGTGCCTTTTAAAAAAATGCTCCAGTGCTCTTTCAGGTTCTTTAATAGTTTAATACCCACATGGTCTCCAATCCTAAGCAAGTGTTGTTAGCACAATTTTGACAACTGTACTTGGTTGGAAGGACATTGTGGGCATATAATTAAGAAACAATAGTGAAAATATTTGGAGTTAATAGTTATTAACTATTATTATTAATAGTTAATTAATAAACAATAGTGGAAATATTTGGAAATATTTGGTTTGCTCTCTGCTCTCCCCACATCCATAAAATTTCTGAAATGGGCCATACATGTGTGCTTAATTGGGTGTTTTACTATTAATAAGAAGTACAGTAGAAGGTTTCCATCTTGTTAAAGTGATGGGGTAGAATTGCTAACATTTATCCAGGGCTTATTTTTTGTAACCTCTATTTTAAGTGTGATGCAGGTATTAACACCTATTACCCTCAGTGAAGTTATCACTCAGTGAAATAGCTGCTATTGTTTCCATTTTAGAGATGAACTGTCCCATGATGAGATTAAGTAGTTTGATCAAAGTCCACACAGAACCGTGGTCTGCTCTTTGAATGAGTATTCAATACTCTTAGGGGAACTGGACTAGATATTAGGAGGCCTGTGTTTCAGAGCCATCTCCACTATTTACAAGTGGTATAATGTTTACAAGATACAATTACTCATCAAAGGACAGTCCAGTCTCAAGTTTCTTCTCCTGAAAAATGAGGACTCCACACAGTGCTGTTACCCTCCCTCAATTGTCTTGCACATAAAAAACAGTGGTTTTTTAAAAAGTGGGAGCCTTTTCAAAGTCTCGTGTGAAACAGATGTTATATTCTAATTGTTTCACAGGCTTGGCTAAGAAAGTAGGCCAATTAAAAAATGACTAAATTATGACCCAGATGACTATATTATATCCCTGAAGTAGAATTACCTTTAAATGTGAATTGTAATCAAAATTAACTAGTTTTTGCCAGATGGAGTAATTCATTTAGTTCTGATAATGACCCACAGTTGCAGAATAGCTGTGATCCTTTTGAAATCAATTATGTAGATGAATTACCTTTGAAATCACCTCAGGGACACTACTTGCAAAAAATGAGTTTCTAAATTGCTCGTAATAATAATATAGCAAAATGTAGAGCAAATTTGATGTTTTGAGTTCTATTGAACTCCAGAAAATATACATTGAATGACAGTCATTGATTTTTTTAAGAAAACTATTCTTTTTTTTTTAAAGAGAAAGTGAGAGATGAGAGAGAGAAAGAGAGAGAGAATTTTTTTTTTTTAATATTTATTTTTTAGTTCTCGGCGGACACAACATCTTTGTTGGTATGTGGTGCCGAGGATCGAACCCGGGCCGCACGCATGCCAGGCGAGCGTGCTACCGCTTGAGCCACATCCCCAGCCCAAGAAAACTATTCTTTATTGACAATAATTTTGCATTTATGAGTCAGTAAATTCTCTTTTTGCTTAAGACAGTTTTCATTCAATTACATCAGAGGAGCTGTAACAGTTATACTGAATATGCTGTGACCACAGAGTCTGCTCTTGCCTAGACTGGAGGTTATGAATGCTAACCCCAGCTCATAGAATAGGCTTTGTGACTCATAAGTGTTCATTAAATGAATTGTTTGCCAATTCTGAAGTATCTTCTTAGTCTGTATATGTGTAAATTTTACAGACAACTAATAGACTCTAATGTTTTCCCTTCCATTGATATATTTTGAATGCTTGAATATTTGAATTCAAGTATTTGAATACTTGAATACGTTGAATATTTGACTACTAAGAAATGACCTTGTGTAATTTCTCTTTTGCTACTGCTGCTGTTCCTTCTCCTTCTTCTCCTCCTCCTCCTTTTTATACTGGGGAGTAAACCCAGGAACACTTAATACTGAGCTACATCCCTAGTCATTTTTATTTTTTCATTTTGAGACCGGGTCTTCCTAAATTGCTGAGACTGGACTTGAACCTTCAATCCTTCTGCCTCACCCTCCCAAATAACTGAGATTACAGGCATGTGCCATCACTCCTGGATCTTTTCTTTTTTAAGAGGCATCGTAGGTTGGGCACGGTGGTGCATGCCTGTAATCCCAGCAGCTTGGGAAGCTGAGGCAGAAGCATTTCAAGTACAAAGCCAGCAATTTAGGGAGACCCAAAGCAACTCAATGAGACCCTGTGTCTAAATAAAATATACCCCCCCCAAAAAAAAGTGGGGAGTGGGGTGGGGATGCTGGTGATGTGTTCAATCCCCAGTGCAAAACAGAAAAAAAGTAGACTATTTGTTTCTTAGCATACAGCCCTGAATCTCTTGTGGTCTTCTAATTAATTTTGAGTAAGTATTACCATGCTAGGTTATATTGATTTTGACTAACTCACTATCTGTGTGATACTGCATTTTTCATATTTTGCAAAAAAAAAAAAAATAGTGGTGCAAATGAGTGATGGGGTATATGATATACAAAACATCAGACTTAGCTGGGCACAGTGGTGCATGCCTGTAATCCCAGTAGCTCAGGAGGCTGAGACAGGATGATCAAAAGTTCAAAGCCAGCCTCAGCAATTTTGGGAGGCCCTAGGCAATTTATCGAGACCCTGTCTCTAAATAAAAAAAATAAAAAAGGGTTGGGGATGTAGCATCACTGGTTAAATGCCCCTGGGTTGAATCTTTAGTACAAAAAAACCAAAACCAAAACAACAACAATAAAAAATCTCTTCCCTTGTATTTTTATTTTAATTTTCCCTGTATCTTCCTTTTATGATCAAGAGCAGAATGGGTTTTGCCCCCTGCTTTTTATAGGGATGTTGGTGGTGATTAAAGAACTAAGATAGATTTTGAGAAAATTTTCTTTTGATGTGAAGAGAATCCCTCTGTACACTGCACAATATTGTTTATATAATCCTCTGTAAACTGCACAATATTATATACATAATTATGTTAAATACCAAGTACATTTAACTTCTAAATGCTTTTAAGCACTGTTGCAATTCAATGCATTATAATACTTTTTGATGTTTCTCTTTCTGATTTATCCTCCAGGAAAATAGAACTTCTTGACATTCTTTAATTGGTTTGGTAAAAATCTCTGCTTGTGAAGAATTTTCTTTTAGCTCCATTTACCATTAGCTTCTATATTCTTGGAATATGATTCATTGAGGTTAATATTAGAATATTTTCATTGTCATTATAATGAGAGTGTTTAATCACCTACCTGGGAAAACTCTGTGATGTTTAGTTGCAGGGTCTTTATGGTGTTTTCTAATCTTGCTCCTAAGCCTTCATTTATTTTCATTTTATTTTTGCCAGGTAGTCTTCAGTAATCATACTGTATGAAAAACATGTTTTGTTCATCCCTGTAAGTTTCCAGGGGTAACTGCACAGAAACAACTACTACACTATAAATATTTGGAGTATTTTGTATTAACCATGGTCTTGGGGTGTGGCTCAATGATAGAACACTTACCTAGCATGCAAGAGGACCTGAGTTCAATCCCCAGTAACCCCCTTAAAGAAACTTCATAATCAGTGTTAAACCATGATGCAAATAAAAGACCACCAACTCCAATTTTAAGTCAAATTAAAGCAAGCTTGTAATTCTGACTGGCTGTAGTTTTATAGCACAAAATGTTGTAAAGAGGGGTGTCTTGAGAACTTACAGATAACAGGATTTTGACAATCATAATGCAAAGGCAAGTAGTATGTTAATGGTCTAAATGGTTCAACACTTAGGGAGTAAATTTAGATCCCAACATCAGAATTTATGAGGTGCCTCTAAGATTTCAGAGAGGGTTGTTATCTGGTCAGGGAAAGCCAGGCATGGATGAGTTCAAGGCACGGGCAGGCATTCCAAGAAAGCCTAAAACATCAGATATGGCCAGGCCAAATAGGAATCCTAATATTTTACAGAAAACAGAAATGAATCTTTTATAACTTTTTTTAATATCTATTTTTTAGTTTTCGGTGAACACAACATCTATTTTATTTGTATGTGGTGCTGAAGATCGAACTCAGTGTCCCGCGCATGCCAGGCAAGCGTGCTACCACTTGAGCCACGTCCCCAGCCCCTTTTATAACTTTTGACAAGCTGGCTCTTGATCTTAAGAGGGAATTAGGCTGGGTTTATCAATCAGATCAAGTGATAAGAATAATAGCTAGGGGCTGGGGGTGTGGCTCAAGCGGTAGCATGCTCGCCTGGCATGCATGCGGCCCGAGTTCGATCCTCAGAACCACATACAAACAAAGACGTTGTGCCCGATGAAAACTACAAAAAAAAAAATAAAAATTTAAAAAAAAAAAAAAAAGAATAATAGCTAAAATAAATATATTTATTTAGGCCAATGGAAACGCTAGAAAGCTCAAACTGATTTGGTTTGTTTCATGTTCATTCATATAGCTAGTTTATTTCTCAGGTGAAGCATGACTATGGACTGAGACCCCTGAAACTGTGAGCCCCAAAATAAGCTTTTCCTCCTTAACATTGTTCTTTTCAGGTCTTTTTGTCACAGAAGCAAAAAAGCTGACTGAAACAGGAAATGGTACTGAGAAGTGGCGTTGTTGGTGCGACTAACCTGACCACCTGGTTCAGAAGATTTTGGAGCTTTTTGGAATTTGTGGGAGGAATTTTGAAAAATTCAGAGGTGCAAGCTGGAAAAGCTTTAGAATATTTTAAGTGGAACTTAGTGGGTGATTCTGGTGGGAATTCAGAAGACCAGAATACCAATAAGACATTTACTGCAGTCTGTAAAAACAGGGCTCGTGAAGTTTAGAGGAAAAGGGGCGCTCTATTAGAAATTAAAGTAGAGGCCGTTCATATTATACTGTGGCTAAGGAGTTATCTAAATTTTTTCCATGTCCTGAGACTTTCTGTGAGATTGAATTTAAAGGCGATGGATTTTTCTTCTTCTTCTTCTCCTCCTTCTTCTTCTCCTCCTTCTTCTCCTTCTTCTCCTTCTTCTCCTTCTCCTTCTTTTTTCCCCTAAATGCACTTTTTATTAGAATTGATGATCTCTAACAAAGAAGTTACTGCCTTGTGTAATAACTTAAAGTTACCTGGATAAATTTTGGAATGAAAGTAAGATTACATTACCTCTATCTGATTTGGCAAGGAACCTTTTAAAACTTTCTACTGTATAAGCTTCAAACACTTTAGCCTCTTAAAAAAAGGACACATAGGGGCTGGGGATGTGGCTCAAGCGGTAGTGCGCTCACCTGGCATGCGTGCAGCCCGGGTTCGATCCTCAGCACCACATACAAACAAAGATGTTGTGTCTGCCGAGAACTAAAAAATAAATATTAAAAATTCTCTCTCTCTCTCTCTCCTCTCTCACTCTCTCTTTAAAAAAAAAAAAAAAAAAAAAAAAGGACACATAGAACCAGACTGATTATTCTTTCTTTGGGGGGTAAATTTCCTATCCTACTAGCTATGCATTTAGGCCCAGGATATTTGTAACCATCAGTTAAATTTTTTTATTTGTTCTTTTTAATTATACATGACAAATGTATTTGGACACAGTATATATACATGGAGTATAACTTCCCATTTTGTGGTTGTACATCATGTGGAGTTACACTAGTCATGTATTCGTATATGAACATAAGAAAGTTATGTTGGATTCATTCTACTGTCTTTCCCATTCCAATCCCCTCTTCCTTCTTCCCATTCCACCCTGTAAAATCTGGTGAATCTCCCCTTTCTATCTTAAAGGTGAAGGATTTCTTTTTTTTTTTTAAGAGAGAGTGAGAGAGGAGAGAGAGATAGAGAGAGAGAATTTTTTTAATATTTATTTTTTAGTTCTCGGCGGACACAACATCTTTGTTGGTATGTGGTGCTGAGGATCCAACCCGGGCCGCACGCATGCCAGGCCAGCGCGCTACCGCTTGAGCCACATCCTCAGCCCCGGTGAAGGATTTCTTAATCCAGACTTAACCACTGAGCCACATTCTACTCTGCTTAAGTCTGGCTTTGAAATCATGATCCTCTTGTCTCATCCTCCAAGCCTCTATTACCAGGCCTGTTAAATAAACTAGCTCTTCCCCCCTCCTCCCAATGCCATACTGGGGATTGAACTCAGGGCCTTGGGCATACCAGGCAAGCACTCTATCTCTAAGCTACACCCCCATCCCTAATGTAAGTAGTCTTAAAGGCCAAAGGGATGATTTTTTTTTTTTTTTTTTGATGGTGGTGCTGGGATTAAACCCAGGGCCTTGTGCATGTGAGGCAAGCACTCTACTAACTGAGCTATATCACCAGCCCAAATCATTCCAAGGGGGATGATTCATTTTTACAGGTGGGAGTCATATACTATCTAGCCTGTTAGAGGTAAAAAAATCAAGTCCAGACCCATGACTGAGGAAAAGTCTTAAAGGACTAGTTTGGTGGTCAAGATTATCCTGGGGCTAAAATATTTAATTATAACTATTGAAAGTATTCATCCCAGGAAGGAAAAATGGAAAATCTGGCCACAGAGTCTGGGGGAATTAACTTTCCTAATAGCAGTAATCCTAGCAACTTGGGAGGCTGGGGCAGGAGGATTGTGAGTTCAAAACCAGCCTAAAGCAACTTAGTAAGACCCTGTCTCTAAGTAAAATATTAAAAAAAGGCTGAGGATGTGGCTTAGTGGTTAAGCACCTCTGGTTCAATCCTCAGTATGCACCCCCCGCCAAAAAAAAAAAAAAGTACTTCTACAAAGACATCTGGTTGTTCAACCTTGGACTGATACCACTCTTATAAATCATTGTGGTCAAGAATTACTGATTCAAAATGTCTGATGTACTCCTCATCATTTTTGCCTTTAGAATTTCTTCTTGCCTCAGTATCTTTGCATATGACCACCATTCACTATGGCACACATGCTTTTCTTGCAGTACTCAGCCAGCCCTCAGGTAGGCCTGGATCAGAGAAAAACTGCTGTGTGGTGAGCTGCCCTCAGATCTCTCCAGGCCTCTTCAGCCTTTCTGAACTGGGAAGTTTCTGGGTGGGCTTAGGTGTCCTTGTGTGGACTCCTTACAAGGGCGGGCACTTAAACAACAACCATGTTGTAAGCTTCTAGAAGCACAAGTTCCATATGTTGGAGGCGCCTGTGTGGAGCAAATTCTGTCCTGGCAAATGTGAATCTTTAGAAAGAAATTTCTGAGGATCACTTGGACCAGGCCCTTTAGTATGCAGCTGAGAAAGTTAGCAGTGCAGGTGCACCCAGCTCAAAGTCAGGCTGTTCCAACCTTTGTTTCAGCACCGTGTAACCGTTAGCTCTTCAAGGTGTCAAATTTAGGTCTTTTGTGCTGCCAGAGGCAGCTGGCCAAATGTGCCAAACTTTCAGCTGAAGTAAAATGAGTTTTCTTAACTGCCTGAAGTATGGGATTGGGCAAAGTCTAATTGTTAGGGTTCCTATTTCAAGATATATTGAACACTATAGAACTCTAATTTCAGCTTCTTTGAAAGACTTTGTGCTCTACGGTTCGAGATGTTTTCTTGGTTTTGAGGGACACAGTGAGGATAAAGGAAATGTGATATTTGTGGTAGGAAGGCAAAAATGTTTTTTTTTCACACATGCACAGAATTTTTTAATTTGCCTTACATTGACACACAATTAGGTATAGTCCTAATAAAATGTATAATATCAGGCTTTCAATTTTAATTAGGAGAAAAGGCAATGAGTAATAAATGAAATGGTGGCTAAATTGTCTATAGTTATTGCCTCAGTGACTTTCCTCCCATTCTACCTCGAAGCTACTTCAGTCAGATTTTTCTCTCCATTACTCCACCTTTTCCTCTCTGGTATACCTTCTTTACTTGACTTTCAGGACACTCATTCTCTTGTTTTTTTTTTTTTTTTTCCCCCACTTCCTTTGGTGCTCCTTTTCCATCATTTTTGTTAATTTTCTCTAGATTCGGTGGGTTTACAGGCATGTGCCACCATGCCCACTTGTCCAATAAGCCTCTAAAAATAGTATTTCAGTGCTGAACTAATGATCTTCCTCCCCAGCCTGCTCAAACATTGCCTCCCTTATCATAAATAATAGCAATTCCATTCTTGTAGTTGTTTAGGCCAAAACCTATTTCTTTCTTTCTACCCGAACAATATGTCCCAAACATGACATTTTCTCAACCACCTCCACAGCTAACACCTTAGTCAGCTGGATTATTATTATTTCAGGAACTTCTTGTTAGTTGTCTCTGCTTCTCTACCTCCACATCCCACATACCCCATCTCAGCACAGCAGCCAGAGAGATTGCTTTAAAATCTGTTGGAATGGAGGTTTAGACCCAGGAAACAGATTTGGGATCCTGGCAGGTAGAAGAAGATGCAAGATCCAGTTGGAATAATAATCATTCTTTTTTTTTTTTTTTTGATGAGGGTTGAAGGGGGGGCGTTTACCAGGTATTGAACTCAAGGGCTCTCGACCACTGAACCACATCCCCAGCCCTGTTTTGTATTGAGAAACCAGCCTCTATCTCAGAGCAAAGCCTGTCCAAGAAAGGGACATGACCTTTGTCCTTGGAAAAACCCACAGAGCACTCCTAGGCACATTCCCACCCAGCTAAGTTGTTTATCTACAAATAACAGGAGAGATCTGCTGCCCCAGGTGTCCCTGACTCAGTCAGGCTAGGTGGGGATCCATAGCAACCCCCTAGCAGCCACCAATCAGCATGAGACAGGGCAATACCTGGGATGCCAGATGACCCTCCCAGTTTATGGTGGTTGATAACATGTTGGGAAACCATGTAGTTCAGCACGTACACCCCTCTTGGCTTAAACCAATCAGTTCAAATGAATACCCCTTTTGTACTGACCAATCACCCTTACCCAACTTGTTCCCTCCAGTGAATGTGCTAATCATGTTTTAGAGTTGTTATTTGATTTTCCGGAGGTATGTGATGATTTGCTATGATGTATGTGAAGTCCCTGCCCTCTCCAAAAAAATGTATAAAAATGCTGCAAACCCTGGGCTCAGGGCCTCTCAGTGTCACCAGTTGCTGTGTGTGCATGCGGAGGACCAAGCTAGTTCGCAATAAACACCTTTTTGCTGCTTACATCGATCTTGGGTCTCTGGTGGTCTTTGGGGGTCCCGAATTCGAGCATAACAGTATTTTATTTAGAGACAGGGTCTCACTGAGTAGCTTAGGGCCTCACTTTTTGCTGAGGCTGGCTTTGAACTCATGATCCTCCTGCTTCATGCTCCTGAGCCCTAGGATTACAGGCGTGGTGGCGCACTGCCAACAGGTTATATCAGTGGGTGCGTGCTCACAAGCAAATATTTATGACCTCGAGTACTGAATCACTGAATTGGAGTGTTTAGGACCTTGACTACACACTGAAAACAAGCCTCAGTGAAGAAGTCTAACTATAGTTTTCTTACAAAAGTTAATTTCAATCACATGACTCTAATGGTTTCTAGATTCCTTTAGGGTAAAAGTAAAAATCTTTGTTGTTGTTGCTTGTTTGTGGTACTGGGGATTGTTTGAAAGAGTAATAAAATTAAGGCACATAATTTGTACAATATTTTAAATTTCCTAGTTCTGATTTTTCTGATTACTAGTTATGTTGTTGTAATTAAGATTTTAATGTTATTTGGTTTTATTGACAGTAATGACCTAAACTAGAGATCAGCAAACTATAGCCAGGGACAAAAAATGATCTGCCCACTATTTTGGTAAATAAAATGTTGTTGGAACACAGATAGGTCCACCTGTTTATGTTTTGATTATGATTGTCTTTGAGGTATAACAGAGTACTTATGCTTATGACTAGTCCACAAAGTTTAAAATATTTGCTATATTTGGCTGAAAGTGTAACCCCATGGTAGAGTGAGTATTAGCATGCACAAGGCCTGGGTTCAATACCTAGCACCAATAAAAATTTCAAAAAGAAAGAAAAAAATATTTGTTGTTGGGCCCTTTATAGAAAATGTTTGCTAACTCCTGTCCTAAACAACTAAAAACTATAAAATGCAATTGTGTGCATGTATATGTATACACACAGACAATCACTTTTGAAAACACTTTTGAAAATATGTATGTATATAGCTGAAACTATATTTTGATTGATTAGCAAACAATTATTCTTGAGACTTTAAATAAAAAATACATATATATGCTGATATATGTATACTTATTTAAAATATATGATATGTAATAAGTGTATCTATGTATACATCCTCACATATATACATATTTAGTATATTTGCTTTTTAAAGTATATACACATATGTCATATACTTATTAATATATATATATAATATATGTGTATATATATATAATATATATACACACATATGTCCTTACATATATATATATACACACATATATATGTACAATATTTTAAATTTATTTTAAAGGTCTCAGTAATAATTGTCTATTTGCTAATCAATTAAAATACAGTTTCAGCTAAATATATATACATATTTTCGAATATGATCTCAGCCGGGCATGGTGGCACAATCCTGTAATCCTTATAACTCAGGAGGCTGAGGCAGGAGGATTGTAAACTCAAGGACAGTCTCAGCAACTTAGCAAGACCCTGTCTCAAAATTAAAAATAAAAGCTTAGTGGTAAAATACCTCTGGACTTCATTCTTAGTACTTAAAAAAAAATGTGATCTGAATTCAAACATCTCAATTCATAAATTAGTATAAAATATGAAGTCTTTGTTCCAGAGTACTTGGCCAGAATTTATTTGTGGAGTATTATGAGGTATAGCTTGACAATATAAATGACTGAATCTGATGGAGAAAAATCTATGAATTAGATTTATTTTGAAATCAACTTTACAAAAGTAGCTTCTCAGGATAAAAAGAGAAATCTAGTAATATATGTGGTTCACACCTGTAATCCCAACTGCTTGAGAGGAGGACCAGAAGTTTGAGGTCAGCCTCAGCAACTTAGCCAGACCCAGTTTCAAAAAAAAAAAAAAAAATACTGGAGGTATAACTCAGTGGTAGAACATGTGCCTAGCCAGTGCAAACTTCTGGGTTCAATCAATCCCAAACATTTAATTTTTTTTTTTTTTTAAAGAAGGAAATCTAACTGGCTTGATTAAAAGAATAAGTCACAGATAAGAAATGGGTAGGAAGTTTGGTCCTAAAGTTAGGCTCTCAAAGTGAGGAAAAAGAAATTTAAAGATTTTATCATGGGCTGGGGATGTGGCTCAAGCGGTAGCACGCTCGCCTGCCATGCGTGTGGCCTGGGTTCGATCCTCACCACCACATACCAACAAAAATGTTGTGTCCGCCGAGAACTAAAAAATAAATATTAAAAATTCTCTCTCTCTCCTCTCTCACTCTTTAAAAAAAAAAAAATCCTCAGCACCACATACAAACAAAGATGTTGTGTCTGCCAAAAACTAAAAAATAAATATTAAAAAATTCTCTCTCTTTCTCAAAAAAAAAAAAAAAAAGATTTTTACCAGCATCAAAGGTAGGGGAGACCCTTCAGCAGGAGATGGAGCCTAGTTGTATGAATGAGTATGTGGAGTAGGGCCCCTGCAAACCCACATTAGACTGTGACATGAAAAAACAAGTAAACCTTTATTGTGCTAAGTCATTTATACTTTGGGGTTATTTGCAACAATGTTTTGCCTGAATACCAAACAGTTATTACAGACTTGATAGATGTGTTGTCAAGATTAAAGGAAAATAATCTTGCCTAATAACAGAAGCTCAGGTTCTGTAAAAATGGATGTCAAACCAATGGTCTTTTTTCTCTGAGAAAAATTCACTAATACATTCTAATGAATCTCTAAAATATTTTTTCCCAACTAGGGAATTTTCTATAAAATACTTGTCAAATTTCAAAGGTAATTAATTTTATAATTAATTGTGGAAACCCACTCAGAACCCCACATGTCAGAGTTGACATAAAGATTATTTCCAGCTGAAGTTATGTGAGGTTCAACAGATGCAGAAAGAAGCCTTCTCAGACCTCCTTATCTAAGATTAGGAACTTCAGAGAAAGGAGAACTGCCTTAAATTTCCTCTTTGGTATGGTTTCTACTTGGGGGGAGGGGGAGATCAAGAGTAAATTTAGTGCTGGGGTCAGTGGTAAAGCGCTTGCATAGCATGTGTGAAGCACTGGGTTCAATTCTCAGCACTGCATATAAGTGAATAAATTAAAGGTCCATTAACAATTAAAAAGTATATTTAAAAAAAAGAGTAAATCTATTACAGACCCCCTTTCTGGGGGAGTTTTTTGATCCTGAAAAAACCCATTACGTCTACATAAGCAAATATTATTACAGACTTTTTTTTTCCTTTTTGAAGATGTCATTTGTTCTCCTTAAAACACATTTGTCTTTTCTTAAGAAATCTGTTTGCCCTTCCTATAAAAGTCTTGGGCTGGGGTTGTAGCTCAGTGATAGAGTGCTTGCCTTGCATGCTTGAGACACTTGAGTTCAATCCTCAGCACCACATAAATATAAAATAAAGATATTGTGTCCACTTAAAACTAAAAAATAAATATACTTTAAAAAAAAAAGTCTTTCTCCCCACTTTTACTATTAAGTAGCAAGCTGAAAAACAAAAAAAAAAAAAAAAAGTTTTTTTTTTTTTGTACTGGGGATTAAACTCAGGGGCACTCAACCACTGAGCCACATCCCCAGCCCTATTTTGTATTTTATTTAGAGACAGGTTCTCACTGACTTTCTTAGGGCTTCGATGTTGCTGAGGCTGGCTTTGAACTTGTGATCTTTCTGCCTCAGCCTCCTGAGACACTAGGATTATAGGTGTGTACCCCTGCGCCTGGCACAAGCTGAAGATTCTAACTGCCTCTTTGAATTACTCATTATTGAGATTTCTTGTGTATATGTATGTTGGACACATAAATAAACCTTTTTCTATTAATCTGTTATTTGGAAGTTTAATTTTAATTTGCAGGATCCTAATTAAGGATCCTAAGAGGGTAAGGAGAAAATATTTTTCCTCCCTTTCGTAATAAACCTAGGAAATTTAATTTCTGTCTTTTTTTTTAATAGTTGTGTGATTATTATTCTCTATTGTGAGGAATACAGTTTGTGCAGAAGGCAAAATTGGGAACTGGAGTCACCATGTACTTGATTCCATGCATGACTTTGTATTCTTGAAGTAAAATGGAATAGCTCAAACTTTTAAGTAAATGTAACATGAACATGGGATTTGAGTTGGAATGTTTTATAATCGAGGTATGTGGTAACTAAAGACTCTCACATTTTATGCATTAGTTCTAGTAAAACTCAAGAGTAAAACTACCCAGATTAACTTAGAAATTGAATGCTCTGGTTCATCTTTCAAGAATGTAGTTTCTTTTAAGGAATGATTCTGTGTACAATTATGGGGCTTTGGAGGTTCTCTTTAGTGTCAAAGTTTCTAAATGAAGTTGTTTAGGCCTTCTAATAGTTTATGAAAACTGCAAAGGGAGTTTGCTAGTTACCTCCAGAATTTCAGAGTTTATTAAGCATTGTAGTATAGATGTAAATGCATGTACTAAGTGTGGCTAATGTGGGTTCTTTAGCTTACTTGCTCTCTGACATAAAGATCAGTCAATTTACCTCAATTTCTCATCTGCAAGATGATATTAGAAAAACTCCATTCTCTATAAATATGTACAATTACTATGTGTCGATTAAAAATAATATACAGGGGGCTGGGGATGTGACTCAAGCGGTAGCACGCTCGCCTGGCATGCGTGAGGCCCGGGTTCGATCCTCAGAACCACATACAAACAAAGACGTTGTGTCCGCCGAAAACTGAAAAATAAATATTGAAAAATTCTTTCTCTCTCTCTCTCTCTCTCTCTCTCTCTCTCTCTCTCTCTCCTCTCACTCTATCTTTAAAAAAAATACATTAAAAAATAAGTACTCAACTCTCAATTTGAGTGTTCATTAACAATTGAATGGATAAAGAAAATGTGATACACACACACACACACACACACACGAATGCTATACAGCCTTAAAAAGGTGGGGGAATTTTGTCATTGTAACAACACAGGTGAATCTGTAGGACATTATATTAAGTGAAATAAGCAGGCCCAAATACCACATCATTTCATTTATATGTGGAATCTGAAACAATTGAATTCACCAGAAGGGGCAGGGAAGAAGGAATAGGGACTCAATGATCAAATGGTACAAAGTTTCAGATATGCAGGAGGAATAGGCTTTGAGATCTATTGCACAGCAGGGTAACTGTAATCAATAATGATGTATTCTATGTTTCAAAATAACAAAGAAAGTAAATTTCAAGGGTCTTACCATAAAAAAATGACAGGTATTCAAGGTGATATATTAGTTAGCATATTTTAATCATTTTATATTGTATACATATATTAAAACATCACATTTTACCCCATAAATGTATATAATTATCATTTGTCAATAAAAAAATAACAATTTTTGAAACGGGGGTTGTAGCTCAGTGATACAGTGCTTTCCTAGTATGCACGAGGCATTAGGTTCAATCCCCAGCACTGCAAGAAGAAGAAGAAAAAAAAAAAAACAGAAATAAAGAAAAAATACTTAATACAGTGAATTGAATTCAATGACTTGAAGTAAGGTTTAACTTAGATCATGTTTGTAGAATCCAATACATTGAAGTCATTCAATAAATAATTCTTCTTTCCTTGCTTCTCTCTCCAACAAAACTTCAGGTAACATTTATCAACAATAAGGATAGGCAGAATTTTTAAAAATTGTTGTTATTACCTGTTTAGTACGGAATCATTTCTTTCAGAAATATTGAATGAATTCCTATTTTGGCAATATTATATATCCATGATTAACACAAAGTGATCAACATGATTATTTGCTAAAACTGTCTTCTTTTTGGTAATGTAATTGTCTTAAAATCAATAACAATAACACAAACAATAAAACATCAATTTTTTTAAGTCTTTGAAAGAGAAAATTTAGATTTGTCAGAATCTATTCTCAGAAATGGACACCAGGTGGCAGCTTTTAAAGGAGATTTTCTGAGTTACTGACCCAATTTTCCCTCCTGACAAAATCCAAGCCCAGTGTTTTCTGAATGTGGAAACTTTCTTCCTTAGGAGTCCTATTTCTGAGGGATCCTCCCACTGGCCCAAGTCAGGGCAACAGTTGAGATATTAAAATTACCAGAGATAGGCATGGTGGTGCATGCCTGAGATCACAGGGACTCAAGAATCTCAGTTCCAGGCCAGCCTCAATGACACAGTGAAACCCTGTCTCAAAATAAAAATTAGAAGGATGCGGAATGTGGCTCTATTGTAGAGTGACCCTAGGTTGTAACCCCCAGTGTGATGAGAAATGTGGGAGAGACCAGTCCGAAAAGGCCACATTCTGTGTGATTCCACTATTTAACATTCCAGAAAAGGCAAAACTACAGAGAATAAAAGGATCTGTGGTCCTCGGGAGTGTAGAGAAGGGGAGCAGGGAAGAACAGGCAGAGCACAGGAAACTTTTAAGGGATTGAAATTATTATAAAACTATGGTAATGGTAGATATGTGTGTCATTATTCTATATACACGTCAAAATCTATAGATGGGGCTGGGAATGTGGCTCAAGTGGTAATGGGCTCGCCTGGCATGCGCGGGGTGCTGGGTTCAATCCTCAGCACCACATAAAAATAAAAAATAAAAAAAATGAAGATGTTGTGTTGTCCACTGAAAACTGAAAAATAAATATTTAAAAAAATTCTAAAAAAATAAAAATCTATAGATGGCTGTGTATGGATGTACACACCTGTAATTTCAGCAGCTTGGGAGGCTGAGGCAGGACAATTGTAAGTTTGAGGCTAGTCTCAGCAATTTAGCAAAACTCTAAGGAACTTAGCAAGACCCTGTGGCAAAATAAAAAATAAAAAGAGCTGGGGATGTGGTTCAGTGGTAAATTGCCCCTGGATTCAATTCCCAGTTCAAAAAAAAAAAAAAAAAAAAAAAAGCTATAGTATGTACAACATGAAGAGTGAACAGTAGTATAGATGATGGACTTTTGTCAATGTAAAAATATTGGTTTATCAATTGTAATGAATGTGCCTCACACTCACATGTTAACAGAAACAATAGGGGGAAATGAAGAAACATATAGGAACTCTGTACTTTCTTCACACCTCTTTACTAACCTAAACCTACTTAAAAAAAATACTGTTTGGGGCTGGGGATGTGGCTCAAGCGGTAGCGAGCTCGCCTGGCATGCGTGCAGCCCAGGTTCAATCCAGCACCACATACAAACAAAGATGTTGTGTCTGCCAAAAAATAAATATTAAAAAAACTCTCTCTCTCTCTCTCTCTCTCTCTCTCTCTTTAAAAAAAATATACTGTTTGTTAATTTAGGGGAAAAAAATTGCAACTTCATTCTGATAGTAGAGGAAATTATCAGAAAATTTTTAAGCCAGGGAGAGACATCACATTTTTGTTTTTATGATACAATATTACTCCAGCCACAAATGGAGGACCGGCGTGGGCCCAAGGAGAAATGAAAATTCCACTTAGGAGGCGAAGGTAGGAGTCCACCAAAAGTCCATGGTGTTTTGAACTACAGTGATGACCACAATGATCTAGAGAAGCACACAGAGCCGGGCACAGAAGCGCATTCCTGAAATCCTAGCCACTGGGGAGGCCAGGGCAAGAAGATTGCAAGTTCAAGGCCAGCCTGGGCAATTTAGCAAGACCCTATCTTAAAATAAAGCACCTCTGGATTCAATCCCTAGTACCAGATGTTAGGGAGTGTGAGACAATTACAGACCACCACGCTTATTGAGCCAGACTGAAAGGGAATAAAGGTCCTTTAGTGAGTATGCCAGGCAAGCGGTGGGGAGCAGGCTAGCGCCCCAAAGAACTCCCAGCATTTGAATTTTGAAAATACAGTTTCAGGGCTGGGGATGTGGCTCAAGCGGTATTGTGCTCGCCTAGCATGCGTGCAGCCCAGGTTCGATCCTCAGCACCACATACAAAAACAAAGATGTTGTGTCTGCCGAAAACTAAAAAATAAATATTAAAAAATTCTTTCTCTCATTCTCTCTTGAAAAAAAAAAATACAGAGTTTTATAAAATCCACAAAAATCCACAAGGGCAGTTGAGTCAGATGTAGGTCAAAAAATACCCTGTTGAGACAGATACGTTGATTACATGAGAGAATTGTTTTGATTATACATTTCAGAGTCATTTTTTGTTATGTATCAGGGTCTCAGTCAGGGACGTAGGAAGGTCCTACTGTACTGTCAACATAGATACAGCTGTCAGGAGGATGAAAAGAAAACTTTTTTTTTTTGGAACTGGGGATTGAATTGAGGGGCATTTGACCACTGAGCCATATCCCGAGCCCAATTTTGCATTTTCTTTAGAGACAGGGTCTCACTGAATTGCTTAGTGCCTTGCTTTTGCTGAGGCAGGCTTTGAATTCATTATCGTCCTGTCTCAGCCTCCTGATCCCCTGGGATTACAGGCTGCACCACCACACCTGGCTGAAAAGAAAACATTTTAAGTAAGCATAAAATGGAGTCAGGTCAGAACAAAATGGTGTAACTTTGGTTCTTTTACATTTCACCAAAGAAAAAAATAAAAAAGAAGGACGTAGATTCATTTGACAGGTAGGATACCTGGGGTGTGGGGATGGATTTGATGTGAGATGATTAAAACCACTGCTTAGGGCCTGGAGAGTGTAACTCAGTGGTAGAGCATGTCAGAGGCTCTGGGTTTGATTCCCAACACTTAAGGGGAAAGAGAGAGAGAGAGAGAGAGAGAGAGAGAGAGAGAGAGAGAGAGAGAGAGAGAGAGAGAGAGACTTGCCAAGTTTTCAAGGTTTTCTGGAAGATTCCTCTGACTTCTGCCAGGAAAACATTTATTTTTCTCTTGAATAAGGCTTTCCTATTCAGGATATGGAAGCTAAGCACTAAAAGTTTCATCAAGCTGGGCATGCTGGAACACATCTGTAATCTCAGTAAGGGGAGGCTGAGGCAGGAGGATCACAATTTCAAAACCTGCCTCAGCAATTTAGTGAGGCCCTAAGCAACTTAGTGATTCCCTTTCTGAAAAGAAAAAATAAAATAAAATAAAAAGGGCTGGGAATGTGGCTCAGTGATTCAATCCATGTCCCCACTCCTGATAAATAAGTTTAATAAATAAATAAACAAATAAATTTAATGAAGCCCAGCTCAATGGTGCACATCTATAATTCCAGAGATTCAGGAGATTGAAGCAGGAGGATCACAAGCTCAAGGCCAGTCTCAGCAACTTAGTGAGACCCTGTCTCAATATAGCATGAAAGATTGGTGATATAGTTCAGTGGTAGAGCGCCCCTGGGTTTAATCCTCAGTACCACAAAAACAAACAAATAAATTAATTGATCAAAGTGAAACTTAACAGAGGCAAACAAAGCATCATATGGGATGGGAAAGGGAAATGCCTATAAAAGCAGTTAAGTAAAAGCTGTACTGCCTTTGGAACTTTTTTGGGAATCAGAGCAGTGAGAGGAGTCTCAGTTAAGGACCTGTTTTCTGGACTCAGCCCCCAGCAGTGCTCTCATGGCCCCTCCCAGGCCTCCTGTGTCCTCCTAACTTCTGGGACCTGGCCTCCTATAGTCTGACCTTCACCTTGGTCACCAATGTTCTCTTTGTGATCCAAACATTCTTCTCCCTTTGGAGTGAGCCCTGTCTAGTTGAAGGCACTGAGGCTAGAACACAGAGCCTCCCTTACCCTAATTAGATAAAGATTTGGTGACTGTTAATAGCTACTAGTTGTTGAGCATCCAGTCTGTACCATCCACTTTACCCTGCTGAGACATTATCTTACCTTGTTTAACCCTCTAATAACTTTGAGGAAGCAGCATCAGTGATGACTGATCACATTCTAAAGATAGGAAAATGAGAGATGAGGGCCAAGGAGTTTAAGCCCAAATTCACAATCCTGTAATTGGCAAGTCAGAGGCTCACATACTGGCGCACAACCCAACTTCATGGGGTGCCACCAAGTCTGCATTAGTCTCTTTTACTTCTGAATGTGATGACAGTGATGGTTCCTTGCCTCTTCCTCCATTTGCAGGCCTGTCTGAAGCCACTACTGAAGCATTTGCTTTGCTGCTCTTGTATGACACCCTCCTAACTTTGCCATCCTGGTATATAGAGAAAGGGCCAGAGCCCCACCTCTGAGAAAATTACTTCTGTCTATGTTAGTTGGAACACCTAGGATAAGAGGATTAATTTTTGGACAGTTTAGTGTACTTGATCATCTGTTACATTCCTGAAGTTTCTGGCCATATCCATTGCTTGTTTTTTTTTTTTTTTTCTCCTTCTCCTTCTCCTTCTTCTTCTTTTGATACTGGGGATTGAACCCAGGGCCTTGCACATGCTCTACCATTGAGCTGTGAGCTGTTTCACCAGCCCTAGCCCTTATTTTACATTTTATTTGGAAACAAGGTCTCACTAAATTGCTTAGGGCCTTGCTAAATTGCTGAGGCTGGCCTCGAACTTGTGATCCTCTTATCTCAGCCTTCTGAGTTGCTGGGATTACAGACATGTACCACTGTGCCTGGCTCTTCAAGACTCATTTTTCTCTTTCTTTTTTATTATAATTTGTTATGTATGACAACACAGTGCATTACAATTCATATTACACCTATAGAGCACAAATTTTCATATCTCTGGTTATACACAAAGTAGAGTTACACCATTCATGTCTCCATAGATGTACTTAGAGTAATGATTTCCATCTCATTTCCTACAGCCATGCCCCCTCCACTCCCTCCCCTTTGCTCTATCTAGAGTTCCTCTTATCCACCCATGCTCCTTCCTACCAGCCCCATTATGAATCAGCATTCTCATATCAAAGAAAACATTCACCATTTGTTTTTTTGGGATTGGCTAACTTCACATAGCTTTATATTCTACAACTCTATCCATTTACCTACAAATGCCATGATTTTATTCTCTTTTAATGCTGAATAATATTCATTGTGTATATATGCCACATTTTCTTTATCCATTCATCAACTGAAGGGCATCTAGGTTGGTTCCACAATTTAGCTATTGTGAATTGTGCTTCTATAAACACTGATGTGGCTGTGTCCCTGTAGTATGCTGTTTTTAAGTCCTTTAGGTATAGACCAAGGAGAGGGATAACTGGGTCAAATGGTGGTTCCATTCCCAATTTTCCAAAGAATCTCCATACTTATTTCCATATTGGCTGCACCAATTTACAATCACACTGTAGTGTATGAGTGTGCCTTTTCCCCCACCTCCTCACCAACACTTATTGTTGTTTGTATTCATAATAACTGCCATTCTGACTGGAGTCAAATGAAATCTTAGAGTAGTTTTGATTTGCATTTCTCTAATTGCTAGAGATGTTCAACATTTTTTTTTATATATTTGTTGATTGATTGTACATGATCTTCTGAGAAGTGTCTGTTCAGTTCCTTGGCCTATTTATTGATTGGGTTATTTGTTTTGGTGTGACGATTTTTTAGTTCTTTATATATCCTCCACTCTACCAGCAAAGCTGGTAGGGTAATGATTTTGAAAAAGGGTCTCACTAAATTGCTAAGGTCAAATGGGGGGATTCAAGGGACTCAAGACTCTTGATAAAAGCGATTTGTCATGTTCACTGTTATCATCCTCCGAATATTAAGACATAGGTGTTAGTCTTTATGTGTACAGTTGTTGACCTCGGCTTTATCTTGTCTCAGTAAAACTCTGAAATAAACCACATGTCCATATTAAATCTGGTTAAATAAAATGTAGTAATCCATAAAAGAAGAGCTCAATGCAATTACTTTAAAAAGTTACAACATAATAATTTTTCATGAAAAACTGTTATCAGTATTCCTTAGGTAAACTATTGGTATAAAAACAGACACACAGGGGCTGGGGATATGGCTGAAGCGGGTAGCGCGCTCGCCTGGCATGAGTGCGGCCCAGGTTCGATCCTCAGCACCATATACAAAGATAAAAAAAAAAAAAAACAGACACACAGACCAGTGAAACAGAATAGAGAGCCTAGAAGGAAATCCACACATCTATTCATTTTGGCCTTAGGGATTGAATCCAGTGGTGCTTAACCACTTAGCCACATCCCCAGCCCTTTTTATGTGTTATTTTTTGAGACAAGGTCTCTCTCTGAGTTGTTTGGGACCTTGCTAAATTACTGATTCTGGCTTTGAACTTGTAATCTTCCTACCTTAGTCTCTCAGACTGGGATTACAGGTGTTTGCCACCACACTTGGTGAGCCAACTGACTTTAAAAAAAAAAAATACCTTTATTTTATTTATTTGTTTTATGTGGTGCTGAGGATTGAATCCAGTGCCTCACAAATGCAAGGCAAACACTGTACCAACTGAGCAACAATCCCATCCTCCAACTGATTTTTGACAAAGGTGCTCAGAGCATCCTTAAGAAAAGGACAGACTTTTCAATGGATGGTGCTTAGAAAATTGGATATTCACAAGCAGAAGAAGCAAGAAAGCTAAACTCTAGTTACAAAAAAACCCTCAAAATACATAAGACTTAAAGGTAACTTAAATGAAACAGTGACACAATTAGAAAAATCCTAGGAGAAATGCTTCAGGACACTGGAATGGGCAAGAATTTTTTGGGACAAGCCCAAAAGCACAGGAAACAAAAGCAAAAATAGACAAATGGAATGATATCAAAAAGGTTTTGAACAGCAAAGAAAACAACATAGTATGGAGACAACCTACAGAATGGGAGAAAATATTTGCAATGTATACATCTGGCAAGTGATTGTTATCCAGAATATGTAAGAAACTCTGGAAATAGCAAAACAAACAAAATAAATAAGCCCATTTAAAAATTAATAACCAGGTATGGTGGCACACACCTATAATCTCAGCTACTTGGAAGGCTGAGGCAAAAGGATTGTAAATTTGAGGCCAGCATCATCAGTTTAGCTAGTGTACAAACTAATTCTTCTCTTAAGTAGTTTCAAAGAGGAAGACAAATTAAATGGACTAGGCTTTATCTTCTCATATTTAAAATAGGGGTAGCAATATTTACTCAGAGGGCTGTGGAAGACCTGAATTAGAATATGCTTATGTAGCAGGCTGGGGATATGGCTCAAGCGATAGCATGCTCACCTGGCATGCGCAGCTCACTGGGTTCGATCCTCAGCACCACATAGAAATAAAGATATTTTGTCCACTGAAAACTTAAAAAATATTAAAAAATTCTCTCTCTCTAAAAAAAAATAGAATATGCTTATATAGTGACTGGTACATGAAAATTCTCAGTTACCACCACATGACTGCTAAAAGTAAAATTTCCACAAACCTGTGATCCAATAATAAAATATTTAAATGGTCCTTGTCAAGGGTAAGCTTCTAATTAGTCAGGAGGCATTTTGATTTTTAAAGTCAACACTAGATGGCAGCATTCAGGCAGGATTTTCTGAATAAGCACAAATAAGCTTTTCCCCACCAATCTCCAAAGGTCCAAAGGACCCTCTCCCGCTCCACACACACCACACACACCACACACACACACACACACACACTCAAGCAATCCTCTGATGATCTGGATTGCCTCAGTTGGAACAGCATTTGAGGACACTATCTGGCAATGTTTACCAGGAACTAAACTAAAAGGATTATACTTGGGAAAGGAGGGGAATAATAATAAAGGCATATAATAAAGGTATATAGTATTTACTGTGCCAGGCCTTCACTGTTCTAAGCTACTTTTTTCTTTTTTCAAACAAAGAGAAAATAAATAAACAAAACCCCAGCCCACAAGCACCCACCCCCATATATATATATATATATATATTTTCTCTCTATAGATATATATATATATACATATATAATACATATATACACATATACACACATATATAATACTTAGAAAAAATAAACAAGGTAATTTTATCTTCAATGTTGTGGAAGGGCAGGTGGATTTTTTAAAAAATCCCTTCATTCCAGAGCCATGTTGCACACCTATAATCCCAGCAATTTGGGAGGTTGAAGATAAGAGGATCTCAAGTTCAGAGCTAGGATTAGCAACTCAACAAGACCCTACCTTAACATAAAAAAATGAAAAGGTCAGGAGAGTAGTTCAGTATTAAAGACCCCTGGGTTCAATCCCCAAATAAAAAACAAAACACTGTTCTTTATTTCTCTTTTTTTGTGGGAAGCAGCAGCAGGGATTGAAGTCAGCAGCATTCAACCACTGAGTCACATCCCCAGCCCTATTTTGTATTTTATTTAGAGACAGGATCTCACTGAGTTGCTTAGTACCTTGATTTTGCTGAGGCTGGCTTTGAAGTCTTCATCCTCCTGCCTCGGCCTCCCGAGCTATTGGGATTTATAGGCATGTGCCACTGGGCCCGGCTATTTCTCTTTCATTATTACTTTAATTCTTGCTTTCAACAGATATTTCTTTCTTATCTTTTTTGGTTGATTTTTGTTTTTTGGCATTGGGAATTGAAACCTGAGACACTTAAACCACTGAGCCACTTCCTCCCCATTCTTTTTTTTTTTTTTTTTTTTTGAGATAGGATCTTGATAAATTGCTTAGGGCTTTGCTAAGTTGCTGTGGCTGGTCTCAAACCTATGATCCTCTTGCCTCAACCTTCAGAGTTGTTGGGGTTGCAGGTGTGCACCACTGTGTCCAGCAGTCATTTTTAAGAGTAAGAGAAGAGAAATTTTTCAGTCTCCCCGGAGACAGATGATGCCTATGAAGTAGATCATTTACAAGAGTTCTCTGTTTGACCCAGCATCCTTCTCTGTGAATTTCTCCTGTTGCCTACTTTCTTCTGATCTTATCCAGAAACTCACAGAGGTAATGGACATTGAGTTCCTAGCCCCCTACCCTTGAATAGTTTTGACTTACTCAAACGCAGGCCTTTTTTACTCTGAAGGCAAAGACTTGCCAAATACTGGGCTGTGAGGTATGTGTTCAAATGCCAACTTTATCAGGTCCCTGCTTTGGGTCCTCCTCTCCAAAGCTTTGTTAAACTGGCAATTCCTAGAGAATTAGGCAGGGGGCAGATGTGGTCTAAACCCTTTGTATTTTCTTGCATAGATGGATGGGTTAAAGCATGGACTTTAGAGTCAGACAAACCCAGTTTTAATGAAATGGAATGAAGAAGAAAGTCAAATTTTTTGTGATACAGGGAATTGAATTCAGTGTACTTGCTATGCACCGAAATACATGCCAGCCCTTTAATTTTTTACTTTTATTTATTTATTTATTTTTGAGATGGATCTCTAAATTGCTGAGGCTGGCTTCCAAATTGTGATCTCCTTGCCTCATCCTCCCAAGTAGCTGTGATTACAGGCCCGTACCCATTTGGAGCCCCTATTCTGAAAAAGCAAATTTCTTTTCTGAAGATTGACAGCAACACTGTGCTGCTGCTTTCTCAGTCTCTGTGTGCTTTTGCCCATGGTTCAATAAATGTGTGGGCACAGCCTCAAGCTGCTGAAGCCACTAAAAAATTTGGACATGGTTCCCACTCTTGTGAGGAGTACCTTCAGCCTCTGGCTGGTGTCTAACCCCTCTTGATCTGGAGCTTCTCTTAACCCCAGTCTTCTCTCCTGCTGGGATGATGAACAGAGGGCCCAGAGCTAACAGGAAGGGATTAATGATGTAACTGGCAATGACTCCTTACTGGAGCAGAACCCTGCTGGCAGTGAGTGAAATCTGGATCCCTTAAGGTGGAAATTTTCATTCAAAAGGGAATTATGGTCAGGTATGGAGGCACTTGACTATAATCCTAGTGGCTCTGAAAGCTGAAGCAGAAGGATCACAAGTTCAAGGCCGGCCTTAGCAACTTAATGAAGCCCTAAGCAATTTAGCAAGACTCTGTCTCAAAGTAAAACATAAAAAGTTCTGGGGATGTGGCTCAGTGGTTAAATGCCTCTGGGTTTAATCTCTAGTACCAAAAAAGTAAAGGGGGTGGGGGTGGAAATGTGGTCTGTAGTACAGCTCCTACTCACCCTTGTCCTCAGGTCAGAGGTCAGCACTCCTGCTTCTACAGAGAGGAGAGCATAAGGCAAGGAAAGCATCCTTTGGAGATGGAGTTGGTTCCTGTTTTTTTTTTTTAGAAAGAGGAGAGAGAGGGGCTGGGGATGTGGCTCAAGCGGTAGCGCACTCGCCTGGCATGCGTGCAGCCCGGGTTCGATCCTCAGCACCACATACCAACAAAGATGTTGTGTCCGCCGAGAACTAAATAATAAATATTAAAAAATTCTCTCTCTCTCTCTCTCCTCTCTCACCCTCTCTTTAAAAAAAAAAAAAAGAAAGAAAGAGGAGAGAGAGAGAGAGAGAGAGAATTTTTTCTAATGTTTATTTTTCAGTTCTCGGCAGACACAACATCTTTGTTGGTATGTGGTGCTGAGGATCGAACCTGGGCCACACGCATGCCAGGCGAGCACGCTACCACTTGAGCCACATCCCCAGAGTTGGTTCCTGTTAGCTACTGCTCATTGTTCCTCAGAGCTGAGAGGGAGAGCTCCCGGGACAGGCCCAGTTCTCCAAACTTGCTTCTGCCCTTGGTATCCATTTTCTTGAACTGGATGAGGATTAGGAGCCAGGAAGCCCAAGGAGTCACCTGATTGTATGTATCTCTGGCAATGATTGACCTGGTTTTGGTCCCAGTGCCCTCTCACGTGGTCCCCAACTACTGGCCTTGACCATCCCAGCTTCTAAGGTTTATCTACCAGTTTGTTCCTGGGCAGGGAACATACTTAGGAGCTTAGTTCTTTTGCTTAGCATGGGGTGGGGGGGGTGGAGTGGGGGTGATCATTGGACCTTGTTCTCTTCTTCTGTCACTGGTGGAGTTCCTGGAAAGGGAGACCTTGGTTCAGGACAATTGGTATCCTTGGCAGGTCCCAGTCAGAAACACAGATTTATGAGATATCTTTTTTAGATTTTGAGACAGGATCTCACTAAGTTGCAGAAGGTCTTGCTAAAACTGTCCTTTAACTTGTAATCCTCCTACCTCAGCCTCTCCAGTCACTGGAATTATAGGCATGTACCACTGGTCCAACAGACACATCTTTTGAGGTAGAGTGAGAAATATACATTCAAGAGAGAATGCAGGCCATCTTTAGAGGGAGATGCACAACACCTTAGGGTGGGGCATTCATATTTATAGAGATACAGTATTGCTATTGGTGGTGAAAAACCTCTCCTCATCCCCAGGGGGGCTGCCACTAACTGTTGAACTTCTCAGATCACAACCTTCTGAAGGGCTCAGCCCTATGTTTTCATCTGAACTATCTGAACTGGCCCCTGACCCTCCCATCCCACTGGCTGTCTAGGCCACTCTGCAGGAAGCCCCCTCTCACCACCACCAACCAGTCAGAGCCTTACAAAATTAGGGATTTTCATCTTGGGTGGTTGAAGGGTGCCAGATTATGTTCCCCCCAAATATGCCTCTTTAGCATTTGGATTATTTTGAGCTAAGTGCCCTTGAGAACCTGCAGATGCAAGAAAAGTTCTAAAACTAGGGCAGAAGTTTTTCTTTGTTAAAGAAATTTAGCTTTATAAATGAAATTACCATTTGTAAAAGGTGTCCCCACTTAACTCTTACCAGCTAGGAAGGCACTGCGGATTTAAATCTGCATAACAACCTTTACTAAGCAACCTTTGTTCACTTTACTTTCTAAGCTACCTTTCCATTTCTTGCCCCCTCACTCCAGCCCCAAAGCTCCAACATCCTTTTCTTTTTTAGTGTAAGATGTTTTAGAGCCCAGATTCCAAATATTCTTTCGGGTTATTCATTTGGGTGTGTCCATGTATACTTTCAAAGATGCACGTTTGTTTGCTTTGCTCTAGTTAATCTGACTTTGGCCCGCCAGTTTACAGGGCCCCCCCTGGAGAACCTGGTGGTTAGAGGAGAAACATTAGTTCTCCTCTACATGTGTTTTGCCTTGATT
Source organism: Ictidomys tridecemlineatus (assembly GCF_052094955.1). NCBI lineage: Eukaryota > Metazoa > Chordata > Mammalia > Rodentia > Sciuridae > Ictidomys > Ictidomys tridecemlineatus. Next base: position 149,762,606 of record NC_135480.1, on the reverse strand, counting down.
CTATCACTCAACCTTTCCCTCTCATTTATTGAGAAGACTGTCAGGAATTCAGCATCTCCCAACATGGATGTGCTGTTCATCTTCTTACAAGGTCTGAATATCAAATCTATTCACTTTCCAAAATATGCAGAGGATGTTCTATGTGCTATTCCAGAGGTCATTTTTGTAGAGATAATGGGCTTTGAGAGAAACACCCATGGTTTATTTGTTCTTTTCACAAGTTGGCCTCCAAATGAACTTTGGAGTTGACTCTGTAATACGTGTTGATGTAAAGCTGTGACCAGGGAGTGCTGGGTTACACCACCCATGGCCAGCACCAGCCAGGAAACCCCATGTGGAGAGGCCCACATGAATATCTCACCCACTGTCATGAATGCCCATTTTGAGAACTTTCTCCACCTGATTCCCTTGAGGTAACTTGGGATTTTCTTCCCATCTTTTTTCACCAACCACCTTGAACAGAAGACAGGAACCTACTGCATTCCCTTCCTCAAAATTCACCCTCTCTAGCCCAGCACGGACAGACTCCACCCCAGGCAGTTTCTCTTCCAAGGTCACAGGGATCGCCTCAGCACACATTCCAATTCATCTTTTTCTGTTTCCCTTCCCTTTAAGCTCACTGGACATCTGGCCTCGGTGTCTGTTTTAGTTAGCTTTTCATCACTGTGACCAAGAGAACTGCCAAGAACAATATGGAGAAGGAAAAAATTATTTTGGCTCACGATTTCAGAGGTTCAGTCCTTGGTTGGCCAACTCCATACCTCTGGGCCCAACGCATGTGGAAGGGTATGAAGGAAGAAGTTATCTCAAGACATGGCAAATGAGAAAACAGAAAGCTGTGCTCACCAGGAGCAAACTATAAACCCCAAAGTCATGTCGCACTCCCCACCTGTGACCTACCTCCTCTCTCTTCTAGCCACATTCTGCTGAGCTACAGTTACTGCCCAGTTAGTCCATTTTGATGGATTAATCCACTATTAGGTTATAGCTCTCGTAATCCAGTCATTTTATCTCTGAATTGTTTTTTGGGAGGTACTCGGGATTGAACCCAGGGGCACTTACCCACAGAGCTACATCTCGAGTCTTTTTTATTTTTCATTTTTAAATTTGTATTTATTTATTTATTTATTTATTTTTGACACCAGGAATTGAACCCAGGGGTATTTAGCCACTGAGCTACATCCCCAGACCTTTTAATTTTTTTTTTTATTTTGAGCCAGGCTCTTGGTAAATTGCTTAGGGCCTTACTAATTTGGTGAGGCTAGCCTTAAACTTGTGATCTTCCTTCCTCAGCCTCCTGAATCACTGGGATTATAGGTGTCTACCACTACACCTGGCAATCTTTGAATGTTCTTGCATTGTCTCACACGTGAACTTTTGGAGGACACCTCATATCCAGACCATAAGAGTGTCTCAATCAGTTGCTGATATTTTCTCCTCTCTGGTCTCCAGGACTCTATGCTATCCTGTCTCCTCTTTCTTTCTCAAGAATTCTCCATGCTTCCTTCAGGAGACCCTCAAAGTTTTGTCAGAACTGTTTGGTTGAACCCAAGAGGGCCTGCTGGGATACACTTGGTATCCGAACCCCTCACCCGATTCACAGATGGATAGCTCTCAGGCCTCATCCTGAGACCTCACCTCTGACCTCCACCCCACATTGGCATTGACCTGTTTTCCTTCCTCTCAAGTGTCTCCCCCTCAAACTCGCTCTTGAGGAGCCAAAGTCAGTTTCCTACATTCTGAAATCCCTCTTTCCTAGACATTTCTGTTTCTGTTACGTCTGCCAACACCCTTCTTTTTTCTAGAGTCAAAACTCAGGGCTTGGGGCTGTGGCTTAGTGGTAGAGCACTGTCTGACATGTGTGAGTCCTTGCGTTCAGTCCCCAGGACTGCAAAAACAAAACACTCTTCTCTTCCTCTTATCCTTTGCCTGTAAGTAGTAAGGGTCTTCATTATATCTTACTAATATCAAGTAATATTATTAGTTTTTATGTTTTCCCACCACAATCCCCCTCACACTAATATGGGCCCTATTTATATACATCTTATTTATTTCTGGGTCAATGTCTTATTTACTTATTTTTAGTCCTGGGGGTTGAAACCAGGGCTGCTTTACCAGTAAGCTACAGCCCCAGCCCTTTTAACTTCTTATTTTGAGACAGGGTCTAAGTTGCTTAAGGCAACTTTTTAGTATTTAAAAATATAACCATGCTTGAGGCTCTGGGTTTAGTCCCTAGCGCTGCTAAAAAATAAGTATGTTGCCAAATATACTTCTATTCTGATTTTAAGAGAGTCCCAACTCCTTTCTCTTGACCTGTCATTTAATATACAGGCTGAAAAAGCAGAGACTTCCAAGCATGCAGGAGAAGCCATGTAACCCAGTTCTGACCATTAGATATGAGGAAATCTACTGATTGATCTGAGGTATGAGGGCTTAAACAATTTTTAAAAATTGTTTACAAAAGTGAGGAGTTGGCCATATAGTTCAGTGATAGAGCACACGCTTTCTGTGTGCAAATCCTGGATTCCATCCTCAACACCAGGGGAAATAAAGGTTAATTTTATGTTATGTGAACTCCTCAATTTAAAAAGAAGCAGGGGCGGGGGTAGGATTTTGACTCAGTGGTAGAGGCTTGCCTATCACCTGTGAGGCACTGAGTTCGATCCCTGGCACCACATAAAAAATAAACAAAATAATTAAGAGTATTATGTCCATCTATAACTAAAAAAAAAAAAAAAAAAAAGGCCAGGCACAGTGACTCACAACTATAATCTCAGTGGTTTGGGAGACTGAGACAGGAGGATCACAAGTTCAAAGCCAGCCTCAGCAACAAAGATGGGGCCCTAAGCAAGGCTCTAAGCAGCTCAGTGAGACTCTGTCTCTAAATAAATACAAAATGGTCTGGGATGTGGCTCAGTGGTCGAGTGCTCCTGAGCTCAATCCCTGGTATCCCCCACCACCCTGCCTGTCAAAAAAAAAGTTGGCACCAGCATAAACATCATTTACCCATCCTCTCTTCTAAGGAAAAAAAGAGATGGAGAATAGTATGTGGTACCAGAAGCATGAGATGAATCACAGAGGATCAAGACCAAGAGTTATGTACTCTCTTTGTTTTTCTTCCAACTTTCATTTTGATGCATCAACAGGGAAATGGACTGGCACATGTCAGACCCAAGAGAAGAAGAGTCTATAATGACAGGAAGAGCATGTAATGAAAAACAGTTTCATTATGAAAGGAGATATAAAATACATATGAAAAAGGAGTTAGGTACTTGATAGAAATGTAAAAATCCATGGCTTTAAAAAGTATTATTTAGGGATGGGGCTGTGGCTCTGTGATAGAGCACTTGCCTAGCATGTATGAGGCACTGGGTTCAATTCTCAGCACCACATATACATAAAATAAAAGTCCATTGACAACTAAAAAAATATTTTTTAAAAAAGTATTATTTAAAATGAAGTTCCCAAATAATGATCTGGTTTATATAATTCTGGGGAAGAAATTCAGCAATTCACCTAGAAAAATCACTTCCAGGGCCATTTTCATTTTATACCACCAAGACCATTCTCAGAGGCCCTGGCCCCTTGAATCAGTGTAAAAACCCTCAACTGTTCCTCAGCTTCCAAGATTACTTCCTTTAAAAAAAAAAGACGATTTGTAGACATGTCCCACCATGCTGAAAGCAAGGTCCTGACTGGCCTGAGACTTGTGTGCCTTTCTCCCCTCAGCTGGGACCCACTTACCCTGTACTTGCAGGCCTGGTCTGGGTGCCTCAGTCCCTGCTACAATTCCAGAGTCCGGACTGGCAGCAGGGTCTACTGGAGACAGAGTACACCCCACTTCAGCTAATAATTTGGAGCAACCACTGAGCAACTTCCCCAGACCTTTAAATATTTTGTTTTGAGACAGGGTCTCGCTAAGTTGCTGAGGCTGGTTTTGAACGTTCAGTCCTCCTGCTTTAGCCTCCCAATCTCCTGGGAGGCATGTGCCACTGCCCTGGCTCATTTCTCAGAATTTGGGAACAATATAGCTTTTGTCATTTTGAATCCTATGGCATTTCTGATAAAATTTTGGCCCACTAAACAACCAACCAATTGCATCATGTAGATTTACCCAAGTTAGGAAATTGTGATGAAAACAAATAAAAAGGAGTCTCTTTAAATATTTGGATTTGGGAAGGTTAATACTTGGTTAGTACAAGTGGAAGAAGGAAGGAAAATGAAACGTATTTATAATTCAAAATGATTATATTTTACATATGAATAACAGAGGTGCAGCAAGGTTAAATGTTCTGCTACATTGTGTTCTTTTGGGATGTAGCAGAGCAGGAACTCAGCCACAGGGATCTGGTTAGAGCTGAGTTCCAGCTCTGCCTCTCTGCAAATGGGTCATTTGCTTAGGGCAGTGCCCTCACTTGGCCAGGGCATGAATGTCTTCTTCGTGGTTTTTTGTGGATTTTTTTTTAACCATGAAAAAGCATATTGCATTTTTTAAAAAAAGTTTTATTTCTAAAACAAAGCCTCAAAAAGAAGAGGTAAAACCAGAAAAAAGAATAGTACTTACTATGTATTCAATGAAATTTGCATTCTGAATGGGGCAGTTCAGATAGAGCCAAGCTGAGGGTAAGGGGGTAGGTAGCTCAGTGGTAAAGCATATACTTCCTTTTTCTTTTTAAAAGGTTATAGGTTGACACAATCTTTCATTTATTTATTTATTTATTTATTTATTTTTATTTATTTATTTATTTATTTATTTAATGTGGTGCTGAGGATTGAACCCAGTGCCTCACACATGCTAGGCGAGTGCTCTACCTCTGAGCCACAACCCCAGCCCTAGAGCATATGCTTAACATGCGTGTTCTTCTGGGTTTAATACCCAGCACCAAAACAAAACCCACAAACCTAAAAAGGTATAGTATTTTGCATATAACCTAAGCATATCTCATGTATACTTCTAGATAACCTCTAGATCATTTATAATATCTAATATAAAGTAAGTTCTATATAAATAGTTGTTATGCTATATTATTTTCAGAATAATGACAAGAAGTCTATACATGTTCAGTATAGATGCAATCCTCCTCCCTCCTTGACTTTCTTTTTTCAGTACTGGGAATTGAATCCAGAGTGTCACTCATCAGTGAGGAGTGATTTATCACTGAGCTACATCCCTAGCCCTTTTTATTTTTCATTTTGTAAATTACCAAGAAATGCCTCAAACTTGTGAACTTGTGATCTCCTGCTTCAGCCTCCAATTTTCTGGGATTACAGGCACTGTGCCAGCACCTCTCACCCCAATTTAAGTACTGGGGATTAAACACAGGGGCACTTTACCACGGAGCTACTTCCCCAGTGCTTTATATATATATATTTTTTTATTTTGAGGCAGGGTCTCACTAAATTGCTCTTGCCAGCCTCAAATTTGCCATCCTCCTGCTTCAGCATCCCCAATCCCAGGGAATATAGATGTGCACTACTGGCCTGGCCCAAATGTTTCTTGTCTGCTTTTGGCTGAATCCATGGATGCAGAATGCATGGATACTGAGGGCAATTCTATGTAACAGGATATCAGAGTAGGACTGGTCACTGGATCAATACCACAGCTTGGCTCTATCTGAACTGCCCCATTCAGAATGCAAATTTCATTGAATAAATAGTAAGTACTATTCTTTTTCTGGTTTTACCTCTTCTTTTTGAGGCTTTGTTTTAGAAATGAAACTTTTTAAAAAAAATGCAATATGCTTTTTCATGGTTAAAAAAAAAAACACAAAAAACCACGAAGAAGACATTCATGCCCTGGCCAAGTGAGGGCACTGCCCTAAGCAAATGACCCATTTGCAGAGAGGCAAAGCTGGAACTCAGCTCTAACCAGATCCCTGTGGCTGAGTTCCTGCTCTGCTACATCCCAAAAGAACCTCAATGTACAATTCTGTATCTCTGGGCAAACAAATCATCACCTGGGAGCCAGTCCTCCTTGAAGCTATAATCCACATGTGTCATAATCCTCTCTTTTATAAGAATCTGCAGATTCACAGCATGGCACCCTGAACTGAAGTTCTCTGAAGAAGCTGCATCAATTATGAAGATTCTGGAAACTTGCTTTGGCTAGGACATTGTAGAGAGATGGAATGTTGTAGATTAAGAGCCAAAATTATCTTGGACTGTCTAGTCCCTTTTAATAGCCACTTACTACCTACCTCTGTGTCTGAACTAACATCCTCAGAACTGCCTGGTTAAACTCTTAAGAGTGTATCATTAAGCCTGCCTGATGCTTCCACCAATGTAACTGATAAATGTGTACATTTATGACTTTTGTTCTGTGCTTATAAAACTTCATGTAATATTTTCCACAGTGAAACATATCATTCAGGGTAACTTGAATCCATGTTTTCAGGCCTGGTCATTTGTATTTGGCTCACATTAACTATTTTCTTAGTTTCTTTGAGACAGGTTTTTATTTTGTGTTGACAGCATTAAATTCAGTACTGTAACAGCGGCATTCATTTAAAGTCTTCCTCGTTCCTGGGATCTCACACTTAACTTAGGAGCACTCATGGAAAAGAAAATTACGACAGAGGTTTTAGGACTTGGGACCTAGATGCTAAATTCTGGTTCCCATCCCTTCGTTCTAGCTTTGTGAGCTGCACACTTCATGTATACAGAGAACCTACCCAGAGGAAAAATATGTGAAACTCCCCCAAAACGCAAAAGAGGTGGTTTCCAATTCAATCTTAAATATCTGAGACAAAGAAAGGAGGACTTGAGATGATTATGGAGGAGGTGGCAAGGGTAAGGTTTGTTATGCAGATTTGAGTCTCTGCTTTCTCTGCTCATTAAGAGTTTCTATTGTTTTTAAGACTTCTCAAATAAACAAACAAATAAATAAATAATAAACTTCTCTTCCTCCTATGAACAGGAAGCATGCTTACAAATGGAGATTTCCTTTATAGATGCAAATCTCTCTTACAAAAAGGAACTTCTACTCTAGTTTCACAGTCTCAGGTGTTTTCTGTTTCCCAGAACTACCAGTTCAAAGTGATCCTTGCTTTAAAGAGGCATATTTTGAGGTAGTTTATTTTAGACTTCAATAGTCATATTTTGAGGAAGTGTATTTTGGACCCCATCCACCCAATGTCCCCACATCCCTTCAGAAGTCACCTTCTATCATTGTGGAGCATGTTTATTGGTCAGAATGTGTCTGTGTGAAAGAGATCCTTACTTGTCCACTTTATTATTTATTTATTTAGGTACTGGAGATTGAGCCCTGGGGCACTTTACCACTGAGCCACATCTCCAGCCCTTTTTATTTTGACATAACTTCTCACTAAATTGCTTAGGGCCTCTCTTAGTTGAGTCTAGCCTCAAATTTGCGATCCTCCTGCCTCAGTCTCCCAAGACTCTAGGATTACAGGTGTGCACAAACACCACACTGTGCAACAGCTGTCTTCTGTAAGAGGTTTTCTGTCATTCATGACCTAATTCTAAATAATAAGGTCTGTGTATTCCAAAGGGCAGGAATTCTGGGATGGCAATTCCTTAAAAGAATATAACCCCTGTCAGTTTCCTTTTAAGGAAGATATTGGATGCTAAATCAGAATATCATTTAGTTCTTAATGCAGAGAAAATCCTTAATAAGGATTAGGCATAAAATATTTGAAGGTATAGGGGCTGGGGTTATGGGCTCAGTGGTAGAGCACTTGCCTAGGACAGGTGAGTGTGATGCTCAAATTTGGGACCCCCCAAAGACCACCAGAGACCAAGATCGAAGTAAACAGCAAAGAGGTGTTTATTGCAAGCTGGCTCGGTCCTCCACGCAGCAACTGGTGACACTGAGAGGCCCCGAGCCCAGGGTTTGCAGCAGTTTTATACACTCTTTGGAGAAGGCAGGGACTTCACATACAACATAGCATCTCTTAGCAAATCATCACACACCCTGGGAAAATCACAAAACAACTTTAAAACATGATTAGCACATTCACTGGCGGGAACAAGTTGGGTAGGGGTGATTGGTTACTACAAGAGGGGGATTGGTTTGAACTGATTGGTTTGAGCCAAGAGGAGTGTACGTGCTGAACTACATGGTTTCCCAACATGTTATCAACCACCATAAACTACTAGGAGGGTCATCTGGCATCCCAGGTATTTCCCTGTCTCATGCTGATTGGTGGTTGCTAAGGGGTCACTATGGGTCCCCACCTAGCCTTACTGAGTCAGGGACACCTTGCACAGCAGATCTCTCCTGTTATTTGTAGATAAACAATTTAGCAGGGTGGGAATGTGCCTAGGAGTGCTCTGTGGGTTTTTCCAAGGACAAAGGTGATGTCCCTTCCTTGGATAGGCTTGCTCTGAGGTAGAGACTGGTTTTTCATTCCCCCCTTTTTCTGGAAACTTGGGAACCCATCATGGTTCCCTCAGTTGGGGGCCTATTTGGGCAGGCTCTATATCTTGGTAAACAGTAACCCTCAGGGGACAGTCTTCAATGTCCCATACTCATTCAAAATTGGCCTCCTAGTTATCAGGACTGTAAACATAACATTTAACTTTTAGTGTTACAGAAGTCCTTCCCCATAAGATACAGTTTAATAATTTAATGTCATCTGATCTTGCAAAATCCTTTTACTAGTATGACCTCTGTGTCTAGTAGAGAAACCTTTAATTCTGTTATTTAGGGCTGCATAATCATACTAGCTAACACCAAGCCTAACAGTATAGGTTAGAAATAGCTGTAGGCCTTAAACTAAAAACTACTCTGGCAGTTCCTTTTGATAGTTATCAGGCATTCCTGCCTAAGAATCTCTTTTGTAGCCTCCAGTTTACTTATTCTTGGAAGTTACATTTAACTATTATTATTATTTAGAATGCCCAGGAATAGATGTGTTTTGGTTTTAACCGTCTTTGCTAGGTGTTTAAGATGAAGCAGTCAGGGGCTGGGGATGTGGCTCCTCTTCATAGCAAATGCACTGATTGGCTTTCTGTCCTCCAGTGGTCTCATTAATCTCCCTGATCAGGAGGTTATGTGGCCCAGAGTTGCAAAGCTCTTTGGAGAAGTTCCCTGTTCCCCGAATTCAGACTGACTCAGAGGGCAAGAGCCAAATATTGGTTTTCTTGACCCTTTTAATTTAACTTTAATTTTAAAATTTAATCTTAAACATCCAGCAAATATATTTCAACAGCCTTATTTTAAGAGTACTGGGCTTTAATGTCTATCTCTCTTTCCTGTAGGTGGTTCCTCATTATCTTAAATTAACCTAGGTTGATGTTCTTAAAGCAGTACCTCTGCAAAACATTAACAGGCAATCTTTAGACCATTTATAAGAAAACTACAAAATAAAATTAATAAGAGTAAAAACACATTTAGTTCATGTAATAGCTACCTTGAACTTTGGCAGACCCCTGTTTGAGATCCTAGTAATCTTGACAAAGATCAACTTTTCAACACAACTTTAAATGAACTGAAATCTGGCCTACTTCTTTCATAGTCATTCTCACATGTAGTAAGATGGGACACAGAGCCTTATGCTCAGGTAAGGCGAGGCTCTTCATAAATCTTAAGTAAAGTGCTCTAGTTCTGAAGGCGATCTTTGCTTTTTAAACATCATTTTACAAAGCCTACATAAATTGGTGCTCAAGTTCACAAGAACCTTAGCTAACACAATATAATATCACATCTAATATATGAATTAAAGAAAGGCTGAAAGCTTTTAACCTTTTCTAGAAAAATAGCAAGTTTTACAATATTAACCTTTACATAGATTAGACTCTCATTAACTTAAAAATACATTTAAATTGTACACCAGTGTAAAAAGTAACATAAAACTTTATATCTTATTGATAACAAGTCCAGTTTTAGAACATCAAATGATATAAATAAATCTCCAATATGTTTTTCTATTAAGCCTAAATTTACCATACGACTTTAGAACAGCAGCTTGATATAATGCTCTTTTAAAGCTTCTACCTTACAGACTTGTATACCTGGAAGGTATGAACACATTAATAGCACAACAATTACATTGATGTTTTTATATTAACCAAGTTTAGCTTTTAAGGAAATAACATATTACAATATTGCAAAATAACAGTTGTTATTTAACCATAGTTGTATAATTGTACATTGATGTTTTTATATTAACCAAGTTTGTCTTTTAAAGAAATAACATATTATAATATTGCAAAATAACAGTTGTTACTTAACCATAGTTGTATAATTGTTAATTTCTTTAAGATTACTTACTCAAAAAACTTACATATATAATGGACTTACAGAGACCTTCTTTATCACTTACTTAAACCCTCTTATTTACTTAATCACATAGACTCTTTTATCCAGAAACACATTTTCCCTCTGTTAAATCCATACCTAAAACTTTCTAATTTCTATTTTCCATCTGTTAACCTCTTTTTCTGTTCACATTTTGAAATAATCCTTGTAAATTTCTGAATTTAGGCAGATTATTTCATAGACATCAACATTTTATTAGTTTTTTTGAACACCTAGAAAAACTTATAAGCTTAATTTTAAAGACATCTTTACTTTCATCTGTTTACCCAATTTAAATTGAACCATTTAAATCAGGTAAATCAAAGATATTTGGATCCATTTTTTAAAAATTTTATGAAGCTTCTCATATATCTGCCAATTGTCATATCATGTGCATGATATATGGACATACACACATACAAACATACAACACATAACCCAAATGTGCACACATAACACAATAGTAAAGCCTTGTTGTTTTTTGCAGGTGAAATCTCTATTGCAATGTTTAAAAAACTCCACAGTTGGGCTGGGGATGTGGCTCAAGTGGTAGCGCTAGAAAAACTTGCTCACACAAAACTGAAAATAGGATCTTACTTGATAATATAAAAGCTACCATCAGAAGAAATCCCTTCAGGATCATTAAGCCACTTTCTTTGCTCTGAAGTTCCTATAGTAGTATTAAGTTTCAAAAGAGAACCACACACTGCCATCTATATCCAAAATTAAGCTTTGAAAATTCCCAAGACTGTTGCTATTCAATGTCATTTCAATAAGCTAGACCAACGTCCCAATCCAATACTTTCCTTTCCTAAATTCTACACACTGAGGGGAACAGATACCATACCATGATTTACTATCCTTGCCTAAATTAATAATGCACTGGTACACCCAGTGAAATCTTCCCAAGATACCCAATTCAAAAATTGGTGAAAAAAATAAAACTAAACGATTGGGAGTTACTTGCCAACTTGGAAGTAGAGTTCTTTAATTTTCCTTCCTAAGTATTTAAGTTCTCTGGAATCATAAACTAAACAATTACCTAAACCCAACTTTTAACTGCAAGATTGTGCAATGCTTCAAAAACCCATTCAGATTCCAGATTGTTACAATAAAACCTCATCTTTTAGACACACATTCAGCCAAGATCATTCCCAAGAATCAATCTATAATATCAACACATTACTGCATTCACTGTCCACCCCCCCCCCCTTTTTTTTAAGTAGACAGAGGTGGAGTAATCCTTACAGTGCAGGGAAGGAAGGAAGGAGTTCCCCAAAGCAAAATGGCTTCCGCAGCTGCTGGCAGTCCCTCAGTCCCTCCTTTTACTTACAGAATTAGTTCCTCTAGTTTGGTCCGACCCCAGGCACCAGGCACTCTCCATATCTCCTAACATTTTAGTAGTCAACTCCCAAAACGTTCATCTTACATCCTCGGCATGCAGTTGTTTGGAGTGCTAGGCTCCCCAAGAAAGCAGAGGGGAGGCTCCTCTAGTGTCCTCCTTGGGATGTCAAAATTTGTAACTGAAAGTTTGGTTCCCATCCCCGAAGCCAATTAATGCCAATTTAATAATGAGGACAGTGTTTTGAGAAAGAAAAATCAAGATATCAAAGTTCTTAGATCCCCAGCAGGCATTTCCCTCTGCAGTGGGTGCACTCAAGCCAGCCAACTACCGGAAGAAAAGAAAACATTGCTTCTCTAATCCCATTTAACAAAAGGGAGTAAAGTTTATCAAAGTTCTTTAAAACACAGCTAAAAAGGGGTGTAAAAGGTGAGAACAGAAAAGCTGGCGGTTCTATTGACTTTTGGTCCCTTACAGAGAATCAGGAGAAGCATATCATACATTCTTAGGCTAAAATTTAGCTGAAGTTACCTCCACACATCTAAGGCAGATCTGAACTTGGGACTCTGCATCTGTCCAAAGTAAAACCATGCCATCACACTTAACAGAGACACAGACAAAAGGACACAAAAGACACAGATTCCCTTTTCAGATTGTTGAAAAAACGCAAGTGGGGTGCTGGCCCCAAGCCAACTGGGGCCTTCCCCTCAGACAAACAGATGGGGGAGTATCCCCCTCAGATTGGATCTGACAATCTCAGATTGGGAGATTAGTTCCCTTGCCAGGGTGTTGGGGTGGAGAGGGACAGGACAATAGAAACAAACACACATAACACAGAATTCGCAGCGCGGCGTGGATTGCTACCCAGAAACTAAAAGCAGAGGTAGACCATGGATCCATCAGCTACAAAATACTTTACCAAATACTTCACAAAATACTTTACTAAAGGCAATCCACTCAGAACCCAGAAAGGGGTTGGGGATGTCTCCCACAAACCCTGTCGGCTGCCCTTTGGTGCGTCCACCTGGACCTTTTGCCGACCACACAATACAGAACCAGAACCTGCAGGCAACCAGAGTTCAGAAACTTACAGATGGCAATGCCTTTACTTACCGGCTGGGTTTTCATCATCTCTCGATTGGGGTGTCTGGGTAGCCTTATAAGGGGGATCCCAGGTGAACCCCCATGTTATGCTTGAATTTGGGACCCCCAAAAGACCACCAGAGACCAAATCACAAAACAACTCTAAAACATGATTAGCACATTCACTGGCGGGAACAAGTTGGGTAGGGGTGATTGGTTACTACAAGAGGGGGATTCATTTGAACTGATTGGTTTAAGCCAAGAGGGGTGTATGTGCTGAACTACTTGGTTTCCCAACATGTTATCAACCACCATAAACTACTGGGAGGGTCATCTGGCATCCCAGGTATTTCCCTGTCTCATGCTGATTGGTGGCTGCTAGGAGGTTGCTATGGGTCCCCACCTAGCCTGACTTGAGTCAGGGACCCTGGCACAGCAGATCTCTCCTGTTATTTGTAGATAAACAACTTATCAGGGTGGGAATGTGCCTAGGAGTGCTCTGTGGGTCTTTCCAAGGACAACGGTCGGTCGTGCTCCTTCCTTGGACAGGCTTTGCTCTGAGGTAGAGGCTGGTTTTTCAGCATGAGGTTGTAAATAGAATACACATAATAGAATGCATTTAAATGTAAAATAAAGATATTGTGTCCATCTAAAAAAACTAAAAAATAAATAAAAATAAAATTAACAATAAATAAAGATTAAATTCTTTCTTTTCGTCTTTTTTTTTTTTTTTTTGAACTGGGAGTCGAACCCAGGGCTTTTCGAATGCAAGGCAGACGCTTTGCTGCTCAGCTACATCTCAGCCCAAGATTAAATTCTTAAAAAAAAAAAAATATTTGGAGGATTTGAAGGGAGAGGGTGGGTGCAATGATGCATGCCTATAATCTCACAATTTAAGAGATTGAAGCAGGAGGATCACAAATTCAAGGCCAGCCTTGGCAATTTAGGGATACTTTGTCTCAAAATAAGACATTGAATTCTTATTTGGGGAAGTAGCTCAGTGGTAGGGCTCCCCAGGGTACAAATCCGCAGTTGTCCCAGGGATCAATCCTCAGTATCTTTGAAGTTAGAATTAGACAGGCAGTCGGTATAGATGGGTAAATCGAGTCAGGTCAGATCAAGGAGGCCAATTTCAGTGAGTCCAGGGAAGTTGGAGACTGCACCTTGAGGGAGTGAAATGTTAATTCCTTCAGAGCTCTTCCTCCATCCTTATCAAGAACCTGCCCCTACTTCAACCTGTTACTAAGTAACCTGTTCCAGAAATCGCTCCTCCATAGAGGGAGTTATAAAGTTGTTAATTAATGTGTCCTGGGCTGCACCATCCAGCCCTAACCCCTTCAGCCCACCTGTTTCCCACCTTTTGGCCAGCCCAAGGAGCATTCCTGGGCTTAAGCATGTATGCAGGAAGGAAAGAGATAAGAGGAAGAGGGCAGGAGAACCAAGGAAGCCTAGGACATATAAGCCGGCAAAACACCCTCGCTTCTTGGGATACCATGATTCAAGCAATGACCCCCTTCTCCCTCCCAGGAAAAGTCTATGTTACCCCTTTAAAAATAAACTCTGCTTTATATGCTTGCCTCTGCGTGCTTCTCTAATGTTATACTTCAACATGTGGGGAAGCAGGACTCATCACCGATAACCATCACTGATAACCCTGAAAACAGGTGGTATCACCGCCCTCCCCCAAAAAACAATTTGAAGGGAAGAGGAAAAACATCAATAAATGTTGATCTTGGAATGTTGGTTCCATTTCTCTAACTGCTGTTTCCTTAGGCTCATGTCCCACTGTCTTTTTTTTTTTTAATGGAATTTTTCCACACAAACGAAAAGTAAAACAAAATGAAAAGGATAGCATAAATAGTCTTTCATTGCCTTAATTCAACAACTACATACTATTGGCCATATTTGTTTTATGTGGCTATCTTTTCAATTTCCTTACTACTTGAAAATGAGTTGTAGTCATAACTGCTCTTCCTAAATAGTTGGTTCCTAGATGTAAGAATATTGTCCTACATAACCATTAACAGCTGCGATAACACAAATTCCTAAATGTCATATAATACCCAGTGTTTTAAAAGTCCTATCCTCCTTACTTTTTTTTTTTTGAGACAGTGCCTTGCTAAATTGCTAAGATTTGTTTGAGCTTGTTTTCTCCTGCCTAAGCCTACTGAGTCTTTGGGATTACAGGTATGTGCCACTGCACCTGGCTGATTATTTTGACTTTTGCAAGTCACAAATATTGAATTTTTAGTTCTATTCAATACTTCATACTTGGTGTGTATATGTGTGTGTGTGTGTGTGTGTGTGTGTGTACGCGCATTTAAACAGGATTGAACCCAGGGCCTCACATATGCTAGGCAAGTACTCTATACACTGTGATATATCCACATTCCTTTTTAATTTAATTTTATTTCAATACAGGATATTGTTACATTGCCCAGAATAGCCTTGAGTTTGTGATCCTCCTGCCTCAATCTCCCAAATAGCTGTGATTACAGGTGTGTGCCACCTTGCCTAACCTCTTTATGCTTTTTCTTTCATTTTTTCCCTTCCGTTTTCTTTCTCTCTCTCTCTCCCTCTCTCTCTCTCTCTCTCTCTCTCTCTCTCTCTCTCTCTCTCTCTCTCTCTCTCTCCTCTCTCTCTTTCTTTCTCTTTTCTTTTTTTTTACAGGACACAGTTTAATAAGCCACATCAAAAGTAGTAAAGAATATTCTAGACACTCTTGGTATCCAAAGCTGTGCTGGGTGTTCTCCACAATGGCGGCTTTCCCAGGAACTGCCATCCTTCCCACATAAGACATGATTTATCAATGTAAATTGCATCTAGCTGGGTTCTGTCATTATCAAATAACTGGTAGTAATGTTGAATGAAGCAGGATCTAATCTGCTCCCAAACTGGCTTGTTGCCCATTCTGGAGGGTCACCCAGGCCACTGAGACTCAGGGACCGGCACAATGGCATCAGGGGCAGCGGCAACCACCCAAAGCGCTCCACCGGTCTATGGGTTCTTGTTAGTTATGGGTTGAGAATTGCTGTTCTGAAATTCACTTACAAGAGCCTTTAACATTCCTTTTGGGGCACAGTATTAAACTGCATCAGTTTTCTGTTGCTGCTACAGTCTCTATTGCTTGAAAGTACCCAGATGTTTTATCCTCCAGGTCTCTAGATCCAAAGACTCACCCTGGGGGTTGTGGGTGTAGCTCAGTGGTGGAAGCTTGCCTCCCATGGGTGAGGCACTATGTTTCAACCTCAGTACCAGATAAAAATAAAATAAATGAAATTCAGGAATTGTGTCCATCTACAACTTAAAAAAAAAAAAAAACTGAGTGATCTCACAGACTCAACTCAAAGGAAGTCTGCAGGGCTGTGCTCCTCTCTGGAAGACCTAAGGAAGAATTTATATCCTTGCTTTTTTACCTTCTAGAGGTCACTCTCACAGCCTCATCCACTAGTTTTGAAGCCAGCAATGTTGTAACCCTTTTCTGTAATCACAACCCCTCTGGCCACCACTGGGCTTAAAGTCTCATATCATTACATTAGCTCCACCCAATTCTCATTCTCATGGTCCTAACTTAACCTCCTATGCAAAGTCCCTTTTGTTTACTCTAAGATAACTTTATTCACAAGACAAGGACATCTTTGAGAGGATATTATTCTGGTTTTCACATTAGCCAGCCAGATAGTCTTTTAGTATTTGTTTTGAACACATGATAATTTTTTTTTTTTGTAATTAGGGCCTCACTAATTTTCTGATAGTGGTTTTGAACTAGCCATCCTCCTGCCTCAGCCTCCCGAGCCATTGGCATTACAGACATGCCACAGTGCAACTGGTTTAAAGAAGTTTCAAGTGTGAATGTAGGATGTGGTTTCCAGTATTAAATAAGCCTTGTCTATTGTGGGCATCCTTGTTTGTTTCCATACTTGTTTCACAGTCATTTATGATGTTCACTCTATCCATCCAGAACACCTTTCTTTGATCAAAATATATTTTTATCGCATTGATTAGCTTACAGCTATCTTTAGTTATATTCTGGTTCTAAAAGAAAAAGTCTTATGTTTCATAGAAATATTTCATACGTATCATATTTATACATAACTTAGAGCTAAACTCAAGGAAGCAACCACACAAAAGAGGATCAACATGGATAAACATTAAGATGTTTCCTTCTTCTTCTCCTCCCCCCCTCCTTCCCTCCTCCTCCTCCTCCTCCTCCTCCTTCTCCTCCTCCTTCTGGTACCAGGGCTTAAACCCAGGGCTGCTCTACCACTGAGCTACATCCCCAGCCCTTTTTATTTTTAATTTTGAGACAAGGTCCCACTTAGTTGAGGCTGGCTTCAACTTCCTCCTCAGCTTCCCGGTTGCTGGGATTATAGGTGTATGTCACTGCAGCTAGTTTGAGGATGTTTTTTTTTTCTAGTTATAAGAATATGGCTGTCTCCACTGAGATGGTATAGTGGTAAATGAAAACTATATGTATTTTTAGGAGAAATCCATGTCCCTTAACTATTTGATAAAGTTAGTCTACTTCCACTGGGCAAGGTGGCACATACTTGTAATCCCAGAAACTCAGAAGCAGGAGGTAGGAGGATCACAAGTTTAAAACCAGGCTCAGCAACATAGTGAGGCCTGAAGTAACTTAGCAAGACCCTGTCTTAAAAGAAAAAATAAAAAGGGGTGGGGATGTGTCTCAGTGGTTAAGCAACCCTAGATTCAATCCCTGATACAAAAAAAAAAAAAAAAAAAAAGTTAAGCTACCTTTTTTTCTTCTATGGCTTCCTAGGTATTACATAGCAACCCAAAGACTCTCAGTAAGTGGCTGCTAAAGTTCAGACAATTCAAACAACCATGTAGATGGGTTTTGAAACTTTTGTAGAAACTATCAGCTAGTCGGATCTCTCCACTCGCACCTCCACCAAAATCACAGTTTTAATGAGCACCAAGTGTGCTGGCTTAACATGCAAAATTGAATCTATCAGGTTTCCTACAGGAAAATAGAAATCCCTCAAGACCAAGGCCATATTGCAAGCAGAAGGTTAGTACCTCACTGGATAAGAGGAGTCAAGAAACTTGCTGCTATCCAAGCAGCTTGAGAGGCTGAGGCAGGAGGATCATGAATTCAAAGCCATCCTCAGAAATTTAGCGAGGCCTTAAGCAACTCAGCGAGACCCTGTCTCTAAATAAAATATAAAAATGGGCTGGGGGTGGGGTGCTGGGGTTGTGGTGAGAAACTAATGTGACTCCATTTTTAAAAATAAATAACAGCATCTTCTACCTCAAGGCCTGTCCTAAGGAAGGGGGTATGACCCTTGTCCTTGGAAAAACCCATAGAGCACTCCTAAGCCCATACCTACCCTGCTGAGTTGTTTGTCTACAAATAACAGGAGAGATCTGCATCTCCAGGTGTCCCTGACTCAGTTAGGCTAGGTGAGGACCCAAAGCAACCCGGATTGCAACCTCCAATCAGCATAAGACAGGGAAAATACCTGGGATGCCAGATGACCCCCCAGTAGTTTATGGTGGTTGATAACATGTTGGGAAACCATGTAGTTCAGCATGAACACCCCTCGTGGCCTAAACCAATCAGTTCAAAGGAATCCCCCTCTTGTACTAACCAATTACCCCTACCCAACTTGTTCCTGCCATTGAATGTGCTAATCAATGTTAAGAGTTGTTGTTTGATTTGCTGTGTGATGTTGTGACGCATAGAGTATCCCCCCAAAACCTATAAAATCTCACTGAACAAAGGACCGACAGGGACTCACTCCCTGGGACCGCTGCATCGGGAATGGTTGTGAGTCCAGGCTCGAGCTTGCAATAAAGACTCTTGTGTGCTTGCATCGGATTCGGCTCCTGGAGGTCTACTGGGGTCCCATGAATCTGGCATAACATCGGGGGCTCAATGGTAGAGTGCTTGCCTCGCAAGCATGAGGCAATGGTTTTGATCCCCAGCACCACATAAAAATAAAAAAATAAAAATAAATATATTGTGTTCATCTACAACTAAAAAAAAATTTTAAAAATAGGCTGGGGATGTGGCTCAATGGATAAATGCCCTTGGGTTCAATCCCTAGTACCCCCACCCCAGCCAAAAAAAAAAAAGAAAAAAGAAAAAAGACCTCAACTTGCTGCTGACCTTCAGTTTGCACTGTTTCTGTGGTCCTGAAACTTTGTCAGTTGTGGCTATCAAAGGTCAGGGACACAGGAAGTAGCCACCAATCATCACCTTTCTATTTCACAGAGACAAGGAACTAACAGCAGAATGTCTAAGGTGATTAGAAAACTTTCTATGGGCCCCATCCCACATACCTGTCCACTGCTGCCCGGAAGAAAGGCAATGGTTTCTGCCTCTCTTCTGCCTTACAAATATTGCATGAGTGTATTTTGTGGTTGACTAAAATCACATGTGGGATCCTTCAGGGAACAGGGTTGGAAACCAGAGTTCCAAGTCTACATTCTTTAAGATACAGAGAAGAGCCTAAAAGGGAGTGGGAATGGATCCTGGATGGAAAACAGTAGTGCTGGGTGTGGTGGCGAACTCCTGTGATTCCAGTGGCTTGGGAGGCTGAGGCAGGAGGATCAGGAGTTTACAACTCAGGGAGACTCTGTCTCTAAATAAAATACAAAAGAAAGGGCTGGGGATGTGGTTCAGTGTCCGATTTCCCCTGAGTTCAATCACTGGTACCAAAACAAAACAAACAAACAAAAAGAAAACAATAGTGTGTCCCTTTGGCTACTTAGCAACCATGCAACTTTTATACCTATTTTAAGTTTATAAATAGCAATAGCAAAATATCCTGCTTCCTCCTAATGTAATGCAAATATTCCTTATGTGAAAGTAGACATTCCCCACATTTTTCCTTAGAATGGGACAATCAAAATATCATACTATGAGTCATTGTCAAAAGAAAAAAAAGCAATTTTCTCCTATCTACCCACTCACCACAAAACACTTCTGTGGCCAGATGTGTGATTTTTCTCTCCATCCATCAAGCAATTCTCCAGCAACAGAAAAGTGGGTATTCTATAATTTAACTCTGATGCTATTTACCTGGAAATAGTGTCAGATCTCATAGGCTGAAGGCTCAGTCTGACAAGACTGTACCCATTTCAGATGCCAATCATGTGTTTGGGCCATTCACATTCAGATCAACAGGCTACAAACCAGGATTTTCATACCCCTACTCTCCTATTTTTTTGGTACCAGGGATGAACTGAACCCAGGGGCACTTAACCACTGAGCCACAACACAGCCCTTTTTATATTTTACTTTGAGACAGGGTCTCACTAAGTTGTTTAGGGCCTTGCTAAATTTCTGAGGCTGGCTTTGAACTTGTGATCCTTCTGCCTCAGCCTCCAAAGCTGCTGGGATTACAGGTGTGCACCACCATAACTGGCACCTCTACCCATTTTGGTTCAATTATTTTGCTGGGTTGGCTCATAGAATTCAGAGAAACATGTTTACCAGTTTATCATAAAGGATATTATAAAAAGATACATATTGTTACATAGGGCAAGGTCTAGAAGGGTTCCAAGCACAGGGTTCTGTCCCCATGAAGTTGGGGTACATCCCATACATGGATGCATTCACCAACCTGGAAGCATCAATTTTTTTTAATATTTATTTTTTAATTGTAGTTGGACACAGTAACTTTATTCTGTTTATTTATATGTGGTGCTGAGGATCGAACCCAGGGCCTCACATGTGCTAGGCAAGTGCTCTACTGCTGAGCCACAACCTCAGCCCTCAAATTTTGTTCAAGCGTTTTTATAGAGCTCCATCTCCTGCAGCCTACCCCATGAAAGTTCCAACCTTCTATTCCTCTGATCATTGTCTTTCTGATGACTGGGGCCACCCTGAGGCTACCCAGAGGCCCCTCCCTCACTCTAAATCATCTTATTGGCATAAACTAAGGTGTGATCCAAAAGGGCACATTACAGCACACTTTCTTTTGATATGTTTTGGTATTCATTTTGCCAAAATTTTATGGAGAATTTTTGCATCTCTGTTCATTAGAGATATCGGTCTGAAGATTTCTTTCTTTGATGTGTCTTTGTCTGGTTTTGGAATCAGGGTGATATTGGCCTCATAGAATGCATTTGGAAGTGCTTCCTCTTTTTCTTTTTCTTGAAATAATTTGAGGAGTATTGGTATTAGTTCTTCTTTGGAGGTCTTGTAGAACTCAGCTGTGTATCCCTGTGGTCCTAGACTTTTCTTGGTTGGTAGGCTTTTTTTTTTTTTTTTTAAGAGAGTGTGAGAGAGGGGAGGGAGAGAGAGAGAGAGAGAGAGAGAGAGAGAGAGAGAGAGAGAGAGAGAGAGAGAGAGAGAGAATTTTTTTTAATATTTATTTTTTAGTTCTCGGCAGACACAACATCTTTGTTGGTATGTGGTGCTGAGGATTGAACCCGGGGCGCACGCATGCCAGGCGAGCGTGCTACCGCTTGAGCCACATCCCCAGCCCATGGTTGGTAGGCTTCTGATGGAGTTTTCTATTCATTGCTTGAAATTGATCTGTTTAAATTGTATATATCATCCTGATTCAGTATGGGCAAATCATATGACTCTAGAAATTTGTCAATACCTTCGATATTTTCTATTTTTTGGAGTACAAATTTTCAAAATAATTTCTAATTATCTTCTGTATTTCTGTAGTGTTCATCGTGATATTTTGTATTTAATTATGGATGTTAGTAATTTGAGTTTTCTCTCTCCTGCTCTTTGTTAGCATGGCTAAGGGTTTGTCGGTTTTATTTATTTTTTCAAAGAATCAACTTTTTGTTTTGTCAAATTTTTCAATTGTGGGCTGGGGATGTGGCTCAAGCGGTAGCGCGCTCGCCTGGCATGCGTGCGGCCCAGGTTCGATCCTCAGCACCACATACCAACAAAGATGTTGTGTCCGCCGAGAACTGAAAAATAAATGTTAAAAATTCTCTCTCTCTCACTCTCTCTCCTCTCTCACTCTCTCTTAAAAAAAAAATTCTCTCTCTTTAAAAAATATATATATATATTAAAAAATTTTCAATTGTTTTTTTGTTTCAATTTCATTGACTTCAGCTCTGATTATAATTATTTCCTGTCTTCTACTGCTTTTGGTGTTGATTTGTTTTTCTTTTTCTAGGGCTTTGAGATGTAATGTTAGGTCATTTATTTATTTATTTATTTATAATTAATTAATTAATTAATTTATTTCAGTTCTCGGCAGACACAACATCTTTGTTGGTATGTGGTGCTGAGGATCGAACCGGGCCGCACGCATGCCAGGTGAGCATGCTACCGCTTGAGCCACATCCCCAGCCCCTAGGTCATTTATTTGTTGACCTTTTTCTTCTTTTAAGGAATGAACTCCATGCAATGAAGTTCCTCTTAGTACTGCTTCATGGTGTCCTAGAGATTTTGATGTGCTGTATCAGTGTTCTCATTTACTTCTAAGAATTTTAAAATATCCTCTTTAATGTCTTTTGCAACCCATTTTTCATTCAATAGCATATTATTTAGTCTTCAGGTGTTGCAGTAGCTTCTATTTTTTTATTTTATCATTGATTTCTAATTTCATTCCATTAGAATGCAGGGTAGTATCTTTACTTTTCTGTATTTGCTAGAAGTTGCTAGAAGTTGCTTTGTAGTATAATATATGGTCTATTTTAGAGAAGAATTCATATGATGCTAAGATGGATGACATATTCTATATTTGTCTGTGAAGTCTAAGTCATTGTTTATATTTTGAGTTCTATAGATTCTTTGTTTAGCTTTTGTTTGGAGGATGTATCTAGTGGTGAGGGAGGTGTGTTAAAGTCACCCAGAATTATTGTGTTGTGGTCTATTTGACTCTTGAAGTTGAGAAGAGTTTGTTTGTCTCAAAGAGTTACTTTGAGAGAGGGTCTCACTAAGTTGTTTAGGGCCTTGCTAAATTTCTGAGGCTGGCTTTGAACTTGTGATCCTTCTGCCTCAGCCTCCAAAGCTGCTGGGATTACAGGTGTGCACTACCATACCTGGCACCTCTACCCATTTTGGTTCAATTAATCTGCTAGGTTGGCTCATAGAATTCAGAGAAACATGTTTACCAGTTTATCATAAAGGATATTATAAAAAGAGTTTGTTTGACATTATAAGATCCTTGCTTGGCATCTGGATGGCCATCTTAAGAGACAGCTGCCAACGGCGCCAAGGGCATTTCTGAGAAAGGCTCACCACTCCTTCATATGAACCCAACCTGTAACCACCTGCATTAGGACATGCCCTGCTCTGATTCTTGAGCCTCCTAGAACTCAAGTCTGCTTTGCCTCTCTCTCCTACAGAGAGATGGCCTTTATTTATATTTGTCATCTCTGACAAATACTCTAGTGTGTATCTCTGCCTGGTCTCCATCTTTCATTTCTCACTTACCCATTGCTCGTTCCTCGATTTCCCTTCACACATAGATGCTCCATTGTTTGGGGAATATATATTTATAATTGTTATGTCTTGTTGATGTATGGTTCCCTTAAGAAGAATGAAATATCTTTCTCTATCCCTTTTGATTAAGTTTGGCTTGAAATCTACTTTATTTGATATGAGGATGAAAACCCCTGCTTGTTTCTGCAGTCCATGTGAGTGGCATTTTTTTTTTTTTTAGTTGTACATGGAAACAGTATCTTTATTTTGTTTCTTTTATGTGATGCTGAGGATCGAACCCAGTGCCTTAAACATGGGAGGCAAGTGCTTTAGGCTGAGCCGTACCCTAGCCACCTGAGTGATATATTTTTACTCAACCTTTCACCTTCAAATTGTGAATGTCATTTCCTATAGATAGGTCTCTTGAAGGCGGCATATTGTTTTTTTTTTTTTAATCTAATCTGCCAATCTATGTCTTTTGATTGGTGAGCTTAGGCCATTAATATTTAGGATTATTATTGAGATATTATTTGTGTTCCTGGTCATATTAGTTTATTTTTTGGTATTTAACTTGACTTGGTTTCTCCTTTGATTGTTTTTTCCTTTAGTGTACTACCTTCCTTTTCTGATTTTCATTTCCTCCTCATGGAATATTTTGCCAATAATGTTCTGTAGTACAGACTTTCTAGTTATAAATTCTTTTAACTTTTGTTTATCATGGAATATTTTTATTTCATCATCAAATCTAAAGCTTAATTTTGCTGGATATAAGATTCTTGGTTGGCATCCATTTCTTTCAGAGCTTGGTATATATTTTTCCAGGATCTTCTAGCTTTCAGGATCTGGGTTGAAAAATCTGCAAATATTCCAATTGGTTTCCCCCTATATGTAATCTGATTGTTTTCTCTTGTGGCTTTTTTTTTAATATTTATTTTTTAGTTGTAGGTAGACACAATATCTTTATTTTATTTTTATGCGGTGCTGAGGATCAAACCCAGTGCCTCACACATATACCTCTGAACCACAACCCCTGCCCCATCTCTTGTGGCTTTTATTTTTTTATTTTTATTTTTTTAAGCATTTTTTTATTGGTTATTCAAAACATTACAAAGATTGCAGAATCACATCGGTTACACATCCACATTTTTACATTCTTGTGGCTTTTAAAATGCTCCTCTTATTCTGTGTGCTAGACATTTTTAACCAGTATGGAAAACAGTATGAAGATTCCTTTGAAAACTGGGAGTGGAACCACCATTTGACCCAGCTATCCCTCTCCTTGGTCTATACCCAAAGGACTTAAAAACAGCATACTACATGGACATAGCCACATCTATGTTTATAGCAGCACAATTCACAATAGCTAAATTGTGGGACCAACCTAAATACCCTTTAGTAGAAATGAATAAAGAAAATGTGGTATATATGCACAATGGAATATTACCCAGCATTAAAAGAGAATAAAATCATGGCATTTGCAGGTAAATGGATGGAATTGGAGAATATAATGCTAAGTGAAGTTAGCCAATCCCCCAAAACCAAATGCCAAATGTTTTCTCTGATATGTGGATGCTGATCCATAATGGGGATGGGGGAACATGGAAGGAATGGAGGAACTTTAAATAGGGCCTAGGGGAGGGAGGGGAAGAGAGGGAGCATGGGGTAGGAAAAATGATGGAATTAGATACACATCATTACCCTAAGTACATGTATGAAGACATGAATGGTGTGTCTCTACTTTGTGTACAACCAGAGACATGAAAAATCGTGGAAAGCAGTATGGAGATATGTGAATTAAAATGCATTCTGATGTCATGTATAACAAATTAGAATAAATAAATAATTTTTTTAAAAAAAGGACACATTATGAATGACAAGACGGTCCTATTACTTAGAAAATTCTTAGGGTTTTAGGAGCTCTATGACAGATATTGGGAACAAATACCAAAGCGCATTTTATATTACTGTATACACCAGCCTTTATATCTATTTCTGAGTATTTCTATTTCAGTCAAGATCCTCCTTTGAGCTGGGCATGGTGGCACACATCTGTAATCCCCATGGTACTGGAGGCTGAGGCAGGAGAAGTTCATAGCCAGCTTCAGCAATTTAGCAAGGCCCTAAATAACTCAGAGAGACTCTATTTCTAAATAAAATATAACAAAGGGTTAGGGATGTGATTCAGTGATTTAGTGTCCCTGGGTTCAATCCCTGGGTAAAAAAAAAAAAAAAAAAAAAAAATCCTCCTTTTTTGATAGTGTGCACAAAAGACTAATTTATAAATTTAACTATCACAAACACATATTACATAAAATGGTACTGAAAGGGAAAAAGGAAAAATACATTGATTAAAAGTATATACATAAAATAACATGGAAAAGTGTGCCTAGATACTTTACCCTTACTGTATAGCTTGCCCTTATCCACTACCTATACACTGTTCTTTTTTCATCAGACAGCTCCTTATCTTCTGCATGTTTTCTTTTTCTTTTTTTCTTATTTTTTTGTACTGGGGATTGAAATTGAATTGAGGGGTTCTCTACCACTGAGCAACATCCCCATCCCTTTTTGTATTGAGACAGGGTCTCACTATGTTGCTGAAGTTCTCACTAAGATGCTAAGGCTGGCTTCAAACTCATAATCCTTCTACTTAAACATATAATCCTTATGATGCGATTATAGGCATTTGTGCCACCACACTGTCCTGATGTTTTTTTTTTTTTTTAAATATTTATTTATTTATTTTAGTTTTCGGCGAACACACATCTTTATTTGTATGTGGTGCTGAGGATTGAACCCAGCGCCACGTGCATGCCAGGCAAGCACACTACAGCTTGAGCCACATCCCCAGCCCCAGTTTTGTCCTTTATTTAAAAAAAAAAAAAATTTTTTTTTTTTTAGTATTTATTTTCTAGTTGTAACTAGAAAATAATTTTATTTTTATTTATTTGTTTTTATGTGGTGCTGAGGATTGAACCCAGGGCCTCGACCATGCTAGGTGAGTGCTCCACTGCTGAACCACAATCTCAGTTCCTAGTTTTGCCCTTTCAAGAATGTCATGTAAGTGGACGGTATATACCCTTTTCATACTGAATTTTTTCACTTAGTAATATACATTTAAGATTTATCTATGTGGCTCAATGGCTTATTCCTTTTAATTGCTGAACAGTATTCTATTGTATGGGAATGCCATAGTTAGTTTACCCATTCATTTACTGGAGATCATCTTTATTGTATTCAGTTTTTGATGACTATAAATAAATTAATCCACTGTAAACATTCTCATGATGGGCTTTGCATGGATATACATTCTCCTATTAGTTGGATAAATATTTAGGGCCATGATTGCTGAGTCACATGGTAAGACTGTGTTTAACTTTATAAGAAACTGCCAAAGTATCTTACAAAACACCATCATTGTATTTTCTCACATACCATTATCATTTTTTAAATTTTCCTCAACAATGAACATGAGCTCCTGTTACTCTTCGCCAACAATTGGTATTTCCAGTTTTTAGGGTTTTAGCCATTCTAATGTGTACACTGGTATCTCATTGTTGTATTTTGTATTTGTCTAATGAAAACTGATGTTAAACATCTTCTCATATGCTTATTATAACTTCTGTATATCTATTATGCTAAAACCCATTTTTTAAAAATTTGAAATATTCTGTTTTTTATTTTATTTTATTTTTTTATTTTGGTAGGGAATTGAACCAGGGGCATCGGGCCATTGAGACACATCCCTGGCTCTTTTTTATATTTTACTTAGAGACAGGGACTCACTAAATTGTTAAGTGACTTGCAAATCTGCTGAGGCTGGCTTTGAACTCACATCCTCCTGCCTCAGCCTCTTGAGTTATTGGGATTACAAGCATGTGCCAGGCCCAGCTCCCAGCCTTTTTTTTTTTTTTATAAAAAAATTCCAATTTGTTATATATGACAGCAGAATGCATTTCAATTCATATCACCCATGTATAGCACAATTTTTCATGTATCTGGTTGTACACAAAGTAGAGTTACACCATTCATGTCTTCATACATGTACTTAGAGTAATGATGTCCATCTCATTCAACTTTCTTTTCTATCCCCACGCCCCCTCTCTTCCCCTCCCTCCTCTTTGCCCTATCTAGAGTTTGTCTAATCCACCCATGCTCCACTCCCCCCCGCCCCCACTGCCATCCCCATTATGAATCAGCATCCTTTATCAGAGAAAACATTTGGCATTTGTTTTTTGGGGATTGGCTAACTTCTTTTTTTTTTTTAAATATTTATTTATGTATTTTATTTATTTATTTATTTTTTTAAAGAGAGAGAGAGAGAGAATTTTATTTATTTATTTTTAGTTTTTCGCGGACACAACATCTTTGTTTGTATGTGGTGCTGAAGATCGAATCCGGGTCGCACACATGCCAGGCGAGTGCGCTACCGCTTGAGCCACATCCCCAGCCCTGGCTAACTTCTCTTAGCATTATGTTCTCCAGTTCCATATATTTACCTGATTTTATTATCTTTTAATGCTGAGTAATATCCACTGAGTATATGTGCTACATTTTATTTATCCATTTGTCTACTGAAGGGCATCTAGTTTGGTTCCACAATTTAACTATTGTGACTTGTGCTGCTATAAACATTGATGTGGCTGTGTCCTTGTAGTTTGCTGTTTTTAAGTCCTTTGGGTATATAGACTGAGGAGTTGGAATAGCTGAGTCAAATAGTGGTTCCATTCCTGGTTTTCCAAGGATTCTTCATACTGCTTTCCACATTGGCTACACCAATTTGCAGTCCCACCAGCCATTCCTGGTTTTCCAAGGGTTCTTCATACTGCTTTCCATATTGGCTGTACCAATTTGCAATCCCACCAGCAATGTATGACTGTGCTTTTCCCCTCACATCCTTGCCCCAGCCCCTTTTAAATTTAATTTTTAGATAGGATCTCTAAATTACTGAGAAAGGCCTTAACTTGCAAACCTCCTGCATCAGCTTGCCTAGTGGCTAGGATTACAGGCATGTGCCACCATGCCTGGCTGTGTTGGGGTTTTTTTTTTTTTTCATTCTTTTTTTTTTGAAGAGGGCAGATACTGGGGATTGAACCCAGTGGTGCTTTACCACTGAGCTGCGTCCCTAGCCCCCCTACTTTTTAAAAAAAATATTTTATTGAGACAGGGTGTCGCTAAATTGCTTAGGGCTTCACTAAGTTGTTAGACTGGGTTTGAATTCACAATCCTCCTAATTTCAGCTTCCCCAGATCCTGGGATTATAATATATTTTTTTTCTATCTTGTGAATTATGGTCAGTTTTTTTGGTGCTGAGAATCAAAGCCAGGGCCTCATGTGTGATTGGCAAGTACTCTACCACTGAGCCAAATCGCCAGCCCCTATTTTGTGAATTACTATTTGGTGTTATATCTACAAACTCATCACCAAACCCAATGTTGCATTGGATTTCTCCTAGAAGTCTTATAGCTTTGCATTTTATGATTTATTTTGAAATAATTTTCATCTGAGGAAATCTTTCTCCTCTTTTGAAGAATAAATTCATTGGGTAGAATTCTAGTGTTTTCTCCATTTGTGTACAATGTGTCAAAATGCATTTCACTGCCATGTATAACTAATTAGAACAAATGAAGGGAGATCAGTAGAATAGAAGAAGGAGAACAGGGAGAAGGTGGTAAGGGGAAGGGGAGGGACTGGGGAATGAATTTGATCAAATTATACTGTTTTATTGTGTGAATGTATGAATATATTATAACAAATAAAATAATTTTTTAAAGAATTCTAGGATTTTTTTTCTTCCTCCCTTTCCCTACTACTGGAGATTAAACCAGGGGTATTTTACCATTGAGCTACATCTCCAACCATTTTTTTAAATATCTTTTTTAGTTGTAAGTGGACACAATGCTTTTATTTTTATTTATTGATGTGGTGCTGAGTTGAACCCAGTGCCTCTCTGTACTGCTGAGCCACAAGCCCAGCCCCCTAGCCATTTTTATTTATTTATTATTATTTTTAAAAATTTTGTATAATTGTAGATGGACAGCATACATTTATTTTGTTTATTTTTGTGTGATGTTGGGGATAGAACCCAGTGCCTCACACGAGCTAGGCAAGCACTCTACCACTGAGCTACAGCCCAGCCCCTTATTTTTTATTTTGAGTCAGGATCTCACTAAGTTGCCAAGGCTGGCCTCAACTTGCAATCCTCCTGCTTCAGCCTCCCAAGTAACTGGGATGACAGGTGTGTACCACCACACCTGGTTTAGATTTTTAAATATTTTATTCTACTTTCTTCTTGCTTGCATTCTTTCTTACAAGAATTCTGCTGTCATTCTGTCCTTGATCTTCTGTAAGTCCCCTGTTGTTGTTGTTGTTTTCTCCTTCACAGCCTGGCATCTTTTAAGATTTTTAAAATGTTTTTATTTTCTGCTGCTTAGAGTGTTTGGATATTCTGTCTGTCTTTTCATTCTTTGCATTTCTGTGTGGAAAATTCCTATCAACCTATCTTCAGATTCACTGATTATTTCCTCAACCACATCAAGTCTACTCATGAACATTCATAAGGCATCTTTCATTTCTGTTGCAGTTGCATTCAAGCATTTACTCTTTATTATTTCTTTTGTTTTAAAGAGAAAGAGAGAGAGAAGAGAATTTTTTAATATTTATTTTTTTAGTATTTGGCAGTCACAACATCTTTGTTTGTATGTGGTGCTGAGGATTGAACCCGGGCCGCACGCATGCCAGGCAAGTGCACTACCACTTGAGCCACATCCCCAGCCCTCTTTATTATTTCATAAAATCTGTTTATCTCTGCTCACAATGATCATCTGTTCTTGCTTTTGCCACTTTTTCCATTAGTCTTTAACATATTAATTATAGTTATTTTACTTTTTTTTGGGTACTGAAGATTGAACCCAGGGGCACTTAACCACTGAGCCAAATCCTCAATCCTTTTGTTGTATTTAATTTAGAGACAGGATCTCATTGAGTTTCTTAGCTGCTCTATAAGTTGCAGAGGCTGGCTTTGAATTCATGATCCTCCTGCCTCAGACTCCTGAGCTACTGAGATTATAGGGGTGTGCCACCATGCCTGGTAACTCTAACATCTGCATCACACATCTAAGTCATTCTAATCATTGCTTTGTCTCTTCAAACTGTATTTTTTCTTTCTTCTGGACTTTTTATAAACCTTGCACTTTTTTGGGGGGGGTTAAGCCTAACATAATTTATTGGGTAATAGGAAATGAGGTAAAATTTAGTGGGAGGATTCATATTAATTTGGCTAGGAGTTAGGCTGTGTTTAGTTTGTTTTGTCTAACAATGCCGAAGTCTTCATATTCCTCTAGTGACCTTGTATTTTTTTTCTCCCTTATTGTTTTGGGGTTTCCCTACATATTCTTTCTCAGAGAAATTCTGTGTCTTATATCTCCATTAGCTGTTATTATAGGAATTTTGCTGGACTTGTGGTAAGTTATAGGGGACAAGGAATGTTCTATAATGTTCTGATTAAATATTAGTATTATGTGTGTGTGTGTGTGTGTGTGTGTGTGTGTGTGTGTGTGTGTGTTTTGGTCTTTTTTAGTACTACCAGGGCTTGAACCCAGGGGCACTTAACAACTGAGCCACATCCCCAGCCCTTTTAATTTTTTATTTAGAGACAGGGTTTTGCTAAGTTGCTTGGAGCTTCATTAATTTGCTGAGGCTGGCTTTGAACTTTAATCCCCCTGCCTCAGCCTCCCAAGCTGCTAGAATTACAGGCGTGGCCACCATACCCCTCAAGGTTAGTGTTTTCATAGGCTTGTGTCTTGGGCTGTAAACTTCCCACAAGTTTCTCCAGTAATATCACTTTTTTTTTTCCACTTCTGTTCCTCTTTCCCTACCTGCAATTAATTTCCTCTCAGTACTTACTCCGTTGAATAAGTTTATTTTTACATTATGTTAAATGAGAAGGCTGGAGAGGGCCAGAGTGAGAATTCTGTTATCCAGTTTGGATGAAGTTCTGGTAAAATACTTTCCCTTGGAGAGTAGGCCTTTGTTATGAAGAAAGCTCTGGGCGTATTTCGCAATGGTTATTCCTCATCTTCCCAGCCAATGCCATGAGGGGATGAGGGGATATTCCTTAAATTTTCACTGTGGAAACCTAGTGGGGTTCCTTGAAGTAAAGCCCATAAATGTGGGATCTCCTCTCCGCCTTTATTCCCCAGGGGTTTCTTCCCCTCAACTAGCCCAGCAATTTGTCAGCATTATCATGTGCACAATCTTAATAGTTTATAGCTCCAGAAGCTTCTGCCCTGGTAAGCAGATCTTAACAGATCTGGAAATTACCAGATACTCCCCAGGTGTCTATTTTCTTGAGTTCTGGTAAGGACCAGATCTTACCAGAAATAATAATGTATTCATAGGGAATCACATACGTTTATTTGTGCCTTGATCAAAGAATAAAAGGTTAAAAGATATCATGGAAGTGTTCTTTTTCTCTCTCTCTCTTTTCCTCTCTCCCTTTCTTCCCCCAATTCACAGTGTTATGCCAAATTCGTGGGACCCCAATAGGCCTCCAGGAGCCGAATCCGATGCAATCACACAAGAGTCTTTATTGCAAGCTCGAGCCTGGACTCACAACCGTTCCCGATGCATTGGTCCCAGGGAATGAGTCCCGTCAGTGAGATTTTATAGGTTTTGGGGGGATACTCTATATGTCACAGCATCACACAGCAAATCATTCCATACCCAGGAAAAGTCAAACAAAACTCTTAACATTGATTAGCACATTCACTGGCGGGAACAAGTTGGGTAGGGGTGATTGGTTAGTACAAGAGGGGGATTCCTTTGAACTGATTGGATTAGGCCATGAGGGGTGTTCATGCTGAACTACATGTTTTCTCAACATGTTATCAACCATAAACTACTGGGGGGTCATCTGGCATCCCAGATATTTTCCCTGTCTCATGCCGATTGGTGGTTGCTAGGGGAGTTGCTATGGGTCCTCACCTAGCCTAACTGAGTCAGGGACACCTGGCGCTGCAGATCTCTCCTGTTATTTGTAGACAGACAACTTAGCAGGGTGAGTATGTGCCTAGGAATGCTCTGTGGGTCTTTCCAAGGA
Organism: Ictidomys tridecemlineatus; assembly: GCF_052094955.1. Taxonomy (NCBI): domain Eukaryota; kingdom Metazoa; phylum Chordata; class Mammalia; order Rodentia; family Sciuridae; genus Ictidomys; species Ictidomys tridecemlineatus. The sequence continues at coordinate 149,730,451 of NC_135480.1, read as the reverse complement.
CAAGGGTCACAGTCCCTTCCTTGGTTTTGCCCTGAGGTAGAGGCTGGTTTCTCAAAAATAGAGTCACATTAGTTTCTCAACAGTAGATACGTAGGGCTGGGGATGTGGCTCAAGCAGTAGCGCGCTCGCCTGGCATGCGCGCGGCCCAGGTTCGATCCTCAGCACCACATACAAACAAAGATGTTGTGTCCGCTGAAAACTAAGAAATAAGTAAAAAGTTCTCTCTCTCTCTATTAAAAAAAAAAACAGTAGACACATAGTCTTACCATTTTTTGCTTCAGCCATGAAACATAATATAGAAAACCCAGATGGAGGAAAGTCCCCTATCTATCTATATCTTTATCTATCTATCTATATCTTTATCTATTTTTACTTATCTATCTATCTATATCTTTATCTATCTCTATATTTGCTATTGAAGATTGAATTCAGGGACACTTAACCAGCAAGCTACATCTCCCGCCCCTTTTTTCTATTTCATTTAGATACAGGGTCTCATGGAGTTGCTTAGTGCCTTGATAAGTTGCTGAGGCTAATTTTGAACTCATGATCTTCCTGCCTCAGCTTCCTGAACTTCTGGGATTACAGGCGTGTACCACTTCGCCCAGCTATTTATATTTTTGCTCTTTGCAGTATTTGCTTTTCTGTTCTGGTATTACAAATTCTCCTTTTACCATTTTTCTTTCTGTTTAAAGAACTTCCTTTAAACAATGGTACACACGGTAATCCTAGCCTTTTGTTTTTTGGTTTGGTGGATTGAACTCAAGGGTACTCAACCCCTGAGCTACATCTCCAGCCCTATTTTGTATTTTATTTAGAGACAGGGTCTCACTCAGTGAGTGTGGGTTAGCAGCTCACTTTCTCTGAAGCTGGCTTTATCCTCCTGCTTCAGTCTCCTGAGCCCCTGGGATTACAGGCATGTGCCATTGGCCCCGCTAACCCAGCCAACTCAGCCACTCCAGCCATTCTTGAGACTGAGGCAGGAGGATTACCTGATCTGTAGCTAGAATTAGAGGTGTGCACTAATTATAATTATAATATAATTATAAAGATCCTTTCTCAAGGGTCTTTCTTTTTTGTTTTTCTTTAAATTTATTTTTTCCATACCTTTTTATTGGTAAATTATGGTTATATATATATTGGTGGGATTTGTTGTTACATATTTGTACATTTATACAAATAACAATATAATTTGACCAGTATCATTCCCCAATATGTCCCATTTCCCTCCATTCCTCCCTCCCCCTGGTCTTTTTTTTTTTTTTTTCTATTCTACTGATTTCACTCAGATTTTCATGAGTTCCCCCCACCCAACACACACAACTTTCTTTTCCTTTTCCTCTCTGGCTTCCACATATGAGAGAAAACATATGACCCTTGACTTTTTGTGGGGAGGGAGCAATGGGGACCCAGGGGCACTTAACAACTGAGCCACATTCTCAGCTCCTTTTTATATTTTACTTTGAGATGGGATTTTGTTAAATTGCTGAGTCTATCTTTGAACTTTGGATCCTCTTGCCTCAGCCTCTTGAGTAGCTGGGATTACAGGTGTGTCTAAGTATCCATTTTTAAAATACCATTTTGTTCTGTGAGATGAGCAGACAAATGCTAGGAAAGGCTGAGTAATTCTCATAATCCCACAGTTTGCCCATAAGATTCCCATGAGATATGACAGGAAAAGATAACCTAAAATTAATGAATGGAGACTAACTTTTCATTTATGTTTTGTAAGACAAGGGATTAAACTCAGGACCTCATTCATGCAAGACAAGAGCTCTACCACTGAGCTGTATCCTCAGCCCCTAACCAAGTTTTTGAGTCTGTCCTGGCTGTAAGAATCATCTTCATCTCAGTCGAGTGCAGTTGAAACTTCTTATCTCTTATCTCTTAACTCTTATCTCTCCTGATTCCACGTAAGTGTGGCCCCACACTCTGGCAGGGGACACACAGCTCAACCGGAATACCGGCTTCAGCCGGTGATGGAAGTGGCTCTACAGGGGATGGAGGACTCGGGGCGGGAGCTGCAGCACTCCACTCAGGGACAGAGTAGACTGCAGGAACAGGGGAGGGGGCGGAAACAGCCCCGCCCCCGCCCCTTCATCCACTCCCATTGGCCAAGGGCTTCCTGGCCCCATCCCACCTCCCGCCTCCCGGGCCAAGCTTAAAGTGTGCGGAGCAGGTGCCTCGGGTGCAGTTACAACTTTGAGTCAGAGTTGGGGTTGACTGCTGCACTCATTCATTGCCTCCGAGCTGTATCTTCTGTCCCTCCGTAATCCCACGGGAAGGGGCTCCAGGCCAGACGCAGCTGCCACCCGGGGACTGAGGCCAGAGGAGGGAGCCCAGAGTTTCGCTGACCCTCCCGGGCTGGGGAGGAGACGGCGACTGAGTCCATGCAGTCGTGTGCCAAGGCATGGGGGCTGCGCCTGGGATGTGGAGTCGGGGGCGGCCGCCGTCTGGCTGGGGGCGCGGGCCCCAGTTGGGCGCCGCGGAGCCGGGACAGCAGTAGCGGCGGTGGGGACAGCGGCGCGCCTGGGGCCTCGCGCCTCCTCGAGCGCTTCCTGCCCAGACACGACGACTTTGCTCGGAGACATATCGGCCCTGGGGACAAAGACCAGAGAGAGATGCTACAGGCCCTGGGGCTGGCGGTAAGGACCTCCATCTGGCCCTTGGGCCTCTGCTCCGCTCGGCCCGGATTCTGCCCCCCCCCAATTTAGGGGCTCCAGCCCTAAACTCTGCTGCCCTCCGCGTGGGAGCCCTGGCCTGAGCCCCCGGCCTGAGCTCACGCATTTGATCTTCCACAGCTTACTTTACGCCGCACCCGCTCTTCTTGTCTCAAAACCTTACATGTAAAAACCGCCCCTAACCTATGCAGCCCTGCACAGAAACTGTAACTTTGTAAGAAGAGCAGAAAGACCCCCGGATTAGAGAGGGTTTATCCCGTTATCTCCCAGTTGCAGCCTAAATCCCACTCAATTCACCACCCCGCTTCATGATTTTCTTTCCTCCAAGTGATTTCTGGTTTGCACAAAGTTTTTCTTTTTAGAAAGAACACCTAATTAGGCGATTTAAATGAGGCTCTCACAAGCCTTTGTAGATGCAAAACACAGAGGTGCCTCTTAACTCGGGGCAGTGTTAGTGTTCACCCGCTTGCGTTTTAATTTTAGAGCATTGATGAACTGATCGAGAAGACGGTCCCTGCCAGCATCCGCTTGAAGAGACCCTTGAAAATGGAAGACCCTATTTGTAAGTGGCCTTGGGGGTCTCTCTTGAGTTCCGCCTGCTCAGGCCTATTCGCCTTCTGTAAATCTCTGAAGATCCAGCTCTGGGGTAGGATTGCTCGAAACTGGAAATATGTTGACTAGAATGAAAACAGTGGCGGTTACCTTGGAGGCCGCGAGAGAGTGGGATGGTTGGTTCCGGGAGACACAGCTGCTTTCTAAGTCTTTATCCTAGGGCCCAGCTAGGCATGTGTAAGACTCCCCACTTCCCAAGCACTCCCAAGTGCAGGGTTCTTCCCTCCTTAGTGTTAAGAGTTGTCATCTCCTCTTTGCAGATTAGGATAAACTCAGAAAGGAAAAGGGAATTGCCTGAAATCAAGCCAACTAGGGAAGAAACAGACATGGGAGGAGACCCAGACTTCGCCCCTCCCCAGCCCAAGGTTCTGTATATCACAGTAGCTTCAAGTAGTCAGAGTTGGGGTATCCAGATTTTGTTACTTACATACTGAAAGGCAGCAGGACTTTTCAAGTCCCATCGATTTTTCTAAGAAAAACAAGATTCATGCTTGGCCACAAAAGCTCAGTTTACTCATAGATTTTCTTGGAATTTTATATTTGAGATGTTTTTAATGGTCTAAAGATTGCTCTTCAGAAGTATTTTTATGAGGGTATTTGACTTCCTTGGAATGAGGGAAGAATCTACAAATCAATGTCACAGGCAGAGCTGAAGAGCTCCTATAAAAAAACGAGGGTGGGCCTGGGGATTTCACCTAGTCATCTCATTTTCAATCAAGGAGATACTTGCTCTTTTACTTCTTGGAGTAAAGTGAAGAGACAGGAGCTGTTTAATTTCTGTGATAGGAAAGAATTATTGAGTGCAAGCTTTGTTTTGTTTTAAAGTAGGTGACTTGAGGTATGGAACCTGCCCCCACACCATTGGCTAATTCTGTACCTCAAGCTGTGCTGAGGACCATTGCTCTTGTTATTTTCAAATCTGCTGGCAGAGAACTCACTCATAAAAGAAAGTCTGCACCTTTTGTTGAATTAAATGGATTAATACCTAGAACTAGCTGGAAGCTTTATCTATTTCAATTTCAGGAAATCAGAATTCTGATTCATTGTGTGAAAAGTGAAGGGTTGTATATTGTGAGCCTTAGGTGAGTATTTGAACAAATGAATGCCTTCCTGAGACTTTCAAAGTCAGAATGTTTAAGTTGTTGTTATTATTATTTCTTACAATGTAATCTGAAATAAGATGTTCTTTTAAGAGCATCAAAACCTGGGAAAATACATCAAAGTTGTCCATTCTTTTTTCAGCTACTTGGTTCTGCTGAGTAATTTGGCCATCAGGTGATTCCTGTTTCTCCTCTCTTTTGGAAGCAGACTCATAAGTACTTTGCAACTTGAGTGTAAACTTTAAACCTAGAAGCTTCTGTGTCATTTTGGTTTGGTTCTATCTGGTTAGTCTGAGGTGACTCAGAAAATATTGCACAGTCAGGAGTCCCCTGTGCCCTGAAATGGGCAGGCTCTTCAGCAAAGCTTGCTTCTTGGAATAGTGAGCAGAGGGCAGGGAGGATGCCTTTGCAAGACATGAATTTTTTACTCTGATGTGTGCTCATGTTATGGCTAATGAATGTTTTCTACATAGTGGGAGTAAATTGGTCCAGGTAACCTCTGTTAGCAGCATTTCCATTTAATAATGGAGCAGCATTATCCAAACTTGGTTTCATGTTAGTGTGCATTCTAGTGTAGTCAGAGGAATTCTGGACCAAGTTTTTGCCTTGTCCAAAGATAACTGTAGGAAGAGCGAATTATAGGAGTTTTTTGTTTGTTTGTTTGTTTGTTTTTAAAGAGAGAGGGAGAGAGAGAGAGAGATTTTTTTTTTAATATTTATTTTTCAGTTCTTGGCGGACACAACATCTTTGTATGTGGTGCTGAGGATCGAACCCAGGCTGCATGCATGCCATGCCAGGCGAGCGCGCTACCACTTGAGCCACATCCCCAACCCGAATTATAGGAGTTTTAAATTCCCTCACTGCTGACTAAAAAGATTGTGGAAGTTGTAAGTGGTATGGAGATACTTGGGTTAGTTTTTATGCATAACTGAATAATCTCAAACATTTATGTAGTGCTTATCATATGCTGTATACTGCTTTACATTGCTTGTCAGCTGGGCATGGTGGTGTTTGCCTTTAACAATTCAGTGACTCAGGAGGCTGAGGCAGGAGGATCCATACAACTTAGTGAAACATTGTTTCAAGATAAAATTTGAAAAGGGCTAGGGATGTAGCTCAGTGCTAAAGTGCCCTTAGGTTCAATTCCTGGTACTCCACCCCAAATAAAGAGCTTTCCATGTATTATTATTATTATTAGTTTTATTTTTTATTTTTAAGTATTTATTTCTTTAGTTTTTAGGTGGACACAGTATCTTTATTTTACATTTATGTGGTGTTGAGAACCGAACCCAGTGCCTCACACACTCTAGGTGAGCGTGCTACCAATTGAGCCACATCCCCAGCCCCATGTTATTATTATTTTGTTAATTGTACTTTTATTTATTTATTTTTATGTGGTGCTGAGGATCAAACCCAGTGCCTCATGTGCTAGGCAAGCGCTCTATCACTGAGCTACATCTGCAATCCCTCATGTATTATTATTTGATCCTTATTATAACCCTATAAGGTAAGCAGGGTTATTTTCTATCCCTGCTTTCTTTCTTTCTCTTCTTATCTTTTTTTTTTTTTTTTTTTTTTTTGAGGCTGGTATCTGACTCATGGACTCAACTGATTCTCCCACCTCAAGTATCTGGGACCATAGGCATGTGCCACCAAGCCCAGATGTTGTCTCCCTTTTCAAAAGGTAGAAACCAGGGTATACAGAGAATATGTAACTTGCCCAAGGTCACAGCCTGTGACCCGTTTGGAGGCAAAATACAAACCCAGATCCACCGCTCTCACTCCAACCACTACTCTGTATTGTCTTCATGGTGCCCTATGCAAAGTAGAAAACTCCTGCCCTGACTCTTCTGAAGTACCTCGTTTACAGAAATGCAGAAACTCAGTCACAGAGGAATTACTATACCATATACGTCAACACCTCCAGTGGAAATGAGTTAGTACACTGAGGAGACAGGTGTGAGAGCACCCAGGCCAAACACCTAGGTGATTGAAGTATAGGCTAAGTAGTGAAGGAGCCATGATGCTGTGCTGGAAAATCCTGGAGGAGACTGCTTCGGGTAGAGGGACCAGCACTTACAGGACAGAGAAGCCTGTCAATATTGGGGAAGTACAGGTGGTTCGATCAGTCAGGAGGCATGGACCTTTCCTTAGACACTTGAGAAATGCTTTGAAAAAATGTTTTATCAACTGGACTATTAGTCATTATAAAGAGAAACAAGCAAAGTCACTCAGATCAAAACCCTATCAGTTTAATCCTATTCAGGTAAATTTCCCTCTCCTAATCATAGATGCTCCTCACCCCCCAAAACAAAACAAAAGAAAAAAATGAGAAGAATATATTTCAATGGGAACATTGGGTTCTCTTGTGTCATCATTTGTGATTTTAGCTTTTCATTTTTTTTTTGCACTTTCTGCCATACCATATATTTATTTTGTAATTAATACAAAGTTAACTTTTTTCTTTTGGTCCAGAACTGGAGCTATATCTACATCTCCAGTTCTCTTTATAACTAAATTGATCCTGAACTCGCAATCCTATTGCCTGAATCCCTCAGGTTGTTGGGAATACAGGTGTGTGCCACTGTACCTGGCTAATTAATACAAAATTTAAAATGCTTTGTTAACCAAGCCAGTCCCTTTTAGCCACAGTGTGCCTCGCTGTGCAGTGTTTTCAGTGGAGTCATCTCCAAATAGCCAGATTGAACTAGACTGAACTAACCTTACAAAATCTGAAGGGATTAAAGTTTACGCAAAACTGCATTGCTTATCATGCATGGGCAACTTGGAAAGAGAGCAAAGAGACTAAATTCCCTAATGTTCAAATTATTGAGCTAGAGCTAAGGAGCTGAGTTGTTGGAATGAGACATATGATAGACGTTCTAATCACTTTAGAGTGATTTTTAATAAATGGTTAATGAGGGCAGTGGCCAGAGGGAAGGGCCATTATGTAATGCAGCTGCAGGTGGTGACTTCTTCACTCCAGTTGGGTTGGATGTGAGTTTTGGCCAAAGGGCAAGCTTCAGAGTGGTAAAAGGGAAGGCTGCAGGAATGGCCCTGCCGCAGGAGGGCAAACTAGAAGTAGAATATCCAAAGTGATTGGTTAGGGGTGTATATTTGGCTTTGTCTGGTTGGTCCAAACTTGGAAGTGGGAAAAAATTAGGGAAGTTGCCAGTTATTAATCAAGTCCTGACCATTTTCAAACTATTGTTATGGAAGTTTTTGCTCAGTTCCTGGATTGTAATTAGGGATAGCAATCTGGTTTTCTGGCAAAGATAATTTACAGTAGGCTATCTTCCTGGATTTTTTGTAGATAAGATTTTTAGTTTATGTACAAATTATGGGTGAGAGTTCTGTTTTGAAATATGGGCAGGCTGATGCTTATCAGTTCCTCCACAACAGAATTTATCTTATGCTTTTGTCATTAATTCTTTTTTGGGGGGTGGTTGGGTACTAGGGCTTAAACCCAGGGGTGATCTGCCACTGAGCTACATCTCCAGTCTTTTCTTTTTTTAAATTTTGAGACAGAGTCTCACTAAGTGGTCCAGGCTAGCCTTAAACTTGTGATCCTCCTGCCTCAGTCACCCAAATTGTTGGGATTATAGTATGCATCACCACACCCAGCTTGTCATTAATTCTTTTTTTGTTTTTATTTAAGTTTGTTCTAATTAGTTATACATGGCAGCAGAATGCATTTCATTTCATTGTACACAAATGAAACACAACTTTTCATTTCTCTGGTACATGGTGTAGTGTCACACCATTTGTGCAATCATATATGTACCTAGGGTAAAGATGTCTTTCTCATTCCACCATCTTTCCTACCCCCATCCTGCTCGACTCCCCTCATTCCCCTTTGCCCAATTCAAAATTCTTCCATTCTTCCCATGGCCACTCCCCCAATTATAGATCAGCATCCACTTATCAGAAAGAACAATCAGCCTTTGGTTGTTTGGGATTGGCTTACTTTGCTTTAGCATGATGTTCTCCAACTCCATCCATTTACCTGCAAATGCTAATATTTTATTCTCTATTAATGCTTAGTAATATTCTATTATGTATATATACCACAGTCTCTTTATCCATTCATTTATTAAAGGTGTCATTAATTCTTATTAAGTAGACACCTGTTGATCTGAATAATATGAATAATACCTTGAACAAAAAAACCTATTGCTTATTTATTTATTTATTTTGTATTGGGCCCTGAACGAAGGGGTACTCTACCACTAAGCTACATTCCAGCCATTTTTATTTATTTTATGTATTTATTGGTACTGGGGATTGAACCCAGGGGCACTTATCCACTGAGCCATATTCCCAGCTCTCTATCTTTTTTTTTTTTTTTTTAATTTGAGACAGGATCTCGCTAAGTTGTTTAGGGCTGGCTTTGTGTTTGAACTTTGTGATCCTCCTGCTGTAACCATCTGAGTCCCTGGAATTACAGGTGTGGACTATCACACCAGCTTTATTTTTTATTTTGAGACAGAATCTCACTAAGTTGCTCAGGCTGACCTCAAACTTGCCATTTTCCTGTGTCAGTCTCCCAAATTGCTGGGATTATAGACCTGTACCACTATACCTGGGCACTAAATTGTTACATATTTGACTCTCTATAATAGTAAGGCACTATGAGGATATACTTATGAATAAATATGGTCACTATCTCCAAGATGCTTTCATCTTGCCTTCTTAATATAAATTAAGTCAGGAGGTTAAAAAGTTCTAGATGTCACCTGTAATTCCAGTGACTCAGGAGGCTGAGGCAGGAGGGTTACAAATTTGAGGCCAACCTCAGCAATTTAGCAAAGCCCTAAGTAACTTAGTGAGACCCTGTCTCAAAATAAAAAAGAAAAAGGGCTGGGGATGTAGCTCAATGGTAGAGATTCCCTAAGTGCAATTGCTGGAAATAAATAAATAAATAAACAAATAAATAGATTCCAGATGCCATGAGAACCTTTAATAAAAAATGGGTTATAGCTCAGTGGTAGAACATTTGGCTAGGAAATGTGAGGCATTGGGTTTGAGTCTCAGCACCACATAAAAATAAGTAAATAAAATAAAGTTATCATGTCCATCTACAACTAAAAAAATATTTTAAACAATGTCATGATTATTCAGAAATCATGGATGAAAATAGGGATTTTAGAAATGGAGGTAGTAGTTGAAATATATATTTTGTTAGAAGCAAAGATGATATTTTTACATTGACTTTTTATGTGTAAATGTGTTATACAAGCAGGAAAAACCTCAAAGGCTGTATCTTCTATGAGAAAAAGAAAATGGAGGGCTGGGGATGTGGCTCAAGCGGCATGCATGCGTGCGGCCCAGGTTTGATCCTCAGCACCACATACAAACAAAGATGTTGTGTCCGCTGAAAACTAAAAAAAATAAATATTAAAATTCTCTAAAAAAAAATTAGAAAGAAAGAAAATGGAATAATGCAACATGCCAGGCATAATTAGGGAAGCACTTATGAATTACTGACTGTCATCTTTGCTGGAATCTAAGAATAATGCTGTCAATCATTTGTGGAGAGTCAGGTGAATGTGAAAGTATTTCCTGACAGAAGTGGAGGGGTAAAAATGTTTACTTAAAAGAGATGAATTCTAAATCATAATCATTTACCTCTTCCTCTTAAAATTAGAATGCCAAGTTAGAAATCCCAGTCTTTATAAATCTAACCTTTAATATTAAAATAGTTGGGGTTTTCTTATTATTATTATTTTTTTGATATATCAAGGGTACAAACATGCTGGCATATGGTGATAAGGGGCCAAATAGGTCATGCTTGTCAGGCAAAGAATATAAAATGTCAAAATTTTTCCTCTGCATCTTATTAAAGGATCAGGGAATTTATCCATTATCATCAAAGACATTTTTTTTTTTTTTTTTTTTTAATTTTTATTTATTTTTTTTTTATTGGTTGTTCACAACATTACAAAGCTCTTGACATATCATACTTCGAACAATAGTTTCAAGTGAGTTATGAACTCCCATTTTTACCCCAAATACAGATTGCAGAATCACATCGGTTACACATTCACATTTTTACATAATGCCATACTCGTGACTGATGTATTCTGCTACCTTTCCTATCCTCTACTATCCCCCTCCCCCCCATCTTCTCTTTCTATCCCATCTACTGTAGTTCATTTCTCTCCTTATTTTTCTTCCAATTCCCCTCACAACCTCTTTTATGTAGTTTTTTATAACAATGAGAGTCTCTTTCCATTTCCATGCAATTCCATTTTTCTCTCTCTTTCCCTCCCATCTCGTGCCTCTGTTTAATGTCAATCTTTTCTTCCTGCTCTTCCTCCCTACTCTATTCTTAGTTGCTCTCATTAAATCAAAGAAGACATTTGGTATTTGTTTTTTAGGGATTGGCTAGCTTCACTGAGCATAATCTGCTCTAATGCCATCCATTTCCCTGCAAATTCCATGATTTTGTCATTTTTTAGTGCTGCGTAATACTCCATAGTGTATAAATGCCACATTTTTTTAATCCATTCATCCATTGAAGGGCATCTGGGTTGGTTCCACAGTCTAGCTATTGTGAATTGTGCTGCTATGAACATCGATGTGGCAGTATCCCTGTAGTACGCTCTTTTAAGGTCTTCAGGGAATACATCAAAGACATTTTATATTTCAAAATTACAGTTCACGGGGGCTGAGGATGTGGCTCAAGCGGTAGCGCGCTCGCCTGGCATGCGTGCGGCCCGGGTTCGATCCTCAGCACCACATACCAACAAAGATGTTGTGTCTGCCGAGAACTGGAAAATAAATATTAAAAACAAATTCTCTCTCTCTCTCTCTCTCTCTCCCTCCTCTCTCACTCTCTCTTTAAAAAAAAAATACAGTTCACATAAATTGTATAATTTTTTAAAGTTTTATTTTGTACTGGGAGATTTAACCTAGGGACACTTTATCACTGACATACATCCCCAGCCCTTTTTGTGTTTTATTTTGAGACAGGGTCTCACTAAGTTGCTTAGGACCTCACTGAGTTGCTGAGGCTGGTCTTGAACTTGTGATCCTCCTGTCAGCCTTTGAAGTCACTGGGATTACAAGATGTGCCATCATACCTGGCCTTAACCTTATTTTTAAAAATTGATTCTCTTGGAAAAGCCATTATTTAGGTTATCCTTTACTACATAAAAAATTACTGCCAAATTTGATGGCTTAAGTGGACCTGATGCTGCATGCTTTTCATCCCAGCTCCTTGGGGAGGGGGGTAAGGCAAGAGCATCTCAAGGTCAAGACCAGCCTGGGCAACTTAGTGAGACCCTGTCTCAAAATAAAAAATAAAAAGGGCTGGGATGTGGTTCAGTGGTGGAGTGCCCCTGGACTCAATCCCCAGTACTGAAAAAAAAAAATTTATGGTTTACAACAATAATAAATATTTACTATCCTCAGTTTCTGGGCCAATAATTCAAGAGCAGCCTGTGTACAACCAGAGAAATGAAAAGTTGTTTTCCATTTGTGTAAAAATAAAATAAAATAAATTAAAAAAAAAAAAAGCAGCCTGGCTTGTGGGCTCTGGCTTACAGTCTCTTGTGGGGGTTGAAGTCTCTTAGGAGGGTAGAGTCTCTAGGGGGTTTGCAGTCACATGTTAGTGGATGCTCAGTTGAACTGGAGGATCCATTCCAAGGTGGCTCTCACTGCTGGCAAGTTGATGCTGGTTTGTAAAGTGGAGTGCCTTTAGTTCCTTAGATGGGTCTGTCTACAAGCTTTTGGGGTATCCTTTCACCTTGGTAGCTGGATGCCACAGAACCAGTGATTTTTTTTTTTTTTTAAAGAAAGAGTGAGAGAGTGAGAAAGAGAATTTTTTTTTTTAAAGAGAGAATGAGAGAGGAGAGAGAGAGAGAATTTTTAATATTTATTTTTTAGTTCTCGGTGGACACATCTTTGTCTGTATGTGGTGCTGAGGATCGAACCTGGGCCGCACACATGCCAGGCGAGCGCGCTACTGCTTGAACCACATCCCCAGCCCCCAGAACCAGTGATTTGAGAAAGCAAACAGGGCAGAAGCTATCCATCTTATGACCTAGTTTTAGAAATACCATAGCATCTCTTGTGCCATATTTCATACATTAGTCAGCCAGAGTCTGACCTGCAGTCAAACGAAGAATTAGTTGTCACATTTTGAAGTGAGGAGTATAATTTTTTCAGTAAACTATCTTTTACAGCAGCTTTAGGTTCATGGCAAAATTGAGCAGAGCATACAGAGATTTCCTATACACTTCTGGCTCCACACAAGCACAGTCTCCCTCATTATCAATATCTTCCACTAGAGTGGTACATTTGTTACAACTGATGGGCCTATACTAATACCTTGTCATCACCTAAAACCCACAGTTTACATTAGGGTTCAGCCTTGATGTACATTCTAAAAGTTTGAATAACAGTGTAAGGACTTTTGTTTATCATTTTTGTATCATACCAAATAGTTTCACTGCCTTAAGAATCCTCTGCAAGGGGCTGGGGCTCACCGGTATGCACTTCCTTGGCATATATGAGGCACTGGGTTCAATTCTCAGCACCGCATATAAATAAATAAAATAAAGGTCTATCAACAACTAAAAAATACATATAAAAAAGGAAAAAGAATCCTCTGCAAGCATACTTCTAAAACTATCACAACCATTGAAATTTGTACATACTCCATATCTTAAATTATAATGAATTTTATATAATTCTAAAAATGTTCCTTGAATCAAAATGAAATCATTTACACTGAACTGTAAGTGTAGAATTATCCTTGGGATTATTAAAGTACATAGGACCATTTGCCCATACATGAAATGCCATAGACTACAAAGCTTTATGGTTTTTGCATGGCATTTGCCATCACCTTTATGAGGTGTTTGTTGAGTCTCTGTTACCAAATCTGCTTCTACAGCTTCCTCCATCTGTTTCCATTGCACATTTATTGACAGACTTATGGAAGTACTGTTTTAGAAACTGGCTATGTAAGAGTGAGGAAGTAAAAGATAATAAAGATACGATCTTGGACTCCAGGTCATTTATGATAGGGAGACAGATATTGAATAATGCTATGATTCTGCAGATGGGATCAATACTCTGGCTGAGGCTAAGGCATCAGCAGAGGAATGGAAGTATGTGAAGATGTGGGTATTTTAGGAATGTTGAATACACCATGTGAGTAGACTGTTAAGTTGCAGAGGGGCGTTGAAGGTATGGGGCCACAATTTGGAGGGCTCAGAGCTGTAAATGATTCCACCCACCTAAGTAATGGGGAGACTTTAGAAGTTATCACAGAAGCCATCAGTAGGATTCAGCCTAGCCATTTCTCAGAGTGCAGAGTTTTGCTGAGTTGCCTCTGAGATCGGAGGCAGAGAACCAGCTGAGAGATTTTTGGCAAGTTTAGAAGTGATATATTAAATGCTCATTAGTTCAGTCCCATAGGAAGCAGGCACCAAAAATAAAGTTAGATACACAAGACATTTATTGGCAATGGCAGCAGGAGAAGGCAGAGGAGTACGCAGACTAATGCAAGTCTGACCCTGGTGAAAGGAGAGAGAGATGGAAGATAATTGGGCAGAAAAAGTCTTACCCTGCTGCACAAATCTAAGAAAAGTTCATTTAGGCCAGGAGTTCTTGAGTTAAAGCAACCCGCCTGAGAAGTCTCATGTCTCGCAGGAATGAGTCTGCATTAGTTCTCCTTCTGGGCTTTGTCAATGGCTAGGGACAGTCTTTGGGAAGTATGGTTCCGGTACAAACCTGGTGGTTGATCCAGAAGGGCAATAATTAAGACTGTCAATTTCCAGTATGAGTGTTTTGTGGTTCTGGCAATATCATTAATAGGGAGAGAACAGGATCCTAGAGAAAGGAGAGATCAAATTCTTAAGCAGAATTAAATTTTTGGTACTCTTGGAGCATTTGGAAAAGTTGGCAAGAGTCTGAAAGTAGAGTTTAGAGCTCAAGAGAAAAGAGATGAAGTTGCAGACTTAGTCTTTTGAATGAGTCCATGGAAATGAGTGGTATTACCCAGGGATGGAGTGTAGGGAAGAAAGACAAAGTTGAGATGTTAGCAAATAGAGCATGTAGATGGATCAGTGCAATCTGTGATCAAGTCATCAGGGTCAGGAAGGCACATTTTCAGCAGGGAAGTGAGGACCTAGTGCTATATTCTGGACTTTTCTTAGATACAAGAGGGAAGAAAGTCTACATAAAAACATGAGGACTCTTTGAGGAGGGAGGAGTTGAGAATCTGCCTGATGATTTTGCTGCAAAGGGGCAGGAAGGGTGAGACTGAGCATTAGGAAAAAGAAGAGTTTTCAGAAGAGCTATTGTGTGTTATCTGGGTGGTAAGAACATAGGTCAGCCTGCATGGAGGACCTGCTGAGATTGAATGGCTTGGATTCGTAAGGCTTGTCAGGGTCTCCTCTCCCTGATATTATTTAGTGATCTGGGAGCAAGAAAAGAGGAATGTGGTGATTGAGTTCAGCGGAACTTGAGTATTGGCAGATCCAGTGCCAAGGACTTCAAGGTCCGCTAGTTAGCTCAGGTCAGCTGGTTTGGAGAGAGGTGAGGCAACCCCAGGTTGGTCCCTCGTGGGTCAGTGACCAACTCATGAGACATGAACTGAGGGCCTGAGCTGCTTATTGTGAATGACTCAGGAGCTTTGGGGCAGGTGCTGGACAACAAGGTTATGAGCAGCTTACAAGCTGTTTGGGTTCTGATTTCTTTAGTCTTCTTTCCACCCTGACTTGCTTTAATGAGTCTCAGTTATATGATGAATGAATAACTTTGATCTGATTTTTGGCAGTTTATTTTACCTATTTAGCAGAGAATTTCATTTCATTTATTTATTTTTATAGTACTGGGGATTGCACATGCTAGGAATTCTACCATGAAAATATATCCACAATCCTTTTTTATTTTGAAACAGTGACTCTTTAGTTGGGCATGGTAGTGTGGGCCAGTAATCCCAGCAGTTCAGGAGGCTGAGGCAGGAGGATCACAGATTTGAAGACAGCCTCAGCAACTTGGCAAGGCTGTAAGCAACCTAGCGAAACCCTGTCTCAAAATAAAAAAAAGAAGGGCTGGAGATATGGCTCAGTGGTTAAAGCACCCTTGTGTTCAATCCCTAGTACCAAAAAAGAAAAGAAAAGAAACAGGGTCTTATAGGCATGGCATGCCCTTGAATTTTTTTTTAAACAAAAATTGCAAGCTGAGAACTTTCGTAAGAATTCTCAGTGCTTGCTCAACATACTAATTGATTAAACAACGAGAAAATAAAAAAATCCCTGGAAATCTGAAATTATTGTAAGCACTGTATTTTTTGAAAAATTCTATAACTAGCAGGAGGTTTCCATTTATAAATGTTCCTTTGAAGCCTTTGCTTTAGGGATGCAGTTGAACTAAATGTGAGAACAATGTGTGTGTATTGATTTCTCATGGAGTATGTGATGGGTGAATTATTGCAAATATTGATCTGTTTGTGAGACTTTAGGTGAATTTTCATTGCAACACATCTATTCACCTGTTTTCTGAGCACTTACTATGTGCCTGTCAACCCAGGATGCCTCTGTTCACAGAGAGAATACAATTTACATGATGAGATTCTGGATTGAACTACTAATTTCTCCATAGGACTAATCTTATGATCTATAAAATATTATTGTTCCTTCTAGCAGTGTAAGTTGTTGGAGTAAGGCTCTTAGAACATGTTCTTCCTTTCTTCCTTATTCTCTGTAGTCTATAACAGTGTGCTCATGGGTAATGAAGAGGAAAAACAAATATTCCACTGATTCTCATTTCAAATTAACCTTTTGGTCTGATTACATAGGTTATCTGATGTCCCAGATAACTATTAATTGCAACATTTCTATGTATGTTTCTTTAAAATAAACATTCAGGGCTGGGGGGTGTAGGCCCTGGGTTCAATCCTCAGTACTGCAAACAAAATAAAACAAAGCAAAAAAATAATAATAATAGATTAAAGGAACAGGGGTTATAAAGGAGCCTTCCACAGAAAGGAATAAAATTCAAAGGAACAAAATGACAGACATGATGCTCCTACTTGTCCAGTGAGGACGCTGCTCTAGTGATCCTATAACTAGAAGGATCACTAGACCTTTTGAGTTGTGGCTTTTGAGTGAGTAGGACAAGCTGTATGACTGCTTACTTTGTGCTGACCCTTGAGGGACCAAAGAGCCATTAAAAACACAGAGGAGAAGTACCTCAGCTGCTTTTGGGTAGTGGAGATGTCCTAAGGGAGGTTCTAGTTCCTAAGAGTCATAAAGGACTGAGTCATATGATTTATTATTTATTTTATTTTATTTTTTTTGGTACCAGGGATTGAAGAGAGGGGCACTTAACCACTGAGCCATAACCTCAGGCATTTTTTATATTTTATTTTGAGACAGGGTCTTGCTAAGTTACTTAGGGCCTCACCAAGTTGCTAAGGCTGGCTTTGAACTCGTGATCCTCCTGCTTCAGTCTCCCGAGCTGCTGGGTTACAGGCGTGCACCACCGGCCCTGGCTTCATATGGTTTATTAATTGGCTGAGCAAGAAAGAAGACGGGGAAGATTGTGGCAGGTTGGGGTGAGGAGAGTCCGTGCGTGGTGCTGCTACCTTGGCCACATCGTCACACATGCTGCCTCTCTATCAG
Source organism: Ictidomys tridecemlineatus (assembly GCF_052094955.1). Classification (NCBI taxonomy): domain Eukaryota; kingdom Metazoa; phylum Chordata; class Mammalia; order Rodentia; family Sciuridae; genus Ictidomys; species Ictidomys tridecemlineatus. The sequence goes on along the minus strand of NC_135480.1, from coordinate 149,713,417 downwards.
TCTCCAGTTTTCAGTTTAAAGTCTGCATTCTACACTGCGCAGATCTTATGGTTTGGTTTGGCTTCCTGGAATGAACAAATTCTGTGATTGAACAGACTTTGGTTGTGAAACTCTTCTCTGCTCATGGGGGAAAATTGACAATAGGATACATGGGCTGTGGAAGTGGGCTTAAGCCAGGTGGTTATGGGGGAACTAAAAAAGTCTTGTAAATAATCAGGTGAAATGAAGGAAAGGCTAAGCATTAGGTTGGAATTTGTACCCAAATTCTGGCTTCTACTCAGAAAAATCAGAAAATCTTAACTTGTGCTGTCATTCATAGCCTATTTATCTTGACTGATACCCGGACCCTACCCCCATGGTTTCCGGCACAGCTTTGAAGCCAAGGATCTGCATGTTGGCAAGAAAAATCTGCCAAGGCGGTCTCTGTCCTCACATTCTGGTCCCAGATTTCCTCTTTAGTCTCTGGCAGAGAAAGGCCTTTCTCAAACTGGTGACATTGTCTGGGCAAATTCAAATATGAGTTTGTTGGTTTTCGGTCCTGATGATTTCCTTGGAGACCTGTTCCTAGTATCTTGCCAAGTGCATGAAGAGTGAGGAGCGGAAGGGAGGCAGGCTGTGACGCTGGCTAGAGGCTGCTCTATGCAAGACACTGCTGGCTGGGCTGCCCAGGAAACACCAGAGTCGGGGAGTGACAAGGCTCTCCCACCAGGTATTTCCCAGGTGGTATTTCATTCTAGGCATAACATTATAATTTATTTAGGTACCAGGGGTACTTAACCATCGAGCTGTATCCCAAGCCCTTTTTGTTTTTATTTTGAGACAGGGTCTCGCTAAGTTGCTTAGGTCCTAATGAGTGTGGCCTTGAACTTGCAATCCTCCTGCCTCAGCTTCCAAAGTCTCTGGGATTACAGGTGTGTGCCACCACACCTGGCTTAGTTTTTGGAGAAATAGTATAGACATATTGTCCAAAACTCAAAAGTACAAAATGATACACAGGGAAAAGTACAACTTCTTCCCATTTCTAATCTTATTTTTTTTTTTTTTTGGTGAATCATCTTAGAGATGTTCTGTTCAAAGAGCATGCATATATATTTATTCTTTTAAAAATATAATTATAGCATAATCTATACATTGTAGAATGTTAGCCATAACAATCTTAGATTGTTATAGAAGAAAAAGTGAAGCATGGATACATTTTCCATATAATTAAGGCAAAAAAAATTATAGTAAAGTTGTATTTGGGGTAAAGAGTTAAGGATGGGGAATAGTGTGTATGTGTGTTTAGATTTAGCACATATCTCCACTCGGCCTGCCTGTCCATTTCAATGACATTGTATAGTTCTTATGCAAATTCTCATATATGGGCAATTAAAAATTACCTCTAGCAAGGCATCAAGTATTTAATAGCTAAATTGATTTATTTCTGTTAGAAAGTATTTATTTAGCATAGTTATCTTGATATTTTAGGCAGAAGTGGCAAGGAAGTTGCTGCTAGAAAGACTTCTAGAATTATATAAGGAAGAAGGAAGTATTCATTCTGAATTCTGAGAAGCAGGAGCAGTACAAGCCATCACCTGTGAATTCTTAGGAAGCAAAGCTGAGAGGCCACTGAACTCTGTTCTTGGTACATTAGGACCAGAGCATTACGCAATGCTCTGAGGCAGAGGAGTAAACAAGGTCAGAAGCAGGTGCTTGTTCCACAAGGAAGGAACTTACTGCTTAGGTGCCTGAAGGATTGCTAGACTCCCTCCTCGCTGGGAGTACACAGTGTCTGACTGCCCTGCAGGGCTGTCAGCTAGCATTTGGAAAATGACAACTTGTCTCCAAGTAGTTCTATTTTTCAAATTCCCCCCCCACACACAGTTTGTTTGTTTGTTTGTTTGTTTTGGTACAACATGGTTGTACATAATGGTGGATCTGTGGTTGCATATTCGCACGTGCACATAATATAACAATATAATTTGGCCAATATCATTTCCCAGTATTTTCCCTTTTCTTCTCTCCTCCCTCCCTCTGTTCCCTTTCCTCTATTCATCTCTCTTCCAAGTAGTTCTTAGTAGATGCTCCCTTTCTTAATCTCTCTCATTTCCCCTTGGTTAGTTTCATCATAGTCACATTCAAGAAGATAGTTACAGGAATCAGACCTGTGCCCAGGAGCAAGCTGTTTTTGTCAAGTTGGAAGGAAAATTGTAAGGAATGTGCATCCTTGAGGTTGGCTCTGGGGGGTAGTCCCAGTCTTCTTTTTCCTCTTCCCTTTGTACACACAGCTTCCTTGGGCTGTGCTGCCTGGGGGTTGGATGGCACAATTGCCTCTTTATAATGCTTCTCTTACTAGGTAGGGGGAAAAGGCTGCCACTTTGGGATTAAGGATTCCACACTGTTTTCTCTAGCAAGTTCTTTTCCACTGGAGAAAATAAGTGACAGTGGTGGGCATTGTATGTTTAGAATTTGGAGTTTTATTTAGACTTGATCATACTCTAGAACTTACTTAGAGACTGGATTTTGCTAAGTTCAATTTCAAGTAAGTTCAGCAAGTAGAAATCTGATTGTGCCCCCCCCCATCATTGTTATTTGGGTATCACTTATGATTATAACTGACTCTGGATTCCTAAATACATCATTTGACTCTTCTGCAGATTTGACCAAAGTGAGATTTCATGAGTGGGTTTGAGCAATGGCAACCAGTGAACAAATATTTGAAATGATTCAGACACTCACTAGGCTGGTGTTTGGAAAACTCTTTTTTTTTTTTTAATTGTGTAGATGGGGGAGCCTGCAATCTTAAGATTCTTATCATGGTAAGGAGAAGTTTCACTCTGTTCATCATGTCACAGACTGTCCTGGCTTCTAGCTATGGAGCTTGGACATGATAAAGAATGGGTAAATTAATGGCAAGGGCTTCTCACACTGTTCACACTTTAGGAACCATGACCAAGTACTTGCCCTACTCCTGTTGGCTCCAGTGTCTATTAGCTTGGTGTACAGGGGACAGCTCATTCTCTTCACACTCTTTTCTCAACCCAGATAAAACTGAGCATGAAGATCAGGCTATGATGAGGTCACATTGGGGGAAATAAAATGCATATCAATCCCAATCTGGATAGTCAGGAGCATCAACACATGCTTGAAAAGCTTGGTTGGTGCTATAGGGACTAGGGTTGTATCTTTATGGGATGAGAAAGTTCTGTGTTTTAGCTTTGACCATATTCTTGATCTTACCTGTAATTAACTTTTTTTCATTTATGCTTATTGGCTTTTAAAATTTTCAAGGTTTTTTTTTTTTTTTTTTTTTTTTTGGCTTGGAAGTGAGGATTGTAGAGTAATTCTGGGACCCAGAATTACTCTACCATTGAGCTACATCACTAGCCATATCTCAGTCTCCCAAATAGCTGGAATTACAGGGTGAACCACCATAACAGGCTCAGGTGTTTTATTCAAGTGCATAAGACTTCAGTGACTGCTGTAAGGGATGATTTATATCTTGAACTAATGTGGAGTGTGCTAATTCCTGGCATGGTGTCTTTTCTTCCTTGCTCTTGCAGGCATGGGGGCAAGGCCGGACAGGGGCCATGTGGTAGGAGACTACAGAAGGAAGGGAGATAGGAATTGGCTTCTCTGTGGTCTGGAACTTTACCTTTGCTTATCTTTGTGGACAGTTCTGTTGGGGAGTATGAGACAACAGGTTTTCTTTTACAAGGAAAATTCGGACCTCTCCACTATTCCAGTTGAGAGGCCGGGATCTCCAGAAATTTTCCCATTTGAGTGATATACCTAAGCTTTTCAAAAGGCCAATTAGCATAAATTAAGAACAAAATAATTAATTTTAAAGATGCAGAAGCATAAAAATGGACAATATTGAGACACAGGAGTTTCTAGCAATGAGAGCTCCAAAAGGAAGATCTTGGGAGCAGAGGGCAGTGTGAGGCCCAAGAAAAGCATTTCCTGTGCCCCTGGGGTGGCTGTCCTTCTTGGTTTCCCCTTTCTGAGGTTCCTGTTAATTCACCTGTGATAGTCTGAGTTTTTAAGGGGGGAGGAATTGAAAAGCTTTTAATCTCTGAAAAAAAGCATAACAGAAAGTTAAATATGAGAAGCCAGGCTTGTTGACCCTACCATGTCTATGCTCTGTTCCACCACTCTGAAAACCCTCTTCTAAGTGGCAGGTGCCCTCCTGGTTCCTGTGCTATCTGTTCAGTGAAGAAACAGGGCTATCTACCCTGTCCTCTCTACTAGTCTTGAGAGTCTGGTCTTGTGGAGCTAGGGTGGTGCCCCGCCTTCTAGGGACATTGTGTGTTTGTGTGTCTGTGTGTGTGTGTGTGTGTGTGTGTGTGTGTGTGTGTGTGTGTGTGTGTGTGTGTATTTCCACCGATATGAAAGATAGTTCCTATTTGGTGTCTATAATGTTCTGTAAGATAGATAGATCTCCCTCCAAGAGAAAGGATCTTGGGTCTCAATGGGAATTTGTACACATAGCCAGAGCTACTGTTAAAGAAGTAGAAAACAGACTGTAGTGAAGAGGGACAGTTTACAGGCAAAATCAAAACAACCCATTTGAGCACCTCCTCATGAGGAAAGAACGGGAGACTTTTTGCTGAGGAAGCAGAAGAGTGGTATCTGTGTTCCCAGAGGGAAGAGATCTGGGTTTGGTTTTAGTTTAGAATTCTCTTGATTCCAGCTCCTGTCACCTCCTTGACCTCCTGACTTTGAGTCTTTGAAGTGCAATTTTCCGATATTCTGGCTTAATGAGGGATCATAATCATGGCTCTTGGCATAAAGCCCAGTTCCTATCTCTATAGTCCCATATGTTCTTATGAGACAGGAAAAGGGGGAAGGAGACTCCTGTATTGGAAGAATCATGTTGGCAGCTTAACTATGAAAACTTCTGATCTAAATAATCCTTTTGGCTCCTATCAAATATATTTGAGCTATTTCTAATTATGTCACCTACATTAGATTGTTTTCCTCCAGGTATGGGGCAAGTTAAACATCAGCCACTGAGTTGGTTATGTGAGCTCTGTCAGTTGAGGAACACCACGACTCCAAGACCCCTTTGCCTCTCCCACTTTAGGCTGTGAGAAGGGTGGGCAATGCTCAGGGCAGATCTTTGGGCTGGATAATTGGCTCTGACATCTGGCCAAGTTACACTGAGGAGCTAGGGGGAAAGCACTGCACTTTTCTATATAGATTTTTAATACATTCCAGAAACGTAGCACCAGCTGCTTGTGCCAGTGGATACGAAGATTGTTTTTAGGGAGTGAACATACTATTTGGGTTGATTACTTTGCTAGTAGAATCTTAACAATGTAAGGAATGTCTGGCAAAATGCTGGAGTTCACCAAAGCCTCTGAGTGTGATTTGACCAGACAGAGGGTTCAAGCACAGAGCAGCCTGTGGCTGATAGAACTGTCTATATTAATTTGCTAGGACTGACATAAAAAGGGACCTCAAACTGGATGGCTTAAACAAAAGAAATTTATTCTCTCATAGTTCCAAAGACTATAAAGGCCAAAATCGAGGTGTTGGCAGGATTGGTTCTATTGTGGAACTCTAAAGGAGATTTTTTTTGTACATTTTCTGGTCATAGCTGGCAGTCCTTGGCTTGTAGAAGCATCACTCCAATCTCTGCTTTTATCATAACATGCATGGCATTCTCCTTGGGTCCATGTCCCTGTATCAAAATTTCCCTTTTCATGTAAGGATACCAGTCACTGGATTAGAGATGAACCTAATCTAGCACGATCACATTTTAAATTGATTGGATCAGCAGACTCAATTTCCAAATAAGGTTACATTCACAGATACTGAGGATTGGGATTTCAGTGTATCATTTTGTGGGACACAATTCAATTCACCATATTCCTCTTATCCATTTCCCTCCGGGACTGTTGCCTGTCCTGACCTCATCTCCCTGTGTCCAGGGTCTTCCCTCCATGATCTTTCTACACCATCAATAGAATGATCTTTCTATAATGTTGAAAAAAATTATATTATTCTTTTGTTTGAAAATATTCTCTGACTTCTAAAGTCTATACTCTTGATTTGACAAATTCCTTTGTTCTATTCTCATTTGAGAACTGGACCCTTTGTCTTTATGACCTAATGTGGGCCAGGGACTGGACCTCTTGCACAGGATCTTAATTGAACCTGGCTTTGCCTGCCAGGCACTGCTAATTAGTCTCCCCTCCTACTGGGCTTCTGGATTACTCTGCCCCTTACATTACTTGGGAAGTAATCTAAGTAATTACTTGGGATTTCTTGCATGAGTGTTCCTACAGATGCCTTCCTTGTCTTTCTCCTCAGGTCTTAGTTATTGTGATTTGATTTATTTACTAAGCTTTCACTGAAAGAAGGCAAGAGAGACCTCCATATATATACTCATGAAACTAATAACTCACAAGTTGTCTTTCTTTAATCTACTGTGATAATGTGACACATTGCTTATGAATTTATTTCTTGTATGGTGAAGGGTGACACCATACAAGTGTGGTGGAGGGTGACAGTGTTTCATTCAGGATAAAAATATATTGATGAAAACAATATTGAGAGATAAAACACTGTGAAGCCTCTCCCTAGCCGATTTGCTGGCTCGATTTTGATGTGCCTACATTTTTCTGAGATGGCAACAAGAAAATCAGTCAATTCCAGGGATTAAGTGGCTGAATCCCTAGGCAGATTTTAAGGATAGGTACATTTGCTAAACAATTAAATTTAGTAGAATGATCTATTTGCAGAGGGACGGAAGTCTTGTTCAGTGGGTTAAAGTATGGGATCCAGAGTTAGAGACTGGATTGGTAATCCTTTAATTTAAATCCATGTGACCTCAGGGAAGTGGTCCTCTTCAAGCCTTTGTGTACTTCCTGGCAGAGTTCATGTTCAATAAATCACCGGTGTCATTATTATTTTGTTGATTTTCATACGAATGACCTACATCTGAGAATTTTATAAGTTTTACTTGATAAACTAATGGAAATACTGGGTGACAATGCTTGTAGGTCTTTTATTTTAATTGATATTTCTTGTTGGGTGATGAGCTTTTCATAAGTAGCCTTTCCAGTGACACAAAGGGAAAGTGTTTGATTCAGTGGAAGAATTGTAGAGAAAATGTAACTTATGTTTTTAAAAACTGCAACCTTTCCTGCTTGCAGAAAGTATAGACAATTTAAAAGGGAAAACAGTGAGATAGAATTTTTATTTAGATTAAATATAACAGACATGGAAGGCAGAAAGAATAAACCTGGAATGAGGCAAGAGTTAAACTTGGTCAATTCTGTAGGTGTGGTGGTGCATATCTGTAATCCTAGCAATTCAGGAGGCTGATATCTAAAGATCACAGTTCAAGGCCGCCTCAGCAACTTAGTGAGACCCTCTCTCAAAATAAAAAATAATATGGTCTGGGAATGTAGCTCAGTGATAAAGCACCTGTGGATTCAGTTTCTAGTATCCAAAACAGGGGAAATTGATCAATTTTGGCAAACAAAGAGCATCCCCCCAAAACCAAAACAATAACAACAACAACAACAACAACAACAAACAATTTACTATGAAGGGCCAACCTTGAGGAAAATATGAGTGCTATTTAGTTGGTTTTTATTTGCTTCTTTGCTTTTTATGGGAATTGAACCTTTACTAGTGAGCTACATCCCTGTTCTTTTTTATTTTTTATTTTGATTCAGGGTCTCACTAAGTTGCTGAGGCTGGCCTCAAACTTATGATCCTCCAGCCTCAGCTTTTTGAGTCTCTGGGATTACAGGTGTGCATAGTTATACCCAGTTTCTCTCCCTCTCCCTCCCCCACCCCTCTCTCATTTTTTAGATTTCCACATATAGTACTTAGAGTTGGATAGATGATTATATTTTCCATATATCTGTTCTCATTTAACTATTCAAACAAAATGAGGCTTTTAAACGGTACTTAGCTCTCCCTTCTGAGACATTTTCTCTCTAACATTTCTCTCTTTCCCACAATCAGGTGAAAATGAAATCCTTGCAACTCTGCGTGCCATTTCCAGCAAAAACCAGATTTGGAGATCGTATATTGGCATGGGCTATTATAACTGCTCAGTGCCACAGACCATTTTGAGGAACTTACTGGAGAACTCAGGATGGTAATGTATCTCCTGGGGTTACAGAACAGGAATACTGTGATCTGCCTGATTCTTCCCATCCTCCTCCTTTCCCCAAGGTGCATCAGAGCCCACATGCTGATACCTAGATCCTGATACTGTCTCTAAACTCCAGGCAGCTGGTTTCTCTGCCTGGGAAGTCTCCTTGCTCAAGTATTAAGTAAATAGAAGCCTCTTCTTGCTTTTATTCCCATAACATCTAGCACTGTAAATTGCAGCTGCTGATAGTGACTTCCTCTCTGCAACTTGGTTTCTGCGTGCTGTCTTTGAGCAGGACATCAAACCCACAGGTGGTAGACTCAGGGCTTTAGTCCTCTTTGGAGATCCTGGAACTTTAGGCTAGGTCTCAGCTTCCTCAGTGAATCAGTGTTGGTGTCCAGGAGGGAACTCAGTGGGTTGTCTTCTCTCAGATTTGAAGGTGACAGATAATCATTCCTCCCACCCCTCCCTACCCCATATCTGGATTCGTGACCAACTGAAAATGAAAAGACAGTGTTATATAAATGAAGATCATAATGTTGGTTGATTACTTAGCACTTTATTGACAAAGAGAGCATGTGTATTCTGTGGATAGGCTCTTCTTGAAAAGACAAGAGAAAGGCCTGGGTTGTGCATACTTGTTACTTGCTCCAGTTACCTCACCCTTCAGATGAGTCATTCTGCTCTTTAGGGGTCTGCACAAATGCATGCCTGACTGTGCCTGATGGCCACTCTGGCTCTCACTGATGGAACACCCTGAATGCACTTTCACATTTGAGGAACAACTTGGAGGCCTCTTTCATGCCCTCTTTGTTTTCTCCCATTGCTGAGTGCTAAAAGTCATAAAGAGCCAGAGAAGTTTACATCCCAGTGCTAAACAAGCAAATACCTTGGTCATGTCCTGCTGGGCAGAGGCCATGCTTCCCAACAGTGAATGAGGACAGATGAGGGCAGTTGCTGCTTCTGTCCCTTGGGAAATAATGGCTAACCATGGAGAAAGGAGGGCAGGGCCCTCTGTGCCTCCTCTTTGGATTGGTGACATTTTATAAGCCAAAATATTTGAATTAAACTTTATTTCAAGTGAAGCCTTAGTCCAAAAGGAAGATGTCTACTTGGGAATATAGGTGTATACTTATTCCCAGTATAAAAACAGAGCTAATATGCAGATGGAGAGATGGTGATGATTCCTAGGTGATTTGTTTGTTTCTGTAAGAAATAACTTTAATTTCTAGTAGAACCATTATTATGTGAGGACAGAATAACTCTTTGCCTCCGCAATTCAAATGTATTTATAGCAAGATACAGAGGTTATCTTTCAGATTAACATATATAAAATCAACTTTAGTAAATGGCAGATCAAGGAATCACTTCAACAAGATCTTTAAAATTCCCAAGTTCATTTAAAATTGACAAATCTTAAAATTTTGATCAATAGTTTGTATTTTTTTATCTGCTTTTCCCTAAGTATCACTGTCACCTGGCAGGTGAGTGTGCTTTGTCCTAGTTATCTGTGTCACATCTTTATAGGAGCCAGATCTGTTGGCACAATCACACCTGCATTGCCATGCCTGCATGTAGTTTTTAGTTTCAATATGCTCCACTTCTTTATTAATAACAGGAAGACGAGACCATCTAAGAACTCGTTTTTCTGCTTGGGGTATATAGTGAATGTGTTTGCATTACTGAGGGCTTCTTTTCCACTGTGATATTGGTAAAAGTTTGAATGGTAAACTCCAAGGTTGACTTCAAAAGCAAATGGCCTGTCTCTCTGCTGCCCATAAAAAACAAAACAAAACAACTACAGCAACAACAAAACCTTCCAAAGTTCATGAATGGGCAGCAACTTTCCAGCTGTCTGAGTGCTGGCCTGCAGCCTTTGCTCTTGGTGGCCATACAGAATATTTACCATATGGCTCTCTGGTTGTGAACGAATGTGTTCATTTACTTTAGAAGCAGCCAGCGTTTGAGAGGGAGGCAGTGTTTTTGTGTGCCTTTCAATTTCCATTTGGGTGCATATTAAATATTGTTTCTTTCCATTCTCTGAAAACTAATCTGAACCAGAGAGAGATACTGCACCTCGCCAGCACTGATAGGGAGGGCTGTGCACGCGTGGGTGGTGGACTTCACATTATCATCCTTCTGAATGGTTTCCATAGAGATGGAACCAACAAATTCCGGTGACGTGAGGTGAAAATAAATGGGCAACACAGCCTCGAAAGAATACAAACATTTAGGCCCTTAAAAGAAAATTTATATCAAATCTAGAATTTGTTTTATGCGGTCCACTCTTCCAACTTTTCAACTGCTGATAACATGAGTAACTAATATCATCAGTAACATTCACATTTTCTTTGTGGCTTTCTTTTTTATGTAATTTTGGTACCAGGATTAAAATGAGAGACACTCATGAGTGTTTGTTTTCATGAAAACCCCCACTACTTCCCTCCCTTCCAGTTCTAAAAGAAAGTCACAGCCAAAATGATAGAGAATACTAATTCATTTGAATAAATGTTAATGTCATGTTGAAAATATCAGACATCCTATTTGAGCAGAACTAAAAGCTTTCTTGGATATGCAGATACTTTTAAAATATATATTAAAGTACATATGGAAACCAACTGAATTAATTAGTCAAGACATAGACATTATGGACCACAGACACATTTTCTTTCTTCTTTCTTCTTTTTTCTCTTTTCTGTGCTAGGGATTGAACCCAGAGGTGCCATTCCACTGAGATGCATCCTAATACATCTTAGTTCTTTTTTTTTTAACATTTATTTTTTTTAGTTGTAGGTTTGCATTATACCTTTATTTATTTATTTATTCTTTAATGTAGTGCTGAGGATCGAACCCAGTGTCTCACACATGCTAGGGAAGTACTCTACCTCTGGGCTACAACCCCAGCCCCGTCCTAGTTCTTTTTATTTTTTATTTTTTTTTAGAGAGAGAGAGAGAGAGAGAGAGAGAGAGAGAGAGAGAGAGAGAGAGAGAGAGAGAGAGAGAATTTTATTATTATTTTTTTTTTTTTAGTTTTCAGCGGACACATCTTTATTTGTATATGGTGCTGAGGATAGAACCCAGGCCACACACAAGCCAGGCGAGCACTCTACCACTTGAGCCAATCTCCAGCCCCCCTAGTTCTTTTTATTTTTAATTTTGATACAGGATCTATCAAGTTGATGAGACTGGCCTTCAATTTGCTACCCTCCTGCCTTAGCCTCCCAGTAGCTGGGACTATAGGCATGCATGCCTCTTAGAACACCTGACTCTTACAGGCACATAAATTTTCTAAAGCCAGGGATTTAGAAGGCAACAATTATCAGTGTTCTTTTTCATTCAAAAGATTTTGCAATTGCTAATTTACAAGTGCTGTTTGCTTGAATAACAATTGGGCAGTATATTGCCGTTTCCAAAATGTTTTATGTATGTGAATCTGATTTGGGTGTTAAGAAAAACCTTTGATATAGGTAGTTATCTCCATTGATGGCCAAGAGGAATCAGCTAGAGAGTTTAGTTATTTGTCTGAATTCACAACTAGTAAGTTAAAGAATTAAAACTGAAATTCAGTACTATTACTACTACTTCCTTTTTTCCTCCCTGGTGGTGCTTGGGTTTAAACCCAGGGCCTTATATGTGCTAGGCTAGCACTCTAACACTGAACTATATCCTTAATCCTTCTTATTTTATTTTATTTGTGGTGCTGGGGATTGAACCCAGGGCCTTATGCATACAAGGCAAACACTCTACCACTAAACTATATCTCTAGCCCCTTATTTTATTTTTGAGACAGGTTCTTGTTAAATTGCAGAGGCTAACCTTAAACTTACGTTCTTTCTGCCTTGACTTCCCAAGTAACTGGGATTATAGGGGGGTGCCATCTCCCCTGTGCCCAGGTATTTTAATACTAGATATAGGGAAATCTTTGAGTCAATGTGCTATTTACTGGTGTACAGACAGGTATAAACTTTCTGGAGAGGAAGATGATGATATGTACTGAGAACCTTAAAACTAATTATCAAATATGAATTAAAATTCTACTTCTAGGAATTTATTCGGAGGTAATAGACCTAGATAAGCTTGTTCACTATTATGCTATTTTTGATACTAAAATCAAATGTCATATTAAACTTGAAGGAACTTGTTAAATGTAAATTCATAATTGTTATCATTTAAATAAAATAAAAATATTACCATAGAAAAATTAGATTTTTGAATAATATGTAAAGTTGTTAAATTGTCTGTGGAATAATGTTAACTGAAAAACAGGATATAAGAGTTTATGATGAATATAATCCTACTTTTAGATAATATAGAAAAGAGACTGAAAGAAATGCACCGAATGTTAACTGTTGTTATCTTGCAATTTGAAGATTATGAATAATTTTATTTTCTCAATAGTCATCTGAGTTTTCCAACTAATTACAATGAATATGTACAACATAATCATAAAAAAGATAGTAAATATATCCCTGGCATTCAGAAGGTAGTTAATAAATGGTATCTAATGTCTTTAACTCTTGGAACATATAGTAAAATAAAAATTAGTGTTATTCTTACCATGCAGAGAAAAATCACTGCTTAATATTTGGTTTACTAGCTTGTTTTTATAAATGTACAAAAATGGGATCATAGTATTTTATATTTCACTTTAAAAATTAACATTTTGAAAATGTTCTAAAGTCAGAAAATATTTATTTAGATCATTGTTTTCAATGAGTGCATGGTATTATACGTGTGTTTTAAATTATTTTACCATTCCTCCTAGTGAACAATTAAGGTTGTTTCTTGTTCTCCCCATTCAGTGCTGCTGAATTCTTTCAGAAAACCACTCTCTCCCCGATGCTTATCTTATTCAAGGGTCTTTCTCCATGGTTATACTAAATCATTGGTTTGTGCATATGCCTCTGTGTGTCTGCATACCGAACAGTGGATCTGAGCCAAATGGAAGTTTTGTGTTAGCCAGGCAATCTAAGCATGTGGCAGGAGTAGCGTCATGTCTGTCTTCATGGCGGCAAACGATGCATGAAGGTCCAGTCTGATTTGAGATCACAGCTGCCTGTTGTCCATGCCTTTTGTGTGACCCCATTTCTGTGCACATTCCCTTTTTAATGGCCTGCACTGTGCATTATGTGCCTCATCATTCCAGTTCACCACTCACTTAGAATTTGGCAAAAACTAATTTACAGTTGCTAAGCCAGGGTATTCAAGGAATTAACTGAAGCAAAAATTTAACATAGAAAAGAGACTATACACACATACACATATATACATTGTTATACCAGCAAGTTTCTGGAAATTATTTAAAAGTCTTGATATTGTACTGCTTGCTAAGGAAAACTCCTCCTTACACTTCCCCTAAGTGATAAAATGTTTAAAATAAACAAGACCCAAAAGATATTGATTTCAAATGCTTCAAAAAGGGGCAGGGGGGTGAATGGAAATATTCCAAAGATGATTACCAGAATAGGGGTGAAAGGAAAAGAACTTGAAGAAATGAAAAGCAAATCAACCACCAAAAACTTTTTTCTAAGACTCTTTTGATTTGGAAATATAAATATAATAGAGATTTTTTATGAATACCAGTCTCCTGCAGGAGCATGGACACAGACCTGATCCACGTTGATGGTAGTCAGAGCAAAGGGGTTTTTGGTTAAAAAAGTAGCAGCTCTGTTGTAAGTCCTCAATCACCCCCATCCTATCACCTTATTTTATTTAAGGCATTTATCATTCTGAAATCTGAAATTATTTTATTTATTGTCTCTTTTCTCCCTTAAGATATATTTCCTTTGGGATCAGGGACTACTAACCATGCTGTTTATGAACCTGTAATAGTTCCTGATACTAAGAAGACACTAAATTGGAGGATGGGTGAATGAATGAAGAAATGAAAAAAAAAATGAAGCAACTCAAGGGGTTAATTCAAATATCTAAAGCCACATTCTTGGCTGACAGCTAGAAGTCATAAGATTAGAATCCATGTCTATGGGGCCTTCCAATCATTTGTTACCCCTGAATTTTTGATAGCTAAATAGTTAACCTTCATTGACTTAGTAGCTAGTGAGAATTCTTAAATGTCTATTAATTTATTCTTTCTTCTATATCTTCTCTTCCTTTTCCTTCTCCTCCTCACCACCCCCTCTTCTCCTACCCCACTGAACCTGGGGCACTTTACCACTGAGTTATATTCCTAGCCCTTTTTACATTTTTATTTTGTGATAGGATCTTGCTAAGTTGCTGGGACTGGCCTCAAACTTGCAATCTTCCTGCCTCAGCCTCCTAAATTGCTAGGATTATAAGTATGTACCACCGTGCCTGTGCCCCACAGATATCTGTTAATTTCCTAGGAATATATAGACTGTTTCCTGTTTAATATAAAAAGGTTTCAAATATTAGATACTAGGTTCTTGAATGCTTTCCTATTATGAGCTGTGAAAGATAGGTGCTTTATTTCGAGGAAAGATAATAGGAAGTGAGAGTTCTGTTTATAATATCATAGGTAGGCTCATGTGGATTTTAAGAGATAATTTAAAATGAAACACATTTGTACAGCAAGATCATTAAAATAGTAATGTTCTGCCAGGCGCAGTGGTGCATACCTGTAATCCTAGTAACTTGAGTGTCTGAGGCAGAAAGATTTCAAGTTCAAGGACAGCCTGGACAACTTATTGAGATCCTTTCTGAAAAAATTAAAAGGTCTGGGCATGTAGTTCAATGGCAAAGCACCCCAGGTTTACTCCCCACTGCTCATCCTTCCCCCATAGAGTAACATACGTTAAAAAAAAAATTGTAGAAGAAGAAAAATAAGTATTGATTATCCCCCCAAACAAAGGATAATATTATTACTATGAATTAATTCTAATCTCCCTTACAAAATCCAAAAGGGTTGCTCATTGATGTATATCTCTCAAGACATTCAGGTACTGAATTCTAAAATGAAGGCATTTCGTGAGCCTCTCTGAGCAGCAGACACAGTTTGGGCATGGTCTTGTATTTCTCTCCCAGGGTCACCCAGTACACCCCATACCAGCCAGAGGTGTCTCAGGGGAGGTTGGAGAGTTTACTCAACTACCAGACCATGGTGTGTGACATCACAGGCATGGACATGGCCAATGCATCCCTGCTGGACGAGGCGACCGCAGCTGCTGAGGCGATGCAGCTGTGCCACAGGTAAGAGAGAGAGAGAGACAGACAGACGGAAACAAAGACAGGGACAGGGATATAGATAGGGCCTGGGTAATTTGCCCAAGCTGTCCTCAAACTTGGGATCCTCCTGCTTCAGCCTGCCCAGTAGCTAGGATTACAGGCATGTGTCAGTGTACCTGGTTATTCTCAGTTTTTCACTGATTTCAACTCCCTGTTCCTACCATCTATCCTCTCTCCTCCTCCCTCTCCCTCTTTTTTACTAGGGACTGAACCCAGGGGTGCTTAACCACTGAGCTGGAGCTCTGGCTGGAGCTGGAGCTGGAGCTCACAGATCTTTAAAAAATTTTTTATTTAGAGACAGGGTCTCACTAAGTTGCTTAGGGCCTCACTAAGTTGCTGAGACTAGCTTTGCCTCAGCTTCCTGAGCCACTAGGATACAGGCTGGATCACCATGCCACCTCCCCCTGCCTCTTTTTCTATGTGGAAAAGTTCACCTCACACTTGTGGAGCCCAGGGGTTTCCTACCTTGATATATTCAGTATCCATGGGCTGTGCTCACACTCTGCAAATGCCTGATGTATGTCTTCCCTTCATTCTCATTCCTTGGTGTCTGCATTTAGATTTACTCTTGAAAAGCAGCCCCAAGAGCTTAGATGTGTGCTTTTTATTTGTAGCAAAAATATTTTTTATTTTTATTTTATTTATTTATTTATTTATTTATTTATTTTATTAGCTACGCATGACATTACAATGATCTTGGCAATTCATACATTTGAATCATTGGGGTATAATTTCTCATTTTTCTAATTGTACAGATTGCAGAATCACACTGGTCATAGGGTCACCTATATACATACAGCAATCATAATGTCTATTCTATTCTGCTGCCCTTCCTATCCCCCCTACTCCTCCCCTCCCTTTCAAAAGCAGGGGGTGAAACGGCTAAGGATGAAGACAACGATAACTATTACCCTCACGGTTCACAAAATACACCTCCTCGTCCCTGGGTGGGTTCGAACCACCAACCTTTCGGTTAACAGCCGAACGCGCTAACCAATTGCGCCACAGAGACAGGCACTAGCAAAAATATTTTAAATAGTGCTGTTTCTGTTTGTACCTCAGGTCATTTAGGCTCTCAGAGTGCTTTTTCTCCAGGTTTATTTAGATTCAAACTGTTAAGAGCACTGTGTATTGGATAACTAATCATTTTTGTATTTTCCCAACTCTGCCAATTCCTCTATTAATTTTATTTATTGTAAAATTTTGGAAAAAATTTCAGAAAGTTGAGTGGGATATAAGTAAAAGTAAAACCTACTGTTTTCTTTTCATAGTCCCCTGAAGCCATTGTTGATTATCCATTGGGTCTCCTTCTGGATATTAAGTGTGTAGCACAATGCACACATATCCCCCCTCCCCACCCCTTTTCTTTTTATCCTAATGTGATCATGATACCGAACTATGAGCGTCCATCCCAGTTTTGTTGCTTGAAACCAAGGGATGGTAGGGAGCTCCCAGGGTTCAGGTTCCATTCTGCTCTTTGTGGTCCTGTGTACCTCACAACCTAAGTCTTTTTCCTCTTGTATGAGTGAAGGAACTTGATTTAGATATATATTTTTAAAATGCTCCTTATGCCAATAAAATTCTAAGATGTGTTTATTTATAAGATTTTTAAAATTTTTCACTTATATCTAACCATTGACCTTTTCTTTCTGTCTTATTGTGATATATTTTTTTTAAAAAATTGAGCTGTTTTGCCAGGTGTAGGGTGCATGCCTATAATCCCAGCAACTTGGGAGCCTGAGGAAGATTGCAAGTTCAAGGTCAGCCTCAGCAACTTAACAAGACCCTGTCTCAATATTAAAAACAATAAAAGGGGCTAGGTTTAGAGCTCAGTGGTAAAGTGTCTTTGGGTTCAATCCCTCATACCAAAAAGAAAAAAAAAATATATATATATATATAATATATATATATATATTTGCGCCTTTTTAAGACTGATTTTACTAAATGGGGTTAGGATGGGAATTTGATTTAAGTGGAATCACAGTCAATATCATTAGGAATTAATGACTTGGTACTTTTTGTACTATGCTCAGTCTTTCCCTAAGTGCCATGTTTGCTTTGCATTCTCGGATACTTCGATTTTTTAATGTTCATGTTTGAATGTGCTTTTTCTTTTCAATAGACACAACAAGAGGAGGAAATTTTTTGTCGACCCTCGTTGCCACCCACAAACAATAGCTGTCATCCAGACTCGAGCCAAGTAATTAACTTTATCTGTTTTAAACCCAGGGTAATATCACACTCATCTCTTGTTCTTTGTCACTTGTAACCTGATTGGAAGTGAATATGCTTTTAATTAGGATCATTGCGCTTTACTTTCTGTCCTACTTTCTTCCAGGGATTTCTCTGTTAACCTCACTGTCAGAATCAAAGGGATACACAGTGGGTTTAGTTGCTTTGTTTCATGGTAATTTACCATGCTGTTTCATTGTCTTTTCGTTTAAAAAATACATATATATGTAAATACTATTTCAGAAATTTTAAAAAACAAAGGGGAAAAATAGAACTCACCCATAGTATTATGATTTTTTTATGTGTAAACATCATTTATGGGGAATCTACATAATACCGAGGTGTAAACTGATGTAAGGTGTGTTCCATTTGTTTAGTTCTGTAATCAGATGCACAAACCTAGCACCACCTCCATTTGTGTGCGTTTGCTTTCTCCTTTGGAAACATCAGGCGTCCCTCCCCCATCCCACACCACCATCCTGCACCCCTTCAGAAGGTTTTCTGACATACGATTATAGTTAGAGTTTAGAAATCTAGGGAAATTCTTCCTCCTCACCTTACTGATGTTTTCCTAATTACCTAGAACTGATCCCAGGTCCAAGTGGTGGTGGCTCTGTGGTTTCAGCTGTTTTTCCTTCTGCCTTAGGAAGTGGTGCTCCTGGTTCTCTCTCAGGAGTAGGTTCTGATGGAAAGGTTGAAGGAGGAGAGTGCTAGGGGTAGAAAGGAAAGAGGGGAAGAAGCTGAGCTGCTGGATGCCCTGGAGTTGGTGTGACGTCCTGTTACCATGGAAGGGCCAGGTGTGGGATGGGGTGGGGCTGGGAGGACATCAGGGAAAAGAAACTGTAGTTCACTTAATTTTCCCTCGTAAAGCCAAAACATGATTGTGCTTTGTCTTCTTTTTTCCAGACACCGTGGAGTCCTCATTGAGCTGAAGTTACCCCATGAAATGGACTTCAGTGGAAAAGATGTCAGTGGGGTGTTGTTCCAATACCCAGATACCGAGGGGAAGGTGGAAGACTTTACAGAACTTGTGGAGAGAGCCCATGAGACTGGGGTAGGCAGACCTCCTTGGGGGAGTTCAGGGAGGTGTGTCCCATCTTGTGTCTATCTATCCATCTTTTTTTTTTTTTTTAAAAAAAAGAGAGTGAGAGAGGGAGAGAGAGAGGAGAGAGAGAGAATTTTAATATTTATTTATTTTTTTATTTTATCGGCAGACACAACATCTTTGTTTGTATGTGGTGCTGAGGATCGAACCCGGGCCGCACGCATGCCAGGCGAGCGCTACCGCTTGAGCCACATCCCCAGCCCATCTATCCATCTTTTGATGTCTTAATTTCTTTACCATTATCACAAGGAATGGAGAAACTCCAACCTCTTCCTTTCTCTTGATATATTTTGTTCATAAATAAAATTGCAGGCCCTCTGAATATTTGTTCAAAGAATGAAGGAGCAAATGGACTTCACTGCACATGAACCAGCTGTCATAGATCTGCTCTGCTCTCAGGCGAAGGCAGCAACTCCACCCTTTCTTTCCTTCTCAGACCCTGACCTGCTGTGCTACTGACCTTCTAGCCCTGTGTATCTTGAGGCCACCAGGAGAGTTTGGGGTGGATATTGCCCTGGGCAACTCACAGAGATTTGGAGTGCCACTGGGCTACGGCGGACCTCATGCAGCCTTTTTTGCTGTCAGAGAAAGCTTGGTGAGGATGATGCCTGGAAGGATGGTAGGGGTAACAAGGTAAAGCAGCTCCTGTTGCCCACCCTACCCCCCCTTTATTGTGTGTGGTTCCTTTCCTGTTCCTTCTGATCACAAATATTGAGTTAATGAAACAAATGTACAGCACAGATTAAGATGGGAGAGTCCGGGATATGAACTAGTACTTCTCAAACACCCTAAATTTTGTACATATTTGAAGAAATGTGTGTATAATTTACCATATATTGGTGTTTAGTCATGTAAATGCATTCGTTTAGGTTGACGAAATCCTTGAGACACTCAATATTTTAGGTGCATTTTGTGTCTACCTGGTTTGTTTATCATAAGTATTCTCATACCACATAGTTATGTAAAGACAAGTGCAATGAGAGGTGACAGAGAGCACATTAAGTGATTTCTGTCACTTCCCAGCGGCGTCTGCCACTTGACATTGAAGTAATTTTCAGATGTACTTTCTCAAGTGCTTCTCATTCATAAAGCTTCTCCGATGAAGAATTCAGAGGACTGCCAGGAATATTGCTGGGGATATTTAGCATAATCATTTTGCTAAAAGCTGGACTGTTGAACATAAATGAGTAGGCTGAATATAGTGAGTGATGTAAGGGTGATATAAAATTTTGAAATACTCTCTCAATTTGTGTAACAGCTTTTTAGTGTAGAAACAGTCTCATCAACTACTCTTGCATGAACTTATCTTATTGATGTCCTTTCTTCATCACGGATGAGGCAGAGGGCTTTCTAATTTAAAAAGTTAGTGTGTTAGTTACTGTTGGTTGATTTTTTTTTTTAAGTGGTTTTTTTTTTTTTTTTTGGTAGTGGGGTTTGAACTTGGGGAGCTTAACCACTGACCCACATCCCCAGCTCTTTTTACTCTTTATTGTAAGACAGGGTTTCCCTAGGTTGCTGAGGTTGGCTTTGAATTCACAATCCTTCTGCCTCAGCCTCCCAAGCCTCTGGGATTACAGGCAAGTGCCACCATGCCTGGCTTATTGACTGATTTTGATAATGAACTTTTTATCTTTCTGAAAAGTAGGTCCCATAAGTTACAAGTTGATGAAATAAAGATTAAGACTGATTCTTATCAAAATTTCCAATTGTATTAGGGAGAGGAAAATTTTTAGAGACAAGTAGTAAGACTATTATGATTATGATTATTAGTGTGTGTGTGTGTGTGTGTGTGTGTGTGTGTGTGTTAATAACCATTCAGTTCTTTTCATACTTCTGGTACAACTGTCAGAGAAAGCTGTATTTCAAGTATTTTTGTTTTTCATCTGTTGCTAAGAAGCTCAGAGTGAAATTTAATTTAACATTATGTTAGGCAGGGTAATCCTGGAACCTTTTATTTTATTTCCACATTTCTAGCCTCACTGTATATGTTTCAGTGCTTCAAAAGTATAAACTAAATATCAGTTAGTCCTATTTTGAAGAGAAAGTTTTGGAAATTTGAACTCACACCCAAGTAAATTTTCTGAATTCAGTTCATCTCAGAAGGAAAGAAGCTGGTTTATGGCTCCTCCTAGTGTTACATACCTGTGCTAACTGGACACATTATCTTGGTCCAGGGATGCCACCGGGAAAGAAGTGTATCGTCTTGCTCTTCAAACCAGGGAGCAACATATCCGGAGAGACAAAGCTACCAGCAACATCTGCACAGCTCAGGTAAATCACATATCTGACCTGCCTGCTAATCTGCAGAAGTGAGCTATCTTACAATCTACGTGAGTGAGCTACTCGTTCATTCACTCCTTTGTTTACTCATTCACCGCCTGCTGAACAGTGTGCACACTAGAAGGGCAAGATCTTAATAAGAAGTCTTGTGGTCTTGTCAGAACCAAAATGGAGTGTCTTTTATTGATGTTCTGTGTATACATGCATTGCCTATGTATTCACTACATAAATGTTTTAATAAAAAACAAAGAACATTGTTCATTTTTATTTTACCTAAAAATCACATCTTCAGATCTTGAACAGGCTAAGACCAAGGGACAAAGGGGCTACTCTTCACTTTTTGTTTACATGTATTTTAAGAGTGTTTATAACAGATGTGGATCAGGGTCTGTACCTTTCTTGACCATGGGGCAGGTTCATTCTGGGTGGAGACTGGGACACTCTATTTAGGACTGGAATGGACATGCTTCGGGAATGAGGTCTGCAAGGCAGAGGTGCTGGAGGGGATGGTCCACACTGGCCAATTGGTGTTGGCTATGGGGCACTTTCAGAGCTCATGAAAAGCATTCCTGAAAAGGATGGGATTAAGGGATACACTTCCTATGCTTTTGACCGTCCTCAAAGTTGCTCCAAGGCTTAGGTAAGAGGGCTTTGAAATCAAACCACCTCATAGGACAAGGTAGAAGACCCCTTCTGAGCATAGTATCCATGCTAGGTGCATGTTTTCCATTAGGGGTTGGGGACAGTGAAAAATCTCACAGACACCTCAGTGGGAGGTATGGCATTTTTCTTTCAGAGGGTGTTGGCTCCAAGAATTGCTGGGAGGTTTTAGAACACGTTTCCAGAGAGGCAGTGGATAATAAGGTCTTTCTGTAGTTGGTTCTACAGCCACTGGTCTTGATAATTTTCATCTGCATTACTTTTTGCCTCAGGAAGGTGGCTGCCCTTTTTCAGGTGAAAGATCTTCTGATTATCCAGTGGCACAGGAAGGAACCAGTTGTTAAAGGCTTTGCTTGCATTGAACAATAAGTTGGTCTTTATATGATGCCTTTCCTTTCTGTAATTTCTGTTCTTTTTTTTTTTTTTTTTTTTTTTTAATTCTCTGCTTCTGTATCTTCTCTTCCTTGGGAGCTGTCTGCTCCTGCCTTGCCCTTTATGCCCATGTCCTTCCAGAAGTTGTGTCTGGTCCTAAGTCCATTCAGGGAGTCAGTTTTCTGCTTCCAGTGTTAAAATTCATTTTCCAGGGGAACTTGGGCTACCTTCAAGGAATAAAAGTTTCTGCTTCCTAAACTATTTCAATTCACATATAACTCAGATTTCATCACTTACCTGGGGCTGTAAACCCTCTTTTTTTTTTTTTTTTTTTTTTTTTTTGGTACCAGTGATTAAACCTAGGAGTGCTTAACCACTGAGCCACATCCATAGCACTTTTTGAGACAGGGTTCACCAAGCTGCTTAAGGCTTCACTAAATTTTGAGGCTGGCTTTGAACTTTTGATCCTCTCGCCACAGTCTCCTGAATCTCTGAGATTACAGGTGTGCACCACCATGCTGGTGGCTAGCTTTTTTTTTTTTTAATATTTATTTTTTAGTTGAGTTGGATACAATACCTTTATTTTATTTATTTTAATGTGGTGCTGAGGATCGAGCCCAGGGCCTCACACTTGCTAGGCAAGTGCTCTACCTCTGAGCCACAATTCTAGCCCAGCTGGTGGCTATTTTTTCAAGAAAGCAATTATTAAAATTATGTTTGCCAGGGCTGGGAATACAGCTCAGTTGGTAGAGTGCTTGCTTCACATACCCAAGGCCCTGAGTTCAATCCCGAGCACCACCAAAAAAAAAAAAAAAAAAAAAAAAAAAAAAATTATGTTTGCCCTTGGAATTGCCAAACTGTTTCATCTGGCTTTTGTCTTTTCATTTTGGTAGTCTTCTAATTTTTCCATCATCTATTTCATGTGTTCCTTTTCATAACTGTTGCATAAAGCAGTTATTCATATAACTATTGTTCTATTTGTGAGGATAAAAATTTCCCTTCTTTGTTAGGAGATGACTGATATATTTTGAGTTGTTCCTTTTGTGCTGTTAGTCGCTGTCCTTCTGCTGCTCGTAGCAACTCTTTCATATTCTCAATCCTGCATTTTTCCTCTTGGCATTATGGGGTTCAAATGGGGTCTTATTTTTGAATCACTCATGGGGCATGACTATTTTTTTTAAATCTCTGGAAGTCTGTTAATGGATTATTTTAAAAATCTTTCTATAAACTTACGACATTACAGATGTTGGAATTCTCATCATGGTCTCATATTTTTCACTTTCAGCCAAAAATTGCTTGTTTATTAGCTTTTCCAAAGTCGGGTGCATTGAGAAACAATTTATATTTCATTAGCTTTTTTTTTTATTGAGCTACAACTCACCACAGAATTCACCAATTTAAGTATATTCACAAGGTTGTGCAACCATCATGAGTATTAAATTTCAGATCATTTTCATCACTCCAAAAAGAGACCTTTTCCCATTAAGCAATCATTCCCCTTACCTCTCCTTTCACAGAGCCTGCCAACCACTACTCTGCTTTCTATCTTTGCAGATTTGCTTACTCTGGATGCTTCATGTAAATGAGATTGTATAACATATGGGCTTTTGCACATGGCTTCTTTAAATGTGCATGTTTTCAAGGCTCATCCATATTGTAACATGAATTGTTTTATTTTTATGGCTGAATGATAGCTTCCTGTGTGGATATACTACATTTTGTCTATCTACTAATCACTTGATGAATATTTGCATTGTTTCCAACTTTGGACATTATAAATAATGTTTCTGTGAATATTTTTTGTGCAAGTTTTTGTGCAAACATGTTTTCAGTTCTTTTGGATAGATACCCAGGAGTGGAATTACTGGGTCATATGAAAATTCTACATTTGACTTTTTGAGGAACTTCAGACTATTTATCAAAGTGGTTGCTCTCTTTTACATCCCTACTAGAAGATGAAGTTTCAAATTTTTCTACTTTTTCCCCCAAACTTGTTACTGCCTGTGTCTTTTGGGTCTAGCTGTCCTAATGGGCATGAAGTGGTATCTCATTGTGCTTTTTTGTTTTTAATATTTATTTTTTAGGTGTAAATGGACACAACATAATACCTTTATTTTTATGTGGTGCTGAGGATCAAACCAGGGTCGCCCGTGCTAGGTGAGCGCTCCACCACTGAGCCACAATCCCAGCCTCTCATTGTGCTTTTTTTTTTTTTAAATATTTTTTTTTTATTTGTAGATGGACACAATACCTTTTATTTATTTATTTATCTATTTATTTATTTATTTTATGTGGTGCTGAGGATCTAACCCAGTGCCCTACACATGTCTGACAAGTGTGCTTCCCCAGCCCTCACTGTGCTTTTGATTTGCATTTCTGTAGTAACTCATGATTTTGAATATTTTTTCATGATTATTTGTTGCCTTTAATTAAATACCTTGATTTTTTTAAGTTTTTTTTTCAGTATTTTTAAGTTTCTCTGATATATCAAAGAAATTTGAAATTTTTTTGGTCTCTTTGTTTCTCTGATCTTATTTTGATATTCTGATGCTTTTTCATACTGAGTACTGAAAAAAAATTTTATGCTTTTCAAAAGTCTTATTTTTTTTAGTACCAGGGAATGAATTCAGGGGCACTCAACCCACTAAGCCACATCCCCAGCCCTATTTTGCATTTTATTTAGAGACAAGATCTCACTGAATTGCTTAGCACCTTGCTTTTGCTAAGGCTGCCTTTGATCATCCTGCCTCAACCTCCTGAGCTGCTGGGATTGCAGGCATGCACCACAGATCGGTTTTCACTTTTTTTTTCATTTTTTTTAGTTGTACATGGACACAATACCTTTGTTTTATTTATTTATTTTTATATGTTGCTGAGGATCGAACCCAGGGCCTCGCATGTGCAGGGTGAGCGCTCTACCACTGAACCACAACCCCAGCCCCAGGGTTTTCATTTTTTAATGTAAAAAAAAAAATTAATTTATTAGGTTTAGTTTTATTTATTTATTGATCTATTTATTTATTTTGCATCAGTGGGGGCTAAACCCAGGACTTCACAAATGCTAGGCAAGTGCTATACCACTGGCTTTTACCCTTTTCAAAGATTTTTAGAAGTGATTTTATACTTCCTATTAATTTGTTGTACACTCATATAGTTGTCCATCATATAGTCTCCTGGTTATGGAAAGACTCATTTCTAAACTAAAAAGGGACATGAACCAGCCTCCAGAAGGCTGTAGTGAAGGAGGCTTCCAGGATGTTCTGTGAATATCAGGCCTGGTTTCTGTTCCCTGGCGGCACGGCCGCGGGCATTTGAGCACACTGTGCCATGGATTCTCTACTTCATGCTAACCTCTCCACAGCGGCAATGTGCTGTGATCATTCTGTATTTATCTCTGATTAGTGTATGGAGTCTATAAGCATGTCAGTGCTTTCCTGGGACTTCTAGTCCAGGAAAGTTTATTTCTTTTTTCTCTGATGTTGTCTTTTCCTCCTCATTTTCTTCATTGATTGCTAACTTCCTTTATGACATCATTTCCAAAATGTTTCTTGTTTTGCAATGGCCCCATAGAGATATTTCTTCTAGCAGAGAAAAGGTGTACCTAGCAAAAATAGATCCCACATTGAACATTATTCAACTTTAAAGTGTTTACTGTATTTCTCAGTTGAGTACGGTCTCTGTTTTGTGAAATGCTCCTTCCTATCCTGGAGAGATTGCCATGAAGGTAGGTAGACCTTGAACTGCTTACCTAGTACATTAGGGATCACTCTAATGAGAGAGGAGGGACCGTGGGAGAGTAGAGTGGGCTGGGCAGGTAGCCAATGAGAGACTTGAATTTGGACCAGTTACCAGGGATGACAGTGAATGGTTGGAATGCTGCTCTTTGGTAGGTTCTAGGGTGAAAAAGCAAGTGAGGAATGAGACCAAGAGGAGAAGTAGGATGTGGGCATCCATCATTTTCTCTTGAGACACCATTCATTTTGGCTTCTGACCCTAGCGGCTTTCTTTTTCTCTCTCCCCTACTCCAGATGCTATCACAGTGGGTCATCTATTGTTCCTCATTCAGGACCCCCTCACACAGGGGTCCCTTATCTCAGTGAGGTTCCAATGCTCTTTCTTTCTTATTTCTGTAACAAGCAACTCACACTTTCCTGTAAATATTTTTCTGAAACCTCAATCCAATGGTTAAGCGAGAGATTACTTGAGAAAATGACCTTGTTTTCATTGGGTCATCCAGTCTATCTCCTACCAGCTCATTTTGGCTTTATTTCTTTTCTTCCCACATTTTTAGTTTTGGTAGTCTATGGTCACAGATTCTCCATTCATTTCTTTTATGGGAGGGAGTGTTGGGGATCAAATGCAGAACTTTTAATAACATTACAAGCTTTCACTTTGCTATTAGCTACACCACAGCTCTGCTCATCTATTCATTGGGGGAAATTCGGTTTTTAGTGTTCTATTTAAGATCTCAGGAGAATTGTATTTCCTGAGCTATCTATCTATCTATCTATCTATCTATCTATCTATCTATCTATCTATCCATCCATCCATCCATCTACCTATTTATCTATTTTTAAACCAGAGATTGAACCCAAGGGCATTCAACCACTGAATCACATCCCTAGCTCTATTTATTTATTTATTTATTTTTATTTAGAGACAGGATCTCACTAAGTTACTTAGGACCTTGCTAAGTTGTTGAAGCTGGCTTTGAACCTGTGATCCTTCTGCTATGGGATTATAGGCATGCTCTATCACACCTGGCATCTCTGAGAAAATTTTTGAGTATTTAGAAATTGTTTGCTGCTTTTTTTCTTTGTTTTTTTCTTTCATTCTTGAAGAACTATTTGAGTATAAAATTCTCAGATCTAATTTTTTTCCTCTGAAAGTTTTCTTGCTCCACTGTCTTCCAACATCAAATATTGCTTTATTTTTTATTTATTTATTTTTTTAAATATTGCTTTTTGATGCTGGATAGGAGCCTGCTTGTCCCCCTCATGGGTGTCATGGTTATGTTGCATTAATGAGATCCCTCTATAATAATGAAGTCTGAAGGTTTAATATAGTGACTTCAGAGTGATTTGGATGTTGTCTTTACCCTCAGGTAATCAGGCAGTTCACAACGATCCCCAACTATCATTAAAAAATGCAGGAAATACGATTATTTAGTGTTGTTCCTGTTTTCAGTTTTGGCATCACAAGTTGTATAATTTCCCCCTCCCAATAATCACGTTCTGTGACATTGTTGCACATGATTCCTTAAATGTTTTTTATTCTTTTAGGCCCTCTTGGCAAATATGGCTGCCATGTTTGCAATCTACCATGGTTCCCAAGGGCTGAAGCATATTGCTAGGAGGGTACATAATGCCACTTTGATTTTGTCTGAAGGTAAGTCAGTTATCTGTTTCAAAATTTTGAGGCATAATAAGACTGATAAATCTGAGTAAGAAAAATGGAAAATTTGGGGCATGTCCTATACCAAATGCAAAATTAAAAGTCAAATGAGAAACCAGAAAAAATATTTTCAACATCTATGATAGACTGAGTATGAATAGTTTTAATATATACTGTGCTCTTTCTATACCCCTAAACACAGAAAAAAATGAACATTCTGATGGAAAAATGAGCAAAGGACACGAAATGTAATTTAGAAAGAAATATGCAAGTAAATGGCCAATGAATATACAAAATCTCAACCTCACTATTAATCAAGAAAATACAAGTAGTATTTATCTATCACGTTGGCAAAGACTAAGAAGAATGCTGAGAGGGACAGTCTACATGCCTATACTCCCAGTGACTTGGGAGGCTTAGGCAAGAAGATTGCAAGTTTGAGGCCAGCCTCTGCAATTTAGCAAGATCCTGTCTCAAAGTAAAAAAGGGATGGGGATGTAGCTCAGTGGTAGACTGCCTCTAGGTTCAGTTCCCAGTACCACAATAAATAAGAAATGCTGATAACACTTGGGTATGATGACACTTTACATATCAAATGCTTTAAAAATGTCCCTATAATTTTATCTAGAAATTAAATTTCTAGGGATATATCTAAAATTCATAATAAAATAAGTATGTAAAGCATGCCCATTGAAACATTTTTTACTTTTACATTCAGTCTTTCATAGAGAGTTTTCAACATTATTATTTTTTGAACTATTTAAATTATTTTCCTTTATCCTTGTCACAGGGAGTTAACACTGATGGACTTTAGACACATTTTCCTTTTTTCCTTTTTACTCTTTTCCTTTAACCAGAAGCTTGGAAGAACACAAGGAGGGAAAAATAAAGATCTGTTATACATGATAAAGTTTAATAATGCAACTAAATTATGGTATATCTATGTTTGACCTTACACAGCTATTGAAAATAATGATGGATATCAATCTATAGAAAAACAGATACTCATATTTTAGCTCTAAAAAAGTGTAACAAAATATATATACCTCATCTCCCTCCCCCACCCCCGCCATCACCATTTCTGGAGGAATACACAACAAAATGTAAGCAGTACTGATTTCTTGTTGGTGATAACGATGATCTTTCTTCTTTTTTAGTATTTATTTCATAATTTTCTATTGCATTAGTAATAAAGGTATTTATTTTTAAAGCAGCCCCAAAACATTGGCCAGGATCAGGAGTAGTCTATAGTAGAAGTTCTCTATTTCTCTGTGGGATATAAATGTCTGAGGAGCATGTTTTTGTGTCAGTAACTGGTGGCTCCCTGTCTTATCCAGGTCTCAGGCGAGCAGGGCATAAACTCCAGCATGACCTGTTCTTTGACACCTTGAAGGTTCAGTGTGGCTGCTCAGTGAAAGAGGTCTTGAGCAGGGCTGCCCAGCGGCAAATCAATTTTCGGCTCTTTGAGGATGGCACAGTAAGTCAACTTTTCTGTATTTTTACCAATTCTTTAATTTTTCATGACTTTTCTCATTAAAAGTTTTCCTTTTCTATTTAAAAATCTGTTGGGACTTTGGGCACAGCCCGTTTTTGTAAATACCAGTTTAGAACATTGGGACCTTTTCAAATAGTTTGTTTACAGCTTTCCTGCGTCTTTGTGTTTTCATATACACTCTTCAAGGACAAGTCTCTATTAAATGATTGATATAAATAAAGTAAGTTAAGTGGAGAAAAAGGCAACCATATTTAGTTCTAATAGGAGTGCCCTTGAACTCAATAGCCATTGGACTATTGAATCCACAAGTGGCTTGCAGAACTCTAAACCTTGTGAAGTCTCAGCCTGGTCCAGTTGCCATCCCTTAAGGGTCAACTTGGATTGACTGGTATATTGATATTTCGGATTGACCAGAAATTTTGTCCACCACCTTCTCCCCTTTGATCTCTCCTCCTCCACTGATCTTGGAGTTCAGAGTTGATGTTTTTCATTTTATTTTTGTTTCTGTAGCTTGGTATTTCTCTTGATGAAACAGTCAATGAAAAAGATCTCGATGATTTGTTATGGATCTTTGGCTGTGAGTCATCTGCAGTAAGTAAAGTAAAATCATGCATTCCTCGTAATGACTCTTGGGGGGTGTTAAAGAGTGTGAGGGAGAGAGTGCCCGGGTAAGACATTGGGCAGCCTGCTGTTAAAATTACACCACTGACTGTCCCTTGTTCCTGTGACTGCTTTCAGCTAAAGGCCATTGCTGTAGGGCTCCAGTCAGGACCATGCAGCCAGGCTAGTTGGAAGTATTATTAATGATGTTTAATTCAAACTATTCCTAATACAAAGATTCATGACATTAGCATCTTGGTTTATGTCAATTCTGGGGAAAAGTTATGATACTCATTTATTTATAAATAATTGTTGAGGACCTAATATGTGCTAGGTACTATGCTAGGCCTTGAGGATACAGTGGGGAATTGTGCACGGTCCCTGCCCTCACTGAGCATAGTTCAGAGAGGATCCAGACACGCAAGCACAGCATTACAGTCCCGGTGATATGCTAGGTGATGTGTGAAGGTGCTCTGGGAGCACAGAGGGTGTGCTCCTCACCAAGGCTTGCATTGATTTGGTCTAAGCTACGATCTCAAAGATAAGTAGGAGTTACCCCACATGGCACAATGGAGAAGGAAGGTGGGTTTAGAGGTATTGCAAACACTGGGGGGAAACAGCCACAAAGACTAAGAGGATCAAGAAATGTAATCACTTCAGCATGACTGAGTTGGTTTCTAAAATAATGAAGTAGCAAGGAAAAGCCAGGAGCAGGGTTCTGGTTCCGTGGGAGGAGAGTAGTCAGCAGCTACCTAGACATTGCACTGCTTGGTTCATAGTAATCACTCAGTGACTATTTGTTGAATAAGTTAATGAAAGAAAGTCATACTGCAGAAGTAGAAATACCCCAAGAGTGCTGAATGTTGCCATCTTGGTTGCCTGTGTGTGCTCTCTTTGGAAGAGGACTGCGGCACCCAGATACTAATCGTAAATTACCAAAGCAGCTTCACAAATATGCTCTTTTGAACTTAAACAGGACTGAGTAAGCTTCCCCCCTGGTACACTGTGCAAAATTTAATCACATTTATTTGGTCTATCCATTTGAAGAATATTTCTGGAGCCACTCATATAGGGTTCAAGATGGCCATATTCTGAGCCTGGGGAAAAAATGAAGAGCAAACCATGTATTTAGTTACATGTTCTGGATATTAAACTCCTGTCAGATACACAATTCGCAAATATTTTCTCCTACTTGGTGGGTTCTCTTGTCATTCTTGATAGTATCCTTTGATGGACAAATGTTTTTAATTAATTATCTTTGTGATGCTAGGGACAGAACCCAGGGCCAACTGAGCTACACTCCTAGCCCAAATGATTTTTATTTTACTGCAATCACAGTTTATCTACTTTTTTTCTTTTGTTGTTCTTGCCTTTGGTGTCATATGTAAGAAACCACCACTACACCCAAGGTTATGTAGATTTGCTCCTATATTTTTTTCTAAGAGTTTAATAGTTTTGGCTTTTAAAGGTATGTGGTTGATCATTTTGCATGTTTTGTGGCCTAGCCATCTGAAAGCCTGGATGTCCAATGTGGTTCCAGGCACAGTTCTGGCCCTCTAGTTTCTGTTGTCTCTTTGTGCAGGAACTGGTGGCTGAAAGCATGGGAGAGGAATGGAGAGGTATTCCAGGATCTGCATTCAAGAGAACTAGCCCATTCCTCACACATCAAGTGTTCAACAGGTTTGTGTGGCTTGTGTGACATCTGCGTCTTGTGTCATGGCAATAAGCTAGGGAGCTGCTTCTATGCTGATTGTGATAGGGTCTGGGTCATTGTGGCTCAGCCACACCTACTGAAAATCATTACCCTAATGATTTCATTCCTGATTTGGGCCAAGCATGCCTTGTTTACCTGGTGGACTCACTCTGCTGGCACTGTTGGGGGAGAGGGACGTTTGGAGGTGCAATTGCCAGGCTGAAGTTTTTACCTAGGAACCCTATCTTTTTCCCAACTTCCTTTCTTTATGCGCACAGGCAGCTTCTTGAATCAGGCATTCTCTGTGGTCAGGGTTTCTGTACCCATCCTTCTAATGTAGAGTTGACATGTTGCCGTGGCCAAAACTTCTTTATATTTTGAAGGTAGATGTCAGTGTGTCTCAGGGGGATGTGCGTGGACTCATCTGATTTTGTTGGCCCTGACCATGTATCTTGTGTTCACAGCTATCACTCAGAAACAAATATTGTCCGGTACATGAAGAAACTAGAGAACAAAGACATTTCCCTTGTTCACAGCATGATTCCACTGGTAGTTGTTTGTGGCCTTCCTTCTTACCTCTAGTCCTGCCCTGATCTGATCCCATTTGGGTCATATCTAATACACTGCAAGACGGTTAAAGGGGCGGCCAGGTGGGGAGAGAGGAGGGTTGGTGATGGACTGTAGCAAATCACTAATGTGATAAATGTTGGATGTTCTTCTTAAAGGGATCCTGTACCATGAAGCTCAATAGCTCATCTGAACTCACAGTAAGTAGGTCACTTCTGTTAAGAGGGTATTTACTAGGTACAGTTTTCCAGTTTGTACAGAAACTGGTACCTAGAGAAATCTACCAGGGCTATGACTTTATAATCACTTCAATAATCCTTTAACTTGCTGTTCACCAATATTGGGAGAAACCATGATACTTCACACAAGTTGACCATTTAAATATATGGGCAAAAATTACCTTTTTAAAGGGGTATTGATGGTGCTGGGGATCAAATCCAGGGCCTTATTCATGCTATATTATTATTATTATTATTATTAATGTTGCCCAGGCTTGTCTCAAATTCATGGGTTCAAGCAACCTTCTTGCCTCATCCTCTCAAGTAATTGCAACTATAGGCCTGTACTACCATGCTTTGCTATGTAAAATTATTTTTTAAAATTAAAATAATTAGATGTATTTATACCTTCATATCCTTTCTTTTTAAACTTATTTATTTATTTATTTTTGACAATACTGGCACTTGAACCTAGGGTACTCTACCACAGAGCTACCTCTTAGCCTTATTTATTTATTTAGGTACTAGGGATTTAACCCTTTACCACTGAACTACATCCCCAGACCTTCTTATTTTTGTATTTTGATACAGGGTCTCACTAAATTGCTGAGGCTCACTTCTAACTTGCAATCCTCCTTCCTAAGCCTCCTGAATCACTGGGATTACAGGCGTGCATCACCATGGCCTGGCTTTATTTATTATTTTGATACAGGGTTTTGATAAGGTACCCAAGTTGGCCTCAATCTTGGGATCTTTCTGAAGTCTCTGGGGTTATAGGCATGTTCCATTGTGTCAGTTTGATTTTTTTTTTTTTTAAATTTATCATAATAAAAACTAATTTTATCTATTTGTGGTTGTTAACCTCAAGTAGAATTAAGAACCTTGAGAGCTTGTTTGGAGGTTCTAGCAGGGGAGCGCAGCTACTCGTATACCCTTGACCGAAGACCGGTCCTCCTTTATCGGGGAAGGTCGTCCTCTTCGACCGAGCGCGCAGCTTCGGGAGGGACGCACATGGAGCTGTGAGGGAGGAAGGGGACACCCGCCTAGCCAGCCAGATCAGCCGAATCAACCCTGGCGATCAATGGGGTGACAGATGTCGCAGCCAGATCGCCCTCACATCCAAGAATTAAGAACCTTAAGCCTTCTTTCTACAAATCATTGTGTTAGGAGGGTATAATTTGGCTCTGGGGTTGTAGCTCAATGATAAAGTGCTTGCCTCGCATGTGTGAGACACTGGGTTCCATCCTCAACAACACATAAAATAAATAAATAAAAGTATTATGTCTATCTACAACTTAAAAAAAACAGTTTAAATCAAAAAAAAAAAAAAAGAAGGGTATGGGAGGATGAGAATGGGAAAGACAGTAGAATGAATAAGACATAACTTTCCTCTGTTCATATATGAATATATGACCCATGTAACTCCATGTCATGTACAACCACAAGAATGGGAAGTGATACTCCATATATGTATGATATGTCAAAATGCATTCTACTGTCATGTATAACTAAAAAGAACAAAATTTTTTAAATGAAAAAAAATATGGGAGTGGATATGAATTTGAGGCTTAAATTTTTTCCGAATGCCAACAGAGGATTTTGTAACCTGGTGTTTTGGTTGATAAGTATCTCCAAGGCCAGGATCCTTTATAAAAGTTAATTTATACCTTTTATTTATGGGATTATTCTAATGTGACAAATTACACTAGGCAGAGAAAATAATTTTCTATTTTAAAAGGAAATATTTGTTTTTACATTTATGCATTATTCTGCTTAATGATGAGACAGAATAATACATGTGCATGTAAGAGTTTGAACAAACTCATTGTGTTTTCATGGATATAAATCTACTTGGGGGCCTTTTTATCCCTGAAAAGGTGTAAAGACTTTTTTATAGGTTCCCTTTGTGGCCTGTGTGTTGCATGTACAGTGAAGATAATGACTTAATAAGATTGTGTGAGACTAAGTGAATTAATATATTTAAGTACTTGGAACATTCTCCAGCTTAGAGGAGGCATTTTTTGGTGCTAGGTATTGTCATCATTATCCTTAAAGTTGTTATTGCAATTACAATATTCACATGTATTTTTGGCCTCTTCTCTTGCTGTTTAGCCCATCACATGGAAAGAATTTGCAAACATCCACCCCTTTGTGCCTCTGGACCAAGCTCAAGGATACCAGCAGCTATTCCGAGAGCTTGAGAAAGATTTGTGTGAACTCACAGGTTATGATCAAGTCTCTTTCCAGCCTAACAGGTAAGAGGATTTTCCCCCCTCCCATTTGTTATCCATTGTTGTTAATACCCACCCAAAACTTCAGACTTAAAATAGCATTTTATTTGTGTCATCCTGTGAGTTGACTGGACATCTCCTATGAGTTGACTAGGGTGATATGGCCAGAAGGTAAAGCTGGCCTCATTCAAAAAGTTGGCTTTGGTTTGTAGGCTGGAAGTACCATTGAGGATACTGGTTAGAACCTTAGTTCTTCCTCTTCTTGTTGTTCCTTGAGCATTCTTAACACAGGATGTCCAGGTTTATAATGGAGTTTTCCAATGTGAAGCATGCAGAAGCTGCAGACCTCTTATGTTTTCACCCCTGAAGTTATACAACATCGCTTTCAGAGCATTCTATCTATTAGAACAAGTCATGGTACCAACCCAGGTTGAATGTGGGAGGGGACAGCATGTAGGTCTGAATGGAGACATGGTTCATTGTGGGCCGTCTTTGGAAACTGGCTACAATACCTGTCAATAATATAGCATAAGAATAAATATCCTGCACAAATGGTAACTCCTAACAAGTAGCAGGTCTTGATCTGGTGGGACCAGGTGAACTTGGGGCCTGCTTTGGTTCTCACCAGCTTTGAAAGTTCCCTTCCCCTCTTCACCTCATAAAGAGGAAGGAGTTGATACCATAAAATCAAGTTTTTGTGTACTTTCATTGAAATTTCATCATTCAACTTTTAAAACATATGTACTTTTTAAAATGTTGAAAATGAACAGACTTCGCCCTCTAGTGATGGGAATATGATCTATCTTCAGTTTCATAACTTTTACATTAAGTTGAGCTCCAAGCCAGGATCCAGAAATCTGACCTATACACACACACACACGCACACGCACACACACACACACACACACACACACACACACACATATATATGTATAACACACCAAATTTTACCATTTCAACCATTTTTAAGTTTAAAGTCTTAAACTACCTTTAGCACAATCCATCTCCAGAAATTTTTTATTCTATTACACAGTAACTCTTTTCACACTTTTCCCAGCCCCTGGAACCACCATTCTATTTTCTCCATGAATTTGGCTACTCTAAGCATCTTATGTAAGTGGAATTGTATAATTTTTGTCCATCTGTGCCTGGATTATTACACTGAGCATGTTTTCCAGTTTCATCAGTGTTATGGCATGTGTTAGAATTTCCTTCCTTTTTTGAGGCTGAGTATTGTCTTGTATGTACATGCTACATTTTATTCATCCACTTAGCTATCAGTGGACATTTGAGTTGTTTTAAGCTTTTGGCTGTTGTGAATAATATTGCTATGAACATCAGTGTACAAATATTTCTGAGTCCCTGTTTTCAGTTATTTTGGATATACATCTAAAAGTGAATTATTGTTTAATCTTTCAAGAAAATGGTGTAATGTTTTCCACAGTGGCTATATACCATTTTACATATCCATAAGCAAGGCTCAAGTTCCAATTTCTCCAAATCTTTACAACTCTTGTTATTTTCTTTTTATTTCTTAAATAATCATCATCCTGATAGGTATAGAGTGGTAGTTCCTTGTGATTTAGATTTGCATTTCCTTATGACTGGTAACATTGATCATCTTTTCTTATGCTCATTGACATTTTCATATCTTCTTTGGAAAATATGTCTACTCAAGTCTTTTGACAATGTTTTAATTGGGTCATTTGGAATTTGTTTGGAAGCCTGTAGTTGAGTTGTAGGCGTTCTTCATATATTCTGAATATTAGTCTCTTATCAATTAGTGAATGTTTTGTCCCATGCCATGAATTGTCTATTTTATTGATAGTATCCTTTTATGCACAAAAGCAACTCTAAACTTTTTTGTTCATATGTAAAGAACTTATACTTTGTCTAATGCTCTAGAGCTAGGGCCCTCTTCTGGTAAATATCATCCTTTTGTCAACAAGGATAGTCTCTCATCAATTTCTATTATTGTGACTTACTGTGGTGTAGTTTAAACTGATCTGTGCTGTTTGCCTTGACACGGTCCTCGGGTATCTAGAGAAAAGGGGTCCATGCTGGAAATTTATGCTGTTGGCCTAGATACTAGCTGGCCCTGAATGTTGGCAGCTCTATCAAAAGTGCCATTTTTCCTCAATATGCTTGTGTCTTCATTTGAGTTTCCCAAAAGCAGAAACTGAAACTAATTTAAATACAATAAGTGAATTTGCAGGCTCTTCACAGAAAATACAATGAGAAGGTATGGAGGTAAGCTGCAGAAATGAGAAAAGCTAGAGAAGATGAGCAGGTTGTCACTGGTGTTTTGGCACTTAGTCCCACTAGGGGACATCATGATAGACTGGTGGAACATGCCTCAGATTTGTTCCAGTGAGAAGTAGGGAAGCTAGAGTATTTACCAACTTTTGGTTGAAAACCTCTTTTGGGTGCCTTATCTCCTGGGCATTTCTATACTTGTGGCTTGTCCCTCTTCTGATCAAGCACATGCCAGCAGAGAACATCCACAAGGTAGAAACACAGGTGTTTGAGTTAGATGCTTTCATTTTGAATCATAACTGCCTACAGAGGCTGCAAATGAGCTTCAGGATGAGACAAAGGACTATGGGTAGGACAATAACCACTCCATTACAATTGGTTTCTAGTAGGTATGGCCTTTGCAAATGGTTACTAAGGACCATGAGTAGGTTAAGGAAGGAAAAGAGATGGTAATGCACTTTAGAGGAAGATGGCAGCCCAAATGGGCCCTGAATGGAGAAGTAGATGACAGGCGGCTACGGTTAGGAAGCAGAGCACTTGGTGATATGAGGCAGGGAGCCCTGGGGGTTATGATAGTGGCTTTTTGGAGTCTAAAGAGATTTTGGCTCATGGAGATCTACAAACCCTGGACAGGAGAGAGGTCATCTGAAGGAGTCTTCTGGATAGACCAGAAGGTTTTTGTGGTTTCCTGAGGAGTTTCAGGGGAAAGTAAGGTTTAGACCATATCCTCCCTAATTTTGAGGCCAAGAACATTCTGTCCTTTGTAGGTGGGGAGATTTTTCCTTTTGAGAGATCTGATGTTCTCAATAGAGGACTGACAGTTTTGCAGGCTGATTCTGCTGCTGAATGTAATGAACCCCCAGGGTGAATGGAGTCGTATTTGCGAACGAGATACTATGTGTCTCATTGGACCCAATAGCAGAGAGAGGTACAGCCCTCAGAACAGGTGGCCATGTATAACTAGCACTGCAGGCAGTGGAGTAAGGCAGAGTTACCCAATAGTGGCCTCACACTATAATCCCAGTATCTATAATCCCAGACATACAATGTTAACTAAAAAAAGACATTCTGATTTTTTGTTTTTGTTTTTGTTTTTGGCTGGGGAGAGTAGTAGAGATTGAATGCAGAGGTGCTTAACAACTGGGCTACATTCCCAGCCCGTTTTTTTTTTTTTTAAGTTTTTAATTTTAAGACAGTGTCTTGCTAAGTTGCTTAAGGCCTCCCTATGTTGCTGAGGCTGGCTTTGAACTTGTGATCTTCCTGCCTCAGTCTCCAAGCTGCTGGGACTATAAGGCATGTACCATGGTGCCTGGCTTGGAAAAAAGACATTCTGGAACTAAAATTATGGGGCTGTAATTCTAAAAAAGTCAGGGTGGGGTACTGTTGTAAACCAACTTGTGACTTGGAAAGTTTCTTAGAAAAAATATTCCAAAACAAAAAGCAAAAATATAAAGATTGAAGTTATGAAGTAAAAGTTAAAAACTAAGAAGACAGATTCAAAGTGCAGCATTTTGGAAGGAGAAAATGGAAGTCAATTCATATTCATCTTAAGAATTGATGAAAAATGACTGTATAATTAAAGTGATTGTAGGAAAATGGAATTATTGATGATAAAATGAAAATGAATGAACTAAAACATAGTAAAAAGAATTAATAAAAATCTGATTATTTGAAATGTCCAATAAAATCAGTAAACAATTGAACACAGAGATACATATACATTCCTGCCATGCATTTGAGCCCGGGGAGTTCCAGCCTCCCAACTGTGAGCTAAATAAATCTCCTTGCTTTATGAAGTGAAAGAGAAAAAAAAAATCAGTAAACTTTTTAAACTATTGAAATATGTGTGTGTATGTTCACACACACACACACACACACACACATACACACACACATACACACACACTGAATGAGAAAAGAAACAGTCATAGATATATGTATATGTAAGATTAAAATAATTGTAAAAGAATAGCAAGATTAACATATGCTACCATATGTCAACAAATATGAAAAGTTAACAGATCTGAGGATGTAGCTCAGCAGTAAGGTGCTTGCCTTGCTTGCTTGAGGCTGTGTGTTCAATCCTGTTTACCGCACACATAGACAAACTCATACAAACTTAACAGAAACAAATGATTTCTCATTGAAAGGTTAGGGGAATAAAGGTGTGTTAAAAGCAGATTAAGAAGTAATTTCTCGGGGCTGGGATGTGGCTCAAGCGGTAGCGCGCTCGCCTAGCATGCGTGCGGCCCGGGTTCGATCCTCAGCAGCACCACATACCAACAAAGATGTTGTGTCCGCCGAGAACTAAGAAAAAATAAATAAATGTTAAAATTCTGTCCCCCTCTCTCACTTTCTCTTTAAAAAAAAAAAAAAAAAAAAAAAAAAAAAAAAAAGAAGTAATTTCTCTCAATGGGAAGTTTTTTAAAAACAAAAATTAGAGCTGTTAAAAAAATCCAGATAACACAATGGTAAAAAAAGTGATTTCTCTGATCACAAAGGAATGAAATTAGAAATTAATAACAGAAAAAGGAAAATTTATAAATATATGGAAACTGAACAGTATATTCGTACATAACCAATGGACCAAAAAGAAATCCCAAGGAAATTAGAAAATATTTTGAAATGAATCAAAATGAAGACATAGGGCCAGACATATATACAACTCAATAGTAGAGCACTTGCCTAGTATGGGTTTAGTGCCCAGCACCATAAAAAGTTAAAGAAAATTGAAGATACAACCTACCAAAGCTTGTGGGATGCAACTAAGGCAGCATTTATAAGGGAAATTAATAGCTACAAATGTCTACATTTTTAAAAAAAGAAAAGAAAAGAAAACCACAAGCTGATGAACTAAAACAGTGGAAAAAGAAGAGCAAATTAAACTCAAAACAAGTAGAAAGAAGGAAAGAATAAGGATAAGAGCAGAAATCAATGCTATGGAGAATGGGGCAGGAAAGGAGAAAATTCACAGAAAATAAAGTTAAGTAAATTAAAGTTAGCACACAGATCATGAACAAACCTGGAAGCTGGGCCTCATCAGAATGGATCTGTGGCACCCTGATCTTGGGCTCCTCAGTCTCCAGAACTGTGGGAAATACATTGGAAATACATTGGCCACCTCATCTATGGTATTTTGTTATAGCAGCCTGAATGGACTTGGAACAGTAACCATAAGCTTCGGCGTGAACACTTTGCCTGATGTAGCCAAGTCTTAACTGGTCTTGTTTCCCGCCTTGGGACATTTAGGGCCTAAGGATGTTTAAAGGCCTGAAACAAAAATGTCAAGAAACGTGTATCTATTTTCTTATTTATTTGTCAAACCACAAACAAAGGGAGTATTTCTAGCTTGGTGGAGAAAAGAGCCAAATAATATTTAATGACCTCTCCATTCC
Organism: Ictidomys tridecemlineatus; assembly: GCF_052094955.1. Taxonomy (NCBI): domain Eukaryota; kingdom Metazoa; phylum Chordata; class Mammalia; order Rodentia; family Sciuridae; genus Ictidomys; species Ictidomys tridecemlineatus. Next base: position 149,673,618 of record NC_135480.1, on the reverse strand, counting down.
CCACTGAGCCTGGTGTGGCTTGTTCCCCATAACACTTTGTCACTCTTAGAGTCATTCAGCAGCACCCAAATACACTCTAGGATTTGCTGGTTTAGAGTTCTGAGATAATGTTTAATGCAGACAGAAACAGTAATTAACAATTTCCATGGACAATCACAGTGGAAGACAAGCCAGAAGTGTTGTTCGCTCACGGGACTTCTAGGGTCGAGGAAGTTGTTTTTCACACTCTGTGGTGTGGACAAGGGCTCAGTGGTTCTTAGAATTTATTGTGCATGAGAATCACTTGGAGGGCTTGTGAAATTGCTAAGCCCCAGCACTTCTGACTCAGTCAATCTGTGTTAGGGACTCAGAATTTGCATTTCTAGCAACATGCTGCTGGTGCTGCTGGTTTGGGCACCATCCTGTGAAAATCACGAGGAGTGCAGAGGAACTCAGACCTGGCTGCAAGTTAGAATTACCTGGGGAACCTTTAAGAATATTAACATCCAACACTCTGCAAATCAATGATTATTTGGTTGAAGAAAAGGTTTTCTTGGAATAATAAAAAGGGAGGTTTAGCTAGATGACTAATAGCTCTTCACCTTGGATTTTTAAACTGGCCTTTAAAGCCCAAGTATCCTGTATATATCACAGATATTTTACAGCAGGCAGGACTGGCAGCTGCTGTTTGCCAACTCCTTCCCCTCCTTTCCTAAGCTCATGGTTGATGTCATTCTTCATGTCTAATATTTCCTACCAAATCTAATGCAGCTTTAGAAACTGAGTCCACTGGCTACATGTGAGACCTGTAAGCCCCCCATGAATAGAGACTGATTTTACAAAGAAGCATCCAAAATGCCAGCAAGAAGAGAAAGTAGAATGAGGGATGAAGAAAGCCATTTTGAGGAGAGGTTTAAAGCAGGGATAAGGTTTTCCTTTTTCTAGTGTCCTTAACTCAAAAGCATATATATATTTCAGTTTATATGGTAGTGGGGCAGTTGTTCTCATGCTTAGCTGCACCCTCAGGATTTCTGATTCACTCTGGAGTGAATTCAGTTCTGGAATGGGACCCATGGATTTGCATTTTTGACAAGTTTCAAGGTGATGATGCTGATATTATTGTCTGAGGACTAGACCGATGAGTCTGAGAACCACTGCTCTAAGGTATTCTCCTGATAGTAACTGGGTCCATCCAGGTGTCTTGACCAGATAGCAAAATGTTATACGGAATTGAATTTATGTCAGATTAGATACAGGTTAGTAAGAACATTCCAGAATGACATGTTGAGAGTTTTTATTTTAAGTTTGTAGAAATAGAGATCCATGTAGTGTTTAGGATATAAGCCCCAAATAGATTGGTTAAAATTGTCACTTCCAAGATATTTGTGCTGGTAAATCATTAGTTGTGTGTTTATCACACTTTTAAGATAGGAATCAGTGCCATTTTTACCTTGTTCTCTTGAGAGTGGTCTTCTGAGATTGCCAGGAATTGAGAGTTATTTCAACATTGGCATTTTGATCATTTTGTTGCAATGTTATTACCATAATGTCAGTTTCTTAGCTTATGTTTCACTTGTATCATTTTTGTTTCTGACCACCTGATGGTGGTATTTTTAAAGTAAAGGGGAGTCTGGATGAGGGAAATTTGGCATCAGAGATCTCCATCTCCAAATTATTATCTATCACAATAACTTGTTTCCTTCTGAGGAGTGGGACTGGGCAGAATGGGTACATGTGGCTTTGTATCCTTCCGCATAGATGGATTTTTAAAAATCACGTAAATGTATTGCTTTTTTTTTTTTTTTTTTTTTTGTACTGGGGATTGAACCCAGGAGCACTTTACCACTGAGCTACATCCTCAGCCCTTCTTACTTTTTATTTCTAGACCTTGGGCCTCAAAATAGACCTTGGGGCCTTGCTTAGTTACTGAGACTGGCTTTGAACTTGCAGTTTTGCAAAATGGGTTCTGTGTTTTTGTTTGTGTATATGGATAAAGTTTGTAGAAATACTTCCCTTAAAAGCAGCAGCTATAATAATCAATTTCCAGATATTCCAAAATAGCCATCATCTGAGAAACTTTTTATGGTGTCTATAAAGTTAGCCATCATGTTTTGTTTTTTTTGGTTCTGAGATTAAACCCAGGGCCTTGCACATGTTAGGTTATCTACCACTGAGTTACCTCCCTAGCCCTTTTTATTTGAGACAGGTCTCATTAAGTTACCTGGCTGGTCTCCCACTTGTGATTCTATGCCTCGACCTCCCCAGTACTGAGATTACAGGTGATCAACATTGCACGTGGTTAGCCACCATGTTCTTTAGGCATAATAAAGTGTTTTCTTCATGACTGGTCAGGGATAACTTCTGTAATCAGCCATAAATGTACACAGTAACTGTACCACAAAATGCCTACTTCATGAGAAACAATTTTAATTAATTAATTATTTAGTGTGGTGCTAGGGATTGAACCCAGAGGTACTCTACCACTGAGCTACATTCCCAGCCCTTTTATTTTTAAACAGGGTCTTGCTAAGTTACTGAGGCTGGACTTGAACTTGCAATTCGTTTGTTTCAGACTCCAAGTCTCTGGGATTATAGATATGCACCACCGCACTGGCTGAGATGCAATTAATTTTATAATCATAATACATCTTTATTTTTACATTGGAAAAGTTCTGTGCTTTCCATCTGTATTAATCTTGACTATTTAGAACAAATCATCTATAAAAGCAGATCATGTTCTTTCTTTTTTAATATTTGTTTATTTATTTTTATGTGGCGCTAAGGATTGAACCCAGTGCCTCACACATGCTAGGCAAATGCTCTGCCACTGAGGTACAGCCCCAGCCCCCATGTTCTTTCTCCATGGTAGTTAGACATATCACCTATAATTATATTTCCATAATGTAGCCATGTGTCCTTTGAGTTTGCTCTTATGTTATATTGCATTGGACATTAATTCTGAAGATCCAAACATTTAAACCTTCTAGATAAAACTAAACTGAATATGCAACAGCCATTTTAAATCTCAAAACTTTTTGTCTATGTTTCCTGGCAAAGGTAAAAGAAAATTAATTTTTTTTTAAAAAATTAAAGTTTATAGTGCCCTTCAAATTCCTCTTCTAACCCTGGGAAAAGAACTTTTAGGTCTTAACTATCACATTCTCTGCCAGGCCATCTGTGATTGATTGATTGACTGGTATTGAGGATTAAACCCAGAGGTGTTTAACCACTGAGCCACATCCCCATCCCTTTTTATTGTTTATTATGAGACATGGCCTTGCTAAGTTTCTGAGGCTGGCTTTGAACCTGTGATCCTCCTGCCTCAGCCTCCTGAGCTGCTGGGATTACAGCTGTGTGCCACCTCTCGCGGCTTTTTAAAATTTTTAATGTTAAAGCTTGCTAAATTTTTTGCTGCATTCATATTGACCAGCTTTCCTGAACATTTTCACCTGTGATGATAGGGCCTAGATTTAGTCATCACAAAACAGTTGAAGCAAATCAACTCCAATTTATTTTCACCTGTGAGTTCTTGTACTTACACAGTTGTTCAAGTTTCTTCTAGAAAGTACTCTTGGATTCTTTGTAGAATGAGTATGTGCTTTGGAAGAAGTTATCTCCTCATTTTCTCTAATTCTGTGTTAAAGAGTAAAATATATATAACTTCCTTCATCAGCCTAAATGACTGTTATCCACTGTTGGGAATTATTTGCAAAGACAATATTGGTGTGTGTTGTCTGTGGCATTTCTGTGGGTTTGAGGCTTCCCATCCATTGGCATCATCCTCCCTGTAGCCAGCCCTGCAGCTCCTGACCGCTAGCCACTTCATTTAATAGATGTCAGAAAACCGCTGTCCTAGCTTCACTCTGTATGTAGTGGTTTTCTGATCTAGAGTATGCAGATTACACATTTCCACCAACAGGTGGCACTGGTAATTCCCCAGTGGTAAGCTGTGTATGGTATTTGAACATGTTTGTATTTTTTGAGTTGAAATGTATTTGATTTTAAGGGCATCTAAGGCAAAAATCATCCAGCATTTCCAGGCAAGTCTTTAGCATATTGCCTTCCTTTCCTCTCAAATTACTGGCTTATAGCTCAGTCTCTTCTTTTACTCCTAGTCTACACCTTGATTGGTTTTGCAAAAGATGAACACAAGTGATGAGAAAAACATAGGTGTAAATAGAAAATACATTTGTCAAAGTCTCTTTAGGGGAAAAGGATGACATTTGTGTTAATTGCCTGAATGAAGGGTAGAATTCAATTATGAAAAGTTTTTCTAAACATTTATTGTAGAGCTACAATTCTATATATGAAGAATACAATTCTGAATATTCTTCTGGGGGAAATGTACAGAACTCCAAGTCCCAGCTCCTATTTTTTTTTTTTTTTGGTACCAGGGATTGAACTCAGGGGCACTCAACTACTGAACCACATACCCAGCTCTATTTTGTATTTTATTTAGAGACAGGGTCTCACTGAGTTGCTTAGTGTCTCACCTTTGCTGAGGCTGGCTTTGAACTTGCGATCCTCCTGTCTCAGCCTTCCGAGCAACTGGGATTATAGGCCTGTGCCACCACAACTGGCCTCAGCTCCTATTTTCAAAGCTTACTCTAATTGAGATAAGATCAGCATGCAAAGTGTGAGATGTGTAATAATTTTCCATGTATGGTACATAATATGTGATGGTATTACCAGATGAGCATGTGCAGGAAAATGCTATGATAGTTTGGAAGAAGTAGAGGATCATTCATTCAATCAGATTTTTTTGTTTTTATTTTTTTTTTAGTACCAGGGATTGAACCCAGCAGTGCTTAACCACTGAGCCATCTCCCCAGCCCTTTTTATTTTGAGACAGGTTCTTGCTAAGTTGCTGAGGTTGAATTTGAACTTGCAATCCTGCTGCCTCAGCCTCCAGAGTCTTTGGGATTACAGGCATGTGCCACAGTGCTCCAAGATCAAACAATATTTATCGAACATCCTTTATGTCAGTGTTTTTGGGATAGAGAATACAGTTATGAACAAGATTCTTGTCTTCAGATAAAACCTCTCTGAAGAAGTGGCACTTAAGTTAAATATTGAAAAGAAGTCAGACCTGAAAGGATCTAAAGGAAGATCTTTATCAGCGGAAGGAATATCTCGTACAAAACCTCAGTGCAGGAGGGAGGCCTGGGTGGCCGAGGATGTTAGAAGGTACAAGTATAGGCAGGTTACAGGATGTCCTAGAATTTGTAGGCCCTGGCAAAGAGCTGGATTGCAAAATGCTTTGCAAAAGATTAGAACTATTTGAAGAATGGGTAAGATCAGGCTGACTAGCACTTTACATGTATTAACTACATATCACATCTACATTATGAGGTGGATTTGGTTATTGTCCCCATTTTACAGATGAGTTCACAGGCAAGGGGAGACTAAGTAATTCGTGACATGAGTGGCTTATTGAAGTGTGGCATATCCATCTTTTCATGTCCCCAAACAAAAAGCATCAAATGGCCTAGCACTTGTTTTCCAGAAGCCAGAACAGTCTTTGCTTTTCTCCCTGGAAGACAGCTGAGAATAGTGAAGCCAATTCAGTGCAGGCAACAAGGATTTGGGTCTCAGGTTTTGTGAGACAGGCTTGCCCTCCACCCTTGCTTTTCGCTAAACCTCTTAGTTAAGTCAAGCAGATGGATGTCTATGAAGGAATATCTTCCTCTCAAATTACTGGCTTATAGCTCAATCTCTTCTTTTACTCCTAGTCTACACCTTGATTGGTTTTGCAAAAGATGAAAAAAGTGATGAGAAAAACATAGGCGTAAATAGAAAATACATCTGTCAAAGTCTCTGACTGTAGGGGAAAATGATGACATTTGTGTTAATTGCCTGAATAAAGGGTGGAATTCAATTATGAAAAGTTTTTCTAAACATTTATTGCAGAGCTACTACATGCAGAGTACAATTCTGTGAAGGAAAATTGCTCTCATGATTCTCAGTCCTCAGGGAGCTAACATAAGAAGCAGCTCTGATTGCAAAGGAAGCACATGGCTCCTTGAGACAGGCCATCTCTATATGGAAGTTTCCATTTGTCACCGTTGGCTCTTTGGGCGGATAACACTTTGACATTAGTTTCTTCATGTGTAAAACAGTGCACAATGGAGGACATGTGCATTTTGAATGGAGCTAAATAAGCTATTACTCATTTCCCTTTCCTTCCTACGTGAGCTACTGAGAACATTAAATAACAGTCTATAGTTGACTCAGCATTGCTCATTGGAATGTTAGTCACTAAGTATGTTCTGAAAGAGATGCCTTCAAGGATGTGGAGAGTGTGGCCAGCCTCCAGCAGCCATCTGTGAGCAGGTCTTGGGAAAGCCGAACCCAAGACTTACAGGAATAGTGCCACATTAAAAGTGCAAAGTTCCTTTGGGGACAACCTGGCCCCTGAATCAGAATTTAATAATGTTAAGAAATTAGTTCAGTATTTTAGGTGTAATAATATTGTTATATTTTAAAAAATATTTCCTTTGGTAGATACATATTGAAGTTTGAGCTGATAAAAGATGATGTCTGAGGTTTGCTTCAAACAATCTAGCTTAGCATGAAGGGGGTTCCGTGAAGGTTCTTGGGAACAAGATTAACCATAAACTCATACCTGTTAAAGCTGAGTGATAGCTACATGGTTGTTGCTTAGTTTTTCAGTTTATTTCTATATAGTTTTGAAATTTTTGACAATACAAATTTTTTTTTCAGTGTGTGGTCTTGAGCTGAAAGGTCCATCTTTGGTTAGGAGTGGGTGAGCTTTAGTGCACAGACCAAATACTGTTGCATTGGTTGTTCAAGACCTTTTGGCTCACGCGAGCTAATGGGCGAACTTTCCTCTGTCTGGGAAAGTGACAAAGCTTCAAATACTGGGAACATGTGGCTGGCACCCAATAAATACTGAATAAGTCAATAAAAGCCCAAAGACCAAAGCCCTGATCCTTCTCTTCTTGTCTTTGCAGCGGAGCCCAGGGGGAATATGCTGGACTGGCCACAATCCGAGCATACTTAGACCGGAAAGGAGAGAGGCACAGAACGGTGAGGGTGGACAGGTGGTGCTGGCTCACCGTTGGGTGGCAATGGACCCAGCTGTTAGGGTCCCTGTTGTTCTGTGGGTTACTCCCTCCAAGCCTTCTTGGAAGCAGATGAGAAACATATAATCAAGAAACAAATTTCTGTGAACGGGCCATTCTGATCCTTGCCTCCAAGGCCATATTGAGGGAAAACATTGAGAGATGAAAGGTTTTTGCTCAAACCCAGAATGTAAAAGTCAGCCAGTTGGCTGCAGAACTGCCCTCTCTAGGGAGCAAAGGAAGGAAGGGGGCAGGAATGTTGCCATTGCAAGCCTCCTCTCCTCCGCTCCTTGGCTCTCCAGGCCCTGGGCCTGGACAAAGAGCAGAGACCATACTTTTTCTATAACCCCTACCGTGCCTAAGCACAGTTCTCATTATATGTATGCTCAAAAAAATATTTATTGAATAAATAAATTCTCCACTAGATGACTCAGCTCTAAGTAACAACAACAACAAAAAAGACATGGAGCAGAGTTCATTGTTTTGTTATTTGCTTTGGGTATGAGAGTCCAGTCTCCAGTATCCAAATTGCTCTTGGGGACCCTTGTGAGAACCAGCGGGTTCTAATAGACATCACTAATCCCCAGCAACAAAGTTTTTTGATCCATTGCAGGGCTCAAGTTGTAGCTGAAGGTGACCTGTGTTCCTGGTTCCTTGGTTTTGGTGGCCAGTGCTATGCTAGGATTTCTACTGAGCAGTGGAATTGGCTTTCTTAGAGGGAGCATTGGGTAGGGGTCAGGAGCAGGGCAAAACCCTGGCCTGTCCTGGGAGAGTTTGAGAAAGAGGTAAACAGTGGTTCTAGCTGCCCAAGTAGGTGGTGTGTGGGTGTGTGTGTGTGGAGGGGTGGGCAATGGCCCAATCTTAGTCCATTCCTGGTTTTATTAAAACTGGAAGATTGCTTGGGCTAGCTGCCTGGCTTTGGCATTGAAGATTTTTGAAACCATTTTACTTCCCCTTCAAAAAGCGAAAAGAAGAAAGATTTTTTTCTCTCCTTCCCTTACTTATCCATCCTGATTTCACAGGCATATCTTCCCAGGCCATTGTCCTGGTTGGAGGATATAAGTGATTTTTAAAAATCTTTTAAAAACAAGCCATTCATGAATTCAATAAACTGTTGAATCCTAGCCATGAGCAGGGAGTGTGTGCCAGTCAGAGAGAGATCAAGGGATAGCCTGGCAGACACAGACCCTGACTTTCCAAGTTGGGTTTATTTACTGGGGTTTTCTCATGGTTTTGAATTCTTAACTTTCTAAGGAAGGGTTAGTTTAAACTTGTGAGTGCTTCAGAGGCTCAGAGCTTTTACAGAATCAGAAAGGAAACTTTGGATCTCAGGTTGTCCAGTGAGAGATGCCAGACGCCACTTTCCTATTTTTCCTTCATGGTTACCAAGCATTTAGGGAGCCCCTGACACTCCTGGTCATTACCCTCTTTCTTCATAAGGTGTTGGGGATCCTGGGGACCCTGTAAAGAGAAGAGTTTGTCCTATGTGATTGTCCACATTACTTTCCCATCACCTACAGGCCACTGAAGTTCATGTTGGTGGTGTGTGTAGAAGGGACAGCTAGAATCCAGGTTCTTTCTGCTCTGAGGCTACCCACCCTTAATGTGTTTCCAATTCTCCAGTCTGACACCAGGGAAGTAGCTATGAAGGTGTAGGAGTTGGGGATCAAGCCAGAAGGGTCAAGGAGGATGAGTGATCTTCGGATTTGGCCTGGGCAGCATTCTTCTGTGGCTCGCTGATTCTTCCTGACCCCTGTTCCTCTGTCTGTGCTTTCTGGTCCTCCCATCTCTCCTATCCCTTTGTGTGTGATGTTTCTCTTGGCATCATTGTCAATACTGCTACCAGTGAAGTGTTGTGAGAGGCCATTACAGTCTGAAGGTTGGAGAGGAGTGAGATTCTGCACTTTGGGGATGGGAGGAGAAAGGAGAGGCAGGAAAGACCACCCAGTTATTGAGCTTGTAGAAATACAAAATTCATAAGCCTAGAAATATTGGTATCCTTTTGGATCAAAGATTTTAATTAAAGCCAGCTTTAATTAATGACTTGTTATTCAAGTAATCAGGGAAGATTTTTCCACATCAGTGATGTCTGAGGCAGCTGCTCCCACACAATAGGCTCTAATGGAATCCAGTAAAATAGATCCTTCTGTTTTGAAAAGGAGTGTGGAGAAATCATGTGCTATAGAACTGCCTGGGTTCCTGATGATTTTCTTCTTTGAAGCTGTTTTTGAAGTTATTTTCACATTTGCTCTTGGGTTAAATTTCAGAGGTTTCTGAAATGGAATGCCTACGTTCTTGATTTACCAGTTTAATTTGGGAGAGTACAAATTTATCTAACACTTATGTAGCAATTACCCTGTGCCAAGCTCTGTCCCAAACACTTTATAATTAATATCTCAGTTTGCTAAATATTAACTTGCTTGCTGATTGGAGACTGAGTTGCCTACAAGAAGGACAAATATTGAGCCCCCCCAAATACATGTATATAAGAATGTTTTTTTTTTCCAATTGCCGAGGCCTTTAGTCAGTGTGTTTTATTGATGCTAAAACATCAACTTCCCCTATGCAGTAGCACGTCTCCTTAATCCTTCTCCCCTTCAACAAGTCTTTGAGGAAGATCTGTGCCAAGCTCCCTGGAAGTCAGGAAAACAGCCTCACTCAAACAGGCATAAATGTACCAAAAGCTGTATTTACTTTAGATAAATTAAAATGTCAAATCTGGATCCTGTTACTTTCAGGTCCCTCACAACACTGATTTTTCAAGTGAGGGGGAAATTAACATTGTCATCAAGTTCCTTTAACCCATGTGGAAAACAATAAATGTTTAACAGCAATATATAAATGATCTATTGATAAAACCACTGAAAAAAATTTCTTTTTCCACTATTCTTTACACCAGGATAGATATTGGTTTCCTGTGGCGGCTATGACAAATTATAGTGGCTTAAGGCAGCACACATTTGTTTTCTTAGTTACAGAGGCCAGACTAAATCTGAAACTGGATTCACTGGGTTTACTGTCGGTGTTGGCAAGACTGGCAGGACTGCTTCCTTCAGATGGAATGGGGGATGGATCATGTCCTTGCCTCTCCTGGTTTCTGGAGACTACCTACACTCCTGGGCTCGGGTCCCTTTCCTGCCATCACTCCAGCTTCTTGCTTCAGTTGTCACATCTCCTTCCTCTGTAGTCCAGTCTCCCTCTGATGTGGACACTTGGGAATACATGTAGGACCCAGTCAAAAACCCAGAATAACCTTCCCATCTCAAGATCCTGTCTAAATTTGCTCAAACCTGCAGGTTCCCTTTTGTCAGAGTAGATGATGCCCACAGGTTCCAAGGATCAGGACTTGAAGATGATTCAGCCCTTAGGGTGGTTGACATTTTTAGTTGGAATGCTTTTGTTTTCATCAGATCTTCCCTGGTGGGAATCCTTAATTGTGGCCTTTTATTGAATATTTTATATTCATTGGTAATATTCTTTCCCTTCCTTTATCAGTATTCTTCCCTGAAGGGATCCTTTCATTCAGTAATTCCTTGTAGAATAAAAATAACTTGTGAGAGAGGACAGTGACTCTAGTTTTGGTCCAAAAAATGAAAGGAAAAAAGTCAACTACAAAAGGGAAGCATATAAATAAGAAAAAGGATTTGTGGCCAATGTATCTGTGGTCATAAGCATAGCCTCTGTGTGACCAATAGCCACTCAAAAAGGGCACTAGCCTCTCTGTCAGCAGAAAAGTGACAAAGTAATTCCATTTTGCCTTTGGTTAAAGTTCTGTGTTTTTCTTCTGAAATAGACTACTTTGCTGTTTTTAAGGAAATAGCTGGAAGCTAAGTTTTCTCTACATAAGCCCAATTTTATAATGCCCATTTCTCTTCGAAGGGGTTGCCATCTTGATTCTGGGATTTAAAAAAAAGGAGGAGGATTATTTTTAGGGTAATCATGACCTCTCCTTGTTGCTTTCTGCTGAGGAAAACTTTGTGATTTACTTTGCTGTTGTGAAATATCATTATATCTACAGGAGTCTATGTGCTTGCCTACATTTGCATGATGGTTTGGAGGAAACAAAAATGATTTGAATCTGGGACTTCTAACATTGCACCTACCATCCATAAAAATCAAAGACTGAGCTGGAGTGTCGCTTAGTGGTAGAGCACCTGCATAGCAGGTGTGAGGCACTGAGTTCAATCCCCAGTGCTGCAGAACAACCAACCAACCAATCAAAAGTCCAGCACATACTTAACTGTAACTTAGTAGCTCTTGAGAGTTATGATGGCTGCTCTAACAAATTACTATAAATTTTATGGCTTAAGAGAGCACACATTTATTTTCATAATTACAGAGGCCATAAGTCTAAAATTGGTTGCCCTGAGCTTACAGTCAAGGCATTGGCAGGACCAGTTCCTTTTGAGGAAGTTTCCCTTGATTTCTTTAACTTGAAACTTCATCCCATTTTTCCATTTCCTATTATACTTCTGGACTCTAGACATGCTACTGTTGTCAGTGGGCAAGTGTTGATTGCTTTTCATGCTTACTTTAGGATTCTCATGGTAGCTAACAATTTGTTGTAGAGTAAGCATCCAAGAAATGTTGACACAACTGGTGTGTTGGTACCAGGAGGCCCTGGGTTGTGTTTTTGTCATTAGCATCTGTCCTGAATAAGCCCAGAGGAACACTGAAGCAGCTATAGGCATTTGAGTCCTAGAGTTTAACTTCCAATTTCATGTTCTTATAAGGTACTTTCTATATATTTTGACTGACACAAGGTTAGAATAAGTACAGGCTTATTTTTAGTGGCTGGAATGAGGGAAGATATTCCAAACCTCTTTAGGGAACAATATTTCAGGATTCAAATGGAAACTCTGTTTAGACATTGTTTTGTAATAACAGTTAAAAATTAAATTGTAGCAGATTTTAAGGCACTCAAGGTCAGTTTAAATAAAAGCATATGTTGCCTATTTAATTTGTGCTACCAAGCATGTTGTGGACTTTTCTGTCATTATTAATAGCCTGTTATTATTGTTTTTTCCCTCTTTCCTGTTTCCTTTCCATTCCCAAGGTTTGCCTCATTCCGAAATCAGCACATGGTACCAATCCAGCAAGTGCCCACATGGCAGGCATGAAGATTCAGCCTGTAGAAGTGGATAAATATGGCAATATCGACGCTGCTCACCTCAAGGCCATGGTACTCATCTGCCCCCCACAGATGGGACAGGTTTGGGTTGGGAAGAGGAGGTGGGAAGCAGAGACCTGAGGGGCTATGGAAACATTATCATCTCTTGCATTCTAATGAAAAGACTACAATTCCTCCTCTGAATGGGTCTGAAGGAAAATGGTGTAAAGTCAGAAACCTAATAATAGTCTCTATAAGAAAAAAGAAAAAGAAAAAACAACAATCATGTTTTGGGTCCCTAATAAAGCTTAGCATCTCTATGTACCCCTCCCTTCACCAACTGGGAGAAGGTTCTTTAAACTACAATCCCCATCTTTTAATCATGCCTGAGTAAGACACTGAATGAATTATTCATGGTAGGAACAGCGCCCCTTGCAGGATCTGCCCATCTCTTATGACCGACTTTCCCTTTACTTCAGTCATCTTCTCCCATTAATAATCACACCTGGCAGTCAGAGTTCCAGACAGTCTTCAAGTTGGGAATTAAAATACAAATGTAGATTTTACAAATGTTTGTGAATTTTCCAGCCACATTGTGCTGAATTCCAGGCAGCATTCCACCCTGTTTCCTCCAACACCAACCCCCATTCCCAACCTCCCAACCTCCAGGAAGAGGTTGCTTAGCAACCATATCTGCTTTCCACCATGGACTGGAGGCTGCTTCTTAAAAGGGAAGGAAATCAGTGGAATAGCAATGTGATTTTGTCAGGGTTATTAGGCATCAAGACTGGGAATCTATGTAACCCCTCTTTCAGAGGGAAGCTGAAAATACACAGCACTCATCATCTCTTCCATCCACCCCTACCTTTCCATCGCCAGATGGAATTTTTTTCAACAAATATTCTGGGCCAGTAGTGGTAATTATCAAGTCTCTCCAATATAGAATATGACTTTATTTTCCTCCCATTTTCACATGCTTCTGCTCTGACTTGCTGTTTAGAGAAAAACAGCTAAAAAGCAAAAAACATGTCAAAACCAGTAACTAGTCTTTTATATACATTTGCCTTCTGCAGAAAGGAAATCTTTCTTATCAAATCAGTTATGCTTCTTATGGATTTTCTAATTTCAAGAGAGTGTGAGGGAGGGGCTGGGGATGTGGCTCAAGCGGTGAAGCGCTCGCCTGGCATGCGTGCGGCCCGGGTTCGATCCTCAGCACCACATACAAAGATGTTGTGTCTGCTAAAAAATAAATATTAAAATTAAAAAAAAAGAGAGTGTGAGGGAAAGGGAGTAGGGATGGGTGTGACAAGATGAGCAGAGAGATTACCCGTGAGAATAGACATATCGAGAACCAAAGAAGCCCAAAATAATTATTGAGATGGACCAAAGGAAAACCACCTTAGAGAGTTAGACGCAAAATATCCAAAAATCTTCTGATAAGTCTCCCCCCCGCCACCAGTGTTGGGGATTGAAAAGGCCTTGGCATGCTAGGCAAGTACTCTACTACTGAGCTATACCCATACCTTTTTTATTTTACTTTGAGACAGAGTCTTGTTAAGTTGCTGAGGCTGACCTCAAACTTGTGAACCTGCTATCTCAGCCTCTCAAGTCCCTGGGATAATAAGCAGGTGCCACTGTACCCAGCCTAAACTCTTTTAGGTCTCGAGTACACATAGAGTCCTAGCCTGAACGAATCTTGATATTTCTTTGGAAGATTCATGAGGGGGATAGTGGCTGTTTATCTTTTATTGCTGTTATTGTACTTTGATACAGTGCCAAGAATGCAAAGACTAAGACTTCATCTTTCATTAATCAATCCTTTTAAGATGCAAGGGTTTAACCAAGAAAGAAACCTTTTCTCCCTTTGTCTCCCTCTGACGCCCTCTCTCCCACAGGTGGATAAACACAAGGAGAACCTGGCTGCCATCATGATCACGTACCCATCCACTAACGGGGTGTTTGAAGAGAACATCAGTGATGTGTGTGCTCTGATCCACCAACATGGAGGGCAGGTCTATCTCGATGGGGCCAATATGAATGCTCAGGTGGGCATCCTGAGAGGGCTCCCTTAGTTCCCTCTGAAAAAAATGGATGAACAAATTAAAAAAAAATTCCCTTCTGTCTTCTGGAGACACCTCTTAAACATGACACCAAGCTAGATGCCGTGGTTTATACCTATAATCCCAGTGACTCAGGCAGCTGATGCAGTAGGATCACAAGTTTGGGGCCAGCCCCCACAGTTTAGCAAGCTCCTGTCTCAAGAAATTAAAAGGGCTAAAAATGGAGCACAGTGATAAAGTACCCTGGGTTCAATCCCTAGGACAGCAACAACAAACATAAAATGACTCTAAATTCAGAACTAAGGCTGACTTTCTTTGTTGCCAGCTTCCAACGGAGTACCCTCATTTCACTGGAATTATAAATGCTAAGGGTCACTGGGGAGGAGGTGAAAGACTGGAAGGAAGCAGGGATGAGCTGAATTTCCTGATTATCAGGAAGTACCTTCCCTCTGGGATTGCTTCCAGCCAAGGCCTCCCAATTCCTGGGCTGAAGAAATTTAGATCTGCATGGTGGCAACTGGTAGATGGTGATCTCCCCTGGCCTTTAGCAGGTTGCGACTTGTCAGCTATGAAACAGCAGCCCCAGGGGTCAATCCTGACTACCTGGAGGACTGAGGGTCTGTGTAATGTGAACCTCCTGGGAAATGCTGTTGGGAGCCACTAAAGAGAAGATTGTCACAATCTTTTCAACTTCTTGATGTTCCTCCCTTCTTCCCTCCTCATGCTTTACTTTCTCTGATGCCTTTCATAAGTACAGTCCAGGAATAATCTTCTGTTTCAATAGCATGAAGCAAATTATCTTTGCCCATAATCTAACTGAGCTGTAATGCCAGAGGGGCAGAAATGCCAGTTGGATGTCAAGGTCTGTATCTGGATCATCTCAGGAGAACGGCAGCTTCATTCCTGCTCCCTTAGTTCAGCTTCCTCTTTGGCCCTCTAGGCCCTTACATCAATGAGGCTGAAGGGGCATTTGGTAATGTGCATAGTACCCGTATCTGAACGTGCAGAAGAGGAAGAACTGCTGGGGGTTGTGGGGGGGGGGAGTTGCCTATTTTAATAACAAAGAGATCATGTCGTTTTTTTTGGATTAATGACACTTCTTACTACTTCTTTTGGAGCAGATAATTAGAAATATACTGTGTATTCAAATCTACATTTTAAAATTTCAATTGGGCTAAAGGGTCAGTTGCTGTTTCCATAGAAACTACAGCTTCTCTGTAGGATGGCAGTTTCAACAGCAGAAGTGAGCCAGCATGAAGGACATTTCTGTGAACACCATGGATGTGGCTTGCTCTGCCTGCCTTTCAGTGAGAGAGGCAGCACCAAAAGGTCATGGCCTTTGCTACAGAGGGCCCTGCCAAGCTCTTGATACTTACTTCTGGCTCTTTCTCTTTGTGGTAGGTGGGAATCTGTCGTCCTGGAGACTTTGGGTCTGATGTCTCACACCTAAATCTTCACAAGACCTTCTGTATTCCCCATGGAGGAGGTGGCCCTGGCATGGGGCCCATTGGAGTGTGAGTTCTGGGCCACTGGTTTCAGGTTGGCCCTGGAGACAGAATGGCCCCAAACTGTTTTTCCCATCGAGGTCTTCAAGTGCCTTAGTATGTGGGGGCTGGGCGAGGACCAGTGAAAGGAGTGCTTTGGGGGTATGTCCAAAGAAGAGTGTAATTAGATTTTCATACCCACAATGTTTGGCCTAGCTGAGCTCTCAATTGTGCATAGATAGTAGGTTTATTAACAGAGGAAGGGATGGGAAACTTCACTGGAATATTAGGGGTTAGAACTAAGTGTTGGCACCTGGAAGTGCTGGAAACAATTGGATGAAGTCACAATAAGACAGACAGACAGAATCCTCGTCATACTGTGGTGACAGTAGCCACTTCTGGATCTTCTTCCATATTCCAAAAATGTGGGCCAGAGGGGCCAGTTTTCAGGATTAATGGGATCTTGGCTCTCTTGCTTTTCTCTTTGATTAGTGTTATTATAGTAAGCAGATGATCCCCAGTGCCTCAGCTCCGTACATGTGTGTGTCAGGGGTGGTGGTTATGTAACTGGCTTCCAAGGTACAGGTCCTGGGGCATCTCTTCCTTAACGCTCTTCTATGCCCCGTAGATGTGTGTGTGTGTGTGTGTGTGTGTGTGTGTGTGTGTGTGTGTGTGGTGGGGCCAGAACTGGGATGTTTCACACCTTGAGCCCATGGCTCTGCATGCTACCCCTGCTGAATCCTCCACCACTGGGTGAGCTTCTGGGACTCTCATGGCTGGTAGAGGAGGAAGGAAGGAACTCTTCCTGGTTCCTTCCTGCCTTGCTACCAGCCTCTTGGCAGATATCAGGTCTCTTCCATAGTTAAGATCCTCCACTAAGAATAAGGCTTCTTGAAAGGGCCCAATACTTGCCTGTTTAGTTCAACTGGATCTTTTAACATCTTCTGAATGTCTACATACAGGAAGAAGCATCTTGTCCCCTTTCTGCCCAATCATCCCATCATTGCAGTAAAGCCGAATGAGGACACCTGGCCTGTGGGGACCGTCAGTGCAGCCCCATGGGGCTCCAGTTCCATCTTGCCCATTTCCTGGGCTTATATTAAGGTGAGACTTGAGGATATGTGTGGGTGGAGAGCTGGAGACTGCACACTTCCTTCTTGGGTTAAAAATGAAGAAATTCATGAGGCGAGATGTGGTTCAGTGACACTGCTGATGCCTAGGTGGGAGAAACCTCCTTGAAGAGATCTGCTAAAATTCATCTCTTCTTCATTATGCTATTTCCTTTGGGTTCTCATAGTGGGTTTAACATCAGAGAAAGTGATGAACCAGATATATTTTTCCAGACACAGTTAAGTTCCATGAGTCATGTGGATGTTCTGACCGCATCATTTGGTTTCCTGTAAGATTTAGACAGCCTCTTGCAAGTGCACATACTAATTATTACACTTTGTTGAGATCCTGAGATAAATTTTAGGGGCAAATCTCACTTTACTTTATATTTTTTGGTGACCTGGAGGATAACTTGAAAAGTAGTGGAGATTTGCCTATGTAGTGGTTTCCAAAAGCTCTCTGCCCTTTAGGACTTGTGGAGCTGCGTTTTTAGGGGTAATTAGACTTTGTCAGAGACCAGGCTTCCTTCCTTTGTCTTTCTCCAAAAAAATACTGGGGCTAGAGTTTAAAATATACAGCTTGTGTTCAAAATGGCCTGCCCACCTCCTGACTGTCAAGCCTGTGGATAGGAATGTTGTGTAAGCTGCTAATTAGAGCAGATTCCTCAAAGCAGTGGCCCTCATTAAAGGAAGGGTGGCTACTGGTGGAACAATACCCCAAACTCAGCTAAGCAGATCACGCGGGATGACTCTGTGGGGTGGCTGTTATTCATGAACAGTGTGGCATTTATGATTCTTAATGAAAAGTTTCTTGGAAGCTAGAACAATTCTGCAGAATCAAGAGACTAGAATGTGCTTTTAAAAATGATACTCAAGTTGTT
Organism: Ictidomys tridecemlineatus; assembly: GCF_052094955.1. Taxonomy (NCBI): domain Eukaryota; kingdom Metazoa; phylum Chordata; class Mammalia; order Rodentia; family Sciuridae; genus Ictidomys; species Ictidomys tridecemlineatus. The sequence goes on along the minus strand of NC_135480.1, from coordinate 149,655,910 downwards.
TTGCAAAGAGTTGTAACAAAAACAGTCGGAATAAAGGTCTATTTTTTTGCAAACTGAATCAAGTTCCCATTTCCCTTTGATTCCTGGATTCTTTAAATCTGGGTTATTTGTAGGGACATAGATGATTTCCCACATATAGAAAATAAATGTCCTGAGGCTGGTTTGGCCTTATGCCTGGAAGACCAGACAAAGTCTCAGTTTAAACACTAAATAAATAAAGTGGTGTTTAAGCTAGTCCTCTGACCTGGGGCTTTCTCTTATTTCAGGCTGTTGTTATTTATCTCCTGTACTCTAGCAAGAGCCTCTTCTCTCCCTGCTGTTATCCTTCTTGGACAGTCCCACAGGACCACTAGACTGAAGGCCCGCAAGCCTCTCTTGCTTCCTACTGTCTTTACTGCTGGTTCTCACTAGCATATGCCGTATGCCTTGGCCCCATCCCAGGGAGAACAAAATTCAGAATATGTGGGCTTTACATGGAACTGTCAGCATTTTTGGAAAGATGCTTGGAGATGTATGTGCAAAGGCAGAGGCTGGCTGAACCAAGGCCACACTCTTCCTAGGGAAGCTTTGAGGCTTAGAAGGTGTAGTCACAATCCACCTTGTCCTACAGTGACTCCCAGATGACAAGCATGTGCCACCTTCCACACTTGGTTTTTGTCTTTTTTTCTCACTTGGGGTGCCTCCCCCTTTCTCTATGCCTCTCCAAATTTTGCCCATTTTTAAGTTTTCAGTCAAATTCTAATTTTTACTCTAGGCATTCTTTACTCAGGTCACATGCCTTGGGGACATGTGTCCTCTCCTTACTTTGGAGTTTGGTACCACTCTTGCTTTCTTTGATTTCTCGTTTACTTTATATTAGTTACATATATAATATATATTGAGGCTCCATAGTAGAGGAGATTCTTGCGGAAGAAAGGAGATGGTGAAAATTGAGAGTCTTGATTTTAAGCTCTTTGCTAGTGATGGCATTTCCTCCTATGATCACAGGGACTTAATAACCATCAGAATAGAGTAAGATTGAACCTGGTACTTGTTAAAAATCAATGGGCTTCTCTGTAGACAATAGGAAAACAGATTGTACAAAATTGATTCAATGAAGATTTTGGACCAAGATTTCATGGAATTCCTAGCAATTATCGAAATATCTTAAATTCACAGTAAACAAACAAAAAAACTACCCCAAAATACCTGTATCTAAGAACAGTTGTTTTTTTCTCTTTAAATAACATAGTAGTCAGCATGAACTTTGCTCTGTTATAGACTGTGTTACTATAATAAAAAATGTAGCTGGGTACAATGTCATATGTCTATAATCTCAGTGACTGAAGCAGGAGAATTGCAAGTTCAAGGCCAGCCTTAGCAACTTGGTGAGACCTATAGCAATTTATCAAGACCATGTCTCAAAATACAAATTAAAAGGACTGGCAATATAGCTCAGTAGTAAAGTGCCCCTGAGTTCAATCCCCAGCATGGCGTTGGAGGGTTGAGGAAGTAAAGGTAGTGATTAACAAATTATTTCAGGCTCTGAAAAGACAGATATCTTTCTTAGGATTTTCCATTCATCTTTAATCCAGAGAGTTATGGTAGGCTGACATCTTTTTTGGGTGAGGTTTATCTGGGGCTGTCTGATTAGTATCTTGACCATTGGGTTCACCTGTTCAATGATTGATGGCTTTTTTTTCTTTTTGTTGCAGATGATGGGAGGCAAAGGCCTTAAACAGGCCACAGAAATTGCTATATTAAATGCCAACTACATGGCGAAGCGATTAGAAAAACACTATAGAGTCCTTTTTAGGGGTGCAAGAGGTAAGTATCAACTTTAGACTATCATCACCTTGGTTTTTTCCTTGGCCTAACTAAGTTGACTTGTGATGTGAGCGGGAGATTTCTATTTCATATACTAGAGAAAAGTATAGAGTTGGGTGTTTTGTTTATTTTTTTGTTTGTTTGTTTTTGGGGATGAATCCAAGGATTCTTAACCACTGAGCCACACCCCTACCCTACTCCCCTTTTTATATTTTATTTAGAGGCAGGGTCTCCCTGAGTTGCTTAGAGCCTCTCTACGTTGCTGAGGCTGGCTTTGAACTCATGATCCTCCAGTCTCAGCCTCCTGAGCTACTGGGTTACAGGCATGCACCACTGTGCCCAGCAAGTATAGAGTTCTTGAAAATAACTTTGGTTTAGTTAATAGTATCACTCTAAGAAGGCTATCCAAGGCACTTATTCTACACAGCCCATTTCAACAAGGAACACACACCACTGAGAGATGCGTATACATAATACTATGAGCTGGTTATCACAAAATGCTATATGTCTGCTTCCAAAAAGTGGAGCCGCTCAGATTGGGTAAGGCAGGGTGGAATAGTAGAGAGACCCTTCTGGAAGGAGCTTGTTGAAATGAATCTGGAAGGAGAAGTAGCAGGTAAGATCCCCAGTAAACAGTTACAGGAGCAAGCCAGAGAAGCAAGAGTTGCCTGGGTGGGTGGAGTCTTGGTGGGGGGAAGGGGGAGTGCTACAGGATTCATTAGGAGATTATTACCATAGATCATTAAGACTGTGGCAAGGAAGAAAGCTGCTCTTTAGAAGTAGAATTGGTTGGCTGTATTTACTGATTAGTTGAGTATGAAGAGAAATATTAGGTAAACCTTATAGGCTTACAACAAAAGGTCTAGGTAAGTGGGGGACCAAAGTCACTCTAGAAGTGATGGGAGGTGATGGAACCAAGAGCCAGGTAGACATTTAGACATTGGCCATGACCACAGAGTCAAAGAGCAGAGTCTTGGAGAGGAACCCAAGGATGGAGTATGAAGAAATGACAGCAAAACATCTCCAACAGAGTGCAGTCTGTCTGCTTCATTTCTCCAGCACCCATACCCGGCCTGTCACATGCAGTCAACAGATAAATGTGTGTGACATTGCGTGAGAAGGAAAGGGAGACTATAGAGAACGAGGAGCTGATTTTATTTCATGAATTAATATTTTTCTACAGCTTTATTGAGGTATAAGCGACAAATCTGATTTTATGAGTTTTTAAAAGAACCTATGACTTCAATAATTAAGAAGACTTTGGTAACCTGTGAAAGTAGTTTGGGCAAATGGTGAGGCACATACCAGATGGAAATGGAAATGGACTGTTGATGTGGGATTGGGAAGGAGAAGGGAGACGCTTTCGTGCTTTAGAAGTTTGGTGGTGAAAGGGGATTGGGGTGTTTCAACATAAAACTTATATAGTCATGTATTATTTTTAAACAGAAAGCAATATGATTTTAAACTGCCAGGGGAAAGTCTATGAAGGGAGAGTGAAACTCCAATAGAATAACAGATGGGAGAACAGAGTCACCTTGAGTGGGAAAGGCTGAAACGAAGAACCAAGTGGACCTTTGGAACCCTGGCTGTGGCCCTGGAATGAGAGCTGAGCAGACATAGAGACCAGCAGAGAGAAGCTAGGCACCAGCAGGCCATATCTGGGCAATAGCAACCAGCCCCCTCCTGGGCTCTTGATTTCTCCAGCCAGGCAGAGTGTATAACTGCACCTGTGATCTTTAATTTAAAGGCAGGTCTCACCTTATAAATATGTATCCAAAGGGTTTGGGAGTTTGAAAATAGGAAAAAACTAAATATATATAGAAGCTCTGGTTAGGAATATCCCCCTCTCCCTGGCCCCAGGAGGGGGGAAAAAAAAAAGTGGTAGGCAATAAGTTTCTCAACTACATGAGAAGATGCTTTTGAGGTAAGTGCTAAAGAAGCTGCTAGAGCTACTAATTAACTGAAATGTAGCTCCTGTGTGATATGTATCTTGCTTGTTGAGCTTTAAGGATTAGCATAAATATTCTGTCTGATTATATAAATAATGTGTATTGTTCAACATGGACATTTTGGAAAATAAAGCATGAAAGGAAATTAAATGGTCCATGCCTCTGTCAGTCAGGCATAGCCAGTTATTGATATTTTTCTATTTTCCTTTATCTTTATTTTACACAATTGGTCATTTATTTTTTTATTATGTATTTAAAGTATTTTTAAGTTGTTGGTAGATCTTTATTTATTATTTATTTATATGTGGTGCTGAGAATTAAACCCAGTGCCTCACACTTGCCAGGCAAGTGTGCTATTACTGAGCCCCAGCCCCAGTCCTGGTTGTGTTTAAAACACAGTTTTTAATCCTATTTTTAAACTTCATCTTATATCAAGAGCATTTTTCCCATGGCATTAAATATTCTTTGACATTGGCTATGTTGTTTCAATTAAAAAATTCAGTTTTTATACTATTTTTTAAAATTTTCTCTTACGAGCATTTTCCATGGCATGAAATACTGATTGTTGAAAATGTTAATTTGATTGTATGATGTACCATTATTTGAGTCCCTTTGATAGCTCTGCTGGTGGAGTGGAGGACTATAGAATTTTTACCACATGCACATCAGGTAGTGCACTAATCTCTAGGATTTATGAAGAACTAAAAAATCTTAACACCAAAAAAAACAAATAACCCAGTCAATAAATGGGCTAATGAACAGACACTTCTCAGAAGATGATATACAATCAATCAACAAATATATGAAAAAATGTTCAACATCTGTAGCAATTAGAGAAATGCAAATCAAAACTAAGATTTCATCTCCAGTCATAATGGCAGCTATTAACAATACAAAGAACAATAAGTGTTGTCGAGGATGTGGAAAAAAAGGAACACTCATACATTGCTTATGGGACTGCAAATTGGTACAGACAATATGGAAGCTATATGGAAAATCCTTGGAAAACTGGGAATGGAACCACCATTTGACCCAGCTAACCCACTCCTTGGCTTATACTCAAAGGGCTTAAAAACAGCATGCTACAGAAGCTGAGGCTGTAGCTCAGTGGTAAAGTGCTTGCCTTGCATGTGTGAGGCACTGGGTTCATTTCCCAGCACCACATAAAAATAAATTAAGATACTGTGTGTTCATCTACAGTGAAATAAATATTAAAAAAACAAACAAACAGCATACTACAGGGACATAGCCACATCAATGTTTATAGCAGCACAATTCACAATAGTGAATTGCTAAACTGTGGAACCAACCTAGATGCCCTTCAGTAGATTAATGGATAAAGAAAATGTCGTATATATACACAATGGAATATTACTCAGCAAAAAAAGAGAACAAAATATGGCATTTGCAGGTAAATGATGAAGCTAGAGAATATAATGCTAAGTGATATTAGCCAATCCCAAAAAAAACAAATGCCGAATGATTTTTCTGATTTAAGGATGCTGATCCATAATATGCTGTGGGGTGGGTGGGAGGATTAAGTGAACTCTAGAGAGGGCAAAGGGGAAAAGGGGAGGGATGGGAGAGGATGGAGGGGAAGGGAGAGGGGCACAGGGGTAGGAAAGATGGTGAAATGCGATGGTCAACATTACCCTAAGTACATGTAAGAAGACATGACTCTACTTTGTATGCAACCAGAGATAGGAAAAATTGCTCTATATGTGTAATATGAATTGTAATGCCTTCTGTTGTCACATATAACAAATCAAAATTAAAAACAAAAAAGAATGAATGCGATTTAAACTGTGTGGGGTGGTTGGCACCCGGCGGGAGAGGGACCATTACAGCCATGTGCTTAGCATTTAAATGACAGCTTTACCATAGGGACTGACCACACCCCTTCACCACCCTCACCAACTCACTCACTGTCCTGGGGGATTTGTGATATAAAAAGATAGATGAAATTTCCATTTGTTTTGACATTTTACTCCAGAATTAAATAACAAATAATATTTCTCATTCCAAACAGAAATAGATTGGTATAGACTTTATTATCCAATCCCAAAGTTCGTGAAACCAAAGATTGTCTCATATTTGGTCTGGTAAACACATTCAATACACAGTTTGAGGCTTAGTATTTTAGGTCCTAAAAACAATCACCACTGTCCATCCTCTGGGCGCCAAATAGGAACGTTCCCAATAAACACATTGTATTCTAAAATGTCTAATGGCAGTATTAGAAGCCTGCCATTTGTCTTAATCATGTTTACCAGCTCAACCGAAGACTTTGGAATTGTGTCTGACTATGAGGCAATCATTTTAATCAACTCCAGGCTTGCCTTTATATGAGCCATTTCTTTGCGAGATCTGAATACCAGCTAAACTGCTTGTGATTTTTTTGAAACAAGGAAGTAACAGGCAAGCATGGGTGGGGGTGGGACTGGAGGAGCAGTAGTATGTATTCTGCTAGGATGAGAAAAGAAAGGAATCACCTCACGGAAGATGATACATTTTTAAAGGAAGCATTTTAGAAACTTTGCAGGTTTTTGATCTTATGGGAAGTCCTCAGCTCCCTGTGTGAGCTGAATGGAGTTACCATCAGCAGGAGATAACTTTATTAGTATACCAGTGATTTATTATTTTAGTTTCTTATATGCCTATCTGCTTTTTACCCTTGACAAACCTAACTTTATTTGCAAATTCCTGTCCAGGTGGCCCCTGCTTTGTAAATCGGCTGGGGCCTTAGGGCCTAGGCCCTTATATCCCCAGTCCAAAGTGAACTTGCTGAGACCAGGGGTCTAGTGTACCTGATTGCATTTTCAGGGAAATAGCCAAATTTAGATTCTATTCATGATTCCTGAATTACCACTGAAGAGCTTGAAGGAGTTTTGATTGCCCACCCAAGCTTTATAAAATAATTGCCTAATCAGCTCCAATATTCCTAGGTGACCTCTTATTTTAGGGAAGGGGGTTACTGGGAATTGAACCCTGGGGTGCTTTACAACTGAGCTACATGCCCAAAGTGCCCCCCCCCCACACACACTTATTTTTAAAATTTCAAGATGGTCTAAACTGCTCAGGCCTTGCTGAGTTGCTGATATTGGCCTCAAACTTGTGATTCTCTTGCCTGAGCTTCATAAGACCCTAAGATTACAAATGTGTGTCACGATGATTGACTCCTAGGCAGTTTCTCTGAGGTCATGGGATAAGCAAAGTTCAGTTGCTGCCCTTAAGAAAGGTTTTTGGGGGCTGAGGTTGTGGCTCAGTGGTAGAGTGGTCGCTCGCCTAGCATGTGTGAGGCCCTGGGTTCAATCCTCAGCACCACATAAAAATAAATAAATAAAATAAAGGCATTGTGTCCAACTACAACTAAAACATAAATATATAAAAAAAAAAAGAGAGAAAGAAAGAAAGGCTTTATGGAAGCCCTATTTTCCCACAGTATATTCCTTTGTTTTCAGCCTCCCAAGATCATCCGCAGGAGGGGAGGTGGTACCAACAGAATTAAGTCACTTTTCTTTTGCTTTTCCATCATCCACTTTTCTTATCTCTTTCATTTTCCTTTATCTTAAGCTATAGTTAATTAGGCATAGCTAAAAATACCTACTTGGTGAAAATGAAAGCTTGCACTAATAATTTTATACAGTTTCTACTTTGGATTGTCCTGACTCAACAAAATGCCATAGGAAGTTTATCTTTCTCCTAAAAGTTGCAAAGATGAATATCTTGGTATCTGGTCTCTGATGGCTGCCAAGTTTAAATTTCATCCTTTTCGGGGCTCAAGTAGAGATAGACATGCTGATGTTCCACAAGTTTCCATTTGAATGTAATAGAATACGGATTTAGACAATAACATCTGAACCTCATTTTAAAAATGGAGCTCTTCCCAAACCACTTGGCTGTGGTGGGCCCTCAGCAGATGAAGTCTTGGTATTAGCCATTGCTGGGTTGGGCTTTCAGCTTTTACAGAACCCTTGCTTGGAAGACTCTCCTCTCCTGCCAACAAGCAATTCCTCTCCCTCTGATGTGCATCACTGCCTTCCTGCTGTCTGCATGTCCTTCACAGCAGTGAGCTTCCATTAGCCTTCTTTTTTCTGTCATTGCCATAGTTTAATGACTTAGTGGTGCCAGAGGTTCAAAGAAAGGGCAAAGGCTGACACTGGACTCCAAAGGTAGGATAGTATAGCAGGGCACTGAAATTAATAGTTGATAAGCTCTTAAGTATTCTCATGGTGTTCTCCTTGAGCATTCTCCTGGCTATTGCTTTTTGGTACCCCTCCTCCCCTCAAGTTTACCTACTCATGAACAGAACTTTCTGTTTTTGAATCACATTCTTGACCAATTCACTGTTGTTAGAAAGTGTATTTTAAAAACAAACAGTTTTAGTGTATTCAGTGTCTTGGGTTCTCATACTTTCCCCACCCAAACAAAACCAATTCTTTTGTGTTTCTTCAGAGCAGTTCACAGACCATCTGCAGGGGTTGTTAGTGACTGGAGCTATTCTTGACAGGCTTGGGAAGTTTTGTCTGTTCTGCTCATAAGTGGACTCACTATTTCTTTATTTCCTGAGAGTCAGGAAAGCAAGTTGGATACATTATTGTCTCATAATATTAGAGATTAGAAATTTCTCTTAAGAGAACTCATCAGTTGGTGGACTGTAGAATTTGGGAAGCCCCCAGAAATTTCTGTTTTCAAGTATTCACTTTTTTTTTTTTTGTACTGGGTATTGAACTCGGGGGAATTTAACCATTGAGCCACATCCCCAGCCCTATTTTGTATTTTATTTAGAGACAGGATTTCACTGAGTTGCTTAGCCCCTAGTTTTTGCTGAGGCTGGTTTTGAACTTGTGATCCTCTTGCCTCAGACTCAGCTGCTGGGATTATAGGCACGTACCACTGGCCTGGCGCCACAGACTCACTGTTTTTTTTTTTTTTTTTTATTGACAATGGAAGGGTGGTCAGAAGCTCATCTGCGTTCAAATTAGAACAAAGTGAACTGCCCCATGTGGACTATACCTCACTGCTTCCTTGCCACTTCAGTATACTGTTTGATAGGACCTATCTCTAATTCTCAGTCTGCATGCTAACACCAAAGCTCTTTTGAAGAATTATATAAAATCCTGTATGTGTCCTATGGACATATATTTAATATATATTTACACACATCCAGAAGAAACTGTTAGTCCATGTTGAGGGTAAAGTTGCTAAAAAAAAGTCTGTGTGGATCTTTGGCTCTAGAAATATTTTGTTTAAAAGGATCAGGATTACAATGTTATATTTAACTATTGCAAGTAGATTTTAGGTCCTCAGAGTAGAAATAATCTCATCTCCTTATACCTCCTGCTGAATGTTCCAGTAATGCCTCCCACTTCCCATCAGCTGTGATCAGGCTCATGGGTGGGTAGTAAAATAAAATCAGACACACATGTAATTAAAGTCAATGAATTCTTCATTGCCAGCTATAAACTTACCAAGTGCTCATAGCTTCTTGGTCCTCATTAATATGCAGAAAGAGCTAAATTATTTTTTGGGCAAAACAAGCTGATGCTAATCTTGAAGTGAAACAATTTTTTTTTTTTCCCCTGAACAGGTTTTGTGGCTCATGAGTTTATTTTGGACACAAGACCATTCAAAAAGTCAGCAAATATTGATGCTGTGGATGTGGCCAAGAGGCTTCAAGATTATGGTAAGTGGACTTAGGCTAAGTAGCTTCTGACATTCATGCAGATGTCCCTTCTGGCTATAGACCAGTTCCTCAAAGCACAAATGGAATGTTCAGGCACCACAGTATCCTTATTCATGGGATAAATGGGGAGTTTAGGGTTATTGGCAACCTTTAATAATGAAAAAATTTTCTTCTATTGCTACACTCCTGCCCTTTGAAAGACATTAAAACATGCCTCTTGGATGCATCAGAGCCAAGAAAGGGAGTCATGATAGTTAGATTTTCAAATCTCAAAGAAAAGGATTATTGTTTCTCATAAATTCCTACTTCTCTCCCATTCCTATTAAATACGGGGTCCATGAAAAGGTAAGCTGGTGGAACAGGGAAGGAAGCAGAGCAGGTGACCTGTAGAAGTGTTAAGAGACACATAGCTCTGGAGTTACACAACCACTGTAGCCAAGGCATAGCCGTTGCAGCTGCTTCTGGAAATGAAGAAATAGGTGATATGCTTTTCACAAAAACTCAGCTTTCTCCAAAGTATTTTGAGAAGCATGGATCCCTTATTCGCCACATCCTCATTATAATTACATTTGCTTAGTGACACTATGATAATATCAAGGATCCTTCAGCTCACAGAAAGGCTAAGGTGGGGATAACTTTGCCTTTGGAGGGATGTGGAGAGCTGTCTGAATTTTAATGTCTTGTTTTAAGAAGGAATGTGAAAATTTTAGTAGTTTTGCTATTACATCATAATGGGAGTCCTGCATGTATGATTAACTCTTCTCGAATGATATTATGTAGAATTACACTGATAATAAATGGAAAAACCAAAGAAAGCTGTTATTAATAAAATTAGCAACTGTATCTCCCATTACCTGATAGTAGAACTCTGTTCCTCTGATTCACTCACCCAGCCAGGGATTGAGTAATAGCCAGTTGAGATGAAGATTTTCAATTCTTGCATGCATTGTTTACATCCCACACCTAATTACACCACATCAACAGAGAAAAGTCTAAGAGAGAGGTAGCAACTGATGTCACAACTCACTGTGTCCAAGTCATATTTTCTCTCCCAACTTGGATACTATTTTGATGTTTGATAGAATTTCCATACTTGTCCAAAGCTCAGGTTCCTCAGCACTCAGCACATGTGTTAATAAATGAGAGTTGGGGGAAAAAATGAGTTGGAGCTAGGTGCAGTGGCATATGCCTGTAATCCCAGTGGTCAGGAGGCTGAGGCAGGAGGATCAAGAGTATGAAGCTAGCCTTAGCAAAGTGAGGTGTTAAGCAACTCAGTGAGATCCTGTCTCTAAATAAAATACAAAATAGGGCTGGGGATGTGGCTCAGTGGTCAAGTGCCCCTGAGTTCAATCCTTGGTATTGCCCTTCCCTACCCCGCCCAAAAAAAAATTGAGTTGGAAAATGAAATTAATAACACAGGTTCTGATCTTAGCCATAAACACTGAATCTGGATTTAATCTATATATTTTACAAGTGCCCATTGTCTCTTTTCAGACAAGTTTGGGCTATACTGTCTTAGGCCAAACTAATTATCAGACTCATTTTCAGAATCTAAGATTCAGCTCCTACCCTGGACTTCCTGAACCAAGGTCTAGATCCAGAAATGTCCTCCGAAAACATCTCTGACAGTTCCAGATATGGAGACCACTAAAAATATTGGACTGAATTTGCTCACACAGTAAATTGAGGGTAGACTTCAATGAATCAGATTATTATTAAAAAATAAATAGTCCTTTACTAGCTGGGTGACACAAGTGTATGCATTTGTTAAAACTCATTAAAGGTACAGTTAAGATTGTTCATTTTATTGAAGATCTTCTCAAAAATGTATGACTAAATATTGAATTCTAGTTAATGATATGCATATTGAAATATTAGAGAGCTAAGTATACTGATGATTGCAATGCATCAAAAATAAGCTGAATGAATGTGATAAAGCAAACATTATAGAATCTAGGTGATAGGTATTTGGGTACTCACCTACAGTGCTTTCAAATTATCTGTATGTTTGAAAATTTTTATAATAAAATGTTGGGGACATAAATCTTTAAGGTATGCAGACATTACTATAACACTCCACATCATTAACGAATGCCAGAATTGGGGATCCACTGAACTCTGGGGCAAGATTAGTTGACAGGTGTTAATCAGCCTTGGAGTTACTCTTTGTCTTTTAAAAGTCTCACAGAAGGGCTGAGAATGTAGCTCAGTGGAGGAGTGCACAAGAGCATGCACATGGCCCTGGGTTCCATTCCCCAGCACCACCCTCAAAATATTTTTTTTCCAGAGAAAAATGTAAAAATGTTGTTTGCTTTTGTTCAGGAAATCTTTTGTTAATATTTCTTATTGATTCACCTTATGTATAAAAACCTTTTGGAAACAGAAACACCTCATGCTGCATTCATGCTTTCCCTGTACTGACCAAGTCTCAGTTTCCTCACTTATAAAAATGGGACAATATGTAACTTAAATTTGTATAGGTTATATTTTTATTTCTCTTAATTGTAAGTAAGGTATGATCATTGCAGAAAGGTGTTTTTTTTTGGTGGGGGGGGGAAGGGGAATGTGCGCGTGTGTATGTGCATGCTGAGGATAATCCATGGCCTTGTGAATGCTCAGCACATGCTCTACTACAGAGCTATATCCACAGTCTCAAAGAGCCTAAAACACAAAATGAAACCTGGTGATAACTTCTGTTAACATTAGTATTTGTCTTTTTTGTTGTCATTTTACCAAAGTGGGATAATAAGTAACTTCTTTTTTTCACACCTAATTTTGAAGTTTTACCCAATTTAACAAATATGAATTTATATATTTTTGATTGCTTTACAGTTATTGTATGGGTGCCCTGTAAAATTTATTTAGCCAATTCCTATTTCTGGAAATTAGCTTATATCCTAAGTTTTTCTTTGAATAACTGTGCAAAGATGAATTTCCATGTATATATGTGTGTGTGTACCCATGTATATGTGCAGTATGTATGTGTATACATGTATAGATGCATGTATGTATGCACACATTTATTTGATGATTTCCTGTGGGTAAATTATAAGGGGAGGCCAAAGTAAGTGAGGCAAGTTCTTCTATCTCCCTTTTCAGGATTTCATGCCCCCACCATGTCCTGGCCTGTGGCAGGAACCCTCATGGTTGAGCCCACTGAGTCAGAAGACAAGGCAGAGCTGGACAGATTCTGTGATGCCATGATCAACATTCGGCAGGAAATTGCTGACATTGAAGAGGGCCGCATTGACCCTAGGGTCAATCCATTAAAGGTACATTAGCGCTGATACTTTATTCAGATGTCCCATAGAGTAGGAAATGGTGTCTGGACAGTCTGCTGGCAACTACTGAATTCTCATCTGAAGTTAGTCTTGCCTAGAATAAGATAATTCTTCTGAGAAGGTGTACTCCATTTCTTTTTTTTTTTTTTATTGGTTGTTCAAAACATTACATGTACTCCATTTCTTGAGCAAACTGATTCCTCAGATATAATGTTGGGGTGGGAGCTACATACCTACATGTACCCAACTGATTGCCAAAGGAGGCAGTGGATACTGAAGGACTTGAAGCATTCTTATCCTTCAAAGTCTCTCATGCATTGTAGTGAGATGATGGCATAAATCAGAAGTAAGTGCATAAATTCTAACTGTATAAACACAATTCTTGTATTGGAACAGTGGCCTCTGAGAACATTTGATCTGCCCTGGATGTTTGACAGTATATATGAGCCATATTGGAGAAAAGTTTGTTAGGCATTACCCTACCTCTTCTATAGCATGTTAATTTTATATCTGGTTAGGGTCTTAAGTTTTGGTTAGGTCCAGACATTGGGCTGGAGAACCATGAATGGAACATACCATGAAGGCTATGGTTGTGTCTCCGTGGCTCTAAGGTAGAAAACAAGGAACTAAGGCAAGTTGGCATGTAGGGGCCACTGCCTAAGAGAAGGCAGGCCCTTGCTAAATGTGAGGAATAAATTTTTACTGTCATTTCTTTTTTCTCCCCAGATATTGATTTTTCCAGGATTTAGGCTATTTTTAAAAATGGCAATAGATATCTCAAAGAACATGATACTGAGTTACAGAAACAGATAGAGAATGGTTCTCAAAGATTGATAAGTTTAAAAATGAGCCAAATTGTGCTATATGCTGTGTAGTCCATGTTAAAAACATGAGACTGATAAGCACTACATTCAGGACAGTGATTATCGCTGATGAGGAGAGCAAGAAATGAGTTGCAGAGGGGAGTTACAGCTTTAACTATGTAATGTCTTAGTTTAAGAGGTGAAGCAAGTATGAAAAAATGTTCATGTCACCTTGCTGGGTGGTAGATATGCTTATTATTACCTACCCTTCTAATACTTGAAATATCTCATCAAAAAATTTCCTATCCCCCAAATTGAAAGACAACTCCTCTCTCTGGGCTTCCAGAAGAAGCTCGATGACTGTGGTGTAGAGCAGAAGGCAGTGCACTGCTGACTGTCATCCTTGTCTCTCTCAGATGTCTCCACACTCCTTGACCTGTGTCACATCCTCCCACTGGGATCGTCCATATTCCAGAGAGGTGGCGGCATTCCCACTTGTAAGTTCTCCTCTGAAGCTGAATGTGGCAATTGCGTTGGTGTTTACTTTCCTAAGCCACATCTCCTGAAGGATCCCTTTCCTACAGCCTCATTAGGAAACCCTATATGGCACACCTTGTGATAGGTGGGTCGTGAAGAACACAAGGCAAAGGCCCTGGCTTTCAGTGCCTGGTCAGAAGCAGGACATTCACCACAGGTTTGGAACCCACACAGTAACAGAGGTACAGGAAGAAAGCTGAATATTAGGGGATCTCTGTGATTAATATGTTTTCTACTGCCATTCAACAAAAAATGGACCCAAGTGCACTCTGTCTTCTTACAGATTTTATGAAGAAGGTACTCTGTAGTCTTTTGGGAGTGACATAGAGACAAGGCTCAAATGTTGGAATTTTTTTTTTTTTTTTTTTTTTTTATGCATTACTGGGGATTGAATCCAAGGGGCATCCTACCACTGAGCTACAGCCCCAGTCCCAGACAGGTTTTTGCTATGTTCTGAGGCTGGCTTGCTAATCTCTTGCCTCAGCCTCAAGTTGTGGGATTACAGGATATACCACTACTAAGGCAAAAGTTGAAGTTTTTGGAGGAGTACTGGGGATTGAACCTAGAGAGCAACATACCAGCCCTTTTTACGTTGTATTTTGAGGTGGGGCCTCCCTAAGTTGCATAGGGCCTTGCTAAGTTGTTGAGGCTGACCTTGAATTTGTGATCCTCCTGCCTTAGCCTCCTGAGTTCCTGGGATTGTAGGTGTGCACCACTGCACTGGATGTTTGTTGTTGTTTTTGACAGAATAGCTTTTAGTACTTGTTGGGCTAATGGTATTTTGGGCTGTGGGAATATCTTTGCACCTCTAGTATTTTCATCTTTTGTCCTTTCCAGCCCTTTGTGAAACCAGAGAACAAATTCTGGCCAACCATTGCCCGGATTGATGACATATATGGAGATCAGCATCTGTTCTGTACCTGCCCACCCATGGAAGTTTATGAGTCCCCATTTTCTGAACAGAAGAGAGCTTCTTCTTAATATTCTCTCCCTGCTACCAAGTTGATGTCTCTCCCTGGAGCATTTGATAAGCAATAAATATTTCATCTCCCACCCAGGCTCAAGTAAGGGTTTTATGTACTTTATATTTTTGTAATCTCTCTTAATGTAAATACAGTTAGCATAGTGAGTGGCAGCTGACTGTTGGAAGTCTGGTTTTTTTGCTTCAATATTCTGTATCCAGTTGATTGGAAGCCATTTATTTTTTTGCATAGAAAAATTTGAGTGTGCTAGGAACTTTTTCAATGTGGCAAGTTTGCAAAGTTAGAGGCTTTACTGGAAATTCAATAGTCACATTTTTGTTCCAAATAAGTCCTCATGGACTATGCCATCTGTGGGAAATCCCAGGGCAAATGTTTACATTTTATATCCACTGAAGAACTTTTTTTCCTGACTAATTTGCCTAATCTGTAATAGCATTTAAGTGTGTTCATTTTCTGTGTGGGTTTTTTTTATCTGCATTTATTAGTATTCTAATAAACAATTCAATTTGAAGAATGCCCTCCATTTTATAATTTTACCCCATCACACTGCAGATTCAGGGGGAACTGAAGTGTAACAAGAGTACTCAACCCAATAGCCATAGTTACATTATCTGTTTTGCCTTTGGCTAAAGAAACCTTGCTTGTCCTGATCACCATTGAAGGTTACTTTGGCCCTTTAGAATTGTGTTGGGATGCATGTAACTAAAACTCAAGTACAGAATTTCAATTTAAATTTTTAAGTCCAGAGCTAACCAGCTAAGGGCTGATGCTCTGTCAGTCTTGCTGTTCTGCCTGCCTTTACATTTCAAAATGATTACTGCACATCCAGGTATCACATAGCCCTTTAAGATAGGAATGAGGGGAAAGAGCAAAAGGCACATTCTATCGAAGTTTTGTCTCTTTTTAAGTGCTTTTCAAGAAGTTCCATCTAGGAACTCCTTACTTTTAACCGGCCAGCATTGTTTCAGATCACCACTCCTAACTACAAGGGACTAAGGGGAGGTCTTTTACCTGGGCACCCTACTACCCCAGACAAAATCAGCAGTTTGTGAAAGGAAAGGGGAATAGATTTTGGGTAGGCAACTAGCATGCCTGCCATGACTTTCTCCCCCAAAAAGCAAATATTTGAGGTGCTCTTGATAATTATCAAGTACTTGCTCTAACACTGATTTCTTGGTTCCTCCTCTGGTTACTCCAACAATTACTCAGTATCACTAATGATCTGGACAAAAGGTCTGAGTGCCCTATTGAATTCTCTCCAAGTAGGCCACACTTAAAAAGTTTGTAAAACAATGTTAGCCTAACAAAGTAGTCAAGAAACAATAGGTTCCATGGTTTCTTTTTTATATGGTAATTAATATTTAATTACATCTCAGTTACAATTCTAGGTGAAGTGTTTGAAATATCTCATTCGAAAACTTTTCCACTTTTACCTAAGGGAGGTATGGAGAGATGTTCTTGGACATAAGCTGGTGTGGCCTAGGCTGACCAGCTCTAGCGCTTGTCAGCCCAAACAGGATATGACACTGTTATGGTGACTGCAAACTTGGAACCTTTGCCCTTCCTGAGCTGGAAACTGTTTTCTCAATACAGGTTAGCCATCAGGGCATGCAGCAGCCCCTTCTCAGGAAGTACCAGTAAATGAAAATAAATAATTGAAGCAAAGAGTGGTTCTTTTCTATTTTGTCAAAGTATTTGTAGTTGAGGGTCAAAGTTGTTTCCACAACTGGCCATCCAACTGGTCATGCCTCTAGAATGTATCAGAGGCAAATGCTGGTAGTTAAGAGTGTCAAAGTGAACCATATGTCCTTCATTATTAAATCACTCACATATTTACTTAATGGTTGTGCCACTCTTTCCCACCTCTGGGTCCTGGCTCATATGACATCTTCTACTTGGAGCACTCTCCTCAGCCACTTTTGCATGATTCCTGTTCACTTTGCATGTTTCAGCATGGAGGATCTGTTTGTTCATTACTGTAAATGTAGGAGGTATGATTAATGTTGAGCGTATTTGTGGGTGTCAATGATTGATTTTCTTACTGTGGCATCTTTTTTTCCCTTTCTTTTTCTTCAGACTTTTTTTTTAATCTGCAGCACTGAGAATTTAACCCAGAGCTTCACATGTGCGATGCAAGCACTCTGCCACTGAGCCACAATCCCAACCCTTTTCTTCTGTTCATAATGTGTAATTCCCATCTGTTGGGGCACTGAGTACATCATCTTCCTCTCTCTTACTCCTTTAGTACTTCTGGTTCTAAATTTCCCGGCCATTATCATAGTTTGCCAAACGAGTTTCTCAACCTTCAGACATGTTGTACCTTTCACCTGAAGCTTTTCTCCACTTCCACTCCTTACCTCTCAAACGTATAATCTCCTGGGGAAAGATATATTTATTCTTTCTTTTTTTTTTTTAAACCTTTATTTTATTTATTTGTATGTGGTGCTAAGGATCGAACCCAGGGCCTCGCATGTGCTAGGCGAGCACTCTACTACTGAGCCTGACCCCAAGCCCCCTAATTTCCTAATTTTTAGAAGTTTTAATTCTGTCAGGTCACCCATACCAACATTTGTTTAAAAAAATGTAGTCAGTTTGGGATGGGTAGTCTCTGGTACCTAGAATTGACAAAGGTTTTTTTTACAAAAAAAACAGTGCTATTCAATTATGGTTTAATAGACTTGTTAGGCTAACCAGGTAACCAACCCCTTTTCTCTATATCATTGTTCTAATGGGGAATATTTATACAAATTCATACAAACAAGATCATTTCATTTCCCACCTGCATCAAGTCAAAGACCAAGAAATACTTTCATTTCTCTTACAAACTAACTTCTAAAATGCAAGTTGGAGGACTGGGATTGTGGCTCAGTGGTAGAGCACTTGCCTAGCACACATGTGGCACTGGGTTCAATCCCCAGCACTACATAAAAAAAAAAACTAAACAATCAAATAAAGGTTTTGTGTTCATCTACAACTAAAAATATTTTTTAAAAAATGTGAGTTGGAGGTTGTGTATAATTTCTTTTGCATTCAATAGGATCTATGAGTTTGAAATAAAAAATCACATTTTTTTTTTTAACAGAAATGCATGAAAGGAAACAACTTCCTAGGTTCTCTAAGAGATCTAGGGCTTTCAAAAAACTGATGCAATAGTAATTTTACTGTGGTTTTGATCTGTTTGCTACATTGAAAAATATGTGTATACCTAGATACGGCATTTTAAATTTTTTTAAATAAAAGTGTTATTGAAGATCATTTGAAAAAACAAAGCAAAAAACTTGGTAGACTCAGAAAGTCTTAAGTGCTTTAAATAACAGCCAAAGTCATAAACTTCCAGAAAACAGGATGGAATCCAAAGGCACTGGGATGAGGTCAGCCCATCTTAAAAAAAAAAAAAAATGCAGATTTTCCCCCAATGCTGTTACCATTGAGAGCTTGATCCAAAACTGCTACTCACTACAGTAGACCAAGCAGCCAAAGAACTAGATATAAGCATTCTTTCTTAAAGGCATAAGGAAGGAACAGAAAAAAGTTGACTTATTTGTGTTCAAGATGTTTTGTCCAATATGAACTACCCACAATATTAAAGATCCCCCAAATAAAAAAAAAATCTGTTTTTAGTGGTTAAAAGAAGCTGCTTCAGATACATTTCAAAAGACAATGAGAAAAATATTTCCATGGAAGGAAACATTTGGTAAACAGATTTACCAATAACACATCAGTGAGTACAGAATGTGGTACCAACCATTTTGGAAGGTATAAGTGGAAGGCTAGCTGGCAATACTATTTCTCTATTTTATCAAGATAGGCTTTAGCCTGTGATGGCATCAGCCAAAGAAGTATTGTCAATCTGAAGTTTAATGCTACTGAGCATGAGGCAGTTATGGGAATTGCCAAAAAATTGAACAAAGGTCCCTAAACGGTTTCATTATTTCCCAGAAGTTAATTGCACTTAGGGATTATGGTTTGAAAATGAGAAGTGTCTAAAAGAAATTACAATAATGATTCTCAGGTATTTTTATATGCAGTTTAGTCAGATTACACATTATTTTTCTTTGGAAGAGTATCCAACTTGTTTGTCAAATACTTTAGTGGAGAGTAATATCCCTGAGTTTAAATTCTAGACCCAAATTGGATAGCTTTGACTTAGGGAATAACCTCTTCCTTGCCTGTAGAATGGAGATAATGCCATTTACCTCGTAGGAGAGTATGAATGGTAAGTTAAAAATATCAATTAACTCTTCTTTTTTAGTGACAGACTGAATGGATGTGGGGAACATTCATCTTTGCTCCTAAGATGTAAACATACTGACAAAATATTCTTATTTAAAAACACAGGTTCTAAAGGAAGAAAAGGGAAATTTTGAGGTGGCAGAATTGGAGAGAGAACCCATATAACTTTCAATGTGGCCTGCGGAGGTACCAGGATTACCTTAGTAATCAGGAGGTTCAATGATTGAATGTTAGGGACTGAGACTGTAGTCATAGTGAATATGAAGGAGGAGAAATGGGCACATTTAGAATTGGGAAAGCCCTGTTCCAATAAAGGGACCAAAATATCCATATGCACTAACCAGGTTAATAGCAGAAAACAAATTTCTCAGGCCGTGGGTTTAAACAAAGTCACCCGGCAAGAAACTTGACTGCATGTGACTGAAGAAGTCAATTCATACCATCTGCATAATGAAAGAGTTATATTCAACAAAAACATAACATCTGGTTTAGTTTCAGGAAACTATGCAAGGCCCTAAAAGAAGCAAAATTCTCCGAGGAAAGCATTTGTGTCCATAACCATGCAATAAACAAAACCCTATCTGAAGAAAATAAACTCACAGATACAATACATTAGTTCACAGATAAAATTTTAAATTCAATGTTAAGCACCAATGAATGGCAGAACTCTTAAGAAGTTGGAAATGAGAAATATTAGAACTTTGAAATAAGTATGTTTAAGTGCTCAGAGATGATGGAAAGACTAACATTCACAAAAGATAAGAATATGAAACAAGAACAGAAAAACTGGAAAACAATTTTCTCAAATGAGAAAATTTAATCAAAGAATGACTTGAAGGGATCGGCTAGAACACAGCAGAGGGGGAATAATGAGGTGTGACATGTAATAGATGTTATGGAGGAAAGACTGAAAAAATTTCTAGCAGTTCTGGAAAGAAACTGAGAGAAGCAATATTTAAAAAAATGTTTCCAGGACTGAAGATGTATAGTTTCAATTTAAAAAAATGATGAGTTCTAAATGGAACACAAATTATTAAACACTTTCATTTCAGTGAAACCCAGAAGCTATTAGAAAACACATTCTTCAAAGAAATGACAAATTGACAACCATTATTTTCAACAATACCTGCCAGAATACAAGACGCTAGCAATACAGAATTGTAAACCCAACCAATTATTAAAAACCA
This sequence comes from Ictidomys tridecemlineatus, assembly GCF_052094955.1. Taxonomy (NCBI): domain Eukaryota; kingdom Metazoa; phylum Chordata; class Mammalia; order Rodentia; family Sciuridae; genus Ictidomys; species Ictidomys tridecemlineatus. The sequence continues at coordinate 149,635,445 of NC_135480.1, read as the reverse complement.
GTGTAAAATCTAAAGGCATTTTCAAACCTACAAAGAAAATTTCCTGTTCCTAGAATGTCATCAAAAGGTATCAAGGTACAAAACATCTTAAAGTGCTCAATATGAAACAATAAATGAAGAAATAGACAAAACATTTTTATGTGGTGCTGAGGATTGAACCCAGTGCCTCACACATGCCACACAAGTGTGCTACCACTGGGCCATAACCCCAGCCTCTTTTTTTTTTTTTTTTTAAAGAGAGAGTGTGTGTGAGAGAGAGAGAGAGAAGTTTTAATATTTATTTTTTAGTTCTCGGCGGACACAACATCTTTGTCTTTGTTGGTATGTGGTGCTGAGGATCGAACCCGGGCCGCACGCATGCCAGGCGAGCGCCCTACGGCTTGAGCCACATCCCCAACTCTAACTCCAGCCTCTTGAGTTGACCTTTACATAGGGTGAGAGTTAGGGGTTGAATTTCCTTCTTCTATATATGGATTTCTGTTTTGCCAGCACCATTTAAAAAAAAACTATCTTTTCTCCAGTAAATGTTTTTGGCACCTTTGTCTAGTATCAGATAACTGTATACAAGTGGGTTTGTCTCTATCTTCTATTCCATTGGTTTTCATGCCAGTACCATGCTGTTTTTGTTACTATAGCTCTGAAGTATAATTTTACTGCACAGCAAAGGAAACAATTGAAAAACATGAAGAAAGAGCCTACAGAATGGGAGAAAATCTTTGCTACCTGTTCCTCAAGGCATTAATTAAGAACTCAGAAAACTTAGCACTAAAAGAACCTAAATAACCCAACCAATAAATTGGCAAAAAAAAAAAAAAAAAAAAACTAAAGAGACACTTCTCAAAGGAAATACAAATGATCAACAAATATATGAAAAAATGTTCAACATCTCTAGCAATTAGGGAGATGCAAATTAAAACTACATTGATATTTCATCTCTAGTTAGAATGGCAGTTATCAAGAATATCAGTAACAAATGTTGGTAAGCATATAGGGGGAAAAAGTACACATATACTGATGGGACTGCAAATTAGTGTAACCATTCTGGGAAGCGGTATCAAGTTTCCTCTAAAAACAAGAAATGGAACCACCATATGGCTCAAACTATTGAGCCAACCTAGGTGCCCTTCAGTTGAATTTATAAAGAAAATGTGCTGTATATATATAATGGAGTTTTACTAAGCCATAAAGAATAATGACATGATAGCATTTGCTGGTAAATGGATGGAACTGGGGACTATCATTCTAAGTGAAAGAAACCAGTCTCTTGAAGTCAAAAGTCAGTTTAATATTTTCTCTGATATGTGGAATCTAATTCATAATAAGATATGTCTAGGGGAGGGGGGCATTTAAAAAATAGAAGAAAGATCAGTGGAGGAAACAAGGGGATTGAAGGAGTGGGAAGATGATACGATAAGGAAAGAAAAGTGGAATTAATCTGACCTAATTTTCCTATGAACATAAATGAATATATTACAGTGAATCTCATGTATATCCACAAAACACTGTATTGAAAAATAAGCCATAAATAGCAGATCAGTAGAGGGAGGGAAGAAGAATGGTGAAGTACTGAGACTGAATTAGAACAAATTATATTCTGGATTTTTATAATTTTGTCAAAATGAACCTTAATGTTATATATAATTAAAAAGGACCAATAAAAAGTAAAATAAAAAGTATTCACAGATGAATAAATCACTGAGATTAAAACTTATGTAAATTAAGTTCATAATTTAAAAATACTGGGTTTTAAAAAACATTCAAAATACTAAATATGGGAAATAATGTTTTAAGTGTAAAGAGATTAAATATACCTATTAAAAGGGAAGACTAAAGGGTAAAGCTGAATGAGCTAGTTCAGAATACATATAATGTCATTGGTATAAATTTTCATCATAATAGTTAAATTGTTTATAGCTACCTGCATGCATCCTTATCTATGTGTACATGCAAACAATAAGCTGAAAAGGCATCAATAAGGTCATGATATATGAATACACGACCAGTGCAACTCAACATCATGTTCAACCACGATAACAGGAACAATATCATAATGGTTTGTAGCCCATGTGTGTATATGTCAAAATACACCCTATTGTCATGTATATCTAAAACAAAATAGTTATGATAATTTCTAGAAGGGAATGGGAAGCATGACAAGCTCATCAACTTCACTTGTATTATTTTGTCCTTTTAAGAAATAAAGCATAAGGGCTGAGGATGTATTCCAGTGACAGAGTACTTGCCTATCATATGCAAGGCCCTGGGTTAGATCTCTAGCACTACAAAAAAATAGAAGTTGCATAAGAAATTCAATGTTAACAATGATCAATACTTAACCCACTTGAATCTAATGTATGAAATATGATATGTCAAGAGCTTTGTAATGTTTTGAGCAACCAATTAAAAAAGAAAAAAAATCAATGATCAATAATACTTGTATAGGGTTTATTTATTTTTATTTTTATTTTTTTTTAATTTTTTAATATTTTATTTTTTAGTTCTCGGCGGACACAACATCTTTGTTGGTATGTGGTGCTGGGGATCGAACCCGGGCCGCATGCATGCCAGACGAGCGCGCTACCGCCTGAGCCACATCCCCAGCCCTAGGGTTTATTATATGAATGTCATTTTCTATATTTTAAACACAAAAAACCAAACAGGCTTAGATCATGGCATAGATGTTACTTTTCTTTATCAGCTGAGCATTCCAAAGCAATGGGAAAAAGGTGACTCAGTAGGAAAAAGTCTATTTGATTATTCTCCCTATTCTAGGTAAATACTGTGGAGTAAGGCCCTGTAGACCATCCTTGTCCTATACTGAGTGACCAGCTGCAAAGTGGCAGCTCTCTACCAATCCTAACTATAGGTTGAAGGAGGAAAATGGAGAGAAAGGAACTTGAGAAAAGGATTCTTTAAATCTTTGGAGGGGGCTGGGGTTTTGGTCAGTGGTAGATTGCTCGTCTAGCATGTGCGAGGCCCTGGGTTTGATCCTCAGCACCACATAAAAATAAATAAATAAATAAAATAAAGATATTGTATCCAACTAAAAAACAAATATATATATAAATCTTTGTAGGAAGTCCTGGGCAGACCCAAGGACTTTGAAAACTAAACTGTCTGGCCTATAAAAGTGGGCGAGAAAATGCACTCTGAACTGTGTGTCAGTTTCTTCACTGCCATAACCAAAAGACCTGACAAGAACAATTTTAGAGTAGGAAAAGTTAATTTGGTACTCATGGTTTCAGAGATCTCAATCCACAGATGTCCAACTCCATCACTCTAGGCCTGAGGGGAGGCAGAACATCATGGCAGAAGAGTATGGGACAAAGTAGCTCAGGACACGGTACCAGGAAGCTCTAGAGTTCTTCACCAGGGATATAACCTCAAAGGTATGTCCCCAACGACCTACCTTTTCGTCACACCCTACTTGCCTACAGTTACCATCCAGTTAATCCTTATCAGGGGATAAATGCAGTGATTAGGTTAAGACTCTCATAACCCAATCATTTCACCTCTAAACTTTCTTGCATTGTCTCTCACATAAGCTTCTGAGGCAAAAAGAAAATGAACTTGGAAAAATCAATTTTGGAAAGAGTAATTGCAAAGGAAAATATCTAGGTACAAGTTATTATTTTCTTCTAGAATTTTAAAAGTTATGTTTGATACCAGAAGTATAATCCATAAAATCCCAAACTGATAAATTAGAGACTGTATTACAATTAAAACCTTTTCCTGTGTGAAATAGCCTGGTAAGATGATAAGAACATAATAGGACAGGAAAAATTAGCTGCAAATCAAATATCTAATAAAAAACTAGTATTCAGCTAGAGAAAGAACTCTAAACAGTAAGAAAAAATCTGATCAGAAAGTAGGCCAAAGGCTTCAATAGATACTTCATGGATACATAAATGGCAACTAAGTACATGAAAATATAATTAAACATTAGCTATTTGGGAAATACAAAATAAAGTCATATAATGAGATACCAGTACACATCTATTAGAATAGCTAAAATAAAAATAGAGGGGCTGGGGTTATGGCTCAATGGTAGTGTTTGCCTAGCACATGTGAGACACTAAGTTCAATCCTCAACATCACATAAAAATCTACAACAACAACAAAAAAAGAGTACTGGTAAGAATGCACAATCGGATCTCTCATTGCTGACAGGAATGTAAAATGGTACAGGCCTTCTGGGAAATAGTTTGACAGTTTCTTATAAAGTTATACATATACCTATCATACAACACTGTGAAAACTTATGTAAATGCAAGAATCTGTATATGAATATTCAATAGCCTTGTTTATAATAGACAAAACCTAGAAACAAAACCTAAGTCCTTAAATGGATGGATGGATGAAAAACCTAGAACACTACCTAACAATAAAGAGAAATGAAACAGGGCTGGGGTCGTAGCTCAGTGGCAGAGCGCTTGCCTAGCACTTGCGACACCCTGAATTCGATCCTTAACACCATATAAAAATAAATAAATAAGACAAAAAGGTATTGTGTCTGGATTGGGGTTGTGGCTCAGCAGTAGAGTGCTCACCTAGCATGTGCAAGGCTCTGGGTTCAATCATCAGCACCACATAAAAGTAAATAAATAAAGGTATTATGTCTAATTACAATTATAAAATATATATTAAAAAGGTGTCCATCTACAACTAAGAAAAAAATGAAACTATTTGATGCATGTAATAACTTAGATGGATGTCAAGGCTGTCATGCTGTGAGAAAAAGCCTACCTCAAAAAGGTACATATTGTGTGATTCCATTTATTATCATTCTCGAAATGACAAAATTATAGCAATGGTGAACAAACTAGTGGCTGTCATGAGTTAAGGTTAGGGTATGGTTCTAAAGGGGTAGTAAAAGGGGAACTGTTTAATGATGATGGAACACTGAGTGGTTACAGGAATCTATTTGAAATAAAGTTTCATGGAACTACACATACATTCAAAATGAATTCATGCAAAAACCTTAGTTAATATTGTGCCTTTGCCAATTTCCTAGTTTGGACAACTTACTATGATTATATTAGATGCTATTATTGGGGGAAGCTGGGTAAAAAGTACATGGGAACTCTATTGTTTTTGTAACCCTAGTCATTAATCTAAAACATGAGGTTTTTAAAGTTTTAAAATGTGAATTGAGGGAATAATATAGTTGAAGTGTTTTAGAAAGAAATTGTTTTGGGAGGACATACATACGGTTCACAACCCCAGCCCCATGAGATTTCTTAAGTAGACACCAACCAGAAAGTACCTTGTTCACAATCGTCCAGGGAGGTAGAATAAAGGGTTGTTGTGTATGAAATAAGGGGCACCTCAAAAATTTCATCTAGGAATCTGGCAGAGATTTAGTTAGAAGCTGCATGGAGACAAAGGATTTCCAGGTAACATATCCACTAGATTGCTGGACTTTCTGCCAGTTATCATTTCTCATTATAATGGACTAGAATTTTTAAGAATATATTTTCAAGAAGAAAAGGCTACCAATGAATTTTAAAAACCTTGGCTATATGGTAGGGAAAGAATATTTCAGAAATAAGTAAATTAAAATCTCAACTAAGTCTAGCAATAGAGCCAATCTTATCGTATCTGGGATGTTTTAAAGAGGAAAAGTGAATGTTGTTCATTTGGAGTAAAAAGTGCAAATTGGATTTGTCCTGGGCAAACTGGTATTTAAGGTCACCCTATTTGTATTACTTATCTTTGGCTGCTTAACAAATTATCCTAAAACTTAGTGAATTAAAACAATACAAACAAAAACAAGAAGGAAAAAAAACCACAACAGCATTCATTATCTGTTTCTGAGTCAGGAATCCTGGGTACCTGTGGCTGAAGGTCTTTCACAAGGTTGCAATGAAGTGCTGAAGTCTCAACTTGTGTGGTTTTTGGTAGGCTGAAGGGCCTTGCTGAAGGTGGAGGAGACATAAGTTTCTTGCCACATGTCCCTCTCCATACAGCAGCTCATAACATGGCAGCTGGCTTCCTCCAAATCAAGAGAGACTGGGCATCCAAACTGGAAACCAATGGTAACCTCGGAAGCGATATCCCGTTATTTCTGCTGCATTCTAATAATTTTTTTAAAAGAATCTAAGTCAAGAGGAGTATATTAGAGCAGACATGACAACCAAGAAGTGAGAATCATTGAGGCCACCTTAGAGAGTGCCTTCCACACTTTCAACTGCTCATAGTCAATTGACTTAGATATTCCAAAACTTAGTTTAAAAACAATGAAAATCATAGGTAGAAAATTAAGACAAATTAATGTATAATTCTACATTTATAGATGAGTAAGGAATTTTTCTGTAAGAATAAACCTAGATCATGCTGTGCAAATAACTCAAAAATTTCATGAGTTTGAAAATTTTTTTACTTCTCATGTTGCACGTCCACCACAAGTTGGATTGGGGTTTTATCATTCTCATTCTGTGATCCAAGCTAACTGAAAAGTCTAACCTGCAGAGCTACTGGTCTCCATGGAAGAGAAACTCTGGAGGGCAATAAAATGCTCTGATTAAAATGATACATGGCATTTTTGCTCACAAGTTACTGGCTGTGTTAGCTTTCTATCCCTATGACAAAATACCTGAGATAAACAACTTACAAGGAGAAAAAGTTTATTTTGGCTCAAAGTTTAAGAGGTTTTAGTGTATGTCAGTTGGCTTATTGCAATGCAGTATATCCTAGCAGGAGCATGTACTGAAGAAAACTGCTCATCTCATGGTGACTGGGAAACCTAGAGAGGAGAAGCTGGTGTTACAATATATTCCTCAAAGGGATGCCCCCAAAGATCTAACTTTCTTCTACTAAGCTCCATGTCATAATGGTTCCACTACCTTTTAACAGTGCCATGGGCTGGGGACAAGCACATGGACCACTGTGGGACATTTAAGATCCAAACTACAATATTCCAACTTTGGCTCCCAAAGGTGCATTTCACAATGCACAATGCATTCAGTCCATCTAGAAGAGTTGCTAAAGTCTTAACAGCTCAAAAATAGCACTGCTCAACAAATATTTTCTTTGACATGAAGATGCTGACTCATAATGGCAATGGGGGGAGGGAACATGAGAGGAATGAAGGAACTTTAGATAAGGCAATGGGGAGGGAGGAGAAGGGAGGAACCACAGGGTTAGGAAAGATGGTGGAATGAGATGAACATCATTACCCTAAATACATGTATGAAGGCATGAATGATGTGAAAATACTTTGTGTACAGCCAGAGACTTGAAAAATTGTGCTCTATATGTGTAATATGAATTGCATTCTGCCATCATATATAACAAATGAGAATAATTTAATTTAAAAAATAGCACTGCTCAAAAGTCATAGTCCAAAGTCTCTTCTGAAACTCAGGGCAAACTATTAGCTGTAAGCTACAATGATGGGACAGGCACAGGGTAAACATTCCCATTCTAAAAGGAAGGGACAGACACACAGAAGGGAAGGATCATACCAAAGTGAGATAGAAACCGGTGGTGGTGGTAGGCGGGGGACATTAGCTCCTAAGTCTCCATGTTTGGCACCCAGGAAACACTGTGGCATAATGTGGGTTCCCAAGGTTGGGCAGCCCTGCCCCTATGGCCTTGCTGGCTGCCACCCACATAGGGCCACTCTCTTGATTTACAGCTTCCCTTGACATGTCTAACTTCCTGGAGTCTCCCCTGAAGCTTTAGATTCACCCACAGCTTCATGTGTCACTATGTCAGATTCTGATTTCAAGAACTCTGACCCTACCACACACTGTATAGGCTTTAAATGAAATTTTGAGACCTTGGTGAAAGTTATGACCCCATTAAGTCTTGCATTCTGCATACCCACAAAACCAATATCACAAAGATGACACCAAGCTCTGTGCTGTACCTAGGCTGCTTAAATCAAGACCTCTGAGAAATAAAATGAATCATTGGGCAAACAATTCCCTAAGCAGTCCTGCAGAAGTAGCAATGAGTTTATACTTTCATTTAAATAGTGAGAACTGCTGAGATGGCTTCAAGGTATGTTTCCTATTGTCCTGGTGCAAAGTAGTTGCAATCTTAATGATGTTAACCTCTTGAGCAACTTCACATCCTTGGAAGCACCTTAGAGCATACTCCTTTTATAGTTATCTGAAAGTTTTCCAAAGTTTTGTGCTGTTTCCCTTGCTCCTGATACTTATAACGTTTGGCTAAAAACCATCCAGTAATAGCCATATCACTGCCTGCATAGTTTGCTGACTTGCAATTTCCTCCACTGGATAAACTAGTCTATCACCTTTCAACTCTGCTCCACAAAGTCTCAATATACAAATATAATTGTATCCAAATTGTTTGCCAGTGTAAAAAGGATGGCCTTTAGTGCAATTTCCAATTGAGTCTATTTCCATCATGAAACTTCATGAGCATTTCCTTTACTGTCTGAATTTCTATCAGCATTCTGTTTTTTTTTAAGTCCTTATTATAATCACCTATTAAGCTCCTTTTACTGCATTCTAGGCTTCCTCTAGCTCACTTCTCCAAACTTTTCCATACTCTTCCACAAACTAATGCCAAAAGCTTCTAAACTATATCATCAGGAATAGTCACAGTAATAATCCCATTCTTGGTACCAATTTTCCATGTTAGATTTCTGTTACTGTGACAAAATATCTGAGACCATCAAGTGACTAACAATGAAAAAGGTTTATTTTGGATCATAATTTCAGAGCTTTCAGTTCATAGCCACTTGGCCCTGTTGCTTTGGGCCTGAGTAGCACAGTACATCATGGTAGGAGTGTGCGGCAGAAGAGGGCTATTCCTCTCATAGTGGGCAGAAAGGAAAAAGGCGTCCCAATATCCCCTTCAGCAGCATGCTTCTAGTGACCTCAACTTCCTTCTCTTAGAACCACTTTCCAAAGGTTCCACCACCTCCTATGGACTGGGGCCAAGACTTCAACATATAGACCTTTGGAGTGGATTCAAGATCCACACTAGGAGGTATGCAGAGCAGATGTGGAGTGAGGCAAAAAATCTAATGTAGAAATTTGTGATGAAGAGTGTGACTCATCCAAATCAATCAACCAGCAAACTCAAGAGGAGAGTCCTACAAAAGTTCACATTGCTGAAGATGTCCCAATTGTTTCAAAATATATATGATTTCTGAGGATGATGACATACTGACAGAAGACAATTCCCCTGAGAATCTCCAAGAACAAACTGATAAAAAAATCACTAAACTTTGTAAAATTCTTGACAAGAGACAAGCTCTGAATGTGACTGCCCAGCAGAAATGGCCTTTACTGAGATCTTATAGCAGTGGCCTCTATAAAGGTGAACTTTGTGAATTCAACAGTAAACATTTTTTTTCTGATTTATAAAAGCATATGAGCTGCAGCACAAACATACTGATTCAAATGTGTGCTGAGTATACAAGGAAAGCTTCTGTACGAACATGCCTCTGATTAAACATGCAAAACTACATGAAGAAAATCCCTACATTTGTAAACTGTAATTATAGGACAGTAATTTTTGAGAACCTCAGCACATTGCAGAAGCCCACTTTAGCGTTCACCTCTGTTGGTGTGAGCGAACTCTACATTTGCATTACAGTTGTAAAGAACAGTATTTGTGTCAACATAAAACAAATGATCCAGAAGATCTGCTTAGCCATATGGTAAATAAGCATGCATGCAAATTAATAAAACCAAGTAAGTATAACAACAACAGCCTCTTAAGCAAAATTACCTTTGACAAATGTAAAAACTTTCACGAATGTGGTTTTTCAGAGTAACTTTATACAAACTTTAAGGGGCATGTTACTATTGAACATACTAAAATTTTTTTTTTTAAAAAAAGATCCAAACTATAATATTTGCTAGCCGGTCACATGGCCCTACCCAAACACAAGAAGACTAGGAAGTATAATCCTATCATGTATGCTTCAAATCCAGAAATATTTGAACATTTCAAAAATACTTGAACAGATAACTACCACAATCCACTCCTGTCACCAATATTTAATTCACTCATCTCTTGCTCTCTCTACATTCTCTCTAGAATGATTAAAAATTACAAGAAATGATAAAACCAAGAATGAGGCAACCAGAATTCTCAAACACTGCTGGCATGAATATATAATGGCATAAATCACTTTGAACATGTCTTTATTTTTCTGAGTATATAACTATTAGTGAAATGGATGAGTTGTATGGTAAGTGCATATTTAATTTTTAGAGAAACTGTCCAACTATTTTCCAAGGACTTACATATGATGGTTCATAGCAGCTTTATTCATAACAGCAAACTCCTGGAAACAACCCAAATATCAATCAGTAGATGAACAGATAAACTGTGGCATATCCATACGAAACAAATTACTTGGCAATACATTCAAGTTTTGGCAGTATCCATTCTGTTTTGTCTGTTGCATTTATTTATACAATCATGTTTAGTTCAGAGACTCTTATTCTCAAATTACTCTTCACATAGCTTGTTTTTACTCTATAAATACAACTTCATACTTTAGGATATAGTTGTAAAACTTTTTTTTTCTTCTTTTCCCCATTGGTGCTGGGGATTGAACCCAGAACCTCACACATGCAAGACAAGTGTTCTTACCACTGAGCTACATCTCCAGCCCTATTCTTTCATTCAGTTTTTCAATGGCAGTCATCTGTCTGCTTGGTCCTTCTGAGTAGTTTTCAATTTCTTATATCCAGTGACTGATATTTAAGTTTTTTTGGTTAATCTCCCCACCCCCACTCTCCCAATATAGGATCATATTAAACCAGGTTACTAGATATCAGGTCCATTCAGGCATTCTTAAAGTCCAGTTGTGGGGATCAAGAATTCAGTGGGCAAGCAAGAGTAACTCTTTCAATGTATGTTAGGGGTAAATGGACCATTAAGCTTAATTCTGGGGAAAGGTTTGATCCTTAATGAGAAAATAGCAGGCAATGAGTAAGGCAGAACAGAACTCTACCCAGTTCTTGTAAAGCAAGCTATATAGTGAAATCCAGAGCCATAAGTAAAGAGGTAAGGCCCTTTCTTTTAGCTAAACTGTCGCGTGTGTGGGAGTGTGTGTGTATGTGTATGTGTGTGCGCGCGCGCATGTATGTCTGATAAACTAAGTGTATTAAATTCCAGATTATTTTTAAAGCTCATCTTTCAAACTTAAGCCTTACAGACCCTCAGATATTATATCTCCTGAAGGACAACCATACAACCTATAAAGTTTACCCCCTCCCCAAAGTCAAATCCAAATCAGATCATGATTTAATTCTACTACCAATTCACAGAAAATAAACATTTAAGCTACACCAAAAGGCTACCTCACCTAAATTTATTTGTTCAGAAGCATTTCAGGACCAACTCAATTTCAACATGCAAAGTATAAATGGTAAATAAAGAGAGAAAAAAGAAGATTTAAGAGGATAAATATTAAGGGGACATATATAGATTTAAAAATACGTAAGTGACAGCAATCACAATGTGAGGTCTTTATTTGGATCCCTAATTCAGACAAACCAACTAAAAATAAAATACCCAACACTCAGGACAAAGGAAATTGGAACATTTACTAGATACTAGATGATGTAAAGAAATTAGTTTATTTTTTAAAAACACGTGACAATATGGGGCTGAGGATGTGGCTCAAGCAGTAGCGGGCTTGCCTGGCATGCGCGGGGTGCTGGGTTCGATCCTCAGCACCACATACAAATAAAATAAAGATGTTGTGTCCACTGAAAACTAAAAAATAAATATAAAAAAAATGTGTGACAATAGTATTGTGGTTTTTCTTCTTAAAGTCCCTAAGCACAAACTACAGTATTTATGTAAAAAGAAAAAATTAAAAAGCTCTCTCACACACACACATCTTACCTTTGGGCCATTCTTGGTACTTACGAATGTGTTAAGCTATAAGCAGCCTTTTCTCCTATTCTGTCATGTTATAATAGCACAATTAAGAAAACATATAACTATGAGATTTAGTTATTTTGCTAACAAAAGCATCAGCCTAAACTAGTTTAAATAGCTGAAATTGGGGATATTTCCCACCCTTCATTTAATATAAATGCAGCACTGATAATACAACTTAATGAACAACTTTTAATCTAAGAAGACTCTAATTAAACTTAATTCTTCACAAATTTGGGGATAACTTACCAATGTTGGAATCATTGTCATCTCCTAATCACTATGCTATAAGTGTTTCTCAGAACCCAGTTTTGAATTTAATTGAATGCAGGAAAGCAATGAAACTCATATGTTATATATTCAAGGGTGAGAGCCTATGTAGTGGAAGGTAAAGATCACCAGACTGCCTAAGCTTACAGCACAGTTCTGCCACTTATTTGGTAAATTATAACCTTTGGCAAGTTATTTAATTTCACCATGCCACTGAGTTTCATCCAAAAATGGGTGTAATAATACCTGCCTCTTAGAGTTGTTTTGTAGGGTCAAACAAATACACATAAAAATGTACAAGTAACTAGCAGAGATTAAATATTCAATAAATGTTGGTTACCTATCTATCTATAACTATGTCTATTTATAGATATATGTATCTATGACTCTAGGGGTGAGAAAACTCACTCGGTTGCATCTAAAATTTTCTCTGATGAAAATACAACAGTATAACGAGTAGTACAATGTTTTAAAATATTCATGTCTGAAATAAGCACTCATTCATTATATTAGAGGTTACAGATCAAAGAATAGTCACTGTGTTCTTATTTTGAAAAATTTCCCATTTTTAGTAAGAATAAAAAAAAATCGGTGAGGATGAAATTTGTCCTTAGTGCTTAAGACTTCATTCTAGTTCTCATTATTAAATTCAGGGTTTTTTTTAAAAAAAGAAGTCTGTCTCAATAAAGACATCTAACAAAAATCTCTGGAAATAATTGATCCTTAAAAACCCTAATATAAGCCAGAAAAATGTAGAAAAGTAAAGCAAAATGAACGTTTTCTGATCATAAAATATTTATTAAGGTATACTTTAAAGGAATATAGTGAATATAAAATTTAGGATCACAATATGAAGCGATTTCAAACCTCTCAAAAGTTAGCGCAGCCCTCAATACTCTGCAGATGTAAAAACACTGGTGAGACTCAATACAAGCAGTTTGACTAGTACAGAAGTGGCTTTTTATGAACATTTACAACTAGAACATCAGAATACCTCTTTTAATTGCAAAACCACACCACATTACACTTAATGCAGCAACAATGCATTCATATTGTTCTCATTAGTCATTAGTAGTCAACTTGCATAAAACACCAGGAAAAAAAGCACAATGGAGCTCACAAAATGGGCTAAAAAATGAACTTTCTTTGCAAAACACACACTTGTAATGGAGGAAAAGACATTTTAAAAAAAGTAGTATGCATAATAAAGAAGCTGCGTTCATTCCAAGAATCTCAAGTGTCATCTCCTTTTCTGTAAAATCAAATTACAATAACCAGGCACAACTAATATTTGGGAGGCAGTGTGTAGCTAAAATCTCATTTAACTAATTATTCAATGATTTTTAAAATCCCCATAAATCTTTTCTGTCCTGAGGTAGTTGCAAAATAAATCATAACTTGGATATCAACTAGAGCTGAAGCTTTGACTTTTTAACTCATTAAACTAGTTGTTACTGACAGGAACTACCTTTTTGATATTTAAAAGACAGTTGAGAAATGGGCCTCTTACTACACACAAGATGATGGCTATGTAGGAAAGAGGAATAGCTGCTTCAGAACGTGAGAGAAATGGTCCACCACTGCTTCCACCCTCCCCAACCATTTTAGATTCTTTATTGTCCAAGAAGCTACCAGGAATAACACAGAAGCAGGCAGATCATCGTCCTTTGCTGTATCCAGGGAAGAAAAGGTCAAGTAGAGTCTGAAGAATCTCATTGGGAATCATGACGTAATTCTGGCCAAGATCATGCCGACAAGCAGGGCAGGAGAAAACTTGGGCTTTAAAAGAACGCTGTAAGCAATCCTAAGGTAAAAACAAAAAAGAACCACACAAATACACACACAATTCCATCAGAGGGTCAAGTATGAACTCACCATCTTAGGCTTTTAAACAGAAATCTGAAGTTTAATTTTTGTTAACAAGAGAAATATACAAACAGCCATCAAGGCCTGAATCTGCACTATAGTCATGACTTTAGTTCCACCTGACACATATTGTGAGAGTTTAGGTAAATGATTTAACTATTCTGTGTTTCAATTTCTTTATTCAGTAAAATAATGGTGTTAGAGAGTATGTATGGTTCCATTAGTCTAATATTTTATGTTGGATTTTAGTCTTGTTTTTTTCTGAGAGAGCCCTAAAGAAGTAAAAAAAATTTTTTTTTGGAATTCTCTTGCTGAAAACTAAATTACATATTTCATCAAGTTGCTTTACATATAAAGGATCTTCCAAAAATATATTTAGCTGTACTAAAAATAGAGAATTAACACAAGGTCAGGCACAATAACATTTGAAGGAGGTTTGTTTCCATTTTACAAAGGAAACTAAAATTCTGAAATTAGGTCAGGGTACAAAACCATCAATCAGTAAACAAGATTCCAACTTTGGCTTGACTAAAACTCAAATTTTCCTTTTATACCACACTGATAACACCATACTCAATTAATTTGAACATCCTACAGAAACAGGATGCTTTTTAGATTTTAGTATAATGTATGTAAAACTATTTTAGATTTTTAAAAATTAAGTGCATGAAATAATTTTAGTTTGCACTATAATATATAAAACATATATAAGCTATTACATAGAAAGGAGCAATGATACTTAGTTTCTTTTCCATTTCAATCCCTCTTCAATAATTCCAAAAATAGTAGAATACCTCAAATAATATATTAGTATTGTATTATTAAAATATATTTGTATATTATTTATATTATTATATTAGAATTATTTTATTTCAAATAATATATGTTAATATATTAAAATTATTATTACCTTAAATTACTACAAAGATGTAATTAAATGCTTCTTAACTGGTAATGTCCCTTAACATTCTTAACAGGTAATGTTCCTATTCTCCTTCATGAAAAAATGCTTCTTCATGTGCTAAAGCAGGTATACAGTTTAGTGTTCTTTCAGCCCTATCAAGGTAAAGTGAGAGGGGAATTCTACTTACTTTACAGACATTGTGGAAGCACTCAGTTGTCACAGGCTGGTAAACTAGCTCCTGGCAGCAAACACACATAAAAGATTGTTCCAATTT
The DNA here is from genome assembly GCF_052094955.1 of Ictidomys tridecemlineatus. Taxonomy (NCBI): domain Eukaryota; kingdom Metazoa; phylum Chordata; class Mammalia; order Rodentia; family Sciuridae; genus Ictidomys; species Ictidomys tridecemlineatus. Next base: position 149,620,248 of record NC_135480.1, on the reverse strand, counting down.
TTTCAGAAAATTCTACATGGTACCCAAGGGGAAGAAAAAATGGTTATCAGTTCATAATATACTGAAGGAATTCTAAATTATCAGGAGGGAAAAATGTTTCCACATTTAATATACTTTCTATTAAGAAAACCAAGTTCTAATTTTTTTCTTTTTGGTACTGCGGATTGAACCCAGGAATGTTTCACCACTGAGCCACATCCCAAGCCCCTATATTTTATTTAGAGACAAGGTCTCGCTGAGTTGCCTAGGGCCTTGCTAAGTTGCTGAGGCCAGCTTTGAACTCACAATCCTCGTGTCTCAGCCTCTAAAGAAGCTGTAATTACGGGCATGTGCCACGCACGGTTCCTAGCTCCAAGCAGTAATTTTAATTAAGACAAGCAAACATATGAAAGAAACTGAAGAAACCCCCCAAGTCCCACTAAATCTCATATTCCAGGGATAACTATTTTTCACCTAAAAACCAAAAGCAAAAACAAAACAGGAGCTGGGGTTGTAGCTCAGTGGTAGAGCACTTGCCTATCATGCAGAAGGCTCTAGGTTCAATGCTCAGCACTGCAAACAACAACAAAAGAAACAACCAAAAAATTATGGGTAGCTTGTCTCAAAGTTATTACATATTGATCTTTTTATCCATCAGCATTCTAGTATATGAAGGCATTATCTAGTCAATTTTTTTGTTATAAAACTTCATTTTTTGAAGATTAAAAAGAAAACACTAGGTAATAATAATCAGTAGTATCTATGCCACAAAGTGTCAACATGTTTATTTTTCTAAAAATTTCTGTAATATTTTGCCTCAATTCCCAAATCTCATTTTTTCCTATTGCTAATATTTAACCTGAAGTGAGATAAGATTATAAAAAATAGAGCCATCTAAAGCAAACACGATCAAATGGATACCCTATATCTTCAGAAGCTATTACTGGTTCCATTTTACCCTGGTTATTTTATTTTTAACTAGGAGAAAAAAAGGCATTTTTTGAATAGATATAAGGATGATCTTCCAGTCAATTACTTTTGGTAGTAAGGGAGTATTTTTTATGTTTTTCTTTTTCATAAATAGAAAAAGTAGAATTTACAAGAATTTTTAAAAGTATCACATTTCAAAAGATGCCTTGATATTGATGTTAACATGGATTATGAAAGTGAATAATAAATGCATTAAAGGAATATGGTACTTAGGGAGAGGTGTTAAAAATACCCAAACTTGGTTATACCAGGCACCCTCCTCTCTTTGACAAGCTACTTTGTTAATGACTGATATTTTCCTGGTACCTCTACCTCCATAGTGTCTAAAATATGGGTATATAATATAGATATTTTGAGGTTTCATAACATGCTAGATACTCATCTACATAGTGATAATAAAAAGCTTCTTCTCTAATGGAACTTACTTTCCTGTTAAAGAGCAGACAAAAAAAAAAGTTTCTGTTCTAATGAAACTTACATTCCTATAGAAGAACAGACAAAAAATAAATTAATTTCAGATAATGGATACTGAGAAAACAAAGCAAGTTAAAGCAAAAAATTCAAGAGAAGCTGTTTTAGAAAAGGGTAGCTGGAGAAGGCTCCTCCGAGGGTGTAACATTTGCATGAAGAAGTATATAAATGAATGAGACACATGAAAATAGCAAAGGAGAGAATTCTGGTCAGAGACAGTATGTATGTAAAGTCCTATAGACACAAGTCCAGTATATTTAAGTAGTATAGACAGAACTTCAGTCAGCAGTATATACACAAGAGAGTGGCAAGAGGAAATTACTGAGTAGTTGCAGCTGTCAATCATAGAGGGAATATAAATATATACACATATATTTATATAAAAGTCATCATTGGCTTACAACTTGTTTTCCTGGCTTATTAAATATGCTTCTGGTTTATCTGAAGAGAATGGATATGAAACATGTCCAGGGTAACATTACATAAATGTCCAGAGTAATCACTAGCAGCAAGGTCGTATTAATCTGACCTAAGTAGGTCAGATCTTGTCATATGCAGGACAATACCCACAGGGAAGAGAATTTCACATGTCCTCAGGTGACTTTTGCTCCATCTGTATCTGCTACTTTGTCCCCCCTATACCCCCATATTGGAGACTCACCTGAATTATCACTAACCAGATGTATCCTCCCCAATAAGAGAATAATTAGACACTGATTAACAACTGATTACTGTATCCTAAGTGAAAATGCATCTAACAGTCATAGTATGCCTGAGTCCCTGAGCTAGAAAGCAAGCTTCTTTTTTACTTCTCAGAGAGTAAAATCACTTTCCTGTGTCTTCCAAACATGACTCATTTTATCAAGGGTAACCCAACATATCACATTTACAAGCAAAGAGAATGATGATTCCAATGTAAATCTAAAGAGTTTTTGATAAGTTTCACAAAACTTCACTTTCTAACAATATAAAAAGATATTAGGAAGATTTTTTTTCTTTTTTTATATTTTTTAAAATTTTAAAATTTGTTCTAATTAGTTATAAGGAAGATTCTTTTTTTATATTTTTTATTGGTTGTTCAAAACATTACAAAGCTCATGAAATATCATCTTTCATACATTTGACTCAATTGGGTTATGAACTCCCATTTTTACCCCAAATACAAATTGCAGAATCACATCGGTTACACACTCACATTTTTACCTAATGGCATATAAGTGACTGTTGTATTCTGCTACCTTTCCTATCCCCCCTCCCCTCTCCACCCATCATCCCTCTCTACCTCATCTGCTGTTGTTCAATTCTCTCCCTTGTTTCCACCCCCTTTCCCCTCACATCCTCTTCTATGTAATTTTGTGTAACACTGAGGGTCTCCTACCATTTCCATATGTTTTCCATTCTCTCTCCCTCCACTCATCTTTGTTTAATGTTAATCTTTTCCTCATGCTCTTCCTCCCTGTTCTGTTCTTAGTTGCTCTCTTTATATCAAAGACGACATTTGGCATTTGTTTTTTAAGGATTGGCTAGCTTCGCTTAGCATAATCTGCTCTAATGCCATCCATTTCCCTGCAAATTCTATGATTTTGTCATTTTTTATTGCTGTGTAGTACTCCATTTTGTATAGATGCCACATTTTTTTAATCCATTCACCTATTCAAGGGCATCTAGGTTGGTTCCACAGTCTAGCTATTGTGAATTGTGCCGCTATGATCATTGATGTGGCAGTATCCCTATAGTACGCTCTTTTAAGATCCTCAGGGAATAGTCCGAGGAGGGCGATAGCTGAGTCAAATGGTGGATCCATTCTCAGCTTTCCCAGGAATCTCCATACTGCTTTCCAAATTGGCCACACCAATTTGCAGTCCCACCAGCAGTGTACAAGTGTACCCTTTTCCCCATATCCTCGCCAACACTTATTGTTGTTTGACTTCATAATGGCTGCCAATCTTAATGGAGTGAGATGGTATCTTAGGGTGGTTTTGATTTGCATTTGTCTGACTGCTAGAGATGGTGAGCATTTTTTCATGTACTTGTTGATTGATTGTATGTCCTCCTCTGTGAAGTGTCTGTTCAGGTCCTTGGCCCATTTGTTGATTGGGTTATTTGTTATCTTATTGTTTAATTTTTTGAGTTCTTTGTATATTCTGGATATTAGGGCTCTATCTGAAGTGTGAGGGGTAAAAATTTGTTCCCAGGATGTAGGCTCTCTATTCACCTCTCTTATTGTTTCTCTTGCTGAGAAAAAACTTTTCAGTTTAAGTAAGTCCCATTTATTTATTCTTGTTATTAACTCTTGGGCTATGGGCGTCCTATTAAGGAATTTGGAGCCTGACCCCACAGTATGTAGATCGTAGCCAACTTTTTCTTCTATCAGACGCAGTGTCTCTGATTTGATATCTAGCTCCTTGATCCATTTTGAGTTAACTTTTGTGCATGGCAAGAGAAAGGGATTCAGTTTCATTTTGTTGCATATGGATTTCTAATTTTCCCAGCACCATTTGTTGAAGATGCTACCCTTCCTCCATTGCATGCTTTTAGCCCCTTTATCAAATATAAGATAGTTATAACTTTGTGGGTTAGTCTCTGTGTCCTCTATTCTGTACCATTGGTCCACCTGCCTGTTTTGGTACCAGTACCACGCTGTTTTTGTTACTATTGCTTTGTAGTACAGTTTGAACTCTGGTATCACTATACCTCCAGATTCACACTTCCTGCTTAGAATTGCTTTTGCTATTCTGGGTCTTTTGTTTTTCCATATGAATTTCATGATTGCTTTATCTATTTCTACAAGAAATGGCGTTGGGATTTTAATTGGTATCGCATTAAACCTGTAGAGAACTTTGGGTAGTATCGCCATTTTGATGATGTTAGTTCTGCCTATCCATGAACAGAGTACATTTTTCCATCTTAAGGAAGATTCTTAATATAATAATGTCAACTATCTCCCTAACAAAATGCAACACAAAAACCCTTATAGTTTCCTTCAACTCTAGACAAAAAGTACAGAGATAACTCTACTTCAGACATGAGAATTTCTAGCTAATGCAATGAGAAAAATAAAGGGAATGCTAGAAGGAAGAAATTACTAAAAGATGATAAGATGGAGTTTTAATTAGAGTTTACCCACAATATCTGCACATCACAATACTTTGAAAAGGAGAAAAAAATACCTAACTGTATCGTAAATGACAAGAGGTCAATATCTAATAGCTGATCACATTTATAAGCAAAATTATTAACACAATAAAAGCAAAAAGGAAAGAACTGATTATTTATATTTGAAGTCTCCAACTTTGGGATTTTTTTTAAGCTTCATTTATAAAACACAGCTGAATATGCAATCTAAACATTAACCTTGTAATTCTTTTTATTTTAAAATTTTATGAATACCAAACAGAGGGGAAAAAATTTAAAAACATAAAATATTTAAATAATACTGGTTCATTTTATCCCTAAGTTGAACACATGGGTTTTGCAAATTATGTACCAGATTGCTTAAGAGTTATGCTACTGGATAACTGAACTATAACAAAAACTTTCCTGGTGAGTTTTAGATTCAGTTGACTGTTTCATAACTGAAAATTATTCCCAGGAATAGTAGTACCTCAATGTAAATTATTACTTTCACACATACAGAAATAAAAATCCAAACTGTAAGAGGTTTAAAATAAATCTAAAAGCATTTACACTTATTGCCTGTGATATTTCTGAAAAGTGATGACACTGAATAATAAAACTGAATAGAAGTCAATTTTGACTGACTTGAGAAAATCATACTTCATAAGGAAATTACTTTTCATTAGTTGTTAATAGTAGAACATTCTTATTTTAAAAAAACTGTACATACTGGTCCTTCCACAAGAGATGCAAGCACTTCATCCCACAGCTTTTGATTTTGACAGTCTTCTCTAATTAAGTGCTGCTGTTGAGGGGTGAGTTGAAAAGCCTCGACAGCTTCTGCTGAATCTGATGCTTTGAACACTTTGGAGGCACTTGGACACTCATCTATATTTATTTAAAAAAAAAATGTCAGCAGACATTCACAGTTCTGTTTAAAACTAATAAATAGATCCAGTTAACAAAAGAGTTAATGAGTACCAGCAATATTTAGAAGGAAGATACCCACATAAAGCAGCATCTGACTTTTTAGCATTTAGGATACCATAATTGCTTCTGTTATGGCTTTGACACTATTAAAATGTACGAAAAGGTCCATCTCCCCCAAAACAACAAAAGCCCTTTTCTTTTAATTTCTTATGATTCTCTCAAGATTTCCAATATTAAAGTGTATGTTAATAGGATATATACTCTGCAATCATTACTCACCATCTGAGGTCGGTCTTTTTGTAGCTTTGTTGGCCTGCTTTTTTGACTGCCCTTTAGTCTTCTTCCCTTCTTTATCTGAAGGGTAACCTGCTGGATACTGATGGTGGTGGAGGGTGAAAAGGACAACAAAGACTTAAGCCTCACAGAGAAGGGAGACTCTAGATCCCAGTGAGAAATTTTAAGGGAGGTGGTCTATACTTCCACAAATTTTAAGAATTTACACAAAGGAGATACACAATTAAAAAAGAAAACTTCAAAGGATAGAAGAGTAGTAAAATCCCCAATCCAGTATAAAACTATGTAGCTTTTACTGCTAAAACATTCCATTTTATAATATAATGATCTTAGTTTCAGATCTAAGAAACAAAAAATCTTAAGTTATGTCTATGTAGTTTGAGAAGTTTAAGAAGAATCTAGATAAGGTAAAGTGAAGAGCAACCATAGAACACAACAGACAGTAATCAAATAGATGGTATTACAGCAAACTGTGGAGTCAATCTAAAATAGAAAATTAAGGGATAAATTTCTCATCTTCCAAAATTAGGAACGGAGGTAGATAAAGCTTTTATAAAATGTAAAACAACTAAATTATTCAATTTTCTACCACATAACAGACTTTTTAAAAAATGCTTTTATTAGTACATTATAGTTACACATAATAGTTAGGTTCATTTTGACATAATCATACATGCATGTAATTTAATTTACTCCATTTCAGTCCCTGGTGGGCCATTTCACTTTCCCTTCCCCTATTCCCCTTTTTCTACTCTACTGGTCTTCCTTTCACTAATTCTTAATTTTATTTTAAAAAATATTTTTAAATTGTATATGGGCATAATATCTTTATTTATTTTTATGTGGTGCTGAGGATCCAACCCAGTGGATCACATGCTAGGCAAGCACTCTGCCACTGAACTGCAACCCCAGCCCTGGTTTTTTATTTTTAATTGGTGCTTTATACACAAAGCCACCTAAAAGAGTTTAAAGGATAAATTCTATCTATTACCCTTATGCTTTATTGATGACCTTTTTCATGGGTTAGAGTGTTCTGAGGTGGGGCAGGTGGGACAGACTTTTGTGAGAATGCTCTTGTTTAAAGATCCATGCATTTATGGCCTAATCAATGATGTTACTCACTTACTATAGTAAATGGGCTTACATGCTTCTGCTCACAGTCTCAAATTGAACCTATCTAGAACAATGCTCTGAACACTGGGATCTAAAAAATCTTTTTTTTTTTTTTTTTTGTACCAGGGATTGAACCTAGGGGCACTCATCCACTGAGCCACATCCCCAGTCCTTTTTTATTTAGAGACAAGGTTTCACTAAGTTGCTGAGGCTGGCTTTTGAGCTTGCAATTCTCCTGCCTCAGCCTCTTACACTGAGGGGATTATAGGCATGGGCACCACGCTCTGGCTTGAAAAGATCTTTTGAAAATGGATTTGTATATTTAGTTATAAAAGTAATTATTTTGGTGATTATTTAAGCAATTGGTAGATCTCATTTAAACACTCCTATGTATTTAAAAAGAACAAAAACAGAAACAGACTTGCACTAGAAGACATACACTCACCTGCATGGGTGGTCAGACACTTGCCCATAGTTCAGCCCCTACACATGCAGTGTGGGCAGAGCCAGGGGAAATGACAAAGCTGGCAGTCTCTACAGGAAGCACGACAATGGGGAATGATGGGGATAAACTCAAACCATGCTCTGATTTCAGTGTTAGGGACAAAGTCTAGGGTATACAGGCAGTGAAAGGGGAATGCATTCATACCATCCAGTATGCATACAAAACCAACAAAGTCTTTTATGGGTTAGCAGCTGAACATGGGCAAAGGGGAAAAAAAGGCAAAGCACTAAAAATGATGGCAGGGCAGGAAGCAGCTTTGCGGGGGAAGAGAAAAAAGGGGTGAGGAAAAGTGAGAAGGGTAAAAAGCAGAACACTCTTAAAAGCCACCTCCCCACCCTTCCCCTGCCAGAGATATACCCCCTATGCCCTCTAGAATAAATATCTGGACTCAAGACTTCCTAAACAAAAATTTCATGAATCTCTTTTTTTATATACTTCAAATTGTCTTCAAATCCAATTGGAAATATTTCATTTTTCATTGACAAGTCCAGTATTTCCCAAGCACAACCCTTGGTCCTAGGGTAGTTTGACAATTAGGATGATACCTTCTTACTCCTTTTGCATCTGTATAATTGCATGATCTTATTCCTCACCCCTTATATTCCACCGATCAATTGCTATATGAGTTATATCCACTGTTAGGCAGATAGATAGTATAGAGGTATACATTTTTATGAACACAAGTTTCCTAGACAAATGTAATCTAACCTGTAAACGCAGACACAATCTCCTTGATCGTTCTATTCCTTCTGAGGTCCAAGGAGCAGGTTCAACATCATCTCTTCTTAAAAGATAACGCCAAACCAAGAATCCATGGCTGGATGAAATCTCTGGCCAGTATTTCACCACCTACATCATAATATTTCAGTACAAGATTGAGTTTAGGCTTATTTATAATTATATCAGTGGTTTAAGTAAACTTTCCAGAATTAAGTGCAACTTCATAAGATACTTGCTCTGCTGTAAGAATAGTAAGTAATCAAGAATATTCACTAAAATATTGTTTTGATCTTGTCTTCTATTAAGATAGTTCTAATGTAAGAAAACATTGCTATAAATTTAATATAGTAACAAAATTATGCTCATTCAGTGAATTTTGCATATTAAGTAGATAATAATGGTGGCAATTGATGCCTCTAATTTTAAACAAAGAATACAATCTTATTTTAATATTATAATGTGTTCTGCTTTGAAAATCTATTAATCATTAAAATTAAAAGCGTTCTGAAAAGATATGAGAATCAAGATTTATAATGGCCAAATTATTTAAAAGTTTATCATAGAAAATACATACTTATTTAAAAGATATTAACCCAAAATAACTGCACTTAGAAACTTCAAATAAGCTTTTTAATTTTTTTTGAAGTATCAGAGTTAAGAGTTTACTTTGTGTATCTGTTAAATTTCCAGAAAAAGTAGAAATACCAACACTATCCCCACTTTTTTCCTTAGCCCATCCATTGTAATTCCCTGTGGCAACCCTGTCTTGAAAACCCAGGAAGAATGACTAATAAGATGTCATGCCAGATAGAGCACCTTATAAATGCCATCATATCTGTTGCCTTCTTCAGGAGCATATTTGCTGATCTTCCTCCCTTTAAAACTGCGTATCACTCTGACTGGCTTACCAGCTCTCCAATTCCGAGACTCTGCTCCAATTTTATCATCCAATGGAGCATCACAGTTTAGGGCCAATGCCCTAAAAAATAAAACAAAGTCTTTATACCAAGTAATCTTTCTTCATGTATATAATCGAGTCATTAGCTCCATTAAAAGGTGAATTATGCCTTACCTGATGGTTAGGATTCTATGATTCTTTCCATATTATTCCAGATAATAAGATTTAGCTTTCCCCCACCAGCAGAGAAGACAAATCAGTTTTCTGATGTCACCCCCAAGCCAGGGGATTGGTTCTCAGATAGCCTGTAGGATTCTTCTGAAAGTAACAACATCTGTGCCATGTATAATAGAAAACAACTAAAAATACATGGAATTTTCTTTAAATAACGTTTGTTGAAGGAAGGGAGAATGTTGGAAAACTAAAGCAAGTGATTGTTTTAATCTTTTTTTGATAAGGGAGTATGGCAAATTGCTGGAATAATTAGAAAGAAATCCAGGAAAATTAATTTGCCAACAAAGTAAGGTACTTTCCACTTTCCAGACAAGAGAGTCCTGAAAGTTTAAGGGATATTAAGAACAAATATAATATGAGAATATTATTCAAGGGTCTTCACAGAAAGATAAATTTAAATAAGACTGAAGAATCAAAACACTTGTGCTATATCATGATATTAAGAATTTCTGACTATTTGAGATCACTACCAGTTACTAATGACACATAGACAGGGAGGAATACTGAGTTGGAATGAGCATCTGACTTAACCAAACTTTTTAGTGTGTGTACTCAAGTAGTAATTAAAAAAAAAAATCAATGAGGTAATCAGATGTTAGAAGACTTTTCTTGGGAGAACCCAGTCCTACCAAAAATAGCACAATTTGTTTAAAACCAGTATTCTCCTCTGAGATACCTACTTCCTAACTTAAGTGACAAGAAAACACTGAGAACACATAAGGCTTAGGAAAAAAAAATATTCCCAATCTGATCAAATTGGATATTATACAAAATACTTTTTCAGGGCAAGGTTCTTTTATGTAGTCTCAAAAAGTTAAGACTATGACTAACCTGTTGAAAAGGAACCTCTTGATCACAGTTATATATTTAAAGTAAACAAGCTTAAAGTATTTTGTTTTTAAAAACAACTTTTATAGCTGTGGACAGATAGCTTGAAGTACTTTGTTTTTAAAAACAACTTTTATAGCGGTAGTCAAAATAAAGCTTACCAAATTATCTTTTTATCAAAAAAAGGGAGGTAGATACTTTAAAACTTTGGTAGGTAGCCAGGTGTGGTGGCACACACCTGTAATCCCAGCATCTTGGGAGGCTAAGATAGGAGGATCACGAGTTCAAAGTCAGCCTCAGCAAAAAGCAAGGTGCTAAGCAACTCAGTGAGATGCTGTCTCTAAATAAAATAAAAAACAACTTTGGGAGGTAGAAGAAAATACAGCCATTAACTCTAGGGCTAGTATTTATATCTTACTTATGGAATACCTATCAAGATATACATACTTGGGTTGGTTGCAGTGGCCCATGCCTGTAATCCCAGCAGCTTGGGAGACTGAGGCAGGAAGATTACAAGTTCAAAGCCAGATCCAGCAATTTAGTAAGGCCCTAAGCAACTTAGTGAGACTTTGTTTCAAAATAATGAAAACAGTGGGGGATGTGGCTCAGTGGATAAGTGCCCTTAGGTTCAATGCTTGATTGAAAAAAATTAAAAAAGCATATTTCATTTTCTTAAAGAGGTAGGGTAATTACCACCTCATTTCAATGAGTGACATACTTTAAAGCTCAAGGAATCTTCACTCATAATTACTGCCACCATTGACTGGAACTGCCAACTCAGTTCTGGCTTCAGGTAAGTGCAAAAGTCATTCAATAATGTAAGAAGTGTCTAAAGTATGAAACTAGGCAAAACAACAACAAAGCTCTTCCACTACTCTATCTGTAGCTCAACCAATCATTTGCTTCTAACTTCCCTGATAAACGATAGCCAGGTTGCCTTGCTACCTCTTTAGTTCCTTAAAGTGAAAGAGTTTGGAAGAACTAGGGATAAACTTTTCAGAAGCAAAAAAATGTTTAATTTCCTCTCAGCAGAGAAGCTGGTAAAGGAATTGTACCATATACTATTTGGGAAAGAGCAACCTATGGGTCAAACCTAAAGGCCTCTCATCCCAGTTTTCGTGTTCCTAAGACATAGGTCTCTTTACCCTAAATGTCTTTTTAGTCAGAAGGTGTAAAGTTTAATGTTTAAAGTAGCCAAGTGGATGTTAAAGTCTATACGGCAAGTCAACACTAAATTTTCTTCAGTTAATATTTCATTTTCATAACTTCCCTTTTAATAGCAAACATTTTAATGGGTCAATTATTTTCTTTTTTTTAAAAAAAATTTATTTTTCAGTTTTCGGCGGACACAACATCTTTGTTTGTATGTGGTGCTGAGGATCGAACCTGGGCCGCAAGCATGCCAGGCGAGTGCGCTACGGCTTTAGCCACATCCCCAGCCCTGGGTCAATTATTTTCTAAAGAGATTTTCACAGTGTTTAGATTTGTATGTATAAACGCTTGAAAGGGATCTACATTACAAGTGTGGGTACTGATCAAAGAAGTTTCATACAAGTAAAATAGTCTCATTATTAATGGGACAATATAATTTTCAGATCTGAGAACTTTAAAAAGACGTTTTGAATATCCAAGATATATTTTCATTGATAAAAATAGGTCAAAGTACTTTTAACTTTTTAAAAGATTATTCCTCCTGAAGAACTGGCTTCTTGGTGGAAAAGGTATATAGGTAGGGTTTGGACCCCTGTCTCAGGAATACTTTTTTTTTTTCCCACCAGCAAATCTGACCCGTCTTCTCTGCTGGTTCAGTAAAATAATCCTACTTTCAGAAATAATATACAAGACACGAAAACAGAGATTCTGTGTAACTCAGTATGCAGTAAAGTCTTGAAATCATACTGGTATATTCTCTACTTCACATGGTAATTAGAAATTAAGGGGATGCTTTTTAAACCAAGAGATTTAGATTCAGTGGAAATACTCTTACTAGATAATACACAAAATTTTAACTATATAAAACGATCACAAATACTTGGAGGGACATGTTATACTGTGATCTTTGTTATCTTTTGGTTTGGGTTACTTATCTGTTATTAACATTGATATTAGCATGCATTTACAAAAAAAATTATGAAATTAAATTTTATGTTCCCGTGGGAGCCAGAATGTCATTCATATTTCTACAGAATAAAGGTAAGCACAAGGTGGCTCTTTTTTTTTAAGAATTTATTTTTAATATTTATTTTTTAGTTTTCGGCAGGCACAACATCTTTGTTTTTGTATGTAGTGCCGAGGATCGAACCCGGGCTGCACGCATGCCAGGCTAGCACGCTACTGCTTGGAGCCACATCCCCAGCCCCAAGGTGGCTCTTTTGTAATGCCTGAAGGAGATTTATTTTGAAAAGATCATTGGTAACCAAACAAACATTCTCTTTTATAACACTCAAAAGGCAACTTATTAATATAAAAGCTTGAATGCAGATCTGATTTATCTTATATTTCATTTATGTACATGTGGCTCCTAATCACAATGGTATTTCACACTAGTGAGTCTCCTCTAAAAGGAAGTTTGTCAATTTAAAAGAAATCTAGGTTGAAGAGAACATCACTTTATTTATTATTATTATTATTATTATTATTATTATTATTATTATTATTATTATTTTGTGGTGTTGAGGATTGAACCCAGGGCTTTGTGCATGCAAGGCAAGCAGTCTACCAACTGAGTTATTTCCCCAGCCCACATCACTTTGTTTTTAATTTATGGCACAGTAAACAAGCTGCCTCATTTTCAATTTTACTTAAATTATATATCTTCCTTTTCTTTAAAAATAGACTTATTTTTTTTAAAGTACAACACATGTATTAAGCAAGACTGAGAATTATGCCTTTTGAAAATTAACAGTATTAAAAAATAAATTAGAAAAAAAATTTAGGATGCTTATAAGTATATAATAAGGCGATGGAATTTTAATTTCAATTCTTTAATTCCTAATTTATGATTCTGCCTTGCAGCATAAGTTACAAGTTATGATCCTACAATCAAATTTTCATTCAACATCCAAATTCTAAGCATCTTTACAACAGTACCTGTTCATGTTTGTTAATGTTTGATCAGCTGATGGTGCACCAATTCTTTTATTACCAGCAAGATTTTTACCACCACTTCCAGTATATGTGAATTCATCACCTCGGTCCTATAGGAGAAGATTTTTACATTAAGATATTAAATGCAAGTATAATTTCACAAATTCTCATTTTAGAGTCAGAACATTTAATAAGAATATTGTGAACAGACATGTACACAATATTGAACTCTATCAAAATAATGCAAAATTCAGATCAAGTGATATACCTTCAAGATATATCACTTGATCTAAATTAGTTTCACTTTCTAGTTCTAGCTTCCAACATCTCCAAACATGGCTATTCTCAAGCTATGTAGCCAAATAATCCTCAGAATGTTACAAGACAGGGTCTTATGAGTTAGAAATATTAGATTTAATTTAATTCATTGTTAATAAACATATCAATACTAGCTTGTAATCCTCCCATGCCCACACTCAATACAGGGTATTGAATTCAGGACCTCACACATGCTAGGCAAATGCTCTTCCACTGAGCTAGACTTCCAGCCCTTTTTATTTTATCTTGAGACAAGGTCTTGCTAAATTGCTTCGGCTGGCCTCAAATTTACAATCCTCCTGCCTCCGTTTTCTGAGTAGCTGGGATTAGAGATATGTGCCATCATATCTGGATTTTATTTTTGTGGTGCCGGGGATTGAACACAAGGCCTTGCCCCTGCTAGACAAATGCTCTATCACTGAGCTACACCCTCAGTCCTTATATTCTTTATAGGACAGTACCACTTTCACAAACAGTTCATAACTGAATTCATAGCTGTCATCTACACCATACCTAAATTTGGTGACAAACATTCAAATCCTAATGTTGACATTAAAAAATTTTTATGAGGCAATTTATCTTAAAATTTCATATTAGAATTCTAATAGCATAATTCATTCTCTACATTTCATATTCTTGAGTTCATCTATATATTTAGGTAAAATACTCATTCTACTATAAAAAATTTGGAAAATAATTTGAAAATTAAAGCAGTATTTAATACCTACTAAATGTAAAAGAAAAATGCTAAAAGAAAATGTTATATCAACAAACTACACAATTATTTCTATAAAGCTAAAAATTTAGATCGGTATTACTAAATCTTTAGGTGATTTGGTAACTCAAAATAAGTTGAGAAAAAATAATCATCAGTAGTTGAGAAAAGTAACTGAAGTAACCATCAATAAACAACTTCTTTTTTTGGGGGGGAGGGGTGCTAGGGATTGAACCCAGGGTTATTCTACCACTGGGCTACATCCCAGCCCCCCGACCCTGCCCCATTTTTGAAACAGGGTCTTGCTAAATTGCCAATGCTGGTCTTAAACTCATGATCCTCTTACCTCTGCCTCTCAAGGCACTGTCAGTGGGATTACAGGCATACTCCACCACACCCAGCAGCATATAACTAATTCTACCACACTAGCTAAACATTACTTTGTGGTTTTTTTTCTGATGTTTTTCTCATTTTCTGTACTAAATTTTTACTTGCTGAGGTCAACTATACACATCTTTTCATTTTTTTCCCTTTGGATTAAAAGCCTAACTAAAATCCTGTCCTTTAAAAGTGTCTTTACTGGCCTCAAAACCTTGAATTCACTTTTTGTTGGTCTAATATTGAGGTCTCTATTTAAAGAAAATAAGACATTGAGGAATTTCATCTTTAATGTATGTTACAATTAAAGGAATTCTAGTAAGTATATCTAGAACATTTATTTTATTTAATTGCCTCAATTTTTAAAAAAATTAATTTTATTTATATTTTCAGTACTGGGGATGTAATTCAGGGGTGCTCTACCACCAAGATGTACCCCTAATCCTTTCATTTTTAGAGACAATTTTGGCTGCTGAATCTGGTCTTGAAGTTGCAATCCTCCTGCTTCAGCCTTCCAAATGGTGGGATTACAAAAACATTTCTCATTGTTCCTCAGGCAACAAATAACCAAATAATCAAGGATCAAAAAATAATAGTTAAAATTCTATAATATTAACTCATCTATAATTCAATGATTATAACAAAAACTTCTATATTATCAGAGGAAGGAGAAGACTTGCCAGAGTTCAGTCAACATTCTTTCAGATTATTTTTCCTAAGGAAAAATTATCAGCCTAAATTTGTTGCATCTCCAAGTCCATCCTCCATTAACCTGTGTCCCTAGCAGGAGCCTAAATGAGGATACTGCCTAGGAAGAGCTCACAGAAATAAATAAATAAATAAATAAAATATCTGTCTCTTGACAAGGGACACGATGCTGCCCCCAGAGAAATGCAATTTCCAAGTCTCTATTCTTATAAGTTTTTGAAGTAGCTGCCCAAGACCAGTTGCATGTTCCCATTTCTATCATCAACCTTATCACATAGAAGAACTTTATCTTAATCTTCTCAACATCCCCCATAAATATTATCAGATAAACTATCATAAAGCACAATTAAGACCACAACACTTTTCCCAGATACTTTAAGGATTCTTTAATTCAAGTCTATATAGAACAGAACCTCATTTTTTTTTTTGCCAGTTTTTCTTTCAATAATACCCTTTACATGCCTGCAAAACTGGGTACTACCACTACAATTGATAATGCCTACTTACCACTTACTGTGTATGTGGGGTTAATAAACATTTTACATATAATTAACCCAGGGTTAATTGAACCCAGGGTTATTCTACCACTGGGCTACATCCCAGCCTCCCGACCCTGCCCCATTTTTGAAACAGGGTCTTGCTAAATTGCCAATGCTGGTCTCAAACTCATGATCTTCCTGCCTCTGCCTCCCAAGGCACTGTCACTGGGATTACAGGCATACTCCACCACACCCAGCAGCATACAACTAATTCTACCAACACATTAAGCCTTCACATAATTCTACCTTCACATTAAGCCTATAAGCTAAGTGTGTAAACTTTATTTTACAGATCAGGGAAAGGTTCCATAACATGCTAAACCCATAGCAAGGAAGAAATGGCTCCAGGATGCAAACCCTAACAGTGTGGTTTCAAAGTCTTCTTCTAAGTAAACTGCTTCTCAAGACAACTGAGAAGAGGCCAATCACTTTTTAGGGTCCTTACTTTTCAAGAAAGATCACCCAAATACAGGACACAAAAACTAGCATTTGGCTAATTCTCAAGTTTCTAGACTAAATATTAACTAGTTTGTCAACAGGTACTTAAGAGTTTCATGTCCATTCACCCAAACAGAACAAAGATCACTGGCTACATGAATGTTACATCAAATTTCTTGAAAATAAAAAAAGCTTATTAAAAAAAAAGAAAGAAAAGCTTATTTAAGTTTCCCTCATCTATTCCTTGCCTATAATAGAGCAAAATGTTGAAAACACTTAACATTAACATCTGCAAATATACATCTTAGCTGGCAACTAAGTCTGTATATCACCTTAGTCCTAAAATAAATTATTCTTTATATTATTTAACACAGTTAGAATTAACTATTTAACACAAGTAAATATTTAACCTTTAATTTCTCTACAAATGTGTTAAGTGTTCAACTAGCAATTATATTAGAAAAATGGAAAAAAAGAAATAGTAACACCTATTCTTCCACTTAAACTTGGTACTCATATTTAGCTTTATATGTTGAATTTGTTTCATATATTTAAGATATGTTTCTGCTACAGAGAATATAATTACCATCTGAGTCCTCGTTATGTTTCCAGGACTACATAATTTAATATAACCCTCTTCCTGATATAAAATAATGTTACTATTTTTTCTATTTTACATATGGGGAAGTTATTGAAGTTAAGTAATTTGCCCAAAGTTTCATACACAACAAATGTCAGATCAAGTACAACTTCCCAGATGGTAAAAATAAATGCGAAAGAGATTCCACTTCTAGTTGGTTCTGTTACACAGTTCAAAAAGTTCTAGTCAATGTTAATGTTAATTTTTTTTTGAAACTACATGACAGCAGTGTTTCTGATAAAGATATATTTTTATATAGCATTGGCACTATTTCTGATAAAGATATAGCTTCAGAACATGTATATTAAAGAAGTTTGCAAATGACTAACCTGAATATCTCCATTTTCTGCTTCTTCATCTATGATAATATAAATACACTGCTAAATTGGCCTATTAGAAAATTGGCAAACTTTTCTATTTTTGTTTAAAAGCATACCACAAATGTGTTCTCTATGCTACTTTAATTCATCATAATATCCCATGAAAGAAAGTAAATAAAACAGAGTGGAAGAAAAAATACATGGTGAACATCAAAAAAACAAATAACCTAATTTAAAAATGGGTTAAAAAATTGTGGTATATATGTGTATTAAGAATTGTAATAAAAAAGTACATGTATAAAGGCATAAATTGGCATGAACATACTTTATATATAGAGATATGAAAAAGTGTGCCCTATATGTGTAATAAGAATTGTAATGCTTTCCACTGCTGTAATGTAGTTTCAAAAAAAAAATTAAAATTAAAAAAATAAAGATGAAATCATTCAACTACATACACAAAAAATTTAGTGTCTTTGGCATACAGATATTTTCCTTAAAACTTTTAATAGAATATATAAATACATTATGGCAGTCATTTTATAATAAAATAAATTTTTAAAAGAAAAAATAATTTAGCTTCTAAAAAAAAATGGGTTAAAAAAAAAAGCCTGAAGGACTATGCTACCAAAGAGGCTATAGAGATGACAAATAAGCCAATGAATGATGTCGATATCATTAGCCATTAGGGAAATGCAAATTAAAATAAGAAGAACTGCTGGGCAAAGTGACATGCAGCTGTAAACCCAGCT
This sequence comes from Ictidomys tridecemlineatus, assembly GCF_052094955.1. NCBI lineage: Eukaryota > Metazoa > Chordata > Mammalia > Rodentia > Sciuridae > Ictidomys > Ictidomys tridecemlineatus. The sequence continues at coordinate 149,602,274 of NC_135480.1, read as the reverse complement.
GCTTTGGAGGCTAAGGCAGGAGGAGAGCTCAAGCTCAAGACCTGCCTGGGCAATAGTGAGATCCTGTTTCAACATTTAAAAAAAGCAGGGTGGGAAGGGGAGGCAGTGCAGGCAGTGGCTAGGATATAGCTTAGTAATAGAATGCTTCTGGGCTGGGGATGTGGCTCAAGTGGTAGCGCACTTGCTTGGCATGCGTGCGGCCCGGGTTCAATCCTCAGCACCACATACCAACAAAAAGATGTTGTGTCCGCCGAGAACTAAAAAATAAATATTAAAAATTCTCTCTCTCTCTCTCTCTCTCTTTAAAAAAAAAAAAAGAATGCTTCTGAGTTCAATCCCCCTAAAATCCTAAAAATGAGATAAATTATAAATTATTATTATGGCTACAATAAAAAGTAGCAACAGCAGTAAACACTGGTGCAATGCAGAGAAATTTAATCACTCATATCTTGCTGATGGGAATGTAAAATGGTATATACAGTTAACTCTGGAAAAGTTTGGCGATCTTTCTTTTCCCCATAGCTTTATTGAGATAAAATTGAAATAAAGTTTGGCAATCTTTTGAAAAAAACTAAACAGAAATTTATAAAAATTTCTGAAGTGACAAAATTATATAAATGAAGAGCACATTAATGATTATCAGGGGTTAGGGAGGGCTTGAAGACCTAGTACAATGAGTATAACTATCAAAGGGCAACAAGACAATGGAAATTGTGACAAAAATGTTCAGTAGCATTATTGTGTCAACATTAATATCCTGGTTGTGATATTGTGCTACATGGTTTTATAAAATGTCACTAATGGAGGAAACTGGATGGAGGGAACAGGATGTATGCATTATTTCTAATGCTACAATTAATCACAATTGATCTACAATTATCTCAAAGTAGTAAGTTTAATTTTTAAAAATAGTTCCATTGAGGGCTGTGGCTCAGTGGTAGAGCGCTTGCCTAGCATGTGTGAGGCACTGGGTTTGATTCTCAGCACCATATATAAATAAATAAAATAAAGGTCCATCAACAATTAAAAAAATTTAAAAATATTTAAAAAAAAACAGTTCCATTGAGAATGCAGTCTCCTCAGGATATTCAGTTACAAATATACATATGTGTATGTCAAATCAGTATAGACACTGCCAACTGATTTCCCTTATAACTGTATAAAACTGATTGCTTCAATATAAAAAACAATGCTAAAAAGGGATAGTATTTGTTGTAGCCTTTTATAATTTGCTGAATGATTAGGACAGATTCTAAAGAACAAAGTCATATGATGACTTACAACTTCATCCGCAAATCCACCAGCCAGGACAAGAGAATAAGCCCCATCATTACTGCGACCATGAATTCCACCAACATGGGGCCTATGAACACCTGCTTCGCTCACCTATAAAATAAGTAAAATGAGACCACATTACCTCTGAACAGTTGAGTTACATTTAGAAAATTATTTCTCATAAATCTAAGAGCCATATCTCACCCAGAGTTGGGTCTTTTGCTTTCTCATTTAGTTCTCCTAAAACCCCTAAAAGCACTGAGCTAATACGCCTAAAATGAGTAGGTCTAGAATTCTGAGTTTCATATTATTAAATAATTATCTTCTTTTATAATTGGGATTTTAGCTTAACAGCTAAAAAGGAACTATTAGTTATTGAAACATCTTTTCCCTTCTTTCTCATCTTTGATTATGACTGTTCCCTATCCAGTTTGTCAAATCATTCTAAACTTTATACTTCTTCCACATTCCCCCAAACCATTTGGTCACAAGGATCCTGATTTTCCCTTCGAAATCCCTTGAATCCATCTTTTTTCTACTTCAGGTGTGCAACATCAGTTTGAAACATGAATGTTTATAATAGACCATCTTTCATTGCCTCCAGTTTTAGTTACTCAAACCCACTGTATCTATCATAAACAGAATGGATTCTTTTAAGAATTGAGTCTCATTTTCAACTTCTTCAAAATATATTCAATGGTCTCATAGTATTCAACCCAAGTTAAGCATGTCAATACACCTCTCTTAATCTGGCTTCTATTTTCTCAGCTGTATCTACTGTATCTCCTTCATGGAAACTATATGTTTACACCAAAATATTTTAATGTTATTCAACTTATTCCAGATTAGTTATACTGTTCTATTTCAGTAGCCTACAGCTTTTTCTCATATATATTGAATTCTGCCTCTCTGAAAAAAAGTGTTACTTCTTCATGTATTTCAGATTCCCTTAGAAAGGTATTATAATTCATCCCTTTGTCATAAGATTGCTCTTAGCAGAGTTAAAGGAATCTGAAATTCAAGCTTGCATAGTAAGCATGAGAAAAGATGGCACTTTAGAAGCTAATAAGAGCAACAGAACCTGGAAAGGCTTAGGTCTTAAAAACACCCACCACTTCAGCAGGAGACCAGGCTATTTGCTTTCCCCACCTCACTAACATTGGTAAAAATAAATCTGTTCTCTTTTTCTCTAAATAGCAAATCCATCTAATTAGTTGTTGAGGCCAACAACTTCGTAATCACCTTAGACCATGTTAAAGGGGCTTTTAAAGTTTGGGAATGAATTAGTGACAGATATATACACACACAAACATAATGAAGTAAATAAAAATATTTACAGTATTTTATATTACATTTATTTATAGAATTTACTTAGAGCCATAAAAATATAAATCCTGATTACCAATTCAGCCAAAATTATGATACAGCTATTCCACAACAAACATAAGTACTAAACTAAATGTTCATCTTTCAACTAAAGTATGAAGGAAAGAAAACCATATAAATATGTTATTTAGAAATAATGAGGTAAATCCAGGGGAAATAATTAGAATTTTCTCTTTGAGAAACAGAAAATGGGAATGAAAAGTAGGGGAGGTTTTAAAAAATACAAATCAATTTAATTTTTCAATCTGTTCCATGTATAATGTTATTTTAATTTTAAAACTGTATTAAAAGTCTAAGTATCAGGGCCACTGAACATAAAAATTAAAACTTATCTTAATTAAAGTCATGAATCATAGATATTGCTAATTGGAAATTGCTTTAGAGATTTTTTTTCCACATTAAATGTCCCATGATAGAATTAATATTCTGAAAAGGAAATCAGGAATAAATATAACACAGTCTTCCTCAAGAGGAAAAGAGAAATAATTTTATTCCTGGATTAGCTAGCATTTCCTTCTGCCCAATATCTCAGCATTCATTCAGGAGGATAAGCCTCAAAAAAATACCCAAAGCAAGCTTAGAGTTCAATGACAATAAATGAGAATTTAATATGTGGCTTAAAGAAAAACTTACATTTTATTTTTTAAATAACTTTATTTTATTTATTAATTTTTTTAAGTTGTCAATGGAACTTTGCTTAATGAATTTATATATATATGGTGCTGAGAATTGAACTCAATGCCTCACCTACGCTAGGCGAGCGCTTTACCACTGAGCCACAACCCCCAACTCCTATTTATTTATTTTTAAGTGGTGCTGAGGATTAAACCCAGTGCCTCACATGTGCTAGGTAAGCGCTCTATCACTGAGCCACAACTCCAACCCATATATTTTAAATATTAATTTTTTGTAAGAAAAATTCTTTAGAAAGCTTACCAATAATGTTAACACTGTAACTATAATAGAAGAGTAAAACAATGTGATAAGAAAGCATAGCTCATCACTAAGTCTGTGATATATGTTCCTGTGTGTCATCTGCTAAGGAAGAGCACACCCCAAAGAAAATCTTTCATTCTAACAAATGAACACCATGTGCTACCAGCAAAGTCCATTTACAATCAATATATTGTTAAAACATTACTTCTCTTTTAACTATACCCAATTTTACCATTTCAACTAACCAATTAAAAAACATACCTGAACTCTAAATCTCCAAGTTGATCCAACAGGAATACCAGGAATAGGTCCATAATGATTAGAGGGGACAATAGTACATTCTTTTGTACGACCAACACAAGCCATTCCCTGTAAAGTCACAAAATTAGCTGTTTGAGAAATCAATTATGTTAAATCTTAATGAAAGACAAGATGTGAATAAAACAGAAAATCAACCATTTATGTAATTTAAATATTGCTGATATTAACAATTATATTATTTAACCTTTTATACCATTACTACTACTGGTATTGAAACATTCATTACATACTATAATTTGCTATTAGGAAAAAAAGGAATTCTTCTTTACCCTGCCCCAGTCTCTCCGGCTTTCAGTACTAGCAGATGGCATCTTTGCTTTCTTTTTACTCATCTTGAGTCTTTCACCAGCCTTTACAACCTCACTGGAATCAGTTTTACAGCAAGGACAATACCTTTAAAAGAAAAAAAAAGAACAAAGGAATTTTGATAATATCATATTAAGGCCAGTAACAGAATAATGGCCTTTCTAGGTTAGGATAAGTTTTAATATGTATTGGTTGGGGTACACTGAAGAGCTTCAGCTGCCATTAAACTTCTCAAAATATTTCCATGATTGGGCTGCTGTAAAAAAAGTATTCCTGTCATTCTTTTAGAGAACTTAAATATTTTAATGTTAAAAATCCTCAATTTCAGTTCAAAAGTCAAAGAAAATGATGAGATTTCAATGAAACCATGAACTCTAATCTCATCATTAATCCCAAGAAAAGAAATTATTCATTCAAAATTCTTATAATTAAAACAAAAATAAAAAGAATTGATGCTTCTGGATCAAACACTGACCTATACAACAGATATATCTCCCCTCAGGGAAGAGATGGTAGTATGGAATGGGATGGGGGTGGGGTGGATGTGGTGCAAAAAAAAAAATAGAGAAAGAGAAAGATTCTGGAGAAAAAGATTTACTAATATCTTACATGTAGAGTAGGGAAGAGGAAAAATAATCATCAAAGATGAGGTTTAGCTTTTGGTACGAATAAGTGGATAAGATGATAGTACTACTTACCAAAGACTGGGGAAGGGTTAGGATTTTTGGTGAAGTGTTTGTAAAAATCAAATCTCCATTTAGACTAATTTTGTGATGGTGGTCAAGTAGACAAATGGGCCCAGAAATATAAACTCAGGGGAGATTGGATTTCAAGACAAAAATTCAGAACTATTAGCTTGGTGTTTAAAGTTTTATGACTGAATGAGGTCATCTAGGAAGCAAGATGAAATAAGTGAGCAGTACTTTAGGTGAACTCCTGAAAGCTGGCAGGTAAGGGGAAAAGAAGAGACTAAAAAGGAAAGGTCAGTGAAGTAGATGAAAAATCAGGATCATATAACATCATAGAATCTATAAAAACAGAGTAACCAGTTGAGCAGTAAAGAGGACTGAGATGTGATCTCTGGGTTTGTAAACAGAAAATATATATAAATTCTACATAAGCATTCATAGGCGTAGTGGGAAGGAAAGCCAGACTGGAGTGCTGTGAAGTGTGAAATGGGAAGAAAGAAAATGAAAACAATTAGTAAGGATAGCTTTTCTATAAAGGGAGTAGGGAAGAGGGGAGACAGATGGAAATCCAGAGAAAAATGGAATCAAGAGAGGTTTTTGTTGAAGGCTCAGGAGCTAATGATGATGATCTAGTAACAGCAATTCAGTAGAGGAATTAATTGCAGGAATGAAGTTCCTGGAAAGCAAAAAGATATGTAGCTCTGAGGCCAGGTAGAAGGGTTTCCATTTTAGAGAATCAGGAACAAACTATACACTGAACAAGAGGAAAGAAAAATATGAGACTTTGGAAATAAGAGTTAGAAGCAAAGGTAAAATTTAGAGTATGACCATGCAAGCTAGAAGGTGACAGGAAGTTATATTCCTTTTCCCTTTCTCTCACCCCTCCAACCTCTGTCATAACACATAACACATAGCACAGCAACAGCCTTTTCAAACAGGCTAAGGAAAGAGCAAGGAATGGAGAACAATCTGTTCTTCATGTTGATACCAGTTATATGCTTGTGACATCAGTATTTCTACCTGTCATATCCTTTACTTAAAAACCCTCAATGACAGTAATATGGCACATAGTTTTTTTAAAAAAAGAAACAAAATTCCTCAGTATGGTATTAAAAAGTTCATTATTACTTTGGGCACATTTTCCCCAGTCTTTCTTCTAATCACTTTTTAAAATTGTATTTTAAAATTTCTTTTTAGTGGTGCTATATTTTTAATGCACAAAACATAATTGATCAATCTCACTCCCTAGTACCTTCCTTTTCACTCCCCATCTCCTTGTTTTATTCTACTGATCCCCCTTCTATTATTCTAATTACACATATGGCAAGACTCATTGTGGTATATTTATATATGGACATAGTATAATTTGGTAGTTTTTGTTCCCCAATACTTCTCCTTGTCTTCTTCTCTTTCCCTCTCAATCCCCTTTTTCTCCTCTATTGGTCTCCCTTCTATTTTCATACTTTTAAAAAATTCTTCTTTTATCCCTCTTTACAGTTTGCATATGAGAGAAAACATTTGACCTCCGAGTCTGGTTTATTTCACTCAGCATGATATTTTCCAGTTCTATCCATTTACAAGTATATGAAATAATTTTATTTTTCTTTATGGCCAAGTGAAACTTCATTGTATATATATATATATATATATATAACAATTTATTTATCCATTCATCTGTTGATGAGCACCTAGGTTAGTTTCATAATTCAGTTTCACAATTCATTGACTATTGTGAATTGTGCTGCTATATACATTGTTATAAATGTTATCATTTATAACTGCAGTATGCTGATTTTAGTTGGTTTTTGTTTTTATTTTATTTTGGATAAATACCAAGCAGTGGCATATCTAGGAAATATGGTGGTTCCCTTCCTAGTCTTTTGTGTAATCTTCATATTGCTTTCTAAAGAGGTACTAACTTTCAGTCTCACCAACAATGTATAAGTGTACTTTCCCCCCACATCCTCAACAGCAATTGTTATTTGTATTCTTGCCATTTTCAATGGTGATGAAGTCTCAGTGTAGTTTTGATTCACATTTCCCTGACTGCTAAGGATGTTGAACAATTTTTGACATTTCTTGGCCATTTGTATTTCTTCTTTTGAGAAATATCTGTTTTGATCATTAGCCCATTTATTGATTGGTTGTTTGTTTTTATTTGTCAAACCATTTAGATTCTGGCAAGCACACATGAAGCCCTGTTCTACTTACCAACTTCATAGGATTAGATAAAATCATCCATATATAGCATTTTTTTAGTGTAAAGCATATGAAATATATAATAATTATTAAGTATTATACTTTTGGTAGTTCAAATAGATATTTCATATTTGATTCTCTATAAAGCAAAAAACAAATCCTGATGATCATACCAGTATTCTTCTTCTGGGACTTTATCCAAAGGAGGAGTCAGGCAGTAAATATGATAGGCCATATTACATTCGTCACATAGAAGCTGCATGTTGGGTTCATGCTTCTCACCACATTTATGACAAGAGCATGTACGGCATTTCTTATCTGGGTCTCCACCACATAGGTCACATTCAGGGTCATTTTTCCCTTAAGAAAAAAAATTAAAGTAAGTCTTACCTTACAGTAATTTGTTCATCTATTAATCTCAAAGAAAAACTCATGGAAACAGTATACAACTTTTTTTTGGGGGGGGGGTACTGGGGATTGAATCCAGAGGTGCTTAATCACTGAGGCATGTCCCCAGGCCTTATTTATTTATTTTGAGATAGGGTCTTGCTAAGTTGCTTCGGGTCTTGTTAAATTGCTGAGGCTGGCCTTGAACTTATAATATTTCTGCTTCAGCTTCCCAAGCTGCTGGGATTACAAGTGTGTGCCAATGCACCCAGCTAGCATATACTTTTTTTTAAATCAAAGGAACCAAAAGGGATAATCAAATGTGAGAATTTAGAAATAAAAGCCTGAATCTCACCCTTGATTTACTGCATTAAAATTTTAAGGATGAGGCTCAAACATAATTCAGTAAAAATCCAATCACCTCCAAACATGATGATAATATTTACTTTTTATTTTTGCATATTCTTTTTCAGGGCTGGGGATTAAATCCAGGACATTGCAAATGTGACGCAAGTGCTTTACTACTGAACTACATCCTCGCATCATATACTTTTGCCTTAAAATTTTTCTTATAGCAGGGCATAAAGGCACATACATGTAATCTCAGTGATCTGAGAGGTTGAGTCGAGGACTGCAAGTTCAAGACCAGCCTTAGCAACTTAGTGAGACCCTATTTTGAAATGAAAAAAAAAAAAGTGCTGGAGATGTAGTTCAGTGGTATAGTGCTTGTTTAGCATACGTGAGGCCTTGGATTCAATATTCAGTACTACAAAAAATAAAAATAAAACCACCCCTCAAATTATATATACACTGACCCAGTTTCCCACAGATGCACCAGACCAACTAATGAACTCACAGGGCACAAGAGGGAAATATAATTCGTTAAACAAAGTAATTTAATAAATGGAACTGTTCAGTATTTCTTTTGGCCTATAGATGCAAAAAAAAAAATTACTGAGACATTGATTGCTCAGTGAACCAAGAAATCTTGAGAAACTCTGGGCAAAACCTTAGGTAAATACTTAATTGAATCCAAAGAGAGACAAGTTGATATGTGGGGTCTTTAATCCTCTTACAAAAAATTTTAAAATGTTCAGTATTGATAGTGTTATGAAGAAACTTGTATACCATTGGTGAGAAATGCATTTGAAAAATCATTTGATAATACTAAGAAAAACTTAAATTTTTTTCCATTGGAAGTTATTTCTTCTTTGTCATCCTAAAAGTAAATTTGTGTGGTCTACAGTTTTATATTTCCTCCAAGTTATCCACTTGTCAGTAAAAACAAATTTCCATAATATATAACACAATCTAAGTTCAAAAGAAAAATGCATACTTAAAAACTTTCCATCTGCAAATGAAATAGGATGCGCTCCGGGCTTCTCGATCTTGAAGATTTCATCTACAAATATTACTCTGCAGTCATTTAAAGTCCCTTCAGAACCTCTGTTTAAAAAAGGAAGAAAGATTAACTTGTACCAACAAAACCTAAACCATGTGCAAATAAAATTAGAAAAGAGTTTAGAAATTCACTGAATTTTACTCATGTACATATTGAGATTATACTATTCTAATTATTATGTACTATGGTTTCCAATTGTAGAAAGAGTCCAACAGTGATTATTTAATATTCATAGTTATAACTTTAGTGTAGAATCAGGAAAAAAAGGGCAGACTTCATTACTTAGGTTACTTGGAAAAAAGTAGCTATCTATAAATTTAGCTCAAAGAAAAGATTATTCTGTCAATTAAAATGAAAGATTTCAACATGTTTCTAATAAGAATAGTAAATTTCTAGGCAAAAATAAGATGACCTCGCCTCAAAAACAAAATCTTAAAATACAAAGCCATATTTTTCTGTCTCAGTTTATGTCTATTTGCATATGCTTCTTCAAGCTTCCTCCTACTACTGTGAATTTGTGCATTTCTCCTTTTTATAAGTCGGCTTTTGCTTTGTATTTCTGAAGACATATTATTAGATGCATACAGATTTAAGAATCCTAAATCACCTTATGAAATATGTCTCCTTCTCTAGAATCACATCATACTATGTTTTTCTTCCCCCCCCTTTTTTTTTGTTAGCATTTCCTTGGAGACTTTTCCCCCTCTTTTCACCTTCTTTAAAAAACTTTTAATATCAAAAACACACAAATGCAGAAAGCTACATAGACAAATAAAGAGTTAAACCAATTGTAAGGTGCATATCCTTTGTAAGCAGCCATCAGAGAAGTTAGAACTGTTAAGTACCTCTGAAACCCTAACAGGCCCCAACCAATGACATCTTCATATCATCCCATGAGTTATTTACTTTAATTTTCTTCATTCTTGTCACCTATCTCCCTAAGCCTATGTTTAGTTTTGCCTGGGTTTTACAAGTGTTAATATATAAATCCCAACACCATCACTCTCTTCCTTGCGTCAAATAATTTCTTAGACTTGATTTTGAAACTTACATTCCAGAAGCATAGCTGAAACAACTTTTATGGATCATCTGTATGTCCATATATTAGGAGTTGGATCTGGAGAAGAGATCAGAAAATCTTGGCCCACTGTGTTTTTGTAAATAAAATTTTATTGGAACCTAGCTATACCAACTTGATTATGCACCATCTATGGTTATTTCATGCTACAATGGCAGAGTTGAATAGTTTTGACAGAGAGCATTTAAGCATAAAAGTTAAGCTATTTACTGTTGTGCCCTATACAAAAAAATGAAAATGTCAACCCTTACACTAAAGTCTTCATCAGATTTAGGTTCATTTTTTGGTAAACTACGTTATAAGTCTCTTTCCAACTGGAAGTGGTAATTTTTCCCTCCATCATGACAAATACACACTGATGCTCAAGGCCTGGATTAATTCACTGGAGACTGGAAAATGTTGATATTTTAATTCTATTATTTCCTTTCTTATTTATTTGATGAATAATTTGAGAAATTTTAAAAAGAAACATTTTTTCAATATTTGGTGATCCACTGGTATAGCTCATATAGTATAGAGTTAAATGCTTATTTGGCATTTTTAAATAAATTACTTTTTTCTTTATATTAGTTTAACATAGCAAAATGTATAAAATGCATATGCTTAAAATAAATATTTAGAGTCTTTTTAAAAATTTGTTCTTTTTAGATTACATGATAATAGAATGTACTTTGACATATTATACATACACAGAGCATAACTTATTCTAATTAGAATCCCATTCTTGAGGTTATACATGACGTGGCATCTCACTAGTCATGTATTTATATATGAATATAGAAAAGTTCTGATTTATTCTAGCTTTCCATTCCCATCCTCCCTCCCTTTCCTTCATTTCCCTTTCAAGATCTATTTTCCCCATCCCCCTTATTGTGCATCAGCATCCACATATCAGAGACACCATTATATCTTTGGTTTTTTGAAGTTGGCTTATTTCACTTAGCTTGATAATCTCAGTTCCATCCATTTACAGGCAAATGCCATAACTTCATTCTTCTTTATGGCTGAATAGTATTCCATTGTGTATACTATTCTAGTAGGCTCAGGATCTCTGGTCGAATATCTAGGTCCTTGATCCACTTAAAACTGACTTGTGTGCAGGGCAAGAGATAGGGATTAAATTTCATTCTACTGCATATAAATTTCCGGTTTTCTCAGTATCATTTGTTGAAGAGGCTATCTTTTCTCCAATGTGTGCCTTTGTCCAAGATGAACTGGATTTATGTGGATTTGTCTCTGTGTCTTCTATTCTGTTCCACTGGTCTTCATGTCTCTTTTGGTGCCAATACCATGCCATTTTTGTTACAATAACCCTGTAGTGTAATTTCAGATCTGGTATTGTGACGACCCCTGCTTTGCTTAAGGATTGCTTTGGCTATTTTAGTATTTGGCAGTTTTTTAAAAACCAGTTCTCTAACAAGTTTTTGTACTGCTATAAACCCATGGCTTTAAAAATATTTGATGTGATTCAAACTACCATAATTATATTTTTCTTATTAATATTAAATTATTTCAACACTGGCCTACAGGAGCTTCCAGATGACTCCTACTCTATTGACAAGAACTTAGCAGCATTTGTAGATTTTATTGTTATTTGTATGACAAGATGTTCTAGGTTCACCTTGAACATTTTCTGTCTTCAATCTGGAGTCCCCATCTCCAAGATACCCTGGATTTTTTAAGTGCAAAATATATTTCAAGATCATAATCTGGCATTAGGAAAGCTTATTATGTCTCCATTATTACTGTTCATAGGTTTTTTCAGCATATGAAAGTATAAAATTTAAACAAACAGTACTACACACATTCAAACAAAATATGAGTTCATATTAACACTTTCTGTTCAAATTCAGCACTAAAGTGTTTTTGCATACATATATTCACACACACACATACACACACAACACTTTTTTTGAGGTATTCAGGAATATGTTTTTTTCTTCAATTAGAAAATCCTGGTTCTCAAGGACTTCAGGATGTCTAAATTAAAACAGCATATACCTTTTGCTTTATTTCACATGCAAGACATTCTTGCTGTTTGTCAATATAAAGTTTGAGCTTTTTGTACATTTTCCCATTTCTTACATTTGAAATATAGGTGGTTCTTTTCTTTTCCTGGTGGTGATATTGAGATCAAACCCAGGCCCTTGAGCATTCTAAGCAAGTGCTCTACTACTTAGCTGCACTCCAAACCCCCTATCCCTAGTTCTAAATATAGAAATATTTTAGCAAAGTGAAGCAGCGCAGGCCTGTAGTCCTAGAGACTCAGTAGGTCAGCCAGGAGGATCACAAGTTCAAGGCTGCCCTCAGCAACTTAGTAAGACCCTGTCACAAAATAAAAAAGGGCTGGGGAATTAGCTCAGTGATAAAGCACTCTTGGATTCAATCCCCAGCATGTATATATAAAAATAAATAAATAAATAAATAAATAAATGTTTATCATAATTCTTTATGTCAAATTCTCTTTAGTTATCTTGGTTGTCTAAAGCTAGTTCCCTAGAAGATTTCTCAGGTAGAGTTGATAAAAACAATATCCCCCTAGTTCCTACAAGTTAGATTTGTCTGCAGTCATATACTATAAGACTAATTTGGCTACAGTTAAAATCTTTGCCTCTCTTTTTAATTTTTTTAAAATATTTTTTAATTGTAGATGGATACAATACCTTTATTTTATTTATTTATATGTGGGGCTGAGGATTGAACTCAGTGTCTCACTGGGCAATACCTCCACTACTGAGCTACAACCCCAACCTCTTGGCTCTCCTTTTCTTGACTCATGCCTGTCTTTCTGGGAAGCTTCATTGTCAGCAAGGATTTTATCCTGTTCCTAAAATTTTCTATTTCTCTTGTAACTTTGTATGGAATTTGATATACTTTCTTTTTTGTTTTTATAAAATAAACCTTCTGAAACTTTAGAGGCTGTGATTTCATCTAGCTTTTTATTAGTTCACAGCAATATAACTCGCTTTTTTGGGGGAGAAGAATTCAAAACTGACAACTAAAATCTAACCTAATAGAAATTAAAACATTGGGCAACCCCTGTTGGGTTCCCTCTATCCCTGTGAGAGTTCTGTCTCTTTTCTTCTCACTTGAATAAATCCTACTCTTTTATGCTAAATAAATAAATACACCCCTGAGGGTGGTGGCAGTGGCTGTAATAGGGCATATGAGAAACTTCTGGGGTGATGAAAATATTCTTGATTACAATGGTAGCATGGGATATTAATTTCTCAATGTTCACTCAACTATATATACACTTAAAATAAGTATTTACAATCATGCCACAGTATCTGCAAAGGACTAATCCCAATGCCCTCCATACCAAAATCTGCAGATATTCAAATCCCTCATATAAAATTAAAATGTTACATTTTTATTTGCATATCACACACATCCTCCTGTATATGTCTTTTGTAATACTTAATACTATGAAAATGCTAAGTAAATAGTCACTGCACTGTATTAATTGGGAATAATGATTTAAAAATTTTCATGTTCAATACAGATAAACTTTAAAATAAGTAAGTGTGTGTATATTTTGGATCTATGGTTGGCAAAAACCATGGGTGTAGAACTCCTGGATAAAGAAAGTCAACGATATATTGGATATAAACTATACTCAAAAGTGACTTAAAAAAAAAAAAAAGACACTATGCTCCAGAGGTTGAGGTGGGAGGATGGCATGTGTGAAGACAGCCTCAGCTAGCACCTTATAAAGACCTTGTCTCATAATAAAAATCAAAAGGCGGGCAGAATCTGGGCATGTGATAAGAGTGTCTCTATGTTTAAACCCTTATTTTCTGCAGTCTCCTCTCCTGGCTCTACTCTCCTCCTGTTCTAACTGGACCCTTTTTTCCTTTGTCTCAATTTTTCTTGATCTATTCAATTTGGATTCTACACTCGTTTCTTTTCAATATGAGTCTCTATCCTGGAATAGAGCTCTAGTTCATTTCATATTTAAAGAGTTTATAGGACTGTAACCCCTGCAGACCTGACTGCAAATTGTTTGTACTTATCTGAATTGGAATGCACACTTGTCTAGCTTTAGCTGCTGTGTTAGTTAATTATTGCTTAAGTCAATGTTACCAACCTACAATAAAATTTACCCCAATTTCCAAGGGTCAGGAATTTGGGAACAGCTTAACTGGGAAATTTATGGCTTAAGGTCTTTCATGAAGTTGCAGTCAAGCTGTTGGCCAAGGTTACAGTCTTACCTAAAGACTGTACTGGGGGAATAGCCTCATGAACATGTAGTTGACTCATCCCAGAAGAAGTGATCCAAGAGACAGTCCAAAATGGAAGTCATTTATTTACAACCTAACCCCAAGGTGGTATACTATCACTTCTGCCTTATTCTACTGGTAACATAGAGTCAGTGTAGTAAAATACAGGAGGGAAATATATGAGGGTAAGAACCAGAAAGCAGGAACAAGAGGGTCATCCTGAAAGACTGTTCCCATAACTGCTACTCTCTAATTAGATATTGATTTATTATTATTTTGGAGTTCTTCAAATCATCACACATCCAAGAGCTACTGATATTGCAGTATCTCTACTGATATTGCAGGCTTTTTGTTCATCGCACCAACTACTTTGGGATTCATGGGGAATAAAACACCACCCCATTTTATTGTAGATGTTGCCCATGAGCTTTTAGTTGCTTTGTTTTTATATGGAAATTTGAGGAGTTTTAAAGTCCATGCTGTTATTTTCCTAGAACCCCAATTATCCTTTTCTTTTTAATTTCTATGACTATATATTTGAGAACTGTTTCTTATAAGCAGCATATGGGGTTTTTGCTTTAATCTAGTTTATTGATCTTTGGTTTTAACTGGAATATTAATATCACATGTAGTAAGTTTAATGGTTGATAGAGGTAGGTTTGTTTCTGCCACTTTACTATATATTTTCTATTCTGTTTCTTTTAGTCTCAATTACCCTCTTTCAGATTAATTTAATATTTCATTTCCACTATAATGAATCCACTTAAATTTTAGTGGTTGTCCAGAAACTAGACTTTGCAAACCTACATATCAATGTATTAGGTAAGATTTAGTCTCTTGTTTGCTGCAGCCAAGCAGTTTGCAAACTAAGGGACCATCATGTATTTGTGAAGCCTCTCTACAGGTGGTCCCAAATCCTAATGTTTGCTTTCTAAGATTGCTAAAAATTCCACTCTTTTTTACTTACATTTTTAGCCTCCTGCCTAGCAGAAATTCAATACCTGGCAAAGTCCAAAGGTGAAAATATGCTATATGCTTGAAGCATCCCAAATATCTGCCAAAAGCTCTGATTTTTTTGTGCCCACCCTGCTTCCATTTGTTCTCAATTAGGTTTTTCACCGGATTCAGAATTAGATTCCACAGGACAAAACACAATCACAAAGCAGCTGCCTCCTAAGGTTATTCCTTCTCCAGTCAGTTACAATAGTTTTCTTTGACACTTTGCTGCCCTCTGATAACTATTTGATTTGGCTGCTCTAGTTGTTTTAGCTAAGAGTGCTGATCTACTGCCAGCCATCCCACCCTACCTGGAAGCATAAGCCTTCCATGCACTTTTTTAAGTGATCCCATAATTGTCACAAAAACCAATAGTTTCAAAGCTTAAAATTGCCTTTTCACATATTTCTCATTTTAGTTTAACTTAAGGCTTATCTAGACATCTATTTTCTATACACATAACTGATGGAGTCATAAAATATTCAAAACATACAAATAAACAATTCGTTCCCTCAAGAAATATACACTTAATTACTGGTCTAGTAAAATAGTAATTGTAAAACATTTTTTAATATTTTGCCAAAAAAGAAGTTGACTGGAAATGGCACAATCTAACAAAAACCCCCAAATAGAGCTGCACACCCAAACAAGCATTACTTAAGATACTATGTAAGTTAACAAAATAAGATATCTAAGAAGGACTCTCAAATAAAAGGCCATCAAAAAGGTCTCTTATTGTTAAAGATAAATGGGCAGGGCTGGGTTGTGGCTCAGTGGCGAAGCACTTGCCTAGCATAAGTGAGGCACTGGGTTCAATCCTTAGTATCACATTAAAAAATAAATATATAAATAACAAAGCTTTTTTTTTTTTTCTTTTAAAGACTACATGTAAAAAAAAGATAAATGGGAAATAAACTACCTTGAAGATGAAGAAAGTATTAATATTACTACTAAGTATATGGAGAAAAAAGCATCCTCCAAGGATTGAACCAAGTCTAGGATCCATAAAGTTTCAAAGGTCTGAATTCATCCTGTGTTATCTAAAAAAATTCAAGCAGAGAATTTAAATTGAAGTTAAAAGGCACTGCCAAAGGACTAGTAGAAGCAAACTCAAATCTCTATAAAAATTCAATTTGGTCAGTTCAATACCCATTTTAAGATAAAATTTGATTTCAGAGATATTAAAATATGGGGAAAAAACTCTTCTCAGAATCTATGAAATTCTGTATTTATTGAGAATCCATTGTAACAAGTCCTTAGAACAGGGCCTGACACACAGCAGCCAAAAAGTAAAAAAATAATAATAAAGGCATTGATGGTACACAGGACAGACAAAATATGGGCCCCAAAGGAGTCCTTGTTCTAGTCCCAGGAAGCTATGAATGTTACCTTACTTGGCAAAAGGACTTTGCAGGTATAATTAAGGGCCATGAAATGAGATTATCCAGATAGGCGCAATATAATCACAAGGGGTCTTAAAAGTAGAAGGGGAAAAGGAAGTATAAGAGCTCTAAAGGAAATTTGACTACAAAATAATGGGCAGGAAGTGGCTGTCTTTAAAGATGGAGAAAGCAGATCATAGGCCAAGGAACACAGGAGGCCTATAAAGCTAGAAAAAAAAGGGAAAACAAAACAAAACACCCAAAACCCTAACCAGATTCTCCTTTAGTATCTCCAAAAATGAGTAAATTCTTGGTGACACTTTGATTTTTGCCCTCAAGAATGCCAACTCAAGAATGCCAACCTCTAGAACTAAGTTGTATTGTATATGCCATGAAATTTGTGGTAATTTGATACAGCACCAAAAGAAACTAACACAAATGATATAAGAGACAAATAAATGTCTGGTGATAATAAATACCATTTAAAAAAAAAAAAGGAGAATTGAAGTAATCCAGGACTGATACATAGGGAATCTAGAAGACCACTCTGAAGTAATATTTAAGCAGAGATTTGAAATACAATGAGCAGCCCAGGAAGACAATAAGACAAAGTCCTGAGGTGTGGGCATGTTTACATGATTAAGCAACTCTTGGAGGGCAGCATGCTAGGGTACAATGAACTTTGACTTGATACCTTCATATGGACATAAAATACATATTCTGTAAGAACATTCATTGATGATAATATTACTTAAGAAATTCTGTGATAAATAGATATGAAAAAATTTAGTACATAGTTTAATGTAATAAATCTTATAATAATGTCTGAAAACAAGTATAGCTACAGTTTTAGTAAGACTGAATACATTTTCTTGCTATACGATACGACTACTGCTTTATTTGTGAACATTTAACTATTACAATTTTATGTGGTATTTAATACTCTACATATTACAATAATAGTAAACAAATTATTTTGTAAATATTATTTAAACCACAAAATGTGTTGTGAATTTTCTCCAGAATTAAAATAAAAACAGAAAACAACTTAAAAATACAATTTGTTAACTAGAATTAGACAGTTCAAGTATATTCACTTTTTGATACTCACAAATTAAAAACAGAAACAAGCATGAACAAATTCCAAGTTCCCTTATCAAATCTCCAAAACAGATTAAAAATCATGTCCTGTATTTGTTTCTTTCTTTATACCTTCAATACAAAAGAGGGGATTAAAGCTGAAGGTTAATCTTTGCAAAAGTCTAACAAAATTGATCAATCTCACTCAAAAAGACGCAAACTAATTTTTCAGGGATAAAAAAGAAATATTACAAGAGATACTGCACATATTAAAAACATGTCGCTAACAAATTTTAAAATTCAGATACAGATTATCAGAAAATTAAATTCTAGTTCAAGAACAAAAAATATGAGTGGTCCTATAATCATTACAGAAATTGGATTAATCACAAAAACCTTCCCCAAAGAAAACTCAGCCCTAGGACTTTATTGAAGAGTTCTACTCAATACTGAAGAATGCAAAATATACTACAAAACAAAAAAGGTATATTCCACATTATTTTATGAACTACCATAATCCATACAGATGAGTTAGAAAAATTTATATGCAAATTTACTTAATACAAATGTAAAATCTTACTCCAGATATTGTGAAACCAAATCTAGGAAAGCTTGTCTTTAAAACAAAAACAAAACAACAACAACAAAAAAAACTAAAATCAAACACTATGATTTCTGATGAAATTTTAAAAATTCTTTTGGTAATAAGGAAAAAAAAGATGTTATGTACTGAAGGGCCCACTACTAAATAGGATGAGGAAGAAACCAAATAAAGGACAAATCAAAATGTCATAATTCAATGATTATAATCATAAACATTTCAAAACAATCTACGTGTAAATTTTAATCTTATTTGTAGTCCTATAAACCAGTAAAAGAAAAGATGACTGGAAAATTCAAACTCCAAGTACACAGAGCTAAGAACATTTAAGACCTACCTGAAGAACAAAGTAGGATGACATGGGTAATAAAATAGCAACTTTATGATCTCTGGGAATGGAAGTTTCTTACGCAAGATACAGAGAGTAAAGCATAAGGACAAATTTTCTTGATTTTTGAAACCTCAAGTACATTAAAATTGAGAAAATTACTATTCAAACATTATAAGGAGAAAAAAGTCAGAGTTGAAAAGAATATTTTTGTCACATAAACTGAAATGATCTAGTATCCACACCTGGAATTCCTAAAAACCAAAACAGACTATCTAGCAACAAAGAAATCCAACAAGTTTTGGAGCTGGATGGTCAAAAAAGATATCCAAACTGCCAATACACAAACAAAACTCCATTAGCTAATGAAATGTGAACTAAAGCCACAAAGAGATACTATTTTACTGTACACTCACTTAATTAGCAGAAACTGAAGTTTGACAAAATTAAGTGTTAATATGAATGCAGCACAATGGAAACTCTCATACTGGTGCAAAACTGTAACCTGACATAGTCACTTAAATATTTGGTTCTATTTACTAAAGATGCACAGGTTCTATAATCCAACAATACTACTTCTAGCATGTTGCATCCTAGAGTAAATAATGCACATATGCACAATGACACAGGTTCAAGAATGTCATGGCAGCACACTTGTAACAAGCCTAAATTATCAACAACAGAATGCTTTATATTTTCATGCTAATTATTTATCCATTCTTACCTGTGAAGGGAAAAGATGTTTCATGAAAAAAAAAAAAATCCCACACACAAGCCACACTGTCTACTTTTTTGGCTCTTATGTTTCTAACACTTTCAGTAAAAACTTGTATGATGGGAAAATAATAATTTACAGGATCATGTTTTTTACTGTTGGAATAGTTATCCCAATCATTGTATTAAGCTAGTATTTGCCTTTCCATCGTTTCCACCAAAATGTAGATCTAGTCTCCAAAGCCACAGTATTCCCCCAGAATCATTTGGAGATACATTTTTAATACTCAGTTTTGTTTTTCAGTTCAGTGCTTTGAGTTTTGTTATCTCCTCCTTTGTATACACATGCTTTTTAAAATATCCTACTTTCAAGTACATTATAAGGTTCCCAACACAGCTGATTTATTTAGGTGGTTTCTCCTTCTTAATGATTCATGTCCATATAAGAATTTAAAGTTGTTTAGAATTCTGTAACTGAATTAAATACTTCATCACTCTTATGTTTCTGTAGAAACTTCTGAAATCTGTTTTCAATGAAAACCGCTTTGATCCTTAGCATCACAAATAATAAAATATAAGCTTTTTTAACACATCCTAACATTCTTCTTCCTTATCTCGGGAATCAGCAAAGTTTTTATATAAAAGGCCAGACAGTCTAAGCTCAGATGCTCTCAGTTGAAACTATTCAACAATGCTGTTTTGCATGAACCAGCCAGAGATAATACATAAATCAATGGGCATTGCTGGGTTCCAACAGAACTTTATTTACAAAAGCAGGCAGTTAGTGGGCTACAGTTTACTTACCCTTGCTGAACATTTTTAGTCATAAGCAGATGTTTGCTCCCAGATTTGTCACCTTAACTTACTAACCAGTTAACTAGAACTTGACAAAAACATGTTTATTTTTTTTCCTTATGTAAGAAAACTGTCAGTGCCATTCTAAAATACTCAATGCTCAATACAACAAATTGAAGAATTCATTATCAAGAAAAGAACTGCATAAAAATGAACATAGAAGGGACTACAGTTGTGGCTCAGTGTTAGAACACTTGCCTAGCATGTATGAGGCACAGGGTTTTAATCCTCAGCACCACTTAAAATTAAATAAAATAAAGGTATTGTGTCCACCTACAACCAAAAAAATATGTTTTAAAAAATGAATATAGAAGGATGCTTAAACATTATTTGTGGTAAAGCACTGGAAACAGTTAATATATTTTATTTGTGGTTATCTGAAACAATGCAGAGTGCTTCATTATGTGACGAGGTAAACCTTTAAAGTATTTCTTACAGAATTAATGATGCAAATATCTGAATGGTTTGGTATTTTAGGTAACTTTTTGTATTTTGAATTCTCTTCATTAAGTTGGCTAAATTCCTTAAATTGAAGGAAAATTCTGGTTAGTGTTGGAAGTCTAGCAGATACCTATTAGGTAGTCATCTATTGTTATTATATCATCTTAGCTATTAAGATGCTTATGTATATTTTGTTTCATTTATAAGAATCTTGTGTATAAGTAAGGATTTTTCTAATGAGATACTCAGTTATGTCCATCATTCCTCCAAATATCTCTAACCTTAAAATGGAGATAGTGATTTAAGACATTCTTAATAAAAATTCTCAAGATATTCTCTTATAGTAAGGAAATTTCCATCTTTCATAAATTATACCTTTAAAAAAAAACAAGGAACATGTGCTTTATACCTAAAATTTACATTCCTTAATTCAGTAACTAAGTAGCATGTGAAGAGAATCTTACCCTAGGAAGATTTTCACACGAAGTTCTTTTTTGGTCCTTGAGATTGTCTTCAATGTGGTAATTTCTGCATCATACCAAAATCCTCTTTTTCCTGGATTTTCTACATTGTAATTAACCATTACTACATCACCAACGTTTAGTTCGTTCCATTTCAAAATAGTTCTAGCTCGTGGCCGAAGATTCTGGACGTTCATTTCTAGAGTACCACTTTCTGGGTACCTGAGGAGAAAGAGGGGGAAAAAAAAACACAGAACACAGCCTATGATAATCACCAAAGATGACTAAACAATTTGCAACAATTAGAAAAACTTAAGAGTTGATAGTCTAGGAGAATAAGTAACACAGGTTGCAACATCTTTAAATAGAGGGCATATTTTGATGACCTCTCACCTGTACTGTGATACATACCTACAGGCTGGTTTCTTAAGTGTGAGCATGAACCCTCACTCCTCAGCCTTGTTACACCTTGAAGATGCAGGTGTCTTCATGGCTTACAGTATGCCAACCAACCACTATCGTATCTACTTTGAGGGGGCTATGTTACTATTTATGTAACATCTATTTAGTCAAATATTACCATTATAAACTGAATATTATGAATGAGAGTATGTATTCTTCTTAATGACACTTAAATGACATCCAGTCATGATTTTAATTACCACAGCAAAACAATTCTTATTAAAATCTTAGGAAGATATTATTAGCTGGAGAGTAGGAGGTGTGAGAGTGATAAACACAAACTCTTGCTTCACATTTTTTAATCCAAGTTTAAGAATTATCTTAATAGGCTTAGATGTTGGCCTCTTCCTGATATTGGAACCAAGTCATTGAGTTCTGTCATTTGCCTTCTGCATAATAAAAAAACAGAGCCTAGCATGCTCCAACAGCCTTAACTTACTCAGGAAGAGAAAATTCTAGTTCTTCAACATGGCTAGCTTTCTAGTAATGTTTAAAAATAAAACCAAAAGTCCAGAAATTTATATGTAAAAGATTGTGTAAAAGTATTCTAGAAGAACTTGGCTTTATTTCCTTCTATAGTTTTAGAAGGGTCTTCAATTTTAGGCCTAATTTATTGATATCATCAGGCCAAAGACAGTCCACAGTGGTTTCTGTAAAATTAAGAACTTTTGCCTTTATATATTATTAGGTAGTAGAGGGACAAAAAACAAACAACCAACCAACCAACAACAAAAAAAAACCCAAGTAACATCTAACCCTGCTCTTAAAAAATTCAATCTATTAAGATAGATCAAAGTGCTATAGCAGTGGTTCTCAAAGTATGGTCTACAGATCAGCAGCATCAACACCAACTGGATATGTGTTAGAAAGGCATATATGGGGCTCCTTTTCATACTTGAGTCAGAAATTCTGGCAATGAAGCCTATTAATATACTTTTAAAATCAGTGGTTCTAATGCATGTTCAAGTTTGAGAACTTAATATGCTATAGGAACATAAGAGTAATTAAATATTATATATCCCAAGGGGCAACACTGTCAGAGTAAAAACTAAGTTAACTAGGAGTTAAAAGATTTCTTCCCTAAGTATTCTGTTCAGTATGAAAGTGGGTCTGAAGTTGGTAGAAGCTCTAGCAGCTAATCTTTATTCCTCCAATCAAACAAGGACTATGCAAGTCTAGAACTGACAGTGTAATGAATAATTTATAATAAGTGATACTATTTCTGTATGGAATCTTTAATCAAGTCTCTAAGTATTAATTAATAGGGGAGGGACAGGGATTGCAGGATTGGCAGAGGGCCTCAAAGATTATCTGGTTCATTTTCCAGTGGATTAATCTATGCCATAATTCCTTTCAACAAGCCTTCCAAACATCAGTCTCTGCTTAGATAATAAATTATTATTTTTAATTTTTCTAAATTTATTCTCAGATAATAAATTATGAAGGCTTTTTTTGGGGGGGGGGAATTCTGTTAAGGGCTTGGTTGATGACCTG
The DNA here is from genome assembly GCF_052094955.1 of Ictidomys tridecemlineatus. NCBI lineage: Eukaryota > Metazoa > Chordata > Mammalia > Rodentia > Sciuridae > Ictidomys > Ictidomys tridecemlineatus. The sequence goes on along the minus strand of NC_135480.1, from coordinate 149,579,258 downwards.
ATATGAGGGCATTTTTAACCCTAAGAAAAGCCATGCTGTCTTCACAAAGTTCTGACACAGGAAAGATAGGACACTTAATGAAGCAAAGATAAGCTTTTGCAACTTACTCTACATTTTAGTTCCATGAAGAAATTTCTCCACATCAGACTTAATATTTGACAGTTTAAATCTATCATCTTCAATCACCTCCTCTAATTAAAACATTGGTTTTAGTGAATTTTTTTCAACTCACAACAAGATTTGAACCCATTTATCATTCTGGTGTCTTCAGCCAAAGTATGTTCTATTTTCAACCTGTCTATGTTTACATTCCTAGTTATGCTTCTTGCTACTGTGTATCCTTGGGAAAGTTACTAAACTTCTGTAAGTATTCATCATCTAAAAAATGTAACTAATGGTAATTGCACTTCTTATGGTGGTTTTGAGAACTAAAGCCAGAAAACCTTTGTAGTGCTTAAAACAGAACATGAAGAAAATATCAGTTGTACTGTTCATTTTGTCATTATAACATAGGAATAATCCTGAAGGAAATAATAAGGAACCTGACAAGTACAAAGTCATGTCCATATTTCACTCTTCTCCCTATTTTTTTTAAAAAAATATTTTTTAGTTGTTGATGGACTTTTATTTTGTTTACTTGTATGTAATGTTAAGAATCAAACCCAGTGCCTCACACATGCTAGACAAGTGCTCTACCACTGAGCTACAACCCCAACTTCTCTTCTCCCTATTTCAATCCTACTTTTTTATGGTCAAACTAAATCTAAAGTTTTTAGCCCAGCATTTGGTATTTATATGTTCATATTGTTTCATGTAACTTGATCAGAAAATAACCAATATTTTTCTCAGCCTGTAAAATGAAGGGAAGCTTTATCTTAAGGTTTCACTGATTCTAAAGTTATGGTTTTGTTGTCAGCTTCAATATTCTTAAGGCCAAATGAGAAGAAAAACTATTTTAGATGAGATTCATTTTTCAGCTATATAATAAAGGTTGTAATTTGACACAATGATATTGTCATCATCCTATGTTTTAAAAACAATGTAGTAACAAACCATGTTTCAATGGCAAAAAAAAAAAAGAAAAAGAAAGTTCTCCATTTGAGTCTGTCAAAACTAGAATGGAGATACTCTGAACAAAATAGAACTAGAAAAAAGTTTTTAAATTATATTTAAAATCATGTTTATGTGGAGATAAAGAAAACACGTCATCTCATACACAAGAACAAGGGAATTTCTGTTTACAATGTCAAAAGAGAATAATGTAGATTATATGTGTATATACTCTATGTACACATACATACCTAAGATATGTCACAAAAATGAAGTGCATATTTTCTAATTCTAGACAGAGAGATGCTAGGTTAATTGGTATATTAAAACAAAACAAACAAAAAAAAAAAACAAGGAACAGACACCATAAAACTACTTTAACAAAGTTAGGAACGTGTCAAATGCTCAAATATTACCTAATATTAATGTTATTCTTTCCCTGGACATCTTCATCTACACATATCTTAACATTTGTATAATGACAACTTTGAAACTCTGATACTTTTCAGAGCCAGGTGCACTGGCACATGCTTGTAATCCCAGTGACTGAGGCTGAGACTAGAAGGTTGCAAGTTAGAGACCAGCCTCAGCAACTTGGCAAGGCCATTAGCAACTTAGTGAGACCGTCTCCAAAAAAAAAAAAAAAAGCGGGGGGGGGGGGGGGAGATGGGGATGTGGCTCAGCAGTTAGGCACCTTGGGTTCTAATCCATGGTACTAAAACAAACAATAACAGAAAGGAGGAGGGGGAGAGAGGGGGAGGGATTTTTTTTAGTTGTTGATAAACCTTTATTTATATATATATATGCAGTGCTAAGAACTGAACCCAGTGCCTCACATAGACTAGGCAAGCGCTTTACCACTGAGCCACAACCTCAGCCCTCACATTCCTATTTCTAACTATACCTCTAACCCAGAAGTCCCAGAAGCATCCCAAAGGAATTCCCCTACCCCATAATCTGCTGATGCTTAGTTTTAAGTCTCTAGTAGCAACCCTTCAGGCTCTCAGAAACTAAGGAGTTTTCCCCAATTTCTCTTACAATGCCTCCATCCAGTTACTAAGTTCTCCATTATATATTCTTTTGATATTAATTTACTGTAATGCTATAATCTTAGTTAAGATCTGCATTTCTCAGATAATTGCCAAGGCCCAACATATCTCTTTACTTTTAAAGATCACAACCTCCAATCCTTATCTTATTCCTGCCAAAGTGAAGATTCTAAAACACAGATCTACTTAAGACATTTTGTCAAGTTTGATAACAATCTATTGATAGGCTAGAAAAAGCAGGTATTCTCCTATAAAGCTGAGAGAAATGAAAAGTGGTAATTGACCCCTTGTGGAGGGGACTCTGGCAATAGCCAGAATTTTGCCTATACATATGTCTTCTGACCCAGGAATTCTACTTTTAGAAATCCACCCCAACATAAATAACAAAAATCTTCACAAAGAGACATATAAAAGTCTATTTTATAACTGCACTATTTGTAATAATGGGACTAGAAACAATCAAACGTCCACAATAGGAAACCATTTAAGATAACATGGTACACTTATATAAAGGAATGTTATGTTCCTATAAAAAAAGAAGGAGGAATATATGCTCTAGAACGACTTCTAGGCTATATTAACTCAACAAAGCAAGGAACAGATCAGTAGTGCGCTATTTTCTATCTAGTATATGAATATGTAAATGCAAATATTTGCTAGAAATGGAGTATGTTTCTTTTGCTCTGCTTTGTTGTTGGAGATTTAACTATAAACCATGTAATGTTTCACATAATTATAAAACAAACCAAATAAAAAATGTGAGAAGTTCCTAAAAACCAAAAGGAAAAAAAAATGTACACAAATGGTGACTTCACTACACTGCGAAAACTGTGACAAGTTATTTGAAAACATAATAAGTTGACTATATAGCCCAAATGAGATATTTCCTAAGGACAAAACAAAATTTGAAAAGGCAACCTTTCAGTAATCACATCATTTGTGGTAGTAGTACTGTTAGTCTGAAACTACCATGTGAATAGGATAAAGCAAATTAATGGTATATTAGGAACCATGATTGTGAGGGTCAAAGATAACATAAAATTTAAGATATTAAATTATAGTCCTCTAATTCTAAATTTCATTGTAAATATCAATAGAAACCCATAGTATATTTCCTGGTTTTATCCAATGAAAAAACCTAGACACATGCCCAAATAAGTATCAATGAGCAGTTTAAACTGTGTTCTAAATATAATTTCTTACTAAAAACAACTGGAGATCCTTGAGGAAATGGCTGAACCCAGGCCTCTGGCATCCTCTTGTACCTGAATACAAAAAAGCACTCAAAGATTATGTTAGGTTCAACCTGAAGAAGCCTTCATATGCCAAAGTGGGGACAATTTGGGCACCCAAAATTAGATTAAAACTGTGTTAAAATCTACTTAGTTTTACTACTTAAAAGCAAAAACCCTCAATCTGAAAACTGAAAAAGGTAGTGACACCTAATGGAGTGACATAAAACATGTTTAATCCCTCAAACAACAAATTGTGACATGGTATGAAAAATGGTTTACCAGCGCAGCTCATGAAAGATATTATTAGGGGTTTGTCACCCTGGTACTCACTGCCTATCACATACCAAAATTGTCAGGTTCCTGGAAATAGGTTCAGCATAATCATATTAAAAAATCTAAGTTACCAAATATCAAGGCCAAAGGCCAAACACATTAGATCTTTTAAGACAGCAGTCTCTCGGATCTGATATGTTTACTCTTTCCTGAAAACTCTAGAAAAAATTCTTTTAGCTATTTTTTCAGACGAATGTTTCAGGAAGCAGATATTAAGATGAAGGTGACCCTATGAAAGAAAAGGAGAAACTAGAACTAGGAAATAAAAGCCCTTAAACTGATGACCATCAGTTGTGCTGAAAGGACAGGAAAGGAGTATGTTGGGCAAGAAAAGTTAGAGTATAGTACAACTCAACAAATTCTTGGCTAACCCAATGCTGAACTCAGGTGTAGAAATTAACCACTGAGGGCAGGGGTTGTGTAGCTCAGTGGTAGAGCTCTTGCCCCGCATGCATGAGGCACTGGGTTCGATCCTCAGCACCACATAAAAATAAAGACATTGTGTCCATCTACAAATAAAAATTTAAAAAGAAAGAAAGAAAGAAATTAACCACAGAATTCCACCACGGGCAGAAATTGCCAGGCAAAGAAGCCTTGTCACAACTGGTCACTAACTGAGGGATTCCAGGAAAGATCATAATCTTGGCGAAAAAGCTGCAGATCTTCAAAGTGCTATGGTTAAAGGTTATCAGCTAAATCAACTCCTTGCAATTGGTCAGTAAAAATTCTTTCTTGAAGGGAGATCTAAGCAGTGTACCCAACCAAGGCCACTAAAGCCATACATTACGCTATTAATGAATGAAAACGATGTTAAGATCTGGGGCTTTCTTCAAAGTAATCAATGATGCTCAGAAATGTTGGTATAAATAATACAAAATTGGCCATGGGTTCATTATAGGCAATGGGTTCATTATATTGTTCTTTCATGTGTTTAAAGATTTCTATAACAAAAACAAAGTAAAATGCTACAAATTAAAATCCAAATACTAGCTAGAAACAAAAGGTTCTCTCCATCTTTTGAAGAGTTGTACCATATGCATGCAAAATTCAAAAGATAACACTCAAAGCTTACAATAAAGACAGTCTCTTGTCCCAGCCCACCACACTCACTGACTTCTGTTCCCCAGAGGCAATCACTTTCAATTCTTAGCTACCTCTTAATTACCTACATATCTTTAAATAGCATGCTTATAATTTTTGAACTGTTACTCTACCCATTTCTCATATCCAGTTCACTTGCCTCCAACCTCCTGATCTTTACAATTACTAACATGTACAAGGAACTCTAAGTAGTTACATATATTTACAATAACCCTTATAACACAGATAGAAGTCATTGTATCCCCATTTTCCAGAAAAAAATACAAAAATTAAATAACTTATTCAGATAATAGGGAGGGAGGAGAAGAGACATGGTTCAAACCGATGATCTGGCTCTGTACTCTGTACTCTTAACAAGAGTTGACAAACTTTAACTTGCTCTGAAGCACATTATACAAACTATGTAGTTTGTAAAACAAAACAAAAAAATCAGTATTTTTCTTAACATGTTGACTAAACAGTATTCACAGTTAAGCAATGAAATATTCTTTAATCACATTTCTTTCATAGTTTTGCTTTCTTTTCAGTGCCTAATTGCCCTTTTTGGTCACTAGTTTTCTATGTACCAGTCACTCATTTACCTCCATTTCACCACAGTTGTAAAACTCCTATATGTTCAAACATTTCTGGTACTCTACTAATCTTGTGGGCTTCAAAACATCTCTTTTACAGCCCTTATTCCAATCTGGACACTTGCTCTACAGCTGTCATGCTGGGATCGCCTTCCATTTCTTTCTGTGCTGAATCCTGGTTCCTAAATAACATTGCCATGTCTTCCTCTTTGATTTAAACCCTGAGTAAGGTAGAAGTAGTTTAAAGGCTCTTCATTTTCCACATGGCTACCTCCAAAGTACCTAGTGAATCCAAGGCCTGAGCCTTCCTATGTTCTCAAATGGCAATTTAACTTGCTTATTGATTGGCTTCTCATCTTTAGGTTTTGGCTTTCTTTGGCCTGCTAAGTTAGATATTATGCATTCAATTGTGTTTTGCCTTCCAAAATTTTGTTGCTTTGTCTTATATTTTTTTATATCTATCTTTTTTTTTTTTTTTTGGTCCTGGGAGTTCATGCATTTATTCTTTTACTTTCTTCTAGGAAGGTACAGGAACAAGTAGAAAAAATATACATCTTAATTTGCAATGTTTAAATGGAAATTTTTGTTCAACTTTAGTTTCCTTACTTCTTACTCGCCACATATCTTCTTTAACTATGTAATCTACTCTCCTCTTTCTTTATCCCTTGGTATCCTGCTATTTTCCTTCAGTAACACAGAAATATTATCAACCCTGCAATCTCAAAGCTAAGTGTGCATATTTCTATCACAGCACTTATACTGCAAAGCAGGAATTTTTCATGGAGAAGGAGGAACTATGTTCACATTTTAGGATGCTTGGGATGTACCAGGCTTACAAATGTCTAGAAACACACCCAACCCATTAAACAGAAAACTGCTTTTATATAACTGAAGTTCTTGGTTGAATACAAAAAATTATGACCACAGCATTTGAAAAAGATCTCCTTGATTCTGATATTCTTCTCTTCTTCCTGAAAATCCTTGACTTAAATAGTTAGGTGACATATTAGTCCACTTTGTATTACTATAACAAAATAGCTGAGGCTATAACTCTATTTTTTTAAAAAAGGTTTATTTAGCTCACAATTCTGAGGTTAAAAGTCCAAGATCAGGTTCAGCCTCTGGTGAAGGCCTAATGGCAGATATACCAAAACAGTGTGTCACAATGGCAGGAGAACATATAGGAGGAAGAGATCATATCTCGAAACAGGAAGCCAGGAAGATTGGGGTCCCAAAATATTTTCCAAGGGCATACCCCTAAGTGATCTCAGGACCTTCAATTAGGCTCTACCTCTTAAAGGTTTCACCACCTCACATTACCACACTGGGGACCTCACTTCCAATACCATGAATCCTTATCCAAACCATATCCAAACCACACCAGGTGGGAACATAGAATTCCATGCCAGAGATATTGAGAAAAATGTTTTTATGTTTTTAGTGTACTTAAAACAATAAGAATAAACATGTACATAGCTTAATTATAGTAGATTTAAGATAAAGTCTATTCAATTATAGGCAGCCACTAATACAGCATTCCCTTTCCCATGAGGTTTAATGTACAACACTGCTAATCACTGCAAATTGTCCGAGCAGCTGACTTCTTCCAGACTTTGCACTGAGAAGAACTGATTGTACCAACTATATGAAGCATTGTGGCTGAAGTGGAAACTTGAACCAGTTCTAAAACAAATCTTAAGAACTCAGCACAGAAATGTATCAAGGTCAACTTTACTTACCACTGTTCCAAGTGTCAACTCTATTCCTATGGATGAAAGAAACTAGGGTCCTTCCTCTTTCTTTTGTAAACATGACCTCTTGGTTCTCAGAATCTGGAGTCAAGGTATTATTCTACCATGGGTACAAGATAATCATATCCTTGAATTTTGAACCAATTAGGTGAAACACAGATTGTATTTCCAGTGAGCCTTAAATATATCTGTAGTTTAAGTTTTTCCAATAAAATTCACAATGTTCCAAGTATAATATTCTTTCAGCTACCCTTCAGTGCATATGCTTTTGATTATCCTTAACTGTATGACATTTTTGCCAATTAAAAACAAAACTGGCTTTAAAATTTTTATTATTATTATTATTTTGTACCAGGGATTAAGCCCAGGGGTGCTTAACCACTGAGTTACATCCCCACTCCTTTTTTTGTTATTTTATTTAGAGAAGTGGTCTTGCTGAGTTGCTTAGGTCCTCACTAAATTGGTTTTTAGTAACAGCAAACAATCAATGATGAGGGAATTAAATTTTAGAGAAACAGATTAGTCTCTTAAAAATAAAAAAAGTGTACTATACAATAGTGAAACTACATTTTCCTAGATGGCTTGTAATCTATTAATTCTAAAAGACTTAAACTACTTTAACAAGCAAAGTAGTATCAATGAAACTATTCCTTCAAACCATGGCTTCCTGTGGCTAATATGTTTAAATAAGGACACCATTCATCTGCAGGCATGTTCTAGTTTAGCAAATCTTTAATGTTATACCACATGCAAAAAGAAAGCATTTCTTATTCTAATAGATGACATTATGAAGTTTCACACCTTAAATTTAGAGGTTACTCACAATTAAGAATAAAAACTTACTTAAAACTGCTTACAGTAGGATTTTACACATTACATGGAAATCTCATTTTTAGAACACATTAACAATATCAGATAACTATTTGATAATTATAGAAAAAACATAATCAGATTAAAAGCACCTATGCAAAAATACAATACTTCAGTATTAAGAATACTTACCAAAATATATGTTTTGTTAATCAGTAAGTAAAAAGCAGAAAGTATGATTCTATTACTACTAGGTATTTTCCAAAGTTACAAGAATAAAAAACATATATCAAGTAGATGTTTACAGAGGATGAAATTAATGCTGAAATATTTAAAACAAAAGATTAACAGTAAATTGAAGACCTCGAATTCAAACCACATTCTCAATCTAGTGTCTCAACTACAGTCTGAGAGAGCTATTGCTCTGTATACTCCATGGGGTCCTGGGATCTCTGTTCAAAAAACAGATTTCTGGGCTCTACCAAAGGCCCGCACATCACAGGGGTCGGGGAGTCCCCTCAACAATCTTCATCCTAAACACCTTACCTGGGAAAATCTGAAGTGTTTCTGATGTTTTGTTTTGTTTAACAGCACTGGGAATGGAACCAAGGGGCACTCTACCACTGAACTACATTCCCAGCCCTTTTTATTTTGAGATAAAGTCTCACTAAGTTGCTGAGGCTGACTTTCAACTTTCAATCCTGCTGCCTCAGCCTCCTGAGCCTCTGGGACTACAGGAGTGTACCACTATGCCCCAGCCAGTTTTACTACTTTCTATAAAAGTTACTTTAAACTAAAAATACCACTTGATTTTATTCAGAATTGTTTCACTGACTTCTATTTGCAATAGCCATAATTAAGACTACTCAAAAGCATGTACTTGGCTAAAAATAGCTGCAAAAATCAACATTGAGAGCATTGATATCATTATTCTATAACATTTGCCAGAATGAACTCTTAATTACTGCCCAAATTACCCACAAAGTCCTAGGTGATGCTGTTGACATTTCCACTTAATCCCATGGTAAAGCCTTGATATTTCCATTAAAAGCAATAGTTTAACCTATTTGGTTTTAAAAATGCTTTTAACTAATTCATTGTGAGTCTTCTCCACAGAAAAATCATAAGCACTTACAAGTAAAGTTCTTCTGGCATACAGTATTTCTTCTGCAAAAATTGTTTAACTACAGAGACTAAAAATTTTTTTAAGTTATATGAACAACTCCATGTGCTATATGTAGACAATGTGAATAGTAAGGCATTATAAACAGGTATAGACGGTGATACCTCTTTATAAGCATTATAAACAGGTATAGACAGTGATACCTCTTTATAAGCATGCTTCTCCCAAAATGAGAGGTAAAGTTGCAAGTACGCTTTTCTGAATATAAGTCTACTACTTACTAGCTTGTAACATTGGTGAAGTTATTCAACCTCTCTAAAATCTCAGTTATTCTCACTTTACACATAAAATATCTACTTCACTGAGTTTTTAATGAGGATTATGAGATATAATTATATTATATTACCTGAATTCAGGTAAAATACCTGTAAAGTGCTTGACCACAATGTTATTTTAATAGAATTGCTAGTTTAAGCTACTATAATGTTGGCATCATTATGAAAACGTTCTTAGCAAACATTTACCTATATTTAAAGATTGCAACTTTATCTAGTTCAGACAATAATTAATTCTTAAGATATGATTTATAAATATAACAACTTTCATAAGAATTTTTCTTTTTTAAATACATATTTTCTCAAACTGTCAAGTGTTTTCTAACTTTTCTCCTTATAGAAATCATCTAAAGGTCTGGGTTATAGCTCAGTGGTAGAGTACTTGCCTAGCATGTGTGGGGCACTGAGTTCAATCCTCAGCACCACATAAAAATAAATTAAATAAAGGTATTGTGTCCATCTACAACTAAATAAATAAAAATCAGCAAAATTTGTAAAATAAGATCTCTAAATTAGGCCATTATATTTAATAAAATAATAAAAGAAAAAGCAAGTCACTTACAAAGTTTTCTTCAACTTACCTTTTTAATTGGCCTATAAGACTGACAAAAGGAATACAATAGTGAATTCTTGATAGACACTAATGAGAATAGGTAGTGTGGTAACTATGGCAAAAATTTAAGTCTAGATATATGATTAAGAACTTTATATTAACATTTCTTTAGAGAAACTTTGAACTGGATGAAAATTTATTGGTTGATTATGCTGTAATGAACAGAGAACAGACTGTTTCATCAATTGACATCATTTCAAAGTAAAGCATTTTCCAATCAGGGGAGAAACTTGAGATCTACTTCAAACCTATAACCTTCAGGAAGCTTGACTTACAAGGACTGACTTTAAGAGTGAAACAGAACATAGATCTAGATCTCAGAAAAAGCACTCAATGATTACACAGTATTTCCCCCCTTGAGAATTTAATAGAGCTGGGTGATCGCGCACACCTGTAATTCCAGCTGCTTGGAAGGCTGAGGTAGGAGGATCACAAGTTTGAGGCCAGCCAGGGAAACTTAGAAAGAACCTGTCTCAAAATAAAAAATAAAAAGGGCTGGGAGAAAGCTCAGTGGTAGAGTACCCTGGATTCAACCTCTATGTCAGAAAATTAAAAAGTTTAATAAATTCCCCATAAAGTTTAATAAATTCTCCATAAATACATTATGAACATTGCTTTCTAAACAATAATGGGTAAAGCCTGCATAGCGTAGAAATGATCCCTTATTTCAAGTCATCTACAGATCATTTAGCTTGAATGAAATATAATCTTTTAGGAAAGAATGAATACTAATAGTTTTATCTAAATAAAAAATAAACAACAAGCTATAAATGGGCATGGTGGCAAAAGCCTGTAATCCTAGCAATTTAGGAGGCTGAGGCAGGAGGATTGCAAGTTTGAGGCCAGCATCAACAACTTACTGAGTCCCTGGCTCAAAATACAATAAAAAGTGCTGGGGATATGGCTCAGTGGTAGTGCGCCCTTGGATTCAATCCCCAGTACTTGGGGAGTGGGGGAAGGAGAGGGGAGCCATAAGCCTAATTGTGTGCTAAAATAAGGATGAACATTCATTCAGGTTCTTCAGATACTACATATTACCCCTGACTTTTTTTTTAAAACTATTTATTTATTTATTTATTTATTTTTATGTGGTGCTGAGGATTGAACCAGTGCCTCACACATGCTAGGTGAGCACCACTGAGCCACAACCCCAAACCCTTACCCTTGGCTTTTTTAGATAATATTTTTATTAGTTGTTGATGAAATTTTTTATTTTATTTATTTGTATGTGGTGCTGAGAATTTAACCCAGTGCCTCACATATACTAGGCAAGCGCTCTACTACTGAGCCATAATCCAAGCCCTACCTTTGGCTTTTAATAAAATATATTTACTATATTTAGTTTCACTGTCATATTAACCTCTTTCCCCAATGTTGCTCTTTAGTAGTGGGTATGTGATAGCAATGGTTAAACTCAAGACAAAAGGAAATCTTATCGATGAGTGGTTGTTAAAACTTATCGTGCATCAGAATCACCCAGAGAATTTAATTTTTTTTGATCAAATTATGCTTTGTACATGTACAAATTTATCACAATGAATTCCACTTCTATGAATAATTATAAGAAAGGGTGAATTCTGGTGAATGAAATGAAGCAAATAATATTATGTGCATATATCAATAAATTACAATGAATTCCATTATATATAATCATAATGCACCAATAGGAACATTTTTAAAAAACCCACAGAGATATCTCGGCCACACCCAGAAATTGTTTCATTATATCTGGAATGAGTCAAAGAATTCACATTTCTAACAAGTAATGCTGATGCTCCTGGTCAAGGACTATAGTTGGGAACCACTGGTTTAATACAGTAGTTCTCAATCATGGCTACACAGTAGAATCACAGGTTAAGAACTTTTGAATACACCAATCCTCTGGGGCCCCTCAGGATCTATACTAGAAGTTCTGCAAGGGTTAAGTGTCAAGAAATAATTTTTTTAAAAACTTTCTAGACAATTGTATCCAGGGTTAATCACTAGTCTAAGTGGTTAACTAGAATCTACACTAAATCCACTAAGGACTTAGTACAAAAAAGGGACAAATATTTTAGCATTTATTTGCTGATAAAGCAGCCAAATAATGAATATAGGCAAATTTGATGGTAGGGTCTCAGTTGCTGACTATCTATGGTTTAACTAAACAGAAGTTTTAGGTGTGGTTTTTGCTTTAGATCCCAGGCAACATCTAAAGCAAGTCTTTAAGATCATACTAGCTTTATATGTACTGTTTGATCTTTGAAGGCAACAAAGGTGAATTCAATTATGTCAACCACTTTTGGGTTGAATGACAATACCACATTATTAACTCTTAGGCTCTGGAGTCTGACAATTTAATTACAACCTTTGGCAAGTTATATAATAAACCTTGGTTTCCTTACAAGTTAATGTAACTAACATAATCATTCTAAAAAGTTTATGTATTCATGTAAGTAGTTAAGTTTGGACCCTAACACATAAGACTTAATGATGTCTAAAGCACTAGGAAATATGTAGATAATGTAAAGCAAACATAGAGAACTTCATATTATTCATATGTCTGTGCCATAGACATTACCTATTACAAATATTAAGAAAATGACTGTCTTCAAGATTACCTCTTTACCTTCAGTCAACATCATGGCTCTTCATCAGAAACTTCACAGACTCTACTTTCCTAAGACTAGTCACAATTTTATGAATTTATATGTGGAGGGTCCTTTAAAATGTTAATCTTAACTTTTAATAACTACAGAGAGGATAACTCATGGGACTGACAAACATTTAGAAGTTACAAAATTGAAATAGTACAAGTTTACCAAAATAAGGAAAAATTTGATGTTCTCTCCTATTTTTTTAATTGACTAGTTAATGACTTATAATAGCCTGTTTACCTTGAGATTTGCCCATTTTTTAAACCTCTTCCCTTTTGTTTTCAGTACAAGTATCTCTAAAAGAGTTTTTATTAGGCATAGCCTCTCCCTGGTAATTAAGGTTTTGTAGGTGGAAAAGGGAAGTAGCTCTCCTCATAGCCAAGTTGTGTATGCCTACTAACCAGGTGCTTTTAAAAACAACTTAAGAATTCCTTTGAATCTTCATCTCTGGAGTTGAAATATTCCTACAGCTGACTTTCTCTTCAAGTATGAACTAGGTTGGTTGAGTCCTTATAAAACACGGGTGATGGCAGGTGTAACAGCAATCAAGGGAAAACAAAACAAAACACGCGCAAATATCTACTTTGTACCAGGCCCTTTGATATTTACCCCATGCTTGTTTTACATTATCTACAGTAAGATGTTAATCATAGAATTGACAGTGTAACTATATATTCTTCAGCCTATACCCCATCAAGGAGCCTATAGAAAAGAGACATTTACTAAAAGTAAAATTTTAAAACATTTCAAATCTGCTTAAAATAACCTGCTTTTCATGAACTTAAAGTATATACATCTATAATTTTGAGAGGAAAAATGCAGATTAGGAACAAGTGATTTCATTGCCATGTTAGAACAATGAATATCCAATTCTTTGAGTATTTTGAAACCACTCTACATAACAAACATAATAGGTGTACAATGTTTATTTTTCTTCATAGACTAAAAATTGTTTTCTAAATCTACTGAGTGGAGTGGGAATTGAAAATACAACCAAATACTCATTTATCCTGATCTGATTCTGCAAGCAATTTTAATGAAGTTCATTTTAATGACTAAGAATTCATCTGGTCTGATAATATACTAGATCTGTAGTCTATTTTAAAAATAGCTTTTGATTCTGGCATGATGGCATGCACCTATAATCCTTGTACTTAGAAAGCCAACGTGAGAGGATCACCTGAGCCCAGGAGTTTAAGACTGCCCCAGCAACATAGTAAGACCCCCAACTCAAAATAAAATTTAAAAAATGCCTTTAAATAGTTCCATTTTAAACTAACAAACACTGCATACTCTCTAAGAATTCCAGAGATGGGTTCCTTAATCCAATATATGATACTTTCCTTACCTTTGCTAAATGACAGCTTGTACACTGCTGCAGTCAGAGGTTTGAAGATATGATTATGCAGAGATTTTTCCTAATAAGCAGATAGCTTTCAACTTATTCCAGCAAGAGGAAGATGAAGTTAGTTCATTGGGGAACGTGGTAGTATCATAAATGGAATAAGATGATGGCCTATAAGTACTTAATGCCTATTTTGTTTAAGTACCAATAACAAAAAAGTGACTTTGAGAAATGCTGGAAGTAAGTTATACTATAAAGATATATGTTTTCTGTACAAGTATCTCAAAAGAGTTTTTATTAGGCATAGCCTCTCCCTGGTGATTAAGGCTTTGATAGGTGGAAAAGGGAAGTAGCTTTCCTCATAGCCAAGTTGTGTATGCCTACTAACCAGGTACTTTTAAAAACAACTTAAGAATTCCTTCAAATCTTCATTCTCTGAAGTCGAAATATTCCTACTGCTGACTAATAGAATTAGTAACTTTATAAATTCCCTTAGCAATGTATCATCTCTACTGAGTATCCCAGTCTATGTCTGAAGATGGCCAATGGCTTTTCATCAGCTACATCTCAAGGCAAACCATTCTCTACCTTTAAAAGTTTGACTGTTAGAAGTTTAGGTTTTCTGAAACTTAGCTGTGTAGACAAAACTTCCTTCTAGATAAAACTTTTAAAATACAAAAGCTAGCTGGGCATGGTGGTACATGCCTTTAATACCAGCAGTCCAAGAGGCTGAGGCAGGAGGATGGTAAGATCAGCATCAGTCTCAGCAACTTAGTGAAACACTGTCTCAAAAAAAAAAAAATTGTTTAAAATATTTTTTTTAGTTGTAGATGAACACAATATCTTTATTTTATTTTTATGTGGTGCTGAGAATCAAACCCAGTGCCTTCCACATGTGAGGCAAGCACTCTACCACTGAGCTATACAACCCCAGCCCTGTCTCAAAATTTTAAAAAAATTTTTAAAAAGGAATAGGGATATAGTTCAGTGGTAAAACACCCCTAGGTTCAACCCAGAACCAAAAATAAATAAATGAATAAAATGTAAGGGCTATCATGACTCAAAGTCTTTCAATTTAAATATTTAGTTTACAATTATTTTTCATTATGGTTTTACATGTTTACATTTTTAGTTCTATTCTGACCATGCACCAGGTTTTATTGATATTGGCTTTAAAATATGGGAGCTAGAGGGCAATACTGCAGACAGGGAATAGGCAATTCAGTACAACCACAGCATCTCCTAATTCTATTGACTCACTTGGAGCATAATATTCAATAAAAATCTAATTATTACAGTTGGACAGTGGTGCAGGCCTGTAGTCCAATATATTTGGAAGGTTGAGATAGGATTGCTTGAGCCCAGAGCTTAGGGCCAACTTGAGCAATCCAGTCTGGTAGAGTGACATACACCTGTAATCCCAGGAGGATACGGCAAGAGGACCACAAGTTCAACATCAGCCTGGGACATTTGGCTAGACCCTATCTCACAATAAATATTTTTAAAAGGGCTAGGGATGTAGCTCAATGGTAAAGCATTCTTCAGTTTAATTCCCAGTACTGGGAGGCAGGGGGAAGAATACTTCAAAAAATCTGTTTATTACTAGTAATGGGCCATATACTTCACCAGCTCTCTGCAATGTATCTATCTACCATCTAAAAAGAACATACTCTATAATTTATTAAAATCACCATATATTTCATTAAATTTTAAAATTCATTTTTCTAATACTATAAAAAATGAAACTTTAAAAGACTGTCACATCCTATCAGAAACTGGCTCTTTCTAGATGCTTACACCAGCACTTACTTATCCTTAACTTTTATCCAAATACTCTTGTATTGCATATATGGTATACTGTATTTTATATATCTTTTTTCTCTTTTTAAAGATGTAATTTATATTTACCTATCACTTTGCTTCTGTTTTCTTTTATTTCTCAAAGAGAGTTCAGCTATTATATCTTTAAGATGAAATGAAACAATGAAATATTTAATTCTATCATGTAAAATTACTTAGGGAAGATAATTTTAGTTTTATGTGTGTTGGATTTAGACTTCCTTTTACTATCAATCCTTCTTATCAAGACAAATTTCTCCATTAAAAAAAAAATAGCCAAATAAACACCAAGTAACAATGTTTTGTGCTCTCATACCACACCAAACTTAAGCACTGGACCTATCCCTTAGATAATCTTTATTAAAAAAAAAATCTTTAAGAGCCTCTAAAACTATAAAATTTAAAAAACCTTGGTTCACTCAGTGTTAAAAGCTTCTTACCCTGTTTCTGTGTTATGCCATTCTGCATAAATTTTTAAATAATTGTTTTTATTGGTCAGAATGAAGTCCCATGTATCAGTTTTCCTAGTTAATCTCCAATTCACTGAGAGATTAAAAAAATCAAAAACTTAAAAACATTCTACTTATTGACTATAGATAGTACAGAGAGCTAAAGTCTCCTACCACCCAAGTAAAATCCAGAGACTGGTAAATCCAGAGACTGCTTATTATCAACACACAGACTCTAACCAATTTCTATACCAGCCCTGATTCACCAATATTGCTAGTTTGGCCAATCCCATATCTTAATACTCACTCTCATTGTTGGTTATATTACCATTTACTATGAAAAAAGTAGAATGATGGCTCATTTGAAGTAAGCAGTGTTGGCAGGTTAACTACCACAACAAAAAGTATCAGAAAAGTAAATAAAGATTGAATGGGTCTTCTTTTGACCCTATTTAAAAATTTGACACCAAAGTCTTTTTATACAATCTTTTTTTTTTTTGGAGGGGAGATTGGTACCAGAGATTGTACTCGGGGGGCATTCAACCACTGAGCCACATTCCCAGCCCTAATTTGTATTTTATTCAGAGGCAGGGTCTCCCTGAGTTGCTTACTGCCTTACTTTTGCTGAGGCTGGCTTTGAACTCACAATCCTTCTGCCTCAGCCTCCTGAGCTGCTGGGATTACAGGTGTGCACCACCATGCCTGATTTTTTATACCATCTTGAGGTAAAAAAAATTTACAATCATCCTAGGATTTCGAACTCTTACATGACAAGAATTTGCTAATATAATATTTTCCATACATATTAAGGTATTATTTGAGAGGTAACTTAAGTTCATTTTGAATGTTTAATATTCAAATCTATCCCAACAATAACTTTTGTATTACAATTTTCAAAAGGGATAAAGAAAATTTAGTGTTAGAATCTAGGCTCTAACAGCCAAGTTCTTAATCCCAACTCCATCTGCACATTTCAGAACATATTTTGTCTGGGTTGGGGGATATTGGGCAATGATTGCTAATCGGTGCAGGATTTATTTTGGGGGGGGGCAACAAAAAAGTTCTAAAATTAGTTTGTGATAATGCATAGTCCTATGAATGTGCTAAAAACATTGACAATTACCCTTCAATTGGGTGACTATGTGTAAATTATCTAAGTAAAAAATTGTTACTTTACTCTAATGGCATCTACACTATGTTATAAAACACTTTCTAAAATACTCTTAAAGTATATATCAAAAACCTAATGAAGGCAAACAGAAATCTGTGCATCCTAAATTAAGCCAGAAAAGACAAACCACTTAAGAGCCAGAGATGACCAAGAGTTAAAGGACCCTTGTTCATTAGTTAACAATCACCAAATAGAACAAAAGTAATAGATTGAACATGACTTCTAAATGATTTCTTCAGAATGACTAAAATAACCTTGGAATGCAAGGCTGTGCTTCTATAAACAAAAACATGAATTTTCACGAAGTCCTCAATAGCATGAGCACTTACTCATCATACTCGATATGATAAATAACGTCTTCATCAGCAGCAACAGAGTCTGAATTAGATGTAGAAGGTACATTGTCCAATTTAATTGTGTTCTCTTTGGAATTATGATTAACATTTCCATTAGTCCTTTTATAAGAACTGCCATTCTTCAGTGGAGTTTTGCCACGTGAATGTCCATCAGAAGCTCTAGTAACACTATGTATATGTGCTTCAAACCAAGCACCAAGGCCGACATCTCTGGCATCCACCAATTCATTTACCTAAAAAAAGTTTAAAATTAGTTAATGAAGCTTAATTTCATTTATTGCTGCAAAAATATTAATATAACTCAAGTATTTCAGAGTTATCATGGTATACAGTATTTGCAGCCACTGATGTTTACAGTGATTAGTTCAAAACTATCACTATAATCTTTCCAGATTATACTATCTCAAACTTGGTGAAATATGAAAGTTAACTTTCCTCCTAATTTCCTTCAGTGAAATAGGTGTTTTAATTACTCAAAACTTATTCTATACTATACTGTAAATTTTTTTTTTTTTTTGGAGTGATACTGGGGCTTTAACCTAGGACCTTGCACATGTTAGGCAAGCATTCTAAGTTGCACAGGCTAGTTGCAAACTTGTGATTCTTCTTCCTCAGTTTCATCAGTAGCTGGGATTACAGAGGTATGTCACCATGCCCTGCTGCAAATGCAATTTTTATATACCCAAGAGTCAATCTTGCAAGTTGTTGAATAAGAATACCACTAATGAAAAGCCAGGGTTTAAACTATTATGACTGTGACTAATATATTCCATTAATTTCTATAATCATAAAGATAACTTAATAGCCAGTCCAGCCAGAACACAGTAAAATATTAATAGAACATAAAACTTTACAATGAGAAAATTATGCATAAGAACACAGTGAAATATCTAATGAACCCATCTACAGTATAAAATTGGCAAAGTTCCAATACTAGTTAGTAACTCACTAGGAAAATACATTTATTTATCACTGGAAAAAAATAAAGATAAAAATGTAAAGACAGGTTTTTAAGATACAAAACGGGAAAAAATACACAAAATGGACACAATCAAGTCCATGTATGAAAGTGTATAAACCAGAACTAAACCATGTCATCTGATAAAAGGAAAACAGTACTAAAAAACAGTGTTAAACAATTCTCAGGTTGGTATACCAGAGAATTGAGTCAAAGAATGGAAACAGGTTTTTAAAAAAATTCTCTCCCAAAACAACTGAGAACATTGGTACGCTAAGGTTCTTTCAGGACAATAACAAAAGGATCTCTTCAACCTTTACTTTTTTCTTTCTTTAAAAACCCTTTAAAAAGAAAACCTGAAGTCAATACATGATTATCATCTCATCAAGCTTCCTTAGAAGGTAGAAGAGACCACTTAGGGTGTTTAATATAATTCTGACAGACAGTATATAGCTTGGGGAGGAAAGTATATACTAAAAATTAAATACCCATATGCTACATAATATGCAAGGTTTCTTACTTAGGTTTGTCTAAGCCTAACAAACAATGATTCCTATTTTATAAGAAAACAAATGCGGGGCTGGGGTGGTAGCTCAGAGATAGAGTTCGCCTAGCATGGGTGAGGTCCTGGGTTTGATCCCCAGCACTACATTTAAAATAAATAAATTAAAGATATTGTGTCCAACTACAACTAAAAAAATAATATTAAAAAAAAGAAAGAAAACAAATGCTTCAGAAGTTAACTTGTGCTAGGTAAGAACTACTGAAATATAAAGTCAGGATTAAAAGACATCTTGACCTTGAAACTTACTTTTTTGCCCTTATACCAAGAGTTTTGACAGAGATAACAAGATAGGAAAATAGGCACTTGAAAGTAAGCAATGAACTCAGAAATAAGGTATTAAAAATACAGAAAAGTTTCAAATCACCAAGCTGACAACAGAAGGTAGAGAGCGTACAGATAAGCCAAAAGGTATTGACTTTCACTACCAGAAGAGGTATATTTGGCCAAAACATGTAGCAATAAAAGAGTTTGAAAGACATAGTTCAATATAACGTAAGAATTAAGATCTTAGGAGAAAAGAAAGACCTAAGGGCCAACCAGGTTAAGTATGTCAAAGAATCAGAGATTGAACATACTATATGCTGCATAAATTAATTTACATATTAAATGGACACAGGCTCATTCCTTCCATAATCATTCCTGACAAACTTAAAGACATTTTGTCTTTTCTAGGCAACACGACTAAAACAAAAAATAAAATCATCAATGTTAAAATCCGTAATACTTGGGAGAATAAACTGAGGTCACTACTCTTTCACTGCAAGTCAAAAAATGTAAGGTTTCATAGAGCACTACACAATTATTGTTGCAGCAGAGAAAATGACATATAGTTGATACTAAGATAAGAACAGCAAAAACACCTTAAGCAATATAAACCTGACTATGGAGTAGTAAAAAGAACAAATCAAATATTGAATTTGCCTATTAAGTGTAAGAAACTTGCAGGCAAATGTAGTTCCTGGATAACTCAATAACTGGAAATAAAAGAGAATTAAGAGAAACCAAAATCAACAGAAAAATACTGCCAACGTTTAAACATCACAGACAGAATTGAAAACCTATAAAGGTAGGGCACTATTTGAGTAGAGTAAACCTACATTTATAAGTGGAAATAAGAGCTATAAGTTTTATTGTTTTATTAATTTTAGTGAATAACTCCCAATAATGCATATAAAATGGGGTAGGGTGTTTCAAATTCAAAAGTTTTGCACATTACATAGACAAAAACTAATTTACATGAGTCAAATTGTGTGTAAGAGATTAAAGTTCTTTTGCAGAGCATGAATTTTGATGACAGTTCAGAAGAAAATTACCTAAACCCATATAAGTAACATGAAAATTGGATACTGCCATAATAGTATAATCTAGCAGAAATTAAGAACTGAAGTAGTTAGCCAAGAGAATAGTAAAACTAAAGAGAACACATGACAAAAGAGGAAAACATAAAGAGAGCAAGAGAGCAAGAGAGCAATCAATTCTCAATTGTATACACAGGATTTTAATTTACGGAGGAAACTGAATCATAATATAGAGAGATTAAAGTCATTGAAAGAATTAGCATTTACCAAGAAACAAAGCAAAACCAGGAGGTAAGCACCAGGTTTGGTCAGGAGGCAGAAGAAACTAGGGAAAGTATAGCACAGAGCCTCTGCTGTATAATGTGGGTGAACTCTAGGCTATAGGGGTAGTCTAAAGTTGTACCTGACCCTACATGATCAGTACAGAGGAATATTGGTTTGATGTGTGAGAGATAATGGAGGGGGTTTAGATAGGAACTCAAGATTGGTTGCTTTGTAAATGAAAAGCAGGCTCAATGACAAGTTGTTGACTGTCTCTAGGAACTAGCTTGTCCTACCAATCCCCAACACCACCAAATAAAACAGGAGTTAGCCCTAGGAACACCATTGTCTCCCCAGTAAGCAAGTCCTCAAAGATGTCAAAACATAAAATAAAATTTAAAAATTATATATGGAGTGAGTGGTTTGAGTTGAAAAGTTATGGGGGGAAAACCAGTAACATAAGTCTATACTTAAGAGCTGAATTTATTTATATCAAAGATATAGCCATATATAGAGAAAAGTCTTCCATGTCCAGGTATTTGATAGTTAAGGGAAAAGAAAGGAAAGGAGGAGGAAAAAAAGAAATGAACTAATGCCACTGAAAGCATGGGAAGCAAGGAAGAATAATACCAACCAGCAAATACCAGAGATTTTACTGCATGTCAAATATATTTCTAAATGCTTCATTTATTCCGGGGAAAATACTACAACTCTGCAGATAAACTTGGGTTCAAATCCTTCATCTATCACCTCCAAGGTAAACTCTTGAACACTTTAAGTAGTTCCAGTTTCATACTTTGTAGATGTAAAGCATGTGCATTTGAGATAAGGTTTTAAAAAAATCCATACTGTGCCAATCCAGCAAAGCACATAATATGCACAAAAGTAACAAGTTTCCTTATACTAAGTTTCAATATGTCCCATGTTAAGACTCATTAAAACTCAGTAGTCTTAATTTCCCATACTCTGCTTAGTAAACATTAGTAATTCACAGTTAACATACATTATCTCCTCTATTATAATACAAAAATCATTCCTATTTTCCAATGAGGTTCATATATGAAACAGACTCCAGAGAGGGCACAGCTAAAAAAAAAAAAAAAAATGTGAGCACTAAGCTGAGAACCTAGGTTTCTCCAAATTTGAACATGATTCTCCCATAACATTTTCTGCAGAGTTATAAATAAAAAATTGCAATATGGTTCTGTTTACATAAGTTAGAAGCAGAAAAATTAGGGTAGATAAATAGGTTAAATGTTGTTAATAGGTTGCTAAAGGTTATTAATAGGATCAAGTTAAAGAATAAAGAAATGATGGCTATAGAAGTTTGGGTAGTAGTTACAAGTAGAGAAGAGGCACTTGAGTAAACAAAGACTACATGGGAAGGAGTTCCTGGGGTATTACTATTCTATTTTATAATTTGGGGTGGTATTTATAAACACTGATTTTGTAATATTTCATTAAAACTTACTCTTATAGATTTGTATTGTCTATTGCACTTTATAATAAAAAAAGTTAAATATCAAGAATTGCACTGTGGACAAAGATAAAATGTGATACACCAAAATAACAATATTTTTACGTAAATTATTGAGGTTTCTTTTTTTCCTGTATTTTCTATAAACATAAGAGATAATATGTAAAAAGTTTAACAGTGCCACATACTTAGCTAAACCTTAAAAAACATTTCTAAATATATCATTTAGACTGGATAACAGCCATTTCAAAAGCAGACTTTATTTGAGCCATATAAATAAATATTTCATATTCAAAAATGAGAACTAAAGTCAACTTAGGTATCAAAGTCTACCCCATTTCAGAATATAAATCAATTCCTCATCTGGAATCACTGTGATTAGCTGGGTATGGTAGCAGACGCCTGTAATCCCAGTGGTTTGGGAGGCTAAGGCAAGAGAATTACAAGTTTGAAGCTAGTCTCAACTTAGTGAGGCTCTAAGCAACTTAGTGAAACCCTATCTCAAAAAAATAAAATATATGGGCTGAATTGTGGCTCAGTGGTAGAGCGCTCGCCTAGCATATGCAAGGCCCTGGGTTCGATACTCAGCACCATATAAAAATAAATAAAATAAAGGTATTGTGTCCAACTGCAACTAAAAATATAAATATTTAAAAATTAAATAAATAAAATAAAATATAAAAAGGGCTGGGAATGTGGCTCAGTGGTTAAGTGCCTCTGGGTTCAATCCCTGGTACCAATAAACAAACAAACAAATCCAGCCCCTTGCACAATCTTCTACAGTGATTAGTGATAGCCAGTCTCTTAGAATATATGAAAAAGCTCTGAAACTAACAAAATATAGCTAAAAAATATAAAATGCAGCAAAACATGAACGATACTGGGTAACTAACAAATTTCAGGTTAAAATTTCATTTTACTGTATTATTGGAATGTTTATTATGTCAGTTTTAAATAAAGTTAATTTAGAAATTCACCTTTTGCATCCTGTTATTCACAAGGTTCAAAGAATATTTTAGTCAAAAGGAAAACAAAACCAGGGAATGTGGTGCCCTCCTATACTCACAGCAATTCAGGAAGCTCAGGCAGGAGGCAAGCTCAAAGTCAGTCTAGGGAATTTAGAAGACCTTGTCTCAAAACAAAAAGGGCTACAGAGGTAGCTCAGTGGTAGAGCACACCTGGGATCAATCCCCAGTACTAAAAACAAAACAAAGCAAAATCTTAACAATGCTAAATGAGATGGGCAAGATCTCAAAATAAAGAGAAAACCTCCCAGTTTTTAAATAACCTAAAAACAATTTAATGAAATTTTTACACATGTTTGCACTATAAAAAATAAAAAAAATTCAAAACAATTCAATCCAAAAGTAGCAACTTCTAAGTTGTTCTCAGTTTAACTAAAAAGTATCTAAAAATAAGATACAAAAAGGCTAGGACAAATTATTTGTTTACCCTTCGGCTTCTAATATTTAGTATCAATATACACTAGATATCCAAATATTCATGGAATGAATGAACCGTCCCAAAATTAGCACTTCTAAATGAAAAAAATCACTAGTCAAATCTCAAATACTTGGGCTGGGGATGTAGCTCAGTTGGCAAAGTGCTTGCCTTGCATGGACAAGGCCCTGGGTTCAATCTCCAGCACCACCAGAAAGAAAAAAAAAAAAAAAACTCAAATACTTAAAGAAAATTACTAAGCTTCATCAAAAATAAATCTGTTAGTCTCTTCAACAAAGAAGGGTCAATGGAGCTTTAAAAATATTACTATACAAGAAATAGAAAAAGAAATCATGAAATTAATTTGGAAAAATAAGAGACCCCAAATAGCCAAAGCTATTCTCCTTATTGAGAAAAATGATGCAGGAGGCATCACATACTGGACCTTAAATTATACTACAGAGCTACAGTAACAAAAACAGCATGGTATTGGCACCAAAACAGACATGAAGACCAATGAAACAGATCAGCAGGCACAGGGATAAATACAGTTATCTCATCCTAGACAAAGGCACTCTAAATGTACATTGGAGAAAAGATAGCCTATTCAATAAATGGGTCTGGGAAAACTGGAAATCTATTGTGTAGAAGAATGAAATTGAACCTCTATATCTCTCCCTGCACAAAACTCAACTCAAAGTGGATCAAGGACCTAAGCATTTGACCAGAGACCCTGCACTTAACTAGAAGAAAAAGTAGGCCAAGTATCTAACATGTTGGCTTGGGAACCAAATTCTTCAACAAGACTCCTAAAACACAAGTAGTAAAATCAATACCCAGAAAACAAATAACCCAATCAATAAATGGGCTGAGGAACTGAACATACACTTCATAGCAGAAGAAATACAACTGATCAACAAATATATGGAAAAATGTTGAACTTCTCTAGCAATTAGAGAAATGCAATTAAAACTACACTGAAATTCCATCTCACTCCAGTCAGAATGGCAGTTATAAAGATACAAGTAACAATAAATGTTGGCAAGGATGTGGGGAGAATGGTACTCTCATACATTAATTGTGGGACTGCAAACTGGAGCAACCATTATGAAAAGCTGTATGAAAATTCCTCAGGAATTGGAATGGAACCACCATTTGACCAAGTTATCCCATGCCTAGGTTTATACCTTAAGGACTTAAAAATAAGCATACTACAGTGTTGCAGCCACATCAATGTTTATAGTAGCTCAACTCACAATAGCCAAGCTATGGAAACAACCTAGGTGAATAAAGAAAATGTGAGATATATATAAGAAATGGAATATTACTGAATGAAATTATGGCATTTGCCGGTAAATGCATGAAACTGTAGAATAGGCAAAAAAAAAAAAAAAAGTTCTCTCTGATTTGTGTATGCTAAACCACAACAAGGGAGGGTGGAGAGGAAAAGAATACAAGTCCATTGGATTAGACAAAGGGAAATATTGGGGAGAAAGGGAGGAGGGGAATACGTAAAACAGAATTAATTGGTCATAACTTTCCTAGCTTTGTATTTGTATACGCTATGAGAGTAACTCCATATGATGTACAACCACAAGAGTGGGAACCTAAATAGAATAAGTTATACTCTACGTATGTATACTCTGCCAAAATACTTCTACTGTCATGTATAACTAAAAAATAATAATTAAAAAAATACTGTATTGAGCTGGGTATGGAGTGTACACCTGTAATCCCAGGAACTCGGGAGGCTGAAGCAGGAGGATCTCAGGTTTGGGGCCAGCCTCAGCAATTCATCAAGGCCCTATAAGCAACCTAGTGAGACCCTGTTTCAAAATAAAAAGGGCTGGGATGTAGTTCAGTGGTTAAGTGCACCTGTGTACCAAACTGGCTCTCCTATGCAAACAATTTCATCTCTTCTCCAAATAAATCTATTCAAACATAGCAGCTTCTAAACTATACCCAAAAAGAGGGTAAACGGTAATACTATTAACTTAATATGCAAATACTCATAGATACATGTATATACATGTGTTAGCATATATTTCCTTACTCAGCTCAGGGCCCTTGACACCCTCAACAACAGTGAGGCTCTAAACAACTTAGTAAGACCCTGTCTCTAAATAAAATACAAAATAGGGCTAAGGATGTGGCTCAGTGGTTGAGTGCCCCTGAGTTTAATCTCCTGGTATCCCCTCCACCTCTGCAAAACAAACAAACAAAAAAAAAAACTTCCAGAATAATTTGAGTACCAATACATACACAGATGCAAATAACTGAATAAATGGGAGAGAAAAGACAAATCCCAGCTACTCAAGAGGTTGAGACATGAGGACTGCTTAAGTTCAAGAGTTCAAGGACAGCCTTTGCAACAAAGCAAATCCCCATGTCTTAAAAAAATAAAGATCAAGAAGCCAGGTACAGAGGCTGGGGTTGTGGCTCAGCAGTAGAGCGCTCACCTAGCATGTGTAAGGCCCTGGGTTAGACCCTCAGCACCACGTAAGAATAAATAAAAATAAAGTTAAAAAAAAAAGAAGCCAGGTACAATGGCACATGCCTGAAACTCCAGGAACTCAGGTGGCTGAGGCAGGAGAACCACAAGTTTGAGGTCAGCCTCATCATTTTAGTAAGACCCTGTCTCAAAAAATAAGGACTGAGATGTACTTCTATAGTAAAGTGCCCCTGGGTTCAATCCCTACATTAAAAAAAAAACAAAGTGAAAATTTTTAGAAGGAAACACACACACACACACACACACACACACACACACACACACACACACTTCTTGCCCTGCACCATCTTGGGACTACCAACATGAAATCGATCACCAGATGCAGCCCTATGACCAGAACTGAGGGCCAAAATAAATCTTTTCTTTATAATTTATCCATACAGTTTGTGGTACTATATTAATAGCAAGAGAAAACAGATTTAAGACAGTTATCTATAAGAGAGATGAAATGAATAGATGATATTAGAAAAAACAGATAGTTGGCTTTCAGCACTTTAAATAGCAAACCAACAGAAGTTGAAAATTCTATGAAGGAATGCATCAGAGCTGTTCATCACTGCACATCTAGTACCTAGAACAGCACTCTGCACACTATGGGTTCTCAAAATTTGTTGAGAACACAGGAGGGAGGGAAGGAGGAAGGGAAGAAAGGCAGGAAGGAAGAGCACTGTATAGAGCACTATTTTAATTTATTCCCAGGTTTTACCTTTTGTTATTGCTTTTTTCTTTCTCCTTTACTAATTGATTAGAGCAAGGAAAGCTATTCATATCACAATATTAACTTTGAAAATGACCATCTGACTGCCTGTTCATAATATTCTAAAACGTTTATTTTTCCAGTCTTCTTAGGTATCCATAAGAATAACTTTTCCCTAACAATTACATTTCATTTTGTTCTGCCTCACTGTGTTACCTAGCACTTCCAGAAAGATGCCAAATAAAGGCAACATTAAATGGCTTCCTTGATGGGCTCCTGACTTCACTGGGAATACTTCTAGTTTTTCCCCACCATTAAGCATGATGCTGAGCATGATTTAACATATTCATCTGTTCCTCCTAACAAGGACTTTTTTAAACATAAGGAACTCAAAATTGTATTTAAATGTAGAAAACATTTTAATTTAGATAATTTTCTTTAGTTTCTTAACGAATTCAATGGAAACATTTCCAAATAATCAACTATCCCCATTTTCTGACAAATTATATTTTGTCAAGGTAATATGTCTTTTAGTATAGTCATAATTCTATTTGCTAAATATAACTTGGGTTTCCATCAATGTTAGTGATGTTGATGTGCTTTTGGCCATGTTTTAGTATTAGTGTGAGCTAAATTTAAAAAGCAATAGGAAGCTTTCCTTCCTTCTTTATGCTATGTGTCAATTTAGGTAACATCAGAATTATCTATTCCTTATAGGCTTAAAACAATTCTTCAGTTTATCTCCCAAAACTGATACTTGACTTTTTTGGAGCTAAAGCTCTTTGCTAGTTTTCTTGAACCTTTCCTTACATACAGATGTCTGCATTTTTCCACAAATAACAAAATTATCTTGATTTACATTTTCTTAAACAACTTATTTCATCCAGCAATTTTTAATTTTTAATCTTGAAAATGTTTTGGAAAACTTATTTAGGTGCTAATTTATCCCAATTGATTAAGAAAAATAAGTTATAAAGATAGGAAATGAAATAAAGGTGTCAATTTATTAGAATTTGGAAGAGTTGCTGGATACAAAAGTCAACAAGTCAACTGCATTTCTATGTATCAGCAAATAAACTACTATTTATAATAGCATCAAAAGCATAAGGCTACTAGAAATAAGACATATAAAGAGAGAATTCATTAAAACTTCAAAGGTCTAAATGGAGAGGTCCTGAATTACAAGACTCAACACTGATCCATAGCTGCAATTCCCAATGAAATTCAAGCAGAATATTTGTAGAGCTTTGATAAACTAATTTCAAAATCTTTAACTGTAAGTGTTAAGAGCCAAATAACAAAGATACCCTTGAAGAAGAATGCATTTGGGAATATGGAGGAAGGGATATATCAAAAAAGTCTATAAGGCCACAGTCCTTAGACCAGTACGGACACAGGGTAAACTAGGCAGGCAAGAGGATCACAAGTTTGAGGCCAGTCCAGGCAATTCAGCAAGACCCTGTCTCAAAAAATAAACAGAGCTGAGGAAGCAGCTCAGTCCTTGGTATAGTACCTCTGGGTTCAATCCCCACTACCACAAACAAACAAATGAAACCCCACCAGAAGCTGGAAACAGACCAAATATCTATTATGGATTAGTTATGTGGCATGTTAATAAAATGGAATAATATAATATTGTAAAGTAATAAAATGTAGCTGTATGCATCAGAATCTCTCAATTATATACAGAATTACATAGAATTCCATTATATAAATTCAAACACAGACAAATCCACCTATTGTTTAGGGAAATATACGTAAGTAGTCAAACTAAAGAGAATGATCATAAAAGTTAGAACAAAGTCAGTTTACCTCTTAGGGAAGTCTATTCTGGTAGGGGCACACAGGAGGCTTTAAAAAGGTACTGGCATCATTCTACTTCTTAACCTTGGTAGAATTATATCTGTTTGTTTTATTATTTAAACTTTGCATGCACATTTTATACATTTATGTATAAAGTTCAAATTTTTAAAGACTATTTTTATAAGTTAAAATTTTGACAGCCTAATCTTTATTTTCAAAGGCAATCAATGTTTACTTATTCACAACATACTAAAGAGAACAGACATCTGTATTCTTACAACTAAGTCTGAAGACAACATACCTTATATAGTCCAATGCCAGGATCAATAAGACAAGCACGAGTTGACGTAGATGGTTGGCTAGAAGATCCCACCTTTGCAGTTTTCTTCACTTTAGGTGGACTATTAGAACAGGGTTTAGTCTGTACATCAGTCTGTTTAGATGTGCTAGGAAGATCAGGATCTGGACGAACTAGTAGCTGAATTATATCATTCAGTCCAACATCATAGTCAAATAAAGTATATCCATTTTCCAGCTAGAAAAAAAAGAAAAATATATTAAAAGGCTTCTCTCAAGTCTTAAAAAAAAAAAAAACACAAAAAACAACTTATCTTTCATTGCCTAAATGTTCAAGCCAGACTATTAAAACTCATAGCACTGCAACTTAGTGATCTGAAACAATTCTTATTATTTTATGACCTCTAATGTCAGCATTTTCTCCAGACTCCAATCAATACTTACAAACTATTCCATAAGCCAGGCAGAGTGGTATATGCCAATAGTCCCAGTTTAGGCCTGGGGAGGCTGAGGAAGGAGGATCACAAATTTCAGGAAAAACTCAGCAACTTTATTGAGACCCTGTCCTAATTTTTTTTTTAAAGGGGAAGGGGATGGCTAGGATGTAGCTCAATGGTAGAGCATCACTGGTTCAAGCCCAGAACAAAAAGAAAATTAAAAAAAAAAAAAGCAACACTGCACATTAGCTACAGGGAACACTGCTAGCCATGAAGAAGAAAGAAGAAAGAAAAAGAAGAAAATAGAGCATCCTTGTGACTGTGATCTCATGACCTAGCCTATCACCAAATGTTCATTTTAATGAACAGTGCCTGAATCCACTGCAAGGAAAAAAGAATTTTGAAAGCAATGACCTTGCATTTGTAAAGATATTAAGTCAAACACTATCTTTCTGAAACACTGCTGAGATGCACACATGGGCCTCTATATTTTTTCTTGTTGGTTCTGGGGATTGGATTAAAGTGTAGTTCTACCACTGAGCTGCACCCCCAGATGTTTTTTTAAGACAGTCTTGCCAAATTGCCAAAATTGGCCTTGAACTTGTGAGCCTCCTAACTCAGTTTCCCGAGTCCCTGAGTTTAGAAGCATGCATCACTGACCAACTTGTCAATATTTTAAAAACCAGGCAGGGATAATTATAATTCTTGCTTATGCTATATTCCACTTGCCTGAAGTTCTCTGATTTTATGCATTTACAAAGATTACCGAGTTTTAGCATAAAATCTTCCAGGACAAATAGCAAATAAGTTATCTTGCAACTCAGACATATTTTGAGGGTTATAGGTTGAATTGTACTTCCTTTCCCAAAAGAGATATTGATGTACCTACTTAGGATGCATAAGGCCCTAAGTTCAAGTCCCCAAACCAAACCAAAACAAAACAAACTTCAGAATGTGACTATATTTGAAATAAGGGCCATTAGAGGCAGTCAGATCATACATTTCACTGAAGAAGTGCAAAACTTTTATTTGTTTTTGGGCTGAGTTGTCTCCCTCCCCATTTTGGGGGAGTACCAGTGATTGAACACAGGGGTGATTTACCACTGAGCTACATCTCCAGCTCTTTTATTTTTGAAAAAATATTTTTTAGTTGTAATTGGACACAATATTTTTATTTTATTTATTTATTTATATGTGATGCTGAGGATCGAACCCAGGGCCTCTCACATACGAGGCAAGAGCTCTACAGCTGAGCTACAACCCCAGCCCTCTTTTATTTTTTGAGACAGGATCTTGTCAAGTTACTTACTGTGATAGAATGAATCAAGAAAACTAAATTCCTTGAAGATCAGATCATTTTCCCCAGAAATATGACCAATCTGAACTGTGCTCATTCTCCCCTCTGATATATATTTATCACCATTCACAAGTCAACTAACTCTGGCAATATTTGAGAAGTCAACTGAAAAGAATAAGTCTGTTAAATATAGCAGACTTATAAACTTATTAATACACTAGATTAGTGATTTTAATTCCTATAGTCCAAGAACACCTTAAACTTGTGATCATCCTGTCTCAGACTTGTGAGTTTACAGGCATGCATCACCATGCCTCACCCTCCCATGCTTCAGTCCTAATCCCCAATGCCTCAGAATGTGACCCTATTTGGAGATAGAATCTTTAAGGAGATAATTAAGTTAAAATGAGGTCATTAGAGTAAGCCCTTAATTCAATAGGAGGGGTATCCTTATAAAAAGGGGAAATGTGGACCAAGGGAAGATCATGTGAAGATATACAGGGAAAAGGAGGCCACGTGAATGCACTAGATAACATCTCCAAGGTTAAAAAAAAAAAAATTCCTGCAAACACAGAAGCACAGGGATTCTCCTCTAGACTTATCAGAAGGCACATCCCTGCTGACTAACCTTCAATTCTAACCTCTTGAACTGAGATAAAATTTTTTGTGATTTTAGAACAACTAGGTTTTAGTTTGTTATAGTAGCCCTAGGAAACTGTCTCCATTTTATTTCTTTATAAAATTCAATTGGCTATTTCACTGTGGTACAATGAATCAAGAAAAACTAAATTCCTTGAAGATCAGATCATTTCCCCCAGAAATATGACCAATCCAAACAGTGCTCATTCTCCCTTCTTTAATATATATTTATCACCATTCACAACTCAATTCTGGCAATATTTGAGAAGTTAACTGAAAAGAACAAGTCTGTAACAGACTTATAAACTTACTAATATACTAGATCAGTAATTTTAATTCCTATAGTCCAAGAACACACAAGTTAAATAGAACAAAAGAACAATAATTTCATAATTCCCCAGTGAAGGAATTAAATTAGGTACTATCTCACAGGTTAGTTAACGTGCTTAACCTAGAGTTGAGGCTATAGCTCAGTGGGAAGAGTACTCACATAGCATGAGCAAGGCCCAGGAATTGATCCTCAGCAATACACATAGACAATGTAAAATTAGGCTTAATAAGCCTAAGTAGTAACCAGATAAGCCCTTATAGGGATAGGAATTTAATATTGCTTACTTTATTAAAAACAAATAACTCTTCTAGTCCTGAACTCCTGTGGGGAAGGGGTGGGGGACTCAAGAAGTAGAAACTGGGCATTGATACCTTCATTTTGATATTCTCCAATAATCAAAAATAAGAGCACCCTAATTTTCAAAGAGCTGAAAAAGCACAACTTTGACTATATATGCAAACTGATAAACATTGCCATTTAAAAAAAATAAGTGTTTAAAGTTAAAAAATAAAATGTAACAGCACAAAATAAGCAAATTAACTAGTAGGGCAGCAGTTAAAGTGGTGAAATAATTAGAAATTGAAAGTGTTTCCATAAACATTTTTTCCATTAGAGGCACAAGAGTCAGAGGGACCTGGGGACATTCCTACACTCAAAGTCTCTGGCAATTTTCTACCAAATGATTGTCAAAAGTAAATATAGATTGCTTCAAGTAGTTCCCTTTCTCAACTTGGTTTGACAGAAAAAGTATGTCTGAAGTCAGTGAAACACTAAACACATCAAAGCTGAAGTCCTATAATAAATGTTATCACCTTTCTTCATGCTTGCTGTGACAAACTTTTTCCTCAGATCATCCATTTGGGAAAAATTCTAGTCTTCCCCAAACAAGTCACTACTATCTATAGCACAGAAAGTTTCATACAGCTTTATTCTGCAAATTTCACACATAAAGAGCTGAAGTGTTGAAATAATTTAAATATCAGAGTTCTTCGGTATTAAGGAAAGTACACAGTTATTTCTGTCACTCAAATTATGTTGAGTGGGGAGAAAGGGATGTCATCTAGAAATTACAAACACCAATAGTTTCAGGGAAGTAACTATAATCCATGAATGAATGAGTCAAAGAAGTTATTCTTTGAAAACTGTCATACTAGAATTTAAGGTGCAAGATTTTCAATTCTGACCAGGCAAAAATAGTTAGGACTTTTTTTAGTCAGACTACACTCTTGGATTTCTACTGGGTTTAAAGAAGAAGTTTCAGAAAACAAAGAACTATAACAATGATGCAAGGGAAAACTAGGAAGAAAAAAAAAAATTGACTGGCAGTGACCACAGAGGGAGAGGGGAAAATTTATTCACAAGGAACATGAGTAGAAGGAATAACTTCCATGTTGATATTTTAAATCACGACTCTTTAAAAGAATATGTGCACATCTATACACATATACATATATATGCACATATATATACACACACATATTCTTTTAAATAGGCAAAATCTTTACTTTTTCTCCATGTGAAAAAGTATGAAGGCAAAAAGCAAATACTCGGTTTTTCTTCAGCTATCTTTCATGCCTCATATCTACAATCCACTTAAGGCTACCCAGATAGTGACAAGGCAAGAAAACAAGGGGAGGAAGTCTTTACAAAATAGTAAACACTCTAGATTCTAGAAAGATTTAGAGGTATAGAAATCACTTTAAATTCTACATTCTTTTAAAAAGATGCACTCTCCACAGTGCCTCAACCCCAACCTCCCAGATTAAAAAAAAAAAAAAAAGTCCAAATGAGGATTCCCTATTCAGCCAGAATTTACGGCCCTGTTAATTATATGCTTTTCCAATTTAACTGCATATAAATCACCATGTTAAACTATGTATTCAGCTTCAGTAGACCTGGTATGACGTACCTGTGCCAAGCTAATGCTGCTTGATCCTGAGAACATAGTAAGTATACTTTCAATAGTAAGAAACTAGTAGAAGACTATCCTCTCAAAATTCATCTTCAAACCCTGGTGTTCATCAGAATCTCCCCTGGTGCCTTGGGTGCATTTATTATTTCAAACCTCAGAAATGGAGTCAAACTGTGGTCTATCAATCCTACTATGCATTTGCAAATCTGAGGTGAGCTAAGCATCTGTAATAAATATCTGTAAGTAAGTCTGATACACACCAAAGAGTAAAAGCAGCAGACATAATAAATAGGATGGGGGAACTTAACATGTATAAACTGTAAACATATTTATTTATTTACTT
This sequence comes from Ictidomys tridecemlineatus, assembly GCF_052094955.1. NCBI lineage: Eukaryota > Metazoa > Chordata > Mammalia > Rodentia > Sciuridae > Ictidomys > Ictidomys tridecemlineatus. The sequence continues at coordinate 149,545,223 of NC_135480.1, read as the reverse complement.
ATTTATAGGTAGGGTCTCCCTATATTACCCAGGCTAGTCTCCAACTGTGGATTCAAGGGATCCTCCCAGTCTCCCAAGTAATTGGGACTACCATGCCCAGTTTGTGTAAATTTTGTTTTTATTTATGACATTTTTCACGTGTGGCTGTAAAGGCACCTTAAGAAAGGGATGCCTTTTTTTCCTAAGGTGCATGAGTCATTTTATAGGATAGGAACACCTCCATGATACCAATCCAGTAGCTGCCTGCTATAGGCACAGTATGCTCTCCGTGGACTGCCATGGCTATTTGTCATTAATAAGGAAATGAACACAGCCAGCAGCAGTGTCTTCTTTTTCTCTCTCCAAGTCAATGAGCTGGCACCGAAAGTCTATTCCTCATCCCTATTGGTTTATCACTGGGCTGAAAAAAATCAAAGCAGTGAATTATCAACTGTCCTGGGAGAAGTACAAAATTGTTATCCTCAACAGTTTTTCCCAGAATCTGGAACCAACATCCTGGTTTACTAGAAGTCTACTTTGTTGCCCTGAACTTAATTCAACCCCAATCCTTTCCTCAAGACAGGTAAGTACATTTTATCTTAGGATATCTGATAGACTTTTAAGGTTAATTAATTTCACTTCAGGGTGAAATTAATTCATCAGAATACATTCTCATCCTTTATTTCTCTCTCTGGTACCAAAATTACCAAAATGCCCTAGGTAATAAGGCACCACTCTCCCTGGCTTGAAAATAAAATTCAGAAGACTTGATTACATACTTTTTCATCTGTGACAAACAAGAAATGTTATCAATCTGCCACTTGAGGCACAGCAATACAAAGTTACATAGTAGTAAACACAGCAACGGTTATTTACTTCCAAAGAAAAGTTTACAACTAAATTCAACACCTGGTTTTTGGAAAAAAGAAAGAAAGAAAAAGAAAAAAATCCGAACCCTAAGGAATCAGTTTAAAACTGGCTACAGTCATAAATCAAAGGGCTATAACATTTTTTTAAATGGAAAGCCAAAAACCAAAACAAAACCAAAACACATCTTGGCTCCCTCTTTTCCAAGTAACAATAATTTGTTATGCTGAAATTTCTAAATGATCCTGGAAAGGTAAATCTATCAGAAAGAGAAAAATATTCCTTTCAAACTCTTTGCAGTTAGGAGGTTCTACCAAATTAAAGAGATGCACTGATTTTAAACCTCAGAATTGGAGTCAAACTGCAGTCTAACAACTTCAGAATGACAACTTTTTAGTGGATTAACAACAAGAAGACAAAAGAAAAATGCAAGGGGTCTGGGAGTATGAGAATATACTATGAGACTTGTGGGATAGAAAATATCTTAGACTGGCCAGATCACAGTCTATTTATAACGACTATCAGAGATGTCCACAAACACACTCACCATCGAAAACACCTTCCACCTTCAGCTTTCAAGTTATTGCTAGCTGTGCGAAGGCTAGCTATGAATGAGGGAAATATTTGAAGGTGAGAAGAACAGCACTCTGGGAAAAGAAAACCCTGGCCCTATACTGGGCAGTGTTAAAATGAGTTACATCAATAGCTCAAGTCCAGGTCTCTAACCTCACCTAGGACAGATTCCAAGTCTAGGAGAGGCAGCGAGGGAGAAAAACCAAACATTCTGGAAGCCCTTCAGATCTTCAATGTGTGCAAACCCTTCCACATTAGGTGAAAGGTTAATCTTCTTGTACCCGAGAGAGTAATGTCCAAGTTTCCATCTCCTATCTGGGAGCCAGGAGCGCGAAAGGGCCACAAAGCTATAAGCGCCGTTAGCTGGGTCAGCGCAGCTGGGAGCCTGGGGAGCTGGAGATGCCAGCTCACCCCTCCCGTGCTGTGGCATGGCCGCCAGAGCTCACTGCCCTCCCCATCCTCCAGGCACCCCGGCTCCATCCAGCGCGGTAAGAAAGGAACCCAGGGCCCTGTCACGCTCTGACTGCAGCCTCTGCCCCCACTTAATAGGAAACAGCAAGGTGTCCACACGCCTAGTGCTCTCACCTCTGAACCTGCTAGACGCACCTGTAGCCAGGGCTGGCAGGGACCTGATGCAACCCTTAAAGCAGGCCAGGCCCGCACCCAGCGCCTCCCAAGGCTGCCCTCCCGAAGCAGAGCAGGGTGCAAGCCTTGCCAAGCCCTAGGGCCTACGCATCCAGAGGTGCCCGGCTGCTCCCTCCCAGAGCTTCCCAAGGGACAAGGTGAAGTGCCTCACCTGCTTGCCCCGGTAGAAGAGACGCTGGCACTCGGGCCGCACGTCGAACAGCGCCCAAACCCGCTCACGTAACTCCTCGATCGTGGCTTTGCGAGAAACGTCCTCAATGGTACGCGTTTGGGAACCATCGATGGTACGAACCTGGATCCACATCTCAGTACCGGGAGAGGGGGTCCCCTTTGTCTCCCCCGGTGCTTAGGACGCTGTGCCCCGCCGCCTCCCCAGCGCCTCGGGTTCTCAGCAGCTGGTAGGCGAGCGTGCCCACAGGCGAAAACGACCTACCGGACTTGGGCCCGACAGGCGGAGGCACCTCCCAGACCCCGTGCCCGCCCAGGCCAGCGAAGGAGAGAAAACCGGAACCAGCCCGAGGTGCTACCACAGCCTCCTCCTCACAAATAGGAAGAAGCCATGTCTCGGCCGAGCGAGTGTTTACTTATAGAGCTGTAGCTCCCACATGGAGGTCACGGCGCCAACCAGAATCTCGCGAGATCCATGCGGGGCTCCGCCTTAAAAAGGAAGCGGAGAGGGAGATGGTTATAGACCTCAGGGTTGGGGGGGCTGTGGAGGGGGAAGCGGGAGAGGGCGGGTCTCAGGGGCGGGGCTGCCGAAAGCCGTTATTTGCCCACAGCTTTTACCGGGACCCTGGGCACGCCTCCTATCAGATCTCAGCAGGTCTTGGCACTGCTCTTGGCAGTTTTAACCTTTTAGGACCTAGTTTCTGGCCGAGATGCGGGGGAGACTCCTCAGGCCTAGCGGATACACCTCTCTAGTCTCAAAAACACATCAAAAATTACAAGAAGTGCACTTTTGTGTTCATGGAATGTGGGACACAACCTAAATTCTGAGAAGCCTTGAGGGACTGGTGGATTGGGAAAGGCCCCAGGACTCTTCTGGAACACGGCCCCACCTGTTCAGACTGTTGCCTTAGCTTGGAAACCGCTTCCTGGGGTATCTCGCTGCTGAGCCCAGGTGCTGGGCCCTAGCCCCAAAGACCAGGGTCCCTGTTGGGACCACGTCCTGGGCTCCCACCCCAGCCTCAGACCGTTGAAGGCGTGGCGCCGAGGCCCCCAGCTAACTGCTGGCTAGAAGTGGAATTTCAGTTTGCAGACCAACGGGGACCTTCGTGTTAGGGATGTCTTTGGCGTAAGGGATTGTGGGTTTGCGGAAAACAGTTTTGAATAGTGCAGAACTACAAGCCTCCGAAGAAAGAACTTCAAAGAGCCTACTTAAAATAAATTCTCGAAATTCGCTCAGCGCAACACTACCTAAAAAAGAGCCCATATGAAATGAAAATATTAACTTCATAAGAAGGGAGAAAGCATCTGAAAGAAACAAAACAAATAACTTGTACCTTATATTTGCCTAAATTGGCAACTTGAATATTCAGACCAGTGCTAACTAATTCCATAGAGTAGCATTTTTAAATTACCGACTAAAACAATTATAAGTACAGACAAGGTCAGTATTATTTTATAAAAGAAAAATATGGGAGCTGAAGTTGTGGCTCAGGGGATAGAGCGCTCGCCCAGCACGTGTGAGGCACTGGGTTCAATCCTCAGCCCGACATAAAAATACACAACAAAAATAAAGGTATTGTATTCATCTACAACTAAAAAAGAAGGAAAAAAAAAGGCCCTACTCAAAAGGACAGAAAAATAATGGAATATACGTACATATTTCAGGTCTCTGCCCTTGCTGAAAATTTCGCATTCATTTAGACTCTAAATAAAATTCAACTCGTCTCCCAATTGTGCTAGAGCAAATATTAAGTGTTCATAACATATGCAAATGAAATGGTAGGTATACCTAAAGCACACCTCTGATCTGCCAGATGAAGGGAGAACTAGTTGCTATTATAAGATTATGTTATGCTTCTGTGGAGTTATGTAGTTTTTGTTGTTGTTTCCTGCTCACAATTTACAGTCTAGTTAGGATTTAGCAAAAATTAAAACAGGATGATTTAATACTAAACAGTTTGATGTTAATGAAAACCTCGATTAGAGATGTCAAAGCCGAGACTAAAATGATCTGAAAGACAGGTGTAAAACATAGCCTGAGTTAGATGGACTATTGTAGGCTAAAGCAGCATTTAACTGTTGGGTTCTCCGAATGGGATAATCAGAATTGTAATCCCAATTTAGCTCTCTACTTAAGACGTGAATCTTGGGACATTTTACTCGCTCCAGTTTCCTCCATGTAAATAGGTACTTATACACTAATGAATGTAAAATACTTTGCTCAGTGCCTATCGCTTAGTACACAATAAATTACTTTAGTGCTATTGTTATGGAAAGGATTTAGATAAACAAAGAGTGCCCAAAGAGGAAAGTATGCATTTTCGGATCAGCAGAGATTGCATATCAAAGAAAGGTTGACTAAATAGGGAAGAGCAGTGTGTGAAGATTAGCATTCACAACAGTATTCCCCGCCTGCCCCCATGGGTATAGGGAGGAGACTAAGGGTACTTTGATGTGATGAAGTACTTGGAAAGACAGTAGGATGATCTAGGGAGAGAAGCAGGAGAAAGATACTGTCTGATTTTCTCAAAAGAGACAATTGTGCCAATTTTGGCAAAATTTGTGGAGTAGGAGAGGAAAGGGTATATTCCAGAGTATTCTAGAAAATTGAGCTTCCAGAATGTGAAAAAAAATCTTTTCCATCTGCACCTCAGACCATTAATCTCCAGGATATATAAAGAACTAAAAAACCTTAATACCCAAAAAAACAAACTACCCAATCAACAAATGGGCAAAGGAACTAAACAGACACTTCACAGAGGAAGAAATATGATCATCAACAAATATATGAAAAAAGGTTCATCATCTCTTGCAATTAGAGAAATGCAAATTAAAACTACTTTAAAATTTAATCTCACTCCAGTAAGAATGGTGATAATTAACAAGAATACAACAATAAATGTTAGCGAGATGTGGGGGGGAGGGAAGGTACACTCATACATTGCTGGTAGGACTGAAAATTGGTACAACCACTGTGGAAAGCAGTTTGGAGATTCCTCAGAAAACTTGGACTGGAACAACCATTTGACCCAATTATTCCACTCCTCTAGTGACATGGCCACATCAAGTTTATAGCACCTCAATTCAGAATAGCTAAAGTATGGAACCAACCTCAGTGCCCTTCAACAGAAGAATGGATAAAGAAAATGTGGTATATATACACAATCGAATATTTCTCAGCCATAAGGAAAAATGAAATTATGGCCTTTTCCTATAAATGGATGGAACTGGAGATTATCATGCTAAGTGAAATAAGCCAACCCCCCAAAACTAAAGGCTGAATGTTCTCTCTGATAGTGGATGCTGACTCACAATGGGTGTGTGTGAAGGAGTGGAGCTTCACTGGATTGGAAGGGTGAAGGAGAGGAGGAGAAAAGGGGGGATGGGAATAGGAAATAGAGTAGAATGAATCAGACATAACTTTTCTATGTTCATTTATGAATATACAACCGGTGGAACTCCCCACCATGTACAACCACAAATATGGGCATTTATACTCCATATATGTATGATATGTCAAAATAATTCTACTTCATGTATAACTAAAAAGAACAAATTTTTAAAAAATCTTTGTCCATGGTAAAAAAAAAAAATACAATGATCAGACACCAAAAAAAAAAAAAAAGAAAAGAAAAGAAAGAAAAAGAAAAGAAAAAGACATTTGAACTTTTAAGGCTCATGGAATATATGGATGTAAGGAAAGAGAAAATGGAATGTTGACAATTCTTAAATTTCTACTTGGAAGCTTTAAATGAATGGGTTAGATAACACTATTTATAGTGTTCTTAACTACAAGAGGGAGCAAGTTGGGGAAATGCAGCAAGTTCCATTTGAGCTGTATTGCATTTGAAATCCATCCAAAATATACTGAGATGAAGAAGTCTGACAGTTAAAAATACAAGTCCAAAATATTTTAAAAAGAGGGGCTAGTCAAGACTTCCTGTACTCAGTCCTATGAAGAACTTCATCCTTCTTAATGAAGTAGAATTTTACTAGAAAAGTAAAAACTTCAGCAAGTGGGGGTGGGGCAGGATTGGTGGTATTAACTGAAAAGAGCTCAAAGGGATCTTCTGGGTGATGGTAATATTTTGTATTTTGACCTTTACAGTGAAGTATATACGTAAACATTTGTTGAAGTATAAACATGATTCATTCACTTTATTAAGTTCTTATATATGCCTACAGTCACAATTACTGTAGTTTTTATATATGCCTACAGTCACAATTAGAGGTCTTTCTGGGCTGGGGATGTGGCTCAAGCAGTAGCCCGCTCGTATGGCATGCGGCCCGAGCTCAAGCCTCAGCACCACATACAAACAACGATGTTATGTCCGCCGATAACTAAAAAATAAATAAAAAAGAGGTCTTTTTTAGAAAAAGTGGGCTTTGTGTGTGGTACTTGGAATTGAACCCAAGAGCACTATACCTCTGATTTACATACCCGGTCTTTGTATTTTGAGACAGGATCTTGGTAAATTTCCAGGCTCATCTCTAACTTGAGATCCTCCTGCTTCAGTTTCTAGAGTAGCTGGTATTACAGGGATGAGCCACCAGACCTGGCTGAAAAGAAAACTTTCATTTTCTGCCTATTGATGGTATAAATGAAAATATTAATGCTATACCTGGTCTCAGGGTTAATATGTAGAGAAATTCAAAAAGGAAGAACTTTCTGTTCTTTTTCAGGGAGTAATTAAGAAAGTCTGGTTAAGAATTTGATCTGGTCAAAGGTAAAGAAAAGCTAAATTTAAAATCAGGTTATGCAGTTAAGGATGCTGAAGATTGGTTGGTCTAGCTTTAGAAAGGTATGGAAACTATATGCATGTACAAGCATGAGTATATGAAAGTATGCTCTTTTTTTTTTTTCTTTTTGGTACTAGGGATCGAACCCAGGGTGCTTAACCACTGAACTACACTAACCCCCTTTTTGTTTTAAGACAGGGTCTCGCTAAGTTGTTCATGCTGGCCTTGAACTGGTGATCCTCCTGCCTTAGTATCCCCAGACACTGGGATTACAGGCATGTGCCATCACATAGACTGTTAGGTGCTTTTGTATATGCACACACAGGAATGTGTATGCATGTGAATGAATGTGTGTACTATGTGTGCATGTGTAACTATATTTTCAACTAGATCAACACAGGAGGTGGCACAGCTTTACTCTAAATTAGCAAAGGTTTCATGCTTTGAATCCCAAAGTCTGGAACTATTCTGCCCGATAACAGTTTGCATATACTGTTATTCTAGACAACAATGAAGATTTGGGGAAATGCTCAGCTTCAAATGAATTGCCCCAAGAAAATGTGGGCACAGAGCCCAGAGCCAGCGTATCACTTGTGTTATGAGATAGGTTATTTCTTTTTTTTTTTTACTCTTTGTGTCACTTTATTTCTAAATATTATTTTTTAAACGTATATATGACAGTGGAATGCAATACAATTCTTATTACACATATAGGGCACAATTTTTCATATCTCTGGTTGTATACAAAGTATATTCACACCAATTTGTGTCTTCATACATATACTTCGGATAATAATGTCCATCACATTATTATCCCCTCCCTTTCCCCTCCCACCCCTCTGCCCTATCTAGAGTTTGTCTATTCCTCCCAGCTCCCTCTCCCTACCCCACTATGAGTCAAATTTGCCATTTGTTTTTTTGGGGTTGGCTAACTTCAATTAGCATTAACTTCTCTAACTTCATCCATTTACTTGTAAATGCCATGATTTTATTCTCTTTTATTGCTGAGTAATATTCCATTGTGTATATATGCCACTTTAAAAAATCCATTCATCTATTGAAGGGCATCTAGGTTGGTTCCACAGTTTAGCTATTGTAAATTGTGCTACTATTAACATTGAAGTGGCTGTATTCCTGCAATATGCTGTTTTTAAATCCTTTGGGTATAGACTAAGGAAAGAAGGGATAGCTGGGTCAAATGGTGGTTCCATTCCCAATTTTCCAAGAAATCTCCATACTGCTTTTCCAATTTTCCAAGAGATCTCCATACTGCTTTCCATTTGGCTGCATCAATTTGCAGCATCACCAACAGTGTATGAGTGTGCCTTTCCCCCCACATCCTCACCAACACTATTCATAATAGCTGCCATTCTGATTGGAGTGAGATAAAATCTTAGTTTTAATTTGCATTTCTCTAATTGTTAGTAATGATGAACATTTTTTCATATATTTGTTGATTGATTGTATATAATCTTCTGAGAAGTGTCTGTTCAGGTCCTTGGCCCATTTATTGATTGGGGTTTTTTGTTTTATTTTGTGTGTGTTTAGCTTTTTGAGTTCTTTATACATCTTAGTGATTAGTGCTCTATCTGATGTGTGAGGAGTAAAGATTTGCTCCCAAGATGTAGGCTTTCTATTAACCTGATTGTTTCTTTTGCTGAGAAGAAGCTTTTTAGTATAAGTCCATTCCATTTATTGATTCTTGATTTTAATTCTTGCACCACAGGAGTCTTATTAAGGAAGTTGGGGCCTAATCCCACGTGATGGAGATTAGGACCTACTTTTTGCTTCTATTAAATGTAGGGTCTCTGGTTTTCTTTCTTTTTTTTAATTGTTGGTTGTTCAAAACATTACATAGTTCTGGTTTTCTTTCTAAGTCCTCGATCCTTTTTGAGTTGAGTTTTGTGCATGGTGAGAGATGGGGGTTTAATTTTATTTTGTTGAATATGGATTTTCAGTTTTCCCAGCACCATTTGTTGAAAAGACTATCTTTTCTCCAATGCATGTTTTGGGCACCTTTGTCTAATATAAGATAATTTTAATTTTTTGGGTTAGTCTCTGTGTCCTCGATTCTGTACCATTGGTCTACCAGTCTGTTTTGGTGTCAATTTCATGCTGTTTTTGTTACTGTTGCTACTATATTGCTACTATTACTATTGCTAATATTGCTACTATTTTGTTACTATAGTTTAAGGTCTGGGTATAGTGATATCACCTGCTTCACTCTTCCTGCTAAGGATTGCCTTAGCTATTCTGTCGTGGGTCTCTTATTTTTCCAGATGAATTTTATGACTGCTTTTTCTATTTCTATGAGGGATATCATTGGGATTTTGATCAGAATTGCATTAAATCTGTATAGTGCTTTTGGAAGTATGGTCATTTTGATAATATTAATTCGGCCTATCCAAGAGCAAGGTAGATCTTTCCATCTCCTAAGGTCTTCTTTGACTTCTTTCTTTAGAGTTCTATAATTTTCATTATATAGATCTTTCACCTCTTTCACTAGGTTACTTGTAAAAAAAATTGGCAAGATGTGGGATCTCACTGTGCAGGATAAAGAAGGGATTCTCTGTGACAGTGAAATTTGAAGGAGGAAGGTGGGAGCAAGTCTACCAACTGTGGTGCTCACCCAAAGGGACCCATATAAAAGCTTATTTCTTTTCCTTTGGACCCATATCACCAAGTTGTATGCTTTTTCTTACATTGTAATTCACTATAGATTTTCTCCTATTTTTCAGAAAAGTACATCACTCAGTGACCAACTTGTTAGTCATGTTGTAGGATCAATAGGCAGGGCATTAAAAGATAAGGCAGCAAAAAGCAGAGTAGCCTTACCTATCTCACCTGGCCCCTGAAGCCAATGGAACTGGAACTACATGGCATGAAAAGGGAAGATGGTGATTCCAGAATTCACAAGTCACAAAGAGTGAAATAGACTAAATGTCATTGCGGAATGATGGTTAGGAGCTATGGGACCTAATTGTTGTAGCATGGGCAAATGGGAGGCTAACCCCTTTAAGTAAGCAGGGGTTATGAAGATGGGGCAGAGTGAGTTTGGCTTACAATGTTATTTAGCTTCTTTGACAATCTAAAGGGATATGAAAAGACAGGGAAAAATAAGATTTGATGGATTTTTTTTCCTTCATGTATTGAAGTGCAATGTGTTTTAAGCTTTTTTTTTTCCTCCTTGAAGTATGAGTCTAACCCAGAGGCAATTTACCATTGAGTTACATCCCCAACCCTTTTCATTTTCTTAATTTTAGACAATTTCTCCTAAATTGCTGAGACTAGTCTCGAACTTGCCATCCTCCTGCCTCAGCCTTCTGAATACCTGGAATATGTTACTATGTCCAGCTCCATGTGCATAATTTTAAAAAACCAAAATAAGGAGCCCAAATCTAATTTTATTCAACTCTTTGAGATCATGAGGGTTTTTGTTTTTGTTATTGTTGTTTTGCAGCACTGGGGACTGAATTCAGGGACATACTAACACTGAACTACACCCCCAGCGCTTTATTTTATTTTTGCAGTGCTGGGAACCACACTCTGTGCCTTACCTATGCCAGGCAAGCACTCTACAACTGAACCACATTTGCAGCTTATTTATTTTTCATGGTGCTGGGGTTTGAACCCAGGGCTTCACACAAGAGCTTTACCACTGAGCTGCATCCCCACATGTTTTTTGGGATTTTTTTTCCTAACACAGTCTCACTAAATACAGTCTGTAACTTGTGATCCTTCTGCCTCAGCTTCCTGGGTCACTAGAATTTACAGGAGTACATTGAGGAAACAAACTGAAGCAAGTACACTTTTTAAAAAGAGAAGGTTATACCCAAAATGCACTCCTTATGGGGATGAATTATTCTTAAACCAGTGAAAGAAAAATCATGAGTTATAAAATGAATGTGATTTGGGATGCAGCTCAGTGATAGCATTTGCTAAACATCTGTAAAGTGCTGGATTTGACCCCTGTCACCACACAAACACACACACACACACACACACACACACACACACACACAATGATTGATGATTGAAGTTGGTGCATATCTTTAACAACTTTATCCAAAGTCAGCAAGTATGCTAAATGAATTTTAATTGTCCTAAAGGCAAAAAAAAAAAAAAAAAAAAAAAAACAGAACGCAAGCAATTGAGTTGGGAGCATTTCCTTGTAAGAATTTACCTTCAATAACTTCAGCTAAGCAACTCATTATGATTATAAAACATTGCTAAAATATTTTCATATATCTCATAGTTTGAAATGTAACCTGATAATTACATTGTTACATTGTTACAGAGTCCTGTTACAATCAGGACCCTGATTGTCTTCATTGAGGCAGAAAATCTAGTCATATTACTACTAGATATGGGTGCTATATAAAGGAAGAATGATTACATTGATGTCCCTGTATCTTTTCTGGGATCACTCCCAGTCCCTATATATTGATTAAGATGGCAACTCTGAATATGATTTAATTCTAGAGCAGTCAGTTCAACCCAGCATAATCATTAAGACATCCAGACCCATGTAGTCATTCTATTTTCTATTATATATAGTAACAGTTATTACAGTTTTCACTTACTCTAGATTAAATGACATGCAAAACTCCTGAAATGTTTCTATTTTCATTGGTAGGCATTTATCTATAGCTTAAAAATATTTTGTGGTTTAATCCTTCAGATATTAACAATTTGCTAGGGTCTCCACAACAAGATAAGACAAACCAGATGGCTTAAACAATAGAAATTAGTTTTCTTACAGTTCTGGAGGCTAGAAGTGCAAAAATCATTTTGTCTGTAGGTTTTACTTCTTTGGGAGCTCTCTCCTTGTCTTGCAGATGACCATCTTCTCCATGTCCTCACATGATCTTTTCTCCATGTATGTGCAGCCTTGATGTCACTCCCTCTTCTTATGAGTCAAGCGCTCTATCACTGAGCTACACCCCCAACCTTCTCCCTCTATTTATAAGTACAGCAATCATTTTGAATTAGAGCCTTACCTATGACTTCAATTAACCTTAATTACCTCATTAAAGTCCCTGCCTCCACAGGTACTTTCACACTAGGAATTAGATTTTAAATGTATGAATGTGCTTACGGAAGGCACAATTCAATCTATAAAGATTTCCAATGCCATTCTGGAATTGCTTGGTTTCATTCTTAAAGACTTTCTTCACATTTGAAGACTCTCCTGAACCCCCTATTTTACTCCTTTATGTCCTATCCACAAACAGGAACCTAATTTTTGTCTATGTAGTAAACAGCTGGAAATTGAGATATTGATTTACTTAGGAACTTGAAATTCATTAACTACCTTCCTTTTAAGTTTACAATTACTCCTAAGTGTGTGTGTGTGTGTGTGTGTGTGTGTGTGTGTGTGTGTGTGTATAGAAAAAAGAATTGCTGTATGAGGACCTGGAACTATTTTAGGAATTTAAAATTTACTTCAGCCAGGTACACAGAACTTCAGATTGTTAAGAACTGAATTAGTTGTAACCACATGTTGAATATTAAGCTTAGAAAATTCAATTAAGTCATCTAAAATGGGAATAAAACCCTGGCAAATGACAATAACAATAACTGAACAAAAAATGACACTAAAAAGAATGGCATGATTTGATATTTTATACTTTACAAATTAAAAATAATCTAGATGACATTTTTTCAGAGTTCTTTTTCCTTTCAATAGTTATATTAAATCCTAAAACAGTAAAGAGTTTTTTTCTAAAGGTAGTTAATATTAAATGTTTTTCTTGAAAAAACAACCCAATAATTCAAATTAATAAATTCTAAAAATATGCATTGAGAAAAGAGCTTTGTATTTTAATTCAAAGAGAAGCTATGTGTACTTTGGATCTTAAGACTAACTCTTCATTTAAGAAATGGAAAGAGTATACTGAGAAATAATTTTGAAAGAAGATTGTTCTGATTTAGGTTTCCTATTTTTTAAATAAACATGATGTAGTTGCAGGAGAAGGGACTTGTGTGCTTGCTTGGCTTGTCTTCATATCTAGAGAGTTTGTGTCTGCTGGCAAGTTTTGGTGGGCTTGTTCTCAAAGAAATTCTCCATCTTTTAAAGTCCAAACTTCTTCCATTAAGGTTTAAAATTGGAATTATTGGGGCTGGGGGGTGTAACTCAGAGCACATGCTACCTGTTCCTTTCCCCCAGCAACTGTAACTACATATTTTTAAATATTTTCTTAGTTATACATGATAATAGAATCCATTTTGATAAAATTATATAAGCATAGGATATATATTATTTTAATTAGGACCCCATTCTTGAAGGTGGGCATAATGGTAGGGTTCACTTAGGTATTTTCATAGGTAGGAAAGTTATGTTAGATTTACTCTACTGTCTTTTCTATTCCTATTCCCCTATGACTACACATTTTTTTTCCACTGTATATATCATTTTTCAAAAATCCAGGTAAGATATTTTTGTTTCTGCCACACTGTAATGTTTTCTGAAAGAAAAGAAATTTTTATATACTTATATACCTTGTCTTTATATTTTCTAGAATGGCTTAGGAAAATCAAAAAGAAAGTCTCCTCTTTCCAACACACACATCTGTACTGTACTGGTAAATGAATGCATTTCAAAAGCCTATGAAACAATGATAAAAATCTAGTGCAATGGAAACACCATTACAATGAGAAGTTGGCTTTTAAAGACACAGGTGCCTTGCTTTGTGAGAAGAAATTCAGAGAATAATGTAGTAATAATTCCCATCGTATTCCACAAAGATAAATTATAAGTTATTGAGTACAGCAGTCAAAGAATCAAAACTGACCAGTTTTAAAACCATGAAAATGGCCTTTCTAAGCCCAACTTTTTTAAAAATTTTACTTTTGTTATCTTTGATGACTAGAAACTATATATTTGTTTTAGAAAGTAGATACACAGACTGGGGAAAAATCTTTTGAATTTTGGTCATCTTTGAGCAAAACCCCTATAAAATTGTTGATATACTTTTAGACATTTTACACACAAACACACACACACACACAACTTAATAGAATAATCTAAGTATTTCCTTACCATTTTATATATAGACAAATTTTATTTTATTTTTTACTTTTCTAAAAATCTATTTATTTATTTAGTTTGATTTGCTATAGATGACAGGAGAATGCATTTTGATTCATAGTACACAAATAGTTCACAGCTTTTCGTTTCTCTCGTTGTATATGATGTAGAGTTGCACTACATGGACAGTCATACTTGTTCCTGGGTAATAATGTTCATCTCATTCCACCATCTTTCCTACCCCCATGCTCCCTCCCCTTTCCTCCCTCCTCTGTGCCCAATCAAATTTCCTCTATTCTCCCCATACCCCCCACCCATTATGGGTCAGCGTCCGCTTATCAGAGAGAAAATTCAGCTTTGGGTTTTTGAAATTGGCTTATTTCACTTAGCCTGATATTCTCCAATTCCATCCATTTACCTGCAAATGCCAAAATTTTATTCTCTTTTAATGCTGAATAATATTCCATTGTGTATATATATATCACAGTTTCTTTATCCATTCATCTATTTAAGGGCATCTAGATTGCTTCCACAGTTTAGCAATTGTGAATTGTGCTGCTATAAACATTGAAGTGGCTGTGTTACTGTACTGTGCTGTTTTTAATTCTTTATGGTATAGATCTAGGAGTGAGATAACTGGGTCAAAAGGTAGTTCCATTCCAAGTTTGCAAAGGAATCTCCAAATTGCTTTCCAGATTGGTTGCACCAATTTGCGGTCCCACAAGCAATGTATGACTATGCATTTCCCCCCCACATCCTTGCCAACACTTATTGTTGCTTGTATTCTTGATAACTGCCATTCTGACTAGAGTGAGATGAAATCTTAGAGTATTTTTGATTTGCATTTCTCTAATTACTAGAGATGTTAAACTTTTAAAAATATATTTGTTGACCCATTATATTTCTTCTTCTGAGAAGTATCTGTTCAGCTCCATAGCCCATTTATTGATTGGGATGTTTGTGTTTTTGTGTTAAGTTTTTTTAGTTCTTTATATATCTTGGAGATTAGTGCTCTATATGATGTGTGTGTGGCAAAAATTGGATCCAAAATATAGGCTCTCTCTTCACCTCAATGTGTTTCTTTTGTTGAGAAGAAGCTTTTTAGTTTGAATCCATCACATTTATTGTTTCTTGATTTTATTTCTTGGGCTTTAAGAGTCTTGTTAAGGAAGTTGAGGCCTAATCTGACATGATGAAGATTTGGGCCTTTTTTTTTTTTCTATTAAGCATAGGGTCTCTGGTCTAATGCCTAGGTTCTTGATCCACTTTGAGTTGAGTTTTGTGCATGGTGAGAGATAGGGGTTTAGTTTCATTTTGCTGCATATGGATTAAGTTTCCCCAACACCATTTGTTGAAGAGGCTATCTTTTCTCCAATGTATGTTTTTGGCGCCTTTGTCTACTATGAGGTAACTGTATTTATGTGGGTTTGTTTCAGTGTCTTCTATTCTGTATCATTGGCATGCAAGTTTATTTTGGTGCCAATACCATGCCATTTTTGTTACTATTGCTTTGTAGTATAGTTTAAAGTCTGGTATTGTGATGCCTCCTGCTTCACTCTTCTTGCTAAGGATTGCTTTGGCTATTCTAGGTCTCTTATTTTTCCAAATGAATTTCATAATTACTTTTTCTCTTTCTATAAGGTCTGACATTGGGATTTTATTTGAAATTGCATTAAATGTGTATAGTGCTTTAGGTAGTAGGCCATTTTGACAATATTGATTCTGCCTTTCCAAGAGCATGGGAGATCTTTTCATCTTCTAAGGTCTTCTTCAATTTCTTTCTTTAGTGTTCTGTAGTTTTCACTACAATTAATGCAGAGAAAGCATCATGATGTGGAGGTCTTTTACTCTCTTGTTAGATTGATTCCCAAGTATTTTATTTATGTATTTATTTATTTTTTGAGGCTATTGTGAATGAGGTAGTTTTCCTAATCTGTCTTTCAGAGGATTCATCATTAATGTATAGAAATACATTTGATTTATGGGTATTGATTTTATATCCTGTTACTTTGCTTAATTATTAATTTATTAATTCTAGAAGTTTTCTGGTGGAGTTTTTTTGGATCCTCCTAGTGTAGAATCATGGCATTGGCAAATAATGATAGTTTGAGTTCTTTTGATCCTATTTGTATCTCTTTAATTTCTTTCATATGTCTAATTGCTCTGGCTAGAGTTTCAAGAACTAAGTTGAAAAGAAGTGCTGAAAGAGGGCATCTCTTTCTTGTTCCCATTTTTAGAGGGAATGATTCCAATTTCTCTCCATTTAGGATGATGTTGGCCTTATGTTTAGCATAAGTTGCTTTTACAATGTTAAGGCATATTACTACTATCCACAGTTTTTATAGTGTTTGAACATAAAAGGGTACTGTATTTTGTCAAATGCTTACTCTGCATCAATTGATATAATCAAATGATTCTTATCTTTAAGTCTATTGATGTGATGGATTACGTTTATTGATTTCCATATGTTGAAATAACCTTTCATCCCTGGAATAAACCCCAATTGATTATGGTGCACAATTTTTTCTAATATGTTTTTGCATGCAATTTGCCAAAATTTTACTGAGAATTTTTGCATCTATGTTCATCAGAGATATTGATCTGAAATTTTCTTTCTTTGATGTGTCTCTGTCTGGTTTTGGTATCAGGATGATACTAGCCTCATAGAATGAGTTTGGAGGGCTTTCCACCTCTTCTATTTCATGGAATATTTTGAGGAGTGTTGGTATTAATTCTTCATTGTAGGTCTTATAGAACTTGGCTGAGAATTTGTCTGGTTCTGGGATTTTCTTGGTTGGTAGGCTTTTGATGGTGTCTTCTATTTCCTTGCTTGAAATTGATCTGTTTAAGTTGTGTGTGTCCTTCTGGTTCAGATCATATGCCTCTAGAAACTTGTCAGTGTCTTCGAGGTTTTTCATTTTACTGGAGTATATATTTTCAAAATAGTTTCTAATTATCTTCTGTATTTCAATAGTGTCTGTAATGATTTTTCCTTTCTCATCATGAATATTAGTGATTTGAGTGTTTTCTCTCTTCTTTTCATTAGGGTGTCTAAGGGTTTGTCAATTTTATGTATTTTTTAAAGAACCATCTTTTTATTTTGTCAATTTTTTGAATTATTTTTTGTTTCAATTTTATTGATTTCAGCTCTAATTTTAGTTATTTCATGCCTTCTGCTTTTTTTAAATTTATTTTTTAGTTGGACACAATAGTTTTATTGTGTTTATTTTTATGTGGTGCTGAGGACCAAACCCAGGGCCTCAAACGTGCTAGGTGAGTGCTCTACCGCTGAGCCACAACTCCAGCCCTCTTCTGCTTCTTTTGGTGTTGATTTATTCTCTTTTTCTAGGACTTTGAGATGTAATGTCAAGTCATTTATTTGTTGACTTTTTGTCCTTTTAATGAATGAGCTTAATGCAATGACTGCTTATTTATGCAATCCATATAAGTGATATATTTTTTCTCATCCTTTCACCTTCAGTCTGTGGATGTCTTTTCCTGTGAGATGAGTCTCATGAAGGCAGCATATTGTTGGGTCTTTTTTTTTAAATTTAAATCCTCTTAGTACTGCTTCATAGTGTCCCAGAGATTTTGATATGTTGTAACTGCGTTCTCATTTACCTCTAAGAATCTTTTTATATCCTCCTTGATGTCTTCTGTTATCCATGCATCATTCAATAGCATATTATTCAGTCTCCAGGTATTGGAGTAGCTTCTATTTTTTATTTTATCATTGATTTCTAATTTCATTTCATTATGATCTAATAGAATACATGGTAGTATCTCCATTTTTTTTGTATTTGCTAAAACTTGCTTTTTGGCATAATATATGATCTATTTTGGAGAAGGATCCATGTACTACTGAGGAAAAGTATATTTGGCTTTTGATGGATGTAATAGTCTATATTTGTCTGTTAATTCTAAATTATTGATTGTTTATTGAGTTCTATAGTTTCTTTGTTTAGTTTTTGTTTGGAAGATCTATCCAGTGGTGAGAGAGGTATGTTAAAGTCACCCAGTATTATTGTGTTGTGGTCTATTTGATTCTTGAAGTTGAGAAGGGTTTGTTTGATATACATAGATGTCCCATTGTTTGGGACATAGTTTTATTTATGATTATTATGCCTTGTTGATGTACCATTTTCTTAGGTTGTATGAAATGTCCTTCTTTATCCCTTTTCACTAACTTTGGTTGAAGTTCACTTTATCTAATATGAGAATGAAAACCTCTGCTTGTTTAAACAGTCCATGTAAGTAAGTGATACTGCTTTTTCCATCCTCTCACCTTCAGTCTGTGGATGTCTTTTCCTGTGAGTTGAGTCTCTTGAAGGCAGCATATTTTGGGGTCTTTTTTTTTAATCCAGCCTGCTAGTCTGTGTCTTTTAATTGATGAGTTTAGACCATTGACATTCAGGTATATTATTGAGACATGGTTAGTATTCCTGGTAATTTTGGTTTATTTTTGTCTGTTCCCTTACTTAGTTTCTCCTTTGATTGGCCTTTCCTTTAGTGTAGTTCCTCTCTTTGCAGATTTTCAGTATTGTTTTTCATTTCCTTGTCATGAAATATTCTGCCAAGAATGTTCTGTAGTGCAGGTTTTCTTGATGTAAATTATTTCAACTTTTGTTTAATATGGAAGGTTTTTATTTTTTCATCAAATCTGAAGCTTAAATTTGCTGGATATAAGATTCTTGGTTGGCACCCATTTTCTTTCAGAGCTTGGTATATACTGTTCCAGGATTGCCTGGCTTTGAGGGTCTGAGTTGAAAACTCTGCTGAGAACTGAATTGGTCTTCCCCTATATATAGTCTGATTCCTCTCTCTTGTGGCCTTTAAAATCCTATTCTTATTCTGTATAATAGGCATATTCATCATAATGTGTCTTGGTGTAGATCTATTGTAATTTTGTACAATTGGTGTCCTATAAGCCCCTTGTATTTGATTTTTCAATTTGTCCTTCATGTTTGGAAAATTTTCTAATATTATTTCATTGATGAGATTGTGCATTCCTTTGATTTGAAGCTTTGTGCCTTCCTCTACCCCAATATATCTATCTTAGATTTGGTCTTTTGATGTTATCCCAAAATTCTTGGATGTTCTGTTCATAGTTTCTTACCATCTTCATTGTGTGGTAAACTTTATTTTTAAGATTGTAAATTTTGTCTTCGTTGTCTGAGATTCTACCTTCCAAGTTATCTAGTCTGTTGGTGATGCTTTCTATTGAGTTTCTAATTTAGTTTATTGTTTCCTTCATTTTTAAAGATTTCTGGGGTTTTTTGTTTGTTTGTTTTTGAAATCTCTCTTTCTTGAAGTAATCTTTTGCTACCTGTATTTGCTTTCTTTGTTGGTATGATCAACGGTCACCTATATTTTCTCTCTTATCTCTTTGTTGAAGTGATCAATTTTTTGCCTGTATTTGCTCACTTAGGTCACTCTTTAATTCCCAGATCATTTTAATTATGTACATTCTGAACTCCTTTAAGATTTTATCTATTGTGCTGTTAAAGATTCTATTGTAGTATCTTGGTTTGTTTGAGGCTCTTTCTTCTCTTGTTTTTTCATGTTGTCTATGTGTCTTTCTCTCTCTAAGGTATTGCAGCTTCTACCCTAAAGTCTTGTAGTGTCCCTGCAGGTTACCAATACCTCACCTTTAAGGGGGATATCAATGTTTAAAGCACCCAATGCAACTAATATGCAGCCATAAATCAATTAGTTTCTATCTTGACATTTACAGTTTTGTCGCTATAAGCAGAAATGATGAGTTTGGTTATCTTCTACCATATAGCCAATAGGTTTGCTTAATGGTTTACAGTTTCTAATGGTACACAGAGGGGATAGGTAGGCTGTGATGTTTATGAGATAGGATGTGAGAATACAGAGGTATTAGATTATAGGACTAGTGAAAGGGTAATCCAAAGAAATTGGCTGTTAGCAGGAGAAAAAAGAAAGAGAGGCAACCCTATGCAAAGCGTCCTGTTACCTCTGCAATAGGATGGTGTCTTTTAGCATACTAGTAAAGATACCTCTGGTGCACCCAGGCCCACAGGGACCTTGGTGATGGTTCACTAAGTCCTGGTTGTTGTCTCTCGATGAAAGCGGCCATGTCCCTAGCTGGTGGTGGCATTAGCATCAAGCCTGTAGGTACCTTGATGTTGGGTTTCCAGGTCCCAGTAAGTGTCCCAATGTGAAAGCTGCCCCAGCTAAAGATGGCGGAGGTGGCAGCAGAGGTACCCCAAGATGGTGGTGGAAGTGTCCCAAGATGGCAGTTACCACTTTCAATGATGGTGCTGGAAGAATGGGCTGTATGATGGTGTTGGGTGGCCTATTGGGTGATGCTGCAGTGTGAAATGTGGTGCTTCAGTGGGCAGCTGCTTTCTGGTCCTGCCCGATATCCCACAGTGGAGATTACCACAGGCCGGGGAGGGGGGCTATGGTGCTGGCTACAATATCCCAAAATGGAGGCAGTTTGGGTAGAGCCACATGTTGGTGAATGGGGAACTATAGCAGTGCCTCTCCAGGGCAGCAGGGCATGGTGTGGGTTGAACCTCTCTGGGGCAGCAGGCCACGTGAGTGTGGGTCAGGCCTCTCTAGGGTGGCAGGCGGCACAGGTGTCCAAGATAGAAGTTTAAAAAGGGAAATAATAAAATATTTGTACATTAAAAATTTTATTTTAACTTAAATATAAAAATGAATTTAAAGAATATAAAAACATATTAATTCACTAATTTAGAAAACATTTTAACTTTTCTTCTTAGGACCAAGGAATTTGTTGTTATTGACAATGGGATCCCTAATTAAAGTTTCATGAAATCATTCCTGGATAAATGACATTCATAATCAATTATTGGAGGTTTTTTTTGTTTGTTTGTTTTGCAGTACTGAGAACTGAGACTAGGGGCATTCAACTACTGAAGAGTAAGTGTATCAGCATGAAAGTTTTTAAAACATACACACAACTGACTCTTAGAAAGTAAAATATCAGAAATAAAATAGCCTACTGGTGTCAAAGACTCAATATCCTTTATAGAAGGAATAGAGTGTCAATTTACCTAATGATTTTGGATATTTTAGGTGAAGTTAGTTTCTACTAAGCTACCTGCCAGGAAAGTTTTATTGATTTGCCTTCTTAGAAGCAGTTTCTGAGAGTGTTGATCTCCTTCTATGCTAGTTTTCAACTTTAGTGTTCACAAGAATCACTTGGAGGTCTCATTTAAAATGTATATTATTGACATGTCATCCTAACAGATTCTGATATGGGGTAAGTCCCAGGAATTTGCAAAACATTAAATTTCTTAAGTGATCAGTCAAAATATTTGTACCTGAAAAAAATTATATTATTTGTCCATGGTCTTCTAACAAAATTTGGTCATAGCAAAATAATCCATATAGATCATTTGTCCTGTTTCTCAAACCTATTATTTCTAGAGAAATGACTCTCAGGGAAAGAATTCTCTTGGCCCAATTTTCTATGATAACGATTTTAAAAATCTAATATTCACGTTTCTTAAAACAAATAGAAGCCAGATGTTTGAAAAGTCTAAATGCATGTTGACAATAGGGGTAGATCATTTAAGGCACACCAAGTAGGTTTTTCACAGATTTGGACCAGGATTTGTTAGTAACTCAGATTCTTGAGTATAATATTAAACAATTTCAGAGTGTCAACTCCCTCCTGGGTGTGGTGATGCTCTCATAATCCCAGCTGTTCTGGAGGCAGAGTCAGGATGATGAAAATTCAAGGCCAGCCCGGGCAATTTATCAAGACTCTGTCTCAATATAACTCCACACCTCTACAATGGGGTGTAGATAGTGGTAAAGTGCCTGAGGCTCAGTCCCCAGTACCACACTCACACACACACAAAAGAGAACAACCTCCACTTAGGTTTTACACAAGTTTATTTGCCACGAAACTAAATGTAAATACTCCTCAAATCAGGTAAATGAAAGGATTTGTTCTCCAAAGACCATGTTTCTAAAAAGTCAATGAGGTTAAAAACTGCATTTGTAAAAAGTAGCAGGTAATGCCTATTATCCCCTAAACAACAAAGAACCATTTTTAGAAAATGAATTAATTTGCTAACCCTTTTACAGGTTCAGGGGCTTAATCCATCTTGACTAAATTGCAGTGTAGATATCCAGTGCCCTAGAGAGGAGAGGAATGATATTTATCAGGTTTTCCCACTGTCTTATCAAGGTTGAGGGGATGATACTCACCTACAAAAGAATATGCTTTTTGGAAGGAACATCTTTGAAATTTTCTTGCCATGCTTAGGCCCTAGAACATTGAATTGGCATGGAGAGCTAGGGGTGGCCTTTGAGGTCAATGAATGTCAGCAAGGAAAAGAATGCTGAGGGGTCAGGGCAGGCTTGAAATCTGAAGAGACTATTTGTGGCTCTAAGAAGTTGAAGTATGGGTCTTGAGGCTTACATCTGTGAGCTAGGCAGAAACTGTTAAACACTCCAGCTATTAAGTATGGGACAAAATGTAGGTGAGCATTAATCTGAGATGCACCAGAGTACCACTGAACACCACTGGGGAAACAGAGTTGATATCAGAGGTCCTCTTAGTGAAGTTCAACAGAGAAAGGAACTCACATTAATTGTTGTTTTCTTATACACATCTTCTCATTTAAATGAAGTTTTTAAAATGTTTGAATTAAAAGCCTAAAATAAATAAAATGTAGTAAAAGGTACTAGCTTTGTAGGTTTGCTTTTCCATCTATGGTATGGTTGTTTTTTTTATTTTGTAACAGGTATTGAATTCAGGGGAATGTAATCACTGAACCACATCTTGGCCCTTTTTATTCTTAATTTTGAGACAAGGTATCACTAAATTGCTTAGGGCCTTGCTAAATTGCTGAGGCTGGCTTTTAACCTGTGATCTTCCTGCCTCAGCCTCCTGAGCCAGGATTACCATGTGCACCACCACACCCTGCTAGTATGGTATGGGATGGAATGTTCTAAAGCAGAGAATTGGCCAGCATTAGGTAGTGATATGTATAAGATACTATGTGGGGGCAAGTGCACAGAGTACTGCATACATGGCATACATTAAGAGCATCTGAATGGCAAACCACTCCCCCGTGCTAGGCATGTGAGTGGCAAACTGCTTATCTCACGTGTTGCAGTCCCTGTGCTTGCTCCATGGCCCGCTCCTCGATTGATCAATGCAAGAACAGCTAGCAGTAATTGCATTGGTGGCTGCCTGTAATCTGCTTATACATGGTAACTGTGCAATAAAATCAGACCTGCTTCCTGCTTGGTCTCCAAAGGTCTTGATTAGTGACTCTGGAGCCACACTCTCTTCTACCCTTCTCCGTGGACTTCTTGCTGGACAAGAGAGAGCTCATACAATTCCACAGTTCTTAGACCATGAATGTCCTAACAAAATGTCTTTAAGTACTCAGCTCTTCTGAGCCTCCCTCACCCATCAATACTAAAGACTGAGCCAAGATCTCTCTACCACTGAGCTACATTCCTGCCCTTTCTATCTTATTTTTAGACAAGATCTCACTAAATTGACCAGGCTGGCCTTGGACTTGGGATCCTCTTGCTTCAGCTTCTCTAGTAACTGGGAATATAGGTGTTGTGTCACCATGCCTGGCCCTAGCCCTTTTGTTACTAGGCCTCCACATTAGTCTACATGGGCTGCAGACTCTCAGCACAAATTATTTCATTTATCCCACCCGACCCCAAGAAACTTAGATAAATTTTAGCATGGTTTCTGCAACTCAAGGTCTTATCCAGGTATGACTTCCCTCCTTTAACTTACTACATGAGAGCATTCAAAGCTGCCAAAAAAGTGTAGTTTGTTTCAGTCAACAGCTGCAGATAGGGAGCCAATTTCCCAGTCTGTGGGAAAGTAGGAGCCTAATTTAGATAAATGTCAGCAAACTCAGATGGCCTGATCACATTGACTAACTTCCTACTTTCTTTTTGTAATTTTCCACAACTCTGCTGAACCCCCAAGTTTCCCCCACCCCAAATCCCTCATTTTCTCTCTCTCCCCTAACCCCCTCTTAAAAATCCTGACAAAGGGGCAGTTTACCACTGAGCTACACCCCCATACCTTACTAAAAAATTTTATATTTTGAGAGAAGTCTTTGCCAAGTTGCTGAGGCTGAGTTCTAACTTGTGATCCTCTTGCCTCAGCCTCCCAAATTGCTGGAATTATAGGCATGTGCTACTGTGCCCTCATTCTCTCTTTAAAAGATCTGGTCACTTCTACACTTAAAGTGGACTCTTCCTACCAGTAGTTACGGAGTTAATTAGGTCTTTATTACCTTTAACTAGGGTTTAGCTTTGTTTCTCCTTGAAGGTTTTCATAATAAGTTTGTATAGCTCTAACAGAGAATATTTTCCCCTCTTTTGTGCTAATGACCATACCAGACCTAGCTTTTGTACCTTCACAGATCCATTCAAATCTCTGGAACCAGTGGACAAGGAAGAACAGGGACATTATGCTATGTGGTGAACATGACCAAAGAAAGGAAACAGGAAGAAACCAGCAGTTAATTGGCCCCCTTTCTTTTTCCTGGCAGATGATTTCAAGATGCAGACGTTTCAGAGAGACTCTATGACACTGAGTAGTCATCTGTCTTATAAAGCTTGGTGGTCATTTTAGTAATGTCTTCTATCCTTCCATGCCTTTACTATTGCTTCCCTGGGATTGTACCCACCTCTCAATATAACAAAATCAATTTACCTACACATTACAGGAAAAGCATGGAGTTAGTGTCCAATGGGGAAAATTTTACCAACAGGAGAGAGTCATGGAAAAAAGATGACAGGTAAATTACTTGATCTTCAGGTTTTACTTCAGCCTTTCTGGAGATATCTCACTTTGCCAAGAAATGTGTTAGACCCTTTTTAAACACGTGGCCAGATCACTAAATATGCAATCTTTTCCTCCTTTCCTGCCTCATTTGCTTTTACACCCCTCACTCTTGACTCCTTGGAACTGAATCTCTGATGAAGAAGTAGCACAAAGTTTGCTTCATGTTCTGTTTTCTTAGAAACATGAGCTAAGAAAATAGCCCTCCCACTCTTTTTACCCAACTAGGTGGCCACACTTAGGAAGGAAACATAAATGTTTTGGTAAACAGAAGTATGTTTTGAAAGATAGCTTCTCCCCTGTTCCTATGAAAATTAATAAGGTGAAATAACAATCAAATTATATTATTATTAACTATAATAATTAATTATTTATAATAATAATTTATAAAATTATCAAATAGATTATTATTATTTTGTTGTACTGGGGATTGAACCCAGAGGTGCTCTACCACTGAGCTACATCCCCAGCCATTTCTCTATTTTATTTTGAGATAGAATCTCACTAAATTGGTCAGACTGACCCCAGTCTCCTGAATCAGGGGATTACAGGCCTGTGCCACCACACTTGGCAAATAGATTGCTCTAACAAGTTAACCATAGGGGCTAGGGTGTGGCTCAGTGGTAGAATTCTTGCCTAGCCTGTGTAAGGCACTGGGTTTGACTCTCAGCACCACACAATAAAATAAAGATAATGTGCCCAT
The DNA here is from genome assembly GCF_052094955.1 of Ictidomys tridecemlineatus. NCBI lineage: Eukaryota > Metazoa > Chordata > Mammalia > Rodentia > Sciuridae > Ictidomys > Ictidomys tridecemlineatus. Next base: position 149,519,684 of record NC_135480.1, on the reverse strand, counting down.
CTACAACTAAAAAAATATTTTTTAAAAAAGTTAACCATAGATAGCATTTAAAAGTATTTACACAACAGAAATATAAATTCTATTTTCCTCTGTTGCAACCAACCAGTTATTTTAGCCTATAAATGAATTTACTATTCTTTAATAAAATTGATATTGCATGGATTTTTGAGTAACCATAAAGATTTGGTTATTTTTATTTATCATTAAATGTATGCTAACAAGCCAGTGTTCACCAGCAGTTCTTTTTAAGGTAGAAAGTATTAAATATTCAAATATCTGCACCAGAATCCAGATATGATTGGCATTCTAACTTGGAATGAAATACTGAGTTTAGTCTTCAAGCTCTGAGGTACCCAGGATATCTGGTTTAACAAAGCCTTAATTAGTTGACCTTTAAGACACAGGTAAAGGTACTGCTTTTAATTTAATCCCTCCCATTGTTTTAAACTTATTAAGTAATTTTATTTCTTTGTTCAAGAATTATTTTCCATTTCACTATGTTCCATGATATGCTTTGTAGCATAGAATCTATGGAGGTATACAGTGGTTCCCCCAGGAGGGTGGGTTAAGAAAAGAGGTTGTTATGGGCTCTAAATCAGTCTTGAGGCTGCTTTAACAGAGCGTCCTGTGGTTCCAGGAATCCCAAGTGTGATCTAGAAGGAATGAGAGGTACTGAGCTCTGGTAGGCATGTCCCTTAACTTGTGGACCTCATCTTGGAGAGGGGGGATTTGTGAAGAAGACTAGATAGTTCCCTGGTACCAGAGCTTGGCAGGATCAAGGAAAAAAAAAGACTGGTGAAGTTGGATGTAGGTAAGTGGGGGAGGCAGTGGTAATAAGATGAAATTGATGAGCTAAGCCTCGAAGACCATGACAAGGTGTTTTGATTTTTGTTTTATTAGTATGGTTGTCAGCTAGTGAGCCTGCAGTAAAATCTCAAGTGTGAGCTGACTTGGGACCTTGTATGAGATATATTTGTAAAGCCTTGGGACCATAAGACCTTCTACAAGAGGAGCTTGAGATTTCAGCTAGTCTGTGGTGAAACAGAGATCACAGTAGGCTGAAGTATGAAGATGCAGCCAAGGTGACATCACAGCCCTGAGGAGGCAGCTGGTCTACAGTATCATTCTCTAATATATACCTGTGGGCCTGGAGCTAGAAACAGGATCTGTTCCAAATAACCCAAGAAGGGGGAGGTAGAATGCTGCATATTTTGCTTTGGGGTTGACAAGTCTGTCCAAGTATTTTTGTTTGCTTCATGGTTTCTTCGTCTCACTCATGAACACCCAGAAGTTCTCTGTAGAATTGCCCTTGTACACCTTCATTTGCTCCCTACCTTCTTGTAAACTGAATCTCAGTTTTCCTCATGGACTCTAACTTGGTTGGCTCATCTGACCTTGTAATACCACACAGCAAATATTGACCTCTTGAAATCTAACTCCTACTCTAGCTAAAAAAAAACTCTACCCGACAGGAAGGAAAATTTGTTAGGAGCTACTGGATTTAGAGCAAACTGCTTTGTTTCCCTGACAACAAGGCAATGGGTCTACATGACTTTAGTCCCTGGCCCTAGGGAATATGACATTATGGAAGAAAATTTGGAGCTTCCAATGACAAGTTCTTATGGGGTCCACCCAATTAATTGAGGTTGGGATGGAGATATAGACCCCACTTTCACAAATGCTGGGACTAGCAGTACTGTGGGAACTCAAGCCCATCCCTCTTCACACTTTCGGAGAAATTTAGTGGCAATTCAGCAAAACTTCATATGAAGTACAGTAGTCATGACAATTCATGATTATTCAGAGCTTTGGCAGAGAATGGGGGAGACCTGGTGGGGGTAATTGCATTTCTAACAATTTAAGAGACATAAAAGATGGGCTCTGCTTGAAACATAAACAGCCAGTTTTAGAGGGAGTAATAAAGGTACATCCACAAGAACTGATAGGCATTGTTCATCTGCCAGGAAGAAAGGATCATAGTTCTCGAAATTTATTGGCTACCCTGAGGGGAATGCGGGGATATGATGTATAACTGAGCCACAGCTTAAACAGAGGAATATGCAATGATCTGGCTCATGTCACAGTCTTGACCTCCCAATAATTACAAGCTCTGTACAAGCTAGGAGTGGGGCTAGCAGACAGCCCAGACTGCTCTTTCTTGGGTGGTACCAGAGTGGTGAGTATGTATGTGTGTATAAGTGCCCATGTGCATACCTGCTCCCTTCTGCTATATACTCCACACCAAGCAGGGCCCCTATATCCCTACAAGACATATTCTTGTTATTGATGCAGAATGCATTATTCATACTCTACTTCCAAAAGTTGCTTGCTTAAAGAATGTCTATTGTGAAAAAAAGTATATAATAATGTTAAAGTGTTTAACCCCACATGATGTGAAGTTACACTGGTTGTGTATTCATATATGAACATAAGAAATTTATGTCTGATTCATTTTACTGTCTTTCCCATTCCAATTTTCCCTCCTTTCCCCCCATTTCTCCATGTCCAGTCTGGTAAACCTCCACTCCTCCCTCCCCCATCTATTGTGAGTCAGCATCTACATATCAGAGAGAACATTTATACTTTTTTTTTGGGGGGGTGGCTTATTTTACTTAGCATGACAGTTTCCAGTTTCATCCATTTACCGGCAAATACCATAATTTCATTCTTATTTATGGCTAAATAGTATTCCATTGTTTATATGTACCACATTTTCTTTATCTATTTATCTATTGAAGGACACCTAGGTTGGTTCCGCAGCTTAGCTATTGTGAATTAAACTGGTGATAATATTCAAGAATGCCTTTCTCTAGTAAGTGGACTTTTTCCTACAGAGAAAATCTTTGGGAGTTTTGCATATAATTACGTGCTATAAAAATGTCCCTGGGAAATCCATGGTAATAGTGGCTAACGTTTGTAGTGGTAGTAAGAATTTCTGTGATTTAGGAGGCAGTCAAGAGCTTGGCTCTGAGTGATATGGTCCTAGATTCAAATACCCTCTCTGACATTTGTAAACTGTGAGACTTAGGCAAGTTCTTTAATCTCTCTGCCTTCATTTACTGATTTTTAAAGGGAATATCAATTTCTTCCTCAAAGGGCTTTAATGAGAATTTAAAACAATATATGTAAAGTCCTTGGCACATAGCAAGTGCTCAAACACGTGGTTTAGAGGTTTATTAGACTTTGCCACTGTTCCTACTCTTACGAATGATCTTTAAATACTTGCAGGAGATTTCTTACATGAAACAATGTAAGAAATATAACACAGTCATGTGAAGAAGACTTTCATTTCCAAATCATGAGGTGGTTTATTTCTTTTCAGAAAAACTTGTAAGACTATAGGTATAGCTCTATGGTACAGCATTTGCCTAATAAGCATAAGGTCCTGGGTTTGATTCCTAGAACTGGAAAAAACAAACTGGCAGAAAAACTTGCAGTATAGAAATATTTTCATGTTGACTGCATTGTTTTACAAAAGGTCTACAAAAAGGATAAATATGATTTGTGATTTGGTGGCTAATCTGAATATAAACAATATATATATAGCTACAGTTCAGCTAACAATGGAATCTTTTCAGAATTAACTAGACTTTTTGACTTCATATAGGTGGCACAGATCATTTTCTCTTTTGTCTGTCTCTCTCATGTGTATATGCACACACAAACACAATTATGCCAAAGCAGCCAAAACACAATGTAGTAATCTGAATTTAAATAAACAACTCTCTGAACTTTGGTAAAGAAATGTACTTTTATCAGTTATGCTTTAATAGTGTTCATGATCAAAAAGTCCCAAGAAGCTAAAATTAAACTTCTGTCCAACTTTGATTGTTCCCTTAACTTTCTAAGCAAGTGAGATTAAACTTTTGCTTTGACTCAATAGGAATCAATGAATGTGCTTGTCAGTAGCCCCAAAATCCTGGCCAAAAGGAAGAGAATATATTTCTTGATCTCCAGAATGATCAAAAGGCAATATGAGAAAGCTCTCAAGCAAAAAGGACAAAATATTTCCTTGTCCTGTGAAGCCAATCATCCTAAAAGATATCAATGTATTTTCTTCTCTTACTTGAGAGTTGCACAGACAATTTGCATATAAAAAAGGCAGAATCCCAGTGGCTCATTTACAAAAGTGAGTTATATGGAAGTCAACATGCATTCTTCATGCTGTGCATGGTGGTTAGCTATGTTTAACCCATGGTGCTCTGAAGTAGAGTTCCAATAGAATGAGAGAACCTGGCCACCCAATGAACAGCATTTTTACAGAGAAATTAATTGGGAGGTATAGCTAAAGATGCTAGGAATGGAGAACCAAGGGCTGAGGACTTTCAGAGTTTAGGGGATAAGGAATGGAGCATTGTAAGAAGCCGATATTTTAAACTTGTTCCATTTTGGCAGCTCCTGGCTTGATTTCTTTCCTTGCATCCACTGATTTTACAAGTTGATCTTATTGCTTCACCCTTCACTGTCACATGTTTTCCTTCAGATTAGTTTTTCTGTCTTCTCATTTTGGATTAGAGGATTAAAACAAAAAGTCCCCTGTGTTAGTCAACTTTCTGTTACTGGGACAAAATATCTGAGAAAAACAACTTAGAAAAGATTTAGTTTAGCTCATGACTTCAGAGGTTTCAGTCCATGGTTTGTTGGCTCCAAGGCAGAAACATCATGGTGGAAGGATGTGGCAGAGGAAAAAACCACTCACCATGAAGCAGAGAAAGAAAGGGAGAAAGGGATCAGGGACAAGATGTACCCTTTCAGGATACATTACTGGTGACCTACTTATTCCAACTAGACCCTGCCTTCTATAGTTTCTACCATCTCCCATGAATGCTATCAAATTATTTATTCATCAATAGATTAATCCACTGATGTTGTCAGAGCGCTTGTTGTCCAATCACTTCCCAAGAGCTCTACTTCTGAACACGACTACATTAGGGACCAAGCCTCAACACATGAGCCTTTGGGGAATATTCCAGATCCAAATCAAAATATCCTGCCTACATCCCTAGACTTTGTTCCATATTCTATGAAGTTAAAAAAATGCCTCTCTTGAGCAGGCAATTAGCAAGGATGGTAGAATGTGATGGACATCATTATCCAAAGTACATGTGTGAAGACACGAATTGGATGTCAACAAACTTTATATACAGAGATATAAAAAATTGTGGTATATATGTGTAATAAGAATTGTAATACAAAAAAGTACATGTATAGACATGAATTGGCATGAACATACTTTATATGTGAAGATATGAAAATTGTGCTCTATATGTGTAATAATAATTGTAATGTCATGTATTTAAAAAATAAAATCAATTAAATAAAAAAGATAATTTTAAAAAAGAAAGAAAAAGAAAAATCTCTTCCTTACCACTATTCTGTTCTCATACTGCACCACTGGGTCCAAGACTTTTCTTTGTTGGGATATTTTTGATTACTGATGCAGCCACCTTACTCTTCAGATTTTCTTTGTAACTTGGCAGTTTTTGGTAGTCTTGGTAGTTTTTATGTTTCTAGGAATTTGTCCAATGTCATCTGCTTTCTCCTAATCACTGATATACTCTGGTACAATTATTTATTTCTGTAGAATCTGTGATAATGTCTTCACTTTTGTTCCTGATTTTAGTGGCTCTATCTCTTAGTACATCTAGCTAAAGCTTTGTTAATTTTGTTAATATTTTAAACAATCACTTTGGGTTTTATCAATTTTCTCCCAAAAGTTTTGGTATGTTGTGTGTTGTTTTCCATTTGTCTCAAAATTTTTATAACTTCTGGTGTAATTTCTTTTTTGATTCTTTGATTATTTAAGAGTATATTGTTTAATTTCCTTAACTTTATGAATTTTTTAGTTTTACTTTTGTTATTGATTTCTAATTTCATCCTGTTGTGTGGTCAGAGAAAATACTTTGTGTGATGCCTATATTTTTTGAGACTTCATTTGTGGTCCAACATATAATCTATTCTGGAAAAATGTATGATGCATACTTAAGAATGTGTATGCTGGTTGTTGGGTAGAGTGTTCTGTGTATGTCTGTTTGATCAAGATGAATTATTGTGTTAAGTCCTCTGTTTCCTCGTGTGTCTTCTACCTGGTTGTTTTATCCATTATTGAGAGTTAGGTATCAAAGTTTCTAACTATTATTGTAGAACTATTTATTATTGTAGAACTGTTTAAACAGTTCTAGTTAGTCTCTTTTTAATTTTGTTAGTTTTTGCTTCATAAATTTATATTTTTATTAAGTAGATAAATGTTTATAATTCTCTTTTTCTGTATTAAAACTTTTGTTAAAATATGTCATTCTTTGTCTCTTGTAAATGTTTTTTATTTGAATTCTATTGTGCCTGATAATAGTATAGACATCCTTGCTCTCCCTTTTCTCTCTTTTTGCAATGCTGGGGTTTGAACCCAGGGCCTCACACATGCAAGTTAAATACTCTACTACTGAGCTACATCTCCAGAATCCCCCTGCTCTCTTTTGATGGCTACCTGCATGGAATATTATTTTTCATTCTTTAACTCTTCGATCTGTTGTGTCTTTGTATCTTAAGTGAATAGAGATTCATATATTCATAGGAAACATATAGATGGGTCATATATTTTTATCCTTTTGCCAGTCTCTGATTTTATTGGAGAATTTAGTCAATTTACATTTAAAGTAATTACTAAATTTAATCTTGGCTAAATTATATATATGACTATGTAACAACAAATCCCACTATTATGTACAACAATAATGCATTAATAAAATGTGGAGAAATAAAGTACTTAGAACAACAACAACAACAACAAAAGTAATCACTGTTAAGAAGGAATCTACTAGTTTTAATTTGCTATTTGTTTTCTACATAAATTATAGATTAATTATTTTCTTTTAATTTTTTTAGTGTAGATGGACCTTTATTTATTTACTTTTATGTGGTGCTGAGGATTAAACTGAGTGCCTCACATGTGCTAGTCAAGTGCTCTACCCTTGAGCTACAATCCCACCCCATACAATAATATAGCTTTTATAATTGTCCATGTATTTATCTTTATTGATATCTTTATTTCTTTATATGGCTTTCAGTTGCTACTTAGTATTTTATTTTACCCTGCAGGTCTCCCTTTAGTATTTCCTGAAAGGAAGATATAGTAGTAATGAATTCACTCAGCTTTTGTCTGGGAGTGTCTTTAATTTTCCCCTTATTTTTGAAGCAAGTTTTGCTAAACATAGGATTCTAGTTAGGTAGGTTATTTTTCTTTTAGCACTTTGAATATATTGTCTTAGTGCCTTCTGGCTTCCAAAGTTTCTGATAAGAAATCTGTTGATACTTTTATTTGAGGAAAACTTGTATATGATGGGTTGCTTCTTTCTTACTGCTTTCAAGATTATTGCTGACTTTGGTTTTTAAAAGTTTGATTATGCACATTATATTCAGTGTGAGTCTCTTTGAGTTCATCTAATATGGTATTTTGGGGCTTCTTGGATATTTATATTCATATCTTTCCTCAGATGTGTGAATTCTTCAGTCATTATTTCAGAAAATATTTTCTCTACTCATTTTTGCCATCCTCCATCTCCTCCTCCTTCTCCTGGAATTTCCAAATAGTATATAACGATTGACTTGATGATATCCCATAGGTTCCTTGGGCTCTGTTCACTTTTCTTCTATTTCTCAGACTCAATAATTTTCATTTTTCTTCTTCAAATTCATTGATTCTTTTATCTACCTGCTCAAATCTGCCTTTGAAGCTCTCTTTTTCAGTTACTTTTTTTTTTTTTTGGTGATGATTTGGTATCAGTATGTTGCCAAGGCTAGTCTCTAATTCATGATTTTCCTGGCTTAACCCACGAATAGCTGGGATTATATCCTGCTCACTTACTGTATTTTTCAGCTCCAGAATGGTTTTGATTTCTTTTTAGTTTTTTCTCTATTTTTATAGATACTTCTATTTTTTGTGTTCATGAACCATGTTCTTCAATTTTCTCCCAATCTCCTTTTAGTTCTGTGAGCATCCTTAAGACAGTTTTAAAGACTTTATCTTTATATCTGCTATTAGTTCTATTTTAGGGACAATTTCTTTGGTTCATTGTCATTCTTTGAATGGGTTATATTTTCCTGTTTCTTTACATGCCTTATGCTCTTTTTTTTTAAACTGGAAATTTGGATCTATAATGTAGTAACTTTGGAAATCAGATTCCCTCTCTTCCTTAGTGTTTCTTTCTTTATTTCTCTCCCTACCCCACTCCTCCCCTCCTGTTGTTGTCATTAATTGGATCAACATGAGGCGAAAACTTAAGGTCTTTTCAGGACTATCAGAGTCTTCTGTGGGCATGCCCAATTATTCTCTAATTTCTGCCACACATGCAGTTATTTTTCGTTGTACCAGTTTTTAATGTCTGGCTCCCAAAAGGAGAAAAAGAAAACAAAATAAAGGTGGTGTAAAAAGAGCACTGGTCCATTAAATCCTCTGAAAGTCACTTTTTTCAGAGGAAGAGCTGCTTGCAACAAAGGATGAGGTGCAAGAACATTGATTGCACACCTCTTTGTGTGCATCTCTGTGATCAGAAGCAGCAGTCAATAATCAGAGCATAGGTGTTCAATATTTAAGAGTCAAGGTCCCCCTTGCTAACTCTGACTCCCAGAAGCTGTGTGTAAATTGCTCTAGGAACATATGCATAGCTGCATGCCACAGGGTCAGGAAGAGGTAGCTACCACTATACTATAAATTGAAATTACTGAAATTAACCACAATTTACAGTCCAAGTCCTCTCATGAGAGTTGTGAACCTTCAGTAGATTCTAAAGTTCCAAAATATTTAAATCATACTGATTCTGTAGGCAAAACTATGTAAATGGGGAGACATATTTGTTGTGCTTCCTATACAACCATATTCTCAAAATCCTTTTTCCATAGTCATTTTTAAAAAATATTTTAATATTTTGAGAGAGAGAGAGAGAGAGAGAGAGAGAGAGAGAGAGAGAGAATGAATCTTTTTTTTTTGTAGATGGACACAACACAATGCCTTTATTTTTATGTGGTGCTGAGAATTGAACCAGGGTCCCGCCGGTGCTAAGCGAGCGCTCTACTGCTGAGCCACAATCTCAGCCCTCCATAGTCATTTTGATGTTGTCTTTTTTCTTGCATTTGAGTTCATGAGCAAGAAATTGAAATTCTGTGGCCCAGATGTAATTGATCCCATTCCTTGGCAGAATCAACATATTGTATTATTGTGTCCTTGATGGGTGAGGCCACCAAACATATTATCTAGCACTATCAGAAGACCTGCACAGTTCTGGGTTAGTGGTCACTGCTTGACTCTTTATGTCATGACAGTGAAGTATGTGATAATTGTAGTTTCTTTCAAATTTGGAATTCAGCATTTTGATGAATCAGGAAGCAGAAGTAGAGCATCCCCCAGAAATTGCTAATGAATTTTTCTGGAAGTTATGCTAGCATTATGTTGAGGGGCATATATGATACTAATGAATATGTCCCTTGGTCATCTACCCCATCCTTGCCAGAAGCATAAAGAGTGTCATCTGTGGGAGATAGAACTTTTAACCCTGTGTCTTAGTGCATTCAAGCTGCAATAACAAAAAACTATAAACTTGGTAACTTACAAACGGCAGAAATTTCTCATTGTTCCTGAGGCTAAGAAGCCTAAGTTCAAAGAATAAGATTTATTACTATAGGGTGAGGGCTCATTTCCTGGTTCATAGATAGTGCCTTTCATTATGTTTTCTTTCCTCTCTCAATCATTGTGTTTTCCCGTGGTGGAAAGGACAAATAAATTCTCCTTGACATATTTATCAAGGCACAATTCCATTCACGAGAGAGAGCTAATTACCTCCCCAAGGGTCCCACCTCCCAGTATCATCATCCTGGGGGTTAAGATTTCAACATATGAGTTTTGGGGGGATATAAACATTCAAATCATTGCACTTTTTCTCTAATTTCTATTCTTACCCTTCACTTATATGGGAAATGGAAGTGCAAGAAAATTGAAAGCGTTGGGGAATTTTGTTCAACATCCTTCCTACCAATGGTTCTCAGAGGTTGAGCCAACTTTGTAATGGGCATTTTTGGGTGTGCACACATTCCAGGAACTACTGGAAATTGCATCTTGAAGGGGCTAAGTTAAACTTAAAATACACTGAAGCTAGGTTACAAAATTCAAATAGGGCCAGATTAGTAGAGAATTGAGGAGAACCAATGGATATGAAGGGTAGAAAAAGAAATTTCTAGGAAAGATGGGAAATTTAAAGAAAAAAATTTGAACCAAATCCCACATGTCTGTGGAGGCATTTTATTTGGTGCCCATGGCTGTGGATACAGGTATGCTGAAATATATTAAAGAAGCCAAAGCAAAATGAATCAGCTCCAGTTTCAGTAATTCTACATTCTTATTATCTTGCAAACTCCATCTCTTTCCCATGCAGTGGATTCCTAACTGGGGAGCTTCTGCCTCTTGAACATTTCTTAATCATTTTCTCTAGTGATCACAGCAATCTATCTAAAACAAATTTGAAGCACTTTTACTAAAGTGCTTCATTCTTCACCATTTCCTACTGGATTAAATACAAATGTCTGAGGCAGCATATAAACCCATTTACTTATGATTTTGCCCCTGCTTATTTTCCCATATTCACCATTTCTTTTCCCTTTCTAGCTTTGATGACTTACTGGTATTTCCTGTAATATGCCATTTTTATACATTCCTTCATGACTCAGTTCCTCTGGACACTGTCTGGAATGTTCTACTCTTGTCTGTTAGGCAGACTCTCCTAGTCTCTTAAGACTTTCTGCCTCTGTGAAGTATTTACTGACCTACCAAGGCAAAGCTGAACACCCCTTCCTCAGGACTTCCTTTGTCTCTGGCACATAGCTCTATTTTTAGCACCTATTGCAGCTCATTGTAATTTGAAAACTAAGTGTATCTAGAGAGTATAGACTATGTATAATTACCTACTATGCCTTTAGGGCCTGGCACAGCCCCTCTCACATAGTAGGGTCTGAAATTATCTTTGAATATTAAAATGCTCTGAATAAATGAAATATTTTTGCTAAAAAGCAGGAGGAAATAAATTTTAAAAAAAGCAGGAGGTACTTGTCAACCAGTTAATGTTGTGGATAATCTCTTGGATCCTATTTTTAAAAAATATTTAGTTTTTAGTTGTATTGGACACAATATCTTTATTTATTTTTATGTGGTTCTGGGGATTGAACCCAGGGCCTTGCCTGTGCTAGGTAAGCACTCTACCACTGAGCCACTACCCAAGCCCTGGGTCCAATATTTGATATCTAAAGTATCTGATACTAATTCATTCATTGATATAACAAGAATTTATTGAGTATCTACTCTAACCCAGGCATATATGAATGTAATGATCAACAAAAATAGATATATGCTTTATTGCTCTCATGCTGGGCACTGTGGTACATTCTTGTAATGCCAGTTACTTAGGAGGCTGAGACAGGAGGATTGTGAATTTAAGCCTATTCTGCACAACACAGTGAAATGTTGTCTCAAAAAAAAAGTTGAGAAAACTGTTACAACATTTTTATGAATTTTAATTTAATAAAACAGAGCATATTTTAGTTTCAATCCATGATGTCAGTCTGAGATTGTCTGTAACACACACCTTTCTGAAATATAACATTAAAGCCTTTGACTATTGAACTGCTTTTGTAACAAGAACTTAGACTTCACTTTTGCCTGAATCTATACCTCTATTTTGCATCTGTCTCCTTTGTTGAGTCACCTTGGATTCAAGGAACAACAGGTCTGATCAACAGGTCTCATCTTATGATGAGTTGAAACTACCCCCAAGCTAATAGCACCTTTTTTTTTTTTTTAATCCCTGACAAGGCTGTGTCTGACAAATCCCAAGATAATGATGGATCAGATCATACTTGATCAAGATCGCCTGCTTTGGCAGTGGGGCAAATCCTCCAGCTATGCAATCCCCAACCTCTGCCCTTGTTTCTCTCTCTATAAAATCTCAAAGTCATTTTCTGTCCCTCAAAGACAGGGCTGAGCATATGGATCTCCTTGTCTTCCTGGTGTAGCTACATTGATTAAAAGTTCTTTTTCATTCATTTCACTGTTAATCTTTCTGTTTGGTTTTTGGGGTAGTGACTGGACCTGATTTGTTGACATTCCAGTCAGGCCTCTGGCTTAGGACTCAGGTAACAGTTTTAACTTTTTATTTGCAGTAAGTTTGCCTCTTATTCTCTAGCACATGAAAACATAACAAAATTTAAAAACACAGCATGTAAAATAATTATGCATCTTGTTTTAATTCTAGCAAAAATCTGTTTTCAGAGATCTGTTGGTTGGGACACATCAGTGACTTTTTTACAGTTTACCAAGTGCTTTTGAATCTATAACAGTATTTGTTTTAATTGTAGAAAAACCAAAGGAACATAGGGGGAACACTCAATAATCAACAAAACCAGATCACCTTCTTAAGCTAGAGAGACTACCTTTAAGCAATTAGAGGCTATTGAAATGTAACCAAGAAAAGAAAGGTTCTAGGCACTCTGCTAGAGTCAATAAGTCACAAATTTTAGGTAGTAGGATTAAAGAAAGTAAAGAAGTTGCCAGGATTTGGCATTTTGAAAATGGAAAAGAAAAAAAAATACAAACCTAAAAAAATTAATAGCTTTGTGAAAATCAGATATCAGAAAATTTGAACCAACTGAAACAAGGTTCCCGCTGACTTGACAACTCTAGGAGGATTGGGTTCTACTTCCTTCTCGGTTAGGGTTAGCTAAAGACAAGGGCAGACTTGTAGTCCAACAGAATAAGATATATCAGTTAGACCCATTCACAGGCATAACAGCCAGTATTACAGAGGACAGGCATTCTTTTATAAATATTGCTTAAGACAGGGGCTTATCTTTCTTAAATTTGGCTATACTATTTCCCTCCAACCTCTCAACTAGAGGGAATTGCTGCAGAACAGACATACAATTCTCTCCTTTTACGTGGCATGCTCCTATGGTAGAGACACACTACCAATGTTATGCTTTAAAACTTTCACTTTAATATAAAAAGAGATTAAAGAGCACAAGTCAAGGTAAACTTGCAAATTTAGTTTGGTCTAAAATAGTAATCTCCTAAATTAAAGCCAAGTTACTTTGCTGAAACTGGAGCTTTGAAAATAATTAAATTTTTAAAACTTACAGTATTAGTGTTAACAATTACTCCACTAACTTCTAATTTTTTTTTTCTTTCTGGGGGTCTCAGAGAAAATGGATTTTTCTATATCATTTTAAAAAATAAAAGTTGTAGGGCTAGGGATGTAGTTCAGAGGCAAAGCATTTGCACAGCATGCATAATGCCTGGGTTTGATCCCCAGCATTGCAAAAAGTAAAATAAAAATTGTAGGCCAGGTGGAGTTTCAAGTTGACTTGAAAGAAAGGAGATGGGAGGAGAAAAAGCACAAATTATTTAATAACTTTTCCCCTATACCTACTTCCTAAACAGAAATTTACTTTGGTCTTCTAATAAGACTAGTTTTCCAAGAGACTTTAGGTTTTGGCCAAAGACCCCTCTTGGCATCATTGTCCTATCCATTAAACCCAACCCCAGAAAAGCTAGTATAGAGATATATTTCATCTACAAATTTTAGTGTAAAATAACTAGGTACAAAACTTTGGGTTCTCTATCTAACAGCAGCAAATATCTATGTACAAATGGGCACTTCTTTTCTTAAAACCGGACTCTGTCCATTTCCTGAATTAACTTTACCAGTGTGGTTGGGTTTCTTGTATTTGCTGGGCAGATTTGCAAATGTGATGAGGGAAGGGGGTCCTTGCGTTGGTTTGCTGGCCAGGCAAGGTTAATAAAGGGCTCATTCTGGCTCCACAAAAGGGAGCAGGTGATCTCCAGGCCCTGGTACATTATCATCCTCATTCTCTGGAACCGGGAGCGGATCATCCCCACTCCCTGCTGCAGAAGGAAAGCAGTCACTGCCAAGCTCTCTGCCACCTGCGACTCTGGACTTGATTGTTCCCATTAGACCTTCAAAAGATCTGAAAGTGGCCGATTTCTTCATGTCCCCAAGTTTCCTGCAGATGACAGAGCTCACGGTGGACAGGGCAGCTGATGTCTTTTGTTTCATGTATGCGTTGGAGATCTGAACATCGTGCCAACTCTTGGACAGATTCTGCCTCAGACCCACCAAGGCCGTGAGGCCCAACTTCCTCTTGAGCTCTCCACAGCGCCTCTCTTTGGCTGCCAACACTTGGCGAAGAGTGAAGATTTCCGCTTCTAATTTAATGAGCTCTGATTTGAGCTCCATTTGCTCGGCCTCGGTTAGATCTTCGGGTTCAGAAGTTGGGCGGGGTTCATATGTGCCCACAGAGGTCTGTGCCGTGACATCTGGCGTGGCGAGGGAAAGATCTTCATTCAGGGAGTCCAGGTCCAATTCTTGGTAGAGACAGTCCGATTCTTGGCCCACGGAAAAATAAGTTTGGCGGGCAGGGTCAAGTTCTTGGCCTGCCATCTCGGATTCCTCGTCAGGAGGGTGGGGCTCCATTCCTAGGCCGCAGAACTGACAACTCGGCGGGTGGGGTCGAGGTCCCAGCCGGACGCGGAGGTGTGCAGGCCTTGGGCGGGGCCGCTTCCGGGAGGCGGGGTTGGAGGTCGCGCGGGCCGCGCCTGGCAGAGGGGGACTTCCGGCCACGGAACCGCGCCCACCTCAGGGGACACCCTTACTAGTGGAGATGCCTGGGCATCATAAGGTCCTTGTGAGGTAGGCGGTGCCGCCATTATTATTGAGAGTAGGGAAATTTACTCTCCTGCACAGTAAGCGACAAGTCGTGGTGTTCAAGTAGTCTGGCACTTCTTTTTACACCAGTGGTTTTCAGAACCTTCAGAATCGGTTGAACCCTTGTGCTAACAGAAATGTTTGCAAAACTCCAGTACGTAAAGTGAGTAAAGCCCAGAGTCTCAGAGCTTGTCCCTTTTCCTGTCTCCTTTTCCCATCTCCCTTTCCCAAATTTTCAAAGGTGAGAAACTCTCAGTACTACTCATAAAGTGAATTTGAAGGTGGTTGCACAGAACTCAATATGAATAACACAATCTCAGTGAAGTATCAGTAGTGCCAGAGACCTGGAAGAGCAGTATTCAGGCTCAATCTGTGAGAGAGTGAGTTTGACCAGTCACAATTGTCTTATATTTGGGGGGAAGAGAGGAAGAATGACAAAAATCTATAATGTACCCCCCCCCGCCCCTGAAATTATGCTTAATAAAAGCAAAGTCTACATTGCACTTTGAGAATTTAGGGGCGAGAGTATAACACATTTGAAAATGGACAGAATGCTGATTTTCAGTACAGCAGTTGCAATTCTTTTTACCCTCTGTATCCACTCACATTTCTGAAAATCTGTGGACATTCATGATTACCGACTGTGGGAGGTGGTCTGCCTAGGAAAGTAGAACCAGTTAAGTAGGGTCTATTAGAGTGTCAACCAACCATTCTTTGGAGTTCTACCCAGAGCTTGTGATTTATACAGTGGAGAAATCATGACATCAATCCAATGAGGGCAAATGGTCAGATATCATTGTCCAGTTGTTCATTTCCACGGAATATCTTTGTGCAAGTCTTACTGATTTTGCTGGATATTCTGGTAATTTTTGCAAGCAGAGTCTTGTGAAATATAGTATGATCCTCTGAAAGTTTGAGCAATTTGCCATGTCTGTGTGGCTATATCCAAACAACACTAGCCCTCCTTTGGGTTTATATTCAGTAACCCTTTTACACAACTCAAGTGTTTATTATTATCTTGCCCTGAAGTGTGTGCTTCCTTACATTAAACAATGAAAATTGTTATTGTTGGAAACATGCACCTGATAGGAGATTCATTTACATATGTAAAGAGCTGAAAAGGGAGCAAGGGCTCCCTAAAAATCATTTTGTTTCTGAGGATAGATTTTTTTCCTCTATTGTCTATAAAAACACTAGTGGTTTCCAGAATACTTCCAGAGTCAACTTGAACTCTTCTTTCAAAACTGAAAATGAAGGGTAAAGAAATCCTTGAATTAAGCTAGATAACATGAAATATATGCTGTTCAGAGTTAAGATTCCAAATCACCAGGTCTGAACTTTTACTTGATTTTTCTTCTGGGGATTATTTCCAACCACCGGTCTGCCTTCCTCACTCTTCAGTTCAAAATATGAAATCTTTTGTTAAGCTTTGATTCCTTTGACATTGTAATAGCTTTCCCTCATAGGGATACTGAGTGGACCTCTTTCAGAGGTCCGTTTGAGTTTTCAGATCCCAAATCAAGACATGGCTTCTGGAAGTGGGGCTCCTAGTTGACAATGTTCTGACCTGAGTAAATCTAGATAAATAAGTAGCAAACAAAATGGAACAATCCATTTTGTTGGGCTTATGCCTACCCACATACAAAACAATGCTTTTAATTTTGAAATCATAGATATTTTAAATGAAATTTCATTTAATTTGTAGGGATTCTATCAATTGATTGATCAATCAATCCCTATAAATTATCAAAGGAATAAAAACTTAAAGCTTTAGCAGCCCTCCTACTTGTACTTTTTTTTTTTACTTGACACAATACTTTTATTTATTTAGATGGTGCTGAGGATTGAACCCACTGCCTCACACATGCTAGGCAAGTGCTCCACCACTGAGCTACAACCCCAGCCCCAAAAGCTATCCTTTAAAAAAAAAACTTTATTTTATTTCTTTACTTTTATATGGTGATGAGGATCAAACCCAGGACCTCACATGTGCTGGGTAAGTGCTCTACTATTGAGCTACAACTCTAGCACCCCAAAAATATCCTTTTAAGGTGTAAAATACCAAACTATCACCCAAGTTTTATAATTTAAAAACTCTAGATCAGATAATGAAATAATCTAGATTACTAGTATATAGTATCAGACAATGAAATAATCTCTAGGAAGGCTTACAAAATTGCTCATCTGAAACTGAAAGTTTTTTGAGGCTATTTAGGCACTAAACAGCCAGAAAACTTGATTCAGGAACTTATAAAGAAAGAGCTCAAGAATTATTTATAATCCTACAGTGGTTTGCTATCCTTTGTTTCTGGGGAAGACATCATTCATTGGCCTATCTTAAGTACTACAGAATGAACTTTGATTTACCTCACTAGTAAGGGTGATAGATTTCTACCAGTTCTTTTTAAAATAAAAATAAATGCTATAAAATGATGTTCTTTATATTTAGAACATCATTTGTTTTATAAATAAATTTTATATTTGTTTTATAAATAAATTCTTAAAAATTTAATATAAAAATAAAGCTATAGTTTCTTCCAGGTATGGGTAGTTTGGAAATGGAGGAAGTGAGATTATAGTAGCTGATATGGAAGACTGAAAATGATTAGGAACTTTTACCACAGTCACCAGTTCTAACCATTTTTTTTCACTGTAAATGATCAATGTGGTACTTTCTGATTATATTGACTTGTAAAATAATCTCTATTGGTGATTCAGATTGCTTCTAAAGAGCTGACAGCTCACTTTGCAGTCTGGTTATTCATAATGCTAGATTTAACTATCATGAATTCTCAAGGATTTTATTTCTGTTATTACAAAAACACTAGTATGAACATGTTTTTAATTTTAGCTGAACACTAGGGAAAATATTTAAATATTTAATTGAGCTAGAAAATAAGGTGTATAGTTAAAATTCTAATCCAGTCAGATTGTTTCAAGAGTGAGAGGAAAAAATTGGTAGTTGGGCTTTTCTTGTGGAAAGTCAGAATATTATATTTGATTTCATTTTGTAAGTTATTTTCACTAGTATTTCCCATCATAGGCCAGCTCCACTGATAATGTATATAGTGAGTTACCTCCCCATAGATAATCTCCATCACAAACAGGAATGTTGGCTGCAGTTTACAGTTTATTATTTTTCATATTTCAGTGGTTAAGTAGATATTCATGTAGGACCAGGCTGTTTCCTTTTAGCAGCCCTCCTACTTGGACTAATTAGCTTTTTTAAAATGGATAGGGTTACTATGGGATTTTCTTCTCTGAAGTGCAGCTATTACTATCAATATATTAAATTGACATTAGAAAGGCTGGGGCTGTAGCTCAGTGGCAGAGTGCTTGCTTAGCAAATGCAAGGCCCTAGGTTCAATCCCCAGTACCAGAAAAAAAAAGAACATGTGCTATTTGGCTTAAATTGATATTAGAGTTTATTATTTCTTCTCTTTGGTGGTATATACAATATAATTGTGGCAGGAGTTCCAGGGGAAATCAGATTAGGATTTGGAGACTGCTTGCCTCTAAAGAATGTATCCCCTCATTCTGTACCAGTTTTTGTTAATCTATCTGTCTGTCTGTCTATCTAAAGGAAGAAGAGGCTTTCAAGGTAGATTTTTTTTCCAGGGAAGAGATTTTCGAGAAGAAGAATGATAGGGGAATGAATGGAGACCAGGTAAAGAAAAATAATCACAGGATTATTTAGTCTAGGAACTTGCACAGATTTTTAAAAATGAGGATTTTTTTTACTGGAAATATAAAGACTATATATAAAGCATGTATGGAGTAGTGAGAACTTCCTAAATACTACTTTGTCCCAATAAATGGACTTTTTCTCCAGTGCTTGCAGAAATGCTTATGGTTTCAGGAATTTCTCTCAGACTGCACCAGAAGTTACCATCTTAATAATGAGGAGATAGGGCAAAGTAGCCCAGGAACTTTGGCTCTTGAATATGGGCAGACATTAGGGGGAAATTCACAATAAAAGGGAATCATATTCTTTTTTTTTTCCATTTAGGTGGGGAAATAGGAGGAACAGATCCTCCCTTTCCAGTCGTTTTGACCATCATTTTCTTTCACATTAGAAATGGACAGCATTCTGGAAAATAAGACCTTGGGGCAACAGTGAGGAGTCATCTAAGAGAGGAAAGAGAACATCTCAGTAAGAAAAGGCTTGGTTAGTTAAATGATGGTGGATATAAAGTTGTCTGTCCCTTAGCCAAGGAAACAAGGGCATGACATGTTTCTTTAGTCATGATCAAGAAAGATCTCTTAAAAGGCATCATTCTTAAAAAGCAGGGGATGGTGAAATGATTAAGATTGCCACTTACTTTTCATTATTCCCTTAATCCCAACCAATATTCTTCCTGAATTATATGCAACTCCAACAAGGACATACTATGTTGCTAAGATGTCTGCAGGGGACCCAGTTTTCTTGAAGGAGTGAGTGGTATGTTTCTGTATGTATGACTCTGAAGCAGCAGGAAAATTCATCTGGAGGATGTACGGATTTTGAGTACCAAGAAATATAGTTCTTGAACTGGGAGGCAGGGTTATCCTAGGGTAGAATTAGGAGTGGCAGCTGGAGCACTTTCCCTCAACTGGCTGGGCACCCAGTGGTCAATGGAGAGGACAGAGCAGAAGCATATGGAAGGGTTAGTCCTGAGCATAGAGTACTCTACCAGGTAACTGGGGGAGATTCAGAGTAGGGTGTGTGTGCATGTGTGCTGAAGTCCTGAAGCTTAGCATTGAGGGGTTAGAACCAAAAAAATGTGGGGCCCAAGGTAGTTTGATTTATTTGTATCTACAGGCTGCAGAGGCTTGAAGACAATCAGCTTATTAAAAGAGCCCTCTCTCTTTTTAAAGGTTATGATTGTTGTGGTGAATTTGCTGCAATGTAAAAAACCTATGGACTTCACTCTCTAGGAGCTTAGCTATTCTTGTCTTAAAATTGTCATGCCTGCTAGGCAACAGCATGATAATTACTTTATTTCCTCAATCCTGAGACACAATGAATTGTAAGACACATCTTCATTTTAATAGGAGTTTCTAGGGAAAAAAAACCTACTACATTAAATTATACATTGATTTGAAGATGCAGTCCCACATTTAGAAACATTAAAATGCCACAAAATCTGCATATTAGAATTGGAGAAATACAGTAGAAATGCAGCAAGCTTCAGATATTAATGGATTTGCTTGATTCTTCTACTTAAATTTAGAATGCACTGGTTCTTCTTCCCTTTCTAAGAGAAGAAGACAGGATGAAAATTAGCATTATTTAATATAGCATTATTTAATAATATATTATTATTTAATATATTAATATTTTATTAATATAATAAAAATAATGGGTTGGGGTTGTAGCTCAGTGGTAGAGCACTTGCCTAGCATCTGTGAAACACTGGGTTCAATCTCAGCACCACTTATAAATAAATTAATAAAATAAAGGTCTATACACAATTTAAAAATATATTAAAAAATAAAAATAATAGAAATATTTAGTATTTGTTAATTGCTTGTTATGTCCTAGGAATTATTCTAAGTGGTTTCACATGTTGTTTTATTTGATCTTCAATAATATTCTTTTTTTTTCAATAATATTCTTGAGAGACATAGGAAAAGGAATATCAGTATGAGAATCTTATATAAATTGAATCGTACCTTAGGAATTTTTCTGTTGATTTGCCCATTGTATTTAAGATTTATCCAGCTGGTTCTGGTGGTACATACCTGTAATCTCAACCACCTGGGAGACTGGTGCAGGAGGATTGCAAATTTGAAGCTAGTTTCAGCAATTTAGCAAGATCTTGTCTCAAAACAAAAAGGGCTGGGAATGTAGCTCAGCGATGGAGCACCCCTGGGTTCAATCCTCAGTTCTGAAAAGAAAAGATTCATCCCTATCGATAGCGTTGCTATAGTTTATTCATTTTCTCCTCTGTATTGTATTCTACAATATGTATAAACCACAACATGTTTATGCATTTTATCATCAATGGAAGTTTACTGTGACACTGATGACTCCAAGGACAGTTTTTCTTATGTACCTTACTATTTTCAGGTCTAATTCCTATATCTATATTTGATGTTTTTTGCATAAGTGACTTTCTGTTTGTTCACACTAGATTTCCCCTTCCTGAAATATATCTAGAACCATGTTCAAGGCATTACTTCTTTAGCCTCATTTCCCACCATTTATTGTATGCTGTACTTCTGGCATACTAAAGTACTGCACTGTCGAAAAATGCAAGTTCACCATGCTGTCTGGGCTCTAAGCCTTTGGTCATGAACTGTCTGTCTGGAAAGCTCATTTCTTATCTAACTTTTCTCCACCTTAAGGTGTCTCCTGTGTAGAGAAGTCTTCTACTGTAACATTCTAGTTTGAGGTTTTTCCTTAATCTAACATAAGGATGTTTCCTGCTATCATTTCAGAGTTTAGTCAAAATTGGCTTCCCAAGGTGCCAAATAAAAAATGGAATAAACCCCATAGTTGCACTTGGTACCTGGAAAGACTGAATAAAAAGCCTGTTTTGTATAGTTGTAATGAATAGGAAACATGAAATACTACTTAGTTTGGTATTGTAAATGCCCAACTTTTAAAATTCCATTAGGTTAGGATTAGAGTAAAAGTTACATCGTTGTTGATTGGAGAGAGGAAGAGGGCCAGGGAGAGAAAGATGGACAAATTACATTTTATTTTAATTTCTCTTCAGGACTTTTGTCTAGATTCCAAAGAATTTTCTCCACAAGTAACAAAAAAAAAAAAAAAACAAAAAACCTCACTATTTTTTTGTTGTTGTTGCTTGCCGGGAGTTAGCTCTCTGGCATGGCAAAGAAAATCCGTCATTTGGTTCCTTCCTTGTGTTTATTTCATGCTGGCTGCTTATTTATTAGATATCTCACCAAGAAATACCTCAATGGATAGGTGGAGATGGGAAATAAAAATCAAATCGGAATTGGTTGGTTACATGCTTTTTCTAAAATAAACCTTTTACTTTAGAATAGTTTTAGGTTTACATAAACTTTGATAGTGCAAAGTTCCTATATCATCTCTCTTAATTAACATCTTAAATTAGCATGGTACATTTGTCACAGCTAAGGAACCATTAGTATATACTATTAACTGAACTCTACAATATGAATTTGACTAGATATTCCCTCATGTATTTTTTTATTCCAGGATCCCATCCACTATAACACATTACATTTGGTCTTAGTTTCCTTAGACTATGACAGTATTTCAGATTTACTTTGAAGACCTTGGAAATTTTGAGGAGTGCTAGTGAAATATTTTATAAAATGTCTATTAATTTGAGGTTGTTTCATGAGTATACTGGGATTCTAGGTTTTAGAGAAATTGATCACAGATGGAGTATCATTCTCATTACATTATATTAAATTATATCAAGGTTACATGCTAAATGAGCATGACTTAGCATTGACTTTACATAATTATTAAAATCCTGGTGGTAAGAGCATAGATTTTGGAGCCAGAAAACTGAATCCAAATAGTATCTCTGTCATTTATAAGCTGTGTGATCTGGAAAAGTCATTAAATTATTAAATTATTAAATGCAGGTAAAACACTTAGAGTGGTGCCTGGAAAATAGGAAGCAGGATATATATTTTGACTATTACTAATGTTATTGACCATCATTAGATTTTTTTATTTCTGTTTATATTTCCTTGGCTCTCTTTACCTCAGACAATTAAACTGTTCATGTTTAGTGATGAAAATTATTTATATTGTAAATAAGTTGGGGGTTTAAACTTTGGATCTGAGAAGGTGTTGGCTTTTTTTCATGGAATTCTCAATTTTACCTAAAATGTTGTAGTTTTCCTTATAATTTGCATAGTCTGCCAATGGGAATTCTTCTGCAGAATACTTATGTGGGCATTTTCTTTATCACTTTGTATAGCTCAGATATGAAACTTGTATTCTATTTACTTATAGTTCTCACATTCTCTTCAGAATACTGGCTCTTTTAGCCATTGAGCCACTATATGCCTTGGTTCCTCATGACAGTCATGCAACTGTGAATAGTATCTATGAGAAAGAGTTATTCCTGCTTTCTTCCCTTTGACCCATGCAGAAGAATCCCATGGTGTTTCCTCATTTATTACTATGTGAAATAAAAATTTAATATTGTTCATTGCATAGTTAATGGTTGATACTAACCCCTCTGAAAGGGGAAGACAATTGCATTTGAAAATCTCGATGTCAGTTTTCTGATGCATTTTCTGGTTTTCTACTTACAATTCTAACTGATACTGTTGAATGATTCTGAATATGAAAATAATCTTCTTTTTCTATTGGGATTTGTGAAAATTTCACTAGAAACTTTGCAAATGTTTTATGAAAATCCAAATATGCATATCTTAAAATGGTTTAAAGCTTGCTTTATTTTTTCATGGAAATGGTATTACCTAGGCTATTAGTATTTTTTTTAAGATTTCAATTGTTAGAAAGCTTTGAATGATGTTGCTATTAGTATTCTTTTTGTTTGTTCACCTCTTGGTAGTTTTGCCAGTAGAATAGAAGCATTTGCAGAGACTATGTGTTGTGTATAGATGTGTGCATGTGTGTCTAAATGGGCATGCTTATTGTTGCATCAACAAAGAGAATGTCTATGTTTACCTTTGGCAGAAGAAGCAACATTTATCGAATAGTTAACTGTGATCCACATATAGTTTTTAAACTTTGTTCTAATTAGTTATACTGACAGTAGAATGCATTTTGAAACACATCATACATAAATGGAGTATAACTTCTCATTCTTCTGGTTGTACATGATGTAGAATGATACTGGTTGTGAAATCATATGCATACATAGGGTAATAAGTGCCATTCATTCTTCTGTACTTCTTATCCCCATACTCCTTCTCCTCCCTTCACTCTCCTTTGCCCAATCCAAAGTACCTCTATTCTTCCTCCTGCTGCTGCATTGTGAACAAAAGCATCCACATATCAGAGAAAACATTTGGCCTTTAGTTTTTTTGGATTGGCTTATTTTGCTTAGCGTGGTATTCTCCATCTCTGTCAAATTACTGGCAAATGCCATAATTTAATTATTTAAGGCTGAGTAATATTCCATTGTGTCTATATACCACACTTTCTTTATCCATTCATCTGTTGAAGGGCATGTAGTTGGTTCCATAGTTTGGCTATTGTATAGTCTCAGCATACCATGTCACCGAGGTATGCTGATTTCAAGCCCTTTGGGTATAAATCTAGAGTAGGATAGCTGGGTCAAATGGTGTTTCCATTCCAAGTTTTCTGAGCAATCTTCATACTGCTTTCCATAGTGGTTTCACCAATTTTCAGTTCCACCAGCAGTGTATGAGTGTAACTTTTCCCCTACAATCTTGTGCCATCGTTGTTGCTTGTATTCTTTTTTTAAAATATCTTTATTTTTTTTTAACTTATTTGTTTTTCTGTGGTGCTGAGGATCAAACCCAGGGCCTCATGCATGTGAGGCAAGTGCTCTACCACTGAGCCACAACTCCAGCCCGCTGCTTGTATTCTTGATAATTGCCATTCTGACTGGAGTGAGATGAAGTCTTAAGAGTAGTTTTGATTTGCATTTCTCAAATTGCTAGAGATGTAGAACACTTTTTCATGTATTTGTTGATTAATTGTATTTCTTCTGTGAAGTGTCTGTTCAGTTCCTTAGCCCATTTATTAATTGGTTTATTTGTTTTTTTAGTGTTGAGTTTTTATATATTCTGGAGATTAATGCTCTATCTGAGGTACATATGGTAAAGATTTTCTCCCATTTTGTAGTATCTCTTTACACATTATGGTTTCCTTTCCTGAGAAGAAACTTTTCAGTTTGAATCCATCCCATTTATTCTTTAAAAAATTTTTAGTTAAATTTGTTGTATATGACAGCAGAATGCATTACAATTCATATTACATAGTGAGCACAATTTTTCATATCTCTGGTTGTATACAAAGTATATTCATACCATTCGTGTCTTTTACATGTACTTAGGGTAATGATGTCCATCTCATGCTACCATCTTTTTTTTACACAACTTCCTCTCTCCTTTGCTTTCCCTCCCCTTTGCTCTATCTAGAGTTTGTCTAATCTTTCCATGCTCCCCCTACCAATCCCACTATGAATAAGCTTCTTATATCAGAGAAAACATTTGGCATTTGGTTTTTGAGCATTGGTTAACTTCACTTAGCATTATATTCTCCAATTCCATCCATTTACCTGCAAATGCCATGATTTTATTCTCTTTTATTGCTGAGCAATATTCCATTGTGTACAAATACCACATTATCTTTATCCACTCATCTACTGAAGGGTGTTTAGGTTGGTTCCACAGTTTACCTATTATGATTTGTACTGCAATAAACATTGATGAGGCTGTGTTCATATAGTGTGCTGTTTTTAAGTCTTTTGGATATAGACTGAAGAGAGGGATAGCTGGGTCAAATGGTGATTCCATACTCAATTTTCCAAGGAATCTCCATACTGCTTTCCATATTGGCTACACCAATTTGTAGTCCCATTGGCAATGTATGAGTGTACCTTTTTCCCCACATCTTCACCAACACTTCTTGTTGTTTGTATTCATAATAGCTGCCATTCTGACTGGAGTGAGATGAAATCTTAGGAGTAGTTTTGATTTGCATTTCTCTAATTGTTAGAGATGTTGAACATTTTTTCATATTTTTGTTGACTAATTGTATATAACCTTCTCAGACGTGTCTGTTCAGTTCCTTAGCCCATTTATTGATTGGGTTATTTGGTTTTTTGGTGTTTAGGCTTTTGAGTTCTTTATATACTCTAGAGATTAGTGCTCTATTTGATGGGAAAATTTGCTCCCAAGCTGTAGGCTCTCTATTCACCTCACTGATTATTTCTTTTGCTGAGAAACAGATTTTTAGTTTGAATCCATCCTATTTATTTATTTTATTATTTATTTATATATAACAGCAGAATGTATTCAATTCTTATTACATATATAGAACACAATTTTTATATCTCTAGTTGTATAGATACTATACTCACACCAATTTGTGTCTTCATACATGTACTTTGGATAATAATGATTATCACATTCAACCATCATTAATAACCCCATGCCCCTCCCTGTCTCTCCCACTGCCATGCCCTATCTAGAATTCATCTATTCCTTCTATGCTCCCTCTCCCTATCTGCCAATGAAAGAGAGAAAAACTAAATTACTAACATACATGATAAAAAGGAAATATCACAACAGACACTACAAAAATACAGGAGATAATTAGAAATTATTTTGAAAACTTGTACACCAATAAAATAGAAAATATCGAAGGTATCAACAAACTTCTAGAGTCATATAATTTTCCCAAGTTGAATCAGGATGATATACACAATTTAAACAGATTAATTTCAAGTGATGAATAGAAGACTCCATCAGAAGTCAACCAACCGAAAAAAGCCCAGGACCAGATGGATACAAAGCCAAGTTCTACAAGTTCTTTAAAGAAGAACTAATACCAATACTCTTCAATTTGTTTCAGGAAATAGAAAAAAAAGGAGCACTTCAAAACTCATTCTATGAGGCCAATATCACCTGATTCCAAAACCAGGCAAAGACACATAAAAGAAAGAAAACTTCAGACCAATATCTCTAATGAACATAGATGCAAAAATTCTCAAAATTTCTGGCAATTCGAAGACAAAAACACATCAAAAAGATAGTGCATCATGATCAAGTGGGTTTCATCCTAGGGATGCAAGGTTGGTTCAACATATGGAAATCAATAAATGTAACTCATCACATCAATAGACTTAAAGATAAGAATCATATGATCATCTCAATAGATGCAGAAAAAGCATTCGACAAAATACAGCACCCCTTTGTGTTCAAAACACTAGAAAAACTAGGGATAACAGGAACATATCTCAACATCATAAAGGCTATCTATGCTAAGCCCCAGGCCAACATCATTCTAAACGGAGAAAAATTGAAGGCATTCCCTCTAAAAACTGGAACAAGGCAGAGATGCCTTCTTTTACCACTTCTATTTAACACAGTTCTTGAAACAATGGCCACAGCAATTAGACAGATGAAAGAAATTAAAGGGATACACATAGGAAAAGAAGAACTCAAATTTAAAAAATTTTTAAAAAATAAACTAAGTTGCTTAGGGCCTTACTAAGTTTCTGAGGCTGGCCTTAAACTTGCAATCATCATGTCTCAGCCTCCCAAGTTGCAATTGCTGGGATTACATGCACCCCTACACCTGGCTAGACTTACTTTTTTTTTTTTTTTGTACTGAGGATTGAATCCAGGGGTGCTCAACCACTGAGCCACATCCCCAGCCCTTTTTTATATTTTATTTAGAGACAGGATCCTGCTGAGTTGCTAAGTGCCTTGCTAAGTTGCTGAGGCTGCCTCTGAACTCGAGATCCTCCTGCCTCAGCTTCCTGAGCCACTGGGATTACAGGCATGCGTCAGTGCACCCGACTTGGCTAGACTTACTTTTAAAAGTTGTTATATAATATGGGTAACATCCCCAAGTCTTGAGTATATAACTCAAGGAACTTGTACATATGTACATACCTGTGTAACCACCCCCGAGATCAAGACAGGGAATATTTCTAGCACTCCAAAGACAATTCTCAAATCTCCTCCCAGCCATAATCATTCCTCCTACCTAAGTAGCAGCTTACCTGGCCTTTGTCAACCCAGATAAATTCGACTGTTCTTTTATAGCCTGTCAATGGAATCATACAATTGGCACTCTTTTTGTGTGGCTTTTTTATTTAAAATTATGACTAGGAGATTTATTCATTTTGCCTTGTGTGTAGTTCGTCATTTTTATTGCTATGTACAATAATTTCATAAAGCTAGTGTTTCTTTTTTGCTTCAAAAATAATACATTTTCAGAACAGAAATTTTGGAAAATAGGAAAAAAAAACAGAAAGGAAAATAAAAGTAACTGGTAAAATCTTCTACCCAGAGATAATTATTGTTGAAGTTTTTGATTATACCCTACAAGTCTTTTTTTCTGTATACACGCATGATTACTAGATGTAGATTGTATAGACATTTCTGTTTTGTAGCCTGTTATTTTCTCTTTCAGCAGTTTATCATGAGCATTTCTCGTGTCATTAAATATACATTCTTTTACAACAACTTAAGCATATTTTAAAAGCACTTTTATTTAAAAATTATCATTTTGGGGGGGTTATTCATGGTGGGGAAATATGTAAAATATTCACAAGACACAAAAGTCAAGTACAAAAACATGCAATGAAAAATCTTCTCTCCTATCCATGCTACAGATTCCCCACTTCCCCAAAGGATTAAGGACTATCAGTTTCCAGTGTGTTCTGGAACTAAAATGTGCAGATATAAACAGATATGTATCTTGTTATTTTCCTCCTTTGTTATACACAAATGTTAGCATATTCAATGTTTTTGTTCCTTGCTTTATTTACTTAAAAAATTCTCTTTTTTTTGTTCTGTATTAGGATTTAAAGATCTTATTTCTCTTTCTTTTTTTCTTTCTTTCTTCTTCCTTCCTAAGTAGATTGAATCTAGGGCCTTTTGCACATGCTAGCAAACTCTACCCCTGAGCTATATCCCCAGCCATTTCGCATCCCCCAACTTTTAAAATATATGATTAAATACTTACCTTAATCCTGTTAAGTGAATACAATTACTTACTATAGCTACACTGAGAGACTGTTTTTCATTTGATCTGCAACAAATAAAATGACAATCTGTGTCGTTAAGAAGCACTCAGATGATGCTAGAGGACAGTAGATTGCTCTAATCTCTATGGAGAGAAATTAGGCAATACCTACCAAAATTATGCATTTACACTTTGACCAACAATTGTACTTCTAGGAATTTATTTTACTATATACTCTCACCCATGAGATAGTGTATATATACAGGGTTATTTGTTGTGGCAAAGTTTGTAATAAAAAGTGTAAAGAGTTAAATTAAGCTGGAAAGAACTGAGCTGCCCAGGGAAAGTAATAACCAGGCTTTTAATCACCTATTGCTATAGTATGTTCAAGATACTACCCAAGAGAAAGCATAAGCACCCATTGTTTCTTTCTTCCCTAGCAAATAGCACCATGTGAGGTTGTCTCATTGCCAAGGGAGTCCTGAATAAAAGGTTCTCATGGTTGCAGGGGCTGGAAGAGAGAAAAGGGAAGAAGCTAGGGGTGGAAAAGCACTGAGTGCTGAATCAGAGTGGAGAAAAGTGTTTTCATGTGTCCTCCCTTCTCCCCATAAGAAGAGGTGGCTGCCATAGACTACTGCCAATGGAGGTCCTCTGATAAATAGCCTCCAAGATGAGGTGCCTGGGTGAGGAATGCAGATATGTAAGATCGTGGCTGACAAGGGGATGCCTGAGTCCTTGACCACAACTCCTGTCTTGAGACTGCAGTGCTTTGGCTGTGCACCAAGTCTTGTGTGGGAGGGCAGATTTTCCCATAAGATCTGCCAGGTAAAGTCTTTGTAATTTCCTGTGGTTGGGCCTGAAAGATCACACATAGGTTGTTGGCCAGAAGTCA
Organism: Ictidomys tridecemlineatus; assembly: GCF_052094955.1. NCBI lineage: Eukaryota > Metazoa > Chordata > Mammalia > Rodentia > Sciuridae > Ictidomys > Ictidomys tridecemlineatus. Next base: position 149,490,400 of record NC_135480.1, on the reverse strand, counting down.
GACTTCTTAATAAGATTATAAACAATATAAATGTCCCTTAATAGGGTACTGACTAAATAAATTTATGGTAAACCCATATAGTATTTTACAATATAGAAATGAAACCTGATTCACAATTGTAACATTGTTAAGATTCTAGCAGGAAATAGATGATTTGTTTAAAATGAATAATTAAAGATGGTCTTCAAAAGATTAAGGAGTGATGCAGCAGCTAGGGCTAGCAATAGGGAAGCCATTATTATCCGTAGGCCTGAATGGAGGGAATAGTTAGAGAAACTGCTTTAGAGATGGAACATAGCCACTGCCAAACTAGCCCAGCAGGGAAGGAGCAGGACTAAGTACCTGCCCTCTCTCCTTCCACCCTTGGATGATTTTGCTGACACTTTTCATCTGCTAAACTGAACCTGAAGCCAGAGGGTAAGGAAACTAGTGTGGTTCGATCTATAAAGATTAGCCTTCTATGTCACATAGCAGGATGACAGAGTAGAGAAAGCAGAGAAGGGTGAAGATCAGTGTTACAAAGTGCAAACAAAATATTCAACTTAATGATATTTCATTGAATAATTTAATCTTACAAATGAAAAACAAGCTTGGAGAGATAAACTGACTCATCCAATTAATAAATTGATCTCTAAACAGTAGATTGCATAACTAGGACTCAAATCTCAGACTTTTAATATAATGGTTTGTTCACCATGGTCTCATTATATAGCTAAGTGTTTTATTGATCTTAGCTTCTTTTTCCTCAGGACAAAGTGGTCTATTTATATCTACTAGATTGCCTGTCTAGTTCTATTACATTGCCTGTCTAGTTGAAATATTTTGAAGGGTACAAATGTCTTTTCCAGAAATGAACCACTAGATGGTAGTATAAACTCATCTGATAAGGGAATACTCAGCTGAGGTAAATTCAGATTTGTATATTGCATTTGCATTCTTGAAATGTTATTGATTAGTATTTTTTTGTGTGTGGGTAAGCTGAGCTTTATTCCCATCCTGGAGAAACTATTTTATAAGATATTACAAGAGGATACATTTCATTTGGTATCTCTTTTCATTTGTATGGATGAGAGATTTAGAAAAACAAACATTTTTTTTGTTTCATTGTCTTTGTTCCATTGTCTTCCAACACTCCCAGTATCCCCAGAAGAACCTTGTTATTTTGTATTTAATATATTTTTGCAAACTGGGAATGGAACCACCATTTGACCCAGCTATTCCTCTTCTCGGACTATACTCAAAAGACCTGAAAACGGCATACTACAGGGACACAGCCACATCAATGTTTATAGCAGCACAATTCACAATAGCTAGACTGGAGCCAACCTAGATGTCCTTCAATGGATGAATGGATAAAAAAAATGTGGCATTTATACACAATGGAATATTACTCAGCACTAAAAAATAACAAGATCATGGCATTTGCAGGGAAATGGATGGCATTAGAGCAGATTATGCTAAGTTAGCCAATCCCCAAAAAACAAATGCCGAATGTCTTCTCTGATATAAGGGAGACAACTTAAAATGGGGTAGGGAGGAAGTGCATGAGAAGAAAATTACCTCTAGATAGGGAAGAGAGGTGGGAGGGAAAGGAAGGGAGAAGGGGAATTGCATGGAAGATGGAAGGAGACCCCCTTCGTTTTACAGAATTCAGGTATGACAATGTGAGGGGGAAAAAAAAAGAAGTGGGTCACATTAGATTGGGTAGAGAGAAGTGATGAGAGGGGAGGGGAGGGGAAGGGGGAATGGAAGGACAGCAGAATAAAATAGACATTATCATTGCTGTGGGTGTATATGTGACTGCATGACCAATGTAATTCTGCAACCTGTACACTCAGAAAAATGAGAAATTATATCCCATCTGATTCAAATGTATGATATGTCAAGATCATTGTACTGTCATGTGTAACTAATTAAAACAAATTTAAAAAATATATTTTTTTCCAGATTCTTTTTTATAGGACTTTAATAATCACTTTCTAGGGCTGGGGTTGTAGCTCAGTGGCAGAGCGCTTGCCTTACACATGTGAGGCACTGGGTTTGATCCTCAGCACCACATAAAAATAAATAAACAAAATAAAGGTATTGTGTCCATCTATTAAAAAAGATTTAAAAAATAATCCACTTTTTATTATTTTTATTATTCCAGCTTGAAAATTAAATTTCTTTTAACATAGAAAATCTATGTAGGTACTTTAAATAAATAAACAAAACTCCAAACAACTTTATCAACTCCTTTGAGCTTCTGAGGGAAGTAAGCATGAAAATTGTTTGTTGGGGTTTCAAAGTTAGACAGAATGAAGAATTAAGCCAATCTTCATCCAGCTTAAGCTGTGTTTCTTACTCTACTCCTACTCAGGTTTTCTTTTTGTAAACAACAAACAAACAAGCAAATTAATTCAAGGATGTGGGAAAGAAGGGTAAGAAGTATGATGATTAATTTTATTTGTCAATTTGACTGGGCCACAGTATGCAGATATTTCCCTCCTTAATGTGGGCAGATCTTATCCAGTTGTTGAAAGACAATGGAACAGACTAATCTCTCCTGAACAGGAAGGAATTCTATAGGAGACTGCCTTTGAACTCCAAACATGACTACCTGAGTCTCTAGCCTGCTGGCCTCCCCCACCAAATTTTAGACTCACTAAACCTCCATAATCATGTGAGCTAATTCCTTCACAATCCTGTCTTTATCTCCTTTTCTCCCTCTCCACAAACGTTGACTCTGTTTCTCTGATAATATTTAATGAATGATAATATTTAATGGTTTAATGAATGAATGGTTAGAAATTTTATAGAACAGGGGGAAGGACAAATGCTCAATGTCACAGCATAATGAAAATATATGCTAAGTTTCGGAAATGATCACTATTTCAAGGTTTGAAGGTATTTGGGTATAGGATAGTTAGAAATAAATCTGGAAGCATAGCCTATTGAGAATCGAGAAGCAGGGAGACTTCAAGTGATTTTTAAGGAGGTATCGGGTCCATGTTGCCCTTTGGAATGAGTCTCAGGATTTTCTGAAGTTCTAGCAAAGCTTGAAGGCTTTTAGTTTTATTATGGTTCAGATTTTCAAATGTCCAAATTTATTACCCTATTTATTGATTCTCACAAGAAGATGATTTTTTTTTTTTTTTGTCCACTGATACAAATTGATAAAAAGGACATGGGTCTTGGATCAGAGTTCAATCCTTGGTCTACCACTTAGATGCCTTATGGTCCTGGACAACTACTTAACAGCATGTTTTCTTCCATTTTATTTATTTATTTAGGTACCTGGGATCGAATTCATGGGTGCTTAACCACTGATCCTCATTCCCAGCCCTTTTTTATATTTTATTTAGAGATAGGGTCTCGCTGAGTTGCTGAAGGCCTCACTGAGTTGCTGAGGCTGGCTTTGAACTTGCAGTCCTTCTGCCTCAGTCTCCCAAGTTTTCTTCAGTTTTAAATATTGATATAATACAACATTGCAAGGTTGAAAGCATTTAGTGAAGGTCAGAAGCAAGAGGAAGATCTGTTATCATTGTTATTTCAATATTGTACTGAAAGTACTAGCTGGTGTGTTATGGCAAGAAAAAAGAATAAGATGTATGCGCTGGGGTTGTGACTCAGCAGTAGGGCACTTAACTACCATGGGCAAGGCCCTGGGTTTGATCCTCAGTACCACATAAAAATAAATAAATATAATAAAGGTATTGTATCCAATTACAACTAAAAAAATAAATATTAAAAAAGAATAAGATGTATATAGAGAAAAATTAGTCAATCTGTAAATTATTAGAATTAATAAGAAAGTTTTAAAGTTTATCAAGGCTGTTGGACACAATATAAATATACCAAAAATCATTGCATTTCTATGTAGTGATGATAGAAAATGTATTTTAATAAATTTATAATGGCATTTAAAATATTAAGTAACAAGGAACATAATCTAACAAGAAGTGTCCAAAGAACTTTGTCAGAATTTTCAAACCTTTAATGAAAGACATTAAAGACACCCAAATAAATAGAAAACCAAAATAACCCAAATGAATATTTATGGATTTGAAGACATTGTGAAGAATTATTTGGAATTATATGCTAGACATCAAGATTTATGAAGCTATTTATTTAAAAATAAGAAGAATAATGGAACAGAATAGAAAGATAAGAAATACATATGTCTGTGGAAAATTTTAAAAAATCAGTGGAGAAAAATTGAATTGATGCTGGGGAAATTAATTATACTCATCCATGTGATAAAGAATAAATTATAGGTACATTAAGATTTAAATGCGGGGCTGGGGATGTGGCTCAAGCGGTAGCGCGCTCGCCTGGCGTGCTTGCGGCCCGGGTTCGATCCTCAGCACCACATACCAACAAAGATGTTGTGTCCGCCGAGAACTAAAAAATAAATATTAAAAAAATTCTCTCTCTCTCTCTCTCTCTCTCTCTCTCTCTCTCTCTCTCTCTCTCTCCTCTCTCACTCTCTCTTAAAAAAAAGAAGAAAAAAAAAGATTTACATGTGAAATGTAAAATTTTGAAATTTTAGAAGCAATATAGAAAAATGTCTTAATGTCTTGGAGTAAGAGAATATTTCTTTTTTATTTTCAATTTGTATTTTTCTATTTTATATTTAATTGACATAATAAAATTTGGTGAGGATTTCTTCAAAAGAACAAACCATAAAGGAAATAATAAATTCAGTTATATTATAAATTTCTGTTTGCTAAAAGACAACAAAAAGAATACAAGGCACAAACTGGGAGGAAACATTTGCAACCCATATTACTGACAGAAGGTCAGTACTTAGAATATGCACATAACTTCTACATATCTATTAGAAAAAATCTTCAATAGAAAAAGGAGCAAAAACGTGAAAGGGCATTCCCCAGAAGAGGAAATCTGAATAGCCCATTAACCTATTAAAATGTCCTAAATCATTAATAATAAAGGAAATGCAAATTAAAACCACAAAAATAATATGATATCACCCCATTAATGAGACTAACAAAAATTAAAAAGTCTAAAAATAAATAGTGTTGGTGAGAATATGGAATAAACAAAAACCCACATATACTGGGTGGGAGTGTAAATTGGTTTAACCACTTAGGAAAACTGTGCCATAAAAAAGCTTGTACCCGATGATTCACCCATCCCACTTTGTTATGGTTTGAATATAAGATGGTTTCAAAAGTTCCTGTTAGTTCAGGAATATTCAGAGGATAAGTGACTAGGTTATGAGAACTGTAAACTAATCAGTCCATTTAGCTTGAATTAACTGTCTGGGTGGTAACTGTTGACAGGTTGGGCGTAGCTGAGGAGGTGGGTCATTGGGGTACACCCTGAAAGGTTTTTTATCTTTCTATGGCCCCTTCATCCCTATTCCCCTCAATTCCTCGTGTCCTGACCCCGTCATGAGAGGAGCAGCTTTCCTCCACTGGGCCCTTTACCAGAATATGCTACCTCACCTTGAGCCCAAGAGTAATAGAGTTTGCCATCTATGCAGTGAGACCTCTGAAGCCATAGACCACAAATAAACTTCCCTTTCTTTAAGTTATTCCTGTCAGGTATTTTGGTCACAACAAAAATCTAACTAAAACAGAAATCTGTACCAGGAGTAGGGTCATTACTATGATTAACCTGAACATGTGGTTCAGAAGCCTTTGAAAATGGTTTTCAGGAGAGATTTTGAAAAACATAGAGCCAAGGAATTGAAACCTAATGAGCACAGTCAGCATATTGGGAATTGGATGCTACTTGTGTTATATTCTGAAAAAGAACTTGGCTACATTTTGTCTGTGTCCTGAGACTGTGTGGGCTGAATTTAAGAATGATTAACTATCTTGGCAGAAGAAATTTCAAGGCAGCACATCATTTACTGGCATGGATATTACTGGCAGACTTCAGCCAGTTTTACTATAAGAATCAGGAGTAGAAAACAGAGTCAAAGAAATTTAAAAATTTGCAGTTTGACAAGAAAAGTGCATATAAATCTGGGACTGAGAAATGTATCCTTGTTAAAGATATTACAACCCCCAATGAGATGCTAGCTACTTTTCACAGAGACAACAGGAAAATGGCTTGAAGACATCTCAGGAATTTGGGAAGACCACACTCCAGGTTCAAGGTGTAGAAGAGAAAATTTCTTTGAGAAATGAAAGAATGGAGGTGCCCTGGTTGCATAGGGAACCTAGGAAGTTGTTTTAGTATGCTGAGTCACACAGGCCCTCAGAAGCTACTGCAGCCTTGCCAAAGGGACTAGGTACTGAGTGAGCTGGTGGCAGACCTTGGTGTCATTCACATGTACTGAATTTGTAAGAATGAAGGATGCTTAAGGGGTCATGGAAGCTTCTACAAAGATTTCAGAGGAAGGCCAGGGAAACCAGGCAAAGTATAGCAAGGTCAGAGTTCCTGTGGGCTGCCCCTGAGAAGTGTGAAGCTGTGAAGGTGAAGGTGAGGCTGGAATGGAGACCTCAGAAATTAAGAGATGCCATTAATGAGGACTGTCTGCCAAGAAAAGCAGCTAACTGAGGAAAGAGCCAGGCTAAAAGAGAGCCCATGTGTGCTGCCACCAACAAGGCCAAAGAGGTGGAGCTGAGCAAGCCCTTTGGAAATAGCATGTCACAACCATGTGTCCTGGATGCTTTATGTAGAGCGGTGGGACCAGTTTGTCCAACTGGGTTTCAGTCTGACATTGGCTGCATCTCTTCTTTGTATTTCACTATTCTTCCTTTTTGCAATTGGAATATTTATTCTGTGCCACTTTATATTTGAGATGTGTAATTTGTTTTGATTTTTACAGGGGCTCACAGCAAATATTTGCCTTGAGTCTCAGAGGAGACTTGAACTGCAGTTTGGGGCAGTGCTGGAACTATTATGACTATGGAACTCTTGAGATGAACTAAATATATTTTGCATTGTAAGATGGACATGAGCTTTTGGTGACCAGGGGCAGAATGTTATAGTTTAGATATGAGGTATCTTCCCAAAAGTTCATTTTAATACAGGAATATTCTGAGCTAAAATGATTAGATTATAAGAGCTGTAAGCTAACCGGTCCATTTTAGTTTGAATGGATTGATGGAATGGTAGCTGTAGGTAGGTGGGGCATGGCTGGATGTGGTAGGTCACTGGGGACTTGTTCTAGAAGGGTTGTTCTTGCTGCCCCTCCCCTCCCATTTTTCTTTCTCTGCTTTCTGACTCCACCATGAACTGAACAGCTTTCTTCCACTGGGCACTTCCTCCTTGGCTCCAGAGCAATGGAGTTAGTCATTTAAGAACTGAGTCTTCTGAAACTGTGAACCATCCCCCCCATAAACTTTTCCTCCTCTAAATTGTTCTTTCTGTGTATTTTAGTCACAGTGACAAGAAGCTAACTAAAATATATACTTTAAATATTTTGAAAAACAAACTCTTGCACTTTTGTACTGGGAGACATTGTAAAAGAAGTATTGGAACATTCATAGTAAAGAAGTTTACAATGGCAAAAAATGGAAACCAAGTCAAATATCTATTGACATATATAAGCCTCACTGTTCATGATATGGAGGAACAGTGGTATGGATATGCCAAACCTTGTATAGTTCATTAACAGTGTCTTTCTTACTATCTAATTGGAAGATTCAAAATAATAAATTATTTCTCATCATGTTTCTTCTTTTTCCTGTCACTTGAGTATGGTATTGACAAATGGTTCTAAAAGAGAAATAATTTGCTAAGTGAACTTCTCTCTGCATTTTGGAAAGTCTAGAGTGGGAGTCTACAAGAAAATATTTTTAAAAATAATTTTCAGACCAACTTTAAAATCAGTTTGGCAGTCTCTAACTTGCATTCTTTCTTTGTCCTTATTTTGAAATTGGCTTACCTCCTAATAAAATGAGATCACATGGGCCATGTGAAGGGTGTGTCAGTTGTTTTTGTACAAATAACAGGATGGTGCCTAAGAGGACTGCCTTTTCCTCATAGCTGAGTCTACCTCAGTAATTAGTGAATATAGCAGCTGCTGAAGGAATTGTTCATTCCCATCCATCAAATCATAATGACCTTGCTACTGAAGCCAGCATTGCTCAGGAGAGTGTTTTCTCCGTGTAGCTAACAGTTATAAGCATATATAACAGTGCCCTTTAAGAAAGCTTAGTTTTACCAACCTCAGGGGAAGAGTTAAATCTTATTCATCTTTCCTTCTATATTACTCAGAAACTATTTAGGGAGAGGGAAGGGAGGAAGGAAGGAAGGAAACCCCATTGGGACATGCGGGAGGGAGACTTAGGACAGGGCAGGGAGTTGTATTCCATATTCTAGGGAAAGAAAATACTGATGACACTTTAGATTATCATATTATGCAAAACAATAATCCAAAACAATAAACAAGCATATAGTGAAAATCAGATGGTAACTCTGTCACTTACTAACCAGGGTGTGGTGCTTGAGAAAGCTGCTTAAGATGTAATTTTTGGCTTCATTTGTAGATTACACAGTAATAGAGCCACTTTGCAGTTGTTATGAAAATATAATAATGCTTGTGAAAAATTTAACCTCTCATATGGAGGTACACAATAAACCTTAAGTTGGGAAAGGGACTGTGTCCTCAACTGAATGATACATTTGATTTGTCAAAGGTTGCTCTGAAGCCCCTTTAAAAAGTTTTCATACTGCCTAGTTTATGCTCAAAAGTTAGGCAACAACCTCATGATGAATAACTCTGGAAAGTACAATGATGAAATTGGTCTTTCATAAAAATGTGATTAGATAACAGCAAAACAACTATGGTGAAAATTTTATCTCTGTGAACAATGCCTCCGAGTGCCAGAATCCTACATTCTGGTATTTATTTGACATCTGCATACAGAGATGTTACACATGTCAAAATCAGTTTATCCAAATTGGAGCACTTGCTGTCTCATCTGTGAATCTGTTCCCTTCCACGATTTTACAATTTAATACACTGTATCTTTGTGTATTCAGATGCTTGAGCCAGAAACCTTAGAGATTTCCAAATCCCTTCATCCCTTTCTTCTTCTTCTTCTTCTTTTTCTTCTTCTTCTTCTCCTCCTCCTCCTCCTCCTCCTCCTCCTCCTCCTCCTCCTCCTCCTCCTCCTCCTCCTCCTCCTCCTCCTCCTCCTCCTTCTCCTTCTCCTTCTTCTTCTTCCTTTTAAAAAAACTTTTTTGGCTATAGAGGGATACACAATATCTTTGTTTGTTAATTTATTTTTTATGTGGTGCTGAGGATGGAACCAGTTCCTCACACTTGCTAGGCAAGCACTCTACCACAGAGCTACTGCCACAGCCCCCATTCCTTACTGCTTAATCTAGTGTACCAATCAGGAAATTTCCAAAGATTTGGAGAATGTCTCCCACTTATGAAATAAAATCATACATTTAAATGGTTTATGATGGTTTTCAGAAAGCATTTGCAGTTAGGTGGAACTTTGAATGTATGTTAGTGACTCTTATTTTCAAAACTAAAAACTGAGATAAACAGATTAAAGGTGTAACTTCAAAATCATCAAAATTATATCAATATTATGAGTATTATAAGTTACAGGTAATATAATGGAAGAGCTTCATGTTAATATAGTTATTTAATCCATTTAAAATGTTTTTTTGCAAACCAAATACACAATCTTTCATATAATACTTTGGTAAAATACTTCATATAGTTAGCCAAACACCTTTACATATATTATCTCATTTGAGACATTCAAAAGGGACATATAGGCTAAAATGAGTTCTTTCTCATTTTACAAACCAGGTAGGAAAAGCACGGCTCAGAGTAGTAACTGATTTACTACTCTGTATTGGGACCAATACAGTGAACCCTATTTTTCAGATTCTAAGACTGATTTTATACTGTTATAGCACTCTGTGAAATAACAATTTTGCTACTGTTCTTTTAATAATGGGCTTTAACATATATTTTCAAATATTCATGATGAATGTCTGAAATTTATCCAAACTGTATTGTTAGATCATCCCTAAGACCAAGAGTTGGCTCATGACAACTAGTTATAGCATAACTGAGGTAGGAGTTAGGGGGCTGTGATTTAATAAAAATAAATATTTGGACTTCTTCCTTGGTTCCTGGTACACAACTTCTAAAACCCTTGGCTTCTCTGGACTGATAAAAAAGTAGTTTCTGTGTGCTGATGAAATAACTGGTGGCTGGGTGTGGGGACTAGTTAGCTTCAGATAGCCAGAAAGAGCAAGTCATAATTAGAGGACTAGCACCTTGAGAGCTCTCTTCCTCTCTCCTTCCCCTCTATCACTGGGAAGAGGAGAGGGTCTGGAGATCAAGTGAATCACCAATGGCCAAAGATTTAACAACTCATACCTTTGCAATGGAATTTCCACAAAGACTCCTAAATTAGACAATTTGAAGAGCCTCTAGGTTGGTGAAGACATGGAGGTGCTGGTAGAAAGATTTCCCAGAGAGGACAAGCAAGTTCTGTGCCCCTTACCCCCTCCTGTTGCCCTGTGCATCTCTTCCATATGATGATTCCTGAGTTGTAAAAAATTCCTGTCCTTTTTTTTTTTAAATCTTTCCTTACTCATTTATTTTTTTATGTGGTGCTGAGGATCAAACCCAGTGCCTCATATGTGTGAGGCAACTGTTCCACCCCTGAGCCACAGTTCCAGCCCCAATTCCTGTCCTTTTAAAAAATTCTTTTTTTTTAATCAAACAAACAAACAAACCAACTCCCTAGATATCTGCAAATCTCTTGTGGTTTTGGAAAGTCCAATTCTGAGATTCATGTAGAAATCAATTAATTCTGTCTAGGGCAGCTAAAAATTTCCCTTTTTTATTGGTTGTTCAAAACATTACAAAGCTCTTGTACAGATTGCAGTATCACATTGGTTACACATACGTTTTTACATATTGCCATACTAGTGACTGTTGTATTCTGCTACCTTTCCTATCCTCTACTATCCCCCCTCCCCCCTCCCCTCCTCTTCCATCTTCTCTCTCTACCCCATCTACTGTAATTCATTTCTCTCCCTTGTTTTGTTTTGTTTTGTTTTGTTTTGTTTTGTTTCCTTTCCCCTCACATCCTCTTATATGTAATTTTGTATAACAATGAGGGTCTCCTTCCATTTCCATGCAATTTCCCTTCTCTCTCCCTTTCCCTCCCATCTCTCATCCCTGTTTAATGTTAATCTTTTTCTCATGCTCTTCCTCTCTGCTCTATTCTTAGTTGCTCTCCTTATATCAAAGAAGACATTTGGCATTTGTTTTTTTAGGGATTGGCTAGCTTCACTTAGCATAATCTGCTCTAATGCCATCCATTTCCCTGCAAATTCCATGATTTTGTCATTTTTTAGTGCTGAGTAATACTCCATTGTGTATAAATGCCACATTTTTTTAATCCATTCATCTATTGAAGGGCATCTAGGTTGGTTCCACAGTCTAGCTATTGTGAATTGTGCTGCTATGAATATCGATGTAGCAGTATCCCTATAGTTCGCTCTTTTAAGGTCTTCAGGGAATAGTCCGAGAAGGGCAATAGCTGGGTCAAATGGTGGTTCCATTCCCAGCTTTCCCAGGAATCTCCATACTGCTTTCCAAATTGGCTGCACCAATTTGCAGTCCCACCAGCAATGTACAAGTGTACCCTTTTCCCCACATCCTCACCTGCACTTGTTGTTTGACTTCACAGTGGCTGCCAATCTTACTGGAGTGAGATGGTATCTTAGGGTGGTTTTGATTTGCATTTCTCTGACTGCTAGAGATGGTGAGCATTTTTTCATGTACTTGTTGATTGATTATATGTCCTCCTCTGAGAAGTGTCTGTTCAGATTCTTATTTTAATTTTTTGAGATAGGATCTTGCTATGTTGACTAGGGTTGTTTTGAACTTATGAGCTCAAGTGATCCTTCTGCCACCACTTCTGGAGTAACTGGGACTACAGGCATATGACACCATGCCCTGCTCTGAGTTGTATCCTTTATAATAAAATGATAATAACAAGTAAATTGTCTTTCCTGAGTTCTGAGAGTCATTTCAGCAAAGTATGGAAACTGAGGAGGGGGTTGTGGGGATTCCTGAAATTAGCACTGCTTCAGTCAGAATTACTGGCGAGCCTGGGACTTGTGACTAATATCTGAAGTGAGGGCAATTTTGTGGGAATGAACTCTTAAACTCATGGAGTCAGATGCTAACTGTGGGTAGTCAGTGTCAGAATTGAATTGAATTCCAAAAGTAGAATTGGTTGGTGTAAGGAAAAAAAATAAAAAACCCAAACATTTTTTGTCAAGGAGTGTTATGAGTAAAAACAATTGAGATGTGGTTGTGCTGTGCCAGCAAGTCCAGAGTGTCGCTTGTGCCTGAAAGATTCTCTAGACAGAGATTTTGGAAAGTCTTTGAACTTTATACCCAGTAGGGATGGGGGGCGGGGCTTGGAGGTTCACATGACAAGTGCTCTCTGTTCTATCCCCTAGACCAGACACAGTTTAACAAGTTTTTAACCAAGGAAACAGAGATCATATCCTTTTGTACAACAAGCTTGCAGACTCGACTCTATCACACCTTTTGTGTGCAAACCTGGCACACAAAGAAAAAGGAAGCTTCAAACCATAAAGCTTTCTTCAGACATCCTACCTGCTGATACTGTTTGTAAAAGTCTTTCAGATGAGAGGAGAAGCTTAATTATGGCAAGGATCTTCTGGGTGGGGGTCTCTGGCCTGCTTCAGTTACATTTATGGGATAGAGAGAAGCTGGGTGCTCTATGTGGGTCTTGAACTTGGAACCTTGGTGTCCTTAGCAGTATGTTATAGCTGGCCAAGTCTTCCTATAAGACAAAGGCCCTCAACAATAACAGAAATCAGATCGGTATGGTGGTGCACACCTGTAATCCAAGAGACATAGAAGGCTGAGGCAGGAGGACTGCAAGTTTGAGACCAGCCTTGGCAACTTAGTGAGACCTTATCTTAAAAATAAGAACTGAGGATGTGGCTCAGTGGTAAAGTGCCCTTGGTTCAACAAAAAACAATAATAGGAAATCATGAAGAAATTGATTTTGGATGTTAAGATGTTATATGTTGAAAAAAGAGGGTCCAAAAGATTAACTAAGCATTTATCTTATTTTATTTGAGTTTGTTATGGAGCACTGTTTTCCTCTAAGGAAAATATTGAAGATTATTGTATTAAAAACTATATTTATTAGCCTAATGTATTAAAAATAGGTGATCTATGGGTCCTGGGTGCCTCAGATGAATGAACAGGACAATTGATCATAGGGACACTCTCTTCAGAAGGAAGGAGCAGAAGAAAATGCATGGGATTCTTAAGAAGATAAAAGGGACTGGCGGTCAGAGACTGACCCGGGAATCCTCCATAAGTTGTCAGTCATGTACTTTGGACAAACATGCATATTTCAGCTTTCAAACAGAGTGGAAGTGTCCTTAGAAATGGTTGTCTCTATTTCCTGTCTGTGAGAGGTGTCCCCTGAGAAATTCAAAAGACTGTTTGAACTATAGTTATGGTACAGTGGCCCCTGGTCAGGGTGGGTGCGGGGGAGAAGTTCTTGAAAGAAGGAAGAAAACAGCAGTAGTGACTTTTAATGTTAAACTGAGTGCTTAATTACAGAGGCTTGAGCTGGGCCATACTAAAAGATAAAACTCAACCAAGCTTTTAATGCTTTTCTCAAATACTTGTAAAAGAAAAAAAAAAGTACATTTTACTCTTTAGGGTACCAGAAAATTGGCTGTATGCTCTCAGTGCAATCTGACCTTAAGGAAACTTTTTTTTTTTTTTAATTGGTGCAGGGCAACTTTTAAAATTGGACCTGGTTATGTTTTTCCAATATACACTTAAATCAGAACCTTACTTTCAAAAAATGGTTTTAGGAATTTTGTTCCTATATAGTAATCAGCTGGAGTAATAATAGATTATTTTGTTTACATATTATTGTATTTATTCCATAGATAATTTTTAAATATTTACCAGATTCTCACCTTCTGCTGGGTACTGTGGATCAAATGGTAAACATGATTGCCATAATGCCTCTTCTCACAGAGAAATAAAGAGACAATTATAGCCAGACTTGGTGGTGCATTCCTATAATCCCAACGATTTGGGAGGCTGAGGCAGGAGAATCATAAGGTTAAGGCCAGCCTCAGCAATTTACTGAGGCCCTAAGCAACTTTGTGAGACACTATCTCAAAATAAAAGTTAAAAAAAAAAAAAGAGGTCTAGTGGGCTGGGGGATGTGGCTCAAGTGGTAGCGTGCTCACCTGGCATGCGTGAGGCACTGGGTTCGATCCTCAGCACCACATAAAAATAAAATAAAGATATTAAAAAAAAAAGGTCTGGGGATGTGCCTCAGTGGTTAAGCACCCTAGATTCAATCCCTGGTAGTCCCTCTATGTTGCCAAAAAGACAATTATAATGCCACCTACCAGTAGTCAAGGAAGAATAGTGCTGTGGCAGAACCTAGGAGACGTATGCAGTCTAGGCTACAGAGATAGTGAAGGTGGTCAGAACTCAGGGCATTTTTGGTAACTCTTCTTAAAGATATAAAATTTTTTTCTTACAAAGATTAGTGACCAATCTGTTTATCAAAGTTAATGTTTACTATTTGTGGTTTGGCATGATTTCTTGGTTCACTTCTCCAAAAGTAGAGGAGGTGATTTGAATAACAAATTGTAGATTCTGCAAAACCACAGCTAATTATTAAACTGTGTGCTAAAGACTGGGCTTTAGCCATTATGTACCAAGGTTCAGCCAGTATGTACTTGGTAATTATTGAAAGCTTCCTGAAAGCCAGATTTGTGCCTTCCCAGATTTGCAAAGAGTGCCACACACAGGGAATGGGAGGGCCTCGTAAATGTTCTTATATATATTTTATATATAAAATTGGAAAACTGGCTTAGGTTACAATAAAAACAATAAAATTAAGGGTAAACTGAATTTTGGAACAATAATGATACATTTCTTTTGTGTTAGCACAGTTTTTATTTAATTGATTGATTTTTGCAGTACTAGGAATTGAACTCAGGGGTGCTTTACTTCTGATTTACATCCTGAGCTGCTTTTATTTTTTGTTTTGAGACAGGGTCTTACTAAGTTTGTCCAGTCTGGCCTTGAACTTGTGATCCTCTTGTTCCAGCCTCCCGAATTTCACCACCATGCTTGGCTGACTTTGCTTTTTTTCCCTCCACTTGTAACAAATCTTCAATTTATTTGAAGCAATTCAGTTTCAAAAAAGTTACAGCAGGAAAAAGCAGAAGTCAGAAACAATAAAAGAATGATCAGGGTACTGCTTTGTTATTTATTTTTAGTAGTCATGGCTCTGTTAAAAAACACAGTTGCACAAAAGTATTAACTTCAAAGTTGTAAAGGACAGATTCTTAAGGAACTGAACACACTTTTTACATACTGCCATACAAAGGGCATTAATAGGAACTAAACTTCTACAAAATAGAACCTCCTCTGCTTACTTTCATGAAAGTTATCTGGAAGCTCTCTAAGTATTGTTTTCAAACCAAAACCTCTCATTTTGATTCAATAAGATGATTGATGAGTCAATATATGGATTTCTTTTAAAAACAAGCATTTTAACAAAATGAAGCAAAATTCTTGATTTTCCACCCTAGCTACTAACTAAAATAATAATAATAAAATAAGTATTTTATAATCTGATGTCATATGTAATGATAATTCTTAGAGACTAAAGCAGGGATTTAAATTGTTAAAATTAGGAAAAAAATTAGCTGGGCACAGTGGTGCTGGCCTATAATCCCAGCAGCTCAGTAGGCTGAGGCAGGAGGATTGTGAGTTCAAAACCAGCCTTAGCAAAAGTCAGGCATTAAGCAACTCAGTAAGACTCTGTCCCTAAATTAAAAAAAAAAAAAATAGGACTGAGGATGTGGCTTAGGGGTCCAGAGCCCCTGAGTTCAATCCCTGGTAGAACCCCTCAAAAAATTCAGTGAAAAATGTTAGTCTTTCGTGGGTTTTGATCCCCCAACTAAATTTGTCCACAGGTGTTTTATTTCAGTCAGTTGTACAACTGTTTTAATTTCTCCACAAATAATCTCAGTTTTTACTTTAAAACACCAAGTCACATGTTTTAAACTAAAAATCAAGCAGTAGTAGTACTATAAATAGTAATTTAAATGTGTCCCAGTAGAGAGAGGCATAACTTCAATTAACTTATTGACATTAACTTTTAAAAACATTACAAACACTAAAAACAAAAAAAAAATTTAGGTAGCTAAGATTAAAAAAGCAATGGCCTTGAACATAGAGCCTCCATGACAAAAAGGACAATGTACTTGTCTATTCATATTTTATTTAGTAGCTATGTAAGGACACACACTCACACTTCTCCCAAATACTTTTCTATTTTTAATGGACATTAACTTGAAAATCAATCTTAATTTTAATATTGAATCTTAAATATTTTTTGAACTGCTTATTATATTCCAGTTAATTGCTATAGCTGTTAATGCTTTAAAACTGTAAGAAGAATAACCTAAAGGTTCTACTTAGAAAAATTATACATACTGCTAGAATTGATATTTAAATCATTTGGGAAGTCAACTTAAAAATTTGACTTGAACTTATTAAATTATGAACTGGCAATAATTCTGACTTTTGAGGAATACTGATGCTGCTTCCAAAAGCCTCCCCTGCTTCATCCTCCTATTTTTCAGTCTACTAATATGGTCTTGTTGTCAACCAAGAAAGATTTATGGTAAGCAGATTTTGCTTCATAAAACTACCAATAACAATATTCATTTCTCAGAAAATTCTCAATTTTTCAACTTGTTTAAAAATCAGGTCTGAAAAGGTGGTTGAGGTGTAAGACTAAAGGTTTTCTGGGTATCTAAAAGTTCTCAACTTTCCTTTAGGATGGAAAGAGGGGAATAAAACAAAAAGAAAAGGTGATCATAAAGAAATTGCTGTGAGGAGAAAGAATGGACACCTAAAACAGAACAAAATAAACAACTGTTGGCATGTCATGATCTCCAGCATGAAGAAAGGGCTCACCTGCATGTCTTTGCTCTTAGCATAAGAAATTTTTCCTTCAAAAATAAAATCAATCACCGTAAAATCCCTGAACTATACTACTGACTAGAATTTCCCCCAAATCCACAAACTGTGTTGCTTAAATAGAACTTTTATTGTTCTGTTTCTACTTTCCAACTTAATTCATGTGATTAAAAAGGCACCCACGGGCTGGGATTGTGGCTCAGTGGTAGAGCGCTTGCCTAGCACGGGCGGGACCCAGGTTCAATCCTCAGCACCACATAAAAATAAAGACATTGAGTTGTGTCCATCTACACACACACACACACACACAAAAAAAAAAAATTTTTAAAAAAGCACTCAAATACCCTTAGCCATGGAAAAAAGTCAATGTCTTCAAACTAAAGATCCATGGATCTCCTCTAAGAAAATAATCAACTTATTCATGAGACTATTATCATTTCATATTAGAGCTGAATGTAATTTCAGTTAATTTATAGTAAGTTAAAAATCATGTGACTGGGCTGGGTATGGTAGTGCATGTAATTCCAGCAATTCAGGAAGCTGAGGCAAAAGGATCAAAAGTTCAAAGCCAGACTTAGCAACTTAGTGAGGCCCTAAGCATGGTGAGACCCTATCTAAAAAAAAAAGAAAAAAAGAAAAAAGGGCTGGGCATGTTGTTCATGGTTAAGTGTCCCTGAGTTCAATCCATGGTATGTGTGTATGTGTGTGTGTGTGTGTGTGTGTATAATCTTATGACTGAAATACACCAAACTTCACCTATGTAAAAGCAATTATGTTTTAATTATGGACTAAAAATTACTAATACAATGAGTTTGAATTAGAAAAAATTAGACTCTAAATAAATTGCTAGAGAATAAAATTTTATTTTTTAGATATATTTTGTGGCAAAATATTCTGTAAAAACATCTCTAGGGAACACAATAAAATTTTAGCACCAAAAATAGTAATGTTATAATTCAGTAGGAATAATACATTTCTTTTTTTAAAACTTTCTTTATTTTTTTATTTTTTAATTAACTATACATTACAGTAGAATATATTTTGGCAGAATATACATACATAGAGTATAACTTATTCTATTTAGGTTTCCACTCTTATGATTATACATGATATGGAGTTACCCTGGTCATGTATACAAACACAAGCCTAGAAAAATTATGACCAATTAATTCTATTGTCTTTCCTATCGCCCCCCTTCCCCTTTGTTTCCTTTTGTCTAATCCAATGGATGAGAATTTCTTAATGGGGGGAGTGTCAGTGAAATTTTTTCTCTAAATACAATATGATCATTAACAAGCTAGTAAATCTTAATTGGAATGATAACACAAAAATAGCAAAATCATACTTTGCTTATGAAAAATTACGCCTAATCTTTTGTAGGGATAGCTACTATACATGAAGAAGCAAAGATGAAGTTACTTTCTTGAACACCCAGGAATGTTAAGGAATCTGATCTTAGAATGAGCCAGTCATCTTCTTCCTCCCCATCATCTTTAACATCTCATTTCCTCTTTTCCCCTGAAAACCTTCTTCCTCTTCTTCCTCCTCTTCCCCTTCTTCAGCATAGTCATAATCATCTTCTTCATTCTAAATTTCTTCTCTCATCAAGTATGAGAGGCCCACTTCCATTTCTCCCTCTCTCAGCTCTGAATCTGCTTTGTCTTCCTCCTTTTCTTCCTATTCTTCCTCCTCTCCCTCATGTCCTTCAGGTGGACCAGCTTCATCTTCCTTTTTATCTTCATCATCTTTATCTCTATCCTCCTTCTCCTCTTCAGAATCTGGTGCTTCTTTATTCTTCTGATCAAATCCATTAAACTATGTGTTTTGTTTCAAAAGTTCACAAATACTTTCTTCATAATCTTCCAGGTTTCTGATCTCTCAATTAAACAAGTCAAGACTTTTCAAAATGTTAAGATTTTTCAGAGCTTCCAATGTAGTAAGGTCTTTTATTTTGTTTCCACTCAGATTGAGATAAGTAAAATCTGGACATTTTTTCTGTGAGGATTTTCAAACCTGAAGAAACTATATTGTCATATATTTTCAACTTTCAAAGTTTATTTAAGCTGGGAAATTGGGCCAGTGAACTTAATTTCATATTAGCCACATTTAGAACTCTAATTCTTCAGAAGTGGCATTCAGAACTTCAGTTTCTCCATTGACACACAGGACATTATCAAGAACTAACTCTGTCACCTTCTCTGAGGCTCTGTTCCTTAACTCCCTATTCATGTCTTCTTCCTGCTCTTCTGCTACTACTCCCTTTCCTACTACCTCCCAACCTTAAAATTTTAAAATCTTTGGGAATGAATGAAAAGAAAGACAAATGCCCACTACCACCAGATAGGTGTGGGGGAAGAAAGAAGAATGGCAAAGGAGTACAAGGAGTTGGGACTTTAACTCAGCCGCCACCACCTCCTTGTCCACATACCCACAGATGCATACATGTACATGCATGTGCACACACACACACACACACACACACACACACACCAAGAGTTCCTCCTGGCTTTGCTTTTATATATATGTAACTTTTATGTGTGTGGTGGTGGTGCTGGGGATTGAACCCAAGGCCTTATGCTAAGCATGTGCTCTACTACTGAGCTATATCCCTAGCCTTTACATATTTTTAAACTTTTGAGATAGGGCCCAGGTGGACCTTGAACTTGAGATTTTCCTAGTCCCTCCCAAGTAGCTGGGATTATAGGTATGTGCCACCACACCTAATGACAAATACAATTTTGTGTCAAGAGTGTAGCTGTGAAGTGGCTAACAGACCTGGGTCTACAAATCATGGACTTAATTTATAGATCATAAAATTTTTAGGGTTCTTCAGTTTAATTTCATTTGAGAATGGAAAATTATCCCATTAGCTGAGAAAATTATCCCATTATCTGTCACAGTTTTGATGTTCATTAATTATTTGTTGAATGAATGAATGAAATGTTTTGCCTAAGGTCTCACAGAGGTAGATTCTGCACCAGAACTTAACTTCATGCTGAGCTTGGTGCTTATTCTTCTGTGCTGATATACCTTGCTATACTTTGGATTTTGACTATCCTCCAAAGGCCCATGTATTAATTGCTTGGTCCATAGGGTGGAGCTATTTGGGATGGTAGTACTTTTAAGAAGTGAGCTTAGTGGGAGGTCTTTTAGTCTTGGGGGTGGGGCTGTGCCCTTGAAGGGGATAATAGGACTCCAGCCCCTTCATCTCTATCTCCTTTTCTGCTTGGATCATGATTAGGTGAGCAGTTTTGTTCCACCGTGTATTCCCACCATGATGTTCTGTTTTTCTTCCCCCCCCACCCCCAAGCAGGCCTAAAAAACAGGGGAAACTGATCAAGGACTAGACCTCCAAACCTTTAAGCCAAAATAACCCGTTTTTTCTTTATAATGTGATTATCTTAGTTATTTGTTATAGTAAGAGAAAGCTGGTTAACATACACATAGATCCCCAGTGTGTATTTGTGTGCACATTGAGGTAGGTTAGTAATCCCTAGGGATATCATAGCATCCATTCTCACTGTAGGAGCCCTAGACAGAGAAAGTGACTAACTCAAAGGAGAAAGTATATTTATTTATAGTCTGTCAGAACCATTCATGAGACTCCATGCAAAGTGCATCATTTGCTTGAGAGGTTTGGGAAACCATTAAAGCAGATCTTCATTATGAAGTAAGACAGTAGATGATTTATAACAGTAGGAACTTTTGCTGATCTCACATTTTTATGGGAAAAAGAAACTAATATTCAAGCTCAGAATGATAGTTGGTAGAGGTAAGCATTAGATATCTGGGGAAAATTAAGGCTCTTTGCTTTTTATTCAAATCTAGTTATGTGTAGGGCATAATGTAATGTGGGGCATTTTGCATCAGAAAAGAGGAAACTTAACTTGCTGGCTGCACCCGCTTCCCAGTCCTGGGGCCACATGTGGCTAAAAGAGCACCTAGCGGTTAGCCAGAAGGCATTGTCCTGGGTTGTGATGAAGAATTGGACCACCTCTAGGATAGGCTCAGAACCCCTCTGCCCTCACAGACATTACTGCCTCTAGAATGGGTGTAGATGTAAATTCTCCCCACACTGATGACCTTTATCCTGATTGGCTCCTGTACATTATATTAGCTGGGTATGTTTTCTCATTAAACGAGATCCTGCTTTGACTGTTCTCCCTGGAGCAACTGATTGTCCTCCGGAGAGGGAGTGCTGGATGCGGGCAGCCAGTCAACCTTTACCTTTCTTGGTTTGTCCTGGTCGGGGCATGCTCCCCCAATCTCTCCTGCAGGTCAGGAGGGAACAGGGGGCTTAAAAACCCTGACAGTTATGTACCTTCAAAACTTACCTACTCTGTCTATAAGCATGGGAATATAGTCAGGTAATGTAGAAGCCTATTGAAATAATGTAAAATCCAGGTTTCTTTGGAAAATGGTCTGTAAGACCTTATATGAAAAATTTTAAAAATTCAGAGAAACAGTGTCCTAATAGAAACAAGTGTACCTAGATCTTATTCTTAGTGCTACTCTCTAATAAAAGCAAACAGGGCTCCTTAGAAAAATGGCTGAATACAGAAATAGACAGAGTATATGTGATAACCCTGGAGCATTTTATCATGCCAAAACATAAGAAAGTATTTTAAAAAAAAGCTCAATTATGGAAGTATGCCAAAGAGACACTGGAGCCAAGAGAAAGAACTTCCACCCACTGAAACTAGAGCAATGTGAGCAACAAATAAAATAGTACTGGATTATAAATATTCATGAGTCCATTCTTATATAAATTAATTAGTGAAAATTAATTAATGGGGGAGATAGACATGTTTTGCATGTAGTAAGAATTCCAAATAAATTATATAGATACTCTAAAGGAGAGGGAAAATAACCTTATTTTATTCCTTAAAAAATGGGCTATACACAGTGACTTCCTTCAAAAGAATACAGTGTGGAAAATGGGAAAAATAGAGTAAATTTACAGTGAAGAACTCTGACAAATACTACTTCAGTCAGGTGATCAAGGTCATCAATCATATATAAAATATGTTCCTGATACATCATGTGAAAAAAATGGCACTTTACACCTGTTGTTATGGTTTGGATGTGAGAAGTCCCCTAAAATCTCATGTGTGAGACAGTGCAAGAAAGTTCAGAGGAGAAATGATTGGGTTGTAAGAGTCTTAACCCAATCAGTGAATTAATTCCCTGATAAGGATTAACTGAGTGGTAACTAAAGTGGTAGGATGTGGCTGGAGGTGGTGGGAATTGCATGGGGGTGGGGGGTGGGGGGGTGGTTTGGGGTATATAATTTGTATCTGACAAGTGGAGAGTCTCTCGGCTTTCTGATTACCACGATGTGAGCTGCTTCCATCTGCCATATCTCCTGCCATGATTTTCAGCCTCACCTCAAGCCCTGGGGAATGCAGCTGGCCTTCTATGATCCAGATCTCTGAAACCATAAGCCCTCAAATAAATCTTTTCTCCTCTACAATTGTTCTGGTAGGGTCTTTTGGTTACAGTATGAAAAAGCCGACTAATACACATGTGATCATTTTTTCAAAAACATATGTGCCCAGTGTAATCATGAGAAAAACACATCACATTCCAAGAGATAGACATCCTACAATATACTAATGCTACTTAAAACTATCAATATCATTAAAAACAAGAGAATCCTAAAAAGACATGACAGCTAGATGTAATGTGGTATCCTGGATAGGATCTTAGACCAGGAAAGGACATGAGGTAAAACTAAAGAAATCTGAATGAATTATGGACTTCAGTTAATAGTAATTTGTCAGTATTGGTTCAATGATTGTAACAAATATAGAATACCATGTGGGATGTAAACTATAGGAGAAACTGGGTATATATGGTATATACTATTTTCTCAACTTTTCTGTAAATCTAAACTGTTCTAAAAATAAAGTTTATTAATTGAAAAAATCATTCCAAACTTGGGACTGAATGTGTTTTCATGATATAATTCACAGCCTCCTTCTACAAAAAAATTAACATTATGGGAAAAATGCTCAATTGATTTTCTGGTAAGTTTTAATGTGATGAAGACTTGTTCTAGGAAAGTACTTACTTACCCAGCCAGTGACTATCAGTCGAGAGTTATTGACCTTTCTTTAATCAAACATTGCTTTCTTTGGGTATCTAATCTAACAATTATTATCTTACTTTTTTTTTCTGTAAAATTTCTTAACCAAGAGTGAAATTTTGAACGGGTGTAATAGGGGTTTTTCATAGAATTTTGGAATCTACTTATTGCATAATTGAAAAGTTGTTTTCAGAACTTCTAATCTTAGTCTGTATTATTATAGAGACATCATAACAAATTGTTTTTACTAGATATTACCTGTCACTTTTCTTTTTTCTCCTTTCTTATATCACTAAACTAAGATAACAAAAATACAATTAAAATAGTGAAGGGGGAAAAAAACAAAGTAATGTTGGACATTTTACTTTCAGTTAGGTAACCTGAGGCATATAATGAAAATTTTCTTTTGGGGAAAGATGGTATCCTTCTCAGACATATGAGGCATTTGGGAAATAAGTGTAAGTTCCCTTTTGAAAAATTATGCCTCACTCTAAATATTAAGGCAAAGGACAAAGGATATTTAATTGTTTTTATACTTATTGGAACATAATATGAAGGGTCTCTCTGATATTGTGGTTTCTTTATAAAGAAAGGGAAAAAAAATTACCCCTGGCAAGACCTGTTGACCTTGTATTTCTGCTGTACACTGTATGTCAAGTCAATGTAACTGATCAAAAGATGCAGATCTTGGTGACTTTTATAGTCTAAAGGCCAAGAATCTAATAGACCTAAGGAGGGAGAGAGGGTCCCTATGAGCTTCAGCCATGGACTGACACCTCCAGGTTCTGTGTATGAATCAGAATTGTTTGGAAACTCCTACAGATAAGACATGAGTATCTAAGCATTAATTCAGAAACCTAAACTGTTTTTTTTTTATTAAAGATAGAACAAAATAAAGCCAGAATTCCCTAACTACCTGGGAATGACATTTTAAAAAATGGACTAAAGATGTATAAAGCTGATAGAATAAGGTACAAGAGGGTTAGATTGGCAATGTGGGATCTGGAAGCCACGACTAGATCTACAGTAAGGACCTCAGTGGGATGTCTTTCAGCCATTCTGTCATGTGACATTTTAATGCTTTTTCTAAATTGTATTTTTCTCATTTTTCGTAATGAAATTTTATTTCATAATGAAGTTTTATAGACTTATTATCAAATATTTAGAAAACACATAAAAGAAGAAAATAAAAATTGCCAGAAAAGTTCACACCTAACCTTATGTTTTTACAGCATATTTTATTTATGGTCTCATAGTGACCTTTGAGGTAATTTTATAGTCTTCACTTTTCATATAAAGACAGTGAACTCTGGGAGCTTTTCTGGCCTTCCCCAGTGGTACAGGTACTCATCTGTTGACCCAGCCCCTGCTATTCTCTTATCCACGTACAGTCCTGTGAATCCTCTTTCTGCTTTCCCAGCAATTCATTGTAGAGTTTGAAGAGTCTATCAATGTCTGTCCCTATGACCTTTTTTGTTTGTTTATTAGAACATTATAACTATACAGAATAGTTGAGTTCATTTTGACAAAAGCATTTGTGCATGGAATTTAATTTATTCCATTTTAGTCTCTGTTCTCATCACCTTTCCTTCCTCTTTTCCCTTTCTCTATTCTCCTTCCTTACTCTACTGATTTTCCTTTTGCTTGTTTATTATTTATTTTTGATGGCACTTCCTACGTATACTTAAAGGTAGAAGTCATTGTGGAATATTTATACATGTACATAGCATGATTTTGTTCAATTCACTTCACATTTCCTCCCCCTTACCATCCCTCTTACCTCCTTATTAATCTCCCTTTCTACTCCACTGGTCTTCCCTATGTCTTCATGATATACAATCTTCACTCTTTTCTCCCTTATTTTGCTATGGTTTTCACATGAGAGAAAACATTTGATCCTTGATTTTCTGAATCCTGGTTTATTTCACTTACATGATGTTCTTCATTTCCATCCATTTACCCACAAATATCATAAATTCATTCTATATGACTAAAACACCATTGTGTATTTTTTTAAAGTTAGGTTCTCTTTAATACTTTATTTTCTGTTATAGTTGGACACAACACTTTTATTTTATTTCTATATTTATATGTGGTGCTGAGGATTGAACCCAGGTCCTCACACTTGCTTGGTGAGCACTCTGCTGTTAAGCCACAACCATAGCCCCTCCATTGTGTATTTTTACCACATTAATCTATTCATTTATTGACAGGCAACTGGGCTAGTTCCATAACTTGGCAATTATTAATTGTGCTGCTATAAACATTGAAGTGGCTATATCACTATTGTATGTTGATTTTAATTCTTTTGGACAAATACCAAGGAGTGGGATAGCTTGTTCATATGGTGGTTCCCTCCCTGGTTTTTTGAGGAATCTTCATACCTTGACACAGTGGTTGTATTCATTTGCAGTCCCACCAACAATGTATGTGTTTTAGTCAGCTTTTTCACCACTATGCCCAAAAGACTGACAAGAACAGTTAGTGGAGGAAAAGTTTATTTTGGGGGTCATGGTTTCAGAGATCTCAGGCCATAGGTGGCTGACTCCATTGCTGTGGGCTAGAGGTGAGGAAGAACATCATGGCAGAAAGGTATGGTGAAGGAAACTGGCTCAGAACATTGCAACAGGAAGCAGAGAAAAAAAGCTCTTATCAAGACAAAATATAAATCTCAAAGGCATGTCCCCTGTTTCCCACCTCTTCCAGCCACACCCTATCTGCCCACAGTTACTACTCTACAGTTAATCCATCAGTGGATTAATGCACTGATTATATTAAGATTTTTAAGAATGAGTATCTAAGCATTAATTCAGAAACCTAAACTATTCTTTATTAAAGATAGAACAAAACAAAGCCAGAATTCCCTAATCAATTCACTTCTAAACTTTTTTTTGGCATTGTTTCATACATGAGGTTTTGGGGGAATACCTCATATCTATACCATAACAGAATGAGTGTATCTTTTTCCCCCACATCTTTGCCAGCATTCATTATTATTTATATTCTTGATAGTTGATAGTCTGACTGCAGTGAGATGAAATCTTAGTCTAGTTTTTTTTTTTGCATCCTTGATTGCTTAGAGATATGAACATTTTCATATATTTATTGGCCATCTATGTTTCTTCTCTTGAGAAATGTCTACTTGGTTATTTTCTCCCATTTATTGATTGGGGCTTTTGTGTGTGTGTTAAGCTTTTTGGACTGCAAAAGAAACCATGTGGCCTTTTAAATCTATCATTTCTGTTCTATTGCTCTGAATTTGATGCTATATAAAAATAGACCTCACCCCCCCCCATCCTGAATCATCTGCCCCAATCATGTCTCACTCTACAACTGACCCTTCTGGCTATTTGTACCTGAAAGTTGTTTTCTTCTATATAGCCTTTCATCATAATTTCAACATTGTTTCCTTGGCTCTGACCTTTGGTTTCATTTCTCCATCACAACTGGCTATTCCCCTTATATATACCCCTTGGTTGTACAGATTTTTCCCATTCTGAATTCAGACTATCTTCAAGGCCCCACACATTTTCCCAAGCCTTATCATTGCACAATCAATCCCATGGGTGGGATAAAGTCACGGGACTGATGTAATGAAATCAGTAGCACAAATACTCTGGTGATGGGAACAGAGGTAGATGAAAGGTAGAGAAAGAAATATATTGAAGTTGACGGTGACTTTCAGGATAACCATTCTACCTATTAGATAGAATAGATTCTATCCATATGTTTAGTATAAGCATTCTATTCAGTTCCTGGGAGCATGGTTAGTGTTTAAAATATGTATTTGGAATGTGTTCCCCTCCAAACTTACCTCTTTTTTCTTTTTTACCTTTCACTGTTTCTCTCATCTGGAGTCATGACCCCTTTCTTTTCCACACATTTATATGTATTTTTAATCACTCATGGTGCTAGTCTAACTGATTAGTCTTCAGATTAGCCTCATTCTAATAGCACTTATTATTAACCTGTTTTCCTCTCACTATGGAGCTTGTCCTCTAATGCCACTTGCTATTATGTTTAGATGTACCATATCCACAGCATTATTGTTAGAACCCCTAGGAGAGTGATTTTTTATACTACTACTTCTTTCTCTAACCTTGTCAGGAAATAGAAGTGGGCTTTTTACATTATGTGTTTAGTGATAAATTAAAACTTACCATAGTAATTTGAGTATGAGAGGTGGTGGCTTACATTGAGTTGAAATTCTGGTGTGATCCTATTGGTATCTTATGGAAAAGAAGAATTAAAAGTATACTTCTGGGATGATAGTCTCAGAGCTGTCAACTAACATCCTGTTATGGACCAGGCTTTATGGGAAATTACCAAGCAGACTCCATTTTACCCTGAACTCCATGTTATATAAGAAATGCTTCTCTCACAGGAACACCCCACTTCTGTGTTCATCAGCAATTGCTTGGCATAGCATGTTTGGCAACACAAACTGGCAATTCTTATACAATGTAAATTATTTTCTTTTTGGTTCCCATTTTTCTTGGACAATGTACCCTGTCAGAGAATGATTGTCTAGATGATAGAAACCATTCTTTAACTTGTACTCAACTAGGGTCACTTTGACCTACTTCCCTTTCTGCTTATGATTTTAGATCTCATGATGTTTGTTCATGATGTTGAATCATAGCAACAGCCACTTATGATTAATGCAGTTTTGAAATATAAAGGTGTACTCTTAAGTGCTCTAACCTTTGGAGAGGTTCAAAGAATGTAGTCTTGCAGCCTTCCCCTTGGCCCACCAGCTGGTGAATCTGGACCACCAGCTGGTAATGAAGATGGTTCTGTCTCCTGCTTTAAGATCAACTTTGTGATCTATTACAGACTCACCATAACAATCCCAAGAGTACATTCTTTGTTGATAAAGTTACATCTCACTCTACTGCATCTGAGATCTTTTGGATGCACCATGGAAACCATCATATTGCCTCATAGGCCTCATTATTATTCAGGATTTCCCCTGCCTCCTGCCCTCCTGTACTCACTCCCTTACTTCCTTCTTCATAAGTACTTCTGTGAATGAATATACCTTTCTCAAACATAAGTGATAATCCTTAGATGTCAGTGATAGATAGGGAATTTAAATCAAATTGTTTTAAAAGGTACAAATTAGTCAAATTGCTTTGTAACATATACAAATAATAGGAAACTAGATATATGTATGCAGTTTTGAATGACTCATTCAGTCTACATTCTATTTCTTCTGAGTTGCACAGAATTTCATATAATTTAGATGCCTATTTGAAAAATTTAAATCACCATTAATTGGGGGGATCATTATTATTAGGATGGAAAGTTTGGGCAGAAAGTCAACTTCATTGAAAATTGATATTGGGAAAAAAAAGAGAACAGAGCTTAAAACTAAAAAGAAGAATGTGTCACTTAATGATGGGAATGCGTTTGAGAAATGAATTATGATGTTATCTTACCATTGTGTGAACATTATAGAATATGTTCACATAAACTAAGGCATCTATGATATGCTTAGGCAATGTAATCTTCTGGGACTCTGTCTTATATATGGTCTGTGGTTGACTAAAACATCAATTTGTAGTGTTTGACTATAGTCAGTTTAAGAAGAGATTTGATCAATAAACTGAGTTCACTTTCAAAACTCAGACAAGCATAAGCTTAGACTGTTTTTCAGGTGACAACACTAAGAACATGAGAAGCAGTATTGTCTACAGGTTTAGTGCACACATTCTGGCTTCAAATCCCACTTCAGCTCCTTACTATCAGTTGTCTTAGGCAAATTGATCAATATGTCTGCACCTCAATTTATAAATTTTATTTTGTGATCTATAAAAGGGAAGATGTTTTGGTCATATGTTGGTATATAACAAGCCATTCAAACTTAATGATTTGAAATCATAACAATGATAATTTTATTTTCTTATGACTGTGATTTGGATTGGTATTGGAGAGGAATACTTTTCTTTTTTTTTTTTTAAAGAGAGAGTGAGAGAGGGGAGAGAGAGAGAGAGAGAGAGAGAATTTTTAATATTTATTTTTAGTTCTCGGTGGACACAACATGTTTGTTGGTATGTGGTGCTGAGGATCGAACCCGGGCCGCACGCATACCAGGCGAGCACGCTACCGCTTGAGCCACTTCCCCAGCCCAAGGAATACTTTTCTATGATCCATGGAGGGGTGACTTGAAGGCTGGGGATGATTTGATAGCTGGCATCATGTGAAGACTCAGTCACTAGCATAGTATGTTAGGTGGTGAATGCTGGCTGCTGGTCAGCACCTCAGCTGGGGTTGTAGGCTGGGACACCTACATGTGGGTTCTCTATGTGATCTTAGCTCCCTTACAGTATGGTGGCTGGGCTGCAAGTGCAACATGCCAAGAAGGCAAGGCAGAAGTGCATGGTGTTTTTATGATCAAGCCTTGGAAGTCATGTAGAATCACATCTCTGAACTGTCTTGTTCTAGGCAATCACAAAGATCTGCCAGGCTCAAGGGGAGAGTAGATAGACTCCACCATTCTGGAGGAGGGAAGAGGCATCAATGGTATGTTATAAGAAGAGCACATTAGATGAAAAATACTATCATGGTGGTGTTTAGAAGATATAATCTGCCACAGTCTGTACTTTGGTTATGGCAATTCATATCCTTCCATAATACAGCCTACCCTCCTTATTCTTGCGTTTTGTATCTGCAGATTCAACCATGAATTGAAATATTCAGAAAAAAATCATGTCTACTGAACATGTACAGATATTTTGATAATTATTCCCTAAATACAGCTTGCCAACTATTTACATAGCACTTACATTGTATTAGGCATTTTAAGTAAGTAATCTAGAGATGATTTAAAGTATACTAGAGGATAGGTGGGGGATGTAGCTCTTGCCTAACAAGCATGAGGCCTGGGTTCAGTTTGCAGCACTGCATAAAGAAAGGAGGGAATAAGGGAGAGAGGAAGAGAGGAAAGGAAGGATAAAAGTATACAGGAGGATGTGCATGGGTTATCTGAAAATATCATGTCGTTTTATATAAGTGACTTGAGTACAAATTTTGGTATCACCCTGAAGAGACCAAGATCTTTTTATCTAAATCAGATCAGGTGCAGATGTGATGCTTCACTGTAGATCTTCAGGTGGAACTATGACTGTCATTCTTCTCCATTTCTAGACCTGTGAACTAAATTGACAAGTTATTTGCCTTTCCCTGCCCAACACCCAGCAGGAGAAGGTTAACTACTAGGGATACTTTTCATTTAAAAAGTGGGAAAGGAAGATTCACATGGCAAATTCAAAAAGAGAGAAAGCAAGATGCATTTACATACTAGGCAATTCTGAAATCCAAATGGGTATAGGATATCATATTCTCTATTTAGGCTGAAAATATTGCTTAGGAGCTGGTTATCATGATTTCTTTCTTTTACTCTCTGAGATATTGGTTCTACCTTCTGAATCATCTTTTTTTTTTTTTCAGAAAGTATTGCCTGTGTTCACATAAAGCCATTTTCTCAAATGTTTCTTGCCTGTAGAAAATGGGTCCAAAGGCTTTTTTCATGTTGTATTATTAATTTTCAGTCCAAACTGAAAAATTCTTTTAAAATGTTGCAAGCTTCTTTGTGTATCAAAAATCTACTACATAAGTAAAGTCATGTTTCAAATTTTTTGAGATAAGACCTTCTCTGCCTTGGGCTTACTAAGGCTGTTATGAGACATCATTCTTAAGTTTCTTAGAAGGCCCTTGTCTGTATGAAAGTCCATCTCTCTCTCTCTCTCTCTATCTCTCTCTCTCTCTCCCCCTCCTTCCCTCCTCCCTCCCCCTCCCCCACTCATGTCCCCAGCTGCTTTTCTCTGCCATAGTCTTCCACCACCATGTTCTGCCTCACCTTGGATCCAGAGCAATGCAGTTAGTCATCTGTGGACTAAGACCTCTGAGATGTGTCTGCAGCAGACCCCAGGAACTCACCACCAATTTCTTTCTGGGTTCGCAAATTCGAAGAATGAAATCCACGGACAACATGGAAGGCAAGAGTGAAAGGGGCAAGATTTATTTAAGTGAGATGAAAAGAAACAGAGCTCCCACCGAGCCCTAGGTTTGAGCCTTCCTGAAACCTCTATTTGGATCAGCAATCACTTCCATTTTCCCCCACTGCTCTGGAACAAAGGCTTAGATGGAATGTTTGGAATATTTCTACAGATTATTTTCTTGGAGTGATCTTTACATTTAAAAAAAAAGAAAGAAAGAAAAAAAAAAAAGAAAGTCCAGTATTTTCATGTTGAAAGTCCAGTCTCTAAAACAAACTATATCTTTCAGGTCTTTACTAAATGTCTTAAAATTCACTCATGGATAAAGCAATGTAGTTCAGTATATCAGTGTCCTTAAAGGAATAGTGTGATATGTGTACCCTTTTGTATGTATCTTTAGTTTGTTGAGTTACTCATGGTTAAAAAAAAAAAAAAATATATATATATATATATATATATATATATATATATATGGTGACATGAAAATCTTCTTGAATACTGTTTGAATTCAGTTGGTGTTTAGAACCATGTGTTAAGGTTTATCTTGGTATTCTTTAGTAAAATAGAATGTCTGGAAGAAATGAATCAACACCTATTGGAGCTTAGTGTGGACAAAAAAAAGAGATTAAAGGTAAATGTTGAGTGTACTAGTTCAGAGCCCAAAATTTAAACTGCAATGATAAATTCCTAAATTACCTAGCATTGTCAATGTGCTCTGAACTGTGATGGAGTTGTGCTGAATCATGAATACTGTGTTACCTAATCCCTTCTTGCAACAAAAGCTTCTTTTGCTATAGTAATGCTTAGCATAGCAAAGAGTTCAGTTGGTTGTGGTCTTATCTGTTAAAATCTAACTGGCAGCTGGGTGTGGTGGCACATGCCTGTAATTCCAGTGACTCAGAAGGTGGAGACAGGAGGATAATTCAAGGCAGGTCTCTGCAACTTAAAGAGACCCTGTCTCAAAAAAAATAAATAAATAAATAAACACGCAAAACCCCCCCAAATGGCTGGGAATGTAGCTCAGTGGCATAACAACCTTGAGCCCAATCCCTAGTATTGGAAAAAAATTAACTCACACATCACAAACCTCCGGCACAATGTGAAGGAACCCTTGTTTTTAAGCAGCAGAATGAAAGTTGTGGTAACTGTGTCTGGCAGATTGTCTATAACTTCTAGTCTTGATAGTTGTCTTATTGCAATTTTAGACTGGTCCAGACTTAGGATTCTCAAAGATAAAGAACATATAAATAAAGGGGATGAAGAGTAATGGGCTTAAGGATAAAGATGTTTCCTAGTTAATAGAGGTTTTCTCTCTTTCTTTCTTTTTTTTTATAATGACCATATTTAGAAGCTTCTTAGAATAATTACACATTTTGAGTAAAGTAGCTCTTAACTAAGATCAATATTGGGACTGTAAGAGGGGTCCAGCGGAACGTTGGAGAAAGAGACCACACAAGAGACTGGCTCCATGCAATTGGCAAAAGGGGATTTATTGGGGATCCATTCCAGTGCGCTGGGGCCCCGTGCTCACTCAAGAAGGGAGAGCAGCCCAGAGCCCAGAGCAAAGGTTAAGCAGAGCTTAAGTACACTTTTTACATCAGAACAAATCATCATGAGGCGCGGGAAAATTGAACAAAAACTCTGAGACGTGATTGGCACATTCATTGGCGGGAACAGGTCGGGCGGGGGTGATTGGTCATTCCTAAGCGGGTTACACATTCAAATTGATTGGTTCGGGCCTTCGGGCCCTGTGACAAACTGCACAGGGCCCTAGGCTAAATGGCCAGTAGGGCGTTGTTTTAATAATCTCAGGAATTCCAGGTTCTGGGTGTAACAGAGGAACTTAATAATATCTAATCTTTTACATTCAAGCTTTCCAGTTTAGAAACTTTACCCTTTCAGGATAAAGAGCAAAGGGGTAAAAGAAGACACAGGGATACAGAGGGAGGGTCCATGCCTTTCTTGGATTGCTTTATGCACTGCCTTTGGGTGAGAAAAAAAAGTTCTTGAGGGAAATAGAGTTTAAAGATCTCTAGTGTTACCGCTGTTGACCAGTGACGAATCCTTGCTTCCCCGATGTTGAAGAATAACACCAAAGAAGCACGCCGAGGCAAGGTCAGAGTAGAAATTAGAAGTTTATTAAAGGACAGCAGAAAAGATTTCTCCTGGAGGAAGAAGGGGACCCAGGAGTTGGAATCCATGGAAGTTGCGGTTGTTTCCCCTTTTTATAGTTTTGGTGATGGAATGTAGGTTGGAAGGGTTAGGACACAGGTGGGCCAAACGGGCAGGAAGGACTTTTGGAATGGGCTTATCACTTCTCTGGGATGGGCTATCTCCAAATCTGTTAGGGGCTGTTTCCTGGGCTCCATTAACATTTCTTTGAGGTGGACTTTGGCCTAGGGCCTTTTCAGGACTTCATTAACATTCCATGAGTTGTGCTGTTTTCCCTGAGTCAATCTCAGCATGGCCTCCATTTTAGATTTCACTCGTATTAGACTCGATTTACCTAACTTCACTGACTATCTAATTTTAAATCTGGCTTCATTAGGAGCATAGAATGAAGCCCAAATTTCATTGATCTTTCTTCAGAGGACTGTGTGTATAAGTAGTCTTGGGAGTTCATTAAAATACAGATTCAGATTCAGATTCTTAGTAGAACTAGGATGAGGTATGAATTTCTCCTTTTTTTTTTTTTTTTGTTCTGGGGATTGAACTCAGAGGCACTTGACTGCTGAGCCACATGCCCAGCCCTATTTTGTATTTTATTTAGAAACATGGTCTCATTGAGTTGCTTAGTGCCTCACTTTTGCTGAGGCTGGCTTTGAACTTGAGATCCTCTTGTCTCAGTCTCCTCAGCTGCTGGGATTATAGGCAGAGACCACAATGCTGGGTGAATTTCTAAACTAGCTTTAAACTAGCTTTCAGGTGAATATGAATGCAGAAAATCTAAGAATCATTTTTGAGTAGCAAGTTTCTAAGAGAATTATAAATAGTAACACATTTAGTCTTCAAAACAACCTGATAGTGTAATTACAAGTATCCCCAGTTTAT
This sequence comes from Ictidomys tridecemlineatus, assembly GCF_052094955.1. Classification (NCBI taxonomy): domain Eukaryota; kingdom Metazoa; phylum Chordata; class Mammalia; order Rodentia; family Sciuridae; genus Ictidomys; species Ictidomys tridecemlineatus. The sequence goes on along the minus strand of NC_135480.1, from coordinate 149,456,289 downwards.
TCAGAAGAAAGATTAGATTAAACCACTTAGGGCCACCGCTAGCCAGAAGAAAGTGATGCAGGGCCTGAGCAGCAGCTTGAACAGTAATGTGGGTTTACAGTTTTCCCGAAGGAACCAGCTGGGACACCTAAAGTCCTGGACACTAGCAGCACCCAGCGGAGCTGAGCACCTGGCAAGGGGGCAGGCAAACCATACCTGAGGACACCACCAAAACTTGCACTTGGACTAGGAACTACAAGGGTGACCATCATTCAGGCGTCTCTTTTTTGATTACCTTAACTTATGATTGTCCATAATGGCAAAAAGATAAGAGGATCCAAGATGGCGGAATAGAGGATGTACTGTTTCTGGCTGCTCTGTGGAATTAAACCAAGTAAACAGTCAGGCAGTGTCTCCACAAGGTCACACCTAGACAAAATACAACATCTCAGAGCATACAACCCGACCCCTGTACAGCAGATTTTCACAGAAACCAACAGAGCCTCTGTGTTCCCATAAGACTCCGGACTCTGGACCCACAGCCCCGGCAGTGCTAGTGTTGGGGTGCAGCGGAGCGTCGGAGGGGAGAAACCACACAAGAGACTCACTTCATGCAATCGCAGGGGGGAAGTTTATTGAGGATCCTGTTCCAGCGCGCTGGGACTCTGTGCTCACTCAAGAAGGGAGAGCAGCTCAGAGCCCAGAGCGGAGGGCAGGTGGAGCTTAAGTACACTTTTTGGAGAGGGTGGGGGGCTTTGCATGCATCAGAACAAATCATCATAAGGCGCGGGAAAATTGAACAACAATTCTGAAACATGATTAGTACATACATTGGCGGGAACAATTTAGGCAGAGATGATTGGTCATTTCTAAGTGGGGTACACATTTAAACTGATTGGTTCTGGGGCCTAGATGCGTACGTGCCATGCTACCTAGAGCCCTTAGCTATTAATCAACCAGGGAATCAATGGAGACATTTACTAGGCAGTTCCCTCATTGTTCTAACAACTACAGGGATTACAGGTTTTGGGGGTAGCAGAGGGACTCTAACAATACTAGTCTTTTACTTTTTAACCCAATCCCTGCACTTTGGAAACTTTAGGATGCCTGGTCTTTTACACTTTAACTCAGGCTCTGCGGCTTAGATTCAGCTTGGAAATTTTACCTTTACATTCCCCACTCCTTTTTCTGACTACTTTTAATCTTAAAAGTACTGAATCAAAATTATTGGAAGGTCTCATTTTCCATTTCTGCCAGTGGAGCATATTGCTGCCTGATTACCATGAGTTGTCCTGCGTTTCCTGGAATCAATTTCAGCATGGCCTCCATTTTAGATTTCACTCGGTATTAGATCCCGATTTGTCTAGCTACACTGACTACCTAACTTTAAATCTGGCTTCATTCCCCCCTCTAATTTGGGAACTCCTTACTGCTGTGAGGAAGGGGGACGAAGAGAATCTTTCTGGCTTCTTCAGGCTGAAAAGGGACGGCGTGGGGCAAGCAGTTCGGAGTCCCCCCTAAAAGTATTGGGTCTATCGAGTGATCCATGATAAAAGTCCAATTGAGGAGTAATAGGCTGGAGGGCCATTTGAGTGATGGTTGGTCTACAAGAGAAACAAGAATTCATTAGTACTGGAACCATATTGATGCAGCAATAAATGCCATAGCACAGGAATATGCCAATGAGTATGATGGCAAAGACAGAGACTAACAATGTTTTCCACCAGGAAGTACCAAGAACCAGAAGCTAAGATATTGTTTCCATAACAAAGTTGCTGAGGACATGGCTTCTATCTGAGCATGTAAATCTTTAAGGATATTTGTCACATTGCCAGAAATATCAGGAATGTAAATACAACAACCAACATCTAGGGTTACAGATATCTTTTTCCTTAAGATATAGTCTAATAATTTAATGCCATCTGATTCTGCAAAATCCTTTTACTAGTATGACCTCTGTGTCTAATAGAGAAATCTTTAATTTTACTACTTAGGGCTGGGTATCCATATTAGCAAACATCAAGCCTACCTGCCTTGGCTAGAAATAAAGGCCTTAGACTAAAACTACTCTAGCAGTCCCTTTGACAGTTATCAGGCATTTCTGTCTAAGAATCTTTTTTTGTAGCCTCCAGTTTACTTATTTTTGGAAGTTACATTTAACTATTATTATCATTTAAAATGTCCAGGAACAGCTGTGCTTTGGCTTTGACTGTCTTTGCTAAGTGTTTAAGATGAAGCAAGTCAAACTGACTTTGTTTCCACCTGTTTATTAACAGTCACCTGAATTACCCTGGGGAGTCCTCGGGAACTTCACAGCAGCTTCTCAGTTCTGCTAGTGCCATTTGCGCTAGGATGGGTCCAGGCCTTGCTTGACCATACGGCTTCCCTCAGAAGCATCAGGGATGTCTCCCTTCTCTGATGACCCTCCTCTTCACAGCAAATGCACTGATTGGCTTTCTGTCCTCCACTGGTCTCATTAATCTCCCTGATCAGGAGGTTATGTGGCCTAGAGTTGCAGAGCCCTTTGGAAAAGTTCCCTATTCCCTGATTCAGACTGACTCAGAGGGCAAGAGCCAAGTTTTTAATTTTAAAACTTAATCTTAAACATCCAGCAAATAAGTCAACAGCCTTATATTAAGGGCACTAAACCTCAATGTCTATCTCTCTATCCTGTAGGTGATAACTCCCCATCCTAAGTTAACCCAGGTTGTGAGCTCTTAAAGCAGTACCTCTTTAAAACATTAACAGGCAATCCTTAGACCATCTAAAAGCAAACTACAAAACAAAACTAACTAGGATAAAAACATATTTAGTTATGTAATAGCTACCTTGAATTTTGGCAGAGTTATACATTATAATCCCCTGTTTGAGGTCCTGGCAATCGTGACAAAAACCAGCTTTTGAACACAACCTTAAATGCACTGAAATCTGGTCTATTTCTTTCATAGTCACTTTTACATGTAGTGAGATGGGACATAGAGTTTTATCTCAAGTAAGGCAGGGCTCTTTATAAATCTTAAATACTATAGTTCTGAAGCTGATCTTTGCTTTTTAGACATCATTTTACAAAGCCTACATAAACTGTTGCTCAAGTTTACATGGACATTAGCTACCACAACATAATATCACACCTAAAACATGAATTAAGGAAAGGCTGAAAGCTTTTAACCTCTTGTAGGAAAGTAGCAAAGTACTTCTGTGTTTTACAATAAAACCTTTACCCAGATTAGGCTCTCATTGTCTTAAAAATACATTTAAATTATATCTCAGTGTAGAAAGTAACATAGAAATTTACATATCTTACTGATAACAAGTCCAGTTATAGAACACAAATGATAAATAAATTTCCAACATGTTTTTTTTCTTTGATCCTAAAATTACCATACAACTTTAGAACACCAGCTTGTAAAGCTTCTACCCTACAGACCTGTACACCTGGAAGACACGAACACACCAGTAACATCACAATTACACTGATGATCCCACGCCAACCAAGTTTGGCTTCCAAAGAAATGACTAAGGGGGAGATGGCAGAGCTTGGATAAATGGCAGGCAACCCATCTATTGGCAAGTTTTTTTTCAGATATCATCACCAGCACCTGAAGAAGATCAGAGCAAATAAAAACAGAATGAAGATAAAAATTAGAGCAAAGATCAATTTCTGGCAGAAGTTCCATGTTGGGGGACTGACAGAAAAGAGACCAAGGACCATGAGGAAGCTTAAAAGAACATAAAGACTCATGAATCCAGGATGGCAGATTAAGAGGTTCTCTGAACTTGTTGTTTCCCGCTGTCCCATGTCGGCTGCATTCCATCGTGCCTGGTAGTGAGCTTCAGCACTGAGTGAATTGTTCTCTTGAAGATGCTGGGGGTCCATCGGTCGTCAGAGACTGGAAGTGCCTAAGCAGAAGCTGGTTGGAAGTTTAATTTGAGACTTTCTGCAATCGGATTTGAAGGAACTTCATTATTCAGAGCAAGAGAGCACAAGAAAGTATTGAAAAATAACAGTTGTTGTTTAACCATAGTTGTGTAACTTACTCAAAAACTTATACACATAACCAATTTACATAAACCTCCTTTATCCCTTACTTAAACCCTCTTGATTACTTAGTCACATAGACTCTCCTATCTAGTGATACAAAATTTTTTTTTATCAGATCCATACCTAGAACCTTTTAGTTTTTCCTTTTTATCTATTAACCTCCTTTTGTTCACATTTTGAAACAATACTTGCCAACCTTTGAATTTAAGCAGAGTTAACATTTTATTAGGGCCTTTTTTTTAACACCTAGAGAAACTTATAAGTTTAATTTTAAGGACATCTTTACTTTTATCTGTTTACCCAATCTAAATTGAACCATTTGAATCACGTGAATTAAAGATATTTGGATCTATTTTTAATATTTTTTATGAGCGCTCCTCATCTGTCAATTGTCATATCACTGCAGGATATATGGACATACACACATACAGACATACCAACATACAACACATAACAGGAGTGTGCACACATAACAATGATAAAGGCCTCGTAGCTTTTCGCAGATGAAATCTCCATTGCAAGGTTTTTTGTTTTTTTTTTAAAAACTCCACTGATCAGAAAAACATTAACCTAGGTCCTCAGGATCAGAATTACGAGCTCAAAAAAAATACAGAATCTAAGAAAAAACAAGAGTCCTAAAAAAAAGATGACTGGCCAGTAGTTAGTAAATACCATACAATTTACTTCTTGGTTTGGTCTAGTTTGAGTTCAGGTAAAAAGACACTTTTACTCTCTCTTTTTTTTTTTTTTTTTTTTCTTGGGCCTGAGCTCCAAGCTGCTTCTGTTTGCATACCGGCTTAAGCCCTGGCTAAGATCTGGAAGGAGCAGGGAGAAACTGCTATTTTGAGCAGACACTTTAGGCCTAACGCATTTTAACCTTAAGTTATAATTACAAATTTAAGAAGCAATTTCTAAAATTTCATATCTTTTTACACTAGAAAAACTTGTTCACATAAAACTAGAAATAGGATCTCTACCATCAGAAGAAATTTCTTTAGGACCTCTAAGCCACTTTGCTTTTTCTGAAGTTTTTAAAGTAGCATTAAGTTACATTAAATTTGCCCACACACTACCATGTATATCTAAAATTAAGCTTTGAAAATTTCTAAGACTGTTGGTATTTAATTATCTAATGTTATTGTAATAAGCCAGACCAACGTTTTTATTTAACACTTTTTCCTAAATCTTACACACTGAGAGAAACAAATACCAAATCATAATTTACTATTCTTGCTCAAATCAATGCACTGTATATCTAACGAAATCTCCTTAGGCTACCCAGTTCAAAAATTGAAACCCTTTAATTTTTTTTTATCCCAAGTATTTAAGTTTTTTTAGCATGAACTTTCTGAAATCAAACTAAACAATTCGCTTAAACCCAACTTTTAACTGCAAGATAGTGCAATGCCTTAGAAACCCATTTAGATACCAGATTGTTACAATAAAAAATTAATTTTTTAGACACACATTTAACCTAGATTATCCCTAAGAAACAATCAGACAACCAGATAAGAAAATACCTCTCCAGGTTTTGAACTTTCATTTAATTATGACTCCCATCAGTAGCACCATAGACTTCCCCATAAGTGGACCAGATGTTTTCACATAGGGGCAACTATAGGTGTAAAATTAAGGGTCTCAGTGTGGCTGGCTTTACTGCATTCAGTGTCCCTTCTTTTTAAGTAAACAGAGGTGGCTTAATCTTTAAGATGTAGATAAGGATTGAGGACACTCCCCAGAACTAAATGGCTCTGGCAGCTGCTGGGAGTCCCTTAATCTTATCTCTCACCCGCAGATCAGCTCCTCCAGTTTGGTTTGACCTTAGGCACTAGGCAATTTTTTTTTCCTAACTTTTTAGTAACCAGCTCCCAAAAAGCTCATCCTCTGCTTGCAGTTGTTTCGAGTGCTAGGCTTCCCCAAGAAAGCAGAGTGGAGACTCCTTAAAACTCCCCTGGGAGTGTTAAAATTTGTGACTGAAAATTTGGTTCCTATCTCTAAAGCCAATTGACACCAATTTAATAATGAGGACAGGGCTTTGAGAAAAGTCAAAGCGAGATGTCAAAGTTGTTAAATCCCCAGCAGGCATCTCTATTTGCACTCAAGCCGGTTATGGGAGGGAAAGGAAACATTGTTTCCCTAGCCTCAGTATTTAGCCTTAGACGGAATTTATCACCCGCCTTGGGCTGCATTTCCAAGCAGCCCCACTCCAGGAAGACCCGTTCACTTCTTTGGCCCGTGATCACTGCGGCCGGGGAGGGCTGTAACACTCGGGGGGATTTGGGGACCTGGTCCCTTCTACCCCCACGAGGGAGGGAGAGGGCTGGTGCCCCAGCACCGCTTTTTTTTTTTTTTTTTTTTTTTTTTTTGCTTGCCGGGCGGACAGAGGTGGGGCAGTCCCTTACCGACTCCGTCTCCGACCCCTCCCACCCCGCTGTGGTTGCAGCCGGTTGCCGGCAGAGGAGCGGGAGAAGGGGCGGTCCCCCGCCGACCTCACCCCTGATTCTGTCCGCCCGTCCGCCGCGACCGCCGGAGCACCCCCCCTTCTCGGGAGACGGCCAGGGGGCGGAGAGGACAGGCGGGTGGAGGGACCGGAACAGGGACAGGACAGATCTGCCATACCGCCTGGTGGAATCCTCCCAGCGGACTGCACGGACCCCACCCATGCAGGAAGAGATTCGCAGATGTCCTGAAAGGTTAGAAGCCATGATCTAGATGGCCATGCGGCCTGGCTGAAAGACAATATCTCTGACTTTGCAGATTAGAGAGAGAGATGAAGGGGGCCATTCAACTCTGAGGGTGGGCCACTCTGAAGCGCAGAGAGACAACACAAACGTGACGCAAACACGGACACACACACAGTAAACGGTTAACACAAGTCCAGAAGCAAAGATTAAAGACAGGCAGTAAACTCAACCTGACAAAAAGAGTTGCCGGCAAATCCAGACGGGTTGGCAGCAAAATACACCGACGAGGGTCCGTCCGCCCCTCTACCTGATGGGGGGGCACTCCTGTTCCCCCTCTACCCTCCAGAGCGTCCTAAGGAGGGAGTGGCTTTGTGGCGCCTAGGCACGTCTGCCTGCCACCGCCAGGGGGAGCCTTACGCTCTCCACTGACAGCCACACACACACACTGCCAACCCCACCCGAGGCTCTGGGAACTTACGTTCCCTGGGGACTTACGCCCGCCACTGAGCCAGAGACCAGAACCTGAGCGATCGCAAAAACAAAAATAAAGAGGAGAGAAGGGGAAGAAAGAGGGAAGAAAGACAGAGAGAGGGAAAGAGAATGGCGCCTTACTTACCCCCGAAGTAGTCCGTTGTTAGGGTCTCCCTGTCCGGCGATGCGCAGTTCCCGGCCAACGCACCAAAATGTTGGGGTGCAGCGGAGCGTCAGAGGGGAGAAACCACACAAGAGACTCACTTCATGCAATCGCAGGGGGGAAGTTTATTGAGGATCCTGTTCCAGCGCGCTGGGACTCTGTGCTCACTCAAGAAGGGAGAGCAGCTCAGAGCCCAGAGCGGAGGGCAGGTGGAGCTTAAGTACACTTTTTGGAGAGGGTGGGGGGCTTTGCATGCATCAGAACAAATCATCATAAGGCGCGGGAAAATTGAACAACAATTCTGAAACATGATTAGTACATACATTGGCGGGAACAATTTAGGCAGAGATGATTGGTCATTTCTAAGTGGGGTACACATTTAAACTGATTGGTTCTGGGGCCTAGATGCGTACGTGCCATGCTACCTAGAGCCCTTAGCTATTAATCAACCAGGGAATCAATGGAGACATTTACTAGGCAGTTCCCTCATTGTTCTAACAACTACAGGGATTACAGGTTTTGGGGGTAGCAGAGGGACTCTAACAATACTAGTCTTTTACTTTTTAACCCAATCCCTGCACTTTGGAAACTTTAGGATGCCTGGTCTTTTACACTTTAACTCAGGCTCTGCGGCTTAGATTCAGCTTGGAAATTTTACCTTTACACTAGCGCACACACCTCTCAAGCAGCATACCAGAGTCACCTAGTCAGCTGTGTTCTGCTCCCACACAGGTCACATGGCTGCAATCTAGCCACAGCACAAAGTCTTCCCAGCTCACCAGACACCTCAGAGCTGGAAACAGACTACATCTTGGAAAATCTTTCTCGCCATTTTTTGGTGGGTGTGGCTATCAGCGCGGACCTCCATTTGAACAGGTACCTGGTTTCCAACTTCCTCCCCCTCCCACCTCCCCAGCTGTGATTATTCGGCACAGTGACTACCCAGCACAAAAACCACTCTCAGCTGAGCAAAACGGGGAGCAGAGTGTGACAAAGGCACGGTCCACCTGGCGCAAGGCTGAGGATGAGAAATCCTGCAATTGGGACCTGATAAGCAAAGGAGGGGAGGGGTCTAAAAAACCTGAAGCGAATCAGAGAGAACAGGATTGGGAAGCTCCAGGCAGGAGAGGGAGATGATACAGGGGGAGGGGGCTCAAGTCTTCTTACCTTGGTTACCTACACGACCCTGAGGACAAAGATTTCAGCTTAAAATAGACAACTCCACCTACTGGAAGAGAAGAGAAGCAGAAAGGAAATGTAATTCTAAGAGGTTTTTTTTTATTTTTTATTATTATTTTTTTTATCCTTCTTCTTCCTCCTCTACCCTTCTCCTCTGGCTCACACAACCACAACATATGTGAAACCAAGAACTTTACATGAAATAAAACTCTGAGAACTGAGTCACCTGAATAATATAATATAGAGGAATAGCATAAGCCCCACACTTTCCTTATTCTCTTTTTTCTCTCTTTCCCTTTTTTCTTCTTTCTTCTTTCACCCTCCAAATTTTACTATTTTAACATCCTGTAATTTTCTAAATACATATGTGTTTGTTTTTATGTATTCTACTGTCCTCTCACATACTTGTCTACCCTAAATTACCTTCTGTCATTCTCCTGCTTCTAACTCTCTTCGTTAGAGTTCTCCTTCAAATTTCCTAAGTTATATTAACCCCATACCCTCACATCTTTCCCCCTTAGCATATTGTCCTATGCCTGACCCCCAGTTCACTGTCCACCACCAGAAACTGTATACCTATTATGAAACTACTGATTATATTTTAAGTAATAATTGAATCCAACATTTCTGGACATTGAGACTAACTAAAAATGTCTTAATAATAATAATTTATTCATAGGTGATGAACTGTTGATATTAGGATCTGTTAACATTGTCCTTCCCCACAAAGGAAGAATCCTGGAAACTTATAAGAGCACTACAAATATATAGGGTAAAAACAATAACACACCAGTCCCACAGAGCTGGAAAAAAAGAAACGCGAGCAGCATAAAAAGTCAAGGGAAGAAAGAACCACAAACAAATCAAGTCAACACTTCATTAGAAGAATTGATAGCTACAGCAGAAAAAAATAATAGATAAAGATTTCAGGATATACATGAATAAAATGTTTTGCGATCTCAAAGAAGACATTAAACAACAAATACAGGCAGTGAAAGATCACTTTTACAATGAGCTATATAAACAAATCCAAGAAGCAAAAGATCAACTCAACAGGGAGATAGAGGTCATACAAAAAACAAACAAACAAACAAAAAACCCAGAAATCCTTGAAATGAAAGAAATAATAAACCAAATTAAAAACTCAAATGAGAGCATCACTAACAAAGTAGACCCCTCAGAAGACAGGACATCAGACAATGAAGATAAAGTGTATCATCTTGAAAAGAACATTGACAACACAGCAAAAATGATAAGAAACCATGAGCAGAATGTCCAAGAAATATGAGATAGCATAAAAAGACCAAATTTAAGAGTTATTGGGATAGAGAAAGGCATAGAGGTCCAAACCAAAGGAATAAGCAATCTGTTTAATGAAATAATATCATAAAAACATTCCAGACATGAAGAATGAAATGGAAATCCAAATCCAAGAAGCCTACAGGATGCCAAATGTGCAAAATCAAAACAGATCCACACCAAGACATTATAATGAAAATGCCCAACATAGAGAAAAGGAGAGAATTTTAAAAGCCACAAGAGAAAGCAATCAGATTACATATAGGGGTAAACCAAGGAGGATAACAGCAGATTTTTCAACACAGACCCTGAAAGCTAGAAGATCTTGGAAAAACATATTTCAAGCTCTGAAAGATAATGGATGCCAACCAAGAATCTTGTATCCAGCAAAATTAAGCTTCAAATTTGAAGATGAAATAAAAACCTTCCATGATAAACAAAAGTTAAAAGAATTTACAGCTAGAAAACTGGCACTACAAAACATCCTTGGCAAAATATTACATGAAGAAGAAATGAAAAACAACAATGAAAACCAGCAGAGGGAGGTAGCACTCTAAAGGAAAAACTAATCAAAGAAGAAAACCAAGTTAAGTTAAATAACAAAAATAAACAAATATGGCTGGAAATACAAACCATGTCTCAATAGTAACCCTAAATGTTAATGGCTTAAACTCACCAATCAAAAGACATAGGCTAGCAGATTGGATTAAAAAAAGATTCAACAATATGCTGCCTACAGAAGACTCATCTGTTAGGAAAAGACATACACAGACTGAAAGTGAAAGGTTGGGAAAAATCATATCACTCACATGGACTATGAAAGCAAGCGGGTATTTCCAAACTCATATCAAATAAAGTAGACTTCAAGCCAAAGGGAACCATACACCAACAAGACATAACAATCATAAATATATATGCCCCAAACAATGGTGCAGCTATGTTCATCAAACAAACTCTTCTAAAGTTCAAGAGTCAAATTGACCACAACACAATAATGTTGGGTGACTTTAAGACACGTCTGTCACCACTGGATAGATCTTCCAAAGAAAAGCTGAAAAAGGAAACTAAAGAACTCAGTAACATAATCAATACCTTAGACTTAACTGACATATATAGAATATTTCAACATGCATCAAGTGGATACACTTTCTTCTCAGCAGCACATGGATCCTTCTCTAAAATAGACCATATACTATGCCACAAAGCAACTCTTAGCAAATACAAAAAAGTAGAGATATTACCATGCATTTTATCAGATCATAATAGAATAAAATTGGAAATCAGTGAAGAATAAAAAAATAAAAATTTCTCCATCATCTGGAGACTAAACAATATACTACTGAACAAACAGTGGGTTACAGAAGACATCAAGGAGGAGATTTAAAAATTCATAGAGGTAAATGAGAACACAGACACAACATATCAAAATCTCTGGGACACTATGAAAGTAATACTAAGAGGAAAATTCATTGCATGGAGTTCATTCCTTAAAAGAAGAAAAAGTCAACAAATAAATGACCTCACACTATATCTCAAAGCCCCAGAAAAAGGAGAACAAATTAGCAGCAAAAGCAGTATAAGGCAAGAAACAATTAAAATTAGAGCAGAAATCAGTGAAATTGAAACAAAAGAAACAATTGAAAAGATTGACAAAACTAAAGTTGGTTCTTTGAAAAAATAAATAAAGTTGACAGACTCTTAACCATGCTAATGAAGAGAAGGAGAGACAGAACTCAAATTACCAGCATATGTGATGAAAAAGGCAATATCACAACAGACACTACAGAAATATAGAAGATAATTAGAAATTATTTTGAAACCTTATACTTCAATAAAAATAGAAGACATTGAAGGCATTGACAAATTTCTTAAGTCATATGATCTGCCCAGATTGAGTCAGGAAGATATATACAACTTAAATAGACCAATATGAAGTGAGGAAATAGAAGAACCCATCAAAAGACTACCAACCAAGAAAAGCTGAGGACCATATGGATACACAGCTGAGTTCTACAAGACCTTTGAAGAGAACAATACTCTTCAATTTATTTCAGGAAATAGAAAAAGAGGGAGCACTTCCAAACTCATTCTCTGAGGCTAATGTCACCCTGATTCTAAAACCAAATAAAGCCACTTCAAAGAAAGAGAACTTCAGACCAATATCTCTAATGAACACAGATGCAAAAATTCTCAATACAATTCTGGCAAATTGAATACAAAGCATATCAAAAAGATTGTGCACCATGATCAAGTGGGATTCATCTCAGGGATGCAAGGTTGGTTCAACATACGGATATTGATAAATGTAATTCATCACATCAATAGACTTAAAGATAAGAATCAAGGGATCATCTCAATAGATGCACAAAAAGCATTTGACAAAATACAGCACCCCTTTGTTCAAAACACTAGAAAAACTAGGGATAACAGGAATATATCTCAACATTGTAAAGGCTACCTACGCTAAGCCTCAGGCCAACATCATTCTAAATGGAGAAAAATTGAGGGCATTCCCTCTAAAATCTGGAACAAGACAGGGATGCACTCTTTCACCACTTCTATTCAACAGTTCTTGAAACACTGGCCAGAGCAATTAGACAGACAAAAGAAATTAAAGGGATATGTATAGGAAAAGAAGAACTTAAATTAGTTCTATTTGCTGATGATATGGTTCTATACCTAGACGACCCAAAAAACTCCACCAGAAAACTTCTAGAACTAGTAAATGAATTCAGCAAAGTAACAGAATATAAAATCAACACCCATAAATCAAAGATATTTCTGTATATCAGTGATAAATCCTCTGAGAAGGAAATGAGAAAAACAACCTCATTCACAATATCCTCAAAAAATATAAGATATTTGGGAATCAACTTAACAAAATAGGTGAAAGATCTATACAATGAAAACTATAGAACCCTAAAGAAAGAAATCAAATAAGACCTTAGAAGATGGAAGGATCTACCTAGCTCTTGGATATGCAGAATTAATATTATCAAAATGACCATACTACCAAAAGCATTATACAGATTTAATGCAATTCCAATTAAAATTCCAATGGCATTCCTCATAGAAATAGAAAAAGCAATCATAAAATTTATTTGGAAAAATAAGAGACCCAGAATAGCTAAAGCAATCCTTAGCAGGAAGAGTGAAGCATGTGGCATTACTATATAAGATCTTAAATTATACTACAGAGCAATAGTAACAAAAACAGCATGGTATTGGCACCAAAATAGGCTGGTAGACCAATGGTACAGAATAGAGGACACAAAGACTAACCCACAAAATTACAATTATCTTATATTAGACAAAGGTGCCAAAAACATGCACTGGAGAAAAGATAGCCTCTTCAACAAATAGTGTTTGGGAGACTGGAAATCCATATGCAACAAAATGAAATTAAACCTCTGTCTCTCACCATGCACAAAACTTAACTCAAATGGATCAAGGACCTAGGAATTAAACCAGAGACTCTGCATCTAATAGAAGAAAAAATAGGCCTAATCTTTATCATGTGGGATTAGGCCCTAACTTCCTTAATAAGACTCCTATAGTGCAAGAATTCAAACCAAGAATCAATAAACAGGATGAATCAAAATAAAAAGTTTCTTCTCAGCAAAAAAAATAATTTGTGGGGTGAACAGAGAGCCTACATCCTGGGAGCAAATTTTTACCCCTCACACATCAGATAGAGCACTAATCTTTAAGGTATATAAAGAACTCAAAAAGCTAAACACCCAAAAAGCTAATAACCCATTCAATAAATGGGCTAAGGACCTGAACAGACACTTCTCAGAAGAGGATATACAATCAATCAATAAATATAGAAAAAATGCTCATCATCTCTAGCAATTAGAGAAATGCAAATAAAAACCACTCTAAGGTATCACCTCACTCCAGTAAGAATGGCAGCTATTATGAAGACAAACAACAATAAGTGTTGGTGAGGGTGTGGGGAAAAAGGTACACTCATACATTGCTGGTGGGACTGAAAATTGGTGCAGCCAATATGGGAAGCAGTATGGAGATTCCTTGGAAAACTGGGTATGGAACCACTATTTGACCCAGCTATCCCTCTCCTTGGACTATACTCAAAGGACTTAAAAACAGCATACTATAGGGACACAGCCACATCAATTTTTTTTTTTAATTTTTTAGTTTTCGGTGGACACAACATCTTTATTTTTTATTTTTATGTGGTGCTGAGGATTGAACCCAGTGCCCTGCGCATGCCAGGCGAGTGCGCTACTGCTTGAGCCACATCCCCAGCCCACCACATCAATTTTTATAGCAGCACAATTCACAATAGCTAAACTGTGGAGCTAACCTAGATGTCCTTTAGTGGATGAATGGATAAAAAAATGTGGCATATGTACACAATGGAATATTACTCAGCATTAAAAAAGAACAAAACCCATGGCATTTGCAGGTAAATGGATGGTGTTGGAGAAGATAATGCTAAGTGAAGTCAGCCAATCCCCCCAAAACAAATACCGAATGTTTTCTCTGATATAAAGAGGTTGACTCATAGTGGGTTAGGGAGGGAGAGCATGGGAGGAACAGATGAATTCTAGAGAGGGAAAAGGAGTGGGAGGGCAAGGGAGGAGGCAGGGGATTAGCAAGGATGGTGGAATGTAATGAACATCATTATACAAAGCATGTATGAAGACTTGAATTTTATATCAACATACTTTATATAAAGAGATACAAATATTGAGGTATATATGTGTATTAAGAATTATAATGCAAAAAAAAGAATAGCATTACCTTTGATTAGGTAAAGAGAAGTGAAAGGAGGGGAAGGCAGGGGATGTGGGGATAAGAAAGATAGTAGAATGATAAAGACATTATTACTTTATGTATATATGTGACTGTATGATCAATATGATTCTACAATTTGTATACTCAGAAAAATGAGAAATTATATCCCATCTATGTATGATGTATCAAAGTATATAAGTGCATTATACTGTCATGTATAACTAATTAAAACAAATAAAAATTAAAACAAAACAAAACAAAACCACTTAGCCTGTGCACCTAGCTCAGTAAATAACGAAGCCAGGACTTGAACTCAAGTAGTTTGTATCTATTACTTGTTTCCTTTTTAAAAATATTTAAATCAATATACGTTTTTTTAGTATTTTAAAAAATATGTCCTACTTAGTTATACATGACAATAGAATGCATTTTGATTCATTGTACACAAATGGAGCACAACTTTTCATTTCTCTGGTTGTACAGGATATAGAGTCGTACCATATGTGCAGTCATAAATGTACCTAGGAGTAATGATGTTCATCTCATTTCACCATTTTTCCTGCTTTCATAACCCTTCTTCCCCACTGCCCCCACCCCCGCCCCGCTTTGCCCAAACTTCCTCCATTCTCCCCACGCTCCCCCAACACCCTGTTATGGATCAGCATCTACTTATTAGAAAGAACATTCAGACTTTGTTTTTTTGGGATTGGCTTACTTCACTTAGCATGACATTCTTCAACTCCATCTATTTACCTGCAAATGCTGTGATTTTATTCTCTTTTAATGCGGAGAAATATTCTATTGAATATATATCACAGTTTCTTTGTTCATTTGTCTGTTGAAGGGCGTCTAGGTTGGTTCCATCATTTAGCTATTGTGAATTGAGCTGCTATGAACATTGATGTGGTTGTATCACTATAGAATACACACTGTTTTTCAGAGAAGTTTTAGCTTTATAGAAAAATCAAATAGATTTCCCTCCCCCCACCTCCCCATAACTTCCCTTATATTTAGCATCTTGCATTGTTGTGTTACATTTAAGAAACCAATATTGATACTTATTATTAACTTATATCCATAGTTGACTTAGAATCCACTCTTTATGTTACACAGTTCTATAGGTTTTCACAAATGTATAATGTCATATATTCACCATTATAGTGCCATATAGAATAGATTCACAGATCCAGAAATCCCCTCTACTTTCCCTATTTATCAGTCTCTTCTTATTTCCTCTGCTAAGCCCCTGGATTGTTTTGCTCTATCTACAGTTTTGCCTTTTCTAGAATATCATATAGTTGGAATCATACAATGTATAGACTTTCAGACTGGCTTCTTTCACCTAGTAATATGCATTTAGGGTTCTTCCATTGTGGCTTGATAACTTATTTATTTTTATTACAGAACAGTATTTTGGTGAATGATTATATCACAGTATGTCCATTCACCTGTTGAAGGATATCTTGGTTACTTTAATTTGGGGCAATTATAAATAAAACTGTGATTAGCATTTGTATGCAGAGTTTTCCATGGACTTAACTTTTCAATTTATTTGAGTAAATACTTAGGAGCAAAACTATTGGGTTGTATGTTAAGACTGTGTTTAGCTTTATAAGAAACTGCCAAACCCTCTTCCAATGTGACTGTACCATCTTTTGTTCCCACTACCAACAAGTGAGAGTTTTGTTGCTCCATATCTTTTGTGTTATCAGTGTTTTGAATTTTAGCAATTCTGGTAGGTATGTAGTGGTATCTCATATTAATCAGGTTTTTTTAAACAGTTATTTTCAATCACCACTCACTGGAGTCAGTGGATCTTGCTGTTATTCCAGGCAAGACCAAATTCCAATCCCACGGAGGAATTTAGCATTGTGTCATATTTCAAGTTGATTTTTAATGAAACAGACAAAAAACCCAAACCATTGTACATTTATTTCTCTCTAAAAATGTCAAAAGCTTACTTACAGGCTGGTGGATCAGTTCCACATTGCATGACATCAGGACAAATTGCCATTTGACTTTATTCATATATGTTATGATACTGGAGATTGAACCCAGGGCCACCCACATGCTGGCAAGTGTTCTACCCCTGAGCCACAACCCCAGGCCTTTTTATTTTATTTTGAGATGTGCTCTTGCTAAGTTGTCTAGGCTGTGATCCTCTTGCTCAGCCTCTTAAGATCTGGGCCAACATACCTGGCCTTAATATTATTAATCAGATTTATTGAGGGATAATTTTCATGCAATAAAACTTACCCTTTCTAAGTATATAGTTTGGTGAGTTTTAATAAAGTATACAGATGTATAATTACCACCACAATAAAGCTATAGAGCATTTATAATACTGCAGAAAGTTTTCTCATGCCCTTTTGTAATCTATTCCTGCTCTACACAACCACTAATTCAATATCTGTATATGTGGTATTTGTATTTTTGGAATGTTTTATAAATAGAATTTTATAGTGTGTACTTTAAAAAATTATTTTGTATCAGTTTATTTACTTAATAGTTTCTATTTTACTTAATAGATTTTAGGTATTTCTCATAGGTTTCTTTATTTATTAGTTCATCTAGGTCTGAAGGGTTATTCAGTGCCATCACAAATAACCAACATCTTTATAACAAGACTTAGATTTTTCTCTAAGAACTTTATTAATTTTAGTTACTTCTGCTGATGGAGAATAGAGTTCACTAACAGTTTTCCTACTTTCCAAAACACCAGTGTTATCTTGTTTGTTCATTTTTGCCCCTACTTTAGGCAGACAAGAATAAACATCTCCCAAAGCTTCCTATGTAAAATTGCTGAGTTCTACTATCCCATTACCATTTTCTACTGTTATAGTTTGTGAATTTATGTAGCAAGAGAAGAGTGGGGTCTATGGATAATATCAGGTGGTATGCTTCTTCAACCTCCAGGGCTCATTCAGGCAAACCCCTTGGGCACATGAGCTGAGGCTGTGGCCTGCATGCTCTGTGTAGCCTGTAGCACTAGGTTGGCAGGGATGCTGGGTGTGGTTACCCTGACTGCCAATCACAGGGCAGGGCAATGCTAGTGCTGAACCTGAGCAAGCCAAAACAAGCTAACTGGACTGGGAGGCAGGGCAAGATTATTATGTACTTTTAAAAAGAATTATTTGTTTTAATTAGTTATACATGACAGTAGAATGCATTTATGCACTTTGATACATCATACATAGATGGGATATAATTTCTCATTTTTCTGAGTATACATGTTGCAGAATCATATTGATCATGTAGTCACATATATACATACAGTAATAATGTCTGTTTCATTCTACTATCTTTCCTATTCCCACATGCCTTCCTCTCCCCTCCCCCTCCCATCATTTCCTTCTACCTAATCTAAGGTAACACTATTCTTTTATAGTGTCCCCCGCCTTACTGTGAATTAGCATTCGCATATTAGAGAAAACATTTGGCCTTTGGTTTTGTGGGATTGGTTTATCTTACTTAGCATGATATTCTCAAATTCTAGCCATTTACTGGAAAATGCCATAATTTGACTCTTCTTTAAAGCTGAATAATATTCCATTGAGTATGTATACCACATTTTCTTTATTCATTCATCTATTGAAGGACACCTAGGTTGGTTCCATAATTTAGCTATTGTGACTTGCTCCTAGAAACATTGATGTGGCTGCATCACTATAGTGTGCTGATTTTAAGTCCTTTGGGTATAAACCAAGGAGTGGGATAGTGGGTCAAATAATGGTTCCATTTCCAATTTTCTGAGGAATCTTCATACTGCTTTCCATAGTGGTTGCACCATTATATAAAGAACTCAATACACTTAACACTAAAAAAAAAGTAACCCAATCAATAAATGGGCTAAGGAACTGTACAGACACTTCACAGAAGAAGAAATACAATTGATCAACAAATATATAAAAAATGTTCAACATCTCTATTAGAGAAATACAAATTAAAACTAATCTTTCATCTCACTTCTATCAGAATGGCAATCATTGAGAATACAGGCAACAATAAATGTTGGTGAGGATGTGGTGAAAAGGGTACACTCATATATTGCTGGTGGGACCACTATTATGTACTCTTTTATGTTTGGCTTACTTCATTTATCATAATGCTGTTGAGATTCATACATATTGTTTATATTAGTAGTGTCAAACTAAATAACAATCAGAGAGAGATTCTTCAATAGTGATATCTATTTAGGAATAACAACAATGCAATGGAAGTACATGTGCCATAGTAAATCTGTTTAGCTATTTTTAGTTACTGTAACAAAATGCCTGAAGTTGGATACTTTATAAAGAAAAGTTTATTTAGCTTACAGTTCTGTAGATTCAAGAGCATGGTGTCAACATGTCCCCACTTCTTTTTAGGCTCCCTTTTCTGGTCACTGCATGGCAGATCATATCATGGTAGGAGGGTGAGTGAGAGGGAGAGATCACATGGTAAGACAGGATGCTAGAGAGGGATTCAGGGGCCAGGCTTGCTCTTTTATTTATTTATTTTATTATTTATTTCTTTTATTTTGAGACAAGTTTTTGCTCAATTGCCTAGGGTTGCTGAGGCTGGCCTTAAACTGAGATCCTCCTGTCTCAGCCTTCTGAATTGCTGTGATTACAGGCATGCACCACCAAATCCAACTCCAGCCTTGCTCTTTTATGATAATTTGGCTCTTGCAGGAACTAACTAGGATCCTATGAGAACTGCATTAATCCCTTCCAAGGGCAATGTCACCAATGACCTAGCCATCTTCTAGTAGGCCTCACCTCTTTTTTTTTTTTTTTAATACTTTTTAGTTGTCAATGGATCTTTATTTTATTTATTTATATGCAGTGCTGAGAATCAAACCCAGTGCCTCACACATACTAGGCAAGCACTCTACCACTGAACTACAACCCCAGCCCTAGGCCTCACCTCTTAACGGTCCCACCACCTGTCAATAGTTTTGTTCCACTGGGAACCAAACTTCCAACACATAAATTTTGGGGGACATACCCAAACCATATCCAAACAATAT
Organism: Ictidomys tridecemlineatus; assembly: GCF_052094955.1. Taxonomy (NCBI): domain Eukaryota; kingdom Metazoa; phylum Chordata; class Mammalia; order Rodentia; family Sciuridae; genus Ictidomys; species Ictidomys tridecemlineatus. The sequence goes on along the minus strand of NC_135480.1, from coordinate 149,436,697 downwards.
TTAGTCTCTGGCCCCAAAGGTTCATGTTCTTTTTTTTTTTTTCTCATGTTCTTTTCACAATGTGAAATACTATTATTTTATCTTCATTAATACTAAAGTCTTAACTCACTCCAGCCTCACTCAAAAGTCCAAGTCCAAAATTTCATCTGATATGCAAGACAAATATCCTCTATCTATGAATACACAAAATAAAAGTTACTTATTTATTCTCAAGACCCAGTAGTAGAAGAGAGATAAAATAAACGTTTGTCTTTCCAAAGGGAGAAACAGGAAAGTAGAAAGAAATAATTAGCCCAGAGCAACACTGAATTAAATTGAATCTTAAACTAGGTAGACATTAAATCTTAGAACTCTGAAGTCCAGTGCTCTCTGTACACTGCAGTAGGGAGTGGAGTGGTCCTTGGAGGTCTTAGGCAGTCCTACTCCTATAGTTTTGCCGGTCATGTCCACATGGGTACTCTCTTGGATTACACACTGATGCCATGATGCTTTCCCAGGACAGTGTTGGGTCTACCTTTCTAGAGTCTCAAGCTGTGTGGCTCTAATCCCATGGCTGCACACATCATTCTACTGGAAGCCCATGGCCAACTTCTGTCTGACCTCCTAGGCTTTCTTTGAAATCTCAGTGGAGACTGTCGTGACCTCATAGCTTCTGCATTCTGTGTACCTGAAAAACCCATACCATATGGACATCACCATCATATTTTTTTTATATATTTGTTGATTGGTTGTGTATCACTTTCTGAGAAGTGTCTGTTTAGTTTCTTGGCCCATTTATTGATTGTTTTTTTTTTTGTGTGTGTGTGTGTGTGTTTAGCTTTTTGAGTTCTTTATATACTCTAGATATTAGTGCTCTATCTGATGTGCAAGTGGTAAAATTTTGCTCCAAAGCTGTAAGGTCTCTATTCACCTCACTGATTGTTTCTTTTGCTGAAAAGAAGCTTTTTAGTTTGAATCAATTCCATTTATTAATTCTTCATTTTAATTCTTGTGCTATATATAGGAGTCTTATTAAGGAAGTTGGGGCCTAATCTGACATGATGGAGATTAGGGCCTACTTTTTCTTCTATTAGATGCAGGGTCTCTGGTTTATTTCCTAGGTCCTTCATCCACTTTGAGTTGAGTTTTGTGCATGGTGAGAGATAGGGATTTAATTTCGTTTTGTTGCAGGTAGATTTCCAGTTTTCCCAGCACCATTTGTTAAAGAGGTTGTCTTTTCTTTAATTATGTTTTTGGAGCCTTTGTCTAATATAAGATAATTATAATTTTGTGGGTTAGTCTCTGTGTTCTCTATTCTGTACCATTGGTAGACCAGTCTGTTTTGGTGCCAATACCATGTTGTTTTTGTTACTATTGTTCTGTGATATAATTTAAGTTCTTCTATAGTGATGCCACCTGCTTAACTCTTCCTGCTAAGGATTGCTTTAGCTATTCTGGGTCTCTTATTTTTCCAGATGAATTTCATGATTGCTTTTTATATTTCTATGAGGAATGCCATTTAGATTTTGATTGGAATTGCATTAAATCTGTAAACTGCTTCTGGTAGTATGCTCATTTAGACAATATTAATTCTGCCTACCCAAGAACAAGGGAGATATTTCTATCTTCTAGGGTCTTCTTCAATTTCTTTCATTAGCATTTTGTAGTTTTCATTGTAGGAATCTTTCACCTATTTCATTAGGTTGATTCCCAAGAATTTTGTTGTTGTTGTTGAGGCTATTGTAAAAGAGGTGGTTTTCCTAGTTTCTCCTTCAGATGATTTGTCACTAATGTACAGACATACCTTTGATTTATGGGTGTTGATTTTGTATCCTGCTGCTTCACTGAATTCATTTATTAGTTCTAGAAGTTTTCTGGTGGAATTTTTTGGGTCTTCTAGGTATAGAATCACATTGTTGGCAAACAGTGCTAATTTGAGTTCTTCTTTTTCTTCTGTATCCTTTTAATTTCTTTCATATGTCTAATTACCATGGCCATTGTTTCAAGAACTATGTGAAATAGAAGTGGTGAAAGAGGGCATCCCTGTCTTGTTCCAGTTTTTAGAGGGAATGCTTTCAATTTTCTCCATTTAGAATGATGTTGGTCTGGGGCTTAGCATAGATAGCTTTTATAATGTTGAAATATGTCCAGGTTATCCCTAGTTTTTCTAGTATTTTGAACATGAAGGGGTGCTGTATTTTATCGAATGCTTTTCCTGCATCTATTGAGATGATCATATGATTCTTATCTTTAAATCTATTGATGTGATGAATTACATCTATTGATTTCTGTACGTTGAAGCAATCTTGCATCCTTGGGATTAACCTCACTTGATTGTGGTGCACTCTCTTTTTGATTTGATTTTTTTGTATTCAATTTGCCAAAATTATATTGAGAAATTTTGCATCTATGTTCATTAGAGATATTGTTTTGAAGTTTTCTTTCTTTGATGTGTCTTTGTCTGGTTTTGGAATCAGGGTGATATTGGCTTCACAGAATGAGTTTTGAAGTGCTCCCTTTTTTTCTATCTCCTGAAATAAATTGAAGAGTATTGGTATTAGTTCTTCTTTGAAGGTCTTGTAGAATTTGGCTGTGTTTACATTCAGTCCTGGTCTTTTCTTGGTTGGTAGACTTTTGATAGCATCTGCTATTTCATCACTTGAAATTGATCTGTTTAAGTTGTATATCATCCTGATTCAATTCTGAGAAATCATATGGCTCTAGAAGTTTGTCAATGCCTTAGATATTTTCTATTTTATTGCAAGTTTTCAAAATAATTTCTAATTTTCTTCTGTATTTCATATTGTGTTTCATGATATTTCATTTTTTTAACATGTGTTTTAGTAATTTGGGTTTTCTCTCCTCTCTCTCTTCATTAGCATGGCTAAGGGTCTGTCAATTTTGTTTATTTTTTCAAATAACCAATTTTTGTTCTGTCAATTTTTTCAACTGTTTCTTTTGTTTCAGTTTCATTGAATTCAGCTCTGATTTTAATTATTTCCTGTCATCTACTGCTTTTGGTGTTGATTTGTTTTTCTTTTTCTAGGGCTTTCATATGTAATGATAGGTCATTTATTTGTTGATTGTTTCTTCTTTTAAGGAATGGAGTACATGCAATGAGCTTTCCTCTTAGTACTGCCTTCATAATGTCCCAAAGATTTTGATATATTGTATCCTTGTTCTCATTCACCTCTAAGAATTTTTTGATCTTCTCCTTGATGTTTTAGTAACCCATTGTTCACTCAGTTGCATATTATTTAGTCTCCAGGTGTTGGAGTGGCTTTTATTTTTTATTTTATTCTTGATTTCTAATTTCATTCCATTATGATGTGATAGAATGCAGGGTAGTATCTCTACTTTTCTATATTTGCTAAGATTTGCTTTGTGGCATAATATATGTTGTATTTTAGAGAAGGATCCATGTGCTGCTGAAAGTGTATTCTCTCATTGAAGGATGAAATATTTTATATATATCAGTTATACTAAGTTATTGATTGTATTATTGAGTTCTATAGTTTCTTTGTTCATCATTTCTTTGTACAATCTATCCAGTGGTGAAAGAGGTGTGCTAAAGTTACCCAGAATTATTGTGTTGTGGTCTATTTGACTCTTGAACCTGAGAAGAGTTTGATGAATGTAGATAATCCATTGTTTGGGGCATATAAATTTATTATTGTTATGTCTTGTTGATGAATGGTTCCCTTAAGCAGTATGAAATATCCTTCTTTATCCCTTTTGATTAACTTTGGCTTGAATCTCCTTTTTTTTTTTTGATAAGAGAATGGAAACCCCTGCTTGCTTTCACTGTCCATGTGAGTAGTATAATATTCCCAAACCTTTCACCTTCAGTCTGTGGTTGTCTTTCTCTATGAGATGAGTCTTTTGGAGGCAGCATGTTGTTGGGTTTTTTAAAAAATCCAACCTTCTAGCCTATGTCTTTTGATTGGTATGTTTAGGCTATTAACATTCAAGGTTATTATTGAGGCAAGATTTTTATTCCCAGCCATTTTTGTTTATTTTTGGCACTTGACTAGATTTCTCCTTTGATTAGTTTTTCATTTAGAGTAATATCTCCCTTTGCTGATTTTCATTGTTGGTTTTCAATTCCTCTTCATGTAATATTTTGCCAAGGATGTTCTGTAGTGCAGGTTTTCTAGTTGTAATTTTTTTTAACTTTTGTTTATCTTGGAAGGTTTTTATTTCATCATCAAATCTAAAGCTTAGTTTTTTCTGGATATAAGATTCTTGGTTGGTGTCCATTTTCTTTCAGAGCTGTATATATATTGTTACAGGATCTTCTAGCTTTCAGGATCTGGGTTGAAAAGTCTGCACAGAATTTAATTGGTTTCTCCCTATATGCAATCTGATTGCTTTCTCTTGTGACTTTTAAAAATTCTCTCCTTATTCTATATGGTAGACATGTTCATTATAATGTACCTTGATGTGGATCTGTTGTGGTTTTGTACATTTGGCATCCTGTAAAAAGCCTCTTGAATTTGTTTTTTCCAATTCATTCTTCATGTTTGGAAGATTTTCTGATATTATTTCAATGATTAGATTGCTCATTTCTTTGGTTTGGAACTCTGTTCCCTCCTCTATTCTAATAACTCTTAAATTTGGTCTTTTTATGTTATCCCATATTTATTGAATGTTCTGCTCATTGTTTCTTACCATTTTTACTTTGTTGTCTATATTCTTTTCAAGATTATATATTTTGTATTCATTGTCTGAGGTCCTATCTTTCAAGTGGTCTAATCTGTTGGTGATACTTTCAATTGAGCTTTTAATTTGGCTTATTTTTTCTCTCATTTCAAGGATTTCGGGGGTTTTTGTTTGTTTGTTTTGTTTAAAACCTCTATCTCACTATTGAAGTAATCTTTTGCCTCCTGTATTTGTTTATGTAATTCTTTGTTGAAATGATCTTTTGCTGTCTGTATTTGCTCTCTTATATCATCCTCTAATTTAGAGAACATCTTAATCATGTACATCCTGAACTCCTTCTCTGTAATTTCTTCTGCTATGCTTGCAATGGATTCTAATAATGTGGTATCTTGATTTGTTTGGGGCAATTTCTTCTCTTGTCTTTTCATACTGTTTGTGAGTCTTCCCTTCTAGCACTGTGGATCTGAGGCATTAGTGTCTTTACCCTATAGGCTTATAGTGCCCCTATAGTGTCATCTCTCCTTTGAGGTGACAGAGAATTTTATTAGATCCTAATATAAGCATTATATACCCTAAAACCAAACGTTTGCTATTAAGATAATTACAGTTTGGTCACAATGTACAGAAATGGTGAATTTAATTATTATCTATTATATACTTAGTAGGTTTGTAAAAGAGTTTATAACTTATAGTTTCTGATGGTGGACAAAGAACCTGGGGTGAGGAGAAGGATGATATACTGAGGAGGTAGGAGGTAGGAGGTGAGGATATTGAGTTGTTATATCTTAGGAAGTGTGAAAGAGAAAGGTAAAGAGGAAGATTAGTAGCAGGAAAAGGGAAAGGAATTAATTTTGGGTAGACAAGTAAGTGGGCAGACAGTAGAGTACATAAAACAAACACACATATATTGAGAATAATACAAAATGTTAAAATAGTAGAAATTTGTGGGAAAAAAGAAGAAAAGTATATACAACACAGCTGTAATATACTATTCAGAATTCCTAGTCCTCAAAAACCTAATTCATGCAAAATACTTGGTTTCATATATGTTGGGGATGTGAGGATGGGAAAATAGAGAGGGAGAGGGGGGAAAAAAAGAAAAAAAAATGAAGGGAACAGGATTGTTTTGGTTGGCAATCCATGTCTTTCCTGCTTCCCTTCTCATTTAATAGGTGGGGTCATCTGTTGTTAGGTGGTCTTTCCACCCTCAGGGTGGTGAAGTTAACCAGGGTGTCTGTGTGCAGGGGTAGCAGCTGCTGGGGAGAGGAAGGGAGTTAGAAACTGGGCACCTGGCCAACCAGAGTTCCAAAACTGGGAGTTGTCCCTCACTGAAGATGGTGATGAAGGTGGCCCAAGATGGAGGCAACTGCTTTCAGTGGTGGGCTATTGGGTTGTGTCGGGGGAGCTGAGTGATGGCATTGGAGGATGAGTTCAGAGATGAGCTTGTGCAGTGTGTGTCTGTTGGCTGACTTCAGAGCCTGTGTGATGTTCTTGGGGGCAGATAGGCTACCGCTCGAAGGGGACTATCTCTGCTGCTCTAGCGTCCCAAGATGGTGGCAACCAGGGGATTACCCAAGTTGGTAGATGGGGGTGCACATGGGAGTGGTGGTGGGAGTTCCTGCATGTGGGAAGCTGCCAGGTGTCCTGTATGGAGTGATATTGATGATTTCTGCTTGGGTGGGTGGCTGAAAGTTCTGCATGTGTATTGATGGTGCCCTCTTGGGTACCCAATAGTCCTGTGTGGGCTAGTAGTTTGGAGACCCACTCTGAGGCCTGGAGCCCTGGATGGGCATGGTGGCCGTGATTCCTACACAGGAGCAGGCATATTGCTCGCAGAGAAGCAGTACTTGAGTCCCAGGTCATGGAGCAACTCAGAATGCTGCCTCGCTCTGTCCTGCCATCTTGGGTCCTCAGCCCAAAAGTTTTTGAGGTGTCTGAGGTCTATTTCCTATTTCCTTGATGGTTAACATCAATGCTGATGTCTTTAGCAAGCAGTTGCTTGGGCACACCCTCCTCCATCTAGGAATGTTCCCTCCAAAGCTCATGTGTTAGGCAATGCAGCAGCATTCAGAAGTGAAAATATTGGATTATGAGAGCTATAACCTCATCAGTGGATTAATCTACTTGGTGGGTTAATATTGTACCATTAGGTGATAACTGTAGATACGGGTGTGTCTGTGCCTATAACCTTGGGGACTGTGTCTTGTCCTTGCCCGCTCCCCCCCCCTCTCTCTTTCTTTCTCTCTCTCTCTCTCCCCCTTCCTGTTTGCCATGAGCGGTGTGCTTTTATCTGTTCTGCCCTTCCACCATGATGTTCTGACCCACCACCCCAGGCCCAGAGCAAAGGAGTCATCAGGCTATGACTGAACCTCTGAAACTGTGAGCCCCAAATAAATATTCTTTCTCCAAGTAGTTCTTGTCGGGTATTTTGGTGGCAGGTGGAATGGACACGGCATGGATGACGGACAATACGACTGACCAACCCATCTCTCAAATATCAAATATGCTTTGTTTGCTCTTTACATTGGTAGGCTGTGGCTTTTACAGATCTGCTCTGTTTCCTTTTATTCTTAAGTTTAAATCTCACTAATAGCCAGTAACAGCCATGTAGCAGTCCGAATGCTTTGCTGTTTAGAAATTTCTTCTATCAGATAAACTTGCCCATCAGTCTTAAATTTAGCCTTTCATAAAGATTGGAAGACATCAAAACAGTTAATTAAGTTCTTGTCCACTTCATAAGAAGGATGACCTTTTCTCCAATTTCCAGAAGATCCTCATTTCCACCTGAGACTAGTTCCCTAATCCCTTTGCCTTCTGAGATCTCATCAGAATTGCCTGAAATGCTTCACTTAAAGCACTTAGGTTATTTCTATCCTTCTCTTCCAAAATCTTTCAACATTTTCCTGTTACCCAGTTCCAAAGCCACTTACACATTTTTCAGTATAGTTATACCAACAAACTCATTCTCAGGACTAATTTTCTATCAATTAGTTTTCTTTTGTTTTAATTAAAAAATACTTGAGATTCAATAATTTGTAAAGAAAAGAGGTTTATTTATGTAGCTGCTGGTTTTAGAGGTTTAAGAACATGGTTCTGCTTGGCTGTTGTGAGGGCTTTATAGTACATGGAAACACAGTGGTGGAATACATATGGAAGGTCATATGGTGAGACAGGAAGCCAGAGAGTGGAGAAGGGCCATTTTTGCTCTTTTTATAGCAACTCACTCTCATGAGAACTAACTCATTCCACATTAATCCATTCTGTAATGCCCCCAATAACCTAAGCATCTTCACTAGGCCCTACCTCCTAAAGGTTCCACCAACTCTGAATACTACTACATTAGAAAGCAAACTTTCAACACATGAAATTTTCGGGGCAAACTCAAACCATATCCAAATTATAGCAGTAAGATATATTTATAGAGGTTGAGGCATGGGTAAATTTTTATTGGCTTTAATTTTTGTTATTTTTTATTAGGAAGAAATTTGTGTAAGCAACTTGGATATAATATTCATTGGTCTTAGAGACTTAAGGTAAGAGTTGGCATCAGCTGAATGTTCGAAATGACATTGATGGACAAATGTTCTATCTAGAGCATATTATCTGAATTGCTGTAGTCTTAAAGAAGGTTAAAATACAATTTGTTGCAGAAATATATGTGAATGTGAGGCGTGCAAAGCATGGGGTGTGTATAGACTGAGAAGAAATTTCTTATCAGTCTTTAGAAAGTCCTTGAGAATTGCTTCTCTCAGGTAGGCAAGTATAAGTTCTTTCTCTTCATTAATACCTGGCTCTAATTTTGTCTCATTCTGGCAAGAATGATTTATCTTGGTGTCAACAACTTTCAAAATTGTTTTTTCCTTTTAAATTGCAGAGCAGTATTCTGTTGGGCTGATACATCACATTTTGTTTATCATTCACTAATCGATGGACATTTTAGTTGTTTCCAGTTTCAGGTTATTAGCAATAACACTACTATGCCTTTGCATACCAGTATTAACATGGAAATGTTTAATTTATCTTGAGTAAATGCTTAAGAGTATAATTTCTGGGTTGTATTTTTTATTTTATGAGAACTGGTAGCCAAGTGTAGTGGTGAATGCCTCAGGAAACTGAGGCAGGAGGATTGCAAATTCACATCCAACCCCAGCAACTTAGTGAGAACCTATCTCAGAAAAAAAAAAAGGCCTGGGGATGTGGTCAGTAGTTAAGTGCCCCTGGTTAAATCTCTGGTATTAAAAAAAAAAAAGAAATTAAAAAAAAAGAAATTGTTAAACTGTTTTCAAAGTGACTAAACAATTTGCATTTCCTCTCACAGTGTAGTAGACTTACAGCTGCTCTTCATCCGTACCAGCGCTCTTGATATTGCATGTATTTTAAATTTTGTTCATTATGATCATATATAACAGTATGTTACTGTGAATTTAATGTGCATTTCCTTGATGACTGATGACATTATCATTTTTCCTTGTAATTGTTAATCATCTGTATGTTTTATTTAGTACTGGTTCAAATCTTTTATCTCTCTTTTTAAAATTGGGTTATTTGTCTTATTGTGTTGTAAGAATTCTTTGTTAGTTATTCTGAATACAAGTCCTTTACCAGGTAGATGTTTTCTCAATACTTTATCTAGTTTGAGGCTTACTTTTTCATTTTCTTGGTGTTTTTTGAGGAACAGAAGTTTTTAATTTTTATAACATACAGTAAAGTTTTTTCTTTCATGGTTGGTACTTTTTCTGTTCTATTAATCTTATCCTAACCTAAGGTTATCTAGTTTTTTCTCTTATGTTTCCTTTGAGAAGTTTTATAGTTTGAGCTCTTACATTCAGATCAAGGGTCTTTTCAAATTAATTTTTATAAAAAAAGTGACATAAGGGCAGAGGTTAAATTTTTTTCTCCTCATCTCCTCTCCCTTCTCTCAGCCCCTCTCCTCTCCTTTCCTTTCATTTATTTCTTCCATTGTTCAGGAACTTTTTGTTGAAAAACCATTCTTTCTCTACTGATTTATTAATATGATTATGTGGTTTATAAGTCAACTTGATTTTATCATAGTACAAAAATAAAGTTAGCATAATTTGAAAAAAAATCAACCATATATAGTTGGGTCTATTTCTATAATCTCTCTTGTGTTCCATTGATATGTATGTCTGACTTTAAGCCAATTTTACATTGTCTTGGTAACTGTAGCTTTATAGCTAGTCTTGAAATTAGAAAGTGTGAGATTTCTAATGCTCCTTAAACATTTTTTTTTTGCGGGGGGGGGAACTCTTCTAGGTCCTTGGAATTTCAATATAAAATTTTGAATTAGCTTGTCAATTTATATATTTTAAAAAAAGCTGCTGTGATTTTGATAGGGATAGTATTAAACATAGATAAATTTGGCAGAAACTGATATCTTAACAATATTGATTCTCCTATCATACACATGCTGTATTTTTTTAAAATTACATGTTTATTTTTATTATAAAGTTATTTCAATCCCTTTGGATTCAGCATGTCCTTGGGCTTTACCTATTCATCAAACTGCTCTGCTGTGAGATAGCTAAGTCAATAACAGTTTCATTTAAGGTTGACCTTTTTTTTTGTGTGTAGTCCCCACCACACAGTTTTCTGTGATGGAAACTGAAGATCCCCCAGCCACCTGGCTGAGTGTAATACATTTTTAATCATCATTGGTTTGAAAAAATTCATCTCAAAATGTCCATTGCTGTCTCCAACAGTAACAGTGACATGATTACCCATGACTTGGGATACAAACATGATCAGTGCTTCACACTGAGTTCACCTTGTCTGGCATGATACTGCTTCCTGGTTCATTTTCAGGCAAGGTCAGTTCTCCTAGGCCAGACCGAGGACCAGAAGCCAGAAAACGAGTATCATTTTCTATCTTCATCAGAGTGTAGGCAGTAGTATTTATGGCTCCACTGAGCTCCGCTAAAGCATCATGAGCAGCCAGAGCTTCAAATTTATTTGGAGCAGTATCAAAAGGTAAGCCTGTGAGTGCAGCCACTTTTGCAGCAACCTTTCCTGCAAGGCTATTTTAGTATTTAAACCAGAGCCAACAGCAGTGCCTCCAGTTGCTACACATAGATTCTTGACATTCTAGCTTTTATTCTGGCTATGCGTATTGTATCTGTTGAACATAACCACTAAATTCCTGCCTAAGAGTAAGTGGAACATCCTGAGCATGAGTACACCCAAATATAATGATCTGTGCAAACTCTTTGGATTTTTGCATTGAAAGCATCATGTAGCTTCTGCAGTCCTGGTAACAGTACTTCATGAACTTCTACTGCAGCTACAATTTGCATTACTGTGGGAAAAGTATCATTGAGCTCTGGCTTTTATTATCATCATTATTGGGATGTACAGAGTTCTTGCCACTAAGCTCACCTCCTAACATTTCAATTGCTCTATTGCTAATAACTTTACATTTATATTTATATTTGTATGGGTTTCTGATCCAGTCTGTCATACCACAAGGGGAAAATGATCATTTAATTTGCCTTCAGCTACCTCATCTGCTGCCTTCATTATTGCATTAGCAAGCTTTGGATCAAACCATAATCCTGATTTAATTGAGCAGCTGCTCACTTCAAGATGCCAAAAGCTTTAATAACTGGGGTCGGATGAAGCCTGCTACTTCTAGGCTTACTAGCCTATCCTACAATCCTGCCTTGACTATTTTTCATACTCTGGCTGGGCTCCATTAGGATATGTATTTCATTAACCCTTTTCACATGTTAAAATCTTGGCATACCTCCAATCTTAAAGTTCTTTGTAGATCTTATGTCTGGGTGCCAAAATACTTATCATTTGGGACCTTCAGTTCATCAAAAGTGTCATATTCAATTCAGAAGGAATTTTGGCTTGCCATTCAAGCCATGTTCAGGGGCCCAAGTGGGAGGACAGCCACATCACCCACAGGAGCTAAGACAGCAGCTGGATTAAGCAGGAAGCCACTAGATCGTGCAAGGAAGCAGAGTTTCATATATCCATGTTCTGTATCTTTTCATTTATTTAGATATTAAATTTTTTTCTCAGAAATACTTCACAATTTTATTGTATTTTATTAAATGTATTCCTGAGTATTTTGTTTAATTCTATTTTATATGACATTTCCCCACATTTAATTTTTAACGTTTTTACTAGTATATGAGAAATTTTATATCTTGCCCCTGTATCTTGTGATCTTGTTAAAATTATAAATTTTAACAATTTTTTTGGTTGATTCTTTGGAACTTCCTATGAATAGCATCACATCATCCAAAAAACAAAGGTAGTTTTATTTCTTTCTATAACTATATGAATTTTACTTATTTTTCTTACCTAATTGTACTGGCTAATATCTCCAGTATAATGTTTAAATAAAAGTGGTGAGAACAGACATGTTTGTTAATGTTCCTGGGGGGGCATATTCAGCATTTAAGAATTTAAAATGAGGTTAAATCTGTTTTGAGTAGATATTTTTGTTATATTGAGGAAGATCCCATCTATTTCTAGTTTACTGAGTTAGGGTTAATCCTGAAATGATGTTAAAATTTTATAATTTATTTATGTTTATTTATGGAGATTATATTCTTTTTCCTTTTTATTCTGTTGATATGGTGAATTGCAAGGATTTGAATATGGGGCCAACTTCACATACGTGAAATAAATTGCACTTCAAGATGCAATTTATTTCTTCTTGAAAAAAATCTGTTGCTGGTTTCAATTTACTAATTTTTTTGTTAAAACTTTTCAAATTGAGGTTCAAGAAGGATATTTCCTGGCAAGCTTTATGGTTTTGAAGAATCTTTGTCTGTTTTTGCTATTGGGGAATTGCTGTCATCATAAAATAAATTGGTAAGTGTTATCCCATCTTCTATTTTCTGGAAGAGTTTTTATAAAATTTGTATCATTTCTTCCTTAGTTATTTGATAGATTTCATCAATGAAGCCATCTGGAACTGGAGTTTTCATTGTGGCAAAATTTTAACTATGAATATAATTTCTTTAATAGACATATGACAATTTAGGTTATTTGTTTCTCTTTGAGTAAGATTTGGTAATTAAGTTATTTAAAGAAATTTATCCATTTCAATTAAGCTATCTAATGTATTGGCAAAACATGTTCAAAATATTCTCCTGTCCTAGGGGATCTCTAGTGATGTCTTCATTCCTGATACTGATATTTTGTTCCTGTGTATTCTTGGTCATTTGATGACAGTTTTATTTGTTTTTTGTTTGGTCCTGGAGCTTGAACCTATGGCGTGTGTATGCTAGCTAGGCAAGAGCTGCTACTGAAATATATGCCCAGCCCTTTTTTATAATCAAAAAAAAATTTTTTGAGATAGGGTCTTGCTAATTACTCAGGCTAGCTTTGAACTTGTGATCATCCTGCTTCTACTTCCCAAGTAGTTAGGATTATAGGTATCACCTGACTCAGGTTTATCAGTTTTAATGAGCTACTAAAGAGCAAGTTTTTACTTTCTCTTTTTTTTTGTTGTTGTTTTCTATGTCACTAATTTCTCCCATTATATCTCCCATTCTTCTTGCTTTATTATTTGTGTTTTATTTTTTGCTAGTTGTTAAGATGGAAATTTAAAAGCATCTATTAGAAATCTTTCTAAAATAACTATTTAATATAAATTTTCCTCTAAACAGTGCTTTAGCTGTGTTCCTCTAATTTTCATTCATTTTATTTTCATTCAAATAAAAAATATTTTTCAATTTCTATTGTGTTTTCTTCTCTAACTTGATAGCTATTTAAAAGTGTTACATTTAATTTCCAAATAGTTTTCTCTTATTGATTTCTCATTCAATTCCAATATGTTCAGAGAACATACTTAAGATATTTTGAATTCTTTTTTATTTCTTTTTGGTGAATGTACATGAAAATAATACATATTTCTGTATTGTGGGCAAAGTGTTCTATAAATGTCCACTGGGTTGATTTAGTTGATAATGTTGTCAAAAATCTATATCTGTAATGATTTTTTTTTTGGCCTGTGTGCTCTGTCAGATACTGACAGAGGTGTATCTCAACTATGATTGTGACTGTCCTGTCATTTTCCCTAAGTGTGCCTTTTCTGCCTCAGAAGTACCAGGATGGGTCCTGAATAGAGCAAACACTTGCCAGGACATTAAATATAAGTCTCCTTCTCTGAATTACTCCCCAAATTTATCCAGATTCTACAATTTTATGCTCACTTTTGGTATCCAAGAGATGAAGTGAATATGATTGTTTCTTTACAAATTTAGTATTCCTCAAGAAGGTGACTTTTCCATCCCTTTCCTGTCCTCTTTTCATATTAAGGGAGAGATGGTTGTTCCAAATAGCAGAATTTCAAATATTGGGTACTTTCCTTTTTTTTTTTTTATTTCTAATAATGGGGCCTTGGTGAGAATTCCAGGGGAAAATAGGAAAAATTCTGCTAAATAAATTGAACTTGAAAGAAACTGAATTACTAAATGAGTTTATACTGTTCTCCTTGAAATTCTTTGCAAAAATAAAAAAATTCTTTGCTATAATTACTTATACTGCTCACTGAGGGAAAAACTGTTTAGCCAAACTGATGTTGTTCCAGCTGAGGCTCATTCCAAAATTCCAAAGTGTTTGTTTAATGTTACAGAGTGATCATTTTTTTCAATAGAAGCAAAGGCCAGCATGCAAAATCCAGTATTGCACAAGGAAAGCATATCATGTTATCAACATCAAAGTGGAGGAAAATATTTAGTTTCTTGCTTGAGTTTAACTTCATAAGATGTATCTGTTTGAGGATTCATTCAGCAGCAATGTTCTGATTTGCAGGAACATCTGCCAGTCCCTTTGAGCCTATGTAACACAAAACTTTGCAATTTTTGTTTTCTTGTGACTTTTGTAGAATATTTCCTTGAGGAAAATAATAAAATAAAATACCTATTGAACATTAAGTTATAAATGCAGGTGGAAGGAGAGAAATATGATTTATATGATTGATCCTAAAATAGGCCAGATACTGTGGTAGGTGCTTACAACCATTTCCTTATTCCATCATCTCAATACCCCTAGGTGATATATTAGCCCCATTTTATAGCCCCATTTTCAGAGCATTACAAGATCCCCTGATTGGCAGAAATTGAGATTAGAACCCAGATCTCTCTAGTACCAAAGTTCATATCCTCTGCTGTCCTTTATGTGCTGTCATTTATAAGGTGGTCAAACACAAAAGTAACCCACATTTCATGGCTGTTTTTATCTATTAGTTCAGTGGTTTCTAGAATGGCCCTGCTTAAGAGTGGTTAGCAGTTGAATCCACAAAATGTCATCTTTCTTTTTAGATTCATTTTGTTAGGGAAGCTTTGATCATGCCATGTTCTTTAAGCAGACCCTGAGTATTTTATCTTAGATAACTTTCATATTATACAGTGTGGACATCACTTTGGACTCTAGCCTTTTCAGATGTTAGACTCAATTTGCCAGGAATGAACAGTGAGCAACTTTGAACCTTCTGCCTAGATAACGAGGAAGGACTAGGAAAGTTTAAGATCAACAGTAAGGTTGATCAGATGGTAAGAACAAGAAAGCTAGTTGAGAGGTTACTATAGGTGTTAGAATTCAGCATGATATATATATCAGAGGGCCCAAATGACTTGCTACAAGAGGGAATGAATACTCAAAGTAGTAATCTAATCACTGTTCATGTGATCAGTGACCATACAGTTGAGTGATCTAGTGATTTCTGAAATCAGAATCTCTGTGGCTAGGGTCTAAAAAGTTGTATTTGAAAAAGCTTTCCAGATGATTCTCATGCATGTTCATGTTTGAGAACCTCTGAACTAGAGGAGCAGAACATCAAGTAGCAGGAAGGAACAAACCAGAGTCATTGGTAGTTTGACTGACTGCCTCAAATATTTAATAAAGAAATATTTAAAGTGTGAGACCACTGAGTTAGGTGCTGGTAATACAGAGATAAAGAGATAGAGTGTCTCTGGTGATGGGATAAAGAAAAGAATGCATTGGATTCAGGTTGTATAGAACTTGATGAATCCAAGCGGTGGTGTTCTACAGTCAATTGAAAGTCCAACTGGACTGCAAAGAGATCTGGCCTACAGAGTTAAAAGTCCATAATTGTGTGAGGAACTAAAACCCTGGGATCTGACTGTCCTGGGTGGAAGCGAGTAGGTGTGGCAATGTGGAATGAGGAAAAGGTCAAAAGTCTGAGATTCCTTGATGTCCTGTTAACTACTTCCTCTCCAATCAACAGTACACTGATATCTGTTCTTCTATTCACACCTTTAGTGAAGGCAGATCTCCTGCCCTAAATAGTATGAGATAGTTGAACACAGGACACCCAAAACTGGTCTGTTTCTTCTTGGGTTAGCCTTGGTAGTTTGTGCCTTTCAATGAATTTGTCTGTTTTTATTAAAGTTGTCAAATTTATTGTTGTAGCATTGTTTATAATGTTCCATTTTTATATGTTTAATACTTTTGGATGGGTTGGGGATATAGCTGAGTGATACAATGTTTGCCTAGCATGTGTGAGGTCCTGGGTTCAATCTCCATTATCACAAAAAAACCAAACCAAACAAAAACCTTTACAACTACAGATGTCAGTTCTTTTATTACTGATAATGGTAATTTTTTTTCATGGTCAGTCTGGCCAAAGGTTTATAAATTTTATTGATTTTTCCAAGATCCAGTTTTTGGTTTTTCTAATTGTTTTTCTGACCCATGTAATATTAATAAATTATTGCAGAAGTTTTTGGTTATCCCATTTACCATTCACATATCATTGAATATTTACACTTTTATCCTGTGCTCTTTTGAGGAAATATAGGTATTTTTTCATTTTTACTATTAGTAGTTTTATGTTTATAATTTAATATTTGATACATATTGCTTGGGTCTCAATATTCGGGTCTCCCCACTGCAAATTCTTAGTTTGAAATTCTAACCCCCAAGGTAATGGTGTTAGAAAGTGAGACCTTTGAGAAGTGATTAGGTCATGAGGGCAGGGTCCTTATGATTGTGATTAGTCCCCTTAAGAAAGAAACCAGAGGGGTGGCTAACCTCTTTGGTCATGTGAAGACTTCTTCAGATACTAAATATGCCAGTGCAGATCTTAGACTTTCAGCTGCTAGACTGAGAAAAATAAATTTCTGTTGTTTATAAGTTACTCAATTTATGGTATTTTGTTGAAGCAGGCTGAATAAAGTATGACACATATGAAAACATATGTTACATTTGTAGGTCAAAAAATATAGTAAAATACCTATGAGATTTATATGTTATAAATTGTCAGATCTCATCCATTCTGATTTATTCTCTCCACTTTGAGAGGATAACAAAGTAGAGGCATACATGTCTTTTTAAAGTTTTAATTGTACCTAAGAAAAATTTTTCTCAGTACCAATCAAGTTTGCCTAGATTCTAAGCTAACATTCACTAAGTGCTTGATATGTGCAATATAGTTTCTATTAATGTCCTAAGAATCAGGTGTCAAAATCATCTTTTCTATTGATGAAATTTACTTTAAGCTTCATTCCACAGAAAACCCAGCACTAGCTTAAGCAGACATGGGTTTATTTTTTTCTCTTAACATAAAGTCTGCAGTTAGTATTTCAAAAATAGTATGGCAGCTCAACAATGTTACATGTGACCTGTTTTTTATGGTAAGTTTCCCAGGAACAGATTCTGTGTTAAGGGTTTTTGAACTTGTGATTTATTACTAAGGTAGTGCTTTCAAGAAAAACTAGGGAAATTAGGGCAAGAGAGGGCAATCTATGTAGCCTTTAAGCAAGGAAATAATCTTATGCTAAAGTCCAGCAGAATTAGCTTCAGTCAGTCTGAACTCAAGGAGGGAAGTTCTGAGTGAATGCTTGGTAAGGTTGGTGGGAGAAATATAAACTCAGACACTCATATCTTTCTGTGCAAGAGGGCAAAGCATCATTTATAACCATCAAGCCTGTCCTTGTGAGAAGAACTGCAAATGCTAGATATTGAAAGTACACAGAAGATGGTGGTGGTGAAGATGTGTGGTATTCACAGAAATGTCATCAAAGGATCTAATGTAAATGAATCCAAGGAGACTTGGACAGAGCATCAATACTGTCTGCTGTACCACAGTTATATCTTTCACTCTGCCATTTTTTAATGTATAGGTGTTTGTTCCCCCTCATCATCACCTCCTGATCAGAAGGTAGTTATTGTACATTCAGTTTCATATCTATGGCCCTGGTAGGAAGATGGGATGCTGAAAAGGGACATATCAGTTGAACATGTCCCTTAAAAAAGTTCTTCTCAAACACTTATCCTGCCTATATTTTACTGTCTGGAACTATATCAAATGATTACCGTAGACATCTGGAATGGGTTGTTTTTAGTTGGATAAACGACTAACTGGAACAAAATGAAGATCCACTGGTAAGCAAGTAGGGTAGAGGTGGTGGATATTAGGTAGATAACTACAAGATTTGGTACATATCCATTTTACAGAGAAACAGAAGTTTCATGCCTTGTTGAAGACACACCACCTATAAGTGGTAAGCCAAGCCTATGTTTTTAATATAGTGGGCAGTGATTCATGCATTCTGTTTATGATAATGTCCTCTAGGATAAGCTAAAAACTGTGATTGGGTGTGGACATGTATTACTTATTATTGACACCTCAACAAGAAATAGCTCATTGATTTTGTCTCTACCATCTGGCTTTCTTTTGTCTCTTCCACCCAATATTTAGATTTAGCTTGAATCTTGACTATTAATGGAATTGGAACAACTGAATTTACCCTTTTTGCTCAAGATCTGTAGAAGAAACCTGCTTAACATGACTTTGGGAATAGATATATAAACAAATCAGGTGTATACTAGGGTGCAGGGGTAGAGAATTCAGTCCTGTTTCTTTCCTTGATGACAGACCCTCACTGATTTCTGTCACCTTGTATGATTATGTACTACAGAGTTGGAATTTTAATATATACTATATATGTACATTATACAAGTTTCATATGGACAAGGAGAATAGCTTAGATATATTCTATACTTTCACAATGTTCAGTGCACATGGTATGTAATTAATTAGTTACTAATAGGAGATGAGATTTCTGGTCTGTACAGGTCATAGTATGAGGGAAGAAGGGATTTGGGGACAAGTCTGACCCAATCTCCACTAGACCATCTCATTTGAAGATTTCACTGTTCACCTTGAAATTTCTTATATGAAGCACAAAGATTGAAATTGTTATTTCTGATTTGTTTTGTTCTGTGTAAGTAGAGATTATGAATCCATCATCCTAGACTTAATTCAAGGTGCTACATTCTAATTAGATTAGCAATTTCCTTTCCAAGTGCCCCCTTCAAATTCAACTCTTAATTATTTCCCCCCAATTCTAAATGACTTCACTCATTCAAATGAAATTTTCTTGACCATATTTCAAGTGTTATGGTTTAGATATGAGGAATCCCTCAAAAGGTCATGTGTGAGACAAAATAAGAAAGCTTAGAGGTGAAATGATTGGGTTATGAGGACCTTAACTGAATCAGTGCAATAATCCACTTGAATGGATTAACTGGGTGGCAACTGTGGGCAGATAGGATGTGGCTGAGAAGGTAGGTCACTGAGGGTGTGCCTTAGGGATATATGTTTTGTCCCTGCTGAGTGTACCTGTCTCTCTTCTTCTTGATTGCCATGTCTTAAGAAACCTTCTTCTGCCACACCCTTTTGCTTTGGTATTCTGCCTCTCCTTGGACTCAGAACAATGGAGTCAGCTGTCTATGAGCTGAGACCTCCGAAACCATAAGCCAAAGTAAACCTTTTTCCTCTTCTAAATTGTTATTGTTGGGTTTTTTGGTCACAGTGACAAAAAGCTGACTAAAATATCAAGGTATCCAAAAATACATAGAAACTTACAAAATATAAATATGAGGGGAAAAGAAGTTTTGACATAATTATCATTTCTGATATAGTTAAATGGACACATTCCGTCTGGTATTGTATACTATGGGCCATCAAAAAAACATGCAATTAAGTAACAATACCTTGAATATTTTAATTAAATAACATTGATTATGATAATGGTAGAAAATTTTTTAAAAAAGAAAAAACAAAATCAGATAGCTAACTTAAAAGATATCTAAATAAGGAGTCATAAATCTCAGATTAAGTCCTAGTGAAGGTATGTGTTAGCTGTTTGATCTTGGGTAAAAATCATCTAACATTTTTGTAAGGGCTTCTCTACCAGGCACTGAGAAGACAAAAGCAAAAGTCTTACTTGATTTTGAATTAGCAAAAATATCAGTAAATATTTGACTTTCTCTAGAAACCAACATTGATAAATTAGGGTGTGCTTACTTTCACATAAGAATTTCAGAATATTCACCGGGTGTAGTGGCACACGCCTGTAATCCCAGTGGGTCAGGAAGCTGAGGCAGGAGGATTGCGAGTTTAAAGCCAGCCTCAGCAATTTATCTGGCCCTAAGCAACTCAGTGAGACCATGTTTATAAATAAAATATGAAAAATGGCTAGGGATGTGACTCAGTGGTTAAGCACCCTTGGGTTCAATCCCCAGAACCAAAAGAAAAAAGAAAAAGAAAAAAAATTAGAATATTGAGTTGTTTTATGATAAAATCTTTATAGCCATGCATTCTTTTTAAAAAGTATAGTTTTATTCAGGATTACAAACAGTATCATGGACATATTTAGTTTATAATTATTTTAAGTATATCATACAGATGCACACAATGTTTACTATTTTTTGAAGGAAATGATATAGGTTATTTTATTTTTGTCTCTATAATAAAGTTTTAACAAAATATGAAACAATGATATATTGTTCTACAGTTGCATAATTTTTATACAATGATTCTCAGCATCTTTTATCTTATACACATTAGGTTCCAATGAATTAAAAATTTCAAAGTCCACTTTCAGCAGAGGTTACATGTCATCAATTTTCTATTATTATATTTGCCATTAATTATAAACCATGTCTATGGAAAATTATAATAGAAATTGCTAAAGATTGAAATAAGCAAAAACCATTCATTTACTAGTTCAAAATGTTATTATATGATCATTAATTTTAGTACCTTAGTAACAGTAAAACACAAAGATGTTCAGTGAACAATTCTGCCATCAGTAGGTGAAAGTTCTACAGTATTAGGTACCGTATGTAAAAATTCTACATTGTCAGGTACACAAAGCAGAATAAAGGTAAACATGTAGAGTTCATATGAAATGGAAATGAACGTGGGGGTAGTGGTGCCAAAGGATACCTTGGTTAAAATAACTGAAGAAGGGACAGAGTTAAATGAATATTCTATCCAAGCAGAGTCATTGAGAAGCTAAACAACAAAAAGACCTGCTGTGTTCATGTAGAGCAAGGATTAGAAGAAATTTTACCCAAGGTGATGAGCATATCAAAAGTCATAGATCTTGGAAGGTAGGATTCGAAGGACATAGTATGCATAAATGTGATTGGCAACCAATTATTGAAATTTTAATGTTAATTTTGTGTCTTTTTTGGGCCTTAGTAAATTAGAGGACTTCTGGTTTCATTATAGTATTTGGATCCCATGCTACTTGAATGTCCTAACCATTCTACTATAACTTAGTATTTTAAGAAAATGTTTCAGTTTGTTAGATATTACCAATAATTTCAATTACATGTGTGAACTGAAATTTGTTTTCTAATGTAGGAAGGCCTTGTTTAAAGTTAACTGTCTATATAAAAATTATTTCATATTAAATCAGAATTTAAGAAATGAAACAGAGGTAAAATTGTTCATTTTATCAATACTGAATTTGTTTTTCTTAAGTTTCAAATTATCCTTTCCTTTATATTACTTGCCTAAGCATGTAGGCATTTGAAGTGCCATAACTCTTCACAAAAAGAGCCAATCTAAGTGTTACCTAGGGCATTTATAAACACACTCAGTGTTTTATTCTAGTGGATAAATAGTAAGTCTATGCAGTATTTATTCTTTTTATTAACAGCTCTAGTGTTTGAATCTATTGTTTGGAATAAGAGAAAACCATGTATCTCGTTAAAATGGATCCCTATTTAAAGAGCAATTTGAGTTATGGACTCTTCTCTAAAGAGATATAAACTCTAAATGTGGAAATTCTTTCTGGACTGGATCTAGAAAAAAGTAAATGTTAGCTTATATCTCTTCAAAAAGCAGATTTTTTTTTTTTACCAAAACCTTGTTTTATAAACTCATAATTTTGTTGAATATATAGTAATACAAAGAAAAAGAAAACAACTGAAGGATTAGAAAAAAATATTTGTACACATAGTAAATAAAACATTCCACAGCATTCTAAGCTATTTCCCCTAGATATTGCCTGTCTCTTTCACTCTTGTCCTCCAGTGGTACCATTTGGGTTGCCCAAACCAGATCCTGCAGGTCTCTGTCACATTAAGGAGAGCTTAAACATGATATTATCACTAGTCTGATTCTTTCCTTCCACCAGAGCAAGCTGATTATCTTTGACTCCTATATACATTCCACGATTACTCTTACATTCGAATGAAACAAAATCAGAGGATTCCTTATGAAGGACAAAGAAGGCCTGGTCTGGCAATGGAGTTTTACACTTTTGCAGCTGAGGAAACAAGAGAAAAAGCAACCAATACGTGAGTCAAAGGTCCAGAATCAACTTTCCCTTCATATGTTAGAACCTGAAGGGGAATAATAATCTATAACTTGGTATTTCCAGTAAGCCTGCTTACTGAGAAAGGAGGTGGGGCAGATGAGTAGAGGGTAAAGTAATGGGTGGTATGATTTAATTTGATTTACTGATGGATAGCATACTTAGAGAGGCAATATGACTTAGAATGCCTAAATCTGAATGCAATAGTTCTGGACTTGTACCCTTGGTTTGTAATATATGCTAAGACTTGGGTGTGCTGCTTTTCTCTTAAACTTCAATATTTTAGTCTAGCCAGTTTTCTAGATCAGTTAATTCTCATCTAGATGTATGAATAATATAAACAATTTTTATTTTAAATCACTAAGTTTGGGGGATAGTTTGTTATTCAGTAACAACTGAAATATAAGTGTATGATGTAATATAATAGCTTCATCATAGATGTAACTATAAGGATTAAATGAGATAGTACTTAGCAAGTGCTTGGTATTTAATAGCTCAGATGAGTTACTTCTTATTATTGAATAGTTATATATGCTAGATACTGTGTTATATATACTTAGGGATATTTTGTTATAGAAAATGCCAGTTACTGACCACTACTTATGTTAATACCTTATATAACTGTATTAATTAGCTTTATAAATTTGTGTATTTATGTAATTTATCTTCTGTATTATACTTTCATGTTCCTGTCCTTGCTTCTACCTTTGGTTTATTTGTTCTTCAAGATATTTATAGTTCCTTGTCATGATCAATATAATATTGCCTTTTACTAAGTAAACAATATGCAGTGAATCCTATGAGAATGAGATCATTTCAATATCCATAAATCTTGACATGGAAATGTGTGCTGCATCTCCAGCTACCAGACTTGGAGTGTAAGAATATTTTACAAAAAACATTTCTTAGAACATAATTCCTAAAGTCAAATAAAAAGAAACTGAGATAAACCTGTATAGCAGTGCTTCTCAAACCGTAATGAAATTGTGCATCTCCTAGAGATTTGTGTGTGTGTGTGTGTGTGTGTGTGTGCTGGGGATTGAACCAAGGGCCTTGTGCATGCAAAGCAAGCACTCTACTGACTGAGCTATATCCCCAGCCATAAGAATTTGTTAAAATGCTAATCCTGATTCATTCCTTGGAGGGCTTGAACTCCTGCATTTCTAACAAACACTCAGGTGATTCTGTGCTGCTGGGAGATTCCAGATTTTTAGCAACAAGGTCACATATACTTTTCTCCTTCCCCTACTGCAGAAGCAAGTCATTAGTAGTACCCGTTTTATTTACAACACCACAAACAAAATTCCTTCTTCAAAATATCCCAATACCCAAATATATACACATGGATAGAGTTAATCACCATAATTATATAATTGTGTATCTATTACCTCCACAGACTGCGCCTTGTTGTTGGCATGAAGCAAGATGTCTCTGTCTTTTGTAGGACTCAGATTTACCATCAACATCTTACCATCGACACCATCACCTTACAATTAAAATGATAATTAGTAAGGTAATGCAGTTTTCAACCAGCTAGATTTAACTATTCTACCATGTATATATACTTCAAAAATTCATGTTGTACATAACAAATACACAGATTCATTTGTCATTAATTATAAAATTAATAATAAGAAATAAGATAAATTTTAAATTATAAAAACTT
Source organism: Ictidomys tridecemlineatus (assembly GCF_052094955.1). Taxonomy (NCBI): domain Eukaryota; kingdom Metazoa; phylum Chordata; class Mammalia; order Rodentia; family Sciuridae; genus Ictidomys; species Ictidomys tridecemlineatus. The sequence goes on along the minus strand of NC_135480.1, from coordinate 149,412,772 downwards.
GAGACTCATTTTTAATTTAAGTCTTTTAAACACCCAGAAAAAGAGTCTAAGATATCAAATAAAATAACTACTTCATTCACTTAAAGATATTTGCACGCAAATGAAAGTAAAAGAGTCATTATTAAAAAGAAGAGGGTTCTTCTGAATTTTTGGAAGGAGAGAGGTTGGTATTTAAAAAATATGTTTTCCAACTGAAGAATTGTGACTCATGGGCACTTCTCTGGGCATCAGCTTCCCTGTCTGCCTGTAAAGCTACAGGGCTTTACATGGTTGTCCCCTAATATCTACTTCCTTTTATATATAATAATAAAAGATTTCCTAGCCTGCTTCTCATGGTTTCATACAGCAATGGACTAAGTTCTTAGGTGTAACTTCTAGTTGTACATTCATTTTCCTCTGTCTCACTGATTGGACATTGCCATCGTAGCTAGGAATATTGAACCATGTAGCTGCTGATAGAGCCACAGTGTAGAAGCTGTGTGTCTGGACAAACTTTGAGCAGAACTGCCATTCCAGTCCTAGGTAAGACAGATTTTTTTATTAAATGCAGCCAAACCTTTATCCTAAGTATTAATCTAGAAAATTAATGCGATGGAATAAATCCTGTAAGAATCTAAGATTTTATTGTGAACGTGGGTTGGAGAGAGCTTTTTGAAACAATCTTCCTTTCCCATGGAGTATTTTGGATTTATCTTTACTACAAATTTCAGCACTACAAATACCTAAGCCTCCAAATTACCTGATTCGCTCGAGGGGTATGGAGACTCATAGTAGCGCAGTAATACCTTGTCTGAAAGAGAATGCATAAGATCACTTTTTTGAGATACATTTTTATCAAAAGGTTTCAGTTCCATCATATTCATAACATCAGAGAATATCCTCGCCTTTTTATTATGCATCAACAAAAGCAAACATTTCTTGGTTCTGAGAAGGTCTTAAAATTTGAAGGTCTTAAAATTTGCTCTGATAAATTCAACACAGTTATTATTAAATATTTATGATGTTGATAGCAGTGGTATATTCCTTTTGTTAAAGATTATAATTTATTGATATTAATAAGGCTAGAAAGATCTAGTGGGTAATTTAGCAATAGCAAATACATGTGGCTCCTCCTTCCATAGTTCACAAAATGTATACTCTTAATATCTATATTCTTGCATTAAGTAATCCTAATTAAACTTCTGAATCCTTCTCAATGTAGCGATGTTCAGGTGTCCACTGCCAATGTATTAGAATGAGCAAATATAACTAAATCTATTTGCTGTATCTAAATTAATCCATTGTTGATAGTTTGGTAGATTTATTTTTTTAATCATCATTACATAATTTTACATAAGGAAATATTCTACCTTTTTCTTGATCTTTTGGCTGGTCTTCAACATTGGTCACATAATTTCCATCCTCCCAAATAAAACGAACATGTTGATTGTTGTATGTACTCAGGGAAGCGCAAGATTCTGTGAAAAAAGAAACTCCTATAATAAGTGAAATTCTTGTTTCCATGGGAAATAAAACTTGTTCTTGGGAATAAAACTTGTTACCATGAATAATTTTTTTGACAAATTGTTTTTTGAAGTGTGTCCTCAAAATTTTTTTTACTTTGCAATTTGAGCTACATTTTGTCATTAGTTGTGAATAGATGAAAGCCTTTGGCACAAAGCTTTATGTAGCTCAAAGGCTGAGGTGTAACACCTGGATGGGATTAAAAGTGCTTAGTCTCCTGAATAAATGCTGTAGGAGCACCTAGAATGTGTATGGGAGGGTTTGGTGGGGAGAAAGAAGCTGAAAAAGTGATGGGAATTGCCTGAAGAAACCTTCATTTTTTGGCTTCCCAGGTCTAGGGAACTGTGGGAAAGAAGGGACATATTTTGATAGACATAGGTAAATGAATGCCCATCTACAAAATGTGGTTACTTAAAGACTTTTATAGTCCAGGGGAATTCAGATATAATCACAGTTCTCTCCTTTAAGCTAAAAAACAGAGATACTTAGAGCAATATTCCTAACATTTTTTAATGTCACAGCACACATAGAAAATGACAATATACTTTTATATACCTTTATTTTATTTATTTTTATGTGGTGCTAAGGATTGAACCGAAGGCTTCATATGTGCTAGGCGAGTGCTCTACCACTAAGCCATAACCCCAGCCCGAAAATGATAATATTTTTAAAGCATGCAGGGATAAACTGGTTCAGATTTAGGGGGTACTGATATAGGGCCTGCAGGGGGAAAAAAATCACTGTATCTTCTTTATGTAACAGAATTATACTAAAAAATATACAAAATATAAAAGAGATCACTAAAAATTGAATTTATATGTGAACTTCTAAAGCAAAGTGATTTAAAGATCCTTAGTGAGAAACTTCAGTATTACTTTTGTGAACTTAATATGTTTTTATCAGGAATAATGCTTTAAGTGGCAACATGTAATTACTTATCAAGTTTCCTGAATGATGATTCATTCACTTCTTCCCCCAACCCACTTTGATGCTGGGTATTGGACCAGGGCCTTGCACATGCTAGACAAGTACTCTACCACTAAGCTACACCCCGAGTCCCTCTTCACTTCCTGATAGTTACCAGCAATTTGAATTTATGTGCAAGTAGGTGATAAAATTGAAAACCATTGTAACTTTAAAATATATTATGTTGAAATTATATTTCAGAAAATAATAGATCTTCGTTTCCTTTCATGGACAAAAGTTGAATTTTGGGGAATAATAGATCTTTTTCTTTCAAAGGACAATGTATTTCCAGTGGGAATAACATATATAGGATTCCAAATGACAAGCATCTCAAAATCATGATGATGTGCTAACTATAGAATATACAAGCATTGTTAGATCAGTCACACCTGTTTGGATACCACTAAATGGGCATATCGGCATCAAACAGAGGTTCCTGATACATATGAAAACAAATTTGGAGCTGCCTACTTGTGTCTTACCTCCCTCCTCCCCCCAACACCACCCCTATGACCCATCACACCTCTGATACTTGATGTGTCAAGTGCTCTAGTATTTTCTTGGGTCCTAGCTATTTCAAAGATGGAGTGCTCCATAGCAGGTTGATAGGCAGCAAATAACTGATGTATTTCTTTGTGCTTTCCACCTGTAGGTCAGAATTGAACAGGAATGGACCATCAGTCCTCACTCTGCATACATGCCATTTCCTTTTGATGATTCTAAGTCTGCTTGCTGACAGTGGTAAATGACACCCCATGATCTGATGGCATTAATACCTCCTGACGTATTTATACCCTAGCAGAGCACACTGGGAGGGAGAAAACTGATCACCTATGGTCTCAACACTCCAAAAGCAATCACTTAGCCTTCTAGTTTGCCCCTTTAATAAAATTACTTAGAAATATTATAAACCTATTTATATATAATCTTGTATCCTTTATTTTTATACTTAATATTATAACATAACCGTATATCCTTCATACTGTTAAAAACTCTTTATATGCCCCTTTACTCTTTTGGGTGAGGAAGAAATTTATGTATTTAAATGTGGTAAGTGAAGGCAAATAGACACCCATTGCTGTTGCCATGAAACAGTTTCCCTTACCTGTTTTTTGTGAACAATGTTTGGTGATTTCTTTCCTGAAGTAACAGGCCTTCTTTTTTATGGTAAGGCCAGAGCGTAGCTTCATACAATACACATGGCAGATTTCTTTGGTCTTCTGTTGGGATTCTAAACAATGAAAAATTGTTATGTTTTACTCTGTTCATCTTTATCTTTTTGCAAACCCTAAGTGCAGCAGATGAAAGCAAGTATAGATCCACTGTATTTTACCAGAAACTCTTGGAGCCAATTGTGTTTTAAAATTCAGAGTTTTTTTTTTTAGATTTTAGCATTGTAATATAGAACATATATCATCCATATGTAGTACCTTTAATGGGCTGGTGTAGCACTGTTTAGTCAAAAATTAATTAATCTTACAGTGAAATATTGGAAAATTTACAAAAAGTAAAATAAAGATTCAGATTGGGACTTAATGGACAAATGATTTCAGATCATATGTTGCTGCTAAATGAATTATGAAAAATTTTAGGTTTTTAGAAAACATTTTGGTTTTCAGAATTCCATATGAGGAATTACAAGCCAACATGTGATAAACATAAATCTTTGCCTAAGAGGAAATACATATGGCTATGTGAAATCTGAGATCTAAAATAGATCTACTTACATAAAATACACTTAATAAGTTTGCAGGGATAGCTATATTCTATGAAGGTTATTGACACTAAAATAACTAACATCTTCTAAGTGTCAACAGTGGGCCAAGTACTGTGCTAATTATTTTATATATTTCACTTAATTCTTCATAATAATCTTGCAAGTTAGACATTATTATCCCAGTTTTATAGGTGATAATCTGAGGCTTTTAGGAGTCATGTAAAATTGTCCAAATTTACAAGGCTGATGAGAAGTTATGACTGAGGTGTGTCTAATATAAAAACAACTTTTCTCACCTTACCTCCATTTAAGAAAATGCTACACTGCTGTTTGAGGTACTAACAAAGTGCAAATTCAAATCTAAAAAAATTGAAGTAGAAAAGTTAATCGTTATTCAGTAAGTCTTACTTAATTTGGCCAAATAAAAATTTGTGCCAAATTTAAAAAAAATCAGTTGGAAATTGGAAATCATAACAACCTCTCAAAGTTACACAGTGTGAAAACTAAAACATGAATCAGGCCAGTTGCCATGGCACATGCCTGTAATCCCAGCAGCTCAGGAGACTGAGACAGGATGATTGTGAGTTCAAAGCCAGCTGCATCAACAGCAAGGTGCTAAGGAACTCAGTGAGACCCCTCTGTCTAAATAAAATACAAAAAAGGGCTATGAATGTGGCCAGTGGTTGAGTGCTCCTGCGAGTTCAATCCCCAGTACCCCCCCCAAAAATAAACACGAGTCAGATGATCTCAATTTTCAACATTATATAGTAAATGAACCATCAAACAATTTATACTATATAGTTAAATTTTAATTATTTACAGTAATTCAGAAAAGAAAATAATCCTGACTTTGGGAGCTAATCAAAGATATTTTTCAATTTTCTAGAAGATTTGCCTTCCTAGTAGAATGCTTTTAAAGACCTGTGAGTATTTTCACCTGTTTAAACAAGGAATTGGCCACTCCACCATGGAACTCCCTGACTTCTCTTGACAATTCAAAAATATCAGCTACAGTATCTCACAGTTATAAAGTACTTTTATAGTTACAAAAATAATTTACAAAGTTAAGTAGTGCCAGAGCCAGCATTGTACTTGCTCTCCCAATAACTTAATGCAATACTTTATTAACTATACTGCATCATGCCTTCAGAGTTTAGAGGCTTAAGACCACACCAAAAAATCTGTTTATTCCTTATACGCTTCTCTTTATGTAATATTTGGCATCACATGGGAACATGGTAGTCATCTCTAATATTGAGTGTAGACTCTAGGGAAAAAGAAATGGGTCTTGGGTAATTTGAAGTAAGGGTCATGACATATACAAGTATTGTGGAGGTAAAAGAAGGAAAGGGGTTAGGAAGAGAGTTAAATGTATGAATGTGTGGAGCTAACATCTAGTGGGACATTCACTGGTTATAATTCATGGGGAATGTGACTACATTTGAAGTATTGTAAATACTTTACATTGGAAGAATTTGGGAGAAGTTATACTTTGGTGCTCTGGGCAGCTGAAAGTGTGAGGGCGTGTGGGGGTTCTTCAGGAGAAAGTGTTCTACTGGTGTCAGGGAACCAGCTCAAATCTACACAAGGGCTATTACCAATTCCTGTGTCTCCATCCGGTCTGCTCTCTGAAGGTAGAGTCTTAGTGTGACTTTTAAGAAAATTCTCATATCATCGTTGTAACAGCATGAGTTCCCTAAGGCAATTCTAGTGAGTACATAGGAAGAGGCCTGGAAATCTTTCTGTAGTTTTGGCACCATGGTTGACAGATTTGAAAAACTTCATCTTTCATTTCTTCCTCAAATACCTATTTCACTATGTTTTTTTCTCATTGCTTCTAATCTTGATCTCTGTGGCATTTGACTCTGGAGACCACTTCCTTTCTTGAATCCCTCTTCCCTTATTGCTATGTGACTAAGTACACTGGTTCCCTGTGTTTCTTTCTGATCAGTTTACCTCTGTCTCCTTGTTAGTTCTTCCTCTGCCTAAAATGTCAGTGTACAATATGGTTTTCTCCTTTGCCTTCTCTCGCTCTAAACTTTCTTTCAAGGCAATCTTGCTTGCTCCAGTGACTTCAAACATCTGCTTAGTGGCTGATGATTCCGCAAACTGTAACTCTATCTTTTGTCTTTCTCCTGAACTTTCTTCACAGAGCATTTGGAATTAGCTACCTTCAAGCATTTCTGTCTCTATGTATGTCCTCAGGAATGAAATTATGGACATCTTTACCTGGATGACCTATGCTACCTCAAGCTAAAATATGCCAGTAATGATGATGAGGATGAGGTTGATTATAAAAATAAAACATCTTTATCTTTCTCTACCCTCAATATATTTCTCCTGAATCCCCTCTCTTGAAAAATAGTACAACTGTCTACCATTATCTGATCAATTCTTAAATCAGAAAGGTGAGAATCAGAAAGTTAGTATCGCTTTCTTTCTTTCCATCCTTCAATTTGGTCAATATGTCATTAAAGCTTATCGATGTCACCTTTCACATATATCTGGATTGTAGTTCTTCCTCTCCATTTGTTGTCTTAGGTCAGGCCTTCATCATCAGTCCTCTAGATGATACAGTAGACCTCTAATGAGTTTCCATTTCTCTCTTGGCACTCATTCTATTTTCACACATCATTCCCCAGTTAAACATTTTTAGTGGTTTCCTCTAGTCCACAGTATAAACTGAAGTTCCTTTACTAACAGAAAAATCTTATATGAATAGATTTAAACTAAAAGGGTTGATCTCTACCTAGTCCTGACTAACTGTGTCATGCAGGAATATGGGCCCAGTATTTCTAGATCTTTAGATTTTTTGAGAGAACCTATACAGATAGATTCTCATGAAAAGTTCCTAATTTTGAAAAGTTGTCTCAATTAAAAATAATACTGTTCAGGCCAATAAATGCTTCTGTAGGCTGTATATGTCCATGAATAAAGGAGGCGAGCTTGTTAGGAAGAGAAAGTACTGATGGATGTTGGGGAACAGAAGCAGGAGAGGAGAAGGACCTGACCTTGGGGAATATCTTCCTGGAAACTGGAAAGGGAAGAAGTTTAGAGAGGGTCTTTCCTCCAGGTCATGAAGTTCTCTACCATGTTGGCAACAGAGGTGAAATTTTCCAGGGGTCAACTAATGTGTGACTGGCTGTGTGGATGGATACTGAGTTTTATGGCTTGTGAATTGTGAATTGTGTCATATCCAGGTAAACCAAGGGAGTTTGAGAAGGAAATTAAGTAGTGTGTGTGTGTGTGTGTGTGTGTGTGTGTGTGTTCGTGTTCTTTGTGGCTTGAGGGCTCAGAGCAGAAGATTATTTAGAAAAATAAGGTGATATTTCTTGCACTTTTGAGTTTTGAGAAATGGTTCAGCTCTGTCATAAATTGCATAGGTCTCTGTTGGATTTTTTACCAAGTGTTTAAATACCTATTATTGTAGTATGGTACTGAGTTGATATTATTGGAAAGGAAATTTTCTTAAGGGATGATAAAAATGTGTTGTATTGCAAAGTCATATTTTGGGATTATCTTTATCACTGTCTTCTGGTGCAGATAAGTACTTCCTGAACTCATAAATGAGGAGTTACATTTTAACTTTGGTATCAATATCAGAAACTCTAATAAACCCTACTCCCTCATTCCTATATCTGTAAAGAACACTTATTTCCTGGGATACAAAAAATACTTTCTTTATTAAGAAGGAATTTGGGGACATGGAGTAACTGTTTCTGTACAAAGCATTTCAACTCAGTAAAGTGATTAATTTAATAATGATTTTTTGGCCAAAACTAGTGTCAAATTAGTGTTTTCCCTGGTTACCAAAAAATAGTGTGCATGGGCCAGACCTTCATGGAGGACAGAAGAGGACAAAAATGATATTCCTTAACACTGTTGTCTCTTCTAGCCTTAAAGGTGTTAATGGAAAAGGTGAGGAGCATAAGGGATAATGATCTGCCAGTTGCCGTTATCATTCCTTGTCCTCCGTTTTTTCTCCAGCCCACCAGGGTTCTGTTAACTCTCTTATGTTACTGTTTCCATGTGAAAAAAATGAGTGTATAAATTTACATGATTCCTTCTTAGGTAGATAATTTTTTTTAAATATATGTTTTAGTTGTAGGTGAACACAATACCTTTATTTTATTTATATGTGATACTGAGGATCGATGCTGGAGTGCTAGGCAAGCACTCCAGCCCTGAGCCACAACCCCAGCCCTTAGGTAGATAATTTTAAGGGTTAAATAGGCATAGAGCCCTTCTATCTCAGAGATGTGGCTATTATTTGACTATATTTCCTTTTTATATTATTCCAAACTCTCTTAGCTTTTTTAAAAATATTTTTTAGTTATAGATAGATGCAATATCTTTGTTTTGTTTATTCATTTTTATGTGGTGCTGAGGATTGAACTCACTGCCTCAAATGTATGAGGCAAGTGCTCTGCCACTGAGCCACAACCCCAGCCCCTAAACTCTCTTAGTTTTAACTACATAAACATGAGTTTCATTTGGTCGATTCTGCTTCATCTGAGGGCTGGATTATTCAAATATCTTCACTTGTTATTCTCTCCTACATCAGTATCTGCAAGTCAAGACCACATGTTACACCAATTGTCTTCAGTATTTGTTGAATGAAAATAGATTAGTTTAGAATTTTGTTTTTTAATTAGGAAAAAGTTTGGGGATTTGGTAGCAAAAGGTTGGGGACAATAAAAGGATCAACATAGAAGGCTATAATTTATATTATTCATAAGTTTAAATTATCTGGGCTATTCCTATCTCATGATGTATTAAATAAGAAAAAGTTGGCTGTCATATCTATGAGCCATCCTTTTAAAAAATTTTAATTCTTTTATTCTTAGAAGCTTTTGGCAAGGTAACATGTAATCATTGGAATAATAAAGATTTGACACCAGATAAAAATAGTGTAATATAATCAAGAATGCTTAAGTCCTTACCTCTTATCTTGCAGGGTTTTACCAAGGTTCTATCTGCTGTGCTGCTCAGCTTTGCTGAGGAGATTTTGGGGGTTGAATACTTCATTTTAGGCTTCATTCTTTCAGATTTCTGTTGAATTAAGATATAATATTAGTTCAACTTTCTTAACTTGAAAACAATCAAGAACCATGACTAACTCAATATAAAATTGATAACCACATTTTTAAAATTAAGTAAAATTTGAAAAAGTATCCTAATTATACTTTTATACTGGAATATAGCCATAAAACAGAGAGAACTGCAAAGAAATTTAACTTTAGTTATGTTTATTATTAGTGGTAATACCAGTATTGAAATTCTGAGATTGTTTAGTTATACTGTAGTACAGAAAAAATAGAAGACATATTGATGCTATATGGTTTTCATTGTAGGGGAAAGGAGATACAAATATAAAATTAAAGAAGCTCAAGAAAAAAACCTATAAATGTTAAAATTTAATCAATAAACCAACTCCCAGCAATAAATGTGTGCCCATATCTTAGTTTCTAAATATTTCTGCCAGAAGAAATCTCAAGATCTACTCCAGATCTGAGACTGGGAAAATAGTAGTAAACATGGAACATTCTTTGTGCCAGAAAGCATTATTGTTTCAAAAGCATACATGAACTGCCTTGAAGTGTTTCCCATTGGCCAAATTTGGCATTATTTGAATATCAAAAAGAATAATTATGGTAATTGACTATAAGCATTTAACTCATTAGGTCCCACGTTTTCAGCTCTGAATATTTCAACAAAATCAACAGGTGTATTAAAATAGGTTGGAAGTCACAATCTAGATCACACACACACACACACACACACACACACATATATTCCTTATATATACTTCTGTATATACGAAATATATTTTTTCAAACACTTTAATCATTCACCTATTACTTTTACCAAAATAATAGAGCTCTAAAAACATAATTGTTTCAAAAATTACCAAAAGTTGTATATTCATTGCTTAATTTGTTTTCACAAGTGTCCCACATCTGGAATGATGGGACTTGATGGGTTAATAAGAAACCCACAATATATGGCATTTCTTGACAATGAATGAATAGAAAGGGATCTATTCATTATAGAAGGAATGATAAAACTAGAAAAATCACCATCTTGTAGCTTCCAACTTAATACTTAGTTCAGGAAAGGATTATCAATGGATGTTGTACCTTGAACAAGCTGGATTGCATTGTCATATTGAAAGAATATGGAATTCTCCATCATAAATTGTGGAAAGCTTTTTATTCTTTCAATATGATACTACAAGCTGGCTTCATAATCAAGGTATGGCAGTATTGTGGTTTCTGGAAGAGTAGGACTTCTCCAGTTGACTTTGCCTGAAATTCTGCCAATGATTATTGATTTTTTTAAAAGCATTGAACTCCTATTTTGTTACATTTAAAAAAACCCCACAAATTAGCTAAGAAGTGGGTATAATTTAAACTTTTTCTAAACTTCAGGTGAATCAACTCTTCTAGCTGAGTAAGAGAGGAGTCTCTGAGTTAGAGGATTCTTTAGAGGATAAACATCATACACCTTTGTTTTTGTCTGTAGATAACTCTACACAGGTTGAAATTCCAAATTATCTTCTCTAGGTGGAGCTAGAATCTTATATACAAGTTGCTTATTTATAGTCAGTCCCCTTGAGCAAAATCCTCAAAGGAAGACTCCCTGTTATGCCCCTCAATTTTGTCTTGGAGTGGATATTATCCCTACACTGCTTGAGGACATCAGATAATTCCTACTTCTTTCTCTGATTCTCCCACCTTTATTGATCAAGAATGCTGAGAAGCAGAGAACCTTATGCATCATTTCACTAAGCCCCTCACCCTACAAATGAGTAGATTGAGATTCTGGAAGATGCCTTGCCTAGGCTCACAAAAACAGCTATGAGCATAATCTAGTCTATTGATTACCATCTTATTGTGAGCACTTCTCCATTCTGTCTCCTTCCATCCCCATCCTATGGCCCCTCCCTCTTCAAAATGTAGTGGGGGTAGTCAGGGGAAAGAACTGGGAATTTCACTTAAAACACCCAGCTTTTCTTCTACACAAGCAGTTGTCCAACTTCTTTGAAATAATAAATTTCTGAATATGGGATGTGAAACTGAAGAAGCTGTATCTATACTCAAAATTCTGCAGACTGTTTGACCTTGGCTGAATAGAACATCCTGATTGTAGAAATATGGGAATTTTGTAGTTTGAAAGCCAAAATTATCTTGGGCTATCTTAGATCATTTAGATAAGTAGTCACTTTTAACCTCTGTATCTGACCTAATATGCTCACCACTATTTTGTAAACTTCTCAGACTATGTTGTTAAGCTTAGAAGACCTCTAGCCTCTACCAACCCCAAAGCTAAGAATGCTATAACATAATGATATGCATAGGAAAGATATCCCTGCTTTGCTATGGCCTGCCTACCTAACACCGACACTGATTCATTTGTTGAATGTATTAGTTTGTAAAACTCTTTGTTCTTTGGCTGTAAAGTTTATGTAACCTCTTTCACTTTGGAACATGTCATTTTGGGTAATCTGGGCCATGTTCACTTATATTTGGCTCAGAATAAATGTCTTTCTTATTTCCTTTTAAATAGGGTTGAATTTTACATTAACAGTAGCTATTTATGACATAATACACGGAATAGTACAGGTTAGGCAATCCTATTATAGTTAAATTTTAAATTACACAGAAAATAGTTGAAATAGTATCCTGCTCACAGTAGGTACTGAGGTCACACTTTACTAACACGAAGACTGTATCGCTATGATATTTTTTGTTTTCTCTTTTTTCCAAAGCTACACATGCCCTGGGGAAAAATTATCCTGGCCATTAAAAAAATATCCTGGTCATTAAAAAAATTTGCATTTTCAAATAAAACTTTGTGTTCCAATCTGTATCCTATCTCAGAGAACCAGAGCCCACGTTAGTATCATGAAGATGTTGGTAGTCTTTCTTTTAAGAAAATCAAAGCTATCTTTATTGACCTAATTGTTTTCAGTAATTAGTTGATATCATAACATTTTTTCCCACCACTATTATTCCTCTGGACTAGCGAGAGAACACATTTGGAAGAATTCTATTCTAAATCATCATTAGCTTGCATAGTTGAGCAAGAAGCTGGAAAACACTGCATTTATAATGAACACAGAGAAAGTCAACACCTTTTTAGAGTTACATAAACCAAAGTATAATCCAGAAATATTTTCAAATGCTGTTCTGAAAAATAACCTATAAATCTTTTACTTTGCTAAGTATGATAACTATTTTCATACTATTTTCACTTTCTTCAGACTCAAATTTGCTTTCTTTATTCTCTTTTTTTATGATAGTATTTCAGAACATATTGCAATATAAACATCATAGATTTTTTTTTGCTGCTTTTTCCAGTAACAGACAACAAATATTCTTGCACACTGGTTATAATACTCACCTAAATCGTAAATGTGAAGGGCTACTCGCAGCTGATGTGGTTTCCTGTAGTCAGCACTTGGTAATAGTTAACGAAGTTACATTCCAATTCTACTTAAATATACACACACATGGATTATGCAATATTAGGTGACAGCATTTGATGAATGAGGCAAAGCAAATAGAGCTGGTTGAATAAATTACAATGTGTGGGAATATATCTTTTTCCTACAGCCAAATTCTATAGAGAGCTTTCAGATTATTGTAGCTATAGCACTTCCAAAGAGTTATGCTTAATTAATTATTAATTTTTATAACCTCCAAGACGTGAACTCTAGGTAGTGTTTCTTCTGGAATATAGAATATACAAGGGCACAGACAGTTTAATTGCCTTTCTATTTTCTATAGAAAGTTGAAAACAAGTAATTTTTTTCTAACTATAAAAATGATATATTTGTACTTGGAAAATGTATAAATAACAGGAAATCATATATGCTGTGAATCTTGACATTTGTTTTTCAATGTTAATATATATACAACTATTTTTAGATAAAAAATAGTGCCATACTGCAAATATTTTATAAGCTGTTTTTTTCTATTTTTCTACTAACACTATATCATGAGCATTTCCACATGTCACAAATGTCCTTTTAAAAGTAACATTCTAAATAACCTTCAATCATATAAATATTTTAACTAGTCCTTTCTTGATTAACATGTTGGCAAGTTCAGGCTTTTCTTTTCTTTCCTTCCTTCTGTCTATCCATCCATTCCTTTGTTTCTTTTTTCTCCTAACATCAGTGTTGCAACTACTAGTGTGTGTGTGTGTGTGTGTGTGTGTGTGTGTGTGTGTGTGTGTGTGTGAGAGAGAGAGAGAGAGAGAGAGAGAGAGAGAGAGAGAGAGAGAGAGAGATATTCTTGGAAAATATTTTTTTTTAAATTTTTAATTTGTAGGTGGACACAATACCTTTATTTTATTCATTTACTTTTATGTGGTGCTGAGGAATGAACCCAGTGCCTCAGACATGCCAGGAAAGTGTTCTATCACTGAGCTACAACCATAGCCCCTTGGAAAATATTTTTAAGTTCATTGGTAGAATAAATTCCTAATCAGAGACTTGCTAGATTAAAGGGTACATAGTTTGATAGATGTTACCTAATTGACTTACAAAATTTGTATTGGTTTATATTTTGTCAACAGTTCAGGAGAGTGTTCTTTTCCCCATCCCTGAAGAAGCAATGGATGCCATCACCTTTAACATGTTTACCTTTCTAATATCTTATAGTTTTGAATTTTATTTTTTATTTAGTGAAGTTGAACATTTAAAAAAACATATGTGTTATCTATTTCTGAAAATTATTCATAGGACTCTTTTTAAATCAAGAAATTAAATTCTTGTCCATGGTATATGTTAGAATATTTTCCCCAGTGCCATTTATCTTCAGACTTTGTTAGTGACATGTTTTTTCCATAAATGTTTTCAGATATTATATGAAAATATTTAATCAATTTAACCAAGTGAGAAACATCATTTAGAGTATGTTTTATGAATATAATTTTTTTTACTGTGGGAAACACCATCCAAAGAAAGGAAATAAGGAGAAGAAAGGAAAGAAGACCAGACAGGTGGCCAATTAAAATAGCCCAGGCAAAATGCAGTGAGGACAGTTGGGACAATGTTAGTTGGACTAACAAGAAGGCATTAAAGGTGAATGAGTGCTGTGTATGTGTGTTTGTGTGTGTGTGTGTGTGTGTGTGTGTGTGTGTGAGAGAGAGAGAGAGAGAGAGAGAGAGAGAGAGAGAGAGAGAGAGAGAAAAGACTTCATAGAGTCTTTGGTGTGAGAAAGGGCTTCGCATTTCCAAGTTCCAGCTCCACTGAGTCAGGTAGCTGCTTAACAATTAAGCCAGGATTAGAACCTAGATTCTCCTCCTGGATCAGGGATATGTCCATCATAGTGTCTCCATGGCTTTTTTTGTATGAGGATGTGCCAGCTATGGACTGAATAAAAGGGAAATCAGGGTAGTGAAGGGATGTGAAGGTGGGGCCAGTGGTTAATGATAGGTGACTGACTCAGGTGAGGAATTCATGGGTAGAAACAGGAAGTGAGTTAGATATGGGGCACATAGAGTTTTGAGGTACTTTGAAAGAACTATTAGGAAATTTCAGCAGGGGGCTGGAATTGGGTTGGAGGAGACTAGAATTAACTATGTGGATTTGCTCTTCAATTGTGAAAGTATGATAGTTGCTGGTGTGGGAACAAATGAGATTGGCTTGGCTAAGTGTGGAACAGGAAGAGAAAGCTGTGGAGAGATGGAACTCTGGAGATCTTACATTTGAAGGATAAAGATAGGAAAAAGAGTCAGAAAAGAAAACCAGAAAGAGAAGCAGAGAAATGAAGAGATGAAGGGAGAACACTGTCTCAAAACAACAGAAATAACTAGCATTGAGTGGTAGAGCTATGATGGGAATCACAAAACAACTACAGTAGACTGTCTAGACAGGAGGAGGAGGAAGTGAAACTTTTTCAAGAAGTATGCAAATAAAGAAAAAAAATGAGAGAGAGAGAGAGAGAGAGAGAGAGAGAGAGAGAGAGAGAGAGAGAAAGGAAGGTATCGCGAGAGAATAGTGTGGAGCATGGGAGATTCTGCTTACTAGCTAGATATCTTGAGAGAGTTATTTGATGTTTCTAAAGCCACAGTTTCATAAAGATTTAATTTAATTCCTATTAAAATTCCAATTATGTTCTTCATAGAAATAGAAAAATTCATTTGAAAAAATAAAAGGCTCAGAATAGCCAAAGCAATCCTTAGCAAAAAAAGTGATGTAGGAGGCATCACAATACCAGACCTTAAATTATACTACAGAGCTACAGTAAAACAAAACAAAACAAAACAACAATACCAACAAAAAACACCAGCATGGTATTGGCAAAAAACAAAAAAACAAAAAAACCCACAAAGACCAATGGAACAGAATAGAAGGCACAGAGTCATACCAACATAAATGCAGTTATCTCATACTAGACACATGTGTCATTAATATACATTGGAGGAAAGGTAGCCTCTTCTACAAATGGTGCTGAGAAAACTTGAAATTCATATGTAGTTGAATGAAATTGAAGCTGTATCTCTCACCCTGCACAAAACTACTCTCAAAGTGGATCAAGGACCACAGACTTTGCACCTACTAGAAGACAAAATAGGATCAACTTTCCACCATATTGGCTTAAGAACCGACTTCCTTAATAAGGAAGATATGCCCGATTCATTCTATTGTCTTTATATTTCCATTCCTCCCTTCCCTTCATTTTCCTCCTAAAGCATGAGAAATAAAACCAATAATCAATAAGGGGGACAGTGTCAAACTAAAAGACTTCTTTATAGCAAAGAAAACCATCAAGAATGTGAACAGAAAGCCTACAAAAAAGGAGAAAATCTTTACCACCAGCACCTCAGACAGAGTATTAATCTCTAACATTTACATAGTACTCAAAAAACTTAACATCAAAAATAAACTGAATAACCCAATCAATAAATAGCCTAGGGATTGGGGCTGGGGCTTAGTGGTAGCGTACTTGCCTGGCATGTGTTAGGCCTTGGGTTTGATTCTCAGCACCACATATAAATATATAAATAAAATAAAGGTCTATCAACAACTAAAATAAATAAATAAATAAATGGCCTAAAGAACTTAACAAGCCACAGAAGAAGAAATACAAATGGTCAAAAATATATATGAAAAAATGTTCAATATCTCTAGCAATTAAATAAATGCAAATCAAAACTACACAGAGATTCCCAGTCAGAATGGCAATATTCAAGAGTAGAAGTAACAATAAATGTTGGCAAGGATGTGGGGGAAAATGTTCACTTATACATTGCTGGTGGAACTGAGCCACTCTGAAAAGCAATATGGAGATTCCTTAGAAAACTTGGAATGAAATCACTGTTTGACCCCACAGAACTATATAGGACTTAAAGTCAGTATACTACAGTGATGCAGCCACTTCAACATTTATAGCAGCTCAATTCACAATAGCTAAGCAATGGAATCAACCTAGGTGCCCTACAACAGATGAATGGATAAAAAACAATGGGGTATATATACACAATGGAATATTATTACTCAGCCATAAAGAAGAATGAAATTATGGCATTTGCCGGTAAGTGAATGGAAATGGAGAATATAACATTAAATGATATAAGCCAATCACAAACGACCAGAGGTGTAGAGAGAGGTGACTTGGCCATAGATGTGGCTGTGCTTTGC
The DNA here is from genome assembly GCF_052094955.1 of Ictidomys tridecemlineatus. Taxonomy (NCBI): domain Eukaryota; kingdom Metazoa; phylum Chordata; class Mammalia; order Rodentia; family Sciuridae; genus Ictidomys; species Ictidomys tridecemlineatus. The sequence goes on along the minus strand of NC_135480.1, from coordinate 149,395,931 downwards.
CCTGGGAATGTTCTGTGCAAAGGTGCAGGACAAGATGAGATTGCCCAGTAGTTATGGTAATGCTCTGCCTGAGAAAGTTCTGTGCAAAGGTATAGAACAATAACAGTCTTGACCTTGAGCTCAGACAGCAGCTGCCAGGGATAGAGAATTTTGAGCATAACAAGATAACCACAATATCTTGCAATTGCTGCAACCTTCAAGCCTGCATAATTTGCAAAAACTTTCCCACAAATAATCTCTTGATGATAAACCCTATATAAGAAACATGCTGTGCTAGCTCTGGATCACTGTTCTTCCATCAGAGGTCAGTGTCCCATCTGGTTCCACCTTTCTGTTTGTAAATGTTTGTGTGTCTTTCTTAATTCCCCATTGCCCCTTGCTGGTTTTTAGGGTTGGCACAAAGGCAGAATGTTCTCTCTGATTTTATGTGGATGTTAACCACAGGGGATGATTAGAAGTTCATTGGACTAGACAAAGGGAAATGAATGGAAGGGAGGAATGGAAATATAAAAGGCAGTAGAATGAATAGGCATATTTTTCCTATCCATATATATGAATACATGACCAATGTAATTCCCCATCAGATACAACCACAATAATGGGATTTTTTTTTTTTTTTTTGGTACCAGGGATTGAACTCAGGAGCACTTGACCACTAATCCTCATCCTCAGCCCTTTTTTTTGTATTTTATTTAGAGACAGGGTCTCACTGAGTTGCTTAGCACCTCCCTTTTGCTGAGGCTGGCTTTGAACTCACTATCCTCCTGCCTCAGTCTTCTGAGCTGCTGGGGTTACAGGTATGTACCACTATGTCTGGCAATAATGGGGATCTTAACTGAAACAAGTTTTACTTTTTCTACGTATGTATAATGTCAAAATACACTCTACTTTTATGTGTATCTAGAAAGAACAAATGAAAAATAAAACCACAGTTTCTTCATAAGAATTAATTTCTTCATAATAATTTAAGCTCATAAAGTTGTTGTGAGAATCAGATAAGATGTATTTTAAGCAGTTGGCATGGATGATGGCACATAGCAGAAACTCAATACATCTTTTAAAATATTGTTATCATTATTGTTGTTTTTTGTGATGTGGGACTCTTGGGAATGTTTCAATAAGAAAAGAGTCAATGAAAAGAGAAAAAAAGAATCTATATGATAATCATGGAGGAGATAGATAAGAGAGAAGAATAGTAGAGGAAGGGACAGATTTTTAAAGGAGGATTCACCCTACTTGTAGGCAAGAAGGAAAAGTGAGAGAAGGGAGAAGATATGAAGTTTTAAGGTCTGGGACGCGAACCCGAGGATATTATAAAATGACATCAATCTTTTTAGTAATGTAAATTGTGAAAGAGTCAGAGACGAACAGGAAAATAATTTATTTGAACTTTTGAGAATACTTGGGAAAAAATCTAAAACAGCTCCTTGGAGAATATAAGAAATTAATCACCTAATGAATAGGGAGTTATTGTTCGGTGGTACAGAGTTTCAGTTTTAGAAGAGGGAAAAAAAAGTTTTGGAAGTAGATGGTAGAGCACTTGCAAAACAATCTGAATGTACTAAATGCCATAGAGCTATATACTTAAAAATGCTAAATTTTATGTATGTTTTTTCACAATTAAGTGATTTAAAACACAGGAAGAAGTAGAAAGATGGAAGTTTGTGGGTAAGTAGGAGAATTCCACTATTCCTAGCTTAGAGATAAAAATGTTCTGGTGAAAATAGTGGTCAGAATGAGGTTTCTGAGTGAGCTGTTGACTAGAGTCATGAAAACAGTCATTGAAATCTCCAAAGGTGACAACAACACAGGCAATGATGAAAGGAGGCATTCCCCTCTGATTAACAATTTCAAAACGTGTGTGGATACATTCCTTTCCAAAATTGCAGATGTATATGGTTGCCTCTTTGACTGGAGAAGGCTTCAAGAAGCTTATATTCAGTAAGTACTGAATGCCCATTTTATGCCAGGGACTAGGTATTTCATTAGCATTAATATTATCTCCTACATTCTGTTGTTGTTCAGAGATAAATGGCCAAGTAGTAGATTTCTATTTAAGATATAGTTTCTTGATAGATTAAAATCTGTTAGGTTTTCTCCCTAATTTAAATGTATGTCATTTCTTCTGAAACATTCTCCTCCCATGCACATGAATACTTCTTATCCTCTTCCTCCTGTGGGACACTACATGAAAATTTTATTTGACTTTATCGTGTTATCTACCTCTGAGCAACTTGAAAATAATTTTGAATCACTCACCTTCTTTTATATTTTAGGTAATTGCCCTCTTTTAAAATACTGATCTGCTTAAAAGTGTTAGGTTGGCTGTTGAATTTTCTTATTGTGAGTTATACTTCAAAAAATTTAAAAAATAAGATTGATTTCCTCTGATGAGTCTTGTCATTAAAATGCAGTTAATAAGAATTTTTATTAAAAATACATAGTCATTATGGAAAATTTGGATAATACATAAAAGAGGAAGTTTACCCTATAATGCCCAAGTAATTAAATGATTTGAAAAGAAACACAACTGGCAATCATTGTAAGAAAATCCTAACCTCCCTGATGTCCTGAGGCCTTTAATAGTGTTAGATTTGAATCTCTTTGTGGTAATGCACAGAATGCTGCATAACAATAATAAATTAAATACTTTGTCTAGTATTGGTCTAGGTACTAGAGACATAGCAATGAACAAAGCAAAATATTTTTTGTTCATATAAATATTGTTATATAAATATTAGTGAGCAGTGATAAATTGGGGCAGAAGATAAAGGAGTATAATAATATTAAGATAGTGTAGTCAGATAAGTTGACACTGAAGACGCATCCCAAACATCCAAAGAACATGTGGAAGGGATAGGAAGCAGGTGCTTTCTGAGCAGAGAAAATCCAGAGGAAAGGCCCTGAGATGGTCAGAACCTGAAGTATTTAGGGAACCAAGGGGGCCAGCGTGGCTGGATCAGTGGGTTTTGGGGAGAGCTTAATGCAATGGGATTGACAGTGGAAGGGGACAGAAGCTAGGTTGAGCTAACCCTAGAGGCCAGAGGAAGAAGCTTGGATTTTATTTAAAGTGCATGGGAAGCCAAAGAAGCATTTCAATAATATGGATATGATTTGTTTTTTGGTTTTAAATTAGTGTTCTGGCTGCCATGTGAGGAACAGCTGGAGGGCAATAAGAGAGAAGAAATGAAACCAGCCAGAAGTTTGCATTAGTTCAGACTCTTAATAATGGTGGTGGTAATGATAGAGGCTACTATGTTTTTGGTATGTTACATGGGCCAGATGCTTTATCTCTAATTGTCATCTTAATCCTGAAGTTTTAATATGATTGTCTCCCTTTTAGAAGTGAGGAACTGATTATGGTGGTTCCTGCCTGCGATCCCACCTACTTGGGAGATTGAGGCAGGAGGGTTGCAAAATTGAGGCCAGCTTGGACAAATTAGCAAGAAAGACCTTGTCTCAAAAAAAAAAAAAAAAAAGGAAATAGTGGCTCAGAGAGATTGTCTTGCAAAAGACTATATATATAATAAGAAGCAAAGCTAGAATCTAATATCAAGTTCATCTGGCTCTTTCTTTTAGCTTATGGGAGGATTCGTAGAATGGGTTGAATTCCTAGGTCTTAAATTTCATTCATCATTTTGTTGAGTTTTCATGCCCTTGCATGTCTTTAAGTTAAATAGCACTTGACATTTATAAACCAATTCTGTGCTTTTTCATGTTTTTTCTGGATGCAATATTACCCAGTCATTTTTATACATTGACACTATGTGCTCCATCAACCTTTATCACCTTATCTCTACCTTCATAGCCTCTACCTTTCAGATGACTAGATTGATTTACCATTCTTCAGTTCCTTATGTGCTTTCATACCTCCATACCTTTGTTCAGACTGTTCTTGCTAGTGGTGCTTCTTATTATTTGTCTGGAAAGCGTCAACTGAAAAACCAGCCTTTACCTCAGAGCAAAGCCTGTCCAAGGAAGGGACATGGCCTTTGTCCTTGGAAAAACCCACAGAGCACTCCTAGGCACATTCCCACCCTGCTAAGTTGTTTATCTACAAATAACAGGAGAGATCTGCTGCCCCAGGTGTCCCTGACTCAGTGAGGCTAGGTGGGGATCCATAGCAGCCCCCTAGCAGCCACCAATTAGCATGAGACAGGGCAGTACCTGGGATGCCACATAACCCTCCCAGTAGTTTATGGTGGTTGATAACAAGTTGGGAAACCATGTAGTTCAGCATGTACACCCCTCTTGGCTTAAACCAATCAGTTCAAATGAATACCCCTTTTGTACTGACCAATCACCCCTACCCAACTTGTTCCCGCCAGTGAATGTGCTAATCATGTTTTAGAGTTGTTATTTGATTTTCCTGCAGTGTGTGATGATTTGCTAAAAGAGGGTATGATGTATGTGAAGTCCCTGCCCTCTCTAAAGAATGTATAAAAATGCTGCAATCTCTGGGTTGGGGCCTCTCAGCATCACCAGTTGCTGTGTGTGTGCGTGGAGGACCGAGCTAGCTCACAATACACACCTCTTTGCTGCTTACATCGATCTTGGGTCTCTGGTGGTCTTTGGGGGTCCCAAATTCGAGCATAACACAACCTAACTCTTGGAGCCTAGTTCAAATCTTTATTTCCCTAAAAACCCAAAATGAAATAGACTTTATTGCTTACTGTCTTACTTGCTTACTGTTGAGAGCCACAGCCAAAGGGGCCCCAGCAAACTTCCAGCTGCCAGCAAACTTCCAGCTGCCAGCTGATTATTGGCTCACAGCGGCCCCAGCAACATCTAGCTGATTGGCTCCTCTGTGGAGCTGCTCATTGGGGGACTTCTTTGGCTCCACCCACACAACCCAGCCAATCGTCCTCAAGAGCAGGAGGATTGTGGGAGGTGGAGAGGCTGGTGTGGGGGTGAGAGGCTTGTGGGAAGCCGGTGGTGGCAGTTGGGCTCTGAGGGTTTTTTCCTGAGGAGCTGTTTTGTTTGGCGTTTGTAGTTCTAAAAATAAAGTTAGTTTCTTTTGACAAGTGGCTCCTGAATTGTGCCCAGCCATACTGCGGCAGCTTACCATAGCCAACTCTGTGTATGTATGTCTGCTCCACTAGACTGCTACCTTCTTGGGAACCAGTGTTGTGCCTCAGTAATATTTATTTTTCCAGAAACTTTCCATAGAAGGCACTTGGTAAGTCATTCTGTAGTTTGGATCAGTCCTTAAAAAATCTCTATAAGTAAGGCAGGCATCACCTACTAAAAATATGTGGGGACTCTGTTCAAATTCCCAAGATCTACAGAGGAATCTACAGAGGAGTGGAGCTGAAACTTTGTGTTGAGCTGAAAGAAATTGACACTACTGTTATTTTTTAAATATTTATTTTTTAGTTGTGGTTGGATACAATACTTTTATTTGATTTATTTATTTTTATTTGGTGCTGATGATCGAACCTAGGGCCTCGCATGTGCTAGGCGAGTGCTCTACCGCTGAGCCACAACCTCATCCCTGACACTACTATTTTTGAAGTACAGAAATGATGGTTTTATAGGGCTCACTCTACCAGAACCCAGGCCTTCTTTTCCTCGATCAATTCTCTTGATCGAAGCCTTAAAAGAAGCTGATTTTCTGGCTGGCTTGTAGCTTGTTCAATACACATTGTTTTATTTTCCACTCCATTCCCATCCTCCTCTCCATGTCTCACACACTTTGGAAGCCCAGCTTGTGTAGCAGATCAAGTCCTCAGTGATTTTTGAAAAAACAGAAGTAGGATGGCCTCCTTTCCTAAGCTTAGTAAACCTGGGTCTTTTCCCTCCCCTCAGATGCCTTCAGCTTTTGAACATTTTCCCCATCTTAAAAAATAACTCAGCTAGAATTGCAAGCCACCAGATATTCTCATAGGAAAACTTCCAGGGAAAATGAGTAGTTTATAGTCAAAATTTATAAAGCAAAGAAGAATTCTAGGCACTATGATAAAAGCCCATAGCAGAAACCAACTGTAAAGTCTTCATGTATTAGAATAATCAGAAATGATATAAAAATGACTGATTTTAATATGTATAGATAGTGTTGTAAAAAAGATTGACAAGACAAACAGGGACCTAGAAATTTTAAAAAATGATATCAAAACTCAACAGAGAATCAGAGCCTCTGGGACAGGAGCCCCCTGTGTTTCTCCTTTGCTAGCAATAAAACTTTTCCTTTTTCTCAAAACCGTGTCCTCATTGGTTTTGCATTGGGGACAAGGACCAAGCTTTTGGTAACAAATTGGTGAGAACAAAGGGATCCAAGAGCAACTCCTGCTCTGGGTTTTTAGGGGTAGGTCTGGTACTCTGAGAACACTGCCTCCCATGATGAGGATGCAAGTGGCTGGTGAGCTTGTTGAGTCAACTGCTGAAGAATTAGGAGATGGGGTGAGTTTACCTTGGGCTAAACCAGAGGAGCTGTTCATGTGAATAAAGGGAAGGACCTAGCAAACCATCCCAGCAACTGCCAAAGCTCCTTTTGCTTCAGGGAACTCCCACCCTCTCTTTCTTAACTGTACAGGATGGTCCATCAATCACTCTATTTTAAGAAAAAGGAAACTGAACACAGTCAAGGTGTGACACAGTTGTCCATGTGCATGATCCCTGCCCTATGTATGTGTTATAGTCACCTGCCAATTGCAACCATGGACTTCTGTACTGCTTTGATGCTAAAAACCCTTAACTGTCCATGCTCCACCTGATAGAGGACAAGGACTTAAGGTTACTTCCCCCAACTTTGCCTGTGTCCACAAGGAAGCATTTTGGAGATGTTACTGCCCATTTCCTTGGAAATGAAATATAAAAATTTACAGTGGGGAAGTGTAACAATGGTAATGCACAGAGTGCTACTTAACAACAACAACAATAAAATAAAAATAAAATTATTTGTTTATGTTGGGCTAGGTACTGGAGATACAGCAGTGAACAAAGCAAAATATTTATGCCTTGAATATAGCCCTTGCTGCTCTTTACTGTGATTTATTTTTCAAATAGACATGTTTCTTTCTCTTCCTCTCTCCCTGCCCTTTCCTAATCTCCCTCCCTAATCTGGGAGGGGGCAGGAATACCTTTTTCCCCCACCCTATGCAGAGTTATTTGCACACACATACCACAGGAATGAAGGAATTCAGACTTTCCAGATGACACCAGGAGATCTAAAAAAAAAAAAAAAAAAAACACCATCTCTCAAATTAACAAGTGAATTATAACTCCTGACAGAGAACACCTGAACTATAATCTTTGAATCACTTCTTTAAGAGGTCCCTGTTCCCCCTGATGAGCAGAATCACAGATTTTAGGACAGGAGCTCCCTGTGTCTCTCCTTTGTTAGCAAAGAAATGTCACTTCTTTTTCTTTTAAAATCCAAAACCAAAAATAAAGAAAAAAAAAGCTCCAACCTCAATGAAGCAGCAGATTTGACATGGGTGAAGAGAGTTAGTGAATGGAAAATACATTTGAAGATTTTTAAAAAATGCAATCCAGATACACGCAGAGATGGAAAATATGAAAAATGAGATAGGAGAATTTGGAGGATAAAAATGAGACAATCTAATGTATATCTACTTTGCAATCATAGAAGGACATGCTAGAATAGAGAAGGAACTATATTTGAAGATATAATGACTGAGAGCTTTCCAGAATTTTAGAAAGATCCCACTTTTCAGATATAAGAATACCAGTGAATCCTAAGCAGGAAAAAGAGAGAAGGAAAAGGAAAAGGAAAGGATAGGACTACATTTTGATACATTAACTAGGAAACTGAAGAACATTAAAGAAAAAAAGAGAAGGTTGTAATTTCAATCACTAAGAATAATGCACTAAGTGGAGGCAGGAGTATCCCAAGTTCAAAGTCAGCCTCAGCAATGGGGAGGCACTAAACAACTCAGTGAGACCCTGTCTCTAAATAAAATATAAAATAGGGCTGGGGGCCCATGCAGGACTACTGGGTACCCCAGTGGGCACCATCAACACCCACACAGAGCTTTCAGCCACCCACCTGAGCAGAAATGACTGACACCAATTCCATGTGGACCCCCATCTACCAACGTGGGGCTCCCCCGTCACTGCAGAAGTGGAAATACTATGCCCAGTAGCCTGCCTGCACCCGAGAACTTCACACAGGCTCTGAAGTCAGCCAACAGCCACACACTGCACAAGCTCATCTCCAATGCCACTGCTCAGTTCCCCACAAACAATGAGACAGCCCACTGCTGAAAGCACACACCTCCATCTTGGGTCACCTTCATCACCATCTTCAGTGGGGGACAACTCCCAGTTTTGGAACTTCGGCTAGCCAGGTACTAGTTTCTAACACCCCCCCCATAGTGACACCCTGGTTAACTTCACCACCCTGAGGGCAGAGATACCAGCTAACAACAGACAACCTCACCTATTGGATGAGAAGGGAAGCAGGAAAGACAGGAATTGCCAACCAAAACAATCCTGTTTCTTCCTTCAAATTTTTTTTCTTTTTTTACCCCCTCTCCCCCTCTATTCTTCCATCTTCGCATCCCCAACATATGTGAAACCAAGTACTTTGCAGGAATTAGTATTTTGAGGACTGGGATGTCTGAATAGTATATTAAAGTTGTGTTGTATATTCCTTTTTTTTCTTTTATCCCACCAATTTCTACAATCTTAATATATTTTATCTTTCTTAATATATATGTGTTTTATGCACTCTACTATCTTCTCACTTACTTGTCTACCCAAAATTAATTCCTCTCCCTTCTCCTGCCATAATTTTCCTCTTTACATTTCTTCTTCACACTTCCTAAGATATACCAACTCAATATCCTCACTCCCTACCTCCTCAGCATATCATCCTACTTCTCACCCCTGGTTCTTTGTCCACCATCAGAAACTGTAAACCTTTTTACAAACCTACTAAGTATATTGTAGATAATAATTGAACTCACCTTTCTGTACATTGTGAACAAACTGTAAACATCTTATTAGCAAATGTTTGTTTTTAGGGTGTATACTGTTTATAGTGGGATCTGATAACATTATCTGTAACCTCAAAGGAGAGGTATTGGATCCCTATAGGGGCACTATAAGCCTATTGGGTAAAAACACTAATGACTTGGATCCACAGAGCTAGAAGGAAAGATACACAAGCAATATGAAAATACAAGGGAAGAAAGTACCTCAAACAAATCAAGATACCACATTATTAGAATCTATGGCCAGCACAGCAGAAGAAATTTCAGAGAAGGAGTTCTAGATGTACATGATTAAGGTGTTCTCTAAATTAGAGGGTGATATAAGATAGAAAATACAGACAGCAAATGGTCATTTCAACAAAGAACTACATAAACAAATACTGGAAGCAAAAGATTACTTCAATAGTGAGATAGAAGTTCTAAAAACAAACAAACAGAAATCCTTAAAAATGAAAGAAATGATAAATCAAATTAAAAGTTCAATTGAAAACCTCATCAATAGATTAGGCCACTTAGAAGTCAGGACCTCAGATAATGAAGACAAAATGTGTAATCTTGAAAAGAATGTAGACAACACAGTGAAAATGATAAGAAACCACAAGTAGAGCATTCAAGAAATATGGGATGGCAAAAAAAGACCAAATTTAAGAGTTATTGCGATAGAGGAGGGAACAGAGTTCCAAATCAAAGGAATGAGCAATATATTCAATGAAATAATATCAGAAAAATTCCACCTTGTTTTTTTCCCCTTTCCCCTCACTTCCTCTTGTATGTAATTTTGTCTAACCATGAGGGTCTCCTTCCATTTCCATGCAATTTCCCTTCTCTCTCCCTTTCCCTCCCACCTCTCGTCCCTGTTTAATGTTAATCTTCTTCTCATGCTCTTCCTCCCAACTCTGTTCTTAGTTACTCTCCTTATATTAAAGAAGGGGATAGTAGAATATAGGAAAGGCAGCAGAATATAACAGACACTAGTATGGCAATATGTAAAACAGTGGATGTGTAACCAATGTGATGCTGCAATCTGTATACGGGGTAAAAATGGGAGTTCATAACCCACTTGAATCAAAGTGTGAAATATGATATATCAAGAACTATGTAATGTTTTGAACAATCAACAATAAAAATTTTAAAAAAATTTAAAAAAAGAAAAAAAAGAAAAATTCCAAACATGACAAATCAATTGGAAAAACCAAATTCAAAAGGCTTATAGGATGCCAAATGTACAAAATCACAACAGATCCACACAGGCAAATCATAATGAACATGACTAACATAGAGAATAGGGGGAGAATTTTAAAAGCCACAAGAGAAAGCAATCAGATTACATATAGTAGGAAACCAATTAGATTCTGTGCAGACTTTTCAACCCAGACTCTGAAAGCTAGAAGATCCTGGAACAACAGATACTAAGCTCTGAAAGAAAATGGACGCCAATCAAGAATCTTATATCCAGCAAAATTAAGCTTTAGATTTGATGATGAAATAAAAAATCTTTCATGATAAACAAAAGTTAAAAGAATTTACAACTAGAAAACCTGCACTACAGAACATCCTTGGCAAAATATTCTATGAAGAGGAATTGAAAACTAACAATGAAAATCAGCAAAGGAAGGTATTACACTAAAGGAAAAACTAATCAAAGGAGAAACCTAGTCAAGTACTAAAACTAAACAAAAGTGGCTGGGAATACAAATTTTGTCTCAATAATAACCCTGAATGTTAACAGCCTAAACACACCAAAAAGACATAGACTATAAGTTTGGATTAAAAAAATAAAAGACACAACAATATGCTGTCTCCAAAAGACTCATCTAATAGGAAAAAAAATCCACAGACTGAAGGTGAAAGGTTGGAAAAAATCATACCACTCACATGGACTGTGAAATCAAGCAGTGGTTTCCATCCTCATATCAAATAAAGTAGACTTCAAGCCAAAGTTAATCAAAAGCGATTAAGAAGGATATTTCATACTGTTTAAGGGAACCATTCATCAACAAGACATAATAATAGTAAATTTCTACATTCATCAAACAAACTCTTCTCAGGTTCAAGAGGCAAATAGACCACAACACAATAATTCTGGGTGACTTTAACACACCTCTTTCACCACTGGATAGATTGTATGAAAAAAACTTTCTTCTCAGCAGCACATGGATCCTTCTCTAAAACAGATCATATGTTATGCCACAAAGCAAATCTTAGCAAATGTAAAAAAATAGAGGTACTATCCTGCATTTATAATGGCATGGAATTAGAAATTAATGATAAAATAAAAATAAAAGCCACTCCAACACCTGAAGACTAAATAATATGCTACCGAATCAAACAATTGGTTGTAAAAGACATCAAGGAGGAAATTTAAAAATTCTTAGAGGTGAATGAGAACAAGGATACAATGGATCAAAATCTCTGGGACCCTATGGGCAATACTAAGAGCAAAGTTCATTGCAGAGAATTCATTCCTTAAAAGAAGAAAAAGTAAACAAAATAAATGACCTATCATTACATACGAAAGCCCTAGAAAAAGAAGAACAAATCAACACCAAAAGCAGTAGAAGACAGGAAATAATTAAAATTAGAGCTGAAATCAATGAAATTAAAACAAAAGAAACAGTTGAAAAATTGACAAAACAAAAGTTGATTCTTTGAAAAAAATAAAATAAAAGTAGAAAATCCTTCCCCGTGCTAATGAAGAGGAGAGAGAAAACTTCAATTTCTAACATACATGGTGAAAAAGGAAATATCAAGTAGACACTATAAAATACAGAAGATGATTAGAAATTATTTTGAAAACTTGTACTCCAATAAATTGGAAAATATCAAAGGCATTAACAAATTTGTAGAGTCATATGATTTCCCCAAATTGAATCAGGATGATATACACAATTTAAACAGATCAATTTCAAGTGATGAAATAGCAGATGCCATCAGAAGCCTACCAATAAAGAAAAGACCAGGACTGAATGTATACACAGCTAAGTTCTACAAGACCTTCAAAGAAAAACTAATATCAATACTCTGCAATTTATTTCAGGAAATCAAAAAAGAGAGAGCACTTCCAAACTCATTCTGTGAGGCCAATGTCACCCTGATTCCAAAACCAGACAAAGACACATCAAAGAGAGAACACTTCAGACCAATATCTAATGAACATAGATGCAAAAATTCTCAATTCAATTCTGGCAAATCAAATACAAAAACATCAAAAAGAGAGTGCACCATGATCAAGTGTGGTTCATCCCAAGGATGCAAGGTGGTTGAACATATGGAAATCAAAAAATGTAATTCATCACATCAATAGACTTAAAAATAAAAACCATATGATCATCTCAATAGATGAAAAAAAATTCGATAAAATACAGCACCACTTCATGTTCAAAACACTAGAAAAACTAGGAATAACCTCGACATATCTCAACATTATAAAAGCTATCTATGCTAAGCCCCAGGCCAACATCATTCTAAATGGAGAAAATGAAAGCATTCCCTCTAAAAACTGGAACAAGTCAGGGATGCCCTCTTTCACCACTTTTATTTAACATAGTTCTTGAAACAATGGCCACAGCAATTTTGTAAAGAAATTAAAGGGATACAGAAGAAAAAGAAGAACTCAAATTAGCACTGTTTGCCAATGATATGATTCTATACCTAGAAGACCCAAAAAATTGCACAAGAAAACTTCTAGAACTAATAAATGAATTCAGTGAAGCAGCAGGATACAAAATCAACACCCATAAATCAAAGGTATTTCTGTATGTCAGTGACAAATCCTCTGAAGCAGAAACTAGGAAAACCACCTCTTTTACAATAGCCTCAACAAAAACCCAAAATACTTGGGAATCAACCTAATGAAATAGGTGAAACACCTTTACAATGAAAACTACATAATGCTAACAAAAGAAATTAAAGAAGAACTTAGAAGATGGGAAGATCTACCTTGTTCTTGGGTAGGCAGAATTAATATTGTCAAAAGGACCATACTACCAGAAGCATATATGGTCTGTTTTAGAGAAGGATCCATGTGCTGCTGAGAAGAAAGTGTTTTCTCTCATTGTAGGATGAAATATTTTATATATGTATATATTTAATGCAATTTCAATCAAAATTCCAATGACATTCCTCATAGAAATAGAAAAAGCAGTCGTGTAATTCATCTGGAAATATTAGAGACTCTGAATAGCTAAAACAATCCTTGGTAAGAAGAGTGAAGCAGGTGGCATCACTATACCAGAACTTAAACTATACCACAGAGCAATAGTAACAAAAATGTCTTGGTAGTGGCACCAAAATAGACCGGTAGACCAATGGTACAGAATAGTGGACTCACAGACTAATCCACATAATTACAATTATCTTATATTAGCCAAATGCACCAAAAACACACACTGGAGAAGAGATAGCTTCTTCAACAAATGGTGCTGGGAAAACTGGAAATCCATGTGCAACAAAATAAAATTAAACCCCTATCTCTCACCATGCATAAAACTCAACTCAAAGCAGATCAAGGACCTAGAAATTAAACCAGAGACCCTGCATCTAATATAAAAAAAAGTAGGCCCAAATATCTATTATATTAGATTAGGCCCCTATGTCCTGAATAAGACTCTTATAGTGGAAGCATTAAAATCAAGAATTAATAAATGGGATGGATTCAAACTAAAAAGCTGTTTCTCATCAAAAGAAACAATCAATGAGGTGAATAGAGAGCCTACAACTTGGGAGCAAATATTTATCACTTGCACATCAGATACAGGACTAATCTCTAGGGTATATAAAGAACTCAAAAAGCTAAAAACCAAAAATAAATAAATAAATAAATAAATAACCCAATCAATAAATGGGCCAAGGAACTGAACAGACGCTTCTCAGAAGGTGATATACAATCAATAAACAAATACATGAAAAAATGTTCAATATCTCTAGCAATTAGAGAAATGCAAATCAAAACTACTCTAAGATTTCATCTTATTCCAGTCAGAATGACAGTATTGAGAATACAGACAACAATAAATGTTGGTGAGGATGTGGGGAAAAAGGCACAATCATACACTGCTGGTGGGGCTGCAAATTGGTACAGCCAATATGGAAAGAGTATGGAGATTTCTTGGAAAACTAACTGGGAATGGAACCACCATTTGACCCAGCTATCCTACTCTTCAGTCTCTACCCAAAGTACTTAAGCATAGCATACTGCAGGGACATAGCTACATCAATGTTTATTGCAGCACAATTCACAATGGCTAAACTGTGGAATCAATCTAGATGTCTTTCAGTCGATTCCAGACCTAAAAATTGGATAAAGAAAATGAAGTATATTTACACAATGGAATATTACTCAGCAATGAAAGAGAATAAAATTATGGCATTTGCAGGTAAATGGATAGAGTTGGAGAATATATGCTAAGTGAAATTAGCCAATTTCCAAAAAATAAATACCGAATGTTTTCTCTGATATAAGGAGTCTGATTCATAGTGGAGTTGGGAGGGGGAGCATGGGAAGATTAAACGAAATCTAGATAGAAACAAGGGGAGGGAGGGGAAGGGAGGGGGAAGGGGGTAAAAAATATGGTAGAATCAGATGGACATCATTACCCTAAGTACATGAATGAAGACACAAATGGTGTGAACATACTTTGTATACACCCAGAGATATGAAAAATTGTGCTCTCTATGTGTAATATGAATTGTAATTCATTCTGCTGTCACATATAACAAATTAGAATAAAAAATTTAAAAAATGATAAATGTTTGAGGATGTAGATGTGTTAGACCTCATTCATGATTATACAATGTATGCATGTATCAAATAACAATAACAAAAAGAATAATGAATTAGTCTATTGAGATGAGTAAAAACAATTTTGATAGTGCTATGAATGTATGCGTGCAGGCTTACAGTAATCCCAGAACCTGTGAAATTAACTACAGATATTTGCAGAACCAATGAAGCATCTCTGTGGTCCATTGAGCACTATTAAAAACTGCATCGACCTGATGTGGTGGCACATACCTGTAATTCCAGCGGCTCAGGAGACTGAGCCAGGAGGATCTCAAGTTCAAAGCCAGCTTCAGCAATGGTGAGGCCCTAGGCAACTCAGTGAGATCCTGTCTCTAAATAAAATACAAAGTAGGGCTGGGGATGTGGCTCAGTGGTTGAGTGTCCATAAGTTCAATCCATGGTACCCCCCTCAAACAAATATACATACACACAAAAAAATGAAAAACTGCAGAGATGGCCTCAAACTCCTTATTTTACAGATGAGGAAAGTGATGCTCAGAGCTAGTGAGTGGGTACTTGGGGGAGCCAGGACCAGATCTTGGGCCTTCCAACTCACAGAGCACTAGTGTGACTGCTAGTTTTCTCTACCCTGCTGTTGTTTCTTTAAAACATTAAACAGCAACATAGAAAAAGTGTGAGGAAAAGTAGTTTCAGTTTATCAGAGAACTTTTTGGTGCTGTCCTCATGTTTCATGTGTAAAACTTAATAACTCTTTTAATACATTGTTAGTGCAATGTCTCCTCTCTAGAAGAGAAACTGCACACTTTTTTGGATGGAAATAATGGGATACAGCCTTGATTTGTTTCCTTTTAGTTAGTAAGAAAGCATGAGGCTTGAGTAAGAAAGAGTTTTTGAAAATGTGACTCAAACTGAGTCACAGAAAATATGTTGACACAGCATTCTGTAGAAGGTGGCAGAGGAAGAAAAGGTAGGGGAAATCTAACCACATACAAAGGCTTTGCTAAGAAATTCACAGGGGAAAAGCAAGTGCCAAGTCACACTGTGTGGGTACACCTGAGTCACTAGGTTATAAATCAGTTCATAAAACTAGGGATAAATCTGATTTGTTTTGCTTTATTTCAGTGCTTTAGACTTTTATATGATTTTCTTTCTAAAAAAGTTTATACCCTAAACCTGCAAGGGAAGGGTACAGAATGCTAATATATGAAATTCTATCACTTCTGTTTATTCATGGAAAGATAGTATTGTGTTTATATGCATGTATGTATGAAGAATTATTTCTGGATCTTGCCTAATTACCCACAGATATATATGTCTGTCTGTCTAACTGTCTATCTATCTATATTTTTGCAGTACTGGGGATTGAACCCACTCTGCTATTAAGCTACATCTCCAGCCCTTTTTATTTTTTATTTTGAGACAAGATCTCCTTAAGTTGCCAGGCTGGCCTCAAACTTCTGATCATCCTGCGCCTTAGCCTCCAGAGTCTCTGAGATTATGGGCAAGAGCTACTACACTTGATTCTGCAATATGTCCATTTAAATTTATTCACTTGTAGAGCAGCAGGCTGATTTGAGTATGCATATTTTTCAAACATAAAACATTAAGAAAAAAAAATTGTGTTGTATATCATGGATATATATATTTAGAGTCAGTGAAAGTTGTTCCTTACTTTCATTCCTGGTACACAGAGATTCCAATAAATACTTGAAATATATCCTGTGAGCCAGTGAATTCATTTGAAGCCAACAATAGAAAATAACAAGGAATAACAAGAAGAGTTTCTGAAAGAACAAGGCAGGTATTTATGGAAATGAGGAAAGAAGGATTCTAATCTCTACAGTTTAGGTCCAGAAGAAGGAAGCTTAAAGTACCAGTTGCAATGGCACAACTTTGCATTGGTAGAAGATAAATGTACCAACTCCATTTAAAAATATATATATTTTTAAAAATTGTAAGTTTTCTCTTCAATAATGGAGAACAACTGCTGTTTAGCAGAGCATTTGCTAGTTACGTTGTAAAGACTAAAGATAGGTTTCAAAAGTGCACTGAACATTTTATTCTCAGGCTCCTGGCCCCCAACCAGAAGATAAAAATTGAACAAACACACAAAAAACTAACCAGCTAAACTAACCAGTCAGTCAACCAATCAGCCTTTAGCATTTGGGTATCAAATGTACAACCCCTTTATGGTCTGGTTTATGAAATGCTTGTGATAAATTAAACAAAGCAAGTAATTGTCTAATTATATGCTTTTTGAACAATGTTATAATATAAAAAATTCATTAAGGTAAATTATTATTAGTTCATAATGATTCAACAGTAACCTAGTTCAATTTTTAAGTACATCCTATTCAAAAGTCTATAAAAACTCTGTTTTTGATAGGAAGTTGGAAGGTGAATACTTTTTTTTTAACTGTAGTAGAATATTTTAAAAAGTTTCCCAGTATTCCAGACCATTTTCTTTTGAAACAGAAAAATAATATAATGGTTTCTTTTATTAATGTTTTCTACCCTAATTAATTTCGCCCTGCAATTGGAACACAACAAAGGAGTCCCTCAGCTCCAAAATTATAATCCTATAGAAGATCTTTTTTTCTAGCTAGTTAAGTCTGGAAAAACATACAGGTTGTCCCAGACTAACAGATGTATTTCTGGGTTAGGTAAAGAAAATACAATGGCCAGGGATGTGGCTCAGTGATAGATTGCTTGCCTAGCATGTGAAAGACCCTGCGTTCCATCTCAGCACCACAAAGCAAACAACTTCAATAACAACAACAACAAAAATCCAGAAAATGCATGCATCCTATCAAAATCCTATGAGACTGAAAAAGCTATCAAGTATTGGCAAGGATTGAGATATATGAAATTCTTATACAACAGAAAGGCATAAAAATGTTCACCAAAAGAAATGCAGTAGGGGCTGGGGTTGTGGCTCAGTGGTAGAGCGCTCGCCTCACACGTGAGAGGCCCTGGGTTCCATCCTAAACACCACATAAATAAATAAATAAAATAGAGATATTGTGTTCAATTACAACTAAAAAATAAATATTAAAAAAATGCAATGGAATGTTTCTAGCAGTTGTAGTCCTCTATCTTTACTTAGGAAATAACCCAAATTGTGATATATACATTTACAGGTATAAGATTTAAAAGCTACGGTTATGTGCAACCACACATATGTATCTCAGAAATATAATGTTGAGTGAAAGAGGCAGGATACCAAAGGGTGTATAATGTATGAACTCATTTATGTGTAGTTCAAAACCTATGGGCAAATGTAATACCATGCATTGCCTAAGAATGGAAATATATTCTGAGAAATGAATCATTAGGTGATTTCCTCAATGTGGGAACATCCTAGAGTGTACTTACACAAACCAAGGAGGCTACAACATCACTGGGGATATTATCTTAGGGGACCACTCTTTATATGTGATCCATCATTGATTGAAATGTGGTTATGCAGTGTGTGATTATGTAATATAGGAAAGCATAATAATGGTTATCCTTATTATTAGAAGGGGGCATGAGGAGGCTTCTGGGGTTCTGGACTCTTCTAATTTCTTCATATGATGACATTGGTATGTCCAATTTGTGATAATTCATTAAGCTACACAATTTGTGCAATTTTGTTTAATTTTCTATGTCTATATTCTATGTCATTAAACTTTGCAGTATTTTTAAGTTAAGAGAAAGAGAGACTATCTAAAATCTAAAATATATTGATTCAAGTGTGGTGGTCAATGAGATTCATTGACAGAATTAAATAAGAAGAATTACATTGAATCTTAAAAGAGTTAAATAATTTAAAACTACTTTTAAAAATAATTAAAGGAGTTTCAACATCTGTGTTTGAAATGGTCAGACATGAAATAAACACATTCCTTTTTCCTTAGCACTAAATACTTCTGATATGCTTGATTAAAGGCTGTTTTCTGCTTTAGTCTTAAAAATACCTCAAATATCCCCTTTAATCTCATTAATTTTCAGTTTTTCTGGATAGAAAACAGCCTTTAGTCCACTCCCCCAGTACTGGTAATTGAATCTAGGAGAGTAATTTATCACTGATGTACATTCCCAGCCCTTTTAATTTTTTATTTTGAGACAGGGTCTCACTAAGTTGCCAAGGATGGCCTCGAACTTGTGACTATCCAGCTGACTCAGCCTCCCACATAGCATAGATCTAAGAGTAACTTTAAAAAGAGTTCAACTGTGCTCTTCAAGGGTGGGCAAGAAGTCTTTGAAAAATAAAAAAAGTTGGAATTCTGCAGGAGTTAGATGGTGCTGAGAGTATTAATTAATGTTGTTTTTGAGTATTAATGTTGTTTTTGAGCTATAAATTACTCTTTTCTTTCCCCAAAGAAGAAATATAGATATGTGAAACACATGCAATTCATAGAAATTTTATTTCTACTTACCAACAAAGGGTGTAATAGTAGACATGTGACCTAGATCTGGTCAATGAGACAGAAGGGGAGGTCAGCCTGGGACTTTTGGGAAATGTTTTCTTCTTGAAATAAGAGGCATGTGAGGAGTAAGTGCTTTTTGGCCCTTGGGAGAACATAATGCTCATGAGCCCTGAGGATGGCAGAGCAAAAAGCATGGGAAGAGCCTAGGTCCTTAATGATGTTCTTGATTCTATATGTCAACTCTGGGACAGCCCCCCTTTGAACTTTTTGTTAAGTAAGCAACAAGTGACATTATGTTTGTGTGTGTGTGTGTGTGTGTGTGTGTGTGTGTGTGTGTGTGTATTGAACCCAGGGGTGATCTACCACTGAGTTACACCCCCAGTCCTTTTTATATTTTATTTTATTTATTTTAAAATTGACAAACTTGATAGTTTTAGTGTTTGTGAAAAACAAGTTGTTCTTTATTTTGTTCTCCTCAAAATTTAATTCTTTCCAACAGCCATCACACATTTCTGACAATAAACAAAGAGGGTGAATCTTCAGTTCTGGCTTCTGAGGTACACAAGATAGGAATTGACCTTCTAATTCTCTAAAAATGAGCCTAAATAAGATTTTAGTTTGTTGAGAGTTATGAGCTTGTACAAAAACATTACTTGTGTCTCCCATGAACACAAGTAATGTTTCCATGAGCACAAGCAATACACACACCATAAAAAATCTACTCCAAGAGAAGTGATTATTCCCAGAATACCAAGTGAAAGCCAAAGCCATTATCACATAGCCTAACTTTTTCTACTGAAGTCTTTTCTCTTTTGAGGTGTTATTAAAAAAGAAACAAAACAGCAGTTTTCTTTGACTTACTTAGGACTCCTAGACTTTATTCTTTCTGGGATTACAGGTGTGTACCCCCAGGCCTGGCTACACATACATTATGTACTGCTTATCTACATTCTTTAGCAATCCTGTTCAATAACACATAATCAATAGTCAGTGTAATTGCTTCATATTGGTAAATTATTAATACTAGTATTAGGTTTTCATGAGCAATAAGTCATGCTAGTCTTTTATAAAGTTTCAACCATAGGAAAAGTTACATTCCTTCTGATGTAATTTCGTGACAATCTTCAGCTTCTTAATTTTTCTTCCATAAGACAAATGATTCAGGGGCTGGGGTTGTAGCTTAGTGACAGAGTGCTTGCCTCGCACATGTGAGGCACTGGGTTTGATCCCTCAGCATCACATAAAAATATACAAACAAAGTTTAAAAAAAAAGAAAAATAATTCATATCTGAATGGATATGTAGAATAATGTCTTATTAAAGAGAAAATTTCTGGCTCCCACTTTATCCTCTCTTAATGAACTTCTCTTCTCCTCTAAGGTTATGGCCTCTTTGCACTCAATGGTAGTGCTTTCCCAGCATGCTAGAGGCATAGGTTCTGTTCCTGAGCACTGAAAAACAAATTTCTTTTGTATTCAGATGTCAGCCCCAGAGAATCTGGAGGGAAAACAGAGGTTAGAGGTTCTATCGTAATTTCCTGATGGCTTTGAACCAAGAATCTTTTTGTATTGCTGTTGAACATTAAGCTTTCTTTTCATTATTTAAGGAGTTAAGTTTTTGGTTTTAATATTTGTAAATATCCCTTCTACAAATTGGAATATAAAGAAGGGAAATTTTGGCACTCTTGATTTCCACATGTTTGCCAAAATCTCAAGTTGTTGAATAAACGATACATTAATTTTGATTTTGGCAGTCACACTCACATTAAAAAAAAAAAACCTCTTGATGTCAGATTTTCTGGCATAAATATTTCCAGATATATACTTTTCCTTTCGTAATGCCATATTTCCCTATAATAGTTTAATTCTTTGACAAAGCTGAACTTTTCACAATTGAAAATCATGCATCTTCCAAGAAGTTAGTTGCAAGCTGTTTCTATAACCCTTGATCAGAAGTGGCAGCTCCCATTTCTCATCTCTTTCCTGACTTTCAGCCTGGACTATTTCATCCCCTAAGTAAAAGTTTGCCTCAAAATTCTTTCCTCTATAAATGCATAGGGGGAAATAGTTACATTCTGGCTATGGATATTATAAGCCAAACAGTAATGATAAAGAGATAAACATTTAGGTTGCTCAGAAATTCTATAAAGACTAATCTTTTTAGGTAATTTATTAATAATTTTACAGATAATCCAGAAGAAAGCAAAATGGAATTATAAGTTAATAGCAATTATTATCAACTTTTACTTCTATTAGCAATAATAATAACAACAAATCAGTCTAATAATTACTTTGCCAAAATAAACAACAGTTCTTTCATGGCTTCTAAGATCTTTCTTTGCAAAACCTGGATAAATTCTCCCACAATTTGGGTTTCAGTCTTACCTTGTGATTTTGTTTTGATTTCTCCCCTGAACTGCTGCAGTCTTTTCTCTACTGTTCAGAGAGCCTGCAAACTCTTTTTATTACCCAATGTTTGGCAGAGAACCAAATGGCCTTAGAAGGAACATCTGGGGGATGAGATTTTAGCCAGTCTTTAATCATATTTAGAGAGTCAATAAAGTTACAATACTGTCAGCATCTTAGATTCACTTCCCATTTCAACATCCCATTTCTGAAAGCAGCCACCTTTATCTTGGGACACCTTTGTTGTCATCTTTAGTTAGGGCAAACTAAACTAGCTTGGAACACTGTAAGGATGGCCTTAGGCCTTAGCCTAAGCAACTCCATTTTAAGACTCCATCTTAAAATAAACCTGTAGTTTCACCAGGCAAGCCATAGAGCCCTCTGATATGTCAATCAGGCATAGTCTGATAAAAGCAAGTCATTTTCCACAACCATGACAAGAGTCTGGGTGAAGTGACATGTCATTTTTCATAACCCTGATAAGAGCCAGAAGGGTATCAGGGCAGAAACCACCAGACCATATGTCCTCTTTCACAAGTAAGATGTCACTAAGAAACCTGGTAACAGCTGATAGGGACCCAAAGGGCAAGCAGAAGCTTCCAAATTTTGTATAAATAATTGAACAAGTGAACATTCAGCCAGCTGAAACTGATGTACACAAGCCTGAGAGCCTGATGAGGACCTGGACTGACATCCCAACTCTTCTCATCTGCCTGATCCTCTGTGTCATCCTTACCACTCTCAAACTCTACAGCAGCCTCTTGACTCTGGTGAGAAAAGGACTTCTCCCTATGACCGTCTCCTCAGCCAGCCATCAACTCACCACAGGAGAATCCTCTATTGGTTTCTAACCTGGTCGCTGTGGTCTGAGTGAGTGTGCATCTGCTGGACTTAAGATCTAGGACTTAAGTCTTTAAATCTAGCACTTAAGCTTAGCATGCAGATGGAATGTCTGTAATTGGTCTGTCATGATTAAGTATGTTTGCACACTTAGAATTGTTTGCTTTGAGTTTATTGTTTATTGCAATGCCCAGCATTAAGGATTGTCATTCCTTGATTAAGAACCTGTAGAATGAAATTGTATTAAGTGATTTGAGTAAATAAAACATTGAAAAGGGCAGAAGCGCGTGGACATTCTTTATCTCGCCCCTCAACTGCAGATGTTGCACTTTTGCCCATCACGAGAAACACCAGCTGGGGCTTAGAAGCAATATCAAGGTACCAAAAGTCCCCAACTCTCCCCTTCCCTGGCAGCCGTTAACCTGGCACAGTGCCTGCTGCTACTCAAACAGAACATAGTTTGCAAAACCAGGTCACAAAACCCAGCTCTGAACTGCCCAAAATAAAATAGCTGTCCGTGACAGGAGTGCAGCCCCCAGAGCACAGCCCATAAGACCTCTGGAGAGAAGGTCTTGATTGGGAAGTAGAAAGGGAGGGCATGAGTGAGATACAGTTTAAAGACTAAATTAGAAACCAGGAATTGCAAGGTGTACAGACAATATAAGGAGATAAGACCAGCTGTCCACATCACAGGAGTAGGCCCTAAAGGAGATCCTTAGACCAATCCTCCCACCCTAATAAACTTCATCATCCTGAGGATGGAGATGCCAGCAAACAACAGACAACCCCACCTATTGGATGAGAAGGGAAGCTAGAAAGATACAAAAACAATCCTTGTATCTTTCGAGATTTTTTTTTCCTCTCTCTTCTCTTGCCCTCACATTCCCAACATTTGTGAAATCAAGTACTTTACATGGATTAAGGTACAGAGCACTGAAATGTCTGAAT
This sequence comes from Ictidomys tridecemlineatus, assembly GCF_052094955.1. Taxonomy (NCBI): domain Eukaryota; kingdom Metazoa; phylum Chordata; class Mammalia; order Rodentia; family Sciuridae; genus Ictidomys; species Ictidomys tridecemlineatus. The sequence goes on along the minus strand of NC_135480.1, from coordinate 149,372,627 downwards.
AGTATAATAGTGGTATTGTATATTCTTTTTCCTCCTATTTTTACGTATTTTGCTTTTCTTAATATTTATATTTGCTTGTTTTGTACTCTACTATCTTCCCACTTACGTGCCTCCCCCAAATCATTTTTTCTCTCCTGCTACTAACCAACTTCTTTAGATTCTTCTTTCATAATTTCTAAGATCTAATAACTCTATATCCTCACCTCCTAGCCCCTCAACATCTCATCCTACATCTCACCCCCAGTTCTTTGTCCACCATCAGAAACTGTAGTCCCTTTTGCAAACCTACTATTTATATTGTAGATAACAATTGAACTTACCATTTCTGTATTTTGTGACAAAACCATAAGCATCTTAATAACAGCTATTTGGTTTAAGGTTGTATATTGTTTGTATTGGGATCTGTTCACAGTGTTCTCCCTCTTAAAGGAGAGATATTAGAAACCTGCAGGAACACTATAAGCCTATAGGGTAAAACTTTAATGCCTTGGATCTACAGTTCTAGAAGGGAAGATATACAAACAACATGAAAAAACAAGGGAAGAAAGTGCCCCCAACAAAGCAAGATATTACATTATTAGAATCCATGGCCAGCACAACAAAAGAAATGACAGAGAAGGAGTTCAGGATATATATAATTAAAATGTTCTATGAATTACAGGATGATATAAGAGAGCAAATCAGGCAGCAAAAGATCATTTTGATAAAGAGCTACATAAGCAAATACAGGAAACAATATATTTCTTCAATAATAAGAGTTTCTGAAAAAAACCACAGAAATCCTTGAAATGAAAGAAACAATAAACCAAATTAAAAGCTCAATAGAAAGCATCCCAATAGATTATATCACTTGGAAGACAGGACCTCAGACAATGAATACAAAATATACAATCTTGAAAAGAATGTGGACCACACAATGAAGGTGGTAAGAAACCATGAACAGAACATTCAAGAATTATGGGATGACATAAAAAGACCAAATTTAAGAGTTATTTGGATAGAGGAAGGCATAGAGTTCCAAATCAAGAAATGAACAATCCATTCAATGAAATATCAGAAAATTTTTCCAAATATGAAGAATTAATTGGAAAATCAAATACAAGAGGCTTACAGGACACCAAATGCACAAAATCACAACAGATCTACACCAAGGCACATTATAATGAAAATGCCTAGCATACAGAATAAGGAGAGAATTTTAAAAGCTACAAGAGAAAGGAATCAGATTAATATAGGGGAAAACCAATAAGGATATCTGCAGATTTTTCAACCTATATCCTGAATGCTAGAAGATCCTGGAACAACATATACCAAACTCTGAAAGAAAATGGATGCCAATCAAGAATCTTATAGCCAGCAAAATTAAGGTTTAGATTTGATGATGAAATTAAAAATTTCAATGATAAACAAAAGTTAAAAGAATTTACAACTAGAAAGCCTGAACTACAGAATATCGTTGGCAAAATATTCCATGAGGAGGAAACGAAAAACAACAATGAAAATCAGCAAAGGGAGGTATTACACTAAAGGAAATACTAATCAAGTTAAATACCAAAAATAAACAAATATGACTGGGAATACAAATCATGCATCAATAATGATCCTGAATGTTAATGGCTTAAACTCACCAATCAAAAGACATAGACTGGAAGACTGGATCTAAAAAAAAAAAAAAAAAATAGCCCCAACAATATTCTGCCTTCAAGAGACTCATCTCATAGGAAAAGACATCTACAGACTAAAGTTGAAAAGTTGGGGGAAAAAACATACCATTTACATGGACTGCAGAAACAAACAGGTGTTTCCATCCTCATGTCAAATAAAGTAGACTTCAATCCAAAGTTAATTAAAAGGAATAAAGAAGGACATTTCATACTGCTTAAGGGAAACATTACATCAACAAGACATAACAATTATAAATATATATGCCCCAAACAATGGAGCATCTACATTCATCAAACAAACTCAAGTTTAAGAGTCAAATAGACCACAACACAATAATTCTGGATGAGTTTAACACATCTCTTTCACCACTGGATAGATCTTTCAAACAAAAGCTAAACAAAGAAACTATAGAACTCAATAATACCATCAATAGCTTAGACTTAACTGACATATATAGAATATTTCATCCATCAATGTGTGCATACACATTCTTCTCAGCAACACATGGATCCTTCTCTAAAATAGACCATATATTATGCCACAAAACAACTCTTAGCAAATACAAGAAAGTAGAGATACTACCCTGTATTCTATCAGATCATAATGGAATGAAATTAGAAATCAATGATAAAATAAAAAATAAAAGCTACTCCAATACCTAGAGAACAAATAATATGCTATTGAATGAACAATGGGTTGCAAAAGACATCAAAGAGGAGATTAAAAAATTCTTAGAGGTAAATGAGAGCACTGATACAACATATCAAAGTTTCTGGAACACTATGACGACAATACTAAGAGGAAAGTTCATTGCATGGAATTCATTCCTTAAAAGAAGAAAAAGTCAACAAATGACCTATCATGACATATAAAACCCCTAGAAAAAGAAGAACAAATCAACACCAAAAGATGATTTCAGAGCTGAAATCGACGAAATTGAAACAAAAGAAACAATTGAAAAAAATTGACAAAACAAAAAGTTGATTCTTTGAAAAAATAGATAAAATCAATAAATCCTTAGCCATGCTAATGAAGAGAAGGAGAGAGAAAACTCAAATTACTAACATCTGTGATTAAAAGGAAATATCATGATGGACACTACAGAAATACAGAAGATAATTAGAAATTATTTTGAAAACTTGTACTTCAATAAAATAGAAAATATCAAAGGCATTGACAAATTTCTAGAGTCACATGATTTCCCCAAATTGAATCAGGAAGATATACACAATATAAACAGATCAATTTCAAGCAATGAAATAGCAGACGCCATCAGAAGTCTACCAACCAAGAGAAGCCAGGGACCAGATGGATACATAGCTGAGTTCTACAAGACCTTCAAAGAAGAACTAATACCAATATTCCTCAAATTATTTCAAATTATTATGAAATAAAAAAAGAGGGAACACTTCCAAACTCCTTCTATGAGGCCTATAACACCCTGATTCCAAAACCAGACAATGACACATCAAAGAAAGAACACTTCTGACCAATATCTCTAATGAACATAGATGCAAAAATTCTCAACAAAATTCTGGAAAATTGAATAAAAAAACATATCAAAAGGATAGTGTGCCACAATCAAGTAGGGTTCCTCCCAGGGATGCAAGGTTGATTCAACATACGGAAATCAATAAATGTAATTCATCACATCAATAGATTTAAAGATAAGAATCACATGATCATCCCAACAGATGCAAAAAAAAAAAGGATTTGATAAAGTACAGTACCCCTTCGTGTGTAAAACACTAGAAAAACTAGGGATAACAGGAACATATCAACATTATAAAAGCTATCTATGCTAAGCCCCAGGCTAACATCATTTTAAATGGAGAAGAATTGAAAGCATTCCCTCTAAAAACTGGAACAAGACAGGGATGCCTCTTTTACCACTTCTATTTAACATAGTTCTTAAAATTATAGACAGAGTAACTAGATGAAAGAAATTAAAGGGATATGGGTAGGAAAAGAAGAATTCAAATTATCAGTACTTGCTGACAATATGACTCTATACCTGGAAGATCCAAAAAATTCCACCAGAAAACTTCTATAACTAATAAATGAATTCAGCAAAGTAGCAGGATTCAAAATCAACACCCATAAATCAAAGGCATTTTTGTACATCAGTGACAAACTCTCTGAAGGAGAAACTAGGAAAACTACCCCATTTACAATAGCCTCAAAAAAAAAATACTCAGGAATCACCTTAATGAAATATGTGAAAGACCTCTACATTGAAAACTACAGAATGCTAAAGAAAGAAGTTAAAGAAGTCCTTAGAAGATGGAAAGATCTCCTTTGTTCTTGGATAGGCAGAATTAATCTTGTCAAAATCCCATGCTACCAGAAGCACTATATTGATGTAATGCAATTCCAATCAAAATCTCAATGACTTCCTCATGGAAATAGAAAAAAAGCAGTCATGAAGTTCATCTTGAAAAATAAGAGACCCAGAATAGCTAAAGCAACCCTTAGCAAGAAGAGTGAAGTAGGTGGCATCACCGCATGAGACCTTATACTATACTACAGAGCAATAGTAACAAAAACAGCATACATAGTATTGGCACTAAAATAGAGTTGTAGACCAGTAGTACCGAATACAAACCCACCTAAATACAAAAGTGCAAAAAAAAAAAAAAATTGGAGGATGGCCTCTTCAACAAATGGTGCTGGGAAAACTGGAAGTCCTTATGCAACAAAATGAAATTAAACCCTTATCTCTCGCCATGCACAAAACTCAACTCAAAATGAATTAAGGACCTAGGAATTAAACCAGAGACCCCTGCACTTCATAGAAGAAAAAGTAGGCCCAAATCTTCATCATGTCAGATAGGCCCTGATTTTCTTAATAAGACTCTATAGCACAAGAAATAAAATCAAGAATTAATAAATGGGATGGAATCAAACTAAAAAGCTTCTTCTCAGCAAAAGAAATAATCAGCGAGGTGAATATAGAGCTTAACAAATGGGAGCAAATTTTTACCACAAGCATATCAGCTAGATCACTAATCTCTAGAATATATAAGAACTCAAAAATCTTAATACCAAAAAACAAATAACCCAATCAATAAATGGGCCAAGGAACTGAACAGACACTTCTCAGAAGGTGATATACTACAACAAATATGAAAAAATGTTCAACATCTCTAGTAATTAGAGAAATACAATTCAAAACTACTCTTAAGATTTCATCTCACTTCAGTCAGAATAGTAGTTATTAAGAAGACAAACAACAATAAGTGTTGGCGAGGATGTGAGGAGAAAGGCACACTCATGCACTGCTGGTGCAACCAGTGTGGAAAGCAGTATGGAGATTCCTTGGAAAACTGGGAATGGAACCCCCATTTGATTCAACTATCCCTCTCCTCGGTCTATACCTAAAGGACTTAAAAACAGCATACTACAGGAACACAGCCACATCAGTGTTTATGGCAGCACAATTCACAATAGCTAAATTGTGGAACCAACATAGATGCCCTTCAATAGATAAATGGATAAAGAAACTGGTATACACACACACACACACACACAATGGAATATTACTCAGCATTAAAATCATGACATTTGCCGGTAAATGGGTGGAGTTGGAGAATATTATGCTAAGTGAAGTTAGCCAATCCCAAAAAACCAAATGCTGAATGTTTTCTCTGATATATGGATACTGATTCTTAATGGGGATTGGGGGATAGAGAAAAGGGGAAGGAGAGGAAGGAAGGTGGCAGGGGGGTAGGAAAGATGATGGAATGATCTGGACATCATTACCCCAAGTACATGTATGAAAACACAAATCATGTCACATGAAAATTTGGGTTCTATATGTGTGCTATGAATTGAAATGCATTCTGCTGTCATATATAATGAATTAGAATAAATAAATAACTTTTAAAAAAATTATGTGGCTGTCTGTGGATTCTTGATCCATTGTCATGTGCTTTCTCAATGCCTTCATAAGTTTCTCCAGGAAGGTTGCAGGGTTTCCCCTGAGGGCCTTAATGGATTTCAGTTATCTTAGAGTAATTAATAGGCTCCTGAGACCTTCAAGAACCAGAGCCTGAAAATGTTTTTTTTTTTTTTCCAATCATCTAGTTCATCATTTGGATTCCATTTAGGATCATTCCTAAGAACTGCCTATGCCCCAGATGGATCATTAGATTTACTCCTAGTCTGTATTGTGGGGGCATGGCTGAGATGCAGATCATCTCCAAAATACTCAACTGACTTCTTTTCAGTAGAGGTCAAAGTTTGGTTAAGCAGTAACATAATATTCTTCCAGGTAAGATTGAACACCTGACATAAGTTTTGGAATACCTCAATGTATTTATCTGGATACACTGAGAACATTCCTAAGTCCATCTTTATTTGCCTCAGGTCTTGAAGGGAAAAAGGGACATGGACCTTGGTTGGCCTCAATTCCCCTTCTGGCATTTCCAGAAGTAGCAGTATATTTTGTTCTCCTCTGGAGTGGATGATGGGGGTCCTGAATAGGGAGGACATGAGGGATATTAGTGGGGCTTAGTAGGGGCTGGGAATATTTGGGATTTCTCTGATTTTTCTACCCTGGCAGGTGTCTTCTTAGACTTCTCTTCCATCAAGGCAGCAACCATATCTGGGTCTAGCTTACACTGCTGACATAATTTGGAGTTCTCCTTCAGAGCAAAAAGAGCCTGAATTAGGGGACCTCAGACCATTTTCTTTCTTCTTACAAAGCAAACTAAGCAGCAAGATAGTATTAAAGTTTATACTTCCCTCTGGTGGCCATGATTTTCCATTGAGGCCGTACCTGACAGTAAAAGAAAATCAGGTGCTTTTTCATGCATGTATGGATCAAACTTGACCCAGTGTTTTAGTAGGCAGGCTAGTAGTGAACCTGGCACTGCCTTTGAGGAAGCTCCAATCTAGATGAGAGAAATCAGAACTCAGGTGCCTACACCAGAAGAATTGCCCACTCTCAGAGAGATGAACGAGCATCTTGGTGGTTGGCAATCCTGCCTGTTTCACTCTACATGACTTGCTGGATTTATTGTTACCTTACCAGCTAAATTCCTCAGGTCTTTGGTTTTTGCATGACAAAGACCCTAGTGGAGCCAGACTTGGTGGAACTTGCTGATCTCCCTTGGCCAGATATGATGGCTGATAATTAAATGTCAGTGTTTGAATTCCTCTGCTTTCTATGCCCATAAAATTGGTGGGCCTAGTAGGTATGAACTCTCTTTTTTTCAAGCAAGGTCTGAGGAGACTATGTAAAGCCACAGTCATCAAGGACAAAGGGTCATTTTAAAGGAGTTTTTCATCTACAATCTGTATCCCAGGAGTCCTGGAAGGACAAAGAGGACAAGTTGTCTCAGAGGACCTTCTGTCTTCTTCATGGAGAAATTTGAGGAAGAATTTAATAGACTCTGAGCCCGGTGGGATTGGAGATATTTGGACAGATTGAGTTTACCTTCCTTTGAGGCAGGGATGTGTGAGAATGTGCCTCCCTAGATCCCTAAAGAACAAAAAGGGTTGGGTGCCTCTCCTTCCCTTATCGGCAAAAGAATTGGGGACGCACAGCGGGGCACAGAAACAACAACAGGGATGTCTTTGGCAAATCTGTAGCCCTTCAATATGTGAGAGAGGGAGCCCAAACCTAACCCTAAAACCACTCTGCAGAGTATGTACCTCTTTCTGTGGATAGACTTTTAGCTATGAGGGAAGTACTCAGGAGGATTGAGTATGAGGAAGGAGGTGCAGGTGGCCCATTCAGAGGTGCTAGCCTAGCAGAATTTTTGCTCAGTACCATGGTTACCCACCACCATAGGATATCCCAAGGGACTATGGTGAAGTGGTGACAGAGGAGGGGCCTTTGAGAGTCATCAAAAAGTAGCCTCAGCCAGAATCTCGCAGTTGCTTCTCAACTTCACCCAAATTCTCTCATCCAAAGGCAGGCCAGAATCAGGGGCTACTGTCTGCTTGCTTCAGGCACACCCCGAGCCAGGTTAGAAAAGTTGGAAATGACTCTGTAGTGCTCAATGTGCCTTACCCCCATGGCAGGTGATTGGGAACTATAGAAACTAAAGAAACCTATCACCTAAGACATGAGACTGGTAGGTGTGCAAATCACTTTTAAGTGACTGACAGATGCCTGGTTTTTCTTCAAAGGATAGTGAAGGCAAAGAATGTAAGATGCAAATGACTTTCCTTGGTGGGTGTTGGGGATCCTGGATGAGCCCTCAGGGTGTCACCAGCAGGAATCAGGATCAGGTTATTGCTCCACCGAGTTAAAGAATGAATACTGTGAATGCCACCAAGGTACGTAAGTGAGCAGGAATATTATTTAAAAGGAAAGTGAGAAAAAAGACTCAGAACTCCCAGCACAGTGTGCCTGGGAAGGGCAAGAAAGCTGTTTAAATCTTATACCATTCCCTCTTTTAAAAACATGTAAGGAGATATCGTAAGCTTCTCTTGACTGGTTTTTGATATTTCAATTGTTCCATGGAAGGTGCAGGCCGGATTATGGATTGTGTAGTCACTTTCTGGGAGATGGAAACTTACACCCTTTGAGAAACAGAAACTGTTTTATTTTCTATAAAATGAAAATTTATTATTTTTACATATGTATATTTTATTTGTTCTTTTTAGATATGCATGACAGTAGAATATTTTTGACATATTATACATACATGGAATAGAACTTATGTGGTTGTAGATGATGAGGCATTACATTGGTTGTATATAAACATAGGAAAGTTACGTCCAATTAATTCTACTGTTTTTCCTATTCCTGACCCCCCTCCCTTTTCTTCATTCCCCTTTGTCTAATCCAATGAGCTTCTATTAAGTTCCTTATTATGTATCAGCATCCACATAACAGAGAGATCATTTGGCCTTTGTTTTTTGGGGGGTTGGCTTATTGAACTTAGCATGATAGTCTCCAATTCCATCCATTACCTGCAAATACCATGATTTCATTCTTCTTTATGGCTGAGTAATATTCCACAGGAATTGTTTTATAACGTGTCATGTTAAAATGGCTGTCTTGTGATTGCCCTTTTGTCAACCTTTACTGTTTCTTCCCTATTCTCCATGGCCTATCCTTTTCAGTCTCATTAAGGTTGTTAAATTCAGGGGAAGTAGAAAATGAGATAACTATAGGTGGCTGGCCAGGGTTGAGAAAGAAAGGATTGTGATGGGTCTCCTTTGGAAAAAAAACTGGGGAAGTGAGGAACATTGAAATCTGTTACCAGTTTAAAGTTGTTTTCTTTTCTGTGTATAATTCCCTTTTATCATTCCCCAACTGAGCAATCATTTGCATATAAGCCATGGTGTTGTATCTGTAAGGAATGAAGGTAGAAGGCTATGTCTACCTTTTGTATAGAGTTTAATCCCCAGCACCAGAAATCTTTTTTTTACACAGTTAAAACAGTTAAAACTTTCAGAAGAGAATATAAAGGGTAAATCCTCCTGATCTTTCATTTGGTAATAGATTTTTAGATATGAGAACAATAAACATAAGTTGAAAAAATAGATAAGTTGGACTTTATTAAAATTAGAATAGTTGTCATTCAAGGACACTATCAAGAAAGTGAAAAAAAAAGCCCACAGAAGGTAACAAAATATTTGTAAATCATATATATGATAAAGGTCTAGTATACACAATAAATAAGGATCTCTTAAAACTCAAAAAACAAAAAAATATATAATTCAATTTTAAAATGGATGATGGAGTTGAATAGAAGTTTCTCTAAAGGTACACAAGTGGCCAAGAAACACATGAAAAGATGTTTAAGGTCATTAGTCACTGGGACAATGCAAATCAAAACACAAGGATATACTACTTTGCATTCACTAGGATGGCCATAATTTTTTTAAAAAAGAAAGAAAAGATTAAGTATTGTTGAGGATGTAGAGACTATGGAACCCTTACATGTTCTGAAGAAAATGTAAAATGATGGATGCACTGATTTTTCTCAAAAAATCATACATAGAATTATTGTATGACTCAACAATTCCACCCCTAAATATATATCCAAAAAAATTGAAAATAGGTATTAAAATTTGGACCTGAGTCACAGTAGCACCATTTTTAATAGCCAAATGGTGAAATTTACCAAAAAGTCCATTAACTGATGAATGAATGAACAGAATTTGGTATGGCCGTGTAATGGAATTTTATTTATTAAGTCATAAAAAACCCAAAGTACTGATATTTGCTACAACATGGATAATATGAAAACATGCTGAGTGAAAGGAGCCAAAACCTCCCACCCCCAAAACAAAGTAATTTGTAAAATTTAATTTATATGCAGTATCTAGAATAGGTCAGTTTATAGGAACAGAAAGCAATTTAATGATTGCCAAGGGCTGGCGTGGAAAGAGAATGACTGGTTTATCCATATGGAATTTCCTTTTGGGAGGATAAAGATTATTTGAGAGGAAAAGGAACAGAGGGATGAAGGGAAGACATTCTTTGAATGTCTACCTTCCCCACAGAATATCATTAGTGCATTACAAAGCCTCATGGCCCAATTCTAAAAATTTTTACTTTGCTCTTTTTAAAACTATGCTTGCTTTAACTCTTCAGAACAATAATTAGTAAAACCTTTGTTAGAGGTTTACACACTAGCATATAGTATATAAAGGTAAAGGAGACAGCTTTGGAGAGGGTAACCTGCTTGTGCCCCTCATTCCCCTTATTCATCATCACTGGGCAGACTTCATCCTACTGAATTGTGGATTTGGGTATAGAAAATCAGACCAGCAGACTACTTATCCAGGGAGATTGTTAAGCTAATGTTTAATTTTCTTCCCAACCTCTTTGCTAGTTCCGCCTTTCTTCTGGCAAGAGATGTAGCCAGGAAGGAAAGCATTGCTTGTGTAATGAATGGTGTCAAGATTTAGAATTGTGAAGTCTCTTGATAAGCCTGGAATTTGTTTTTGTGGAAATAACTGACAAAGGTCAAGTTCCCTCTCAGTTCTGCCTGGAGAGATAATCCTCTGTGTCTTACTGATTCAGAAATAGGATGCATTTGGTGCAAGATGCCTTATTTCTCCTACACTTAGATCTCAGACAGCTTGGAACAGAATTTTCTCCATCTGACAAATTTGATTTGGCTTTTTGGTCCTCAAACTTTTCCTAGTAGCAGAAACCTTTTCTCAGAAAAAATCTTGACACTGTATTCATACACATCAATATTTAGATGGAGAGCTCCTACAGCTGAAGAAGAGGTTGAAGGAAGATCAGTGTTGCTTAAATTCACCTAGTCATGGGAGGCCTCAAGACTGTAGGGTTCTTCAGAAGAGATTTGAAAAGCACCAATCTGCAGAAATGTACTGCCGTGTTTCATATCTGAGAAATGTGCATGTTCTAAGAAAGATGATAGCCTTCAATATTTCATCCCCAGAAAGTTATGACAGGTGTCTAACACAGACCAAGAGAGAATATGCAGGCTGGATGATACCAAACGGATTCCTCCTTGGAATGCGGCCTGAACTGAGTATAATGAAATGTGAAAGTTCATAGTCTGGCTTTGGGCACAGTTTTTGTGCCAGCCTGCGGTTGTTCCTTTCATCCTGATCTGTTGCTGGGGAAGTTATGTTGAGCACCTTCATCTTCACAATGGGACACACCCTATACTTTCCCTACTTGATTTGTTTGCCCATTCCACTCTGCTCTTGATTGTTTGCTCATTCCATCCCCCATGCAGAGTAATTTCCAATTGCCCAGGCTCATGATCATATTCCATTTTGCCTTGTACACAAGGCTCTATTGTTTGACAGATTGACCTGTGAGTACCATTTTAATGTAAGTGATGTTTTATAGAGTCTGCAAATATTCTTATTTTCAATAACGAGGTAAGTAGTCTTATCTTTGTGGTTTACAATGTCAGGAAGTGTGGTTTAGGCAGAAGCTATTTTTAAGCAGGTGCTAAGCTACTTCACAATCAGTAGTTTTAGTTCCAGTAATCCCAGGAGTGTGCCTCCCAAGGCTCATTATTTCCTCAATCTCCTAAAAACAAAATAGGAGGCATTACTTTTTCTATAGCTGCTATAGTAAATTACTACAAACCTAGTGGGTAAAAAGAACATATATTTGTAATCCAAACATTCTAAAGGCCAGAAGTCCACACCAGGCTCATCAGACTCAGATCAATCTGTTGGCAGGGCTGCATTTCTTTCAAGGATGTGCTGCTTCCTGTGGCCAATAGTCTTAAAGAAGGAGCAGAGGGTGAGCCCAGGGGGCATGAGCTATAGGAAGGGACTATCTGGCAGCAGCTACAGATACAATACAGGGAATATGCTAACCCACAGTGACCTGGTAAAAAGGAAGACCAGGGGAAAAAATGCTCTAACCTCACTCTTATCTGATATGCCCCAAGAGTGACTGACCCTTCAACCTTCAGGATCCCTGGATGAGAAGACAGACATGTGAAGCAGACCTGCATTGTCCCCAGACATGCAGCCAAACCACAGAGCCACAGGTGTGTCATCAACCCTGACCCTTTGCATAACATAAGAAAGAAACAGATATTTATTCTAACAATCTGAGGTTATTGTTTATGCAGCACCACTCAGTACAAGCTCACTAAATCCCACCATTTTTCCCAAGAGCAGATTTTCCTGTTTGAGCAACCTAGAAAGTTTCTGTGGATATAGAACCGAGTTGAGGAAGGTGGAGAGTAGGCCTATAGTAACACACAGAAGGCATTCAGTGCAAAGGCCAAGGATTTGTTGTTTAAGGATGCTGCTCTCAGCAGTCATGTTCCTCTGAGGGCTAGAAATCTAGCTGGAATACAAGCTGGTGGCATAATCCCTGAGTCACTGGTATCCTCCAAGGATGACACTGCCTCCTGGAATAAATATATGATATTTGATGGTGGCTTCTTTTTTTTTTTTTTTTTTGGTACCGGGGATTGAGCTCAGGGGCACTCAACCACTGGGCCACATCCCCAGCCCTATTTTATATTTTATTTAGAGACAGGGTCTTACTGAGTTGCTTAGTGCCTCACCATTGCTGAGGCTGGCTTAGAACTCATGATCCTCCTGTTTTAGCCTCCCGAGCTGCTGGGATTACAGGTGTGAACCACCATACCTGGCTCCTTTTTTCTCAATGTCTTCTGTGCCTAGCATCTGCTCATAGGAGATGTAATAAAGATGGAAGTGTTACAGACCAATGGAACAGAATAAAAGACACAGAGACAAACCCACACAGATATAGTCATCTGATTCTTGACAAAGGTGCCAAAAACATACATTGGATAAAAGACAATCTTTTTAACAAAAGGTGCTGGGAAAACAGGTTATCTATATGTAGAAGAATGACACTAAATCCTTATTTCTTATGTACAAAGTCATCTTAAAATATATTGAAGACAGAAATTTGACCAGAAAATATGCAACTCCTAGGAGAAAAAAAAAAGGGTCAACACTCAATATATAGGCACAGGCAACAACTTTCTCAACAGGACCCCTAAAGCTCAGGAAATAATGCTAAGAGTTAATAAAAGGGACAGCTTCAAGTTAAAAAGCTTCTGCACAGCAAAGAAAACAATTAAGAATGTAAAGAGAGATCTGTAGAATGGGAGAAAATCTTCTGACAGAGGATTAATCTCCAGAATATAAAGAACTCAAAAAACTTAACACAACCCCACCCCTAATAACTCAATAAATAAATGGGCAAATGAATTAAACAGATACTTTTCAAAAGAAGAAATACAAATGGCCAACAAATATATGAAAATTGTTCAGCATCATTAGCAATTAGGAAAATGCAAATAAAAAATACACTAAGATTTCATCTCACTCCAGTCAGAATGGCAACCTTTTAGAATACAGACAATAACAAATGCTGGAGTGGATGTAGAGAAAAAGGAACGCTCTTATACCATTAATCGGATTGTAAATTAGTACAATCACTATGGAAATGTATGGAGGTTCCTCAAAAGTCTAGGCATGGAAACACCATATAACCCAGCTATACCACTCCTTGGTATTTATCCTAAAGAATTAAAGTCATCATACTACAGCAAAACAAGCACACCCATGTTTGTTGCAATATAATTCACAATACCAAACTATGGAACCAGCCTAGGTGTCCATCAGTGAATGAATGCGTAAAGAAAATGTGGTATATGTACACAATGGAGTTTTAGTCAATCATAAAGAAAAATGAAATTATGTCATTTGCTGGAAAATGGATGGAACTTGAGAACATTATGTTAAGTAAAATAAGGCCAGATCAGGGGCCAAATGTTTTCACTCATATATGGAAGCTAGGGAGGAAGAAGGAAAAGAAAGGTGGGGGAAAATCTCATGAAAATTGAAAGGAGATCAGTAGAGGAAAGGGGCGGGGAAGGGAGAAGGGGAAATATTGGGGAATGATACTTGCCAAATTATAGTGTTACATTGTGTGCATGTACAGATAGATAACAAATCCTACCATTATGTACAACTAAAATACAGCAGTAAAAAATGAAGAACAAACTGTAGGTGTTGACCCTAGTGCACATGGAAACATGTATTTCTGACTTACTAGTTTCACAGAATTATATTACACAATTTCTCTCTTCCTTTACCACACCATATAAGATCCTCTGAGATTAATCTCTTTAAAACTTAATTTGAAAGGTTCTTTTTCCAATTGTCAAAATACTTGCTGAACTGAGTATGGTCTAACTTGAACAATTTGTCTACTCGGATATCTACTATAAATGTTCTATATAGAGTCCCTAGCTCTTGGGATCTTTATTCTCTTCTATTTCTATAGAACCCAAGCTATTTCAAGGCCTCTTTAGTGGCAAACAATAGAAGCCAAAAACCCAGGGTTTAATCAAGTTAAAGGATCTGAAATTTAACTCTGAAACCCTGCATTAGGCATCACTTATTTGTTCTTCCAATTTTCTCTTTTTTTAAAAAAATAAGTTTTATTGTGTATTTTAAGGTAATACAACATGTTGTTGTTGAATATACATAGAGAATAAAAAGGTTACTATAATGAAGCAAATTAACATATACATTACCTCATAGAGTTACTCTTTTTATTTTGTTTTTATGATAAGAGCAGCTAAAATCAACTTATTTAGCAGGAGTGCCCTACACAGTACAGTTCTAATACCTGTAGCCTTCATGTTGCATGTAAGATATCTAAACCTATTCATCCCACATGTCTTCTACTTGGTATCCTCTGAACTATATCTACCTATTTCCTCCCCAATCCTCTCCTGGTAATCACTGTTTTGTTCTTTACCTCTGTATACTTGATTCTTTAAAAAAGATTCAACATATAAATGAGATTATATAGTATATTTCTTTCTCTGTGTCTGACCTATTTCACTTAGCATCATGTTCTCCAGGCATCTCTGTTGTAGCAAATGACAAAATATTGTTCTTTTAAGGCTGAATAATATTCCATTGTACATGTGTATCTTTATCCATTTATCTACAAATATATACTCAGGTTGTTTCCATATCTTGGCTATTATGGATAATGCTGCAGTGAACATGGGTGTACAGATCTCTTTATGAGGTGGTTTATACCCAGAAGAGGGATACTGGGTCATATACTAGTCCTATTTTTAATTACTTTGGGAACCTTCATATTGTTTGACATAATGACTATACCAATCTACAGTCCCACCAACAGTGTACAAGAGGTCCCTTTTCTCCATATCCTTGCCAACATTTATTATCTTTTGACTTTTTGAAAATA
Source organism: Ictidomys tridecemlineatus (assembly GCF_052094955.1). Taxonomy (NCBI): domain Eukaryota; kingdom Metazoa; phylum Chordata; class Mammalia; order Rodentia; family Sciuridae; genus Ictidomys; species Ictidomys tridecemlineatus. Next base: position 149,357,278 of record NC_135480.1, on the reverse strand, counting down.
GTAATCCTAACAGATATGTGGTAATACCTTCTAGTGGTTTTAATTTGAATTTACTTGATAATAATGATGTTGAGCACCTGAGAGCTCATATAATTCAACGGTAGAAAGCCACCAATTTTAAAAATAGGTAAAAGACTCAAGTAAACATATCTCTCTTCTACTTTTCTCTTGACTTAAAGCTGCTATCGACTAATTTGACCTTGTGTAAGGGCTCAATGATGAAATTATGGAAAATGCAGACTCACAGTTATGTCCTCTTGCAAGATATTTTAGCAAATTAATGTACTGGCTTTTAATCATTATATTATAGGGAATGGGAATTTGTGCTCTCATTGGTGCTTCAGTAAAGTCCAGTGTTTGGTTTCCTTTTCATATATAATCTATAAGCTCCTTGGTGAACTGGATAGTATTCATATTTGTATTCTCCAAGTTATGCACTATTTTTTAGGCTTCTTCTCCCTCTTGCCTAGGCATTCTGTGCCTAATCGATTTTGGACACATGCTGGACATTCCTGAGCACTACTTGCCTTTGGGCATCTAACATTTAAAGTGACAGCTGTCAACATAATTGTGTGGTTTTTTTTTCGGGGGCAGGGGAAGATATGTTCAGCTGCTCTAGTGCAAGTGCCGAGCATACAGAGAATTGGATTTAATCAGAGTTGGAATTGTTGGGTGAGAATGATAAAACGAAAAGGAATTGAGTGATATTTGTAAAGAAATAAGAATGATCAAGAAATGTAAACAAGGTAAGAGGGAAAGTGAGAACATAGTTGAAATGATGGACAGTGCTAAGATGGTAAGATCAGTGAACTGAAGGTCCTGGTGAGGTTAAAGACTTGTTGGAATAGGGTAAGCTAGAGAGAGGTTGTGATGATCAGAGAGTGGTAAGCTTGAACCAGAGATTTTGTTAATGATTCAATAATTGTTCTCAGATGTGAATTTGGGAGTGAATAACAACTGTGGGTTGGAAGACAAGTGCATTGGAAGTGAAGAGGTTGAGAAGCTAAGACCTGGATATTGCTTGGATTAGCTTCATGAATATTGAAATAATCAATAATGATGACAGAATTAGTGGTGAAGAGAAAGTTTTTATGCCAGTTAATCAAATCTTTAAAGAAGAAGAAGAAGGATCAACCAGAATGATGAGATATAGCTAATTTTTTTTAAGAAAAGTGGTGTGATAGATTTAATAGTCTGATGTCATATGCTTCACATTGCTTTATAAGCATCAGTTGTTTTTATTCTCAAGCTTTTCATTTGGAAATGAAATATAGAAATTACTATCTCTTCATAATCATTTGAGTTGACATTGTCTGGATTTCCTTTAGTTCTAATATAGCATTAAAAATTTAATGTTAGCACTTTGGAATGGTAGAGTAAAGAGCTTGACAGTAACTGTAATTGGTGAGCTTTTCATAAAATTAAAATTTCTGGATATTTTCCTAGAGACATAGAATAAATGGAGAAATGTTTATTAGGGAAAATCTAAATGTTTTAAAAATTAAATTAAAAATTTTAACTGGTAGGGCTGGGGCTGTAGCTCAGTGGCAGAGTGCTTACCTAGCATGCGAGAGGCATTGGATTTGATCCTCAGTATCACATAATAAATAAATAAATAAATAAATAAATAAATAAAGGCATCTGTCCATCTACAACTATTTTTTTAAAAAATTTCACTGTTATATGAAAATTGTACCTATTGGTGGCATCATGTGATATTTTGATACATGTATAAATAGTATGTTTAAATCAAGTTATTGTTATCCGTTATCTCCCTACTGCCTAATAGCTCACTAGAAATACTTGCCCCTAAACTGTAAGTTACTATCCATAGGTCAACCATTCCTTGTTCCCTATACCCTTTACTCTCCTCAGCCACTAGTAACTAATGTGTTACTCTCAACTCTGAGGTCAACATTTTTAGATTCCACATGTGAATGAGATCATGCAGTTCTTTCTGTGACTAATTGATCTTGGTTATCCTAATGATTTCTGACATAAATGATAGATTTTATCCTCTGAATAGTATGGCTCAATAGTATCCCATTTTGTGTGTGTATGTGTGTGTGTGTATCTCACATTTTCATTTGATAGACACTTTGGCTGCTTCCATTTCTTAGCTATTGTAAATAGAGCTGCATTCCTGCTGTTTTCCATAATGTCTGTGCTAATATATATTCCCACCAACAACATGCAAGTGTTCCCTTTTCTCCAAATCCTTGCCAGCATTGTTACCATTGTTCTTTGATAATAGCCATTCTTACTAGGATAAGTTGATAAGTTGTGTTTTTTATTTGCATTTCCTTGATGATTAGTGATGTTGAGCATTTTTTCACATACTTATTGGCCTTTTGTGTATCTTTTTTTGAGAAATGTTTATTTAGGTCTACTGCCTGTTTTTTTGCTATTGGGGTTTTGGAGTTCTTTTTATATTCTGGATATAAAGCCCTTATCAGATGTATAGTTTGCAAATATTTTCTCCTATCCTATGGGTTGTCTCTTCCCTATTTACTAAATTTTGATAAGAACATCAAGAGTCTGAGAACATGTGCCATGATCCACTCCCTCATCTCTTCCCCATCTCCAGATCAGCATAATGGAAGCTCACTTCCAGCAGATGTGGCAAAGAATATGGTGTTCCCTCTTCCTCTGTTTCCCAAGGCATTTCCCTAGGAAGAACAGATTACTGGCATTCCTCATCTTTTTCAGTTTTATGTTGCAAAATCTAATAGTAGAGTATAGCCAAGAGTTTGGATTCTCCTTTCCTTCTCTTAGCACCCAGCCCTACTCTGAGGCACAGGCTTGATTCCTTGCATGACTAAGAAAGCAGGGGGCCCATATATCCTTACCACACCTTACTTGTAGAGTATAGCTTCTAAATTGGAGAAGGCACGCTGAGAAGACTAGGCTACCCTGCCCAGCACTCTGCTCATAAAGCTGACAAGTAGACCACTGTGCCTGCCTTGAGCCCTAGAACAGAGGTACAGAGATTTGGGCATTGAAGATTACCACTGCTAAGATATATGAATTTAATCATATGAGAGTGAGGAAAAATTTATACCTCAGAGATGTAAAAAACAAAAAGACAATCAGCTTCCTATCAATAGAGCCTAACAGATGAGTGTGGTATCAAATGAGGCAAACACTTAACAGGATAGGAAAAGAGTTGAAGAGGGCCTGGCTAAAACTACTGTCATCCTAGGGAGACCATGCACATGCCCAAGGTTAAGCCTTCTCAGGAGCAACATCAAAGACTTCCATGAAATAGTAAAAGCAAGTAAATAAACAAGCAAACAACAGTTAACAACAAACTCAGAGGAGGGGACCAATATATAGAGTTACTACAAGTGACCAGTTTTCAACAAAAAAAAATGTGACATGTAAAAACAAAAGGAAGTATGATCATGTACCAGAAAAAGAACAGGGAACAGAGGGTTTAAATGGACTTAGTAGAAAAAGATTTCTAAAAGCTATTAAAAATGTGTTTCATTTGTTTTTTGGGGGATTGGCTTACTTCACTTAGCATTATATTCTCAAGCTCCATCCATTTACCTGCAAGTGCATGATTTTATTCTCTTTTAATCTGAGTAATATTCCATTGTGTATATAAACCACATTTTCTTTATCCATTCATTTACTGAAGGGTATCTAGGTTGGTTCCACAATTTAGCTATTGTGAATTGTGCTGCTATAAACATTGATGTGGCTGTATCACTGTACTATGTTGTTTTTAAGTCCTCTGGATATAAAAAAAAAAACAAATGCCAATGTTTTCTCTGATATAAGGATGCTGATCCATAATGGGGGTGGGGAGGACCATGGGAGGAATGGAGGAACTTTAGACAGAGCAAAGTTTAGGGAGGGGAAGGGAGGGGAAGGAAGGGGATATGGGGGTAGGAAAGATGGTAGAACGAGACAGACATCATTACCCTAAGTACATGTATGAAAACATTAATGGTGTGACTCTACTTTGTGTACAACTAGAGACATAAAAAATTGTGCTCTATTTGTGTAATATGAATTGAATTGAATTCTGCTGTCATATATAACAAATTAGAATAAATAAAATAAAAATAAATAAATAAATAAAAATAAGGAATGAAGGAGGAGACATGGCATTGCCATTTAATGTAAGAAATAAGGCTGTGGGTGGTTGTTATGGTTGCTTTAATCATCAGTTTTTAAAAATAATGGCTTTATTGAGATATAATTTATATACATATAATTTGCCAATGTAAAGGTACATAAATCAATGGTATTTTAGTGCATTCAGAGTCATGCAATCATCTCTACAATCAACTTTAGGACATGTTCATGATCCAGGTACCCATTAGCAGTCACTTGCTGTTCCTTCCTATATCCTACTCCAGACCTCATTAACCACTAATCTACTTTTTTCTCCAAAATAATTCGCCTGTTTTGGAACTTTCATGTAAATGGAATCAGAAAATGTAACCTTCATTATGTGGTCTTTTATGTCTTGTTGGACATAAATTTCTTTACTGACAATTTTTTTCTTTCAGTACTTTCAAAATGTTTCTGATAAGAATTAAGCTGTAAATTCTATTGGCATTTCATTGCATATGGGCAGTGGTTTTCTATTATGCTTTCAAAATTTTGCTTTGGATTTTTAAATTTTTACTAATTTGTTCCATACATCTCTTTGCATTTATCCCCCTTAGAGTTCATTCAGCTTCTTGGATATGTAGACTGACATTTTTGATGAAATTAAGGAAGGCTGACCATTAATTCTTTGAATTTTTTTTTCGGCTCCGTTGTCTTCTATCCTGTGGAATCCTATTATGCATATATTTGTATACTTAATGGTATACATACTTAATAGAACACATTTTTTCAATATATAAAACATTTATTTTTACATTAATTGTCACCATTAAAAACATACAAAAATCATCTACTCCTGTCCTTTTTCCTAACATTTTTTTGCTGCAGTATTGATAACTAACAAACATTATTTTGTATTTTATTTAGAGACAGGGTCTCATTGAATTGCTTCACACCTCATATTTGCTGAGGCTGACTTTGAACTCACGATGATGCCTCAGCCTCCCAAGCCACTGGGATTACAAGCGTGTACCACCATACGCAGCTAAGAAGTAGTCTTTCTAAAACTTTCACTTACCACTTCCGGCCAGGAAGTGCTTATTTTCCCCTTTATATCTCAGTTCCTCATAGAATCCATTTCTATTGTATCCTAGTTCTTAGGATAAACTTTACTGAAACAGAAACCTCTAGTATTTGTATATGTTCATGTACTCAAACCATGCACTGGTGTCAGGAGAGGGAGATATAGGAAACTAAAATTGTTGAGTGCCTATTAAGTGCCTATTAAGTGCCAAGCACTTTTCATACATCATATCTATATCTATACACACACATATATATGTTATATATGTATATATATTATATCATTTTATACAAATATAGATGTTATACATACATGTATGTGTGTTTATGTTTGTATATATATATATGTATATATATATATTTACATAAATATATGTAAACATAGGACTTCCTACCTGCACTGCATCTGGATGTTTCTACTGTGTGTTACTATCAAAAGTTTAATATTAAATTGCTCTCAGTTTTCAGTCAGTGTCCAAAAAGAAAAGCAATTTTTCTAGACATTTCAAATGGAAGAAAGGAAATCCAAGAAGGTCAAAAGGAACCAGCATTCACAAGGGCCATGTTAGTAGACTACTAGGGCACTTCTGTCTTTGCTGCTGCTGCTATTAAGCATCTGCTGCTATTAAGCAACTATTGCTGTCATCTTCCAGGAAACCAAGAATCTGCAATCTTACTGAAGGTGCAAGAACTTGGGAGCCCACAGTCCCACTGATTCTACTCACTGATAAGACTTCTGGAATATATGGTTGCCTGCCGCTACTGCCAGATCCGGAGGCAGAAAATGGGGGTGGGTGTGGGGGAGGAGGGATGGCTTCTCTCTTCTTCCCACCTTCTAGTCTTTTCCCAAGATCTGCCTTTGGCGACTGTGGAGCAAGGAAACCTAGGAATATAGTTTGCAGATTTTTCAACACCCTGCAATTCAGAAGAGAATGTTGCAGGGCAGGGATAAAGCTAAAATTTCGTTTTCCCACAGGTTAATATCATTGTATTAATTAGTATTATTTCCTGAATTTTAAAAGCCTCTTTTTGTATAAACTGTGTTGTGATCCAGTCTCCCATGGCTAAGCAACTGGGTCTCCATTTCTTAAACAAGAAAGTAATTTACTGGAAGGATATTGGATGACTCAGAAAAATGCAAGAAACCTAAAGAAACCAGTTAAAGGAACAACAGAATTTGGAAAGTAGGAAATGATGAGGTAGAGTTTTTGCAGATCACTCTTGCTTTAACGAATTCATTTAAACCAATTTTCATCTTAAAATCTCTACTGAAAATTCAAAGTCCAAAGGAAGAGAATTGTATTGATAAACCTTGGGAAAGATAGCACCTTCGCTGAGAAAGGCAATTTCTCCAAAGTAATAAAGAGATCTTTCACCCAAAAGATATGGAAATGGTTCCTGGGCATCAAACAAACATACAAACAAGACTGGCTGTCCCTGCAGTTCCCCTTTGGCCAGATTTGGTTCTGTCTTTCCTTTCTTTCCACCCTGAGTCCTTTCTATAGTCTTCTGACCATTTGTATCCATTCTTCCTTCCTGGGAATTGCAGCTCTATCTTTTTTTCCTAGCCTGTGGCCTGGAGTTTGGTGAGCTACTCTGGACTTACTGCTTAGAAATCACTTTTCTCCTGAACAGGTCTTCTGAGCACCAGAGCAGATATCTGCATATTTGTTGAAGCAAATAGTTGCTTTAGCTTGAAAATTTTTGAGAGGATTCCTTAAGAGGAGTTCAGCTTTTGCTTAAATTTGAATATAAGATTTTTGTTGTTGTTGGGTTCTTTTTCAAAGAATATTTTTAGTTATAGACGGACAAAGTTCCTTTATTTAATTTGCTTATTTTTATGTGGTGGTGAGGATTAAACCCAGTACCTCACACATGCTAGGCAAGCACTCTACCAATAAGCTACAACCCCAGCCCCATTGTTTTTGGGTTCTCTCTCTCTCTCTCTCTCTCTCTCTGTGTGTGTGTGTGTGTGTGTGTGTGTGAGAGAGAGAGAGAGAGAGAGAGAGAGAGAGAGAGAGAGAGAGAGAGAGAAATTACCAATTTATTGTACTTTCATAATTTTTTAAAAACTTTCTTTATGCAGAGAAAGTTGCTTTGTATAGCAGGGAAGTTTTACATAATTATATGTAGTAAAACACTTACAAGAAACAAGAAAGTACCCTTGTTACAATATAAAACATTTTTGGTGTTTTTTTTTGTTTGTTTGTTTGTTTTTTTTTTTGGTGGTGTTGGGGATATAACCCAGGGCCTTGTGTATGTGAGGGAAGCACTCTACCAACTGAACTATATCCCCAGCCCACAATTTTAAATTCAAATTAAATAGTATAAACAATGAAAACTAAATATTTAAAATTTTTAAGGAAAGTTCACCTCTTATGAACAAATACCCTTCAACAAATGAACAGATAAAGAAAATGTGGTATATATACACAATGGAATATTACTCAGCCTTAAAGAAGAATGAAATTATGGAATTTGCAGGTAAATGGATAGAGCTGGAAAATATCATGCTAAGCTAAATAAGCCAATCCCAACAAACTAAAGGCTGAATTTTTTTCTGATATGCAGATGCTAATTCACAATAAGGGAGGCTGCTGAGGAAGAATAGAGGTACTTTGTATTAGACAGAGGGGAGTGAAGGGAAGGGAGGGACATGGGAGTAGGAATGATAGAAGAATGAATTGGGCATTATTACCCTATGTACATAGATAATTACATGACTGATATAATTCTACATCATGTACAACCAGAAGAATGACAAGTTATACTCCAGTTATGTATGATGTGTCAAGATGCATTCTATCATTATGTATAAATAATCAGAATGATTTTTTAAAATGAAGAAAAAAAGTTCACAGAACAATTTAACATTATAGCTAAGATCAGGTAGGTTCTATTTATTGTACACCAAGGTTTTAAGTGGTAGCAAATATTTTGAAGAATGCTGTTATTTACTTTTTTGATCCACAAGCAGCATAGTTAAAAATGTTACTAGTGTTTTGCTTATCTGACAGTTTTCCTTATTACTGAGACTTATAGAGTGATCAGTAACTAGTTAGGTTGAATCATGAAATTGTTGATACTCAGAATGGTAACTTATTATTTGGTGACCTGAATGATTGCTCTCTGGTTGTGGCTTTGGCTTTTAGTTGTGGGATTAGGGGCACTGTATATTCCACCCAGTTGAAATATGAATAGAAGACATTATTATCTGTAACATGAATTAAGAAACTCATTTGTTTTTTAATGCTGATTCTGATATTGGGTTAATTGTACTCTCAAGCTCTACTTTATTTTTATTATTAGATCTTTATGGTTATATCTAGGAGTTGAGTTCATCCCAACAAACTCAGACATGCTTGGAAATCGATTTCAGTTCATGATTGCTCCTTTTCCCTCCCCTCCTCCCCAAGTTTTTTTTTTAACCTTAATTTTATTTATTTATATGTGGTGTTGAGGATTGAACCCAGGGCCTCACATGTGCTAGGTGAGCATTTTGCCACTGAGCCACTACCCCAGCCCCTCCCCAAGTTTTAATGAACTTTGAACTTTCTTTTTCAATATGATGAAGGGTTTTTTTTTTTTAAGCACCCTCTGCATCCATGAGAGCATCCCAAGTAAGCTAGTACCCATGGTTCTTTAGAAATTTCCTAAAAAATGAATAAAAGGCCCAGCATTCTCTCCTCATTCTATATATACCTTCTTCTTTCTCTTCTTCCTTCCCCTCAAGGGATATTTTCTGGCCTACTTCATTTTCCTGACTGGTCTAATCTCCATAATAAATACCATTTGGGCTCTCATTTATTGTGTACCTCTTTCCTTTCTGGGGCTTTGTGCACATTACTTCATTTAATTCACACCAGAACCCTGAATAATTTCTCATAACAAAGATAGCACTAAGACTCGCAAAATTACATGGCTGATCCAAGGTTATATATCTGATTAAACGTAAAACTCATTGAAACCAAGTCAGCCTGAATCTAAAACATCTTATTATAGAAGTGTGGGAGTACATCATCCCATGTGAGTACAGGAGATAAAAGAGAGATCAGAAAGTCTCCTTAAGCTTCCTTCCAAGTCTTAGTTTCAAGAGAACATGTAGGACAAAATGAAAAGATGTGAAAATATAAACAGAATTAGAAAAGCAGGAAATCCCTTTTTCATGATTATTTAATCTCAGTATTTTAGAATAAGGGCATTCACAGTGATTTTTGGATTCTTTGGAATTTAGTCTCTCTTCAGTTTGTCTTGACAGTAGAAAATGAAAAATTAAATTAGAAAAATTTAAGAAATTACTTTGTAGTTTCATCCAGAGGCATAATCACTGCATGGGTTTTGTCAGATTTTATTTAGAGCTGACACCCTTTGTTGTTTAGGAGAAATAATTTGTGAACCAAAAGAAACAATCCTTGAGACGGATGCTATGAGTACATATACAGAACTCATTATTCCACAAAATGCCTAATGACAGCTGCAAGTATGATGATAGCTGCTTTCATCTAAACAGATTTGCCATTAATCCGATACTTTAATCAAGATTCTTAACACAACCTGAGAGATACAGAAAGAAAGAGATTCCATTTACTGAGTATTAACAATGTTCCAAGCTCTTGTAGTGGGTACTTTGATTTATCTACATTGACTCTTTGAAGACAGCAATATTGTGAAGCAGGTGTTTTATTCTGTTTTCCAATAAAGTAAAACTTAAGAGTTGAACTCAGTACATCCTGACTTTAAATTTTGGTTTCCTGTCATAACCTCTTGTCTCTGTTTTATTAAGTTCAATAAAGGGGTTTGATAGAGTTATAGAAAAATACATCATTGGAGAATGTCTAGAGACCCCAAGAGGTCACCTTTAAGAGAGAGCATAGTGGGTTTCAGTCTCAGGTCATCTTTTCTTATTCTGTGGATTCTCCCAAGGCCATTTTATCTATGCCCAAGTCTCAACTGCCTTGTATAAATCAATGATTTTCAAATCTATGTTCCAATCCAGACTTCTCTACTAAATTCCTCTTCACATATCTACCTATCTTCTGAATATCTGACTTGGGTGATCCACAGGCAACTCTAAAGTAGCATGCTCCAAATCAAAGTATTTTCCTGACACTCTGCCACTGCTTCCTGTTTCATGCTCCACTGAATGGCACCATCAAACGCTTGATCGCCCAAATAAAAACCCAGGCAGCTTCCTTGATCTTTTATTTCCCTTACTATTCTCCACCCACCCACCCCACCTCAATCTAATCCTGTCAGCTCTGTCTTCCAAACATCTCTGGAATCTACATGCTTGTCTTTGCTAGGAGCTCAGCCAAGCTATTAGGAGTTAGAGTAGTTGACTAAAAATGAACAAATGAAAGTTAACAGTTAAATCTTGAATAACCTAACTCCAATAGTCTAAGGAAGAGGCTAAAAGGAGAGAAAGTGCAGACTCCTGCCCTTTATTTTCCTCCAGGAAAGTGTGCTGATAAAGAGAGTCCCAAACAAAGGACTGGAACCTGAAGTCAGAGATGCAGAAGAGGCAGGAGGGCTAGAAGTGGAAAAATATGGACTACTGACAAAGTGAGAAAAGTGTCTTCCAGGTCTGTTGATAAGCAAAATTTCTCCAAATGCAGGTGCCTAGGATAGGAATGCAACTATGTGTAAGACAGAGCATGGCTGGTCAGGGAGCCCTGATTCCTTAACTGCAATTCCCTTCAGAGACTGCTTTGCATTGGCTGTGCACCATTTCTGGTGTGGAAAAGACAGCTTTTCTTCCATGAGGCCTGCCAAGTAAGGCCTTTGTCATTGTCTGTGATCAGGCCTGAAAGATCACACATATGGTTTTGTCCAGGGGCTAGATTCCTCACTTCTCAACCCTAGTTTTACTGTCTTAACCCTCTACAATTATAACATCCTATTCACTAGTCTCCTTGAAGCCAGTCTTGCCACCCTCCATCCTGTATTCCATAAAGCAGCCAAAGAGATCTTTATAAAACACAATACGACAAAAACAACTGCAGCAGTCATGGTCCCCAAAGGAAATAGAATTTTAACTCAGATGATTCAAATGAAAAGCTTTGATGATGGGGCCACTTATAGAGGATATGGGTAGGATTTAAGAGACTAGAAATGAGAAGTCTTATCCATCTGTATGTTTGAAGGGGTAAGAAATATTTATTCAGTGACAGCTGGAGCCACAAAAGAACTAACTGGTAGGAAACTGTGGTCAAGGAGGGAAGTTTCCACTGTTAGAGATGTAGCACTGGAATGAGTGAGCACAGGACATGGGCACCTCATATATATGGGTTTATATAATATCTATAAACCCATCAAGGTAATGGAGTCTGGGTGACAGACCTATAGGGATAATAGCTTTCCAGGGCAGGATCCGAGAAGGGAAGAGAATGGATCTGAATCAGTTGCAAACTGAACAACTCTTCTGCATATTATCAACCAATGTCTTCCCATTGCATATAAGATAAAGTCCAGGCTTTTAAATATGTCTACTAGAGCCTTCCTAATCTGGGATTCATCATGAGTTTTATCACAATCTTCATCCACTCTCATTCTATACTTCTTTAACACCCATGCCTTTATTAAGAGCTATTGTGTCCCCCAGATAGTTTCTCCCATCAATCTTTCTTTAGTCTGGGTCATCTTATCACTTTTAAGACCTTAATTTGTTGCCTTATAGGCCCTGACTGGGCTTAATGTTTTCTCCTGGGTCCCCATATCCAACTTCCACACTGAAGTCTTAAGTAAACTGCCTGTGTCTCCCACTGTGGGAAGCACGAATTTTATCTATTATATTCACTACTGTAATACTAGAAACTGTCTGCTACTGTTAGGAACTTAAATTTTTATTCAATGAACGAACACATTATATTTCATATACTTGTCATTGATTCTCTTTTTCATTGATTTTTCTTCTATTCCTACTTTGTGTAGAGATTTTATTAGGTAAGACTGCTGAATTTCATCAGTGATTTTTCAATATTGATATGGTCATGTACTTTTTCTTTTCTTTCATGGGTTGTTGTAATGAATGATATTAAATTATTGGTTTTTAGACCACACCCTTAGATTCCTTAAATATTCACCACTTGGATGTAACAATATGTATGTGTAATGAAGAATTGTTCATATTGTGGTAGAAACTGGCAAGTCAAGATATGTCCAGAGGGCTAGCAGGGAGAGCAGATATCCCAGCTCAAAGACAACCAGGCAGGAAGTGCCATTGTCACAGATGAACCCCAGTGGCATACTGCTGGAAAATTCTTACTCTAGAAGAACCTGTTTTTTTTTTTTCTATTTAATCCTTCAAGTAATTGGATGAATTCTGTCCACATAATGAAGGGCAATCTATTTATTCTATGGATTAAAATGTTAATTTTATCCCAAAACAAAGAAGAGGTAGATATTGCTTAGACAAGACTACAGCAACTGCAACAGAGATGAGAAGAGAGACAATTTATTTTCTGACTTTGGACATCATTGTGCTGGAGCTTTTGCCATGAAAGAAGGTTGTATGAAGATGAAGACAGACTAATTAATTTGAAAAAAATCGGGCTCTTCTTTATTGATATACTTACATCACTCTAGGGTGATCTCATACTTGGGCTTTGTATAAATTTTCCTTATTTTTAAAAGTCATTTTGATGTCTGAAACTCACAGCCAAAAGCATCTTTATGAATATAGTAATTACATATTCTTTTTGTCTAGAACCTTTTACATTTATTCTAAAATTTTAGAATAAATTTTCTGTATATTTAGTATTCCTGTTCAAACTGGAACACTTCAATATATATATATATATATATATATATATATATATATATATATATATATATTAAAAATGTTTTAATGTCAGGGAAATTTTTATCTGATAGTTGGTTGTTATTACCTTGTCTCTATTTTATTTCACATTCTCAAATTTTAGTTAACCATGGGTTAAGTCTATCTAGTCTCTTGTTTTTTTCTTCCTTAGAATATCCTTCCCTGTGTATTTTTTTTTGTTCTGTGAAGTGATGCATTTCTTTTACTTCATCTTGCAGATAGTACCTTTACTACACTTCAAACTTCACATTTCTGGTTCTTGCCTAACATGTGCAAGGCTTTGAGTTCCATCCCAGCACCACAAAACAAATAAACAAACAAACAAATGAGAGAAAGAGAGAGCAAGAGATGAAATTTAGTAGTAGTATCTGATGCAGGGTTCCAATTTTAACTTTGTTGCCTCCTATTCTTACTACCCATAGACATTATAAATTTTATTATTTTTCTTTAAAGGTAGATTGGTCTTTAAGTAATCATTCCTTCTGTAGAAATACAAGAATAAGAATTCTAAGAGCCAGTAACACCAGTTTGAGGCTTTGCAATAAAAGTTTGAACAAGCTAATAATTTAAGTAACTTTATCATTGGTCCAAGAAATATTTTGGAAAGAATAACACATGGAAAGAATAACACATTCAAATTTATTTCTTAGCTTCTTTAGCAAAGGATTAATCAAAAGTCTCTTCTTTGGACAGACAAGGATTAAGAAAACTAATTTAATTCCCTGAACCCAATGTATCAGAAATGCAATGGTTTCTGTATAAATCTGAACACCAAGGTGCTATTTGGGGCACAGAGAATATCCAAGCAAAATGAAATATGATCCCTGAGTTCAAGGTCATACAATCAGATTCAAGGAGGAATCTTATGCCCTTGACCCAAGGAAGAAAGAATTTTGAGTGACCTCATCTCCCTCCTGATGCACTTTTAAGAGGAAGTAGTTCCAGGACCCAGCGTAAGAAGATTTGAAATGGTCATGATATGATTTTATCTGGGAACTGGGTACAATAATTTCTTTTGTTCTGGGATGGTGTTGAAATATCTCCTTAAGTATTTTCCTGATAATTAATTTCTTCTTCACACAGCTCCTCTAACAGTATGATTAGGCCTTAAGCCAGGTGCAGTGGTGCAAGCCTGTGATTCCAATGGCTCAAGGGGCTGAAGCAGGAGGATTGTGAGTTCAAAGCCAGCCTCAGCAATTTAACAAGGCCCTAAGCAATTTAGTGAGACCCTATCTTAAAATAAAATATAATAAGGGTTGGGGGTGTGGCTCAGTGGTTAACCTCCCCTGGGTTAACTCCTTGGTACAAAAAAAAATAGGTATGAGCCCAGGATTAATTGTCCCAGAGAAGGAAAGGCAGATACTATGTAGACAAGAAGACATTTATCAGCTCTGAGGTGTTTTTTTTTTAATGTTTGTACACATTTTTTACCTAATTTTTCATTCTATTGACAAATATATGATAAAACAATAATGACTAGCCTGTTGCTAGGCAAGTGAGAGACATCACAGTACCTAATTTTAAGACATACTGCCTAGGCACAATAACAAAAACAGCACTGTATTGGCATAAAAACAGATACATAGATCAAAGGAACAGAATAGAGAACCCAGCTCTGATTTTTTTGAAAACTTCTAAGATGGAATCACTTTAGTCAGAGAGAGCGCCTTCCAAAAGGGAATCTAGAATTTGACAAGCAGGCAGCATGTAGGCTGATTTTGAACCAAGCCAAGTAGAATATTGGAATATCATCTGATTCTTGCAGCTGGCTAAAGCTATAACCACAATTTGCCAATCAGTCTGGGATCTGTACCTGGAGACTTATTGACCACTTGACTATGGACTCATGGACTTTAACACTTACTTGCACCAATCATTGTAGGTTTTAGCTTTCTTAAACCCCAGCTCTTTGTTCTCTTTAGGACATTCTTTTGTTCTAAATCTGTGTCTCCCAAATAATAATTCCTAGGACTCCAAATAAAGTTCTTTTGTGCTTTTAGCCTCTATATGGATTATTAATGAATAGTTTAAAGGCAAACTTTTGAAAGTCCATGGTAATAAAAGGGTTTTCATTGAACTCCCAAAGCTAGGTTTCTACATTTTAAAACAGAATCTTGAATATTGAAATAGATTTAACCTTAGATTGGGAAGTTCCTGTCACACAGAAATGATATCACTTGGGTAGGAGGGGAAGTTCACAAATAATAGTGTATTAATCCCCCACTATCCTTTGTGGGGCATTAATCTCTTTAAGTGCTTTTATAATTAGTTCAAAGTGTTGTTTTTCCAAAAGCTCTGGCTAGTTCTCATCTTTGGCTTATCTGTACCCTCTGACTCCAGCAGCTTCCAGACTTCTGAGCTGTTCTATAGTCTGAATTGCATTTGAGGCACTGGATCATGAGGACATTAAGCAGGTATTTTTTTAAAATACTTTTTTAGTTATAGATGGACACAATATGTTTATTTTATTTATTTATGTGGTGCTGAGGATTGAACCCAGAGCCTCACACGTACTAGGCAAGCACTCTACCACTGAGCCAGAACCCCAGCCTCTCAAGCAGGTTTTTTATTATTATTTTTTTTCTTCAGCCACTTTTAAACCATTATTTTCTTACTTGGTACATATATTTTGCTGCAGTAGACAGGTGGCTCTTTTGAATTTAACATTTTCAATTATAAATATTTATAAGTGGTCACACTTTCCTATGATGTATGTTTGAATGAGAGGTATTTTAAATGTTTGGAGTTACTTTGACAAAGATTGTACCTAGCTGACCACTCAACATCTAAAGTCTTGTCTTGCCTTTGTTGAACTGCAGTCATTGTAGTAGACTACATTAGTGAAAAGATGGAAGCAAGTTTTTTGTAGATATAAAAATGGCTATTAGAGGACAGAGTTGAAAGGGATCTTCCTCTGCAGTATGAGGATATGCCCAGGAAACATGAAATTGTCAGTGGGAACTGTGATTTGGGAGGAAACCAGGAACCTGCCTAAACATTGCTCTTTTCACAAATTTGAGATTTATGATCATCTTGGAATGTGTCCATAGTGCATATTAAGGTTCTTGATAGTTAATTCCCCTCAAACATGGAACACAATTGATTGAGTCATTTATTAGCAAGATGTGATTACTTTCTACATGTGTCTTTCTCACTTAGTTTACAAGAAAGAAATGCTGCCTTCCCAATCAGTTTTGGATTATCACAAAGGGAAATAACTGCATGTGTGTATGACTTATGAATAATAAAGCCTATGCCAGCCATGATCAGAAATAGATAGAAATAATGTTCTATTCATATCATGCCAAGACTAACAGAAAGGCCCAGGTAGCAGGATACCTTCAGATATCAATTCCAGTGAAACTCTTGCCAATATAAGAAGCTAACATAAAAATGAGAAGGTAATTTTTTTCCCTTCTTTTTCTCCCCAAAGATAGAATAGTGTAGGCTTAGTGTTATTCTGAGTTTGGGGATCCTTTGTTTTAGATGTGGGAATGGAATGTTTAGGGCATGAACTGACATATGATAGTATGACAGCCTCCAGGTGGGTTTTTATTTGGGTAGTATTAAATGAGAGTAAAAAGGATGGCAGGTTGTGGCTTGTACTGTGAGTTGATAAAGGCAAATCAAACCTGATCAGGGTGAGAAAGGATTAGCTTCCCTCAAACTGGGTCAAGCCTTTAGAATTTTCATGAATGACAGAGATTGTCCCAAGGTTGCTTGTTGTACTCTCAGTAGGAGGTGGTTAGAGAAGGCCTGCAGTATTCACACTAAGTATTATGATCTTGAGAATAGTACTGAAAGCCTCTATGGTTATACCTTTGGTCAGTGGATAGAACTACTACTGGACATTCTTTGAACCCATCCAGAGCAGGATATGACAGAAAGCAGAGGACCAGGCTTGAGAGCAGAAATTTAGAAAAAGGAGCAAAATGATCAGTGATAACCAATATAGTTAAAGAGCTGGAATCATTTCATTGCCTGATAAAATAACTCTCCTACATTATCACAGTGCAGGAAAGAGGCTTGAACTAACGGGTTGAACCACACAAAATTTTCAACACTTGAACATATTTTAGCTATACAAGTGGAGATTTCACATGACTCAACCAAGTAATTCTGAACAGTTTCAAAGTTGTTCTGTTATAAAGAGGTTGAAAGAATTTACCATTTCCCAAACTTTAGTGGTTTAAGAATCAATTTTATGATATTTTGCCATATCTGTGTACTATTGTCATCTTGGCAAAATTTATACACTTATGAAATACAAGTATTTTGCATTTATTAACACATCATCATTGTGAAATCACAGTCTGGTGCCTTATCTATATTTTCTACTATATACTAATATAAAAATATACATGTTGGAATTTAAAGTGTTTATCTCTACAACCCCTTAAAGTCACTTTTCATACCAGGTGGGGTATCTGTACCACACTTTGAGAAACGTTGGATTAGGGGATTACCAAGATTCGTTTTAGCTTTAACATTCTAACTGGTTGACCCTTACCACACAGAGAATCTGTGCCATGTGACATTTAAGTCTTTGGGCTTTCTGGATCCACTTTCATTCTGATACTTGCTGGCTATATGAACTTAGGCAAGTTATTTAAGACCTCTTGGCTACATTGGCACTTCCCTGGGTTGCTGTGATAATAATAATTTATTATTAATTATAATTAATAATAATAATTTATTATTAATGAAATAATAAATTCTAAGTGTTTGGTAAGTGCTTAACCTGTACTATGCATTCAATAAATCCTCATCATTTACCAATATCAGAATCACAGCTAAGGTAGAATAATTAAGGCCTTGTTATAGGGCACTGAGATTCTGGAGAGGCCAAAAATTTAACAAATTTAAAAGGTAGTGAGGAAAGAGTCAATGTTTACTTTCTGACATGTTTTTATCTCTTGGGAAATAACCACCCAGTTTTTTCTATTGCTCTATCATCTGAATTTCTCTGGGCCCTGAAGCCAGCACTTTTGACCTTAGGAGAAAATGGAAGTGGCCAGAGACTCAGGTAATGACTATGATTCCAGTTAAGGTGGCTTTTTAGACATGTTGGAACTATTTTCTTCTCATGATATGAGACATTGCCCCACTAATTTGAAGGTATGTTTCTTTCTGTTTGCCAGTACAACTAGTTAGGACTAGTTCTTCTCACTAAGGTGGAACTTGTAAGGCTAGGTGAGGTTTGAGAAAGCGATTATTTTCTCCTGGAAGTTTTTCTACAATTGATAAAAATCATCCATCCTTCAATGGAATAAGATGTTTTAATAAAAGTTATCAGCTAGGTGTGGTAGTGCACACCTATAGCCCCGGTGACTCAGGAGGCTGAAGCAGAAAGATCACAAGTTTGAGGCCAACCTCAGCAACTTAGTGAGATCCTGTCTCAAAATAAAAATAAAAAGGGCAGATGGTGTGGTTCAGTGGTTAAGCATCCTTGAGTTCAATCCCTGGTACCAAAAAAAAAAAAAAAAAAAAGGTTACAATCTCTGCAGATTTGAATATTTCATAGATTGTCCTAATAGCATTATTTGAAGTAAGCACAGATGAGAAAAGTCAGATGTGGGGAGTGAATCAACTCAAAGCTATAGGGCTGATAAGTAACAAAGTGGGGATTTAAAGCCAAACAGTCCTGCCCACGTCCCATGTGGGCTGTGGAAGTGAAGATTCCTCTTGGTAGAGTGGACTGGCAGTGTTATAAAAGCTAAGAAAGAGAAAATGGGGGGTGGAGGCGGGATCCAGGACACAGAAAGTAATTTTAAAAAGTGGGGGCGGGACAGCTAGTCAATATTAGGGATCAAGCTTCCACATTAGAAAGAGAGAATTGGAGCCCATGCTTGCTTTATTTATATGGGGGAACATCAAAGGTTTTCAACAAAACATTTTTTGCCAAATAAGATAGGAGTTGGGCTGACTAGTTCCCAATGGGTTACACCCAACTCCAGAACTCCTGAAGCGGTCTCCTTAGAGCTCTCCTGCCTTGGACAATCTGATGCTCACAGGAGAGCTGGTATAGTTCCCGAGGAAAAATGTAAATCTTTAGCTCAATACTGAGTGAAGACCCTCAAGTAGTTCACGGGTGGCTCCCTGTAAAACATCTTGGATTAGTCAATATGCTCTTCGTCATCCACAGCACATTGTCTTTCTTTTTTTCTGGTGTTGGGTTTAAAGCCAGTTAGTTAAGCACATTACCACTGAGCTACATACCCAGCCCCTCAACATTTGCCTTTTTATTTAACCTTCTTACTTATCTTTACCCCAAATCAGCCACTGGCCACATTATTTCCGTGGCTCCTCAGGCAAACTCTGGAGCTTACTGCCACCACTTACAAATTACATGAACTTAGGTAAATTACCTAACTTCTATGCTTTCATTTCCCTAAATATAACATGTAGATGATAATAATATCTACTTCATGAGGTTGTTGTAAATATTAATGAGTTTATATTGTATACAATGTTTAGAACTCAAAATAAGTACAGCTATTATTATTAGTTTCTACCCTCACATAGAGTGACCATAAAGATACCTTCCAATTCATCATAAAATTTTTTAAAAATTTAGATCTCATGGTTCTTCTCAAGCTTCAGGACCTCCTGTTTATTTAAAATCTGAAACTTTTGTAAGACTTTCTTCCCTTGCTTTCCCTCGGTGGTTATTAAAGTTAGTAATGTGAGTGACCCTGTTGGCCTTCCTAGGCTAGTCCTAACAGTACCTACCCAATCCTTTGGATTCCAGCCCCTGGCAAAGAAAAAAATTTTAAAACTACAATGTATATTTATATCACTTAAATACTGATACTAAACCAATCAATATTATGTTACATAATGAAGGAAGAAGAAAGGAAGGAAATCCTGTCTTGGGTCTTTCCTTCCAATCAAGAATCTACCTGCTAAAACCCTGATTTCTTTTTATTTTTCTTTTCAATTCAGGGCATAGGATATGCCTTGTTTTTCTTAGTTTTTAACATCTTTCTTCCTCTTTACCAAAAAATTAGGTTTTTGTTTTGTTTGAAACAGGTCCTCGATATGTTGCCCAGGCTGGTCTGAATTCCCAAAAAACTCAACTTCCTTCTTGATCTTGGTAAGCTAGTGTCATGCGTACCAAAACAGAACTTTAAAAACACACTGTTTTGCCAGGGGTGCGGTGTTGCACGCCTGTGATCCCAGCAGCTTGGGAAGCTGATACAGGAGGATCATGAGTTCAAAGCCAGCCTCAGCAAAAGCGAAGCGCTAAGCAACTCAGTGAGACCCTGTCTCTAAATAAAATACAAAATAGGCTGGGGATGTGGCTTGGTGGTCGAGTGCCCCTGAATTCAATCCCTGGTACTTCCACCAAAAAAAAAAAAAAAAAAAATCACCTAAAAAAACACTATTTCAGGGACCAGGGTTATGGCTCAGTGGTAGAGCGCTTGCCTAGCATGTGTGAGGGACTGGGTTCAATCACTGGTACCACATAAAAAAATAAACAAATAAAATAAAGGTATTGTGTTCACTTAAAACTAAAAAAAACAAAAACAAAAACAAAAAACAAAACAAAAAAAACATTGTTTCCGAAGTCAATGAGGTCATTAAATAAGTTTTTAAAATAGTTTCACTAAAGGTCACAGAAAATCTGAAGGCAATATTTCTCTCATTTCTTATTGTGTAAAATATGCATGAGCAAATCAAAAGCCCTTCCAAAATAAATGAGATATTGTTGATGTACACAGATATATTTTATAATAGAGCTGCAGGAATTTATTTTTTAAAATAAGCTGTATCTAATTTAAAACATATTTCGAGGATCTTTCAGGTCGAATGGATATTGTAAAGATGCCAGGAAATTTTTCAAGTAAAAAGCCAAGTTTGAGGAGATAATGGCTGAGAAGTTTCAGATTTAATTAAAGACGTGTCCACATATTGAGGAAGCACATTATTTATCGTTTGTTTTTTGTAATGCATTATTATTAGACAGCATGAGAATGAAGCAATTCATGGTTAGATATTGAATAATACGAAAAATAAATCTGTATTAAAAGCACTAAAGGAAGAGGGATGGGGAGGGAGAGAGAGGGAGGGAGGGGGAGAGAAAGGAAGAGAGAGGGAGGGAAGGAGAGAGGGAGGGGGAGAAAAAGGAAGAACATAGAAAGAAATGAAAATTGGGCAGGTTATGTATTGTTTCCAATATTTTAACTGTGGTTAAGTACACATAGCACTTACCATCCTAAACATTTTAAAGTGTAGAGTTCAGTGGTATTAAATATATTCATAATGTAATGCAGTGACCACCACCATCCAACTCTAACTCTTGTCCTCTCATAAAGGTGAAATTCTGTACCTATTAGTCAGAAACACTCCATCTCTCCTTTCAGGACCTGGCAATTCTAATTTCTCTCTTATGATTTTTAACTACTCTAAGTACCTTATTAAATGGAATCATATAGAATTTGTCTTATTTTGTGACTATCTCATAGTATAGTATCCTCAAGGTTCATCCAGGTTATTGTATATTGCAGAATTTTCTTTCCTTTTAAGACTGAATGATATCGACATACCATTGTATGAATCTTCCATGTTTTACTTATCCATTCATCTGTCAACAGATTCCATGTTTTAACTGTAATGAATAATGCTGCTATGAACATGGGTATTCAGATATCGCAAGACTTTGCATTCAGTTCTTTGGAGTGCATACTCAGAAATGGAATTGCTAGATCATATAATACATCTATTTTTAACTTTTTGAGGAACTACCATAATTTTTCACAATGACTGATCAATTTACATTTTTTTGAAGTTTTAAACATTTTATTACTCATGTAATCCTCAGTGATGGGCCATAGAGGGCCATACCTACAAGCAGGAGGAATATATAGGATAGGTTGCATGCCCACTGCACAGGAGGATTTGTCCAGATGTTTTTTGAGTACAGTCCTTTACTTTATAGCCAGGGTCACTGTTTTGATTGTCACCTAAAGATTGGAGGTAAGGGAAATGCCAGCCTCCCTTCTCCATTTCCTTTCTTATCATACTCTATACAGTCCTTGTTTCACCATAAGCTTTCCTAGGTACTGATTAATGTGGTTTTTTAAAATATTTTTTAGTTGTTGATGGACCTTTATTTATTTGTATGTGGTGCTGAGACTTGAACCCAGTGCCTCATGCATACTAGGCAAGCACGTTACCACTGAGCCACAACCCCAGTCCCGTGATTAATGTTTTTTAAAAAATTATTCTAATTAATTATACATGTCAGTAGAATGTATTTTGATACATCATACATAAATGGAGTATAACTTGTCATTCTTATGGTTGAACATGATGTAGAATTACACCAGTCGTGTAATCATATATGCACATAGGGTTATAATGTCTGATTCATTCTACTCTCCTTCCTACCTCCATACTCTCTCCCCTCCCTTCACTCCCCTCTGCCTAATCCAAAGTACCTCTATTTTTCCCTAGCTCCCACCCCCATCTTATTGTGAATTAGCATCCACAGATCAAAGAAAACATTCAGGCTTTGATGTTTTGAGGTTGGCTTATTTCCCTTAGCATGATATTTTCCAGCTCCATTCATTTACCTGCAAATGCCATAATTTCATTCTTATTTAAGGCTGAGTAATATTCCATTAGGTATATATACCACATTTTCTTTATCCATTTATCTGTTACATTTTTGAGTACAAGGATTATAATTTATCCACATCTTGCCAATACTTCTTATTTTATGTTGGAGAGTAGCCATTCTAATGGGTGTGAATTGTTATCTTGTATTTTGATTTGCATTTTCCTAATTAGTGATGTTGGGCAAATTTTCATTTGGAAAATGTCTATTCAAGTCCTTGCCCATTTTTTAATCTTCTTGTTTGAGGTTTGTTGTTATTGTTTTTTAGCTTGAGGTGTTGTCTGTTTATTCTGTGTGTTAATCTCTTATCACATTTGTAATTTGCGAATATTTTCTCCCAATTCTATGGGTTGTCTTTTTTGCTCTGTTGATAGGGTCCTTTCATAAAACTTTTAAATTACCATGCAGTCTAGCTTGTCTATTTTTTATTCTGTTGTTTATGCTTTTGATGCCCTATCCAAGAAATTATCACCAAATTCAATGTTGTGAAGCTTTGTCCATGTTTATCCTAAAACATTTATTGTTTCAAGTATTAGATTTAGAACCTGATTCATTGATTTAATTTTTGTGTATGATTAAGTAAAGTTCTAATTTTATTCTTTCACATGTGTATTCCTAGTCACCATTTGTTGAAAAGACTGTCGTTTTACCATTTATGGTCTTGGCACCACTACTAAAAATTATTTGACCATTGTATTAGTCAGGATTCTCTAGAGGAACAGGACCAATGGGAAACCATATATATGAATATATATATATATATATATATATATATATATATATATATATATATATATGATTGTGTATATATGTGTATATATGATTTATATATACATACACAACAGAAATCATATATATACACACACACACACACACACACACACACACACACACACACAACCAATGGGAAATCATATATATAAATATATACAACAGATCATATATATATATGATCTGTTGTATATATTTATATATAAATAATCATATATATATGACTATAAAAAGGGGTTTATTAGATTGACTTACACATTCTGAAACTGGATAATCCCACAGTGGCCGTCTGCAGGTTGGACAGCTGGAGGAACTAGTAGGTGTTAATTCCAAGAAACTGGATCCTCAGAAAAAGAGGGACCAATGATGAAGTCCCTGTCCTGAGCTGAAGGCCTGGAAACACACTACAAGATGCAGTGATGAGAGTCCCAGTTGAAAGAGTGAAGGAGCTGGAGTCTGATGTCCACAGGTGATGGCAGCAGCAATAGGTGCACCCATTCAAGAAGAACTGAGCTTTCATTTGCTGCCACTTCTTCCTCCTTCTACCTTTTGTTCCTCTAGGCCCCCAGCCTATTGGACAATACTACCTACATTCAGGGTGGGTCTTCCCAGCTCATTTTGCTGTCCCACATGCCTGTCTCTTCTCTGCAAATACCCTCATGGACACTCCCAAGTCTCTTACTACTAGGCATTTCCGAGGCATCTCAATCCAATCAAGTTGACAATCCAGATGAACTATTACAAATCCACTCCTTGTGAGTTTGACACCCAGTGTTTCTGTTTGTTTGGAGATTAAGTATGATTTAAATACAATAACAAGGCCATAATTCTGCCTAACCTGAGATAACTATCCTGCACTAATTCCTTCCCGGTATAGAAGCAAAGTTTCTGAGTGATGCCTATTCTTTTCCTGACATCCCACAATTTAAAATCTACAATGTACATTTAACATCACTTAAGTACTGATGCTAAGCCAATCAATATTATGTTACATAATAAAGGAGAGAAAACAAAGACATCCACTTAACTATACACACCTATTCTTAACAAAACAGGAAAGAAATAACTCATGACAATTAACATCCTCATTTCTGTAACTGGTCATGTCATTGTAGCTGGTATTTATAACTACCTTCTTTTTGTTCTTTACCCTTCATTCCTAAAGGCTCTAGGTCATTTGTCTTTCTGCCTGGATTGGTGTTTGTAGTTTCCCATTGACCTAAATAAAAGGTAGGGGCTGGGGATGTGGCTCAAGCGGTAGCACGCTTGCTTGGCATGCGTGTGGCCTGGGTTCGATCCTCAGCACCACATACAAAAAAAGATGTTGTGTCCGCCAAAAACTACAAAAAAAATATTAAAATTCTCTCTCTCTCTCTCTTTAAAAAATTTTTTTTTTTTAAAAAAAGGACATGGTAATACTAAGGGACATGTTGAATGTCTCCTGCATTCCAAGCATCTTCTTCCTTACCTCCACTGTGGAGTATAGTCCAATAGTCTTTTTAGTAATCTGAATCAATCACCCTCACCTACACCATAACTACCTTCTTACCCTGTTGACTCAGAGGCATGAGCCCAAAGTAGCTAAGGAGAAGGTTTAACTTCCAGTTAAGCATTCTCCACTGTGAAACTAAGATTTCTAATCCAGCAGAGAATATGGCTGCAGGGACATAAAACTGAAATAATGCTAGTGAGGGTTCACTAAGGGTAATGGTGAGTGGTACTATTCCCATATCTCCTTTTGATTCTTGGACCCAGGAATCCTAACTATGACAAAAACAGTAGATTTATTGGGTTATGATTTAGAGAATGTACAGCCTCTGAAAAACCTTGTCCAAGCCCTGCAAGTTACTGCCACCTACCTGGCACTGTAACTGAATCTTCAAAAGGCCATAGTTCTCTCAAACAAGCTGCTTTGGGATAGTGGGAGATATGGTAAGAGCAGTGAGCCCCATGAGCATGATCCCATTGCTGCATTTCTTTGGCTGTGAAATGAGTTCCTTGATTATATAAAAAAAAAATGCTGTGTGAAACACCATGATGGTGAATGTGACATTCTGTAAGTCCATGTATGGTAGGTTTGGCAGATGCATTACATGCAGGGAAGGCAAGTCCATACCTGGAAGAAGTTTCTATTCAGTGAGGACAAAGTGCTGCCTTCCTTGATGAAAATAGTCCAATATAATCAACTTGCCAACAGGTCAATTGATGATAACCCTAGGGCATAATGCCATATTGGAACTCAGTATTGGTCTCTGCTACTGGAATTTGGGGCATTCAGCAGTGTCTGAACCCCGATCAGCCTTAGTAAGTGGAATGACATGTTGCTGAGCCCATGCATATCCTCCATTCCTGCCAGCACAGCCACTTTGTTCATGTTCCCACTGAGTATTGAAGGAGTGGCTGGTAAAGGAGGTTGACTGCTATCCAGAAACTGAGTCATCCTATCCACCTTAGTATTAAAATCCTCCTCTGCTGAGATCACCTGTGATGGGCATTTACATGGGTAACAAATGTCTTCCCATCTTTCACCCATTTGGAGATGTCTATCCACATACCTCTTCTCCAAATGTCTTTGTCACCAATTTTCCAATCATACTTTTTCCAAGTCTCTGGCCATTGAGCCACAACACTGGCTACAGCCCATAAATGGATATGCAATGCCACATCTGGCCATTTTTCTTTCCAGGTAAAATTTACAACCAATTGCGCTGCCCAAAGTTCTGCCTACTGTGAAGATTTCCCTTCAGGGATCTCAGAAAAGGGCTATGATACTGAAGCTGTCCACTTTTGGGTGGTACCTGTGTGTCATACAGAACCATCTATAAACCAGGCCCTACTTTTCCCTCTTTTATTGATTATAGGGTATACTGCATAAGACCATAGGTTAATGCTAGAGGACAGAAGCACTGCAGAAGGAGTAGGAGCCATGAGCATTTGGGTCACCTCTTCATCTAACTTATTTGTGTCTTCAAGACCTTCTTGGGTGTGGTGGTATATATAACCACTTCTATTAGATGATGGATTGCTGGTGTGCATGTCCAACATTATGATTTGGTGGGTCAGATAACACCAAGTTCACAATGGGCAACTCAGATCACATGGTAACTTGGTGGCTAGTGTTCAAGTGTTCAGTTTCAACTAAGGGCCACTCACAGGCCAGAGCTGCTTCACAAAGTAAGAGTAGTTGTGTGCAGATGATGGCAGGGCCTGTCCATTTTAGTCTGGTTATAGGTGTAGGAGCAAAATTGGGTGGTGAGGGTGGGTCCAGAGGAGTGTCAGCATTGCATCATCAGTTGCACTGCAGCTCAGCAACTCCATCTGGAAAGACTTTACTGTTCCCAATGGCAATGCAGGGTTCATTCCTTGAAAAAGAGGTGGAGAGGCCAATACCATAGATGGTGGGGAGGCCATTTCCCTTGGCACAATAATCTGAAAAGAATGTAGGAGTTTCATGTCCCCAGCCTCATCAGGGTCTTCCCATACATCTCCCTCCCATTTACTGGATCCCTTTCTTTTCTGGTCAATGCCCTCACTTTAACTGCAGACATCCTTTGAGGCTGAGAGTTAAACTTGCATTGTAATTCAGCCAATTGTAAGATGAGGGCTTGTGTTTGGTTTTCAGCAACTTCAGCCCTATCACTACAAGAGAGAATATTCTCCTTCAGAGCACACCAAGAAGGCTTTAGTTTGGTTATATGTATATGGAGCTGAGAAATTGAATCTCTGAGCTCAATTGTGTTACTTCGTGGATTGAAGCCTGAAGGAACCAGCCAACATCATTATATTCCTTAATTCTCTAGAAATGTTCAAAAATATCATGTATAGTCACTAAAGTCCTTACCTCTCACAAGTGATGAATTAGGAACATGAAATACACTTACTTTGCATATCTGTTTTTTGTTTGTTTCTTTCTTTGTTTTATTATTTTTATGTGGTGTTGAGGATCCAACCCAGGACTTCAAATGTGCTAGACAAGCACTCTACTACTGAGCCACAACCCCAGCCCTGCATATCTGTTTTAACACTTCATGCCATGGATTATCAGTGCTTTCTATCCTTCCAGGAGGTGAGTCTTTAGCAACATTAGGCCTATCAAATTTGGAGAGTCATCTTCAGAAACCACAGAATTGAAAAAATTCATCTTTACAATTCTTTTTCTCTAGACCTTTCCTGGTACCAAAATCTGTATTAGTCAGGGTTCTCTGGAGGAACAGAACCAATAGAATATATATATTTATGATTATATAAGAGAATTTATTATATCGCTTTACATAATCAGAAGCTGGATAATCTCACAATGTAGAGATGGAGGAATCAGTAGCTGCTCAGTCCAAAGTGGGAGCCTCAAAACAAGAGATGTCAATAATGCAACCCCAGTCCAAGGTTGAAGGCCTGGAAAATCACTGGAGAATCACTGATGAGATTCTTCACTGGAAAAGTGAAGGAGAGGAGTCTGATGTCCACAGGTGTAAGCAGCAGCAACAGATGCACCTGCTCAAAAAGAAAAAGCTTGCATCTGCTGCCACTGCCTCCTCCTTTTTTTTTTTTTGTCTTTTGTTCTGTCTTGAACCCCCAGCCTACTGGACAGTGCCCTACACTCTCAGAGCAAGTCTCCCCATTTGCTGTCCCATATACCAATCATCTTTGGAAACATCCTCATAGACACACCAAGAAGTCTCAGATTTAGGCCTTTCCTAGATACCTCTCAGTCCAATGAAGTTGACAATTCAGATTAACCATCACAACCATATGAAAGTTTACACTTGTATTTGGTAGAACTGACCATTTGGAAGTTCTTCCAGGTCTTGGGAAGATTCTTAGTGGAGCAAGAGTGATGGGGAAGAACAGTGACATCAATGGAATAGTCAAATTAAAAGGGCTAGGGGGTATCAGGGGGCAAAAGTGGACCTTTTAAAGCATCAGAGGCAAGTCAAACCCTCAGCTTATATTGTATTTTCCAGGCAGCTTAGTTGAAGTTTTGCTAATGCCTAGCTAACATTGGTAAGTTAAAAATGAATAAGGTATACCACCCAGAAACTAAAATCTAGTTCAAATTCAAAGGAAGCAGACTGGGATGTGAGATTTATTCAAGAAAAAGCAGGTTCTTTGTGACTTAATAGCAGATAACCAGGCAAGTTACTAACCTCTCCATATCTCCTTTTAACCATATGGAATGTGAGCATAATATTAATCACCTACCCTAAAAACTTGTTCCAGGAATCAATGCTTCAATGATGTCTGGTAAATCCTAACCACTCTAAAAACATTAGCTATTATTACTCATTCTGAAATAATCCAAGCCAGTTTCTTTTTTCTTTTTTTCATCTTTCAATGAATCTTTTATTTCTTTTAAATATTCCAGGAGGGTCTAGAGATGTTTTATGCTTTAATTAAATAAAAGGAACTAGGTGACTTCAAATTTGTTTACACATTTCCAAGTCATTATTTTCTTACACAAGTTTGTTGAATACTAATAGCTGCCTGAAGTTTGAATACTTTTTAAGCAGAATGCATTACAATTCTTATTACATATACAGAGCACAATTTTTCATATTTCTGGTTGTATACACAGTATATTCACACCAATTCGTGTCTTCATACATGTACTTCATATAATAATGATCATCACATTCCACCACCATTAATAACCCCATGTGCCGTCCCTTCCCCTCCCACCCCTCTGCCCTATCTAGAGTTCATCTATTCCTCCCATGCTCCCACTCTCTGTCCCACTATGAATAGTGGGATAACCAGGAGCAAGGGTGATGGGGAAAGATGCCTCGTTATATCAAAGAAAACATTTGGCATTTGATTTTGGGGGGTTGGCTAACTTCACTTAGCATTATCTTCTCTAACTCCATCCATTTACCTGCAAATGCCATGATTTTATTCTTATTGCTGAGTAATAGTCCATTGTGTATATATGCCACATATTTTTTATCCATTCATCTTTTGAAGGGCATCTATGTTGGCTCCACAGTTTAGCTATTGTGAATTGTGCTGCTGTAAATACTGATGTGGCTGTGTCCCTGTAGTATGCTTTTTAAAGAATCCAATCAATAAATGGGCCAAGGACATGAAGAAACACTTCTCAGAAGATGATGTACAATCAATCAACAAATACATGAAAAAAATGTTTATCATCACTAACAATTAGAGAAATGCAAATCAAAACCATTCTAAGATTTCATCTCACACTAGTCAGAGTGGCAGCTATTATGCATATGAACAACATTAAGTGTTGGCAAGGATGTGGGGGAAAAGGTACACTCATACACTGCTTGTGGGACTGCAAATTGGTGCAGCCAATATGGAAAGTAGTATGGAGATTTCTTGGAAAATTGGGAATGGAACCACCATTTGACCCAGCTATCCCTCTCCAAGCCACTTTCTTAAAGGCAATTGCCTTCGGAGCTTTCACCATTGGTTTATTATGTGAATCACAAATCGGTGTATTTCAAATTTCATTATTAATGAGATCAAAGACATTAACATTTTAGTAACTTTTACTGAAAACTCTTTGGGGATAGCTGAATTTTTGTGACTCACTGTTATGATCTTTTTCTTATTTTCTAACTATGTTATTTATGTAATATTTTTCTTTAAACACATCTTTTTCTTACATAGAGTAGGCCTTTTTCCAAATGATCATAATGTTATGAGTTCAATGTCCTAAAAACATTTTCTACTGAAATACATGACAGTAAACTAATCAGCATAAGTATTTAAAACAAAAACATCCATCTATGGAATCACCTCAAATCATTTTATGTACTATAGCTTCTCGGTTTGTAGGTTCTTTAGGGGTTTACCTGATATAATTTTCTGATATATTAATCCTTTAGGCTAAGAACCCTAATGGATGCCTAGTTTCTTTTTTGAAGGGGCAAGGTGAAGAAGAAGCTATTCGATTCAGCTAAGGGATACATGCTGAGAACCTACTTTTTTTTTTTTTTTTTTTTTTTGCAGTACTGGGGATTGAACTTAGGGTCTCAAACATGCTAGACAAACTCCCTATTATGAGCTACATCCCCAGCCCTTTTGATTTTATTTTGAGATAGGGTTTTAATCCTCCTGCATCAGCGACACCAGTAGTTGGAATTATAGATGTGTGCCACTATGCTCTACTCTGAGAACACTTTTTGATTTTGAAAAGTACTTTCTCAAGTTCTTCTTGACACTCCCTTAGCCAAAGAAAGTATCTCAGTGTCAATGACAAACTATGGGAGAGAATTGATTGGACTAGATTAGGTAAGCCAGGTCATAATTTGCTTGCTAGCATAAAGGTGGACAATATCTGAGGAAAATTCCTGGGGAAGTCAGTGACCTGAAAACTTAGCAGATAGTTCAAAACTTATTTTCTCCACCTCTGCAGATAAATCTACATCTTCTTTCAGCTCAGAAGTCCTAGTGTATTATATAATATCATATCATATCCTCTCAATTTGAGGGAACCCTCAAGTTTGGCAAAGAACACCTTAATAAAATATTTCAGGTATGGTTTGATAACTTCAGGCCACTGGAAAAGTCACAGCAACTGCTATGGAGGCAATGCCATTTTGACAGAGATGGATGGTAACTCCAGTAGAGCAATATATCCTTCGTGGTCACTTTTTATAGTCCAGTAAAACCCTGGGACTTTTTATTGCTGTTTACTTAACAATTGTCCATTTTGAGAGGGGAAGGTACTGGGGATTGAACTCAGGAGCACTGGACCACTGAGCCACATCCCCAGCCCTATTTTGCTTATTATTCCAACTACTCCCCAAAAGTTCTACCACTAAACATTGCTGCATTGGGGACCAATTCTTCAACACATGAGCCTTTGTGGGACATCACAGATCAAACCTTAATAACCATTAACATGAGTTTATGGATTGTTTCTAATACATGAAATTTGGGGTACAGAATAAAACCGTGGCAGAGCACATTTTGTTGCCACAATAATGCCATTCGAAAACTCAATGATTCATTAACAACCATTTATGTCAAGTCTATAGGCCAGTGGGGTGGTTCTGCTCATTTTGACAGCACTTCTACCACAGTTGTGACTCCTCTGTTAGTTGTGGGCTGATGGTTGGCTGATCTAGGCTGGCCTTGGCTTAGGAAGAATGGTTTTGCTCCATATTTCTCCATCTTCCAATAGATGCCAAACTCCAACATGTTCCCGTGGTAAAAACAAAGAAGAGAGAGTGTGTGTGCAAGAACTTTGAAGTCTAGACTTAAGACTGAAGACACTTTTGCTGCTTAGACAACTTCAGGACAGCCCAGATTCAAGGGATGGGAAACAGACTCCATGTCTTAATGAGAATAGCTGCAGTGTCATATCACAAGAGGCAGGAGAAAACTGAGGCCATTTTGTAATCAATCAACTTCACTAAACTTCTTGCTTTTTCATAAATAAACACTTATTTTTTTGAGAAGTATGATTAAACCCACACGAACAATAGAGATGAGATGGCAGTCATTTACACTATAAAACTATATAAATATGTATCCAGTTGCCCTAGGGAAGAAAATAAAGTATTGCTAATGGTTGGTTGAGAATACTTATAAAATATCCTAGTGGAAGCCCTGAGAAAATTAGGAGTATTCAGAAAGAATGACAATAAACATGGTGGTCAATCTAGCAGCTTTTACTAGAAGCCACACAGGCAGAATATTTTAATTTTTTAAATCTAGTTTCTTTTTCTAGTGTCTTTAGATATCTCCTCCTGTCTTTCTCACCCTTCCACAGCTCTCCCTCCCACTTCTTACATATTTTAAGTTATCTATTTCTTGCTTTGTTTTAAATAAATATATGAAACAAAATAAAATATTCATAGAAAGCAACACAGTTAACAGAGGTGATATTTTTCTCCTTACACAGTAGAAAGGATAGCCCAGGGACAGGAGGAAATAAAGGGAAAGGAGGTGGATGAAAGCTGTAGGTCAAGTGCCCTGTGCCTGATGTCTTGAAAAAGTACCTGGCTAGCAAACAGAGCATACCTAAGAAAGGGGGTCAGAGACAGAAGCAGCAGGAGGATCCTTGAGACCCCAAATGTGTCAGGGAAACAGCAGAGACTGCTGGTCACCTCAAGGAAGCCACACTGACGGGCACAAGGGATGATATGACATACTTGTT
Organism: Ictidomys tridecemlineatus; assembly: GCF_052094955.1. Classification (NCBI taxonomy): domain Eukaryota; kingdom Metazoa; phylum Chordata; class Mammalia; order Rodentia; family Sciuridae; genus Ictidomys; species Ictidomys tridecemlineatus. Next base: position 149,324,794 of record NC_135480.1, on the reverse strand, counting down.
AAACTTGAATACTCTGGAGACAGACTCAATGGGTTCCAATACCAGTTCTGTCCTTTACTAGCCTGTGTGACCTTGTGCAAATAAGTAACTTCTATGTGCTTTGGCTTCCTTATGTGTAAAACAGAAGAAAAGAGAAACCAACTTGAAGGGTTGCTGTTTAAATTAATTATCATGCAAAATTTTTAGGTAATGCTTGGTACATAGCAAGTACTATGAAAGGATAAGCTGTAATTATCACTATCTCAGCATCAGTGTTTTCAGTCCATCAACCAGTTGAGCCTCTGGATGTCGCTGAAGTTGTCTGGGAGGTAGATTCCAGACTAAAGACTAAAGACCCAAGTGTATCTACTCCATCTCTCATTCTTGTGCACTATGTCAAGCCTCAGAAATTTAGAAAAAGCTCTGGCAAAAAAAGAGAAGAATCCTAAATTTGCTGAAATTTTGTTTCTGCTACTTTAATGAAATGAAAGTTTCAAATAAGAAGGAGGTTGACTTTAAAAAAAATAATCACTTGTTTTTACTTTATGCATTGGGATTTGTATGCACTCTAGCTCTCTGTCCTCTGGACTAGATTGTGTAGTACTTTACAGGCTAGGATCATTTGTCTTTCATATGTGTAGTTCCTAGAATGTAGAGTTTCTCAATAGACATTAGATGAATGAAGGAATATGGTTATTTTTAATTTGTGAATTTAAAAATTATTTTTATTTTAACCATTTGTAGTAAGTAAAATTGGTAAAATACAATAATATAAAAAAATTTTCATCTTAAACGTTTTAAGTGTTCATTAGCATTAAGTACTGTAAAGGGTCCGGCGAACGTCGCAGGAAGAGACCACCAAGAGACCAACTCATGCAACAGCAAACAGTTTATTGAGGATCCAATCCAGCGCGCTGGGGCTCCAGGCTCACTCAAGACGGGAGAGCGGCCAAGAGCCCCAAGCAGGGGTTGAGCAGTGCTTAAGTACACTTTTTAGGGAGGGCAGGGACTTTACATACGTCATGGTCCCCTTTAACAAATCATCATACACTGCGGGAAAAATCAAACAACAATTCTCAAACATGATTAGTACATTCATTGGCGGGAACAGGTTGGGAGGGAGTGATAGGTCAGTCCTAAGGAGGGGATACATTCAAACTGATTGGTTTGGGCCCTGAATGCCTACGTGCCAAACTGCACAGGGTCCAAGTTATTTAACAACTAAATGGCCAGTACCGGGTATTGTCTTAACTGCCTCAGGAATTTCAGGTTCTGTGTGCAGTTCAGAAACTTTACAATACCTAGTCCTTTACATTTTAACTCAGGCTTTGCAGCTTAGAAACTTTACCCTTTCAGTACATCATATTGTTATACAAGTATTACCTCTGTCTAGTTCAAAAACATCATCCTAAAAGGAAACTCCATGCTCATTAAGTAGTTACTCCTCATTCCCCCGCCTTACAGTCTCCGGTAACTACCAATCTGCTTTCTTTTGCTATATTTACCTGCTATGGATAATTCATATAAATGGAGTCATTCAAGTGACCCTTTGTATTTGTTTTCTTTCACTTAGAGTAATGTTTTCAAGCATCATCCATGTTGTAGCAAGTATCAATACTTCATTTTCTTACATGTCCAAGTAGTAGTCCACTGTACATGTATTTCACATTTTGTTTATCTTTTCATCCCTTCATGAACATTTAGATTATTTCCACCTTGGAGATACTGTGAATAAGTTCTACTGTGAACATGCATGCACATGTATTGGTTAAATAAATTAACTAATTTAAATTAATTAATTCTTCTTTAGGAGAAGAATTGCTAGAAAAAGTGGTAAATTTATGTTTAAGTTTTTGAGAAATGGTCAAGCTGCTTGCAGAGCAGGAGTAGGGTTACTAATGGAACCATATTGTCTTTCTAAATATCTTAGATGGCCAGACCATATCTTCACCAATTTCCCTCTAGCCCAGTGGCTCCCAGAATTCTGTTATCTGTTCTTAAGAGCCTGAGATGGAGATCATAGCTTCTATTTCTCAGGAAGCAGCTGGAACTGCCCTTTGCCTCCTGGAAGATCCATGGAACACCATACTTCTCTTCACTCTGTTTATACTCTCTCCATTCTGCTTTCTTGGAACTAATTCTTGGCCCAGCTCCTGGGTTCATATTATTGCAAACCTACATCTGCTATTACTTCCTTCAGACTTAATGATTTTAAAACATTTTTTTTAGTTGTAACTGGACACAATTCCTTTATTTTGTTTATTTATTTTTATGTTCGGATCAGGATGGAACCCATTGCCTCACACTACGCTAAATCACAACCCCAGCCTCAGACTTAATGATTTTAAAAGTGTTTTAGTGCTAAAATAGCACAATAACAGAAAAAGTCTTAAATATGAAACTTAATGAATTATCAAGAGTTTTATTTTTCTTTCTTTCTTTCTTTTTTTTTTTTGTTGTTGTTTCATTTTGGTTTTGATTCTGGAGATTAAACCCAGGGCCTCATTCATGCTAAGCACAAACTCTTCCACTGAGCTACACCCTTAGCACCAGGAAACATTACTTTAAACCACCATCCATAAAAGTAGCACTCTGCCAACCAACCCAGAAGCTCTCTTTGAGCTCCCTCCACAATTTAACCCCTTAACGTGTCTCTACTGAGAATAGCCACTATCCTAACAATTTTGGGAATCATGCCCTTTATTTTATTTAGTTTTATCACCCAACTGTGCATCTCTGTATATTTTCAAAGTTGATTTTTTTTAGAGTGAAAACTGCTTTACAGATGTTGTCCTGTTAACCAAGAGGCACCTGTTGTCTGTTTGTTTTGTTAGCAACCATGAATGTTCAGTATTTATATCTTTAATTCATTTGGTATTGCAAAATGTGGGCATTTCAATTCTATCATTTCATCTTCATTTACTTGGCACGTTATATCAAGAGACACTTTCCCTCATCTGATATTTAGCTATCCAGGAGAACTATCTGGTAAAGGCAAAATAAATGCTTGAGTCTGGATAATTTTTCAAAATAAAGCATCTTCCAAGGGCTAGTAATTAGGATTTAAGGGATTTCATTATGAACTCATGGTTTAAAAAATATTCAGTGTGTTTCTATCTGTTGTAGCTATTGACTTTATTTGATGTTCAGTTTGCCAGTTTTAGTTTTGATCTGTTGACCAAGTGATGCTTGAATAGTTACTGAGTTGTTTCATAAGATTCACCTAAGGTTTAATGAGAGGTTTGGGGATTAAACCTACCAGCTACATCCTCAGCCTTTTTTTTTTCTTTTGAGATGGGTCTTGCTAAATTGCTGATATTGGCCTTGAGTTTATAATCCTTATAACTCAACCTACTGAGTAGTTGGTATTATAGGCTTGCACCAGTGTGCTTGTAAGAATTCTTAAACATGATTTTGTGCTTTTAGAATCTTCTGATAAAGCATGGTTCCTAGCTTAGCAAAAGCACCCTGAACTACAGTACCTCTTTTTAAGGTAGAAGCATCTAGGAAGGCGGATTCCTTGATTCACACCTGTGCCTACCTCTAGCTCTTATGGCATCAGCACCTGTGACCCAATATATTGAAGAAAAAAATGGGGTTCTCTCACTGTGCTCATATGAGCAGGATTTGTACAGGTTTTTGTCTTGGGATGCCTCGTAGTCCTCTATACTTTTCCAAACTGCCACAGACGTTTACATTTCCAAAAGATGTGTCCCAGCTTAGCCAAACCCACTTCTACTGATTAAAGGAGGAATAAAGGAGCAATCTTTGGATTCATAAACTTAGTAACCAAAGACAGTTCTCCCTGAGTCTTTATATTGTGGCATATGCATTCAAAAGAAACTATGCAGTGGTTAAAAGGATACAGTAAAGTTTTGTCAATTGACTTGGAAAATACAAATAGCCTCAAAATTCTTAACAAAGTTTTTAGCTTTATCCTAGAATTGTAAATGCTGAATAATGATAAAACAATATCACTTGAAAGCTTAATTACTTACATTTTTAAATTTTTTTTAAGTTGTAGGTGGACACAATACCTTTATTTTATTTATTTATTTATATGTGGTGCTAAGGATCAAACCTAGGTCCTCACATGTGTCCGGCGAGTGCTCTACTGCTAAACCACAACCCCAGCCCACTTACATTTCTTTTATATTACATTTTATGAACTTTAATGACTTAAATTTTTTGTTTCAGTCAGCATTTGCCAATTTCAATCAGAGGAATGGAAACAAAAACATTAAAATTTAAAAACTGTCAAAAATTTGCAAAACCTTATATATTTAAGTTGACATGAAATTAGAAGAATCAAAATTTCTTTTTTTTAAATTTTTTTTATTGGTTGTTCAAAACATTACAAAGCTCATGATATATCATCTTTCATACATTTAACTCAATTGGGTTATGAACTCCCACTTTTACCCCAAATACAAATTGCAGAATCACATCGGTTACACACTCACATTTTTACATAATGGCATATTAGTGGAAGAATCAAAATTTCAATGGCACTAAAGGGTTATCTCTTGGGCTGAAGATTTTGATAACACTTGTTTGTCTGCAACTTTTAAAAATTATTTTAGCATTTTTCAATTATATATACCTAATTAAAATAAAAAAAATCTAACAGGGCCTACTGATAGCTAATGCTAATAAATTTGTCTGGTCTCCCAAAGTACTTAATAGCCTCTAGTTCAACTGTTATCAGAGACACTATAAACAAAGTTTTTAATGTCCTTTACAGTGATGGTGCAGGAGATTGCTTTAAACAAGCTAAGATTTCTAAGTTAAGCTTTCTCTGTTCACTTTCATTTTTTGTCTTGTTTCATTTTAGTGTTCATATTTATTTTTCTTTGTAATTATGTCATATGTATACTATTTATAATGGATATACACATATTCTCTTTAATAAAATAATAAATGAAATAAAAATATTTTTAAAATCACATATTTTATTTATAATAAAAAATAGATTTATATTTTGAAATAAAAAGGTTTAAAGGGAGAAAGAATCAAATTCTGTGTATAAAATGGTAGATTCAGTATAATTCATATACATGTGAGTTTCTGAGTACTTGAAATTTCTAGTAAGAATATTTAATTATCTTTTTAACATTTTCAGTCAAGAGTTCTATGGGATTTTATTGGATATTATTAGAAGTCAAGTGAGTGATATTATAAAAATGGAGAAAATAAAGTGAGCATGGCCTTTAGGAGTTTGAAACTATAAAAAATTATTCTAAATGAAGAAAAGCTAAAAGCATTTCCTCTAAAAACAGGAACAAGATAGGGATGCCCACTTTCACCGCTTCTATTCAACATAGTCCTTGAATTGCTAGCCAGAGCAATTAGGCAAAAGTAAGAAATTAAAGAAATACAAATAGGAAAAAAAAAGAGCTAAAATATCTCTGTTTGCTGAGACATGATTCTATATTTAGAAGACCTAAAAATCTCTACCAGAATGCTTCTAGAACTCATAAATGAATTCAGCAAAGTGGCAAGATACAAAATTAACACTCATAAATAAATTGTACTCCAATGATGAATAAGCTGAAAGACAAATTAGGAAAATCATCCCATTCATAATAGCCTCAAAAAAACAAAACAACAACAACAACAAAAAAAAAACTTGGGAATCAACCTAACAAAAGAGAGGAAAGACCTCTACGATGAAAACTATAGAACACTAAAGAAAGAAATTGAAGAAGACCTTAGAAGATGACAAGATTTCCCATGTTCTTGAATTGGCAGAATTAATATAGTCAAAATGGCCATACTACCAAAAGTGCTGTACAGATTTAATGTAATTTCTATTAAAATTTCAATGACATTCTTTATAGAAATGGAAAAAGCATTCATGAAATTCATTTGGAATAATAAGAGGCCCAAAAGAGCCAAAGAAATCCTTAGCCAGAAAAGTTAAGCAGGCAGCATCACAATACCAGACCTTAAATTATACTATAGAGCTATAGTTTTTAAAAAAAAAAAAAACACACACACACAAACTTACAAACAACAACAACAAAAACAGCATGATATTGGCATCAAAATAGGCAAGAAGATGAATAGTACAGAATAGAAGACAGAGAAATAAACCCACATATACACAGTTGTCTCATATAAGACAAAGGTGTCATTAACATACATTGGAGAAAACGTAGTCTCTTCAACAAATGGTGTTAGGAAAACAGGAAATCCATATGTAATAGAATGAAATTTAATCCCTATCTCTCGCCCTGCACAAAACTCCACTCATTTGGATTAAGGACCAGAATCTCTGTGCCTACTAGAAGAAAAAGGAGGACCAACTGTCTAGCATGTTGGCTTAGTCCTTTGGGTATAGTCTGAGGAGAGGGATAACTGGGTCAAATGGTGTTTCATTCCCAGATTTACAAGGAATCACCATACTGCTTTCCAAATTGGCTGCACCAATTTGCAGTCCCACTAGCAATGTATGATGTACCTTTTCCCCACATCCTCGCCAACACTTATTGTTGTTTGTCTTCATAATAGTTGCCAATCTGACTGTAGTGAGATGATATCTTAGAGTAGTTTTGATTTGCATTTCTCTGATAGCTAGAGATGATGAGCATCTTTTTATATATTGATTAATTGTATATCCTCTTCTGAGAAGTGTCTGTTCAAGTCCTTGGACCATTTGTTGATTGTGTTATTTTTTGTTTTGTTTTGTTTTGTTTTTTGGTGCTTAGCTTTTTGAGTTCTTTATATGCCCTCGATATTAGTGCTCTATCTGATGTGTGAGGGGTAAAAATTTGATCTCAGGATATAGGCTCTCTGTTAACCTCACAGATTGTTTCTTTTGCTGAGAAAAAACTTTTTAGTTTGATTCCATCCCATTTATTGATTCTTGGTTTTAATTCTTGTGCTATAGAAGTCTTATTAAGGAAGTTGGGACCTAATCCCACATGATGAAGATTAGGGCCTACTTTTTCTTCTATAAGATACAGAGTCTCTGGTTTAATTCCTAGGTTCTTGATCCATTTTGAGTTAAATTTTGTACATGATGAGAGATATGGGTTTAATTTCATTTTGTTGCATATGGATTTCCAGTTTTCCCAGCACCACTTGTTGAAGATGCTATCTTTTCTCTGGTGCATGTTTTTGGAAACTTTGTCTAATATAAGATAATTGTAATTTTGCCTTTCCTATTCCCATCCCTGCTCCCTCCCTTTATCCCCATTTGTCAAATCCATTGAACTTCTATCCCCCCTGCATTGTGTATTAGTATCAACATATCAGACTGAACATTTGGCCTTTGTGTTTTGGGGGATTGGCTTATTTCACTTAGCATAATAGTCTCCAATTTCATCCATTTACTGGAAAATGCCATAATTTTATTCTTCTTTATGGCTGAATAATATTCTATTGGGTGTGTGTATGTGTGTGTGTGTGTGTGTGTGTGTGTGTGTGTGTGTGTGTGTATCTCCCAAATTTTCTTTACCTATTCATCTGTTGAAGGGCACCCACATTGGTTCCACAGTTCCACAGCTTGACTATTGTGAACTGAGCTGCTATAAACATTGAAGTGGCTGCATCACTGTAGTATGCTGATTTTAAGTCCTTTGGGTATATGCTGAGGAGCTGGATAATTGGGTCAAATAGTGGTTCCAATCCAAAAGTTTTCTGAGGAATCTCCATACTGCTTTCCATAGTGGTTGAAATAATTTGCAGTCCTATCAGTAATATATGAGTGTACCTTTTACCCCACATCCTCACCAAAATTTATTGTTACTTCTGTTCTTGAAAATTTGCATTCTAACTGGAGTGAGATGGAATCTTAGTGTAGTTTTAATTTGCATTTCTCTAATTGCTAGAGATGTTGAACATTTTTTCATATATTTGTTGACATTTGTATTTCTTCTTCTATGAACTACCTGTTCAGTTCTCTTGCCCATTTATTGATTGGGTTATTTGGGTTTTTTTGGTGTTAGATTTTTTTAGTTCTTCATATATCCTGGAGATTAATGATCTATCTAAGGTACAGGTGGCAAATATTTTTCTCCCATTCTGTAGGCTCTCTGTTCATATTCTTGATTGTTTCCTTTGCTATGAATAAGATTTTTAGTTTGATATAATCCTATTTATGATGCTCTATTTCACTTCTTGTGCTTTAAAAGTCTTATTGAGGGGGCTGGAATTGTGGTAGAGTGCTTGCCTAGTAAGTGTGAGGCCCTGGGTTCAATTCTCAGCACCACATATAAATAAATAAAGTCCATTGACAACTTAAAAAATATTTTTAAAAAAAGTCTTATTGAAGAATTTGGTTCCTAATATGACATGATGGGGATTTGAACCTACATTTTCTTCTAGTAGGTGTAGGTTGTCTGATCTAATGCCTAGATCCTTGATCTACTTTGAATTGGTTTTGTGCAAGGTGACAGACAGGGGTTTATTTCATTTTGCTACATATGGATCTCTAGTTTACTCAGCACCATTTGTTGAAGAGGCTATCTTTTCTCCAACATCTATTAATGGTGCCTTTGTCTAGTATGAGACAACTGTGTACATGTGGGTTTTGCCTCTTTGTCTTCTATTCTGTACCATTGAGAAGACCAACTTTTAAATAATTTTGTTTCTGTAGAATTGAAAGATAAGAAGTAAGATCTTCAAATTCAAGATAGAGCATTTACAGAAACTATTTGAGTATTCAAGTGAGGCCATACTTTGCTCAACAAAGGGAAAAATTTTTCAGATGAAGAGATTATCCAGCATATCTTACGTAATATGATCCTCTGAAACAGTGTGGCAGAAATGAGTGGTTCTATACGTATTTGGCACCTATATATTACATCTCCATGAGCAGGTGCTGGTCACAAAGTATACATAAAAAAATGAGACACCATTAGGAATTTTTTCTAGGAAGGAATGTTAGTCTGGGAAGATGGCTTGTGAACCAGGGGCCATACTGTGAGCTGTGCCTCAGGCTAGAGCTCTGTACCTCAGGCATGGTATCTGCCCCAGGAAGATGTCAAAAAACATGGAAACCTGGCCTTTGGGATGGATGCCTTATTTTTAACCCCTTCAAGTGTGCTCTCCACCCCTCTCAACACTGCTCTGTGGCCACAGAGGCTGACTTTCTGGGTTGCCCCACTCAGTCACCTTATCCTTAGATTTCTGGGAGAAATTAGTGAGCTTTCACCAGTGATGCTACACAGCCTAGATTGTTACAACAAATATCTATTTCTTTCTCATAATACAGGAGGACTGATGTCAGCAGCACGCCTATGGCTCTGTGGTTCAACTGCAGGCTGCAGGGACACTGTAGTTCTATTCTACATATCTATCTTCTCCTCTAGGGACCGCAGCTAAAAGACTAGATGAAAATGAGTCAGGGCTTTAAATCCCTGTACTCCCTTCTTACCAGGGCTCTCTAATTTGGCCAGTTCCTTCTACTGAACCCCAGTTACTACCTGGAAGTCCCTTCCTAGAGCTATGTACTCTGGGCCAAGTCCCTGCTCCCTTCTTTTTGACCCTTCAGGACAGAAAGCTGTACCTTTCTGTTTGATTTTCCTTCACTCCAACCAACTTTTAGTAACTGGTTCTTCTGTTCTCTTCTTAATTTCCCTGTTTGGGCTGTGCTATATTTTGAGTGCATGTCCTCACCAAAGTTCATGTTGAGACTTTATTCCTCAATATGACAGTTTGGGGGGTGGGGCCTAGCAGAAGCCATTTGAGTCACAGGCATAGGGCCCTCATAAATAGATTAATGCATTCTGGAGAGAAAAGGTTCACACTTTCTGGGGACTGAGTCAGTTTATGTGAGAGTGGGTTGGTATAAAGCAAGGTGACCCTTCATGTTTTTTCTCTTTCCCTTGTGCGCCCACTTTTTTCCCCAACCATGTTATGATGAAGCCTAAGGCCCTTTCCAGATGCAGCTGTCTGATCTTGAACTTCCTAACTTTAAGAACCATGAACCAAAATAAATTTATTTTCTTTATAAATTACCCAGGTGTTCTATTAGAGTAACAGAAAATGGGATAAGACATGGTGCCATGGTTTTCCTGCCTGGACCTAGGTGATTGGGCATTGTTATCCAAGCTGAAAACTACATTGATAAACCTGTTCTCATAGGGTGCTCAAGGTTATAGGAGTGGTGTGAATGCCTGGGACAACAGAACCTAAATTCTGAGCCAGAAGAGTCGGCCTTTCCAGTAATCACAATGCATCCTACAAAGTTACTACCTTTCCATTTATCTAACATCCCTGGTACTTGCCTTTGATGAGAATTTCTTCACCTCTTCTGTTTCCCCTGGACATAACTGAGATCTTCATCTGATGATTCCACTGCTTCACAGGTCCAGAGCTACATCCAGGCCCATACCCTCAGATTTAGACCCTTTTTTATATTAATCCCTTCCTGGAATTTGATTGCAGCTTCCCCCTTTGCCCCTAATTTTTATTTCTAATGCTAGAAATAAAAATAAGGTAACATAAATAAAGAATGCCTACTCATCAGTAGACCCTATATGGTTGAAGAATCAGTGAGCTTAAGGATAGGTCAGTAGAAACTTCCTAAGCACTTCAGCAAAGAAAAGAAGAAGGAAGGAAGGAAATAAACCAGAGCTATACCCCAAGAACAGTATCAAAAAGTAAAACAAAAATATAATTGGAATACCAGAAGGAAAAGAAATAGAAGGAACAGAAGAAACCTTTTAAGTAACAATGACCAAGAACTTTCAAACTTAATGCCAGACAAACCATAGATCTAAAGATAAATCTATATTGGATTAGGACTTCAATACTCTTAAGTCAGTAATAGATGAAACTAAACAACACAAAAAATTCTACATACGTAACTAAACATCATATTTAAACTATGAAAAACCAAAGGAAAAAAGAAAAATTTAATACATGGGTCAAAAAGAACTCTTGTTATAATGTATTTTAACCATAAAAAGTACAGTCATTTGAAGGGGGCTTAAATTAGTTAAAATTATATTGTAAACTTCAGGGCAACCACTTAAAAGCTTTTTGAAAAATAATTGATAAACTGAAAGAAGAGATAAAATGCAATCATATAAAATGTTCAGTTAAATCAAGAAAAAGCAGAAGAAGCTGCGAAAATACATAAAGAAGAAATTTGATGAATAGAAAACAATTCCAAACATGGTAAATATTACTTCACATTCAGTGTGAATGGTCTAAGTATACCAAGTAAAATATGGCTATTATTCAAGTGAAGAAAAAAACACAAGATCCAGCTATATGTCATCTACTGGAAACCACCTTAAAGATGAAGAATTTATTAAGTTAAAAGTAAATAAATGAAATGAGATACCATGCTAACAATAAGCAAAAGAAAGCTGGAGGCCTATACTAATTTCATACAAAACACTTTAGAAGGAAGATTATTAGGGTTAAAGAAGGGCTTTTCATAATAATAAAGGAGCTAATTCTCTATTTAGAATAGTAATCCTAAATGTCAATGCATCTAACAAAAAATGTAAAAATATATGAGACAAAAACTGATAGAACTGAAAGATAAATCTATTTTATTGGATTAGAACTTCAATACCCTTAAATCAGTAATAGATCAAGCAAGCTGGAATAAATAACTTGAATAGTCCCATATCTATTAAAGGAGATTAATTTTAATTATTTAATTTTTTTGAAAAGGAAAGCACAAGGTCCAAGATGGTTCACTAGTAAATTCTACCAGACATATAAGGAAAAAAATAATACTAATTCTCTACAATTTCTTTCTAGAAAATAGAATGGAAAGGAACACTTCTTAATAAAACCTATGAGACAAGTATTATATTAATACCCAAACTAGATATAGACATTGCACAAAAGGAAAACTATAGGTAAATATATCTCATAAACATAGATGCGAGAATCTTCAACAAAATACTAGCACATCAACCCAAAAATGCTTGGAAATTATATACGAAAACTAAATGGAACTTATTTCAAGTATGCAAGAGTGTTTCAATATTGAAAACTAGCCAGTGTAATACACCATAGTGACAGGCTAAAGAAAAAAAATGATCATATCAATTGATGAAAAACAGAAAGAACATTTTGACAAAATTCAACACCCATTTGTGACCCCCCCCAACTAGGAATAGAGTGGGACTTTCTCAACTTGTTGAATATATGTGAAAAACCTATAACTAGAATCATATTTAATGGTAAGAGAAATGGATGCTTTCATCTTAATCAGGAGCAAAACAGTAATGGTCATATATTACCACTCATATTTGCCAGCATACTGGAAGTCTGAACTTGTGCAATAAGGAAATTAAAAGTACACAGATTAGAAAGAAAGAGCCGAAAAAGGTGCAGAAATACATACACACATGGGTTATCTATGTGGAAAACCTACATGAAAAGAATTGACAAAAACATACAAAAACTTCAGAAGGAGGAATATTATTAGGGTTAAAGAAGGGCCTTTCATAATGATAAAGGAGTTAATTCTCTATTTAGGATAGCAATCCTAAATGTCAATGCATCTAACAAGAAAATGTAAAAATATATAAAACAAAAACTGATAGAACTGAAACAAACAGAAATAGAAATAAATTGAATGACTAACATTACCTAATATCAAGATTTCCTGTAAATTATAGTAATCATAACAGTGTGCTATTGAGGAAAGCATAGAAAGATAGATCAGTGGAACAAATAGAAAATCCAGAAATAATGTCATACATATATGATCAAATGATATTTGACAAAGGCACAAAGTCATTAAATGGAAAAAGGATAGTCTTATCAACAAATGGTGTTGAAAATGGTGACAACTCAATGTTCATATACAGAAAAATGAACACAGACACAGGCCTTACACCTCACACAAATATTAACTAAAAAGAGATCTAAGATCTAAATGAAAAACAAAACTTCTAAAAGAAAACAAAGGAGAAAATTTATGTCACCTTTGGTTTGTTGGTGAGTTTTTAGATACAACAAAAAAGCATAATCCATGAAAGTTAGACTTTATTAGAAGTAAAAACTTCATCTCTACAAAAGGCACTGTTAAGAGAGTAAAAATGTAAGCTATATATTAGGAGAATTTGCAGTCTATGTATTCGATGAGGACTTGTATCCAAAATGTACAAAGATCACTTAAAATTCAATAATAAGCAAACAACCCAATTTAAAAATACAAAAAATCTGAATAAACACTTCATAAATGAAGAAATAGGTAGATGACAAGGATATAAAGATGCTCAACATTATTTATCTTTAGAGAGACGCAAAATAAAACAACAATCAAATATCACTGCATACCATTAAAATAGCTAAAATATGGCACACTGACACCACCAAATGCTAAAGGGGATGTGAAAAGAAGGAAATCATTTATTACTGGTGGGAATGCAAAACAATTAAGCCATTTTTGTAGACAACTTAGCAGTTTCTCACAAAACTACATATTCTTACAACATAGCTCAGCCCTTTTATTTCTAGATACTTACCCAAAGTGATATGAAAACTTACATTCACACAAAAACCTGCACATAAATGCTTGAATCAGTTTTATTCACAGTCACCCCAAACTGCAGTACTCAAGATGTCCTTAATAGAGAAATGGGTAAACAAAAAGTGGTACATCTAAACAGTGGAATAATTCAGAAATAACAAGGAATGAGCTATAAAGCCATACACAGATGCATAATTTCAAAGGCTATATCCTTTATGATTCCATTTATGACATTTTAGAAGTAGCAAAACTATAGAGATGGGAAACAACAGAGTAGTTGCCATAATATAAGGCTGGTGGAAGGTTGAATTGATGAAACACAGGGGATTATTTGGGGTTGTGAAATTGTCCTGTATCATACTCTAATGATGAATACATGACTCAATGCAGTTTTCAAGACTCATAGAACTTATAACATGAAAAGAAAACCTTAATGTATGTAAATTTTAAAAATTAGGAGGTTGGGGGATCTTACCAGGGATGCTTGCTATAAGATAACTAAGTATATTACAAATGTGTGAACCATCCTTACTAAAAGGTATGAGTGAAATTGCTAGCTTAAGTAAGTTTGAAATTAAGTGTAATATATTAAACTAAAAACAAAAGAATTAGACATTAGCAGTACACTCTAGTTGATAGAATTGTTTCCCACAGGGATAAAAATTAAAAACTCAGGCTGTTGCTATACATGTACTCTAGAATTGAACAATTAAGTAAGTAGATAGCAGATGGTGGGAACCAGGTTTCTTAATTATCAGAATGGAAATTTACAGAGAAGCATAGGGAAGAGCTGGAATGATCTGTTTCCTAATGGATTAGTTGAGACATCTATATAAACTTATGTTTAGCTCAGTGTAAATATACATAGTTACATATGGAAATACTTATAGATATGTGTATTAAGATTAGATTAATGAATTCCTTGCTAGGTCAGCCTAAAAGAACTAGAAGCTATGAAACACCAGTGACAATGAGCACATCTAACATACAGGTCTTGGTATCTAATACCATTTCCCATTAAAAGGAACCAGGGATCACTAAAGAAATGACAGAATTTAAGAATGGGGTAGGAAATATGCAAGATGAGTTTGGAGTCCCTTGTAGCGCCAAAAGGTAAGGAAGTACTAAAAATACTAAAAAGCACTAATCAAATAAATAAATAAGCACAATAATGGGGGTATGTCAAAGGAAGACACAGACGTCAACTGAAGGAGTTCTCAGTGACTGAAACTAGAACAATTTGAGCAACAAAATATATAACATAGTGTTGGATTTAGGCAAATATAAAATCTATATCCATGATTCCATATTGATACATATGATAGATTGAGTAAATAAATGGCTGAAAATAGACAAATCTCTCATGCAAAAAGAATATTACCCATATAGAATTCTAATTAATTCTCAGAAATTGAAACATGGAAAAATGGAACAAAGAATAACTAACTCTACAGTAAAAATCCTGACAAACTACCTTAATATCAACAGTAGTAAGATATATTGATAGTATCTACCCTTGTAATGATGTGATGAGAATGGTACTTTACCCCTGTAGTCTTCCTCCCCCAAACCCATAACTCCAATCTAGTCATGAGGAAAAAAATCATACAAATCTCAGTTGAGGAATAGTCTATAAAATAGCTGATCAGCAGTCTTCCTTTGCTGTCAAAGTCATTTAAAACCCGGAATATCTAAGAAACTGTCAAGCAAAGAAGAGCATAAGGGAGGGCTGGGGCTGGGGCTCAGTGGTAGAGCACTTGACTAGCATGTGTGAGGCACTGGGTTCAGTTCTCAGCATCACATATAAATAAATAAAGTCCCATTGACAGCTAAGAAAATATTTAATAAAAAAAGAGCATAAGGAGATGTGATGACTAAATGTAATGTGTTGTCCTGGATAGGATTCTGGAATATAAAAGGTACATTACATGAAAATTAATGAAATCTAAAAAAACTATGGAGTTACTTAATACCAATATTGATTGGTTCTAACAAAAGAACCATACTAACATAAGATGATAGTAATTAGAGACATTTGATATGGGGTATGTGGGAACTCTGTACTATCTTCACAAGATTTCCATATACATGGTAGTATTCTAAATGAAAATGTTTAATTTTAAAAGTTGAGGTGAAAAGAAAGGAAGAATAGAACATCACTAAAGGAAGCCAAATATCCGACTAACATCAATTTCACAAACCCTGGAGGAAACATATGAAAACTATTAAAGAAGATGAGAGAACTTCCCAGAACTGAGAGATATATTTCCATACTGAGAGGGCTGCCTGCCTAGCATTCAGCAGAAATTAAAGATTAAAAAACACCCATGTAAAGATAAATCATAATATTTCATGTTTCGGGTAAATGAAGTCACTAAAAGCTTTCAGGGTCAAAGGGAATCATAAACAATGAAACAGAAACTAGAAAAGCATCTAATTTCCCAATAGTATTCCTAAATGAAGAACGCATTGGGAAATGCCTTAAAATTTTGTAGGAAAATTATTTTCAATCAAGTGTAATGGTGAAATCAAAGCATTTTTAGATGAATATAGTATCAATAAATTTACCTCCAAATATTTTTTCTCAAGAAATTATGAAAAATGTGCTTCACCAAATAAGAAAACAAGCAAAACAGTGGAAGGAAACTGGGAATTCAAGGCAACAGAAGAAATGAGGTTACGGAGAGCCATAGCCAAGTAAGATCCAGGTTGATAGTTCTGTAACTATCCCAGATAACACTAGATCAGAGGCAGAGGGCTTCAAGAAACACACACAAATGCATACACACAGATTAAATACCTTACATGGCAAATTTTGTTGACAGTTTGCTGTACAGTGTGGAAGCACTGTGATAGGTACATAGAAAAGGAAGTTACTGAAAAGAAAAGATAATGATTATTATGGAGAAATAATCAACAAAGAATATAAAATCATAGTATACTTGGCTAAGCAGCAAATTAGATAGATAGATAGATAGATATGAAAATATTGATTTAAGCAAAAATTTTAATAAACTTGTGAGAACAGAAGAACAAAAGTGAGAATGAAGGAAATGGACTGAGGTAAGTTGGGTGCCAATAAGCTGGTCCTTCACTCACTTCATTAATTTCCAAGGGCTACTATAACAAAGTACCACAAATTGAGAGGTAAAAGAGGATAAATTGATTCTGTCATGGTTACTGAAGCTAGAAGTCTAGAATCATCCAGGTGTCATCAGGGCCATGCCCCTTCTGAAGACTCTAGCAAAGAATCCTTCTTTGCCTCTTTCCATCTTCTTTTGGCCCCAGGAATTCCTTGGCCTGTGACAACATAACTCTGATCTCTGCCTCTGTCTTTACATGACCTTTTCTCCATGTTTCTATGTAACCTTTCTTTTTCTTATGAAGGCACCATCATTGAATTAGGAATTCCTTGAATTCATGATGATTTTGTCTCAATATCCCTAGCTACATCTACAAAGATCTTACTTCTAAATAAGGTGCCATTCTGAGGTTCCAGGTAGACAAGAATGGGGGGGGTGGAGGGAGCTATGCAACTTATTACCATAAGAGAAATTCTAAGACTGATACTATATGCATCTAAAAATGCTTTGATTTTACCATTCCAATTGACTATTAGTATGACTAGGATTAACATAATTTTCCTACAAAATTTTAAGGCATTTACATATGAAAATAAAGTCTAAAAGTTCATTCAATATTTGAAGAGGTTGCTTGTGGTGTCTAAAGTGGGGAAAAATGAGATGGGAGTTGCAGATTTTTATTTCAAACCATTTTGTATTATGCACAACAGATGAATGGATAAAGAAAATGTGGTATATATACAAAGCCAGAAAGAATGACTTTATGATATTTGCTGGTAAATGATGGATCTGGAGACAATCATGTTAAGTGAAATAAGCAAATCTCAAAAAACCAAAGGTTGAATATTCTCTTTGATATGTGGACACTAACACACAACAAAGAGGAGTGGGGAAGAATAAAAGTTTAATGAATTAGGCAAATGGAAATGAAGGAAAGAGAGGAGGTATAGAAATAAGAAAAATAGTGGAATGAATAAGACATTACTTTCCTATGTTCATAAATGAATACACCACCAGTAAATCTCCACATCATGTACAACCACAGAATGGATCCTGATTAGAATAAGATATACTCCATG
Organism: Ictidomys tridecemlineatus; assembly: GCF_052094955.1. Taxonomy (NCBI): domain Eukaryota; kingdom Metazoa; phylum Chordata; class Mammalia; order Rodentia; family Sciuridae; genus Ictidomys; species Ictidomys tridecemlineatus. The sequence goes on along the minus strand of NC_135480.1, from coordinate 149,307,200 downwards.
ATGTACAGTAAGCAAAAATATACTCCACAGATATAGATATATATATATAATTTTAAAAATGAAATCTATCTTAAAATGCAAAGACAAACTATGAATGTGTATTGCTTTGATATGAATTTAAAATTTGAAAAATAATAGGGGAATAAAAAAAACTAGATGATGTTTTTCCGGATACAGTGGTGCACACCTGTAATCCCAGTGGCTCAGGAGGCTGAGGCAGAAGGATTGTGAGTTCAAAGCCAGCCTCGGCAATTTAGTGAGGTCCTAAGCAACTCAGCAAGACCCTGTAACTAAATAAAATATTAAAAAAGGCTGGAGTGCCCCTGGATTCAATCCCCTGTACCAATAAATAAATAAATAATTTTAAAAACAATTTAGCCATGAAAACCTTATTTTTCCTTTCAATCCAACTCAAAGCAAACATTTATTAAAGATATTTATATTTGAGGGAAAATCAGTTCTGTAGAGAGCCAGAAAGCATTCATATAAGAAGCAAAAAAGGTAAAAAATTCCTTGTGTTTTTTTAAACTATAGTATATGCTTTATAGAGATATCCCTACCTCTTTGTCCAATTTCTGGTACAGGGTAGGTTGTTGAGTTCATATAAAAATTAATTAGATTGAATTCTTTATTACCACAGTTTTAGAATAGCAAATATCAGAACTGAAGGTGAGTTTCTTAATCATTTAATTAAGTGGTTTTTAAAAAAAATTTTATTTTTTTCCAATAAGTTATACATAAGAGTAGAATGAATTTTGACACATTGTACACAAATGTAGTACAACTTCTCATTCCTCTGGCTATATATGTTCAGAGTTATACTAGTAGTGTAATCATACATGCATATAGGGTAATAACGTCTGTGTCATTCTACCATCCTTCCCATCCCCACAGCCCTTCCCTTCTCCTCACTCCACTCTGCACAATTCAAAGTTCCTTCATTCTTCCCTACCTCCCTCACTATGGATCAGCATCAGCCTTTGTCTTTTGGGATTGGCTCATTTCACCATAGCATGTATTCTCTAGTTCCATCCATTTACCTGAAAATGCCATAATTTCATTCTTCTTTAAAACTGAGTAATATTCCATTGTATGTATGTACTACATTTTCTTTATCAATTCGTGTGTTGAAGGGTATCTAGGTTGGTTCCAAAGTTTAGCTATTGTGAATTGAGCTGCTATAAACATTGATGTGGCTGCATCACTGTAGTGTGTTGATTTTAAATCCTTTGAGTGTAAACTGAGGAATAGAAATAGCTGGCTCAAATGGTGGTTCCATTCCAAGTTTTCTGAGCAATCTCCATACTGCTTTCCATAGTGGAAGAACACACTCTTAAGATAGGAGAGTAATGAACTGGAAGGAGTTCTGGAAACTACATGGAACAATTAGTACAGCCCTGAACTGCCAGTTGGTGGATTTCGTTTTCTCTTCCACATTGAGAGACCACATAGTACAGAGTAGAGTAAGAACAAGATCAAAACCTACATCCTCCACACTCTTCCTCCAAAACAACCCACTGTCACAATTTTCCACTGACCTGTTTTATCCAAAAAGGGTCTAACATATAGAAAGATCAGGTGGGCTTTGAGGATCTAAAAGAATCTTAGATTTAGGAATTTGTAACTTCCATTCTTTCTCAGTTTTGAAAAACAGAATAAAAGGACCTTGATACCAGTGAGTGGTGATATAACTATGGGAAATCTTAAATAAGCCTTACAGTTTTACTTGCTTTTAATTGACTTTAAAAATTACTAATTTTGGAGATCATTAGGATGAGCAATATATTATTAGTCTCCAACTAGTTTGGCTGTAGATGAAACATACCTCTGACTGAAACTACTGTACAAGTTAAAATTTTTGCCTTTATCTCCCTCTGTTGTCCAGTGAAAGATAGATTTCACATCTTAATAATTAACTGTAAGTTTAGCTATTCCTGGAAGAAGGAACTAAAAAGACATAAATTGTAAAACTTACTCATTATTAAGTTTCTTCTAGATTTATAAAATCCAGAACAGCTGATAGTCTTCAGATAACATCAAAGAATGAATCAAGGATTTGATAATTTTGTTCTTTAATTAAAAGTAAAATAATGCTTAACTTGTAGGGAAATACTGTGTCTATCAAAAAAATTATAAGGACTGACCTGATATCTCAGGGATGTTCTGAAAGAAAAGAAAATATAGGCCCTGGAGGAGGAAGTCACCACTAGGCACTCAGCATCTTGCCTTCCTGCTCATTGCCCCTCTGCTCCTCCTTTCCCTCCCGATAAAGCCCCTTTGCACCCCTAAGTTCCCTAAGATGCTCTTTGTTGGCAACAGCCTCCCATCTTCTTCGGTTTACTAGCTTTTGAAATAAATATTTTTCCTTACCCCAACAACTTGTCCTCAGCCTTTTTGAGTGGCAAACAAATGAAATTGGGTTTATTTACAGTGACTTCTCACATTTCTATATTTCTATACTAAACCTGTATTACTGACACCAGGATTTTCTGCTTAATGGCTCCAATATCACTCAGTTTACCCAGGGCTCATAGATGGCTCTCGGCAATCTTCCACCCTTAGGGCTTGAGCCCCAACTTAGAAGCTCCCTTTGCAAATAGCTACTGAACCAGAAAAAGCCATAAAGCTACAAACCAGTTTCTATCTCCTCTTCTTCAGTTTCAGCATCAATTAGATGATGTTGGGCTAAGTTATGGTTTGGATATGAGGTGCCCCCTGAAAGCTTATGTGTGAGACAATGCAGGAAGTTTCAGAGGTGAAATGATTGGATTGTGAGAGTCTTAACCTGATCAGTGAATTAATACCTGAAGGGATTAAACTGAATTAATACCTGAAGGGATTAAACTGAGTGGTAACTAGAGTCAGATGTGGTGTGGCTGGAGGAAATGGTTAAATTGAGGGCATGGCTATGGGATATATATTTTGTATCTGGAACAGGAGTCTCTCTGTCTGCTTCTTGATCACCATGATATGAGCTGCCTTCCTCAATTACCCTTTCCCACCATGATGCTCAGCCTCACCTTGTGCCACAAGGAATGGAGCTAAGACTTGTCTGGACTAAGACTCTGGAACTGTGAGCAATCAAATAAATTTTTTCTCTCCTACAGTTGTGCTGGTCAGATCCTTTAGTCACAGCAGTGAAAAAGCAGACTAAGGCTACAAAGCAGCAGTTCTGACTTCCTGAGTTTACCAGGATACCCATTGAGAGGGAGACTTCGAACACTTCATGCAAGAATTGTGTGCACACGTATGTGTGTGTGTATGTAATGGAAGAAATGGAAGGAATGGAAACACAATATTTTAAGCCTAGAGGGGTTTGATCATGAACATGTCAAAGATACAACTCAAATAATGCATGAGCAGAAAACAACATGTATCAGGTTGCACTTGAAAGTTATATAAATTTTATCTTGAAATGTAGAACAAATTTTGGCCAGGAGAGTAGGGCTAAGTGATAAAATCAATGATGTTGGGCCCATGGCCCATAACTTTAGCCTAGACCCATATAAGAGGTGTGTACAAGGAATTCCAGAGAAAAGGTGCAGGTAGCCAGGGAATTCAGCCAGATTTGTTGTCAGAATATTGGCTGCTAGGCATTATTCTGCCACTTAGTTGTGTTACCTTAAGTACACGTCTTCACTAATATATATTTATCTGAATGTGTTATGGAAGTGATAATGGGTTGCACCGGGAGATGTTAGGGGAAGGTTAAGTAATTGATACATATGTAGTGTTCATCATAACTGCAGTTTGTAGTGAGCTTTCAATGATATTATTATTATTATTACTATTACTATTACTATTATTATTAAATCCATACAAATGTGAAAACATCAATATTTTTCTTACCTTCCCTCAGTATTTGTATTTCAACAGTGAGATGTGAGGACAAGTGCATGGAGTACTGCATACATGGCGTACATTAAGGCTTCTGAGTGGCAAACCACTCCCTGGTGCTAGGCATGTGAGCCGCAAACAGCTTACCCTCTAGGATCAGCCCTGGGCATGAGGCCATGAGTTGCAGTCCCTGTACTTGTTCCACGGCCCACTCCTTAATTGGTTCCTGCAAGGACAGATGGCCAGAAATTGTATTGGTGGCTGCCTGTAATCTGCTTAGCCACTGCCTGAGTATATATACATGGTAACTTCGAATAAAATCATACCTGCTTTCTGCTTGGTCTTGATTAATGACTCTGTAGCCATGCTCTCCTCTATCCTGTTCCACGGACATCCTCGCTGGATGAGAGAGAACCCATGCAGTGAGTTTTTCAAAACAATTCAACTAAGAACTATGCTTTAATCTGAGATTATGTTCTTCCTGAGTGTTGGTGCATAAAATATTCTCTTAGTGAAATCATAGGCAGTACTTAATGGCATCACTTGCCAAAATAAAAAGCAATCAACTCTAAGTCTGTTGCCTCAAATATGGAAAACTTGACAATCTGTGAAATCAAATGTATGAATTTACTGGTGTCATGGAAAAGTGGGGATGAAATATTGGGTCACATTTGGTCTTTGTTATGGTTTGGATAGGACGTGTCCCCCAAAGTGCCCATGTCAATGTAGGAATATTCAGAAGTGAAATGATTAGATTATGAGAGCTATAACCTAATTAGCTTATCCTAGTTTAAATGGACTAACTAGGTGGTAACTGTAGGCAGGTGGGTATGGCTGGAGGAGGTAGGTCACTGGAAGAGTGCCTTGGAAGGGGTCATCTTCCTTGTAGTCCCTTCCCCTTCCTCTCTTTGCTTCCTGTCCATCATGAATGGTGCCGCATTCTTCCACCATTTCTTACCACCATTATGTTCTGCCTCACCTTTGGCCCAGACAAATAGAAGTGAATGACCATGGACTGAACCTCTGTAACCAAAAATCAAAATAAATCTTTCTTCCTCTAAATTGTTCTTGTTGGGTATTTTGGTCACAGTAACAAAAAGCTGACTATCGCACGCAGTCTTGTATCTTCTTCCAAATCCCATTACACTGCAGAAAATTAAGTCTTGAATGAGAAGTTGGGAAAGAATGAAACAAAGAAAATATCACTTACTTCCTTAATCTTTCTTACCTTTGCATATAGAGATCTATCTTCAAGCAAGTTACACATTAAGTTGTTATCGTTACCCTTCCTGCACAGTTTTGCACTACTGGGCCTGGAACTCTGAAAACATCATTTCTGTTTAGCTAGCTGCTCTTGCTAGCTATGTCAGTAGATGCTAGAGGAAGACAACAAGGATGGAGGAGGGAGAAAGGGTGTGTTCCTTTCTGTTTGTTCATCATAGGTTTCTCGTCAGCTTGTGGTTTGTGTAAGATCACTCCAGCAAGTCATCTTCACCCAGCAACAGTAATGCTTAACCATAGTAGCAGCTGAATCCAATTTGCGGTTTTTCCAACAATTGCAAAACCAGCCTCATCATGTTCCCAGCCTCAGAGACACCAGGGAACCAGTACCACATACTTAAAGTTTGGTCACAGGCCCATAGTGCCCCTAATGCCAGCCCAGAGACACAGCACAAGCTGAGACACAGCTTTGTTTTAGGTTTGAGTTTTACCTCTGTGGAGCCCCTTCTCAACATTTCTAAGTTTTAATAATTCTGGCTACTTCCCTTCTGCTTCCCAGCCCCCAGGGTGGGAACTACTTCCTGCTGTTGCTACTGCCATGATACCTTCTTTTTTATCCTTCAGTTGCTTAGTTAAGCAACCTTTCATTAAATTCTCTGTTCAAGTAACTAGTGTGTTTTTGTCTCCTGTTTGGACTCTGATTGACACATTATATATAAATCTGTTTTCAAGAAAGCTTTAAAATCTCCAATTTGCTGACTCAAGAGTTTGTTTTAGGCTTATAGCAACAATCATGGGTGTGTCTTCTAAAGCACTCTAAAATAACCAATTAAAAAATTGGCAACTCTATCTTGAAAATAATATATATTTTTTAAAATGGCCTTTTAAAAATATCTTTATTTTTTAATTTTTATGTGGTGCTGAGGATCGAACCCAGTGCCTCATGCATGGTAGGCACTCTACCTCTGAGCCACAACCCCAGCCCCAAAATAATATATTTTTAAATTTTTTTTGTAGCTATTAGAGAGACAGCATGCCTTTATTTTATTTGTTTATTTTTATGTGGTGCTGAGGTTCAAACCCAGTGCTCTCTGCCACTGAACTATAGCCTCAGCCCTTGAAAATAATATTTTTAAAAATATTTTTTAGTTGTAAATGGACACAGTATCTTTTTATGGTTTTTTTGGTGCTGAGGATTAAACCCAGTGCCTCACATGTGTAAGGCAAGTGCTCCACCACTGAGCTACAGTCCCAGCCTGAAGATAATATTTTTTGATATTGAAAAGTCAGTCCTAGCCCAGAATATCTGCCCAAAAGAACCCTAGTGGTTCTTTTCTTCCAGAGAGTATTTTTAAGTTGAAATATGTAGACACAGCTCGATCCAGTTTGGGGTAATGTTCATGACATGAGAGTAGGCTTAGTCCAGAAATTTTTTCTGGTCCTAAATTTTCCCTGCACTCTTCACTGTATCCTTGTAATAACAGAACATTTCTCTATTATGTAATAGGAACAGAAGAGTCCTACTGTGATCAAAGGCAGGAAATGGAGGAGGAAAGGTCTAGGCCAGGAACCAACTTCTATGAAGTACTTTCTCTGTTTCAGATGGTGACTCATTTACATTTTCCAGCAACTCAATATTGCAGGTATTTATATTCCCATTTCACAGATCAAGACACTGATCTTAGAGGCATTAAATAGTTAACTTCTCTAGGGGCATGAAGAAACATCAGAGCCAGAATCCAAACCCAATCCCTCTAACTTCAAATTTCCTACCTTTCCTTTAGAAAACACTGTTTGGCATCAGTGGGACAAGGCACAAAGCAAGGGCATGTGACTACTTGTACTTCAGCTCAGGGAATAAAGTGCAGTGATATGTTATAAGCAGGCATGTATTTACTGACCACATAAGTAGGTTCAATAATTGTTTATTATATGCTCATACTGGTTCCTTTTTTTTTCAATTTATAACTTGCAAACAGGAAAATAGTTTCCAAAGCATAAATTTCTCTGAGAACTTGAAAGCAATCAAATACCAGTACAGAGTGAATCGGCTATCTTTTCACATGATTTTCTAAGATGTCTACGGTGCTGCATAGCATGCAAAGAAGCCCTCTATAAGAATATTTTTTTGCTAATAAAAAATAATATTATACGATTTGGACATCGATATTGGTAGAAATAAACATTTTTCTTGACAATTTTTGGAAGAAAAGGGAAAGGCTGATTAAAAAGCGTCAGTGCTGAAAATCTTGTAAATGAAATTGAAAGAGAAAAATAACAGGCAAAATGAGTCTTTCAGTTTCCCACCCCCATAGCTACTTAAGAAAAACTGGTCTTGACTGATAGAAGAAATACAATTTCTTAATTTACGGTTTATTTCACAACTTGAGTTTGCTTGTATAAGTGATTTTCTTTAAACATATTAGATGACTGATTTTTCAGTAACATAAATAGGAGGGCCAAAATGTCAATTATACTACTGTAAAATTACTTTTGACAATTCCCAGAAAAGATTATTGCCAGTTTAATTTCTCCTAAACACAATCCCTGTTTCAAGGAACTAGCTTGAAATGACTCTTTCTTTTTTGAACCCAGTACCTCACACATGCTAGGCAAGTGTAACACACTGAACTACATCCCAAACTATTTTATTTCTTGTTTCATACCATTAAAAAAAAGCCTATTTGATATGACTTTGGTCTTCTTGAATTTGTTACAATGTGTTATATTTGTAGCTTAACAAATGATCTTCTCTAGAGATTGTTCCATGTACACTTGAGAATAAGGCATATTCTGTTGCTATTAGAAGGAATGTCCTATAAATGTCTTGTTAAGTGTAAGTGTAGCTCAAGTCATTGTTTCTTTCTTCCAGAAAGATATTCTTTCTGGATAAATATGTAAAAACGTGAGTGTGTAACCGATGTGATTCTGCAATTTGTATTTGGGGTAAAAATGGGAGTTCATAACCCAATTGAGTCAAATGTATGAAAGATGATATATCATGAGCTTTGTAATGTTTTGAACAACCAATAAAAAAAAAGTGGGGTATTGAAGTCCCTCACTACTGTTTTGCTGCAGTCTTCTTTCCCACCTCTTATATTTAGGTACTGTGCTGTTAGATGCATGTATATTTGTGATTATTATATCTTCCTGATGAATTGACCCCTTTTCACTACACAATGGCCTTCTTTGTCTCTGTTTTACAGTTTTTAGTTTAAAGTCTATTTTGTCTGAAATAAGCATAGTTATCTTTGCTCTTTATTACCATTTACATGGAATATCTAAAATGTTTCATTATTTTTAGTCAATGAATGTCTTTCAAGTTTCTTTTTTTTTATTGGTTGTTCAAAACATTACAAAGCTCATGACATCTCATCTTTCATACATTTGATTCAAGTGAGTTATGAACTCCAATTTTTACCCCAAATACCAATTGCAGAATCACATCAGTTACACATTCACATTTTTACATAATGCCATATTAGTGACTGTTGTATTCTGCTGCCTTTCCTATCCCCTACTATCCCCCCTTCCCCTCCCCCCCCATCTTCCCTCTCTTCCTCATCTGTTGTTGTTCAGTTCTCTCCCTTGATTTTCCCCCCCTTTCCCCTCACAACCTCTTGTATGTGATTTTGTATAACATTGAGGCTTTCCTTCCATGGTAGATTCTTATTTTCTTATTCATTCAACCACTCTATACTTTTTCATCAGAAAACTTTAACCATTTATATTCAAAGTAATTGATGATAGGTGATGCCTTCTTAGTGCCATTTTATTAATGTTTTTCTAGTTATTTTATAGATCCTTTGTTCTTTTCTTGTTTTGTCAGTAATGGATTTCTGTTGTGGTATGCTTTGGATCTTTTTGTGTATCTGTGATAAAATTTTGCTTTGTGGTTATCCTGAAGCTTACATAAACATCTTATGACTATTCTAAGCTGATAAGTAAGTTTGATCACATATCGAAACTCTACAGTTTTATTCCTCCTCCTCCTTCCAAATTTTGTGTTTTTGATGTCACAATTAACATTTTTACATTTATGATTTGCATTTTAAAAAAGCAATTTGTACCCTTAATGAATTATTATAGCTTTAGGTTGTTTTTGTTTGTTTGTTTGTTTGTTTTGTGGTACTGGGGTTTGAATCCAGAGGCACTCTACCACTGAGCTAAAACTCCAGCCCCTTTTATTTTTTATTTTGAGACAGGGTCACACTATATTCCATGGCTTGCCTCAAACTTGCAATCCTTCTGCCTCAGCCTCCTGAATGGCTGGGATTACAGGCATGAACCACCAAGCCTGGCAGTTGTTTTCAATGGTTTTGCCTTTTATAATAAAGGCATAATTGTTTTACCCAAGACCATTACAGAACTGGAGTGTTTTGGATTTGACAATGTTCTTGTTTTACCAGTGAGTTTTATCCTTTCATATGCTTTCATATTATTAATTAGCATATTTTTGCTTCAGTTTGAGGAACTCCCTTTAGCATTTATTATAACACAGTTGTAGTGGTGCCAAAGCTTTTCTTTGTTTGAGAAGTCTTTATCACTCTTCATTTTAAAAAGACAAGGTTGCTGGGTAGAGTATTCTTGGTTGGGAATTTTTTTCTTTCAGAATTTTGAATATATCATCCCATCCCCTTTTGACCTGAAAAGTTTTTGTTGATATATCCACGGATAACCTTATAGGGTTTCCCTTTTATGTAACAATTTGCTGCCTTCAAATTGATCTCTTCATAACTTTTGACTAAGATGTGTCTCAGTGTGGATCTCTTTAGATTCACCTTATTTGGTGTTGTTTGAGCTTTCCAGATCTGGATTTCTACATCAAAGCAGAAATAAACAAAACAGAGACTAGGAAAACAATGAAAAAGAGCAACAAAACCAAGAGTTGGTGTTTTTGAAAAGCTAAACAAAATTGACAAACCCTTAGCTAAGAAAAAAAGAGAAAATTCTTAAATAAATAAAATCTGAAATTAAAGAGGAAACATTTCGATTAATAACAAAGAAATATAAGAGATTATATGAGACTACTATGAGTAATTATATGTTAACAAATTGAACAACCTAGAGGAAATGAATAAATTCCTAAAAACAATCTACCAAGAGTGAATCATGAGGAAACTAGATAGACCAGTGAGTAAGGAGATTGAATCAATATTTTAAAGTATCCCATCAAAAAATCTCAGGACCGTGTAACTTCAAGGCTGAATTCAACCAAACATTTAAAGAACTCATATCAATCTTTCTCAAATTCTTGCAAAAAAATTGAAGAGAAGGGAATAATTCCAAACCAATTTTATAAGACCAGCATTACTCTAACACCAATTCCAGGCAAAGACACTACAAGGAAAGAAAACTACAGGGGAATATCACTGATGGGTCTGGATACAAAATCATCAACAAATACTTTCAAATCATATTCCATAATACATTAGAAGGATCTTTCACCATGGTCAAGTCTAATTTACCTCTGGGCTGCAAAGTTGTCTTAACATTTGTAAACAAATAAAAGGAATTCATCCTATTAACAGAATGAAAGACAAAACCACATGATCATCACAATAGATTCAGAAAAATCTTTTAGCAAAATTCAGCATCATATCATGATTAAAATAAAGTCAAGAAGTTTAGACAAAATGCCCATTAAAACAATAAAGGCCATGTGTGACAATTCCACATGTGCTAATATCATAATAATTGGTAAAAAGTTCAAGGCTTTTCCTTTAAGATAAGAAACAAGATAAGAATGCCCACTCTTATCTGGGCACAGTGATGCATTTCTGTAATTCCAGTGACTCAGGAGGTTGAGACAGGAGGATTCCAACTTATTGAGATCCTTTCTCAAATTTAAAAAAATAAAAAGGGCTGGGGGTATAGCTCAGTGGTAAAATATTGCTGGATTTAATCCCCCATAATACAAAAAAAAATAATAATAATCCAACTCTCTCCATGTCTGTTCAACATAATAATGAAAGTCCTAGCCAGGGTAATTAACAAGAAAAAGAAATAAATAGCATCCAAATAGGAAAGGATAAAGTGAAACTGTCTCTGCATGTTCTTATATATAGAAAATCCTGAAGACTCCCCCAGAAAACTCTTAGAACTAATAAATAAATACAGTAAAACTGTACTATACAAACAAACTTACAAAAACGAATAGCATTTCTTTGCTGACACTGAAGTGTCTGAAAAAATTTAAGAAAACAATCCAAATTTATAATCAAAGCATCAAAACAGCAAATAAAAAATTTAAGGCCAAATTTAACCAAGGAACTGAAAGATCTGTAATTTACAAATTAGAAAACATTGGTGAAAGATATTGAAAAAGACACAAATGATAGAAAGACATGCCATGTTCATGGATTGCAATTAATATTGTTAAAATGTTCATACTCAAGTCTCAGTCCATAGAAGGCCAAATCCATCGCTCTGAGACCAAGGTGAGGCATCTTCGGGGAACCATTCAGAAGAGGGAAGGTGTTTGGCTTATGGTGGGGTCAGGAAGCTGAGGGAGGGAGAGGGGAAAGGGGCCACAGAGAAGATGTACCTACCAGAGGATACCCTCAATGACCCACCTGCTCCAGCCATACCCCACCTGCCTACGGTTACCACCCAGTAAGTCAAACTAGGATGAACCAATTAAATTACACTCTTATAATCCAATCATTTTGTCTCCTGCACAAAAAGAACTTTTGAGGGACACCTCATATACAAACCATAACTCCCAAAGTTATTTATAGAATCAGTGCAGTCCTGTCAAAATTCCAATGTTGTTATTTACAAATAGAAACAAATAGAAAAAACAATCCTTTAAAATTCATATGGAACCACACAAAAATACTCCAAATAGCCAAATTGACAAATAGGACGGAGGCTGGAAGCACCACAATACCAGATTTCAAAATACATTACAAAGCTATAGTAATGAAAACAGCATGTTTACTGGCATAAAAATACATATTGACCAATGAAACAGGATAGAGAGCCCAGAAATAAGCCCATATGTTTGTGGTCAGTTGATTTTTGACAATGCTACCAAAAATACACATTGGGGGAAAAACAGTCTCTTTAATAAATGGTGCTGGGAAAACTGGAAATTAACAGAAAAGATTGAAAATAGACTCTTCTTTCCTGCTTTATGTAGGAATCATCTCAAAATGAGTTAAAGATTTAAGTGTAAGACCTGAAAAAAATAAAACTACTAGAAGAAACAAGGGGAGAGCTCCATAACTTTAGTCTGGCATAGATTTCTTGGATGTGACCCCCAAAACGCAGGCAATAAAAGCAAAAAAGACAAGTTGAGTTGCATCAACCTAAAAAACTTCTGCCTAACAAAGAATTAATAAAGATACCACCCACCCACAGACTGGGAGAAGATATTTGCAAATCATACATGAGACAATGGGTTAAAATACAAAATGTATAAGGAACTCAAATTACTCAATAACAAGAAAACAAATAAGCCTATTTAAAATGGGTAAAGAGCCAGGCATGGTGGCACATGCCTGTAATCCTAGAGGCTCAGGAGGCTGTGACAGGAGAATCTCAAGTTCAAAGCCAGCCTCAGCAAAAGCGGGGTGTTAAGCAACTCAGTGAGACCCTGTTTCTAAATAAAATGCAAAATAGGCCTGGGAATGTGGTTCAGTGCCCAAGTGCCCCTGATTAAAACTACAATGAACTATCATCTCACAATTGTAATATTGGTTACCAAAAAAAAAAAAAAGATGAAAGATAAAAAGTGTGGACAAGGATGTGAAAATGGAAATTCTTGTATATTGTTGCTATAATGTTGTAAATTAGTACATCCATTTTAGAAAACAATATGGAGGTTCCTTAAAAACTGAAAATAAAATTACCATGTGCAAGGCACAGCATTGCATGCCTATAATCCCAGTAACTCAGGAGACTGAGGCAGGAGGATCACAAGTTTGAGGCCAGCCTCAGCAACTTAGTGAGACCCTGTCTGAAAATAAAAATAAAAAGGGCTGAGGATGTACATCAGCGTTAGAGTACCCATGAGTTTAATCACCAGTATATAAAAAAAAAATAGGATTACCATATGATCCTTCAATCTCACTACAGGACATATATCCAAACAAATTGAAACCAGTATGTTGAAGAAATATCTGTACTCTCATGTTCAACGCAGCGTTTGTCACAACAGCCAAGATAGGGAAACAACCTAAGTGTCTATCAATGTATGAATGTATTTTTTTAAAAACATGGTTTATATATACAATGAAATACTAATTGTCTTTAAGAGAAAAAAAGAAATTCCCTCATTTATGAAAATACATATGAATCCTATAGAACATTATATTAAACAAAATAAGCCAGATAGGCACAAAGAGAAAAATAAAATAAAATCTCACTTATATGTAAAATCTTAAAAAGTTGAACTTATAGAATCAGACAATAGAATGGTGATTACCAAAGGCTCGAGGTAGGGAGAGGGGTGAAGAGTGGCACAGGAAGAGGGATGTTGGTCAACAGGCACAAAGTTACCATTAGATTGGAAGAATAAGTTCTGGTGTACAACACAGTGACTATAGTTAATAATATTATAATGTTTATTTCAAAATACCCAAAAGGGAGGTTTTTAAAAGCTTTTATCACAAAGAAATGATAATTAGCCAATTAACCTGATTTGATCATTCCACAATTCATACATATATGAAAACATCACATTACATAAATTTACATAATTGTTATGTATCAATTAAAAATAACAAAAAACTTTAAAAAGAACTTAAAAACTTGCTGTTGTCTTATATATGAAAAATAAAGGAATAGTAAGAGAGGAAGACTTGTAGTTTTTTAGCTTGAACAAATTGTGATTTCAGTCTATAAAGAGAAAAATCACTTTCAAGAAAAGTTGATGAGCTTTGTTTTAGATATGCTGAGATTCAGGCATGCAGCTATGCTGACTGCTCTGAAAACACTGTATCTCTTCTGATATGTCTGAAGCTAAGCACAGTTGGACCTGGTTAGTACTTGGATGATAGATTTATGTATTCTATGTCCTTCTAATGGAGATGCAGGGTAAATAGTTGGTTATATGCATCTAAGATCAGAAGAGGGGAGAGACCTTGAAGAAGAAGGCATCAGCGTGTACTTTCTGTTGGAAGCTAGAGGAGTGAATAAAAAGACCTCTCGCTTTTCTGGGTCTCAGTTTCTTCCCAAAAGGATATGATATGACTCCTCCAGTCTCAGTCTCTCAGTCATATGCAAACAGAGTGGTACCATTGTAGAGCCAACCCCATGACACATTATTGTATAACATGCAATGTTCATGTACACATAGAGAGTGACAAGGTAAGTGCCTTACATGATGAAAAATGAAAGTCAGGAATATCTAATTATTATTCCAGTCATCTATATGAGTAAGAATGAATTAATCTGATGAAAGCAGTGGGCATGAAAATGAAGAAATAGTTTTAGGAGATACTTGTGTTAATTACTCCTTCAACATCAGGATATTACATGATTTGTGCGACTGGTTATCAGCTTACTCATGATTTCTGCCTACTCAGGACTTCACTGACCTACTTTCACAGTTTTTTCCACATTACTCTCTTTCTGTGTTGTTTCTCTACCACCTGTAGAGAATATATATATAAACAAATATATGATAGTCTTGTTATTAAGGAAGTTTTCATGCCTCCTAGTGGGTTGCCTCTGGGTCAGATTCCATTCCTTTTTAGTGGAGCATTTGTGTATTGTCAGTACAAATATATAATCCTTTTATGTTCAAAAGAAAAGCTTGGTGTGTTTAGATTGTTGCCTGGTGAAGCTGGTTGTGTCTTGGTCCCAAGAAGCCTCACAGAGAATGGCTAATTTCTCACAGATTCATCCTCAATCTTGCGGTCTAAGAAAATTAGTTTGAAAATATGCTGAGATTGGATTTATCTCTCAAGGTAAATTCTAAATGAGTACATGAAGTCTAAAGTATGAACCAGTATACCATTTTATCAACTTACAATGAGAAAACTTAAGATTATAGAGACCTAAAGTATTAAGTCCTCATGATTTATACATTTTCTTCCAATGGGAAAACTCACATCTTCATTTCAAGATATGTGCCAACTGAGACTGCCCACTCTCATCTTCTTAACAGCTTTTTTTTTAGTAGTCTCACCCCAAAACTCCTGCTTACATTGCAACAAACAGAAACTGTGTTACATGCCATATCTATCTATAAGATGGGCTGAGAAATATAGGTTTGGGTTGTGTACACTACCACCCACAAATAAATCATCATTGTCCTTAGAAATAGGGAAGGATGAATATCAGGCAGGCAACCACTAGTACCTTCACAAAAGATAAATCAAAAGACTTAAAAGATCCAGTTGTTGGGATTACACCCATGCACCACCATGCATGGAAAATTGGCAAAGTATCTTAACATACATATTTTAACACGACAAAGACTTTTTTTAAAGGTCCTTGTACCAATAAGCACATGAAAAGATGTTCAACATTATTATGAACATTAAACACTACTTATATATGACTATACATCTATTAGAATAGCTAACATTAACAAGTCTAAGGGAAGAGAGGGAGGATAGGAATAGGAAAGAGAGTAGAATGAATTGGACATAACCTTCCTACGTTCATACATGAATACGTGATCAGTGTAACTCCACATCATGTACAACCACAAGAATAGGAAGTTGAACTCCATATATGTCAATGTGTCAAAATATACTCTACTCTCATGTATAACTAAAAAGAACAAATAAAAAATAAATCCTCAAAAGAAAAAAAAAAGAAGTCTGAATATACTATGGGTTGGTATGGAGCAACTGCGATTCTTATACACTTGTGGTCAAATGCAAAAATGGCAATTACTGTGGAAAACTGTGGCAGTTTATTAAAAGGTACACAACACAACTACTATATGACTTGCTATTCCCCTCCTAGGTACTTATGTAAGGGAAATGTAAACATGTTAACACAAAGACTTGTACAAAAATGTTCGTGGTAGTTTTAATTATAGTAGTCCAAAACTAAAAACAATATAAATGCCTACTAATAGATGAAATAAAATATGGTATATCCACTCAATAAAATACTGTTAACAATAAAAGGGAACAAACTACTAAGCCATGAAACTTGGATGAATCTCAAAATATCAAGTAAAAGCCAGACATAAAGGAGTATTAACTGGATGATCCATTTATATAAAATTCTAGAAAATGAAAAGTGACAGAGAGCAAGTAAGAAAGAATTCTTTCCTGTATGATCACCTTTGAACTGAGACATCAGCTTTTTTCCTGTGTTTGGACTCAAACAGAAATATCACTTTTTCCAGAGTCTTGTACTTGACAGCCTTTGCACAGGAACTACACCATTGGCCTTCTCAGTTCTCAGACCTTCAGACTTGGACTAGAACTCAGTTTCTGATTTTGTTGGGGGAATGAATAATATCATTCATTAATGTGGAGTAAATGAGACTTTTCTGATTTAGAATCTATATGAAGTCTTGTAAAATTGTCAATGTTTCTGGGAAGAAAAACAAATAAATCAAGAAATGATACACGGCTCTGTGCAAGTTGAGGAGTCATGTTATGTGGGTGGAATCAAGAGAAAATGTTGCATTATTGGGAAGATTGTAGGGCGAGAATGATTGTATCATAACCAGATGCTATGGTTTTAATATGGTTCATCCCCTCCAACAACTCAATGTTGGAATTTGGTCTCTAGTGTAACAATGTTGAAAGGTGATTAGGTTGTAGAGGCACCCCCGTTCATGAATAAATTAATGTGGCTCTGGTGGGCCTGGATTAATTGTTGAGGGAGTGAGTAAATTTTCATTCTTATAGGTCTGGATTAGTTAGTCCCAATTATTCTGTTGTAGCAACAGAACACAGATTTAGATCCCAAGACTATTGGGAAATCATTGTCCTAATTGATACCTGTATATTACAGAAGGAGGTAATGGTTCTGAGGTAGGATAGAAGAAATAAGCATAAGTAGAAAGGAAACAAACACGGAAGGGAAGAGGAACTTTAAATCTAAAAACTCCAGGAACCCTCTCACCTGCACATCCCAGGTCTGTTTTCCTACAGGCCTAAATTCTTAAAAGGCTCAATAAATCTTAGAGCACTGCGAATACAGTTTATTAGGCCCTCTATGCCTTGTTTACTTACAGAATGTATTTACTTATTTTTAATTCTTTAATTTGTTCTAATTAGTTATACATGACAGTGGAATGCATTTTGACATATTGTACACATATGGAGCATAACTTCTCATTCCTCTGGCTGTACATGGTGCAGAGTCATACCAGTAGTGTAATCATGCATGTATATAGAGTAATAATGTCTGTCTCATTCTACCATCCTTCCTACCCCCATACTCCAGAATGTATTTTAGACTAATTTAAAAAAATCTAGAGAAAACTATTATTAGAGATGCATGATGTGGGTAATACAGTCCAAGTGCTATCTACTAACTAAATAACATCAACCTGAGGTTCTGAGAAGGACCCCACCACTGTGGCCCATTCTGTGTTCCACAATCAAGAAATCAAGCTCATTAGGCTGATGCCACCCCCATATGCTTCTGATGGTCACTCATTTACAAAGTTTCCTTTTAAAAAGATGCTTGAGACCCCTTAAAGTATGTCTCACTCTTGAGTGCCCACACTTCCTCTCCCTTTGAGTATGTGTCCTGCTGTTTGCCTTCTTCACTAAATTCCCTTGCTTTCCCAAACAAATCTCTACTTCTGCATGTTTTTGACACATCCTGAAATTCCTTTCTCTGTAAGTCAAGATCCTGCCAGAGCTGGGATGAGGTCCCCTTTTACCTTCTGGAACTTCCTCAAACTTCATCTGGTGACAATTTCAAGAGAAGAGATATTAGGAATAAAATTCCCAAATCAGAAGTTGGCTGCAGAAAGTTAAGCAAATAACAGAAAATCTGAAATACTGTTCTATTTGGGAACTCCTGGCAGCCATATTTTGTCTTAGGGAGACATTAACATCACTGACGTTCACAAACATATAAAGCACACTGGACTAGAAGGTTCTTCTGAGATGGAATGGAAATGACTACTTTCTAATTAAGCCCTGAATAAGCTGGTAGGGAGCTTTTGCCATTGGATGCAGGACTAGAGGATAGTGATTTGAGGAATAAAATAAATTAAGAGGATATTTAGGGGCTTGGGTTGTGGCTCAATGGTAGAGTGCTCACCTAGCATGCAGGAGGCACTGGGTTCGATCCTCAGCACCACATATATGTAAAATAAAGATATTGTGTCCACCTAAAACTTAAAAATAAATAAATATATTTTTAAAAAGAGGATATGTATTCAAGATGGTTTGAAGGCCATACAGGCAAACTGGAAAATCATGGTTGCTAAGAACTAATGAAAGTGGAAAAAAAAAAAAAAGATACAAGTTAAGATGGCAGTCCAGCAAATAGCTAGAAGGATCAGAAATTAGAAAGCAATAAAGGCAAGAGAAGTGAAGAATAGGAAGAGAGTACTTTAGGACTAAGTCTTTTTTGAGTGAAGATGAGTGCTCCCCCTTTATGCAGTGTTCACTATGGTAGTTGGGGTTTTGGCGACTTAATGGAATTGTCTAGGCTGACCAAGAGTAAGCATAGAAAGGTGAAAGATGCATGGGAATGTGTGAGGATATTGTGCCTGATAAGGCTGTCAGCTGAAAGGGCAGTGAGAAGAAACTAGAGGAGGGAAGTAGAGATGAATAAAAAAATACAACCAAGAATTCAATTCAATTAGACCATCCTGGTAGAATGAAAAGCATGAAAATTATTTCAGTCTGCCCGATTCTGAAATTTCTTTTTTTTTAATATTTAGTTTTTAGTTATAGGAGGATACAATATCTTTATTTTTATGTGGTGCTGAGGATTGAAGCCAGTGTCTCACGCGTGCTAAGCAAGTACTCTACCTCTGAGCCACAACCCCAGCCCCTAAAATTTCTTTTAGGAACATTTGTAACTCTGAAAGCAGGAATAGAACAAAGGAAGGGAATAACACTATACACTCCAGGGTTAAAAGTCAGAAAGGTGAGTGAATCCCTGCATGGACACAATTCCATTTCAGCTTTAATTACGGTTATTTGAAGGCTGCACCATTTTGTACTGAAATGAAAATAGTTTGCCAAAGTCTCAAGGATAATGGCATAGCTGCTCCTTGACTGAGGGCAAACAGAAGCCCCAAGTTTTGGAGAATGCTACTAGATAAAAGATCCCTTGAATGCCTCAGTAGGGAGTTCACATATCTTGTATGACTGTCCAAAGCCTGACTTCTGGAGTAACATGTTTCTCCATAGCCCCAGGGTCCTGGCACCCAGTTGGAGTAGGGATGAGGATTCCAGATTCAAACTGAGACTTGTGTTTTACCATCATTTCTTCTAACCCCCATCACACCTCCTGGATTTATTTTTCCACTAGTGTCCTTGAATGACTATCAAAGGATATTTTTTAAAGGCAGAATCATAACTGCCATATAAACACAAAAGGAACATGTATCAAAGTTGTTTTTCTTTTGTTAACTTTTAACCAAAGAACAAGTAAGTTGTTATAGCCAGTTCCAACGAGAATTTAAAGACCCATACATAGACATATATGCTGGTAAAGAGGAAATCTGAAGTGAATTGACTAATGAAACAAACCAACTGGGAATGGAAATAGAGAAATAAATTGTCCCTTCATTAGATAGAATTCATTTGCACATCATGAACAAGAATCATTTGCAAGCTGGGCATGGTAATACATACCTGTAATCCCAACCATTTAAGAGGCTGAGAAAGGAGGATTGCAAGTTCAAAGCCAGCCTCAGCAATTTAGCAAGGCCCTAAGCAACTTAATGAGAGCTCATCTCAAAATAAAAAATAAAAAGTGCTGGGGAAAGTGCTGGGGATATGACTCAGTGGTTAAGTATCCCTGGGTTCAATCCCTGGTACAAAAAAGAAGAGAAGAATCATTTGCATTACTACTGATTGTTTAAATTTATGGTTACAAAATGGCTCAAAGGCGATTAAAGGCACGAACCTCATAGAATCAGAAAACCAATAGAGGAATGTGCTAACAAGGTCCAATTTTCCATTTAAGATAGCCAGATATTACAAAGGAGCTGAACAGACACTTCACAGAAGAAGAAATTTTACAATCAATCAACAAATATATGAAAAAATGTTCAGCATCTCTAGTAATTCAAGAAATGCAAATCAACACTACACTGAGATTCCATCTTACTCCAGTCAGAATGGCAATCATCAAGAATACAAGCAACAATAATGTTGGCAAGGATGTGGAGTGGAAGGTACACTGTCATACATTGCTGATGGGACTGCAAATTGGTGCAACCACTATGGAAAGCAGAATGGAAATTCCTCAGAAAACTTGGAATGGAGCCACCCTTTGACCTGGTTATACTAGTCCTAGATACACACCCAAGAACTTTTAATCAGCATACTACAGCGGTGCATCCACATCAAAGTTTATAGTAGCTCAATTCACAATAACTAAACTATGGAACCAACCTGGGTGCCCTTCAATAGATAAATAGATAAATAAACTGATATATATATATATATATATATATATATATATATATATATAACAACAGAATATTACTCAACCTTAAAGAAGAATGAAATTATGGAATTTGCCAAAAATGGATGGAACTGGAGAATGTTACACTAAGCAAAATAAGCCAACCCCAAAGAACCAAAGGCCAAATGTTTTCTCTAATATGTGGATGCTAATTCACAATAAGGGAGGTGGAGAACACAGGTATTTTGGACTAAACAGAAAGGAGTGAAAGAGGGGAGGGGGGATGGGGTAGGAGTAGAATGAATCAGACATTATTACGTTATGTGCATATATGACTATAAGACCTGTGTAGTTCTACATCATATTACAACCAAAAGAATGAGAAGTTAAACTCCATTTTTGTATGATGTGTCAAAATGCATTCTATTGTCATTAAAACAAATTAAACAAATTAGAACAAATTTAAAAAATTTTGAAAATCAATTGTGAATATATACCACACATAAACAAAAAGATAGTTTTTCACAATTTCCCCCTGCATGACCTGGCTTCATATGATATCCTACTTTTTCCATCTTTTTACTTAAAAGCCCTGCTTTGTTTTCATTGTCCCGGATTAGAGCCTTTTAAAATTCAATATTTTCTGGAAGTAAGCTGTCCTTTGTTTATTAGATTCTCCACAAGACGTAATTCTGGTGTTGTTTTTTGCTGCTATGATGGTGGTGTTAATTGTGGATGTTGTCCTTTTTACTAATTTTTCTCCCCTCATCTTGTTCCTGACTCCATTTATTTTCTGGGCATAAACGACACATGGTGATATTACATGTCCTTGTACTATGTCTTTAGGAAGCTAGCACTGTCAAGGAGTAAACCATAAGAGAATAGGAAGTCAAGTTAATAGAACAAATATATTAGAAATAACCATGAAGTCTAGGGAGAGAGGAATTAGCAAAGCCTTGGTAAAGTACGTGGGGATAGATACAGACTATTAAAATCAGGGTTAGCTACTTGATATCTCCTTTGTCCACAGTCCAAACTAAGTACAGAAGGTATATGCTTTGGCACCTAAGCTTCTTTAAAATAAGTTTTTAGTAATACATTTCATGTTTCTGAAGCTTTAGGAATTCAGAAGTAGTAAGGCTGAATTATCAAATCCCAATACTATCTCCTGTCATCCATTCAATTTTCAGTTAAAATATCTACTCTGGAATAGATTTCCTTCTTTTTCTTGTTTTGTTACCTCAGATTTTGAATGTTTGAGCTGGAAGTGAACATATTAATCACCTCTCATCATGCCACAGGCAAAACAGAAGCCCAAGATCCACATTAATCTTAACTCCAGACTCTGGGGGACCAACTTAGAGGTTCTTAAAATTTGCAGAGCATCTATAATTGAGTCAAAGCATCTAGCAAGCTAACAGAAATTCTTTAAAGAAAAAAAACCCTTTTCTTCCAATTATGATATCAATACAAATTTATTGCAAAAAAAGACCCTGGAAAATATAGAAAAATAGGAAGAAGGAAAAACATCATCTGAAGTTCTACCAATAATAATATATTAATTAGTCTGTGATTATTTCCAAACTTATTTCTATGCCTTTAAAAATTGCTCTGATCTTACAGAACATATTTTATGTATGACTTTTTTTTCAATAACATGAAATACTTTATTAAAATTTATGAAACCTCTTCTTTATGACTGATTAATATTCCATTGTATATATATACCACAACTTCTTTATCCATCATCTTTTGAAGGGCATCTAGGTTGGTTCTATAGCTCAGCTGGATCTAGAGACTATCAAGCTAAGTGAAATAAGCCAATCCCTAAAAACCAAAGAAAATTTGTTTTTGCTGATATGTGGAAGCTAAACCACAATAAAGGGCCAAGGAGGGGAAGAAAAGAAGGTCAGTAGATTAAACAATGGGGAATGAAGGGAAGGGAGGGGGGCAGGATTAAGAAAGACAGTGGAATGAATCTAACACTATTTTCCTATGTATATATATGAAAATTCTTAAGAATCCCACTTTCATGTATACATGAATGGGGTTTGAATTAGAATAAGATATATTCCATGCTTGTATAATTATATCATAATGGATTCTACTGTCATATATAACTAAAAAGAACCAATAAATTTTTAAAAAGAAAAATTTAAGAAAACTAGAAAGGTTTTAAAAATTTATGAAGCCTGGGTATTTTCATGGATGAAAATTAATCCTGACACAACTCACACTATTCACAAAAAAAAAAAAAATTTCGTAGACCATAGCTCTAATATAAAAGCTAAAACTATTAAGCTAAACTATAAAAGCTGAACACTAAATCTAAAACTATAGAAAAAAAACAGAATATATTTGCAATCTAAGCAAAGATTTCTTAAATCAAAAAAGGCACTATTAAAAAATGATAGAATGGGGGGCTGGGATTGTGGCTCAGCGGTAGAGCGTTCGCTAGCACGGGAGAATAGAGCAAGCTTTACTATACTTGCATATTTCAAGCTCCTTCTTGACCAAAGAAAGTCACACTGATTGAGGTAAAGTCGTTGTGAAAATTACTCAACTTTAGAGCAGTAGTTTTCAAATATAGGTGATTCTGTCTCTCACAGGAGGACATTGGCAATATTTGGAGACATTTTTGGTTGTTACACTGTGAGTGGTGAGAAATGATATTAACATACACTAAGTGGAAATCAGGGATGCTGCTAAACATCCTACAATGCCCAGGACAGCCCTCCCACAGGAAAAATAAATCCCCCAAAATGTCAGTTATAGTGAGATTGATAAACCCTGCTTGAAAGAATTGCAAAGTTAGGGCATGAATACAGGGAAAGATGAAGAACTGGGGCCATTAATTTAATCTACTATAGATTATAAATGTGGATACTTCTGTTAGAATTCTTCATTGAAAATCTTACAAAGAATTATCATTTAAAATGATGAAAATGTGGAATTTCTAAGAAAGCTTACAATAAGTGAAACTAAAAATATATTAACCTGGTCCTTTCAAATCCATTAAAAATTTTGAGTTTATGATAACTTTTCTTCATTCCTGGATCACATTCCCATGTATTACTCACAAGGAGTTTTAATGTAGGCACCTCTAAGTGCTATCCTTCTTTATACTTGAATGATCACTGCAACAAAAGCACATCTTTGGAGAATGTTTACAATATTACTTCTAGAGTAGTTCTGAAAAAGGAAAACTTCAGAACATATTTTCAATAGGTCAATTTTCTCAACATTACCCAATGTCAAGAGCAGTTTCAATTGAATCCTAAAAGAGTAAAGTCAAGAATTTCCTCTGGGCTGGGTGTCAGGCTGGAAGTGGTTGTTGCTATCGTGAAAGTTAGAAGCATTTCAGGGAAATACTTAAGGAAAGGGAAGTTAGGTCAAGTTCTTGATATCTGCTTTTGACCTTAAATGACATTTCTAGTGGTCAAGATTTTACATGATAGAACTATGGCTGAAATTTTGGTCTTGTAATGTACCTTCTCTTTGAAGGTTTTCTTAACAACTATCTGCCTTCAAAACAAAATAGATGAGGGGCTGAGGCTGTAGTTCAGTGGTAGAGCATTTGCCTTACACGTGTGAGGTACTGGGTTTAATCCTCAGTACCATATAAAAGTAAATAAATATATTTATTTCAAGTAAATAAATAAAAATATTTTTTAAAAAAACAGATGCAAAAGGTAGAGCAAAGTTGTCTTATTCTTTTTTAAATTTTTTTTATTGATTTTATTTTTAAAATACACAACAGCAGAATGTATTACAATTCTTATTACACATATAGAGCACAATTTTTCATATCTTTGTATAAAGTATGTTCACGCCAAATCATGTCTTTATACATGTACTTGTTTTTTTTTGCATTACAATTCTTATTACACATATTATGAAACTTTGTTGTAAAGCTGAGGCATATTCTGTGGGTACCCTAAAATACAACCTTCAACCTCTTCTGCATTGATTTTTCCATTAATTCCATGGTTTGGTGTATATTCTCACACACCTGACTCTGATCACCAAAAATTCAACCCTTTAGTAACACCCTACTTCTTCTATATTCCAGCTAGAAACCACTACAATGTGGGCCATTAAATTATGTCATAAGTTATAAGTTTCCTATGAAAAGGGAAAGTTAATGTAAGACCTAAGATGAAATTTTTTTTTTTTTTTTGGTACTAGGGATTGAACTCAGGGGCACTCAACCATTGAGCCACGTACCCAGCCCTATTTTGTATTTTATTTAGAGGAAAGGGTCTCACTAGTTGCTAAGCACCTTGCTGTTGCTGAGGCTGGTTTCGAACTCACAATCCTCCTGCCTCAGCCTCCCAAGCCGCTGGGATTACAGGCATGTGCCACTGCACCTGGCTCTAGGATACAAATTTGAGGCTATAGAGTTAAAGCAGAAGTCAGGTAAAGTGAAGATATCAGAAAATTATTAATATATGTAAGATGGGATTTTATTTATATGAGCCTTTGCTGACTGCATTTGCCTATCAGGGGTATTTTATTTGAGGATATTAACTGTCTATAATAGAATCCTCTCTAGCTAGGTTAACCAAAAGACACTAAAAATAAAGAAGTAAAGAGATTTGTTAAAGGAAAATTGTTAGCTCAGAGAGTCTCTTGGAGGATCAGAGAGGTCAGATTCCAAGACTCCAAAGCCAAAGATGGTTAGAACATACTTTCGTTGGAGGCAGGGGTGTTGGAGGCATATCACTACCACTCCCCTTTAACACTGATGATGTTTAGGATAGCATGCCAGAAGTCCTGCTACCTGTGGCCATTCCCTTACACTGCATTTAGAAGAATCTGAGTTTTACATGACCATGGAATATATGACACAAGTTTATATTTTCTTTAAAAGAATCTATGTAAGTTTTCTCATTTTCTATATTGAGAAAGTGGTGCACATAATGTAGAAATTACTAAAATGAGAGATTCTGTTTGATTTTTAAAATTTCTTTATTTGTTCTTTTTAGATACACAAGACAGTAAAAGTGTATTTTGACATATTATACATACATGGATATGACTTATTCTAATTAGGATCCCATTCTTGTGATTATACATGATGTGGAGTTCCACTGGTGGTGTATTCATATATAAACATAGGAAAGTTATGTCTGACTCATTCTACTATCTTCCCTATTCTTACACCTCTTCCCTTCCCTTCATCTCCCTTTATCTAATCTACTGAATTTGTATTCTTCCTCTCCTGCCAACCCCTCCCTGCCCCTTGTGTGTTAGCATCCACATAAAAAAAGAACATTTGACCTTTGGCTTTTGATGGATTGGCTTATTTCACTTAGCATGATAGTTTCCAGAACCACCCATTTACCAGGAAAAATCATAAAGCCATTCTTTTTTATATATCCCATTGTGTATATATACCACATTTTCTTTATCCATTTGTCTGTTGAAGGGCCTAGATTGGTTCCATAGCTTAGCTATTATGAGTTGAGCTGCTATAAACATTGATATGGCTACATCACTATAGTACACTGATTTTAACTCCCGTGAGCTAGGAGTGGTATAACCGGGTCAAAGGGTGGTTCCATTCCTAGTTTTTTGAGGAATCTCCATACTGCTTTACATAGTGGTTGCACCAATTTGCAGCCTCACAAGCAATGTATGAGTGTACCCTTTCCCCCATATCCTCACCAATATTTATTGTTGTTTATATTCTTGATCATTGCTATACTGACTGAGATGAAGTCTCAGTGTAGTTTTAATTTGCATTTCTATTGTGACCACTACTGGAGAATATACATTACAAGATGAAATAATATCAAGGTGAAGAAAAAATTGTAAAAAATGTTCTCTATCAGGAACTGGTAGACATGGGAAACCAGTGGCTTAACAGGACTGCACCACACACTGCTACATATCTGGAAGATGAAAGGGTTGGTCTCATTAAACCGTCTGACTCTTGTTTCTTTGTCAAGATAGCTGAGCTCTCCACAGGACTCCAGGATTTTGCAGGGATACACAATTGTCAGTCTTGGAAGGAGGTTAGAGTTGCTGTGAAATCATTTATTCCGATCCTGTGAAATGGTTGGCAAACCTTGCTGTCCTCCCTCTTTGGCCTTGACTATAGATATGCACATCAACCACAATCACACTTCCTTCCCTGGAGGCTGCCCATATTGAATGTGGATAACCTGGGCAACTATCAATGGCCATGCCAGCATCAGTGTTCTCCTTGGGGTCATCTGAGAGGCCTTATTGTGACTACATCACAGCTCATCTTCTCCCTCTGCCCAATCCTGTATCCTTCCTTCCACAACTTTGGATTCCAAAAGTATCTCCAATATACTTCTGCATGCCACTCTCCATTTCAGTCTGCTTCTTGGGAAACTCCACCTATTATAAGTGTTATTAATTTGTTAGGATTAGGCTCAACTGAAGTAATCAACAACAAAACAATAATTATTAAGCATAGAAAATTATTCTTTCCAAAGTAAAGTTCATATCAGAGATCCAAAGGTAGTATGGTACACAATGACATGATACAGAAATCAGATTCTATCTTTTTGCTCCTCTCTGTAGATTTGACCTCTTTTTATCAGCATACTAAGTAGCAAGATGGGGGAAGGGACAGAAGAAACAAACACAACATTCGTGCTATTTCTTAATGATTGTCTCATGAGTTGAGGAAGCCCATGAGGAGGAAAAATCCTTCATATTTCTGTTGAAACATCAGGAATTTACTGTCTTCAGCTGTTTTAGTTGATTTGGCCCTATGATAGGCAGTAATTAGTCCTGCTTTGACCTTCTTTTGAACTCATCCTTACTAGGATAGCTCCCTTCAGTGTCCACTCACTCTACTGAGCTAAATTCCTGTTTCCTGTACCTGCTTTTGATTCCAGCTTCATGCATAGTATGTAAACTCACTACCTCCTCAAGACCTTTTTAAGGAAATGCAGGAACCTTCCATCTTATCCACCTAGAAACCAAGGACAACTCAGGAAAGTTGAACTCAGACCCATACTCTTTGCAATGAGCCTGTACCACAGATTTCCTTGCTGAAGCTGCTACCAGGTCAGTGGATAACCTCCCTTTGAAGCCTCAAACATGGAATGAGGAAGAGTCCTCAGATATGGGTGTTCCCATTTTGGCCAAAGCTGAGGGAAGGGATTCTAGGCCTTCATTGCTCCTCAGTCTGCCTTCTCTCTTCTCTGCCACAATCCTCTTGGTACAGAAGGATAAATTCAGGCTTTCTATTTCCTCTGAGTCATATCCTCCTTCTTCTAGACTTAATCTCTTAGCCAAACCTTAATCGTAGACAGGATGTGGGAGAAAAAATATTCAGTTTATCAATGAGATAACTTGAACAACTGCATTATTTATTGGGTTATAGGTCTTTTTTAGTTTGAAGAAAAATGCGTTGCATTACCATTAATAATTTTTTATTTTATTCAGGAGAACAGAGTACTACATTTGTCTCGACAGAGAATATTGTGATTCCTACTTGGCCTTGTAAAACTAAAAATAGAAATGCTTTCCTTTATGTTATCCTAAAAAAATAGAGGTTTTCTAAATGCTAAAAAAGATCAATTTCAAGTTTTTTTTCCTCTTGTGATTAGAGCATAAATGGAGGCATTAATGGATTTTTTTTTAAAAAAGCATTTTCATTAAGCTTTTCAAAAATATTAAATCCCACAGGCATGCACTTATAACAATGTGGGAAAATATTCTTTTGTCAATGGACATGAAACAGATTTATTTAAACATATATCTTAAGTGAACCATAGTTAATAAAAATAAGTTAACTTTTCTCCTTTAAAGTCATTAAGAATTTACAAAGATAGAAAATAGCAGCTTTTGTTCAGTTCCTTATGCCTAAAAATGCTAGAGTCTCTTGTCTTTCCAAATACCTAATTCTTTGACAATACTCCCATCCATCCCCCAAATAAGAGGTCAGGAAATTTTCTTTAAAAAACTATTTTTTAGATCTTACAGAACAATGTTGCAAAATCTTTTCCTTATGGGGCGGGGGAGGGGGGAAGACAACACAAATCTAATTGGGGGATTGACTCAGTATTATACCTTCCTCTGGTTGGTGTATATTCACACACACCCAACTGATCACCAAAAATTCAACCCTTTAGCACTGTTATTTTATGAATATGTTAATTTTATTTTTTAATGAAGAGTTTCAAATATATACAAAAATACAGAGATTATTTAAGGATTTCCTATTTACTCATTCTCTGCTTTAATTATCATATGGTCATCTGATTTGATCTCTACCACTACCCACTACCACTTTCTCCCCATTCTTATAAGTAAATCATTTCATCTGTAAGTAAATGTTATTTTAGCCAGTATAACCAGCTCTATATTATGTTGGTTCCTTGGTTCTTTGTGCAATTTCCATCACTGATAATCAGTTCCTATTCAGGAGTTGTTTTTTCACTTTTGAACTTGCCATGTTAATCATCATGTTTATACCAGGCTGGAATTCGGTGCATGTGAAATATGCACTGAAGTGCGTGAGCCATCTGTGTATTAAAGAAAATCCATAATCTCGTGTACAATAAATGTTTAAGGAATTGATTGGCTAATAAGTCCTCAAACACTGTTTTTGGTTACATATTGTTTTGGTAAAATCCATATCTATTTATATTTTATATATTAGACCAAACTATCTTAGTTAATGAATTTGTATTTTATCTGCTAAGAATTAATAAAATTTCTAAAGATTTAAAACCACTGTAACTTTCTGTGACCACATCACCAATAGGGTTCCTCAAGCTTCTCTGAAGAAATTTATATTCTTATTCAACCAGTTTGCCTTACTCTTCCTTACTCTTAAAGCAATAGCACCACCATGTGTTAGATTTTTAAATGTTTCCTCATACTGGTAGAACTTGCTTTATATATAGATTTTAACATGCCAGTAACTCCTTTGCAGACTGTTGAAGTTTTGGACCCCTCTTCCGGTTAATGATTTCAAATGTATAAAACAAAATACATACCATTATAAAGGAAACTAGTTATATGAAAATACTATTGTAGCCAAGGGTTCATGGATTCCAGTTAGAAAGCAATAATAAGAGACCAGAAACGTGAAATTATGCTTCCCTCAGAAACAAATCCTGTCATTCTAGTAATTTTAAAAAATCATTATTCCAGTTGACTTTGCAGATAGACTTCAGGAATTACATAACATTTTGGCTTCATCATGATATTTATATACTTTAAAAGAAGAGAAAGTATTGAAGACAGAGTTTCTGTGCAATAAAAACCATTTATACAGTGAAAAAAATGTTGGATTTTGTATCTTAAATACTTGAAATTTGGATAGTCTTGCCAGGAAGAAAAGATATACCACAGAGTACCTGATAAAGTGGTATTGAAGAATTAGGGTTTAGCCAGCATACCTTTATTAGGCTTACAAAGTTGGGCTAACTGGACTATCCGATGCTGTTAATTCATTCCAGCGGGGTTAAGCTCAGCTCTAGCAGTTTCAGAATTCAGTTCTCTAGAGAACTAATGCGGTAGCTCTAAGTACCACTAGAGGGCACTGTGAAGATTCTGTTGCCAGTTAGGAGAGGGGAATTATGGAACAATAAACTAACTGGACAGTTAACATTGCAGATTGTGAGGAAATGGCAATAGGAAGGACTTACCAAGTATTTTAGTCTCTGCCATACACTGGGCATACGGAAGGATTGAGCTTCCCTGACCCTCTTATAAGTGGGTGGGGCCAAATGATTGGGTCAGCAAGAGTGACATGAATCTCTTATAGCCTAAGCATTTAATTGTTGGTGTCACATCTTCCAGAGTTCTCTTTCCCTTTGACTGACAATATTCAATACTGTAATTATTTTGTCGGTCTGGGATCCTGAGTAACCAGAGTGGGCAGAGACCTGCTGCTGACCCACAGTGGACATGTAGCATGATTAAGAAATAAATGTCCTCTTAAATTATAGGTATTTGGGAATTATTCATTACTATATCATGAACTAATCATTCAACAAACCTGTTTAAATTAACTGAAAGCCAGAAGAGGTCACATTCAAGAATATCTAATCTGGCCATGTTTTCAGAATCCAAGAGTACCCAGTGTTACTTTATTTTGATATTCCACAGGCACTCTTTAGAATGCTTGATGTGTTTTAAAATGTAATTCATTTGAGGAATTATTTTCACTATTCACTTACTCTTTGAGTTTTAGTATGAGCCAGGCATACAAATAAACAAAAAATCCATGCCTTCATGATGCTTACATTATAGTGGGTGAGACAAACAATAAACATGAACAAATTATATATGAAGTATGTTAGAAGATAAGTGGTAAAGGGAAACACAAAGAAGCAGAGAAGTAAGATAATTATCTATTTGAGTGATTTATATATAAATTAAAGTTTGAGAAGCTGTGCTTTGAATGGAATAATATTCCTTATAATGATTTTCTGCAGAATAATGAATGAGGTAATGGTCAAACTCTAAACCAGCAATTTTGGTTGGAGGGAAAGATCCTCAGTCAGTTTCTTGGAGGTTTGGAGCCAAATGCTAACATTACACAAGTACAAACTCACAATGGAACTTTTCCTCTTATTCTTTATGGGTGTGTATACATATGTGTGCCTGCATGTACATGTATATTGATGTTGAAGAGGAAGGCAACTAACTTTGTTAACTTTGTTAAACAACAGGCAAATAACCTAGTTTTAACGTGCCTGTTAGGCATCATGTTGCAGCAGTGAAAATAAATCTTAGGCTACAAGTAAAGATACATCAAGAAAATTCCATTTGCAATTAATCAAATAAAATTAGTTTTTATTCCAGAAATGGTTGTATGACTTTTTTAATTAGGAGGAAAATAATTTTTTTAAGTTTTTATGCCTCTTAATGCTTAGTCATTATTGAGCCTCTCTTGCTGTTATCATACCTGGAACGCAACTGCACATCCTCTAGGCCTCAAATCTGATTCCAGTCATGCAAAATTCCTTTCAGAGTTCTACCCTCTTTGCACTGACAGCACCTCACTTCAATCTCTGCCTTCTTTCACTTCCTACCTCAGCATTCTCTGATGATTTGCTGTGATTATCCATAGGTGCCTACTCAGCATTTAACATATATGCAAACTACAGGTGTTAATAACCCAACTCATAGCAGGTAGGAGTAGATAAATAAATAATTTTCTCCTATTTCCTTTGATGGACAGTTTTGATTTGAGTCCATGACAGTAACCAACTCAATAATACACCTTCTATTAACTTCTCCTAATTTCCTTTCCCAAACTCTTGCTCTCTGGGATTATTTCCCAAATAAATTACCTGCATCCAAGTTCTTCTCTTAACCTGTGATTTCAAGGAAAAACAGGCAAAGATACCTTCCCATCCAATGAGTTATATAAAAGGTCCCATAAGTCTTATCAAGAGAAACATAATTGGAGAACTCTCTGGGTTTTGGTTCACATGGGCCACCACAGAGATATTAATTACCCAAACTCTTTAGTCCCTCGGAAATACGCTTTTGCCATACCACCTCCTTTTGGGCAGTTACATTTACCAGGGCTGATAGCAGTATTAGCATTCAATTTCCCCTATGTACCTCTCACCTGTGGAAACCCAGCCACCAGAACAGTAGTTTCCATCCTCATGGAAGTGCCTTTATTTCTTTTATAAACTTGATGTACATCCACTTACTCTCTATTCATGTTTCTTTCCCTGAAAGGATTCCCACTTACCTTCCTATCCTCTCCACTCCCAAAAGACAATCTCCTTAATAAGTTGAAGCTTTGGAAAACACAGAAAACCTTTTTGTCTTTTTAAAAATATTTTATTTTTTTTAGCTGTAGTTGAACACAACATCTTTATTTTATTTATTTATGTTTATGTGGTGCTGAGGATCGAACCCAGAACCTCGCACTTTCGAGGCCAGCACTTTACCACTGAGCCACAACCCAGCCCCCACATTTTTGTCTTTCAACATTTGCTTTTCTCCTTATAAATAATCCCCAAGAAAAGGGTACACAAAGGACCTTGGGAAGTTCAGAAAGAGAAAAATCTCACATTAATTAATATTGCAAAAAATTGTACATTAATTTTTATCTCAATTACATGTCACAAAGAGTACCTGAAGTAGATCTTATTATT
Organism: Ictidomys tridecemlineatus; assembly: GCF_052094955.1. Taxonomy (NCBI): domain Eukaryota; kingdom Metazoa; phylum Chordata; class Mammalia; order Rodentia; family Sciuridae; genus Ictidomys; species Ictidomys tridecemlineatus. Next base: position 149,274,495 of record NC_135480.1, on the reverse strand, counting down.
CCCCATTAAAAATGAGCCAACTGTAGTTTAAAAAATTTAGTACTAAAGCTCAAATTTGAATCTAGCCCTTTTCATAATTAATACTATGCAATCAGTATGGACAGTTTCATTTTGATTCTTGGCCTTCCATCTTGAATTTGTTTCCTTTATCAAGAGAAGAATCTTGATTATTCAGTGTTGTTCCATTTGTTAGAGGTATCTTTCTATCTACTTTGCTCTTAAGAATTTGCCAGGTATAGTGGTGCAGGCCTGTAATCCCAGTGATTTGGGAGGCTGAGCAGGAGTATAGCAAGTTCAAAGCCAGCCTCACTAGTGAGGCTCTGAGCAACTTAGTAAGACCCTGTCTTGAAGTAAAAAAAGAGCTGAGGATATGGCTTAATATTTTAAGCATCCCTGGGTTTAATCCCCAGTACCAAAATAATAATAATAATAATAATAATAATAATAATAATAATAATAATAATAATAGTAATATTTCAAGAAATCAACAATGTTGCTTTAGATCTATCTTAAAATAGCAATATAATGAGGAACTCTGGCCAGCCATGGAATTTTCTGCTGTTGCCACTTATTGCAGATGTCAAAATAGAACCTGGATCCCTTTCTCACAGCTGGAAGAAGATTCCCTATTTGTCTTTAGCAGCAAGACAAATATAATTTTACGAGCCTTCCAGATCTTCTCTGGGTTGGAATGGATTTAATGGCCAGAAGTAAACACTATTGGCTAGTTGAACCCCCACCCCCATCCCAGCAGCAGTGGAATCAGATACTACTAACCTTTCAGGCTGGCTCTGTTTTGCTGTGCTGAGAGGATCCCAGTGGGACTTTTGCTGGCTCTGAAGCTTCAAGTTATGTAGATAGGTTCTGGATGATCTCTATGGAGATAAGGACATGTATCCAGCTCAGGAACTTAGTGCCTTTTTTAGACTATTGCTTTACATTCCCCATGTTTTACACTGGTAGTGCAAACGTACACTGCTGTCATAAAAATTCATACAGAAGTATGTAAAAGGGAAAGTGCTCCAAACCTCAAACACATTCCCTTCCTAACAAATAGGTATATTTACTAGACACTTTCCTATATATATTCTTTTTTAAAAATTTTATTTTTTGGTGTAGATGGACATAACACAATGCATTTTATTTTTATGTGGTGCTGAGGATTGAACCTGGGTCCCGCCCATGCTAGGCAAGAACTCTACCGCTGAGCCACAATCCCAGATCCATATATATTCTTTTTATTTTTTATTTTGGTACTAGGGACTCAACCCAGGGGTGCTCTACCGCTGAGCTATATTCCAAGCCCTTTTTATTTTTTATTTTAGGATAGAGACTCACTAAATTGCCAAGTACTGGCCTTGAATTTGTGATCCTTCTGCCTCTGGAGTTGCTGGTCATATTCTTATACACATATATAGGTGTTTTTATTTGTTTAATACAAAATGGAATAAAATCCACAATAAGCACTTTTCATTTTAGAGTGTGAATTGGCTGGGGGATTGTTAATGTAGATTCTGGATTCTTAATCTCAACTGGAGAAAGGTTGGCAATTCTTTTTTTTTTCTTTTCATATTTATGTTTCTTCATCTCTTTTACCATGTTTTCATGACTTCTCCAAAACTTTGACTCTTTCCTCAAACTCTTACTGCTTCACTTGTAACCAGTGGCTTCACCAAGTAGTAGATATTTTCAGTTTTGAAAACTTCTTCATTTACTGCCTACCTCCCACTTTTAACTGTAAGCTTATCTCACATGCATTTTCTCCCAGACTTTCCCTCCTTTTCCTTGTCTTCCACTTGTACTCTTGTTGGATTAAGTACATTTTCTCCATAAAAAAATAGCATAGGAAAAGATTGAGTAAATGCCACAAATTTTAGAATGTTGCACTAAGTTGCTATGTAAATCAAGTCAACATCTTTACAACAAATCAGAACTCTAAGAAACTTTTTAGGAAAACAAAAGAATCTAATGAATATAAATATTTTAAATATTTAAAATTAGTCCTTAATTATTTTTTATTACTAATCATAAAATATTGCATATCTCTAATTGCTAAACCACACACCTCTGGTGACACATGTCCCAGATTACACAGGAAACCTGTTACCTGATAGAATCCAGTTGACAGATGACATATCTCAGATTTCCACCTCATCTAAATCCTTCATGTTGAGCCCTGTAGTTATGTTGCTTTTGACTTGCACACACTAAATTCTTATAATAGTTGGAATTTATTTTTAAGCTATTCCATTCTCTGTGGGTTTAATTTAATGCCAATTTTTATTATTTATATTTTGTAAAACAATATCTGATATTGATACTCTAGTACAAAGATTAAACATATTAACCTTTTTTGGTATCTGACCTTTTATTTTTCAAAACAATTTCTCTATTACTGTGTCATCAGATTCTATAAAATCCTGAAGGGCATTTCATTGATATTGTTTTAACTTGTATGGTAATATGAAAATTATTTCAGGTGTTAGGGGACCACACTCTAATGTTTCTCTATGATTTATAATGGTTTTAAATGTAAGGTTTTTAAAATTTATTTTTAGAGAAACTTTTTTTTATTAAACTACCTTTCTAACTCTTGGTTTAATTAATTTCTAGGGTTTATTCCCTTATCAAAATTTATTAAATCTATCTATTCATGTCAGGATCCTGGCAGGAAACAAAAAGCATATTTAGAGAGTGTTACCAAAAAGAGTATACTGAAGGAATAATTTACAGAGATGTAGGCAAAGTTAAAAGAAAATAATGAGGTATAGGGTCTAGTAGCAATTATATGCTTTTATCATCTTTAGATCTAAAAGGGATATGGGGAAAAACTAGCATATGAGAGTTTACAGTGTGGAAGTGAGGCTCCCTTATAAGAAATATGACCATAGAATTCTGCCAGTAACCAAATTGCATCAAGGTGAAGAGATGGGGAATAAATACACTAGCTCTCTGATATCTCTCTTTGGTTAAGTCAACAGAAACCAGAGAGCAAAGTAAATATTATATGCATCTTGGTATAATGCAATATATAGCATTCCTTTTTTTAAAAAAAAAGGTCAACTTGACTTTTTATTTTTTTATTTTTTATTTTTTAAAGAGGAGAGGGGGAGAGGGAGAGGGAGAGGGAGAGGGAGAGGGAGAGAGAGAGAGAGAGAGAGAGAGAGAGAGAGAGAGAGAGAGAGAGAATTTTTTTAATATTTATTTTTCAGTTCTCGGCAGACACAACATCTTTGTTTGTATGTGGTGCTGAGGATCGAACCTGGGCCGCACGCATGCCAGGCGAGCGAGCTACTGCTTGAGCCACATCCCCAGCCCCAAGCATTCCTTATTAAAGATTCTTGGATGTAAATTTTACCTTTATAATAAATATCATTTTAAATTTTTTTATTTTTAGACTGAAAATCCATATGTATTTTCACATATATATTCCTACATATGTTTATATACATTCATATATATATGAATATACCCTAACAGCAACCAAATTCCTACTCATACATTTTAATTTACATAATTATAAACTATTATTAAAACAAACTGTAAACATCTATCTCAAAAAAAAATAAGTACATACAAGTTTATATCCATTTAAACATGTATGTTTTTACATATGTATTCATATTTGTATTTCTATATATACATAAAAATGTTCAATCCCTAAACTAACCCTATTTTTTCTATAAAAGTCCTATACCTACCAATACACCTCTGAGAAACCTCTATTCATATAAACCATAACATTTTACATGAATTTACCTATGTATTTTGGGATATAAGTTCATAAATTCACATAAAAACCCAAAGATATTTTATATATATGCTCATTTTCATAGGTTTAACCCAGATTTCACACATAACTTACCTTAAAAAATTCATAGATAAAAGTATATATATATATATATATAAATACCTATGTATTTGGGGATATAAGTTCATAAATTCACATAAAAACCCAAAGATATTTTATATATATGCTCATTTTCATAGGTTTAACCCAGATTTCACACATAACTTACCTTAAAAAATCCATAGATAAAAGTATATATATATAGAAATTTTGGTATATGATATTACCTCTATATTCATATTTATATTCATATATATTGATATATATGTTCCAAAAGCAACCCATCTCCTAAACCAAAGCTGTAACTCAGAACTAAACCTAACCCTATCAATAATCATGAGCTTTTTAAACAAAAATTATATTACTAAATACCCATATATATTTTCACATATAAATTCTGTATATGTTTATATATATATAGACATAGATAGATAGATAGATATAGATAGATATAGATATAGACACACACACACACACACACACACACACCCTAATGGCAACCCAAATCCTACCCATAAATTTTCACATATATTCAGTTACATAATCATATCCTATATCTTACCAAAAGTGTAAATATCCATATCCATTTAAATATTTTCATGTGTATTTTTACATATATATTCACATTTGTATTCATATATATGAATAAAAGTGTTCTAACCCAGTATTATTGTGTTTTGGTCTATGTGATTCTTGAAATTGAGAAGGGTTTGTTTGATGTACGTGGATGCTATGTAGATGTTTAGGGCATAAATACTTAAGATTGTTACGTCTTATTGATGTATATTATTCCCTTAAGCAGTATAAAATGTTCTTCTTTCTCCCTAGTGGTTAACTTTGGCTTGAAGTCCACTTCATCTGATATGAGGATAGAAACCCCTGCTTGTTTATGCAATCCATGTGAGTGATGGTTTTTCCCAACCTTTCACCTTCAGTCTGTGAATGTCTTTGCCTATGAGGTGAGTCACTTGGAGACAGCATATTGTTGGGTCTTTTTTTTAAAAAAATCTAATCTGCCAATCTATGTCTCTTGATTGATTAGTTTAGGCCATTAACATTCAGGGTTATTATTGAGATATGATCTGTGTTCCCAGTCATTTTGGTTTATTTCTAGTTTTTAATTTGAATTAGTTTCTCTTTGATTGACTATTATTCACTTAGTGTAGTTCCTCTCTTTGTGGGTTTTCACTTTTTTCACATTTCATCTTCACAGAACATTTTGTTGAGAATTTCTGAAGTATAGGCTTTCTGTTGCAAATTCTTTTAATATTTGTTTATCATGGAAGGTTTTTATTTCATCTTTAAATCTGAAGTTTAATTCTGCTGGATATAAGATTCTTGGTTGGCATCCATTTTCTTTCAGAGCTTGGTATATGTCATTTGCAGACCTCCTGGGTTTGAGGATCTGGGTTGAGAAATCAGCTGAGATCCATATTGGTTTCCCCCTATATGTGATCTGATATTTTTCCCTCAAGGCCTTTAAAATTCTATCCTTATTCTGTATGCTAGGCATTTTCATTATAATGTGCCTTGATGTGGGTCTGTTGCAATTTTGCACTTTTGGGGTCCTAAAAGCCCCTTGTATTTGATTTTCCATAGATTTGGGAGATTTTCTGTATTATTTCATTGAAAAGATTGTGTATTCCTTTGGTTTGTATCTCCATGCCTTTATCTATCCTGATAAATCTTAAATTTGGTCTTTTCATGTTATCCCATATTTCTTGGAATTTCTATTCTTAACACCTTCTCTCCACATTCAACTCTATTTTTAAGATTGTATATTTTGTTTTCATTGCCTGAGGTTCTGTCTTTCAAGTGGTCCAGTCTGTTGGTGATGCTTTATTGAATTTTTAATTTGGTTTACTGTGCCCTTCATTTTGAGGATTTCTGCTTGTTTTTCTCCCCCAGAATCTCTATCTCTTTATTTAAGTGATCTTTTGCTCCTGTATTTGCTTACAGGTATCTCTTAAATCACCCTTTATTTTGCAGATCAATTTAACTATGTATATCTTAAACTCCTTCTCTGACATTTCTTCTACTGTGGTGTTGATGGATTCTGTTATTGGAGTATCTTGGCTTGCTTGGGGCAATCTTTTCTCTTATTTTTCATATTGTTTATGTTTCTACCCATGTACCAGTATGGATGTGAGACAGTAGAGTTTCTACCCTGTGGATTTATAGTATCCTTAAGGTTTCCAGTTCCTCACTGTGTAGGGGTAGACAAATAAAAAAAATGACCAATGCAAACAATTTACAGCATTAAACCAAATGGTTCCTACTGTGATTTTTACAATGTTAATTATAATAAACAGAAATGATAGGATCGGTTATTGCCTGTAATAAAACAGCAAGTTTGCAAAAGGATTTGCATTTTCTTTCTTTTTTAAAAATTCTTTTTTAGTTGTAAATGGACACAGTACATTTTATTTATTTATTGTTATGTGGTACTGAGGATCATACCCAGTGCCTCACACGTTCTATGGGAGTGCTCTATCACTGAGCTACAAACCTAACCCTGGATTTGCATTTTCAAACAGTGGACAGGGAGAAAGTGATATAGGATGTGAAGATATGAAGGAAGAGGAGAGAAGACAGAAGTAAAAGATTAAAGGAAGAGTGAAAGAGAATAATAGAGATTGGCTGTTAGTAGAAGAGAGAATCAAGGGAAACAGGTAGGAGAAAAAATATATAAAGTAAAAGGTTTTTTTAATTAAAAATAAAATGATACATCCCATTTATTGATTCTTGATTTTACTTTTTGCACTTTAGGAGTCTTGTTAAGGAATTCAGATCCTAGGCTGACATACCTAGGCTGACATGGTGAAGATTTGGGCCTGTTTTTTCTTCTATTAGGCACTCAGTTCTAGTGCCTAAGTCTTTGATCTACTTTGAGTTGATTTTTGTGAAGGGTGAGAGATAGAGGTTTAATTTCATTTTGGTACATATGGATTTCCAGTTTTGCCATCACCATTTGTTGAAGAAACTATCTTTTCTCCAGTGAATGTTTATGGCACCTTTGTCTAGTATGACATAACCATATTTATGTGGGTTTGTCTCTGTGTCCTCTATTCTGTACCATTGGTCTATAAGTTTGTTACTATAGCTCTATAGTATAGCTTCTTCTCAATAATGTGAGGAGAGAGCTCTACAGATTGGGAGAAAATCTTTACCATATGCACCTCTGATAAAGCATTAATCTCTAGAATATATAAAGAACTCAAAAAACTTAACACCAAAAAAAATAAATAACCCAATCAATAAATGGGCTAAAGAACTGAACAGACACTTCACAGAAAAAGAATTACAATCAATCAACAAATATATGAAAAAGCGTTCAACATCAAGATTTCATCTCACTCCTGTCAGAATGGCAATCATCAAGAATAAAGGCAAGGGGCTGGGGTTGTGGTTCAGCAATAGAGCACTCACTTAGCATGTGTGAGGCCCTGGGTTTGATCCTCAGCATCACATAAAAATAAATAAATAAAATAAAGATATTGTGTCCAATTACAACTAAAAAATAAATATTAAAAAAAGAATATAGGCAACAATAAATGTTAGCAAGGATGTGGGGGAAAAGGTACATTCATGCATTGCTAGTGGGACTGCAAATTGATGCAACCAGTATGAAAAGCCTCAGAAAAGTTGGAATGGAACTACCATTTGACCCAGCTATCCCACTCCTCGGTTTATACCCAAAGGACTTAAAATCAACATATTACAGTAATACAGCCACATCAATGTTTATAACAGCTCAATTCACAATAGCTAAACTATGGAACCAACCAAGGTGTCCTTCAATAGATAAATGGATAAAGAAAATGTAGTATATATATTCAATGGAATATTACTCAGCTTTAAAGATAGAAATTATGGCATTTGCCAGTAAATTGATGGAGTTGGAGAATATCATGCTAAGCAAAATAAGCCAATCCCAAAAAACCAAAGGTCGAATGTTTTCTCTAATATGCAGATGCTATTTAACAATAAGGCAGGGGCCACTAGAGAATAGCATTACCTTAGATTAGGTAGAAGGAAGTAAAGAGAGGGGAGGGAAGGGGATAAGGGGATAGAAAAGATGAATGAAACAGACATTATTACTATGTGTGTGTGTGTGTGTGTGTGTGTGTGTGTATGATTGCATACCAATATGATTCTATAACATATATACTCAGAAAAATGAGAAATTATATCTCATCTATGTATGATATATCAAAGTGCATAAATGCATTCTACTGTCATGTAAAACTAAGTAAAACAAATAAAAAATTAATAAAAATATATCCCATCAGAAAAAAATAAATAAAAGAATACAAAACTAAAATATACTAATCAAACATCCTACTTCACATACACACAAAAAAACTAATCCATGTAAAATAAGTGCCTTCAAAAACCCTAGAGATAAGAAGGAAAAAAAATATGAAAATGTATAAATGTCCATGTACCATTAAGGTCACAATTAAACAGTGAAAAAGAATTTTAAGAAAGAAAAGAAAAAAAATCTTGATTAAAAGTTGAAGCATTCTTTCTAGTGGAGTTCAAAATATTCTCAGCTTCTCTTCTTAGCAGTTTCAGATGGGGTCTTCTGGAGGGTGATATTCCACCTTATGGATTACTGGAGTGAGAGAGGTAATCCTGTAGTTGGAGTTTCCTGGAGGCAGAGTTTAGGTTTAGGCAGGCTCCAGGCTCTTCACTGAATGTTAATTGGTCTGGAGATTTGAAATTAGCACAGTTTCAGCAGCCAGTACTTGCTGGTCCACGCTGTAAGACTCTACCCCAGGTATCTCCCTTCCCACTCCAGTCTACTTGCAGGACCTATTGGGAGAGATGTTTCTGACTGGCCTCTGGTTCAGTCTCCAAACAATTTCTCCCACCTCCACCTTTTCAAGTTCCCAGTTAGAAACATCTCTCCCAGCAGGGGATGAGAAGAGCTGGATGGTTTCCAGGACCAGTTGTCCCCTGCATAAATCTCTTCCCACCTGTGATTTTCTTCTGGTCACTTAAGTACATACTGTGTTGTGCAGCGTCTGTTTACTGGGCCAGTATTTAAGGCCAAACTCGGTTTTGCCAGGAATCTGCTTTCTCCATTACGGTGCCCCCCACCCACCCACCCAAAGCTGCAAAATGATTCCTTCCTTTGTCCTCCAATGCTGCCTGGGAGATGGTGGCTTCTTTCCCCACACACATGGAAATCTTGCAGTAAGTCGTTCAGGTTTTTGGGCAACATCCTCAGTATCTAAACACTCAGTACCAAGACACAACTCAGGCCTCCCCAGAATGTGGGTTCCTTTAATTCCCTATTCCTCTACTATGCTCATGGAGGGACCCCTCTGGCTAGGGTTTCTGGCCTGGCTCTGGCAGCGGCTGTGCTATTGGGGATTTTTTCCTTATTTTATTATATCCAACCTCCTATGTATGTATCTGGTCTGCTTTGGGTGTCCAGTTTTAAGTTCCAGTAAAGTCCCCCTCCCTTTTTGTTTTGCTTACCCACTTTGCAGAGAAGCTACCTATCTGCTCTATTGGTTTCACACTATGGAGCTTCCAGGAACACGACCTCCTCTATTTCACCATCTTGGATCTCTCTATAATTAATATCTTTTTACAAACCATATTTTTTTAAAAAAAACTAATTGAAATTTGCAGGAATCAACTGTTCCTCTTTACCTGGGACTGTCCCAGCTCTGACAGTCTTTCATTTCAAGAAACCTTGGTTCTGGGCAAAACAGGACAGCTGGTTACTAAGTTCTAAGTTTTACCAGTTATGCTCTCCATAATTCTAATACATCAGATTTTCATCAATCTTTTTTTGGGGTGGGGTGCAGTACTGGGGTTTGAACCCAGAGGTGCTCTACTGCTGAGCTACATTTCAAGTCTTTTTTTATTTTTTGAGACAGCATCTTACTATGTCACTCAGGCTGACCTTGAACTTTCAACCTTCATGCATCAGCCTCCCAAGAAACTGAGATTACAGGGTTGCACTACCACACACCTGGTCTCTTCACCAATATTTTAAAAGTAAAATCATAATAATAAATCAACACATGATACAATGACTGCAAAACAGATCAATACACTAATGCCAGTTTTACACTAATAGGAATTCTAATTCAGTGGATATTTGTTATTATCTCATCATTTTTATTACTTCTTGCTGGAGATAGAACTTCTTGAACTTACCTAGAAAGTCAGAATTATTTCCTAAAGCAGCTGAAGATGCAGATAAAATGTCTTGGCATCTTAGAAGATATTTTCACCAAGTATACTACTCAATTGGACAGATTCTTTTTGTAATTTATATTTTGTCTGTCACATGAGAAATTGTTCAAAACAGTAGTTCTACTCAATCAGATATATTTTAATTTTGAAACCTAACATTATTATCATTACAAAAAGATGCTTTATATTTATAATGTACTTTAATATATCTTCTTTGTTATAATTTTTCTGAGTGTCTTTTTAAAATTTGTGGTTATATAATTTTTCATTAGTTACAGTGGGTTTCTCATTTTGCACCACCTCTACCCCTGGGCATTGCTTGTATTAAGCACTTTTTATCCCTAGTAAGTAGGCACCAAAACATTCACATTTTAGGGGAACAAAGTGAACATCAAACATCTGGGTGGTTGATATCCTCCATTACTACTCTTAACTTTCTTCTGAGATAGGTATTTAATCTAAGGTTTTTAAAAAATGTTTAAAATTTATCCCTATCTTCATTTAGTATGAGAATTAAGTCAATAAATAGCTTCACATAGTATATAAATATCTCAACCATCTGGAGAAGATTTCAGCTGAGTTCTCACATAGGGAGTTTTTTGTTCCTTCCAATTTATTATATTCTTATTCAATTTTGGAAATTCAGAATGATTGCCATGCCATTCTCCTTTTAATATATTTTTAAGTGACACATAGTAATTTTATATATTTATGCAGTGTGGCAATTTTTTATATTTTACTGGTACATTATAATTAGACATGATGGAGGAATTCATTGTTACTTATTCATACATGCACATGATATAACAATATAATTTGGCCAAATTCATTCCCTGGAATTTGCCCTTTCCCCCCCTTTTCTCTCCCTCTTGTCCATTTCCTCTTCCCTACTGATCGCCCTTCAATTTTCATGAACCTCTCCCCAGTCCTTTCTGTACTGTGGCAGTCAGTTCAATACAAGCATACAATGTGTAGTGATCAGATAGAAGTAATTGACATATCTGTCATCTCAGACATATAGCCATGCAATTCCTAAAGACAATAACAGTGTTTTACTACTGTTCTTCCCATACACATGGGGATAAGAGATAATATACTGGGAAATATACAATACCACTAGTTAAATATGATTGATCTTCCTGACATGAGCTAAGGAGTTCCAGACTAGATTGTAAACTTTATGAGACTAGGCCTTCTTGTCTGTTTTACTCAGCCTGCTATCCCCAATGTCCTAGGAAAGTGCCTAGCACATAGTGGGTACTCAATACTTGCTGAACAAATGAATGAAGAGGAAGACTTAGAAAATACTTCCATATGAAAAAACTTGAAAATTCAGCAACTGGAACATTGTATTCACAAAGCAGTTTTAAGTAAAACACATGCTGCTTCTAGTTGCAGCCTCAAATGTTAGGAATATCTTTCTCTTCACCTAGTTTTTGAGAAAGATCTAGATATGGTGGAAAAGTTGATATATTATTCTGAAACAATATGTTTACATTGAAGAGAGGAAATTTGTTTTTAGTTTTACCTAACTTAGTATTTAATTTTCCAACACACAGTATAGATTGTAAAAATTTACTATTGACAAATTTCTCAAACTTTATGGACTTTTGACTAGTTCAAACTATGTTAAATTTCTTTCAATCTAGAAAGCACTTTCTAAGAATTATAGTATTTAGTGATTTTGGGGTATTTTATTTAATAACTATTCTTCATAATAAAGCTAGAAAATAAACAGTTGAGTTAATATATTAGGTTACAGATGTTTCCCATTTTTAAAATCAAAGTTAGAAACTTTTTTGAGATGAGATCATAACAAAAAGAGGCATTATTAGAATGAATAAAAAATCAACAATGAATATCTTTAGTAGACATTTTCCAAGTTTACATTTCAATGGGAATGACATTCGGGATGCAAATTTTATGTCTCTCATATCTTTAATTCTATAACAAACGTCCTTCCCTTTTTAGATGAGAAACTGGGCAATTTTATTTTTTCCCACATTTTTTTATTGGTGCATTATAGTGGTACACAATGGTGGGATTCATTGTTACATATTTGTATATGCATGTAATATAACTACTATTTGACAAATGTAATTCCCCAGTATTTCTCCTTTCCCTTTCCTCTTCCCTCCCACTGGTCCCTTTCCTTTATTCTGCTGATCTCCATTTGATTTTCATGGGTTGCCCCAGTTTTCTTTTCCTTTTCCCTTGCTAGCTCCCATATATGAGAGTCATATATTTTGCTTAACGTACTGTCTTCAAGTTCCATCCATTTTCCTGCAAATGACATAATTTCATTTTACTTTATGCTGAGGAAAACTCCATTGTGTGGGTCTATATATATTCTTTTTATCCATTCATATGTTGATAAACACCTAGATTGCTTCCATAGTGTGGCTATTGTTAATTGTGCTACTGTAAACATGGGTATGCATATATTGCTATAGTATGATGACTTTAATTCTTTAGGATAAATTCCAAGGAGTGGTATAGCTGGGTCATATGGCAGTTCCATGCAGATTTTTTTTTTTTAACCAGGGATTAAACCCATGGGTGCTTAACCACGAGCTACATTCTCCAGGACTGCCTAGGAAACTGGCTGGAACCTAGGCTCCGGCCCCAGACCACACCCACCCACCCACCAGCAGACCCACACAGAACCCTGCCCACCCTACCTCCATCTTTGGACCCTGTAGCCATTACCATAGCCCTCCCCATACAGTAGCCTCCATCTTGGGACACAGATAGGGCCTGAAGGCAGATGCATCTCAGAATAGTCAGTCCAAAGCCATTGAAAGGCCCACCCTTTCAGTCCCATATCTGAAAGCGGTTGCATCTATATTGGGACACCCCCATTGTTATCTTGAGTTAATTCCGCTATTGCCACCACCACCTTTAGTTGCAGGAACATTTATCATGGGACACCAGCTGGGGTCTAGAAGCCCAACAACAAGGTGAGGTACAGGTAATCTGCAGGGACACTATAAGATTATAGAGTAGAAACTGTAATACCTCAGATCTGCACTGCAAGAAAGGAAGACACATAGACAACAGGAAAATAAAGGGAGGAAAGTGCCCCAAACAAACTGAGATAATACAGTTATAGAATTCATGGACAGTGCAGTTGATAAAATTTCAGAGAAGGAGTTCAGAATGTACATAATTAAAATGATCTATGAATTAAAGAACAATATAAATGAGCAAATACAGGCAAAAATTGATCATTCCAACAAAGAAATAAGTGAGCAAATACAGGCAACCACTGATCACAACAAGAAAGAAATAAGGGAGCAAATACAGGTAGCAAAAGACTACTTTAAGAAGGTAATAGAGATTCTGGGAAAAAAATCAGAAATCCAGAAATGAAAGAAACAGTAAACAAAATTAAAAAAAAAATAGAAAGCATCACCAACAGACTAGATCACTTGGAAGACAGAACGTCAGAAAATAAAGACAAAATATACAATCTTTAAAATAAAGTTGACCACACAGTGAAAATGGTAAGAAATCATGAACAGAATATCCAAGAATTATGGGATAACATCAAAAGACCAAATCCAAGATTTATTGGGATAGAGGAAGGCCTAGAGATTCAAACCAAAGGAATGCACAATCTCTTCAATGAAAAATATCTGAAAATTTTCAAACCATGAAGAATGAATTGGAAAATCAAATACAAGAGGCTTACAGGATACCAAATATACAAATTTACAACAGATCTACACCAAGACACATTATAATGAAAATGCCTAGCATACAGAATAAGAATTTTAAAAGCCATAAGAGAAAGGAATCAGATCACATATAGGGGGAAAACAATTAAGATCTCAGTAGATTTTTCAACCCAGACCCTCAAAGCCAGGCAATCCTGGAAAAACATATACCAAACTCTGAAAGAAAATGGATGCCAACCAAGATTCTTATGTCCAGCAAAATTAAGCTTTATATTTGATAATGAAATAAAGACCTTCCATAACAAAGAAAAGTTAAAAGAATTTACAACCAGAAAGCCTGCACTACAGAACATCCTCAGCAAAATATTCCATGAGGAGAAAATGAAAAACAACAATGAAAATCAGCAAAGGGAGGTATTACACTAAAGGAAAAAGGAATCAAAAGAGAAAACAAGTCAAGTTAAATACCAAAAATAAACAAAAATGACAGGGAATATAAATCATGTCTCAATAATATTCTTGAATGTGAATGGCCTAAACTCACCAGGCAAAAGACATAGACTGGAAAACTGGATTTAAAAACCAAAAGATCCAACAATATGCTGCCTTCAAGAGATTTATTTCACGGGAAAAGACATCCACAAACTGAAGGTGAAAGGTTGGGAAAAAAACATACCACTCACATGGACTGTGGAAACATGCAGGGGTTTCCATCCTCATATCAAATAAAGTAGACTTCAATCCAAAGTTAATTAAAAGGAATAAAAAAGGACATTTCATACTGCTTAAGGGAAACATACATCAACAAGACCTAACAAGTGTAAATATATATGACCCAAGCAATGGAGCACCTACATTCATCAAACAAACTCAAGTTCAAGAGCCAAACAGACCAACACAATAATTCTGGGTGACTTTAACACACCTCTTTCACCACTGGATAGATCTTCCAAACAAAAGCTAAACAAAGAAAGTACAGAACTCAATAATACAATCAATAACTTAGACTTTACTGACATACATAGAATATTTCATCCATCAACGAGTGAATACAGTTTCTTCTCAGCAGCACATGGATCCTTCTCTAAAATAGACCATATATTATGCCACAAAGCAACTCTTTCTTAGCAAATACAAAAAAGTAGAGATACAACCCTGCATTCTATCAGATCAAAATGGAATAAAATTAGAAATAAATGATAAAATAAAAATAGAAACTACTCCAACACCTGTAGATTAAATAATATGCTACTGAAAAAGAAGAAAGTTCATTGCATTGAATTCATTCCTTAAAAAAAGAAAAAAGTCAACAAATAAATGACCTAACATTACATCTCCAAGCCCTAGAAAAAAAGAACAAATCAACACCAAAAGCAGCAGAACATAAGAAATAATTAAAATCAGAGTAAAATTAATGAAATTGGAAAAAAATAAACAACTGAAAAAATTGAGAAAACAAAAAGTTAGTTCTTTGAAAAAAATAAGTAAAATTGATAAGCCCTTAGCCATACTAATTAAGAGAAGGAGAGAGAGATTGATATATTTTTGTATTTGATTTCCTCAAATTACTAACATCCATGATGGAAAAGGAAATATCAGGACGGACACTACAGAAATGCAGAAGATAATTAGAAACTATTTTGAAAATTTATAGTCCAATAAAATAGAAAATATTGAAGGCATTTACAAATTTCTTGAGTCATATGATTTGTCCAAACTGAATCAGGATGATATACACAAGTTAAACAGATCAGTTTCAAGTAATGAAATAGAAGATGTCATCAGAAGCCTACCAATCAAGAAAAGCCCAGGACCAGACAGATACACAGTTCTACAAGATCTTCAAAGAAGAACTAATATCAATACTCCTCAAATTAATTCATGAAATAGAAAAAGAGGGAACACTTTCAAACTCATTCTATGAGGCCAAAATCACCCTGATCCCCAAACCAGGCAAAGACCACATCAAAGAAAGAAAACTTCAGACCAATATCTCTAATGAACATAGATGCAAAAATTCTCAATGAAATCCTGGCAAATTGAATATGAATACAAAAACATATTAAAAAAAATAGTACACCACAATCAAGTAGGGTTCATCCTGGGGATGCAAGGTTGGCTCAATATACAGAAACAATATATGTAATTCATCACATCTATAGACTTAAAGATAAGAATCATATGATCATCACAATAGATGCAGAAAAACAGTTCAACAAACTACAGCACCCCTTAATGTTCAAAACACTAGAAAAATTAGGGATAACTGGAACATATCTCAACATTGTAAAAGTTATCTATACTAAGGCTCAGGCCAACATCATTCTAAATGAAGAAAAATTGAAAGCATTCTCTCTAAAAACTGGAACAAGACAGAGATGCCCAATTCACCACTTCTATTTAACATAGTTCTTGAAATTCTAGCCAGAGCAATTAGATGAAAGAAATTAAAGGGATATGGATAGGAAAAGAAGAACTAAACTATCACTATTTGCCAACAATATGATTCTATACCTAAAGGATCCAAAAAATTCTACCAAAAAACTTCTAGAACTAATAAGTGAATTCAGCAAAGTAGCAGTATATAAAATCAACACACCAAAATCAAAGGCATTTCTGTACATCAGTGAAAAATCCTCTGAAAGAGAAAGTAGGAAAATCACCCTGTTTACAATAGCCTCAAAAAAAAAAAAAATGGGGAATCAACTTAACGAAAGAGGTGAAAGACCTCTACAACAAAAACTACAGAACACTAAAGAAAGAAATTAAAGAAGACCTTAGAAGATGGAAAGATCTTTCTTATTCTTGGATAGACAGAATTAATATTGTCAAAATGACTATACTACCAAAAGCACTATACAGATTTAATGCAATCCCAATCAAAATCCCAATGACATTCCTCGTAGAAATAGAAAAAGCAATCATGAAATTCATCTGGAAAAATAAGAGATCCAGAATAGCTAAAGCAATCTTTAGCAAAAAGAGTAAAGCAGGTGGCATCACTATACCAGACCTTAAACTAAACTACAGAGCAATAGTAACAAAAATGGCATGGTAGTGGCACCAAAACAGACTTGTAGACCAGTGGTACAGAATAGAAGACACAGAGTCAAACCCACATAAATACAGTTATCCCCTACTAGACAAGGGTGCCAAAAACATATATTGGAGAAAAGATGACCTCTTTAATAAATGGTGCTGGGAAAACTGGAAATCCTTATGCAGCAAAATGAAAGTAAGCCCCTATCTCTCACCATGCACCTGAGCCTAACAGAAGAAAAAGTAGGCCAAAATCTTCATCTTGACAGATTAAGCCACAACTTCCTTAATAAGAAATAGAATAATAATTTTATTTCTCCTATAGCACAAGAAATAAAATCAAGAATCAATAAAGGGATTGATTCAAACTGAAAAGCTTATTCTTAGCAAAGAAACAATCAGTAAGGTGAATAGAGAGCCTACAGAATGGAAGAAAATTTTTTACCACATGCACGTCAGATAGAGCACTAATCTCTAGGATATATAAAGAACTCAAAAAACTTAAAACCAAAAAAAAAACAATAACAAATAACCCAACCATAAATGGGCCAAGGAACTGAACAGACACTTCTCAGAATATGATATACAATCAACAAATATCTAAAAAAAACATTCAACATCTCTCTCTAGTGATTAGAGAAATGCAAATCAAAACTACTCTAAGATTTCATCTCATTCCAGTCAGAATGGCAGCTATTAAGAATACAAACAATAAGTGTTGGCAAGGATGTGGGGGAAAAGGCATAGTCAGTCATACATTGCTGGTGGGACTGCAAAATTGGTGCAGCTAATATGAAAAGCAGTATGGACATTCCTTGGAAAACTTGGAATGGAACTACCATTTGACCCAGCTATCCCACTCCCTGGTTTATACCCAAAGGACTTTAAAAATAGTATACTGCAGTGATACAGCCACATCAATATTTACAGCAGCACAATTTACAAGAGCTAAATTGTGGAACCAACCTAAACAGTCTTCAGTAGATGAATGTTTAAAGAAACTGTGGTATATATACACAATGGAATATTACTCAGCATTAAATGAGAATAAAATCACGGAATTTGCAGGTAAATGGAGTTGGAGAACATTATGCTAAGTGAATTAAGCCAATCCCCCCAAAAACAAAGGCCAAATGTTTTGCCTGATATGTGGATGCTGATCCATAATGGGGATGGAGGGGGTGGGGGGTGGAACTTGGGAGGAATGGAGAACTTTACATAGGGCAAAGTGGAGGGAGAGGAAGGGAGGGAGCATGGGGGTAGGAAAGATGGTGGAATGAGATAAACATCATACCCTAAGTACATGTATGAATAGACAAATGCTGTGACTCTACTTTGTGAACAACCAGAGACATGAAAATTTGTGCTTTATATGTACTAAGAAATGAAATGCATTCTGCTGTCATGTATAACAAATTAGAGTAAATAAATAAATTTAAAAATAAGTTTTTGGAGTTTTTTATAAATTCTAGATATTAATCTTTTGTCAGAAGAGTAGCTAGAAAAGATTTCTTCCATTCTGCGGGTTCTCTTTTCATTTCTTGTTTCCTTTGCTGTACAAAAACTTTAATTTGATGTCATTCCATTTATTAACTTTTGCCATTATTTCCTAGGTTTTAGTTGTCCTATTGAAAAAGTCATTTCCTGTGCTTATATGCTGCAGTGTTGACACTATGTTTTCTTCTAGGAGTTGCACAGAGAAACTGGGCCATTTTCAAAAAGAAGTAAAATAATGAAAGTTGAAATCATTTGGGTTCAAGATTTAGTATAAAGATGAGGAAATCAAGGCAGTATGGTATTGGAATAAGGACAAACAGATTACTGGAACAGGATAGAGGTTTAGAAATAGAAATACACACACACACACACACACACACACACACACACACACAGTTAGCTGATATTCAAGGAAGGATCCATGGTAATTCAGTGAGTAAAAAGTGGAACAACAGTAAATGTATAAGCAAAAAGAAATCAATCTTGGAGTGAGTAGCCCAACTTGTGGTGCTGCAAAGTGGAGATATTTTGTCTTGTTAGTGAGCCTGTGGAGTCTTGGTACTGGACCTTAAAGATAGCTACAGTGTTTTTTTTTTAATAGAAATATTATTCTTTATTTTTTATTGGTTGTTCAAAACATTACAAAGCTCTGGATATATCATATTTCATACATTAGATTCAAGTGGATTATGAACTCCCATTTTTACCCCATATACAGATTGCAGTATCACATCGGTTACACATCCACGTTTTTACATATTGCCATACTAGTGACTGTTGTATTCTGCTACCTTTCCTATCCTCTACTATCCCCCCTCCCTTCCCCTCCCATCTTCTCTCTCTACCCCATCTACTGTAATTCATTTCTCTCCCTTGTTTTGTTGGCTGAAAATTGCTGCTCTGGAGACCAAAATCTGTCATCAAATTGAGATTAAACCATCATACAGCAGACTTTAATGTAAAAGTAGAAGCATTAAGCAAATCTAAGGCAGAACTCATGGAAATCAGTGAAGACAAAATTAAAATCAGAAGATCTCTAAGCAAATCCCTCCCAGTTGTGACAGATGAGAATAAATATTATGCAAAAATTGTTTATATTAAAGGCTTCCCAAACGACACAACCCTTGGTGACATTAAAAGAATGGCTAAAAGATAAAGGTTAAGTACTAAATATTCTGATAAGAAGAACATTGAACAAAGCAGTTAAGGGCTCAATATTTGCTGGTTGATAGCACTGATCTGCTAAGAAGTTTATAGAGATCCCTAGCCAAAAGTACAAAAACATAGATCTGCTAATAGTTTTTAAGGAAGATTACTTATCAAAAAAAATTTTAAAAGTAAGCAAAACAAAGTGAAAGCTAAGTTAAGAGCTAAACAAGAGCAAGGAAAAAGACAATTCTTAGCAGAAGATGCTGAAATGAAATCTCTAGAAGAAAAGATTGGATGCTTGCTGAAATTTTTGATTGATTTAGATGATCAGACCTGCAGAGAAAATTGAACATCCTTTTCTCACATCATGGTGAAATAAAATGGATAGACTTTGTCAGAGAAGCAAAAAAGGGAATTTTTCGCTTTAAAGAAAAAACTAAGGTCTTGAGCAACTAATTTAAAAAAGCAAGAAAGAAAGGAAGGAAGGAAGGAAGGAAGGAAGGAAGGAAGGAAGGAAGGAAGGAAGGAAGGAAGGAAGGAAGGAAGGAAGGAAGGAAGGAAAAACTAAGGAAGCACAGGATAAAGCCAAAGATGTAAACAATGGTAATCTACAATTAAGGAACAAAGAAGTGACTTGGAAAGTACTAGAGAGCTGAGAAAAGCAGCTTTGAAAAAAAATCATAGAAGACCAACAGAACCCCTAAACAAATGGAAATCAAGAGGTACAGATTTAAAGGGAAAAAAAAGGAAATAAAGCTGCCCAGCCTGGGTCTGCTAAAGAAAAAGTAGAGTTTCAGGGCAAGAAAAACGAAATTTGATAGTGATAATTAACATGATGAAAATGATACAGCTGGACCAGTGAGAAGAGCAAGAAAAGAAAAAGACAAAAGAAAAGCCTGCAACAGTAAACAGAAAATGGTGCTAAACTACTGGTACTCAACCAATAGTTTAGGGAAAAAAATGTTTAAATTCATCTTAGCTAGGTTTTAAACTGTGTTTTGTCTTTGGAATCTTTTAAAAAGAAAACCAAATTAGGGCCAATTCAGTTGAACAAGGCAGTTAAGGGCTTTGTTCAATTCAGTGTCTCCACCAATAGTAAAGGAAAAAATTTTTGTTGTTTAATTTTACTGTTTTCCTATTTTCCAAGTAAGGTTTTTTTGTTTTTTGGTTTTGTTTGTTTGTTTGTTTGTTTAATGTATAGTTCTGTTTATGTTCAGAGGATTCAAATATCAAAAAAAAGATTCTTCCATTAAATTGCCTTTGTAATAACAGAATGTATAGTACAAAGTAACAAAACAAAAAGAGCAAAAAAATGAAATGAACCTTAATCCACACTTTATACCACATATAGATATCAACTTGAAATAGATTATAGATCTAAATGCAAAACCCAAACCATAAAACTTACAGAAGAAAATATTGGACAAAATCTTTGTGACCATGAGTTGGGTAAGGATATTTAAATAGGACATAAAAAGCACAAACCCTGTAATAAAAAACTGACAAACTGAATATTATAATTAAAATCTTTTTAATCTTCAAAAGATTGATCTAGAAAAGGAAAAACCTATTTGAAAATATATTTCCACTAAAGGACTTGTATCCAGAATATATTTGGAACTCTTAAAATTCAATAGTAAAAGGACAAAAAAGATAAATTTTTGTGGGAAAAATATTTAAATATGTACATCCCTAAAGGTAAACAAATGGCAAACAAAGCACATCAAAATGTGTTCAATGCTATTATTCCCTAGGAAAATACAAATGAAAAACATAATCAGATACCACAATTTACTCCCTAGAAGAATTAAAATCAAGGATATCAAGTATTGTCAATGATGTAGAGCAATTGGCACTCCACTACATTGCTGTGTAGGAGTGAAAAATGAAAAATAGTACAACCACTTTGGGAAGCATTTGGCAGCTTCTTACAAACCTACCTAACATATGACCAAGCCATTCTACTCCTAGGTTTTTATCAAGAGAAATGAAAATATACTTTCACACAAAAAGTTCTGTTCATATGTTCATAGGAGATTTATTTATAACAGCTTAAAACTGGGGACAACCCAATGTCTATTAATTGCTGAGTACATAAATAAATTGTGGTATATTCACATGACATATGAATATGAAGGGACAATCATACACCAACATGGATGAATGTCTGAGCTTATGCTAAGTGAAAAAAAAAAGCCAGATACAAAAAGCCACATACCGGGGGCTGGGGTGATGGCTCAGTGGTGGAGCATTTGCCCAGCATGCATGAGGCACTGGGTTCGATCCCCAGCACCACATTAAAAAAAACAAAACAAAACAAAAAACAAAAAGCCACATATTGAATGCTTCCATTTACATGAAATTCTAGAAAAGATAAAGCTGTACCAATAGAAATTAGTGGTTGCCTGGAGCCAGGGGAGGGAAGGAAGACTGTCTACTGAAGAACCCAAGGGAACTTTTTATGGAATTGAAAATGACCTATATATGCTTATACTCATGATTCATCTAATTATATACTTGCAATTGGTGAATTTTATTACATATAAATTGTACCTCAATAAAATAAAAATACTTCATAGGTTGTGCTAGTCCTATTTCATCACTTAATTCTTGATACATGAGTCATGGTCCAGTGGGAAAACAGAAACCATATGACTTATTTCAAGGGGAGACTCGATTTATATGAGTGTGAGAAAGTAAAAAAGAGTAAATAACACTAATGCAAATGTAAACAAACGATGGTAACTGCAGGATCTGTTATCACCTCTAAAGCTGAGGGAATAAAATGAAACTGTCCCTTTTGAGCTCAGAGGAGGGGCTTCCCAGGGTTGTGGGTGAAATCTCTGAGGAAGAGGTATACCAAGGCCACTGCAGATACCTCTAGAGACAGGGGGTGTAGTTGGGGTTTTCACAGTGCTGCAAGAGGCAGGAAGCTGCTGTCCCCAGAAAGAAGGGCCACTGCTGAGACAACTTAGAGAAGAACAGAAAGAACAAGGATCAATCCCTTTTCTTTCCCTTTTTTCATTTCCAATCTTTATTGGTTCCTATTGGTGGAACTTAAACACAGACCTAGGTGTGAAAGGAGAATTTTGTTTCCAGAGGCTAATCTTAGCATCAGAGAACAGATCATAGAAAGTATGGGTGTAGAGCTAAAAGAGAACGTGAAACTTCTGGTTTAATCCCATTTTTACTAATATGAAAATCAATTAGTAATTTTAGAGTAATCCCTCTAAACATTCCCAATCAATGTTTCACTTACTGGTTTTAACGTCCATTGTTTACAGTTACCTAACTTCATTATTTAATTCAGGGTTATAGTTTTCTGATTTTAGCTTTCTTTATGCATTTTTTAGTTGGAATTCTATAAAAAAGAACATTCCCTTATAAAATTTTGGCCATTTTCAGAGTTGATGTCTTAGCAACCTCCAAAGGAGATCAATGAATTAGTGGCTTTTTTAATATTAGAAAATCATCACTTTTGCTTATATATTTAATGTTCTAATGTATTACAGGTGTTATTCTTTTGATATTCAAATTTTCCCATATTATGACAGCTGAAGCATTTGTGTTTTGTGTCATTTTTGCTTTGTTTTGTTTTCTGGGTTTTTTTTTGTCTGTTTTTTTTGGTAGTTGTTCTGGATTATCCTTGTAAAAATGTCAGGTATGTTCAAGTTAATTCAATCCTTCTCATTTGACTCCAAATCTCTCAGCTCTTGGAAAAAATTTGCAACTTACCTTGAACTTTCCCTGCTTGATGAACTGCTAATAAATTAACACTTTGATTGTCTAATATTGAGCCACCTTGTGGAAACATTCTTGAGATGATCTCTCCACCAGTGCAAACAAAGCCAGTATTAATCACAAAATTTAATAAAGTTGTTCAACTCTAACCAAATCTGCAAGTCCAGTCTTGAAATCTTGGGTATTATGTACAGTCTAAGAAAGGGGGTGGGAAGGGGGAATGACAATTCAGAAAAGTAAATAGAAATGTTCAATCTAAAAAGGAAACAAGATTTTAAACCAAAAAGGTAAACAAATGGCAAACAAAGCACATCAAAATGTGTTCAATGCTATTATTCCTTAGGAAAATACAATACAAAATTTGGTTCTAAAGTAAAGGATCATAAATAGTTTTCCTAAAGTGGATTCAGTTTAGCTCCTACTGTTGAAATTATAAGTACCACTATAGCATGTGGGAGCAACAAAAGAACAAAATATATGGGTCCTGGGATTCACCTTCTTGGGGAAACCTCTTTTTCTCCAGAAGGGTCCGTAGTCTTTTGATCTCCATTAACACTCCTTTTTTTATTCTTTTAGAGGTATGTAAAGAGGTGAATAGAAACACCTCCAACCAGATACCCAGGCCAAAACTTGGGAGAATTCTTGGGTTCCCCATGCCATACTATTGATAATACTTAAAAAATCTCTCTAGTTCTCCCCTTCTTTTCCTCCATTATTGCTACGTTTAGACTTTCAATAGTAACTGAACTAAGTTATTGGCCTTCTAAATGTCACCAGTCTTCACACTTTAGTTTTTATATTCCTATCAAAGTAATCTTTCTAAAAGTTTTTTTTCATTTCATAGTCCCTGGTTAAAATCCTTAAAT
This sequence comes from Ictidomys tridecemlineatus, assembly GCF_052094955.1. Lineage (NCBI taxonomy): Eukaryota > Metazoa > Chordata > Mammalia > Rodentia > Sciuridae > Ictidomys > Ictidomys tridecemlineatus. The sequence continues at coordinate 149,250,454 of NC_135480.1, read as the reverse complement.
GGCTCCTTGTTACCTTTAGAAAAACTCCAAATTTCTTTGTATGGAGTAGAATACCTTTCATGATGATCTGGTCTCCATTTAATTTCATATCTTCCCCATTGCTGCCTCCTGTGTCATACCCAGGATCTCTCAAGTCCCATACACAATGCTCCAGAAATACTGAAACACGACAGATCCCTGACCACTCTATGCTCTAAGTCCTTTTCATTTCAATATGTTGTTTTATCTACTTAAACCAACCTTCTTTCTTGACAAATGAAGATTCATTCTATTCAAAAATCACCTCTGATCACCTCTTCTGGAAAGTTTTACCTGACCTCCTCCACATCCAGAGTACATTAGCTGCCTCCACTATTCCATGGGTTCCTTGGTAGACTTATTACCATAGTGACCCCTACACTATGGGAAACTATCTCTCATGAGCTTTTTCATGTGTGCAAATCTCTACCCCTGGCATCCAGCAGCATGCTTGAGTATACCCTCAATGAAGGTTTGCACACAACAATTTTCAAACATTTTCCCAAAATCCTTGTACTAACATCTAAACTACTAACAAAAATATAACTGAGTTCCCTATTGACCCACATTTATATTGGTATTATCATATATTTTCATTTAAAATATTGTGCTGCACCTATGGTGACATCTCATTGTGATTTTTAATAAGTCCATAATATGTTGATGGATGTAGAATCCTTTTTTCCCACAAACATTCATTAATATTTTCTAAAACAGCAAATTCAAAGGATTTAAGGTAAGCTTTTTTTAAGGAACAGTAAAATTAAAAAGTGAGAAATGTATCATCTAAATTAGTACTATACATAGTTTACCAACATTATAAATTTGTGTAAGGTTTACTATGAATGTGGCAACATGCTAATATACTGTTGTCAAGATCTTGGAATCAGAACCAGAATAGATCTCATCAATGGTTCTCAAATTTGGGTATTCTAGAAAACCAATGTGCTTGCATTGAAGTCCCAAAAATTTTGATTTGGTAGTCTAGATGTTGGGCTCTAATGTCTATATTTTAATAAGTATCCCAAGTGATTTTGATGCAGTCTGCAGAATGAGAACTACATCACAAAGTAGTTTATGAGACTACCTACTTCATCTGTCATCTGATTAATGTGAGAATAATAATTTTTCTATTTTTGTGTGTACATGTAGCAGCAATTTACAAAATTAAAATTAAGCCTATTTGGAGAAGTTTAAGACAGACTTTGCATTAATTCAGGGCCTTTAATGATGTTGTAAAACTTGGAGCAGTATGGGAAGCACTATAGAGCATTGGTGTCACTTTCCAAAGAGGTGAAGTTGAAACTCAGATGTATCATCATAGGCAAATCCCCTAACCTCCCTGAGTTTCCACTTCTTATCTAAAATTAGTATTATACCTATCCTTCCAACCTTCTAAATTTGTATAAGGTTCAAAATGAGTCTGGCTACCTTCTAATACACAGTACAACCTGGTTTTTGTTAAGCTGATCATTGTGCTTTCAATTGACACATCTGCCTGCATTAAAGAAACAGTCTCAGGGACATTTGTTTCTTGAAGTAACCTCTGCAGCTTCCTACTAAAGTGTAGTTGGGATTCTAATCACTGAACCCCTTAATGTTACAGTTTAGACACCATGTAAGGAAAATCTTGAGTGGCATGATAAGAAAACAAAATTAATTTAGAGAAAAGATCAGGGTTCAAGTGTTCTGATTATCAGTCCAGATCACTTTCCACCATACTTTACTCATTTGTTTCTCCCATTCTTTATTACAGTTCACAAGCCAAGTAATTCTGGTACACAATCAATGTTGAGCAATACTTTCGACTGCATTAGATGTGGTAGTGGAGCAGAAATCATTATTGTCATTCTTCTACCCATCATTATTTTGTAAACTACTTTGTTAGTATTCATATACCATAAAATTCACCAATTTAATTGCACGACTCTTATGTAATTTTAGTATAATTACAGAATTGTGCAACTGTTCGATTATCACAATGATCGAACACTTTCATCACTCACAAAGAAACTCCCCATCTGACAGCAGTCGTGCTCCGTTCTTCCCTCCTCCCAGCTTTATAGCAACCACTAATGTCTGTCTGTCTGTACAGATTTGCTTACTCAAGTTCTTTCATGTACATGGACTCATACGTATGTGGTCTTTTGTGATTAGCTTCTTAGCATGTTCTAAAGATGCACTTATTTTAGAATTTTCAGAGTAACACCAATATAATTTATAAATTTAAAAATCACTCTTAATCACATTCCAATATCATTTTCTTCTTTCTTTTCCTTTTCCCTCATCCCCGAAGGTGCACTTTTACCAGATCAGAAAACAAATGGAGGATGCCCTTTACCTGAACCCTGCTTTCACCTCTGTGAAACCAAGTCTTGCCTTCTTCCAAAAGCTCCAGGAGCGCCCAGGCCGGGGAGGGAGAAGCGCCCCCGCCCATCCCTGCTGGCGCTTCTTTTACGTCACTGCTTGGAGCCACACACCCCATCCCTCCTTCCCGGTAGCCGTAGCTTTGACAGGGCGCGATGGCGGCGGCCGGGTCTGCAGGGGTGCCGGCGATTGTGTCGGAAAAGCAAGAGTTCTACCAGCTTCTGAAGAACCTGATCAATCCAAGCTGCATGGTGCGGAGGCAAGCAGAGGAAATCTATGAAAATATCCCAGGTCTGTGTAAGACTACATTCCTCTTAGATGCCGTCAGAAATAGAAGAGCAGGTTATGAGGTGAGACAAATGGCTGCCGCACTGCTACGCCGGCTTTTGTCCTCTGGGTTTGAGGAGGTCTACCCAAATCTGCCTTCTGATGTTCAGAGAGATGTCAAGATTGAACTGATACTGGCTGTTAAGTTAGAAACACATGCTAGCATGAGGAAAAAGCTCTGTGATATTTTTGCGGTGCTGGCCAGGAATTTGATAGATGAGGATGGCACTAACCATTGGCCAGAAGGTCTGAAATTCCTTATTGATTCGATCTACTCTAAAAATGTGGTTCTGTGGGAAGTTGCACTTCACGTCTTCTGGCACTTTCCTGGAATTTTTGGGAACCAAGATCGGCACGATTTGGATATCATCAAAAGGTTGTTGGACCAGTGTATTCAAGATCAAGAACATCCAGCAATCAGGACATTATCTGCTAGAGCTGCAGCTGCATTTGTACTTGCTAATGAGAATAATATTGCTCTTTTCAAAGACTTTGCAGACTTGCTTCCTGGAATCTTACAAGCTGTCAATGATTCATGCTACCAGGATGATGATTCAGTGCTAGAATCCCTTGTTGAGATTGCTGATACAGTACCTAAATATTTGGGTCCTTATTTAGAAGATACTCTACAGTTGAGCCTGAAGTTATGTGGAGATTCTAGACTTAGTAACCTGCAACGCCAGCTGGCCCTTGAAGTAATAGTGACCTTGTCTGAAACTGCAACTCCAATGTTGAAAAAACATACAAATATTATTGCACAGGCAGTTCCTCATATATTAGCAATGATGGTTGATCTACAAGATGATGAGGACTGGGTAAATGCTGATGAAATGGAAGAAGATGATTTTGACAGCAATGCAGTTGCTGCTGAGAGTGCTCTAGACAGACTGGCTTGTGGGCTTGGTGGAAAAGTTGTTTTACCAATGACCAAGGAGCATATCATGCAAATGCTTCAGAGCCCTGACTGGAAGTATCGACATGCTGGATTAATGGCCTTATCTGCCATTGGAGAAGGTTGCCATCAGCAAATGGAACCAATTCTAGATGAAACTGTTAACTCTGTTTTACTTTTTCTTCAGGATCCTCATCCAAGGGTGAGGGCTGCAGCCTGTACTACACTTGGACAAATGGCTACAGATTTTGCACCTAGTTTCCAAAAGAAATTCCATGAAACAGTGATTGCAGCTTTGTTGCGTACGATGGAAAATCAAGGTAATCAGCGTGTACAATCTCATGCAGCTTCTGCTCTTATTATTTTTATTGAAGATTGCCCCAAGTCATTATTAGTTCTCTATTTGGATAGTATGGTGAAAAATCTACATTCTATCTTGGTGATTAAACTTCAAGAGTTGATTCGGAATGGAACTAAGTTGGCCTTGGAACAGCTTGTGACAACCATTGCCTCAGTTGCAGATACGATAGAAGAAAAATTTATTCCATATTATGACATATTTATGCCCTCACTAAAGCATATTGTTGAGCTTGCTGTTCAGAAGGAACTCAAGCTTCTGAGAGGAAAAACTATTGAGTGCATTAGCCATGTTGGTCTTGCTGTTGGGAAGGAAAAATTTATGCAAGATGCATCAAATGTGATGCAGCTATTGTTGAAGACACAATCAGACTTGAATAATATGGAAGATGATGACCCTCAGACCTCTTACATGGTTTCAGCTTGGGCTAGAATGTGTAAAATTCTTGGAAAAGATTTCCAACAGTACCTTCCACTGGTTATTGAGCCTCTTATTAAGACTGCTTCAGCTAAACCTGATGTCGCTCTCTTAGACACACAAGATGTAGAGAATATGAGTGATGATGATGGATGGCAATTTGTAAATCTTGGAGACCAGCAGAGTTTTGGAATTAAAACTTCTGGACTTGAAGCAAAAGCAACTGCTTGCCAGATGCTGGTTTACTATGCTAAGGAGTTAAGAGAAGGATTTGTGGAGTATACAGAACAAGTTGTGAAATTAATGGTTCCCTTACTGAAATTTTATTTCCATGACAATGTTCGAGTGGCAGCTGCAGAGTCCATGCCTTTTCTCCTGGAATGTTCAAGAATTCGTGGTCCAGAGTATCTTTCACAGATGTGGCAGTTCATATGTGACCCCTTAATCAAGGCTATAGGAACTGAACCTGATACTGATGTACTCTCAGAAATAATGAATTCTTTTGCAAAGTCCATTGAGGTAATGGGAGATGGTTGCCTCAATGATGAACACTTGGAAGAACTGGGAGGAATACTGAAAGCAAAACTTGAAGGACATTTTAAAAACCAAGAATTACGACAGGTTAAAAGACAAGAAGAAAACTATGACCAACAGGTTGAGATGTCTCTGCAAGATGAGGATGAATGTGATGTTTATATTCTGACCAAAGTATCAGATATTTTGCACTCATTATTTAGTACTTATAAAGAAAAGATTTTACCATGGTTTGAACAGCTGCTTCCATTAATTGTAAATCTAATATGTTCAAGTAGACCATGGCCAGACAGACAGTGGGGATTATGCATATTTGATGATATCATAGAGCACTGTAGCCCAACCTCATTTAAATATGTAGAATATTTTCGGTGGCCAATGCTACTAAATATGCGAGATAACAACCCTGAAGTCAGGCAAGCTGCTGCTTATGGCCTGGGTGTTATGGCACAGTTTGGTGGAGATGATTATCGTTCTCTATGTTCAGAAGCTGTTCCACTACTGGTAAAAGTTATTAAGTGTGCAAATTCCAAAACCAAAAAAAATGTCATTGCGACAGAGAACTGCATCTCAGCAATAGGGAAGATTTTGAAGTTTAAGCCTAACTGTGTAAATGTAGATGAAGTTCTTCCACACTGGTTATCATGGCTTCCACTGCATGAAGATAAAGAGGAAGCGATTCAGACTTTGAGTTTTCTCTGTGACTTAATTGAAAGTAACCACCCAGTTGTAGTTGGTCCAAATAATTCTAATCTCCCCAAAATAATTAGTATAATTGCAGAAGGAAAAATTAATGAGACTATTAGCTATGAAGATCCTTGTGCCAAACGCCTTGCTAATGTTGTTCGTCAGGTACAAACATCTGAAGAATTATGGTCAGAATGTATATCGCAACTTGATAATGAACAGCAGGAAGCCTTACAGGAATTGCTAAATTTTGCTTGAAGCACTTTAATATCACATATCATCTATCTATCTATCATAAAATAACTATAAATAAATGTTGTGAGTGAATTCCGTTATAAAATGAGAAAACTTCTCTCCCTGCTAAGCAGTTTATATTTCTTCCCCATGTTTCTCCAAGATTAGTTAATGTTCAAGCCTTCTGTTCACCTTGCATGTTTTATCTCTTAAACATAGACCTTGGTGATAACCTATGCTTCCAGTTGTCTTAGAATGTTTGTCACCTTTTCCCTATTTGGTGTGAAGTATAGAGATTGTTACTATTTGTCTGAACTATTGATGCTGGGCAATTGCTATACTTGGTGTCAAGATGTCATGGTGATTGTCACAAGATGCTAAGAGCTTACAAAGATAAGCTAGGAGAATTTCTAGGACAAACATCATTGGAATCGAGGATGATAGATATAGTGACAGGCTTATTCCTCCTTGATAATACTGGTTTTTATGTAATGGTAGTTTGCTGGAACTAAGCAAGAGTATTAAGATATTGCAATGGATGTGGAAGTTTTCTCTATAATGTATGTGAACTTTTTAAATAATGTAAAGATTCTTGAGAATTGGGCAGAACATACCAATATTTAGTTCCCAAAGTGTTCTGCTGAAAGTTATGAGAACTTTTAAATCTCCTAACCAACATGGTTTGCATTTTTTAAAGTTATCCAGAACTCCAAGAATCATGGTTACATTGGTAGTATGTAATATTCTAATAGTATTTGACAAATAGTAAGTAATCAATATTTATGGGAGTCTGTCAGTGTTATGTGTTTCAATAGAGTATTGCTTTGTGTATGTATTACATTTTCCTCCCTGCAAAGCAGCTCAATAAGAAGAGAAGACTGGATTCAGAATGGGGCTTAAATAGATTTCTATTTCAAATATCCCTAACAGATTCTTTTAGTAGCACTGAAGGATGTTCTGTTATGAAAGCAAAACAACTTAGTTTTATCTTTAAACATTAAAAAGAAAACAGCTTTGAGACTGGTCATTTATCAGTATGTGTATATTATAAGAAAACAGTTGTATAAATCTAGGGTTAATTATATTAATTGGAATGTCAGTCTTTAATGTTGAGCTTTTGTAGGGTAGAAAAAAAAAAGCTTTCTATTCAACAAATTTTCAATCCAAAACTTAAAAACAAATACATTTATTGTGATTTCCTGGGGCTATTGTGAGTACTGTGTGTGTAAAGTGTTTAGCAAATATTTAGGACCTAGTAAGCGCTCAATAAATCATCACTGTTATTGCCCTTGTTTGTACTTATACTGTGTTTTTTGTTTTCTTTTTTTTAATACCTTGGAATTCCTTTTATATTGGAATTTTCCCAGTTCATTCCCTACCAATTCAGATGGACAAGCAATCTACTCTAGACAGATGTATAAAGTTGTCTTACACATACAGTTCCTCTCTATTCCATACGATTACTTATTAATGAGGGGAGGGGAAAAAGTTAAAGACATTACATTTAGTATGGTCATGATTTAATTTAAATAAAGCCAGTGTTATGGTGCACACCTGTAATCCCGGCAACTCAGGAAGCTGAAGCTGGAGGATTGTGAGTTCAAAGCCAATCTCAGTAACTTATTAAGGACCTAAGCAACTTAGAAAGACCCTGTCTCTAAATAAAATATAAAAAGGGCTGGGGATAGGGCTCAGTGGTTAAGTACCCCTGGGTTTAATCCCAGTACCAAAAAATTAATAAAAGTATAGATGAATAAATTTAAAGTTCTACTGAAGTTTTAATAGAGGGTTTCTCCGGAGAGTGGGACTAAGTGACAAGTCTTCTCACTTATGTTTATTTTCTAACTTACCTATAATCAACATATTTATTGTGTAATAAAATATTATTGTCATTTAAGTTCAAAGGCCTGATCCTACTTTCATAATAGCTAGGATTACTATCAAGTTGGCTTCTGCATGAACTAGAGTAAGCTTGGTTCTACTCACCCACACGTCTTTCTCTTTTATATACTTTAAGAAAGCCTTGGTCAACATTTCTGGCAATTCCCTATACTCTTGTGCATGAGGAATTAGAAATTCTGCCAAATGACTTGTATTTTGGCATTTGAAGTTTTTGAAGTATGATTTGAATACTACACCTAGATTTGAATTTAGGCAAATATTTTCTTAACCTAAGTGTTAGTTTTCTCATTTATAAAATGAGGATAATGCCTAGCTTATAAGATCATTTTAAGAATTAAAGGAGAAAATGACTAAAGTGCTTAGTGGCACAGGATTCAAAAAATAGAAGCCATTATCTGAGTTGTGAAATATGATTGGTTGCTAAAAAGGAGGAAGGGATATTTGCTTTGGTAGGGCAGGCTCCAAATTTGGGGGCTTTGTGGAAGGAAATGAGGAATGTCCAGTTGGACATATGTTAGTTTGCTAGTTGCTTAAGTAGTTTGCTAGTTGCTTTTCCTCCTGAAAGCTGAAGTATGTCTCCAGCCTCTGAGGAATGTCTAATAAATTAATGTCTGATTCAATAAGAGGAGACCCTGAATACCAGATGAGTTTGTGTACAGAGGAGGAGAGTGTAAGTGCCCTAAAAACTTACATTTCACCATGTTACCTACAACTCATTTAACTTGCTGGACCAAAAAAAAAAAAAATAGTTTTTAAATTTTATCAGTCCTTTAAACTTCACACAAGACTTAAAACAATCTCAAAGGTCAGACTGTCTCAACCATTTACTTATATAAATTTACTTTAAAATACGTGGTTTCTATAATTTTGTTTTTGTGCTTAAATAATTCCAAGTTTTAAGCAAGAGTTCTGTGTAATTAGAAAAGGTATTAGGTGTTTCTTTCAAATAATGTCAGAAAATAGTAGTATTTGCTTTGGGGAATCATTAATTCCCCACACAGACTGATTTTAAGCAACATTTAATCTAATGTAAATTAATGTAAATGATGCGTCCGCTTTCTAGTCATTTAAATAGAAATTTTAAACCGTGTAATGAGATTGTAAAGTCACACCAATGACTATTTAATGCTGTACAACTTAGATTTGAAATATTTCGAGATGGATTTTTAGCCTGAAGGATTATTTTTATTAGAGCATTATAATTATACATAGTAGTGGGGCTCATTTTAATAAAATCATATACGCATGGAATTTTATTTCAATCAAATTTACCTTAGGCAATTTAGCGAGACCCTGTCTCAAAATAGAAAATAAAAACGGATGAGGATGTGGCTGAGTGGTTAAGGCGCCCTGGGTTTAATCAATTAAAGAGGGACTTTTTCTCACCCTTATTCTCCTTACTCTACTGATTTTCCCTTGTTCCCGTATTTATTTGCTTGTTTGTTTGTTTTGGTACTGGGGATTGAACTCGGATACTCAACCACTGAGCCACATCCCCAGTCCGATTTTGTATTTTATTTAGAGACAGGGTCTCACTGAGTTGCTAAGTACCTCGCCCTTTGCTGAGGCTGGCTTTGAACTGCAATCCTCCTAAACCGCTGGGATCACAGGTGTGCGCCACCCCGCCGGGCTCCTTTATTTTTGTTGGGTACCTTCTACATATACATAAAGGTGAAATCCCTGCGACATATTCATGTATATATATGATTTGGTTAAAGTCAGTCCATATTTCCTCTCCTTTCCTAACCTTCCTCCCTCTCCATCTCCCTCCTCTACTTCACTGATCTGTATTTTTTTCTTTCTTTCTTTCTTTGGCTTGGGGGATTGAACCCAGGGCGGCTTAACCACTGAGCCACATCCCTATCCGTTTTTATTTTCTATTTTGAGACAGGGTCTGGCTAAATTGCCTAAGGTAAATTGCTAAGGCAGACTTTAAACTCAGGGTCTTCCTGCCTCAGCTTCCGATGCCCAGCTTCCTAGATCTTTTTCTTCTTAAGGTTCCATTGCCTGCCTTCATTCTTAACAGAACTCAGAAGGGCTCGGCGGCAAACGCCTGCAATCCTAGCTACTCGGGAGCCTAAAGCAGGAGGATCCCCCCCCCCCCCGCCCAAAACACAAGAATATAGAAAGGGCGGAGATTTTTTTAAATTTTAATGTAAAATTAGGATATTTTCAAATATGAATTGGTGTTACGAACTAGTAACAGTAGTTTCAAGAACTAGAATTGTATAAATCACCTCCTTTTCTCTTGCACGTGAACGTATAGTCAAGTCCTTTAATTTCCTTTGGAAACTTTCCAACATTCTATTTTTTAAAAAAAGTGAGGGTAAAAAGGGGATGGAGGTTTTACAATGAAGAGGTTTTCCACTTGGTGTTTTCTAACAACAAAGTTATATAGCAACTTTCTTTAGGATAAAATTTTAGTTTTTAGGTCTAACAAATATCTTGCAAAAGGAGCAACCTATCGGAATATTTGCTTGGTCTCTGGGCGAATGCTGCTGCGCAGGCGCTCTGATTCCCCTCCATGGCGCCCCTTACGATCGTCGCAAGTGAATGACATAATTGCTCTGCGCCACAGCCCAGCTTCGGGGCCTGTAGCTGGACTGAAGTCCTTACTTTCGCAGAACGGGGCGGGACGCGAGGGGGCGGGGGGATTTTGTTCTACTACGCATGCGCACCGGGGATGGCGACGGTGCCTCTTTCTTTGCCTCTTTCCACAGCTCTCCCCGACCGGGGGGGCTGAGTGCCCTCCCCCTTCTCTCCCCGCCCCTCCCCTTTCCCCCTCCCCCCCCCCGCCCAGCGGGGCTTCTAACTGACAGTTGTCGCCAGGCCCCGTCCGTGCGCCGCCTCCTCCTGCCCGGGTCCCCCACAGGTAGAGAGGGGCGGGAGGGGGTGTGAGGGAGAGGAGGAGCCGGAGCCGCCGCGGCCCAGTGCTGCGGCCCACTCCAGGGAGGCGAGAGGAGAACCCCCTTTACTCCTCGCCCCCTCCCAGTCCCCCGCCGGTCCGGGAGGGGGTGGGGCGCCGAGGCCGCGGCCGCCCGGCTGGGCCCGGCCGGTGGAGAGAGGGAGGGCGAGGCGCGGAGGGGTGAAGCCGGCGAGGGCCGCGCGCGCCACCGCCGGGGGGAGGGGAGAGGAGGGCACCTAGGCTCTCCTCTTCTCTCCCCCCTCCCCCGCGCGCCATGTAACCCCGCCCCGCCGGTGGCGAGCTTGAGACCCCCGCGCGCACGGATTCGAGCCGGCGGCTTGGGAGACGGAGGCTCGATGCGGCAGGGGCTACGCGGCGCGGCCGAGCCGTGAGGAAGCTGTCCGAGATCACGCGTCCCCCCGCGCCTCGAGTGGCCCTGTCGCACAATCTAGCTTGGGCCTGCCGGGGGCATGAGCGTGCCCGAGACGCCGGGTGAGATGGAGCCGGCCGGGGAGGAGGAGCGGCCGCCACCAGAGGCCGAGGAAGAGGAGGAGGAGGTGGCAGCGGCGGCCCCGGCCTCAGGGCCGGCGCGCCGGAGGAGTGCCTCCTCGCTGGAGGACGCGGACGAACAGGAGGCTGCAGCGGAGGCGATGGTGGTCTCGAGCGGTGGCTGCAAGGAGCAGGAGCTGACGTACGAGCTGCAGCAAGGCTACCGAATCCTCGGCGAGTTCTTGCAGGAGAAGCACCGGGGCCTCACCGCCCCTTTCCTGAAGCCCTTGGGGGGCGTTGCCACCGGGGAGGAGGAGATGGCAGAGGGGCAGCGAAGCGGGGCCCGGGGCAGTCGCACCCTCCTGCAGCACCCGGGACAGGGCTTGTGTCTTCTGAAGATGGAGGAGAAGTTCGTCAGCGGCCAGTACGCGGGCATCACCGAGTTTGTGGCGGACTTCAGGTTGATGCTGGAGACCTGTTACCGCCTGCACGGAGTGGACCACTGGATCTCCAAACAGGGCCAGAAGCTGGAGATGCTGCTGGAGCAAAAGTTGGCGCTTCTCTCACGGTAAGCGAGCCCTGTCCCCGGTGGGATTGACAGACTGACACAAACACACCCTCACACGTGTCCGAGGATGGGCTGGGCCTGGGGCAGGGGGGCAGCTCTGATAGGTGCTGAGTCGGTGCCGGAGAACCCCAGGAGGAGGAGCAGCACTAGGCCGGGGCACGGAGGGTTGTGGTGGGTGTGGGCTGAAAGCAGCTTACACCCAAATGAAGGGAGGCTGAGAAGAGAGCCAAATTTCCCATGCCTAAAATTTTTATCAGAGCACTTGGAGTTTGTAGACGCAAAGTGGAATGGTTCCTGTAAGAAGAACACGTGTAGGAGGAGGAAAAGCTTTTGTGGGATCAAAGTTGAACCAACTTTGACAGTTTTAGCAATGCATTTTTTTAAATGGTTTTTAGGACGAAATCTCTTCAGAAAAACAATTTTGCCTCATGTAGAGGTGATTATTTCGAACCACTAAAAGATAATTTTATCTTTTACTACCTATTTCAGCCACCAGAGATTTATAGTGTTACTAAATGGGTAATGATTACTCTGCCATGCTTCTAATACTTTCCTCCTTTCATTTGAGCAAATAATTTTTGCAATAAGGGAATACATCAGTACAACGTTTAATTAAGTTTAGACATTTGTGTGTGTGTGTCTTTTCCGTGCACCCAGGTCCTAGCTAATGCTGGCCAAACGCTATACATCCCCAGCCCTTAGACTTTGGTTTTGGTTTGTTTTCCTGCCAGAAGTCATGGGCAATTCAGATAGTTATGTGTTTTTGGTATACATCACCCATAATTCCAATTAATTTACTCTAGCAAGAGAAAAATAAACACAGGTGCATACTAAAGTAAATGTATTGTTTCAAAATTGTTATATAGTTGATATAAACCAATTTAATTTAAGTTCTTATGCAATAGAAAAATAATTAAATGTTGTTAGAAATGATAGTTGAAGTGGCTAGGTGTTTTTCGAGCTGAGAGAACACAATGAAATCATTTAATCTTTTCATTTTTCTGATCTGTAAAACGGTTATAATAATGGTACCTATGTCATACAGTTGCTGTGAGGATTCAATGAGTTTAAAAATGGTCAGCCATAGAGCACTTGCCTGGCATATGAGAAACACTGGGTTCATTTCTCAGCACTGTGTATAAATAAAATAAAGGTCTATCAACAAATAAATTTTAAAAAATGTAAAGCCAACAGTGTTGGTCACACAGCCCAGTGTGTTAGCCATAATAATAGTAGTGGTGGTGGTAGTTGAATGAAATGAGAATATACCTCATATCTGAACCTGGGCATTTTACTTGTACTTTTGTGGACTAGTTCCTCAAAAATTGTGGTAATATTTTGGTCCTTGATTATATTTTAATTTAAAATAATTGAGTCTTTGTTACTGGCCTCACATATTGCTGTTTTCAAGACGGCTAGTGACTTATTACATTAAAATGTTAACAGTAATTTACACGTTAGAGGAACTCTTTAGGGAGCCTCTTCTTAAGTTCTTTCATGAAGTAGAATTGTTTGGTAATAGAATAATTATTCACAAATTAGATTTGTAAATTACTTTTAATATTTTATTTAGTGATTTGATACTTATGTAGTACGTTTGTTACTGTCTCCAAAGTGCATTTTGACTGTGATTCATAAGAAACAATCCATTTACATGTCATTATTTTTAAGCAGTAAAATACATTCAAATTAATGTCAAAAGATTTTAGATTTGGATGGAACTTTAAAGTTCTTCTTGTCTGTCTAGGTTTACAGTTTTGAAGCAAGGATTTAGAATAAGGCAAGAGAATAACTGAAGGGGCTAAGAAGTAGTTTATAGATTTGAATGAATTATAGATGTTTTCAAAGCACTGAATGTTTAGCAAATCTTAGTCTTGAAAAAAGGGAAGGGTGGTTGTTTCTCTTTTACATAAAGGTAAATTTTGAAATGTTTGAAATCATTCCCAGTGGCTAATGCTCAAACATATTTCCACATGATTTTACTAGTCTTCATAGTTAGGAATTGAACTTATAACATTGCATAGTTGACATTCCTCAGGGAAGAATGATAGAAAAAATTCTTGTATTTATAGCCGAAAGTAATGGTTTGAAGTAGACAAAGTTTTAAATTCCTAAATTTGTCTTGCACCTGTATTTGATGTGTGCAAACACTTTGTGAATAATAGGTTTGCTATATCACACTTGGCATACTAAGAAATCATTTCTTTTTCATATTGGCCTAACATCTGAGTAATAACTATATAAGTGTTTTAAGTGGGTACAACTTTGAGAAAAGTGTAGGTTACAATTATTTGGAATACAATTTAAATATGTAGATGTTCCAGAACAATATTGTATAGATTGTTCATGTGAATATGGTTTTTAGCAAACAGATGACTCATAAACCTTATTTGTAAGTATCTTAAAGTGGTAGATGGTATTTTAATAATAAAACCAGTGAATCTCTCAGATATTATTATTTAAGTTTTCTTTTGTCTTCTGCTGTATATTTGTAAGATGCTAAATTGACTCCTAATTTCAAGTTTTGGAGATAACTTTATAGCTTCTTAGTGAGCAATAAATGAGGTATATTAGGTAAAGAGCATGCCACACTATCATTAAGAGAGTAGCCCAATGGTATTAGTACTGTGGACACGTTGTATATCTTGAGTCTCGATTACATCTATAAGAGGCTACATTAGTGAATTGTACAAATATTTAAATATCTGCTTAAATATTTGCTCAAAAAAATTCCATATTGAGCTAGATGTGTGCATTGCTTTTTTCTAAAGTGACACTATATTTTGAAGGGCCCAACACATCTTTTTAAAATTTTAATATTAAAAATACAGTTGTTGACCACCCATTGCTAAAGATACTACTTTCTCTATTATATGACATAATTATTCTTGGAAAGTTACATTTTGAAGAGATTTCATTCATTTGTTTGAGGCAACTAAGAAACTGCAGTTAGATATGGAGAAAATCACCCAAGTAAAAAGGAATGGAAAATAATAGAAAGTCATGCATAGAGATTTAGAAAATGTCATATGTTAATAAGAATTTTTACCTCTTCCAAAATTGCTTTTAAGATGTGAATGTTTTTGAAAGCTTTAAGAATATTGCTGTAGCTGGGCCCTGTGGCACATGCCTGTAATCCCAGCAGCATAGGATGATCGAAGTTTCAAAGCCAGCCTCAGCAATTTAGCTGTTTCAAAATAAGAAATAAAAAGGGTCAGGGATGTGGCTCAGTAGTTAAGTGCTCCTGGGTGTGATTCCTGGTACAAAAGAAAAAAAAGAAAAAGAATATTGCCATATAGCCAAAAGATTTTTTTTTCCTGGTTTTAAAAGGTTATAAAAGACACTAAAAGAACTGAATTAAAATTTTAATTTTGGTCATTTAAGACAATGTTTTGGTGAAAATAATCTTGAGTATCCTTGTTAAAAAATTTTTTTGATTTTTCAGTTAAGTTGTTGTTAAAAATGGTACATGTAGGGGCTAAAAGTTTGTTCTTAACATATAGCTGTATATTAGTTCATAATTGATTCTTAGTGGACAGAATATTTTTCCTGGGGATGAGAATACAAAGCATTCTTATCAAGTCTTAAATTTTTTTAAAATAGAGGTATCCATTTACATGGATACATTAACTGGATAAAAAGAATTCTGTATAGATTTGAATCCTCTATTTAAATTTGCATTTTTATTGGCTTGCTTACACTCAATTAAGATAAAAATTAATTGGGAATTTTAGCAAGAGGTTTATTTTTCCCAAGTAGTCTAATTCCTCCCAGCTCTCATTAAGTACTGTAATTCTGTCTCCTTTACATAAATCCTTAAAAATTGGGAAACTTTGTAAGTAGAAAATCTGGATTTGCCTCTTATTCAGAAGTAGAGAACTACATGGTAATAAATTCCACTTAATAGCCATTCTTAAACACCAACAACAAAACAGTGTTTTTTAAAGAAGGTCCCGAAAATATTTAAGGGCAATGATGAAAGTAGAAGGGTTCAATTAATAAGCTATTTGTTGAACACTTGCTTTTTAGGATTTAGGGGACAGTCCCTATTCCCAAAGGGCTTACAGGCTATTAGGAAGACACATATACAGGTGTGTAAAAGTTAGTAAAATACATTGAGGCTGTGATTCTTGAACTTGATTCATTTTCAGACTACTTGATGTCATGGTACTATCTACACAGCACCCTGAAACATTGATATATCTAGATGTATCACAGAATTTTTTGCTAAAGGGTCCAAATGATTTAAAACAATATGGAAGGAATCCTTTAATCAAAGAGATTTCATCTAGTACCCCCCACACACTATAAATTAGGGAAACACGATCAAAGATCACTTTTAGATATTTTATAATAAATCTTGGTTCAGCTTATGAAATGATTATGTTCCAGGGGAGCATAATCTTAGGTCTACTGTGATGAGCTATGTTATACAGTATTAGGAGAGTGTAGACAGGTGATAATTACTATGTGGATGGGAGGAGCTGAGATTAAAATTTTTTATTAGATTTTATTCAACAGTTTATATTTTGGAGCTAGCTTTTGAAAGAATGGATAGAATATTGACAGGAAAAATTGAGAAGTTTATTGAACAATTATTTTAACTATTCTGTGCTGGATAATATGCAAAGCCCTAGATATAAAATGGTAAGCATGACCTTGTTCCTTACTTAAAGATAATAGGTGAATAGACACATACTCTTGAAGAAATAGAAGTAGGAGAGTACAGAGCATTCTGGGGGAATGGTTTATACCCAGTGTTTAGAGTATAGGATAAAAAGGACAAAGAGTGGCAAATAAGTCTAGAAAAATAAGTTGGAGCTAATTATGGAGAACTTTGAATGCTTGTGTGGGAATTTAGGATCTAGGCAGTATAAATTAATCACAGTTTTTGATTTAAGGGAGTGACAGGATGATCTTACTAGTATTTTGAGGTTCCATGGCAGAAATGAAAGAAAGAAATCAGTTAAAAAGCTTTGAATTAATTCCATTAAGAGATAATAAGCATTAGGAATAGAAAAGTGAATGAGGATATAAAATAGACTTTTTGTTAGCAGGTACTGTGGTAAATGGCAAACTGTTGGATATAGGGTGTGAGGGGATGATGATGTCCAGAGAAACTGGATCATTTGTGCCCAGGTAATTATAATGCTGAGGGAACATGATAGGGAGGCATTCACTTGAAGACATCTGAGAGTTTTTAGAAAGGTACATAAGGAGCTCAGCATAGTGATGAGGGCTAGAGATGTTTAATGAAGGATTAACCTGCAAAATGATGGTGGTTGAAGAAATGAGATTGCCCAGGACAGCATCTAATAAAGAGAACCAAAAGCAAAACATTTTATGAGGTGTGTTTTCAAACTTGAAAGAAAAAGATGATTAGAATAATTATGATTAAACTATTTATAATGTACATTAAAAGCTAAACAGCTCAATTAGAAAAAGCAACTAATGAAGCTAAAAAGAGTTTATTCTGGTATAAGTAAAAGGTATTTGAAAGACTATAAACTTACAAACTTTATTAAAGTGTTTTATTCCATTTGAAAATACTAAAATATTTGAAAATATTAAATAACAATTTAGATTGCATATAAAATTAAAATATCTTAATAAAGTCTAATGCATTTTGACTTGTCTGTTTCTCATTGTATTTGTACCCTTGGATTTATTTTTACATTGCAGCAAAAAAATTATGGGGCGTGTTCATGTTGTACTTCAGCTTTCAAACCATCTTTAGGCTATCTCCATAAAATTAGCTTTGCCTAGAACAAATAATAGTCATTTTCATTTCCCAAGAACTTGCATAATATTATGAATCTTTAAAATTCATATTACCTGAGGGCTTGTTTTTTTGTTTTTTGTTTTAATGAGGAAAGACTAATAAGCCCCAATGAAAATATTATGTATCACCCAAACCTTTCATTATGTTGGGTTCCACCTGGGACCTATGAATGTAACTATTAATCATGCTTAAAAATCAGGATAGTAAATTTTTAATTTATTTTTTTTATTGGTTGTTCAAAACATTACAAAGCTCTTGACATATCATATTTCATACATTAGATTCAAGTGGGTTATGAACTCCCATTTTTACCCCAAATACAGATTGCAGAATCACATCGTTTACACATCCACATTTTTACATAATGCCCTATTAGTAACTGTTGTATTCTGCTACCTTTCAGTGTGTACACTTTGATAAAAAATACTAAGGAAAACCAACAGACTAGTAATAGTGGTTAGTGGTTGTTGCTAAGTAGAAAGATAAGGGGCAGTTTTCATTTTCTTATAACTTTTCTATACGTGTATCCTAGATTTTCTACAATAAGCATATCACTTTTATAGTAAAATCAGATTTTTCATTGAAAGGAAGTTAATATTTACAATTTTGAATAAACTGTATAGATAAAAATTGGCTTAAAACTATGTATCTCTGAGTCTGTGAGGTAGTGCACTCATCTGTAACTAGATAGTGGACCATAAATGATTTTTAATTTTTCTTTCCACTCTAATGTTTATTTTTTTCTGCAGTGATCATGTATTGCTGTTATTTTTATAATTCCATTCAAATTATAAAATCCACAGGTTTTCTAGGTGTGGTTCTAAGGACTTGGAATAGCTAGTGCTAAGAAATCACCCCAAATGTTAGTATTTAAAGCTTTTGAATACAACCATCTGAAAGTACCTTCAGACAAAACACTCTTCTTAGCCTCTTTTGTGTCTTTTTAAATGTCATTTTGTCTTAGAATTCACATCTGTTAATATCTGTGTACGTATCCCACTAAAAGATAGAAAAGGTTAGGCTATACAGAAGACAAGCTAGTAGTTTGAGATAAAACTGCTTGACCATATAAACTTCTTGCTATTCTGGGTACTTTATGTAGTTCTTCTATGAGAGTTTGTCTTTTGTGTTAAAATCAGTGAAAAAAACATTGCCAGAATATAATGCAGAAAATGTTTGAGTTGTTATTTAGTACGTGAGACTCTGCAAAGTATAGCTCCCTCCTTTAGATACATCTCTTGCTAGATATAAATTTTATTTCAAATGATAACACCCCAATTTATAGTAACAACAGTTTTAATTTACAAAAGTTTTAAAAAGGTGAGCAGTTTTTTAAAGAAATTGCAATTTAGCACAGTACACTGACTTTTATGGTAATGCATATTCTCAGTCTTTTGAGATAGATAATCAAATAAAATCTCTTCCACAAAATACATGCTCAGGTAGAATATTTTTTCCCTTTGGCATTTCATATTTTTTTTAATGAATCTTTTATTTCATTTATTTACTTATATGCGGTGCTAAGGATTGAACCCAGGGCCTCACACATGCCAGACAAATGCTCTACCACTGAGCCACAGCTCCAGCCCGGCATTTCATATTTTTTGTTTTTAAAACTGCTTTTCAGTGTCAGTGGTAATTTGTCTAGCAGTAAGGGATTTCAAAACAGTAAAGGATTCCAAAATTTGCCTAAGTGATTCCTAGTGAGTTCAGGGGTTTCCCTCATCTTTGTTCTAAAAATAAAAACAGACTCCATTTTACTTGGAAGGAAATAGACCATCTGAAAAGCTTTACATAGAAACATTTTCCGTAAAAGCAATTATAAATATATATTGTTTCCATGTTGGTCTACAAACAAAATTTTTTATATATCTGATTTTTAAAATTTGAAGATATTAAAAATAATCAGTAAACAAAATAGTATCCCTCTCATTGGTAATTACCTATCCTCTTTAACCTCTTTGTTTGTCTTCATGACTTTTATTGTAATTAAATATGTACTATACTATTATGTAATTAATATTAAACTACCTAGATAATTTTTATGCATAATAAAGTTTGAAGACTGATGCTTCAGGGTATAGTACCTGTTTCATGTATGATTTCACTTTACAATTTAGTTTTTTATTGAAGTATATCTGTAGCACTACTTTTATGATTGTCAGCACTTATTAAGTTTGTGTTTTAGGTTATAGTTGGAATGGTGGGAGAGAAATGAGAAGCAGATATCTTCATGTGGAAGAGAGCTTTAAGTAACTGGTAAATAGTGAGGATGGTGTTTTGAAGGGTAGTAAGTTAGGAGATGTGATATGAAGTGTCCATTTTATCATTCAGAAAAAGCATGAAGCCCCTAAAATCATGAGTTTGGCATAGGCTATTACACAAAGCACTCTTTGGTTTTACATTGTCCAAAACATTTTATTTTTTAGAGATTTTTGAACATATATAAAAGCAAAACAGAATATTTGAACTTTCATGCATCCTTTACCTAGTCTCCAACAATATTTATGACCAGTTTTGCCCTGTCTACTCTTTCTGTATATTTCCCCTGTTTGGTATAATTTTGAAGCAAATTACTGATAACAAATGATTCTGTAAATACTTTGGATTACAACTCTCGGAGATAAGTACATTTTTATTTTAAATATAACTAGAACAACATGTTATTATTTTTATTAATAACATATATACAGTCAGTGAACATTTCTGATTATTTAAAAAATTGGGTTTTTTTGGTGATGCTGGGGATTGAACCCGGGGCCTTGTGCATGCTCTACCAACCGAGCTGTATCCCCAGCCCCTCAGAAATTGTATTTTTAAAATATATTTCTAATCACAATTTCTAAGGCCACATATCATGATTGGTTATGTCTTTTAATCTTTCTGTCTCTTTTTCCCTGTCCCTCCTCTCACCTCCTGTCCACTCTCTTCTTGCAGCAAAATCATGTTGAAGAAACCAGGTTGTTATCTGAAGTTTCCTATAGTCTTAGATTCTGCTGATAGAATTCTGTTTGGTTGTCCTCTGTTTTTCCTATCAGTTGTTTTGGTTCTAGGAAATTCACCAAATTGAGGATCAGTTTTTGGAGGCAGAGTGGTGGGCAGGACTATTTCTTTAGGTAATGTTGTATTCATCCATCAGGCTTTGGTTTTACATTTTAAATCAATTATTAGATTTAACATGATGAATGTGGAACAGAGCTTAAAGTAACTGGTAAATAGAGGGATGGTGTTTTTAAGGATATAATTTTTCTAAGTGCGGTAAAATGAAAGGTAATGAATGGTGACATATATATATATAATGGTGACTTATATATACTTTATTTTTATGTGGTGCTGAGGATCGAACCCAGTGCCTCACACATGCTAGGTGAGCGCTGTACTACTGAGCCACAACTCCAGCTCTTCATTTATTTTATACAGTTAAAATTCAACTGTTGGACTATATGGCAAATAATCTTTTCATAGTTTCATCGTCTGGTGGAGTTTAGAACATGAAAGTAATTTTCATGGCAGGCTATTTTATTTGTAATTTGAGAAACTGATTTTAATTTAGAATTATATCAAAACATTAATTCTAAGAATAAATCCTGTTACACAGAGGTGATAGGTTAAAAACCATTAAAAAAATAATAATGAAAGGGAGCCTTAGCTTAAACTCAAAGACACTGGGCCCTACTGCAGCCCAGCTGGGCAAAATAACCGGGGTGGGGGTGGGGGTGGGGGTCGGGGGTAGGGGGGTGTGACAAGCAACTTGAAGGTTGAAACAGGAACTGCTTTATTGCAGGGCAACAGCAGTATATATAATCAACTGATTACACATAGCTTGATTCAATTAGTATCATCTAGATACAGCAATCAGCCAATAAGGAATCTCCATCATCTCCTGGCAAACTGCCAGGCATGCCATCTTAACTTGGTTGTGGCCCTCAACAGGGCCCTATGTTTTTAATCCATTTAAACTCATTTGTATGATCTTACATATTTGCTGTGAGTAATAATACTACTTTCTGTTTTCCTCTTTTGATTTTGGGGAATAATTAAAGAGGTTCAGGTTTAACTGTCATAGTAATGCTTTTGCACATTATCAGGCAAAGTATTTCTTTTTTTCTTATTCCTGTACTGGGAATTGAACCCAGGTGTGATTTACCACTGAGCTACATACTCAGTCTTTATTTTTATTTATTTATTTATCTTTTGAGACAGGGTCTCACTAAGTTGCTGAGGTTGGCCTCAAACTTGAGATTTCCCCTACCTCAGCGTCCTGAGTTTCTGAGATAACTTATCGGGCAAAGTATTATATTTATTGACCTCAGAGCTGTTTGGATGATTTTTAAATTTTGTGTTTCTCTTTTATAGTTCAGTATGAGTTCCAAGCCTATATAGGTCTTTAAGGTGTTCATCTATGACCATTTCTCCGCTCAAATACAGTACACAGTAGTGTGTGTGTGTGTGTGTGTGTGTGTGTATGCATATTTTAATTTTTCAAGAGAGAAGATACAAAGAGTTAAAAAGTTATCAGAAAGCCACAGACTCAGAAAAAAGTAAGAGCCAAAGGTTTAGACCACAGATTTAACAAATGTCCAGTAAGTCATGATGATGTATGGTTACAGTGGAGAAAATTCAATTTAACTAACCAAAGAAAAAAATAGGCCTTTAAGAGAAATAACAGAGAATGTGAATAGTATCTGAAGATGAATATTCTTATATTGTGTCCAAGATTGTACTATGAACTGTTTAGAAAGAGAGTTTCATTCTGACTTTTAAATGATAGTTTTGTTCTGCATTAAGTTGAAGGGAAAAAAATTTAGAAACAGCCCTCTTCTTATTCTAGAACTCTGAAAGAGTGACTATGATGTTTTATATTGTAGACATCATATCTTTGTGAGTAAAGTGAGTTTATTTCTTGTTTTGCCAGTGACACTTATATATTGAATAAGATATTGGTTTTCTCTAGAATTTCATTCATTGATCATTAACTTCATAATATACAGAACAATTTCACAACATTTGAAATGTCCTCTTTTCTACTTAGGAAGCCCCTTTACTTTTTCTTTCTACATGTAGGTAAATTCTAATCATTGTTTGAGGTCCAGCTCAAATATCATCTCTTCAGTACAGTCTGATACAGAATGAATTGGCCTCGCCCCCCCACTCTGTACTCTATGATTCTTTGTTTTGCATCTGTTTATAGCACTTCAAAACAAAACACAAAATATTATATTAAGGATCAGTCTGTCTATCTGGATTAGAATTTCTATAAAGGCAAATGATATGTCTTATTCATTGCATTTTTTAGGGTTTGTGGCATATACAACATGAAATAGTATTGCCATATTAAGCCCACATTCCTGCTTGTTGTTCATGACAAAACAGAGTTGTTATCTCCTCAGGAAAAATTCTTTGCCCATCTCTGCTTTTCAGCATATATTAGGTATATTCCTCTATTTTTATGGAACCCATCATTTGAGTGCATATTTGTTTTGAAGTTTTAAAAAATGACAATGAAGTTGTCTGTTTACCTCTTCTCTTTGCCTTGCTACATTTTAAGATTTTCTCAGAAATTTTTGTATATGTAGAAACTGTAGTGCAGAGGAGTTCAATAGATATTTCTTGAGTTGAATAGAGATATCATATTCTCCCTTAAAGGAGAATGTGTTCAAAAGCATAATAGGTAGTAGATGGTTAATGTGGTGTGATAGATACAGCTCTTACATTTAACATATTTATAATGCTTATTATCTGATAGACACTAGAGAAGAATTCAAAGATGAATATAGAAAGACAGGAGTTGATATGAAGTTGATGTTTAGGTTATTCTGGGCAACAAGAATAGCATATTTAAAAGTGCAAAGAGAAAATAGCCTGTATATAATTATACTACTGGATAGTTAAGGAATAGCCAACAGTTAGTTTGGCTAGAGTGTAGTTTAATATAGAAAAGTATTAGGAGAGCCTAATATGCTGTGCTAATAGTCTGATATTCCATATCAGAAGTTATTGTATTAAAAGCTTTTAAATTAGGGAATTATAAGGAGCACATATGAAATGGAGGAGAAAACTAGTATCAGTTTGGTATTTTCTCATCCCTTAATTTTCAGCATATCTTATTCTTTGACTTCCAAATTAAAAGATTTGCATTGACTTTCTTAGATTTGGTGTATGATTGTGTGTACAAATGTGTCTGGAAAATTTTGTTTTAAATGTTAAAGAAATCCTGGTGTTGTGCTAGGAAATAAAAGAAAGACTACTTTCTTTTGCCAGAATAGGTAATATGCTAGATTCACATCACTATATTATTTAGATTGGGTTTAGTGGTTTTGTTTCTATACTTGAATAATTTTAGTCTCTCCAGTTCTCAGAAAAAAAATTGTTAAATCCAGAATTTTACCAATCTGAAGTTTTTCTGTTTAACTGGTTATTCCGTTCTACCAAGGTATTTTTCAAAATGTTTGTCTGCCAATAACTAAAACATGGCAAATATTATTAATGAATTGTAGGCATATTAGCAATGCGAGCTCTTATGTGTAATTTGATACCTTAGTTTTTCTTGACAATACCCATATTGGTAACAAATAATTGAATACGTAAAAGAACATAGACTTAAATAATATATAGCATTGCTAATAGAAGGTAGTAAGAAAAAATTAAATATAACAATATTTCAAGGTATCTCTGAACAATTATGAAACCTATATTCTCCATTTATTCTAAATTCCTGATTATAGTGCAATTGCTAGTACATTGGTGATTTTCCTCTATTTACTAATTCTAGGATTGGGAATTTGGTTGATAGTGAAGTTTAAGTCAAAGGTTATTTGTTGAGAGCCACCGCTGAAGGAAGGGGCCCCAGCAAATTTCCAGCTGGCAGCTGATAACGCCAAGGTCAAGGGTTGGTTCCCCGTACGGGCCACCAAATGCTGCAGTCTGGCTGGGCACAATTCATGAGCCACTTATCAAGCAACACACTTTATTTTTAGAACATACATGCAGCACCACACGAGCTCTTCAGGAATTCCCTCAGAGTCCAACTGCCACCACCGGCTTCCCACAAGCCACTCAACCCCCCCACTCCTCCTGCTCTTGAGGCCAATTGGCTGGGTCACGTGGGCGGAGCCAAAAAAAGTCCCCCAGTGAGCAGCTCCTTGGTCTGAAAGGGTGGGGGAAACAGCCCAATGAGCATCACCGCAGAGGAGCCAGTCAGCTGGCAGCTAGAAGTTTGCTGGGGCCTCTGTGAGCCAATCATCAGCTGGCAGCTGGAAGTTTGCTGGCAGCTGGAAGTTTGCTGGGGCCCCTTCGGTTGTGGCTTTCATCATCTATTGGTTATTTTTAAGACTAATATTTTAGAGGGGGTTGTAGCTCAGTGATAGAGTGCTTGCCTAGCACATGTGAGGCACTAGGTTCAATCCTCAGCACCACTTACAAATAAATAGCTAAATATATTGTGTCCATCTATAACTAAAAATTTTTTTTAAAAACTTATATTTTAGGGCTGGGTTTGTGGCTCAGTGATAGAGCACTTGCCTTGCATGTGTGAGGCACTGGGTTTGATTCTCAGAAGCACATATAAGTAAATGAATAAAATAGAGGTCTGTCAGAAACTAAAAAATTTTTTTAAAAGACATATTTTAAAAGTTTTATGGCAAGAATATTAAATTATACGGTAGCTGAAATTTTAATTTTTTTATAAACAGTCTAAATTCTTTTTCTATTGATAGTTAAAATTTACGTATTTCAATATCCTATATACTTAAGTGTGGTTGAAAGCTCTTTGAAGATTTGGAAAATATAAAGTTATCAAAAAATTAAGATTGAAAAAAATCAACCATCTCATCATATAGAGGTAATTGTTATAACAGCCTCTTTAGCCTATCTATATACATATATATTATTTATTCACACAGAATTCAATATAATTTTTTTGTTTTTGTACTGGGGAATTGAACCTGGGGGCACTTAAACACTAAACCACATCCTCAAACCTTTTTTATATTTTATTTAGAGACAGGGTCTCACTGAGTGGTTTAGTGTCTTGCTAAGTTACTAAGGCTGGCCTTGAACTCGCACTCTTCCTGCCTCAGCTCAGGAGGGATTATACACATGTGCCACCATTGCCTGGATCAATATAATTTTTGATTTCACATATATGCTTTTTTATGTCCCATTTATCACCTATATAAGATTTTATTTTACTTGTGTAAATGTTGTTATGCAGAAAATTATTTTATTTCAGCATTTTCTGTTCTACATTAACAGCCGTAGGATGTTTTTTCACATCACACAACTAGTTTTCTAATGTTTTCATTACTTCACTGTGTTTTTTAACTGTGCTTTTCAACAGTTAATTGGTTTATCAGTCTAGAGCAAGGATTAGAACTAGAACCCAGCAGAAAATTTGAAATTGTTTTATTATAATTTTAATAATTGTTAACATTTATTATCACTGTGTAACTGTTTGCAGTGCTTTAGGCATATGAAATTAATCCTCAGAACACTAGATGATTGTTGATTTATATAACCTGTTTACAAATGAAGACACTGGGGTACCGAAAAATTAATTTTCCCAGACTAATTAATGGCAGATTTGAATCCATCCAGTTTGACTCCAGAGCCCAGGCATCTAAATCAGTGCTGTGCTGTTATGAGCAATAGCTGTTAAGATTGAGAGAAAGAGGTCTTTTCTACTGAGAGAGACTGGAGAAAAGGATCATAAGAAATTTCAGGGAATAAGGAACATTCAGATACCTTTAGTAATAAAATTGACAGTATTTGTAATATAGATAATTAAAAATCATTATGCATATAAAATGTAACTATAAATCTAAAGGAAATGGTTGAAATGTAACTATTATATATATATATATGGATTTTTTTAGCAATCCAGTGATTAGTGTTTGTACTATTAATAGTTTATTAATTTTAAAAATAATTTGTATATCTGGTGGCAAAAAATAAACAGTTCAAGAAATAACTCAATGAAAATTAAAGGTCCTTCTCTCCAGGGGCTCCTGCTGTTAAGAGGCTACTATTTTTAATAGTTTCTGATATTCATTTGGGTGTCTTATTAGTTATTTCACTTTTAACATGTTTAAAATTGAACTTTTGGTTTGGTTTATGTGTTTTCTTTTTTTCTTAATCTTTAGAAAGCCTTATCTTAGTAGATTTTACCATCTACCAGGTGTTTCTAGCCATAAAGCTAGTGTTTTTCACTGATTCTTCTTTTCACTTATTCCCCATATGAATATGTCAATTGTGAGCTTTCTGTCTCTAAAATATATTTTAAATTTTGTGTATTTCAGTGGTGAGAGCATGCACTTAGCATGCCTAGGGTCATAGGTTCAATCCTCAGCACCAAAAGTAAATAATAATCATTCAATCAATCTTGTATATTTTTCTCTACTGTTACCACTTGAGTATAAGCCATTATCATCTGCTGAAATACTGCTGTAGTTTCCTAACTTATCCTGATTCTCATTTTTCCTCCTACTCTATTTTCTGCTGATAAGCCAGAATGGAATTTTTAAAGTAGACATTAAAAGAAGTCAGTACTCATCTTAAAACTAAATGCTTCATTGATACTTAGGTTACAGTAAAAGGACATTGACTTTCTTTTCTTCCTACATACCTGCTAAAATGTTTCTCATCTCAGGGCCTTTATTTTTATTTTTTTAATATATTTTTAGATGTTGATGGACCTTTATTTTTTTCACTTATTTATATGGGTGCTGAGAATCGAACCCAGTGCCTCACACTTGCTGGGCAAGTGCTCTACCACTGAGCCACAACTCCACCCTCTCAGGGCCTTTATACTTGATATTTTATCTAGAATATTCTGTTCCTAAATTTTTTGTTTGTTTGTTTTATGACCTGCTCCTCCTTCTGTTACTTCCTCAGAGTAACTTCCTAATTCTTGACTATCCTTCACAGAACTTACAGTATATAATTTAGAACTTGTATATTATGTCCATATTTGTTTACTTGAATTTTATATATCTTCTTTATTGTCATTAAGCTCAGTAAGAACAGAAGTCTTGCCTGTAAATGTTGATGCCAACACCTAACCCACTACCATGCACTTAATATTTAATGAAGGAATAAATGAGATGAATGAATGGATCTGTCTAGAGTTTGGGTCAAAAAAGAGGTTGAAGTACAACTTTATTTTTTTAAAAATTTCCAGCCAATTGTAGCATTACTTTTTTCCATTGTTTTGAAATACCATCTTTAGGATATGTTTTTGGTATATATGGATCTAGTTTCAAATTTTCTCCATTGTGCTCTTGACTCATTTTCTGATGAGTTATTATTTTTAAGTATATTTTTAGTTGTCAACGGGCCTTTATTTTTATTTATTTATTTGTTTATTTATATGCAGTGCTAAGAATCGAACCCAGTGCTTCACACATGCTAGGCAAGTGCTCTACCACTGAGCCACAACCCAGCCCTATTGTCATTACTTTAAAATTTATTTTAACATCTGATAAAGTGAGTCTTCTACTAAAATGTCTCCCCCAGGTTTTTTTTAATGTTTATTTTTCTATGAAATATATAGCTTTTTAATAATGTAGTGGAATCAAATTGTTTCACCCATGTTTGATCACTTGGCATAAGAAATACATGAGAAAACATTAGAAATTATAGGTTTGTTGAATATAAGGATGATATTCTTCCTATTCATTAAATGAAAAGAGAAGTTGGTAACATTGCTTTCTTTCTATGGACATTATAACATCTACTTGTCACATCCTCCTAATTTCAGCTCTGTCAGATTTCAGTATCACTGTTAGATCTATTATTTCAGGTAGACAGGGGCAAGACTCACCCTATATTTAGTATTTGTGCCATTATCTGAATCTGAAAGTGTCCTCAATTTACTATTTACTACTTTAGAGCCTCATCATTTTTTTGGCAGATATATAGGGTAGTTGGCCAGAAATAGGCAGCCAGGGTATCTGCCTGTTTTCTTTGCAGACTCATCACAACTTTATCATCTTATGGGAAACATGAATATCTGGACAGTAAGAATGACTTAGGGAACTTCTGTTCTGCCTGCTCTGAGAATGCTTGAATTTTTCTGTTGGCAAGGGATAGCTGTAGCAGTAATAATAATGTGGAAAAGAATAGCCCTAACTCAACTCAAAATGCTTACCAAACTTGTTAAAGTTAGTAAGGCACTTTTCAAATACCACTTCTATTGAAATAAAAACTTTACATTTACCTTTGTACCATCCTTAAATTCAAAACAAAATTAGGAAATAAATATATTCTAAGCAATGTATTTGATTTTGAAAAATAGCTCTAGTTGTCTTCATTTTTCCTTTTGGGCATTATTTATTTGGTGCCATTTCAGAAATGAACAAAGGCTTTGAAATGTTTTTTAGCTCCTAAGGTTCTTTTCACTTAATCCCTTACTAAAGTTGCCATCTTGAATTTTACTAATGAACGCCTTCTTGCACAATCCTTGGCTTTTACTTCATCCTTTCTCATTCTACATGGAAAATTAAACAGTTTAGAGCACTTAGTATTTAAGCACTTAAGCTCTTCTCTTTTGGCCTCTGTTGTTCCATTTATTAATTTCTGTTATTTCTGTAACTCATCTTTTTTAACATTTTTTATGACTTTATTTTATTTATTTACTTTTTATGTGGTGCTGAGGATCGAACCCAGTGTCTCACCTGTGCTAGGCCAGTCAGCTCCAGCTCCAGCTCCCCTTTAATCTTTTTTAATCTCCTTCTTTTACTGTGTTCTTATTTATAACCCTCAATAATTCCTAAATTTATACATTTTATATCTTATATCCCTATACTTATTTCTGTTGAGATATTGTTTATTTTTTATGGCCTTCCTTATCACTAACACTCCCAAGTCAGTATTTTAAGTATTTCTAACCTAAATCTCTTCCCTAATTTTTCTAAATTTTTTTCTACTTTAAGGTTTTCATTAGAGGTGTCGTCATTGTTTCAAGTTGAATATGTTAGTCATCTTGGATGTTCATAGTTTTCATTCCATTTGTACAAACTGTCATATTCATTGTTGAGTTCCTGTTGCTCAGTAAATATATTAAATGAATTAATTAAAATTGTATGAATGGGTATTTTTGTTTTTATTTAGTAGCTTCTCTCTTTCTGCTTACCTAAAACTGTTTTTTTCTGCCAAATCTAGCACAAGTTCTTGACAAGAGAATACAAGATAGTACAGAGAGGTTGAGTAAAATAAGAGTTTTAAAATATTCTTTGAAATTCATGATTATTTGGGGAGAATAATTTCATTAGAGTAGGTATAGACAAATGCCATATTATAGTAGATTGAGATGTGAATGAAAGTTGAAGTAGATCATCAGTTGAGATGTGACTCTTCAAGGGGAATACAACTTGGACATGCTTATATGCTAAAGGCACCTAGCAGTTAGAGAAAGAGAGGTTGAAGATGCAGAAGATATTTAATAAAATATAAATTCTGAAGACCTTTGAAGTGATTAGTTTTTGATCAAAAGATTGGAGGCACATTTTTTACTAAACAAAGTAAGGATGAGCCTGTATTTAGATAATTTTGTTTTTTGAGAAGCGGGAAGTTAATTGAGCTTACTTCAGAATGGAGCTCTTACTGCTATTTTTTTCTGTGAAATAAATATTGGACAGAGTCAGCTTCCAAGTGATGGTGGGTAATGTGGTGAAGTTTTTTGAATAAGGATGACATTAGAAATTGCTGTTCTAGAGAACAAAAGAGGAAACTGCCCACCTTCAAAGAAGTCTTCTTAGTCACAGTTGAGCCCAGTTGTGTGTATAGTTAGAAAACAGACTGCAAGGTATTTTCACTATAGTGCTTAATAATGGAGTTAAAGGAATAAAGAGGCTTTGGGCTGAGATGTAAGAGAAAGTCTAAGTACCTGAGAAAGAAAAGATAATTGGTATGGGAGATGATTTAAGTTACTCATGTATTGAGTTTCAACTATTTAAATACATGAATAACTAAAAGAGGCTAAATTGTATTACAGCAAATGAGTCAAAGAAGGAACCAGAGATCTAAATGAGGGTAAAGAAGAATTTCAGAGGGAATAACAATTGGAAGAATAGAAGATCAAGATCTTGTAGAAGTTGAATAATTTGTGACAAATTCTTTTTTGTGGATATGAAAACGTTTTGTTTATCAGGTAGTTATAAACTACCTGATGAGAATAGTGGTTTTCAAACTAACTTCATGAGCAAAAAAAACAAATTTAATATGTATCCTCAGAGTATGCACATTCATTTATAAATCATGTAAATGTTATTTTATGCCTTAAAGATTTATGTTTTAGTGGACCTTTAGACAGTTTATAGGAAAGCAGAGAAATATAAGGTCAACATTTAATTCATGTAAATTCCTATCCAATATGTTGATTGCTTATTTTGAGTATTGACTTGATTTTGTTGTTGTGGAAACAATGTGTACAAAACCTTCAAAGGCTGTGGCATATCTTAGAAAAGTGGAAGAGCAGATGTTTTCCTGGAAGCTTTTTATAATTAACCCTAATATGATAGATACTAATTCAGAAATCAGTAGTTAGCCTGGCTTTTAAAACTTCCCAAGATTAATGTACTGTTTCTCTTTTCATTGTAAATGTTTTTAATCAGTTATTTTAAATTCATTAAGGGACTCATGAATAATTAAGCAAACTTCTAAGAAACTTTTTTATCATTATTCTTAAGCATTAGATTAGTATCCCAGTGTATTAATAAAAACATAGAAGGAGACATGATTAGATTGAAGAGGAAATGTAGGTTCCTAAATTCTTAAACAATTTAGTTGAAGGTTTTTCAAATTTCAACCTACAATCATATATTGTAAAGCTGTATTTTTTTTATAATTTCCTCAGAGTGTTCATGTATCATTGTAAATTTTCTTTCCCAAAATGTTGTTATACTTTTTCTCATACCAATGTTGTATGAAATATATCTCAAACAATAAATTTTTCCATTAAAGAATTAATATAGTGCTTTAAGTGTTAACTTTAATACTTCAGTTTTAATAATTTTTAAATATAGAGAAGGGACTGACAGACTAATTATATTGATTAAAGAAAGAAATTATGTGGGGAGGATAAAAAATAGGTTTATCTAAATACTTTTAATGTAGGTAGAAAACAAGATTCTTCTTAAGATGCTGTTAAAGTGAGTTTATTGCTTATCCCAAAGATTTGACCTTATAAATTGACTTATTCTTCTCTAAGGCACTTGAGAGAAAAGACAACGATAGCAGTTACATCTAGAGGCTATTATGGATTGGAGGATGAAAAGGGAACTGCATGTACTTCAACAAGGCGTCGGTCAACACCTCGAAGTTTGGCAGGCTTGACAAGTGGAGTTTTTGAATCTATAATGGTTCAAGTTTTGAGACAGGAAGAACAGCTGAGAGCAAAAGAAGAAAAAAGGTAAATGTTAAAAAAAAAAAAAATGAGTTACATGATGTTCAGATTTCCAGGCATTACTTTTCAAAGAGTAGGTTGCATACTTTTCTGTACCCATATCCAATTCCTGGGTCCTTTTATATTGTACTCCAGAATGCAATATCACCAGAGTATAAATTCATAATGAAATAGCACAGTGAAATTTGTTTAAAAATATATAAAACAAATTACCTTGAAGCTTATAAAAAATAATTTCTATAAAAGATTTCATAGTACTTTCTAGATTTCTCTTACTATCTCAAAGGAATTTTAGATTAGATGAATTTTATGTAGATTTGTAGTTTTAGAATAGAATCACAGACCTTTAAAATTAGGAGAAACTTCAGAAATTATGTAGTTCAAGAATAACATATAAATTGACCTCTACCAGTTCTTCCCCTGATATACATTTCCTGATTAACTGAGCTTATTTTGGATTTATCAGGAAAATGTGTTATGCTCAATTAGTGGTACCTTCTAGGTACTGGGAGCATAGAGTGATGGCACTTATATTACATTTTATTTACAACAAAAGGAAATTAGGGCCTAGAGAGGTAAGTGAAACTCAAGTTAATTGCATTAGGAGTGATTGCTGATGGAATAGGGTCTTGGTAATGCTAGTCCAAAGGCAATTTATAATATATTGCTACTTTTTTTTTTCTTTTGGTGGAGCTTGGGATTGAAACCAGGGCCTCATGCATGCCAGGCAACTCTTTATCATTGAGCCACATTCCCAGCCCCATTAGAAATTTTGCTTTTCTTAATAAATGTAATTTGCTTTGATATTTGTAGAATTAAAACTCATCCTTGAAACTTTCTGTTCATGCTTTTATAGCAGTTATTAATTTTGGAACCCTCTGTGAAATAGTTTTTTTCCTGTGTAAAGCCCCATAGAACTTTCCTGCTGTAGGACAGGAGAACAAATGGAAAGGGATAAAAATCTAACAGTAGTATATGATAGATTGACTGGGTAGAATTAGGGGAAAAAAAAGGCTTATAAGAAGTCTGTAGTAATCTTGACCTTCACTACTAGTTACTGGAAACAGGGAGAAGTCAGGTTGTTCTGGGAACAGTTAACAGGATTTGGGTATCTTCCTTGATATAGGGAGAACAAAGGAAGAGACAAAAAATGACTCTAAAAGTATTAATAATAATAATAGTAACAAGAAGATAAAATAACGGTTAGCATTTATTAAGCATGACTACTGGGCCAAATTAGCTCTAAACACTTACATGTATTCAACATTTATCCTGAGTCACACAGAGATAAGTAACTTGCCCAAGGTCAGGCAGTTTTTGAATGGTGAATTTAAGATTGGAACCCTCTATTCTAGCTCTAGATCTTGTGCTCCTAAGCAGCTTTCCTTAAGATTTGTTAAAAAAAAGTGGGGGGTGGGGTGGGGTAAAGGGGTGGAAGACAGTAAAGAAAACTAAAAATCTTGAAAATGTGAGTCCAGTGTAGAAAAAGAACAGTGAACATATTTTGAATAAGTGTTTTGAAGTGATTATGGAAATATTGAAGCATCTTTGTAGGAATGGCTAGTAGGAAACAAGAAATTTAACTAAGTCTTCTTCCTTTCTCCAGTCTTTAATATATTTATATGTGCCTTGACACCAAATAAGCATGGGAGAATAAACCATGGGAGAAAAGTCGTTCATTAACGTCTTAACAACTATGATAATTTAGTGGATTAATATGAATTGAGCTATCTTTTCAGGTATAGGGTTAATGTCTTTATTTTTAATTGTAGAATATTTTAAACATAAAGCAAAGAGTAAATAAGATTACAGTGAAACTCTATGGACCCACAACCCAGCAGTTTTAAAAGAAATTAAGCACAGGTATAAGCAAAGCTCCCTATACTTTTCTTATACCCTAGAAGAAACCACTATCCTGAATTTTTATTATTCCTGTGCATTTTATTATTGAATTGTAAAAATTCTTTATATATTCCGGATACAAGTCTTTTGCCAGATGTATATGTCGTATAAATATTTTCTCCTGTCCATGGCCTGCCTGCCTTTTTATTTTCAGTGTTTTTCTAGAGCAAAAAGTTTTTACTTTTGAATTTAATTTATCTCTTTGAAAATGCAACAACCAACCATTGAACTTTATAGGATTTTTGTTGTTTAAATATGATGGCAAAGACTAGGGTAGAGCGTGTGCCTAGCATGTGTGAGACACTGTGTTCAACTCTCAGCACTTCACGTAAATAAATAAATAAAGGTTCTTTGACAACTAAAAAATAAATAATTATGCTGCTGAAAGTATATTTAGGATATTAAAATTTGGTGAAAGATATTTTTAAATTTTTTCACAGACATATGCTTAATGCCTTATTAGTTGGTGTAATTTTCTTCTTATAAATCACATTTGGGGGAATATAAAATATATTCTGAAAACAGAGTGCTGAAAAATATGGGAAAAAGCTGAGACCCAGAATGATAAAATGATTGTTTGTTATTGTTGTGAACTTAAGTCTTAGGAATGATATTTTCTAATATCAGTGTTTTTTCTATATTTGTACTGTCTTTAACCTAGGGGAAAAAACAGATATTTACCATTTGTGGGGTTTTTTTTTGTGTGTATGTGATTTTTATAAGAAATTTTAGCTTACCTAGCCAGACATGTAATCCCAGTGATACAGTAGGCTGAGGCAGGAGGATACCAAGTTCAAGGCCAATAGCAAGGCCCTAAGCAACCTAGTGAGACCCTGTCTCAAAATAAAAACACAAAAGAGCTGGGGATGTGGCTCAGTGGTTAAGCATCACTGTGTTCAATCCCTGGTACTCCCGCCCCCAAAAAATTAAATTTTAGCTTACCTAAAGTTATAAAAAATCCTTTTTTTGTGGGGAGTGTTACCAGGGATTGAACCCTGTTAACAGAGATCATTTAACCACTGAACCAGACCCCCAACCCTTTTTAATATTTTGTTTAGAGACAGTGTCTCCTTGAGTTGCTTAGGACCTTACTAAATTTCTGAGGCTAGTTTTGAACTTGTGATTTTCCTGTATCAGTCTCCGGAGCTGGTGGGATTTCAGGCATGTGCCACCATACCCAGCTAAAAATCATTTTTAACCAGACATTTCTAAGTTTTGTTTTTTATGGTTATGTCTGTTATCTGTTTGAAGTTAATTTTTGTGTGCAAAATTCAGTTCATCAGTTTTTAAAATATTTTGTGCTTTTTGTGACCTACATAGGATTTTTTGGTTAACCAAGGTTATGAAAATTTTTCCCCCACCATAAATTTCTAAATTTCAGTTTTTATAGTTCTATCTATTATCTATATGAAATTAATTTGTGTATGATGTGTGAGGTTAGGATAAAGTTTATTTTTCCCCCCCGAGATATTCAGTATCATTTATTTGGGGCGGGGGGGGGGGGAGACTCACTAATGACTTACCTTTGCATTTTTGTTGAAAATCAATTTATATATATGAATCTTTCTATAGGTCTTTCTTTATGTTAATAATATTTTTATATGATTATTGTAGCCTTATAGTAAGCTTTGAAATTAGTGATATGAGTCTTCATTTTTTTTGCCCCAAATTTAGTCGTATTAAGATCTTCACATTTCCATGTACTTTTAGAATCATATTATGAATTTACACAGGAAAAAGAAATAAACCTTAGGGACTTTCAATTAGAATATACTTGTTAATTTCTAGGTAATTGTTTACTTTCCCTCAGCAGTATTTTATAGTTTTCAGTGAAACAGTTTTTGCATATTTTGTTAACTTTTCCCTTATATTTTTCATGTTTTTGATGCAATTGTAAATCACTTTAAAATTTAATTTACAATTATTTATTGGTAATATATACAGAAACACAATTTTTAGTGTTGTGACCGTTTGTTTTTTCTCTCAATCTGTCAGATTTTGCTTCATGTAATTTGAAATTCTATTAGATACAGACATACTT
Source organism: Ictidomys tridecemlineatus (assembly GCF_052094955.1). NCBI lineage: Eukaryota > Metazoa > Chordata > Mammalia > Rodentia > Sciuridae > Ictidomys > Ictidomys tridecemlineatus. The sequence continues at coordinate 149,214,630 of NC_135480.1, read as the reverse complement.
GTGATTTTATGTTTTTATTTAATGGATTGAGTGTTTTGGACCTTTTTACTTAAATATTTCATTTTATATCCATTATTGGCTTATTAATGATAGGTCAGTTTTGAATTTCTTAAGTAATTTGAGGTATTACAGGATATGCTTTAATGTATTACAAACATCAGCTTCAAATAATGATTGAACACTTTACAGTATGCTTTTATTTACCATTTCCCATCCATCATGCTGTTCTTGTCATACATTTTCTTTGTATATGTGTTACAAACCTCCAGTACAGTTACTGTGTATGCTCTTTAACAGCTGGTTATTTTTTGAAGAAATTTAAGAATGAAGAGAAAAAGCATTTTATATGTATTCATATATTTACCCTTTCCAATAGTCTGCCTTCTTTTGTATTGATCTGATACCATTTTGTGTCATTTTTCTGCTGCCTAAAGAATTTCTGTAATCCCAGGTAATTCCAGTGGTTTGGGAGGCTGAAGCAGGAAGATCAAAAGTGCAAAGCCAATCTTAGCAACTTAGTAAGTCCCTAAGCAACTCAGTGAGACCTTGTCTCCAAATAAAATATTAAAAGGGCTGGGGATATGGCTCAGTAGTTAAGTGCCCCTGGGTTCCAAAAAGAAAAAAAGAATTTTCTTTTAATATTTCCTGTGATATGGTTCTACCAAAAATGAATTCTAGATTTAGAGAATTTTTTTCCTTGTCTAAAAGTTTTTATTTTGCCTTATGTTTTAAAGGATTGAAAGCACACATACAGGTACACTCACATATATTTATGACTCTATATTGACAAATTGTTTTCAGCATTTGAAACATGACATATTTTAACATGCAGTGTTTTAGAAAAGTCTGCTGATGTTTCTTATCTTTGTTCCTTTATATTTAATGTAGATCTTGTTTCTCTAAGTGCTTTTAAGACTTTCTCTTTATTACTATATTTTAGCTATTTATGCTGTGCACTTGGTATGGGATTATGTGTGTACATGTATCTTGCTTGAAATTCAGTTTATTTCTCTGACCCGTAGGTTTTTTAGTTTTCCTCTTTGAGTTAAATTTCAATATTAATGATCTTTTGCAGTGTTCATTCCAGTGATTTTTAAATTTCATATATATTTTTCATCTCTAGAAGTTATATTTAATTTTATATATGTATATGTATGTGTGTGTATCTTCTTTTATCGTATGTTCATTTTATTTAATGTTCTTTTCTATTAATTCCATCATCTTTGTCGTTTCTAGGTCTTTCAACTGACTGACATTTCTTCTGGTCTTAATTATATTTTTATGCTTCATGGCATGTCCAATAATTTTAATTAGAAATTAGACATTGTGAATGTTTCTTTGTTTGGTGTCTTTTTTTTTTTAACTCCATTTATAGAAGGTGGGCTTTTTCTTTCAGGCAGTTAAGTTTCTTGCGGATTGGTTTGATAATCCTTTGAAGTCCAGGTTTTAAGCTGTTCCAGAGTGAGTCTAGAATATAGCTTTTACTCTAGTTCATCCTTACTATGGCATGATTCTTCTGAGATCTCCACTAAGTTTCCTAAGTGATGATTGGTCATTTTTGCCAAACTTTGTAGGGTTTTATTCTATTCGTAGGCTACTACTCAGCAGAGTCTCAAGAGGATCCTTATATAGATTTATGAAGCTCTTTTTCTGTATGTCTTTCTTCTTTTTGGAATTATCTTACAACTTCTAGGTGCTTCATCCTTCCTGAATGCTAATCTCCATCCCTGGAACTCAACTCCACTGGACTCTCTATTCTTTTCCATGAATTCATAGTCTGAAAAATACCTTTAGTCAGAAAACTGGACTATTATAGTGGCTGCCTCATTTATTTTACTTATCTTAATGATCACAGTTCTGCTCTATTTGTTCCAATGTCTGAAAACATTTGGTTTATATATTTTGTTCAGTTTGTGGTTGTTTACAGTTGAAGGGTAAGTGTGATCCAGTTATTTCATCATGGTCATTTCCATGTATGAAAATGATCATTTCCATGCATTTCTTATGTTTTGACTACATATGTATATTCACAGATAACATAAACATTGCTTGCATGTCTTTAATTTTTGTATATAAATGGCAACTGTGTTTTCATTCAACATTTATGTATGTGAGCTTTATCCATATTAAACTATTTCATTTATTGCCAGTGTTGTTATAATAGTATTACATTATGTGACTGTATCACTGTGTATCCATTTACCAGATGAGATGGACACTTTGGATTATTTCTAGTATTTTGTTATTATAGAATGCTACAATGTGTATCACTTAAGAATGGATATAGAGATAGCTACACAATATGTCTGTTTGAGTATATGTGTGTCATACTGGTAATCATATGGTTATGATATCTTCTTTAATGTTTTATGGTATGTTGCCAAAATAATGTGATCTTAGAGTTGTGAGGAAGTTGTATTGATAATGTAGTTATCATCACATGTGTTTTGTATAAAATGTTCAATAAATTATAGCATTAAACTGTCTTATAATGCATCCTTGACTTGAAGAGTAAATATAGCTACTCTTTTTCTCAAAAATATATGAATCATTAAACTTTTTAACTCCAGTTACTCATAGGCGCCATTGTTGTCTAGTTCCATCTGATTCTTAACTGCCTAAATGTTGCCACATTTCATTTTTTTGTCCTAGGGTCTCCTTTCCCCATGGAGACATGTCTTTTGCCCAAATTTTTCCTTTAATTAAGTTTCTGACCTAGTTGCCTATCTTCTCTGGATGGGTTATCAGTATCTCACATCTGTCAGAAAACATGTATTCAATTTAGAATAATTCAAGGTTTATTTTTAAAAGAGTTGAAATATAGCAGAACATTAAGTGATGAGGCTAACCAAGATAAACAGAGGGAATACTTACTGCTACCCAGGAGAGAGAAACAAAAAGACTTGTTTTGAGAGGATACCTTCTGTTGAAGGACATAGCCTAAGGCAGCCTCACAGAGAGGAAACCCAGGGAATAAATATTTCACCTTACTTCTCTGCCTGACTCTGATTACCTGCCAGGGCTTTCCATTGACTGAACTCCAGGAAAGCCAGAGGATGAGGTTGCCTATTGAGACAGAAAAATTTATACAGGGAAGGGGATGGAGAGTAGATCTGGAGGCAAATAAAAGATATGTAGTACAGATATGTTCTTCAAATTTATCATATGTAAAATTAACTGTGAATAGGGTTTTCCTCTAAGACTTACTGCAGTGCTTCCTATCTTGGTCAATAGCACCACCATCAGTTGAATTGTGCAAGTTAGAAAACTGGTATTCATTCTTGACATATTCCTCTCCCTCATATGCTTATCAAATCTATCCTCAACTCTGGATAGTGTTATTTCTTTCATCTCTTTTCAATATGCATGCTTCTCTTTGTCTTCTCTGTTTTCATCTATTTCCTTCCTCTCTCACTTAGATGTCTGTTCTTCACTTAATTGGTTTAACAGTGTTCATGCTTGCCTCATTCCAGTCTTATTTTCTTATTAGAGTAAACTTTTTGAAATGCAAATGTGATCTTCCACTCACCTATTAATGTAGCATCTCCTTAAAACAAAGTAAACCATACAGAAACTTTAATGCCTTAATTTAGTTTATAAGATCTTACTTTCACATTTTGTTTTTTTAAGAGAGAGAGAGAGAGAATTTTTTTAATGTTTTTATTTTTTAGTTATTGGCGGACACAGCATCTTTGTTTGTTTGTGGTGCTGAGGATCGAACCCAGGCCACACATATGCCAGGCCAGCGCGCTACCGCTTGAGCCACATCCCCAGCCCTTACTTTCACATTTTGATCTCTCTCTATCTCTCTAATCTTGCCTTATGTCATTCTGTCCTTCATTCTTGCCATAGTGGTCTTCTTTCCCTCTCTTCAATGCCAAGAAAGTGTTCTAGATTTTATATGCGTCCAAATTTGGAGTTCATATAAAATATAAAAGTACATATAAAATAGAAAACTGTCATTTTCTTTTAACCAGTATGTTCTAATTTTTCTAAAATGAGCATGCTTTTCTTCTGTAATTGAAAATGTAATCTTAAAAATCTTAAAACTTGTATATTAAAATTTGTATATGCAATTTAGTAAATGTCTTTTGAGCTTATCCCAAGATTTCTCTTTTGACTTCAGAAGAATCTGACATCTAGGCAGTAACTTGTGGTCTGATATATGGGAATGCTAGGCAAAGCCTCCCTGAATATATATAATTACCCTGTATTTTGTTGTGGCACCTAAATTTCTATTTATCTATCAGTTCTAGAAATCTCAAGTCAGAGACTAGCTGAGAATGTAGATGTACATTTGGATCTGAAAAGAAATTTTGAAATCATATTGGAAAATTGGGAGAGTGCCAAAGATCTTAAAATTACTACAGTTGTGCTTTAGACTTAGCTTTTTTTTTTTTAATTAAAATCTTTGGCATAAGAAGTGAGAGAATAAGTTTTCCTTTTGTTAAATAGGTTAAAACCCCTTAAAAATTTAAGATCAAGATAGCAAGCTGATTGATTCATTCTGTTGTCATATATAACAAATTAAAATTTTTAAAAACAAGCATGTAGAATAAATTAGAGCTAGAAATTTTTTTAAATGAAAAAAAAGCAAGCTGAGTAATTTTCTTATAGATTTTAAAATTTTAATATAGCACTTTAATTTCTTTATGGTCTATTGACAATTCTATTTATTTATTTATCTTTATTTTTGGCTCAGATAATTCTTTAATTCCCCCACTGATATTTTACAAGTGGAAGGAACTCCATAAATATCAGGGCATCTATTAATCTTTAGCTGATTATCTGAGCATGCACTAACCCAAAAGTAAATTATTTTAAAAAATCTTTGAAGTTCAACAGTTTAGTCTAATGGATAAATTTATAGAAACATATGATCATCAAAATTGAGCCAAGAGAATATAGAAAACTTAAACACCAATAGCAAGCAGTGAGACCAAAGAAGTAATAAAAAAGCCTTCCAACAATAACAACAACAAAAAAAGCCCAGGACCAAATGGATTCCCAGCTGAATTCTACCAGACCTTTAAAGAAGAACTAATGCCAATGCTTCTCAAATTATTCCATGAAGTCGAAAGGTGTAGAACAGTTCCAGATTAATTCTGTGAAGTCTGATACCAAAATCAGATATAGACACTGCAAGAAAAGAAAATAGACCAATGAACATAGATTTTAAAATCCTTACTAAAATATTAGCAAACCATATTCAATAACAAATTAAGATTATACCTCATTATAGAGTTGATTTCATTCCAAGGATGCACAGGTGGTTCAACATATGCAAATCAATAAATGTAGTTCACCACACAAACAGAATCACTGGAAAAAAATCACACAGTCTTCTCAACAAGTACATAAAAAGCTTTTAACAATATTCAGCACCCATTCATGATAGAAACACTGAAGAAACTAATGATAGAAGGAGCTTACCTCAATGTCATAACAGCTATATGCAACAAACTGAAAACAAACTCAGTGGGAAAAATTGACTACATTTCCTCTCACATTAAGAATAAAAGAAAGATATCCACTTTTACCACATTTACTGAATATAATGCTTGAAATTTACCAGAGCAAGAAAAGGAAATAACAGTGATACAAATAGGAAAAGAAGTTAAATTATTGTTGGCAGATGATGATTCTATACTTAGAAGATACAAAACTCTCCATCAAAAGACTTCTAGAACTAATAAACAAATTCAGCAAAGTAGCAGATACAAAATCAACATTAAAAAATCAGTGGCTTTCCTATGCAACAGTAATTGATCCACTGAAAAAGACATTTAGGAGAAAAAAACATTCATATACCTCAAGCAAAAATAGGAATAAAATTAACCAAGGAGGTGGAAACCCTCTACAATGAAAATTACAGAACACTGAAGAAAGAAAACAAAGATAGAAAATGGAAAGACTTCCCATGCTCTTGGGTAGGCAGTATTAGTATTGTCAAAATGGTCATATGACCAAATGCGTTATGAAGATTCAGAACAATCTCCATCAAAATAACCAATAGCATTCTTCACAACTAGAAAAAATAGTCCAAAAATTTATATGGAAGAATAAAAGACCCAAAACAGTCAATGCAGTTCTAAGAGTAGGTCACCAATGCAGGAATCATCACAATACTTGATTTCAAATTATCTTACAGAGCTTCAGTAACAAAAACATAGTACTAGCATAAAAACAGACACATAGACGGATGGAATAGAAAGGAAGATAGACTCACAAAGATACAGTCATTTGATCCTTGATAAAAGCTCCAAAGCCCTATGCTGGAGAAAAGACAGTCTTTTTAACAGAGAAGTGCCAGAAATATTGGTTATACATTTGTAGAAGAATGAAACTAAATCATTCTCTTACCCCCTGCACAGAAGATAGCTCAAAATGGATCAAAGACCTAGGAATTAGTCCAGAAACTTGCAACTATTAGAAGAAAACATAAGGTCAAGATTCCAACATATATAGATTCAGGCAATGACTTCCTTAGTAGAATTTCTAAAACTGAGAAAATAATACCAAGAATTAACAAATGGTATGGCATCAAATTGAAAAGCTTATGCACAGAAAGGAAACAAAAGCATGAAGAGAGAATCTAGAGAATAAGAGAAAGTCCTTGCCAGCTACTTTTCCAACAGATGATTCATATCAAGAATATATAAAGAACTCAAAAACCTCCATCAAAAGCAACAAAAACAAATAACCAAATCAATAAATGAGCTAAACAGACACTTCTCAAATATGTGAAAAAGTCTTCAACATCTTTAGCAGTCAAGGAAATGCAAATCAAGACTACACAGATTTCATGTCATTCAGAATGGGAGTCATCAAAAATACAAATAATAAATGTTGGCAAGAATATGGGGGGCAAAACACATACACTCTGTGATTGGACTGTAAATTCGTACAACCTCTATGGAAATATGTATATCTACAATGGAATTTTACTCAGCCTTAAAAAAGAACAAAATTATGTCCCCTGCAGGAAAATAGATGGAACTTTAGAGTATTGTGTTAAGCAAAATAAGCCAGACTGAGAAAGTCGGGGGTTGTATTTTTCTCCCATATGTGGAAGCTAGGGAGAAAAAAGGAGGGGAGTTTTCTCATGAAAATAGTTGGGTGATCAGTAGAGTAGAGGAAAGAGACCATAGGGAAGGAGGAGGGGAAGGAAAGAAGAGGTAATAAGGAATTTTTAACTAGAAACTTCTTGACCAAATTTTAGGTGTCTATGACTGTGTCACAGCAAAGCCCACTATTGCACAAATTGTAATGAACCAATAAAAAAATCTTAAAATATTGGATATATTCACTATTAATTTTTATAAAACTGGATAATCAGAAATTTTGTGTATTTTGTAATACTCTATTTTACATGTTTGTATGAACTTACTGATACTTTATTCATTTGGAAATCACTGGTGTTAAGACAATAAGTGACATATATTTTTGGAAAATAAAAGCTAGCTATAATTAAGTGATTTATTTCCAGAACCTGTATAACACAATAATAACAGTGACTTAATGAAATAGACATTTGTGTTTTGTGCCCGCTCAGCACTTTGGATAGCTTTCATACCTTTTGGTGATTTCCCTTATTACAAATCCTGACACCACAAAAGAGATGCCAAACCTTTATATTTTCATACCCACTCACAGCTAAAGTAGAAGCACATAACCAGACAAATACTTCTTACTTGGAAGTACATAGAAGCAATCAGATGGCAGTAATGGGCAAGAGAGTTTGTCTTTTGATGAAGATGAAGGTAGAAGAAGCTTGTGGTTGTCCTAGGTTCTTAGTATCAGAGGTACTAAATAGTATTGGCCGTCTAATTTTTTCTGGAGAAGTTCCTGAGTATGATTGAGATTTTTTTTGTCTTCACGTCTTGTAAATTTGTTTCTCTCACCCTTAACAGAGCTTCTATAAGTTCCTTAATAATCTTTAAATTCCTTTTCTGTTTTAACTAGAAACCTCTTCTTGACAAACTTGATATGAATGGTTGATTTGCCTAAAATATAACAGTACGTATAACGCATTTTAGAAAACATAAATGTCTTACTTTCATTTTTTATGCCACCAATTTGCTTGCATTGTATTGTTTCCTCAATTAATGGATTATTGTGGATTATGTTTTTCTAGATTATACTCTCTTATGTGGTCCATATTTTTTCACTTCTTTGTATCCTCATACATGGTAAATGGTGAATAAAAGTTTATAAAACTGATAGAAGACTTTAAAACAATTTTTTCCCCAAAGCTGTTCACTCATTAGCAGTGTGCCTGCCAAGTTATGTGTGACCAAAATAACCTAATCACACTTTCTCTTATTATTTTACATAGTAATGGGTAAATGCTCTCCAAGCAGGAGCACCAGGATGGTGCTTCTCATTTTTTGAGAACTCATTTCCTCTATATATTGTGTACTAGACAAATGAATCTTAATTTTATAATAATCTAGTTTCTAGATACTAAAGAGGCTGCAATGTATAACAAAAGTAGGCTAGTAAACTAACACTTCTTTTTTTTACACTTTGTGTTAAAATTCATTGGAAATCTGTCTTCTAAAAAGGACTTTTGGAAGTGAAATTATTACATCCCCATGCTGTTGAGGATCAGGAGAGATTCCATATGCCTATTTCCAAAGGGCTGTTCTGCCTTGCTGGTCTATACCAGTCATATACTTTCTTTTTCCTTCTCACACCTCTTTACTACCTGTAATCTAAGGCTAGATTCCATCTTTCTTCCTTGAAAGGTACAGATTATGAGACACAGCAGTGTGAGTAGCAGACCTTACATAACTTTAGACAGTGCACATAGATGCCAGCATCACAATTCAACTGTGTCATGGTTCTTCCAGGCACCTAACAGAATGTGTATTTATATCATTGATTAATAGTCTTCATTTTCCAAGAATAAGCCAGTTGGTACTAAACCTTGGCCTGCAGGCAAACTCTGTATTTCTAGCTCTTACACTGACCTTCTGTGAAAGTCTGTGAATTTATTTTCTCACTCTTCTTTATGTTCTTAGTGTATCTATCACATGATTAGTTTCTGAAATTACCAGGTCACTAATCTGTAATGCTTAAAGGTTGCTTATTACTGCTTTAGGCAAAAATAAGTCCATTAAAGTTTTCTTTTGCTCCAACTTGCCCTGACTTTTTCTTCCCCAATAATTAGTTACTTTTTCACTTTTGCAGAAAGATATAATACTCTTCTCTATCAGAACATCAGAGTACTTCATTGATATCAATCATTGTGCATTGCCTTTAGAAGCTTAAGGTGATTTTTTATTATCCTTTTCCCTATTTACTGTTGACTCTTTGTATCTTTTCTAGTATTTGGTATTCCTTAATAGGTTGAGCTTCCCTGATTCAAAAATCAAAATGCTCTGACATGATACCACAAAAGGAAAATTTCACATCTGGTGGAATTTGCTGAGGCAGGAGGATGGAAAGCTCAAGGTCAGCCTGGTCAACTTAGTGAGACCCTGTCTCAAAATAAAAATGAAAAGGGATGGTGATATATGTCAGTAGTAGAGTTTGTCTGGCACGTATGAGGCCCTGGGTTTAAAGAAAAAAAATTACCTTTAATCTATGTGTATAAGGTATACATGAAACATAAATGAATTTCATGTTTAGAGTTGGATTGCATCCCTAAGATCTCTCTCAGGTATGCAAATGTTCCAGAATCAAAAATACTTCGTGTCTCAAGCATTTCTGATGTGGACACTTGACTTGTACCAATGAAATTTCTACGATTCTCTATATAAAGCAGAGAGAAACTCTGTTTCATGGGAAGGTGTACATTATCTATAGTTCTAACATAAACAAGAACTTTAAATCACTTGACTAATATTCTTTCATTTTTTAAAAAACATTTATTTTTTAGGTGTAGATGGACACAACACAATGCCTTTATTTTTATGTGGTGTTGAGGATCGAACCCGGATCCCGCCCGTGTTAGGGGAGCGCTCTACCGCTGAGCCACAATCCAAACCCCAATTCCTCAAATTTTGAAAAAATTGATTTAAGGATTTTTAATTTTACAGGCTGTTAAAACTCTTACAATGCTGCTAAGGCTTCTGATAAAAGAGAGCAGTCTCAATCCAACTCAATTTCAAGCCCCTGATTCAGAATCATCTACCTTAACTCTTATCTGTTTCTTCTAGTAATTATTTCCACACTTCTAAATCACTGCTTACGTTGTTATTTCTTGATTTATTCCTTTTTTTTTTTTAGTCCTGCATTATCTGTTGATATCCATCCATGTAAAATGAAGATTTAGTTCTTTTAACAGCTATTTCTACTGATACAAAAGTTGTGTGCTCTCTGTTATTAACTTTGATATCTTTTGCCTCATTCATCTTATACGTTTTTGTTGATTAATCAATAATTCAGATCTCATTTTTACTTCCAAAGTAGACATTACTACTATTTTTGTTAATGTAATGTTAGGTTCCTAGTCCTTCTTGTATCTTTCTGTGATCGTTTTTCTTCCTCAAGTATATCCTGTAGAAGTATTTTCTCTTGTTTTAGTTTGAATAGTTTTTGCTGTTATCTTCAAGTTCACTAATCTTTTATTCTTCCATGTCTAAGCTACCATTAATCTCATTCCACTTTTTTATGTATTTTTAGTTGTAAATGAACACAAAACTTTTATTTTATTTATATGTGGTGCTGAGGATCTTACACATGTGCTAGGAAAGTGTTCTGCCACTGAGCTACAACCCCAGCCCATTATTCCATTTTTTTTTTTTTTTAAATCTCAGACACTACAGTTTTTACCTCTAAAAGTTCAATTTGGGTGTTTTTCTAAATATCTTCTCAGTGAACTTTTTAGCCTTACAAAATACTACTTTAATCAAACAAATTAATGAGCAAACAAATTAATACTACTTTAATTTATTTGCTAATTCTGACATCTGGGTCAGTTCTGACTGTTTTTTCTCATTGAGAGTCATGTATTGCTGCTTTCTTATATGCCTGATAGTTTGATTTAGATAATCAAATATTATAAATTTTAACCTTTCTGAGTGCTGGATATTTTGGAAATCCTATAAGTCTTCATGGGTTTTTCTCTGGAATGCAGTTGTTACTTGGAAACAGTTTAATAATTTTGGATCTTTTATAATTTGTTACTTGTGTTCAGAGCAATTCTTTTTATTTTTTAATATTTATTTTTTAATTGTAGTTGGACACAATACCTTTATTTTATTTATTTATATGTGATGCTGAGGATCGAACCCAGGGCCTTGCATGTGCTAGGCAAGCACTCTACCACTGAGCCACAACCCCAGCCCCACAGCAATTCTTAGTCTAAATCTAGCAGGATATATTTTGACATTAGACAGTTTGATGTATTTTGACATTATACATGGGGTATAGATTATTCTAATTAGAATCTCATTCTTGAAGTAGAACATGATGTGGAGCCACTGGTCATGGCTCAATATATGAACATAGGAAAGTTATATCCAATGCATTGTACTGTCTTTCCTATTTCCATCCCCACTTCCCTTCATTCTCCTTTGTCTAATCCAATGAACTTCTGTTGTTTCCACTCCCTACTATGTGTTAGCATCCCCATATCTGAGAGAACATTTAGCCCTTGTTTTTTGGGGATTGGTTTATTTCATTTAGCATGATAGTCTCCAGTTCTAACCATTTACTGGCAAATGCCATAATTTCATTCATTTTTATGGCTGAGTAATACTCCATTGTGTATATACACCACATTTTCTTTATTCATTCATCTGTTGAAGAGCATCTAGGTTGGTTCCATGGCTTAACTATTGTGAATTGAGCAGCTATAAACATTGATGTGGCTGTGTCACTGTAGTATGCCGATTTTAAGTCCTTTGGGTATATACCAAAGAGTAGGATAACTGGATCAAAGGGTGGTTCCATTCCAAGTTTTTTGAGGAATCTCCATATTGCTTTTCAGAGTGGTTGCACCGGTTTGCAGTCCCACCAGCAATTCAATGTATGAGTGTGCATTTTGGAAATAAATGTCTTTAAATTACCCTGACCCATGAAAGATACTTTAGCTGATTATACAATTCTAGTTTGATAATGATATTAACACAGCATTTAAAGATACTCTTCTGATGTTTCTGATTTATTTTGATGCTATTGGTAGTCTCTCAGTTTTGTCTGTAATGTGTGGTATGTAATTTGTCTATTATTCCTCTTGGGCTTATAAGATTTTCTTTTTGTCTGATGTTTTATTATCATGGGGCCCAAATGTGACTTTTTTTTTTTTTGATACAGGCATTGAACTCAGGGGCACTTAATCATGGAACCACATCCCCAGCCCTTTTTTGTATTTTATTTAGAGACGGAGTCTCACTGAGTTGCTTAGCACCTTGCTTTTGCTGAGGCTGTCTTTGAACTCGTGATCCTCCTGCCTCACCCTCCCGAGCTGCTGGGATTACAGGTGTGTGCCACTGTGCCTGGCTATGGCATTCTTAATTAATTTATTTTGGGGGACTTCTTGAATCAAGGATTTGTATCCATTAGTTCTGGAAAGTTCTCAGCCATTCTCTCTTCAAATTTGCCATCATCAGTATCCTCCTACCGCTCTTCTTTATTCTTATTTTCTAGTGCTCCAATTGGTTGTTAGATTTTAATCTGTTTTGATTTTAATATTTCTTCTTTATGTCCCATATTTTTGTCTTTTTTGCACTGAATTTTTGGAAAATTTTTTAACTCAACATTTTCCTGTGTAGATTAGCTACTTAATCATCTAATTGGGTTTTTTTGTTTTTGTGATTACATTTATTTCTCTGAGTTCTTTTTAGGATCTACCTAGACCATTCTGGTGATTTCTTGATTCATATTTCCCTATTTTTGCTTTTTAAAATATTATCTATATTATATTTTGTTTCTAATAATTTCATTAACTGAAATTGGAATTTTGCAGTGAAGTCTTGATGACCTCAATTTTTCTATGTTAAGAATATTTTTAATTATGTAATTTTTAATTAGATATAAGATTATTCAGATTTCCATTCTTATATCAATTTTGTTAATTCATGTTTTTCAAAAACATTATCCATTTAAATTGTCTCTTGGGGGGCCGGGGTTGTGGCTCAGTGGTAGAGTGCTTGCCTAGCATGCATGAGGCACTGGGTTTGATCCAGCACCACATTAAAAAATAATAATAATAAAAATAAAATAAAGATATTGTGTCCATCTACAAGTAAAAAATATTTAAAAAATTGTCTCTTGGCATAAGGTTTTCATAAATATCTTAATAAAATATCTTAATAAAATCTGTATGACCTATTTAAAAAAAACATTTATTTATATTTTGGGGGCAGGTACTGGGGATTGAACCCAGGGGCACTTAACCACTGAACCACATTCCTACCCCTGCTTCTTATTATTGTATCCTCGTCATTATTTTAAAAGATTACTGCTTTATCTTTTTCATTTGTCCTAAATTTTTCTCTTCCCACTACCTTTTGTTATTTTTTCCATGTCCCCATCTCTACTAATTTGAGTATGTCCTTAAGTCTTTTGTTTTAGTAGCTACCCTAGAAATATTCACGTTCATTATTAACTTATAAAAGTCTGAAATCAATATTTTTAGGTCTTCCTGGTTAATAGAAGGACCTTGAAATGCTTTCAACTTTAATCATTTCTCATCCATTGGTTTGCTGTTGTTGTAATGTTTTTTAAACTGAACATTTTTATCATTATTTAATGCTGTGTCTATGTAGTTTAACATATATTACAGCTTTTTTTCTCTTCCCCTCTTTGCTCTTTAGTCAGAGACCGTGTCCTTCCCTGGAAATAGATCCTTTAGAATTTCTTACATAAGGGGTCTTTTAGTTACAAATATTAATTTTTTGTCTGAAAATATTTTTATCTTTATTTTTTAAAGATGTTTTTGCTCCAGGGCTGGGGCTGTAGCTCATCGGCAGAGTGCTTGCTTAGCATGCATGAGGCACTGGGTTTGATCCTCAGCACCACGAAAAATAAACAAATAAAATAAAGGCATTATATCCATTTACAACTACAGAAAAAAAAATTTAGAAGATTTTTTGCTCTGAATGGAAATTTATCTTGACAGTATTTTCTAATTATATTAAAGGTATTCCACTGTGTGGTAGCTTCCACTATTTGTTATTTAGGAGTTAACTGTAAATCTGTTCTCTTTTTTCTTATAATTTTAAAATTTTTTCTAGAAGTTCTTTTTAGTTTCTCACTCAACACTTCTATTGTAGACACAATTTTCCTTATAGTTCCCTAGTTGAGGATAGGAGGAAGGAACATTGTTTCTAATAAAACCATCTACTGAGTGTATGGGCTTTTAGAATCCCAGCTGTGTATGAGAGAACCAAATTCTACCAGACTCTTACTGCTCCCATTAGTAAAAAGTAAAATTTTTCAAAGTTGAAAGCAGATTTTTTAAAAGTCAAATTTTATTAGGAATGTTTAGCATTGTTTGTATATCAAAGTCACTGCTAAAAGTTTCCTTATTAATCTTAGGTAATGAAATAAGGCTTCCCCTTGTATCTAATAGCTAAGTAGTTATAATATGACCTCCTGACCAAAACCACAAAAGTTGGCTTGTTGTATAAGAGAGAAATTCTCAATATTTGCTAAGGTAGTGTTCTTACTATGTATTTGTCTTAATAGTATAAGAAATGTCAGATATTGATTTGTTTCCACTTTTTTGGCTATTAAGAATTATACTACTGTGAGGGGCTGGTTTTGTAGCTCAGTGGTAGAGTGCTTTCCTAGCATGTGTGAGGCACTGGGTTTGATTCTCAACATCATATGTAAATAAATAAAACAAATGTCCATAGACAACTAAAAAAATATTAAAAGAAAAAGAAGACTACTACTGTGAATATCCATACACAATTTTTTATTAATTTATTTTAATTAAGTGTATATGACAGCAGAATGCATTTTGATTCATTGTACACAATTGCCACACAACTTTTCACTTCTCTGGTTGTACAGGATGGAGCACCATGTACAAGTTTCTTTGTGGACAGATGTTTCCATTTTTCTTGGTTGTATACCTATACCGGTAGAGTTGCTAGATCACATGATAAATATATGTTTAAGGTTCTGGAGAACTACACAGTTTTTCAAAACACCTATTCCATATATAGTGTATGAGGTCTTCAGTTTTTCAACTTCTTTACCAATACTTGTTATATTTTTTCTAGCAGCCATCCTAGTGGATATAGAGTGATGTTTCATTGTGGTTTTGATTTGCATTTCTCTAATGAATAGTAATGTTGAAAGCATCATTTTGTGTGCTTGATCATTTTTATGTTTTTGTAGAAATGTCTACATAGTTTCTTTTACACATTTTAAAATTGGGCTATTTCTCCTTCTACAAATAAGTCTGTTATTAGATATATGATCTATAAAATTTTCTTCAGTCTGTCGGTTGTCTTTTTTACTTTCTTAATGTTATCTTTTAAAAGTAGAAGTTTCTAGTTTTGATGATGTCCGATTTAGGTACTTTTTTTTTTCTCTTGCTTATGTTTGGGTGTTATATTTAAGAAATATTGCCTAATCTAAGATCATAAAGATATATACTTATATTTTCATCTAGCTTACTTTTTTTTAATTAAGAAGGTTTTATAGAAGTGCCAGTAAAGAAACTTCTAAGGAAAAACACCATTCATAATCTCGTTATCTAAAAAGTTATTTGTTTTTGCAATACCGTTGTCTCTTTGATCAATGTTTGCTTATTTTCATTATTACTATTATTTGTTAAGTAGATGCTTTGTTGTGTTCTGACATATTCTGTTTATATGTAATATTCATAATTTCAGTTTTTAAGACTACATAGTTTATAGCCTTTTTTCCCAAATTTTATTGTAGTTTCTTAATAATTAATTTTATTTTTCCCTGTATATAATATTGGTAGATATAATATTTAAAGATAAATTATAACCTAATTTAAATTTAATGTTTCATATTACTTTCTACTTTAAGTAACAGTATAATTTGTTGAATTTTCCTTTAGGCTTCGGGAGCAGGAAAAAAAAGAAGCAGAAGAAGCTTGTCAAAAGGAAATAGAAGAATGGGAAAGAAAACTTCTAGCTCAAGCAGCACCAACTTCTATGGAGAACATGTGGGAAATTCCAGCCATTGGGCATTTCCTTTGTTTAGCCCAGCAAATTCTAAATTTGCCTGAAATAGTCTTTTATGAATTGGAACGTTGTCTTCTGATGCCTCAGTGTAATGCTTTTCTATCAAAAATAATGACTTCTCTATTAAGTCCTCCCCATCGTAGACCTACCTTACATCGAAGACCTACTTTGCCTTATAGGGCCTGGGAAGCAGCACTGAGACAGAAAGTGCAGCAGTGGTACACTGTTGTAGGACAGACTGAAAATCCTGATAACTGTGCTGAAAAACTTGGGTTGTGTCCTCAGTTTTTTAAAGTTCTTGGAGAAGTTAATCCATTGGAAGAAAAACCTTTTCACGAACTACCTTTCTACCAAAAAGTGTGGTTACTTAAGGGTCTTTGTGACTTTGTTTATGAAACACAAAAAGAAGTTCAAGATGCTGTGCTTGGACAGCCTATACATGAATGCAGAGAAGTTATCCTTGGTTATGATTATTTGGAGAACGCTTATGTACATTTTCCACAGTTCTGTGGTGCAGATGTACGGATTTATAAACAGAGACCTTTTCAGGCCCCAGAATTTCCAGTTCCACCCATTAAAATACAAAGAGTACCTCGGATTAAACTGGAGAAATTCAAGTGTGATTATGTTAGTACAAGTAATGGAGAACATAAGTGTGGTAGAGAAGGCCTGCCTTCTACTTTTAAGAAAGAGCAGGAAATTAATTTTGATCTAGCTTGCTGCCCTGCTAAAATGAACTTTGATAATCATGACATCTCTGTTGAAATGGAAGTAAAGTCCAACTGTGAAATGAGAATTCACAGGCCCTGTGAAATTAAAAAAACTGATTGTTGTAAAGAAAATTTGGAAAAACCAGGGAGTCCAGGGGAAGTTACTGGCTTTGGAGAGCCACTTAGTCCAGGTGAAATAAGATTTATAGAAAATCAGGAAAAATATGGTGAAACTTCCAAAATAAAGACTGAACCCACTCCATTGAAAGAAAATGCTCTAAAATCTTGCCAAATACACATAAATGGAAGTCACATTGATCATCCAGAAATTAACTGCCATAAGGTTGTAAGGGATATTTTATTAGAGCAGTCACTGCAGAGCCACAAGAAACTCAAACTAACTAAAATGAGGGCAAAAAAGAAGAAAAAGAAAAAAAAGAAATTGAAAGACGTTTTGAATGAAAATTTACAGAGAAAGCGTGAAGGTCTTCATTCTCTTGCATTCAAGTCTTATAAACCTGAGATCCAGAATAAGCTATTCATCATCAAAAAGAAAGCAAAACATAAGAAGCACAAATCTGGTAAGCTAACACAGATGGGTAAGAATTACATTTAAGTGTAATTCCAGTTCTTTCAGTTACACATCATGGAAGCTTTGCTTTGCAGAATGAAATGCACATTTGTATTTGTGTGAGGGTCAAGTTTTGTTGTTGTTGTTGTTTTATTTTCCATGATTAGAAAACCCAGAGTCTTAGAAAAGATTTTTATACGCTAACAAAAAAAAATTGATATAGTACATTTTAATTTCACTTTGAATTTGAACACATTTGGACTTCATATTTTTACTTTTAAATTTTCATCAGTTTCTCTGCAGTGCTTCCCATTGCTTATGGTAAATGTGTGGGGGGTTTTCCTAGGTTAAGGGCAGTACAAATGTAGTAGGAAAAACACTGCTATCAGAAGATATCATTCCCAGGACTCAGATTCATGACAACTAACAAACTAGGGTAGCCAGATGATCTTTCTGAGTCTGTTTTTTCCCATATACAGTTTTCAGCAGCTGTTTTTTGGTATATAAAAAATACACCAAAAAATATGAACTATAAGAAGGAAATTATATCAATAAGGCATTAAATATATGTGAAAGAATTCATAAATCTTTCATCAAACTTAAATATCCTATATACTTGTCACCAGCATATTTAAACAACAAAAATCATTCTTCAGTGGTTGGTTTCTGTACTCAGTGCTTTTGTTTCTCCTGTTGTCTGTCTTTGAATCAGTTTATGTCTCATCATGAGGACAGATAAAAGCATCTGATCAACTTTATTAACCTTTGTAAAAAGTTGGCTTTATTGGGGAAAAAATAAGAATTGTTTCCCAAAATGACTTGTGGTTCATCAGTATTTGTGGATTTCAGGGCCTTTTTTTCCTTCTCTTAAGTAGCAGAGTTAATTAAAATTTGACAACAGTTTGATACAGAGTTGGCAGATGAGTGAGGGAGCTTTTGTTAGGCTACTATAGTTAGTGCTGTACTGTAGTTACTTAAATCATTAAATATATACTTCAGTATATCTTAAAACATGCATATAGTAAAATCATTGGGAAAGAAGTACTATAAAATTTATTACCAAAAATAGGCTTGATTTGTTGGAGTGAAAATTCCAAAGTGTTCCATGTCAACATAGGTGATAAAATGTTAGTGTTTTTTAAAGTAGCTTTCAAAAATAAGCCTTTTAGATTATACAAGTAATCCACTAGATTTTTATAAATTTAGTTTGACCTGATTTGCCAGTTCACTTTGAAATATTAGTCTCTAACACATTAAATGATATTTTAAATTTTGAAATTTTTAAAAAATATAAAAGTTTATAATATTGTTTTATTAATATCATTGTCACCTAAAACCTTTTGTTAAATGTTTATTATACTGCCATTCATGTATTCAAAGGCAATTATAACTTATGTCAGTGTGTAAGATAGGCTAGATATCTCCTACATATTATAAAAGGCCATAAAATGCTTATTAAACAATGGGTTAAAATAAATTTATATTGTAAGCAAATAAAATGTTACATTCTTTAAAATCAAAGTTCAGGGTGTTGGGAGAGAAAATTTATGGGCTTTTCATGCTCAGTTATAGACAAGTGAATGAAATACTCAAAAGGCAAATGTAGCAAATGCTTATATATCCCCTCTGAGCCTGTGTGGTTGGATAGAGAAGGCTTATGTGCGTAAAATAGAAGAATCTTATGCACTTGTTTGTATACTTTCATTTTATCCTCAGAGCAAATTTTAGAAAGTCAAGCCCTCAGTGACTAAAATATTTGGATCTGACAAATAGTTTCCCTTGCTCATTAGTATGGGGTGAGCATAGTCCTATTCCCTTTTGTCATCAGATATTAAGTAACTCTTAACTAATATAACAGTATTAAATAAAGTGTTCAAAGAGTAATGATAGTACATTTGTTTTTCATAATTTTCAGACCACTTGTCTTTCTGAGGGTTTGCCCTATACTGCTTGATTAGGCATTGAGACATAGTGACCTGTTTTGCAGTCAGTTTAGGACATATATTCTAATACAGTGTTTCCTTTCTCACAGCCTTTTTAAAAAGTGAGCTCCCACGATCATAAGTGTGAAAAATGTACCTCTTACATATTCACATTGTGTATTAGTACAGTTCACAATGCATTTTGAGAATTGCAAAATTTCATTTTGAAATTCAAAAATCTTCAGATTTCACAGGGTATTGTGATGTATATGGTATATTAAATAACATCCCCAGTAGGGCTCTGAATAACCCCTCATAAAATCAAACACAAAATTTCTACAGAAAAATATATGGATAGCCAGGTTCGGTGGCATACACCTGTAATCCCAGCAACTCAGTAGGCTAAAGTGGAAGTATTGCAAATTAGAGGTCTGCCTCTGCAATTTAGTGAGACCCTATCTCAAAATAAAAATAAAAAGAATGGAGGATGTAGCTCAGTAGTAGAGCACCCCTGGATTCAATCCCTAGTACCATACACACACACACAATATAAATAGACTACATGAAATGAATATTATTAAGAAACCTCATAACAAGTCAGGGAAGATTTTGTTGCTATATAAATTACTTTTAGGATTTTAGATTTCAGAACGTTATGGACTTGAGAATTGTGGTTAAGTGATTTTGAACCATTAAGGATTCTGAACAAAATCTTAAAACTGTTCAGTTTTATTTAACCTTGCATTTTTTTCAAGTTTATTTTAACACAGAGCTTTTTTCAGGTAATAATTACCAAAAGCCCATGTATTCTGTAGAATATACTTTGGGATAAACTGTGTTATCCATGTTTGATTTATGAATTTGCACTTAGAGTGGACTAACCTCTACATGTGATTAATCTGGTCCATAATATGTTGATTACTATAGGCTTTGATTTTTGGAGGTTATCTCTAATTTAGTAAGATGCCCTAGAGTGTTGGGAGATGCTTTTTAATAAAAGGTACAGAAACAGATTAGTTGAAAATGTAGTCTCAAGCAGTTTTGCAACTTTTAAGCATTTTAATCTATTTTTCAGAATTAGAGTTTTCTTCTGCTTTTTAAATTTTGAATTGATCTTTAGTCATTTAGGCCTTTTTCTGTTGGAAGCATTATAAAATAAGTAGGAATTATTGGAAATAATATAATGTCCATCATCTCCTGCTGTCTCTTATATGATTTATTCAGTGCATTAGGACAAGAAAAATACAGGGGCTGGGGCTGGGGCCCAGTGGTAGAGCGCTTGCCTAACAAGTGTGAGGATCTGGGTTTGATTCTCAGCACTGCATATAAACAAACAAATAAATAAAGGTCCATCAATGACTAATAAAAATATTTTTAAAAAAGAACAAGAAAAGTGCAATCTGGTAATTAGAAATTTTTTCTTGGTAACTTATTTACAAATTAAAAATTCCTGAAAATTTTGTTCTTTAAACAAAAGAACAAAAAAGGGAAAAGAAAAGAAAAAATCCCAAAGTTAAAAGAAAAAAGTTCAGATTCTTTGGTTTTATATTTTCTTATTATAAAAGCATTACATTTTCTTTTTTTTTTCCAAGATTGCTATGTCCAGCATAGTTATCTTTTATTTATTTTTTTATTTTATTTTTATTTTATTTTATTTTTTTTTTTTAATTGGTTGTTCACAACATTACAAAGCTCTTGACATATCATATTTCATACATTAGATTGAAGTGGGTTATGAACTCCCAATTTTACCCCAAATGCAGATTGCAGAATCACGTCGGTTATACATCCACAATTTTACATAATGCCCTATTAGTAATTGTTGTATTCTGCTATTTTTCCTATCCCCTACTATCCCCCCTCCCCTTCCCTCACATCTTCTCTCTCTACCCCATCTACTGTAATTCATTTCTCTCCTTGTTTATTTTCCCATTCCCCTCACAACCTCTTATATGTAATTTTGTATAGCAATGAGGGTCTCCCTTCAACATTTTCTTTATAATCACAGAGACAAGCAAGAATAGCCCTTTCCTTAAATACTCATTTTTTTAACACTTCCTTAAGGAAATCTCCCATTATCTTCCTATTTAAATTTTCCCTTTTGTGTGTACTTATAGCACCAGGCAGTTCTCCTTCATTAAATTTACTGTTGTTGCATTTATTTCTAGGTACTTTGATGATATGGGGTCCTCTATAACATTCTTGAGGACAGAAGGATTATATCTGGTTTTGCATCCCCAGCACTTAGCACAATTGTGTAGAAATCTATTAAATAAATGAACACATATAATATGGTTTGTACAGATAAGGTTAGCCCTTTTTTATGTATCTTTATATCTTTTTCAAATAGCATTTTGAGTAAAATGCTATTTTTCAGCCTGCTTTGTTCCCACATAACAGTATATCATAAGCAATTTTGTGCAACAAATAGATCTTTGCAGCATCATTTTAAATGGCTGCATAGGATTCTGTTTATATTTTGTAGTTCATTGAACCAATGTCATTATTGGATATTTTGGTCATTTCAATAATATATTTTCATAGACTGCATAGAGCAGGTAAAGTTGGCTAAAATTAATTTGAAATTTTTAAATTTGGAGACTTTGTATAAAACCTGAAAAAATAGACAAATATGATTAAAAATGGATTCACAATGATAAAAGCTTTATGATATTTTAAGTTATTCATCTTCAATAAGTTTGTTTTGGAATATTTTTCCCCTCTCAAATAGTCATTATTTTCAACCAAATGATTTTATAATAGTGCCTCTAAATTGGTTAAAGTAGGTAAGACAATGGTCTTA
Organism: Ictidomys tridecemlineatus; assembly: GCF_052094955.1. Classification (NCBI taxonomy): domain Eukaryota; kingdom Metazoa; phylum Chordata; class Mammalia; order Rodentia; family Sciuridae; genus Ictidomys; species Ictidomys tridecemlineatus. Next base: position 149,192,500 of record NC_135480.1, on the reverse strand, counting down.
TTCTCTTAGAGTTTAAGAAACTTAAACTAAGGTTCAAAATGGTAAATAGCTTTCTCAATTTAATAATTGTTAAATATAGGTAAAGACAGCATAGTAAAAGATCAAGTAGAAGAAAAATTAATGTATACTGTGATAGTCTGGGGAGATTTTACAGAGAATAAAGTACTTTGAAGAGTAATAGGAATTCAGTAGATAAAAAGATAGAACAGCAAGCAAAAGCATTGGTATAATTAAGCAAGGTGTAACTGAAACAATTAGCACAATAAAAATTTTTCATGGAAAAGTTGAGGTTTTAGAAGTTGTTTGAGTAATGAGAGTATGCCGTTTGGGGGGATATACGTCTATGCATGTGGTGCTATTTTAAATAATTTAATCAAGAGCCTACAGGAGCTTGAACTAATAATATATATCAGGGGGCTGGATAATATATATAGCTTGAACTGATAATATATATCAGTGGTAGAGCACTTGCCTAGCATGTTTTTAAAAAAGAACAAGAAGGCACTGGGATCAATACTCAGCACCACATAAAAATAAGGAAAGAGAGAAAACAAAGGTATTGTGTCCATCTACAACTAAAAATATATATATTGAAAAAAAGAGCTGGGCATGGTGGCACACACCAGTAATCCCAGCAGCTTGGAAGGCTGAGACAGGAGGGTGACTAGTTCAAAGCCTGCCTCAGCAATAGAGATGCTAAGCAACTCAGTGGGACCCTGTCTAAATAAAATACAAAAGAGGGCTGGGGATGTGGCTCAGTGGTCAAATGCCTGAGTTCATTCCCTGGTACCCCCCACCCCTGCAAAAAAAAGAAATAAGATACATCAGATGTATAAAAACCAGTGAGCTACTTAATAGAAAATGAATGAGAAAACAATGCTATTTATATTATACCAGGTCCATATGTGTGAAAAGTTTGTAGTATTCTATATTGATAGCACTTTAGAACCTAACTATGGTTATCTTCATGGAGGAAAACTTTTTGAGTACCAACTGGAGATTCCAAGATATGAGTGAAAGAGTTGGCGATATTCCGTGGTCTTTTATTATTCAAATCCTTCTGTTCCCCCCAAAAAACTAATATAATGCTCACTGTGTATCAAGCACCGTAAGCCTTATATAATAGTGCCTTCAAAAAACTCCAAAAAGTAAATGCTATTATATTCCCATTTTATAGATTTTAAAAGTTGAGGTACAGAGATTTATTTATTTGTCCAAACTTACACAGCTAATAAATGGCAGGATTAGGGAAAAAAAGATCTCACAAGATAATGAAGATGCCATGAAAAAGTATGAAAAGAGGCTGACAGGACTTGAATGAAGAGATAGAAGATAATGAAGAAGAAGAAATTTAAATCCAGATAAAGAATGATGACTTTTAAATCCATATAAGTAATATGGCTATTTTATCACATTGACAGAAGAAAATTCCATTTTAATAGATTTTAAAACAAGTAGCAGAATTTTGCATCTGATTCAATATTTAAATTAACCGGGAAAATGGCGTGTTAAGGAGTTACTGTATTATGTGATAAGGTTGAAGAATTACCAGTATGATGAAAAATTTGCTCATAGGCAAGAATAACAGAGGGGAAAATCAGCTGTTTTATTGAGATCAAATAGATTAGAAACAGTACATTTCAGAAACTTCTGCAGAACATAAATATTAGCTAAAGGCATGCATGTTAGTAAATAGGGTCAATTATAGACTCCAGTTCTATGGCTTCACATCTCTGGAACTTCTCAGATTCTCTATTTAATAATACAAATGTCCTTGGGGTTTTTACTTTTAACAGAAACTAATGTCTTTTTAAACTACTTGCTTATTAGTATTTCTAAAATAAAGACACTGAGCAAGTAGTGACTGTGTTGGGATAATTTTAAAACACTAAAAGCTAAATCTAGGAAGGCATTGAAATGGTAGAAGTCTTTGAGTAGCCCCAGAGGCTAAAGAGTGAAGACAGACAACGGAAACCAGGTAGAGTCTAGGAATAAAAATGAAAAATAAGAAAGTGAGGAAAGAGAAGTTGAAATGAAGATGATAAGTACCTTCATATCTATAAACATATAGATATGAAGACATATGAGACATATTTCTAGATTTTAGAGGACTAAGGTTTTGTGCCTCAGTTATAGTATAAAATATATTTTTATCCATGATTTCTCTCAAGTTAAGCACCATTTTTTTCTGTTCTAAGAGTAGTGTTTAGAAAGCTATCTTAGATTACTTTTGTAATATTAATTACTAAGTTTTATTATTAAGGTTTATTAATAAGTTTTATGCATTTTCCAAGTACAAGTTGACAATTTTTGCACATTTATGTTTTAAGCTTAAGAATGGTGTGAGACTAAAACTTAATACCTCATACCATTTTTGGAGTTCTTATATGTTTTAAACTGATCTCTGATTCCAGCACAATCCTAGGTCTGAGAATTATATTAGATTTTAAAAGACCAGGTGACTTAGGGCCGTGGGAATAAAAGACCCAGGGTATGATCAAAAAAATTGTAGGGGAGTGAAAGCCCACTGGGGGGCAGTATGTAACTTGCCTAGTGTATGTCTTATCCTGAAACAAAAACATATTACCAAATAAAGATTGTGTGGTTTTGTAATATCACATGCTTCATTTCAAAAATAATGTTTAATAAAAAGTAAACACTGTTTTTTATTTTAAAATGCAGGAAAATTTGAATTCAAATTATTGGGGTTTTATTGAGGATACAGACTTAAGGTATTAAGTACAATGAATATTCAGCTCTTCTATCCCTAGTCAAAAGGAAAACTCTGAAGTCAGTTAGAAGCAGTTTGAATATAGTATTTTACCATCAAAAAGCACAGCTTTGAAGTAAAGACAGATCTAGATTCAAGTGTATGTTTCACTGCATATTAACTACAAGTCCTTCATTAATTTCTTTTTTTGTTTATAGTTGGTTTCTTTATCCATGAAAAAAGAGACAATACAGTACTTGTTTTGCTATATTGTTATAAAGATTAATTAGATTAGCAAATGCATAGAATCTTGCATGTATGGAGCCTAGCATGTGGTAGGAATTGAATTGGTCAGGAAATGGTAACTAGGATTTTTGTGAAGTAGAATTATATAATGAAAGGAGCTTGGACTTTGGAGTTAGAATTTCTGGCTGTGGTACATACTTACTGTGTGACACTTGAGAACATTAATTAATTGTTGGTTGTCCCATACTACAATAGGGTGCCTCACCTACCTTGGGTTGCTTTGAGAATTAAATGAGATAATTTATATAAATCACTTTAGTAAGTATCTGACACATAGTTGACTCTCAAAAAATATTAGTCTTCCTACAACCAGTGCTAGGTCATGTTGTAAAATACTGGTAAATAGTGTAAATTGTTCAAGTCATTGATAAATGTTGTCCTCACTATTAAATGGGCAGATAGATGAAAAGAATTGTGAATAATTATCTTTTTTTTCCTGTCCCCAGACAGGCAAAATTTCTAATAAAAAGTGGTATTCTTGTATTTAAGAATCACTTCTCAGAATTTATTGTGGGCCATATACAAATTTAATAATATGATTTCTATCACCAGTAACTCACATCATAGTAAGGAAGACAAACGTTTAAATAGTTTAAATATTTAAATATTCTATGATTAAATGTTACAGTCATTAATTTGTGTAAAAAGTAGAGTAATAGCACAGAGGACATATGAGCAAGAACTACAATAAAGGAGTAAGAAAAAGAATTGAAAAGTTAAAGATTTTCTGCTTAGATTCTTCTCACTAAAGCTAAAACAGAAACAATAACTTACTGATCATTTGCCGTATGAGTAGCAATATTCTAAGCTCTTTGCATGTTGTAACTCGTTTAATTGTCACAGATTAGGTAAAATTATTCCTGTTCTGCAGATAATAACACTGCACAAATAAATAAAGCAGCTTGCTCAAGGTCATGCAGCCAGTAGGTGGTTATAGCAAATATTTAAACCCATGTAATTTAGTTCCACAACTCAATCTTAAAACCACTGCATAATTATAGAATACTGCCTCCAGTAACTTAATAGTTTTGAAGCATCCTAATGCTTTAGTGGTGAATTGAAATAACTAGCAACCACTTCAGCTTCTGATCCTACTAAAATAGAGTGGCTGATAGAGTGAACTGAAAATTTAGTACCTATGTGACAACAATAAGAAATTCATGGGACTATCAAGCGTGACTTTTACTTACAAACAAATACAGAATCAAATAATTTTTTAAAGGTAATTAGAGCTGTACTGCAGGTCCGAGGGGCTACACTGAAGAATTCCTTTCCTTCAAATTGCTATTTTTATTAAGTTTTCTAGGCTTAGGTCAGCAAGTTCATTAAATATTTTCCCATAATTTTTTTAAATGATAAATAAAGATGATGTATACAGAAAAGGCATCCTGACATTCAGATTCACAAATTCCCTTGAGATAGCTGTATCTTAGAGATACCAAGAATTTAATTACTTCTCCCCAAGTATTGCTCTTTTAAGCAACCCATCCACTCACCTATTTTCATACAAGTTTAGTTTTATTATAGGTACAGTGTAAGCACAAAGCAAATAATAGTGATGAGAAAAAGAAATATATGTTAGATTACTTTATTTTAAATAAAAGTAAATGTCAAATGACAGCAAGTTAATACTAATTAAAACAAGACAGTAAAATTTAAATTTGTGAATCTCAGAAGATACATACATTTTGAATCAAAAATTGGAAATTATTTAAATTATGGTTCTGTGATATGATTAAAAAGGAATACAGAAAATAGTGCAATTATATTGGTTTACTGGAGTTTTATCAATTATCTTGAATAAAATGTTGCAATAAAAACTGAATCTCTCATCTGAGATTGTATCTACTTAGGAAAATAAGAAACTTTAAAATTATGTACAGCAAATTTACTCTGTTTACTCCTTTTCTCTTTTGAAAAAATAACTCTTAAGTTGATTTTTGCCTACAAATGATTATGAGCCAAAATTAACATAGAAGCATCACTTAATTTTTTTGCCCTTGTTAGATTATAAACTCTTGGAGGACAAGGCCTTCATTTTATAATTTCTAATTGTATCCATAAATTATAGTATACTATATCTAGCATTGTTGAATAATTAACAGCAATTTATTAATTGATTTTTGCTAATTGCAAATGTGGAAAAACATACCAAAAAAAGTTTTCTGTGTGTATCCTTTTTTGTTAAGTTAAATGCAAAGAAACAGACTTTAAATGTGTGCTACAAATTGGGTTTCTTTAAGAATATGACATTTATTTTTCCCAATGATTTCTGATTGCACAAATTACTAGGTACACTTTAAAGGGAGATATTTACCTTCTTTTTAAACTGTGGATTGAATACTGCCAAGGGAAGCCCATTAGGTGAATGCAAAGCTTAAAGGAATAGAAAAACCTTTGTTTCGTAAGCTATTGAGGAGATTTTCACATTAGGTTGTCTAGAGACCATAATCTTCAGATATAGTTCTTATTGCAAGTTCCTGAGTGCAGAAGTCATTATTAAAGGTAAGGTTTTTTTCCCCGAATGTCATAGCATTTGAAGTTGTGAATGTAGTTAGTAACTGAATAGTAATACTGTGGCTTTTTTTCCTAATCTTATTGCAATAAGTTCTGATACTTATATAACACATTGGGAATAGTAATAGTTGGTTCTTATATAAACAGGACAGCATTTGTTAATGTGTCTGTTACAGGTAGTTATAGTTTAATGTTTGCTTTTGCTGGGCTTGTTTGATTCATCATTTTTATTTGACTCACTAGCAGCCATCTGTTAGTTATAATTTAACTTTCAAGGCTCTATGTAATTTGGTTTTTGTTAATGAAGTGCTGTAAACAGCATTATGAAGCTTTTCTCTTTTAATCTTGAAAGGAAAAAAATCCATATCTAAAAAAGCAATCACAAAGAAGAGGAAAACTGTCACAAAGTCACCTACTGTACCAGAATTTCAGGTAAATTTTTAAACTTTGTCTCAAATTTTTTGGTATAATTTTTTTTGTGTCAGTGTTTATATTTTCCTTGAGAGACTGGCTGAATTTCAAGAAATTGTAACATACTTTTAATGAGTATTTCTGACAATGTTTTTTTCTTTGCAAGTATAGATACGTAACCAAGATTTAATCTGCTAGTGTATCATAACTTTTTACCTCTTTTTGTTTCTTGATAGTTAAAAAAAAACCCTGTTTTTTAATATGTTAACTTATACTGCGTTCATAGAAGTAGTTTAATGGAAATATATGTATAATTTGTATATGTGCATACAAGTATTTTTTGTCTATGTATGTATTAAGCAGATATGAAAATGAAAGTCAAGAACAAATCATAATTTGTACATGATAATATTGCCTAGATAATCCATTCTCATTTCTTTGGGCAGTATGGAATAGTCGATTTATAAACTTGAAACACAGATGTTTTAATTCTTAGCTGTATATGAGCTTCAGAAAGAATATTGAGTAAAGGTTAAATGAAATGGTCTTTTCTACAAAATAATGATCATATGTACTGCCATATGAATATGTGAAGAGTTTTTGTTTGTAGCTGATACTAGGGATAAGCAAAGAATCTTACTTTAGTTACATATGCTTATATTTTCTGTTTTATAGAAAACGTGTTTTTTTCAACAAATGACTTTCTTTGTTGTAGTCTGCCTAATCCATTTCCTAAAGTTTTATAAGTTCATACCTTATTACCAAATGTTGAGATGAATTTGTGGGTCTCAAACCAATAAGAAATAAAAATAAAAAAGCAATAACTATGAAAATATTGATAATATTATATGAGTTTATCAGTTATCTATATTCAGAAAATGTGGACACATCTATTCTCGGATTTTTTTAAAAAATCCTATTTGGGGGAAGTTGCTAACTGGTAAAGATCAAATATTTTTATATAAACAGTTAAAATAACTTTTTTCCAATTTTTCAAATTTTTTTGACTTTTTGTGGTACTGAGAATTGAACTCACTCATGCTAGGCAAGTTCTCTACCACTGAACTACATCTCCAGCCCTAGGCATGTTTTTAATCTCAATATTTTAGAATAAACTATTTTAATGACTTTAATGAATATAGTATTTTTAATGTTTGAATGAATTACAAATATTTCTACAGAATCTTATATATAACCTTGATTCCCAGCCTATTCAATTAAAAATATGATTTTATTGTTTACTTAGAATCCTTTCTATGATCAATTGCCTATAACACTTAATGCTCTCATACTGTATCATTATGCTTGCACTTATGTCATGCTAGCCTTTGCTGTTTCTCCCATTCATGTTTTTCTCAATTTTCCAAAGTATTAATCCTAGAAATATAGGTCTTAGGACACTGCTGGCCCATTTTTATTTTCTCCATTTGTATGTTGGTGTGTAGATGTTTTTACATTTAGTAAGTGACATAGATTGCATAGGCAATATTTTTTTTTAATTTCAAATGGCATTTTTTAGTGATGCATGAAATCAGTTCAGTGGATTGCATGACCACACTTTATCTTTTAAGCTAACAAAATTAAAATAGAAAAGATATTATCACTGTATCATGCTTAGTAAGTGTGTCACATGTAGTAATGTACATACATATAGTTATATTGTTTTATGAAACTTTGGTTTTAGTTATGTATGTGTGCACAGTTACATGCATTATAAAATGTATTTTATTTGATTATAGGTCATAGACAAAAAATGTTTGAAAACCATTCTTTTAAGTGATACTTTTAGTTATTGTTCTTCTACTTATCATTCTCAGAAACTTAAGGTCAAAAGTACAAGTTTTTTCTAGATTGAGCTGATCAAAATAAATAAAGTCCTCTTCCTGGTTCTTGGTATGTGTATTTGACTGGCAGACTGGCTGGCTGGCTGGCTGGCAAGCTGAGGTGGGGAATATCATGAGAACAAGACATCTTATGCCAAATTTACAGTATAAATGCCATGGTATTACTCATTAAGAAAATTTGGTAACTGTCTCCTATAGGAACAGGTCAGTTGCTTCAAATAAACACATTAATAGGAGATGGCATTAGTCATAGTAAACTTTGCAGATTACAAAATTTTTGTCCTTCTACGCTGGGTTTGGTGGTACACGCCTGTAATCCCAGCAGCTCAGGAGGCTGAGGCAGGAGGATATGAGTTCAAAGCCAGCCTCAGCAAAAGCAAGGCACTAAGTAACTTAGTGAGACCCTGTCTCTAAATAAAATACAAAATAGGGGTGAAGATGTGACTCAGTGGTGGAATGCCCCTGAGTTCAATCCCTGGTACCAAAAACAATAACAAAAAAAAAATCTTTTGTCTTCATGTTAGAATATCAGTTGTTATCAATAAAGAAGTTAATTTATTGCCTTCTCAAAAGCTCTAGTAATATGATATTCAAAACCTCAGATTATACAAATGACTTATTTAGCTGAGTTATTTTAAATATCTTGTTTCTAGTATTAAATATAAAAATACAGAAATATTTAACATTTTCTTCATATTTCCCATCATCTAATTTTTTTTTCCATTCTGGTGTTGGGGATGAAACCCATGGCTTTGCATATACTAAGTGAGCTTTCTACCAGTATATAGCCCCTGTTATCTAAAATATGTTCAGCTTATTGCTGAAAATAATGAAACTGTTGGTGAATATTAAATATTAAATCCCTTTTAAAAATTCAACCTATTTGCCAAAGACTGATCTTCTTTGAATTGGCAGAAAATATAATTAGACACAAGGGATGAAATTGTGAAGTTTATTTTTAAATACTATTACAAAAGTGAAACGTGGCTGAGGTCAGTCCATCTGTAATCTTGGCTACTGGGAGGGCTGAGGGAGAAGGATCATAAGTAAAAGGTTAGCCTGGACTACTTAGCAAGAACCTGTCTCAAAAAAACAAAAAAGCTGGGGATGTAGCTTAGTAGTATTGTTGCTTGCCTAGCATGTGCAAGACCCTGGGTTAAATCCCAGTACAACCACCACCACCACCACTCCTCAAAATAATTGAAACCTGTTTTGACCTCATTTTGAAAGTGTTTTTGTTGGCTTTTTAAAAGCTAAAAATCAAACTTGCCTCCTTATTTGCTTTAGGAAGAATTCATGTTTGAAATTCCTGTTTTTCTATCCTCCAGAAACTGTGATGGGTACCAGTAATCTGCATGTGGTTAAACACATTGATTCTTGAACTAGGCTATTCAAGTTTGAATGTCAGCTCTACAGTGTACCTACTGACTCAAACCTTGAATAAGTTAGTTAACCTCTGTGATTCCAATTCCTCATCTGTACAGAGGGGTATAATACCTTCATAGTATTGTTGTGAAGATTAAATTATATAGCTTACTATTTTAACTATTCTTATTATTTATTTTTTCAAATAAGCATGCTAGGTGCTTCTGATGAAAAATGTAGTATTACCAGTTGGAAAATCAATTAAGAATTGGCTTAAGAACATCTACTATTGACCCTAGCACTTTTTCCAGCTAACGACCTTGAATTAAATCTAAGTTTTGGTCTTTAAAAGTGGTCTTTAAAAGATTAATTTAAACAATTTTTAAAAACCAAATAATATATTTGACCACATAGTAAAAACTTATGCTTATCCTTACTTCAGTATTATGATAAATTAGGTTTTTATAGCAAATTAACAGATAATGATTTTGTTACACAAATTGACTATATTATGTATTCGTTAACAGTTTCTAACATAAGACCATTACACTGAAATTTAAATGTCAGTTTTCCTAATAAATTTGTTTTTACCCCAAAATTCTTTTCTTGTAATCAGTCTGTTTAGTATTTGAAAAATCTAGTATGAATTCTTTTGTAATTATTACAAAATGTCATAGAAAGTATTTTTGAAACTTAGTGTCATAGAAAGTATTTTTGAAACAGTGTATCAAGCCCCAATAAGCTTCCAATTTTTAAAATACAGTGCATTGAAAAAAACATCAGCTTTTGTTTGTGTGCTGGGTATTGAACTGAGCTACATCTTCAGCCCAAAACATCAATTTTTAATTATGTGGTAGTAAAAAGTGTTTTGTTAACTTGTTTGTTAACAAGTTTCATGCCACAATGATATTCTTATTTGCAGGTTTTGATGTACTCGTTATTGCTGGTATGGTGATCTTAAGAAATATTCTCCTGTTTGCATAGTTTTTGTTTTGTTTTGTTTTGTTTTTGTTCGTTGGTTTGGTTTTTGTTTCTTGTTGTTTTGGTTTTTTATTTGTTTTTTTCGGTTTGGTACTGGGAATTGAACCCAGAGGTGCTTTTACTATAGCTTTGGTCCCCTTGCCCACTCCCCTCCCACCTTTTTGAAACAGTCTTTTTAAGTTCCCCAGGCTGGCCACAAACTTGCCATCCTCAAACCTTAGCCTCCCAAGTCACTGGGATTACAGGTGTGCACCACTATGCCCTAGCTTGTCTGGATAGTTTTTATTTATTTATTTATTATTATTTTTTTATTGGTTGCTCAAAACATTACAGTGCTCTTGACATATCATATTTCATACATTTGAGTCAAGTGGGTTATGAACTCCCATTTTTACCACGTGTACAGATTATAGGATCACATTGGTTACACATCCATATTTATACATACTGCCATACTAGTGTCTGTTGTATTCTGCTGCCTTTCCTATCCCCTTCCTATCCTCCCTCCCCTCCCCTCCCCTCCTATCTTCTCTCTCTACCCCATCTACTATAATTCATTTCTCTCTCAGTTTTTTTTCCCTTTCCCCTCACATCCTTTTATATGTAATTTTGTATAACAATGAGGGTCTCCTTCCATTTAGTTTTAACAGATATTAACATAATTTTAATTTGAATACAATATAAATTTTGAATTTGCATTATACATTTAGTGTTTACCATTTTATAATAAATAATAAGAATGGAAACAAATGTGATCCATTTGTTTGGATATAATTTTACTTTACATAATTTTCCCTTGGCTTTGCTTTTAAATAAAATCTACCATGTTGTTTGTATTTTGTATGCTACCTTATAAATACCTTTTAAACATATTGGATTTCTACCTGAAGGGCAGAATTTAAGTAACTTAAGCAATAAATTAAGGAATTATTTATTACATATTTTTTCTGAGATGTAATCTTGGTGTGCATTTGATTGCCATTATAGTGATAGGGGAGGAGAGGCATAAAACTATAATACATATTCAATTTTTGTTAAGAATTTGTGTTTATTTTGTTTCATTTAGGGAAAAAACCTGAAAGAGCCAGGTACGGTGACACATGCCTATAAATCCCTGTGGCTCTGGAGGCTGAAGCAGGAGGATCAAAGTTGGCCTCAGCAATTTAGTGAGGCCCTAAGCAACTCAGTGAAACCTTGTCTCTAAATAAAATATAAAAAAGGGCTAGTGATGTGGCTCAGTGGTTAAGTGCTCCTGGGTTCAATCCCCACTCTCCCCGACTACTACCAAAAAAAAAAAAAAAACAAAGAAAAAAAAAACCCTGAAAGAATATAATAGAAGGATTAGTCTTTTGAGTTCTATGGTTTCCTCTACTAGTGTGTAATTGTGATGTGAATTGGAGATATAACTTTTTAACTTAGATTTGTCTGGGGTATCAGGGTATCTGTAATTCTGCAATATGATTGAAAACCCTCCTCTCATCATTGTTGGCAATGTGACTTGACTGTAATCTGAGCTGGAGCCTTTCATTTTTGTCCCTGGAGGTCCTGTACCTCAAATATGTTTTTCAAATTCTAGCTAATGAGGAGGTATTAATAAAGTGTTTTGCTTTGTTCCAAAGATGCATCTGTTCTCCTTATTAAGGTGAACTTATTGAATTGATTCTGTTTTAAAAATACCATTCCAAATTGTGTTGAGTTTAAAGTCCACGTACATTCTTTACTTTGTAAAAAGGAAATAGAGTTGCATATGATATAGAATTGGCATAAGTCAAATTAATTATGTTCTTATAGAAGAATTTTCTACCTGATTCTATATATTGCATATTAGGTATATCTTAAATGTATTTATAGAAAGAATGTACATATTAGCATATAAACATAAATTGCTATATAAACAACAAATATAACAATACAAATATATAAATTGTTATGTAAATATTAATATAGCTTCAAAGAAATATTGTTAAAAATATTTTGACCCTCAAAGAGTCATGACACTTATTTTAATATTTGTCCTACTATCATGCGCTTAATATGCAATCCCATATTTGGAAATTAATCTTTCAACTTTTTATGTTTATTAGCTTCATAGTACCAAAATGTTTCAGTAGCCATACTGATTTATAACTCATAATCATTTAGTACCTTACTACACAAAAGTGTGATCTACAGACTATACCTAGGAACTTGTTACTTTTGCAGAACAGAAGGTCTCACTTGAGACCTACTAAGTCAAAATGGTGTTTTAATGAGATCCCAGTGTAGTTCTATACATGTTGAAGTTTGAGAAGCACTGATTTAGTACAACTTACTAACTCTGTAAGCTTCTTGAAAGTGTTATATAGCTGTTGAGATCTGGAAGTCATTCACGGTTTGGCCTTAGAACAGTGCTGTCTATTCCTTTGATGGAATATAAATATTTGTTGGTTTCATGATTAATCGATAAGTAAAAGGTCTTAACATTTTTTTAGGATGTGTTTACTTATATGAGTGTATGTCTGTTGTTCCTGTAAGTTTCTACAAGCTACATGTAAACTAAACCTTTACTCCTTGTATAGTGATGCAGTGAAGATCTAAGCAAAAAATTCTCTGAGCATTCTATGTGCATGTGAGAAATTTGTGCTATGATATCAACCAATATAGCAAGTTCAGGGGAAAGAGAGCCATCTGCAGGTCTGGGACAAATTTGACATAGTTATCATAATGGAAGATTATACTACAAGAAGTTTAGTCCTCACTGAGTAATTAATTACTAAAAGCCTGCTGTAGGGCCAACATTTTTCTATAGTTTTATGGATATAATAGAAGCTGAAGACATTATCTAGTTCTAGAGGCACTTACTTAATTGGCCAGTCCACTGCTTGACCATCAACATTTCTTCCACAACCAGATTTGGCAAATTGGAATGTTCTAATAAATATCAGCTTTATTTTCCTATTACATTACTATGTTTAATTTTCTTTGGGGAGGACTGTTTGTTTTCCTGTTTTGAGTTTTGTTTTTTGTTTTTGTTTGTTTGTTTGGCGGGGGGGGGGGGGGGATTAAACCCAGAGCTTCATGTGTACTAGGCTAGTGCTCTACCACTGAGCTTCAACCCCAATCCTGAATTTTTTTTATTTGTATTACTTAAGTACATATTTTCCCTACTTTGTCAAGTTTGTGAGTTTGAAGTTGTATAGATATTTCTAATAAGTAATTATTAATACTAGTTATAATGATATCTGTGACAGTTTTTCTTAATCTATTAGGTTGAACTATGTAGCCATTTTTAAGATCAAAAATATATCAGCAATTTTGTATGCTTTAACCTAGTAAATAATAAAGGAAATTTAAGGAGCTTCCCAACTCCTATTTCTGTCATTCAGTAGCCAATAAGAATTAACTTGTAATCTGCTTTTGCATTTGTTGTTTTGTTTGTTTGTTTGTTTGTTTCTCTAATAAAAGTATGCCTTTTAGGAAAACAATGCCCTTCCATAGAAATTAATGGATGTAACAAGTTAATGATGAAATTAACAATTTATTAGTACAGAATTTTAAATTATTACACAATATAAACGTTGCAACAAGGCTTTCTTTAATCTGAAATTTTTCCTCTCTGTGGTTGCAGTTTTGTTTCAGAGGTATTCTATTTGTTTTTCACATCAGATGCTTTCAAATGGCTTAAATCGCTGTAGGAAAATTTAAATATATTGAACTGAGTGGACAAACTCATTCTAATTTTACAAGAACTAAAATATGTAGTTAAATAATATTTTTATTACTGTTGCTGACACTTCTCTATATAAAACTTCAGTAATTAAACCCAGCTAGTTCAGTTGTTAGTAACTAAGAACCAGTTATTTTGGCCATTTGCCAAAGTTATCAAGGTAAAATAAAATGAGCCACACAATTATGAAAGGAAATAGAAGCTGTGAAGGGGGTTTTATTAAAAACTACTAAGCTCATATTAAGAATATGTACTTAATTTTGTTCACGTCTTAGAATATATTACATGTAGTTGTAACCCTTCTTTGGTACTCCCAACAGCAATAACTAAAGTTTGTCAAATTATATAGTTAGCAAACCAAAGTAAGTGTATAATGACAGTTCTCCAGGGGTTCATTTAGTCACCTACCCGGAGACTGCCTGATGAAGTACTTCTGAAAGGAGGTTCAGTAACCTGTGAAATGTAGGGTGAGTTTCCAGATCTTTGTCATTCTGGGCTGAAAGTTAATAATGTTTAGAAAGTACCTGGATTATAAAGCAACCTAAGAGGTGGGGATGTGGGGTGAGATCACCATTGTTGAGATTTCAGCTTATTTTATATTAAACTGAAGTTCCTACATCATAATAAGTTAATATCTCTTAAAAATATAAACTGCAGAGCTTTCACTATTGCAGAGAAAAATAATTTTGTGAATTCAGTGTGTGTTAAAACAACTTCTGTTACCACATTTTGGGTGTTTTATATTATGTGTTATCAAGCTGTGTTTTTGTGTTTTATTTTAGCTTATTTGCACTAATCTTGATGAACTCAGGGAATTAATCACAAAAATCGAGAATGAACTCAAAGATCTGGAAAACAGTAGAAAAAAATCGGTAGGTGTTAATCCAAAAGTTCTGTCTATTATTGTCAGCATTAAAATTTATTCCTGCCTTTTTTCTAAAGCCTTTTAAAAATTTTGTTCTCCTGGATTACATTGAAAATTTGCAATGAAAGATAGAAACATTATTTCTTTTATTTCTCCTGTGGTCTAGTTTTTATTTTTAATACACAAAAATGGTGCCGGGGCAAGTAAATTAATTTGTTTGCCTGGTTTATACCAGGTGTAGATTTAGATAATTCCCAATATACTGATTGTTTTCTGACTGGTAGTGGTTTTAGATAATGCTTATCTTGCAAATTAACAATTATATGCTTTTAATGGAAGTTTATTGCATTAGTAACAAACTTTTAATTAAGTGTAACATGAAAATAGATGTAAATTGTTTAATTGGGCCCCAGATAGTTTTTATTCTTAACAGTATGACTTTTTATAGAGCCTTTATCAGCTGAAAGATTTTTAAAATTAACTTTCACTACATATTCTAAATAATTAATCTTTACTTTCCCTTTCTGATATTTTATTGATATTCAGAGACTATAATATAAGGGCATTATGTTTATTTTCCCAACTTGGTAAAACACTCAATTTTGTTATTTTTTAAATGAATAACACCTGTTTAACTGGCATTTACATTTAGATTATGTCATAAATTTGAAACACATCCAATAAATAAATGGGAAGGTTTTAAACATTGAAGAAAATTAATCGTCATTAAAAAAAAGCCTCTGTGTCTTAGGAATGTCATGAAACCACTCTGTGTCTTTGTTTAGAATCTGTTAATGTAAATATGTATAAAATATGGTTAATGATTCAACAAGTATGATATCAACAGATTTGTAGTAATCACTTTACATGCTAGTAGGAAAGCCATATTGTTAGTCTGAGGCAGGAGGCTGGAATGCCACAAAAGTACAACCTCTTGAGGTTATTCAGTACTAGAGTGAAAGAACCTTAAGCATTTCAGAAGTCTCTCATGGGATACTTCTGAGAATATTACTTTAAGAGGTAAAATAATATTCATAATAATAATTATAAATTAGCAAGAAGACTGTGTTCAGTATACTGAAAATGAGAAAAACTATATACTACATAAAATTTCCATTAAAGATGGTTTAGACCCCTGTATTTTCATACATTAGGTATCTGGAAAGTCTCTTGATATGGAAGACTATTTTCTCAAAAAAATATGAGAATATTTTCTCTGCAGCCAGAGTAATTTTTTTTAAAGAAAGAGTGAGAGTGAGAGAGAGAGAGAGAGAGAGAGAGAGAGAATTTTTTTAATATTTATTTTCCATTTCTCGGGGGACACAATATCGCTGTTTGTATGTGGTGCTGAGGATCGAACCCCGACTGCACGCATGCCAGGCGAGCGCGCTACCGCTTGAGCCACATCCCCAGCCCCAGAGTAATTTTTAATGTATTTAATGTTTTATATTCATAAAAGACTCATTATTTTCTGAGGTAGAAAAAGTAGTCTCTTTTAAAAATCCATATAATTCATTGTTTTTGTAGAAGTTACTTGTTTTTAGTTTTCCATAATTCATGACTTAACAGAATTCTATTAAATAAATTTGCTAAAGTTCTTATGCTACAGTTAAACATAACTTTAATTTGTCTCCACATTATAGTTTAAGAGTTTATTTGTTTTTATTGCATAGTTTTAAGCATACTTGACTTACTTACAACATGTTTAGAAGAGAAAAAGACTTGAAAACATCCTAGGGTTTTTCGGTAAAACCATCCACCTCATTTTATTGGTGAAGTACAAGCATGTTGCCTTCCTTCACAAAATTAAGTACAAGAAAAATAAGAGGAAACAAACTACAAACATTTGACACTGTAGTCCTTGAAGGCATGTTTATCAGAAAATTTTAGATTACATATCAAGTAATTGATTGGATTTTGGGTCTCTAAACAATTTATTCATGGTCCCTCATATTTTCAATAAAGGATGTTTTCCATCCTTCAAGAAGTAGAAATTCTTGGAACTATACTTAGCAGGATAATTTTATTGAGATTACCAACATGTGAGCTGTTTCCCTGTGATATAAACTTCCTAAAAGATTATTTACATGAACATATTATTTCAAACAATGAAATGGCCACATACCATAAAGCAAATAAGACTATAAAAGTTTACATCCCAGTAGTATTTCCTATTTTACAGAATCTAATTGAGTTAGTTGCACGAATTGACTTTATTGAATGTTTATGTTAATATTTAATACCAGTTTGTTTGGCATCATTTGGAAATAAGGTATTCCACTTAACTGAATTTTCTAGATAAACTTTTAATACTAAAGTCTTTGTTTTAATCACTTCTTTGATTACTTGTACTATATTGAAGACAATATAAGCCTTTTTGATGACTAAAGGGTCATCTTCATGAATATCAATAAGTGTGTTGTTATTCTAAAAACTTTATTGATATCAGCATGGCTCTGTGGCACCTGCCTATAATCCCAGCTACTGGGGAGGCTGAGGCAGGAGGATTACAAATTCAAGGGCAGCCTGGGCAGCTTAGCAAGATCCCATCTCAGAATTTAAAAATTATAAGGTTTAGGGATATAGCTTAATGGTAAAGCACATCTAGTTTCAATCTCCAGTACAAAAAGAACAAGAAGAAAGAAAAGGAGAAGAAATTTATTGATTTCAGTAGCTTTAATTAAACATTCACCAAAAGACTTTTATCCTGTGGATTTTAAAGGATTTTGTATGTCTTCTCCATTTTTGGCTTTTGTTCTGTCTTTCTTCATGCCAAATTGTCTGTCAGTTGTCATCTCTTGTGTGCATACATATATTTGCTCTAGCTGATGCATTGTGGATTAAAAAAGCAGGTAACCATACTTGTTAGAATTGGACTCACAGAAAATCCCCTAAGGGATTTTCTTAATAATGAAATATATGAACTCAGTGATAGTGATAGTTGTTATGACTGATTGCTTGTCTTGTGGACTTCGCATACTATTGCCAGACAAATAAACTTTTAATATTGCTCTTCATTAGAGGATATCAATGTCAAAACTAAAATAGTATTTAAAGCACAAGCAATTCTGTTATTCATTATCATTGTTCATATCTATAATAATAGCACCAATAACAAAGAATATATATTCCATATAAATTTTGGTTTTATATGTTGTTACTAAAGATAGAAATTACATATGATAGAGAATTTAATACAGATTCATATAAACAAGTAGCTGCTTCAGAGGGCTTATTTTCTACAGAGCCTTTCAAGATAGTTTTTCTTTCCAAAACAACAAGGAAGAATGGTGCTGTTTTCTCTACTGGGTCAACATTCCATTTAAAAAGTTGTGTTTGTTTTTTTTTTTTTTTTTTTTTTAGTAACAGACTTCATATTTTAAAACAGTTTTATTATGTTAATATTAAAAACCTTTTAAACTTCTTTTTTTAACCTCTAAGAGGCTTTGTAATGGAAGATATACAGTTTTTTAAAATCTAGATTGTTTACTCATTCTTGCAAGACAGGTAATTCCCTTTATGGTTAATCATGTAAAGAGAAAAATGCTTTAATTTTGCTTGAGCTTACTCAGTTCATTTGATCACATCACTTAATTCAGAAGTGACTCAACATTCTTTGGATCCTGAAGTGCTAACTTAATTATCTACCTGAGATTGGTTTAAAGTGAAGCCTCTGGTTGAGGTAAATTAAAATATTTTGACAGAGTCCTTTAATTTTTCTCATCATTATTTAGATCATAAGAGTCTTTAGAAATCTAAAGGAGAAATCACATTTTTTGCTTTTTCTTTAATATTTTTTTAGTTGTTGTTGGACACAGTATCTTTATTTTTATTTGTTTATTTTTATTTGGTGTTAAGGATTGAACCCAGGGCCTCATGCATGTGAGGTAAGCGCTCTACCACGGAGCTATAAAACCAGCTCCTCATTTTTTGTTTTAATTGAAGTCAAATTTGTATTTTGCTTAATCACTTGGAAAAATATCCTTTCCAATCTAGGAAATTTTTTGTTTTCTAGAAAAATAGAAAATTAAGGTATTGATAAATTTACCTGATGTTATTGTGTTTGAAATTTGTTACACATTATTTCTCTATAGATAGTGAAAATTGGAAGATTTGTCAAGCATTCATGTGAGCTAGTTTTTCATCTTATCTGCTTTACATCATAGTTTAGATTTTCAAAAGGTTTCAATCTTACAGTAAGGAAGGATTCATGTAGAGATTGGTTATAAGGAAAAGTTAAAATTTGGCAACAAAAAAATGTTATTTATAAAAGAAGAAGCCATGCCTAGATCATATAATGATAATCAAAGTCTTATCAATATGGAAAAATTAAGATTTTAAATATAAGACCATATCTTTTCTAACACATCTTTTAACATTCAAGTACCTCAACTTTGAACAGTATTTAAAGGCAAATTACAATTATTACTAGATTTTATTATCAATATGTTAGAAAAGCCATAAAACTGCCTTTGCTTTTTAATACGGGGATAATACTTGGGATCTAATTCTATTCTTTGAATTTCTCCTCTCCTGCCCCCAGAAGTGATATACACAATGGTGTGTTTAACAAACTACCTTTAATAGTGGAAATTTGGAAATAGCTCATATGTCCAGTAGTAGGCAAATGATTAACCAAACTATAATATTGATACAGTGGTATATCATATACTAGTAAAATGAAATATTGGTGGGACATTGTTACTACAAGAAAATATTTGTGAAATGTTGTATTTTAAGAACATACAAAATAATATGTGCCTGATGATTATAGTATGTAAAAAGGTGTGTTAAAATTATTAAGGAATTTTGAATGAATAAAGTTAATATTTCTAAAATAATTTAAATTCATAATATAGTAAATATTAGAGAAGTCAGAAGATTAGATGAGAAATGATGGCACCTACCTGTTTTTGGGTCACAAGAGTTCTGTATAAGCCAGTAGTTATCAATTAGGGATTATCTTTCCCCTTCCCCTCACTAGGAGACTTTTGGCAATGTCCAAAGACAGTTCTTGGTCACAGTTGAAGAGATTGTATTGGCCTTTAATGGTAATGATACTGTTGAATATCTTACATTTTAATGATCCTACAATGTATATGACATTCTACCACAAAAGAGTATCATCTGGCCCCAAATGTCAGTTGTACTAAGGTTATAATACTGTAGCATAATCCTGTATTTACTGAGTACCCTGTTCTTTAATTCTCTGTGCTGCTGTCAACTTATTATGGGGAGATAACAAGCTGATGTGTTTAAAGTTAGTGACAATCAGTGAAATAATACCACATCCTCTAATGGGATTACATCGTGTACTTCTAACTTAGATTTGTATTTGATGAAACTTTCAAATGTCACTATCATTATTTACTCTTCATGATTCCATGAGATAGTATATATTTTTTAATATTTATTTTTTAATTATAGATTGACACAATATCTTTATTTTTATGTGGTGCTGAGGATTGAACCCAGTGCCTCACACATGGTAGGTGAGCACTCTATCTCTGAGCCACAACTCCAACCCTTAAGAAGGATTCTTAACCTTAGCTTCCACTCAGTCTTAGCTGTCTTCAACTCATTATAATTTATGACAAATATGTTCACTCTTTACCTTTTAGCTTCCTTAGTAGAGGATTCATAGTTATAAATAATATGGTTGTATATGTATTTTCTTTATTCATTTTTAAAAATACAGTATAGTTAAAAACTTAAAATATAGTGAGGAATGATACACAGGTAAATAGAAAACTATTGTCAAATCATGTTAAAGTTTACTTAATTGCATGAATTTATATGGACTCAACATGTAGAATACTGTTGCATATACAAAAAGCCTGATAGAAGTCAAAGAAATTATCAAACATTAATTTTATTTTCTATCGAATAAAAAAAGAAAATTTTAACTCTATTATGATGAAGGATTATGAGATTTTTCCCTTTCCATTATATATTCCTTTTTTTTTAATATCAGGGATTGAACCCAGGGTACTTAACCACTGAGCCACATCATCAGTGCTTTTTATTTTTGTTATTTGTTTATTTTTGAGGCAAGGTCTCACTAAGTTGCTTAGGGCCTTGCTAAACTGCTGATGTTGGCTTTGAATTTGTGATTCTCCTGCCTCAGCCTCTGAGCCATTGGGATTACAGGTACCACATCTGGCTTATATATTTCATTTTTATGTAGTTAGGTATCAAATCAACATTTTTTAAACAGTACAAAATCTATTTTAATACAGTGTAAGAAACTTTTAAGTACAATCAGAGTCCTCAATAAACCCTGATTGACTTTATTTAATGGCTTTGTTTGTAAATATGGTTATAGTAATTGCTAACCATTTTAAAATTGTTTTATTTAATATTTTTTTTAAAAAATTTTAGTTGTAGATGGACACAATATATTTATTTAATTTATTTATTTTTATGTGGTACTAAGGTTCAAACCCAGTACCTTACATATGCTAGGCAAGCGCTCTACCGCTGAGCTACAACTGCAACCCTATTTAAGGTTTTGATAATTACTTCATTGTATATAATGTTTTTCTTTTTTAATTTTTTTAGTTGTTGATTGACCTTTATTTTATTTATTTGTATGCGGTGCTGAGAATTGAGCCCAGTTCAATTCATTCATGCTAGACAAGTGCTCTACCACTGATCCCCAGCCCCAGCCCTATAATGTTTTCTTACTGTAGCTCTTTCTGGTAAACTAGTTAATGGTTAATAAGACCAAAAAACATCTCAGCTATAGAAGGGAGTCACTTTGTTTTTAGTCATTTAGAAGTTCAAAAAATTAAAATGACCTTTTTGAAACATTACACAGCAGCAGATAAACTAAGTTTTCTCTTACCTTAGTTACAGATACTAGTCTTATTCACTAGGCAGATATTTCCTGAGTGTCTTCTGTTTTGTATACTACCAGAGATTTGATAAGGAGCCTTTATCTTATTCACTTACAGAGTTTAGAATTTTATCCTAAACCCTGGGGATAAGTTTTTATTTTAATCTGGGTTACTTGGGCTAGTAAATTATACTATTATTTTTTTCCCAGTATATAGGGTTCCACTGTATTGACCAGGCATGGCTTGGAGTCCTGGGTTCAAGCAACCCCCCTGCCTAAGCCTGCTGAATACCTGAGACTACAGGTGTGAACTACTGCATCTGGTTCCCTGTACTTTTATAAGCTTATATTTTTGCTTTCAAATTGTGTTTATTCAGGAGTCACCCAACACCCTAGTCTCTTGTTCACTGCCCTTAATTATCTGTTTATGTGTTTTGTAAGATGGAATGACCAGTAAGCAGATGAATTTTATGAACACTCAGAAATAAACTTACAAGTTCAAAATTATAGAAAGGAAAGCTAGATGACAGGAATTGTCAAGCAAAATAATATATGACTGGCAAGGCAAATAAAGCTTCAAATAATTAGTCACTGAGTGATTTGAGAGTATATTTTCTTATTTATCTTCATAAGTCTTGCTTTGAGGTATTTTTTGACATTTAATAACTACCTTGTTCAATTAAATGCCAGATTTTAACCCGTTTTAATAGAGCTCAATGTTACTACTTACTGCAGTTAGCCATAGTTTAAAGTAAATGGATGGAACTGGAGACTATCATGATAAGTGAAACAAACCACTCCCAAAAAGTCAAAAGGCGAATGTTTTCTGTCATATGTGGAAGCTATACCAAAATAAGGGAATGGAGGTTAAAAAAAATATAGGAGAAAATTAGTGGAATAGAATAAAGGGAAGGGAGGAAAAATGGGATAGAATCTGACCTAACTTTCCTATGTACATATATGAATATACCACAGTGAATCTCATCATCATGTATATCCACAAGACATTAATTAAAAACAAACTATAAGTAAATAGCAGAAAGATCAATAGATTAAAAGGAAGGGAATAGGGGGAAGGAAAGGGGAAGTAGAACAAATTGTATTCCATGCTTTTATAATTATGTCAAAGTGAATCCTAATGTTATGTATAACTAAAAAGAACCAATAAGAAGAGACAGAAAAAAGGTTGGCAGGGAAATTGTCATGAAAACAATATTCAAAAACCTCTCTTTTTTCTCCAAAGAAAGTTCCAGTTAAAAGGAAAGATTGTGTGGTATTCTTACATCAGGCAGAGACTAAATACTGTATATTCCCAGCTTAGAATAAAGTTTGAGAAGAGTTGAACCAGGTGGCAGATACTTTTGTACTAAGAGCTTCATAATGTGGGTTTTATAATTTGCCCTAATCCCATTTGAATTATTTGTCTCACACTTATTCAAATATAAATAACATTTTAATGTTATATATTTTTCAAAGTTCTAATTAATGTGAATTCTACAGTTGCTTTATTACCTTGCTGTTCTGAAAGTTTTAACTTAAATCAATGGGAGTTCAAGGCCAGAAAATAAACTTAAATCATTCTGACATTTTTATTACAAAAGATAAGAAAATCCTTGGAAAACCCTTAGTTCAAAGCCTTTTGTGAATTGGGGAATAATAATATAAAAAAACTGAAAGGATTAATACTAACAAAATTTTCCTACCATTTTATCAGATTTTATAGAAAAAGAAAAACTGCTGATATATTGAAGCAAAATTAACAGAATCCAGCAAAGAAGCAAAAGAATTCTAAATTGAGTGTAGTGTCCACATGTAAATGTTCTAATACCTTAAAATAGAAAAAGGCCTTCCATGGAACCATTCTTTTAATGTAAATATGATTCTAACAAGTAGTAGCAGCTGCTTTTAATTAGGACAAGAGACACTTAAAACAGATTTATAGATAGCATGAAATACTGATAGTTTTTTAAGGACTTTAAAAAATTACAAAAACAGATCTTAAAAGACTAATTTAATATAGGAACATCGGTAATAGCATCAGAGACCTTAACAGTGCCTGAGAGTCACTATGTTAAAGCATAATACTATAACTGTTCATAATGATGACCCAAATTTTTTCCAAGTTAAATTATATTCATTGTTTGACATGATGTATTTAGGAATATTTCTGTCATTCTTAAAAAAATCTTTTGTATGTAAGGAGGAAACATCAGTTATCTAAGAAATTTACTTACATAGTTGAATACTTATTGTGGTAGACATTGTGATAGAGTATGAGAAAGTAAAAATAAGTAAGACACTGACCCTGCTTCTAACATCAACCAGGCCAGTTGGACCTTGTGGTGTACATCTGCAATCCCAGCTCCTGAGGCTGAAGGGTCGTAAGTTTGAGGCTAGCCTTGGCAGCTTTGGGGGAGACCCTGTATCAACATAAAATGAAAATGGTTGGGGGTATAGCTTAGTGGTAGAGTGCTTGCCTAGAATGCAGAAGGACCTTGGGCTTAATTCCCAGTACAGCAAAAATCCAAATTTCACTTTTGTGGAATTTTCTGTCCTGATGATGCCAAATAAGCATAGCTTTACTTAGCAATTTAGTGAGTTGCTTGAGATTGCTTGAGAACCCATCTTGTTGATAGCATGTGTATATTTGATAAAATTCCTCAACTTTTTTTCTATGTTACCCTCTTTACTGAAAAAGATCAAACAGAAATTTGTGGTTAATTTCCAGCCCAGGCGTCTTTATAAATGAAAATGATAACTATATCATGTGTTAAAGGTATATTGTTAGATTTTCTTCTCCAAAAATAGTAATTTGCCTCAGTGGGAATGTGTTCTGTCACCCAGATTTTTCTATCTGTACAAAGCCAGAAGACACAGAAACTTGCATTGATATCATTATAGTGCTAATTATGTGCCTTCATACTTTTTGTTTCAATGCTAATTAAGAAATATAATGGAAATATTAAACATACTATTCAGTTTAAGAAATATAATGAGAACATACATACTATTCAATGTATTCATTGAGATGCCTTTACAATAAAATGCAAATGATTTCCTGTTAATCTTATGTAAAAATTGATGAGGGTATCTCAAGATAATAGCATATTGAAGTATATGTAGTATATAATATATAATACCTCTGGAAATATTAAAATGCTTTTTAACTTTTTCTGTGTCAAATGCAAACATTTCACTATACTGTCAAAACTAGTACTTTTTCAACAGACCATATACCAACAAGATTAATGTGGTGTTTTATCTCCTAAACTGTGGATATGAAGGAGTATGTGAATATGGTAGTAGTTTCTCTATGTAAGCAATTAAAGAAAAGGGAATGCATATTTAAAATAATATGACTTTTCATTGAATTATTTAAACTGAGAATGTCAGATAGTTTATTAAAATGCATACTTTTATTTATATTATTTTTGTACACAAATTTAGATTATTTTCAAGTTGCCTTTGGATGTTATTAATGATTTTAAATTGAGATATTGTTTAGAGATCCTCTTAGCTTTTCTAAAAGTTACTTGTATTTTATTTGAAAAGCATAACATGTTGATACTTAATCCCTTTCCACCACAGGATTTATGTCTGTGACAAGAAGCAAGCCTATAATAAAAACTATTTTGTTTTGTGATCCACATTTTTGTGCCCTAATGAACAAAAACATATAGCAAACTAGCATTCATATTTTAGCATATATGTCATCTTTGTATAAATTGTTTGTGACATATAAAATTATATTTATTCATTATGTACGGCATTAATATCTTCTCAATTTAAAAAAGCATTTTTTGTATATTTATATATATGATTTTATTAAATATACAATTTATATATATATATGATTTTAATCATATAACTGTTGAGACCTGTTTCGTTTAACTGTAACATCAAGAAAATTTGTGTAAGTAGCTAGATGTTTTTTTTTAAGCAGATGACACCTAAGTTTAACAAAGCATCTAAATTTATTAATGAACAAAATATATCTGTGCTGCTAAGACACTTAATAAATCTAGAATTTATTTATTTTCCTCTTTTTCTTCCTTTTAGGTGTCCAATGTCCCCAGCATCAGTAGATTGCCAGCTCTCTCTCTTTGCAACACCCTCACCAGCATTTTGCTGGTGCTGTCATACCCATCCCAGATTACTGCAACAGAATGGAGTTGTTCTTTAGTTACAAGGTAAGTTCCCCCACACTCATTTCACACTTATCAAGGTGCAGTTTTTCATTTTACAATATTGTGTAGTTTTGTAAGTTTTTTCCTTATAACTCCTTATTAGTTTCTCCTACCTGAAAACTTATAAAACTGCATAATATAGTAAAGGACTTACTTGTGATCATAGATCAGCTCCTTTTTGTAGTAATCCCCTTGGGGTTATAAAACCTGCATGGCTTAGTAGTTGGGGCATCTAATGGAAAGGGAGCTGGCAATCTGCAGCTGCTATGGACATTGGATGAGAAAGCAATGAAAGGTAAGCTTCAAATTTAGAATATATTGGATGGTTTTTGTTCCGTGATATATATTTGAAATTCATATTTTATGTTGAACTTTTTAGTAGGTTGATAAAAGTACTACTTCTCTTTAAAGTGACCTTTGATAAATGTTTGTTTAATAATTATCAAGTTCACATAATACATTGGTATTATATTAGGAAGATATTTTTATTCATGAAAAATCTAAAACCAGTGAATTTGTCCCCATATTCATATACCTGTTTGTAAAGTCAGGACTAAAATTATATGTATAAAAATTATTAAATTATTTTTATTAGAGAATGTTATAGCAATGCTTCACAAATGAACTTTTACCAATAAATGTATCTACCATCTTTATCTTTAATTCTGTATGATTAGTGCAGATAAAAGTTTGTAAGAGTCTTTCTGTATTTGAAGGTGCAGCTTGCTGTTTCCTTTTGTTTTAATTCACTTTAATCTTTAGGTCACTATAATTTCAATTACTCTTGTAACTTTTAAATTAATAAAATTAATTTTAGAGATTTTGATTCTTGCATTACAAAGATATCTGTAAGTAAATGTAGATATTTATACAATAATCTATTTCTTCTTTAGGAATTATCTTTGTGGGGTTCAAGAGCAACAATATTATATGGTAGAGGGAGAGTGAATTTTAGCATTTAAGAGCTATAGAATTCTTGTCTAAAGTCTATTTCTGTCCATGAGTACTTCCCTTTGTGACTTTAGACAGTTTTCTTTAAAAATAAAAATATATATATATATATGCCCTCTGAGTTCCCTCTAATTAATGAATTCATCTAAGAAGAAATATGATTATTCTTGGTTTTCCCCTTATCTGTGTAAATAAATAAAGTTGGTCAGTCAAAAAAAAACATTGGTCACTTAGAGTTAATGACCTCCTTTAAAGTTCAGTAAATATTTGTTTAAGTAGATATTTGTATTAATCCCAGGATAAGGCAGATAGTTACCAACTCTTAATTTGTTTTTAAAATTCACAACTTTTCTTCTCTTTACTTTAGTTCCATTGTATACTATGAAACTCTGAGATCACAACTTAGTAGAAAGGGACAGTGTCATCATTTTAATTCCATTTGGGTTGTAAGCATCATGTTTTGACCAAAGAAGATGATACATGAAACAAGCAGTGTGAGTTTCCCTTTTATTATCAGTAGTTAAAGCACGTTACCTCAAGTATCAGTCTCAGAGCAGTGATTCTCAACATTTTTAAGTCTGTGCACCTTTTATAAATCAAAATAAAAATATGGACTCACATACCCCATGGAAGGCCCAGGGGTGCCCCTTGTTGAGGTCATTGTATTCTTTTTATGTATCTTCAAGGCAAAACATTTTATAGATCTTTACTTTCAATAATTTGTGTTATGGAGAAAAAATTTGGTTCATTTTCCAAATACAGAATGATAAATATGCATTTTCAGATTATAAATGTATGCCATACCATCACTGCCCTGAGTGGAGGATAACATAAAATAAAGAAAGGGAAGAAAACCTTCAAAACACATGTGAAGTTAGGCCATTGACATTTCAAAACAGGTCAGTGAGTCAGGCAGAGTTGTATGAAAGTTAGAACTGTATTCTCAGATTAGGATTTAAGCCTCATTGCATATAATATGGTCCAATAGCTGGTCCAATAGCATATTTTCTAGATGTTGGATTAATTGAAAATTAATCAAAACATAAAATCTTATTTGTAAGCTTTTATGCAAAAATTAATTTTGTAATTTAGCAGAGGCACAACTACATCTGACATATGTCCTGAGATAACATTGTCCAGCTACAAAGAGTCTAACCTTTCTGTTCCTCATCTACCTAGACCTAACTAAAGTCTTCTGCATCCCCTATCCCACTGTCACCATGCTAATCCAGACAGCAACCATACAACTCAGGTTAATTCTTCAACTCTTTTCTTCCTTGTAACCCCCAGTGAGGAATTCAGTATGTTTGATGCTCCCTGTCTTATTTTCTTTCCCCCTCTCCCCTAGTCTGTCTCTCTTTTTTTTTCCCCAATTAATTTTACCACAAAGAGGATAGTCTCCTTACCTTTGTACCTTTCTTTTTTCTTCTCTTTTTAGCTTAATAAAAGTTGGCTTTCACTCTTACCAGCTCATTTTTTGAGCCAAATAATAGTTGAGGAGTGGAAAAATTTATATGCCTTATTAAAGGGAAAAATCTACCTATTATTTATTAAAACAAAATTCTACTTCATTCCATGAAGAATTTAGGATGGCTGTCAGCTGTCTGCCTTTTTATCTTCCTCAATTGCAGTATGCTTTACCTTAATGAAGGTTATTTTTTGCTCAGTTTGATTGTATATCAGTTTAATAATTTTGTTTTTATGCATTAGAATAAGCACTTTATATAATCTTATAAAATTTCTTTGAGAAAAACAAACTTTCAAGGTAAAACCCATTGTTAATTTGGGTTCTGTATGTACATTTAGAACACATTTAACAAGAAAGAGTTCTATTTTGTATATTTATATGAAATAAAAATTACTTTCCTTGAAAAAAATTTTAATATTATAAGTTGTCATGCTAATAAGAAGACAAGAAATAATAAGAGTAGGTTTCATATTTATTATGCACACATGCACATATATACCATATCTTACTATTCTTTTAATAAGTATTTCCCCTTCTAAGATGTAAAAACCTCAGAGGTAGAAATATAGCTGCTTAAACTAGGTGTGGTGGCGTACCTCTGTAATCTCAATGGAGCCTGAAACAGGAGGATTGCAAGTTCAAGGTCAGCCTCAGCAATTTAACAAGGCCCTAAGCTACATAGTGAGACCCTGTCTCAAAATAAAAAGGACTGATGATATAGCTCAGTGGTAAAGTGCCCCTGGGTTCAGTCCCCAGTACCAAAAACAGAGAAATAATGGCTGTTTATGTGTATAAATTTTGGGGGAGAAACCGTGCTATTAAACACTTGGGCTTATATATGATGAAATTTTCTGTGACTGGAGTATTGAAGGTTTTATATATGTAAAACTGAAATCCATGCACACATTTAGAATATACATTTTGCTCTAGATACTGGTAATTTTTCTTACTGTTCTACATATGTACCAAATGACTTGCTGTAATAGTTCCTTATAGGATGAAGTCTAATTTTATACATCTTATCCATATGTGATCCATAGGTTATGTAATTGTCTTTTGCTAGAAATAAAACGTGAAGTATATGGTATGTGAATTATCTTTCAAAGCTATTACAGGAAAAATACTACATGGTTATATAATGGTAGATGATGATGATGATGATTATAGCTCTGCACTAACATTATAGAGAAGCAGAGGTTGACTAAATTGCTATAAATTTGTTTCTATGGCATTCAATTCGTTTTTCATATACTGCTGAGGTATATCTTCACCAGATATTTTTATAACCTACATCAGATTGAATTTATTTAGGTAGGAATATAGTTCTAAGAGCTTGGACTTAAGAATCAAGCAGATACAGGTTCAAGTCATAGGACCCTAAACAAGTCATTTGATCTATCTGAGCCTTACTTTCAAATACACATACCACCTCAAAAGGGTTTTCATAAATGCTAGAGTCTTTCTCCCCCCACCCTTTATGCACCCCACCCCACCCCCTGTTTGTAGATGGATTCATAAAATACCTAGGATAATGTTTTGCAAATGGTGGGATATCAATAATTATTAATTCTTAGTGTAGCATTGTGATATTGAAAACAGTTAACTGTTGTATTTGCTTTTTGTACTAGTCTCTTAAAGTAATTGTAAATTTTCCTAAGAAGTTTATGAAGAAGACGACTTTTAAATATAGTAACCAACCTAGCTTTTCTCATTTTTTTCCTAATTCTTTCAGAAAATTACAAAAACTTTATAGATGAATTATATCTTTTACTTATATAATTA
Source organism: Ictidomys tridecemlineatus (assembly GCF_052094955.1). Lineage (NCBI taxonomy): Eukaryota > Metazoa > Chordata > Mammalia > Rodentia > Sciuridae > Ictidomys > Ictidomys tridecemlineatus. Next base: position 149,162,569 of record NC_135480.1, on the reverse strand, counting down.
ATTTATATATATTTTACATCTTTACAATTTTTGTTTTGTTTTGTGGCACTGGGATTAAACCCAGGGCTCTTTATCTGGGTTTAGTAAATGATTTATTAAAACATTTACAGCTGACAGAACTAATTTTTTTTTTAATTTTTATATCCTGGTTAGATGACACAGGTTTCAGAGTTCACATAGAAATTAAAATCATTAAATATATTAAATAATATTCATTACAGGATATTTCTCCTTTTCTGCAGTTTGAGAAAAAAATAATTTTTGATAGATTTTTGGCATTTTGGTTTTTTATTCAAAAGATAGAGCTTGACATTGACTTTTAGATTAAATCTAAGGAATTTACTTTAAATTTTTGTGTTTTTAGGGCAAATGGTATCAACGCAGACAAGCTGTAAAAGAATTACATAGCACATTGATTCGTCTTTTAAATGAATTGCTGCCATGGGAACCAAAGTTAATGAAGGCTTTTCAAAGGAACAGGTAATTAAAACTTTATAATCTATTTTACTTATTTTAGAGCTCTTAATTTATGATTTCTGGGAAGATGTTCTAGAATCATTTAGTAGTTTTCCATTCATATGTAATTCAGATAATTTTGAGTGCCTGCTGCGTACAAGGCACTTCCTATCCAGGAGAAAAATGATAGTGGCTTAAACCAGGATAGTATCAGTGCAGATACCAAGGAGTGGTTGGATTTTACATATTTCAAAAGTAGGATTGGTAGAATTTGCTGAAAGATTGGATATGGGGTATAAAAGAAGGTGAAAAATAAAATCAGTGTGCCCAACATTTTTGCTCTAAACAATTGGCATTATGGATTTTCCATTAACTAAGATAGAGAAGAATAACAAAATAGCAGATTTGGGAGTAATGGGGGTTGAGTAGTTTGGATATCAATGTATTAAGTTTGATATACTTTCTAAACATCTGATGTATGAGCCTGAGTTCAAGAGAGTCAGCCAGACTGGTGATGTGAATTTGGAGTTATCCACATACTGATTATATTTAAAGCTTAGAAACTGATAGAAGTCACCTAAACACTGGACATTCCAACATTTAGAGGTGAGATATATGAGTAGGAATCTCTCTGAAGAGACTTTGAAGTAGTACTTAGCAAGATAGGAGGATAACCAAGGAGGAAAAGTGTCCTAGAAACCAAGTAAAGAAAATGTTTCAAAAAGGACTGCTCTTGGGTCTGGGGATGTAGCTCAGTGGCAGAACACTTGCTTCTCATGTGTGAAGCAGTAAGTTTGATCCTCAGTACCACATATAAATAAGTAAATAAATAAATAAAAAGGTCCATCGACAACTAAGAAAATATTAAAAAAAAAAGGACTGCTCATGATGTGTTGTGGAAGATAAAGAATAAGAATTCATTATTAAAGGACTGAGGATATGACTCAGTGGTAGAGTACTTTCCTAGCATGCAAAGCCCTGAATTCAATCTCTTAACACCACAAAAATAAAAAAAGAATTAATTATTGAGAAGTGGACAAAAATCTTAAATCTATTCAAGAGACTAAGTGGAGAGGAATTAAAGAGTCTTTTTATTCATGGTATTTTACTGTGAAGTGGAATACAGAAATAGGAAAGTACCTGGAAGGACAAGTTTGGATTAAGAGAGCACTATTCTTGTTTTTTTGTTAAGTCTTTATTAATGGAGAAAGAATATGTTTTGTTATTGGTAGAAATGATCTAAGAGAGACAAAAATGGACTCAAGGAAGGTACATTTAACAGAGTGATCCTTGAATAGAGAAGAAAGGGTATGTTAGCATATAATTGGATGTGTTCACTTAGATAGGGAGACAGAATATATGAGTATAAATTAAGGTAAGTTGCAGATAAGGTATGAGCAAGTGAAATTTCTTTTTCAGTTGCTTTCATTTTCCATGAAATAAGGAATTGTCATTAGCTGAGACTGGAAAAAAGAAGGGAAAGGAGCTTCATACTACCCCCACATAGATACTTCACCATTCCAATCATTTGTATTGAAAGGGAAATTGATTTTATCATTATATTTTGGTAACCCATACTGGTATCTCACAGCCCCATCTTTAAGTAATAAATCAAAACCAAAATCAATTTAACTAACACTTGCTGAATATTTATGTGCCACATATACTATGAGGGTAAGTACTATTTTTAAATAAAGTGATGCCTTAGATTAAGGAATTTTCCCAATATTAGAACTAGTAAGTGATAAAGGTAGTACTTAAATTCTAACATGCACAAATAAAAATTTGTCACAAAAATAAGTTGTAGAATGTATGTTCAGATCCCCACCCCCTCACCCCCGCCACCCCACAGTACATAATACAGGAGTCTCCCAGTGAGCTCCATCTTCCAACTGTTTTCATTTTATTTTGTGACAGAGTCTTGCTAAGTTGCCTAAACTGGCTTTTGTGATCTTCCTGCCTTAGAATCCCAAGTAGCTGGGATTACAGGCATATGCTACTACACTTGGCTCAGATTTGTTATTTTTTTTTAAACATAGAAATTGAGGGTACAGCAGAAAATTGGCTGAAAGCAAAAGAAGGATCTCTAAAATACCATGTAATCATTTGGAAATGTTTCCATCTCTCCATAGTTTCTCAGAAACAAAGCTAAGGTTTCATTGAAAGTTAGATTGCTTTTCAGTTTTACTGCCCTAAGCTTAATGAAGGACTAATTCTAGTAAGACACAAAACATCTATTATTTTCAGGATTAAATGATAGATTTACTTATTACAATCTGTATGATAGTCACAATAATCAATATTGTTGCTTGGAATTTTTTAACTTCTTTAAAATAATCTTAAACTGTCGTATAATTAGTAATTTTAAGACTGTCTCAAAACCATTTTTCAATTCATCTAGGAAAAAAAATAGCTTTCTCTTATTTAATAAGCCTGACAGCAGCCTTTAGAAAGACAAACAAGGTAGTATATTCAAACTTTATTCAGAAATTTACACATTACCTTTTAAATTTCTTATTCTTATACCCTAGGTTTCATCATCTTCAGCAGTTAATTGTTAGCAAGACTGAACTAAACATCTTAGATATACACACTTAACATAAAGCATAATTTTTAGTGACAATTGAAAATATTTCAATATATAATTTAAAATGTTAAAAGTTAGTTTAGCAGGTTCCCTTCAACACCACATATACTAAAATTGGAACAATACAGAGCAGATTCTGTTTCTGAAGTTTTCTTTAAATGGAATTTGGCCTAATGAGACCAGAGTAAACACATTATTCTAATAAGGATAGGTGGCTGGGTCAGATTAGATGTGTTTCACTTCAACTCTAAATCTAGTTTAGTGACTTTCTTTAATTCTATAAGAGATTAATATGAAAGTTTGTAAAGAATCTCGTAAAGTAGATTAGCATAGCCCCTGCAGTATGGCAGGCAAATTTATGAAGCTTTCTATATTTTTTAAATGTTATCTCTCATATGTGGAAGCTAGAGAAAAAGAAAAAAAATTTAAAAAGGGTATCTCACAAAAATAGAAGAGAGCAATAGAATAGAAGTAGGAAACCAAGGGTAAGGGAGGAGTGGAGGCAAATGGGAAGCAGTAGGGAATAAATGTAACTAAATTATGTTTTGTGCATGTATGAATATATCACAATGCTTTCCATTTTGATATATAACTATAATGTACCAATAAATGAATAGAATGAAGACCAATAGTAGAGGAAGAGTCTGGGAGGTAAAAGGGAAGGGATTTTACTGAGGGTTGAAATGGATAAAACTATGCTATATGTATTTATAAATATGTTAAAATGAGCCCCACTTTTATGTATAACTACATTGCATTAAAAATTAAAAAGTTAGTTTAGCTTCTAAGAGTTAAATATATATATATATTTATTATTTTGGGTATTTTATTTAAGGAGCCGCCTAAAGAAAGACTATGATGATTTCAGAAGACAACCTGATCATGATAAATTTACTAGAGAACTGTGGACTACTGAAGAATGTGAAGGAGATCCTGGTAAAGAATCTCCTAAAGTAGAAATCAGTAAGCCTATAGACTCAACAGAGCCTCTAGATATCCTGGAAAAAGATAACTTTATTTCAGGTACGCATTAAAACTTTTTAAAACCAACATAAGTGCACAAAGAGAAGTTTCTGTTTGTTTTGAAAGGAAAAGATAATCTGGCTATTGTATATTGTTTGGGGGAAATCTGGAATGTTTTGAAGAAGTACTGTCCAGGTCCTTACAAGAAACTTTTTGGGAGTAATTATTACATTTTTAGGAGTTTCTGAAGCCAATCCCTGATTCCATATGTAGGCATGTCATTGCTCATTACAGACTATACATCCTTAACCTGCAATCCCTTTGAAATTGTTTCATTCTCTTCTTTATTATTACTATTTTTGAAACTCTGTTGGAATGGAATTTGGCAAGTTCCTAGTATTATGAAGATTTTTTTTTTTTAATGAATGACCAAGATTGATGGCCTAATAAGACCAGAGTAAACACATTATTCTAATAATAATAGGTGGCTAGGTCAGATTAGATGTGTTTCACTTCAACTCTAAATCTAATTTAGTGACTTTCTTTAATTCTATAAGAGATTAATATGAAAGTTTGTGGCTAGAAATGTATTAACTTATTATTTTCCATGTCTTGGTGAATTGTAAGAATAAATTCCTGTCAACCCAATTTGACCAGATACTGTAAGGATATACATTAAGAAAATGATAGACATTTTTATTCTTTAGACTCTCTAAAAAAGAATAGAATAAAAAACTATCTTTGGTATCAAGGTTTCTATGTCTAGAGAAAGAGAACTATAGACTAGATTCCTTTTCAAATTAAACTCTGAACTCTAATTGTTGGCTCTAATATCTCTTTAAAAATGAAATTTTTTCTTTTGTACTTATATTTGCAGCAGAATTAAAGAATTATATCAAAAATAATTTTCTCGGTAACAGGTTGCTCTTGAGCATAGTTATGATATCAGTATTACCATGATAGAGTTCCCCTTGCCTTTTATCTCCAGTGTTGCTGAAGCTTTAGAACTACCCTATACTAGACTGACTTTCATTTTTATTATTGGTGTTATTGCTATTTAGTTGCTACTTTCTATCAACAAAGCGCATGTTTTTATAATTTTTCAGATGATATGAAATTGTCAGAAGTAGATTTTCCTATGGCTAGAAGCAAGGTGTTGAAAAAGGAATTACCTTCTAAAGAAGTACTGAAGACACTGCCTAAAACACTTAAACGACAGTCCAAACAAACTAGTTATCTGGATGATAGCACAAAAGAGCTTTCCCCAAGGAAGAAAGCAAAGTTAAGCACAAATGAAACAATTGTTGAGAATTTAGAAGGTGATATGCAGATTGACTGTTTGAGTGAATCAAAGCATATAGAGTCATTTGCCTCAGTGGATTCAGTACCATTGTCTACTCTCCAGAAAGGGACCAAACCTATTCAGGCCTTGCTTGCAAAGAATATTGGGAACAAAGTGACCTTAACAAATCAACTGCCCCCTTCCACAGTTAAAAGTGCTCCTGCTGTGGAAAAACCAGTTATATCTCCTCCAGAAGCAAGCCCCGTAAAACCAGCATTGACCTGCCTCAACAGTACAAAAAGTCCTTTACAGATGGTATACAAAGTGCCCTGTACTCAGTGGTTGCCAATAGATGTTCACAATAGCTCTGTGAAGATTCAGGTGCAACCTATGGTAGATCCTAAAACAGGAGAGAAACTTATGCAGCAAGTTCTTATTTTGCCTAAGAATTTTGTGATTCAGCACAAGGAAGGAAAAGCAGTTACAAAAGATAAACCATCACTTCAACAAAAAGGTACAGAACAACGTTGTTCATCTTTACCGCAGACAGCAAGTATAAACTCTTCTTTATCATCAGTTCTTGTCAACTCAACACCAACTGTTTCTGCCCAACTACCTATTTTCAATAAGACGATTACACCTTTACCAAATGTGAGTAGTGCTAGACCACAGCCTTTGTCACCTGTAACCTCTGTGAGCAATTTACTAATACCACCAGTTAAGACTAGCCAGAGTGAGGCAGGAAAAGTCAAGAATGCAGTTTTAACAGCCACATTCCCTCAGCCTGTTGCTTCACCCACCATTTCCTCAACAGTAACAGTTCAGCCTCTATTATCAGCAACAACACTAAGTGGATCTACAGATCCTGGTAATTCCCTCAACTCTTTTGCACAACAAACTGCTGATTCTTCTGAAGCAAAACAAGAACTGAAAACTGTATGTATAAGAGATTCACAGTCAATTCTTGTTAGGACACGAGGCGGGAACACTGGAGTTGTAAAAGTACAGACCAATCCAGATCAAAATTCACCCAACAGTTTATCTTCAAGTTCAGTTTTCACTTTTGCTCCTCAATTTCAGGCATTTCTGGTACCAAAATCAGTAACTTCATCCTCCTCTGCTTTTTCACAAGTAGCTGGAATGACTACTACATCTAGTCTCCCACCTTTCAGCCAAACACCAACTTCTGTTTCCATTCCATGTGGCTTTAATTCATCCATAGGTAAAAATCTCAAACTTACTGTAGGCCAACCCTCCAGCAGTGGTAATATGGGCCACATGAGAGAGAAAACTTCACACATGCCCCCTTCCCCCTTGAAGTCCTCTCTTTGTTCCAGCACTGTACTACCATCAACAACAAATAGTTCAGTAAGTGTAATTAGCATATCAGCAGGAAACTTTGGACAAACCAATACAAATGTTATTCATACTCCAACTAAACAGCAACAAGTGGATTGTATCACAAAAAGTTACCCTGTTACAAGATCAGAAGCAACAACAGCAACAAATGGAGATGTCATCAGTGCAACTCCAATTCAGAAACTTATGCTGGTATCAGCCCCATCTATTCTTCCTTCTGGCAGTGGAACTGCAATTAATGTAACACCTGCACAGACATCTACAGGTGTTTCTACCCCAAAATTAGTTTTTATTAATGCTCCAGTTCCTAGTGGCACTTCAACCCCAGCTATTGTTGCAGAATCATTAAAACAAACTCTACCTCCCACCTTGAATAAGACATATGTTAAGACTCCAGAGCAACCCCAAATAGTACTAATTCCATCTACAGTGGGAGCACCAATAAAAATAAATTCTTCACCAACTGTATCTCAGATAAAAGATGTGAAAATTGGACTAAACATAGGTCAAGCAATTGTGAATCCTTCAGGCACCATGCCAACTATACCATCAATTAATATATTGCAAAATGTAACCCCAAAAGGAGAAGACAAAAGTAGCAAGGGCTATGTTTTGCCATTGTCATCAAGTGGTAATTCAATTCCAGTAAGCTCAAATTTTGTGAGTCAAACTATTACTCCTGTTAATGAATCAGTGGTTTCTGCATCGAAAACAATAAATATGTTTTCAGTAACAGGAGCAAATGTATCTTTGGGTTCCCTTTCAGTGACTTCATCCTCTGGTTCAGTTGGGACACGGCCTCCTGTTTTAGTTAGTGGAAATGAAACCTCCTCAAGAAGTATGCCTGGCTTGTCAAATAGACTTGGCACATCGAATCTCGGAAACACTGTGGCTATATCAACTGTGAAAACAGGACATCTTGCATCTTCTGTTCTGATTTCAACTACACAACCAACAGTGTCTCCTAAATGTTTGACATCAGCTTTGCAAATCCCTGTTACTGTTGCCTTGCCTACTCCTGTGACTGCATCCCCCAAAATAATCAATACAGTTACACATTCAGCAACAGTACCAGGATCTACACGTTCCGTATCTCTTTCTAAAAGACAATCTCGAACTTCTCTTCAGTTTCATTCTCCAGGGACTTCAACTACAGTGCCAACAAATGTAAACACAAATAAACCTCAAGCTGAGTTGTCATCTGTTTCACCAAGCCCAGGTAAAATAATTAGTATTTCCAATTTTGCTTCTCTTCCAAACCAGCAGATGTCCCCTGCTTTAGTAAAATCAACCCCCAGTTATAGTTCTGTTCCAGGTGGCTCTGCCATTCACACTGCTACAGCAACATCAAATGTAACTAGTTCAGTAGGGGGTCCAGTTAATGAACCTTGCATTCAGCAAAAAATAGTCATCAACACCAGTACACCTTTGGCACCTGGCACTCAGATCATGATTAATGGAGCCCGATTTATTGTCCCACCACAAGGTCTTGGAGTTGGCAGCCATGTTCTCCTTATATCTACTAACCCAAAATATGGGCATCCCTTAGTTCTTAATAGTGGCCAAGGCATCCAGCCTACATCCATAGATAATGCTGTTCAGAAGATCACACTAGCATCAAACAGTTCTTTAAGTGGGCAACCTGTAAAACATTCTCTAAGAAGCTCTACAAAGATTGTAAATTCTCTGGGGAATGTAAGTTCTCAACCCACAATACATACAACATCACAATTTGTAAACACAGCTGCTAAAATTTCTGTTCCACTTCCTGCACCAACAGTGTCATTGTCTTCAGTAATTAAGCCTCCGCCAGCTTCACATTTGTCTACAACATCTGTGGTTTCTGCCATTTCTTCCAATAATCCTCCACTGCCAAATAGCACTTCGGTATTTCATTTGGACACATCTGTAAAAAAATTGTTGGTTAGCCCAGAAGGAGCCATTTTGAATACCATAAATACTCCAGCATCTAAGGTTTCTTCACTCTCTCCATCTCTCTCTCAAATTGTTGTATCTGCCAGTCGAAATCCAGCCTCTGTCTTCCCTGCTTTCCAGTCATCTGGTTTAGAGAAGCCTGACACAGCTGCATCTTGAGTTTAGACTAAACGAGCCAGTTTTTAAATAATGGGGCATTGTTTTAACTCCCATAAAAATTTTTAACTGTTTATTATACTGTTGAAAACATACTATACATAGGGGTGTGTGTGTGTGTGTGTATGTGTGTGTGTATGTGTATGTTTAATGTACCTTTTCATTAGCTTGCAGGGAGACGTTATTGGGGAGGGAAAAGTGTGTTCCATTTCACTCATTGGTATGAGGATGTTTTCAAAGGTTTGTTTAAAATACATGGTCTGTATCACATAAATTGAACAAAGTCAAGTTTGACTAGTTTAGAGTAAGCTAGCCTTTTGCACAGTTACATTGACATGTTTCTTGAATTTGGACTATTGCAGCGTGTCTATGCTATAGCATTCTGTGTTATTAGTGAAATCTTATTTTTGTTTCTGTAAAAAGAAATATATATATATATATTTATGCATTGTGAAAATGCAGTCAATGGTGTAAAATTGTACATATTCCTAAATCCCTAACAACCTGTACTAAATATATGTACAAAGAACTATGCTGTCTTATTTATGTTTTGTTTACATAATGTATAGTTTTTTAAGTATTTTAGTAATTTTGGACCAGTGAACTGTTAGCAACAATGCAGAAGAATCTGCATGTAATAAACTAAGTTGCTGTATTTCTTTGTTTGAATACTATTTTTAAAGTGTGTTCTTGTTCCATTTAAAGAATACATGATACAAATGAAAATAGTCCTTAATAAAAAGGAAGGCTGGGAAATTTCTATTACTAAAACTAGTGTTTGCACAAGGCCTTACAGTTTTCAAAGTTTATTTGCATGTATCTCTTTTGTTATTTTCAAAATATTCTTGATGAATTAAGTGATACAACCAAGGTTCCCCATCTAATCTATAGCAGAACCATTACTTGAACCCCTATGCTATAAATCCTTTTCCCACAGTTCTACATTACCTCTGTTAATTTTTTTTTTTTTAATTCTAGACTTCACAGGTTTAGATTTCTTTTAGAAATCCACCACCAAATTTCCACATGGGCCAAAATAAGTGAATTTTTTTTTCAGTATACTTGGTCTATTTATATACCCCAAATATATTTCTTAGAACTTTTTAAATTATTTTAGGTTCATGAGAAATTATAAAGATAGTACAGGGAGGTTTCATGTACCCTTCACCTTACTACCCCAGGTGTTTAATTTCAAGTTGAGGTATTGGTTCATAGTGACTGGTTTTCCAAAATGATATATAAGAAAATGAATTTTTTTTTTAGTTTAGAATAAAAAGTGAATATGGACACCAGTGCTCTTTCTATTTGTTTTTATTCCAACTACAGAGACATTATATTCCATTGTAAAGCAAATTTGGGGGGCTCAGCTGATTCTCAGGGCTTGACTTTGTAGCATTTCTAAATCTGCCTCATTTTAAATAAAAGGTAGCTTTTATATTTATTGGATCTTTATATCTATTATCTTATTTGAGATACCGATTATGTGTACATTTTATTTATATTGTTAAGCCTCATCATGTGGAATTATAATTTGAAGTTGAAAATGTTAGGAAGAGTAGACTTAAAGACTTCTTTTGAAACTACATCAAAATGATGTTATCAAAGTGGAGAAAGCAGTGGGGAATATTCCTGAAAATTTGCTCCAAGGTCTCAAAAATGTATATTTGTGCTCTAAGACCACCCTACATTTGCCAATCAAGTCTATGCTCTACTCTAGTCTCTGATTAGTTTAAAAGATCCTTGGATTTCAGGGGTGGGTAATGGTTAAAGTGCATTGTGTAGCACATAGGTGGTGCTCAGTTGTAAATGTATACTTGGCCTTTAAAACAAAGTAATCTAGAGCTGTTCACCTTTGGTCTCAAAAGCATTCTCTAAACCACTTTCAGAAATTAATTTGCTGAATTGCTCATGGCCTAACTTTAATCCCAGTTATCACTAAATCTGTTGTAACTAAATTCCTAAATTCAAAATCCTAATGCAGCCTTCAAAGCTCTGTGTGAGCTGGTGAACCATTAAGAGTGAAACCTCCACTTAGGGCTTTAAAAGTTCTTCAGTCTGTTCCCGCCTGCCTCCCTTCATTTTAATCTTCTCTCCCTACTTGTTCACAGCACTCTGGTTTTTAATTTCTAGAAATTTTGAAACACATCAAAGTCTTCCCCACTGTCCTCTTGAACTTAATGTTTCACTCTAGGTACTCACTACACGTTGCAACTTTCCTTGCCACACTCATGCTATTGTAGTCACTGTTGTGAGGAGGACATAGCACTTCTTTACCAGTGTAATATAATTATTTCCTTGCAATCATTTAATATCTTTGTTTTTACAACCTCATCAATCATCTTTATCACCCCAGCAGCTGGCACATGGTATTCAGTATATATTTTTGTTGAATGAGTGAGAAATCTAGATAGCTTCTTGTATTAATTTAAGGTCTAGTTTACTTTTTAAAACTAATAGTCCCTGTTTGTCACCAGAAATTTAAATTAATGGATGTACAGATTGAAAAAGCTAAATTTCTTTCCTTTGCCTTCAGCTTCATAGCTTATGTAGTTATCTGGAGTCTTAGTTAATGAGTACAAAGCCTAATTCCCCAGTTCTTTGTGCTCAGTGTTATCATTAAGTATTCATTACAAGTCATCTATAAAGAAATATGTATAATGAAATACATATAATAATGTATAATGAAAGAAAAATTACCACAGTGCTACCTAAAAGGGTTCATAGTACTAAAGGCTTTATGTCTCTACACTAATGTGTCTACTACAGTAGAATTATGCCAATGTGGCATAATGTGGCAATGTCTTCCATCAGTATCATTTTAAATACTAAGTTAAAACATGCCAACTTCTGATGTGTTAGCTCTTCCCTTTCCTCTAATTTCCTATATTTCTAAGTGACTTTTTAGATCCCTGTTTTAATTCCAAGCCTCTTGTATGTAGTGACATCAGTAGTTTTATGATTAAAGTAATGATGGCTATAATATGTACACAAAGGTCAATGAAAATGTTTACTTGTTCAGTAGAACATTTAACTTAATAAAAGACTGAATTTGGAAAAATTTAATATTAAAAGCTTGAGAAGGTGGCAAGTTCTGAAAGTAACCTAAGAAATTTTGATGGGGATTTTAACTATCCAAAAAACTTATACTATTATAACTTAAAAATGATAAACAATTTACCTGAAGTCATTCCAGAAGCCATTTTGCCATCATCTGAATCTGAAACCTCATTGTGGCCTTACAGCTTTTAATTATCCATTTATTCTTCCTCATTTATTCATTAGGCATTTATTATATATGACATGGTGCTTAGAAATGCTCAAGGGCATGGCATAGTTTTAAAAGTTCATATGAAGAAGTGCTAGAAACTCAACAGGGCATATTTTTAATGTATGTAAAACATAATTTAAAAGTAATTAACATGAAAGTGTTTTCCAAAATTATCAGAGGAATGAACTACAAGAGTTCAACAGTGAGTTGGCATTTGTGATGGGACTGAAAGTTTGTGCAGAACTGAACCTGCAAAGACAGTCTCAGAAAAGCTCAAGGAGCACAAGTAATTGAGTTTGAATGGAATACTATAGATTAAGAGAAACAAAGGGGAGTGATTGTAAAATAGATTGGATGATACAGAAGTAAAAAATATTCAAAATAAATATGAACATTTTAATATTTATTGCATGTCAATTATACTGCAATAAAGCTGTTTTTTAAGAAATTGCATATATACGAAAAAATCTTTTATTTCTAATTACAATTTTGCATATATATTTAATAATATTTATGTTTAGCATTACTTCAAAACTGCAGTAGCTACTATGGGTATTATTATTTAATGTTTTAATATATTACTGTAATAAATTTATTTTTTAAAAAAATCAAAAGTAATTAGGAAAGCTACCAAAGTTTCTGAAGAAAAGGTAGTAGCATTCACATATAAGATGGAATACAGTTACCTTGCAGTATCGCTATGAGAATTAATGGTCTTAACTGATTGATATGTCTCTCCCTGGTCATAATGAAATAATTTATGTAAAATATTTGGTTCAGTGCCTAGTAAATAATAAATGGTTATTCTATCATTCATCTGATGGGGACAGGGAACCCAATTAGGATATCAGGTGTGAAGATTTGGTATATGGTAGTAGAAGTGGCAACAGAGAGATGAAGAAAAAAATAAAACTGAAGAATGAGAATAGAGAAAGGGATTTTTTAAAATATTTTATTAGTTGTTGATGGACCTTTATTTATATGTGGTGCTAAGATTCGAACCCAGAGCCTCACACAGGCTAGGCAAGTGCTGTGCCACTGAGCCATGACCTCAGCCCCAGAGAAAGGGACTTTTTAAAGGAAAACTTGACTGTATAAAATTTAGAAACGTTTAGACAAAAAAAAAATGTCATGAGCAAAGTGTTACCTCCTCTAAATGTATAAATATCACTAAACTTATAAAAATATGAATAGATTTAGTTGATATTTGTTTTGGATGAGGTTACTGTTTTTTAAACAGATTTACTGAGATAAATGGTAAGTTGACTTTACAGTGCTATAATAGTTATTTAACAGTTTATAACTCATATAAATGGTCTTCATTTTTGATTTACATGTCTCTCCCTGATCATAAAAACAGTTGTAGTGTAAATAATAGGCAGTTTAATTTTAAATATAATATTTATATGCATCTAATTCTGAGGGTCTAATGAAATGATCTCATAGCCATAACAAGTATTATTAAAACCATACAGATGCTGGGTGTAGTGGCACATGTCTGTAATACCAGCGCCTCAGGAGGCTGAAACGATAACAATTTCAAAGCCAGCCTCAGCAAATTAACTAGACCCTCTCCCAAAATTAAAAAGGGCTGAGAATGTAGCTTAATGGCAGAGAACCCTTAGTTCCAATCCCCAGTACTAAAGGTGAAGAGCCATTTTAGGAATTATAATTTTATCAGACTTCAATTTAAGTAAGTTTAGTAGCAATTAAGAAAAATAAAGAGTTAAATCAAAAAGAGATTATATTTAAAGAGGTGTCCTCCAGTGGATATTGGAAATTGGTTGTAAATATCAAACCTGCAGTGACTCAGGCACCTGAGCCCTCACAGCTTAACTCTACACCTTCCTTGGAGAACTGATGATCTAAGGAATTCTCTAATGTTTCATATGGAACGGCAGGAACCCACTTCATGAAACCTGAATTTAAAGTTTGTTTCAGTCAATTTTCTCTTGTGATTATTTGCTTTTCTTATGATTTGTCTCAATCAGTTAAGCTGCCAGCCAACCAACTTTCTTGAGCTTTTTTTCCTCGTTGCAAGATGACATTTGTATACATTTATGAGGTACAATGTGATGTTGTGATTTATGAATATACTGAGTAGTGATCAACATACCATCACATTAAAGTTTTATTATTGCCTTATAATGAGTACATTCAAAAATTCTTCTATCTTGAGATAGATAATACATTATTGTTAATTCACCTTACTGTGCTATAGAATACCAGAGTTTAATATCCATACTATATAAGGAATTGAATAACAAAACAAATAAGCCAGTTTTAAAAAATGGGTTAAAAATCTGAATAGAGATTTCAAAAAAGGCAAAATACAAATGGCAAACAGATAAAATGAAAATTGCTCAATATCATTAGTCAATAGAGAAATACAAATCAAAATCACAGTGAGATAGTGCCTCATCCCAGTCAGAATGCCTGTTCTAAGAAAGCTGGTAAGGCTGTGGAGAAAGGGGAACACTTATACTCTGTTGAGGGGATTGTAAAATATTAAGTACAGGCATTATGGAAAAATAGTATGATGTTTTCTAAAAAAATTTTTTAGAAATAACTAGAAATGGAACTACCATAATGATCCAACAATCCCACTCTAGGAATATGCTCAAAGGAAATGAAATCAATATGTTGAAAAAAACTACTACCCTCCCATGATTCCTGCAGGACTATGCACAATATCCAGGCTCTGGAATCAACTAAATATCCATCCACAGCAGATTAGATCAAGAAAATGTCGTACAGCCAGACACAGCAGCTCAGGAGACTGAGGCAAGAGGATTGAAGTTCAAAGCCAGCCTCAACAACTTAGTGATTCCCACTCCCCCAAAAAGATCTGGAGATGTGGCTTAGTGGTTAAGTGCCCCTGGGTCCAATCCTTGGTACCAAAATAATAAAGAAAATATGGTACATATACACAAAGGAATACTATTCAGCCATTAAAAAAAAACATGAAATCCTGTCATTGTAACAAAATTGATGGAACTGGAAGATGTTAAAGGAAGGAATATGTTTAATATGTTTTTCTCCCCCCAAAATTGTGAGGAATTCTTTTACATTTTTGAAAATCTCTTCAATATTTGGTTTAATAGAAAACAGTTAGATTCCCATATTCTTCATTCAATCTGTTATTGTTGTTTTGACTGAAGTACCATCATTCCTTGCTATCAAATTCCATGGATGCTCAAATACCTTATATAAAATGGTAAAGTATTTGAAGATAAAATATACACATCTTCCATATACTTCATCTCTAGGTTATTTATGATACTTCATACAATGTGAATAATTGTTATACTGTATTACATAGGGAATAAATTTTTTAAATTTTTATTCTTTTTAGATAGTACAATCTATTTTGATATATTTATACAAACATAAATAAAGCTTATTCTCATTAGGATCCCAGTCTTGTGGATGTACATGATGTGGAGATTCACTGTGGTATATTCATATATGTACATAGGAAAGTTGTATCAGATTCATTCCATTGTTTTCCTATTCCTAACCCCACTCCCTTCTCTTCTTTTTCTTTTGTCTAATCCAGTGAACTTCTATACTTCCCCTCCTGCTGCCCTTTGTTATGGATTAGCATCCACATTTCAGAGAGAACATTTGTCTTTGCTTTTTTGGATTTGGCTAATTTCACTTAGCATGATAGTCTGCAGATTCATTCATTTACAGGCAAATGTCATGAAGTCGTTATTCTTTATGGCTGAGTAATATTCCATTGTGTGTGTGTGTGTGTGTGTGTGTGTGTGTGTGTGTGTGTGTATCAGATTTTCTTTGTCCATTCATCTGTTGAAGGGCACTTAGGTTGGCTCCATAGCTTAACTATTAATGAATTGAGCTTCTATAAACATTGATGTGGTTGTGTCCCTGTAGTATGCTGATTTTAAGTCCTTTGAGTATATACCAAGGAGTGGATTAACTGGGTTCAAATAATGATTCCATTCCTAGTTTTTGTTTGTTTGTTTTTTGAGGAATCTCCATATAGTTTTTTAGAGTGGTTGTACCAATTTGCAGTCTCACCAGCAATGTATGAGTGTACTCTTTTCCCACATTCTCACCAACATTTATTGTTACTTGTATTCTTGATAATTACCATTCTGACTGAAGTGAAGAGAAATTCCAGTGTAGTTTTAACTTGCATTCTCTAATTGCTAGAGATATTGAAATTTTTTTCCATATATTTTTTTACCATATTTCTTCTTTTGAGAAGTGTCTATTTAGTTTCTTTGCCCATTGATTAATTGGGTTATTTGTAATTCTTGGTGTTAAGCTTTTTGAGTTTTTTGTATATCCTGGAAATTAATGCCCTCTCTGAGGTGCAGGTGGCAAAGATTTTCTCCCATTCTGTAGGCTCCTTCTTCATGCTCTTGATTGTTTCCTTTGCTTGAGGAAGATTTTTAGTTTGATACCATCCATTTATTGAATCTCACTTTCAACCAAACTCTGCCGAGAAGCTAGGCTAATCTGAGTAATTTAGTGAGACCCTATCTCAAAAAATAAACAAGGACTAGGGATACAATTCGGTGGTAAAGTGCCTTGTTCAATTCCCCTTTACCAAATTAAAAAAAAAAAAAAAAGACAAACTCCACTTTGCAGTCTAGATGATACTTATTCAGTTTGGAGACCATTCCTTTGAACTGTGATTCATTTGATTTTCTTAACTTTTTAAATAGTCCTTATTTTTCTCCCTCAATCCTTTTCAAGGAAATGTTTAACAGCATCAATGTATTTCTTCAAATTGACCTTTGTTTGGCAATCTAGAGGCTCTCAAATTTCTTGTTTTCTCTTGGTCTAATTGCAAGTTGCCACCAGCAGTGTAATCTTTTCTAGCGAGGGCAGGCAGGGATCATCTTTGGTATTTTTTCCCCAGTGGCTGTAAAGGGCGCTATATCATTTATAACCTCTTTAATTCATATTTTCAAGTTGTTGGGCTTTTAAAAAAAATTGTTCCCCAATTTTCCACATTCTTTCTTTATTCTCACAGCTTTTTGGGAGAGCAGTTTTAGATTTTCTTAAAAATGAGTATTTTCATTTAAACCATCAATGGGAGAAATCCCTCTGAAGTTCTAAATTTTAAAATGCTTTTGTCATCACTTGAGATTGAGGAAATTTTGATGCCTCTTTGAGTGGCTGGGCCCTTGAAGTGAAGCCATGAAATGAAAGGGGACTATTTTCTGTTCTTTTTAGACAAAATCTTCAGTACTCTAAAGTGACAAGTGGACCTGTCTGGATATTTACTAAATGCTGCCAAACTCAATGTTTGTAACTTCAGAAGAGGTAATTTTGAAGGTGTCATAGTCTAATCTCACTAACTTCATTTGGGCAGAAAGTCTTTTGGCTAGTTTTTCCCCTCCTTAAATTATGCCTGCTGTTTACTATAATAACTACATCAGTATCTCCAAAAAAAAAAAAATCCAGAAAAGTTTGAACCTTGATTCTAGCATCAGACAACACCATTGAGGATGGTGGAGGAGGAGGCAGATGAGGTTCTATAAAACAATGCTAACTCTGTTCCACTCACTGCACAAATAGAAAGTGGGATTTATACAATGCATTTGGGTAAGTGGAAAACACCAATCATAGGTAGAGAAAGACCAGTCATGAGTTCTGACCAGGCTGGTCCCCACCTGGCCCTGCAGGAGGCCTTGAGTATTAAAGTATTGCCATGTCGTCCCTCATTCTCTGCCCCAAAGCATGTCAGGGCAGAAAGGTGGGGCAAGCTGCAGTTGAGGATTCGGGTACCCATGTACATAGGGAGGCTCATTCTGAGTTCAAGTTTCCTTCAACAGCAGGGAAACTTGATCCTAACCTACACAAAGGTCACAAGGATTCCCCTTCCATGAGGAATCCCCGCCTTGTTTCTCTTCTCTGAGTTCAGTAGCAGGTGTAGAACACTGAAGGGCCTCAACAGATCCAGGAATAGCCATGGTTTTCCTTATTAGAATGTCAGTGGACATTTCATGAATTTTCTATGAGGCCAGTTAGTTTCTCCCTTCAATCTAAGCATTCCCAGTTTAGGAAGACTCTCCTTCAGTGATCACTACCCAGGCTCCTTGTGTCATTTGACCTTTCCATCTTTAGCATGTGCCTCCAAGGATTGCCCTGAACCTGGTTCCCAGTCCAGGAAGTTATCTGCAGACGTGAGGCTTCCCCTGTGAGGAGAGCTGGTCTTTCTGAATCTTGTACTTCTTTTTTCTTCCAATAAAATCTTACTCTCACAGTTTTACTCTGGCGGACTCAGCCCAGTCCACCATGTCCATCACCTGGAACACTGTTTGAGGGACTCTGTGAGAACAGACCTTCAACGTGGAAAGGAGTGAACCATCAGTGGGTGTCAGTCTGGGAGTCCTGGAGAGGTCTAGGACTCAAGCCACCGGTCCCTCTGTTGATGTGGAGGATTGAAGCTCAGGTGAGACCTTCCAATGAGGGAAGGAGATGGCCAGATGTCTAATGAAGTTTTCTCTATTTGGATTTTTTTTTTAAAGAGGGCAGGGAAGGGGAGTATTATCAACTGGTAAGTCCTGAAAGAATCAGGAAAAGGCAGAAAAAAATTTTCATATTTTGTTGAATGTCATTTTTTTATTCTATTATTTTCCTTCAGCCTAATTTCTTTGGTTAATGTTATGCTTATGTTTCCAGTGACACAAAATGATTTTAGGTGGTTTAGCAACTCAGCATTAAATAACAGTGGATCACACAGTGATAAAGCCATTGTTTTAAAACTTGCAAACCTTCTGATTATGTCAACAGCAGCCTGTAAGTTTTCTCTGACTCTTGGTAATTTCCCTCTTTAGCCAAGAAAGCAGGTCTCAGGTTCACAGCTTTCTACAACCATCAATGTCTTCCTAGGTTTTAATAAAAATAATCTGCTTTTATTATCTTCATTTTTATAGTTATCCTCTGTTTATGGAACATGATGCTAGTTTTCCATTTAAGGTAGTGGGTATCAATTTTGACCAAATATTTTATTTATTTTTTATTTTATTTTGGCCAAATGTTTTATTTAATGTGCTAACTAAAAAAAACTAGATAATAAATAGTGTGATATGTGAACACGCAGAAAAGCAAATTGCACTGTTGCTATACAAATAATGACACGGCTCCATGATCTCTTATCCTTTATGGTTTCTTTTGTATGTTCTTGTTTGAGAGATTCTGGAACCTGAAAAAGCTAAACTGCCATGGGGACACTTAAGACTGTACACAGACAGTGTCAAACTCTAGTGACTTCTGCTTATTTAAATCCTTAAACCACTTTTTTGGTTTAAGAGAAGATTCTTATCCTTAATTATGATAACATTGACCCTTAAAGTAAAATGTAATTATAACTTCATTATATATATTACTGAAGGTGGGGATCTTTAGGGTGTATTATTATATATGAAGCGGTGTGGCTGACATGGTCCAGATCAGATAAGTAGGTCTTTCAGTTCTTAGTTTTAAGCTTGTAAGTGTCCTTTGTGAGCAGGCTATAACACCTGCCACCATTCTCTGTACATTTCATGTTGGTCAAGAGGTTGCTACTTTAAAAATCTGAATAAAAGTTTGTAAGTTAGCCGAATTTCAAAAGAAATAGATAGTCCCAGAACACCCACTTGACTTCTATTATTCATAAAATAGTGGATTTAATAGCATTACTACTAGTACAGACAGTAGATATTGATGAAGCCTTTCCATTTTAATATTTTTCATCATTTCCTCACTTGATTAGTACTGCTAGTTGTCCTGTTACGAATGTAACACTGGCCTATTAGATATGTACATTGTTGTTCATTTTAAAGTAGAACATTAGATGTCAAAAGTAAGTTAAAGCAAAAGTGTGAGGGAAAGCATTTCAGCACTTCTCAGATGGCTTTGCTGGCTCTCAGGGTGAGTAAGGTGGAGGTGACGGTCCTGTAGAAAGTTTCTCATAAGCAGGAGGAGCCTCAGGGACCTGTGAGAATGAGAAAGGGAGAACGTGGGGCTTTGGCAACCATGTCTATTTCTGGGGAGGCATTAAGTCAAAAGAGCATCATGTTTATATTTCTGCTGTAGACGGAAACTTCTGAGTGTTCACATCTAATTTCCACCCAGTTAGGTAAATATATACATTGAAACATTGTCAGAGAGAAGGATAAAAAAAAAATAGGACTAAGGGTTTTCTCAAAACCTGAAAGTGTACTTATACCTGGAAGTCCCAAGTCCTAACTAATGAATACTTGAATTCTGTTTACAGATAATATACACTGAATCTTTACCACATAGATCTTTGTAGTTGTGTCCAAAGGTACATTTATACTACCAACTGAGCAAAAATGTGTCAGTCCTTCATTTCATGCTTAACATTCTAGGAAATGTTGCAGAGTGGAAAACTGAGGCACAGAGAAGTTACTCACCCAAGATCACACAACCAGTAAGACATGAAGCTAATTCTCAAATACAGTCATTTGGCTTCAGAGTCAGTGCTTTCAAGCATTATGTTCCATTGCTTCTCTACCAGTACCATCTAATAGAAATATAGTGCCAGCCACATATGCCATTTAAAAATTTCTAGTAACTACATTTTTAAAGGCAGATAAAAATTAATCTTGATAAAATAGTTTATTTAACCTGCCATATTAAAACATAGTCATCTCAACATGTAATCAATAGTAAAATCATTAATGATTTTCATATACACTGTCTTTGAAATAGGATGTGTATTATAGTATGTCTTAATTCAAATTACTATTCCAAGTCTCCATAAAAATGCATGACTAGTGGCTACTGCATTATTAAAGCACAGCTGTATGCAATTAATATTAGATACTTTTTTCCTCCTCTTTATGTATCTACATTGATGAAAAGGGCAAATGTAACTAAAAACACAACCTACAACACAAGGATATGTTATCTAAAACCAATTTCTTCTTTGGGTCTTATGTGTAGGGCTCTCATTATTGACCCTGGAAAATCTGAGTATGAAAAAATACAATTTAGCTGGTCATGATGGAGCATGCCTGTAATTACAGTGGCTCAGGAGGATGAAGAAAAAGGATTGTGAGTTCAAATCCAGCCTCAGCAACCAAGTGAGACCCTAAACAACTTAGTGAGACTCTGTCTCTGGGGATGTGGCTCAGTGGTTACGCACATCTTGGTTTAATCCCCAGTATCAAAATAAAACTTAAAAGATATAATTTGGTTTTTGATTTATGATAACTCATTTTTATTGTACTAAAATATGCATAACAAAATTTACCATTTTGATCATTTTTAGATCTACATTTTAATACCAGTAAATATGTTTACTCTGTCCTTGCTTTTTCAATAGAAATCATTTTGTTCAATTGAGCTAAAAGCAATCATATGGAAAAATATCCAGATGCATGATCTCAGCCTACCTGAGGATCACAGTTTTGGTTTTGAAAAGACAGTTTGCTGTCCTGATGACCAAGCCCTTCATATGGACATCTTTCCCTCAAGTTAGTTTGAATTCCAGCATGAAGATTTTTGTCCTGCAATAGAAATTCATAAAAGTGAATGAGCAAGAAATAACTGAGTCTGTTAAATAAAAGATGAGGCTAAGTCTTAAGAATAGGTTTTAATTGAGGTTCTGCAATTTATTTGCTCTGTATCCTCAAGCTAGTCACTTTACTTCTCTGACTTACAGTTTTTGTATCAGAAATAGGAAGATAATACCACCTATCTCTCAGAGTTGTAGGAATTAACTAAATGAAAAGCATTGGTGAAGTGCTTGACACCAGGTTGGTAACCTATTAATATTTTTGAAGGGAAGGAGAAGATTGAATCTATAAAATGAACTTCTTATGAAATTGTCCTTAAAATGAAGGTGAAACAAAGACTCTCTCAGGCAAATAAAAGGTGAGGGAATGCATTGCCTGTATACCTGCCTTGCAAGAAATGTTGAGTTCTTTAGAAAGAAGGAAAATACAGACCAGAAACTCACATCTACATATAGAAAGGAAGAATATTGAAGAATAAATGAAGGTAAAGTGAAAACTTATTTTTTTTATTCTTAATTGATCAAACATAGCAACTAGTTAGAATAATAACAATGTATTTAATTATATATTCTTATATATAAGTGAAATGATGCAACAAATGAGAAGGAAATACTAGATGATTTTGTTAGGATGAGGTATTCACATTACTTGTAAAGGGGACATGAATTAAAAATATATATTTCAAACTATAGGGCGGCCACTTAAAAATTTAATTTTAAAAGGTATATACTTAGAAAAGAAAGAATCATATATGAAATTCCATATATGCTATCATATAAAATGTTCATTTAAAACCACATAAGGCAGAAAAAGAATGGAAGACAAAAATAGGAACAAAGAACAAGGACAAAAAATATATAAAACAGTAACATATATAGTAGATACTGATCCCAGCTATTACAATAATCACTTTGAATGTCAATGGTTTAATGCATTAGTTAACAGATTAGATTGTCAATGTGAGTCAAAAACAAGATCCACTGTAAAAGACACATGTATGTGGAAAGTAAATGGATGGAGAGAGATGATATATCATGCTAACACTAATCAAAAGAAAACAGGAAACTGAGAATAATGACAAATGCCTATAAGTCCAGCAAATTAGTAGGCCAAGGCAATAAAGAAAGCCCTTGAGACAGGGTAAGTAAGAGAGAAAAAGAAAACACAAAGAAAGAGGACATTACTAAAGATCTCGTGGGCAGTAAAATGGTAATCAAGAAATACTGTGAACGTCTCTATGCTCACAAATTTGAAAACCTAGACAAAATCCTTGAAAGACACAATCTTTCAAAACTCACACAAGAAGAAATAAACCATGTTAGGCCTATATTCATCATAAAAATTGAAAAAATAATTAGTAGCCTTCGATAACCGAAAGCACCTGGCCCAGGTGGGTTCACTGGTGAATTCTACCACACATTTAAGAAAGAAATTATTTCAATTCCCTATAATCTGTTTCATAAGAAAGAAGCAGAGGGGTACTTTCTAACTCATTCTCTGAGCATGAGTCAAAAACAAGATCCACTGTATTAATATTATTGCCTTAATACCAAATAGTATTGCCTTAATACCAAATAGTATTGCCTTAATACCAAAGCCGGACAAGAAAAGAAACTAGTTCTCATGAACATGGATTCAAAAGTCCTCAAGAAAATATTGGCAAATCACACTCAACAATGTGTTAAAAAAAAAAAAGTTAGACACCATAAACAAGTAGATTTACTCAGGTATACAAGCAATTTGGTTCATGTTAAATCAATTCATGTAATCCAGCACATTAAGAGGCTAAAGGAGAAAAATCACATGGTCATATCAATAGATGTTAGAAAGAGCAAAATCCAATACCTATTCATGATTGAAATTGTAAGTAAACTAGGAACAGAGGGAAATTTTCTCAACTTTGCTAAAGAACATGTACCAAAAAACATAGCTAACAGTATACTTAATGATGAGAAACTTGAAATTTTCCCACTGATATCAGGAACAAAGTAAATATATCCTTTCTCACTACTCCTTTTCCACATCGTACTGGAAGTTCTAGCTAATGCAACAAGAAAGGGAAATAAAAAGCATACTGAGAAGAAAGGAAGAAAGCTGCCTTCATCAATTATTGATGTTTTTTTCTTCTAAGTCTCTGAACTATCATAGAATAGGAGTGTGATTCACTTTCCCAGTTTACTACCCATTTTCTGCATTTCACTCAAACTCAGTGTGCATGCTAAAATGCAGATTCCTAGATCCCACCACCACAGATGTTCCCCGATTTTGCATTTTAGTGAGAATTCCAGATGATTTCAGTGCAGGTGGCTCCTGACCATGCATTGAGAAACCTAATACCTTGAAATTCTAATCCACAATTCAAAAGTATTGTGTACTAAATTTCCAAGTCAAAATGTAAAACAAGTATGTATAAAAACCAGTGTCCAGTTCTTCAAAAATTATTTCCCACTCCCTGATGTGGAAACATGTTGCTGCCAGAAGCAGTCTTTCCTTTCAAAAGGTGATCTGTGGGGCTCAGGGGAATTGTTAACCAAAGGAGAAATTTTAGGTGATCCAAATTTTAACCAACCTTGCTACCATACTGTGGTCAATGGAAGTTGTAAATTACACATTTCAAAGTCAAGTGAAGATCGCTGAAGTCTCAGGTACCCAAAGCTTGTGTTTACTGTCATTTATGTTGTTCTGCTTTAAAATAGAAATAGAATCACTGAAGAGAAAAAGGGAGGTAATTATGTACTTAAATTGCAGTACTTACAGCACTATCTTTCATAATTTTACCTAAATATCTTAGACTGCTGATTCCCAACCTGGCTCTCCTAGAGATATGAAAGTCTCAAAACAAGATTTTAATGTTAATTTTAAAAACAAGTATGACAGCAATTTTTTTTAGGCACTGGAGAAATCATGGAATTCAAACACAAAATTTTTTATCTCATGAAAATTCCAAGCCAGGCATGGTGGTACCCACTTGCAATCCCAGCTACTCAGGAAACTGAGGCAGGAAGTTGGCAAGTTTGAGGCCAACCTAGGAAATGTAGCAAAACCTGTCTCAAAATAGATGTTTTTAAAAAAGGTCTGGAGCTCAGTGGTACAGCCCTTGCCTAGCATGTGTGAGGCCCTGGATTCAATCCTCAGTACCACTTCCCCAACACCCCCCCCATACCAATTTTTTTTTTCAGAAACTCTTTGAATCACTGATTTAATCCTAGAGGAATGGAAATTGAACTTGGACCTTACCAACCAAAAATGTTCACAGTGTCTGAGCACATGGCATTAAGATTCTCTGTTATTCTTCAAATTGAATGAATTTAAAATGAGTGTTGAAGCAGAAAGGAGAAAAATCATTCTTTGTGTTCAGTTACATCAAGCTAATAATTGCAGATGGTTAGGAAGTACGTACCAACATATTAAGTTTGTGTGACCATACTCCTTGAAAGATTAAACCATTGTGGATCTCTAAATACAAATATATGATGAATCAAAAACAGAAGAAATAAATATTAAATAAAAACTGATAAACTTTGTATTATATCACATATTTCTACCATGTCTAAGTGTAGAATAGAGCTAATGAAGCTTGGAGAAATTAAAATCTAAGGTTGCAAAGTAAGTCAGGGGTAGGCAATGAGACCAAATACTGATGCCACACAACTGTGTGACTGCTATGTGCCAAGCACTGGAGGTACAGTGTCCTGGTTCATAAATTGGGGGGAGAAGGTAGCTGTGAATGGATGGAAGAGGCAAAAAGTAAATAACCAGTTATAGGGTTATTGTCATTCACTCATGCTAGAGGTACAAATGAAGTTCTATGACAGAAAGCAAAGTCCCTCTATTAAACTGTAGTGCAGAGGCACTTGTCACACGAGCCCCAGTCCTGTCACTAACCTCCTGATCCAGTGTTGATTTGCAGCCCTCTTATTCAGACTCAGCACCTTCTCCTCTTTCCCACTGAATAAGAACACAACTAGAGGGCTCTGCTTGTGATGTGTCAGACCCCAAATTTGCCCAGTTTTTCATGGTTTGTATATGGAAAAACACTGGTAAGAAGCGCATTAGGGAAAAGAAGATACAAAACTGCCCAGTGTCTTGCCAAGGAAGGAAAGTGTTGGAAGGTGCATCTCTTGCTTTCTCCTCCTTTTCTTCATACTGCCAAGCTGTAGACCCACAGGCACCAATCCTGCACTCGTTCATACAGCCTTTGCTGAATAAAGAATGGGACTTTTCATCATCTTCTGTAAAGACAATACTTTTCCAAAGTTTCCAGGTGTATTAATAAGAGAGGGAGAATTACAATTATAGACTCAGTTGATGTTTCCCACTCGTGGGGAAGAAGCACCCAGTGCCAGAAGAGCAGATAGGGTTGTTGTATTAGCATCCTGTTTGTTGGGATAAAGAAGAAAAAGATAACTATTAAACCAAATTGATCACCTAAAGAGAATGGAGCTTGTTAAAAAGAAATAATAAAATAGGGATGCTTTGAACCTCTGAGAGGAGGATGGTCTTCTCATTGTACTGATGCCCAGAGGGGTTTTGGATACCCAGGCTATGTAGTAAGAAAGTTAGGAGAACCTGGAATTTCCTAGGTTACCCAGGATGAAAGATGTAAAAGAGACAAGATAGGAGAAGCAGTCCACTATAGGGAGTAACAACCAGGGAGAATATCCCAAAGCACTGGTAAATCTGAGGAGTCTAATATTCTGCTGTTCAGGTGATCACAAGCCCTTTTCTATGTGCCCCCATTGAACACTAGTACTCAGCTATTCATGGCAGCCAAGTTCTTAAGTTTGCTTCAAGTACAACTAAAGAAATTGTGCAAGTTCCTGATTGGAGTTCATGTCTGGGCATAAGGAAAGGAAGAATTCTCAGAAGTATAAAGTATGGAAAGATTAATCAGAAGCAGGAATCAAAGCTAGAGATGATCATGAGAATGTTTTATCCCTTTCCCCAAAAATTCAGAGAAAGGAGCAGAAAAGGAGTCCTTGATCTGAAAGGATCCCCCAGCAGTGGGAACTCTACCAACCGTCAAGTTTCTGTATCCACTTCGTCTTCTACAATACCAGCAGCCGATGAGCAGTGAAATTCCCAGGATCACTATCAGGAAGCCAATCCCTGCAGCCCTGGCCCAAGAGATAGACAAGTCCAACTTGGCATAGAAACATTATTTCAGATTGTAATAAAATATAAATCACTCTTCTCTCTTCATATGGGCTTTAATAGCCCCAGAGAAGCACCTCTCGGTCCCCAGGCAGTTTGCCATCCCCAACACAGGGCACCCCCACCAGACCTTCAGCTCCTGAATCAGAGACAGGTCCCAGTCTAGGAGCCTCTCAGGTGTGTACTCACAGGACCACTGCTAACTGCATGGCCCAAGCCCCCAAGTTCTAGGCACAGGAAGTGCCCTAGCAGTTGATCCTCATGTGGGTAATATGTCTATTGGAGCATAATTATCTTTTCTCCTCATCAGGACTGGTTTAAAGCATTTTCCCCAACTCAGTCCAGAAAAAGGAAATATAAATTAGCACTATCTGAACATCTACAATAAGTCAGGTGCTGCACTGAACATTCTACATGCATTAGCTTTTTTAATTCTCATAATAACCCTGTAAAGGTGGATGCCACTTCTCATCCATGGTTATCCAGAGATAGCAAATGACAAAGCTACCCGAGGCAAAGACATCTGCTCCATACTCTCCCCGCATCCCCTGTGACCCTGGGGAGAGGATTCTAAGCTAAACCTAGAGCAGAGCTTAATTTCTTATGGAAGGATCTGATCTTAAGCATGGAATGCCAATCTGGGATTAAACCAGCCTGGGGGCCCTGAGTCCTGTGACCCACAGTTACCACGAAGGCACTGGAATCAGGGCCTGGGGCTGTCACTGCCTGCATAAGATTGTCAGTTAGCTAGCATCTCCCGGATTTTCCACACAACAGCCCAATCAAAATTGAGAGCATTGTGTGTTACTTGTGGCTATAAACTTGCTAAGAAAGGCTCTTTGGATCTGGGTGATCTACAAGAGACTGAGCAGCTACAGGAGAAGCAAGGTTAAACAGAGACTTCTGGAGAGAGTTCTGCCTAGTACCTCCTGCCCCGCCACCTTCAGCTCCAAGCTACTGAGGTATCAAACATGTCCTGTCCATCTCCAAAAGGGATGCAGAGAACCACACAATTGCAGAGCTTATGGAAGTTCTGACCCAATTATGGAGATCAATCTACCCATTTTCTAGATCATGAAGCTGAGACCTATCAAGAGCTCTCAACATCAGCATCACTACCACCCTAGTGACTCCTGTACCATCCATCCATTGAGTACTAATTTGTGTCTGGCTCCATGCTAAGCACCCTGCAAATGCACTTTCATTTTATCCTCACAACAACCCTCTGAGGTAAATATGATGTTTGTTGTATGGCTGACATCAGGCTGGTACAATGCTCAAGGTTGCACAACCAGTAAGTGGTAGACTCAGTAATCATAGTAACTGGCACTAGTCACCCAAAGAAGGAACTTTAGAATTTAGGCCAGACCCAGGTTTTCAGTCTCCCAGGCCAGTGTTCTTCCTGCAGAAATCACTCTCTCCTAAAATGAAGCTGTCACAGGAGTGTACAAAGTGCTCTCATGACCGGAGGCAGCTGATCAAATTCCCAGCATGTCTGTGCTCTAACTTTACCCCGTGAGTTCCCCTAGAATGTTCCCAAGAACAGAGAGAACTCTGTTCTAGCTCTTTATGCACAGTCACACTGTATTCACAACATTCCCAGGTGACTGAGTGCATAAAACACAAAGGAACACCAGAAGAACCCACTGCCCATCTTAGCAGGGTTCCCAAGTGTCATCCAGATACCACCACCTGCAGCAGAATTAGCTGAGATTAATTTAAAAGCAAGCTCTGTAGACAATTTATGCCCACTCAGTGTGGGATCCCTTATCTACTAAGGTTTCAAAGCCCTTTTTGGGGTTGCCTACTTCACATTGTTCTTCCTCAATCTATCTGGTGGTAAGACTGTGAAAAGGATAAATATTCTCGGAGAATCTCAGAGACTTATTGCTACAGTACAGCTGTCCGTGTTTCCCTATCTCCATCCACCTGTTTATAGGAGGTCAGCTGAGGGCAAGTCCTGACATTGGTGGCCTTATGCATAGTCTTTCACTACCCTGCATAAAATCATGACGTTCTATGTACTCAATGGTTCCTGCCCACACAGACTGAGGTTAAGAAAGTCACTTTGTGGGAGCTTTGGTCATTTGACCTTCATACAGACAGCAAAATGTCAAAGGAAATGGCATTCTGCTTGTGCAAAGACCACTCCCACACATACAGGTCAAATGGGGTTTTGGGGGTTTTGTTTGTTTGTTCACTTGTTTTTAGGGCTAGAGCCTGAGGCTCCCCTGTGTTCTCAGGGAAGCTACCAGAGAATCCACCTGACTCTGCATCAGTCCTTTGTTCAGGATGCAAGACAGAAAGCTTTGGGCTTCTGTCAGAGACTCCTTTATATGATGATGGTAATAAACTCCATATGCCTTCTATTAAGCTGTTGTTCCCCAACTTCAAACCCACCTTTCTATGCTTGCTCTGAGGTACTGGGGTCGAATTCTACAAACCCCACTTCTCTTTTTGCTCGTTGGCTCCCATTAGCACCTAGAGGGAGTCCACTAGACTGGAAGAGGAAGAAGGGGGTGTTCCCTCCAGTTAGCATAGCCCCAGAGGCAGTTCTTCTCACCATTAGTCCCACTCACCAGCTTTACTTCTGCCACTCCAGGACCAGGCCTTTTACGCTTCTCACTAGCTGATCAGTGCCCACCACAGAGGTCTGAGCATTTAATCCATAGGCCTTCCTCTAAGTTCCTGAAGCCCCAGGACCAACTAAGCAGAAATCCTTCCTCAGAACTGTGGGTCCCATTTCTGTGGGGTCCCTTCTCTTTCAAGTTCCGACGGCCCCACACTTCCCAGCAGAGGCAAATATTTGCATAGTCCCATCCAATGTCTAGGGACATTCCTTTCAAGTGACAGGCATCCACTGCTCACCCACCCAGGGTGAGCAGTTCTTCGCCCAGCCCCAGGGGTGGAAGCAGCCTCCTGCAGTTCCTGCCTTTGGGTCCTCTCTGAGTCTCCTTTGTTTCCTCAGGCCCAGCGCCTGTTTAACCAGTTCCTTATTCCAAGGTTGAAATGCCTGATTGGTTTCTGTCTTCCTGATTAGACCCTGAGAGCAATTCTGTTTGGGCTGTGGATGCCACCTGGCCATTAGCTTCCCCAGCTGGGAGAGATGACACAGTGAAGCAAAAGAAAAAAAAAAAGAAGAAAAAACGGCTCTTTTCCAGCCTCCTGAATTGACCACTTCCAGCGTCCAGCCTTTGGCTTCATGGTAGACATTCTGATCTCTGCCCTAGCCTCTTGTTGGATGGGACTGTGCAAATATTTGCCTCTGCTGGCCTGCAGAATAGTGCATTATAAGCAAACAAACCTGGATTTAAATCCCAACATCATGGCCAGATACACATTTCCAATTTTCTCTAAGACTCTCCTCACATACAGCACAACATAGGGTGAGCATCACCACATGGTGGGTGAGCAGTGGATGCCTGTCACTTGAAAGGAATGTCCCTAGCCTTCCCTTTATCTCCCCCTTTCTATTAGTGAGACACAGAGATGATGACACACCATTTCTAACCATGTAGAAAAAGCAATGTCCAAGGGGAGTAATCAGAGAGAGGGAGGCTGGCCAGCTTGAATTTCATACACTTGGACTACTACATGGGAGATTAACAAAATTATATTTTATTTGTTTATTTTTGTATGGTGCTGAAGATTGAACCCAGTGCCTCATGCATGCTAGGCAAGTGCTCTACCACTGAGCTATAGCCCAAGTCAGAATTACATTTTAAAGAAGAGGTTGTCAAGTCATCTTACAGTAGCTGAAATAATATCCTAAATAATTCCATGTGCAATTTACCTTCTCCACCCTCCACTTCACTCTAAAATGAGCATATTTTTATTCTTGGGACAACTTGTTGAAAGATATTACCACCACCCCCTTCCTTAATTGACCATATAGGGAGTGAGAGACTCTCACTGGGGTCTTCAGAGGAAATGCTCCCAGCCTGAATTATTCCTTGGTATCTGATAGATTCTTCATGTTGCTTGTTCCTGTTAATTGGGTCTGTTGAAGATTTTTCAACAGCTGTTTCCAAAAGTAGAGATTTGCAGGGAGTTTTTAATAGACCACATAAAAGATGGTCCAAATAAAAGTCTGGCTCCTTGTCCTGTTGGAATCCCTGCTCAGAGGGTGGCGCCCACCCTTCCACCTGGACACCTACCCTTCACAGGGTATGTCCTGCAGCCTCTGTGTTCCCCTAACAGCACTTACACTTGCTGAGATTAACTCTTGGGCTGGTATACAATGCCTAGCACTTGGAAATGCTAATCACATAAATACTTATTTTTAATTAACTCATAATACCAAACACCCTTCTGTAGGATAAGGCTATAATGCAAAGGTCATGGCCACAATCTTCATCCTGAAATCAGTCCACACACCTGCACCTCATCCTCATGGGCTCTTTGGCAAGTCAACTTTATTCTGTCTGCAAAGCACCTTCAGGAGCCTGAGTGGAGTTGACAGAACAAAGTTTGAGGGAAAAAGCATCTTGATCCTGGGCAGGTGTTTTCCAGCTTGGGAACCTACAGCTAAGACCCCAGAATGTAGACAAGAATAGCAAGATGCCTGGGTGGTGGCAGGGAGAAGAACAGCAAGATCCAACTTATCTCCCTTCCTGTTTGGCCCAAGAGAAGCTTGAGAGAGCCCCCTTATAGGACCCTAAGGTGTCCTTTTATTGTCAGGGTTTTTACTGTCTGGGGAGATAAACACAGGGAGATGTGTACACAGGCTTGTGTAGGTGGAGTCAGCAGTCTGGCAAATTGAAAATCCTAGTGGGTCTTGTTTTGAACTTACTCTTCAGTTGTAATGTAAGAATAACTGTGCCCCTTCCTGAGGTTACCATAGATGAAGTGAGCCTCTTCTTGTGGCATCTTGTGGGGTCACGGCACAGGACACCTAACAGAGAGGCACATGGGCATCATTTAGTGTATCTAAAGTGTTTTTATGCAATATCTCATAAAGATCCACAAAGACATTGTTGCCAGGTGATGGGAATTGACAGGGGGACCTTCTGATTTTTCTCTCTCTGAGAGGATTTGTATCTACTTCTTTCACTAACATCCAGGACTTTAGAAAGTCCCTTCCACTAATGGAAAATTAATCTTGAAGAAGAAACTACACATGAAAGCCAAAAATATTTCAAACTAAATTATTATGGGGGAGTGCTCTTCATTTGTCTTCAATTTGACTCTGTATATAAACTTATAGCAAAAAGAAACAAAACACATTTCTATTCATTCTCGACCTTCCCTGACCTAGGACACTGGTTAATAAAACAAGACTTTAGTAACTCTTAGTAATCCCTACATTACTCACCTGAGGTGATTAATGAGATCAATTATAATGTTTTAACTATAATTTCTAGTAACTCTCCAGAGTTAGTATTTTATATCATTCCCTGATCTGGACAGTGGCTAGGATGAGATAACGTGTATTTCTCAAAGCATCCCCTGATCAAGCTGGGCCATGGGTGTGTAAAGCAGAGCAACCAAGCATAGTGTCTTCCAACTCCACCCCACACATGTCTTAGCTTGCCCTGTGCACATCACCCAAAATAAGCCAAGGAAGCTCAGGACTTGACTTTGCCTGACAATTTTTTTCCCTTTCACCTAGACTAATTTCTGCTTCCCTTTAGTTCACAACTCATGGATAGGGGTTAAAACAAATTTTTTGAGAGAGAGAGAGAGAGAGAGAGAGAGAGAGAGAGAGAGAGAGAGAGAGAGAGAGAATTTTTTTAATATTTATTTATTTATTTTTTTAGTTTTCAGCAGACACAATATTTTTGTTTGTATGTGGTGCTGAGGATCGAACCCGGGCCGCACGCATGCCAGGCAAGCGCACTACCACTTGAGCCACATCCCCAGCCCTAAAACAATTTTTAATATTATAATATATACAAAGAAAAATAAGAAGTTCATGAACCGCAGTGGTTATAATTAAAGTGAGCTCATTAAAAACCAAGAATGGAAACTTCTCTCCTTACTATTGTGTATTTTTCTTCCCTTTCGATTTCTATGAATTTCAAAGTCCTGATCCCCACAGAGTTATATTAATGGGCTCCAATTTGAACATCAGAGAGAATGGAGAGCAGAGTGGGGGTTTTACCACATGACTCCTTTCCACTGGGGGCGTTTTATGTGTAATTTGCCCTTCCCAGTAGTAAAAAAGAAATTATAGTTGAACTCATCAATCACCTCAGGTGGGTAATGTAGGGGTGAATGCTCTCCAAAATTATAGACAAGAAACCCAATTAATTCTGCTTAAATTGTTTTTGTACATCTATACCTCAAGCTCAGAGCCTCAACAAACAGTACAGGGACAGCAAATGCACCTCATCCCACTCAAATATGAGATGTGGTCCTGCAAATGGCAGGAGAGTTCATCTAGACAGGGAGCTGCTAGTAACCAGCAGACTGTCCTGCACTCCAGGAATAATCACTGTTCTCAAAAGTTGCAGAGGACAGAGAATCTAGGAAGAGACTGTGAATACCCAGAAGTTGGAGAAGTACACATGTTGAGGAGAAATCCTGTTAATAATTAACCAGGTAGGCAATGAGGGCAGCAGAGAGGTCCACCAGCATTTCCCAGGCCCTGTTCTGGAAGAATAGGACACAATGACAGTGAAAAGGGATGTCCTTACCGTCCCTGATGAGCTAGTCCTTCGCTTGCTCGCTGGCCTTGTGTGTGAAGATTGCTTCTCTGGCTCTTAATCTTTTTAACTTTTTTTTTTTCCTTGGTTGAGTCGCATGATAGTCACGGGTTTGAATTCCTGACAGGGTCGTCTGTAATTGCTTATTTGGCATGAAAGAAACAGACTTCATTACACCTTCAAAAAAAACCCACAGCTCACTATGGCCTCTGTTTTCCCCAGTTTCAATGCTTCATCAAATGACTGGGGAAGTCATTTATTTTAAATGCTGGTTCTCTGTAGGCTTGCTAGATAAATATAGAATACCCAGTGAAACTTGAATTTCTGATAAATAATGAATAATGTTTCTGTATAACTATGTCTTATGTAATATTTTTTAGTGTAAATATGTCCCACATACTGCATGGGACGTATAGTAAAAAAAAAATTTTTTTTCTGTTTATTTGAAATCCAAATTTAATTGGGGACCCTAGACTCTCCCTCATCTCTACCGCAAAGAGTTGAAGAACCTGTAAGTTCAGATCCGGAGATCATCCAGTCCCACACTTTCACATCCAATAAGAGCAATTAGAAGATCTCTAAAACTTCCCAAGCTGAGCTCCTTGAGTTCTTTGTGATGACCTGGGGTTAATTTCCCAGTGGGGACAGTGAGTTTCCACGCATTTACAAAGGGAAGATGAAGTTTTCTCTTTCAAGGTGGAATATGACCTACTATGAATCTGACTGAAGCCAGGATAATTGCACTTAACATCCAAGTCTACCTTGGGAGTCAAATGTATATATCCCAGAAGTGTTTCAGTGGGACACTGTAGTCACCTTTGCTAAGTGGCCATCAAAGACCCTCAAAACAAAAGTCCCTCCAGAATTAAGGAATGTGAGAGTTCTTATTGGCCAAGAACTTGAGTTAAGTGACCACAAAGCTCCCATCACCCTAACAATTGAGCCCTCTGACCCCATTCCTTTCAGATCCTATGCCTTTCCAGTTTCTATGCTGGTCTGTGGACAGGAGCTGCCCTGTGTGACTGCAGTATCACTCTACCGGAAACTGGATACTTCAATAGCCATCACTGGACTTGGTAACGGGAGAAACAAAACAGAAAAAGAAGAGTTGATCCTTATTAAGCAAAACTGAGGAAAACCTTTCTGAAAGAAGGAAAGATTTAAACAGATCTAAATGACAAGAGGTCAGCCATGAAAAGATAGAGAAAGAGGAATTGGGGATGTAGCTCATTGGTAAAGTGTGCTTGCCCAGCAATTGCAAGAACCTAGGCTTGTCCCCTAATGCTGGAGGAAAAAAAAAAATCCTGAAAGAAAAGCATTTCAGCACAACCAGTGTAAAGGCCCTGAGGCAGAACAATAGAACATGACTTGGTCTGGGTTCCCAGAACTGGGGCTGGCCCAGGAGACTTTGTATGCAAATTGGGAAGAATATAAGCCCCTGTTAGTGAATTGGAGAGAGCGATTTTAACCTGAATCTCAGTGTTATTCCCTGTAACTCCCAGAAAGTCCTAGTAGTGATTGCTAGTCTTCAAAGAAGGCTGCAGTTCTAAACTAAGAAGGCCAAGGTTTGTGCTAGGCTGAACTCTTCACTTCCCCTGGACCCCTGGATGACTAGTGGTACAACCACTGAGGAGAGTGGTGCTGACCTGGATATCAGAGTCAGGTGAAGTCCCAGTTCTCACTTGAGTTCTCTGGTGTTGGGAGCTGATTCAGGAGGCATCTTTCCAGGGTGGAGACTGCAAGGCTACTGTCCTAACCCCTTCCTCAGAGAGGGCTCCATGTCCAGGCCCAGCCTGTTGGTCACAGGACACCTCTCTCCAGTGATTTTTTTTTAATCTCAGGGAGGGAGTCCTGACAGAACTTTCACAGAACTTTATCTCTTTGGTTTGTGTGTGTGTTGCTATTATTTTTTGTTTGTTTTGTTTTGTACTAGGGATTAAACCCAGGGGTCCTTAACCACTGAGCCACACCCCCAGCCTTTTTTTATTTTTATTTTTTTGGTGATGCTGGGAGTTGAACCAGGACCTTGTGCATGCAAGACAAGTACTCTACCAACTGAGCTATATCCCCAGTCCCCCCTTTTTTATTTTTTATTTTGAGACAGGGTCTCATTGAGTTTCTAAGTGCCTCACTAACTTGCTCAGGCTGGCCTTGAACTCTCTTTCCCCTGCCTCAGCCTTCTGATCCCCTGGGATTACAGGTGTCTACCACTGAGCCTGGCCTCTTTGGATCTTTAAGTGGTTTGTGGCTTCTGAGTGCCCAGTCCTTCAAGGTAACATGACCAGGACAAACATGAGTATAATTCTTGAAATAAGGGTTCACTGGGACCCTCAGCCTGAAAGTCCTACCACATCATATTTTCTGGAAGCCCCCAGAACTTCTCCCTGACTAGACTCCTACTGACTGTCCTTGGACTGGCCTCAGCCTCAGGCTCCACCTCCAGTCTTCCCAAGCCAGGTCCTACCTGCCTCACCCTCGACACTTGCAAATGACTGCCTTTCCTTCCCTGGCAGAACTGTCCTTGGAAGGGGCTCTAGCTCACCTGCCTGAACTACATCTCCTCAGTTTGCAGGATCTTGGGCAACTCAGGAACCTCTGAAATTCTCAGCATATACATCCAAACCATGGGGTTAACAGTATTCCCAGGTTCAAAGAGATAATGCTTATCAAGTGCTTGGTATGGTATCGGACACCAACATGCTTAACAACAGAGTGAACTATTCTTATGAGATGGATGGTCATCTGTTACCTCTTGGTCCCAGCTCAGACCACTATTACATCCCTTGCACCTGCCTAAGGGTTAGAACTTGAACCCTAGTACCTTCTGGCCTCTGCTGGTTCTCTACTGCCACCTAGTGGGCATGGTGCCCCTTGCATCATAGGCCCATCTCCTGAAGGGTCTGGAGACATCTGATTTTTTCCAAAATCATCCTACTTACAGTGCTCAAGGGCCAGAATTCTCTTTACTCATCCTCCTTGGGGCTAGAAACCCTCAGTTCCCTCCACAAGATTGTGAGCAGACCCCAGAGCCATTGCCGTCAATATGGATTGATGCTGCTGAGACCTTTTGTAGAAGCTGAACAGAGCTGGCGCTTGGGAAGCACAGAAGGCAAGTAGGCAGCTCTGTGTGAGTGAGGCTGCAACAATGCACCCTCCCTATGCTGCACGAGAGCCTTGAATCCCAGTTCCCTTTGTTTATTACTTGTGTGATCTTGGCAAGTTACTTCACTCCTGTGAGCTTCAGCATCCTCATCGGCAAACTGGGAATA
Organism: Ictidomys tridecemlineatus; assembly: GCF_052094955.1. Classification (NCBI taxonomy): domain Eukaryota; kingdom Metazoa; phylum Chordata; class Mammalia; order Rodentia; family Sciuridae; genus Ictidomys; species Ictidomys tridecemlineatus. Next base: position 149,125,987 of record NC_135480.1, on the reverse strand, counting down.
AAGAATAATTACAGAATTGTCATGAGAATTAAATGAAGTAATGTATATAAATCATCTAATGCAGTGCCTGGCAAGTAAATGAAGCTAGAGAATGGCTAGTGCTCCTGTGGATTTCCTATGAGTAGAAGCAGCTGGAAAGGGGCTGGCGTGCAAGCCTGGGAGCTCATGACCACTGGTAAGTGCTGACAAGTTAGTTACTGCCTGTGGAGGAAAGAGACCTCAGAGAGGCCTGATGGTGGAGAGGGAGAGATTAGAGAAGAGAGCAGAAAGAAGGCTGTCCAGGTGGAGCCTAATGAGGAAATCCTGCAGCCTGGGGTCAACTAGAAGACAACAGAGCCCTGTCTTCCACCCCCCAAACACCCAAAAGCAAGAGAAGCAGTGTTGGGTAGGCCCCAAATGGCTGTAGTTAGGCTCCTTTGCCTCCCTTCTGATGGGCTATGTTATTTGTAGTGTGTAGCCAGGGCTGGGAATTGGCTCTGTTATGGTTAGTCAAGGCCAGAACACTCAGATTCAGTACACACACACACACACACACACACACACACACTCAAGGTCATAAACATTAACTTGTGAGTATGTGCCCTTTTGTGTAACCTATTGGCACAAATCTTCTTTGTTTGGCCTGCATATAAAAAAGGTCTATGGGCTAACTAGGGGCCTAGAGTGGACCTGGCTCGGGGCTAAAGCTGAGAGTGGAGGCTAGAAACTGTTACCACCTCTGAATAAAGTATGTCTACTATCCTAACTGTGTCTCGCATCTTCTTCCACCTGCTGGGACCCCAAATCTGTTTCCTGGGTCTGAGCCCCTGTGTGACAAGCAGCTACTGCTGGGTTCATTTTTGGCTCCTTCTCAAGAAGGAGCAGGGAGGGCTCCATCAGTTCCCACTCCAGTAAGAAAGTTGCTGCAGGCGAACCAGCCTCCACCTGACACATGTGCACAGAAGCTGGCTCATGTGTGCATGTGACCCAATTCTCAAGGCTGTTCAGGTGAGCAGAGAAAAGCACAAACTATGTGGCCACTTGTGAGTAGTCACTATCAAGAAGAACGGCATCTTCACCTTTGGAGTGGGAAGATACTGGGGGGTCAACCTCAATGTTCGCTGTGCTATCAGATTATACTGGGGCCACCCTGAGTCCTCCCAGGCTGTGTGTGTGTGTGTGTGGGGGGGTACTTCTTCTCAGTGGGGGCAGGAGGCAAGGAAAACTCAAGGGAAGAAAGGCTTCCCTGGAGTCTGGAAAGATAAGCAGGGGTTCACCAGGTGTGATATGGGAGCACTTCCAGATGGAGGGTAAACATGTATTCGTCCGTCACAACTTGGGGTGAGGATGAGGAGGTGAGGTCAGGAAGAGGCATGGAATGCCCAGTGGGTTTGGGGAACTGAAAGGAGCTCTCCATGGCTGGAGCTCCAAGGACAAGAAAGGGAGTGGCAATTAAGTCATCACTATGTTTTGTTGAGGGCCACAGCCGAGTCAGGATGACGCATGGCATTTTTGCCAGAAGTAGTGGTTGAGAGGTGACTCCAGCGAGCCATTAAGATGAGACTTTTGAGTTCTCACGGAGTTCCCGTTGAGTTCCGGTTGAGCTCTGCGGGGATTCCTGAAGAGTTCTCCTTGGTTGGTGAAGTTCCAGTGGTGGGAGTTCCGGTTGGTGTGTGGTGTGTTCCTGGAGGAGCCGTGGGTGACGTTCGGGAGAGTTCCCGGGGAGTGTGCTGGTGGAGTTTGGAAATAAAGTTTGTTCCTGCTTGAGTGGCTCGTGATTTGTGCCCAGCCAGACTGCGGCAATGTTTGATCGGTATAGCTCTGAAGGCTTGGTGAAGGTTTAATGAAAGGCATGATCACTGTTTTCAGCCATTCATGGCAGTTCCTCTCATATGCAGGACTCAGAAGGGAACAGGCTCTGAGTGCAGCCCTGAGGGCCACACCTGGGGTGATAGCCATGGTCTGCAAGCCTCCCTGTTTGCTCTGAAGCCTTAAAGAGCTAAAGGGGTTAGGAAGATGTTTTCCAGTAGTACACACCTCAAATACTCTTCACTGGCCTCCCTTCTGCCTCTGGAGGCACTTTTCCAGCCTTCCCTGTGTAGTGACCAAACCTACAATCCCACAAGGCGTGGTTTCTAAGGAAATTTTTGAGATTCCTTTAGTTTTTGTATTTAGGAACAATGACTGTTTAAGATTGAAGACCTTTTTTTTTTTTTCTTTTTTTTTTCTTGGTTGTTCACAACATTACAAAGCTCTTGACATATCATATTTCATACATTAGATTGAAGTGGGTTATGAACTCCCAATTTTACCCCAAATGCAGATTGCAGAATCACGTCGGTTACACATCCACAATTTTACATAATGCCCTATTAGTAACTGTTGTATTCTGCTACCTTTCCTATCCTCTCCTATCCCCCCTCCCCTTCCCTCACATCTTCTCTCTCTACCCCATCTACTGTAATTCATTTCTCTCCTTGTTTATTTTCCCATTCCCCTCACAACCTCTTATATGTAATTTTGTATAACAATGAGGGTCTCCCTTCATTTCCATGCAATTTCCCTTTTCTCTCCCTTTCCCTCCCATCTCATGTTTCTGTTTAATGTTAATCTTTTCTTCCTGCTCTTCCTCCCTGCTCTGTTCATAGTTGTTCTCATTATATCAAAGAAGACATTTGGTATTTGTTTTTTAGGGATTTGCTAGCTTCACTAAGCATGATCTGCTCTAGTGCCATCCATTTCCCTGCAAATTCCATGATTTTGTCACTTTTAAGTGCTGTGTAATATTCTATGGTGTATAAATGCCACATTTTTTTTATCCATTCATCTATTGAAGGGCATCTGGGTTGGTCCCACAGTCTAGCTATTGTGAATTGTGCTGCTATGAACATCGATGTGGCAGTATCCCTGCAGCATGCTCTTTTAAGGTCTTCAGGGAATAGTCCAAGAAGGGCAATAGTAGGGTCAAATGGTGGTTCAATTCCCAGCTTTCCCAGGAATCTCCATACTGCTTTCCAAATTGGCCGCACCAATTTGCAGTCCCACCAGCAATGTACAAGTGTACCCTTTTCTCCACATCCTCGCCAGCACATGTTGTTGTTTGACTTCATGGTGGCTGCCAATCTTACTGGAGTGAGATGGCATCTTAGGATGGTTTTGATTTGCATTTCTCTGACTACTAGAGATGGTGAGCATTCTTTCATGTACTTGTTGATTGATTGTATGTCCTCCTCTGAGAAGTGTCTGTTCAGGTCCTTGGCCCATTTGTTGATTGGGTTATTTGTTTTCTTATTGTCTAATTTTTTGAGTTCTTTGTATACTCTGGATATTAGGGCTCTATCTGAAGTGTGAGGAGTAAAAATTTGTTCCCAGGATGTAGGCTCCCTATTTACCTCTCTTATTGTTTCTCTTGCTGAGAAAAAACTTTTTAGTTTAAGTAAGTCCCATTTGTTGATTCTTGTTATTAACTCTTGTGCTATGGGTGTCCTATTAAGGAATTTGGAGCCCGACCCCACAATATGTAGATCGGAGCCAATTTTTTCTTCAATCAGACGCAGAGTCTCTGATTTGATATCAAGCTCCTTGATCCATTTTGAGTTAACTTTTGTGCATGGCGAGAGAAAGGGATTCAGTTTCATTTTGTTGCATATGGATTTCCAGTTTTCCCAACACCATTTGTTGAAGATGCTATCCTTCCTCCATTACATGCTTTTAGCCCCTTTATCAAATATAAGATAGTTGTAACTTTGTGGATTAGTCTCTGTGTCCTCTATTTTATACCATTGGTCCCCCCGCCTGTTTTGGTAGCAGTACCATGCTGTTTTTGTCACTATTGCTCTGTAATATAGTTTGAAATCTGGTATCGCTATACCGCCTGATTCACACTTCCTGCTTAGAATTGCTTTTGCTATTTTGGGTATTTTATGTTTCCATATGAATTTCATGATTGCTTTATCTAGTTCTACAAGAAATGCCATTGGGATTTTGATTGGCATTGCATTAAACCTATAGAGAACTTTTGGTAATATCGCCATTTTGATGATGTTAGTTCTGCCTATCCATGAACATGGTATACTTTTCCATCTTCTAAGATCTTCTTCTATTTCTCTCTTTAGGTTTCTGTAGTTTTCATTGTATAAATCTTTCACCTCTTTTGTTAGGTTGATTCCCAAGTATTTTTTTTTGAAGATATTGTGAATGGAGTGTTTTTCCTAATTTCCATTTCAGAAGTTTGTCGCTGATATACAGAAATGCCTTTGATTTATGCGTGTTGATTTTATATCCTGCCACTTTGCTGAATTCATTTATTAGTTCTAGTAGTTTCTTTGTAGACCCTTTTGGGTCTTCTAGGTATAGAATCATGTCGTCCGCAAATGGTGATAATTTAAGTTCCTTCTTTCCCTATTTTTATGCCTTTAATTTCTTTCGTCTGTCTAATTGCTCTGGCCAGTGTTTCGAAAACTATGTTGAACAGAAGTGGAGAGAGAGGGCATCCCTGTCTTGTTCCAGATTTTAGAGAGAATGCCTTCAATTTTTCTCCATTCAGAATGATGCTAGCCTGAGGCTTAGCATAGATTGCTTTTACAATGTTGAGGTATGTTCCTGTTATCCCTAGTTTTTCTAGAGTTTTGAACATAAAGGGATGCTGTGCTTTGTCGAATGCTTTTTCTGCATCTATCAAGATGATCATATGGTTCTTATTTTTAAGTCTATTGATGTGGTGAATAACATTTATTGATTTCCATATATTGAACCAGCCTTGCATCCCAGGGATGAATCCTACTTGATCATGGTGCACAATTTTTTTGATATTTTTTTGAATCCGATTCACCAGAATTTTATTGAGGATTTTTGCATCTAGGTTCATTAGAGATATTGGTCTGTAGTTTTCTTTCTTTGAGGTGTCTTTGTCTGGTTTCGGAATCAGGGTGATGTTGGCCTCACAGAATAAATTTGGAAGAGCTCCCTCTTTTTCTATTTCCTGAAATAACTTGAAAAGTTATTTCAGGAAATAGAAAAAAAAATTTTTTTTATTCGATATGAGGATGGACACCCCTGCTTGCTTACAAGGACCGTGTACGTGGTATATTTTTTCCCATCCTTTCACCTTCAGCCTGTGTATGTCTTTTCCAATCAGATGTGTCTCCTGGAGGCAGCATATTGTTGGATTTGTTTTTTTAATCCATGGTACCAGCCTATGTCGCTTTATTGGAGAGTTTAAGCCATTAACATTTAGAGTTACTATTGATATATGGTTAGTACTTCCAGCCATGTTTGATTATTTATCCTTTTTTTAAAAAAAAAATAGTATGTTTCTCCATGATTATCTTTCCCCTCACCCTCTGTCTTTACCGAGGCACTTCCCTCTGATCTGATGGTTTTGGTTATTGTTTTTCATTTCTTCCTCGTGTAGTGTTTTGCTCAAAATGCTTTGCAATGCTGGTTTTCTGGCTGCAAATTCTTTTAACTTTTGTTTATCATGAAAGATTTTTATTTCGTTGTCATACCTGAAGCTTAATTTTGCTGGATACAGAATTCTTGGTTGGCATCCATTGTCTTTCAGTGTTTGAAATACATTGTTCCATGACCTTCTTGCTTTCAGCGTCTGTGATGAAAAATCCGTTGTTAACCCTATTGGTTTACCCCTGAATGTAATCTGCCTCTTTTCTCTTGTAGCTTTTAATATTTTCTCTTTGTTCTGTATATTGGATATCTTCATAACAATGTGTCTTGGCGTTGGTCTACTGTGATTTTGTGTGCTCGGTGTCCTGTATGCATCTTCAATTTGTATATCTGTTTCCTTTTTTATTTCTGGAAAGTTTTCTGTAATTATTTCATTCAGCAGGTTACTCATTCCCTTGGTTTGAATCTCTGTACCTTCTTCTATCCCGATGACTCGTTAAGTTTGTTTTTTTTATGTTATCCCATAACTCTTGGATGTTTTTCTCGTGATTTTTTACCAGCCTTTCTGAGTTGGCTAGACTCTTTTCAAGATGATATATTTTGTCTTCATTATCTGACGTTCTGGCTTCTACTTGCTCCACTCTGTTAGTGATATTCTCAATTGAGTTTTTAATTTGATTTATCGTTTCCTTCATTTCTAGAATTGTTGTTTGATTATTTTTAATCATCTCTATCTCCTGATAAAGATGCTTAACTTCTTCTTTTATCTGTTTATGTAATTCATTCTCAATGTGTTCTTTCACTGCTTGAACTTGCTGTCTCGTATCCTCTTTAAGGTTCCATTCCATCTGTCTAAGATGTTTCTTGAGTTCTTTATATGACCATTTTTCTGATGACTCTAGGTCCTCCTGAATATTTAGGCTGTCCTGCATTGTTTGTACTCCTTTTCTTTCTTGATTTTTCAAGCTGCTCGTGTTACTTTTTGTTCTGTTTGACTGCTGAGTTACTGTTTACTCCTATAAGTTTTCTTGATGCTTGGGAGGAAAGGTATTAGAAGGGAAGGGAAGAAGTCACTAAAGAGAATGAGAGTAAGCAGGTAGAATTCAAGGAAGGGGGAATAAGAAAATTGAAAAGAAATGAAAAGACAAAAGAAGAAAAAAAAATAGGAAATAAAAAAAGAAAAAAATTAAAAAATAATAATAATAATAATAAATTAAAATTAAAATTAGAAGAAAAAAATTGAAAAAAAAAGAAAAAAAATTTAAAAACAACAAGAAAGAAAAATGAAAATGAAAGAAAAATCCCAAATCAAAAAAAAGAGGAAAAAAAAAACTAGTAAATGCAGTCTTAGAGTTTGATTAACTTCTCTTCCAGTAGGTGGCGCTGTGCCCACCAGGCCAAGCTTCTCCTGTCAATACACGGGAACCAATCACTGTGCAGCACCTCCTCCTCCCAGACTGGGCGAGTCTCCAATCCTGAGTGCCTAGGGCCTCCTCTTGTGTCTAGTCACTTCCCCACTTTTCCTCTAGCCAGGCGCCTCTCAAGGGTGCCACTCACCACAATACTGGCTACATGCCAGGTCTGCTGCTCCCGGGAACCCTGTTTTCATGAACGACTGGGCACACTTTCCCTGTCTGCCATTCCCTCAGACCCTAAGTTTGTAGAGCTTGGGGCTGAGAATCCTCAGCGAATTTTACTGCCCCTCCGGTAGCCACACCCCCCGGTAGCTGGTGCAAGAGACCTCAGCTGTCAGCACTGGTGGGAGCTGTAGTTCCGCGCTGCGGGTCCCGCGCCACCTCTAATTTCCTCAGTCTGGCTACCGTGCTCACGGGAGAGCTGGGAGGGGCCCTTACGGGAGAGCTGGGAGGGGCCCTTAAGGGGCCCTCAAGGTTTCCCCGATGTGTGGAGAGGGAAGGCTAGGGAATTACACACCTGTAGCCGCAGGTTTCAATGAAGTTATCTCCTCTGCCGCAGTCTGATGACGCCAGTTGTCTGCCATGGTGGTATCTCTTGCAAATGGCGACAGTTTGTTTCCCTTTGCTGGGTGACCAATGCAATGGGTGGGTCCTTACTGTCTCTCCCAAGCCCCGTTTCAAACCTGTGGCCACTACCTATGAAGGCTCGGTTGGCATTTACCTCCATAGGATCAGAAGGGCTGACCAGTTGTTTCAGCCGGATGGATTAGTGCTGAGTCACAGCTGTTTGTCTGTGGGAAGCAGGCGAACCAGAGCTTGAATGCAGCCGATCAGGGCTCAGTGTGTGTTCTGAGAGGTCCAGACTGATCGCCCCAGATCCACGTCAGCTCAGCATTGCCTAGTGATCCTGAGCAAACAGGATTTAGATTGTTTACGAGTCCCTATGCCAGCACAGCTGAAGAGGTCAGAGACTTGATCTCTCTGCGACCGCCGCCATGTTGGAATCCTCAAGATTGAAGACTCTGTTTCACTAAGAAGGACATTTGGGTTTCTCATTAACCTGCTCAGTTCTGCTTTCCTTCTGGTACACTAAAATACCTGGAAACAGCCCCCAGACTTTAAACAGATGAAAATTTTAACAGTTTCAGGCAAAAAAACCCACAAAACCCTCTATGTGTGGAAAGAACAAAGCAATCCTTTGACAAAACTCCTTGTCCCTGCCATGGAGAGTTAGCCAATGTCCTCTATCTAAGGTGAGGTCTTGTGATTCCAAGAGTAATATTGGGTGTTTTTTTCCACCCAGTATTGGAGGTCTAGTACCATGAGCTAACATTCCCTTTTTACTTTTTTAAAATTTTGAGATAGCATCTCACTAAAGTGTCCAGGTTGGCCTTGAACTTGTGATCTTCCTGCCTCAGTCTTTCAAATGGTTGGAATTATAGGAGTGTGCCACTGTGCCCAGTCTCAAGAGTGCTGCTGGGAAAAGGAAAAGGGAAGAGATAGAAAGTGAAATAGGCCAAGGTCAGAGTTATGCTTTGTAATTTCTTATTCACTATGGCTGTTGAGGGAAAAAATGTTGGCTAAATCACTTTTTTGATAATTAAAAAACTCAATTCCAGTTTGATTTTAAAAGTGAGATCTGTGTAGCATTTTATTTTGTTAGGTTAAAAAAATAATCCAGTTGATTTGATTATCTTCTGGCAGGGAGAGCCCAGCTATGGGCTTTTTTGGAATTATGGTCATGGGTTGGATAATTCCATCATCCCTGACATTCTACTGGAAATCAAACTGAAACCTGGAGACACTGACAGTGTGAGGCAGATAATCTGATTGTCTGTCTCTGTATTTCCTCCCTGGAATTATCTGTCCTTTAGCTTAATTCAGCCAGCCAACTTTTTGGGTCCACACTTGATGTCCAGTCCTAAAGAGGCAGTAGTGGTCCCCAAGATCAGTGTCATTTGCCCCCAAGGGAAAGGTTCCTTGATGAACCAGTGCCAAGGATGCTGGTTTGGAGGATTAGGGTTGTGTTTGATCAAGAGAACTAGCATAACTGAACTGAATAAAGCATGTCTACTATCCTAACTGTGAGAAATCCTAGCAGATTTCATTTCACCAGTTAATGTGTCTAGAGATTTGTGCCAGCCCTTTGGGGATCAAAGGGAGGCAGCTCAGCCAGAGTCTCAGGGGATACTGCCTGAGAGCAGCTGGCTATGGGGCCAAAGACTCACATCAGGCTATTGATGTGATTCTTGATATTTCTTTGTCTTTCTGGAGAGGGCCTGGTAAGTCTTTGAAATACTCAATACTGCAAAAGAAGAAGTAATAAAAATAATTATTATAATAAATTATTGAAGAAAGGGGTTTACAACTGTTCATCATGATAAGTAATTCCTAACTGTTACATGGCCCAAATTCTTTCACCTAGTCAATAAACATCTGGTTGAGCACCTACAATATGCAAAAGACTTAATTCAGTCATCACCAAAACATTTTGAGTTGCTTATGCCCTTCCTATACCTCTAATGCTCCATGTTATGTGATAATATTTTGTCTCCTCAGATTATACATGAATAACTTTAGGCATATCTCCCTTTCCTGTGTGAATTCCTCTATAGTAAATGTCATATTTGTTGCTTAGGGACAGGGATACTACAATAGTGGTTAAGGATTGGAAAGATAACTCCTCAAATTAATGAATTGCATGAACCTAAGTGGGGATGTGGCTCAATGTTAGAGCACTTGCCTGGCATGAGTGAGGTCCTGAGTTCAATCCCCAAAGCAAAACAAAACAAAAAGGCATGAACCCACTAATCCACAAAGGCTATAAAACATGGAAGGTATTTACTAAATATTAATGGAATAAATGCATGTAGAAATGCAAGAATGAAGTCAGTTCTGGGACCCAAATTAAGAGAGGGAGCAATCACTTTTTTAGTGGCTTATCAAGATCACTACCTAATATATACCCTACTTGGGCCTGTGTGTGGCTATTTTGTACTCTTTAGGGAGCATGAACTGAAATATGGGATACTAACAACGAACCCCACCTCATCCCAAGAGTCTCTGCTTGGGAAACCCCAGATTAAACTCATAGGGATGATAGTTAATCTGAATATGGTGGTAGAACAGAAGCCACCAAGACCTATCTCTGCAATTTATTAGCCACGTTACCCTGGGTAAATTACCTAACCTTTTGGAGCTTCAGTTTGTTCAACTGTGAAATGGAAATAGTAATTTTAAATTTTTTTAAATTTAGGATTATTCTTGTTTGTTCGGGTCCTTTCAGAGTGCAAAGGAAACAAGTGAGCAGTCTCAGGTGAGGTGGAGAGATGAGCTGTTAGGAGGAACAGCGTATTTCCAAAGCCCATCCTTGTTAAGCAAAGGACTGTGACTGAAGTGGCTTGTCAGGAAAGGGTGCCCTCCTCCTTCTGATACTTTCTGCTGCCTCCTCTTCACTTTCACACATGTAAAGGAGCTGACTGGGCTGGTTTGTCACTATCCAGAATGGAGTGCCCCCGTTGGACAATATTTTTGCTCCACGCCACCTCATGTCCATATTTGGCTCAGTGGTGTCATGGCACTCCAGGGATAGCAAAGTCATCCATAGAGAGAACAGCCCAAGGTCAGTTTGACTTGGAGGGTATATTCCTTTTGTAGAGTTGCTATAAAAATGCCACAAACTGGGGTGGATGTAGGGGCTTAAAACAGCAGAAATTTATTGTCTCACAGTTTCAGAGGCTGTAAGTCCAGAATCAATGCCTCAGTAGGGCCATGGTCCCTCTGAAACCTGAAGGGGAGAATCTTTTCATGCCTCTCTAGCTTCTGGTGGTGGCTAGAGACCTTTTGCATTCTTTGGGTTATAGGTCCATCACTCCATAATGGCCTCCAAGGATGCCTCCTTCACCCCCTGACTGTCTTCTTGCTGTGTACTTCTGTCTTGCTGTGTACCTCTGTCTTCACTAAACATTTCCTCTCTGTGTCTTCTCATAGAGATACCAGTCATATCAAATTAAAGGCTTATCCTACACTAACAGCTCATCTTAATTACATCTACAGCTACCCTATTTCAAAATATGTTCCCATTCTGAGGTATTGGGGATTAGAACATCAGTATATTTTGGGGTAAGGAAGGGGACATAATTCATCCCATAACAGAGTTTCACAAACTATCCAGCATCTACCCAGCAGAGCTGTGGTGAGCATTACAAGAGATGATACACGTACAGTGCTACCATGGTGTCACATTAAATTGTTTTTTTTTAAGAGAGAGAGAAAGGAGAGAGAATTTTAATATTTATTTTTCATTTTTTGGCGGACACAACATTATTGTTTGTATGTGGTGCTGAGGATCGAACCCAGGCCGCACGCATGCCAGGCGAGCGCGCTACCGCTTGAGCCACATCCCCAGCCCTGTCACATTAAATTGTCTTTCATAATTCAGTGGTTTGAAAAGTGGAGTCCTCAAAACAAGTAGTAGCAACAGCTTTTGCAGACTTTTTAAAAAAAAAAACAAAACACATTTCTAGCCCCATGCCCGACCTACTAAGTCAGAAATGCTGGAGATGGGGACACGGACATGTGTTTTAACCAAGCTCTGCCGGTAGTTACAACATGAGCTGAAGATCAAGAACCACTGGCTTTATTCATTCTCTAGCCTAGACAGAAGTACAAGCTGAAGGAGAAAAGCCCCGGCTGATAAAAACCCACCAGCATCTTCCCAGTTGAGCTGCCTTCAAGATCTCATGCCTAGACCTCTGTTTCTCAGTCCCCACCAGGTATCTAGATAGCCACTGGCTGGCTGACGCCCTCGGTGTTGGTGCTGCCTGTGGCTGCACTGCCTCCCTCAGACCTCTGGCAGGGTGAGATGTCCTTTCTTGGGCTTTTTCTCATCACAGACCTGGCAAGCAGGTCCCACCTTCCTCTATCTTTTCTCCCCACCCAGAAGAGTGCCAGGCCCCACCCAAATAGAGGCAGCCACTCTTTATCCAGGCTTGGCTAACTCATGTGCCCTTCTCTTAGCCCCAGGAGACTCCCAACATCCCTAGTTCTTGGGAGAGCAATGTCCTTGCCCCAGAGAGTCCATCCAGTTCACCTTCCCTCTTCCAGCCACATGTGCTCAGTCTAACAGCAGAAGATTTGGGGGTTTTACTTATTTATTTTTCTTGCTTTACTGAAGGAATGTGAAGTTTTTCCTTCACTTGTACTTTCTCTACTGCTCTTCCTTTCTTTATATAGATCTGCCTAGCTTGTCTCTTTTTCCTTCTTTCTAAAGAATGTTTTAAAACATTTTTTTGTGCTGGGCATGCTAGTGCACACCGGTAATCTCAGAAACTCAGGAGGCTAAGGCCAAAAGATCACAAGTTCAAAACCAACCTCAGCAACTTAACAATACTGTAGGCAACTTAGAGAGACCCTGTCTCAAATAATAATAATAATAATAATAATAATAATAATAATAATAATAATAATAATAATAATAATGTTAGATATGTAACTCAATGGTTAAGAACTCCTGGGTTCAATCTCTGGTACAAATAAAATATTTCTTGTAAGATAGTTCTACTGATGAAAAATTCCCTCAATTTTTGTTTGAGAAAGTCTTTATTTCTCTTTCTCTTCTACTTTTATTTTTTTGGTGCTGAGGATTAAACCCAGGTGTGTTTTACCACAGAGCTATATCTCCAAGCCCCTTTAAAAATTTTTAATTTATTTTTATTGGTTCTTTTTATTATATATAACATTGGGATTCACTGTGATATAATTATAAAAGCATGGAATATAATTTATTCTAATTCAGTCCTTAGTACTTCCCCTTTCCCTCCCCTCTGTCTGCCCCCTTCCCTCTTTCTATTAAGCTTTCTGTTATTTACTTATATATATGTTTCTTAAGTTAATGTCTTATGGATGTACGTGATGAGATTCACTGTGGCATATTCATATATGTACCTAGGCAGGTTCCTTCCATTGTTATTCCCTTATCTTGCCTCTCCTCTTTCCCTTAATCCTCATTCTCAACTCCACTGATCTTTCTTCTATTTTGATAAAATCTCCCCCTTCCCCTGCTTCTCTTTTTCCTTATTTTGGACTAGCTTCTGCATATCAGAAAAAAACATTCAACCTTCAATTTTCTGGATCTAATTTCATTTAGCAGGATGGTCTTCAGTTCCATCCATTTACTGTAAAATGCCATAATTCCATTTTCCTTATGGCTGAATAAAACTCCATTGTGTATATATACCACATTTTCTTTATCCATTCATTTGTTGAAGGACACCTAGGTTAGTTTCATAGCTTGGCTATTGTGAATTGTGCTGCTACAAACATTGATGTAGCTGGGTCACTATAGTATGCTGATTTTGGATCTTTTGATGCATACCAAGGAGTGGGATACCTAGGTCATATGGTAGTTCCATTCCTAGTTGTTTTTGTTTTGTTTTTTGTACAAGGGATTGAATGCAAGGTAAGCTTTTGGAACCACATTGACAGTCCTTTTTATTTTTTTATTTTGAGACAGGGTCTGGCTGAATTGCTTAGGGCCTTGCTAAGTTCCTGAGCCTGGCTTTGAACTCACAATCCTCCTGCCTCAGCCTCCCAAACTGCTGGGATTACAGGCATGAAGCACATTGCCCAACCCATTCCTAGTTTTTTGAGGAATCTCCATATTGTTTTCAGAGTGGCTGCACTAATTTGCAGTCCCACCACCAATGTGTACCTTTCCCCCCACATCCTCTCCAACATGTATTGTTATTTGTATTCTTGATCATTGTCATTCTGACTGGAGTGAGATGAAATTTCAATGTAGTTTTAATTTGTATTTCCCTAATTTCTAGAGATGTTTGACTTTTTTCATGTATTTTGTTGGTCATTTTTTTTCTTTTTTACTAAAAATTGTTAAATTCTAATTTGTTATATATGACAGCAGAATATATTACAATTCATATTACACATATAGAGTACACTTTTTCATATCTCTGGTTGTATACAGAGTATATTCACACCATTCGTGTCTTCATACATGTACTTAGGGTAATGATGTCCATCTCATTCCACTATCTTTTTTACCCCCATGTCCCCTCCCTTCCCTTTGCTCTATCCAGAGTTCATCAAATCTTCCCATCTTCCCTCTCACAATCCCATGAATCGTTCTCCTTATATCAGAGAAAACATTTGGCATTTAGTTTTTTAGGATTCGCTAACTCCACTTAGCATTATATTCTCCAACTTCATCCATTTACCTGCAAATGCATTTTTATTTTTTCTTTTGAGAAGAGTCTGTTTAGTTCTTTTGCCCATTTATTAATTATGTTATTTGGCTTTTTGATGTTAAGCTTTTTAAGTTTTTTATATATTCTGGATATTAATGATCTATCTGAGGAGCAGATGGCAAGGATCTTCTTCCATTCTGTGGGTTCTGTCTTCATGCTCTTGTTTCCTTTGTTGTGCAAAAGCCTTTTAATTTGATGCCATTCCACTTATTGATTTTTGGTTTTATTTCTTATGCTTTAGGAGTCTTGTTAAGGAAGTCGGTTCTTGTGCCAACCTGTTGGCATGTTGGGCCTACATTTTCTTCCAGCAGTTACAAAATTTATAATATAATTCACGGGTCATTGACCCACATTGAGTTAATTTTGTGCAGAATGAGAGATAGAGAACAAGTTTCACTTTTCTATGTGTAGATTTCCAGTTTCCCAGTTCCCAGTTACAAAGCTTATTTTTTCTGCAACATATGTTTTAGGCACCTTTGTGTTATCAGATAACTGTATTTATGTGGGTTGTCTTTGTGTCTTCTATTTTGTTCTCTTGGTCTTCATGTCTGTTTTGTTGCCAATGCCATGCTATAACAATAGCTCTGTAGTATAATTTGTGATCAGGTATTGTGATGCCTCCAACATGGCTCTTCTTGCTCAGGATGGCATTGGCTATTTGGTCTTTTTATCTTCCAAATTAATTTTAAGATTTTTTTCTAGTTCTGTGAAGAATGTCATCAGTATTTTGATAGGGATTGTACTGAATCTGTGTAACATTTTTGGTAATATGGCCATTTTGACAATTTTAATTCTGGCTATCCAAGAACATGGGAGGTTTTACCATCTTTGAAGGTCTTCTTCAATTTCTATAGTTTTATTATAAATGTCCTTTATCTCCTTCATTGGATTAATTAAAAGTATTTTTTATTTTTTTGAAGTTATTTTGAATGGGATCATTTTCCTAATTTCTTTTTCAGCAGATTCATTATTGGAGTATAGGAAAGTAATTTATTTATGTGTATTGATCTTGAATCCTGGTACTTTACTAAATTTGTTAATCAGCTTTAGAAGTCTGGTGGCATTTTGGGGGTCTTCTAAATATAGGATAATGTCATTAGTAAATAGATAATTTGATCTCTTCCTATTTGTTTTCCTTGAATTTCCTTCTCTTGCCTGATCACTCTGGCTAGAGTTTCAAGGGCTATGTTGGCTAGGAGTAGTGAGAGTGGATATCCTTGACTTGTTCCTATTTTCAGTTTTTCTCCTTTCACTATAATGTTGGCCTTGGGTTTGTCACATATAGTCTTTACAATATTCTATCCCTACTTTCTCTAGAGTTTTAAATAAGAATGAAGTACTGCCAAATGTTTTTTTCTGCATCTATTGAGACAGTCATGTGACTATTTTAAGGAAAATATTCATATGGTGAATTATATTTATTGATTTCTGTATGTCAAACCAAACTTGCATCCCTGGGATGAAACCCACTTGATTGATGTTGGTGCACTCTCTTTTAAATATGTTTTTGTATGTGGTTTGCCAATATTTTATTAAGAATTTTTGCATCTATATTCACCAAGGATATTGGCCTGAAGTTTTCTTTCCTTGATGTATCTTTCTCTAGTTTTGATATTAAGGTGATACTGATTTCATAGAATGAATTTGACAGTGTTGACTCCTTTTCTATTCCCTGGAATAATTTTGAGGAGGAGAACTCTGATGAGAATCTTCTAGGTTTGAAGGCTTTTGACAGCAGTATCAATTTCATTATTTTAAGTTTTCTGAATTCTCATGGTTCCATTTGGGTAGGTCATATTTCTGTAGGATTTTGCTAGCATCTTCAAGACTTTCTAGATTATTAGATTATAATTTTACAAAATATTTTCTAATGATATTCTGGATTTTTATAGTGTCTGTGGTGATATTTCCTTTTTTTAAACCTTTGAGGCTTCCATCTCTTTCTTTTGGTTAGTTTGGCTAAGGGTTTATCAGTTTATTTTCAAAAAACCAATTCTTAATTTCATTAATCTTTTGTATTTTTTTATTCTCAATTTCACTGAATTTTGGCTTTGATTTTAATTTTTTCTTCTACTGATTTTGGTGTTGATTTATTCTCATTTTGCTAGTTATTGAGATATACTGTTAGATTACTTATTTGTTATCTTTTTTTAATGTATGAACTCAGTGCTACAAATTTTCCTCTTAGAACTGCCTTCATACTGTCCCAGAGATTTTTGTTATATCAATATTAACATTTAAGATTTCTTTTTATTTCTTCTGCTATTCATTCATCTTTCAAAAATGTATTATTTAATCTCTGAGTGTTAGAATGGTTTCTTTTTTGTCTTGTCCTTGATTTCCAATTTAATTCAATTATAGGAGGCAAAGAATTATCTCTATTTTTTTGTATTTGATAAGATTTGCTTTATGACCTAAAATATGGTCTATTTTAGAAAATATTTGATATGTTGCTGAAAAGAAAGTAAATCAGTCATCGATGGATGAAATATGCTACAGATGTCTCTTAGGTCCATATTATTAATTATATTTTTTAGATTTGTAGAATCTTTACTTAGTTTATATCTGGATGATCTATCTCGTGGTGAAAGAAGTGTGTTGAAGTCACCCAGTGTTATGGTTTAGAAATGAGATATCTCCAAAAACTCATGTGAGACAATGCAAGAAGGTTTGAGGTGAGCTGATTGGGTAATGAGAGCCTTAACTCAATCAGTGAATTAATTTCCTGATAGGGATTAACTGTGAGGTAACTGTAAGCTGGTAAGGTATGATTGGAGGAGGCGGGTCATTGGAGGTATGCCTTTGGGGTATATATTTTGTCTGTGGTGATGGAGTTTCTCTCTCTTGCTGCTTCCTGGCACAATATTCTGAGCTATTGTCCTCTATCACATTTTTCTGCCATGAAGTCCTCCCTCAGTTCAAGCCCTAAGAAATGGAATCAGCTACCTATGGACTGAGGCCTCTGAAACTGCAAGCCTCCAAATAAATGTTTCCTCCTCTAAAATTGTTCTTCAGGTCTTTTGGTCACAGTAGTGAATTATCACAACTTTCACAATTATCACAAAAACAAAACAAACAAACAAAAAAACCCCAGAAATTAGTACCAAGAAGTGGGGCTGTTGCTGTGACTAAGCTGACTATGTGGTTCAGAAACTTTTGAAGTTTTTTGGAATTTGTGGGAGGAATTTTGTAAAGTTTAATGATGCAAGCTGCAAACGCTTTAGAATGTTGTAAGTGGAGCTTAATGCGTCATTCTGGTGGGAGCTAAGACGACCATGGTGTTGATAGGACTATGGAGGTTTCAAAGCTACAGGAGGACTCTATTGGAATTTGACTAGAGGCCATTCATGTTATGTTCTAGAAAAGACATTGTCTGAATTTTGCTCATGTACTGAAACTTTCTGTGAGGCTAAATTTAAAGGTGATGGACTAAATAATCTGGCACAAAATTTTTAGATAGAATAGCCTTCAGGCAATGGCATGAAAGTTTGTTATTGTTCTTGTTTGTTTGGTACTGGGTATTGAACCCAGGGGCAGTTAACCACTGAACCACATCCCCAGCCTTTTTTTATATTTTATTTAGAGACAGGGTCTTACAGAGTTGCTCAGGGTCTCACTAAGTTGCTGAGGCTGGCTTTGAACTCATGATCCTTCTGCCTCAGTTTCCTGAGGGATTTTACAGGTGTGCACCACCACGCTGGCTGGTGGCATGGTTTTGATGACAGCTTTTAGCCAACTTTATTATAATAATCAGAAATAGAAAGCAGAGCTGAAAGATTTTTTAAATCTTTCAGTTTGGCCAGAAAATTGGGTGTAAAATTAGTAATAAGAAAGTTGTGATGATTTTAAAGAGAGGCTGCCCAGAAGCAATAGGAAAGACAGCTTGAGGGTACCTTAGCAGTTGGCAAGACTACACTCACCTGGGGCTCAAGGGTATAAAAGTGAAAATTATTTTGAGAAGAGACCGGTGAGGCACCCTGCTTGCACAGGGGTCCTGGAAAATGGTTTTACTGTGCTTAGCCACCCAGGCACTCAGAGACTGCTGCAGTCCTCATCCCTGAAGGCATGGCTTCAGATGGCAGCAGACCTCATTCCTGCTGCTGGTTCTGCAGGAATGCAGGATGTTAGAGGGTGATAAAGGCTTCCACTAAGATTTCAAAGGAAAGCCTGGGGAGTCAGGCAAAGTGCAGCAGGGTTGGAATCCCTGAGGGCAGCCCCTGAGAGAGTGATGCATGGAGATGTGAGAAAAAAGTTGAAACTGCAGTGGAGGGCCCTGAGATTATGAAATGCCAGAACCACGGAATGTCTGCTGAGGAATGCTGAAGGAATAAAGCAGAGAGCAGCCAAGAGATGTCATATGGGCTGCAACCAGAAAAGCCATAGGGGCAGAACTACACAGCCCTTTGGTGAGAACATCACGATGTCATGTGCCCCAGATGCTGGATGTGAAGATACAGGACTTGTTTTCCCATCTGGACTTCAGTCTTTCTTTGGTCCCATACCTTCTTTCTATGTCCCTATTCCTCCTTTGTAGAAGGAAATGTTTACTCTGTGCTGTTTATACATTGGATATATGTTACTTGCTTTTGATTTTTACAAGGGCTCGTGCTGAGAGTTTGCCTTGAGTTTCTGAGGAGACCTTGAAATTGTATTTTTGGAAAAACCTGAAACTGTTGAGAATACGGGGACTCTTGAAAATGGACTAAATGTATTTTGCATTGTGAGATAAGCATGAGCTTTTTGGGACGGAAGGCAAAATATTTTCATTTAGATATGAAGTGTCCCCGAAAGATCATGTAAGACAATGCAAGAAAGTTTAGAGGTGAGATGATTGGGTTATGAGAGCAGGGATTAAAGCAACTGTAGGCTGGTAGGGTGTAGCTGGAGAAGTGGGTCGGGGGGGAGGAGGTGAGTGCCTCTCAATACTTTAAATATTTCACCTTGTCTTCTTGATTGCATGATTTCTGAAGAGAAGTTAGATGTAATTCTCATTTTTTTCTTCTCTCTGTGGTAAATGGGTTTTCCCTCTCTGGCTTCTTTTAGGATTTTTTTCTTCATCTTGGATTTTCTGCATTTTAAATATTAAATGCCTAGATGTGAATGAGATTTTTGTTTTGTTTGTTTGTTTTGGCATTTATACTGCTTGGCATTCCTTATGCTTCCTCTATTTGTGGTTTGTTGTCTGATATTAGTTTGGGTAAATTCTTGGTTATTATTGTTTTAAATATCTCTTATGTTCCTTTATCTTTTTCCTTCTGATACTCCATAGTTCAGTGGTTCACAAACTGTAGTTCCCCAATAAACAGCAGCAACAGCTCCTGGGGACTGGTTAAGAAAACACTAGTCTGTTTGGTTTCTTCAGTCCTTTTCTCTTTGCTTTTTAGCTTTGGAAATTTCTATTGACACATCTTCAAGCTCAGAGATTTCTTCCCTTAGCCGTGTGTACATTCCATTAAAGACATTATTCATTTCTATATTATGTTTTGATCTCTAGCATTTATCTTTTATTCTTCCTTAGAATTTCCACCTCTTTGTTTACAGTACCCATCTGATCTTGTATGATGTATACTGAGAGTCCTTAGAATATTGGTCATAGGGGTTAGGGGCATACCTCAGTGGAAGGCCCAATGTGAGCAAGGTCCTGGGTTCAATCTCCACTGCAAAAATAAATAGTCATCATTGTTTTCTGACCTGGCGTTGTAGTCTGACCTAGCACAATGGTGCACACCTATAATCCCAGTTACTTGGGAGACTGAGGCAGGAGGATTACAAGTTTGTGGTTAACCTGGACAACTTAGTGAGGCCTTGTTTCAAAATAAAAAATAAAAAAATGTTGAGATGTAAATCAGTGGTAGAACACCCTGGGTCCAAGTCACTCGTACTGCAAAAAAATAAATTCTGGTCTGATATTGAACATTCTTGCTAAATCTGAATTTGGTTCTGATGTTTGTTCTGTCTCTTCAAATGATGATTTTTCTCTTTCTTTTCTTTGTCTTTTTTTTTTTTTTGCCTTTTAATTTGCCCTGTAATTTTTTGTTGTAAGACAGACATAATGTACTGAGTAAGATGAACTACATTAAGTAGGCTCCTTTGGTGATGTGACAGGGAAGCATCTGTAGCATGGTATGGTCCTATGATTAGGTCTTAGTGTTTTAGTGAGCCTGTGCCTTGGGGCTGTGACATCACAAGGGCTTTCAGTTTCCTGCCCTGCTATTGTGAGACAAGATGTTAAAAGGAGCCGGTTGAATATTTCCTTTCTCCCAAGGTAGTTAGGCTCTGATAAAATAGTTTTTCTTGAGGTCAGCCCTTGTTATGAGGAACAGAATGCTCTGGCATATTTTAAAACAGTTTCCTTCCCTTCTAACTCCAGAAGCTTAAGGGAATGCCCTCCTCCCCCAGTTTTCATTATAAGAATGTGTTAAAGCTCTTGTTAAGTAAAACTCACAAATTGTGTGGCCTCTTGGTGTTTTTAACTCAAACTGTCAACATTGAGCCTCCAGCAGTTTGTCATTGTAGTTCAGGCTTTTCCTATGCCAACACTGATTCCTGCAGACATTTTTGCTCCTGGAATTCTGTTCCAGTAAGTTGTGAGTCTTTGCATCTGCCTGTCTGATAATTTTGGGGGAAGCAGTTTACACTATAGCTCACTGTTCTGATGGTTCTAGGAAGAACAGTTGAATTTTCTGTTTGTTTAGCTTTTTACTTCTTATTAGGACAGAGTGATGATTTTTAAACTCTTTACAAGGTGGACTGAAAATGGAAGTCTCTTCTTCACTTTTGAAGGATAATTTCATTAGGTACATGATTCTCGGTTGATGGTTCTTACTTTTTAACAGAAAATAGTTCACCTTATCCTTGTCTCTGCTTAATTCTGTATGTGTAACTATGGACAACTGATTTCCTCTCTCTGATCCCAGTTTCTTCATCTATAAAGTGAGTAGATTCTGGTGGAGAGGGTTGGAATAGATGAGCATGAGGGTCCTTCTAGCTCTAATACTCCTTGATTCAGTCATGCAGCTACACAGCATCAGGGCTAGATGTGCCAGCTGTACTAGTTTGTGGTTAGTAGTGTGAGCCCTTCACATGGGCCCACTTCCAATCACACCATGTTTTGCTTAAAGAAGTCACGGTAGGCAGCACTTGTGATATGTGCATCCACATTTGGCCATGCTTCAAAAAAAAAGATCCCAAGCCCTAAAAATCCAAACAACAACAAAAGTCAGAATGCCTACAATCCAAATGCTTTGCCTATATTCAGGAAGGAAATATAAAAAGAAAAGAAACTTAAGCTGGGCTCATTGGTGTATGCCTGTAATCTCAGTGATTTGGGAGGCTGAGACAGGAGGATCATAAATTCAAGGCCAGTCTGAACAACTTAGTAAAATTCTGTCTCTAAAAACAGGGGAGGGGGATGTAGCTCAGTAGTAAAGTGCCCCTTGGTTCAATCCCAAGTACCAAAAAAGAATGAAAAAAAAAAAAGGGAGGACATACACCCTATACTATAAACAGAAACAAATTAGAAAAGACAACCCAAAAGAAAAATATTTTTTCCCTAAGGCCTCAAGCAAAACTGAGACTAAGTGCCTGACTCCCAGACTCTTCCAGTGCATGGGTAAATAGCATCACAAGTGGGAGGCAGCCCCAGGTTCCTTTTGCAACCTCAACCCTTTAGAAAAAAGAGGCTAAGTTAGGCACAGTGGTGCACAATTATAATCCCCCTCAGGAGGCTGAGGCAAGAGGATGGCAAGTTTGAAGCCAGCCTAGGCAATTTAGGAGACCCAATCTCAGAATAAAAAAATAAAAGGACCGGGGATGTTGCTTAGTGGAAATGCACTTGTCCAGCATATGCAAGGCCCTGGTTCCATCCCCAGCACTGCAAAGGGAAAAAAACCAAGAGTCCATTACCATTTCATTTCTCCAGGGAATAGTACCTCCTTCTTCAGAAAACCCCTCCTCACTCCTCGAGGGAGATGTGGGGGTTTATATTTGTGTAGAACCTGCCATCCATCTGTGTTGGTTAGTTGGGTGTACCTGATGGGGAAGTTCTGACATCACTTGCCCCCTACTTCCTATTTCCCTCGAGGCCCACCTACATCTCTGCCCTATTGTGGTTTGGTTACAAGCCCTTCTTTTGTCTACAGAATATATTTCAGAATCCTCCTAAATGACTCCTCCTTTTGCTTAAGGATGGTTGAGATAAGTTTCCAATTGGCAGGCCAGGAGCCCAGAGAAGAGAATCTCCAAAAGTGGCAACACACAGAAAGGCCCCAGGTGAGCAGCTGAGATTTCAACCTATCTTCACTGAAAGCCTCAACTTTCAGCACTGTGTCCTGACAATGATTTGCCTGGATCTGTTCAACTATTCCCATCTTTCTCCTCCTAAATTCCAGGGACCTGGGAGGGGAGCTTTGAGTTCTTGATAATGGAGGAGAATGTAGAATCTCAGTAACTAGTGCATTAAAGGCTTTTGACCTTAATATGTAATCAGAAGTGTGCACATTAGGTCTGGGGTTGTTCCATTACAGCTGTAAAATGCCAAGCTTTGTAGTTGTTTGTGTGACCTAAATATCTAATGATAGTTCAGATATTTATGGCCCAGCCATCAATAGGATGCATTATGGCTATTAAACATGATATACTGAAGATTATTTAATGACATGAAAGAGTGCCATGATATGTGAAAGCCAAGATATATAATCGAATACACTTTAGAACCTTAATTGTGTCAAGTTCAATAATATTATGTATACATTATCAGATGACCAAAAAGAACCACAGAAAATTTTATTTTCTTCATTATATTTTCTTGTAGCCTAAATTGTTTAATTGTTTATAATGAACTTTTTTTTTCTTGTGCCAGGGATAAAATCCAGGGCCTCTCATGTGCCAGGCAAGTACTTTACCACTGTACTACATCCCAGTCCCTATGACAAGCACATTTGGTTTCTTAAATTTTGGTACATTTGGGCATAATCTTTTATATTAAATGATATGTAAAAGTTCAGTACTTTATTCATAGAGCATATTTTGCTATTTTAAAGAATCAGATTTCTTTCTCTGCTGTTAGTTCTCAGACTTTATCAGTTACATGACCAGCAGGAATGGTAAGGTCCCATTTCCTGTCATGTTCCTCCATCTAGAATGTGTGTTCTCAGGCTGCCTGCATCTCTGGAATGCTCTGCCTGGCTGGCTCAGGAGGCTGCTGTTTCAAACCCCAGGGCAGAGTTGTTTTTTTCAGTTGACCGTTGACATTTAGCATCAAACTAGTATCCATCCTTTTACATGAACTAATTCACAGTCTCTAAACCAGGTAACTGCAGGTTCTGTTCCTTGTTTTTTTCCAGGAGAGGTAGGGAGCTAGAGATAGATCGTGGAGTCCCCCAGCTATGACAGAGCAATTAGGGAGCTGCTGTCTGACAACCAGGACAGACCTTTGCCTGAATTCATGAATGTAGCTACACAGGGGTGCCAAGCACCCAGGGGAGGCGCCAAGGTCCCCAAGCTCACAATGTACAATCTCAAACACCTTTTCTGACCCAAACAGTTGGTTCGTTCCATAAAAGAGCAAATCTGTGCCTGGTGCCACAATTCTTAATGATTCCTCTCTAAAAACTCATTTAATGTTCAGAACAACCCTGGAAATAGATATTATTATCATCGTCATCCCTCTTTCGCAGATGAGGAAACTGAAGTACAAGGAAGCTAAGTAACTTGCCCAAGTGCAGACAACTAGGATGTGAAGGGACAGAGACATAAACCCCGCTTAACTGGCTGTTGAATCTACGCCATCAACCACCCCATTCCATTGCTTCTTAGTGCAGTGGGTTTCATCTCTCTTCATTCCAATCCTAGTCAGAGGTGGTCAGTTGACTATAGTGACTTATTGGCAAAATGCCCTGTCCTCTAGGTGCCCAAAGTCAGCCCCTGGGACTCCTGCTCTATACTTCTTCTTCCTTCTCAACTACCAAGAGTGATTCAGGCCCTCTTGACAGCCAGACTCTCTAAGATAAGTCAGTGGGCTGTGGGGCTCCTCAACCCCCCAATGCTGTTGGCTGTATATTCTAAAGTAAGAAAATGTGGTTTCCTTGGTTTTTAAGAAAAAAAAATAAGGCTGGGTGTGGTAATGCACAAGCTTGAAATATCAATGACTTAGAAAGCTGAGACAAGAGGATAACAAGTTCAAGGTTAGCCTGGGCAATTTAGCAAGACTCTGTCTCAGAATAAAAAATAAAAAAGGGCTGGGAATATAGTTCAGTAGTAGAGTTCCCCAGGGCTCAATCTCAGTGCCATAAAAAAGAAAAAAGGAAAGAAGGCAAAGAAAGATGACAACCATCACTTTAATAGCCCACTCTGCACATGTATACATATGTTATCTCTTCCAACAACCCAATTTTATTACTAGGCCCATTTTACCGAGGAGGCCAATGAGGCTGAGTGAGCTTATAAAACTAAAGCTCCTGCAGCTAGAAAAGGAATAGGAAGCACAGCAGGAACATATTCACCTTGCCCTCCCATCTCCACCCTCTATTCACACATCTAGATGGTTATCTCATTCCTAGACCCCTCATCCACCAGGCACATTTGTGGAAAACACTTTAATAATGTTATCAACTCAAATCAAGTATTTTGGGTTTGAATAATTTTTCAAATTTGATTTCTTATACTTCCAGTTCTATGAAATCACAAGTTCAACCATCCCTGACTCGAATTAGCCTTTTAGAGTGGTTGAGAGAGAGAGGTGAGATAATCTATGGGCAAAATGTTTTGAAAGCATCAAGCAATCTGCCATTCTGTGCTATCATTTTGTCATCATCTCTATTGAGAGTGTTCTCTCATACCCTCTGGGCTGTGTGAGGAACTATTCTGTGAAGCCCTGGAACAGAACCATATCTGTTTGGTGCAGTTTAAAAGTCAAAAAAGGTACCTGGGAAAAGTTCAACAAACAACATAGTCCCAACACTAATGAAAGAAAGACTCACCCAATATGAAGGACTCTCATTTCTATGAGCTCCCTCTGAGTCTTTTCCACCGCAACTTAGTGAGACCCTGTCTCTAAATAAACTACAAAATAGGGCTGGGGATGTGGCTCAGTGGTTGAGGACCCCTGAGTTCAATCCCTGGTACCAAAAAAACAAAAACAAAAACAAACAAAAAACTTCAAAACGCAAAAAAGAATAAGGAAGAGTATTTGAATCCCTGTTACTATCAGGACCTGTCAAAACAAACCTCATCATAACACACGTAGGACATCAATAGTTACAGTGAAATTTGTAGGATACCTTCCAACTGAAATTCAGAACTGAGGTGCAGAGGGTTCTGGAACACAGGCCTCCAGTCCAGTGATCACCTCCGTCAGGCTGGCCGGCCATCTCCTGGTAAGGAGGGTGCATAGAATTCTCAAAGGTTGGGCCTAGTAATAAAAGTGGGTTGTTCAGAGATAACATATGTATACATGTGCAGAGTGTGCTATTTAAGTGATCTTGTCATCTTTCTTTGCCTTCTTTTCTTTTTTCTTTTTTATGGCACTGGAGATTGAGCCGTGGGTTCTCTACTACTATGTATACGTGTGTAGCATGCTTACATTTCTGAAATCTGCTCTTATCACTCATAACGTCTTTGATTAAAAATTATCCTAAAAGCAATGCATGCTTATTGTTCAAAACTTCAAAAATGCAGCCGGGCGCAGTGTTGTATGCTTGTAATGCCAGCGGCTTGGGAAGTTGAGACAGAAGAATTGTGACTTCAAAGCTAGCTTCAGCAAATGTGAGGCACCAAGCCAGTGAGACCCTGTCTCTAAATAAACTACAAAATAGGGCTGGGGATGTGGCTCAGTGGTTGAGTACCCCTAGGTTCAACCCTTAGTACCAAAAAAAAAAAAAAAAAAAAGGGCATAGATACAGAAAGGTATTTTACAAGGATGGCCATTATAGAGTCTTTCATAGAAGAAAAAAATCAGGAAGCTGAAGATGTAGCTCAGTAGGAAAGCACTTACCTAGCCTGGATTCTGCAGAAACTGCAGGGGAAAAAAAAGTAAAAAGTTGGAAATGATCAAAATACCGATAAAGACTTCAAATGAAGTACAACAGATCTAAATTACTGGACCAAGTAACTACTCAGTCCACCAAAAATGATATAGGTACAAGACAGTGGAATGATTCTGACATAACTTTCCTATGAATACACCACAGTGAATCTCTACATCATATACAACCACAAGACTGGGATCCTAATTAGAATAAAATGTATTCCATGTTTGTATAAGTGTGTTCAAAATATACTCTACTGTCATGTGTAACTAAAAAGAACAAATAAATATTTTAAAAATGATATAGGTAAATATTTGTTAAGAGCAATAAAAAATCCATACTATATTAAGTAAAAGAAGCAAGTTATAAAATAGAATGATCCCATTTTTATAAAAACAATAAAAAGAAAATGTTTGGAAAGATATAATTATTATAAGTTTCAATGAAGAAAAAGTATGATTAAAAAAATATTTTAGTTTCTGAAGGCTCCAAGAAACTTCCCACTGCCAGGCATGCCCTTGACCTTCCCTCCAGTTTGAACAGTGAAGCTAGTGGGTATATAGCTGCACTTAGCTAAATCAGAGCACAGCACCAGCCCTGAGGCAGGTCACTTGGGTGCTCTACTTTCTCCTCAGCTAGACCCTCCCTCATTGTTATCATTGCTGGGTGGGGCAAGTTTTTCACTTTCATTTTCTGACCTTATCAGAACCATGGTCCTCTTGAGGCAAGAAGTGAAAATGGGAAATTGATGTTTCTAGGACTTATCATAAAAATGTGGTGGTTATGGAAAGGCAATTCTTAGAATCTGCCAGATCCCAGTTTATGCTACAGTGTGTTTTAAAGTCATTGGCATTTGCAGAGACTCGTATTGCTTTTAAATTTCCCTGCGACAGCCTGCAGTGAAGTGCAAAGTCACTGAGCTGCCTGGTGCCAGAAAGGTGACATTTCTACCATTCCATTTCTACTAAGACCTTTAAACTGGCATTAGTCTAAGACAATGGGGTGGTAGCTCTCTCACTGAGGACTGAGTTTTTCACTACCATAAGGATACTTCCAGTGTCTCAGGATCTGGGATTTTTAACTCAGGGCAAAAAAGAATGGCTCAAAAGAAGTTTTCTCAGAATCCCTGTGCTACCAGAAACAGATGTTTGAGTTTCTTTCTCTTCTAGACAAAACTCTTCTTCACTGACTCATATTTAAGAAAGCTGATCAGATTTTGGCTTTCCCCTATTGCATTTCATTGAATTGTCACACAATGTCTTGGGGGAGGGAGGGGTGAGGCCCTGGACTGTGAACCTTTAGAGGGCCTGAGCCCCTCCCATGGCCCCAAATAAGGAAACACCCTTAATAATGAGAACTTGCTTTGGTCAGTCTGTGCCCTGAAAAAGTTAAAGACATGGGCCCTAATGATTAATCACTCCCTGATTATAATACAAGAAGTTGGCTTTAGGTGTCAAAATTAAGTATGAAATAAAAAGTATGTGTTTATTTTTTTTTTTAACTAACTCTACATTTTTAAAGGATTAGTGATTGGCCTGTGTCTCTGTGGGCAATCCCTGAACATTTGGTCACTTCTGATAAGGGGAAGAATGACATCCAACTGGCCCCATAAAAAGAGAGGTACCAGGGTCTTTCTCTCAGAATGGTCACAGAGTAGAAGATGCAGTGTTCCTCCCCTGCCACTGCTATTGCTCCTACTGAGATCCTTTGACCTGGGCTGCTTTTCTGCTAGGCAGACCAGGAAGGACCTTCATCCTTTCTCCAAGGTCAGCATGAGCTCAGTGGCTTTGGGGAGAGGAGAATGGTTGGCTGCTCACTGGCTCAGCACCTCCCCCCACCTTCTCTCATAGGGTCTCAGAGCCTGTTCTGTGTGCTTGAGGCCCCCAACTGTCCAATTCCCTGGGGAAAGAACTTGTTTTTAGTGCCCTCTCAGGAACTAGACAAATAGACTTTTAATCAAACTGATGTAAGTGGCTCCTACTTCCTCCTCATTAAAAGTTATACTGAAAATAATGAGTGAAAATGGAAAACAGATTTTACAGAAAGTAAAAATCAGCAAGTGTGATTTTGAAAACTCCACCATATACCTTGAGTAGAAAAATGCTAGAATCTGTTTCCTCAAAGCAGAACCCAAGCACCTGAGCAGCAATTGGCAAAGACATGGGGCAGGGCCTGAGCCCCTGTTTAATAAGGTTTATTCCCAGTACTGCTGGGAACTGGGCATTTGAAATAGAAATTGAATTGAGAAACTAAAAAATGATATTTCTTACTTCTTAAGTTGGTGCCTGACACGGCCTTCATATATTCCACCATATATTTTGAGTAGAAAAATGCTAGAATCTGTTTCCCCAAATCCAGCACAGCCTAAGGGCAATGATGATGTCCTGGGAAAACGCTATTAAGTTATTAACCCATTTTTTCCTTCCCCAATGCTTTGCTTTTTGGATTTTACACACACACACACACACACACACACACACACACACACACGGCCATTGTGTATTTGTTGCCTCTCAGGAAATGCAAAATCATATTGACAGAGAGCATAGCTTTTTACTAAGCCAGGGTTTTGGTTTGGTTTGTGCTGCTATCATAGGATACCACAGACTATAATTATGGTGACCAGAAATTTATTGGCTCACAGTTCTGAGGTTAAGTCCATTACTGAGGTGCTGCCATCTGGTGAGGGCCTTTTTGCTCTGTCATCAGGGTGGCAGAATACTAGGGGTATGAGAGGGTATGAGAACAAGTGGGAGGAGAGAGAAGGCACCAAATTCTCCCTCTGACAAAGAACCTACTCCTGTGGTAAAGGCATTAATCCATTCATGAGAGTGAAGCCTTAAATGTTTAAGTATCGCTTAACAGTCCTACCTCTTAATACTATTATAATAGCAGTTAAATTCCAGCTGAAGTTTTGTTGTTGTTTCTTTGAGATAGGATCTCATTTTGTTGCCCAGGCTGGTCTCCAACTCCTGGGCTCAAGAGATCCTCTTGCTTCAGTATTCCAAGTAACTGGGACTACAGAAGTGTACCACCTCAACTGGCTTTAATGTAAGTTTTGAAAGGGACAACCATAGCAGGAGCCAACTAGAAAAGATTCCCTGACCCAAAACAGGTGTGAGTGCGAGGAGGCGAGTGTGAATGACAGAAGGGAAGAGGGTTGATTCTAGACAGGGACCTGGGCAAAACCTCTAAGAGGGGACCACCATGGAGGTAGTTCAGGTGCATTCAATAACTCCCCAGAGGCACAAGAAAGCAGGACTCCTGGGTCCCACCGAATGGCAGACAGGGAGTAGAAATACTGAAGGTGTCAGGAAGGCAAGAACCCAAGCACCTGAGCAGCAATTGGCAAAGACATGGTGGCAGGGCCTGAGCCCCTGATTAATAAGGTTTATTCCCAGTACCCCTGGGAACTGGGCATTTGGGATAGAAATTGAATTGAGAAAATAAAAAATGATATTTCTTGCTTCTTAAGTTGGTGCCTGACATGGCCTTCATCACACTGTCTGTCCTCTCCATGTGATCCCATCCTAGGATTGCTCACAGCCCTGCATAAGGAGGGAATGCAATACCGTTCAGTGTTATGTGGGATTCCCATGTCCTGATATTAGGATGTTCCCTTCCTGTTGCATGTGCCTCAGGTGAACTGGTTTTCTATTCCTCTTACCTAACATCTCAAGTTCAGAGCCACTCATTCTCCTTCCCCTAGGGCAGAGGCTAGTGCCACACATATAACAGCCTTGAATCGGAACATGAAGAAGACCTTCACTTTTGGGACATTGCTCATGGCTCTTTGCTCATGGACATTTGCCTGAATCCATGCACACAGAAAGCTACCACCATTAATATTATCCCAGAAGTCGAAAGTGTCTATATTAATATATATTTTTTTAAAATTGTGGACCAGCTGGGTGCAGTGGCTCATGCCTGTAATCCCAGTGACTCAGAAGGCTGAGGCAGGAGGATCACAGCTTTGAGGCCATCCTGGGCAACTTAGTGAGATCCTGTCTCAAAACAAAAAAATTAAAAAGGGCCAGGGCTATGGTAGAGTACCTCTGAGTTTAAACCCAGGTACAACCAAGAAAAGAAAGAGAGAGAGAGAGAGAGAGAGAGAGAGAGAGAGAGAGAGAGAGAGAGAAATGAACGAACAGATGAATGGACAGATTATCTTTGCCAAGGACAGAATTCTATTTAGTCCTCTTCAGGACAGAAAATATCCTATTTCAAAAGCACTTTCATTTTATTAGTAAGGAAAAGGAAAGGAGGAAGAGCAAAATGGAAAAAGCACAGAGAGAAGATATGGCTAAGAGTCAGAGGTAGTAGATTCAAGTTTCAGTTGTGCTTTTTGCCAGATTCTATATTTTCCAGGAGCTCTGGAATATCCTATCTGGATCCTCTCTCTCTCTGCATGGCCAAATCTTGCTCATCTATATAGAGTTGGTTCAATACAATCTAACTATCCTGTGAGCTCCTAAAGTGCTCTATCTGTCCTTCTCTTTGGTACTTGGGACTTTTAATATAATCACATTTGTGCCTAGATGGGCCCTCATCTCTTATCATTCTTCCCCTAATCTGAATGGCACTGGCTTTGAATACACACTTTCCTGCCTCCAGGATGCACTCATTGAACAACCCAAAGTCACCTTCTATGCTAAAATTATTCTGACAAGTAGATGCTCCAATGAGAGCACTTATCCTGCAGTGAACTCTTTACACATCACTTCTCCTCTGGTCTGTACCTGCTGCCACAGCAAAGCTTTATGTTGGGTCCTGCTGTATCCTGGGCACCCAAAACAGTCCAGGATGTAGGAGGTGCTAAACATCTGTTTGTTGACTATTAGCTGTCCTTTCTGGACTCTAAGTTCCTAGAAAATAGGGATTGTGTCTTCTAGCCTTTTTAGACCTTTCTTACCACATACATCATGGTACATGCCCTAGGCCTAGGTGCTCAGTGAATGCTGGTAAATGAATGAATGTCTTTTAAAATGGGCAGATCCTTTAGGCATCTCAGTCAATTCTACAAATAACAGGGGAGGATATGCCAAATATTTTGTAGATCTCCACTCTACTCTTGACCATTTGCTCAGTGCTCAGGAAGTTGACCTTTACCAGTCTGCACCAACAGGCTCTTGTGCTCTCTGATTGGGTTCAGTCAATAGGAGGCACCAGTAGATTACCAGGGAGGGAGAAGAGTGAAGTCTAGGAATAGTTGATCTTCATCATTTGTGGATTCTGTATTTGTGAATTTTCCCACTTTCTAAAATCTTAGTAATCCTAAAATCAGTGCTACTCAGGGTGCTTTGGGGATAGACATGCACATAGCCCTGAAAAATTGGAGTCATCTCATAGGCATGTTCCCAGCTGAGACTGAACAGCCAACACTCTGTTTTCTTGTTTAAGCTCTCATTTTGCAAAGAATTACTCTAAGATCTACTTACTGCCACATTTTGTGCTTTTCATTGGTGATTTTGACGTTTAAAATGGTCCCCAAGGGTGTACTGGTTTCTGAAGTGCTGCCAGAGTTTCTAAATCCAAGAGGGCCATGATGTGCCCACATAGAAGATATATGTGTTAGATAAACTACATTTAGGCATGCATTATAGTGTGAGGGACAGGAACTCAAAGTTAGTTACTTGATAATATATATCAAAGTATCTTAAAGCATAAAAATATATGAAACAAAAGTTATATATTGATAGGTTATATATCAATGAGACCAGAAACTCACAGGAACCTAATCATGTGTTTCCCATAAGAACAATGGTTCAGTATTCAATAATTCAGTGTTTACAATGACTTGATAAAACACAACTACTGTAAAGAATGAGAATTAACTGTACTTATTGCCCAGGAATATTCTATATAATGAGTTGACATGAGCTTACCTCCATCCAGCCACCAAAAGCCATCAACTCCTATTGTGCTGCTTCTCTGGAACTACAGCTATCATCTTGGTATTCTTGTAATCTGCTCCATCTTGAGTCCCTGTAGGCCCAGAGGTGATAATAGGCTCCTACTGTTGCTAGCCCCAAATGATTCATCATCTCTTGCTGGTTTCCCTGCATTCTGCCCACACCTTTGTAAACAGTCCCTTTATTGAGACTCCTGTCTTACCCCCTCTAAAAAGGCACCATCTGTTTCCAGCCAGAATCCTAACTAACACAGTTTATGGAAAACTTCAGCTGTGTTCTTTCTAGCACCTACACAACAGACACAAGCATGGTCTCCTCTCTTCCCACCCATTCCCAGTGAAACTTCATCACTACAACTCCTTTCTCCCATCACTACACTCTTGCTCCCCTGGAGGATGAACAGTGGTAACCCTAGGATTGAGCTTCTTGATAGGGCCCCTGATCAGCAGCAGGGTCACCTCTTAAGAGCCTATTAAAATGCAAATTGCTGGGCATCCTACATTTACTAAATCTGAATCTCTGAATTGTGTCTTTCATAAGCTTTTCTAGTGATTCCTATGCACACTCAGGTTTGAGGCCACTTTTTGAAGTACTGGTGGGTATGGGATTGGGAAGGTGGGCATGGGGCAGTGTTCAGGACCCTTTCCAGGGCCTCTAACTCCCACCTGCTGAATTCCCATTTTAATTCTCCTGGCCTTTTTTCCTCTAGGCTGAGCCACACCTGGGAACACATACAACGTGGAGCACAGAATCCTTTGCACCCAATCTAGGTGTAGCGTTTCTTAACCAGTGGAGCATGGTACCTTCTAGAATACACATGGCTATTCTGGAAGCTCAACACTAAAATGCCAGGCTTCTGTAAGCTCAGCCACAGGGCAAGAGGAAATCTAACAGCCCTCAAATCTAACGCTTCCTTGGGTTTTCACTTTTCTATGGAACTGCCATGTATGTAATGATATTAATATCCATATGGATGCCTTTTCCCCTGTTAATTTGTCTTTTATCAGTTTAATTCTTAGGTCCCAGTCCACTGAACCTAAGAGAGTAGAAAAAAAGGATATTTTCTCCCTACCACAGTGGGAAGAACTGTTATAGACTGGGATCTTCCCAGAAACAAAA
The DNA here is from genome assembly GCF_052094955.1 of Ictidomys tridecemlineatus. Lineage (NCBI taxonomy): Eukaryota > Metazoa > Chordata > Mammalia > Rodentia > Sciuridae > Ictidomys > Ictidomys tridecemlineatus. The sequence goes on along the minus strand of NC_135480.1, from coordinate 149,092,868 downwards.
GCAGCATGAAAACCATTTATTCTTCAAATCTCAATTCTTGTATTCAAGTCAGAAAGACTTTAGACATGTTGCTTAGAGTAACAGGCATGAGTTTACTGAAGGGATAGGACAAGGGAAAGGGGATACTCTCAAGGGAGAGAGTGGGTCCTCTCAGAGAGGAGAGGGATGGCATGCCTTTCCTGCATTCCAGTTTTATCGGGGATCCCAGAGAAGTTTCCCACCCAAGTTTACCTCCTGACTTTTAATTGACAGAAGGATGACATCAGACTTTCAAGTCCCTACTTCGTTCTAATTACATTATTAACTATAAATTCTTACAAATTTTGTGGTTAGGAGGAATTTATCCTTTTCTCCATAAATAAATGGGTCTGGTCTGTGAAGAAGGGATTTGCGATTTGGTTTGTGAAAAAGTTCACAAAAGTCTTCCCCTTCAGGATAAATTGGTTTCCTCTTATTGACATTGTTTTGGACCTATATTTCTCCTGCAGATAACAGGTGGTTTGCTGAGGAACGTGACGTATCCTGTCTACTTAAGCCAGGCAGGACTGCAGGTAAATTGCTTCTTGAACATTAGCACAATGGGCCCATTAGATAGAATTATTCCCTTAAGCTTGGGTTCCACCATTTGCATCTATCTGTCCCCTATCAAAACCAATAGTTGAGATGGCCCTGTAGATTTGAAAAAGAAATAATTTTCATCCCTGTCTTAGGGTTCTGAATGGAATTGCTTATTACTTTATTAATGTTTCTATATCTTCCCTGATTTCAAAAAGCAAATTTGAGGGCTGAGGCTGTAGCTCAATGGCAGAGTGCTTACCTAGCATGTATTAGGCACTGGGTTCATCCTTAGCACCACATAAAAATAAATAAAAGAATTCTGTCCATACACAACTACCAAAAAAAGTTTTAAAAAGCAAATTTCTTATTAATATACATATAAACAAAGCTAAAAAATTAATAGTTGCCCCTGGGATTTGCAAGTTTTTGTTTAAAACATTTTAAAAATGATTAGCTTCTTGCTGATATGGTAGCAAGTGAACATTCCAGTGTTTGAGCACATGAAAGACCTTGCAGTTTTATTGGGGATACCAGAGAAGTTCCCACCCAAGTTTACCTCTTGACTTTTAATTGACAGAAGGATGTACCAGGAATAACAACATCTAAAGTGAAGACTTAAGAAAAAACTTAGTGACTAGATTATCCTTAGGATTCTGCATTTTCTATGCAGTTTTGTATTTTTTAAAAAATAGCATATCTATCACAGAAATTTAGTTAGCATCTTGGAATTTAACACGGCTGTGAGTGTGAGAGAGCGAGAGGAGAAAAGGATTTTTTCTCCCAGTGCTGGGGATGGAACCCAGGGCTTCAGACATTGGAGGCAAGTGCTCTACCACTGAGCTCTGTTCCCAGCTTTTTTTTTTTTTTTTTCTGTTTTTGATGAGTCATAGTCACCATACCTAGTATTGCAGCTGCCAGGCTTTGATATTGTAACTCCTACTACCACAAACTTAACAGCCTGTCTGGTTTAGAGAAAACATTAAAGGGCTTGACTATAAAAGGAGGTTCCGTAAAATCCTTGGGAAATAGCTAGAAGCAGATGGATTCACCTTCAGAGACCATAATTCCACAGGCTGTGTAAAGGTCACATGATCTCTAATGCATTCGTCCCTGCCTATTTCTGAAGATTGTGCCTATGGGCTTCCTCTCTCAATCTTATTTGTGAGCTCCTTTTCATTCTCTGACCCAAGAAGGAAAAAAAAAAAAGCATATTAATGATGTCTTTTATTTATTCTATTATAGCATGTCAGAATAAATGAAAAGAACATTTGTCTGGCAAAAAAAAAAAAAGAGGTAAACAGAAAAAAAATGAAAGAAAAACTATGGAAGGAAAATAAGATGTGGCCCAGATATACAGTCATATAAAATGTATACCATGCCATAAGGCACTGTGTAGCTCTAAAAGCAAGCCTCAGATTTGGCTCTGAGCTTTACCATACACAGCTAAGAACAAATCAATGACAGGATTCACTTGTCCACAATTTAGGCTTTGCTCAGCAGAGAGATGTCGAAGACAAGTCCTTAGGGACCTAAAAGAGTTAGAACACATTCAGGGAGGCCTTTGGGGTTTGGGTGCTTTTTCCCCAGTTGATTTGAGGAAGAAGTCGCTGATCCAATGCTCTGGGGTTCTAGGGGGACCCAGCCTTGCTCCTCCTCATTTTCCCCTCTCCTGAGCCCTGCACTACCTTCTCATAGACAGAAAATTGGGCTGATTTACTTAGGGGTTACCCTGTTTGGGGGGTATAGTATTTGTTCCTATTCACATTGGCCATGGATTTCCAATTTTGACTGCACATTAGAATTATTTGGGGGAACTTCTTAACTTATATAACTGTCTGGGTACCACCCAGATTAATGGAATACAGACCAGTGGGAATGGGCCCAGGGATTCTTTATTTTGTCTTAATGCTCCATCGAATTGTATGTACAATGAGAGTAGAGAATGAGTGACAGCTGGGCATACTCTACGATCTACAGAGCTTGACTGTTGATCAGAGTCACTTGAGCAACTTGTTCAATGTTCCCATTCCTCAGCACTCCACCTCCTAGTCTTTCCTGCTACCTGGAGCCAGGAATTCCATATTTTAAACAAGAACTCTAGGAAATTCTGACGCAGCTGACCCACAGACACAAGAGTCCACAAAGTGTAAAGGAGACTGGGCACCAGTCTGATCTGACCACAGTGGGCCATGGGATCTTTTGGCCTGTTAAGTACTTTGATTTTGTTTCCTTGCTGGTAAAATGGTTGGAGAAATATTCTGCTGTACTCTACATCCTAGATGGTTGTAAAGATTTCTGGTTGATTCCTAACTAGAATGGGGGCAGGGCTGGGGATGTAGCTCAGTGGTAGAGCAGTTGCCTAACATGTAGGAGACCCTGGGTTTGATCCCCATGACAAAAAAATACAACTCAAATGCGAGTTCCAAGGGGATGGGGGCCTGTTAATTTTTGTATCCCTGCCATGTAGGTCAGTGCTTTGTACACAATAGGCACCTAACTAGATTGAAAATGAGCTCATATTTGGCAAATCAGATTAGAAAGGATTAAATATGTTTGTGGCACCAGATATGCATTCTTACTTGAGGTGTGTGCACATGTGTATGTGTGTTCAGGGAGAAGGACTGAAATCCACAGACCTATTTTGGATATCCTGGACTTCTAGGTTCATTAATTTCAGTCTATTTGCTGAGAGCAGTGAAGTATGTGAGTTTGGGGCCTGGCACAAGAGTGCCCTTTGGCCTAGTTTCTACTATCTCGTGTCAAAATGTGGGTAGATTTATGAGATCCAACTGGAAGATGGTGAAATTTACCACTGCCAGCATAAACTCTTCTATAAGAGCCCAACATGCTAAAACAGTGCTATAGGAGAACAATATTCTTATGACATGTGTAGCTCTGAAATAAACTTATTATAACAGCATGGGTTTTCTTAACGAAGGAAGGGCAATTTACTGAAGTCTGGATATCATTTTGGTGATATGAGAGATTATCTACAAATAGCACCTTCTGAATAGTAACCAAACCATGACCTTGCTTATGTGAAATGTCCAATTAGAGTACATAAAACAGCACCAAGTGCTAAGATAAGGGAACTGGGCAGAGCAAGGACTGGGCCAGGTTAGGTTGAGTGCATTGTGTGCCTTAGCCAAGTCAGTTCTCCACCCAAGACCAGGTTCCTCAGCCGTAAAATGATAGACTGAATGATTATCTCTAAGGTTCTTTATCTCTCCAATAGGCTGTGAAGCTCTGATTGTAAAACTGTTAAACCAGAATTCTGGCTATGAACAACCTTTAAACAAGAGGCCTTTTGTAGGGTGGAAGTGGAGAGAGGTCATTCAGCTCAGTGGTTGAGTTCAGGTACTGAACACTAAGAAAATAATTACACTTCCCTAAATCCACATGGAAAATCAGAAATGTCTAAAAGCAACATAGAAATGAATCACCGAGACAACTACTGATGCTTTTTTTCTTTCTGTTACTACTTATATCAGGATGCATATGAGTTTCCCATGACTGTGCAAAGAAATCACCACAAGCTTAGTGGTTTAAAACAACATAGATCTATCATCTTGCAGTTCTGGAGGTCAGAAGTCTAAAATAGCTTGACAGAGCTTATTTTTTTCTGGAGGTCCTAGGAAATCCCTTTGCTTCTCTTTCCAGCTCCAAGAGGCTGTCTGACCTGTGGTCCTACATCACCCAGCCTCTGCTTCCATCATCTCCGGCTCCCTTACCTCCTGCTTTCCCTTAGGAGAATCCTTTGTTCATATTAGACACCCTTAGATATAATCCAGGATAATATCTCTATTTTACGGACCATAAGTTAATCATGTCTGAAAGTTCCTTTGGCTGACATCCTAGCGTTCTTGTGTTAAGTGTAAATGTTCAGGATGATAACTCAGACGTTGCAAAACCCTAATCTTCAAAAAACAATGTTGCAAAACCCTAATCCTCAAAAGACATTAAGTAATTGTTCACAGAAGTCCTCTAATTAAGGTAGTACATTGAAGAGTGATGTTTTATAGAGATCTTTTAGTTTAGTTATAAGAATTGGAAAGATAGTGAAACTCAGTGGCAGAGCACTTTCTTGCCTAGCATGCATCAGGCCTAGGTTTTAATCCCAGCACTACCAACAAAGCCAAACAAATGATCACAAACCCCTTCAAAATAAAAATAAACATTTTTCTAGATGTAATATGAATTAAATAGCAAATTCCACATTTCAGAGTTCCTTCCCTCCATTCCTGGACTTCTTGGTAGCTGAGGGCTGCCAGTGAGATGTCTTTGTGTTCTGTTGAGCAGATGCAGATGAGAATATGCTGAGTCTGCTGGGAGGGAGGCTGTCATGCCCCTTGAAGCAAAAAAAATACAGGAGGCTGTATGTATCTACAGTGCATCTTCAAAGCCTTTCATTTAGAGTTTCTCAAATAAAGGGCCTCTCGTTCCACGTCCAACAGGAAAACCAACTATTCTGCCCAAGGGTATAGGTGAAATGTGAATTAGTCCAAATGGGAGGAATAGTCATCCTATAAAACAAGTGAAATGACTGATGTTGAACCAGAAGATTGGCAAAATCTCAGGAATATGGACTAGTCATAAAGCTTTGAAAGATAAGGAAATAAATATAGGTTCTTCTTCTTACCTGCTCACCCAGTTCCTTGGGAAATGTAGTTACATGTAACTATTACTCATATGCAGGTGAAACTTTGCACTGTTACCCAGAAGGAAATATCTGATATACCATTGATTAAATTTGCTAAGTTCTTTGGTAACTTTAAAGAGCATCTCTCTATATATTTTATTTAATTCTCACAATAATCCTTTGAAATGGTTGATAGGCTTTTTTTTTAAAAGAGAGAGTGATAGAGGGAGAGAGAGAGAGAATTTTTAATATTTATTTTTTAGTTATTGGCGGACACAACATCGTTGTTGGTATGTGGTGCTGAGGATCGAACCCGGGCCGCACGCACGCCAGACGAACGCGCTACCGCTTGAGCCACATCCCCAGCCCGGTTGATAGGCTTTTTAAATCTGTGTTTACAGATAAGGAAACTAGCTCAGAGGGATGGACAGTCTTATAGGGAGACAGATGGACAGTCTTATAGGGAGATAGACTTTCTTAAGGTCACACAGAAAATTAATGACACAGGTAGGATTTGAACCCAGATCCTGTTCTGCTTTTGACTGTCTCCCTATAAGACTGTCCATCTGTAGCCTTAATGCCTCCTGCCTCACTTTTGAACTATTCCTAGTTTCTCCCAAACTCTACCATCTTACTTCACAAAGTGTGGCTAGCTAGTGTGGTAAAGAAGAGCATGAGTGTCCTCAGGGAGTCTGTCAGAAATGCCACATTTTTTCCCACCTCTTCTCCAGCCTCAGATCTCAGGTAGTTCCTGTGTACAACCAGGTTTAAAAAGTACAGTTTGGTCACATTTGATCATCCAGGCCTGACTGATACTCTCAAGTGGCTCCTTCACTTCCCTTCTCCCTGCAAAACATGGTCAGGGCCCAAGCAACAGAGTTCCACTCATTTCCTCTCTCCTTTCAGAACTTCCCCCTACAGGTAACTGGTTTTATAGGTTCAGAACTCCTCAGTCCTCTTCATTTTCCCTTGAAGGTTCTCATGCTGGTATCTGGTCACTTTAGCAAAGACTCTACTCCAGGAAGTTTCCTCACAAAAGTCCGTAGCAGAGCATGTTTTCCTAAGAAGTTGGATCTGACTTCATTGTTTTCTTTAGGAGAGCCTGCAACTTCTCTTTGGGGTAATCAAAGAGAAGCAATTTGTTCTTCCTTCCCCTCAATTATGAGAATCTGTGGCAGCAATAGCAAGACATATTGGCAGCAAAGGGAGGAAAGGAAGATAAGGAGTCAAAATAGCCCAGATAATCAATCAATTGGGGTTAGTTTGGGCAGAGAAAAGAGAATAGATAATTAACTTGGAAAAGTTATTCTCTCACTTTCTTGCTTTTTCTACATTCTCATCTCCACCCCTTAAACATTAAGAAACATCATTTTTAAAAGCACAAGAATTGTCAAAATCTTTCAGGCTCCCAGGTCAGAGGCATTAAAAATTCAAAAATAAACAATGATTAAAAAACAATTAAAACCACCACAACAAAAAAGAACCCTGAAATTTGCCTGATGAAAACACCAAGCCAAAGTTTTAAGACCTAGCAAGAACAAGTTTAAAATTCAAAGAAAGGGGTGGCAGGGGAGGGCATCCCTGGTCTTGTTGGCAGGAAACATACCTATACCCCCAGCAGGGGCCAGAATATGTTTTACACTTCAGAGGAGATCCAAAGGCCAACATACTCAAACCGGCCCTAATTTATGATAGGCCAGTTGGGAAGAATGTGGTATTTGTTGATTGTTATCTCTGTAAAGAATGGTGTCTTTGGAAGAGCTGGGTTGATCCCACCAGAAGTCTTGAGTGTAAACTTGGAATATATTCATGGTTTTCTGCAAGTCTGATAAAGTTGAAAAATCCACCCATTCTTAGAAGGGGATGGGACTGTAGATTGTATGCCCAGGCTTGTTCTAGGAGAGTCCTTTTAGACTGACCCAGTGGCTCTTTGACAAGTCTCAGAAGGTTGGCAGTAGAGATTGCTCTTTAGCTCTCTCAGCTGAGTTTTATTTCCCCTGCTGGGAAACCTGTGACTACTTGGCCACTTATATCTGAGACTGGGCAGAAAGGGCTGGAAGAATTTAGGAAGGAAATCTCAGGATTTAGGATGCCAGTGTCTTGTAAGATAGGAGGTCTAATCTTAAGAAGTCTAATCGTCCTTCCTAAGAAGGAAGGTTTTTTCTTAAGACAGGAACTGATGTGTAGGTTTGATTGAGTTTCACTTCTCAGCAATGCCTTCAGAGTTTACAGATTACACCTCAAATTGAGAGTCTTTGCTACCAGGATTGTCCCCTGGGTAGAGAAGTGCTCCTTGTTCTCCATAGTTGCTGGCTTTATTCTAGGCCCCTGCACTCTTCTCCTGTTCCCTTCCTTCCTCCCCACAGGACACACAAGATGAGTAAATACAGCTGCTTATTTCAGGCTTAGCCCCAAGTCTAGGGGGATGGGATGGAGCTGTAACTCTGTGCTTCAATTTCAGGGACCCAGTGTGTTCTATCCTGTCAGTGTTTAGGGATGGGGATGAGAGGGAATAATCCATTTCAGAACATTCATTGCACATAGAAATCTTTAGCTCTGCATCAGCACAAATGTCAGAAAGGGCCGTCCTACTCAATCATTGTTCATTTAAAATACACCAAACAGTGCCACAGATCGGGGAGGGGAATGAGGCATTTGGCAAGACTCACCTTCATACCTACCTGGAGGAGGAAGAGAAAGAGACCTGGCTAACTGTATCTGATAAATTCTAGCCGGTAAACTTTCCCCCAAATCCAGCGATAAGAATCCCGCCTATAACCTGATTCTCATACACAGAAATATTTTCTCTTTAGCAAGTGTGTCCTTGAGGGCTTAAAGGTGAGGGCTCAGAGGTTTTAAACTGGCTGCTGGTGGGTGGGATCCAGTTTGCAGATCTGTTTTATTTGGCACTTGCAATGGTTTTCTCTTTTAAAATTAGTTTCCAACACTAACAGAGCAAAAGGTTTCACATACATATCTATATTACTGTCATTTCTTGGGAAAAAAAATAGAAGTTCTGGTTCCTATAAGTCCCAAATTCTACAAAGTTCACACACACACAGTCAACCCACCTGTCCTCACCACCCTAAACTGACCTGCTTTATTCTCTTACCTTTTCTGTCCATTTCAGGAAATGATTGGTAAATGCTTTGTTCGGTTTCCCGATTACTTTGCTGACACAACAAGAAAAACTTGGACTTTTGTTTCTGAATCTCTCAATTCAGTCTCCCAACCTTGCAGGATCTCACAGATTCACTTTTCCTCTGGTTAGGATGCTGGAACCGTGGAGGAGTCAGGGGGAAAATAGTTAAAAAACTTTAGGCTATGAAGTAAGCCATTTTCTTTGACTTTTCTAAAGACTCAGAATACCTGTCACAGATCTGTTTTTTGATTTTTTCTTTAAAAAACTAAGGGTGAAAATTCTAATTTAGTAGGTACTTTGAATTGTTTGACAGTAGGAGGCTACTGAAGCCCAAGGCATTTATTATCATTACAGTTTATGACAATAGCAACAGAGTAGCAAATTGCTTTATTGACACTAAACTTGGGTAAGTTTCTGTCTCTGAAACTAAGAATTATTTAAAAATTCTACCTACTACAGTCAGCTATGCACACTATATAGTGAATAAAGTTTTTAAGGTGAAATTTACCTAATATAAAATTTTAAAAGTAAACAATTTAGAAGTATTTAGTACATTTTAGTGCTACACAGACCACTAACTCTATCTAGTTCCAAAGTATTTTCATTACCTCAAAGGAGTCCTCATTCTTGTTAAGCAATTGATTCTTTTTTCCCTTCCTCCCTGTCCCTGGTAACTACCATCTCTGTGGATTTACTTGGGTATTTCATATGAACAGAATCAGACAATATGTAACCTTTCTTGTCTAGTTTCTTTTACTCTTTTTAATGTTTTCAAAGCTCATCCTCCTTATAGCATGTATCAGAACTTCATCCCTTCTAATGGCTGAATGATATTGTTTTAATTAAAAAAGTTTTAATTAAAAAACAGAGAATCTATTCTTGATACTTCTGGCTTTTTGCTCATTGATTGCTAATATACCAAAGGGAATTAAGACTTGAAATGACAGAGGAAAGCAGGTTCTCTATTTACAAGGCCTCTCACCAAGAAAGTAGTTTTAAAGAGATATACACAGGTAGGGACATAAAACTATTTCCAGGAGTAGAGAAAGTAGAGTAGGAAGAAACACTTAACAATTAAGTGGTTGCCTTACTTAAAGTAAATATGCAAGTTAAATTTCCCTCAAGTTTATGCTGCAAGTTGCCTTTTGGCAACTTTAAATTAGATTGGTGTGCATGGTGTAGTGGTGTACACCTATATTCCCAGCAGCTTGGAGGCTGAGGCAGGAGGATAACAAGTTCAAAGCCAGCCTCAGCAATTTAGAGAGGACCTAAGCACTTAGCAAGACCCTGCCTCAAAATAAAAAATAAAAAAGGGTTAGGGATGTGGTTCAGGGTTAAGCGCTTCTGGGTTTAGTCCCTGGTGCCAAAAAAAAAAAAAAAAAAATTAGGTCAGTGTAAGAGGACTATTTCTTTATACCTACACCAAGCCAACTGTGGAGGGGTTGGAACATTGGAAGATGGTATATTCCCTAAAGCCATGCAGTTTCCTAACTGCCATGCAGATGAAGATGCCAACCACAGAATAACAGAATAATAGCAATGAACAAACACATCCTGAGCTTTACGCAGGTCTCCTGGTATAGGGCCTAGTAGCCCCACTCTCAGATGGGGAAATTGAAGCACAGCACAGTTAAATAATTTACCAGTGGTTACATAGCAGGTTAGTCATAGAGCAAAACATACTAAAGTAGTTTTAGGGCGGAGCCCATCCTGTGAACCACTGTATGATATATCTGTTTTACAACACGTGTGACAAGGTACTACATGGTTCTGGCCATTGGGGATGGGGATGGGAATGGGGGATGCACAGGAAGGGAGAAGATGGGAAGATGGCAATGCAGACCTGCCATTCATAAAGTTGAAGGAAGGATCTGGCCCAGGTTCCACCATAGTTGCCTCTGTGCCAGATGTGTAATAGATGTAGAAGAAGACCTTTGATGACACCATGGTTTGCCATTTTAGCCTGCATACGAATCACAGGTTATAGGACCCTACCTGCAGAGAGTCTGCTGCAGTAGGTGGAGCACAGGAAGGTGATTTTCTGCAGGTCCCCAGGTGTTTCTCATGTTATGTGGTCCTCAGACTATAGTTATTTACTTATTTATTTTCATACTTGGAATTGAATCCAGAGGTACTTTATCAATGAGCTACTTTGCTAATTTTTTTTTAAATTTTTTATTTAGAGAGAGGTTCTTCCTAAATTGATGAGGGTCTTGCTAAATTGCTGAGGCTGTCCTTGAGCTTTGGATCCTCCTGCCCCAGCCTCTGGAGTTCCTGGGATTATAGGTGTACATTGCCACATCTGGCCTCAGACCACATTTTGAAAGACATTTGTCAGTTTCATACAAGATCCACTGTTGTTTCTTTCCTCTTTGGAAAAGCAACAGCTGCAGAGGCTATTTTGGGCCAGCAAGGACCCAAAGAAGGTCACAGCTCATAGGTCAAGTGAAACCAGTCCTGGGTAGAGCCTAGGAATGGGGTTCCTGGTGGTGCATGAAGTGCTTAACTATTTAGAATGGGGGTGGGGAAGAGATGGGGCTGGATCTGCACTCCTAAATGCTTTGAGCTCTGGCAATGCATACCCTCATGAATGTTTTAATAGACTGAAACAGCCAGTTTCAGCATGGAGCAAATTCACATGAGTCAGCTTCCCCAGCCCTCAAACAGCTGAGTCATACCCTTTTGTCCTAAGTCACCTGCTCCTGCAGCCCAGTGGAGAAAGCAAACAAAGCCCTCAGTGTGTGGCCTTGAAATAAGTCCCCAGAAACCTTCACGTCCTGGGTTCTATGAAGGAGAAAAAGAAAATTCAAAATCTAAAGCCATTCAAAAACATGTGCACTGACTCTTCTCTCATGTCACAGGCTGAGTTTAAGAAATGATAATTAAGTGAAAACTCTTTCAAAAATTTGTTGGTTCAGCAATCGATTAATTACTGAATCTTTCCCCCTAAGCTTTTTAGTGGAAATGTGCTTGGAGCTGGGATGTAGTTTGGCAGTAGAGTATTTACTTAGCATGTACCAGGGTCTGGGTTTGATTCCCAGCCCCAGAAAGAAAGAAAGAAAGAAAGAAAGAAAAAGAGTTCTTTGAGAAAAACCAAAACCAGAGATCAACTTTTTGACACTTTGCTCCCCTGTCGTATCACATCCATGTAGGGCCTAATTTATAAACTGTCTAAAGATTAAAATGACAGTGCTCAATAGACAAGTGCTTTCCTAGGCACAGAGCTGCTAGAGCCTGAACACAGGTCCCTGGCTTCTACTGAACTCATAGTAGGAAAGGGGGAAAAGAGAGAAATGAATAAAGAGGAGGAAGAATCCTACAGAGATAACTACTGGCATTGTCCAGTGAATTACCTTCTACATATTTATTATTTATATAGTATACCCTTATCTATTCAATTTTGTACCAGACTTTGGTAATATGGCATTTAATTCTACATGATATTCCAAACTCTGAATGTACTATAATTTGACCTTTTCTTTCTCCTTCTATGCTAAAGTCATTTCCATATATTTGACTTTTATAGATGAACATCCTTTTGCATTTTTCCTCTCTAGCTTCCACATGTGAGAGAAAATATATGGCCTTTGACTTTCTGAGTTTGGCTTATTTCACTTAACAAAATGTTCTCCAGTTCCATCCATTTACGGGCAAATGCCATAATTTCATTCTTCTTTAAGGCTGAGTAATATTCCATTGTGTATATACACCACATTTTTTTTAAAATCCATTCATTTGTTGAGGGGCATCTAGGTTGGTTCCATAGCTTGGCTATTATGAGTTGAGCTGCTATAAACATTTATGTGGCTGCATCACTTAGTATGCTGATTTTAAAATCAATATACTAGAGAATATCTTTTCTAATTGACCATGGAAAGAGAAAACTGGCTGTGACAGGTTCAGTGAGACACAGCTGGACTTGCTTCCTAACTCTTTTTGCCTCCCTAGATACAGGGAACTAGACAGCAGGGGTCCAACTCAGGTTTGCAGGGGAGGTAAGGGTGGTATGCTGTCTTAGGACAGCTTATGGACAGCTCAGCTCATGAGGGGCAGGTAGCAAACTTCTAAAGAGAAGTCAGATTTGCATATCTGGCTTCTGTGCCATTTGAAATACCCTTTCCTGATGTTCCTAGGCAGTCTGACATGTTGGGGTATGCCCTGTAGTTGACCATTTTCACCAGATATTAAAAATTTAGAGATTCATAGTTAGGAATATTAATTGTCTAGTAGCATCCTGAGGCCTCAGCTTTAGCATTAATGGATCTAAACCAACCAACCAACCAACCAACCAAAAAACTAATGGTGTTCCCTGAACCTTAGCTCCATTCCTGGTCCTTTAAACCAAACTGGCCCACCCTTATTCTACCTAAGTGAGCACATTAAACCCAGCTACGGGCAACAGAACCTCTCTACAATATTTATACAAGATCTTATTTGCATTTGTAACCCTTGCTCTTCTTGTTTTTTTAATTTTTTGACTCGCTGTCTTTCAGGTTTTGACATCTGCTTCTGTCTTTTGCATTTAGTTTCGACTCTCTTCTCACCTTTGTCCTGGAACCTCACTTAATTTCAATGTCAATGTACATCAGGTAAAAGGCCTCAGTACCAGGGAACTTCACCCCTGCCCTGATAGGCCCTCTTCCAAGAAAGGAGAAATGTAGGCTGTGGTTTCCTTCTAAGGCACATCTACTTTGGAATGGCCTGTGTGGGAGCCAGAGGCTGGCAATTCATCTGAATCCTGACAGGTCACATGCCCTTCCACTCATTTTGGCTAATTTACTAGGAAATATCCAAGAAATGGTGAGAGAGAAGGGTCATGGGGCATCTCTATGCCTATTGGTCACTCTAGCTTTCACTTTGTCATGAAGGGACACACAAGAAACACATACTTGTCTGACAAACTACATGAATGGATTTAGCCCCAGTGATCAATAGCTTACCTTATGGGGCATCCATCTTGTCTTTTTCAGCAATTTGATACATGGGAACTAGAGCCTGCATTTCAATACACTGTGGTCATCTTTCCGCACATAAATCGGAGTGGCCTCAAAAGCTTCAAAGGCCAGACATTATCAAGGTCTGTTAGCCTTTGTGATCTAGGTGTGATCATTCCTGCTCTGCCTGGGGTTGAGACTGAGTGATCTCAGGAAACATCACTCAGAGCACAAACTTTGACTGCTCAAAACCATGCCAAAGTCCTTGCTGTGACCAGGAGCTCTCCTTGCTCTGGTCCCTGTCTGCTTCTCTGACCTCTCTTTTCCACTGGCCCCATGGCTTGGTCTGTTTTTGTTACAGGCCTTTCCCAGTGTTGCTTCTGAACATACCAGCTCAGTTTCCTCTGCCTGGAACATTTTCTCTCAGACTTATGTGGCCCTATTTCTCACTTCATTCAGGTTACCTCAAATGTCATCTACTCAGAAAGACCTTCCCTGATCACTGAAATACAACAGCAGCTTCTGTCATTCTCAATTTCCTGCTGTATTTTCCTCATAGCACTTAGCCCTGACATTTTATTCACATATATGTACACTCCTTTTGTTAGAATGTAACCTCTGTGAAGGCAGGAACATTGATTTGTTCTTCTGTTTCCCCACCCTGATTAGTAACTGACAGAGTAGATATCTTACATATGATAGCTCAAAAATATTCAAATATGAATGCCATAGTATATACAAGTCTAAGAGAAAAACTGCCTTTTAAGAACTCAATTATAGGTGCTGGGGATGTGGCTCAAGTGGTACCGTGCTTGCCTCACATGCGTGCGGCCGGGGTTCGATCCTCAGCACCACATACAAACAAAGATGTGTCTGCTGAGAACTAAAAAAGAAATAAATAATAAAAAAATTCTCTCTCTCTTAAAAAAAAAAAAGAACTCAATTATAGCTTCATCTGCACTACTCAGGGCTCTATGATTATCATGATAGGAAAATCACTTCTAATTTATAAAGGATTATTTAAGGAAAATTCTCTAAAATAGCTTTTAATGAGAATTATGTGTGAGATTATTCATATATATATATATATATATATATATATATATATATATATATACTGATTAATCCTCCTTGAATCCCATTAAGGCAGATATATCCATTAGCACAGATAAGAACAACTGGTCTAGGTAAAATTATAACTTAAATAATGCCATGTGTATTGAAGGTACCAGATCTAGGAACTCAGAAATCTGAGTTCAATAGCCAGTTTTTTTTTTTTTTCTATTATGACACACTGTCTCTCATAGGGTCTGGCCAGAGACATTTACCATGCAGTATTCATTCAGAAAGAGTGAGCTCAAGTGATTTACTCAATCACATAGCTATTTTGTCCCTAGATTTCTGATACCAATCAACTCAGCAAATGATGGCACAAAATAAGTAAAGCATAAAAGACTTTGAGACATTTGTGACCTTCCCTTAAGCACCAGAAACCTCCACATCTTGTTATACAGTGGACACAGTTGATTTTGAGGTCTTTCAAAGATGGTAGAAAGTCTAGGTTTCAGAGGAAGTAAATAGCAAAAACAGTTGGTTCTCATAGAAGGCAATATATACTCATTCCTTTATTTAATAATTACTTATTGAGTGATGACATGGGCTACGCACAGAGCTAAGCACTATGGATGTGGTGATGAATAAATAAGATGGACATTGTCTTTGGCTTTACAGAGCTTACAGACTAGAAAGAATCTCACAGAGCTAAAATTATGTTGTTTCCATAAAATTGTTATGTTTTCATTTATACATTTACTCAAGAATTATTTATTGTTGGGTGCAGTGACATACATCTATAATCCTGACAGCTCAGGAGGCTGAGGTAGGAGGATCATAAATTAGAGGCCAGCCTCAGCAACTTAGGGAGACCCTAAGCAACTTAGTAAGACCCTATCTTTAAAAAAAAAGAATTATTTATTGATTATATACTACACGCCAATTTTGTGTTAAGAGCAGACAACAGTGAGCAAAACCAGATATGATTTCTGCCCTAATGGAACCTACAGTCTAATGAGGGAAACATTAAATAATCCTGTGCATATCTGGTCAAATAAGGGAAACAAGAAAGGCTTAATTTTCTTAAGTGATTCTTGTTTGAGGAAGTACCATTTACACATTCTCTCCCAGGCTTATGTGGCCTTGTTTCTCACTTACACTGAGATTTGAAGGACTGAGTTAGAAATTAACTAGGCAATGGGGGAAAGGAAAACATTCTAGGTAATCCAAATAGCATATGAGAAGATCATGTTGTAGAAGAAAAGATGGTAAGCAGGAAGTCTGAAAGAGGCTAGTGCGGCTGGAGAGCTGGGAATAAGAAGCATTCTGATGGCAGAGGAGCCTGAGAAGTAGCTGGAGGAAAACCATAGTGCATTGTATCTGACAAATGTATTAAGTCAAAATTGTGCAGTCTGCTTTTCCAGTTGGTTTCTAGATAAGGCTCATGGTACTGTATCAACTCATGCCCGGGAAACACAAATGAAGCAGAGAGGCTCACTACACAAAAGAAGAAGAGAGGCTCACTGCACAAGCAAGAGGGAAGAAGACTAATGGCTAGGATTCACACTAAAACCAAGACTATGCTTCTTACCACGGAGGGTGACACTGAAAAACGAATAACTTTTTTTGGATCTTCTTCTCCAGAGTGTCGTTTATAGTAGAGGAACAAAATACTGTTTTGGAAGCCCACGGAGTTAGATTTCAATTCTTCATCTGCTACCTCTAAGTTTCTCGGGTATTAAATAGAAATAGAAATATTTCCTTTTCCGGGTTCTTAGAATTAAATAAGACACTGTTAAAGTACTTGGGACAGTGTTTGATTCTTAGCATGAACTCCAAAAAGACACGAGGTTATAAAAATCTGATTAGATCGTTCATGTGAAAGCAAAATGAGTCCTATTACTCATTTTAAGAGTCAGGAATCTACTTTTTCTGAGCCTGTTCTAATGTTCTTTACGAAAGTCGGGCCATTGTTTCCCTCATCCACCAGGTGCACCATAAAAGCCACCGTCATTCTTTTTTAAGCACACACTCTCTCCTCTCTCTCTCTCTCTCTCTCTCTCTCTCTCTCTCTCTCTCTCACTTTTCTCTTGTTTGGGGTTGTTCTTTTCTAGACTTATGGGTGTTTTTCCATTTGGAAATCTCTGTTCCCCATCAGGCTGGGAAACCATACAGGAGAAGAAATACCTACCACGCTCAGTCTGGGCCTGCCCTACGGTGGTCAGAGGTCTGCCCAAAGTAGCTGGTCGCGACGCGGCCGGACGGGCCAATCAGAAGAAGTTTGGCCCTCTGCAGTTTCCGTCCGCTCACTAGGAGGCGCTGCGGTGGCGGCAGCGGCGGCGGCGGCGGCAGCGGCGGCTGCCGGGGCCGTCGCGGGCTGGGTCTGTTGGGCTGGCGGCTAAGGCTGGTGGCCATGGAGTGGGGCTCTGAGCCGGCTGCTGTGAGGCGGCATCGCGTCGGAGCCGAGCGTCGGGAAGGACTGGAGTCTCCGTCGCAATCGGAGAGGGAGGCCTCGGCTCAGGAGCCCTTGGTAGACGCGGCCAGAGGCCCGAGGACGCGGAAGAGGAGCCCGGGGGGTAGCGGCGGCGCTAGCCGAGGCGCGTGGACTGGGCTGTCCGAGGCACGCGCAGTGGTGGCGATCGCTGTCTACCTGCTGGCTCTCCGGTTTCTGGTACAGCTCTCGCTGCAGCATCTCGTGCTGCGGGGGACCTCTGGGCACCCCGGCGAGTTCGACGCGCGCCATGCCAGGTACCGGCAGCTCTCGCCCGGCACTGCCCGCGCGTCCCTTTGCGTTCCCTTCCCGGGCGCCAGGGCACGGTACCTGCGTGCACCTGCCGGTGCGGGAGGCGTAGGTTTAGTCCCCGCATCGCAGGTGCACGTGGGGTGGGGTTGCCTTAGGTGCCCTTCTTCTGGGGTCTGAACTGCCGGGATGGGGACTTGTCTGGTCTCCTGTTTATCTCGTGGTACGTACCTACAGATTGGGGGTGGCCGGGTGGATTGAGCCTCCTTTTTCACTTACACGTGGAGCTGCCTTTTTCACTTACTCATGTGCTCTCCCTACACATGATTGGTTGTTAGTGGTATCCACATCTTCTGGAGCAACTTCCACTTTTTGCCTTGATTAGCTTTCTTACTTTTAAAATGAAATGAATGAGAAAGAAATAATATGTGTCCAGACTGTACTATAAATTCAGTTTTGTGTGTGTGTGTGTGTGTGTGTGTGTGTGTGTGTGTTGGGGGGGCACTGTTGAAAGAGTCTAGTGTAGTGTTCTTTCTGAGGTTTACAGCCCCCAAATCTGAAAGCTATGGAGTCTCAGTGGAAAACCCATTCGAAATTTTGCACATAATTTCAGAAGTTCTCAAATTGTCTTTGGGGGTGCCCTAGGTTAGTGACTGTAAGGTTTAACCTTTTGTTTTTAAAAAGACCTTTAGGTGTGTTAGGAAAGGTGATTAAGTTGGGGGTATTGTAATAAGTGTCTGAAAGTTAATAAAATCATAAGTCAGCAGTTTTCAACAATCATTGTGTTTTGATTGCAAAGTGCTGAAAGCTTTTTAGGGACTTTCTGGAACACTCCTAACCCTCTCTTTTTCCTTATTTGTAATGCATTGAAACTTTTTTTTTTTTTTTTTGCTTTAGGATAGAGTTGTTGTGGCCTGAATTGAAGATTTTGGGTCCTGTGTGCACAGAAGGAAGGCTGAGTCCATTCCTCACCAAATGTTTTTCTTTGCTTATTTACCCTCTTGACTTGATTGTCTTTGCTTATTGATTTCTGCCATTTAGAATTGGAAACCCAGAACTAATAACCTTTAGGAGTGGTGGCACCCTGAAGTTGTATTCTCCTATCCAGCCTTCAGTGTTCACACATTTTGAATATGATCCTGTCTTTCTATTGATTTGTTATGGAGATTGAGAGAAATTGGAAGCCGGATGGGTAGATAAAACTGAAGGCATTAACTCTTGGGAGGCAAAATAAAATGATGGAATTTTACAAATGATTGTTCTATAGGGTTGGGGATGTAGCTCAGTGGTAGAGTGCTTGCAAATAAGTGCTTGATTTAATAACAAGGCAGTATTTTTTTTTAATAGGAGAAACCAAAGAACTATGCTTTTTTTGAGGGAAGAAGTGGCATGTAATAGAAAAGTTGCTCTGTTCTAAGTGTTGGTTTTAAGCCTACAAGTGTTTGTCATCATCATTCTTTTGGCTGCTTCCAGGGATTATCTTGAACATATAACATCCATTGGCCCCAGGACTACAGGAAGTCCAGAAAATGAAATCCTGACTGTGCACTACCTTTTGGAACAGATTAAATTGATTGAAGTTCAAAGTAATAGACTTCACAAGATTTCAGTGGATGTACAACGGCCTACAGGCTCCTTTAGCATTGACTTCTTGGGAGGCTTTACAAGCTACTATGACAACATCACCAATGTTGTAGTAAAGCTGGAACCCAGAGATGGAGCCCAGCATGCTGTCCTGGCTAACTGTCATTTTGACTCAGTGGCAAATTCACCAGGTATGTACCTGTTTTGCAGACATTTTAAGACTTAATAGCCAAGAAAGTTTATTAACAACCTAAAGATGTTTGGGCAGTTTTGGAGACCATTTTCTTGGACAAGTTTTTTTGTTGTTGTGATGGAAGGTATCAGTTTTAATATCTAACCATTCAGTTTTCTCTTATGTGCTTCATTATTATTACTTTTTTAAATATTAATGCTGGTAGCCCAATCATGAAATGTTTTTGGTAGACTGAAGCAGCCTAATCAGTGTTACCAGTCTGTGTCCTGTGTCCTAGAGTCAGGTCTGTCACTTCAAGTGTTTATTTAGTTAGGTATTGTAAAAGTAGTGGGGATACTTCGTAAAGAATAGTCTTTGCCTTTAAGGGATACATGATTTGGAAGATACCACTTCTGGCAGTTTCTGTTGACTTGTAAAGGGAGAATTTTGTGTGCCACAATTAATTTAAAATTTTGCTCTGAAATACCTGGAAAAATAGGATACTTGATATTTAGGACAGTGCCTGATATAATGTATATTTTCCAAATGATTGAAAATCTCCTAAATAGAACTTTCATTTTGTAAAATAAGATTCCTCAGAAAATTGTTTTCAATAGTTAAAGTAGGAAAAGTGGATAGATACAAATAGAAAATAGCATTTTACAATGTTATCATTTAGAATGTACTTGGCTTTTTCAGAAATCAGTATGCACATATTTGTTGTGTAAAAGCTGGAGTACTTTCCTCCATGTTGGAAAAACCAGTGGTCTTTTATGTCAGAATAAAAGCACTAATAAAACAAGCATCACCCTCTATAATACATCAGTTCTGGGAAGGGGCAAATAAGTATCATAATTGTTTTAAGGATATTATATAAGAAAGGTTTGTAAATAAGTAAATGTAGAGGAAGAAAAAATAATTTTCCCTCTGTCCTTCATAGTTCTTAGATGGATTGAATTCCTGTAATAACAAAAAGATCGTTTTTTTGGTGGGGGGGCAGTGCTGGGGATCTAACCCAGGACCTTGTGAATGCTAGGCAAACACTTTACCACCGAACCATATCCCTAGCCTGAGAAGATAGATTGAAAAGAGAAAAATCGAAGTTTATTACCATGTATTACAAGGAAGGTATCCAGGGAAAATGAGTAAATATCAAAAAGGTGGCTTAGAACTCTGGTTTATATAGCATCTTCAACAAAAACACAGTGCCTTTTGGATTAACAAGACAAAGGAAAAGGACTCCGAGTCTCCATGGCCAGCAAATTGTTTGAATATAAATATATTGTAGATAAAGCTAGTTAGTAAAGTTTGTTATTTAAATTTCTCTGCTGCAGTTTCTAGGTTAATAAGGGTCTAAAATTGTCTTTGGTGATCAGCCTTTGACCTTCTTGGTAGAAAGGGAAGGTAGAATACCTCCATAAATTTATATCCTATTGCCTATTTTAGGCAAATAGGAGGAAGGCAAGAGCATTTATCCACTTCTCAGTTGCTTTCAGCTCAAAATAATCCTTATGCCAAAGTGGCATATTCTGTTATTCTTGGGGCCAAGTGTTACAAATTGCATATGTAGTGTGCTAATTAAAGAATGGTATTTTTGTGAGTCATTAGAATCCATTTTTACCTAGATTTTTATAAGAATACCTATACCAATAGTCTCAAGGAAATTTCTGTCAAGAAGGTGTTAAAAATAATGAAATAAGGTTTTGCACATTCATCAAATAGACTATTACCTGAATTATTCTTGTGGGATAGAAATTGAAGTATGAGTTTTTTTTTTTTTTTGTACTGGGGATTGAACTCAGGGGTACCTGACCACATCCCCAGCTCTATTGTTTTTGAAACTCAGGAACTAGTACCAATTAGGAGTAATCTTATTCACACAAAAGCCTTAATTATCTTTTTGAGTCTGCTGTGAGGTTCTCAGTCATTGGTAGAAGAGTTATTGAGTTATTTGGGGAGTGGCTTCAATTTTGGGGTTAATTCTAAACAGAAAGGTAGGTTGCTCAACTACTCCCCTTTCTTTCTCTTCTAAGATACCAGAACCATTAAAATAAGGGAAGATAAATGGACGGCATAATTTATTAATCAACCCTGTAATGATAAATATGTTTAATTTCCCTTTTATTTTTAATAAAGAAAAATTTTATTGTTTGCTTTTTATTATAAAAGGATTCTCAGCCTCAAAGTAAAAGTAAATGTTTTGGGGCTGGGGTTATAGCTTAGCCATAGAGCACTTGCCTCATGCATGGTAGGCACTGGGTTCTATCCTCAGCACCACGTAAAAATATTATGTCCATCTTTTAAAAAAAAAAGTAAATGTTTAAAAAAATATTTTTGTTTCTGGACGGCACTTTTTAAAAAAAAATTTTTGTAGTTGTAGATGGACAGAATGCCAGAATGCCTTTATTTTATTTGTTTATTTTTATGTGGTGCTGAGGACTTAACCTAGTTCCTCACACATGCTAGGCAAGCGCTCTGCCACTGAGTTATAGCCCCAGCCCTTTTTTGTTTTTGTTGGGACACTCTACCACTGAGCTACATTCCCAACCCTTAGTTTTTATTTTTAGACAGGGTCTTACTGAGTTGCCCAGGCTAGCCTCCAACTTACCATTATCCTCCTGTCTCACCTTCCTGATTCCAGGTTCATGCCACCATACCTAGCCAAAGGTGGCACTTTTTATTTTATTTTTTTTAAAGGGGGGGGGTGTTATTTATTTATTTTTTAGTTCTCGGTGGACACAACATCTTTGTATGTGGTGCTGAGGATCAAATCTGGGCCGCACACATGCCAGGAGAGCGTGCTACCGCTTGAGCCACATCCCCAGCCCAAGGTGGCACTTTTTAGTAATGGCAACATATTCTTGCAGAATAGTAATTAGATAACTATTACTTTGTTTCATTTTGATTAATACCACAATTCAGTAATCACTACCAAGACAAGAATTGTTAATAGTGTTTCTTCTTCAGTAGGAATTGGATCTAGAATTTAACAAAGCCCAAACAAGCATTTTTATTTTGGCTGGCATCCTTAACCCCTTTGTCTCATTGTGTCAGATGTGGAACAGCCATAACAACTTAAATTGAGCAATAAATATGCTAATTATGTCCACTTTGAAATGATATTTGAACATTAAGTTCCCAGAATTGAAAATTTGGAACTTCATGGAATAAGTTTACTCAAAGGAGAAGGAAAAATTAACATGGAATGCCTCCCAGGTTTTAGGTACCAAGTTTGTCTTGTATAATCTTCACAACAAACCTGGGAGGTGGCTGTCATTATTCTGCTTCCTAGACTGGAAAATAGTGGAGTAAAGCAAGGGTTAAAATTTATTTCCTAATCTTTCCTTTTCTAAAATAGCCATTAAACTGGAGCACACTGCCTCCCAGTGTGTAGATCCAGAAATGCTCTTGCTTGGGTTCTGATAGAGTTTATTTACTTGGAATATTCTTTAAACTTATTGTTTTAAATTTTTTGTTTATTTTTGGTACCAGGGATTGAACCCAGGGATGCTTAACCATTGAGCCACGTCTTCAGCCTTTTTTATTTTTTATTTAGAGACAGGGCCTTGCTAAGGCTGACTTTGAACTCAAAATGCTCCTGCCTCAACCTCCCAAGCTGGGATTTCAGGTGTGAGTTACTACCCCCAGCTCTTTAAACTTTTTATTATGGAAAATCTCAAATACATAAAAAGAGAATGTTTAATGAACCCCATTGTACATTCAACTTCAGTGATCCAGTCTTAATTTTCTGCTTCTACTCCTCTGTTCTTTGATGATTTTGAAGCAGATCTTAGCTATAATGGTTTCTCTGTTTTTCATTCTGTATTATTTGACATGATCATAATACTACTAGTTACTTCACCTATAAAACCTAACAGTAATTCCTGAATACCATCAAATATCCAGTCAGTTCCTTTAACTACCCCTTCAGTGCTTTAAAAAAAAAACAAGGCACCAGAGTCCTTTTTATAATCTCCTTTAATCAACATATAAAATTTCTGAGTTAAGAGGTTAGGAGATTTGACTAATTCCTCTACTTTGTCAGTGGTGGGACCAGATATATGACTTAGTTAGGCTACTGTGTCTACCAGACAAATGTTTTCATTGTGCTTTTCCATCATATGATTGATCCGCTTGGAAGAACCTTAAAAAGTATTGTACCATCCAAACCATCCCCTCTGTTGATGTGGAATGATTTGTAGCTTTTATGATCTTGGTAGGAAAATAAGCAAGAAGGGAGTGGGTGACAATGGGAGATGATGAAGAAAGCAGTAGGTACCAGAAATGAGAATATTAGAGGATGCAAAATAAGGAGAAAAAATGATAAATAGCCTTCAGTTGCTGAGAATACCAGTTTTCAGTATAACTTTAGGTCTCATCTGTTTGCTTTATTCAACAGATACAGTCTACTGTGAGCCTGGATTGGTTCCAGTCTCTGATTGTAAGTCAGTGAGCAAACCAAAGATCCTCATGAGGTTTATCTGTGGTAGGGATAGTGGTCACCTGACAATGACAGA
Source organism: Ictidomys tridecemlineatus (assembly GCF_052094955.1). Classification (NCBI taxonomy): domain Eukaryota; kingdom Metazoa; phylum Chordata; class Mammalia; order Rodentia; family Sciuridae; genus Ictidomys; species Ictidomys tridecemlineatus. The sequence continues at coordinate 149,069,529 of NC_135480.1, read as the reverse complement.
GTTATGCTTCTGATCTTGCAGCTTTTGTGATTCTTCTCTGAGGGAAAAAATTCCATTCTTAGGCATTACAATTATAATGTAAAAGTTCTAAAATCTGAGAAGCAAATCTGTTTTTCTGGTTTGAAGGTGCCAGTGATGATGCAGTTAGTTGTTCAGTAATGCTGGAAGTCCTTCGTGTCTTATCAACATCTTCAGTATCCTTACGGCATGCTGTGGTGTTTCTCTTCAATGGTGCTGAAGAAAATGTCTTGCAGGTGAGAACTGTTTTAAATACCAGGCTTTAGTAATAATGAGAATAATAACAATAACTAACACTTATGCATTTTTATTATTCATATGAATAGTATTATAAAATGGTATGCAAAAGACATATTGTACCTGCAGTACTTTAGAAAATCCACTGATGTTAACATGTTCAGTATATGAAGAACTCAACTCAGAACAGTTCATCTTGGCAGTGTTTGATTCTTTTGAGAGTTCTTTGATGGCATAATAACTCATATTTAGTTTTCTTTGGAGTTACAGAGATGTTTTCAGACAGGCATATAGAATGAATGCACTGCCATGCGAATTATCTCTTCCTTACTCTTGTTCTTTTTGTCTTTCTTTTGCCCAGCCTCACATTTACCAAGGATGTTGTTTGGCACCACTCAGGCTGCCTCTCTGATAAATGACTTTCTAAAACTCAATAGACTGCACACAGCCATTAGATGTAAAGAGAAACACAGAATGTCTTCAGTGACTGCCTTTGAGAAATGATTCTTTTGTTCTTATATTCTTTACCTCATGAAGATAGCCAATCTGTCCTTTTAAATAAGTACAGTAAAAAATTTAGGTTCTGATCATTTACCCTGTATTTATTTTCTTTCCTTCTCATTAAGGCCAGTCATGGTTTCATTACTCAGCACCCCTGGGCCAGCCTGATTCGTGCATTTATTAACCTGGAAGCAGCTGGTGTAGGAGGGAAAGAACTTGTGTTCCAAACAGGTATACAACACCATGCTCTGTGTATTTTAATGCAATTCTGATTTTTTTTAAAGTGGAAAGTTTTTTAACTTAAGTAATTCCTTAAACAATCTCTTTGTTTTTTGTTTTTGCTCAGCAAGTGCTCTTTTCACTGAGGAACATATCCACCGTCTTTAATGAAGTATGTCTTGAATGAGCATTCTTTATAGAATATAAAAAAGTATAAATTTACCTAAGTTTTCAGAGTTGGTAAATGGCAGAACAAGATTTGAATCTAGGCAGTTCAGGTTTAGAATGTCATGTAGGTAGTGAACATTTTATTCATTATGGGTGATCACGATATAAATAACTTTAAATGAGAATCATTTCATGTATTAAAATAAGAAAATTATGTGTAGTTTAAAGTATTTAAATTTATCATTGAATTAATTTAAATGTAAAAAGAAATCCAACAATATTTAATCCACCAGAGAAATGTTTAAAAAAATTTTTTTAATTGATTTTTTGATACTGGGGATTGAACCCAGAGGTACTTTACTACTGAGCCACATCCCCAGCCCTTTTAATTTTTTTTTTTTTTGAGACCCTTCTCACTGAGTCACCTAGGGCCTTGCCAAGTTGCTGAGACTAGCCACCTTGAACTTGTGTTCCTCCTGCCTTATATTCCTGAGTTGCTGATATTATAGGTGTGTGTCACCATTCCCAGTGAAATATTTTAAATTTTATGATTAAGCTTTTTAATGATAAAAAGTTACAGTTGATAAATATGTAATTATCATCTTTCTTAATTCAAAACTCATAGATTTATTTAGTCAGGGTCTACTAAAATCTGACAATGGAAGTTCCATGCCTTTTCCCTGCTCTATTAGAAATTTGGGGTTATGTTTTTTATCCAGACATAAACATTTGCCAGAAGATTTTTATATTGAGTAGTGTGTTGGGTGAGATTGGTGAGGGAAGTGAATAAGGTGATAATGGGAACTTGTTTTATAGCATCCATGAAAGATATGGTATTGTTTAAGTTACGAAGTTATGCTAAATGCTAAGTGTGTTTTTGTAACCTGAGCAGTACCATACTTACTATCCATCCAACTTAAGTTTTTATGCTTCAAAATGGACGTGTGCTTTACTTCAGCTAAGCCTCTGAGAATCTCAAGGTCATAAGATTAAAAGCAGCGAGGTTTTTACTTTTTTTTCAGCTCTCAGATCTCATTGCTTCCTCTTCATCTAACTAATGAGAAGAAGCTGGACTCTAACATAGGAGTAAGTAGCTGCTACATTTTATTCACACCTCTGGGATGTCATTCAGGGTAGGAAGAACACATTCAACAATGACCAAATAAAAAAGCAGTAGCAGAAAATTTGTAAGGAAAGAGGACTTTAAGTCAGTCTTTCCTCTTTTAAAAATCTCAGGGCTTCACATGAACAGTAGCATGTCTGTATGTGTTTTCCTTATCATAAGTATACTGTATGCTAAGTGCCTTTATATTCATGCTTTTAGTTATTGTCACAGCACCCTATCCCCATATTCCTCCTATCCAGGTATAATCCAGTGTTATATGCTAGTCTGTAGCTTTCCTGAATTTTTTTCTGTGTGCATATATATTAGCATATTTTATGTATGTATAGCCCAAACAGTTGAAAGCACATTTACCTAGGGTTAGTCAGGTTGAGTCCCAAGTCAGTTTATTTATTTATTTATATTTATTTAGTACTCACTGTTGTTAGGTCTGACTAGCCCAAAGTCCTTATTCTTCACTTAATGTATGTATTTTATTTAAAAATTCTATAGCTACATAAATTTTAGAAATAATTGCATTATCTGGAAGGCTATAAATAAATTTAATAATGGTCACAGTTAAATACTAGGTATTTATTGGTGGAACTAGGGAGGTTGTGCCTGGAGCCAAGAGGGGGAAAAATGTAAAAAAGCAGTTTGAGCTCTACACTACTTCATGAAATAAGACAATTCTTGTCACTACTATTTTACTTTCTGAATTGTTTAAAATTTTGCAGTGCATATGTTACTTTAATAATAAAGCAAAAAAGTGACTTAGGACTCAATAGCAGAATGTTTATATATAATTTAAATGTTTTACTCATTCTAAAACCCTCATATTTCGAAAGTAATATATTTCTGAAGGATCATCAACAAAAGATTTGGATGAAATTCCCCCCCCCCCCAATTTTGGAGCTTATTCTTGTGGCTAAACTGCATATCTGAAAGCTTCCTCTGAGTACATTCTAAAATTCTTGTACCTTTCCCAGTATTGCTTTCACTTTTGATCCCATTGCCTACAAAGACTAGCTTTTGTGGGTACGTTTTTCTGAAAGTTAGTATTGTTTCCATGTTTAACTAAAAGAGGATAAATCCAGATTGGGGTTGTGGCTCAGTGGTAGAGTGCTTGCCTGTCATGTGTGAGGTACTGGGTTCGATACTTAGCACCACATAGAAATGCATAAATAAAATAAAAGTCCATCGACAACTAAAAAAAAATAAAAATAAAAACGGATAAATCCTCCCCCCGCCCGCCCCTTGACATTTGGAATTGTGCTTGAAAGCATAAGGCAGATGGCTCTGTCCTTTGCGTTTTAAATAAGCCCTTTTTCTGTGTGGTAATAATTTACTTGTCCTGTCCTAGAAACTTTTCAATTAAAACAGTCTGTACTTTCTAGTTTTGTTGTCACTTCTGAGAGATGTTGATTTGGAAGGGTTTTTTAAAAATATTTTTTAGGTGTTAATAGACCTTTATTTTATTTATTTATACGCGGTGCTGAGAAATGAACCCAGTGCCTCACACATGCCAGGCAAGTGTGCTACTGCTGAGCCCCAGCCCCAGCCTCTATTTGAGTTTTTAGTGACTAGAATAATCATTACTATTAATTTTTTAAAGAAGGGCCAGAAAGACTGATTCATCAGCTCAATGATTTAATGAATTGGGAAGGCTTGATTTAATAATAGTGAAGTTGTTTTAAAATCCATCCTTTTAAAATTTAGACAGATTAGATCAGTAATATAAATTCCTTGTTAAAAAAAGAATTTCAGATACTACCAACTTTGAGTGCAAGAAAGCCCATAAACAAAAAGGATCACAGAATCTTTTATTTTCTCTTGTGAAAATATTCATGTTTTTGTTCCTACCACCTAGAGCAAACCAGTGCAGTTTAGTCTACATCCTTTTGGAATATGTTTTTTTTTTGTGTGTGTGTGTATGTGTGTATATAAATAAAACAGGATTATACTCTGCTTTATATTTTCTTTAGAATGCATTCTTTTTATTTAAATTATAGCTTTATTGGGCTGGGGATGTGGTTCAAGCGGTAGCGCGCTCGCCTGGCATGCGTGCGGCCCGGGTTTGATCCTCAGCACCACATACCAACAAAGATGTTGTGTCCGCTGAGAACTAAAAAATAAATATTAAAAATTCTCTCTCTCTCTCTCTCTCTCTCTCTCTCTCTCTCTCTCTCTCGCTCCTCTCTCACTCTCTTTAAAAAAAATAATAAATTATAGCTTTATTGAGATATAATTCAGAGAAAAGTGTAAAATTAAGTGGTTTTTAGATATATCCACAAGAGTCGAGTGATCATCATCATAATTATAAAATGTATTTATTACCCTGAAGAAAACCCCTATACTCAATATGCATTCATTCCCATTTTGTCCCAAACGCAGGCAACCACCAGCCAATTTTCTATTTCTACACATTTGTCTATTCTAGTTATTTCATATTAATGGAAACAAATAACATGGCATCTTGTATGTGGCTTCTTTTCCTTAGTATGTTTTTGAGGTTCTACCATGTTCTAGTATATATCAGTACTTCATTTCTTTTAAATGGATGAATAGCCCATTGTATATGGATCTATCACATTTTGTTTATTAATTTCATTATCTGATGGACATTTGGAGTATTAGAGAAACAGGCATCTTTTATACACTATTTATTGGTAGAAATGTAGAATGATGTATTTTGTCAATATGAATTATATATTTTTTTGGTACTGAGTATTGAACCCAGGGATGCTTAACCACTGAGCCATATCCCTAGACCTTTTTATTTTTTATTTAGAGACAGGATCTTGCTAAATTGCTTAGAGCCTTGCTGAGTTTCTGAGGCTGGCATTGAACTTGTGATTCTCCTGCCTTAGTCTCTGGAGTTGCTAGAATTATAGTCAGGCCACCATGCGTGACTATGTATTACTTTTTTTTGTTGTTGTTGTTGTTTTTAGATATATATGACAGTAGGGTATATGTATTACTTTTTTAAATGTAGATTCTTCTGTCTAGCTGGTTCAATTCTGGGAATTTATTTTGTAGAAATAGTTGACTTGGACACATAGGGCTAAGTGTTACATAGTCTTCTTGACTTTTTTTTGAGATGGGGTCTTACTATGTTGCCCAGGCTAGCCTGGAACTATCCTCCTGCCTCAGTCTTCCAAGTTGGGGATTATAAGTGTGCACCGCTACACCTGGCTTGGCTTTTTTATTAGTGAAACTTTTAAATTAACTTGAAGGTTCATGAGTAGGAGACTGGTTATATAGATGGTGACTTAAATTCTTTTAAGTTCTTTTTTGTTTTTCCATCATTCATTTTTTTCTTCTCTACAGAAATGAACTCTTTCTCTCATCTTAAAGAAAACCACTTTTTCTCCCAACCCAACTCTACTGCCTTATTTCTCTGACCATCTACTGCAAAATTCTTTTGAGACTGATCTATGGTTGTTTTCTCCATGTGACTTGTTTCTGCTTTTGGACCAGTTCTGTAAGCTTTAGCCTTCTCACCAAAACTACTCTTGTTAATAAAGTTGCTGTGGCAAATTCAGTGTCCAGTTTTCAGGCCTTATCTTTCTTGGCTTCATTAATAATATTTGCCTTTTTTTCTCCTTTATTGAGTTTCCTTTTTTTGTTTCTCTGGGTGCCAGTGCCACCACCCAAATGTGAAGAGGTAGAGCTGTGACAATGATGATGTAGCTCTGCTTTCACTTCACTTCAGGGAGCTTTGACTTTTCATTCTTTCACTGAATTCTAGTTCCCTTCAACAACACATATACCTAAACTCTTTGCATGAAAAAAGTGACTCATTCTTTTTTCTGGTACTGGAGATTGAACCCAGGGTGTTTTGCTATTGAGCTACATACCCAGTCCTATTTAAATTTTTTTTGAGACAGGGTCTCCCTAAGTTGCTGAGGGTCTCTATCCTTCTGGCTTAGTCTCCTGAGTTACTGAGATTATAGGTATGGGCTTATTCTTTAAGAAGTAATTTATAGATACACACAACCTGGAAGCATGAAGGATTTTGATGATGGCAAGAGATAGCATGCAAATTGAAAAATGTTTCTAAATGTGTCTGATACCTTTCTCTTTTAGGATAACTAAGATAAAAGCTTTTGGGAGAAGGTGAGATAGGGGAGTGATGAAGAGTCCAGGGTCTGTAATTAAATGACATAAGCTCAAACCTCACAACCTTAGTGGCAGTATGCTGTAAGCACTGAACATTGGACAAATTTTATAACTGCTTCAAGCTATACTTTCTCCTTTATAAAAATGGGATACTATTTGTATCTACCTCTTTTTTAAATATTTATTTATTTTTATGTGGTGCTGAGGATTGAACCCAGTGCCTTATGTGTGCGAGGCAAGCGCTCTGCTGCTGAGCTATACCTGTACCTACCTCTTATGATTAATAACAATGTAGTATAAAATATTTAGGTATATATCTGGGTGATAAGAACCACTCAGATCAAGGCAGGGAATTTCTCATTTAAAGGGCTCCCTTTTGTTTATACCATGGGGATTATCTTACTCAGGAGCTGATCTGTCTTCCCCTTCCAGTCTCCCTACCCTCCCTTTTTATACCCAAAGTTGATTTGCCACAACCTGTAGATTGCAGTGGATGATCCATGAGAGGCTGGAGTAGGGCTAGAGCACTTGGATGTTGCAGTAGAATCTCTACTGGGTTAGAGACCAGGTAGTAGATCTTTAAAACTGTAAATCCCTTTCCTACTAATGGGCCTTGTGTTTTTCTCAAGTAGTTTTTATGGTACAGAGCATAAAATGGTATCTTTATTTCATCTCTTATTATAATGTAAGAAAAGTTCACAGCTCTTAATGTTCAGCTTAGTGAATTTAACAAATTCAATATAATCATGTAAGCACCACCTAGATCAAGGCAGAAAATATGATAGGTACCTTGTGGCCTTCTCAGTCATTCCTACCCCCAAAGGTCATCAATACATCAACATATCTTGATTTAATTTTGCTTGTATTTGAACTTTGTATAAATCAAATCATACATTATATTTTCTTTGTGTGTATGACTTTTTCATTCAACCTTCTGGCTGTAAGATTCATTTATGTTTGTTTAGCAGTAGTTCATTGTTTTCCGTTGCTGAATAATATTTCATTGTACAACTATATTTATTCTTCTGATGATGTTAGTTTGTTTTCAATCTTTGCCTCTTATGAATGGGCCTGCTGTAAGTGTTTTTGTAGGTGTCTTGTGGTACACATGTATGTATATGTTCAATTCTAAGTAGAATTGCTGAGTTATAAGGTATGCATGTGTTTAACTTTGGAGATTTTTGGTATATAACATCAAACTTTGGTGCACATGTCCTAAATAAAGTATTAATGATTGAATCCAGTAGTTTATACATAACAAAACAGGTACTTTTCAGCCAAGTTAAGCAACAAGATGATTTATATTTGAAATATTTGAAAATCTATATAATTCACTGCATTAACAGAATAAAGGAGAAAAATCATGTCTGTTGGTAATCTCAGTATCATATCAGTAAGTAAAGAATATGGTATGGATATTCTCTATGATAATACATTTATCATACTTAAGAAATGTAACATTATAATATAAAACTATTATATAGTGAAAATTTATTTTAAGATTTTTTTCAGGCATTCTAATACTGTCTTAACAGTTTTTGTTGTTTTAATCTGGATTCCAATCTAGTATCAAGCATAGCGTTTAATTATCATGTGTTAGTAAATATATCACAGCCATTGTATAATTTATACAAAGTATAAAATTTTATTATAAGGTGAACATGCTTCTGTCTTCACCTCATGACCAAGTGTAGACTCTTGCTATTCTTCCTCCCAAATTTTTCCTCCTCTGCCTCTTCAAATACAGTTCCTTTCTTCCTTCCTTTCATGCTGAGGATCAAACACAGGGCTTGCCTCATGCTAAGCAGGTATTCTACACTGAACTATTTCCTTCCCATCTAAGACTGTTATTCTGATTTTAGTGATAATCACTTTTTATAGTTTTTCAGTATGATTTTAATTATCAATATCTAATTATAATACTAATAATGGTTTAATTATAATAATGTAGGGTTAATTATATTAATGTAGGGTCTCATATGTTTCCCCAGTATTGCTTTTCATTTTCCATTTGTATTTTTGTCCTTAGTGCATCACATCAAGAGGCCTGTAGTATCTTTTTGTCTTTATTATTGATAATATTAAATTATTCTCATTTAATTAAGGTATTTTCCAGGGTTTTCAATTGTTTCTCTTTATACAAATTACTGTTTTCCCCCCTTCGTAGTAACTACTTTGAAATTACTTACCAAATTTTGATCCCAGTTTTAGCAATCACATAATTCTTGCCCTAAGAAATTTTTACTACTTTTTTTTTTGTCTTCATCATTCTAATTGTATTAAATAGTTGGAATTATACTAGAAGGAAGGCTTTCTTTTCTTTCTCTTTTGGTGTATGTTTATTTCGGTATTTCATGTATTTTTATTTTGTTTTGTAGACTACATGTTTTGTTACTGACATTACTTTTTTATTTTTTATTTTTTTTTTTATGTATGGGGGACTGAATCCAAGGGTACTCTACCACTGAACTACATACCTAGTTCTTTTTCTTTATTTTTTGAAATTTTGAGACAGAGTTTCCCTAAGTTGTCCAGACAGGCTTTGAACTTGCAGTCCTCCTGCCTTGGTCTCCCAAGTAGTTGGGATTATATGTGTGTACCACTGCATCTAGCATTGCTTCTGCTCCATTTTGTCTCCTGTTCTCCTAAGACTGCAGTTAATCATGCTTTGGATAGACTTTTCAATGATCTCATATGTTTCTTGTACACATTTCTGTATATTCCATTCCTTTTTCTTTTTGTTCTTTTTCGCATATTAAACATAATTATTTAAAAATCTATGTGTGATGACTCCAGTATGAAACTCTTCTGTGTGTTTATAGTGCCTTCCCTCTTTTTGTTCAGTCATCTTTTTATTGTAGGATAATCTGTTTATAAAGTTATGAAAACAATATTCCCAGATGCTCTGAAATAGTTATTTTATCTGTTAAATCAATGTATTGCCAAGTTTTGTTATAAGAAGTCTAAAATTTCAGTGATTTACAATAGCAAAGGCTTAGTTTTTGTTCATGTCATGTTTTCAGTTTTGGGTATCTGTAGTCATTCCAAGATTATTATGTTTCATGTGTCTTATTTATTCTGGGATTTAGAGTAAAGGAGACGCCACCATCAGAGATGTAGTGACCTCATGGCTAAAGTTAAAGAGAGGGATGGAATGGCTTTTAGATTTCCTCCTATGTTGAGGGTTACATCATTCCTACTCACACGCTGTTGGTCAGAGCAAATCATGTGGCCAAGCATGCAGTTGATCGTGTGAAGAGGCATTATGTGCTACGGTTAGAAATATAGAATTCTTTTTCAGAGAGGAAAGAGTGAATAATTTGGAGCAATAATGTACTTTATCCCATAATTCTAAAGGAAGAACTCCCAATTTAGAAAAAGGTGTTTAAGAATGATGATGGGGGCTGGGGATGTGGCTCAAGCGGTAGTGCGCTTGCTTGGCATGCGTGCGGCCCGGATTCAATCCTCAGCACCACATACAAAATAAAGATGTTATGTCTGCCGAAAACTAAAAAATAAATTTGAAAAAAAAAAAGAATGATGATGGGAATGCAGAATTATTAATTGTGATAAATTATAAGCAGTAGTAAGGTACTTTATGGTATATTCAGTATAATGTTATAGGAATTATTAAAATGAACCTTGTAATATCTAGCAACATAGGAAATTTCATTATATAATGTTCAGTGAAACAACAATGTATGAAGTGTACCCTTTGACTTTGTACATTGTTGCTATATATACACATTCATACATTAGAAAATTGAAGATGCATGGACTGGAGTATAATGTTATAGGAATTATTAAAATGAACCTTGTAATATCTAGCAACATAGGAAATTTCATTATATAATGTTCAGTGAAACAACAATGTATGAAGTGTACCCTTTGACTTTGTACATTGTTGCTATATATACACATTCATACATTAGAAAATTGAAGATGCATGGACTGGAGTTGTGGCTCAGTGGTAGAGCACTTGCTTATCATGTGTGAGGCACTGTGTTTGATTCCTGGCATCACATAAAAATAAACAAATAAAATAAAGATATTGTGTCCATCTACAACTAAAAAAAATTAAAAAAAGAAAATTGAAGATATAAAATTGATAGTAGATATCTTAGGATGATAGACTTATGAATGATTTTTTCCATTTATAGACTTAAACTTTTTCTTTTACTTTTCTTCTCAGTACTGGGGACTGAATCTAGGGATGCTCTACCACTGAACCATATCCCTACCCCTATTATTTTTTGAGACAAAGTCTTGCCTAGGCTGGCCTTGAACTTGCAGTCCTTCTACCTTAGCCTTCTGAGTAGCTGGGATTATAGGTGTGTACCAAAACCCAGATTCAGACTTAAACTTTGTGTACTGTTGTTATTTTATATTTAAATTGTTTATAAAAGGTTATTTTTTCATTTTAAAACTCATACGCATACACATATTAAACATTTGAAAATATAGAAAAGGGATTAAAAAATAATACATTTAAAAAGCCACTACGTTCCTTTTTTGGGTATGTTAAAAATATTAGTTCTAGATCGGGGATGTAGCTCAGTGGTAGAGTGCCTACTTAGATTGCCCCTATGCCCTGGGTTTTATCTCTAGCACCACTCCCTGCTCCTGCTCCACCCATATCCCTCAAGAAAAGAATATTAGTATTGTATGTTTAAAAAAAATTATTAGGTTAACCTTGTATTATATTGTCATGTTTCATTTCAGGTCCTGAAAATCCTTGGTTGGTTCAAGCTTATGTAACAGCAGCTAAACACCCTTTTGCATCTGTGGTGGGTCAGGAGGTTTTTCAGAGTGGAATCATTCCTTCAGATACTGACTTCCGTATCTTCAGGGATTTTGGGAACATTCCAGGTATTTTGTCAATGGTTATAGGCTATTGTGCAACATTGATTTTTCAAAAGCAAGCTTTACCTCTTGAAAGTTATGAGTAAGCAGCATTTTCTGAGAGTATATTCTGTATGAGAGTTGTGCATTCTGACTCATTAGAGTTCTTAATGTTTTCCTTTTAAAACTTCATACTAATTTAAATGTTTGCCTCCTTTAGAATATATCATCTTGCCCCACAATGTGACAGAAGAAACAGGGGAGAACTGTTTAGCACTTCATTCCCAAAAGATGGTAATAGATCCTTCAGGGGTCTTTGACTTTCATTGTCGTTGTCTTGCTTTGCCAACTCCCTTGGGGACTTATAGAGCTATTTGAAGTTAAAATTTGGCTTTGGCCCAGCAAGGATATAGATGGCAAAGTTTTGATGACTGCCCAAACTTAACATCCCTACCTCCTGCTGTGTGACTTATAATGCCTTCCTATGAAGTAGTATACTTCCTCAGTCGTTATATATTGAATCATGTACCATATGTACAGAGTTTGTAAGAATGTAGAAGAGAATTTATATCATTCACTAATAAATATGACAAAGCAATCATCCCACCCCTTTGATATTTTGTCTTTTAGGAATTTAATATGTTAAACAAGTCTAAAACAAATTTGATATTTAAAACAAAATGACTTTTTTGTTGTTATTGTTTTTCTGTATGTCTTAGGAATAGACTTAGCTTTTATTGAAAATGGATATATTTATCACACCAAGTATGACACAGCAGACAGAATTCTAACAGACTCCATTCAGAGAGCAGGTTGGTATTCCAAAATCTACTTTTAATGTACAATAAGGTGAAATTTTAGTAATGACCTGTAAAAATCTATAAATATTCTGTGGCTTGAGCATTAGAGAGGCAGTATGTGGTAGAATGAGGTAGGGATTTGGAATTGGAGAGATAAGGGCTTAAATTTTAGTCTTGCTGCCTGTTTAGCTGTTAAGAACATAGAAATATTCATTACAAGGATTTGCAAAGGGAGCTGATCCAGGGTTACAGTAGGATTGTTGAGCAGTAAATCTGTAGCCAGAGTGGGTGAAAAGCCATACATTGGAGGTGGCATTATGACACAGCTGTGGGCAGCTTACTCAGTGTAGAAAATAGTTAACTTGGATCCCTGATTGGGTGGGTGGTGCATGTAGGTGAGAGGCTTAATAGTCAGGGAATTAAAGTGCTTTCTGGAAAGGTCCAGAATGCGAGGATACAAATTTGAGGTAGAGCCATAGAGTTGGTAGAATTTGGTCTGCAGAGAAAAGAGTATGTTCCAAGTAAGCATAATATGAGTAGAGTATGTTTGTGTGTAGGAAGCTATTGGTGAGTAGGTGGTCAGACTGGAGTAGAAGAAATATTTTCAGAAATAGGGAGATGAGGTAAAAGTATATGAGGGAGGGCTGGGAATGTGGCTCAGGCGGTAGTGCGCTCGTCTGGCATGCATGCGGCCTGGGTTTGATCCTCAGCACCACATACCAACAAAGATGTTGTGTCCGCCGAGAACTAAAAAATAAATATTAAAAATTCTCTCTCTCTCACTCTCTCTTTTAAAAAAAAAAAAGTATATGAGGGAGAGAAAAATTGTAGGCTTTTTAAAAATCATTAAGAAGATGCCAAAGGGATGAGGAATCATTGAAGGTCTGAGTTCATGCATGAACTCATTAAGACAGTTTTAAATGTTGTTGATCGGGGTAATGCATTGTGGATGGTGTGGAGACGGGTTGTTCTGACAGTGATTTTCATGTGGAATAGGGGGACATAGACTATGGTGGTGTTGACAAAAGATAGAAACAAAAGGGGAGGGATGGAGAATTAGATGCATTTAAAATGTAAATTCAGCAAGACTTGACAAGTTGGATAGAAGGGATAAATCAGATGGACAGCAGTAAAGATGACAAAATATAAAGCTTAGCTGACTAGGGAAAGGAATGCCATTGGCCATGGTGGAAAGTGGGACGGTGATTCTTATTTATATTGGCAGTGGACAGGGGAAGCAGAACTTGAATTCTGAGAAGTAAGTAAGATATAGGGGTCTCTGAACTAGCCTGATGAAACAGATGTGGTATTAGAGCTCTTTGCAAAAATGAATAGTTCTAGTAGAAGACAAAGTCTGCTTCCAAATTGAGAGGCAGTAAAATAGGGAATATGGGCCTTATTTGAGAAACTTAATAAGAAAAATGGGAGAGCAGTAGGAGGTAGGAAGCTTTGTCTATTCACATTCAGCCCCTTCCTCCTTCCTTCCTTCCCTCCTTTTCTCAGAGCTTGGGATGGAACCCAGGGCCTCATGCATGCTAGGCAAGCCTTCTACCACTGCACCACATGTACCATTAGTCCTCTTATAGATTTTATTTTGAGACAGGGTCTTGCTAAATTGCTGAGGCTGTCCTCAAACTTGTGGTTCTCCTGCTTCAACCTCTTGAGCTGTGATTACAGGTGTGTGCCTAGCCTTTTTGTTGTTGTTGTTTATTGAGGTACTGGGGATTGAATCCAGGTCTGCTGATGACCTACATCCCAGCCCTTTTTTTTTATTTTTTGAGACAGGGTTTTTCTAAGTTAGTGAGTATGATCTCAAAGTCTTATTTGTCCCATTTCAGCCTCCATGTTACTGGAATTAGGGTGTGTGTCATTGTGCCTGGCTCCCAGTTAATTTCTTATTCAAATAATAATTTATTTCTGTTTTACATATAAATTTCTTTCAAATAGTTGATTCAACCTTGTTATTTCTCTTTACTAATAGGTGATAACATTTTAGCAGTTCTTAAATATCTAGCTACATCTGATATGCTGGCTACTTCTTCAGAGTATCAACATGGAAACATGGTTTTCTTTGATGTACTTGGCCTATTTGTCATTGCCTACCCATCTCGTGTTGGCTCAATAATAAACTACATGGTGGCAATGGCTGTTGTTTTGTACCTGGGCAAAAAATTTTGGCAACCCAAACATAACAGTAAGTATTTTCCTCTAAAATTGCAAACACTGTTGTAGGATTTGCTAAAAAGTTATTGTGCTTATATCTTTCCAGAACATTAAAAAATCTTAAGAAAATAATGCTTGATTTTATATTATAAGAGATTTCTAAATAAATGTTAAATTGATATGCTTATTATACTTTTAAGTCTTGGTGAAGTACATTTTTACTCCATGAAAGTACTCTATTAAAGTGCCACATAGGAGCTATTGAAAAATGATTTCTTGAGATTGATTTTTTTTTTTTTCTCCTGTATTGGGGATTAAACCCAGGTCCTCATGCATGTTAGGAAAGTGCTCTACCACTGAGCTACACTCCCTCCCCCCCTTTTTTTTTTTGTTTTGAGACAGTATCTTGGTAATGCCCAGGCTGGCTTCCAGTTGCATTCCTCTTGTTTCAGCCTTTGAAACAAGCTGAGATTATAGGTGTATGCCTCCAGGCCTTATTTATAGATTTACTTTTAATGAAAAGTCCCATTATATAAAAAAAGTCTTGATCACACTGTAGACTAATAGCACACTGTTGTGAAGTATGAACAAATTGTCTTTGTTTAAATTGATCCCTTCCGTTTGAAATGTTTCTGAGACTAAGGTGTTATGTGCTGTTACAAAATAAAATATTTAGCAACAAATTAAAATAATTTTTTATTACTAGCTATTTTCCCATGCTATTTTGCCTTCCTATGTCAGTTTCTTTTAGGGAAATTTTATATGGAACTTTGTCTTCTTTTCTGGTTAATATTTTGGTACATAAAGCATCTCTAAGGTGTTAAAGATTAAAATAAACCTCCAGGCACAGTGGTGCACATCTTAATCCCAGCAATTTGGGAGGCCGAGGCAGGAGGATCACAAATTCAAAATCTGCCTCAGCAACTTAGTGAGACTCTGAGCAACTTAGTGAGACCCTATTTCAAAATAAAAAATCAGGGCTGGGGATGTGGCTCAAGTGGTAGCGCGCTCGCCTGGCATGCGTGCAGCCCGGGTTCGATCCTCAGCACCACATACCAACAAAGATGTTGTGTCTGCCGAAAACTAAAAAATAAATATTAAAATTCAAAATAAAAAATCAAAAGGACTGGGGATGTGACTCAGTAGTTAAGTGTCCCAGAGTTTAAAATCCAGTTAAAAAAAAAAGATTAAAATGACCAACTTCCCTAGTAAGGATATACCTGAATTTAGAAGACATCTGATTTATTGATAACATTCTTCTTTTTCCAGTTCCAACATTTAATTAATAGTCTTCAACATTAAGACATTTCAGTAATTTTCAGTTATGGTGGTGGATTTTTAAACATTTGTCTTTTTAGCTTGCTAACTGGTTATGTAATTGATTTGAGAAGATAGTGACTTCAACTTTTTGTTTCTCTTTATTAGCTGTTAACTACACGAAAGATTTCTTGTGTGGACTTGGCATCACTCTCGTTAGCTGGTTCACTAGCCTTGTTATGGTTCTCATTATAGCAGTGTTCATCTCTCTTATTGGACAGTCTCTCTCATGGTATAACCACTTCTATGTCTCCGTTTGTCTGTATGGAACAGCAGCAGTAGCCAAAATAATCTTCATACATACCCTTGCAAAAAGATTTTATTACGTGGTAAGTATTAGACATATTTACTGATTTCTTTTTTGCTGCTTTCAGGAAAAGAAAACAAACTCAGGTGGGATTCATTGTGTTTGGTCTTTCAGGCTATTATGAGAAATTGTTCAGCATGCTTATAGAAAATGCTTCCACAACTGTGTTAGTTTGCTAGGGTTTTTATTCTAAGTTGTGTTACAGAATTAAAATGAAAGCTATTCCATAAATAGTATTTAGGATGGTAGTGACAACAAGACTTGTTTGCACAGCCCTCTGCCTCTGTTGCATTTGCTTAGTTTTTGTAACTGTGCTCTCACATCTACCAACCTATCCTGAGTTCACCCAGTTATGTTTGTTGTTTGGATATCCTTGATCTCCCCTGGGATATAAGCTTCATGAGGGTGGAAATTGTTTTATTCATTGCTGTATTCTCTGTGTCTGGCATATAGCATGAACCACACAGCAAGTACTGTTGCTTTAAAGAATATTGCATCTAAAGTTTTCTCAGTTTTTTCTTCACCTTTTTTTCTTTTACCTGAATGATGTTGATGCAAATTATATATGTGTGTTATCAGAGTTAAGACACATTACTAATGGAAAAAGTGGAAAGGGAAATAGGGTTCCAGATGATAAACTGAGTTTTAGAGAATATTGTCATATTGTTATGGTTTCAACTGTGTAAATTTGGTAAAATGGGAATTGGGGTTATGAAATAATATAACTAAAAATGAAGTACAGTGAAGGTCGTGGTTTCTGATTTTCTAAGTGTATTAAAGGAAAAAATCTTCTTAGTTTCTTTATTTTCAAAACAACAAGTAGATATCTGTGTTGTTGTTATTGTTGTTGTTGCTGCTGCTTGTTTTTTTCTTCAGTTTGTCTTTGTAGGGGATTAGAATGGAGATATGTAAGACTACAATCCAGCATCCTTCCACTAGGATGTCTATTTGCTGAACCTTGACTGAGTTTTAGTAAATGTTGTGAGATGGTCTGAGGAACTCTTCCATGTTAGCAGGGCCTATTGAAAAAAGGTTCTTTGAGGTTAAACTTATGTTTTTACAGTTGAACTTATGCTTTTATCTTAGTGGCTTTGATTTCCAAAAGAATCATACCTGGGGCTTAGTTTCACATGCTTATTCTTAGTGTAGGTGTATATAATCAGAGTATGGTTGAATATTATTGATTGGGGTAGGAGGAGATAGAAATAAGAGTCTATTTACTTTCACTAATTTCAGTGGTCTGATCATAATATTTGAGGCTGAAAACACATTGGAAGGGGTAATGTGTTTTATTTTCACTTCACAAATATTCTTCAAGCACTTAATGCATGGTGATGTGGAGATTTGTGAGAATGATATTTTTCTTTGAGGAGCTCAGTTTTATTTGGGAATAGGTAGGGACTACAATGACTGTAGTACATTGTGGAACAATGTGAAATAGATTGACACAAAGTGCAATAGGAATACAGGGGCAGGAGAGATGAATTTTGCTTGTGGAAGTCAGGAAAAATTCACGAAGGAGGTCATAGGTTTTTGAGGCATGAGTTGAAGTTTACTAGAGAGCGAATAGGTTGATAAGGGTACAAAGTTGGGAATGTACCTGATAATTTGGGTCACAGTAAAAAGTACAGTGTGGTGAAGAGAAGGTTATAGCACAATAACTGAAAAGTTGACCAGTGTGAAGTTGGAGCATGACCCGAAAAATCAATGTGACCACCATTAAAATTTTCTTAGCAGGACAGATTTTTTTTTTATTATAATGGATTGGAATAAGGCAGGAGTGGGATCGACAAATAGAGGTGATGATGAAAATAGATTTAAGGATGTTTGTTTATTTCTGGAACAGTTTAAGCACTTATTATAAAATATTTTCAGTTTCCATTGCTTAGCTCTGTTGAAGTTTGAGTGGCATTCAGTTTCAAATTGAATTCACAGAACCATTTTTTTCTTTTTAAGTACTAAGTCTCCTGATCAATATTGTTTTCAACAGTTGTAGCCTTTCTTTTTTTTTTTTTTTTGCAAGAGGGAGTTGTCAAATGAACCTTAATTTCTTTGGAAAATATATGACAGAAAATCTTGAGCTCTTGAAATAGGGTCCCTTAAAACACACATGCTCTAGGATGAGCAGAAATGAGAAGGCTAAGAGAAACTTAAAGATAGGTATATTCATTTTGTTATATATGCATTGGAATTATAACTTTCATATTTGTGTTGATAGAATCCCTCTTGCACTCATTTTTAAGTATTAAGTTCATAAGGCTGCCTCTTCTGAAGAGTGCAAGGTGCTGCACAGGAGTCCTGGGGATTTAAGTCTCAAAAAATGTAGTTCAGATTTTATAATATGAATACAAGAGGAATACACCAGGAATACAAGAAGGGGCAAAGGTGACAAGTTGGAGATAGAAAAGACTCCAGAAAATCAAGGCAAACCCAACACAGCTGTTACTTCAAAGGGCATGCAGTTTTCCAGGTGTGCTGTTGGTGGTGCTGCAGCAGTTGATAATGTTCCTTGGTAGGTCATTTCTCTAGTTTGTGTGAAACACTCTAAGCTTAGAAAAATGGATGTTTGTAGGAGGGTACTTGTTTAAATTCTGGAATATTTCCAAAGGTTTTATTTGCCTGGTGGAAGAAAAGCACAGATTAGATACAAGGAATAGTGCTTTCACTTCATCTTGTTAAATTGTCCTTTCCTATGCAGCAGTAATTTATTACTTCTGATAGGATTGACCTTTTTCAGTTTTAAAGGGTAGACCTGCTTTAAAACAAAATGTAGTTCTCCTAAGCAGTGGAAGTTGTTTTATAATAAGAGATCTTTATGAATGACCCATGAATGAGACTACTTGTTTATTATTATTATTATTATTATTATTATTATTATTATTTTCTTTCAGAATGCCAGTGACCAGTATCTGGGAGAAATGTTTTTTGACATCTCATTGTTTGTACATTGTGGTTTTCTCGTAATGCTCACTTATCAAGGACTTTGCTCTGCATTCATTAGTGCAGTCTGGGTAGCATTTCCGTTGCTCACAAAGCTTTTCGTGCACAAGGACTTTCAACAACATGGTAGGGTATTTTTAGTTTTAATACAAGTGGGAAAATACCTTAAAATATATAAAGCTTCCAGAGACTATTTTTCCCTTTTCCTTATACCTATACCCATTCTTGTGTTTGTGAACACATACTGATATATTACTTGTAAGTAATTAAATTAAGTATTTAAATACTTAAAAGTATTTTATCTTGAGTGAAAGTGTAGATAATATGTATCTGAAGTAGATAATATGTACCTAAAGGGTAAGATTCATAGCTAATCTAATTTCTGTTAGGTGCCAAGGTGTGGCAGTACTATAAAATCTGCAACTCACTTTAGAATTCCATAGATAAGTGTTTTGTATCTCTTTTTCTCCTAGGTGCCCAAGGAAAATTTATTGCCTTTTACCTTTTGGGGATGTTTATTCCTTATCTTTATGCACTATACCTCATCTGGGCAGTATTTGAGATGTTTACCCCTATCCTTGGGAGAAGTGGTTCGGAAATCCCACCTGATGTTGTGCTGGCATCCATTTTGGCTGGTTGTACCATGATTCTCTCTTCCTATTTTGTAAGAAAAAAAAAA
This sequence comes from Ictidomys tridecemlineatus, assembly GCF_052094955.1. NCBI lineage: Eukaryota > Metazoa > Chordata > Mammalia > Rodentia > Sciuridae > Ictidomys > Ictidomys tridecemlineatus. Next base: position 149,050,114 of record NC_135480.1, on the reverse strand, counting down.
TTGTTTCTTTTTTTCCTTTATTTTTTTTATGTGAGAATATGTAATGAGTTTAGCCATACTAGATAACTAAAACAATGTTGTTTAGTATGGCTAAACTCATTACATATTCTTTGAAAAGGTCTTAGGTAAACTAAATGGGGAATGGCTGTGCATTTTATGGAAGGAAAATGTAGAATGGGCTAGGCATGATGGTATGTACCCATAATCTTAGTGACTCAGGAGGCTGAGGTAAGATGACTGCTAAGTTTGAGGCCAGCTTTGACAATTTAGTGAGACCTTGTCTTTAAAATAAAAAGGGTTGAGGGTATAGCTTAGCAGTGGAGTGCCCCTGGGTTCAATTCCTAATACCACCACCACCACCACCCTGCTGATCATTGATGCCACGGGATATCATTCTCTTCATTTTCTTGTGTATGTGCAGCAATATTACTAATAGTCACTTTTTTTTTCCTTCTGGTAGTGGGGATTGAACCCAGGAGTGCTTTACCACTGAATCATGCCCCCAGTCCTTTTTATATTTTATTTTTATTTTGAGACAGGGCCTTGCTAAGTTGCAGAAGTTGACCTCAAACTTTTCCTCTCAAGTTGCCTGGGATCATGTTGTTTGATACCATGCCCTACTGTTTGTTTTTTTCCATAATGGCTTATTAATAGAGAAATTATTCTTGAGTAATGGAGATAACTTACTTACTTCAGATAACTTTTCCTTCAGTCCTTGGGGATTTATTAAATATATTTTGGAAAGCATTTAATTCCTGTCAAGTGATCAGTTAACAGGTTTCCTTAGGTTACACTTTGCTGTTCCACTATAGTTATATTGATTGGGTGAGAGTTGAAATGGGACTATCTCTAGGAATGGGATCAGAAGGAGTCTTAGAAACAGCTCAGTCATTGGCACACACTGGATGTTTCAGAGTTCTTCTCATGCTCCTTTTTAGTTTATTTTGTAAACATTTAAGAACCTAAAGTGACATAGGATATGCAATGTTTAAGATAGAACTATTAAGTTGATTAACCATGAAATCCAAACACATTGTTAATTTATGTATTTCCTCCTGTTCTTCTTTGTTTGGTGATTGCCATTCCATTTATTGTCATGACCAAACCTCTTCTAGAAGATGGGGAATAGTCACAAGATGAACCTTGTGATTTGTGCAAGAGGGAACTTGAATGTGGAAATGATAGCTTAAGTAAGGTTTTAGGGCAACTTTGGTAGTAGCTGACCTGAGAATGCAGAAAACACAGTATTATATAACAGGGAGGGTTTCCATGGCTAAACTTACCAGCCTTCCAATAGAGGGGAAACTCATTACTTGGCAGTATGTTTGAAACTTTCTAAGGAACTGCATTTTACATATTGTGACTCGGTGGTATAAGAGCAAACAGAGTTACAAATTGTGTTTAGCTAGCTTACTGCTTTAAATCCAGGGTGCTTTGTCTTATTTCTGTACTCACAGTATATAAACATAATTCCCTTCACCTAGGAATGGAGCTATTTTGTTGGAAATTACCTTGAATGGGATATTGGAATACTTCAGAGATGAAAATTCTTTAACTCTGCCTAGTATATTATGAATATTTGTTTAATTTTCTTGATTTTTAAAATATATATATATTTTTTCTTTAAATGATAGGAGATCAAATCCAGATCTTCATGCATGCTGGGCAAGTACTGTAATACCACTAGCCCCAAATACTTGAATTATATTAATCACAAAGTTACCCCTCTCTTCAACCCGTAACCCCCAGTACTGGGCATGGAACCCAAGGGGTATTCTATCAAGCTATATCCTGAGCCCTTTTGTTTTAATTTTGAATTTTGAGACAGGGTCTAAGTTACGAGGCTGGCTTCAAACTTATGCTCCTCCTGCCTCATCCTCTTGAGTCACTGGGATTATAGGCATGCTCCACCTTGCCTGGCCTTACATTTTCATTTTCATCTCAACAAAAATATTTTTGCATTCATGTTTTTCTCTACTTACTAAACCTGGAGGTGGGCAATTAGATGAAAAGGGCAAAAGTGGCAGCTGTTTCTCCAAGTGACTTTCAGACCACCTCAAACTGTTGAGGGAACTGGGACCTATCTGAGTCTTTGTTTTCTGTAGTTTTTAATTCAGCGACTTGATTATAATAAAAAAAAAGCTGTATTTTATGGATGCCAACCTTGAGGCTGAGCCATTCCCTTTTATTGCCCAAGTTTAGATTTGTTTTGTTTGTGTTGAAATACACAAAGGGACAGACTTACTTTGTAATGCATTTTTTTTTCCCCCTCAAATGCAGGTCCACAGGCAAAGCCCTGAAGGTACATCTAAATACTAGTTTAGTTTATTTACTCTTTGCTACATTGCAAAAGGATTATGGGTGGAATTTGAGTTTTATTGAAACATAACTACTTAAGCTTAAAAAGCTTGTCTTTGGTACTTTAGTGAAAACCTGTGATACCATAACGTTTTGGTGCAGTTCAGTGGTGTCTGCAGTGCAGTGTGAACTATTAAAAGCAATTAATAGAATCAGAAGTAATATAAGGTTTGGCTTGGTGAGTGTCAGATCTACATTCTCTTTGCTTAATCGAGCATAGGAACACTGCTTAATCTTTTTCCCATTGCTTTCTGGTTACCTGTCAAAAGGTACCATCTTGGCTAGTTGGAAGCATCTGTCATTTTCTAGGTACTGACTTGTGATGGAATTTTCAATTCCCTAGAATTAGTGCTTTATTTTATTGTGTGTTGGAATATGTTATCACAGGCTGATAAATTTTCTGTATTGTCTTAGATAATACCTGTTACAAAATACAGTTAAAAAACCTTGTCAGTGATATGAATTTTTAATTTTTCTATTTTTGTTTCAGATTAACTTCATTTACCTTGCCAGAAGCACAAAAAAATCTATGCTAACTTTAACTTTGGTGTGTACAGTTACATTCCTCCTTGTTTGCAGTGGAACTTTTTTTCCGTACAGCTCCAATCCTGCTAATCCAAAGCCAAAAAGAGTTTTTCTTCAGGTAAGAGCAATTTTGCATGGGTGATGTGAGATTCAGGAGAGAAAATTCAGGTTGTATGTTTTGAGCTTCACTAGGGAACAGGAAACTCAGCTGACCTTTCTGCTGTTGACCTAATTAGTTGGTCTTGATGTTTTTGTGTATATGGCAGTGAGGAAAAGACTGACAATCAAGGGGCATTCTTATTAGCTAGATGTACTTCTCCCAAGAAGTGGAATTGTAAATGCTTGCCTGTTGTTTTTATTACTATCCAAATTGTAAAACTACTCAAAAACAGGCAAATATAGATCAGAATAATGAACATTTAGAAAAACAGATTGCAAAACTGTCTGCAGGCTTAGTAAAACTAAACTCTAAACTAGCAAAATAAAATAGATATTTATAATTTGCTAGTAAAATCGAGGTTAAATAACATTCAAAGTAATATGTAATGATGAAAATATAATAACTTAAGAGATTATTAAATTGAGATTTAGAATGTTCTTTAGATTTCAGGTTTTTTCTTTATACTTTTAGAGCCGGTAGTATAAAGATATAGCTTCATTTATGTGCTCTCTGCCTTAGGGGTTGTGGAGTAATCCAACAGAATGCCCAAGGATTCACAGCCTGGATAATTATTCAAGGACTAGAAAAATTAAAAATACTAGAAGTTAGAGAGGAGATTTTAAAAAGGGGTCAAATATTCTTTTTTAAAATAGTCCTGAAGGACACACTGATACATTTTATATGAGTTGTACAATTTGCACAACCTTTAGTGAAGAATAAATATTTTTTAGGAGGTTCATTGTGGTTTTCAGTGACATGCTTATTTTTATAATTATGTCAGTAGTATTTACTTAGAATAAACTAGATTTTTATTTTTAAAAAGTCCAGAGGGTTCTCTTTTCCCCTCTGCACCAGAAATTGGCAGACTTTTCCTGTGAGTGGCAAGTAATAAATTTCTTAGGCCTTGTCAGCTACACAGTCTCTGTAGCTCATCTGTTTCATAGAACAAAAGTAGCTGTAGACTATACCTAAGCTAGTGAGTTTGACTGTGTTTCAGTAGAACCTTATTTATAATTAGTAGGTAATTTGACCCATCAGCTGCAGTTTTCACCTTTTGCCCTATGCAACCCTTTTTCTTTCCTGTTTCATATTCTTCAGGCTGGTTACTGCTGTTAATAGAGCTATTCCAATTGGAGAGTGATGCCTTTTTATAGAATTTTATTAGGTACAAGCTTGTCATGTAGTGTTGAGCTACAATTCTTGTTTTTCTCTGCGCATGAATTAGCTTCATGTAATACACTGAAGGGGAAATGAGTGTGGATATATACGTGCTTAGGATGTATTTGTTTTAAATCCTTCTCTAAAAGGAGTTCTAGCTAATTCAAGTCTTTTAAATCTGAAATAGGCTAAAAAAATTTTTTTTTTTTTTTTTGGTACCCAGGAATGAACTCAGGGGCACTCCATCACTGAGCCACATCCCCAGATCTATTTTGTATTTTATTTAGAGAAATGGTCTCACTGAATTACTTAATTAGCGCCTCATCTTTGCTGAGGCTGGCTTTGAACTTGGGATCCTCCTGCCTCAGCCTCCCGAGCCTCTAGGATTATGGGTATTAGGCTTTTTCTTTTTTCTTTCTTTCTTTCTTTCTTTCTTTCTTTCTTTCTTTCTTTCTTTCTTTCTTTCTTTCCTTTTCTTTTCTTTCTTTCTTTTCTTTTCTTTCTTTCTTTCTTGACTGGATCTCTCTATATGGATCTCACGTCTGGGCTGAAGTGATCCTCCCTCCTCAGCCTCCTTAGTAGCTGGAACTATAGGCACACATACTGTGCCCAGCCAAAACATTTTTATGTAAAATTTAAATAGATAAATGTATTTGTAAGATACAATAAAAATCATGTAACTATCCATTATTCTGTTTAAAAAAAAATCATAGGGGCTGGGATTGTGGCTCAGCAGAGAGCACTCGCCTAGCATGGGTGGGACCTGGGTTCGATCCTCAGCACCACATAAAAATAAAGGCATTGTGTTAAAAAAAAAAATTGAGCTAAAAAAAAAAATCATAGCAGTAACTTAGTAACCCTGAGTGCCTTCCCCTTGTATTTTTGCTCTTTATCTACATACATTGCTTGGTATGGTCATATTTAACTATTCTTTATTAATTTGGGGTGGGAATGTGGGTGAACTAGTTGAAAGAATTTTCTCATAAGTCTTGTTCTTTTCAGCATATGACTAGAACATTTCATGACTTGGAAGGAAACATAGTTAAAAGAGACTCTGGAATATGGATTAATGGGTTTGATTATACTGGAATGTCTCACATAACACCTCATGTTCCTGAGATCAATGACACCATCCGGGCTCACTGTGAGGAGAATGCGCCCCTTTGTGGGTTCCCGTGGTATCTTCCAGTACACTTTTTGATCAGGTTGGTTCATTACTTTCCTGTTTAAGTAGGGGTTAGTTTGCTCTCAAGTTCTGTCAGTACCCTGTTACTTAAACTTTTATCCTTAACCCACAAGTCAAATGCTGATTATACTGTTTTTCTATTAGTGTAAAATTCCTGTTCTTTAGTGGGATTAAGCACTCAGAAAAGTACTTTTGTTTTTTCAAATTTAAAAAGTCTATAGAATTGTGAGTAGTTAGAAAGGGTGACCGTCCTAGTTATTAAAATAGATAGCAGTTAAGCATCAATCTTAGATTTTATTTCTAGTTTTTATGATTTGGAAGTAAAGGATTAGATGAGAAGAAATAGGATGCGACATGGACTCACGATCAGCTAGGTAACTCCTCTCTTCTTAAATTTGGGAAAGTTTTATTATACAATAACCTGGGTTTCAGAGGAGTTGGTGTTATATTATTCAGTTTTTTTCATATCTAAGGATGTGTTCATGTATTATGAATACTTCATGAATTATAGAAGCTGTCAACTAGTAAGATATGCCAAACATTGAAGCTACCTTTCCAAATAGGAAAAACTGGTATCTTCCTGCCCCCGAAGTTTCTCCAAGAAATCCTGCTTATTTCAGACTTATATCCAAAGAACAGACACCTTGGGATTCTGTAAGGTTAACATTTGAAGCAATGGGTAAGTCAGATAACAAGTTTTTTTTCTTCTGCCCTTATTTCTTAAAATTTTAAATAAGTTGCATATATATTTTCCCCTAAAACCCAGTGGTGCTGTACCACTGAGCTACACCCCAGCCCTTGAGATGAATTTTGTTGACCTGTTTATTACCTAGAAATATGTTATTTCCAAATAATTCAAGATTTTCCAGTTGTTTTTCTTTTTTTTTTTTTTTAAAGAGAGAGAGAGAGAGATTTTTTTTTTAATATTTATTTTTTAGTTCTTGGCAGATACAACATCTTTGTTTGTATGTGGTGCTGAGGATCAAACCCGGGCCGCACGCATGCCAGGCGAGCACGCTACCACTTGAGCCATATCCCCAGCCCTCTAGTTGTTTTTCTGATATTGATTTCTAGTTTAATCTCATTGTGATCTGAGAGCATACTTTGCATAATTTCTGTTCTGAATTTGCTGGGGTGTACTGTACAGTGAGGTGTACTGTACAGTCTTTTATGGAATGCTCCATGTGTGCTTAGAAAGAAATGTATGCTACTGCTATTGGGTGAAGATTCTATGAATGTCACTTAGATCTGTGTGATTGCTGATATTGTTCAGTTCAACTATATCCTTATTAATTTTGAGTTTTTGTCCCACCTATTTTGGTGCTTTGTTGTTAGATACATATACATTAAAGATTATGTCATCTTATAGAACTGACCCTTTATTATTATGTAATGCCCATTTATACCTGATAATTTTCCATGCTCTGAAGTCTGCATTGTCTATAATTAATATAGCTCTCTAGTGTTTTTTGATTAGTAATAGTATTGCATATTTTTGCTACTCATTTACTTTTAATATATTTGTCTTCATATTTTAAGTATGTTTCTTGTTTGGTCTTGTTTTTTGATCCAGTCAGAAAATCTATTAATTGGTACATTTAGACTATTGATATTCAAATGATTATTGATATTTGGATTAGAATATACCATATTTGTTACTGTTTTATATCTATTGCCCTTGTTTTTTGTTTCTATTTATGCCTTCCATTTCTTTAAAATTTTTTTGTTGCAAATAGTTTTAATTGAGCATTTTATATGATTTCATTTTCTTTACTTTTTTAGCAATCAGTAATACTTCTTTTTAAACTTTTTTTTTGGTGGTTGCCTTAGTGTTTGCTATGTATGTTTACAGCTAATCCAAGCCCACTTTCAAATAACACTCTATATATCATGTGTAGTATGAGTATTTTATAATAATGAAAGAATCCTAATTTTTCCTGTTTCCCCTATATTTTGCCATTCAAATGTAATCATGTAAGCATACATAATAAAATATATTGTTGCCACTGTTATCTTGAGCAAACTATTATCTGTTAGATCAGTTAAAATAAGAAAAATGAGAAAATTTTTATCTTCACTTGTTTCCTCTCCAGTGCTCTTCCTTTCTTCATTTAACTCCAAGTTACTCCTATATTATACAAGTTTTAATTGAGGATTTTGTATTTTCTGTTTTTATTTACTCTCTTAGAATATCAATTATCTCCATTTTAATTAATGGTTGCTTTAGAGCTTGTAATAAGTCCACCTTCAAATAACACTGGACTGTTTGGCTAGTACCGATGCTTTATAACATAGCATTCTTGATTCCTCTCTCCCTGGGATTTTATGTACTTGATCTCTGAAGCAACTGGTAGGTCATATGACACTTTTTCTTTGACCCATCACTTAAACTTTACAATAAGTTGCATGTGGTTTTCCTCATCAAATTTATTACAATAACTAGCAATTTAGGAGCTTATGGTGTCTCTAAAAGAAAATGAAGTTGGTTATGACTTTTAGGGAACTCTACTGAAGAACTTTGTAGTGTCAGATATTGGTTCATTGTTAGATCCATAATAGCACTTGAACTGGCATAGGTAGATATAATGACTTTATTTACCTTTCTTAGTACATTTTCTTTCCATCTCCATGTTTAAAACTAGTAATTAGAATTATATATAAAAAATAGAGCTCATATATAATGGAATAATTTGGCATGAACATACTTTATATACAGAGTTATGAAAAATTGTGCTGTGAATGGATAATTATAAATGTAATGCACTCCACTATTGTCATGTATGTAAGAAATAATTAAAAAACAAAAACAAAAACTGGTAGTTAACTCTTCTACCTTCTCTGTTGATGTTTTGGCCTATAAGTTTTCTTGCTCTAGGATATCCTTTATGGTGCTGCCAGTTTATCCTTTCAAAAATAAATTTGATAATGTTGCTTCTTTATGTAAAAAACTTGAAGTTCCATGCTTGCTGAATAGGTTCAAACTCTCTGGCAGTCCTTATCTTTAGGAGTCTAGCCACTGTGTATGTTTGAAGTTTTTTTTTTTTTTTTTTTAAGCACTCCACTGAGACTTTCTTGGTAGTACCTTCCATCCCAATTCTACCCTTCTCTGCTTTGTAAAATACGAAGACTTCTCTGGTCTTCCTCTCCATCAAAGTGAGCAAGTGCCATCCTTCCACTTTTTCTTTCCTTTGTACAGCTCTGTGGCAGCACTAATTATTTAGTTCATGCTTTTGTTTCCATTAGAATTCAAGGGAGGCAGATGTGGATGGTTTCTCTATTCTTGGCATTCAGTACTTTTAAAGAGTACTCCAGATACATTGAATTATTTAGTTTGGCAGTTTTATTCTCTTAAGTAAGCAGCCTGCTTGAACATTTTCCTCTTAGTAGGGAGACACATGCTTGAGAAAGAAGAGAAATATATGACATAGGAAATTTGTCTCATCTTCAGTAGCTGACAGAGTTTGCATGATTACTAGCTATTTTTTTAAGAATAAGCAAACGATAAAAAAAAAAAAAAAGAATAATCAAATGATGGGCTGGGGTTGTGGCTCAGTGGTAGAGTGCTTGCCTATCACGTGTAAGGCACTGGGTTCAATCCTCACCACCAAATAATACATAAGTAAATAAAATAAAGGAACTGTGTCCAACTAAAACTAAAAAATAAATATTAAAAAAACAAGAATAAGCAAATGAGGATTGTTTGTTTCCCTTTCTAGTGACTTGTCTTTGGGAAGTGTGATAGTTAACTTTATGTGTCAGTTTGGGCTAGGCCACCCTGAGATTTATTTAGACAAAGCTGTTCTAGGTATTTCTGTAAAATAAATATTTGTGATGAGATTAATATGTAGATCAGTGGACTTTGAGTCAAGCAGATTGACTGACTTTTAGGACCTCATCCAGTCAGTGAAATCCTTAAGGAAATCACTACCAGGGAATTCTGCCAGCAGACTGTCCTTGCACTCATACTGTAGGTTTTTTTTCCCAGGTTTTGAGCCTCATGGCCTACCCTGCAAATTTTGGACTTGCCTGCCTCCACAATCATGTCAGCAAAATTTAAAAAATAAATACTCACCATACATTCAGTTGGTTCTGTTTTTCTAGGATCACTTGTATAGTTGTTTACCTTCTTTTAAGTTTTGCAGTGCTGGTGATTGATCCCAGGGCCTCATTTATGCTACTCAAGCACTCTACCACTGGACTACATCCCTTTAAAAATTTTTTTTTCTAATTTGTTATATATGATAGCAGAATGCATTTCAATTAATAGTACATATGTAGAGCACAATTTTCCATGTCTCTGGTTGTACACAAAGTAGTCACACCATTCATGTCTTCATACATGTACTTAGGGTAATGATGTCCATCTCATTCCACCATCTTTCCTACCCGCCTGCCCTCTCCTCTTTGCCCTATCTAAAGTTTCTCCATTCCTCCCATGCTCCCCACCATCTCCATTATGGATCAGCATCCTTATATCAGAGAAAACATTTGGAATTTGGTTTTTGGGATTGGCTTACTTCACTTAGCATAATATCCTCCAACTCCATCCATTTGCCTGCAAATGCCATGATTTTATTTTTAATGCTGAATAGTATTCCATTGTGTATATATACACCAGAGTTTTTTTATCCATTCATCTACTGAAGGGCATCTGGGTTGGTTCCACAATTTCTGCTCTGTACTTTCTTTATTGAGTACCACTCACATGGTAGAAAGTTGTCTAGTTATGTATAACTAAAAAGCACCAATTTAAAAAAAAGATGCCTAGAATATTCATGACTGAAAAGTATTTTCAAATATGACTTTCCCCTTCATTTGTTTGTATTTTTAAGACCTAATTTACATACAGTGAAATATGAAGATCTTATTTCATTTCATTAGTTTTGGTAAAAGCATATATTTGACTCATGAAACTTTCATTCCCATGAAGATACAGAAATTTCCATTGCCCAGAATGTTTCTTTTATGCATGTTTCCAGTCTCTCTGAACTTCACTAATGCATATTTTGATTTTTACATTCAGAGGTTATTTGGCTTGTTCTTGAACTTTAAATAAATGGAATCATCCAGTATGTAATTGTCTAGGTCATTAAGCAAAGGCTTTTGAGGTTCAGCTATGTTATTTGAGTATCAGTATTTTTTTCCTTTCTGTTGCTGAATGTAGTCATACAAAGATCTCATAGTTTATTATTCTCCTGTTGATAGACACTTGAATTAATTGATGTAAATAAGGCTATTATGAACATTCTTGTATAAAGCTTTTTTTTGCGGGGGGGGAGAATAGGTGTTCCATTTCTTTTGGACAAATATATATTAGAATTGCTGAGTTCATAAGGTAGACATGTTTAGTTTTTTAAGATTGTTCTACATTTCATTCCCAACTTGTAATATATGAAATTTCTAGTCTTCCCATGGTCTTTTTCATTTTATCATTTCTAGTGGGGGGTGTGTCTTGCATTTTTCAGATAATAGTGTAACACATGTTTTCAAGTACATTGGCCACTCACATATCTTGCTTTGTTTCTTTATGTCTTTTCCGATTTTTGTAAAATTATGTTGCTTATTGACTTGTAAGACTTTGTATTTTCTAGATAAAGTCCTTCATGAGATACACATTGTGAAGATTTTCTTACTCATTCTCTTAATTTTGTCTTTTGGTGTATAGAAATTTTAAATTTTTATGAAGCCTAATTTATCAGGATTTTCTGTGTTTTTTAAAAAAAAAATCTATGCCTACCCAGAAGTCATGAAAATAGACTGTTTCTCCTAGAAGCTATGGCTTTAGCTTTTATAGGCCTCTGACCCACTTTTAATTTTCATGTATGGTGTGAGGTGTAGATTCAAGGCTTTTTTCTGTATAGATATTCAGTTGTCCTAGCGCCATTTGTTGAACACACATTCCCCATTGAGTTCCTTTGGTGCTTTTGCCAACAATTATCTGTGTTTGCATGGATCTATTTGTGCACCATTTATCACACTTTTAATTATAGAAGCTTTATAAAGTTTAAATTTGTGATTTGAAGAGTTAAATTTGTAATCCCCCCCATTATTTTTCATGCTATTTATGTTTTCCCACATGAGCTTTAGTAATAATTTGTCTAACTCCTTATTGCTTATTGGTATTTTTTGAAGTACCATGATAAATTCATAAATTAACTTTAGGATAACTGTTATTGAATCATCCTGTCCATCGACTGGGAATGACTTGTCCTTTGTTCACATCTGTTTTTATATCTTTCAGGAATGTTTTAAAATTTTCCTCATCTAGATTTTATTGGTATTGTAACTGGGGACTGTCTCTATCATTACATCCTCTTATGTTGTTTTTTTGTAGGTACGAAGGCAGTTTATTTCTGTCAGTTTTATATCCTACTACCTATTTTTATGCTAGTTTTATCCTTAATACTCTCAGATTCTTCAGCTGTACCAGGGATTATTCAACTTTGTTCTCTAAAGGGCCACATAGTAAATATTTTAGGCTTTGCCATATATATCTGTCACAGATTTTTTTTTTTAATTCTTTGGTTAACTGTTTTTTTTTTTTTTTAAATCTTTATTTTTGTTTTTATTTTTGCATGTGGTGCCAAGGATTGAACCCAGTACCTCCTGCTTGCAAGGCAAGCACTCTACTGCTGAGCTATAACCCCAGCCCTGGTTAACTGCTTTTTAAAAATGTAAAAACCATTCTTAGCCTGAGGCCCATTAAAAAAATAGACCTCAGGTGGGATTTATTGACTACTGCATATCACCTGCAAGTATAGTTCTGTTTCTTCTATACCAGTTCTTATGCCCCTAGCTGATTGATACATTGGTTTCTACTGTCATGATTTCATGGAATTATGTTATTTTATTTGCTATATACCTGTTTCTATGATGTCTTCTTTGCTTATTAAAAACTTGGCATTTATAAAATTTTTTTGTTTTAAGCCCCTATTTGACCTTTTACTATCTGTTGGTTTTTAAATGGTGTATACTCTTACCAAATTTGCTTATTCCATTTTTCTCTTTGCCTCTTCAGTTTTCTTCTGATTTGTGTTACATGTAATATCTGTCTTGTCCAACTTCACTTTGAGTATGTTTTAGCAATGCATTCAGAAATATTCAAACACCCACTCTAAGTTCTTTTGTTGCAGTTTTTACAGTTCTTTCTTTGTTTGATGCATCTTCTTGCCTTCTCAACTAGGGGCTCTTGAGTGCTGTGTTTATGTTTATGTGTGTTTGTTTAAAACTGGTGATGTTATATATAGCATGATATTTGAAGGACAAGTGGTGGACATAAAAATTTTGCTCATATTTTAAAATATTGTTTTAAAAAATTCTTCTCATTGTTGCTTTGTATATTGTTTTTGCAGTTTGATGCCAGTCTAATTCTCTTAGCCCTATAAAGTATTTGATGCTTTTACTGAAGACCTTGAATTTTTGTTTGTTAATGAGTATTTAACCCAGGGGCACTTTACCACTGAGTCACACCCTCAATCCTTTCTTTTTTATTTTGAGACAGAATCTCAAAAGTTGTTGAGGCTGCTCTTGAACTTGCAATCTTGTCTCAAGTCTCTGGAGTTCCTGGGGGTTGCTTTGCTATTTTTTCTTTTTAGGTTTTTCATTCTAGGTTGATATTATAAGGTTACCAGTAAGACTTTGTAATGTGTAGATTCAGGTCTTTTACTTCTGGGAAGTTTCCTTGGATTACAGATTTGAATATTGACCATGTTCCATTGTTTTGTTTTTCTTCTTTAGTGAAATACATTGAATGTTGCTTCCTTTTGACCTACCTTCCATCTTTACCTCTCTTGACCCTTCTTTCTTTTCCTTTTTCTTTTCTTAGTACTTTGCTACCTTTCTTTAGATCTGGAGTCTCTTTTGCCTTGGGCATGTTATAATTTAGTCTACCTTTTCTTCCATTTCTTTTTCTAGACCTTAGAAAAGAAATGGAAGTTCTATCAATTCTTTTAATTTTTCCTTGTAGTATATGCACTTCTAAGGTTTAGAATTTCTGATTCGTGGTACTCTTTTCCCCATAGCTCCAAAATATTCTTGTTACCATATTTAGTTGAGAATGTTGGCTTAGTTTTCTTTTACTTAGTGTTGTTTTGAGGTGTGTTCTCATTTTGTTTTCTAATAGCTATATAGTCCTGTTTGTCCTTGTCTTCCTCACTTTTGTGGTTATTGGGTGTTTGTAAGACTCCTAGCCAATGGGTTGCTCATCTGTCAGTATAACAAAGTTTAGATTTTTTAAATAAATTTTTAAATTCATTTTGGTGTGGATAGGTTTTATGTCTTCCAGCTTCTATTTTGCTTTGGTCTTGCTGGACCATAAATCTGCCCTTTTTGTTTCTTTACACCTCCACCCTCCCACCCCTGGTTTCTTTTTCCTTTCTTTTCTTTTTTCTGCTTTATTTCTCCCTTAGAAGCTTCACTTTTGAAAACTGATAGGTCAAGAAATGTGTCCTTTAAGTAGCTTCCCCAACTTTGCTTTAACTGGACATGTGCTATTCTCAGATTTAGGGTGGACATGCTTGGTCTGCCTTTGTTTGCCACAAAACAGCAGGAACAAGGCAGGCATGAGCATGTGAATTTATTTATTTATTTATTCTTCTCAAATTTGAGTTAAAAAAAAACCACCCCCTCAGCCAAAGTTGAAAATAAAGTTAAATTTTGGCTGAGGGGGTGGTTTTTTTAAGTTTTATTTTTAGTTTGACAACCACTGTTGTTAGTTTCTTGGAAGTATCAAAACTTAATTGTTTCATTGTACTGCAAAAAGGGAAAAATTAGTGTCAACTATTTTAAAGTGTTAATATCAACTCTCTGAAATTACAACTCGATTCATAATTGTCTCAGTACTTTTATAATACTTTGAAGTCTTCCCAACTTCCCCATGCTTTTTCTTTTTTTATATGTATTTATTTTTTAGTTGTAATAAACGTTTAATTAATTAATTAATTTATTTTTATGTGGTGCTGAGGGTTGAATCCAGGGCTGCACACGTGCAAGGCGAGTGCTCTCCTCCTGAGGCACAACCCCAGCCCTCCCATGCTTTTTCTAATATAATCCTCTCAAAAAATTCTTAGATGAAGAGATTAAATTAATTCCTAATATCATATAGCACATGACAGTATCAATACTTAACATAGGCTTTCTTGTTTAGATTTTTTGCCCTTTCTGCTGTGCTTCATTGCTTAACCTTGTTGGATAATGCATCAAATGTCCAAACTGGTAGGCCTCCATTAGGTCTGTAGTGAATACATTTAAAGTGATACAAGGCACGCACCTTCATAGTATAGTTTGGGAGGTGGATTTATTGCCTTTTCTTGATGCTTTTTTAAAGATGTAACTGTTCTTTCTTCCTCTTCTCTTATAGGACCAAGCCATATGTCATTCTATGTTCGACCCCACAAAGGGTCAACACTTTTTCAGTGGTCTCTTGGTAATGGTACCCCAGTCACAAGCAAAGGAGGTGACTATTTTGTATTTTATTCCCATGGACTCCAAGCCTCTGCATGGCAGTTCTGGATAGAAGTGCAGGTGGGAATTTTCCATGTGATATTTAACAAAAACCTTGAATTCAGTTATCTGGCTTCGGAGAACTAACAGATTATCTCTGGCAGGTCGTAGAAGAACAGCCTGAAGGAATGGTTACTGTAGCCATTGCTGCCCACTATTTATCTGGGGAAGACAAGAGATCCTCTCAGTTAGATGCTCTGAAGGAGAAATTCCCAGATTGGACATTTCCCTCTGCTTGGGTGTGCACCTACAGTCTCTTTGTGTTTTAATCTTGTGGATAAGCTCTTTAAGTACGTGCCCAAGGGATACTCATATGACAGTTACATGGATATTTGTAACGTAAGTCAATGAATTTTAATGAGCATATGTTCAAAAAGCTTTTTGGGTTAACACTCTTTAGGACCAGCCACTGTATGGGTTAAATTGGGATTGTGAAGTGTGACCTTTTTGACACTCAAAAATGCCATTTTCTGGTACTTAATCACATGTGGGTATTGCCATTACATACATAATGTCATTTTTTATGACCTTAAGGACAAGAGCCAACAAACCAGTTCCAATAGCTGCCTCTCTAGGATCAACAAAATTTAGACTGTCAGACCACCATTAACAAGATAAAAGTCATTTCTACTTAAAACCCAAGATCATTTGTTTTATTAGTAGAGGTGGGCAGAAATACCGTTCACTATGGTAATAATTCCCATAAGGACTGTGGAAGAAGGGTGGGACTCTGGAAGCCCTAAGTATTGTATTTCTTCAGACAGCCTCTAGAGTGTGCTTTGTGTAAATGTGGAGCCCTGTGCAGAGCTGGCCAAATAGTCAGAGTTGTTGCCATGCTACTTTCCTGAGGTGGTTTCCTATTGTCCTCTGAAACGTGTTCTCTGCCTCCATCTTAGCAGATTGAGAAGGGGAACATTTGCTCAGCTGTATTTCCCTCTGGGTTTTTATGGTTCTTTTGGTTCAGAAAAATTGTGGAAGTATACAGCCTGAATATCCTTCCTCAGAGCACTGAGTTGCCAGTGTGGCTATTCTGGGGTGCAAGCTGTGGGGAGGATAGGGAATGGTGGGTATTTTACAAATATTCTGTTTTGTAGGAGTCTTTTATTATACAAGGTTAATCCTTTAGGATGATTTTATCTATACACTGGGTCCTTTTTTGTTTTCTATCCAGTTACATAATTTCCTGATAACTTACTGTCCAGTGAGACTGGCTTTCCTGAGACTTGAAGTTGTGGCTTATATGGGAATGAGACCACTAGAACTGTTAAGTGTTCAAATCCTGTATCACAGCAGCACTAGGCCTTAAAGGTGCTTTTCATTTTGAAGATGGATGGGGGGTGTTTAGCTTGTGAGGTATAACAAAGCAGCAATAGAGTGTGGTGAGATCATTGGTAAATAGCGGTGAAGTTTTTTTTTTTTCATTAAGATGTAATAAGTTAGACAAATTCTGTGTTAGTAAGCACAGGCCAAAACCAGTTGAAAGCCATAGAAGAAAAAAAAAATTCTCAGGTGATGCAGGAACAAGAGGAATGCTTCTTGAAAAGTGGTCCTGAGATCTGTCTGCATAGTAAGAACATACTAAGTGTGCATCAAAGAGATAACTTTCTTGAAATTGCTTGTGTGATGTGTACAATGTGCTCTCTTAAATCATGCTCCTCATATTGCCTAATTTATTTATGACTTCCTAAAAACTGTGCCGTAGGTAACAGGGCTTTGGCCAGAGCTTTCAAATGCATTAACACTGGAGTCATTGCTTTTCCTGGAGTTAGTTAAAAATCATTTTATCAGACTCAAGTGCTTGAAGTGTCTGGCTCCTGCTGCATATGCCTAGAAGTACATAAGGTTTGCAGGACTTATAGCTTGTATAGAATCATCGTTCAGAGAAAAAGTAACACAATGATAGTTTCTCTATGAATTTCAAAATAAAGCATATATTCTGTCCCTGTGGTTAATCTGAAATAGATTATTAGAGATTATTTATAGAAAAAACTAAAACACCATGTTGAGAACACTATGAAAAATCTGTTCTCTGTGATTCCCCCACCCCCACTATGGGGAAGGCTACTGTTTCTCCTTTCAGTAATAATCATGGTTTGCCTTGGGGTTGTTTCTCTAGGCAAACAATTGTTTTATTTAGCATTATGAAGCTTTTATATTGTGCAAAGCCCATAACAAGATGCTCACTTACTCTTACTGCCTGCTTAATAATCTGGGAGGTTGTTTTAATGCTAGAAATGGTCAAGTAATTAGTGTTCAGTCCTGTTAGTAAACATAATGTATCATGTTAGCAACTTCTGGGACTAATAAACCTGTTGGGTCCACCCCTGCTTTTATCTGATCATTTGAATAACATTTCTAAAAGGGTCTTTTAAACTCTGAAGCATTTTCTACAGAACTTCAAAGTAGCACAGTATTGTAACATTCAGGGAAAGTGTGAAGAATTAATTTCAAAGTAGTTATTATGTGACCTAAGAATGATTATTGCATGGTATTTGTTTCCCCAGTTTAGCAGATGAAATTAAACAAGGTAGGATACTTTAAGATGTTACCACCAAGGGTTGGGGTGGGGTAGGGTGGGGTGCACAAGCTAGCGTGCTGCTCAGGAAGCTTTCGGAAGAGTGATTGTTTCTGTCCATTTCTTTTTGCTGGTTTGCTGACTTGTTGAGGATTAATTGTTGCCTTACAATGTTACTGAAATAAACTTTTTAACATACTGGTTAGTATCTTCTTAATAGAAAATAACTTTGTTAATTGCTTACTTTATCCTCATATTTCGGTTATTTCATGTTTTATGTAGCTTTTAATTAATGCTAAAGACATATATGGCTTATATGGGTATAATTGCTATTTCAATGAATGAAATGAGCAAATAACTCAGATTATTTCAGGTGAAATCTTTATACCTTGGAATGAAGTTCATGCATCTGAATTTTATAGAACTTAGATGAAATTGTTTGGTAAATGTTGAACTGTAGCATATTTAGCAGTTTTAAATCATCAAACAGCTAATAATGAATGATGGTGGGGAGGTAGGGCTAGGAGAGAGAGAAGAAATTACTTCTCAGTGACAGTAGTAACACACTGTTTAATCTCCAGCCAAGGGAAGGGCAGCACCATTCACCAAAACAGAGCACACACTTCTGATTCAAAGACCTCTTTTCAGGTTTCCTGAGTGAATTCTTTCAAGGTGAAATGGCCAGACAACTTCTTATTATACCTCCCTTTCTTTTAGGGCAAATAAACTCAAGATGTACTTGTGCCTTGTATCTGTTTAGTTGAAATATTTATGGAATTTTGAAGTACATCAATTTTTTTTTGAAATTACTACTTCCATATTTGATTTGCAAAAAAATTCTTTTTATCTAATTTGGCTCTACACCATGACCAAGTGGGAATGCAAGGTTAGGTTAACGTTCAAAACTCAAATCTAAAAAAGGGCAAAACACACATGATTATCTCAGTAGATGCAAAAGTGTTTACAAATACAAAATCCTGCCGGTGATAAAAAAATTCCCAATAATCTTAGGAGGCAACTCAACCTGGTAAAGTCAGTTATAAAAAACCTGCAGCTAACATGATAGTTAATGATGAGAGACTGAAATCTTTCCCTGTGAGATCAGGAAGAAGACAAGATGTCCATTGTTGCCATTGTTATTCATTGTTATTCATTGTTGTCCCGGTGGCTTTAACTATGGCTATTTGGCAAGGTAAAGAAAGGCATCCAGATTGAAAAGGTTCAAACTAGCTGCAAATGACACAATCTATATAGAAATCTATTTATCTAAGGAATCTACATACATACACACACCAGTGGAACAACAACCTTACAAACAAAACAAAAATGAATTTCATTTACAAGAGCATGAAGAACAAAATCCTTAGGAATACGTTAACAAAAGCACAAACCCTTTAAACTGAAAACTACAAAGAGCATTGCTAAAAGAAATTAAAGACCAGTATTCCTAAAACTGATTTGTAGACTGAATATAACACCTATCATCAATCAGCTGACTTTTTGTTTAGTGCAGAAATCACAAGTTGATCCTAAAATTCATATGGGACTTCAAAGGACCCAGAAAAGCTGAAATGGCTTTAAAAAAAAAAAAATGAAGTTAGGACTCACACTTTCAAAATTTTCTAGAAAGCAAGAACAGTCAAGAAAGACAGCACGTTACTGTTGTAAAGGATAAACACTGAGATCATTGTAACATACACATGACTGTTAATTGAGAGTCTAGAAATAAACCTAGACATTTAGAGTCAATTGATTTTTGGCAATTCACTGAGAAAAAAAATCTCTTCAATAAATGGTGCTCAACTGAATATCCATTTGCAATAGTTATTATAAAATTTTTATAGATAGGAAAACATAAATAAATGTAATTTGAATTAGGGAAATTGTTTCCACTGTGAATGGAAAAAAGACAGAATGAGGAAATTCTTGCAAATCACTTATCTGGTAAGGGCCTAGTATTCAAAATATAGAAAAAACTCTTGCAATTCAATGATATATGAAAAGATGTAATCAATAAATAGTAAGTTAAAATATAAATTATACTGACATACCCATTTCATTTACAACTTCAATGGCTTTGACCAAAAAGGTAGACGACAAGTTTTTGTTGTAGAGACTGGGACCTCCATCCACTAGTAGTGGGAATGTTAGTGCAGGTACTCCAAAAACAACAAAAAATTAAACAATCATCATATGACCCACAGTTCCACTGTCAGTCCCTTGTTATCCATAGGAATACCTTCCAGGATCCCTACGCAGTGGATTCCTGAAATTATAATGGTACCTGATTTATACCATGTTTTTTCTATACATACACACCCATGACTAATTTTAACTTATAAATTAGGCACAGTAAGATATTAATAACTACCAGAACAATTATAATAATGTTATTTAAAACTATTTAATTTTTCATTTAATATTTTTGGACTTCAGTCTAGTTGACTGATGGTAACTGAAGACTCAAAGTAAAGCTGCAGTTAAGGGGGGGGGGGAATTTACAGTATCTGAATGTTCATATAGCCCCAAAGAAGAAAAAAAAAAAAACCCAAATAAACCCTCAACTGCTGAATTGATGAATTAATTACATTGACACAATGAAATAATATTCAATCTTAGGAAAGGAACTAAGATACTTAGTAAAGGTTACACAAGTAAAGGATGTCAGATATAAAAGTCCATGTTTTATATGATCATGAAATGTCCGGAATAAACAAATTCATAGCAACAGCAGATTTAGGAATGCAGAAAAATGGGAAAGTCAAAATAATTTTTAATCCCCTATATTAGAGAAAGATGCTCAGTCTCCTGTACACTTCAATATAAAATTGCTTGCTTGATGGAAGTCATATGGCATAAAATTTTCTATCATTTATTATATTTTGAACATTTTCCATGTTATCTTAACTGTTCTAACATTCTGTTATCTGGCATTTAGGATGCTGCCAGCTCTACATTTACATATGAATATTCTAAATATATCTGCCTGAATTTATAGGCATTTCATAAGGAAAAACTCCAGGTAAAATTGTAAAAATAAGAAGTTTTTTTGAGACAGGGTATTGGTATGTTGCCCAGGCTGATCTTGAACTCCTGGGCTCAAGTCATCGTCCCATCTTAATCTGCCCAATAGTTGGGACTACAGATTTGTGCCACCACACCTGGATCAAAAGAATATTTTTGTTGTTTTAATGTATGTGTGTGTGTGTGTGTGTATATATATATGTACACTTTTTGCTGTGATCTGAGATGATAAATAAACAGAAGTTTGTGTAATAGTTTTATTGCCCTTTGCCAAGTAAAAAATACACATTACAAAAGTAGCAGCTTTAATTACAAGCGAAGGTTGACTCTATCCCCCAATGAGTTCTTGTTTTGGTATCAGCAAATAACTTAATTGTATCCAGTAACCTTTCAAATCACTATACCAAATATTTAAATTCACTGGTTAAAATTATGGCTTAAACAGTTGATATACATAAATCAAACAATACAGCAAAATAAAGTATGAGTTTTTAAAAAGAATTAAGTGGTTATACACCAAACAGAAAATTTTGATAAACTTGCCAATTTTTTTTTTTTTTTTTTTTTGCCCTGGGCTTCCTATTTGTATTAACTGAAAAGTGAATATTTTATAGAAGAAAAGTCTCATTTATAGTCTCAACTATGGGAATAA
The DNA here is from genome assembly GCF_052094955.1 of Ictidomys tridecemlineatus. Lineage (NCBI taxonomy): Eukaryota > Metazoa > Chordata > Mammalia > Rodentia > Sciuridae > Ictidomys > Ictidomys tridecemlineatus. Next base: position 149,029,035 of record NC_135480.1, on the reverse strand, counting down.
CATTAACAGATTGGTGCCCTGCTTTCCAGAATGAGATGAACCCAGCACAGTTTTATTTAGAATATTTGAAAAGATCACAGCTGTTCATAATGGTAAACCATTTTTATTGATTGACTATTCACACCAAACACAAAAGATGCTGGTTCTTCTCCCTAATGGAATAGGACTGAAGAAAAATTTCAGTTTAGTTTCCTGGTGTGCTGCATGTAATCACACAAAAACATATTCTATCAAAAGGTTCAGAGGAAAGATGGTTTGAAACAAAGACTTAAATAAAAATAGCACCAGAAGGACCAGGTACCAATTGTCACACACTCCACCTATTCAGGAATTTTATTATGTGAAATTATTGCACTTGTAAAAAGTAAATGATAGTATATTACCAAACAATAATTTTAAATGGTTGGTGAATTTTGAAATAAGCAATTTTAAAATGATTTTGAGTTTCCCTTCAAAGGAAATTCAGCTAAGACAACTATTTACTTTTTAAAAACAAGGACAGAGGACCAAGTTTTATTTCTAAATTATAACTGTACTGTGAGAAAAGAGTTTTTTTTACATAGTGGTACGAATTTGGTCCACATCAAATACATTGTTATAAAAATAAACAAGTTTTCATAAAAAATAACATTGCATTCCTTGTTCAAATTGCACAGTACAAACAAGCTATCTAAATTAATACTGTTATTAAGTAATTACAATTACAGTGGATATGTGTTTAGTCTGAAGCAGCTAAGGGGTATGCAGTTTTGTTTTCATAATGTAAAAAAACCTAAAATTTAAGTCATGTCTAGAAACACATAAAATCTTTTTAAAGTTTACAATGAAGAATGCATTATTTACATACTAATTTTTAGTAGCCGTGATAATACAGGATTCAGCAATCTATTTACATAAAAGCCTATTTTTATTCAATTTACAAAAAAGCAATAAATAAGAAACTACATTAATTTGCATGAAACCTGTTATACTTCATGATCAATGGGACCATTGCTGTTACTTGATGACTGAGCCAATAAATCTGTATTCTTTATGAAGACTGTTTATTTCTTGGAAGAAGAGCGAGCCCAGTTTTTGTTCCAAGTGTATCTATCTAAAGTCATGCAGAATCCAGCATAAAACCTTACAAATTATGATACAAGCCTTAAAAATATGAATAGTGCCTTTGAGTATATTTACATAAGAATATTCACAGAAAAGATACAGTTCTTTGATACAAAATAGTTTAGTGGTATCAGCATAATTGATAAGAACCCCTCACACCTCTGCCCACATTATCTAGTAGGAATCAAGCTTGCTGAAGCAGGCACATTAACTCCCAGATAAATATCTTCCACCAATTCGGGGATGCGATTTAACAGGCTAGTAAAGCCAAAGAATGTTTCCATCACACTGGCACATATTGTGCAAGGGGAGGCCCTCTACTCAAAAGGACTAATTAGGGAGTCCAGCAAGCTGTACTCAAGGAAGCAAACAGGTAGCTCAAGAACCCAATGAGCTACAGCAAGCACCTCAGCATTTATTTTTTAAAAAGCATTCTACACACGCAGAACCAGAAAACAGAGGCTGTTAAGTACTAAAAAAGTATGCTTATCTGGAGCAAAACAATCCCATAGTTTAAGAGGCCCCAACCTTTGAATAAAATCAAAATATTCTCATGTACATCTGTATAATTCTCTTTTATTACTTTCCACTGCAGCTTAAAAATTTTTATGAAAGATACTTTATTTGATATCACATTTTTATGGAGTCAAAGATATTTCTTAGAGAAAGAGTTCATTAAAATCTGATAATACTTAACCATAGTCTCTGAGCTGAGTTCTTTCCCCTGTTAAATAATTCAACTAGGTCACAATGTACTCATGGTTGCACACTGCTGCTAATTAATACTGCCTGTCATGATGTTACCTCTATGTTGTTAGGACACAGAACAGTCATAAGTCCCATCCTGAAATGTTTCTTCCTCCTGTGCTCGGGTTGTGTCCTCTTCTTTCCTGCTGACCATACTGCTAACACCAACTTCACTTTGGGGGATGATTCCATGGCTGGAGGAGGCTCTGCTCTCCTCTGCCCGGGGACTGGTCTGTTCAGGAGTCTTACCCACAGCAATTGGCTGGAAGGCATCAGGCTGGATTTGCTCTTCTGTTATCTCACTGAGCTTCTGCAGTTGCGGCTTAATGATGTTTAAAAATGGCTTATATCCAGGGCTAAGTAGAGAGAAAAAACTATTTCTCATCTGCCATATTTCAAAAGACTTGGTAAATCGTTATGGATGAACTATTAAATATTGATACAATAAGGAAAATAAAAGATTATGAGGGAAAAGAAGGCTTCTTGAGTGCACAGAGGGAGCTGTACATAGCATAGGCTGAGTCTTACATTCCTGAGCAGAAGGAGCAAGGACTGACATTTAAGGCCATTTTACAACTAAAAATACTTCTATAGTTGAAAGACCATACTACCACTTTAGATTAAAAAAATTACCTTTAGAGAACATAGTATTTGGCAAATAGGAAAACTAGATCTAAATAAGGGAAATAAATAGAACCAAATTCATATATAACTGGTGGCAAAGTTCAAGGTTCTGAACTCTGATCTACTCCTATTTAAAAATCAACACAACTGTAAGTTTTTGTCTTTTCAAACAGATTAATCCAACCATTACATTAACAAAATGGTTGGGTATAGAATGATTATTAAAGTATCCTTAAAAACGAACATGAGAGGGGCTGGGGTTGTGGCTTAGTGGTAGAGCACTTGCCTCGCATGTGCAAGGCCCTGGGATCGCTCCTCAGTACCACATAAAAATAAATAAATAAAATAAAGGTATTGTATTCAACTATAATTTAAAAATAAATATTTTAAAAAAGTGAACATGAGAGATGGGGCTGGGGCTGGGGTTGTGGCTCAGTGGTTGAGCGCTTGCCTCCCATGTGTAAGGCCCTGGTTTGCTCCTCAGCACCACATAAAAATAAATATAAATAAATGATAGCATACACCTGCAATCCCAGCAACTCAGGAGACTGAGGCAGGAAGGCTGCAAGTACAAAGCAACTTAAGGGGGCCCTAAGCAACTTAGCAAGGCCCTATCTCAAAGTAAAAAAGAGCTGGAAATGTGGCTTAGTGGTAAAGCACTTTTGGATTCAACATCCAGTACAATAAACAACAATGAAAACAAAAATATATAAGCATTTTTATCCTACTAGCCTGAAAAAATAAAAAAATAAATGTCCAAACTACAACTAAGCCTTAATGTGAAAGAACACATTAACAAAGATCACCAAAGGAATACAAGAAGCCTGTGGACACCAGCACTTACCAATCTGTAGAGGCCCATCGGTCCACCGCATGCAGCCCTGTCTTTATGTTCTGTAACATTTCTCCATCTACCTCTGAAGACTGTGCAATAACTAAAATCTGATTGATTATTGAGGATTCTCTAAGAATCAAGCCTATTACAATACACCAGTCCAGACATCCTGCCTCCATGAAAATGTGTAGCAAATACCTATAAATGAAGCAGAAGCAAAATATTTATGCTAAAAAGGATCTTCAAGTGTAGAGAAGGCAATAATTATTAGAAAAGTGGCTTCAGTACTCCATTTATACAAATACCCTGAGTAAGCTTTCTGTACTTTCAAATAGCTGAGAAACTCACCTAAGTTGGACTTGGGATTTGTGAGGGCCTTTACTTGCCAGCTCCATGGAGATATGTTCTAGCTCAGATTGAGTCAAACTGAGTGTAGAGAAATTTTCATCCACCATTGTCCAGTCCCCATCCACCATGGAGCTACTTTCAGTTAAGTCTGTGGCTGAACCAATGCTGCATTCATCACCTGATGGAGAATTTCCCAAAGTTATAAACCAGTTTAGTTTAGAAAATGTTTTCCTTTAAATATTAGCTGTTTCTCAGATGTTGATTTCTCCTTAGGATTTTGAAACCAAAACATGAAATCTACTACTAAAATGGCCATGTCATATGAAAAATAATAAATATTTAAAAAAAAATCAGTGGAGCAATAAAGCTTGGAACAGAAAGACACATTACCACTAGGAAGTAGTCTTCCTTGTTCCCCAAAAGCCTGTAGCTCAAATTTGATCAAGTCTTTAGGTTCAAATATTTATTTACAGGAAATAGCGGAAACTTAAACCAAACCATGAAGATGCAATCAGCAAAATTCATTTCATGAATAAATCCACAGAAGCAACATTCCTCAATGAATAAATTGCAAGAGGTGGGGGATAATCACTTAAAAATTAAAAATCACAATGTTTGAATCTTATTTGGATCTTCATTAAAAACTAAAAATTTGTAACATTTATGAAACAGCTGCGAATCATAATACTTAAAAAAAAAACCAAAACAACAAAAACCTCAGAAAATAAGTGTTGGTGAGGATGTGGACAAATTGGAACTCTTAATGCTTGGTGGGAATGTAAAAAAGCATAGTTGCTATGGAAAACTATAGTGATTCCTTAAAAAGTTACAAATAGCATTACCATGTTTCAGTCATCCCATTTCTGAGTATTTACTCCAAAGACTTGAAAGCCAAATCTTGAAGAGAGATTTGTACACCTACATTCACAGCAGCATTTTTCACAATAGCCAAAAGGTGGAAGCAATCAATCCAAGTGTCCCTCCATAGATGAATGGACAAACAAAATGGTTCATACATACAGTGGGATATTATTTAGATTTTTTTTAAAAAGGAAATTCTGATCATGTACAGCATATTTAAAGTACCCAGAGTAGTCAAATTCATAGAAACAAAATAGAATTAGGTTGCCAGTGACTATCACTGGAGGGAGGAATTGGGAGTTAACAGTTTTGCAAGACAAAAAGTACTATGGAGAGTGACTGCACAACAGTGTGGATAGAAGTAATCAACACTACTGAACTGTATGCTTAAAAATGGTTAAGATGATAAATTTTATGTGTATTTTACAATTTTAATTAATGGCTATTATAAGCCTCCTCATGTGGCAGCTCAGGTATCCAAACATTAGGTGAATGCCTAGTCCTCAAAATGATTGCAAAAAGAAAACAAAAAAATATCAAACCAATTACTGTTTAAACTCCTGTATTTTATAACCCTTTGCCAAAATAAATTGCTTAAAAACCTCTGTATTTTATCCATAACTGCAGAGCAGAGGTTGGTGTATGTTTTTTGTTAAATATCCAGCCAATAAACAAATGTTCTGAAGGCTAAGAGGCAAAATCAAGGATATTATGAGGAACTTACATACAGAACAAATTCCCATAGGAGTTTGTTGATGAAATTAAAAAAAAAAAAGATAATTGGTTTTTTTTTTTGTGTGTGTGTGTGTGTGTGTGTGTGTCACATGAGTCTACTTATAATAAAAATGGAATTCTTATGGAGATAACATTTTGTTTACTTGGGGTTAAAAGTTAATGTTTCTTTATCTTATTGCAAAGATTCATCTATTAGTGCTGATCTGTACTGAGATTTTTACCTACTTACATTTATCTAAAATAAGGCAAAATACAATCAAGTTCCTGTCCACCTCTCCAGCAGACACTACTGACTACTCCTTTAGGATACTGAAAAAAGAGTGACGGTATCTCTCTGAAATGCTACAGCACACATACTTTATTTCCAAAGAAACTGAAGAAGTAGTAGGACTTAAAATGACATTTACCTTTATTAGATAAAGGTAACAAGAAAGCATCTTGCATTTGTGGTCCATGGGATGAAGCTGCGTCTATCTCATGATGGGTGGGGCCAATGTTGCTGAGCCAGCTCTGACTTCGTTGAATATTAGAGATACCAGCATCCATCTCAAGATTCATAAAAGGGTCAGCTGATTGAGACTTTAACAGCTGCTCTCCCACTGCGGGGTAGGTACAAAAACAAAGAGATGGAGGTGGGGAGAATCCTCAAAGATTTACCCACTGTCATTTCCAATTCAGTTCTTCTACCTTCCCCCACCTGCTCCTCAATACTAAGCAATGCAAAGTCAATTACTATCCTACATTGTTTCATTCATTCAACTAAAAATATGGAATTATAACAAAAGAGAGTGACCATATAAAACATTTAAGTCATATCTATGGTACGTTCTAAGGTCTATGAGAAAGTTCTAAGGTTCTTGCCTTGGTTCGTAAGGTGACACAAAGTTTCCAAATACCATAAAAGTTTTGTTTAACAGTCCTCCTAAAATGACTTAAACTAAAAAAAGTTATATTTAAATTTTTATTTCACTCAAATATATAGTTTTACTTAGTCTTCTAGTGCAGAATATGACCCAAGACGTCAAAGATGCATTTTTACTATTTTCCTGGAATGAGTTCCATGAGGTAAATCACAAATTACCTTATCTTGAGGTCCACGACTAATCAGTTCCAAAATTCCTTCCTACAATAAGGTAAGTGTGGTAGCTTTTACATTCAGCCAGTTCTCAACTTGTTTATAGTTTAAGATAATGGTTAGATTTATGAATTAGACTTAAAGGTCAAAAGACACAGAGATATAGATTCTCCTTTATTTATATCCTTGGCCAAATGGTGAATGTTAACTCAAGATGAAAGTTGGCTTTTATTTGCTTGAGGGTGAAATGAAGACTTCCATGTCAGCTACTTAGAGTAAAATAAAATTCTCCTTATAAAAGTGGCAAGAAGTCTACATTACCTGTACGGTATTTTCCATTTTTGAAAGGAGAACTGATAGAAGAGGCAGGGATGATGGGAAGTGGCCACAGGAAATCTTTGTGGAGTCTCTTGAGGGCTATCACAAAGTTGTCTACCCGGGCAGCTCGGGTACGTTCTTTGCAGAGCCAGCTAATTAGTTCAAAGCCTAGCTGGGCAGCAAAGCAGCCAAGGTCCTTTAACCGCACATCTTCTAAGAGACGCCGAGCATGTCTCCAGAGCATCATGTCAATATACATGTTCTCAGCACATTCACTGTCTTTGCTCCATCTATAAGTGGTAACAGAAGAAAGCTATAAGACAATCTTTATTGGAGGACTTCACATAATTTTATGCAGTAGCATTGATAAAACTGACAAGAAGGTTAGTGATCTATTTATTATTTGACTGAAGAGGAAGAAGATGTGATGATATAACATGACATATTGAAAACTTGGAGCATAGTAGGTTCTTATGACTGATATGTGGAATGAATATATGGACTAGAAGAAACAGGACCAGGAAGCAATAGTGAGTGGTTGAAGGAAAAAAGCAATAAATAAATGTTGTCACTGAGAAGCAGTACAGTGGATCAGTAAAGAACCCAGTCTCTGCAGTAGGACTGTCTGGATTCAGATCTTCACTCTGATTTGTTATGTGTTATAATTATATAGCAAATCAACACACTGATTTGTTATGTGATTATAACTATGTTTGTTTTTTTGAGCCTGTTTCTTCATCTGTACAGTGAGTACCAACCCTTACGGAGCTGTTTTAAGGATTAAAACATTGATGTATGTAAATGTTTAGAACAGCACATAGTGAGCACTTGATACGTTATTAACCAATATTTAAATTCAGGGTTCGGCTGAAAAGATACTATTTCCCTGCCAATTGTTTATAGACCTCCATGGCTACATTTTACTTGTATATAGTCCACAATTGTGTGTGTTGGTGGGGAGATTTATGGCCAGTGATAAAAGAGCAATAAAATGCCATGATAAAAGTGTTCAGTTTTTCTGTTTAAATAACAACGGAATTGGCATAATTGGGAATGATAAAACTTGGAACCAAGATGAAGAAGACAGAATGTATAAAGAAGGGCTGTCAAAAATGTAAAAGTTGGCTATATTATTTGTGGAGATTCAGACTTGTGAAGTTTAAATATTATAATTTTTCCATTTGTTCTGTATTTTGATTGTGGGGAAAAATCCAGCTTTATTCATTTCTTATTAAGAAACTTATAAAAAAATGTTCGATAAGTTCTTACTATATTAAAGACAGGTATTGTAGTAAGAATACAAACTACATAAAAGAAAGGATTAGGGAAGAGATAAACAAAAGAACATGTAACAACGCAAGAAGGGTTACAAAAGATCTTACATACCAGAGGAAATTCTAATGATTTTATAAGGTTCTGTGTAAGTTCACAGTCACCCTTCTGGAGAACAATAACCTAACTCTGGGTGATGCAGATGTTGGTCTGCAGAACACAATTCCTTTGGCTGTTTAATGACTTCTCTAATCAAAAAGTTAAATGAACGTCAAATACATGGGCACAAAATTTTTATTTTTTTGTCAAGAACTATGTAGTTGAAAAGAAGGGTAAAACTACTGATGCTCTGCTTTTGGATTATCTGTGGACTATCTGGTCCTCTGTCATCAGAGGTAAAGTCAGTAGCATTCAGAACAGATATATCAAGTCCTACTCTAGTACAAAGGCACAGAAATTATACAAAAGTACAAAAATTAACTCTGGAGGAAGGACAAATGGAAGCTTTTTGTGGGGACTCTATTACTTTTGGGAATGAAAAAAGGATTCACACTCGGATTAAGTAGTTGTTTCTGTAAGATATATAATTTGTATAATGATATGTTAATTAATTTACATAATAGTTAATTTAAAAACAGGGGGTATTGGAGACACAATCTCACTAAGTTGCCTAGGCTGGCCTCAAACTTATGATCCTCCTACTTCAAACTCCAAGTCCTTAGGATTATAGACTTAATTCTATAAATGCCTTGAAATGCAGTGTGTCACAGATACCCTAAATCAGTAATGGCTATTTATTCTTTTACCTTTTTCCAGAAGGACCAGATGGCATACTTAGTGTTTTCTGTAAGTTGAATTTACTAGGAGGAACATTTTCAGCTGACTGGGATAAACTAATGCTTCGATTCCTGAAGAACTCGAATCCACCACTTGAACTGGGTTCCTATGATTACAAAGTGCAATAAAGTTAGACAAAGATGCCTGTGGGTACATGGCATAAAGAAGTTATACAATTTTGCAACTAACCTGAGCTGTAGGTGTGGATGGAGGTGTCTCAGATTCTCCAGAGCCAATGGCTTTAAGAAATCGAATCATGTGTCGACATAGGTCCCACTTGCCTTGTTCCAATGCTGTGTTGAACAGAAGGGTGGCATGTTGCCTACTTACTGCTGGAACTTCCATATTCTACAGAAACAAGCAAGGAAGATAGCATCACTTTCATACATGATTTCGGAACATTTGAGCACTTCTTTTCTTCACACTAACCTAAACCTGAGGAATGTACCTAAAATACTGTGGGGTACTGTGGGCTTATTTTAACAATAAGATTTAAAGAAGCATTGAAAAGTACCATACAAGGAAAAGTAAAGCAGGTCTCTGCTGCTATAACATAAACTATGATTTCCTTAACTCCCATGACATGTAGATATCTTACATTATTTCATTTAGGAATTATTCTGGAGAAAAAATTTCCAATTTCATTACAGAGATTGCTGCAGGTTTAAGGAGTGACCTAGAACAAAATGCCAGCAGCATCTATATATGTATATATTTATATTTAGGCATTACATTAAATTTTTTTCAGATTAATGGATCATTCCATTTCAATGATATCATAGAATTAACAATTTAAATTAGGTGTGTTTTGCATGGCATTTAAAAATAATATAAACATTGATCAATGTAATATTACAAATGTTTCTCAAACTGTACTTACTGGAGATACAGTAATTGGAAAACTGAATTCTACTTATTATAATTTAATCAAGAGATTCAATTTCAAGCAGTAAACCTACACCACGACCATCCCCCCTCCACACACACACACCCTTGCTTTATCCCTGGGTACAGTTTCTTTTTTCTTTTATTTGTTCTTTTTAGATATATATGACAGTAGAGTATATTTTGACATATTATATATACACGGAGTATAACTTATTCTAAATAGGATCTCATTCTTGTGATTGTACATGATGTGGAATTTCACTGGTCATATATTCATGTGAACATTGGAATGTCTTATTCATTCTACTGTCCTTCCTAATCACATCCCTCCTCCCTTCCCTTCATTCCCCTTTGTCTAATCTAATGAACTATTCCCTCCCCCACTTATTGTGTGTTGTTTATTTTGATCAGTTTCTATAATTCTCCTGTGTTCTTTAGGGCTAGCCAAGGAACCATAGAATCTCACGGCCACTAATCTCTGCTTGACTATATTCGCTGGTTTTAATCAGCTGTCAAAAAGCAAATAAGCTGATGTAAAATCTGCAGTTCAAATCAAGTTTATAGTTAGCTTGTTATCAATGAAAACAACTTTGCTGTAATTTAAATAACCTTAAGTGTAGACTATAAAATACATACAAGATTTATGTGAATAACAAACTATGAAGCCTATCTTTCAAATATGTAATGAAACAAATTTTCAGAAGTCTCAAAGAATGCATTGTTTTGAGAAAAATCATGTGTGATGAGGGTCATTACTGTGGCAGGCCTGAGTCTCTCTAGCTTGCTATGTGGAGCCAAAAATAGGTGTTGTGTTATAAATGAGGTACAATCAGAATCCCCTTAGCAATTCCACACTATAAGAAAACAAATCTATTATTTGTGGGGAGTTCAGACAAATATTGTAGTAGTATTCATTATTATGTAGTATTTTAGTAATCAAATGTTATATTTCCTATGTAATATGTACATAGCAATGTTTTACATACAATAAAACATTTCTTCAATCTTATTTAAAATAATACTTGGAATTGATTTATTTTAGGCTTATATATGAAAACAAAACAAAACAGGATAAAATACCCTTATAATGCTCCTTAATAATACTACAAAAGCTGGGCATGGTGGTGCATGCCTGTAATTCCAGTGGCTCAGGAGGCTGAGGCAGGAGGATTTTGAGTTCAAAGCCAGCCTCAGCAATAGGGAGGTGCTAAACAACTCGGTGAGACCCTGTCTCTAAATAAAATACAAAATAGGGGTGGGGATGTGGCTCAGTGGTTGAGTGGCCCTGAGTTCAATCCCTGGTACCAAAAAACAAAAAACAACAACAAAAACAATTAAGAAAAATCTGGCAAGATTGAGTTCTTCAAAATGAAAAATATAAACTGTAAAGAAAATCTGACTATTCCTTAAACATAAGCACAGTACCAAAACAGAACATTTCTTTTATTCTAAGTTTAAGCTCATTATTCTTGTATCTTTTTAAGAATAGAATTGTTACCTGTAAGATAATAAGGTAAGAGGCAGCTGTGTCCAAATCCTGAGCCATCAAACATTCTTCAAACAAGTCCTTGGGGTTTCCAACAGCTGCAAACAGGTAATTCCACAGGGCATATTCAGTCTTCCTAGCACAATGCACAACTGTCTGCAGGAAGAGGGGGAACTCGGTAATAAATTTTGCCACAGTGGGAAGTAGTGGGTCGGGAATGGGTTCCCGTGAGGTAGCTTCTTCTTCCAGCACTTCATGGAGCATGAGCTCCAGCACATGAGGGAAGTAAGGTAATGCGGCACAGGACTGAGCCAAGAGCAAGGCTTGTTCCCCGAGGTTCCTGACCAGAAGTTGACGTAGAATGTGGTGGAGGTAGATCTGAGAGGTTCTCTCCACAACACAGAAAGGGAAGAGCACCTCCAGCTGCTCCCTAGCAGTGTTCCGAGTATACAAAGAATCATAGAGTAAAGTGTCATTGACAGCACCAAGGACCAATGCATCTTCAAACAGAACCGCCAATGGATAAATATTGATATGGAAAGGCAGCATAATCCGCTGGGACAAGAAGGAATGGGGCTTGCGGTGATCCCTAGGGAAGAGGGGGAGCCAAACTTTCATCCCTGCACCACCACAGCTCAGCCAGAGGGCTTCCAGAAGGTGACGTTTTTGTTTATTTGCTCTACACGTAGTCCAGACATTTTCAACAGACTGGGCTAGTACAACAGGAGGACAGAACGGCAGCTGGAGAAGGAGACACAAGAATCAGGGTATTTTCCTGTTAAATCTGCAGGTCCTTATTTGTAGCTACTAATTTTTTTTTTCCCCAAAATGAGAGTACAATAACTTTGAGAAAACCAAAACAACATAACCAACAACCAAAACAGAGTAACAGTACCCTGCCTTTTAAAGTATATAACTTTAAATCTAAAAAGCAAAAAACCCATAAATTCCACCAAACTATTACTAATTTCCCATTAGTTTTGCAACTAACAATACCTAGGTAATGTCTTACCTGGAGTTTTGGACATCTTATTGTCATTTGGGGACTTATTCTTCACAAACAGCCTTATTCCCAGGGACTTAAATTTTACATACTTTCTCAGTTTTTAAATCACAATACTCTCTTTTAATTCTTTTATTCCTTCACCCTAATCTCATACCTTTCTCAAGATTTGAAATGACTTTCCCTTTACTCACAAGTTTCCTTTGGTTCGGATTACTGTCCTTCTCCCGGATCTGAGGACCTGACCTGTCCCTCTGCATCATGATGAGCTGCCCTGCAAGGTTCAGCATAATGCTCTCTGCATCACGTGCCTGAAATTTTAGAAAAGAAAAATGGGTTCATACTAATTTATAGGTTTTTTTTGGTGTCCCCCCAATCCATAAGTTATGTAGATGAAACAACCAACAGTATTGATTGAGGTTGTACTAATAAGCTCTGTGGGAATACAAGGAGCTTTCTGGCTAGAGTGGAACAAGGCTAATTAATGAACCATACCAGTGAACATAAAATTGAAAGTAGAGCTGAATCTTGGAAAATCTAAGAGAACTTAAGTAGTTCATAAAAAACCAGAGATTATTTTATTATTCTAGCTGGCACTGCTTAAGAAGACATAAAGGATGAGGTGGGAAAGATTAGAAAACATACATGGGTAGAAGAGAAAGGGTTGGTACTCTGGTTAAAGCATGAAATGTAAATAAAGACATGGAGCTAGGATAGAACAGCTCTAATGGTAAAGTGAGAATAATTTTGCAAGACTAGGGATATTATGAAATTAAAGCTGGAGAGCCACAGATCTTCAAGGGCTTAGAAATCCAGGTAAAAAAGTAACAGGAAAGAACTCACTATATATGGTTCTCAAATAAGGGAATTAATGAAAAATCTGAGTTAATCAGGATGGATTACTGGGGAGAAGCAGACACCATGGGTGTTGACAGGGATTTCTCTTTGTCTCTTTTATGGACAGCTTAATTTTAGAGAGCCTAGCATAATGATTTTCTCTTGAAACTTATGATCCAGTCTAAACAATTATGAATATTAAAGTTTGAGAAGCATTGTCTCAAAGCAAATCTCAGATGAAATCATTTTCACCTCTAAAGAGGAAAAGCATTTTGATTTAAAAACAAAAACCAAAATTTTACTGCTATACTAGGCATGAAAGGTAGAAAAAGAGTGTTGCACCAAACATTATTTCAAGTTACTGATTCTAGGTGAGGTACCACAGAAATTCAGGTTATCACCAACACAAGTTAGAAAAGACAAGTCAGGGGAGTGAAAAAGTATGTTCCTTCACATTCCATTAAACTGAAAGACCCTTGCAACTTTCACGTAGAACTATTGTGAGTGACAACTGGATCAGAGTTGAACATGCCACCATAATAAGCATAAGGGTAAGTTTGGTAAACTGAAGGAAACATATGAGGCAAAGTATATGGAGGTGAGAGGTAGAGAGCAGAGGGCCATTGTCTGAGCTTTTTAAGGCAAGAAGAAAAACAGGGAAGCACAATAGCACACAAACCAAAACAGGAAAGGATTTCAGGAAGGAAAGAGCGACTATTCACAAGATGTAGGATTATTTCCCAGGCTCTAATGTTTGCTGGCTGGATGAATTTAAGTTGCCAGTATTACCTAGGGTTCAGTAAAGGAAAAAAGTACAGTACCTCTAAGAGTTAGGTACTTAGTAAAAAGTATCTAGATGATAGAGGAAAAACACAAATACAAACATGAATCAAGATAATATGACTGTCAGAACTGGCATATAGTCATATCCCTCAAGTACTTCAAAAAGACCCTGAAAACGTTTTACTGAAATGCACTACAATAATGACTAATATTCATAATGACCATCTTAAAATTTAAGATGATAGGTTTTACCACTACATTTGACATATTTAATTTTTAAAAAGAACATACTTCTCTCCTCTTTACAAAATAGACTTCTTTGGGGGGCAGGGGGTCCTGGGGATTGAACTCAGGGGCATTTGCTACTGAGCCACATCCCTAGCCCTATTTTTTTAAAAATATACTTTTGGTTGTACGTAGACACAATACTTCTATTTCATTTATTTATTTTTACGTAGTGCTAAAGATTGAACCCAGTGCCTCACACATGCCAGGTGTTCTACCGCTGAGCCACAACCCCAGCCCCCTATTTTATATTTTATCTGGAAACTGGGTCTCACTGAGTTGCTTAATGCCTTGCTTTTGCTATCTGGCTTTGAACTCATGATGCTCCTTCCTCACAGAGTAGATATTATTAGTATTTACTCAATCAGTACTTTTCTATTGAAAATATTATAGGTATATGCAATAGTACTCCCAGGAAACCTTAATGAACTTATAGAACAAGCAGGGGTATCTGTATGCTCAAAATACTAAATCTGAAGGAACTCAAAACACCATTTCTTAGCCTAAAAACTTCCAGGTGGATGGTTCTGTGGGAGTTTCAGGAGCTCAAGAAGCTCACTCTTTCATAAGAGGCTATTTGACTGTTGAACAGTTCTCACTGTTATTACTTTTTAAAATCTTTACTACTAAATCAAGACTTTCTTTGCTGTAGTATTCTTGGTCTTCCTCCCACACCATATATAATCAGTCTCACTTCTGTTATATTTCAACTTATTACTTAATCTACTCTTCATAAGTTAAGCATCTTCTCTTCAAGAAAGGCCTCTTTTTAAGAGGTTAAAATGGTGGATCCAGTACTATTGATACCACTGATTGCCTTCTATATGTAGAATATACAAAGTTCCTGGTTTTTGGCAATACTGAGGATTGAATGTTTTTTTGTACTGGGGATTGAATCGAAGGGCGCTTTGCCAGAATTATATTCCCAGCCCTTTTAATTTTAAGACAGAGTCTTGCTAAGTGGCTTAGAGCCTCACTAAACTGCCTCAGCCTCCTACTACCATTAACCTAGATCATTATAATGGTCTCTCAACTGTTTTCCTTCATGCAGTTCTGCCCAGTTCATTTCTTTAGTTAGAGCAAACATTATAAAACTTTAAAACACTTTAAACTTGAAGATAAAGTCTAAAGTTATCAGTATTATCTATAAGACTCACATTCTCTCACATACCCTATGTCCCAGAAATTTTAACTTCCAGAATGTGTAATGTTCTCTTGTCTATAAGCCTTTGTATTACTGTTCCCTCTGCCTGAAATTCTTCCTCTTTGCTTAAACAATCTCTACTCATTCTCTAGATTTCAATTTACATTTTCTTTTCTTTTCTTTTTTTTTTTTGGTGGTGCTATGGATTAAACCAAGGGCCTCTGCATGCATAGCAAGTACTCAGTTTCCTCTGAGTTATACTTCCAGCTGAGGTTTCAATTTAAATGGTACAGAAATCCTGATTGTTCAGACTATATCAGGTTTTTGGTTTATTCTCTCACAGTAACCTATATTTTACTTTTTGATATATATAATACATACATAAACACAAACATCATAAGACATATATACATAGATAGATATATTACAAGAACAATTAATTATTCATGTAATTTAATATTGAGCAGAAATCAGGTCTGTTTAATTTGCTATTGTAACCTGGCATATTCATACAAGATACATTCTAAATATTTAATATTTATTTGTTGAACAAATAAATAGTTTCTACGATCAACTTAAAATATTAAAGACTGAGATGTAAACTTCAAGGAGTTTTGATAATGGGATGGTACCTGCTGTGGCATTTTCAAGGTGATTCCATTCTCTGTACTCACTGAGGTCAGAGTGACAGACACTACCAGGAAAGGGTGAGGAATGTAGCGTGACATGGAGACTTCCTGAAGAACTTGAATACCAGCCATAGTATTTGAACTATAAAAACAAAAAGAAACTCTGGTAGCTCAACAATGCTAACAATGTTGTTTTGTTTTTCCTATCTGCTACTATATAGTAGTAGAATTCATGTTTAGAAAGACCCCAAAGTTCCTCTCCTCCCTAAATGTCCTTCAAAAATGATTAACAATATTGTCCTTCAATAAGGAAAGATCCAAAGAACACATATGGGAATAAGAGAGGGGGGAAAAAAAGGGACAAGACTTTGGAGTAAAGGAAAAAACAAAACAACAACTGAGGAAGAATCTGTAAAAATAGAAATATTTAAGGGATAAAAACTGAATGATTGAGGAAGGATAAAGGTTGAATTACTGAGGTTAATAATATATCTTAATTTTTATGTGTGCATTACCAATCACTGGGTTACTTCAGCAAATACATCCTTCACAGTTTTGTAAATAAATAAGTATACCTCCGAGAACAAAATAAAACTCAAGAGATGTTGTCTAAATGCTGCAAGTTGGACCAGCTGCCAAGAACAATATGAGTCCATTTGTAATAACAGCAGGACTTTTGCTTTATCCTGTTCTAGACTATTATCATCTAGCACAGTGGAAATGAAACTGAGTATGCTAAGTATATGCTTCCTGAAGCTGTCAAACCGTGGAATGCCTTCAAATTTCCCAAGTGTCTGGAACTTATTTTCAAGGCTGTGAAACATTTAGCATTTTAGGGTTTACCTCAGTTGAAACTAGATTTTTAAAAAATAAATCCAGGAAGATTAGCTGAAGATAGAGCAGGCTATGCTATCACTTTTCTTTTTTTTCACAGCTATTACATAAATATTACTAATTAAAACTCCTTGCATTTTTGACTTCTAAAAAAGGGAAACTAAATACAAAGATAGAAAAATTGTTTTGAGGGGGGGAAAAAAAAACCTACAGAGGAAAAACAATAAATAGGAACAGAAAGTGACTTGTCGTATACTATAACTTACCCATCAGATTTTCTTTCAATACTGTAAAGGCATATTGAACAGTCTGCTCTAAATACTATTACCATGTCCCGGAAGACACTCAGCAGTAATGTTTCTGCTTGTGTCTTGGTGACATGAGCAAAGGCATTGTCCAGATTTGATGTTCGCAAGTATACTCTGAGCTGCAGAAAAAAATTATAAAAATGAAATGGCTAAATACTTTAGACAAACCGTTTTTTTTGGGGGGTGGTGGTGGTGCTGGAGATTGAATTTTGTGCATGTGAGGCAAGCACTCTACCAAATGAGCTATATCCCCAGCCCCCCAAACTGCTTTTTATTTATTTACTTTTTTCAAGTAATAGTTAAAAGACCTAAGAAAGCTTTAACAATAAATGAGTTCGGTTTATATTTTGGCAAGCTAGGCTCATTTTACAGATAAAAGATAAAGTGATCAAAACTGTGAATGCAATATTATGAGACATTCCTATTAGACTTGTATATTTAGATCTAATATAATGAGCCTAGCAGTTTCTCAAAACAATCATAATCAATGTATTAAAAAAATCTTATAGAGAGCGGCTGGGTTTTAGTTCAGTAGTAAGAACACTTGCCTAGAACACATAAAAATAATAAAAAAAATAAAGGTATTGTGTCCATCTATAACTAAAAACAATTTAAAAAAAATCTTATAGGGGATGTCTATGAGATACAATCCTTAGAAAAGCTATCTTAGAAATCCCATTTGTTACTTAAAAAATTTTAAAAATATAGTAACCTGAAAATTTTAAAATATATTACATGAAAGAATAATTCCATTAGCTAAAATGTTAATTATTAAAAATAAAATATTTTGTTTAGTTTTCAATTGGTTATTTTCTATATAAAATTACATAGTGCTTACTAGGTCTAAAATATAAAGATCTATTATTTCTAAGAGAAAATAAAACCTACCTCTTCTTGATGGTCACTTATATTATAACATGCAAGTACCATAAAATCATTCCACCAGGCTAAACCACCAGTCACAATCATATTTTGCTCCTTAAAAGAAAAATTTAAAAAATATTTTTACTTTAATTAAGTTACCAGAAATTACTATAAAGTAACAAAGTATTCTTAGGCAAAGAAAGCTCAAATTATTTCTGCTTTACTCTCTCCCTTGAATTACTCCAGGGACTTTAATAATAACGCTTCATATTCTAAGTTTAAAAATAAATACTTCTGTAAGGAAGCAAATACACTGATGTATCATTTAGCATCATTATTCCACATCCAAGAAACATGGGTTAAAATTCTGGTTTTATCATTCATCAGATAAGCAACACCTGCTTCTCTTTTATCAAATGGTGAATAACAATAATGCCCTGTGTTGAGATAATATACAGAAAGGACCCTAAAATGACTGACACAAAAAAGCAACTATAAATGCCATTTCCCTTTTTGGGGGGTGGGGTGGGGTATTAGGTATTAAATTCAGGAACATTCAACCACACAGCCACATCCCCAGCCCTATTTTGTTTTTTATTTAGAGACAGGGTATCACTAAATTACTTAGCACTGTGCCTTTGCTGAGGCTGGCTATGAACTGGCAATCCTCCTGCCTCAGCCTCCTGAGCTGCTGGGATTACAGGCATGTGCCACCATGCCCAGCCCATATTCTTCTCCTCTTCCAATTTGATTCTTGCAAAATCCAACTTCATGCACATATGTATGTGTGTCTCATATATATATGTCTACAATTTCATCACACAGCTAAGCAGAGAATGATCTCAAAATTTTGTGGAAATTTATTCTCATCACATTTGATGGACACAATATTGAGATTAAATTCTTAAACTAAATAATTATTGTTACTGATCTTAACAAGAATAAAAATTAAGCCATTTCAATACAAGACCCATTATCAAATTATCAAATACTTTATTAAAATCAGCTCACAGATATTATCCAGTATCAGTTTCTCATATATGACTTTCAGTTTTTATAAGTAAATAGTAGTTTACTGTACAGTAAAATTATTTTATATTATAGTTCTTCTATACTTTGGGAAATTGGTTTTTAATTTCAAAAAGACTAACCTGAGTAATGTTTCCAAAAAGTTTCCATTTTTTGGTGAGTAAAGAGTAATGTGCGAAACCAAACTTGCCAACCACAGCAATATTTTGCCCAAGTTTATCAATAGCTGAAAACTGTTAAAAAAAAATTAAGAACTCTTTGCAAACTTACACACTTTAATAGGCATAAATGGTTAATACTATGTAAGGTAAACAGACTTAATAAGTGCTTGCTAAGTGAATTTTACATAAAATGTTAAATTAAAAATCCGAATATTTATAGTAATATATGACAAAATTAGATGTTAATACCCTAGCAATGTATAAAAGATCAGGTATTAAAATTTTACTCTTATCAATATACCCACTGAAGGGCTCAATTCCCAGAAAGCCTCTTGCAACAAATGCTATTCAACAAAGTTAACACCAACAAAATAACAACTCACCCGTATAGGCCAATTGCTTTCTAGATAGGTACTGGAAATCTACAGAAAATAACACATCAGTTTGGTAAGATTTATGAATTATATTTAAAATTTAAAGCATTAATTTATCACAATATGAGATTCGGCTTCCCGAGAGTGGCTATTAGTAGCAGAGCACTTGGAATTTACCATTTATATATGAGTCAATATTTCTCATCTCATGTCTTAAACAGCTCCAAATTCTAGACATCAGGTTTTCATCTTTCCCCTTCACAGTGCTTTTTTTGGGGGGGTAGTACTAAACTCAATAAACATAGACCAAAGAGTTTTTTAGAGAAGCATTCCTGAGAGTAGCCATGAACTGCACAGATGAGCAGTTTTGGTTTGCTAACGTGAGTAATTTCCACAACCTCATCAAATAAATTACAGCCTCAGCAAGAGTTTTGATTTTTAATGGAAATACTTTGATTACATTTATGTTTTTCTGATTAATAAATAATACAAAAATGTACAATAACAAAATAAAATTGTTGCTTAGGGACAACTAGTAGTTAGTTTTTAATCTATCCTCTAAACAAACATCTGTAAAAAGGTAAGAGTATGTTTAAGCTACTATTAGTTTCTTGGAATGTTCAACTTAAACTAAGAACTCTTAATATATATTACAGATACTAAGTTTTTATTTTCAGCATCATTGGTAAATATATTTTCCATGTTATCTGTTTTCCATCTTCGTACATGGTGGTATCCTTGTATCATTGTAACAAAACTATCTGTGGGACATAAACGTGGATTAAGTAAATTCTAGTTCTACTGAGACTCCTATCTTTCTACTGGCCCACTAATTCCGTAGTTTTCATGAGCACTTGTGAGAGTGGAGTGTAAATTAATAGAAAAATAGAACAAAGGGAAGAATCTTCAGCTCCTGTAAAAAAAAAAAAGCTTCAATTCATTCATATTTAATTTTACTCAGGAAAAAAATGATCACAAATTTTAAAAAGAACTCAAAATTAGAAAGCCATGTTTACATGAATCAAATCTAAGAAAACTGTGTAATGTGAAGAAAAAATGAAAATCAAGTAAAAACAATGCTGAAACTATATTTAACCTTGATAAAATTTATTCATAAAACTATTTGTTAAACTTCTCTTGGCTACTAAATTAACTACATTAAATAGCTGTTAATACATTAGGAAGTTCTTAAACCCCAGTACTGTGTGTGCAAGCCTACTTATAGAATTAAAGATAATTGTGTCATTGATACATGCTAGAAGAATGCTTCACTTGAATCTTAACAAATACGCTACACTGTTCAGTGTAAAATTCACTATGATGGGAAAAATTAGTGCAGAATAATGGTAAACTTGAGGTAATAACATGGTAGTAAAATAAAAGTTAAAAGCAATTTTCTTTTTTGCAGAGCTGAGGATTGAATCCAGGGCCTTACACATGCTAGGCAAGTAAAAATGTACTGAGCTTCATCCTGTGGCCCAGTTGAGAGCACTTTTTATTAGCCTGTAAGTAAAACTCCCTTTTCCCCCCTACAATTAAGAAAAGAACAATAGTTACATGAAGAAGGATGTAATAGATGTACTTGAGTACAATTGCCCCTGTTATCCAAGATTCTAAAACAAACAAACAAACAAAAAATCCTATAACTACCCAAACTTTGATGTATCACTAGAACTTATGAAACATGTGTGAGAGGGTAATGCACGAGCTGGAATCTCATTGCAAAAGTGGTGTATAACAAAGTTTCTAATTATGAGAAGTCAAAGTTAAACCTTACCAAATGATTGCACTCCAATGAATATTTTATACATGAAAACAATTTATTATTTTAATTTGAAAAAGTCTAAGAAGTATTGGGCACAGTGGTGTACACCTGTAATCCTTGGGAGGCTGAGGCAGGAGGATCACAAGTTCAAAGCCAGCTTTAGCAACTGAGTGAGGCCCTAGGCAACTCAGCAAGATCCTGTCTGTAAATAAACTATAAAAAGGTCTGGAGATGTGGCTCAGTGGTTAAGCACTCCTGGGTTCAATCCCTGATACAAAAAAAAAAAAAAAGTCTAAGAAGTACCAAAAATTGCAAATGGTTTATTTTTAAAACTCAAATATATAAGTTTTAAATGAATGCAGGTATTTGTCTAAAGATATTATAAAATACACTGGAAAAAAAACTTGTATTTTCCCTAGTAGGTCACCTTTATTGATCTACGTGTCATCTGAACTCTGAACTCTATTCCTAACATGGAGAATAGGAAATGGTAGAAATAAGACGTAGCTAATGAATAATGAAGAAACAGAGGTCAAGAACACATACTCAGAGCTCAAAAGTCATGCCACATCATTGGGAAACTGTGTGCTAAGGTACAGAAAGAATCTTTACCCTTACTGTATGATTTTCCAGTCTCTTTTTTATAGTGGGGTGGGAGGTAGTTATTGGACATTTAACGTAGGGCTTCATGCATGCTAGACAAGCACTCTACCACTGAGCTACATATCCCCAGCCTCCAGTTTCTCTTCTCTCTCTCTCTTTAAAGCCATTCTCTAAAATCCTATGCCTGCCTAGCCTACTTTTATAACTGGTGAGACATGGAACCCAGCCTTTTAGCAAATTTGATCTGTGACAAATACCACACCTATTATACTTGATACATATTGCAGGATAGCTAATCATTTGTAAGTAAAACAGCCTTTAAGATCCACAGCTGACATTCCTAACATGGTGTCTGATATACCATTGGTACTACCCACATTTTGTGAAGGTTATTATTTCCAGGTATTAGAGCCAGTTAACAAAAACCGATAACCTCAGAATACTGGATAATAATTAATACATCTTTCAGAAATCATACAAAATACTGAGCATTAAAATAAATGGCATCTGAGAAGAAACATAGCTTAAAACTAGAAGGTTTTCTCCAGGCACAGTGGTGCACGCTTGTAATCCCAGCAGCTCGGGACATTGAGGCAGGAGGATGGAAAATTCAAAGCCAGCCTCAGCAAAACTGAGGTGCTAAGCAACTCAGTGAGACCTTGTCTCTAAATAAAATACAAAATAGGGTTAAGAATGTGGCTCAGTGGTTCAGTGGCCCTGACTTCAATCCTTGGTACCCCCTCCCCCTCAAAAACCCCACAAAAACCAGGTTTTCATTTTTAAAACTTTTCATATTGTGCTCTCATTACTTTCTAAAATTTTAACCATGAAAAATCAGGTCAAATAAGTAAACAAATAAATAAAAGCATGCTTCACTGCCAGCTATGAACACTGCTTCTGGCAAGGGTGTATTTTTTGTTTTATCTTTAAAGGAAAACAATGAGCATAGAGTCTTCTAATAAGGAAGTTACGGAGTACAAGATAGGACTTTAATAAGAAAAAATCCAGTGTTCTAAGTAAGGAACAGAAACAGCAGTAGAATTAGTTGGGGCTCATTAGATGAACTCTAGCTATTCAAGAAGCATATAAAGTACAAATCACACAAACAAATCAACTTTGATGGAGAATGTGATCTTATCCTGGAAAAGATATGTTGAAAGGGGAATCAAACCAGGCACTCATGTTTCCTCAGAGTCATCAGTACTGGCTTTAAAGCCTAGAAAGTAAAGATTTAGCATTATGCAGACACTGTAAAGCACCCTACTGAAAGATCACCATTAACTCTGCATTGAATCACTGTGTTAGCAAAGTATAGGGCAACTTAGAATTGCCTTTTAGGCAAATTCTAAGTTTTAGCCCAAGGTTAATAGTATATGATTAAACATTTAGTACCTACATTTGAATATAGATTAGACTTGTTAGGTCACAGTAAAGATAGGTCTGCCATTACTCTGCTGTGAGACCTTGGTAAGTCATATAACTTCCCTGAGCTTTGGTTTCCTCATGTATAAAATCCAGTCGGACTATGATTTCTAAGGTCCTTCCAGCTCTAAAAATTCTATGAATCTATTATAATTTAATTGTTTTGAGAGTACAACTGTAGCAATGTTTTCAAGGAAACTGGAAAACCGAGTTAAAACTCAGGTTTATAAAGTTTATCTTTCTAGATGTCTTCCCCTAACAAACAGAATGATAGAAGAAATCTTGTTAGTATCTAACATCCTCAAAAATCAGTGTCATATGCTTTTCTTATTGGATGACTCACAGATGGCTAGAATCACTGAATTTTTGAGCTGGAAGGAAATTCAAATTTGTTATTGCCTCATGGATTTTGAGTACCAGACCTACCTTCTTTGATCCTCTGCTCTACTTGGCTCTCTGGTAACACAGACCTGGCTAGGCAGAACTGGCATTGATGCTAGGTCAGTGTAGAATGAATAGTTCAAAGTATGGGGAAATGAAAATAGCAGAGAAATGGCTATAGGAGAGAAGGGAGCAGTGGAAAATTTTAGTCAAGAAAGTAGCTGATGCAGTTCTATTTAGTTACTAATTATAAAATGTTATGTACATTGTTTGAGTCTGTTTATTAATGTAAATTAAATACATTTTCTTCTAGTGTATACCACATGTCAATGTAGGAGATATTCCTCCTTTGACCTTTCACATAATATCCATTTTTCTGTCTCTTATCTCCAAAGTCAACTGAAAATAATATGAAAGCTGAAGTAAGCTAGTTAGGTACAGGTATAGAGAGCGGAAGGCAAAGAATTGTGGAAATAGAAAGTAACTGAAGTAAATTCATCCAAGAGTAGGCTCTGAGGCATTGTGGTATAAAAGGAGAAAAGAAAACATTCAGGACTTCGAAATTATATATGCAAGTTTCTCTTAAAAAACATCAATTTATTGAATTCCCCAATTTAATTTTAATTGTCATCAAAATTCAGAATTAATCTTCATGTTAAATGCCAATTTATCAGAATTATTAAAAGAAACTGCTAAAAGTGATCAGAATGAGTGAATAATTTGGAACAAGATTAAATATTAGTAAAATTATCAACAATAAAGTTCTAGAATGATCATAATTTTTACAATTTGGGTCCACTGTCAGGTGATTAACCTCAATTTGGCCCCATCAGGATTATAAGGTCAGCTGTAGAGGGTCAACACTGCCACTTTCACAGTGACTACACTTTTTCCTCTGTAAATCCAGAGTTATCTTATGTAAAACAGGTCCTGAAAATAAAATAGTTATCTTCAATGAGAGGGTAAAATAAAACTTCCAGTTTTTGACAGTAATGAACTTAAAAGCAGGTGAGGAAACAATTTGTATCAAGTGGAAAGAGAAGACAAGAGGATAAGAACATAGAAAAGCAAAAGAGTGATGTGATAGTCAAAAAGGTTAAAAATATTTAGCTTTCTAAAATTACAACAAATGAAATACTTAAAAATCTGCTCCAAGTGATATCTTACTAAGGACTGAATCACTAGTAATCAGTAAACGAACACTTACCTGTACAACATGCCAATGTCGATGTCCAAGTAAAGTGCTTAAACCCTGGGACTCTAAACCTCCATCTGCAAATGGGCTCTTTTCCAGGCTCGGCTTATGCTGAGTGTGTGAAGAACTTCTGGGATTCTGGGTCTGAGAGGGCTCTCCACAGTTCAAATACAAGCGATCCTCTCCCTGAAGCAATACCTGCTCTTGGTTACTCTAGATAAGGAAAGAGGAAGAAGAAGAGCAAAGAAGAAAAGCAAATAAAAATAACCCAATATTTGGAAGGGAAAATTAAGTAATGCATAGATTCACTTTTATTATAGAAAGCATATTATGTACCTCAATGTTAATTTTCTTCACAGAGGACAAAGACTACATAATGATCTCAGTACAGTTATATTTAGAGAGAATAGGCAATGTTTTGATTTTATTTAATTTTATTTTCCAGTGTAAATAAAATCTTTGTTAAAGTCTGCTTTATTGTATAGTTGTAAACATGCCTAAGTTTACAACTGCTATAGTAGTACCTTTCATTACTATTTGAAAATGGTAATGATAAGAGAGATTTTTACATCTGAAAAATTAAATATGACTACTCATTATTTAGTTTACAAATGAGTTTTACAGGAAGTATGCTTTTAAGAAACTGTCTGATCAAAGACGTGTTTCTTTTTGTATTCTTATCCATGTGCTTACATGTAACAAGGGGGATAGATCAGGGATAATTGGATGCTGGAGGATCTTCTAAACCATGCGGAAGAGGAGAAGCCTAAGCCTATAGTTTGGGATCAGAAAAATTCAAATATCAGTGAATGTTTAGTTAGTGTCAAGGATACTTTACAGGTCTAAGAATACCCAGACAAATAAAGGAGTTTTACTTTTTAAAATTATGTTCTGGTTTTCAATTAAAGGACCAGTATATTCACAAGTGGGTAGATTCTTAGCACCCTATCCCTTCACCTTTCCATTATAGTCCAAATATTATACTGACATAAAACTCAAGGGTGCTGTAAAATTACTGTTAAGGAGGGAAAATACTCTGTTCTTATTTTCCTGGGATTTCTTAATTTTCAACTGCAGTAATGGGATCTGAGATTCAGATTATTTTTTTATAATATTTTTCAACGTATTATAAATGCAAATTCAATTCAATTGTTTTACTAAACATCTTTAAACAGCCCTTAATACTAAGGTACTAAGATTTGCATTCCCAACATGTAACCTATATTATCATTATATATCAGCAATATATAATATTACTATATATTATTTCAGATTGACAAGCATGAGGAGTTTATAATTTGGGACAATGTTTCTTGAAGCAGTTTCTTAGACATACTTTCTTCCAAGTGTTCATTAAGAGTTGATGGTTGATTAGGCATGGGGAACACTGTCTTTCATTTATTTATTTATTTTTAAGTATATGGGATTAAACTCAGAGGTAGTGACACTACCTTAACTTTTTGCTTTTTATTTTGAGAAAGTTCACTGAACTGCCCAGATTGGTCTCAAACTTGTGATCTTCTAACCTCAGCCTCCCAAGTCACTGGGATTGCAGGCATGTAAGACTGGACCTGATGTAACTGCTTTTTTATATTTCAACTCCTAGGTTTTCATGATGCATATGAGCATATTTGAAACTCTTGATCCCTTCAATAAATGCATTTCTACAGCTTTGTCTTAAGGCCTTTATTTCATACTTAGGTAAAAATGGAACTTTTTTTTTTTTAAATCCCATGGAACTGCTAATATTTCTCATGAGTAGTGTGGTGAAATTCTTTGGGAAATTCTATTCAGATTAAGACTAAATTATTAAAGTTATTCAACATACAAACATTGTTTTCCCACTTGTTACCCTATTTAAAAAACAACAAAATACCAAAAAAAAAAAAACACCCCCCCCAAAACCCAACAAACAAAAAACCAAAACTCTAAAGTATGTTCAGAAATTATTTTGGTATAAATTTATTATAAAGTGTAAGAATCACAAGAATATGCACAAAGGAAGGTAATATGCCAATTTTAGGAATATACTTGCTGTCCATGGATTATGAAGAAAGGTCTGAATTCTGATTTGAAAGACACTAAAGAAATCAGAGTTTTAAATACACTTACCATACAAGGGTTTACAGTGAGGACACTCTTGATAAACTGAAATAGCAGAATGCTGGGCTGTTTAACTATATTTCTGAGGTCAGATTCAATTTCAATGTGTTGAGAACCAAATCCACTGATTACCCATAGGTGATAGCCTTCTGCACCCCAGCTCTTGGAGGGAGGATGGGGGAGAAAAAAAGTAAAAGCATTAAAAGGGTCTTTTTATCCTTCCCTAACTTCAGTCAACTTCTGAAATAACCAATGAGGCACTGACTTCTGAAAGTTGCAGAACCCATGACAGATAAGAATGATATCTTCCAGTATACCTTAGCTATCTTCAGAGAAATCATTACCACTGTTCTCTACCTAGAATGGTCAAACCACTAAATACCATTCTTAGCTTCAATTTCAGAATCACAATCCTAAGGAATATCTATTGCTTTCTGTAACTTCTCCATTAATTGAATTTAGTTAACCTCTTAAATACAGAAGATGTATTTTATTTTATTTATTTATTTTTTTGGTACTGGGAATTGAACTCAGGAGCACACGACCACTGAGCTATATCCCCAGTCCTATTTTGTATTCTATTTAGAGTCAGGGTTTCATTGAGTTGTTTAGTGTACCTGGCTTTTGCTGAGGCTGGCTTTGAACTCACGATCTTCCTGTCTCAGCCTCCCTAGCTGCTGGGATAACAGGTGTGCGCCACTGTACCTGGCAAAAGACATACTTTTATATAGAGCAAAGAACAGTGGAGTGGAAGCTGAGACTACAGTTTTCATTTTAGATGGGCTTTTGTTATATTATCATGGCCAGGCTATCTGGTTTATCAAAGTGTTTCTTCCTCTGTAAAATGAGAAGTTTCAAATAAAATTCTCTAGGTATATTCAGTTTTAATATTCTATAATTAAATTTCATGACATAATTTTCAAAAGATTAGTTATTTTCGATCTGTAAGAAAATGGTAATGGTGAAGGCAGGAAGGGAGTCTTGCAAAATTTCAAGAGCTTAACAGAATTTTTATGTTTTTCCATGATAAACTTGTACAAGCTAATTAAAATGTTCAGATTCTTAGTTTGTGGCTGAAATATCAACTTAGCAAGGCTGATAACACTACTATATGCCATTCAGAAGCACTGACTAGCAGTCACAGAAATTCTCTCTGGTAGAAAACTTATTTTAAATATGGAGATGGGCTATAATCCCAGCAACTCAGGACGCTGAGGCAGGAGGATCGCAAGTTCAAAACCAGCTTCAGCAACTTAGTGAGACACTGTCTTAATAAAAATCGAATGGGCTGGGGATGTGGCTCAATGGTTGAATGCCCCTGGGTTCAATCCCTGGCAGTAAACAAACAAACAAACAAATAAAAATAAAATATGGAGGCAAGGTGAAACAGTAAAAGGGCTTGTTGGTGGTGAATGGCAACCATAGTGATTTTAACTCTTGGAGAAATCCAAGATCAGAAATTGCCTTCCTCTGAATAATAAAATGGAAGGTTAATGATAAGTCTCATAGCCACTAATTTCATAAGGATGATACCAAGAGATGCTATGCAGCAAGAAAATAGTTTTATGTAAAGACAGGGGTTATATATCATTATTTTTTCAGAAATTTGAAAATAAGTAATAAATTAATTATTAACAATAGTGACTATAATTCTCTTGACAAACATCTATGAAAAGTTTTAAGAATGTGTTTAAGTAATGCACAGGTACATGTCTTCCAGGAAATATGCTCAAAGTACATTTTACTATATTTTAAAAGAAAGGAAGCTGTAAGAGTGAGTGCCTGTGAGTCACACAAGAATGGGAAGTATGCTTTGAAAAAAGAAGAGCCTTGTTTGAACAGTCATCTTCGTAAAGGTACTTAGTGAACACTTCTAAACAAAATTGAAAAATCAGGCAGCTACCAATTAAAAAAATAACTTTCATTAAAGCAAGAGCTGTAAGGAATAATCTGCTAAGACTAAAATAACTTTGTGATTTCTATCAGACCAATATGAGAGGAAAAGAAGGAAAAGAAATCTACATTCTTTATACTATGCCAATTAAATAGAAAGTACTTACCATAGAGTTGATCTTAAGGGGATCTTTTTTAGTACCATCAGACCTATACCTAAAACAGAATAGAAACTTAATTTGAAAGGGTCTTAACAATTATCTATAATACACACAATAGCTTTAGTTTTTTAGAAACCACATTAATTTTGTCCTTCAAAACAGAAATACATAACAATGCATGAAATAAAAAGTTGTAGGATAATATACATAGGCACATCATTCAGCCATATTTTCTAGGTTCAACCGACTTCTTATAGCATCATGAAGTTTGGGAAGGCGTATTTCACTTCATCAGGACGGTAGCTAAGGGTAATATTATATGTAAAGATAGCAGACATCAACCCATTACTATTAACCCACTGGGTTAAACTACATTAACTCAATGAGATAATGTAACTTTCTACTTCCTATTTAGTTACTTACGTATGTGGCTTATCACTCATACTATATAAGCAGCTACTGGAAGGCAGGACCTTGTCTGATTCAGCCTTAAATCTGACATGAGGTCAAATACACAACAGGGCTCAATAAATAAGTGAATTTTTTTTTCAGTGTTGGGGATCGTTAAGTAAGTTTTACTGAATGAACTGTCAGTTTTAAGAGTGTGATGTTTGGAGAACCAATACATTCTGAACAAACTAATTCTGAATCTCACAAATTATTTTGGGGTAAGTGTCAAATAAGGCAAAAGGGTAATTACATGATCCAAGGTTTCTGTATACATATACTGTCTGGGAGATAATGAAGTTATTTTATTTAAATTTGTTTTTTTGACTCACGCAAAATCTCCTCCCAGTGTACAAATCAGCTGGGCTCCAAACACACTCCATAAAGAAAGTCCTCCATATTCCCATGTCACTATTACCACACTATTATCAGGAGACCATCTGATCAATTTAACAGCTCCTGTTTTGTTCCAAATGTCTGTTAAGAAATAGTGAGAAGGGATAAAAAACAAACAATTGTGTCAAAAATACTAAGTACTTTTTATAGTCCATATCTTCAAATACAAACAAGCAGAAGCATCATTTATAGTCTATATCTTCAAATATAAATAAGCAGAAGCATCACTGCTTCACACAATGAGATGAATCCGCCCATGTAAGGTTATTTAAAACAAGGACCACCAGTTTTGGCCTGATCTAATCAGAAGGAGCTCAGTGCACAGGTGATTGTAAGAAGTGAAAAATGTTTCTGGCCTCTATTAGCTTGAGTAATCTTTGCTCTTTGGTTTGTGCTAATCAGCTTATGTAGAACAGGGATAAGGTTGAAGCAAACACTGTATTTAGAGAAAAATATATGCTGACCTTTGAAAAGGCTATACAATTAGAATGGCAAATTTCTATTTCTAGCAGTAGAGTAAATGATGCCCCAAAACTCTACAATGAAACAACTGAGATGTCAAATAGAATATTGAAATACCTCCAAACAACCAAAAATACTGGGACAAAATGTTGTTTTTTTTTTTTTTTCTTTTACCTGAATTTATCTGCTAAGCCCCGAGAAGCTTGACTACCACCTCTGATGACTCAGGTGTTCAAGGGATAGGAGAGAAACTCAGAGCTTGCCCCAGCAGGGAGTTTAATAAAAGATACCTATGTAAAGTTAGACTGTAAAGAACAATATCCACTGTACAAAGGCAATTGAAAAAAAAAAAAACTGCCAAGGAGAAGAGAAAGAAATAGCAAGAAACATTTCCATGTTTCACCTATGGTACTGAATAAAAACTAAAGCTCCGTGATGATCTGCAGCCACAAGTCAGCCTTCACTCTGATTTGCAATTTGTGCCATTAGTGTGGTTAAAAAACAAAACAAAACAAAAACCTCAAACTACAAAATGCAAAGTGTTCCAGATTGTTGTAGTACCCTCAAATGACTAGCAGAAATACAAACAAATCCTCTCTGGTAGAAGTCAAATGTAATCCAGGCCTCAAAGTATTCACATAAATAACTTTCAAGAAAAATAATTGGCTCTCAGTCAAAAATCCTAAAATAATAAAGAAATGAGTGAGAATCTAAAGAACCAAGTACAAGAAACAGACTTAGGAAGATTTCAGATATTAAAATTAATGGGCACAATATAAGCATGTCTTTTAAAGAAATACAAGATTGAAAGTTGGAGCAGGAAGCTTAGATAGGAAAAAACTTAACTTTCTGAGATAAAAATGATTAAAAACTCAATGGACAGATCCAGCCACATATTAGATGAAAATGAAGATAGAATTGGTGAAACAAAGATTGACAGGGAAATTTTTTCTAAAATGCAGTTCAGAGAAATAAAAGAAATTTAAAAATTCAAAAGCCAGGTTAAGAAACATGGAAAAAAATTGGGTATAGTGGTGAACACCTGTAATCCCAGTAGTTCGGGAGAAGACTGAGGCAGAAGAATCAAGGTTTGAAGCCAGCTTCAGCAACTTTATGAGGCCCTAAGCAACGTAGTAAGATCCTATCTTAAAATAAAAAAATAAAAAGAACTGGGGGTGTAGCTCAAAGTGCCAAAGGGCTCAATCTCCAGTATAAAACAAAAACAAACATACATACACACAAACCCACACATTAAATAAATAAATAAATACATAAAAATTCATAATATGTATTAGAGTTCCAGAAAAAGAAACTGCAGGAGAGGCAATAAACAAGGATAATGATGGAGAATTTTTCTAGAACATATGAAAGATATGAACCCTCAGATCCAGAAAATCTGAATTGCAAACAGGATTAAAAAACAAAATCCTTCACCATTCACATCATAGTCAAATCACAGAACACAAAAGACCAAGAAAATCTCTTATAAGTAGCTAGACAAAAAACAACAAATCTGAAAAGGGACTATAACTTGACTGAAGACTTCTAAGTAAGCAGCACTGAAAACCCAATGACAATGGAATTTCAGTGAATATAAAAGAAATAATTCTCAATCTAAAACTGTATAACAAGCTAAGCTATAATTAAGTCACAGGGTACAATAAGCCATTAAGACCAAATACACAAAAACTTCACTGAAAGAAATTCTGATGGATGTATTTCAGGCAGAAAATGATCTAAGAAGGTAGGAAAGAGAGGTGACAAAAATATTGGTATATGTATGTGAGGTAGAACTAAGTCAACAAGAAAAGTTAAATATTCTAATATTTAATTGAAATTTTAATGTAAGATATCTCAGTTTCTTTCTTGAAACTAGTAAGATTTTTTTATTAATAAGTTTGATTAGATTTACATGGGTACGCTCAACCTCTTTCTGATCCCAAACATCTTAAGGCTCCCAATTACTAATATGGATACAGGCATAATACATTACAAAATTCAGAAGACACATAGCAATAAGATTATACTGCTGCTATATACAATTCTGCAAAGGTAACTGGCCTTGACTTAAAAATAGATTCATTCATCACATGTCAAGTATGTGTTTCTCACTAAACTGAATCAAATTGGTGTAAAGAAATAAGAACCACACTATACTCAAGCTTGTAGTTGAGGAGGGGGAAATATCTATAAGCGATTAAGTTTCAGTAAAGCATTATAGATGTTAAGAAAGACTTAATGTGCAAAGTATAATGAAACAAAGGAGGGAATAGTATTCTAACTAGTTAACAAAAAGATATTTCATTTAAACTATGTCGGGAAATATGACGAGATGTCTGCCATGTAGAAATATGAAACATTTGACATCTAAGACAAGAGAACAGTGAAAGTCAAAGGTATAAAACAGCATGGAGATATCAAGGTATCAAGGATCTGTAGACAGTTTGGTCACCTAAGTAAAGTGTAAGACTATAGTTCCTAGCCTATGTGCCAATGTATACCAGAAAAGGGCAAAAGACTTACAGAGGTGCTATAAGATAATTTTCAAAAGAAACATAGTGATATACAGCATGTGTTGGACACAATGTAAATACCTAGCTGCAGTAGTTTACAACTGCAATTCATTTTGATGTTATCTCTTCATGAAGAAGGGTTTTCAGGAGCTGCTGTAATACAAAGTAAGTATTCTGTGAAAATCAATGTGAAACCAGAAATGTGGATGGTTGAGACTGTGCAGTCTCCAAAAGGCATACACACTCCATTAGTTAAACAAACAAATAAACAAACAAAACCTATGTTTAAGAATGTTTCCATTTATAAGAAATACACACACACACACATATAAATTATATATATATATATATATATATATATATATATTATATATATATATATTTATTTATTTAGTGATACTGATTGGCACCAGGGCCTCATGCATGCCAGGCAAGTGCTCTACCACTAAGCTAACATTTTCAGCCCAGCTGGTCAGTGAACCCAATACCTATTGACATCTACCTTCTCCACTTCTGCTAATAAAGGCTTAGAAAAAGCTATCATTTCCAAGTTTTCTCTGAAGCCTGAAGTAGCCAGGTTTTATGGCCATAAAGGAGATGAAAGGAGAAGATAGTTGAAGTAAGTAGGAGTCAGGGATATATCTGGGAAAGCTTTTGCTTCACTCATTAAAAAGAAGACAAAAAAATCAGATGTTTTGTATCTTTTTTGCTTGACTCAAATGCATTATGCTGGAGATTTGGAGCTACCTTGTGACCACCAAAAAGTTCAAATGAAGGTCAGTAGAAGCTTGCCTTTGGATTTTATGCTCTTTGAGAAAATAAATTCTATTTGTTTAAGCCACAGTAATTTGGGTTTTCTGCTAATTTAGTCAAAAACATCTTCAATGATACAAAGTTTAGGCTTAATTTTGTGAATAGCAGAGAACAACGGGTTCAAAAAGAAATTCTTATTTATTGCTATGTATCCAGCAGTTAGAAGTGTCTAACATGTATTTGTTTAAAACTGAATTGGAAGACATACAGTGGGAGTGAAATCAGGGAAGAGATTATGGCAAAATCCAGATAAAGAATACAGGGGTTAAAACTAAGGATAGAAAGAACTAAGTGAAGGAATAAAAAAATATCTTAGCAGCCTATCCTGTTACACAGAAATCTTTCTGTTACATAAAACCTTGTTACATGTTCTAATAATATTTACATATAGCAGGTATCATTTAATTTAAAGCCAGTATTTGTTAGACACAGTATTACTACTATGTGTTACCTTCCTTTATCTGAGATTTTGCTGTCCATATTTTCAGTTACCCAAGGTCAACTATGGTCTGAATATATTAAATGGAAAATTAAAGAAATAAATAATTCATAAATTTAAAAATGCATACCATTCTGAGTAGCATGATAAAATTTCACTCTGTCCTGCTTAGGGTATAAATCATCATTTTGTCCATTATGTCCACAGTGCATACACTATTTACTCATTGTCACATAGTAGAATCTCAATTATTTCACTGACTGTTGTGGTATCACAGTGCTTGTGTTTAATAATCCTTATTTTATTTACTTAATAATGACCCCAAAGCACAAAAGCAGTAATGTTGGCAATTCAGATATACCAAAGAAAAGCTGGAAAATGTTTCCTCTAATGGAAAGGTCAAAGTTCTCAGGAAAGGAAAAAATTATATGCTGAGGTCACTAAGTTCTGTGACGGTAATCAATGTTCTATCTGTGGAACAGTAATGAAAAAATCTGCGTTAATTTTGCTGTTGCACCTCAAACTACAAAAGTTATTTTTGGAATGTGTAATATATGCAATACAAAGATGGAAAAGATATTAAATTTGTGAAATACATGAACAGAAAATTAACAGCAACATGTTGCCCCAGAAAGCATTGAAGCCTATGTGAAGAATTCAGAAGTGATCCTCTTTCTGAAGAGATAATGATCCATTTACTACAAGTAAGAGATGGTTACACAGATTTGTGAAGAAGTTTGGACTGAAAAATAATAAACATTACTGGAGCTGCTGCATCTGCCAATGAAGAAGCTGCTGCTGCTGCATTATTCAGAAGTGAATAAATTGATCAAGGAGAGAGAATACCATTCAAAGCAAATCTTCAGTTGAGAAGAAACTGGGCTTACTGGAGTAAGATGCCCAAAAGAACTTATATTCATAAAAGTAAAAAGGAGGTACCAGGGCAGAAAACACAGAAAGGCAGAATAACTCTGGTACTAAGTGGCAATATCTTAGGGCATATATTTAAAGCCAAGCATAATGTCTAGAGCACTAAACCTTACATTCAAAAATAAAAATTATACTTTGAAAGAGAGGAAAGAGAAAGGCCACTTGCACATAACTTTTATTTCAGTATATAATTGTTCCAGTTTGAAGGGTGAGGAGGGGTGTTAGGATGTATTCCTTATAGACAGAGGAGGACTAAACTAAAAACACTCTTAAAAAAATACTCACCAGGATATTGTTTTGCTGTTAGCTCTAATTTATGATTCAGCAGCATGGCTCCAGTGGTGTTATCTATTGTATAAACCTGTACAGAACCACTGTGAAAAAAAAAAAAAAACTTTTTATGAAAAAAAGACAAATATAAATAGAGCATTTTATGAGAACTCTTATGTTCTGCTAATTTGAATAAAAAGTAGAACAAAATTGTTTTATAAATAATTTCAAGTCACCTCATGACTTTACGCAGTTGCATAATCTGTATTCTAGCAATTTTGTTTCTAGATATACCCCAGAAATTCTTGTCTAATGTTTATTACAAGACGTGAACAATTCCACTTTACTAGGTGTAATTGTAAAAGAAAAAAAAAACTGACTATAAAACAACATGAGTAAGGGAAAATAAACTGGCATATTTATATAGTGCTAATACCATAGAGCATTGGGAAAAAAAATGAATGAACTTTAGCCACATGCAAGGCAAGGAGCTAACAAACATAAATTTCAGATAAGTGATTGCCCAGATGGAGAAAGGGGAATATTAAAGAAAGCCAAAAAGAAGGCTTTGTTAGTACTAGCAATGTGCTGTTTCTTATGCTGGGTAATACAGATTCTTATTGTTATATATGTTATTCTGTATATATGATATATATAAATAGTTCACTTAAAAATATTTATACATTTCAAACTTACAAAGGGCCTAAAACCAAAACTAAAATCTCTACATTACTTCTAAAAAGGGGGGCATCATTTTGTGTTTATAGGATTATTCTCACTTCAAAAGTTCAACACACACTCATTTTGGAAAGTAAGTTGGCTAATTCAGTTACATTACTTATACAATGAAATTAAAATGAAAAAGAGAAACAAGTTTGTTTTCAAAATACTTTTTAGTACAAGTCTGCTTTTGCAGATTAGTGTCAGAATGAAGAATTAGAAGAACTTGAAGACACCAAACACAGAAATGATAAGGAAATGGAAATGTTAATATCCCGATTTGATTAGTACACATAAACATCTGTTGTAATATCATGCTGCACCTCATATTTACTTATGATTATTATACCAAAAAAAACCGACTACTGCTCCTAAAGCAACTGAACAAAATATCTCTATGATAGAAATATGGCTATTGTTAACAAAAATCATCAAACTTAGCATCATTAATATTGGGACAACTGGACATTATTGTTGAATGATGCCACAGAAAGTACATATCATCAACCAGGACAAAAATATTTACCCAGAATATTGGATTGTTTATGGTTAAGACATTAAATATAAAGGTGAAGAACTAGGTTGTCCAAGACTGATCTATTGCAAAATGGCATCTTAAAAGAAAGCTGGCTTTTTACAGAATTCTAAACACATCAGTTATAGCCTACAGCTCCAGAGCTCTGGATCCTACGTCTGGCTCTGCTAGACCCCTGGGTACCAGACCTGAATACAGGTAATGGAAGAATTACACACTTACCACTACTCCTGTCTCTGTCAGTTTTCTCTAAATGCTGTTCCAAACTTGTTGTGTGAGCTTCCCAGTCATTTAACTGTATTTGCTCAACAAAACCAGTTTTCAGGTTAGTCATTATAGGTGTTAGAGAAACTAATTAAATACCATCATGAGGAAACAATGAAGCAAATTTTAGAATGTAGAACATTCTGTAAAGAACTGATCTGGACTTAAAAAAGTCAATGCCATAAAAATAAGAAAAAAGGCATAAGGATTATTGTAGGAAAAAGATAACTAAAGAGAAATAACAACTGAATATGCATTTTGACTGATTCTGGTTTAGAACAAAGGAGTTATAAAAGAAATTCGGGTAACACCTGAGTTAATTTGAACATGATATTAGATATTATTAGGGCATTGTTTTTAGGTACTTATCATTAATCACTTGCATGTGATAAAGATGGTGGGTTTATGTTAGAAAAATGTCTTTCTTTTTTGGAAACCAAGACATAATATAAAGGTCAACCAACAGAAAAGCTGATGAATATGATACATTATTCATAAATCAACTAAAAATGGTTATAGCTATTGGCAAATACTATGGATGAATTCACAATGATGACTGATACAAACAAGATAAAAAAATGTAAAATGTGATTCTCTAAAGTTCATAAACAGGTAAAACTAAATTATGGTCTTTAGGAATGTATACATGGGTAACTAAACCATAATGAAAAATAAATGATTACCAAAAAAGCTAAAATACTGTTACTAAGTTAGGGAAGGAGTAGAGTTACAATTAGAAGCAATCTATTTGTGAACAGATAGATGGTTGTTTATATTAAAATTACTTTTTCATTTTTTTGGTACTGGAGATTGAACCCACTGAGCTATATCCCCAACCATTTTTATTTTTTCTTTTGAGACAGTCTCACGAAGTTGTTTAGGGCCTCACTAATTTGCTGAGGCTGGCCTCAAATTTGCAATCCTCCTGCCTCAGCCTCCTAAGCCGCTAGGATTATAGGTATGTGCCACCACGTCTGCTACAATTACCTTTTAAAGTGTGAATATTTGGGTTACATACCATTCTGTATCTATGTTTTTAATTTATAATATGAAAGTGAAAGGGAATGTTATAAACTTTATGCCAATAAATTTGACATTATATGAAAGAAACCAATTCATAGAAAAACATAACTTACCAAAATTAGAGAAATTGAAATCCTCTTAAATATATTTTAAAAACTGAATTGAATCAGGCAACTAAAAATTACCCCAAAAGAAAATTAAGGCCTGGATGGCTTCATTAGCAAATTCTGCCACATATTCAAAGATGAACAGAGAAAAAATAGAAACCCTTCTTCAACTTATTTTGTAACCTTGCTTGACTAGGAGTATTAGATGAAGGAAATATACTCATGAACATAGATTTTAAAATTCTCAAAAAAATGTGAATAAACTGAATCTACAACTATAAAAAAATGCTTGTATATCTACATTTAACTCAATGAGAAGCAATGTGTTCAGAACAAGTTCAAATAAAAATAAAATGAAGAGCCTTCACTCTACAAAGGTTACTAAAAGTGTAATCAAGGTAGTGATTTGTAAGAAAAACATCTTTGATATTTATTTGGGTGGAAATAATGTGGCTGGAGACCAGACTAGATGCACATGCTATAAAATAATTAAGTCTCATTTTGAGAGCAAAAAGGAATTTCATATATAACAAAGTTTTTAAAAAGCACTGTACACATTGCAATGCAGTCTTACAACTGACTGAATTAAATTTTTTAAAAAATTATGTTAAATATTTCAATTTAAGCTAATGAATAAGCTCAAAGTCAGGAATCCTTGTTTTTTTAAGGTATTCTAGGTGTTTAGACCCATGTCCAATACATGATAAGTACATAAGGCATTGTTTAACTGAATAATTTTATTCCATTTTATTTTTAAAACCTCTATTACATTAAAGTTAAACTAAAAAATTGATTTTGCGTCAAAGCTTTAAATACACTTCTTAACTAAGGCACATCTACTAATTTAAAAAGGCAATAGCAACACTGATGTGTTAAAAGGGATTAT
Organism: Ictidomys tridecemlineatus; assembly: GCF_052094955.1. NCBI lineage: Eukaryota > Metazoa > Chordata > Mammalia > Rodentia > Sciuridae > Ictidomys > Ictidomys tridecemlineatus. Next base: position 148,990,326 of record NC_135480.1, on the reverse strand, counting down.
TAAGAAAAAATAAATATCTTCTAGTTTAATTTATTTTTGCTGTACTGGAGATTGAACCCAGGGGTGCTTTATCACTGAATTACAAACCCAGTCTTTTTTATTTTGAGACAGGCTCTTGCTATGTTGTCAGGGCTGGTCTCAAACTTGAAATCCTCCTGCATTTGTTTCCTGAGTTGTAAGGATTATAGGAATAAACCATTGTATCAGGTTCAAATCCTCTTTTTAACAATAAAGAACCTAAATTTTAACTGATTTATTCTTTTTAACTTGTAATTCAATTTTCTACAATTAAAGAAAAGCTTGCTTTTACAAATTAAAATGTCCAACCTCTCAAATCTGCCCGTTTATCTTTGTTTCAATCTAATACCTTTAGACTTTATGATAAATTATAATAGGCATGATAAAGTTTCCAAGTGTGGAAAGACATCTTTTTAAAAATTTTGTTCTTTTTAGTTATACATTACAATAGAATGTATTTTGATATATCATACATACGTGGAGTTGTGGTCTACAAATGTGGAGTTACATTGATCATGTATTCATACATGAATATGGGAAAGTTATGTTTAATTCATTCATGGAAAGAAATTTTAAGTCTAAAAAATTATTTCTGATAACTTAAAAATTCAGAAATCTATATAAATACCTTGCACAACCAAATGCCATTAGTCGATATTTGTTATTTACTGCTACACATGTTCCATCGACAACATCCTGTGGCCAAACTCCATGAAGCTGCTATAACAAAGAAAAACGGTTAAAGCTTAAAAACTATTTTCTCAAATTTACTGTAGCCAGTATAATTCTTCTCCAAAAAACATGAAGTTTCCTAAAACTTTATTTGGTTTCATTGCATAGGAAATATCCCATCAGACCTACCATCTGAATATTCTCTCTTAAAAAAGTCAAATCTTTCATCAATTGTTCAATAAATATTCCCAAGTGAACTCAATCCAATAAGAGTCAATCTAAAACACTAAAAACTGAATATCCAATCTCAAAACTTAAACTAAATGAAGAATGACCTGCTTATTAAAATGTAAAGCTTTTGATAACAAAAACTGTATCTCTCTTGTTCAATATTAATATTCTCATTACCTAGCGGAATGTTTAACTTCCCAGGCAGTGGAAAGTAGTGAATATTACTTGGCTTATTAGAAGCAATTCATTATCTGTCAATTGTTTACTATTCTTTACTATTTCTTTACTATGTAGTATGGCTAATGGCATTATTTCTAGCAGCCTGACAGAAAAGCGCAAATCTATTTCAGGTGATTCTCTCAAATGACCTTCCCAAGATTTAATTTTCTTATCTCTAAATTTCTTACCTCACAGTATGGCTCAAAGATTAAATGAGAATGTCCATATTCACTACTTAGTACAATGCATACAATTCAATAATTTAAGTACTCCATAAATGAATGAAATTATTATTAATCTCATATGCTATTTAATTCTGTATATACAGAATAGATTTTGCTCATAGTTGTTAGTTCTTATTTGCCAAAACAAGGATATTTAGCTTATAAATTGTAAAGAAAATGTCATGACATTAGTTTAGAAGCACAAAAAGTAGAGCTATAATAAAGCACTTTATTTATATTTTGTTTGTGCACTTTGTTTTTTAATGATCCCCAAAGTAAATGTTAGAAGATGCATACAATATAATCACAACTGTTTTAACTTTACTATTACAGATTTTATTCAATTCCAAATGAACTACATAATCTATTATCTCAACAGAGAATAGTCATGTGTGAATGACAAATGATCTGACAAATTTGTTGTTCCACAATTTTATCACCAGGCAAATATCAGTGTATATCTTCACAATCTAAGAAGGCTACGACATCACTAGGTGATATAATATTATGGGACCACTATCATATATGTGGAATATCATTGGTCAAAATGTAATTATGTAGCACATGACAGTATTTGCTCTTTTGTAGAAATTTTACTTATTTTTCTTTTCTTTTAATATTTTTTTAGATGTTGATAGATCTTCATTTTATTCATTTATTTATATGTGGTGCTGAGAATCTAACCTAGTCCCCAGCACATGCTAGGCAAGTGCTCTACCACTGAGCCACAACCCTTTTCCTTTAGACTACTGCCACTTAAACATATTTCCATGTATTCTATAATTTAAAATTGCTTATATTTTTACTTTCCTTTTACTTTTGTGTAAAATAAAATCACAGGTCTGTTTTTATTCAACATGCTTGTGAGATCTATTTTGTTGCACACAGCATTGTTTGTTCAAGTTTACTATACACTTAAACACTGGGTTTAGCTCACTGTGTCTCTGGCCTCCCCTAACCAGGTAATTCTTTATTATTATGTTACCTTTTGAAAGTCTTCATGTATATTTTTTAAAGTTTTAATCCAACTTTTTGGATCCTCAGCAGGATTTTTTGCCCTAATTTTCTAGCTCTATTGAACAGAGAAATGGTATAATGTATGCATTTTAACACATTTATTAAATGTCATTTTGTGTATTTCCAAATTATCAGTAATTCATATATATTATACTCTTATAATTTATATTTTCCAGTTATAACATTTAATAATGTTCTTCTGCTTTTATTTTTTAAATCCTTATTGGAAATTTCTTTAACCACATAACCAATAAATGATGAGAATAACTGAACTAATTTTAAATACTCAGAAAAATGTTAACTACCATTTCAGCTCAAATATTTTTTTGTTTTCAGTATAAATATTTAAGTTCTAAATATAAATATATATATAATCTTGTAGAAAAGATTTTTATTTTTATTTGTATGTTGACATTAAGCTACCAAAAATTCATTATGTAATATCTTATTATTTGAAGAAGAGCAACAACAAAATTCCCCTTAAAAACTTGAAATTCATTCCCATTAGAGAGCAGACTGAAAATGAATATTTAGTGTCCATAACTCCTAAAGCCCAAACTTTCATACAAGATTTTTTTCAAAAGCATAAACTGACAAAGACAAAGAATGGGAGAGAAGGCAGAATTTTTAGACAACTTTGGAAGCTGGGAAGCATATGCATAAGTAGAGCTCTTCACTGGCAGTAAAGAATACTGAGAAATGGCTAACTTTACATTGTAGCATACACCAAAGGCTTGGAAACTAAATTAGAACTAGCTTAAAGCCCATTTAAGAAGCACCTGGTTCTCTCAATGCTGTGCAGCCAAGAAATACATAATCTATACGCCAACAGAAAACTGGACATTTTTCATTGGAGAAAAACAGGAATGTCAAAGATAAAATTCACACCTTGAAATTGGACCCTCTAGCCTAACTCTTTCATAACTCAAATTCTAGAACACTACAGGAGCTAGGTACACATCCACTGGAAAGAACTAAGATTCTTTTCCAAGGAATAGTGGAGAAAGAAAGATGATGGGATTGAAGAGGAGGGGAAGAGAAAGAAGGGGAGAGGAAAAAGTAATGAACATAAAGATAGGGGGCTCCCCAAGTAAATAACTAAATAAGATTAACCCATAGTGAAGATCATATAACCAAATTCACCAAAACTCAGTTTTCAATAAATCCAAGTTTATTTTGGGTCTCTATGACAGCAGCAAAATCCATATAATAATAACCATTAGCTATCCAAGGATCTCATATAAATAAAAGAGTAATGGGAACCCTCAGGGGGATGATGATGAAAAATTAAAAAAAATACAGCTATGTTAAAGGAATAAACAAGTTAAGTGGTAAATACATATAATGTAAAAAACACTTATTAATTCCTAGAGGGACAGAAAATCTGCAGGAAATGAAAAGAAATCATACTTGAAAACTAAACATACAACAGGGCTCAGGAACTAACAGGGTCTACATACTGATAAAAATATAAAAAATAAATAAATAGTAAACAAGTCAAAATGATAAAACTTCATTTAATAAAATAAAAGTCCTTCAACATCTTAAAAAAATAACACAAAACTTCATTGGGAATATGGAAAGAATATGAGTTATGTTGGGAATAGGGAAGCGGGAAGTGAATGGCCATTTTCCATAGGAGAAAGTCAATAACACAAACTAAAAACTAAAATTAAAAAAAATGCTCAGAGCAGTAGAGGAAATATCCAAATAACTAGTACAAGAATTAAAAGGCATATGCCTCTGGACAGGAACCATTAATTTTCTTCAATATGTGTAATATAATTTTGTCTACACACATTGTTTATACATACATATTTATATAGTTAAATTCAAAAATTAATAACTCCTAAAATCTTATATGAAAATAGAATTCGGGGAAGGATTTAATAACAAAGATTAACATTATTAAATGCAAAATAAAATAAATATTCAAAGTAAATAAGCCATACCTCTGCAGTAAATCTACTTGACACTGGTGTAATAAATCCAACTTTACCATCATTAAACACAACAGCAAATCCATCAAGTGTGGCACAGTATTCCATGTCTCTGATGTGCACATCGGCAAAGCCCAGGAATGAACCTACTGAGGAATAAATAAGTGCACAAAATAAGTTTATGAGTATAATAAAACTATCACACTTTTGCTTGCAAACCCTCTAAGAATAGTTAAAATGACAAAAATTATGACCTGATGACCCTAAACAATTAAACTAAAATCAATGCTCATCCAAAGAAAATACCTAACTAGGTTATGTCAAATATTAAACAACTGGTTCTACTTTCTGTAGAAAGTGTAATTACCTCTAGATGATTGCAGATCTACTGAAAAGGGTACTGTGCAAAGATTAATGGCTTTCCTTCCATTTGTCATTCCTTCCCAGTGAATAAGATGAAGAAGTCCATCAGAAGTAGCAACCAGAAGATCTTCCAGTACAGACTGCAAACTGTAGGGAAATAAGCAACTTAAATCACTTTAAAAACATGCTAGGAAAGTAATGACTATGAATATAATTACTCTGGAAAAGGCTAATAATGCAAAAAGAATCATGACATCTCCATTTATATGCAATTTAGCTGTGACTTTTACCTATGTATAATTCAATCTAGATTCAGAAATTCAGGGAAAAATTATGGACTATGTGTAGCGACAGTTACAAACTTGATGAATTGGGTTAAAAACTAGAAATGCTGAAACAGCAAATTAGTAAAGAGAAGCACAAGTGATAAATGACATGAAAGGAAAAGAGGAGGGGAAACCATAAAAAGAACAGACATTAACAACAGGATGACAATCTAGAGCCATGGACTGTGGAGGTAATAACACTCTAGCTTTGTCCAAAAGAATTTTCAATAATGATGGAAATGTTCTATATTGGTACTACCTTATAATAGTAGCTAATAGCCTTAAGTAATGAATGTACACTTGAAAATTAATAGCATATATAATCTCTACATTAAAATTAACAATGGCGCAACAAAACATGACCAGACATATGAACAGGAAAATGTGACCCAAATTTCAAAAGAAAAATCCATCAATATAAAATATAAATAAATGACCAATAGAATTAGCGGATAATGATTTTAAAGATGATAAAGAATCTATACAAAAAGACAGATACATCATATATACCTTGTTTAATTAAAAGTAAACAAAATTGTTAAAATAAAGGCTGATGTCAGTTGTTAAAGTAATGAATATTTCCATAAATGATGGCAAATATAGGGCTTGCCCTAAGCCATCCAAGTGCCACTAAGGATTCCTTCCCTCATGAAGATCTAATATATTAAAGGATTAATTCTTGGAATACATGCCAGGACCTTGTACGAATAACCCACAACTTTATTTTTTATTATTGGTTGTTTAAAACATTACAAAGCTCTTGACATATCATATTTCATACATTTAATTCAAGTGGAATAATCCACAACTTTTCATGCTATATGGGTTCTCAAATATTTTGAATATCATCCTTGGTTTTAAGTACATACAAGATACATTTAAATACACTTAAGTTATGTCCTCAGAAAACCTCTTCAATCACTGGCTGCATGGGCATTATAACAACTATCTGGTATCCCAAATATGTGTATGTATTTTTAAATTTAGGATCTTATTGAGTTCTAAAGAATTTAATATGGTTAGAGAGCAATATAATACATATATACTTCCATGTGTACCTTGAAGTAGAAGAGTGTTTCTGATTAATCAAAATTATTTTAAACATTATATGAATTATATAATTCACATGTTAAAAACTCCAAAAATGTTATTATTAGAGACAGGGTCTCACTGAGTTGCTTAGCACTTCACTCTTGCTGAGGCTGACTTTGAACTGATGATCCTCTTGTCTCAGCCTTCTGAGTTGCTGGGATTACAGGTGTGTGCCACTGTGCTGGGCCTCTTTTTTTATAGGCTCTTTTTCTATCCTATTTCCATACACCAAACAGGTTTTACCACCAAGTGGATGTAAAAAGCTAAGTTTGTAGTTTTCACCTCGAGTGGTAACCATACGTTCAAAATTCCTTCTACATAATAATCTATCCTGAAAAGAGATATTTGCTTCCAAATTTTATGATGATCATTGTCAAAGCAAACTATACTGTAACTGTTTTACAGCACCACTTTTCTTTTTTGTAAACTGTACTGAAATAAATTAGTCATCATTGCTAATGTTTTTTCTAATGCAATAAAATAGTAATCATCCCAATCCTCAAAAAAATCTGTTCTATATCAAGTTACATTCTTAAAAAGGATTTCAATGCTGAAATATATAAAATCTTAAGTGATGAGTAACCTTTTGACGAACGTGATGATTATCCTGAATTCAAATATTTTGTGACACTTCCACATTTAAGAAAATAACAGCATTCTTTTCTATGAGAATATAAAAAAAGATGGACTAAGCAAGGCGGACAATAGCTAACCACTTGCACACAATTTTTCTGTAATATGTTCCAGTGTCATTCTATTCTAATAAGAGAAATGGTGAAAGAAGCCATTTCATTAAAATTGTGAATCAAGAGGATCTTTCAAAAAATAGGTATTACATTTATATAGTTCAATACATTCATATTATATTCATATGGCTCAATATTTTTACAAAGTAAACAGTAAAAATATCTTCCCAAATCTGTCTCAAGGCTACTTGGTTCTCATCCCCAGTTTCTTATGTATTCTTCTAGAACAATAAATATTCTAATACTACCATCTTCTCTTATATATATCATAATATTAAAAGTATATATTATAATATTCACATTGTTTTTTGTCGATCACTAATATAGTTAGAAAGTTTTTTTCAGTAAAGAATATCCTCATTGTTTTCATAGCTGCACATTACTTAAAAACAGTTTCTTACATTTATACAATGGCAACAATATGCAGTTAAACTAAGTGGCAGCTAAAATGTCAACCATGATGCACTTTAAGAAATAATGTCAAATTATAAATAAGACCATTTCATCAATAGATGTAAAAATAGATTTTTGGTGTAAAAACAGATTTTTGGTATTTTGGCTGCCTTGTCATAAAATCTTTATTCATAGTTGGATCAGAAAGCTTAATTTTCTTCTAAATGCAAATATGTTTCCCAGAAATATATGAAGGCTTTAAAAACAAAGGCACATTCTCTTTTCCTTAAATTATGGTTCTATAATGATTTTTATCAGTATCTTTTAGAGGGACATGGATAATATTATTTAGTCAAACAATTCTAGACCTTATCAAAAAATGTAAATTCCAAAGTAAAATTACCCAATTTGTGAGCTTTATTATCACAAGTAAAATAATGTACTATTTTAAAACTTCAAATGTCTTAATCAAGCATTTTCATTTGAATTATAAGAAATGCAAGCAATTTTCCTGTTGATCATGTTATTAACCAACTACATTGTCTACTATCATTACAAAATGCCAAATTTAATCAAAGCACTGTACCTCATGATGGGTGCTTGTAAATCCAATATTTTCCTCATCTCTAAATTTAATGCTGGAGCACAGTGTTCTTCCTTAAAATGGGGTGTCCCCTTCATCTGTGGACTTCCTCTAAAAGAAACAGCATAGGGTTAAAGAGAAATACTGTGGCTAATTTACACCCAATTAAATAAACATAACTAAACTTAAAAGTCAGGTGTTTATCCTTTAGATTCTCAAATGAAAAACAGATAAATTCTATTGTAATAGATGTATCTATTTGTTAATTGGAAAAAAGTAAGTTTGATCAATGTAACTTATATTGGAGAACTGAAAGTTGAGATTCTATGTGTGGGGGGCACGTAAAATAAAAGTGAAGTCTCAAGAGAACCAACAGACATTTTGTTTAAAATGACTAAGGAAACTCTGTGGATTGGAAAACAATGGAAGAAATGTATTATTCCATATACAGTAAATGTTTCAAGAGGTCCACATTGTTACTTCATCTAATCTTACTCCACACTTCATTTTTCATTCCTGTTCTTTGGTTATATTAGAACTAAGTCAGATTCAGGAATATAATTAGATGTTTCAAAAATTATTTGGTAATAATAAAAAGCAAAATATCTAAATTCTAAAAAAAATCCATGGGTGTTAAATGGCTGCACTATAGTGGCTAGGTCAACGCCAACATAATTAAGCTGCCACATAATCCCCCTCAAAAGGACTACATGAGTTGATTTGGATTCTTTATCTCCATGTGGCATAAGAGCAGGCTATTATTCACTACACTACTTTTCTTCTTCAATGCCTGAGTTGGGATTTAATATAATCTGTCCCTTTTTTTACTGTTGGCTATCAATCTTGGCAATAATTAGCCTGCTGACATCACCTCTCTTCCTTTCCACTCACCTACAATCCTAGTACTATTTAAAATTACATGCAAAAGTTGAATAGACCCAATGGCTTTTAAGGTTCCTGGCTTTGTGAAAATTCTGTTCCTCAGAAACTTAGCTTGCTTACTTTTTATTTCTGGACTATTTTTCACATGTTTGGTGGTGGCTTTTTGCCATCTTGTCCTGCTACTGCAACAACATGGAATATTTATTTCTATATCTGAATGGCTGAGCCAGTTAAGTTAGCTACACGAGTTCATGTTCAACTAATATATGATCAACATAAAAGTCTGTAAACTACACATGGGTAACATTTAAACTGCTAATCATATACTCTGGTAAATCTCCTGAGACATTCTCTAAGTATAACTGGTTTTAGAGTTAATTTGTATTTTTCAAAGTAGTACAGAGACAGTATTTAAAATTCAAATATTGCTAGAAGGCTTGTGAAAAAGAAAAAAAAATATATACACATAGTGGTAGTCTTCTCAGTGGAAATTTAAGATATATCTACTAAATGCAGGAGATTCTTATTAGAACAAGCTAACTCCTGAAGACAGCTTTGAGTTAAAATGGAGAAAACAAAACAAAAACTAAATATTTGATATTAACAAATTCCTATATTTTTAGATTAGTAACAGTGTGATTTTGTTTCTTTAAAATATCTGTTACAGATAAAATTGAAGTAGTAAGTATTGAATGATAAAATATCTGGAATTTGCTTTAAAACTTTATAAGTATGCATAGAGGAAAGGGTAAGGCTAATGACTCTGGGAGATGAATATATGGGTTTTCATTATATTGTTCTTTCTAATGTATATTTTTACAAATTTTGTAACAATATATTTCCCTCCTCATATAAAAGGTTTTGTGGTAGTGTCTTATATTCTCATGAGTGGATATGGGATTCAATCTCACACACACCCTTCTTTTTGTAGTGTTAGGGATCCACCCTAGCCCTCAATGATATTCATATTCATAAACTTCACCCTTTTTTCCCCCTCTTCCTATCTCAAAGTTCTTAGATCGTTTTATTATCCATTCTGAATTTTCAGAATGATGTACTTTACACAAGTATGTGAATTTATATCACTGTGCTGGGCACTTGACCTGTTCAAACCAATGATGTCTTTAGGTCTACAAAATTTACATATTTTGTTTCCTTAATATATTAATAGAGTTCTTTGTTTCCTGTTATCTCTTTCTGGAGCTCTTGTTCAATTAGATACTGAGCCTCTTATTAACCTCTTTTTCTATTTTGTTCTATATTCTATGTCCAGGGAGAGCCTTTCAACTGTGTCATGCTTTTCTTTTCATCCCACAAACTTTCTTAATTGCTCTCTCCTTTTTCTTCTTAGGGCATCATGTTTTGTTTCATGAAGCAATACTGTCTGAGGTAATTGATTTTCATTTCCTTTAAGTATTTTTGTTTCCTGCATTGTGTGCTCCTTTAAAATGCCCCAACCTCCAGCTTTCTGTTATGTATCCTTCTTTTACATTAGAAAATTTCCTAAGATAGCTAACAATTTTTGGTTGGTTGCTCCTATTTAAAGGGTCATCATTAAAAAGCTAACAATAATGCTGTGTATATATGTATAGGCCGGGCTTGCCAACTGTGGGCTTCAGGGTAATGTCTAGCTGGCTTTTTTGCTGAGGTCTTCAAATACTAGTTAGCTGTTAAGTAGCTTTTCTGGAGTAGTTCAATTTGTATAGGAAAGAGTTCTCAATTATGCCTAAGATATTTAGGCATGAAAGACAGACATCTGGAGCCAAGCAGGGAAGGGAGACTTAATGAACTACTATTCAGTATGACAAGTTTCACTTAATCCTGATCTTTAGTTCAGTACCTCTCACTTAACCCCACTCTGTGTTTGGAATTCCTCTGGTTCAACCAGACAATGTACTTCCTGTCACCATGAGATGAAAACAAAGGGTCCTTATCCATATCTGGATTTTAAAAGCAATAAGTCTGTGGTACTTACTAGTCTCCATCTAACTCCTGAGCTTTTTTGGGTATATGAATGAATCAAAATGATTTTTGTATCCTACAGGTTTAAGCCCTCAGGTTTAATTAACTCTTCATAAGTCATTTACTCTTTTTCTTCCAATTTTTAGGTCAATGACTACCTTTAATGACCTCTAAATGTTGTTAAAGATAAAAATATTTCAAATTTTTGTTCTGTTGATTTTCAAGAGGAAATTACCTCACTACCTCTTAAAACAGGAAAGCCTATTTTTCTTTATATAAATACGTTCCTCTATTATAGTGAAGTATTATAAGAATTCTGAAAAAATTAAATAAATCCTGATTTTTCTTATAAAATCAGTGGGAAATTTCACAGAAAAAAATTCCATTCTCTCTTCTAAACAAACTAAAATACAGCAAAATCAAAAACAACATTAACAGGAATTGGGGTTGTGGCTCCGTGATAGAGGGCACTCCTGGCACTTATGAGGCACTGGGTTCAATTCTCAGCACCATATAAAAATTAATAAAATAAAGGTATTGTGTTCAACTACAACTAAATAATAACAACAACATTAGCATCTGGGCGCAGTGGTGTGAGCCCATAATACCAGCAGCTTGGGAAGCTGAAGCAGGAGAATCATAAGTTCAAAGCTAGCTTCAGCAACTTAGCAAGGCCCTAAGGAACATTGAGACTCTTGTCTCAAAATAAAAATAATAAAAGGGCTGAGAATATGGTTCAGTGGTTAAACGCCTCTGGGGTTCAATCCCTGGTACAAAAAAAAAATACAAACAAAAACACACACACACACACAATAAAAATACTATTACTTATAGTTTATCAATAATTTGATAAAGTATAGCCATCAAATGGTTATAAAAGAGTCAAAGAAGATGAAGACAAAACTGAAGATGAAAGGATAAGTTGAAGCCAGATTATGAAAGGCACTAAAAGCTAGGAAAATAGTAATAACTCAAGCATTTACTATGCATGAAACAGTGTACAAAATATTCTAGACACATTATCTCAACCATTTATAATCTTCTGAGATAAGCTTTATTATTCTAATTTTTGAATTTTTTTTCTAACAAGAGAAAAAACTAAAACTTAAAAACACTGAGAACTTTATAGTCACAGAGCTAATAAGTAAAGGAGCTGACAGTTGAGCTTTTGGGTTCAGTACTAGGTTCTAAGCAACTGAAAATTATAGTTAAGAAAAGAAATGTGATAACCTTTGTTTACACAAATAAATAATGAGATAAATGCTGAAGAGTAGATGGAGATGAAATAGGAGAGGGAGTGGAGATTGTAGATTAATTAGAAGACAGTTATGTTTCTACATTTGGGCACAAACAAATATGGTGGTTACTTGCCTACTTAAAATTAGGAATGGCCCCATAACTTACTTTGGTCAAAATATAAGAATAAAGGATTTGTATTCCTTATGGGTAGAAGATTTAAGATCTGCTATTCTGTACACCATGTTGTTTTAAAACTCTGTGATAGGGATTTAGTTTAGGCTGAATGACACAGCATACTAAATCAAATAACTGAACGTTGTTGTTGTTAGACTTTTGTCCAGTAAAACCCAACAAATTGCACTGGAAAACAAACTGCTCTGTAATCCCAGTCACTGAGGAGGCTGGAGGAGGATTACAAACTGTCAGTCTGAGCAACTTAGTGAGACTGTCTCAAAATAAAATTAGAAGGGCTGGGGATACAGCTCATTGGTAGAGTGTTTGCCTACTGCTTAGTATGCATGAGGCCCTGGGTTCAATTCCCAGTGCTGCAAACAAAACAAAACACCAAGTTAATAGTTTGTAATGATTCTACATGACTGGTTTTATAAACTACGTGGTCTGAGATATAGAAAAATTAGATATACAATAAATTTGAAAAGATCCGCAGTGAGACACATTATATTTGACTGTCAAAAGACAAAAACGGGCTGGGGCTGTGGGTCAGTGGTAGCGCACTTGCCTGGCATATGTGAGGCACTGCATAAAAATAAATAAAACAAAGGTCTATCAACAACAGCAGCAACAGAGGTAACTCTTCACATAGAAGGGATTCTCCTTTAGACTAACAGCCAATTTTTCATCAAGTACTAGGGAGACCAGAAGCAAAGAAAGAAAAAAATGATGAAGAATTGTATTCTTCAAAAATAAAGGAGAAACTAAGAGATTCCAGATAAAAAAGTTTATTTCCAGATAAAAAAAAAGTTGAGGGAATTTGACAAAAGTAGACTTGAACAACAGGAAATGCTGAAGAAAGTCCTTCAGACTAAAGTGAAAGGACAAGAGGCAATAATAACTCAAAGCCATGTGAAAATATAAGACTACTGAAAAATGTTAACTACAAAGACCACTATAAAAGCTGGTAGTATTATATATTTGGTCCTCTATGACCCTTTTTGATTTGTGACCTATGTGATTTAACAAATGCATAAAACAAAAATTATAAATCTGTTAATAATCACACAATGCATAAAGATGAAATTTGACAATAACAATCAAAAAGAGGAGGCATGGAGGTATACCAGGAACGTAGTTTTGGTATACTATTAAAGATAAATTGAATTGATATTAACTCAAACTAGGCTTGGGTAGATGTAAGATGTTAATTGTAATACCCAAGGTAATAAAAAACAAACAAAAAAACAAACACTGTAAAGGATATGAGAAAGGACAAAACATGTAGTACTGCAAAAAATCAAAAAGAAAGCAGCCATGGAGGAACCCAGAACAAAAACAATAGATATAAGGAAAACAAAATAGAAGAGTGGCTGACATCTTTCCCCATCAGTAATAACCTTATATTTAAATGGATTAAAGGTTCCAATTAAAAGACAAAGACTTGTTAGAATATGGTTTTTTAAAAAAATGATTACAAATATAAGTTGTCTAAAAGAACTCACTTTAGATCCAAAGACATAAATAGTCAAAGGATGGAAAAAGATATTCCATGAAGATAGTAACCAATGGATTGAAGAAGAAACTAAAAGGGAAATTAGAAAATACTCTGTAATTAATGAAAATAAAACTGAACATTGTAGGATGCCATTTACAGTGTTCTTTCTTTTTTATATGGGTAAATAAACATGGTCTTGGATTTGGCAATTGTTTGTAACACCAAAAGCATAAGAAACAAAAAGAAAATACAGATAAAATTGGACTTCATCAAAATTAAATGTGTGTACAAAATATACTATCAAGAAAGAGAAGAAAGGAAAAAGATAAACATCCCAATTAAACTGAAGCAATGACTTCCATAGAAATCTAGGGAACATATCAAATGGCCAATAAGCAAAGAAAAATATAATCAATATCACTGAGTAAATATAAATCAAAATCCTACTGAGATACTACTTCACATCCAGTGGGATGGCCATAAAAAGAAACAGAAAATGGCAAGAAGTAGTAATGGTATAGAGAAACTGGAACCCTCTTACAATGCTGTGGGAAAATAGTCTGGTGGTTCCTCAAAATGGGAAGGGGAGAGAGAGGTCTGAACTAGAACATGATATATTCCATGCTTTTATTATTATGTCAAAATGGATTCTACTGTCACATATAACTAAAAGAACCAATAAAAAATGTTGACTTTAAACTTGCCATATGGTCTAGCAATTCTACTCAGGTATATGCCCAAGGGTCAAAACAAAATGTTCAAATAAAAACTGTACAGTAACATTCATAGCAGCACTATTCATAATAGCCAAAAGATGGAAACATCCTCAATGTCCACCAACAGAAAAATAGATAAATATAATGGATAAATACAAGGTGGTATATCCACACAAAAGATTACTCAGCCATGAGGGAATGAATTATTGATATATGCAAAAACATGGATGTACCCTGAAAACATTATGCTAAATTAAAGAAACAAGAAACAAAAGGCTATATAGTATGTGATTCTATTTACTTGTTATAACCAGAATAGGTAAATTCATAAAGACAGAAAATAGATTCATGCTCACAAAGACTCAAAGTAGAAATAGGGAGTAATTCCTTAATAGGTCCATGGTTTCTGTTTAGAGTAATGCAGAAGTTCTTGAACTAGATAATGATTGCATAAAACACTGCGAATGTACTTGATGTCAGTGAACCACATGCTTTAAAAAGGATAAACTTTATGTCATGTATATTTCATTACAAAGGAGGAAAAAAACCCATACAATTCTGCCACCTCACCATGAAAACTTGACCTCCACCCAAACCATATTTCCCTGTATTCTACAGCATTTTGTTTAATCTTATTATTACATCTGTTAAATTATGCCAGTACTGTAACTATTGGTATAAATTTCTGACTCACCTGCTGTATGTTCCTCCAGAGGAGGAATCATATCTAATTATATTTGATGCTGTCTGTAACAAGAGTAAAATGTGCAGGGTGAGAGGTAGGGGCCTAATTTCATTTTATTACATATGAATTTCCAGTTTTCCCATTTGTTGAAGAGACTCTCGTTTCTCCAATGTATGTATGTGGAGCCTCTGTCAAGTATAACTGTACTTATGTGGGTTTGTCTCTGTGTTTTTTATTCTGTACCATTATTCTCCATGACTTTTTTGGTGCCAATACCATGCTATTTTTGTACTATAGCTCTGTAGTATAATTTAAGGTCTGGTATTGTGATGCCTTCTGCTTCACTTTTCTTGCTGAGGATTGCTTTGGATATTCTGGGTCTCTTATTTTTCCAAATGAATTTCATGGCTGCCTTTTTTATTTCTGTGAAGAATGTCATTGGATGGAACCTTAATAGGAATTGCATTAAATCTGTATAACACTTTTGGTAATATGTCCATTTTGACAAAATTAATTCTGCCTATTCAAGAACGTGGGAGATCTTTCCATCTTTTTAGGTCTTCTTCAATTTCTTTCTTTAGTATTCTGTATTTCTCATTGTAGAGGTCTTTTACCACTTTTGTTAGATTGACTCCTAAGTATTTTATTTTATATATATATTTTTTGAGGCTATTGCGAATGGGAGAGTTTCCCTTAATTTCTCTTTCAGTTGTTTCATCACTGATATATAGGAACACAATTGATTTATGGGTGTTAATTTTATATCCTGCTACTTTGCTGAACTCATTTATGAGTTCTAGAAGTTTGCTGGTGGAGTTTTGTTTGTATTTTGACTTCTAAATATAGAATCATGTCATTAGCAAACAGGGATAGTTTGAGTTCTTCTTTTCCTGTTCATATCCCTTTAATTTCTTTCTCCTAATTTCTCTGGCTAGTTTCCAGGACTATGTTCAACAGAAGTCATGAATGAGGGCATCTCTGTCTTGTTCCAGTTTTTAGAGGGAATGCTTACTATTTTTCTCCATTCAGAATGATGCTGGCCTTAGGTTTAGCATATATAGTTTTTAAAATGTTGAGGTATGTTCCTATTATCCCTAGTTTTTCTAGTGTTTTGAACATGAATGGATGCTGTATTTTGTCCAATGCCTATTCTGCATTTATTGAGATAATCATGTGATTCTTGTCTTTTAAGTCTATTGATGTGATGAACTGTTTGTAGATTTTTGTCTGGTGAACCAACCTTGCATCTCTGAGATGAACTGCACTCGATCATGGTGCACTATCTTTTAAATATATTTTTATATGCGATTTGCCAGTATTAAGAAATTTTGAACCTATGTTCATCAGGGGTATTGGTCTGAAAATTTTCTTGATGTCTTTGTCTAGTTTTGGAATCAGGATACTAGCTTCACAGAATGAGTTTGAAAGGGTTCCCGCCTTTTCTATTTCATATAATAATTTGAGGAGGATTGCTGTGAGTTCTTCTTTAAAGGTCTGGTAAAACTCAGCTGAGAATCCATCTGGTCCTGCACTTTCCTTTGAAGATAGGCCCCCTGCCTTTTTTAAAGTAGTTGTTATCTTTACTCTGTTATATTTTTACAGGATATGGTTTGTTCCTTCTGAGGGCCGTGAAAGAGAATCTATTTTATGCCTTTTCCCCAATTTCTTGCAGCCTGATGACAATCTTGACTTGTAAAAGCAACATTCCAATCTCTTGTTGGTAGGCCTTTGATGACATCTTCAACTCCATTGCTTGAAATTGATCTGCTTGAATTTTCTATGTCCTCCTGATTCAATTCGGGAAGGTCGATGTCTTCAAGACTTTCTATTTTATTAGAGTATAAATTTTCAAAATAGTTCGATTTTCACCTGTATTTCAGTAGTGTCCATCTCGATGTTTCCTTTTTCATGATTTAGTAATCTGTGTTTTCTCCCTCCTTCTGTTATCAATTTTGTTTTCAAAGAACCAACTTTTTGATTTGTTGACTTTTTGCATTGTTTCTTTTGTTTCAATTTCATTGATTTTAATTATTTTCTGTCTTCTACTGCTTTTGGTGTTGATTTTTTGTTTTTTTTTCTAGGGCTTTGGGATGTAATGTTAGGTTATTTATTTGTTGACTTTCTATTCTTCTAATGAATGATCTCAATGCATTGTACTTCCCCTAGAACCATCTTCATAGCATCCCAGAGGTTTTGATATGTTGTATTAGTACTCTCACTTACTTGTAAGTATTTTTTAATTTTATCCTTGATTTCTTCTGCTATCTGTCCTTCATTAAATAACATATTGGTCTCCAGGTGTTAGAGTAGATTCTATTTTTTATTTTATCATTGATTTCTAATTTTATTCCATTCTGATATGACAGAATGCAAGGAATTATCTCTATTTTTTTGTATTTTCGAGGAGTTGCTTTGTGGCCTAAGATATGGTCTATTTTACAAAAGGATCCATTTACTGCTGAAAAAAAAAGTGTATTCAGTCCTTGATAGATGAAATATTCTATATATGTCTATTAAGTCTAAAGTATTAATTGTATTTTCTAGTTCCATAACTTCTTTATTTAGTTTTTGTTTGAAGGAACTATGCAGTGGTGAGATGTGTATTAAAGTCACTCAGTATTATTGTGATGCTTTATTGTTTGGGGCATATTTATGACTGTTATGTCTTATTGATGTATAAATCCCTTAAGCAGTATGAAATGTCCTTCTTTGTCCCTTTTGACTTTGGCTTAAAGTCAATTTTATCTGATATGAGGATAGAAATCCCTAGCTTGTTTATGTGGTCCATGTGAATGTGATGTTTTTTTCCCATCTTGTTACCTTCAATCTATGGAGTTCTAGCATAGTAAGGAGTCTCTTGGAGACAGCATATTGTTAGGTCTTGTTTTTTAATCCAACCTGCTAGTCTATGTCTTTTGATAAATGAGGTCAGGCCATTTACATTTGATATTATTATTATTTTTGTTTAATTGTGGGTTTTTAATTTGAATTAGTTTCTTTGTTGATTCACTCATTGTTCTTTTAGTTTAGTTCCCCACTTCGCTGCATTTTATTTTTAATTTATTCTTTTTGAAATATAGTTTTATAGTGCAGGCTTTATAGTCTTGAATTCTTCTACCTTTTGTTTATCAAGGAAGGTTTTTATTTCTTTGTCAATTCTGAAGTTTAATTTTGCCATGTATAGTATTCTTGACCAGCATCCATTTTTTTTTCAGAGCTTGGTATATGTTATCCCAAGACCTCCTAGTTTTGGAGGGTCTGGGTTGAGAAATCAGCCGACATCCAGAATGGTTTGCCTCTAAATGTTACCTGTTATTTTTCTCTGGCAGACTTTAAAATTCTATCCTTATTTGTATTTAGGCATTTTTATTATAATGTGCCTTTGGTTAAGTCTGTTGTAATTTTGTGTATTTGGCATCTCGTAAGACTCCTGGATTTGATTTTCCATTTTATTCTTTAGGTTTGGGAAATTTTCTATTATTATTTCATTGAAAAAGTTGTGCATTTGTTTGGTTTGTATCTCTGAGTTTTCATCTACCCAATAAATCTTAAATTTGTTTTTTTTTTTTTCAGGTTATTCTGTATTTCTCAGAGGTTCTGTTCATAGTCTCTTCACATCTTTTCTCCATGGTCAACTTTATTTTCAAGATTTTATATATATATTTTTTTCATGTGTATTTCTTCTTTATTTTGCTATGAACACGTTTGTGGCATAAATATTTTTTCTTTCTTTATTCTCTTATCATGTGACATGATTTATTTCCATGTCATGGCATTTAAATATAACTAAGTTTTTAGGAAAAATGAAGGAAAGGAATAAACATCATTAGGGACTTTCTTTCGAAAAAGAGATAAAGCATGTTTCTGGTTGTAGGCAGAATAGTTGTTTCACATTGTGCACAATTAGGACCTTGTTATTGTAATTATTTGGGGATCAGTATGGCTTAAAGAGATGTGCATGGGTGCTTAGTTGACAAATTAATTTTATGTGTCAATTTGGCCATAGAGTGCTCAGATTAAACCTTATTTATGGATATGTGTCTGTGAGGGTGTATCTGGATGAGATTAGCAGTCAACTCTCCTTCCAGAAAGTGGGTGGCATCAAGGATTAAATATTTATAGTCTTCATTGTCTAAAACTCGTCTTCCAAGTATAGTCTGTGTTGATGCTTTCAACTAAATTTTTATTTGATTTACTGATTTCTTAATTTTGAGTATTTCTTTTTTCTTCAGAATCTCTTTATTAAAGTGATATTTCACTTCCTGTATTGTCTCTCTGATTTCACTCCTTCTATAATCCTTTACCTCACAGATATACATTTCTAACTCTGTCTCTGATATTTCTTCCACTGTGGTGTTGATGGATTCTATTATTGGAGTACCTTGATTTGTTTGAGGCTATTTGCTCCCTTGCTTTTTCATGTTGTTTGTGTGTTTACTCATCTAACAGTATGGATCTGAGGCAGTAGAGTTTTTAATCTTGTGGACTTATATGTCCTTGAAAGTTTCTAATACCTTACTTGCTGAGAAGCTGCATCTCTTCTTTCTGGCTTTCATGCCATAGAGCAGCCAGGAAAGCGACCTCCTCTATCCCACCATCTTGAAATCCTGGTATGTATGTTTCTTAAAGTCATGTTCTTGGCTCCATTTTATTTTGTCACCCTTGTATTTTTTCCCATATTTTTTATTGGTCCATTATAATTATACATTGTGGTGGGATTCATTGCTACAGATTTGTATATGCACATGATACAATGATATAATTTGATCAATAGTGTTTACCAGTTTCCCCCCATCCCTCCCCTCCACCTTCCTCCTGGTAACTTTCCATATTCCATTGGTCTCTCTTCAATTTTGAAGAGAACCTTGCTTATACATATGAGAGAAAACTTACAAACTTTGACTTTGTGAGTATGGCTTGTTTCACAGAACATAATGTTCTCAAGATCCATCCATTTTCCTGCAAATGATATAATTTCATTCCTTCTCTTTATGTCTGAATAAAACTCTATTGTGTACATATACCACATTTTCTTTATCCATTCATTCACTGACAGACACCGAGGTTGGTTCTATAGTTTGGCTATTGTGAATTATGCTGTTCTAAACACGGGTATGCATGTATCACTATAGTATGATAACTATTTTTTTAGGATACATACTGAGGAACGGTAAAGGAATGGTGGTTCCATTCCTAGTCTTTTGGGGGAAACTCTATACTATTTCCACATGGGTTGAACTAATTCACAATCTTAACAGTGTTCCTTTTTCTCCAGCATTTATTATTCTTGTATTTTGATGGCTGCCATTCTAATTGGAGTGAGATGAAATCTTGGTATAGTTTTAATTTGCATTTCCCTGACTACTAAAGATGTTGAAAATTTTTTTCATGTTTGTTAGACATTTGCTATTTCTTCTTTTGAGAAGTGTCTGTTTAAACTGCTCACTTGTTAATTAGAATATACAGTTTTTGTACGTTGTTTTTTGAATTCTTTACATATTCTGGATATTAATCTTGTTAGAAGAATAACTAACAAATATTTTCCTTCATTCTGTAGACTCTCTCTACACATTCTTAAATGTTTCCTTTTCTGTGCAGGTGGTTTCAAACTTTATGTTATAATATTTAATAATTATTGTTATCATTTACTGAGCTTTAGAAATCCAACTGAGGAAGTTGTTGACTGTGCCTCTTATGTTAGAATGTTGAATCTACATTTTCTTCTAGGAGTTGCATAGTTTCAGTTCTAATTCCTAGGTCTTTAATCCAATTTGAGTTGATTTTTGTGCAGGATAAGAGAGAAGGATCTAGTCTCATTCTTCTACATGTGGATAACCAGTTTCCAGCTCCATTGGTTGAAACTGTCATCCTTGTTTTTTCTTCTTGCTACAAAGTCATGGCTGTGTCCTTGCAAAGTATCTTAAAACCCTTCTGATACAATCAATACATAAAAATCATCTCTGTATGCTACACAATTCCCAGCATAAAAGTCACTTAATCAAGGAGTGAAGCACACAAACATGAAGGGTATGAAGATAGTGAAAACAGACTGGCTGTCTCCACGAGACAGAGGAATTATTAGAGCGGAAATTTTAGAGCAAATGAAATGTTTAAAATATATATAATTAGAGCTAATGTTGTTGAGGGGGATAAAGTCAAACTATGTAATCAAGGGAACAAATAGCTAAAGTGAAATGGACGACCCTTTTTGAAGGGAGGGGACAGTGCTGGGAATCAAACCAAGGGCCTCTCACATACTAGGCAAGTATTCTACCACTAAGTTACACCTCATTTGTGGTTCTCATCTTATTTATAGAATACTTGATATTATTTGATTTTTTTTCCTTAACAAACTATGAATTGCACACTGGAAAAAAATAATCCATGCTATCTGCAGTGCAAATGATGAGGAGCACCTCATTTATGGGATAAGTATATTTATTCTGCTGCTTAGTGTCCTCTTTGAAGCCTCATTTCTTGGGTCTTAGCTATTCCAGATTACTGATGAATGCTGAGTATATGACCCTTCTATAAGTGGAATGAGAATGTTTTGTGACATTTTGGTTTATTAAATGTTAATAATTATTCATTTTATTTTTATTCCAATCATGCACTTTAAAAACTAAAAAGCTTTGATATTCTTAGTTACCTTAGCTTTTATCACTAAAAATTATAAATTGTCTGGTGAAACCAAAAAAAATTTGATATGTGATAACTACCACATCCACAATCAACATTATGGTGTAAATTCTGCAGAGCTAAAATTTGAAGGAAGGGAAGATGGATATTAAAACAAAAACCTAAACTTTTAAAAGAAAATTTAGTTCTAAGTTACACTTTGTATTTAAACTAAACTATTATGAGAGAATTAAATATATTTGCCCATTAAAAAGAGACAAATACATTAGGAGTGCTATGTACACATCCTTTGATGAATAGAATAAAACAATTCAAAATATTCCTACAAGTCCCAAAGGAATAGCCAGCTGGTGACTTTTTGAATGTGTTATAACAAAATTTTTGCTAATCTGTATTAATGAAATAGAACCCAGTCAACAAGACTTACAGTAGACAAATTTAGAGGAAAAAAAATGAAACACAACACTTGATTCTACAATTCTGAGTTGAATCTGAATTGAAAAGCTAAACTGGAGAAAAAGAATATGATGAACAGAAAAACAGTAGTAGGAAATCAATTTCTATCTATTTAAATAAAAAAATGAAATTTCTAAGTGTCTTGTTAAAACTACATGGAAAAGAAAAATCCTATAAGACATCTAAATATATTAGATGAATCCTCTCATCTAAATCTGCAAAGTTTCACTACCAATTTCACAGACTTCCTTAAGAGAGTTTCTTCTATCTTGCTAATGCTTTGCACCACCATCAACTAAAAGCAAAATACACCGAGAGAGAAACAAAAGATGCAAGTGAACTTAGCACTCTCTTCCTCTTAGCTCAAATGCTTATCTTTGTACATTTTGCTATTATCACTATAATTTAATAGTTCAATTCTTTCCTTAAATTCCTTTACTCATAAAGTGTTCTTTGCCCTTTTTAAGTCCTATATTTAAAACACTATCTTTGAATGTTTATTAGGATTGTTACTGTGAACATTCTAATTCAGTTTTAAAATGTTTTCAGTAATCTCCAGTTATTTTCCCACAAACTGGTTTTAACATGCAATTTTGCAGAATGAAACTTTTTACCTAATGCATTCCATACTTTAGCAAAAACAAAAAAACTACAAATGAAAAGTTAAAAAGCTTGCTAGTCAGACAATGAAGGACTATAAAGAAATACAATAAATAAAATTTGTACAGCATAGCTTAATATACTTAAGAGAATTTAAGTTGTAAAAGTTCTAATTATTAAAATTTGATAGATTTATAACTATAATAATTTTACACAGAACTTGAAAGTTTAAGAGCTATGTTTATATTGAAACTTTAATAAATTGTCTATTTTTTAAATCAAAATTCTGAATTAATGTGTAGATTCTTGACCTTGAACACAATCACATATTAACAAAAAGAAAAAAAAACAGCTGAATGAATTAAGGGATAGAAAAAAGAGCTTAATTTCAATATAATGACTCAACAATGTCCTAAAGTTCTATCCACTGAAGATGGAATAGGGCCAACAAAACTATAAATCTGTGTAATTAGCTGATGAGCTCAATCATTCCCAGTTCAGTACTGGATAGTTCAATCAGGTGCTTTCCCCCTGCAAATTATGGTGGAACTTGTGATACAAGAGACAGAAATTTCAAAGGAAAGCAAATGAACTTTGTGCAAATGGGTTATGGGGGTGGCAATCCAGGAGAGCTGGTAACCTGAGGATCAAGAAACTAATAATAGGGAAAAAAAAAAGTTGAAAGGGTTGTTCATTGCATACAAAAGAATATCCATTCTAAATTTTAACTGGAGTCAGCCTTAGCCTCTTCCTCAAAAAAAAAAATTTTTTTTTTGAGAGAGAGAGAGAGAATTTTAATATTTATGTTTTTAGTTTTTGGCAGACACAACATCTTTGTATGTAGTGCTGAGGATCAAACCTGGGCCGCATGCATGCCAGGCAAGTGAGCTACCGCTTGAGCCACATCCCTGGTCCTTCCTTGAGTTTTTGATAAGTAGTTCTTCAAATAAAATAGCCAATGAAAAGGAAATGATGAGAGGTTACCATTTAAGTATTTTTGATTTTTTTTCTCTCAATGTAATGTCAGATCAACTATGTGACTGTTTCCTTAACATTTTAAATTGTGGAAGTTCACAAAGCCTCTGCAGACAATTTGGTTATTCATGAAAATAAACAAATAAATTTTTGAATATACTTTAAAGTTTAATCATGGAAAACTGCCATTAATTTTGATACATGAAATATAATAATGTTAATTTAGTTTCAGTTAATTAAAGTGGGCGAATATCAGAAATTATTGTCATATTTTTGCAAAAGAAAAAGATTTGTTAAAATTCAGTTTATGAAGTAAAACATATCTAGAGACTAGATTGCCCTTACCACTTGGCATAGAAGTCTCTCCATAGAATATTTCATAAAATTCCACTTTTATATTTAACATACAGTAAATAAGCTTCAATGTTATAATATTAACTTTATTTAAATGAACAACTATTAATGCAAATAAGCAAGTTATGGTAATATAAGTACACAGCTGTTGGTAATAAGAGTTTATCCCTATTAAAGAAGCTATCTTTGTCAACACTTTACATTTTCAAGTATTTGTAAACAAATACTCTTAATAAAGTTGTCAGGAAGAGTCAAGTTTGCGATTGCTTACATTTAATACATGGCTCAATCTGAGACTTGCTTTTGATCAAGAACACTTGTTTGAGAGATTTATTTTACTAATATATTTTATATAAATTAAAAGTAGCATTTTCTACCTTTCTATTCTAATGAATGACACAAGACATTCATGTCAATAAAGGGCAATAAAAACTGAAATGTTTTAATGGGATATTAATTACTATTCAAATTTACTATTATATCCTTGGAAAAGGGAATAAGTTCCATTAAACTGATTTAAAAAAAAAAAAACCTGCAAACCAAACCACAATTCTCTCAAATGTTAAATATGCTTTGGGAATTACACTAGATGATACAGAAAATTGTTACTATACAATTCAACACGTTCTTTTTTGTAAAAGATCTTAAATACTCTAAGTACAAGATAAAGAAAATAATGTGGCAAATAAACTGATGGATTTTGGGTGCAGGGATACAGGAACTTCAAGAATATAGTTAATTATACATTGTTTAACGTAACTTATCTATGGCCTATCTTTTCCTTTAGGCATATAGTTTAAATAAAGTTTAAAGAAAGCTTCCCCTAATAAGTGAGCACTTTCCCCTGAACTACTATTGTAACTTTTCATAATATCCATTCACTTGTCATTTTACATTGCCATTAACTTTAAATATTTATTTCCATTAGTATTTCATATCTCTTAAGCCTGAGTATGTAGCTAATGTCTACAAATGATAGTAGGCATAAGTTTAAATATAGCAATGAGGATGAATCCCATTCTAGGTTTTCATTCTAGAATGTGCTTGATATAGGGGGTTCTGGCAATGCTCAGTGAACTCTGGGACTAAGAGGCTCTGCTTCTCCAACCATAGTTCTAGAAAGGCTCAGAATTATCTCTTTTCCCATATCTGACATTCATAGTTGCAGACAATGCAACTGGAGAAACAAGGGGTTCTTAGAGGTTGAATTCAGAGTTTCACACATATTAAGCATGTGCTCTATCACTGAGCCACACCACTGCAATATTTTTACTGATATGCCCATAATAATGAGAGCATTCTGGGTGAAATAAAATAATGATTTCTAGGATGTTCATAAATATACTCTAATGGAAAAAGACCAAAAGCTGTTGAAGCTGACTGATGAGCATGTAAGTACTCATTTCATTATTCCACTAATAGAATAATTAGTTTCTAGCCCCTTAGAAACAAACCTGGACAAAATATATGAAACAACTATATTTAGAAATTAAATAACAGGTAGTACAAAATTGTTATCATGAGCAAAGGTAAGCAAATAAGGTTTTCTAGCAGAAGTCACTTCCAGACTATCATCTAGGGTAAGAGAATCCAACATAGGATGGTAGTAAAAGTTGAGGAGAGCAAGATTAAAATTCAGGGAAGCAGAAGCAGCAATTTATGAAGCAGAATACCAGGAAGGTATAATATAAAGGGCTCTAGAAATCCACATTCCCCTGAGTCTTACCAAATACTAAATTATGAAAACATATTGTGACACCCCACAAGGCTTGGCAACTGCTAAGGTTTTTGGCTGTCCAGCTCATATAGGGCTGAAAGAATTTCAATTCCAACTGGCTCAAGTGGAGAGACCTTATTAAAGACCTCAGGGGGATAAATTAGCCCAACCAAGTGAATTTTAAATCCACCCTTTAAAAGCACACACACAAGCCTCAAAAGAATCAAGAACACCAAACAACTGCCATCCAAAACAAGTTTCAAAACTCTCTAAAGGAAAAACACAAAAATCAGACTATTAATAATAATGTCTAGCATACAATCTACAATCACTAGGCATATGATATGTTCCAGTAATTCTACTCCTAATTATTTACCCAAGAGATTTAAGACAATTGGACAGTGAAACAAGATTACAATCTGAAAAAGCAGACAATGTCCATATTTTCTCTTTATATAACTGTTTTATTTTTTTTTAAATGAGATTTATGGATTACCAGTTAAAAAGTTAGAAAGTTCTGAGTTGGGACTGTGGCTCAGTGGTAGAGCGCTCACCCAGCACACGTGAGGCACTGGGTTTGATCCTCAGAACCACATAAAAATAAAATAAAGGTATTATGTCCACCTACGACTAAAAAAATACATATTTTAAAAAAAGAAAATTCTATAGGAGTACACTAACATACATTATTCTGTGTTCAGTTCATGAACTTGATAATGTACACTAGCGATCTCAATATTTTGTATTCCCTTTGCACCTATTGAAACATCATGTTGAACCTGATTTCATTATATGTATATTCTGTAGATGTATATGCTATGATCTTTAGCTGCAGAACTTTGCATATTTCATGCTTCCCTTAACTGACATCATAAATGCATGAGCACTTATATGTTTTATTTATTTAATGGCTTCAAGGGAATTTATTCACAATGTTTTCTTATGAATTTTCTTACCTGCTAAATCTCGCCAACTCAGAATTACTCTTTTCCTAGGTTTGTTTTGTTCCCTCAAAACTCTTTAAGATTCTTCTACATGTTACCTTCTCAGTGAAAATTACTTTAGACCCTATATCAAATTATGATTCAACTTCATATTCCCTTATCTGGCTTTATATTTTTGCCTAAAATGTATTTTCTAGTTTGTGAAATATTATTTATCATCCTTTACACTAGGGGAATACAATTTCTATAGGGAGGATTTTTTGTTCCATTTCTTAACCGATGCATCTTTAGCATAAACAATAGTTCTTAAAGCCTGACAAAACTGAATACTTCTTAAATGCATGAAAATAATTTTTGGAAGAGTTTTCTTAAAGAAGTATTACTCTGACTACTGGATATTTTATAAACCACCCCTGCCTCAATCCAAAAAAATTGCAAATGAACACATCAAATGGCCTTCAGTCTGATAATAACAATGTGCAGGGCTCTTTGAATTGTTTTGAATACTACTCAGCTTAAAAGAAGAGTAAAATTATGGCATTTGCCAGTAAATGGTTGGAGCTGGAGAATATCATGCTAAGCGAAATAAGCTAATCTCACAAAACCAAAGGCTGAATGTTTTCTCTAATATGCGGATACTAATTCACAATAAAGTGGGGGGCACTAGGAAAGAATAATGTTACCTTAGATTAGGTACAGGGAAGTGGTGGGAGGGTAAAGGAGGGGATATGGGGATAGGAAAGATAGTAGAATGAAACAGACATTAATACTGTATGTTTACATATGACTCCATGACCAATATGATTCTGCAACATGTACACTCAGAAAAATGAGAAATCATATTCCATCTATGTATGAAATATCAAAGTGCATAAATGTATTCTACTGTCATTTAAAACAAATTTTAAAAATAAAAAAATAGACTACAAAAGTTTAAACAAGTGAATTGTACAGATCATTAGATTCTATCCTCTGAGTTCAGGTGTCATACTCAAAGTATGGCTAATAAAGGAATAGACTGCACTACCCAGAATCTAAACATAAATATTCTTACCAATCCTATTAACAAGTGCTCATATCATTATGCTGTCAGAGAGTCATGCAACATACAACATTTCAATCAAAGGTGGTATTTTAGTCAGCTTTGCACAGTAGTGACCAAAAGAACTGACAAGAACAATGTAAAGGAGGAAAAGTTTATTTTGGCCCATGATTTCAGAGGTTCAGTCCCTAATTAGCCAACTCCATAGCTCTGGGCCCAAGGTGAGTCAGAACATCATGGTGCACAGGTATGGCAGAGAAAAAGAGTTCAGAACATCGTAACAAGGAAGCAAAGAGAGACAGACAGCACTCCACTCACGAGGGGAAAAATATAAACCCAAAAGACATGCCATCAGTGATCTACGTGCTGCAACTACAACCTACCCGGCTACAATTCCCACCCAGTTAAAGTCTCAAGTCTAATCATTTCACCTCTGAACAGCCTTGCATTGTCTCAGACATGAGCCTTTGGGAGACACCTCATATTTAAACTGTAATAGACAGACTCCACAGAGCAGTGGTCCCATAAATTATAATGGAGCTAAAAAATGCCTATCAACCAGTGGTATTACAGCTACTGTAATGTCATAGGAGACAAAACATTCATTACCCATGTTTGTAGTGATGCTGGTATAAACAAACCTATTGAGGTACCAGTTATAGGAAAGTGTATTCACAGCTTCTGGTGTTGGAAATCTGAAGATATCAAAACTGCTTGTATAAGAATATAAAGGCAAAAAAAAATCTAACCACTATACCTTTTCCATTTTTAGATGTTTAGATAAACAAATAACTTATAATTGTATAACAGCTTATAGTATTCAGTACAGTTACATGCTATACAGTTTTGTAGCCTGGAATACAAAAGCTCTAAACATCTATAATAGGCTATAACATCTAGATCTGTATAAGTACACTCTATGATGTTCACACAAGGATGAAATCACCTAAGGATGCATTTCTCAGAACTAATCTGTTCTTAAGCAATGCACAACTAAATATATGTTGAGGGAAACGTTCATTCTATGACTAATTCAGACGTCTTTTCTCCTATACATTTGATGTGATTCAGCAGATGCTTATGACTTATAAGATTTTCCTAAAAAAAAAAAACTGGATTTTTGGAGATAAACTATTGAAATCAGAAATTATAGCCTCAGTCAGTCTCTTCTTCCTTTCCAGTCAGTACTAATTCATTAACAGAGAGCTTGTAAGATAAACTATGTTGGGGAGGTAAGGAGTAAAGGAGAGGGAGATTTGTTCTTTTGTTGGAGTGATTATTTTTTTCTATGAAAAAGATGATGATCTATAACTTAGATATTTGAAATTAAGTACACTCAATTTTAGTAATTTTTTTTCTTTTCAGTGGTGCTGGGGATTGAAGCTAGAGCCTAACTGATGCTAGACAAGCACTCTACTACTGAACTACAACACCAGCTTCTGTAATTATTTGTTTTAGAACTTGGGCCTCAATAAGACTTGTCTCTTAACAAAATAAAAAGAGAGAGAGAGAGCTTAATGGTACCGGTTGAGAGACAGAAATGAGAGAACTGTGGAGGTTCTCTGTTCTCAACAAAATATACATTATAATATATTTGCTAAAATTATTTTCTTTTTTTAAAAAAATACCTTTTTATTTTTTAAGTACAGATGAACACAACATAATACCTTTATTTTTATGTGGTGTTGAGAATGGAACCCGGGTCCCGCCCATGCTAGGCGAGCGCTCTACTGCTGAGCCACAATCCCAACCCCTGAAATTATTTTCATTATGAAGAAATATAATTAGCAATTTCAAGATTGACTGAACTCATTTAAATACAAGTACGTGAACACATTCCCATCTAAAAACAATTTTTTTTTCTGATTTATCCCTGGCAGTTTCGTTCATTAATTTCACTACATATTCTAAAACATAAAATTTAAAAAAAAAAAAAAGACAAGCTTCAACCAGCCTGCACACTGGTTTGTATGACTAATGTGAAGACATATTTTATACAGAATGGAATATGTCAATATACGAAAGACAAAGAAATAGAAAATGTTATTATAAATGAGTGATCTTTGAGGTAGAGTCATTTAATAAAACTGCCATCACTTTTGAAGACTGACTCCCTGTATCTACAAGGATGCTAGCAACTACTACAGGTGGAAACTATGAAAGATCAAAGAGATATCTGACCTGTGTTCTCAGATGGAACACAATGAAAATGATTCAGCCTGAGGTTAAGATGCTATCATATAATACAGGAAAGCTGAGATCCTCTAGAAAAAAATCATGTGATATACTGTTAAGATTTAGAGAAGTGAAATAAGAGATAACAGCATTTCTATAATTGAGAAGACAATTAAATATTGGTCTTAATTATGCTACCTCTGTTCTTCAGGACCATTATAAAGCACTCCAGATCATTTCTCCTTTTTTCTATCCCTATTCCCTCAGTAAGTCCTAGTAGATGGTTAGACAGGGCACAACAAGGTTGGGGCAGTATAGTAGTAATGATTAAAAGCACAAACTCTGGGGCTATAACACTTATATCTGAATTTTGGCTGTGCCATTTAAGAATACAACTATGATGAGTCACCTGGCCTCTCTGTGTAATAATTTGTATACTAGTTGTACCTAGTTACTTCTCTGGATTACTACAGAAATTAAATGAGTAGTGAAAGTACTTACAACAGTGTCTGTGAACTACATAATTGTTTACAATGGTACAAGTGATATTGTCAAAATCAAACTTTTTTTTTTACTTATATAACCACTATTTTTCAGGTTTTAAATATATGAACATCTAACAATTTAAGATATTTTTATTTTCATTTTACCAATGACTTCTGCGGTGGGGGAGGGGCTTATTCAACTAAACTAACTTAAAAGTAGTTCAATGCACAAATCTGTAACAGAATGACTATCCTACAAAATTGTTTTGCATATGAGATATTATTTGATTTTGTGTAGCAGTTACTAGAAGTTATATGTTGGCAGACAGGCACAGCATCAACAAATTACTTATATGTATATATATTTTAATCACTTAAAATCTTAAAAATGAAGTAAAAATTTTGTGAAAGAAAAATACATTAGTGATTACAGCAGTTGTCCTTTGTTAATTTTCTCATAAGCCAGGTATTTATCCAAGCATTAAATATAAATGATCTTATTTAATTCTATGAAATGGTTTGTACTGTTATCCCATTCTACAAATAAAACCATTTGGGGCAGTATTAAAAACTTGAAAAAAATCATACATCATGGTAAAGCTGATGTTCAATTCCAGGTCTATCTGCCACCAAAGCTTATCTCTTAAACCAAGATTCATGCTGTTCTAAGAACATTTTATTGAGCCCAGGTATTAAAACCCAAATATTCAATATAAGGAAATAATGTCCAAACTGAAAACAGAATAATATTCTTTATTTAATTCTCTACCCCAACACACACAGTCAAGCACAGCAAAGATTATGCATTGTCAGGATTCAGTTAAGAGGCATCTTGTGTAGTTTTGGAATCAAAAGGTAAGACACAATTTTTTAAAATTCTATGATACAAAAAGTGGGTCTCAAAAGTACTATTCTGAAACATGTAAATATATGTAAATTATATTAGTGAGCTAAAGAAAAGAGTCTTTTTACTATCTCAAGAGAAGTTATTTCTGTACTCTGCCCATAGTTGTATAGACTGATCAAGTTAAATTCAGTTGACTGTGATTATTGCTTTTCATTTACAGGAACAAGTCTGAATCAAGCCAAAAAAAGAAGTCAGACACAATAGTTCAAAATACACAAGTCAATAAAATTTTAGACATTGATTATAAGAGTATTTCACAAATTTATCACTTAGAATAAAAAAATTTAGTTTTATTAATATCCACAAAACTGAATATAAGAGCTGGGGTTGTAGCTCAGCAGTAGAGCACTTGCCTAGCATGTGCAAGGCCCTGGGTTCGATCCTCAGTACCACATAAAAATAAAGATATTGTGTCCAATTGCAGCTCAAAAATAAATATTTCTTTTAAAAGAATATAAAATTTCTAAATATACCATAATGCCTATTGTGGTATATAAGTATACCATAAGCAATACTGAAAGGGTTTCTTCATTTAAAGTTTTATATTGAAAAACAACCAAATCAATAACCAAATCATTAAAATTTTTCTGTACTTAACAAAAGTTTTCCAAAACTCAGCTAATACTTTAATTAACACTGTATTTGTCACAAAAAGAAGTGGCTCTTCCATTAGGCAAGTCTAGATAGTTCTCTAGAATCTATGATGAAAGAATCTGACCTATATTCTAAATGACTTAGTTAGCCTTTTCAAAGCTGTATTCTCAAGAATATTAACAAAGTTTTCTTAAACAGAAACAAAAAACTTCCATGGTACCATTTTCTTGGGAAATCATGGGTTTCTTTTCCTTTGGGATTTTGCAAATCCAATTTAACAAAATTAAATACAATTTCCATATTTTAAAAACGTTAAAAAATTTTTAGAATTGAAAGCAGCAGAAAAATCATTCTGGTTCTAATATTTAGGAGCAAAATACTATAAAGAGCTGTATTACAGGGCTAGAAATATAGCTCAGTTGATAGAGTGTGTTTTCCCTCACATGCACAAGGCCCTGGTTTCAATGCCCAAAACCATTAAAAAAAAAAAAAAAAAAAAAGAAAGATCTATATTACAGTTCTATCACTTAGGGGCAAAATACTATAAAAATCTGTATTATATTGTTCTGGATTTTTTTACATGATTCTTATTGTTTTGTTTTAAATAGCTATGGTAATATTATACATGTAATTTTGTGTATGCTTTATTTTAATATGATCAGGTTTTTGAGTACACAAAATTTTCTGAGACTTTATATTTACTGACTACATCATTGAGAAGGATGTACTACAGTTAACCTGCTAACTCCCTATTATCACACTTTGGTATACAACATCTATCAAAAGTGAGCAACACAACATTTACTATACCTCTGCTAGTGGAACAATAATTCAGCAAACATTTTTTTATATTAAAATTTGAGTTTTTTTTTTAAAAATTGTTGAATTTGATATTTTACTTGAATAATATTAAGCTTGAACAGTTTCTCTTGTGTTTATAGTAACTGCATTTCCTCTTTTTGAGACTGTTTTATCAATTATAGACTGTATTTATTGACAATTTATATGATTCCTTTATTAAAAGCAATAAGCTGAGGCCCTATTTACTAAAAATATTTTCCCCAGGTTTGTTATTTGATTTTTAATGTTTTAATTTTGTTGTTGTTAATTTTCAGAAATTTAAACTTTTCAAATAGTAAAATCTATTTTTCTCATTAATTCCTTACATACCTATTAAATTTTAATATAGCAAATAATGTTTTCTATTATCTAGAAACATGATAAATAATATTTTATATCTAGCTTCAAAACTTGATCTTTTAAAAACGATGTCATGCTTTAAATCTATACATCCTTTTATTTTGAAAATAAGGCATGCTATGGAGGAAAAAACACAAAATATACATAACTACACAAAGAGCAAAAGTTCATGTTCCCTCAAATTTTAATCAAGAGTTAAAAAAGAACCCCAGACATTTGTTTTTTCTTCTTCTTTTTTTTTAAATCTATGCATATATAAAAATACAGGCAAAAGTACTTATAACATAGTCATATTTCACCTCTTCCACTCTGGATTTCTTAGCTCCTCTCTAATAAAGACTGCAGAATCTCAGATCTGGAGTATCTTAATAGTAATTGTGAATGGCTATGAAAGGATACAATACATTCCTAATGATTCCCAAACTTATTTAATTACAGAATTCTTTAATCAAGAAATTATGGTTCAAAAACCTGGTAATTTCTGAAATGCTATTTTGGAAATACTGGCTTATCTTTATTTTAATAACTTCAGATAATCCAAAACTTTAATGTTTCTGTGAATATAAAGTATGCAGATTTATATTAAAAAAATAAAAGCCAACAAACTTACTTGGGATATACTGGTTCATAAAGGTACTTGTCGCCTCTTGAAGATATAACATGAAAAAACAAGATGTAGCCATTTGCTGTCTGAAAGAGAAATTTTATTAAGCATGAATTAAAGAATAAGGCTATGACTGGTCTGCTAAATTTTAATTTTATATCTTCTTACTATGAAAAAAAAACTCATTCTTAGGAAACTTCCTTTGAATAATTTTAGCCTAAATATGTAAATAAAACAACTTGTTTTAATATAACCCATTGTGAAAAAAAGGTTTTACAAATATTTCAGAAACATATAATTGAAATCAATTGTTCATTAAATATTCATTTTAAATGTGAATATTTTCCAGTGATTACATTTATTGAATGGGTAAATTTATTATTCTGCAAAATACACAGACTTTTTGAATTCTGCAATAATATAGCAAATAATTATTCCAAGCTTTAAAACAAGTAACAGTATATAAAATGCTTCTGGACAAATAAACTTTATATAACACTAATCTCAAAATAGCCTATTTACATACTTCAAAATCAATCTTTTGGTCTCCGATTTACATAAAATACAGTCTAAATCAAAGAAAAGCAGTGCTAAACTTTAATTTCCAAAAATGTGAACATTTGAACATTAAACTGAACATCATTTTTCTTTTTTTAAATTGTGTACTGTATTTATACATAATAGTGGGATTCATTATGTCTCATTTGTATATGCACTAATTTGATCAATCTCATTCTTCAGTACCTTTCTTTTCTCTCCCAATCTTCTCTCCCCAGATCTACTTCCTCTACTCTACTGATCTCCTTTCTATCATTGTTTTTTAATTAGTGTGTTAAATTATATATATGCAGGTTTTCACATTGGGTAAATTTATACTTGGACACAGCATAGTCTAAATAACATTTTTTCCTAAGTTAACAAAATATTTTTAAGACAGAAGCTATATTAAAAATAAACAATGCCATTATATGATCAAAGCATACATCTGTGACTTGTGAAACTCAAGCAACCATTTTACATTTATATATGAAATACTATATACAGCTTTTTCTAACCAAACATTTTCAAACAGAACAGAACAAAGTGGCAAATGTTTTCCCCAAACTTTTTTATATTAACACTGAATTCCAATCATTTTAGAGGCAAGTGAGGATTTACCCAAAGTAGAACCAAAGAAAAGATCAACGTTTCAAATTTCTTTCCAGTACTAACTTCCTGTTTTTCATTTACAGAAAGGACAAAGGAAAAAAATACTCAGTTTCTTCAGCAAGGCCAGGTCTGTTTTTTAACTATAAATTTAACTATTTTTTAATGTGCTCTCAAAAACTAGAGTTCAATTTATCAGAATACAAAAGAAAAAGGTTGAAGATTGTTCAGATAAGATCACCTTTCTATATCTTCACAAGCAGTTTTATGTTCTTACCATATGGAAAACAAGAAAACAAAAGGAAAATGGCTTTAAATCAAACCATACAAAAGTTACAAACATATTGTTCCTTTACAGAAAAAATGACTGTTCAAAAACTTTAATCTGTACTGTTACCTTAGTAACATAGAGTAATATAACAAGAGTAACATAGTATGATACCATAGATAACATTGACATACAAATACTGTCCCAAGTATCAGTCTCTGAAGGCCAAAAGTTTGACATTTCAGAGTATCAAATGCTAATATTATAAATCAAATTAAGTGCTTAAAAGGCTACAAGGTCAGGAATAACATAGCATTTTGCACTAGCATTTGGAAATTTTATATACATAGAATACTAGGTAAAATTACAAATAATATCTTGATTTACTGTTTTGATATTTTATATCAATCAACTTAATATGTAAACCAAATGCCAATTAATTCTGGATCTCATGACCATCTATCACCAATCTTTTATTAAATAGTCTTGATTTTGAACAAATTAAAAAGTCGGTAGTAAACTATCCTTAAAAAGCAGTCTCTTAATTTGCACTGAATCTATCTCGATATAGGGTTATAATGACCTTATCTTTCTTTCTCTTCATGCTCCCAAAATAATGCAAATAAAGCATGACTATTACTTAATCTATAGGAAACAATCCCACCATCCTCTTCTTACATACATACATATTGTCACCCAAAACTAAACTAATTTTTAAGTAAATTAAAAAAATAATCTTTAAGTTCTTTTTCCTGTTATCATGACTTGTTTTAAATACATTTTCCTTCTTTCTGTAGGACACATTTAAGGATCTAGCTTCAATGACCTGAATGATGTATCACAAAGATACAATTAAGAGATAAAGGGTTTGATGACTTAGATATATATATATCTTCTACTCCAACATAGTGTTATGTCAGTCTTCAAATAAGGATGGAATAAGAGACTAGCACTCAAATTCTTTACACTGGTCTATAAATGATATTTTGTTTTTATTTATGACACATGTTCAAATGAGAAAAAACAAAATTAGTTACCCTAAATCATACTACCCTCCCAAGATAATAATTTAATATTTTTGTATAAACTTCTAGACTTTGTACATACATACAATGATTATACTTAAAGGGTAAATGATTACAGATTATAAATCACAAGCACTCTTAAATGTAGATAGAGTGTTTTTGACATACCCTTCAAAATTATTTTTCCTAATATTATCACATTGTTTCATGTTTTATATCAGAGCATTAATTTGAAGGGGGGGGAACCTCCAAAACAAACAACAAAAACAGCAAGACTCCAACCAAAATGTATTAAACTGAACTTGATTTATGCTGCATTGAAACAACAACAAAAAATCAGATAATATATTGAACAATGATTTTCAAAACATGCATCAATCAATGAAAGCTAGTCATCCTTAACAGAGGGGAAATGAAGGTGAGCCCTACTCCTCTTGCCCAGTTTATTGCCTTGTTGATAATTTACAGGTTACAGCACTGAGAATGGAAGCTGAAACAGAGCCTAATAGACTCTCTGGCTTCAGAAGTTAAAGCTCGGTGTTCTAGAAAAATAAGGCAACTCAAATTCATGTGACAAAGTACCATAATAGAGAGAAAAGAATTATATACAGAAGTAACTCAAGAATACCAACAAGGACATACATGTGAGGAAACTACTCATGGTAGAAGAAAGAACAATTTGAAAGAAGTGGTAAAGTAAACAGTGCATAAGCAGGACTAAAGAAAGTCATAATTTACAGCGCACTAGATAGAATACTCAGGAAAGCAGTTCTTAGGTCTTCCTGTGGTAATTCTAGAAAGGTATTGCCTTAGTAGTGGGCAAGAACTAGCTCAGGATTGAGCTCTAAATCCAGCCCACCACCCCCCACACACATACACAAAGAAAAGCTTAAAATGAGACGTGAACAGACCAAATTATTTCCAAGTAACTTAACTGCATTCCAAGAAAATTTATAGGATCAAAAAAGTACCCAGTATATAACAAAGTAAAGTCACAACTTCTGATATCTAATTAAAAGATACAGGGAGGCTGGAAATAAAAGACACAATGAAAAGAAAAATCAACCAATTTTAACAATCCATAATGCAATAAAATTGTTGAAATTAGCACAAATGAGCATTAAAACAGATACTATATTCCTTATCTTCAAAAGGTTACAAAAATATAGAAGACCCAACAGAACTTGAGATAAAAGCTAAAATATGAGAGTCAAAAAAACATACTGGATTGGATGAATAAGTTGGACACTGCAGGAAAAAAGTTTACTGATTATAAAAGTATAGCAATAAAAATTTTTCACAATGAAACAGAAAAAAAGTAATAAAACAGAAAGAGATCAACAAACTGTGGAACTTCATATGGCCCAATAGGCATATACACAAAAAGTCCCCAAATGATAATATTTATATTTCCATTGAATTTAATTAAAATTCACTTCCTACACTTAAATTTCATTAAAATGTCAATTTTCTTTTAAATAATAACAGAAATGTATACTGGAGCTTATACCATAGGTAAAATAAAATGTGTATGTTCCCTAATCCCAACAGAATTAAACTAGAGACCAATAAAATAAGATTGTGGAAAACCTTCAGTGTTTTGAAACTAAAATACATAGTTCTAACTCACTCATGGATCAAAGACGGAATCAAAAGGGAAATTAAAAAATATATAAATTGTACCAAAATTTGTGGGATTCTGCTAAAGCAGTACTTAGGAGGAAATTTATAGTTTTAAATACCTGTTTAGAAAAAAAGAATGCATACAAACAACAATAAGTGTTGGCAAGGATGTGGGGGAAAAACACACTCATACACTGCTGGTGGGACTGCAAATTGGTGAAGCCAATATGGAAAGCAGTATGGAAATGTTTCAGAAAATTGGGAATGGAACCACCATTTGACCCAGCTATCCCTCTCATCAGACTATACCCAAAGGACTTAAAAACCCGCATACTACAGGGACACAGCCACATCAATGTTTATTGTAGCCCAATTCACAACAGCTAAACTGTGGAACCAACCTAGATGTCCTTCAATAGATGAATGGATTAAAAAATGTGTCATATATGCACAATGGAATATTACTCAGCAATAAAAGAGAATAAAATCATGACATTTGAAGGTAAATGGATGGAGTTAGAGAAGTTAATGCCAAATATCTTCTTTGATATAAGGAGGCTAATTAATAGTGGAATAGAGAGCAAGAGCATGGGAGAAATAGACAAACTCTAGATAGGGCAGAGGGGTTAGAGGGGAAGAGAGGGTGCATGAGGTTATTAATGATGGTGGAATGTGAAGATCATTATTATCCAAAGTACATGTATGAAGACATGAATTGTTGTGAATATACTATGTATAAAACCAGAGATATGAAAAATTGTGCTCTACATGTGTAATAAGAATTGTAATGCATTCCACTGTCATATCTAAATAAAAAGAAAGAAAAATCTCAAACCAATGATCTCAGTTTCTATTTTACACTAGTAACAAAATACCATATGAAATCTCAACTAAGCAGGAGGGAAAAAAATAATGAGATCAGAGTGGAAATGGAAAAGAAAACAGAAAAGTAAAATCAATGAAAAAAATTATGAGTTTTTAAAGAAAATCACAAGAAAAAAAGAAAAAAAATCACTAAAATTGACATGCCTCTACTCAAACTGATCAGGCAAAAAAAAAATTAAATACAAAAGAGAGAATGGTAACAGGATTATAGATTCTAGAGACACTAAAATAATAAGGAAGTCAGGGAAGAATACAGAAAGGTTGATGAAAGAGTACTAAATTACAGTTAGACAGGAGTAAGTAGTTCTGTTATACTACAGCCCAATAGGGTGACTATAGATAAGAACTATGCAAAAACAATCCAATTTAAAAAGTGGTAAAAAAATGAATAGAAATTTCTCTAAATATGTAAGAATAGATGAAAAATAGTCAACATCATCAGTCATTAGAGAAATACAAATCAAAACTATAATGAGATACACCTTCAAACTCTTCAAAACTCAAAAGAACAAACAATGGAAATAAATGCTAAGGATGAAAAGAAGAAATCAGAACTTTTATACTGCCAAAGGGAATGGACAGTGCAACCCCTGTGAAATTGATCCAGCAATTCTGCATTTGAGTGTGCAACCAAAAGAACTGGAAATAAGGATTCCAACAAATACTTCTATGATAATGTTCAATTGAGTATTATTCACAATAGTCATAAGTTGGAAACAATACAAATGCCCATCAATAGATCAATGGATAAACAAATATGCTACATACATATTATGAAATATAACTCTGACATAAAAAAATGAAGTTTTGACACATACCATAATGTGGAGGAGCCTTGAAAACATTTCCCTAAGTGAAATAAGTTAGGCACAAGAGGACAAATATATTATGATTCCACTTACAAGATGTATCTGGTATGAGAAATTCATAGATACAGAAAGTTGATTAGAAGTTACCAGGGGCAGGAGGGAATTAGGAATGCTTACTTAAGCTTAATGATTACAAAGTTTCTGTTTGGAGTGATGATAAAGAAAACAGTGGTGATAGTGTGTAATGCAGTGAACGTGACTAATAACACCTAATTGCACACTTAAAATAGTTAAAATGGCAACTTTATGCTATATACACCTTACAATTTTAAAAAATTTATCATGCAATATACCGAAAATGAGATCAAGTACAGAATATCATATTTTCTTTCATGAAACTGCTTTTCTTCTTACATTTTTTTCACTAATTGCCATGAACATTCTCCTAACACTCTTCTAAGCTTGAATGAGTAAAACAGGTAAAGAGAGTTAGTACTGGTGAGTCTGAATAATTTCAGTGAGCTCTAAACTGTAGTAGTGGTCTTTAGTTACGTAGTACCTTTCCCTGCAATTAGTAGGAGAGGGGAATAGTGGCCCAGAGTGTCAGAGATGGTAAGGATGATAAAAGTGGTTGGAGCATGAGCTTTGGATAGATTGGTCTGCATACTAAGGTACGGCTGTAGGTAAGTCCTTTACTACCTCTAGAAATAGGCTATTCCTAGGAGAGTGCAATTTGTCCAAACACAAGTGAGCCCTAAGATGTCAAAATGAAATACAGAAAAATAAAAAGTAAAAATAAAATATAAATACAAAGAAAAGAACCAAAATTTTATAAGTTTTAGTAATGATTGTCTACATAAAATTATAATGTCAACCGTGTGTGTGTGTATGTGTGTGTGTGTGTGAGAGAGAGAGACAGAGAGAGAGAGAGAGAGAGAGAGAGAGAGAGAGAGAGAGAGAGAGAGGGAGGAGGGGGGAGGGAGGGAGAGAGGGAGGGAGGGAAGGAGGGAGGGAAGGAGGGAGGGAAGGAGGGAGGGAGGGAGGGAGGGAGGGAGGGAAGGAGGGAGGGAGGGAGGGAGGGAGAGAAAGAGAAAGAGAGAGAGAGAGAGAGAGAGAGAGAGAGTGTGTGTGTGTGTGTGTGTGTGTGTGTATTTTGGTAGTACACATCCACTAATGAGAGAGAATGGAATTCTTTTTATGAGGATAACATTTTTAACTAATTAGTGATTAAAGTGACCTTTTCCTATCATTCCTATCATCAAAACTTACTGTAAAGTTTTATCTATTAATACAGGTCAGTAATGAGAACTTATAGGTTTCATATCTAAAATTTTTTTTCATACAAGTACAGCCAAATATGGATATCAATCTATGAATATATAATTTTAACTGAATATATGTCACCTTGTAGGGTATTCTAGAATTCTTCTCCTGGATTTTTACTTTAACACAGCAGATTAATCATTTCTAATTGAAGGTTATGAGGAAGTTTCTCTTTTGGACAACTGGATTTTATACACAAAAATTTAAAATGCTATTGCAACTGTGGCTTGAGCTCATAAAATATATCTACTGCTAATGTGTGTGGGTTAGAGATCTTCTCTAAATTTGTAAGTATAAAAAAACAGCCTGACAGGGGCTGGGGTTGCAACTCAGTGGTAGTGTCCTTGCCTAGCACATGTGAGGCACTGGGATTTCGATCCTTAGCACCACATTAAAAAAACAAACAAACAACAACAACAAAAAAAACCACAAATAAAATAAGGGTATTGTGTCCATTTATAACTAAAACTATTAAAAAAGAAAGGAAAAAAACCACCTGACATTACCTGTAATTCAAACAATTTTATTAGTTGTTAACTGAAATGAGTTTATTACAAATAAGTTTCACAGATAAAACTGTTTGCTTTATAGCTTTAGATTAAATTCATTAGGAAATTCTGTCAAGTCTGCAGCAAAAGCTATTTTCTGGGCTGGGGATACAGTTTAGTATTAGAATGCTTGCTCTGCATATAAGAGTCCCTAAGTTCTACCCACAGCTCTAGGGTAAAATAGCTATTATTAAGTGTCTGTTAAGTAGTGAAGGGTGATTCTTTTCTTTTGGTACCAGGAATTGAATCCAGGGGTGCTTAACCACTGAGTAACATCCCCAGTCCTTTATTTATTTATTTATCTTGAGCTAGGGTCCTGCTAAGTTGCTGAGGTTGGTTTTGAACTCAGGATCTTCCTGTCTCAGCCTCCAGAGCCATTGGGATTGCAGGTGTGCATCACCAAACTCAGCTGAGTGATTCTTTCAAGTTCAGAAAAATCTCATTTTCAGTCATAAGCTAAAAATGTTTCAATAATCCTTCATTCCTTCTTGGCCATCTAGCAGGTAGCTGTGGGGTGGGGCAAGGCAGGGTACTCACCTTGGATCTCTGACAAAAGCTTACAATAACAACAGGCTTTAAAAAGCCTTACATTTTCACAAGCTTTGTAAGTCTGCCCAACTAAGTCTTTTTCTGTTACATGTATTTTTACCAACATCAATTAAGGCACACCTTAGTGGATTCCTCGTCAGATTGTACTGAATTAGAGTTTTCTCAACTTCTTTGAGAATTTTTCATCTGAAGTTGTTCCACATAGGATATTTATTCAGAGTAATTCTCATTACTTCACACTCAGCATTGATCATTCAAATAAACTAGAAGCAATTCTAACATTTATTAACTCACCAAGAATCAAGCTTATATTGAGTGTACTTTTTATATTTCATTTTTTGTGAATAAATTCTGTGACTGTTATTTTAAATATCTTAATTTTGTGACTATTACTTTGAACAGTAATTACTATGATGACTGCTTAGTCTGGTAATATCAACTTTTATTCTTTAGGCATAGCTATAGTGTAATTCATTGCATAATAAGGAAAATACTTTGCCACCTAATTCATAATGTATAATTATAATTTATAATACCCCAAATAGAAGAGTAAAGCATTGAGAGCCTCACATATGATTGCTGTCCACACTATTCAACTCAATCTGCTATCATAGTTCAAAGAAGCCACAGACAATACATAAATATATGAGCATTTCTGTGCTTCAATAAAACTTTATTTATGGACACCGAAATTAAAATATCATATAATTTTCAAGTATAAAATTGATTTATTTTGATCATTTAAATAGGTAATAACTATTCTTAGTTGATGGACTACACACAAACAGGCAGCAGGATAGATTTAGCAATATGTGGTGGTTGTCTGCCAACTCCTGCTATAAGCAATACAGAACTACTTAATATTTTTGTCTATTTGGGGCATTTTCTGATAATTAATATAGTCAGCGTAATGTAGCACAGACTAGAAAAAGACTGAAAACAGAGAGAGAGAGATTAGTCTAGTCATAGTCTAGTACATAAAATCTGCGTTCCTAAGTTTATATCTTATTTCTCTGGTATACACTATCTGTATAATCTTGGATAGAACTTATTAGTTTTTCATAGTCTAGTCTCAAATTACTCATTTATTATAAAGGATACCAGTACATACTTCAAAGCATTGACCTAAAGATTAAATGAGATGATCCATGTAAACTTATTACAATATAGTACTTACATAGACTCAGTAAATGTTAACCATACATATTATTACTATGAAAAATTAGATGATAATCACATCCCTAAAGATGATACTGAAAAAATAAAAATTGAAAAGATAAAATGAAGCACTTCTAGGCACATCTAATGGAAATGCAGAAATAGATTCCAATAGATATGAGAAACAAAGCTTATTATTTTATAGGATATCCTCCAAAACTGGAAGGCAGATCTTAAAACATAAATTCAGAAGTACCATGTAAATATGGACAAATCTTTTAAAAGCTGGATTAGATGTCAAGGACAAAACAGGAAAGTAAGATGATTACATAGAAAAGGATACAGGTGCTATATTTAAGAATGACAGGAAGTGGTAAAGTCAACAAAGATATAGTAGGTGGAAGAATAGAGAACACAGTAGCAGTATAGAAGAATCAATACAGCAATTCCTATTATGAAAAGATAAATACTTAGATGTGTGAAAAATTGAAAGAAGTCATTTAAGACAATCAAGTGTAGATGCAATATAATGATTTTATAAGAAAACACTATTTAAGTTAAAAAATCTACTTACTGACACAGCTATCATGGTACTATCTGGTCTCCATTCAGCTTGTCTGTAGGATCCGAACTGAGTAGATGATTTTGTAGGTTCCTTGTAGGTTACAATTAACACACTAGGCTGGAAGAAAATAGTTGTATTTTTATTAATCTCATAAAACATACACAAACAAAATAACAGAACACTGTGAAGTATTTGAGAAATAAACAATCTAATATTAAACTATCAGCTTTCAACATTCTAAGTAAATCAACCAAAAAGAAAAATAATGTGTTAGGCCTCTATTTTTTAAAGAAAAGGAATCAATAATAAATAAAATTACATTACAAAACAGAAAAAAAAAAAACCTGCCCAGATATGTTCACAGGTGAATTCAACAAAATATTTAAAGAAGAAATTATACTGGTTTTCTACAAGGTCTTTCAGAAAATAGAAACGGGGGAAAATACCTCCTAACACATTCTGTGAGGCCACTGTTATCCTAATAATAAAACCACAAAAAGACATTACATGAAAAGTAAACTACACACCAAAATCCCTTAGGAATATAGATTATACATAAACTCTTAAAAAATATTAACAAACCAAATTCAATAATTTATAAAAAGAATTATGTACCATGACCAAGTGGGCTAGATCCCAGGCACACAAGCCTGGCCAAACATTAGAAAATAAATTAATAAATCACATCAACAGGCTAAAGAAGTAAAACTCACGATTATAACAATAAATGTAGAAAAAGCATTTAACATATCTAACACTCATTTATGATAAAAACAAACAAACAAAAACCTTTCACCAAACTAGGAATAGGTGGGAACTTCCTCAATCTGAACACCTACCAAAAATCCACACCTAATATTATACTTTGTAGTAAGATATTCCAAGCTTTTCCACCAAGAACAGGAACAAAGGCAATGATGTTCCTTCTATCCACTGCTTTTCAACATAATAGCACAAGTCCTAGCTAATTTAATAAGACAAGAAAATAAAATAAAACATATACATACTGGGAAGGAAGAAATAAAATTATCTTTACTCATAAGATAATATGATCATTTATGTAGAAATTCCAAAAGAACATCAAAACCTCTTGAAATGATATGCAATGATAGCAAAGTTGCAGAATACAAAGATAATATAAAAAAGCCAATCACTTTCATATATTCCAGCAAAGAAAAAGTGGAATTTGTAATAAAAAAATATTTTTCCCATTATATTAGCTTTTTAAAAATGAAATATTCAGTGTATAAATCTAACAGACTTTATATAACATTTACATGAGGAATATCATAAGAC
Organism: Ictidomys tridecemlineatus; assembly: GCF_052094955.1. Lineage (NCBI taxonomy): Eukaryota > Metazoa > Chordata > Mammalia > Rodentia > Sciuridae > Ictidomys > Ictidomys tridecemlineatus. The sequence continues at coordinate 148,945,462 of NC_135480.1, read as the reverse complement.
TCTGAGAACTAAATAAAAGATATCCTACTTTAATGAACAAAAGAGTCAATACTACTAACATGTCAGTTCTTCCCAATTTGATCTATGGATTAAATGTAATCTCAGTCAAAATCCCAGCAAGTTATTTTGTAGACATCAATAAATGCACTCTAAATTTTATATGAAAAGGCAATAGATGAAGAAGAGCCAACTCAATACTGAATAAGAACATGTTGGAGAACATGATATTATTACCTAACTTCAAAACTTACTGGTTAAAAAAGAAACAAATCAATCAAAGAAAAAGAACAGAGTCTAGGAATAGACCCATACAAATACACTCAACTGATCTTTGACAAAGAAGCAAAGGCTATATAAGAAAAGATAGTCTTGTCAACAAATAGTGCTAGAATTAATGAACATCAACATTTATGAAAATAAATCTAGATGTACAGCTTACACCCTTCATAAAAATTAATTTAAAGTAAATCTGACCTAAATGTAAAATATAAAACCCCTGGAAGATAACAGTAGAAAAATCTAAACAGCTTTAGGTATGGCAAAGGCTTTTTGTAAATGACACCAAAAGCACAATGTTGAAAGAAATGATTGATAAACTCGACTTTAAAGCAAAAAGTATTACCTAAATAAAACATCCTTAACTAATAATCTGCACTATAAAAGTGGAAAAGAATCTAGAGGGCTGGGGTTGTGGCTCAATGGTAGAGTGCTTGATTAGCACATGTGAGGCACTGGGTTCGATCCTCAGCATCACATAAAAAAAATCAATAAATAAAATAAAGGTATAAAAAGTTATATAAATCTTTATATATGTGTAAAGAATCTAGAAAAGGAAATTCAAAAGCTGTTTTTTTAGAAGTGGCTTCAGGCAATGCCAGAGAAACTTGGTTGAACTAACCCTCCTGGAGATAAGGACAAGAATCTAGAAAATGAAGTATTTCAAGGCATTGGAAATCAACCTAAAATAGGCAAAAACTGGAAGGTAGCTATCCTGAAAGACATGACATGCCACAGGTAAAATTTGTAAATCTGGCAAGCACAATGGCACATGCCTGTAATCCCAGGGACTCAGGAGGCTGAGGCAGAAGGATCCCAAGTGAAAAGTCAGCTTTAGCAACTTAGGGAGGCCCTAAGAAGGTTAGTGAGGCAACCATTATCCTGATACCAAAACCAGAAAAAGACATTACATGAAAAGTAAACTACGTATCAAAATCCTTCAGGAATATAGTTACATAAACTCTCAAAAACTATTAACAGGGCTGGGACTGTAGCTCAGTGGCAGAGCACTTGCCTAGCATGAGTGAGGCAGTGGGTTCAATCCTCAGCACCACATAAAAATAAACAAATAAAATAAAGGCATTCTGTCCATCGACAACTACAAATTTTTTTTTAAATATTAGCAAATCAAATTCAACAATGTATAAAAAGAATTATGCACCATGACCAAGTGGTGGGGAATATAACTCAGTGAATAAGCGCCCATGGGTTCAATCTGTGTTACCAATATATACATATATAAACATATTATATATATTTTATAAATATTGTTTTTTGCTAAATTTGCAACCCAATCTGTATCTGATTCAGAGGTAAAAATGTGACAGATTTACTTACTTGAGGCAAAAAACAGAAAATAAAGCTCAGACCTGCTACTCTTGCTGGAAAGCTATGGAGGAAATTCTAAAAGAACGAGTGCCTCAGGGAAGATCAATCTCAAAAATCACACTTAAACTACTCTAAACTACATGGGAAAGACTTTCCCCTTCATGGGAAAGACTAAACTGCATCTGATGAAAAAGCAACAGGTGGCAGTTGAGAAAAATGAAGGAAGATACTAGATATTGCCTACCATAAGAGAAATAGATAATTGAATTGAGATAAAAGTTACAGCCTGGATGAACATAACACTCTTTGGAGGAACATAACAAAATCTGGTTTCTATAATTTATAGAGAATGTCAAGAATTAATAAGCATGTGAAGGAGCAAAAAAGGATAACTCATATTTAAAAGAAAAAAACTGTTAAGAGAAACTGATAGAGAGGTATGGCCCAGAAGCTGAACTTATATCATAAATTTTAAAATGAAGGTATTATAAACATGTTCAAGGAAAAATATACATAATGAGTGAAGACAAAGGGAGAAATCTCAAAACGGAAAAAGAAACCATACAAAAGAAATTGGCTCTCCCTCCTCATCTGCTCCTCCCCTCATAAACAACATACCTTCCCCCATAAGAACCTAATGGAAATTCTAGAGCTGAAAAACATACACAGGGAAACTCACAATTTTATGAATTATATGGACTGAATCTGTAATAAAATTAGTAGGAATTATCTGATCTGAAAATCACAGAGAAAAAAAAGACTAGATTAAAGTAAGCATTAATAAAAGGAGTCCAAGAAGAAAAATGAGAGTGGGGCAGAAATATGATTTTTCAGATCCTCAAGAACAGAGTACCAGAAATGATTAATATGGGTGAACAGAAAAAACTGCATGTATCTTTTCTTTATCTCTTATTTCTTTAAAGGCCATGATTATTTAAAGCAAAAATTATAATAGTATTATAGGATTGATAAAAAATTGAAGAGATATAATTATATATATATATATATATGTACTACACATATACATACAAAAGAGAGGTAAATGGAACTATACTAATGCAAAGTTCCTATATTTGATGTTAAACAGTAAAAACGTTATTTCTAAATACAGGGTGATAATGAACTATACTATAATCACAACCATCACCACCTCTCTTCCCAAAGCAAAGAAGTACAGATTTAACAGCCAACCAAGAAACTTAAAGTAGAATTCTAAGATAATATTCTGGCAATCCAAAGTAATCGGGAATAATTAGAAAATAAATAGCAAATTGGTAGACTGTTATGGTTTGGATCTGAAAAGTCTCCCAGAGGCTCACATGTTGAAAATTTGGTCCATGGCTAGTAGTGTTATCGAGAGATGGTGGAAATGTTAGGATGTATGGACTAGCTGGAAGTAGTAATCCATTGGGGGCATGTCCTTGAAGGGTTTATTTGTCCCCAGTGCCTACTATCCTCCCTCTTTCCCACTGCTTCCTAGCCATCATGAGGTGAGCAGCTTTGCTTCACCATGTTCTCCCTGCCATGATGTTCTATCTCACCACTGGCCTAAAAGCAGCAGAGTCAGCTGACCATGTACTGAAACTTCTGAAACCATGAGCAAAAGCAAATCTTTCCTCCTTTTAAGTTGTTCATGTCAGTTATTTTGTCACAGCAACAGAAAGTTACAGTTAACCATAACAATATTTATGATAAATATAATTTAAAAAACTAAGACTCACCTATGTTATCTATAAGAAATGGCCTATGAATACAATAATACAAAAGGATCAAAAATAAAAGAATAGAAAAATATGTACCACGTAAACAGTAAACCATAAAAAGCTGGAATGATTAAACTCAGAAAAAATAGTGCTTAATTTAAGAAACATCATTACATATAAGGAAAATTTTCCTATTAAAATGGTAAATTCATTAGGAAGGCAAACAATTATACATGTCTATTAATAAAGTTTCAAAATATATAAAAGAATATAACATCATTAAAAGGAAAAAATATATACAATTATAATCAAGGACCCCTCTCCCAGTAATTTTATAAAATTGGAGAAGAATTACAATCATGTTCATTCATTCTTCTGTGTCAAAGGCCTGCAAACTTTCTGAAAAGAATCAAAGAGCAAACAATTCAGGCTCCGTGAGATACATACAGACTCTGCCACATATTCTTTTCTTTTCCTTCTTCAAATAATATAAAACTATTCTTTGCTTTCAGGCTATACAAAAACAGGCTACCAAAGCCACAGCTTGTCAACCCTTCACTATTCTGTCATTCATTCCCTCATTATTACTCCCTGCTAAGATTCCTTCTCTCTGCTGCCCTAATGAACCAAATGTTTAGTTTTTTAGGACCTTCCTAGCTCAAGAAGAATATAAGATGTTCTTACTCATTTAAATCCTGACATCACTTATGGTTTTCACTAATTAAGATCAGATTTGTTACAGGTTCATAGTCTTTCACTTTTGCCACTTTTAAAGAGTACAGTTCTGGCAAATTTTTTTTTTTTTTTAAAGAATGCCCCTCAGCCCATGCAAATATCCCATTTTCCCTATAAATTCACAGACATTAATTTTAGAATTCATTAATAGATCTTCTCTGTAGCAATTATTATACTTCAGGCTGACTCCTGGGTCCCTTAGGCATACCCTCATTTTCTAAGGTTCTGGCACCATAATGTGCTCTAAGGTCATCTTGTACTTTCCCTGCCTTAGCCCTTCAGTCAGCCATTTTTTCAGGGAGTCCTCTTTTGAACCTAGAGGTACTCTAACTCTGAGCTATACCTCCAGCCCTTCATATTTTTTATTTTGAGATGCCCACGTTGCCATCCTCCTGCCTCAGCCACCCAAGTCATTGGGATTGTAGGTATACACCACTGTGCCCAGTTTCCTGTTTCTTTTTATTAAATACTTGTTAGAAATGAGATCTGAAGCCAGGCACAGTGTTTACATCTATAATCACAGCAACTCAGGAGGCTGAGGCAGGAGGATTGTAAGTTTGAGATCAGCCTCAGCAACTTAGCAAGGCCCTAAGTAACTTAGTGAGATCCTGTCTCAAAATTCCAATAATAATAAATAAAAAGGATTGGAGATGTAGCACAGTGGTGAAAATATTCCAATGCATGATCTATTAATTTTTCTATATGCAAACATATTATTCATGTGTATGTATGTATATATATATATATGTATGTGTATATGTATGTGTGTATATCTCACAGGAATTCCTACTATCATCTCTGACTATAATCCAGAATATTTAGCATTCATTCTAGAATGTCCCCTTGATTATTTGTAGTTTCTGGCAGTGAAAACCCTGCTCTAATTTCACAAAATTTATTTATTTTGTTCAAGACTAGTATATACATCAAGTAGTTTTGAATGGCTAACTGCATCCCTGTGGGAAATCTGCCTACTAGAATGTGGTGTTTGTGTATTTCTTTTATTTTAGCTTTACAATAAACAGTTGAAATACTGTTTTCCATGTTTCACAGGTCATCCTTTAAAGGCTTTTTGTTAATCTCTGCAAGTGAAATATATAAGTTTCTAAGAAGCCATCAAGTAAAGGTTAAAAATAAGTACTTTGGGTGTCATTGGCATTAGATGAAAATAAGAACTTAGTTTGGGACAGAAATCAGGATTTATTGTAACTATCTAGAAAAGAACTTGACTCTGCAACAGAAGTTAATGACAAAGCAGCTTTTAAAAAGGATGTACTTAAAGCCAGGCATGGTGGCCCCAGCCTGTAATCTCAGTGATTTGGGAGGATGAAGCAGGAAGATCACAAGTTCAAAGCCAGTTTTAGCAACTCAGCAAGGCCCCAAGCAACTCATCGAGACCCTGTTTCATTTTTTTTAAAAAGAAATTTTAAAAAAGGGTGGGGGCTTAGTTTAATCCCCAGTACCTCCCCTCCCAAAAAAAGTACTTATAAGACTTATACTTCCTGGCTAGACCCTTAATAAAGCCAGGGTGATCAAGAATGTGTGGTGTTGGCAATCAAGGGAGACAAACAGAACAATGAAACAGAATAGTTTAAAAAATAGAAAAATCAATAGAAAGATGCAAAGCTAATTCAATGGTCATAAGAGCATCTATTCTGGCTGGGGATGTGGCTCAAGCGGTAGCATGCTCGCCTGGCATGCGCGCAACCCGGGTTCGATCCTCAGCACCACATACCAACAAAGATGTTGTGTCCGCCGAGAACTAAAAAAAATAAATATTAAAAATTCTCTCTCTCTCTCTCCTCTCTCACTCTCTCTTTAAAAAAAAAATAAGAGCATCTTTTCAACAAATGGTGCTGGAACAATAAGACATCTATATACTATATTTTGTAACAATTAATATATAGATATATTTAAATATATTTCACGTAATGTATTTTCTAAAAATGAACTTCAATCCATACTTTGTTCTATGCACCTATCAATTTATAGATTATTATAGATTTATATGTAAAACCTAATCCATAGGAATTCAGAAATACAGGTGAAAATTCTCTGTGGCCTTGGGTTAGGCAAAGATTTCTTACATAAGACACAAAAGACCTGGTTCAAAAGTGAGAATTGACAAAATGGTCTTCATAAAAAATACTTCTCCTGCTGGGCAACATGGCACATGCCTGTAATCCCAGAGATCAGCAGGCTGAGGCAGGAGAATGTGAGTTCAAAGCCAGCCTCAGCAACTTAAGGAGGTACTTAGCAACTCAGCAAGATCCCATCTCTAAATGAAATATAAAAAAGAACTGGGAGGTGGCGCAGTGGTTAGCACTTCTGCATTTAATCCTCAGTACCACAACAAACAAAACTTCTCCTCAAAACATATTATTGACAGAGATATGTCACAGACTGGAAAAAATATTTGCAAACCACATATTTATATCAAGGACTTGTACCCAGAATATATAAAAGACTCTTATAAAAAAAATAAATATTTTTTTTTAGTTGTAGTTGGACCCAATAACTTTATTTCATTCATTTATTTTTATGTGGTGCTAGGATCGAACCCAGGGCCTCGAACGTGCTAGGTTAAGCTACAACCCAAGCCCAAAAGACTCTTAAAACACAAAAATAAAATAAAAAATCTAATTAAAAAATAGAGGTAAAAGATTTAAACAAAATAATTACAGTATCAGATTCTGCCCAGGTAGAATAAATATCTATGTAGCCATATTGACATAAGTAAATGAATAAATTATCTATGAAGCCATATTGATATAACTAATGGAATAACTGAAAGAGAAGGGACAGCATATCCTCACATTAGAATTCTAATTAGTAAACGTAGTAGGAAAGAGGAAGGCGAGAATCATAATTAGGTGGCCACCACATATTATTAATAGTTGCAGTCATGATCCAGTGATGCTAAAATTAATAAGAAAAAGTTCCAGGAAGCCAGGCATTGGCATTAACTTCAAGGTTAGCCTGGGCAACTTAGTGAGATCCTATCTCAAAAAAAAAAAAAAAACAGCTGGGGATGAGGCTCAGTGGTAGAGAGTCTCGCTGGGTTCAATGGAAAGAAGGGAGGGAGGGGAGGGGAAAGAAAAGGAAGAGAGGGGAAAGAAAAGGAAAAGGAAAGGAAGGGGTTTCAGAAAGGAAAGAAAAGTAAAGGAAGGGTTTCCAAGGAAAAAAGGAAAGGAAGGAAGGAATGAAGGTGTTCCAGGAGAAATAAGATTTGCCTATTATCTCCCCTCAAGTTACTTTTTCAAAAATTTTAACTACAAAAGGAAAGACAGTAACTTCACAGTAGAGAAATCTGGCAGACACCAACTTAACCAAGTGATCAAGGTAAACATCACCTACCAGTAAGAATATCATAAGCTCTGAGAAGGAACAACATTTTTGTGGTCTTCTTGTCAACAATTACATAAACTCAGTCCATTCAAGAGAAAATCAAACAGACCCAAGATGACAAACATTCTATAAAATAATCAGTACTCTTCAAAAAGGGTCAAAATGATAAAAAGGAGAATAAGAGAAACAAGGGCTGAAAGAAAAAGAAGAAATAACTAAATGCAATGTGAGATCATGGATAGAATTCTAAAATATAAAAAGAATAATCAATTTGAAAAATTAGGGGAAATTTCAATCAGATCTATGGTTTAGTTAATAATAGTATACCAATGTTTATGTTTTGTTAAGTGAAAGATGCACCAAAAAACAAGTATACAAAAACAAGTATAAAACAAGTATATGATTCCATTTAAATAAAAATTCAATAAAATGCAAACTGATTTATATAGAGAAAAAGCTAGCAGAGGAGTGACTACCTGGGGGAAGGAGGGTAGTAAGAAACAACTACAAAGGGGCATGAGGAAACATTTAGGGGTAATACTCACAATTATGATAATGGGAATGGTTTGATATATGTATACATGTCAAAACTGTTAAAATTTATACTGGAAACATGCACAGCTTATGTCAATTATATCTCAAGAAAGCTATTAAAAGTTAAAAACAAGATATTATGGATGGCCTTTTGGAAAACTGAATACAGAAGAAAACACTGCTTCGGAGACAAATTTAGAATCTACTATAAAAGTCTAGAAAAGAAACCTGAACTAGTACATAAGGAGGAGAGGGCAGCAAGGAGAAGATGGAAATTTTAAAAAAGAAGATATAATTTGTGTATTAACTTCAATAAATATATATGATACAATCAGTAGTACATTTATTATTTTTTTATTTTACTTTTTTGTTGTGTGTGTGTGTGTGTGTGTGATTTTCAACTTCCCGATTCTTTGACCTGATAATTTTGAAAGCTTTTATTTCTTTAAATAGTAGACCAAGGAGAGATTAGTAATAAAAGGGTTTTTTAAAAACTGACCTTTCTTATAATTGGCATTAATGATAAGCTGTCTAATAAACATAAAACTAGTCTGGTACTGAGTGACAATATTTAATCACTTATTTAAAAATCATAATATGTTTTACTATTTACTAACTTTTCATTTCTTATTGTTTCAATATTTAAATGTTATAATTTTTTTTATTTTTAAAAATGAGTAACTTAGGCTAGGTATGGTAGCACATGCCTGTAATTCCTGCAGCTTGGGAGACTGAGGCAGAAGGATCGAGAGTTCAAAGACAGGGCTGGGGTTGTGGCTCAGAGATGGAGCGCTTGCCTAACATGCCTGAGGCACTGGGTTCAATTTTCAGCACCACATAAAAAATAAATAAAGGTATTGTGTCCACCTACAACTAAAAAAAAAAAAAAAAGAGTTCAAAGATAGCTTCAGCAACTTAGCAACTAAGGGGATCCTGTCTCTAAATAAAATACAAAAAAGGGCTGGGGATGTGGCTCAGTGGTTAAGTGCCCTGAGTTCAATCCCTTGTACCAAAAAAAAAAAAAGAGTAAATTAGTTTGGTGAATCAGAAGCACACCAAATCTGAGGTTTTTACTCTATACACCCATTCTGAAACAAACAGAATAATATACAATAATGTGAGTTTCTAAGACTACTAAATCTTGATGTAAAGCAGATAACTAGTATTCTTTAGTATCTCTTCCTAAGTGACTTGCATTTTTGCCCAGATTTTAATGAGCACTATTTTTGACCCTCTAAATAGTAAGAATCAACATGTTTAAAGCCTCTAATTGTTGATTCCATTAAAAAAAAAAAAAAAAAACCTTTTCTCGGAAGCAATTTTACCCTCTACAACACTCTGTTTCTAAATACATGTGTATGTAAAGTCTGCTAAAGTTATTTTAAAATGCAGTTTCTTTCAATAAGAAACATAATTTTGCAACATAAAAATATATTCCATCAAGTATTCACAAATCCTTTTGTAAAGTTTCATGCTATTAAAACATGCCTACTCAGATCCACCAACATGGCACCGGGAAGAGGAAGGTTCTTAATAAAGGTACTATGAAAGAATGTAAGACAGGAAAATAATTAAATATTTTTACTGTGGCTTGTGTCCTGGATCTGGAGCCCAGGTGTCTATGCTATGCAGAATCTGAAAACAAACCACAGGGAGAACTCTTGAGAACCCTGAGAGCCAGGATATGCACATATATGAAGACAGGAATTGATGTGGACATACTTTATATACAAACAGAGGATTTTGTCATGTAAAGCCCTGTCTTAAACTCACTTTGGGGGCCCTTTTACCACCTGTTCTGGACTGCAGAGCAGAGACCCACTTCACTCATTCTGTACAATGAATTGACTTTTGTCAATCTTTGCAAACAATGGTTGGAAGAACAAGCATATTGGAGGGTCTTTCATATCCTATAATATGGTTGTCAGACCCTGTGGGTTAAAGGGTAGTTACTTGCTATGTTTGAAACATCTTCCCTATGAGAAGGGCTTATCTATATTTTTTGTTTTGGAAGCCCCATAAACACAGAAGAGAAGAAGAGAAGCATTTATGGTCACGAACAAAGGAATGCCAGAAGCCATTAGATTTGATAAAATACAAAAAAATAAAATCTTCTCTTAGAGCTTTTAGAGGTAAAAAGTTTATTTCTGTTTTGTGTAAGAAAACTAAAATTTCTCTTTGGCATGGCAATATTTTGATGTTTTAAACTTGCTTGCAATTTCTACCTGTGTTTTGAATTCACCTATGCCTGGCTATCCCTTACCAGATAACAACCCTCTCTAAATCCTTACTGGTGCCTCATAAATTCTGACTCCTGCTGACCAAATAACAATTCTCTCTAAATCTCGGTGGCAGCTCATAAATTCTAATGTCTGGAGCTGAATTTATTTTCTACCTTGAAATGTTAACCATGTAGATCCTTAACCTGCTATTTGCCTTTGTATTATGATTGTCAAAATCTTGTTAGCTGTATGTACCTTAGACACCTATGTCCTTTGTAACTTTTTGTGCTGTAAAAACTTTTTCCTGAAGATCAGGGGGATGATCTCTAGCATGGAATCTTGTAAGAGACAGTCCTGGCCAGCTTTTGTGTACACAATACAATCTTAATTTAAAATTTGAAAAAAAAAAAGCAAAAAACATTCTTACTAATTTTGTTACACCAACTAATATTTTGAGTTCTATATTCTTTGATTATCCATAAAAAATATGAAAGGAAATACCTATCTGTAAATACCAGTAATACACCACTTTCATCAATGTAGTTCTTTCCATAGACTCAGATACTATAAAGTTTTTTGACAAAATATTTGATATAAACATATGTAGTATACAAATGATAAATAATGAACACCTACAAACCCACCAGTCAGATTAAGAAATGACTCACTATTCACAACTCTAAAAGTTCCCTGAGTGCTCTTAAATATATGTACCTGTAGCTATCCGAGAACTAACCCACTATTTTCAATTCTGAAATTATATACATATGCTTCTATAATTTACTTACTATTCTGTTGATATGTATTATGAAAGAAATTTACAAATTAAATTTTCTTTTTCTTCTTTTTCTTGGGCGGGGGAGGGGTGTGGAGGGGAGTACCAGGGATTGAACTCAGGGACACTCAACCACTGAGTCACATCCCCAGCCCTATTTTGTATTTTATTTAGAGACAGGGTCTCACTGAGTTGCATAGTGCCTTGCCATTGCTGAAGCTGGCTTTGAACTCCCAATCTTCCCAAGCTGCTGGAATTACAGGCATGTGCCACCATGCTCAGCTACAAAGTAAATTTTCTAATAAAGAAAATTAATTTCTAAATGAGTAATGTTGTGGTTGGGGTCTCCAATCATACGTGGTCCAATTCAATGTACTGTATAAACTGTAAAACGGGATGAATACAAATGACACTACAGTTATTCATGATATTTACATGCCTACTAGTATTTTTTGATAATGTTTTAAGATTTAAGGTTATGGCTGTATTTGGAGAATATCTGCAAAAGAGATTCAGCTTGATCTTTTAAATCTTAATAACAAACTTCATTTTCAAAATTAGTTCACTCAAGGGCTGGGGATGTAGGTCAGTAAGAGGAGTTGCCCGGCATGCCTAAGGCACTCAGTTCAATCTCTAGCACTCCCCTCCCCCCCAAAAAAAAAAGTTCACTCAAGATTATGTAACTGTTGAGTATGTTCTCTGTAGAAGTTTTCTAGGCCTGCTGTTCAAGTACCAAAAACTGAGTGGCTTACATCAAAAATTTGCATTCTCTCAACATCTGGAGGCTCAAACTCTGAAATCAAAGTGTCAGCAAAATCATGCTTCCTACAGTTCTAAAGGAGGATCCTTTCTTCCTTTTTAGTTTTTGGTGTTTACTGGCTATCCTTAGTGTTCCTCGCTTGAAAATGTATCACTCCCACCTCCTAGCTGTCACCACTGCAAGCACTAGGAATTTTCCTCTTCATTCCCAGACATTTGGCAGGCTACAAGGTCCACATACAAAACAACTGGCATACTCAGTCCCAAAAATCCTGATGGGGACTGAGCTTTGCTGCTTGGACTTGGAGAGGTGAGATGTGGTGAGCCAGTAGCTCAGAAATTTACCTCCAGTCCTGCTCTGCTTCCTTTATCTGAGAGATCTAATATATTCACATAGTCTTTCTTCTATGTATATGTGTGTTTATACCCAAATTTCCCCTTTTTACAAGGACATCAGTTATGTAGAATTAGGGCCCAGCCTAATGATGTCATTTTAACTTGATTTCCTGTGTAAACACCTTATTTCCAAATAAGGTCATATTTTGAAATAACAGGTTAGGATATCAATATTCTCTTTTAGGGAGTGATCATGATACTCATAACATTTTCTGTAAATGATCCATAATAACTGGGAACTGGGGTATTAAGAGCAAATAAAAACATCCTAGTGTGTATGTTAAACTGCATGTCTTTACTAACACTGTCCAATAAAACCTTACTGCAATAACAGAAATGTCTTACCTCTGTACACCCCAATGTAACAGATATGTCACATGTGACTACTGGACACTTGAGATGTGGCTAGTTCAAGTAAGAAAATATTTTTATTACCCACTTCAAAGAAACTCTGTATCCATTAGCAGTCACCCCCATTCCCTCCTTCTCCTGACCCACAGCAACTAATAATTTTTCTAATAATCTTGCTTTCTGACTATGAATTTGTCAATTCTGGACACTTTATATAAATAAAATTATAAAATATATGGCCTTTTGTGTCTGGCTTCTTTCATTTAGCATAATGTTTTAATGTTCTATCCATATTGTACCACACATCAATATTTAATTTCTTTTATGATTGAATAATATTCCCCTTTATAGATATACCATTTCGTGGCTATCCATTCACTTGTTCATGGACATTTGGGTTATTTCCACCTTTGGCTATTATTAATAGTGTACTATGAAAGTTCATGCACAAGTTTTTGTTTGAATACCTTCTATCAGTTCTTTAGGATATATACATAGGAATGGAATTGCTAGGCCGTATAACTCTATGTTTAACTTTTTGTAAAACTGTTTCCACGATACACAGGATTTCGACTTCTCCACATCTTTGTAAACCCTTGTTATTATCTTTTTTTTTTTTTTTTGGTAGCCATTCTAGTGAATGTGAAGTTTAGATTTACACATCTCTAAAAATGAATGCTATTGGAAATCTTTTATGTTTAATATAAACATATTGAACTACTTGTGTATCTTCTTTAAAGATGCCTATTCAAGTTAATTATCCATTTTAAAATTGGGTTAACCAACTTTTCAAGAGAGGTTATGTTCTAGTAACTGAATCTGTAAGTTGATTGCTGGACTTCTTTAAGATAATTTCTTCTACAAGAAAATTCCTTATATGTAGTGATTAGATTCCCTGGCCAGCTCACAAAAGTTTATTCATACCACAAACACCATTAGAGAATATAATATTAGGGTTAAGAATACAGACTAAAGATTGAATGCAAGGTTGAAGTACTGGACCTGACATTTGTTTACTAGCTTTTTGACTGGAAAAACTCTCTAGTTGTACAGGGCTGGGACCAAGGCAAACTACCATTTGCATGGAGGAAGGGGCAGCAGACTGACCTGAAGTGGGTACAGAGAATCTTCTGGAATGTTGAAAATGTTTTGAATCTTGATTGAAATAGTGGTTACATAAGTATATACACTTATGTAAACTTTACTTAAATCCAACACTTCACATATTACATAAAATTTACCTTGATATGCCTGGTGCCTGGGGTCAGACCAAACCAGAGGAACTAATCCTATACAAGTCTGTAAGATAGAAGCTTCAAAAGAACATTATATCAAGCTGGTGTTCTAAAGTTGTATGGTAATTTTAGGCTTAAGAGAAAAACATGTTGGAAATTCAATTATATCATTAGTGTTCTATAACTGGACTTGTTATCAATAAGATATGTAAAGTTCTATGTTACTTTTTACACTGAGATACAATTTATGTATTTAAGTTAATGAGAGCCTAATCTGTGTGAAGGTTTTATTGTAAAACACAAAAATACTTTACTACTTTTCTACAAAAGGTTAAAAGCTTTCAGCCTTTCTTTAATTCATGTTTTAGATGTGATATTATACTGTGTTAGCTAATGTTCATGTGAACTTGAGCAACAATTTATATAGGCTTTGTAAAATGATGTCTAAAACGCAAAGATCAGTTTCAGAACTACAGTACTTAAGATTTATGAAGAGCCCTGCCTTACCTGAGATAAGGCTCTATGTCCCATCTCACTACATGTGAGAATGACCATAAAAGAAGTAGGCCAGATTTCAGTTCATTTAAAGTTGTGTCCACAAGTCGGTTTTTGTCACGACTGCCAGGATCTCAAATAGGGGATATACTCCACCAAAATTCAAGGTAGCTATTATATGAACTGAATGTTTTTACTCTTGATAATTTTCTTTTGTAGTTTTCTTATAAATGGTTTAAAGATTGCCTGTTAATGTTTTGCAGAGGTACTGATTTAAGAACTCACAACCTGGGTTAATTTAAGATAAGGAGTTATCACCTACAGGATAAAGAGATAGACATTAAAGCCCAGTGCTCTTAATATAAGGCTGTTAACTTATTTTAAGTTTAAGATTAAGTTTTAAATTAGTTAAATTAAAAGGGCCAAGAAAACCAATATTTGGCTCTTGCCCTCTGAGTCAGTCTGAGTCAGGGAATAGGGGACTTCTCCAAAGAGCTTTACAACTCTAGGCCACATAACCTCCTGATCAGGGAGATTAATGAGACCAGTGGAGGACAGAAAGCCAATCAGTGCATTTGCTGTGAAGAGGAGGGTCATCAGAAAAGGAGACATCCCTGATGCTTCCAAGGGAAGCCACATGGTCAAGCAAGGCCTGGACTCATCCTAGCGCAAATGGCACCAGCAGAACTGAGAAGCTGCTGTGAAGTTCCCCAAGGACTCCCAGGGAAACTCAGCTGACTGTTAACAATAGATAGAAACAAAAGTCAGTTTGACTTGCTTCATCTTAAACACTTAGCAAAGACAGTCAAAGCCAAAACACAGCTGTTCCTGGACATTTTAAATAATAATAATAGTTAAATGTAACTTCCATAAATAAGTAAACTGGAGGCTACGAAAGAGATTCTCAGACAGAAATGCCTGATAACTATCAAAAGGAACTGCCAGAGTAGTTTTTAGTTTAAAGCCTTTATTTCTAACCAACGCAGGTAGGCTTAACGTTTGCTAGTATGGTTATCCAGCCCTAAGTAATAGAATTAAGATTTCTCCATTACACACAGAGGTCATACTATCAAAAGGATTTTGCAAGATCAGATGGCATTAAATTATTAGACTATATCTTAAGGGAAAGGACATCTGTAAACCTAAATGTTAATTGTTGTGTTTACATCCCTGACAATTCTGGAAATGTGACAAATATCCTTAAAGATTTACATGCTCAGATAGAAGCCATGTACTCAACACCTTTGTCATGGAAACAACATCTTAGCTCCTGGTTCTTGATACTTCCTGGTGGAAAACATTGTTAGTCTCTATCTTTGTCATCATGCTCATTGGCATATTCCTGTGCTATGGGATTTATTGCTGCATCAATATGGTTCTAGTATTAATGAATTCTTGTTTCTTTTATAGACCACCCATCACTCAAATGGCCCTCCAGCCTATTACTTCTCAATTGGACTTTTATCATGGACCACTCGATAGACCCGATTTTTAAAGGGGGACTGCAAACTGCTTGCCCCACACCATCCCTTTTCAGCCTGAAGAAGCCAGAAAGATCTTCTTTGCCTCTCTTCCTTACAGCAGTAAGGAGTTCCCAAATTAGAGAGGGGGAATGAAGCCAGATTTAAAGTTAGGTAGTCAGTGTAGTTAGATAAATCAGGGTCTAATACCGAGTGAAATCTAAAATGGAGGCCACGCTGAAAATGATTCCAGGAAACGCAGGACAACTTATGGTAATCAGACAGCAATATGCTCCACTGACAGGGATGGAAAATGAGACTCCCCAATAATTATGATTCATTACTTTTAAGTTTAAAAGTAGTCAGAAAAAGGAGTGGGGAATGAAAGGGTAAAGTTTCTAAGCTGCAAAGCCTGAGTTAAAATGTAAAGGACGAGGTATTGTAAAGTTTCTGAACTGCACACAGAACATGAAATTCCTGAGGCAGTTAAGACAATGCCCGGTACTGACCATTTAGTTGTTTAATAACCTAGGACCCTGTGCAGTTTGGCACATAGGCATTCAGGGCGCAAACCAATCAGTTTGAATGTACCCCCATTCTTAGGACTGACTTATCACTCCCGCCTGACCTATCCCCACCAATGAATATACTAATCATGTTTGGGAATTGTTGTTTGATTTTCCCGCGCCTCATGATGATTTGCTCTGATGTATGCAAAGTCCCTGCCCTCCCTAAAAAAGTATACTTAAGCACTGCTCAACCCCTGCTTGGGGCTCTTGGCCACTCTTCCTTATTGAGTGAGCCTGGAGCCCCAGCGCGCTGGATTGGATCCTCAATAAATCCCTTTTTGCTGTTTAAAAAAAAAAAAAAAATTTACCTAAATAAGATATGTCCCCCCACCAAAAAATAAGCCATTATTCAACTATACTGAATGCTATTTCTAAAGACAAGAAAGATTTCTAATATACTTTAGAGGATTTCTCAAAAAGATTTTCTGGTTAATTGTTGATGATCCATTACTTATTGCTTTCAAAACAGACACAAGGCACTTAGAATCAGTAATGCGCAGTTTCTTCTACTATCATTTACAGTAATGACAAGTAATTAACTTCATACTTCCAACATTTCTCGATCTTCAAAAGGCCCTTTCTTTAAGGGAAACAGCCAATGGCAACTGTGACTAATTTCTCAATGCAAACACTAATGCTCTTGGCATTAAACTGGATGATCAACTTCATTTATAAGAAGCAGCTTACCAATATCTTTGGTAACTTTTTTCTCTCCTACAAGAAATGAATAATTTTCAAAGAATATCTAAAGCTCATTTTCAACCTGTTTTATGTCTACCTTGCTGTTATTAAAATCAGGCTGTTTTCTCACCCACCTTGTTACACTATTCTTTATCCTATGAAATACTACTTATCCATTAACAAATACTTTTGAATATAAACTCCTTAAAATAAATTTATACATCATCATCTATGAAGTATTCACATAAGATATGTTTAACTTTAGTCTTTAACTTAGTTTACAACAAGAAAAATGTACAAGAAAACTTTAGCAATTAGCTAAATCAAGATTGTGGGATGGTGCCCACTTTGGCAGCACATACACTAAAACTGGAGTGATACAGAGAAGATTAATGTGGTCCCTGCACAAGGATGACATGCAAATTTGTGAAGCGTTCCAAGAATGTGGAGAGTGCGCCTACAGAATGGAAGAAAATCTTTGCCTCATACAGGGTGTTAATTTCCAGGATATATAAAGAACTCAAAAACTTAACACCAATCATCATCATCATCATCATCATCATCATCATCATTCAATTAATAAATGGGTAAAGAAACTGAACAGACACTTCTCAGAAAAGGAAATATGAATGGTCAACATACGCATGAAAAAAATATTCAGCATCTCTTTTTTTTTAATATTCAGCATCTCTAGCAAATTAAAACCACATGCAAATTAAAACTACACTGAAATTTCACCTCACTCTAGTCAGAATGGCAATTATTAGAATACAAGTAATAATAAATGTTGGCAAGGATGTGGGGAAAATGGTTTTTCATACATTGCTGGTGGAAATGCAAATTGGTTCAACCTCTCTGGAGCAGTATGAATATTCCTCAAAACTAGGAATGGAACCACCATTTGACACAATTATCCCATTCCTTGGTATATATCCAAAGAAGTTAAAATCAACATATTACAGTGACATGGCCACATCAATGTTTACAGCAGCTCCATTCACAATAGCTACACTATGGAGCCAAGCTATGTGCCCTTAAACAGATGAGTGGATAAGGAAAATGTGGTATACATACACAATGGAGTATTTACTACTCAGTCATTAAAAAGAATAACTTTATGACCTTTGCTGGTAAATGTATGGAACCGGGGAATCTCATGCTAAGTGAAATAAGCCAGTCCCCAAAAGCCAAAGGTTGAATGTTTTTGCTGATAATAAGAGGGAAGATATTCAATAGATATTCAGGGGAATTAGGGGAAGAGAGAGGTGATAGGAAAAGAAAAGACAGTGGAATGAATGCCAAATCATTTTCCTATGTACATATATGAATACACTATAGTGAATCCCACCGTTTTGTACCTCCACAAGAATGGGGTCCTAATTAGCATAAGATGTATTCCATGCTTGTATAATCAAATTCTGTCAAAGTAAATTCTGTCATGTATAACTAAAAAGAATAAACTAAAAAAAAAAAAAAGGAATGTGGGGTGGTCTTCATTAAAGTGGCCTAATTTACCAAAAATCAATTTTTGTAACAAAGTGAGAAAGAAGGAAAGACTACCTTTTTAGGTTGAGAGTTTAAAAAAATATATAGCAATGAAATGGATCATGTATATACCTTAGTTTTAAGAAAAAGACTATACAAGTAATATGTGGAATATCTTGGGAAATTTCAAATTAAACTACATATTAGCAGAAATTAAAGAATGATGAATTTTCTGGTAACTATATCATGGTTACATATTATTGTCATTTTTAGAAGATGGACATATTTAGGTACTAGTGAAGCATCCTGATATCTGCAACTTCTAAATAGTTCTACAAACATACAGACATAAACACAAATACAAGCAAATAATAAGGCAGAATGTGGACAACTGTTTGGGATCTAGGTGATAACTAGGTGTTCTGTAAGTTTTAAAATTTATATAAAATTTTATAGGAAAATAATGGGGATAGGTTGTATTTTCTTAAACAAACAATAATACTTAGAATAATATTTTAAAGTTTAAAGAAATCATCTATATTATCCAAAATGGGCAAAATCCTTTTCACCAAATAAAGTATACAAATAATAAGTGTATAATAATATGCTAAATACTATTAGTTGTATTTATACAAAACAAAGCTACAAATGAGACACCATTACAAATCAACTAAAATAAATGTACAGAAACAGAAACTTTCCTATATTACTGGTGAAGATGTAAACTGCTTCAGCAACTCTGGCTCACAGTTTGACACTTTTCCTAAGAAGTTAAACTTATGGCAATTCTACTCCTAGGTGTCCCACCAGAAGAAATGATAGTATATGTCCACACAAAGGTGTGTACACAAATGTTTACAGCAGCATTATTCAAAATGACAAAAAACTAGAAACATCCCACATACCATTAACTGGTGAATGAATTTTTAAAAATGTGACACATCCTTACATTGGAATAATATTCAGTAATGAAAATGAGCCTTACACTTGTACATACCTCAAAAACATTATATTAAATAAAAGTCAGACACATCATGTAATACGACTACAAAAATGGGAAGTTATATTCCATATATGTATGAAATGTCAAAATACTTCTCCTGTCATAGATAACTAAAAAAGAACACATAAAAAATTTAAATATATATAAATAAATAAAAGTCAGGCATTTCACTGAGATGAAATTTCCAGAAAAGCCAGATGGAAAGGGACAGACACAAACCAATGGTTTCCTGAGGTTGGAGTGAGAGCAGAGGTTGATTATAAATGGGCAGAATGGGATTGATATAAATGTTCTAAAACTAGACTGTGGTAATAGTTGCACAACTCTAAAAATTACTAAAAGTCACTGGGCACTTATAGTACATGCATTTTTATATACCTCAAATCTGTTTTAAAAATGAAACTACAGTGAATTCCACTATATCTGGATATTCATATGCAAATTTATGTATGATTTATGACTGAAATTAAAGCAAATCCCTTGCAGAAACAAACAGCAACTCCAAGTAAAGCAAGTATAATGAACTTAAAAGTAAGAAACTTCCATGATTTCAACCAACTGACATCTACTGTTCAGTAAGAAATTTGAATTAAGGAACTGTCTCATTTTGTGGCAAGTGTGAACTAAACATTTTTAAATATTTTTAAGTTGTACACTTATTTATTGTAATTAAATTGCCTAATAAACTAATATAGGTAAATTTTTTGTTGTTTTGTTTTTGTTAGGTAAAATGTTTTAATGCAGTTCCTATATCACTATTTTAGGTGACATAAAAGCACTATTATTAGATACATAATAATGAGAAAAAAATTGAAATTTTTTTCAATCCTTCAATCCTATTGATTTAGGAGGAAATCTGTACAAGGTGATAGTTCACTTATAAACACCTTACATTTATCTGCTAATTCCCCTTTTTAACAAAGAAGAAAGAGCTCTACTAGAAACTGTATTTTCATAACACTGTTTTCACTGTGCTGCTTCATATGGTAATCTTTATTCCTGTAAACTGTCCCAGCATTCCATTTATGACAAAAGTATAAATTATTTTGTGGGAGTTCCCCATAGGATTTGTGATTTGTCCCAACTCATGGGCTCAAGTGACTCTCCTGTCTCAGCCTCCCTAGTGCTGGGAATACAGGAGTGTGGAGGAAACCTGGCTTAATGAGAATTCTATATTTAAAAGTTAAAATGAATAGGTTATATGAGAATAGAACAAAAATAATGAATGAGGCATGTGGAAAAACTAAGTTTGGTTCTAGTCAACAGTAAACTCCAGATGAGTGCTCAACCATAATATGGACCATGTCAGTGATTCATGAGTACCTGAAAATGGCTGAAATATCCTCTTTAAATCTGTTTATAATACTTCTTTTTCTTTTTCTATAAATCAGGTCAATAAAAATACATTCTTGGAACCAGAAATTTGATTCTACATGAATGACTGTATACTAGTTTAAACTCTGATAGACTACAGATTACCTAATAATTAAAGTAGAATCTTTTACCACTTAACACTTTTCTAATATAATTTGAACTGCACGAAATAAAACTACACTTAATTCACCATCACTTCCAATAAACTCTAATTTTAGGTTTTCTGAACTTAAGTTGTAAGTTAGTATTAGTGTTTTTGTTACTACATCATCTTTTTAAAAATCTTCCAATTATCAAATCTTTTGAAAATTCTGTGCTATACAAAAGGTAATATATTTTGAATTTATTTCTAAAAAGCTACTCAGCATTTTTTGCTTTGTGGGAGGCACTAGGAATAACATGAAATAAGGTAATTTCTATCCTTCAGAAATTTATAATATAGTTGGATAAATAAAGCATGAGTGTGAAACTTATAAGACAAAGCAAAAGTTCAAAGTAAAAAGTAAAATTGTCTCTAGATATAAGAACATAGATGACATGCTCTTTAGAAAACTCTAAAGACCATACAAAAATCTGTTAAAATAAATGAATACACTAAATTTTCAGAATACCAAATCATTATTAAAAATCTACAATCTTCCATATACTATGTAATTCTATAATCTATATACTAACAACAAACTGAAAAAGAAGTTAAGAAAACAGGGCTGAGGTGTAGTTCAGTGGTAAAGTGTCTGCCTAGCATGTACAACACTATGAGTGTTATTTCCATCACTGTTCCATCCCTCTCCCAAAAAAAGAATGAGGGAAAGAAAACAATACTATTTATATTAGTCCTCAAAAATAAAATGCTTAAAATAAATTAACCAGGAAGGTGACACTAAAATACTGATGAAAGAAACTGAATATATGAATAAATGGAAAGGTATGCCATGTTCATGGGTTGAAACAATTAATATTGCTAAAACATCCATACTACCCAAAGTGATCTACAAATTCAATACAATCTCTATCAAAATCTCAATGACATAGAAATTTTAAAACAATCTTAAAACTCACAGAGAACTCAAAAAAGAATTACAAATAGCCAAAGCAATCTTGAGAAAGAAAAAAGTGGAATCATCACATTACCTAATTTCAAAGTATAATATAAAGCTACAATAATCAAAATAGTGTGATATTGACATGAAAACCACACACACAGCCCAATGAACAGGACATTCCAGAAATAAGCCTATACATGCATATATGGTCAACTAATCTTCAACAAAAGTTATCAAGATTACACATCAAAGGCTGGGGCTGTGGCATATATGGTCAACTAATCTTCAACAAAGGTTATCAAGATTACACATCAAAGGCTGGGGCTGTGGCTCAGCGGTAGCGCACTTGCCTGGCACATGTGAGGCACTGGGTTCGATTCCCAGCACCACATATAAATAAATAAAGGTCTATCAACAACTAAAAAGATATTAAAAAAAAAAGATAACACATCAGGGTTAGGGTTGTGGCTCCGTGGTAGAGCACTCGCCTAGAATGCATTAGGCACTGGGTTCAATCCCCAGCACCACATAAAAGAAGCTAAATAAACAAAATAAAGGTATTGTGTCAATCTACCAAAAAAAAAAAAATTACACATCAGGGAAACCAGTCTTTTCAATAAATGATTTTGGTAAAAATGGAAAATTATATGAAAAAGAAGAAGACTACCCTCATATTATACCATATACAACTTAAGATAAGCACTTGAGACCTGAAACCACTAAAATTCTGGAAGAAAACAGGAAAAACTCCTTCATATTGGCCTTGGTAATAATTTTTAGATGACACCTAAAGCACAGGCCAAGGAAAGCATAAATAAATAAATGAAACTGCATAAAACTAAAGAATGAGTGCACAGCAAAGGAAACAACCAACAAAACGAAGAGACAACCTATGGAATGTGAGAAAATATTTGTAAACCATATATCTGATAGGGAGCATTAGCTCCCAAGACACTTAAAGAATTCATACAACTCAATAGGGGGAAAAATAAAATAAAATTTAAAAAACGCAAAAGACCTGAAACATAAAATTCGCCAGTGGGTTCAAAATCACTAATCATCAGGGAAATACAAACACAAATAAAAATGAGATGTTGTAACTGTTAGAATGGATTTTGTCAAAAAGTGAAATGATTAAAAAAAGAAAAACTGGTAAAGATGAAGGAAAAGGGAACTCCTGCACATTGTTGGTGACACTGTAAATTGGCATAGCCATATGAAAAACATTACAGAGGTATCTTAAAAAATTAAAAATAGCACTATTACATGCTCTAGCAATTCCACTTTCAGGAACACACATACACAAGCGCATGTGCACACACAGATCTACATATGTACTCCAAAAGAACTACAATCAGTATCTCAAACAGCTGTACTCCCATATTTACTGTAGCATTATTCAAATATGGAAATATTTCCATACAGAAAAGGAAACAAGCTAAGAACTGTAAACAAATGAATAAAGAAAATGTGGTATACATCAAGATACACAAAACCCTGTAAGTTGTTATTCTTAGTATCCACATTTTGCAATAGTATATACACAATGGAATATTATTTGGCCTTAAAAAGATAAGGAAATCCTGGCATTTGCTACAACGTAGGTGAACCATAATGACATTAATGGAAGCCAAACACAGAACAGATTGCGTCATCACACAAGTTGCATGATCTCATATGTGAACACATATAAAAAGACAACAGACAGCAGTTGCCAGAAACTAGAGGGTGGGGAAATGGGGCAGGGTGGGTATTTGGTCAAAGTACAAACCTTCAGTTTCAAAGTAAATAAATTCTGAAGGTTTAATATACAAGATGGTGAGGCTGGGTGGGGCTTGCCTCCCACGTGTGATGGACTGGGTTTGATCCTCAGCACCACATACAAATAAGTACAAATATGATCCACTGACAACTAAAAAAATATTAAATATATATTTATACACACCCAAGATGGTGACTATAGTTAATAACATTATATACATATTTGCTAAGAGAATAGATTTTTTTTATAGAACTATTCTGTTTGTTTTTATACCTCTATTTTTTTGTTTATTTTTACGTGGTGCTAAGGAGTGAACCCAGTGCCTCGCAAGTGCTAGGTGAGTGCTCTATCACTGACCCAGAACCCCAGCCCAAGAGAATAGATCTTAAGTGTTATAGACATGAGAGTAACTATGTCAAGTGAAGTATATATATATTAGCTTGATTATGGTTATCCCTTCATAATGTATATATATCAAAATATCACATAGTATACCTTAAGTATATACAATTTTTGTCAATTATACCTCAAAAAGCTGGGGGAAAAACAAAACAGTAGTCATCAATATATGGTTATTGTAAGAAGGACTCAGAGAAAGAAGGGTTTCAACAAAAGCCAAGTATAGATAACATTCTAATGGTAAAGATGGAGCAAGAGAACAGCCCAGGAGGGGTATATCTCTGGTATCAAACTTGAGCTTTAATTCTTTAATAAAAAGTGAACCCTGGAAGGCTTTCAGAGCAATAAATTTATAAAGAAGATCTCTGGAGGCAGTAACAGAATAGAGCTGAAAGAGCAAGAAATGGGGATATTGAGAAAATGGAGAGATAAATTAAATGGCCTCCTGAGAGTGCACTGTTAATCATATATCTGATCCTATAGCTTGGTTCTTTAGATATCTATCTCTTGTTTTTGCCATTATTACAACATATCAAAAGGAATGTAAGTTTCTGTTAAGGGTTACTCAAAGACATACAATTTATTTATAAGCCTAGTGATCATGTGCACATTTCAACTTTTTATCAGCAGCCAACAAACAGTCACTCACAAGAATTTGATTTATCACATTAACACACTAACATCTCTGAATATAATATTTTCTACATATAATAGGCCTCTTCATCCCTTTCGTATACTGCCTGTTTATGCTATTTCTCACAACTGATGTTCAGATATACTTCTGAGGGTATGATAAATATTTGAAATCATCTGTGACCTGAAAACTGAGATATGCCTATCTATCTAACACTCTAGGGTATCACTCTGTGGTTCATATATGTAGACTTTCACATTCA
The DNA here is from genome assembly GCF_052094955.1 of Ictidomys tridecemlineatus. Classification (NCBI taxonomy): domain Eukaryota; kingdom Metazoa; phylum Chordata; class Mammalia; order Rodentia; family Sciuridae; genus Ictidomys; species Ictidomys tridecemlineatus. The sequence continues at coordinate 148,920,632 of NC_135480.1, read as the reverse complement.
CTGGTAAACAGTATATTAAAGGAATAATCCTATGGCCCCTGGAGTCAATACCCTGTAAATCATAAACCATATCCCATTTTACAGAGCAGCTTAATCCTCAAAGTTGAATCCTTTTACAACACTTTATTTTAAGAGTAAAAAAAGTTCTTATAGCATCAAGGTAATTAAAGACATTGTGAGGACAGTATCAATTGAGGGTTATTTGCATGTATGACTAATCCATTATAAACAAAACCCAGTCTTAAAAACACAATCTCAGAAAAAGGGTAGTTATGCAAGTAAGAAAATACAAGGACCTCACAGATCACAAGATACTAAACACATGAAAAGCAAAATTGATTTTATACTGGAGGTCTATACACATAAAATCCTATCTTTTTTTCTTGTACATATGCTTAAATTTCTTACACAAATAACAAAATGCTTCATTTCATTCACTTCAATAGAATGAACTCCTTAGAAAAAGACTGAAAAGAGTTGATAATCAACTCCAAAGTTTTATGCTTACTTTTTCTATTTCTATCACTTTCCTGACATATTTAATGTAGTCAAGAAAACCTTTTCAGTAAATTGAGCACATGAGTCTAACAAGCATCTTGAAGAACTCTTGACAAATTACACATATCCCATGTTGCTTTTGGCTTTTCATCTCTTCATTGCTTCAAACCCCCACGTTATGTTCCTTTTTTTGAGTAGCCTGTGACCTTCCAGCCTCCTTTTTGGCTTTTACAAACTTGTGGCAAACAATTGCTTTGGCAATTTTTACACCAAGCTCCCAAGTAGCAAGCCGGTTGCTGAACTCTTCAGGCTTCTCAACATTTTACTCCTCCACAGCCTGGACTATCTTCTTTTCAAGGCCTGACTTGTCAATCTTTTTCTTTTTAACAGGGGGCTCAAACCTATCACTACATCCAAAGACTAAGTAATAAGTAAGCTCCTTTCATTGGATTTCATTTAAGGATTGTTCATTATCTGGCACGTTTTCTCTTTTTCCCTCTGAAGTTTGAGGTTTTCTGTTCAGAATATCTTTATGCAACTCTTGAAATTTGTTTCACAAATTTAAGGAAATTCCAGATGGGTGCTCTCCATATGCATTTGCATTAGCCTCTGCTTCAATTTTTGGTCCATCTGCAGAGAAATTTGAGATTTCTGTTTCTCCAAGAGTCCCATCCTCTTTATCTTCCCGTAAGTTCAGTTCAGACTTCTCTAGTGTGGCTTCATCTTCAGAATTCAATTCAATATCACCTTCATTTAGGCCAGGAGGCAGCAGTCTATGTCTTTTCTCTGGTCAGAAAGCACCCCTGCTGTATCCATCTTAAGACCCCTTTTATAAAACCCTTGACAGAAATACATCAATTGTTCCATCAATAAAGTTCTACCTCTACCACCTCAAACTAACATATACATAATATACCTGTTTTTAACACCCTTTTTGGGGCTTCAAAATATATGGATGATTACTTTTTTAGACTCTAGAGGTTTTGGGCTTTTTTAAAAAAATTACAATGTAGAGAAAATAAACTTACATTAATACATTGTACCAAAAATGAAGCAATAAAAACTTCAAACAATAAAATGTGTTATTTTAAGATCTCTATCAAAGAGTCAAGTGACTATAGAAACTCTTCTGGTTCATAAACAGTCTAACAGCACCATGGTATATTTCTCATATTTGGGATAAAAAAATAAGTCTGGAGAGATATGACTCCATAACATGAGTTCCAATAGCTATTTAGTATATATAATAGTAGCTACAAGAGGTATAAAAGTTCAAAGACTCAAAATGTTTAGAAGTTACTCTTAGAGACTAAATTTAATGTTTCCATAGTCTCATGGGTAACCAACTTTTTCCACATAGCAATTTTTTTGGACATTAAAAAAATGGCCTACATTATTTAATGTTTGCTCCTTCCACAAAACTAGCTTTCTCTTTTTAAAAACTCATTCCTCCTTAGCAAGTTTAATTTACTAAGTGAGCTCTAATAAAATTTTAAGCAAGCGAATCTTATATACTCTCATCTCTTTGAACATGTTTCTCCCTGTCTCCAAAGCAGCTGTAAGATTCCAACTACATAAAGCCCTTTAGATCTTCAAAATTCACTTGATGCCATAAAATTACTTGCATCTACAACCTTTCTAAAACTCAAAGCTTTCATGTTCTTAGTGCAAACATTTTAAACCAATTCACACTAAATTATATGAGTATAACTGATAGTTCCTTAATTTACCTAGAGGTAGTTTACTTTTAATTTCTTTTTAACCTAAATTTATTTTAACTTACATAGTTTCAGGAAGTTTAGAAATTATCTAGAAAATAAAAATGGAGCTCTCACAGTGAGAGAAAAGACATCCCAGAAAGGCACTTGTTCCTTGAGAACCCAGTCAGATAATCACAGACTTTAGAATCATCTGGTTCACACCATGTGACCCAGCAGCTATACCCCTCCTCTGAATTTATCCTAAAGAATTAAAGTCATCATACCATATTGATACATGCATACCCACGATAGACAAACTATGGAACCAGCCTAGGTATTCACTGATAGATGAATAAAGAAAATGTGATACACACACAATGAAGTTTTATTCAGCCATAAAGAAAAATGCAATTTTGTCATTTGCAGGAAAACAGACAGAACTTGAGACATTATGTTAAGGGAAGTAAGCCAAACTCAGAAAGCCAAGGGTCACATGGTTTTTCTCATATGTGGAAGCTAGAGGGAAAAAGGAAAAGGTGCTGGAATGAAGGCCTCATAAAAATCAAAGGGAGATCAGTTGAGCAGAGGAAAGGATCCAGGAGGAGGGAAGAGGTTAGGGAAAGAGTAAATACTGGGGAACGATACTGCTCAAATGCTATTGTTACATTGTGTGTGTGTGTGTGTGTGTGTATGTGTGTGTGGGGGGGGGGGAGAGAGAGAGAGGGAGAGGGGGAGAGAGGGAGAGAGGGAGAGAGAGAGAGAGAGAGAGAGAGAGAGAGAGAGAGAGAGAGAGAGGGAGAGGGAAAGAGAGAGAGAGAGAGGGAGAGAGAGAGAGAGAGGGAGAGAGAGAGAGAGAGAATATGTAACAACAAATGCTACCATTATGTACAATTATAACACACCAATTAAAAAAATGGAAAAAAAATTTTAAAATAATCTTGGAGTTCTGATTTAAAAGAAAAAAAAAAAAAAAAAAAAGACCATCTGGCTCAATATCTGATCTTTCTAAGTGAAAAAGCTTATGCCCCTGGGCTGGGGCTATAGCTCAGTGGTAAAGTACTTGCCTCCCATGTGTAAGGCACTGGATTCAATCCTCAGCATCACATAAAAATAAATAAAAGATACTCTGTGTTCATCTACAAGAAAAAAAAAAAAAAGCTTATGCCCCAGAGATCAGGGTTAACCATCATGTAAACCAACAGTACCATGTAGCCGCCACCTAAAGTATTCTACTTCTTACCTCTGAACCCATAGATTACCTGAAATTTTTTATATACTAGATCTTAATAATAGTGGCCCCCTAGATTTCCATGAATACGAGTTGTATATAGAATGGGAGTTTAAAGAAAAGGAGTATGAATACTTTTAAATTTCAGGACTTCCTTGTATTTATATTGTATCTAAATACCAAATAGTAGATACTCTTAGTATTCATAACATCATTAAGAAAGTGGAGGCCCACTTTTATATTCCTTTTGTGGGAGACAAAGTGGCTTAGTCTTCTGGTTTATTCATCCCTCTTATTAAATTCTCTTTTATCTAAAATTATGACAGGTCTGCCTTTGAGGAGGTAAGAAAAATTTTAGAGTCTACAAACAATGTTACATCAAGTGAAATTACATACTAAATTCAAAAAACAATTTAAAATTCATGTAATAATTTTTTCTGCATGCACTTTTAAAACTAATAGCTGCATACACCTAAAAAAATTAAAAATTACTTAACTGGCATATACATTGTAAATGAATATCTCATTTAAGAACCAAATGAGGTACAATGTACAAATTTGAAAATGCAATTAAGCACTGGACAGACTATCTTATTGCTGGCATTACGACTTCACAGGCTGGGGATGTGGCTCAAGTGGTAGCGCGCTTGCCTGGCATGCGTGCGGCCCCGGGTTCCATCCTCAGCACCACATACGATTTCATAACATTCTCTTTTGTTCTGATATATACTTAAAAACTAATAAGGCAAAACTTTATGGCAAATAGTCTGATTTACAGTCCAACTATGGTAGTCAAAGGAGATAACAAGAATTACCTAAATCCTATCACCAGTTTTACTAAGGCTGTGAGGACAGTCAAGGACATTAAGGAATTTCAAAGGTAATAAAGATTTTTTTTTGCGGGGGGGGGGGGGGGTTTAACCAAACAGTATTTCACACAGTTCTAATAAGGGCAAGGTCACAATCTATCTTTATATGGTCAAATTAACTTTGAAGAGAACTTCATTCTAACATCGATTAGCACTGTCTTCTTTGGAGGAAAAAAGAAAAAGTATTTTATACTCTTAATTCTGTAGTCTTTACAGACAGACCTATAGCAGCATTTGCAGAGTAGGGAGTATCCCATCCATCACTTGTTTTTCAAGTTATTTCTCTTAACCTACTCGGTAATAAGAAACAAGAAGGAAAAAGATGACCAGGATCCAAAGCAAAAACAGCACTCTGTCCCATGCCCTCTCCAAGTCTTATTATTTCCAGGTGTTCTAAGTAGCGCGGACAGAAATGAGTTCTACTTCCGCTCCTCCTAACCCCTTTCCAATTCTCTGAAGAGTGCAAAAGCAGTTTAAAAAAAAGCGGGGGGGGGGGCCTGGTCTGAAAGTGGGTAAGGGATGTTAGGAGCAAAGCAGGGAGTCGAAAAACCAGACCTTTGGTTAAAAATAACTCCAGCTGCAAATTCCTAGAATTAAGCTATCAAAGGCCTGCAAAGTCTGACACTGGGAAAGCCCAACAGGCTTTCCCTAACTCCAAAAAAACGACCTTTAAAGCAAGGAAGACCACAGTCTCCGGATTTCTAATTGAGGAAAGTTTAAACACTTTTGCTCCTCAGGAATGAGGGAAGGGAAGTGAGGGCAAGTCTGGGCTCGGCTAAGGGAGCGCGCAGGGTCCGCACCGTGCGCGGCTGGCGGTCCAACGCGGGGAGGCGCAGGGATTCACGGCAGCAGCGATTTCATCCACCTGGGAGAGCAGACCAAGAGCTAGAGAGTCTGGCGCGAAGCGGCCGGGGTCCCGGGCTCAGGTCTGTGCCAGGACGCCAGGAAGGGAGTGCGAAGCACGGCGGGGGGTCTACTTACTCGGCTGTACCAGATGCTGAGGCGGGCCGGGGCCAGCACGGCGAAGAAAGCCCTCTGAGGGTCGGACTGAACGTGGAAAGGAGCCTCGGCCGGACTCCCTGGAGGGCAAAGCAGCCTCTTGGGCCAGCCGCTCAGGAAATACATGGTCCGAAAGAAGGCACAGATGCCGGAGCCCCTGGCGGCCCCCGGCCCGGTCTGTCACACTCAGCGGCCGCGGGCCGGTCTCTCGCCTCCCACACCGCCACCGGCCGAGACGGCGGTGGCAACGGCGGCAGCTCGGGGCATCTGCCCGCTGGCCTGGCCGGGCCAGGCCGACTCGATGCTACACGACGAAGGCACCCCCGCGCTGACGGGGCCGAAGACGGGGGAGGGATGGGGAGGGAGAGTCGGGACCCAGAGAGGGCGGGAGGAGCGTAGAGGCCCGCCCCGGCCCCGCCCCTTCCTCGGGCCGCGCGGGCGTCACCACGCCGCGCCGCGTGGGTCGGCGGGGACGGCCGCTGCGCGCGCGCGCGCGCTCTGGCGACTTCTCCCCTCCCCCTTGCTGGTTTCTGAAGCTCCGCCCCAATCTTCATTGGCGGCTGCCACGCTGCGTCCACACGCCTGTGATTTAACTTTGTTCTTGCTCGACTGCACCTCCCACTTGCAATTTGGAGCTTATGGTCAGGGGCGGGGCTCAGGTTGACAGAGTTGAGAGAGAACAAGGGGACCGAGCACCTCGGCGCGCGGAACACGCCCTTCGCCTGGCCAAATTTGACTTCCTCTCTGGATTGGTGGGGCCTCCAGTGGGGGCGGGCCCAACGCTGCAACGCCCTGGGTGGGGGTTGGGGGGTGACGGCACCCTCTCGAGTTCCCATCTTAAGGTCACGGCAGTCGCCTGGGAAAGGGTAGAGCTGTGTATCCAGTGAGCACCTTTTGCGTACCAGGCAGGGTCAATGTAGAGAGCTGGTGATGAGGTTCCTATCTTTATGGTGCTTACGTCCTAGACAGGACCTTTACTCAATTAGAAAATAAACCACCTTACCATGAAAGTATTTGAGTTATGTCCTCTGCACTTCAGGAATTCAGTTTGCATTCTTTCCCTCTACCAACTCTGTGAGACAAAGACAAGACTGTCTCTTTTACTCTCACAATAATGTTCTGCAAAAAACAGGAACTTAAATTTTAGAGCTGAAACGGGCTACAGATAATATAGTTTGGTATTTAACTTGAGTCGGGAGAGGGGTGTGGAGTGGAGAAAGGGGGTTCTGGAATAGAAGACAGATTTGCTTCTCGTTGTCTTTTTTTTTGTGGTTTGAATTTGCCCATGTTTATATTAGTTTTTCAATTAAAAAAGCCAAGGTTTTAAAAAAATTAACCAAAATCTATTAGCAAAATTAAGAGCAAACAAGGAAACAAAGTAACAATCTGTATCAGATACAGCATTGAAGCTGCTATAACGAAACACGAAATTTTTCATAATTTCTCTAAACGTTGGCTGCATTCCGTAAAAGTGATAAAAAGAACTGTCTCACCACTCACCAGCTCTTGTGGTCAGACTGTGTCTCTTTCCTTGTGCTCTCCCCGCCATCCCTGCCCCAACCAACAGAGCATAAACTTTGAAAATATTTGATAAGTGAAACACTGTATGAAATGCTGACCCAGCTGGATTACACCATTAGGCAAATAAAGAGGCCCAGAGGAGTTTTTTAAGTTACCAAAGTAAAATTGTAGAATAACAACAAAGTTGCATCATACTTTTCATCTTAGATTCCATTGTGTCCTTGGTAGAAAAAGAGAGGAAATTAAGTGTTAAAGGTGCAACAATTCCACTGGCAGTTTCACCGAGAAAGCATATTTGTCCCAGCACTTTCGGACAGTCTTTGTTCTCATGAGCTTCTTAAATGTGAATATCTTCCTGCACTCTTAAGCAACTTCTAAGTAATTTTTATTGTTCTCAATATTAACCTTACTTCCCAACTTTAATTCCCCTGCATCCTCCTTTGTAACATTTAAAATTTACAAAATAACTTTATATGCATGATTTAATTCCATAGTAAACTTTCAAGATAGGTAAGGTTGCTGGGATGTTGTTATTAATTTCTTAATAAGGAAATAGAAGCAGAGGGATGGATATGCCTATATTCACATGACCTGAAAAAGAAATTGATTTTCTACAGATCTAGTGATCTTTTGACGGGATTGTTTTGAATTGTGGTGGTGTTTCTGGTTATTGAAAGAGAGGGATGGAGACCTAGACCTTTCTCTCTGGGAGCATATTCCTTCCTCCCTCCCTCCCTCTCTTCTTCCTTCCTTCCTTTCTCTTTTTCTTTCTTCCTTCCATTCCTCCCCCTCTTCTCCTTACCTTTTTGTCCTAAATTTACTGAAAATATCACAGCATAGCAAACAGATTGAAATGACTCCATGTGATGTTTTAAAATTCAGTCTGAGTGACCTGCAGTTTAAACAGAAGTCTATTTCCTTGGTATGGGGATCTACTCCAATGATCTGATCCAGGGTGCATAATACAGTCTAATCAAACTTATTGAATTCTACCACCAACACTGTCTAGTCAAACTTATTGGACTCTATTCTGAGCTAAGACTCAAGTTGATAAACAAAAGTTAACAGTGCATATTTATACCTGTCAAACTAAGACTTTCTATTACAAGAAATCATGTTTGTAAGCGTTCATGGAAACAGGATCATGCATTTTTACTACACTTGTTATCATGGGCAACTAATGCATTAAAATTATTTTGTAAATTTTAAATGATACAAAGGGAGATGCAGGGGAATTAGATTGTGAAGTTGGGAAGTGAGGTCAAACTTGAAAATAATAAAAATTACTTAGAAGTTAAATTGCTTAAGAGTGAAGGGAGATATATACGTAGATATATATCGTGGATGGGAGAATAATTTGGTGCAATTTTCCAAAAGGATTGTTGGTGTTCTATATATAAAAAAGAGATCTTAAGGGGCTGGGATGTGGCTCAGGTGGTAGTGTGCTTGCCTGGCATGCGCGGAGCGCTGGGTTCGATCCTCAGCACCACATAAAAATAAAGATGAGTCCACCGAAAACTAAAAAATAAATATTAAAAAATTATCTCTCTCTCGAAAAATAAAATAAAAAAGATGTCTTAAAAATATGCATACATTTGGAACAAACTATTTCTTTCTTGTGCTTATTTTCTAAGTAAATCAATCCTGATATGTATAGAGTTGTAGCTTTGAAACTGTACCCCACAAAGGTGTGAGAGAAAATATTTGGTCTTCCAAAGGACATCAAGTATTATCCTCTTACAATGATATGTTTTGCAAAAAAAATTAAAAGTATGTTGGAAAGAATAATTTCATAGAAGTATATTTATTATATATTATAAAGTACTGAAAACAGAATAAAGACATAAAATATCCCCTGTTTGTAAAAAAAAAAAAATGCATTTATATGCCTACCAAAAGAAGACAATTCACTAAATATTGGTGTTTAAAAAGCTCTTTGACTTTTGGGTGCTTAGTATGTCCTTCCTGGGATTTTTAATATTTTCCAAATTATAATGAATTCATGTTACTTTTGTAATGAGAAAAAAAGTATTTAAAACAGTGAAGTTGTTCATGATTGATAATATCCCACATGGCTTGCTTTAAATAGGCCTTGCAGTTCTGGCAAATCAAAGGGAGTAATGTGGAGTTTCAGGCATAGTCCCAAGAATAGTGAGAGGAGGATTAGGAGAAAAAGGTCCCCTGAGTCACCAGACTAAAAGTAGGACCTGTGTACATTCATAGGCTTCTGATGACAGAACTGTGGCTGGATTTTTGGTTCTGAGACTACCACTTCTAATATTTGGGGATCTTTATAATAGCCTATGATAATATGCACTGAAGATGATACTAATTTGGTTTATGAATCTTTACCCCAGCCTCGGCCACAGCCTCCGCCTCCTCCTCCTCCTCCTACCCCCCTCCCCCTCCCCCTCCTCCTCCTCCTCCCCCTCCCCTCCTCCTCCCCCTCCCCCTCCTCCTCCTCCTCTTCCTCCCCCTCCTCCTCCTCCTCCTCCTCCTCCCAAGGTTTTACTCTGTTGCCTAGGCTAATTTTGAGCTTGCAGGCTCAAGTGATCCTCTTGCTTCAGCCTCCTGAGTAGACAGCACCTGCCACCACACCTGGCTTTTAATGTACTTTCAGCATTCAACTTTATTATACTTGTTATCAGGTGCAACTGATGCATTTGCTTCTGGGCTGGACTCTTGTTTGTATGTATCTTCTTAAGATTGGTAATGTAACTCAGCTGAAATGATATAATGTCTGCATTTTGCTTTAAAATAATGTGGAGGTGAACAAAGTAGGTGGAGCTATATATATGATTTGCCATAGGTTGATAACCTTTGAAGCTCAATGATGATGGAAATTTATTGTGTTCTCCTCTTTACTTTAGTATATGGTTGAAATTATCCCTCCCTCCCTCCTTCCTTTCTTTCTCTTTTTCTTTCTTCCTTCCATTCCTCCCCTCTTCTCCTTACCTTTTTGTCCTAAGTCTACTGAAAATGTCACAGCATAGCAAACAGATTGAAATGACTCCATGTGATGTTTTAAAATTCAGTCTGAGTGACCTGCAGTTTGGACAGACAACAGAAGTCCAAACCTTCAGAATTTCCTTAGTATGGGGATTTGCTTCAATGATCCAGGGTGGAAACTTCAGGAGCATAATTATCTCTCCTCCCACAGTTTGATAGACATATGCCTTACCTGGCCTCTCTCAATCCACTTCATCAGATCTATGATGTAATCTGCTATATTGTTGTGGAACTTCTTGCTTAATAATGGTGATATCCTTACCCAAGTATGTGTTTGTGTAGAACAGTGCTTAGAGTAGTTCTCAGTGATGACCAGGGCCTCTTTCTTCATGGTGCAAATACAGCACAAGTTGGTTGGTCTTTGGTAAAAGCAAACTTTTCAATATTAAAAATGCAGACATTTAAATTTAAAGTGTTTCTCAGTAACTGTGATTACATGTGACTAACCAATGTGTCTTGTCCACAATTCTAGTCACAGATCAGAGTGTCAAGTATTACTTGGAATCACTTAATTAACCATAAAGGCAGCCTATTATTATTAAGCCTTAGTGGATGCAAATGGGATTTCTGGGCTGGAGCATTGGCCCAAACTAGAAAATAAAGTGAAGAGCTTATGGTTTCTAACCTAGAAAAATGGGGAAAGAATCACCATGTTTTCTTTTCACTTTGGTCTGTTTTCCTTATTCTTTGAGACAGGTGTCACTATGTTGCCTGGGCTGCTGTCAAATTTTTGGACTCAATTATCTTTCTGCTTTAGTCTCAGAATGCTGGCACCACAGTGCCTGACTTGGTCTTTTTAGAAATGAAAATTTGTTGGACACAAACTTAAATTAGCCAACAACAACAGTTGTTCTGTCTGACTATGTCTCAACCAGTTCCCCAGTATAATACATGAAATTTTTTTTATTCTTTATTAAAATAGGTGAAGGAGTTGGAAAGAGAAAGGTATTTTTTAACTCCATAACATGAGACAACAGAGAGTGCACAATAATTCTGATCAGACACCTGTCTCAATCTTCATTCCTACCCCTCTCTTTTCAGACAAATAAGTCTTCATTAATTTAGCCAAGATTTCATAGTCAGTGTGTTATTCCTCTATCTCCTGTATATATCAGTGAACTTAATGTCAAATTATTTTATTTGTTTGTTTTATTTTGATACCAAGGATTAAGCCCAGGGGTGTATAACCACCAAGCCACATCCCCAACCCTTTTTATTTATTATTTTGAGACAGGATCTTGCTAAGTTGCTTAGGGCCTTGCTAAATTGTTGAGGCTGGCTTTGAGCTTGTGATCATCCTGCCTCAGCCTTCTAAACCACTGGGATTATAGGTGTGAGCCACTGTGGCTGACAAATTCTGTGCATTTTTAACAACCATTCCAGAATTTATTAGTTTTAGCCTCTGTCCTGTTCTTATCCATTATTTTGTGTTTTCTGCTAGGTTTAATCTGATTGCTCAAGAATTATAAATCCCTATTGAAATAAATTCTAAAAATAAATAATTTCCATAACTTTTTTTTTGGGGGGGGGTACTGGGGATTGAACCCAGGAGTGCTCTACCATTGAGTTTCATTATTTTTTCTTGTGAGATGGGTCTGGATAAGTCACTAGGGCCTCGACAAATTGCTGAGGCTGGCTTTGAACTTGTTATCCTTTGCCTCAGCCTCTGAGTTTCTGGGATTATAGTCATGTGCCACCATGGTACCTGGCTAAGATCATATATTTAGCAGCATTAACTCAAATGTGTCATTTAATGTTTGATAAACCAAAGGAAGAGCCTTACTCTATCTTAAGACACTCATTAAATATATTCATTGACTCCTCCCCGGTTTCCTAGGAGTCCATTATATTTTTTGTCTTATTTTGCTACTGTTATTGCTTCTCATTAGAGAGCAATCTTCTGTAGGACTCCAAGGAAGAACATTGACCCAACTTCTACCCCTCACCTACACCTCTCCAACCCCAAGCAAACACAGTGTTCTCAGAAATCTTATCAAGATTCATCTATAATAAAAACCAAAAAAATTGTCAAGGATGGGAAGACTCCTTCCATCCTTTTGTCTTGAACAGGTGAGGTAAACCACATGTTTAGATCAGCCATGTGTGGGTTAGAAAAAGATTAGTCATTACCTATATATACTTTATCATTAAGCCCATGTCCTTCTATGTTCAAGCAGGTAAAAATAAGTTTATGTTAATGGTTGGAAACCAATGGAAGTCCAATTAATGAACAAAGGCCATAGAGTCACAAGCTGAGAAACAATCCTTTAAGTGTAGTAAAATTGGTATGAAAAACCTTCATTCAGTTTTCAGTTTGAATGAAACACATTAGATAGTAACATATTCAGTTATAAATCCTCCAAAATTATATGTGTATCCTTCGTTCATTTACTTATGCTCTCCTCAATGTTCTATTAGTAATATGTTGGCATTCCTATCTTGTTTTATTATCCCAGTTATTAATGGTTGCATTTCCCGGGTTCTCTTACTTCTTTTTGAACTTTGGACAACTATAAGTTAAAGATGTATAGAGCAAAAGATGACTTTTGAAAGAACCATACGCTCCCAGGCAAGAGTCAACAGTGTCTCCACATTCCATAATCCTCCAAAACCTTTCTTTTCTTCCTCGCAAAGAAACAGTCACCTTCTAGAACAGGGAACCATCCATCAGCTGTTTCTTCCTAATTATTGCAACCCCATGCTCTCCTTCAAGAAACACAGCACCGCCCCCACTTGGCTTCTCCTTCTTAGATCAATCTTTACTTATGATCTTAGTTTTGGTTCTCCAGAAGCAGATCCCGAGGGGAGAATATACATAAGTTTATTTGGTGGTGATCCTAGGGAGTGCTGGCAAAAGGAAGGAAGACAAATTAAAAGGGCAACCAAAGAAGGGAGTGTTTTCCAGCCCGGTAGTACTAAAGGAACTGAGGTTTAATCCCTCTGGGGAATTCTGAATACCAGTGTAGAATCCAGGCCTCTGACTAATCCACCAGAGAAGCAAAGGAGTTGGAAAATTCATTCACCAACTTTTATCATTCATTAGTTAAGGGCTTTACCTCTTCACACACCCATGCCCACAGCTGAAGCTCTATTCAGCAGAAAAAGTCATTAAGCAAGGTAGTCTAGATGCCAGCAGTTGGTAAGGCCCAAGAGACATGGCAAGGGCACCAGTTATATCTGTTATACTAGTATCTGAGATCCCAATCTAGTATACTAAGATTCACTATCCAAAGCCAGGGATTATAAAATAGGGAAGAAGATCAAAGGCTCTGGAGACACACTGATTTTAAAACATTGGTTCTTGATCTCTCTAAACTTCAAAATTGCATGAAGGAGTCGGGCGTGGTAGCACATGGCTCAGAAGGCTGAGGCAGGAGGTTCAAAGTCTGCATCGGCAATTTAGCAAGACCCTTAGCAACTTAGCAAGACCCTGTCTCTAAATAAAGTATAAAAAGGGCTGGGAATATTCATTCAGTGGTGAAGCATCCCTGGGTTCAATCCCTGGTACACAAACAAAACCCCCACACATACCAGGAAGGATTATCTTAGAGGTTAAATGATGCAATTCATGTAAAAGTACCCAGTATTGTGATTGCAACCATAGCACATATTCCCCCAAATGCTAATTATTAATATTATTAACACCTAGTCATATTCATAGCACATATTCCCCCATATGCTAATTATTAATATTATAACACCTGGTCATCTTCATCATAAAGTTGAAGAGGACCTAAGTGTGCTTTGCTTGATCAGGTTGCCCAGCAGGGTTCCAGAAGTTCCAATCTTGCTACTGGCACAGCATTTACACTTGCATCAGTGAGCAGATCTGACAAAATATCTAGGTCTCAGTTCAAGTAGTTTTAAAGGCAAGGCCAGATAGAGCCCTGCATTAAAATCAGTGGGGGAGAGGGTGGCCTCAAGCTGGATGGGGTTCTGTAGAGTAGATAGATCTTCCAAGGAAGAGTGGGCTAGCTCACCCTCTCCATGCTATTTTCCTACTCAGTCACTCAGTCTTTAATTTTGTTTTTTGTTTCTAAGGGAAGAAAGAACTATTACTTACCCTTCTCCATAACGAGTTCCAACACAAAAACATAACTGCTCTTTCAATAAGCAAATATTTTTGGAATTCCTTAGTTCAAATGAAATTACATGGTTCATATGCTTATGGCATTTCCTTCCCAGTAGTGCAGACCAGACTTTTGGAAAAATTCAAGCTTTCATTAAAGCTCAGCCATGCAGGATATAAAAGCTGGGTGGGTCTGCTTAGATTTTGCTTTGTTGTTAAACATTTCTACTTTCAACTGCAAGAACTGTTGTTAAACATTTCTACTTTCAACTGCAAATTTGAAGAGGGGATACAAAGACACAAAAGCCCTCATGATGGCACATAAAAACTACAACAAAAGAAAACTTGTTGAAGAAAATTCATTATATTTTCTAAAGAGCAGAAAATACTAAATTTTTAATTCTTAAGATAGTGACTGAAATGAACATATAGCAAATTTATTTCAGTTCAATGTGGTATTTTTCTAAATCAATCACTGATCATTAAGACTGTAAATTAAATTCCAAATTTTAAAAAATTTTATCAGAAGTCTAATATTTACAAACCCCTATTTTATTTTATTTTTTGAGTTGGGTACCTAGCTGTGTTGCTCAGGCTAAGCTTGAACTCCTAGGCCCAAGCAATTCTCCTGCCTCAGCCTATTGAGTAGCTGGGAGGGACTATAGGTACATGCCACCATTTTTGGCTTGGTGCCTTTCTTAATAAAAATAAACACGTCTCCAAAATTGGCACTAGAAGGAGAATCTCTGCCTAGGAAGGAAGAGATGGAACTTATAGCCCTCTGAATTTGTCTACCTGTGGTCCCGAGTGGAGGGAATGATTTCCCTCTTTAATATTGATATATGCCTAGACAATAGATTGGTCTGATCTCAGGAGCACTCCCTAGTAAACTTTTCTCACCTTAAACTCAGTATCAGATGCTGCTTGCCTGAGAACCCAATTTGTGGCAGCTACCCAGAGCCAACGTGCACATACCACTCCTGAAGTCTAAGCCTCAAAGAGCAAGAGTAAGGAAAAGTCCTAGCAGACATTATAGAACCATGTCTTCATTGACTGCTGATATTAATGATCACTGCTTTGAGGGAGAAGTTTGCCTTTCTATCTTGTACATAGTAACCATACCAGTTTATAATCCACTAAGTTCAATATTCATAAAAGTGGGGCCACATGTTTTTTTTTCTGTAAACTATCTTAGGAATAGAGTAAAAATCATTTAGTAAAAAAGAAAAGGGATAGTGACTTCATAGTATTAGAAGTGAAAGACATACTGATACATTTCATTTTGTTAAAAAAACCCCACATTGCTGAAAGAGGTGGCTATGAACCATATTTTCATATTAAAATTTCTTTTAAAGCAGTAGTGAATCTCATCATTTAAAATTTCATAAGAATTTTGTGGAAAAATACAAATTAAATCATTACTTTCCAATTTGTTATTTTGTGAAACTAAATTCATTCACTGACATGATTTAAAGTATTATTGAAAATCTAAACATCACAGAAAAAAACATCTAAGATGAAATTTCATTCAATTTCTGATTAATTACTCTTAATGTAATGTTTTTAGATAAAAAATCACTACAAGTTAATATTACTATGATGTTCTTCAGATTAACCAAATTTGTTATAATATCATTGCTCAAAGTAAATGAATAGTTTACTTATTCTTAACATCAAGACTTATTCTCTTCTTAAACAAAAAAGTCTTAATTCTAAAGCTACATTTTGGTAATAGATTTAGCCCTTGTTGTAGATGAGTAGCCAACAACATGAAAATAAAATTTAAGTACTTTTTCTCTGCTGTCAGTGTTTTCTTTCAACCTGAGATTAGTAGTCACAGAGTAGCTATGGATTATGATTACCAAATTGGTATCAAATTTATATAAAGAATAGTGAACTCAGCCTTAGCTCAAATCTAGCAATCCACATTTAAATAAAGTGGACATTTGGGTGCTCAAATTGAGGTAAGATTAAATTGCAACGATTCTGGAGGAAATCAGTCCTAAGTTCACATCTATTTGTAATGGAATGAGGAATTTCCTTTGGAGAATAATAAGTAGAATTATTACTGCAAAGCTCCCTAATCCCTCTTATGTATTATTACTGAAGGCAACAGGCACAAACACATGAGCCAGGAAGATCCCTTGGAAAGGAGGCATAGCTTGAACCCAGATCTGAAATTACTAACATGCATTCCTTTGAGAAGAATTTCAGTTGCATAAGAATAAATTTTAAAAATATGCTTCCAGGTTACAAGTCCCTTCACTTCTCTGGGCCTGGAGACTTCTTGTGTGAAAATAGAACATTTGAACTGCTAGAGACATTTTGTGCCTAACATGGAGAGTGGAAATAAAAAATGACGATATTTCTTTATACTCAGGATGTCTGTGCAGGGCCCATGACTCTGCTGACTCCTTCTGGATCTTCATCTTTTCCAACTCTTGGATCAGGTGTGTGTTTAACTCCCTGATAAATGGTAATACAGGCTGGGGATGTGGCTTGGTGGTAGAGAACTTGCCTAGCATGTTCGAAATCCTGAGTTCAATCATCAGCACTGAAAAAGATGGCAATAGAGGTTTGGAGAAGGTTAGGGACTAAGTATTCCATCTATATTCAAGGGTTCCAGTCTGTCTTCGATTTTCTACTCCACATTCTTATTGCTTGTCCTGTGGATGTAAGCTCCAGTGGCAGACACAGAAACAACAGCTTCACATATGCAGTATAACCAGCTCCTATAATTGCATAAGCCAAATTGCTATAATAAAAACCCCTATTATTCCTGTTTCTCTTAATGATTCTTTAATTCTGAACCAAACCACATTGATACATTTGGGATATTTTTTAACTATTACAGGAAGTGCTACTACAAATATTCATGTGTGTTTTCCCCTACAAGAATTCCTCTATAATACATACCTGAGAGTATATATTGCTGGATTGTAAGATATGCAAATGTTCAATTTGGTAAGATACTGCCAAGTTATATTACAGGGTGATTGTGCCAATAGATACTCATACTAGCATTGCTTAAGTTTTCCCCTTGATGGGTGTTTTTGCAGCAACTTAATATATTAAGCCATATATATATATCTAGGAATTGAACCCTGGGGTACTCTACCACTAAGCTACATCCTCCACCCTTTTTATTTTTCATTTTGAGGCAGGATCTGGCTAAATTGCCAGGCTGGCCTCAAACCTCAGCCAAATTGCTAGGATTACAGGTGTGTGCCTCCACAACCAGCACAATACCTCTTAATTTTCATCCATTTGAAGAGTATGATTTTTATTTTTACCATTAATTTACATTTATATGATGACCAATGAAATGAAGAAACTTTTAATATTTTCCTTATTAGTTCATATATTCTCTTCTGCAAAATAACTATTCATGCCCTTGATCCATTTTTCTGTGGCATTGTTGGCCATTTAATTATTGATATACAGAAACAATTCTTAATATATGCTGGAAACAAACCTTTTGGAATTTTGTGCCATGGTGTGTTGAGCTGGCTTGTAACAGTCTCCGCAGAGAGATTTTGTGTATTTCTTCCCAACTGTACCATCATGTTGGTGGCTTGGAATAAGTCTTTCCATTTTGGAAATTGTCAAATTCAGACAATAGCTCCCCACTCTGAAAAAGCTGTATTCTGTTTATATTTTATATTTTTTAGTTTTTAATTATTTAATTATAAAGCATAGTACATGTCTATGTGTGTCATGCTGGACAGTGGCTAGAGGAGAAATGCAGATAGTATTTTTAATGTCTTATGGAAATTTTTAATACATGTCTTTGAAATGATCTATACTTCCAATGAAAAACAAGAACAAAAACCAAACAAAAACAACAAAATACAACATTGCATTCTAGTAAGTTTCTTTCTTTTTTATTCTTCACATTTTTAAATTGGTACTTTATAGTTGTACATATGTTAGAATTTGTTGTTGCAGATTTGGACATGTACTGCAATGTAATAATATAATTTGGTCAACATCACTCCCCAGCACTCTGCCCCTCCCCCCGCCCCACCCCCTCCTCTGCTCTCACTCCCTGGTTTCTTTCCACTATTCTACTGATCTCCCTTGGATTTTCATGAAACCCTTCCCCCACTAAACCCCGTTCTTGCCCCTCCCCCACCCCGCCACACACACACTTTCTTTTCCTTTTTCCTCTCTAGCAAAAGCTGAGTTGTTAACGTTTACCAGTGTACTGATAGTTACATAGGTTGCAAATATCTACTCCTGGTTTTTGGCATATCCACAAATTCTTTTGTGGATTCTCTTGAAGAATATAAACCCTTACTCTAGTCAAAATTGTCAATCTTCTGTTTTAGGTAAGTTATGTACATATGTGCGTGTAGTCTTCTCTACCACAAGTCATAAAGGGATTGCTCTATATTTTCTTCTGGTTGTTTAAAATATCAGTTTTCACATCAAAGGTTTGAATACATCTAGAAATGACCTTTTATGTAATTGTGTCAGCTAGGAGTTGGTTTCATTTTCCTGATGTTGTCTTAGCACCACTTACTAACTAATCCTTCTTTTCCACAACACAGACAATACCATCTCTGTTGCATATTATGTTTACATATGTGTGGGTTTGTTTCTCTCCCATTATCTATTAATGCACTTGTCTATTGCAGCATGAGTACCACATTCTCCTCATTATTATAAAGTCTTTAAGTAGCAAAAGGTAAATCTTATTTTTCTCCAAAAGTCTTTGTTGTACTTTTTAATCTTTGCTCATCCATACACGTTTTTGAATCAGCTTGTCAGTTTCTTAGGAAAAACATTCAGTGTGATGTGGAATTAAATTACATTCAATCTATTGAGCAAATTGGGAAGAACTTGTAACCTTACAATAGA
The DNA here is from genome assembly GCF_052094955.1 of Ictidomys tridecemlineatus. NCBI lineage: Eukaryota > Metazoa > Chordata > Mammalia > Rodentia > Sciuridae > Ictidomys > Ictidomys tridecemlineatus. The sequence continues at coordinate 148,901,876 of NC_135480.1, read as the reverse complement.
AAGTCTTCCTATTGGACATTCTTTTATTTATCTCTGGATTAGAACTTCTTTGATGTTTTAAATAGAGTTTTAGAATTTATTCCAAATAGGGCTTGTATAACTTCATTAGATTTGACTTGTAATTTTCTATTGTTATTATGAACTAAGAGCATTTTTTCCCAAAATCATAGTTTCTGATTACTTGTTGCTGATGCTTAGAAATATATTTGTGGGCTGGGGTTGTGGCTCAGCCGTACAGTGCTTGTCTAGCTGAGTTCCATCCTCAGCACCACATAATAAATAAATAAATAAAATAAAGGCATTGTGTCCATCTACAGCTAAAAGAATATTTAAAAAAAAAAAAGAAATATATTTGTGTATTGGTTGGTTTTCTATTCAGACATTGATAAGCTCTCTTATTAATTTTATTAATTAATAATAAATTAAAGTTCTTATTAATTAATTATTTTATTAATAATAACTTATCTGTTAACTCTTTGGGAATTTCTATGTAGACAATTATATTTTAAAAAGTAAAGATACTTGATAACTTCTATCTTTTACTTCTTTAACCAATCTTTGTTATTTTTCTTGCCTTAAGGCACTTTCTAGAAAATCCAGAATAATACTGAATAGAAGTAGAACTTCTTTGCCTTGTTACTGATTTTACAGAGTCTGCTTCTGACTATTTTTGCATCTCTTGAGATTATCATGCTTTTCCCCTTTAGTCTGTTAATGTGATGAATTTTATTTTTCTATTTTCTAATGTTTAACTGCACTTGCATTTCTGGATAAACTCAACATGTGGTGTATTATCTATTTGAAATAAACTCTTGGATTTGTTGTATTGGTATTTTATTTGAATTTTGCAGTTATATATATGATTAAGATTGGCCCTTAATCTATCTTTCTTCCTTTATTTATTTATTTATTTTTTGCAGAACTGGGGACTGAACACAGAGCATCACACATGCTAGGCAAGCATTCTTCCACTAAGCTACATCCGAAACACAGTCTCCCTTTATTGCCCAGGCTGGCCTCCAATTTGTGATCCTCCTGACCCAACCTCCAAATAGCTGATACTATAGACGTGAGCCACTGTACCTGGCCAAAATATTTCTTTATTGCACAGTTCTTTGGTTTTGATATCAAGGATATGTTAATTTTATAGAATGAGTTATATCATAGTCCTTTCTTTCCCCTCTTTTCTGAGTTGGTTTTAAAGATTGGACAATCTCTTTCTTGGAAGCCTGGTATAAGTCAATTTTAAAAATAGCTGAACTAAACGTTTTCTTTGTGGGAATATTTTAAAGTGTTGATAGCATATCTTTAGTAGTTACAAGACAATTCTGGCTTTTATTTTTTAGTAAGTATTCATAAGTTTTATCTTTCCAGAAATTCTTTCATTTCACTCAAGTTTTCAAGTATTTGGTCTAATTTGATTAAAAGTAGTTGATTAAAAATAATTTATTGAAACTTCCTATATGGAATGATAAATGTGCACTTTTTGTAATAGCTCAATGAATATTTGAGAAAAATATGTGCATTTTTCAAGTATTAAATGTAGGATTTAAAAAAATCTATTCATTTAGTTGTGTTAATTGTTCCTTTTAAATCTTCTATATTTTTAATATTTTGCTTAGTATAATCACCAGTACTTGAGAAATATATTGGAATCTCTCATTTCAGTATTTAGATTTTATAATTTATCTTTGTAGTTCCATAAATTTTTCCTTCATATAACTGAAACCATTTTACTAGGGGTAAATTTAAAAATTATTTTGCTGTATCTCTCTGATAAGTAGAACATTTTATTATTAAATGGTGGCTCCTCTTTAATGATACTTGTTGTGCCAAACTCTATTTTTAAAATAAATTTGTTTATTTATTTTAATTAGATAATTATGACAGCAGAATGCATTTTGGTTCATTGTACACAATTGCAGCGCAACTTTTCATTTCTCTAATTGTACATGATGTAGTGTCAGACTGTATGTGCAGTCATACATATACCTAGGGTAATGATGTTCATCATATTTCACTATCTTTCCTGCCCCCATAACTCCTTCTCTCCCTCCCTCCCCTTTGCCCAAAGTTCCTCCATTTTTCCCATGCCCCCCATGGAAAAACCTACTTATCAGAGAGAAGATCTGGCCTTTGGTTTTGGGATTGGCTTATTTCACTTAGCATAATATTCTCCAAGTCTATCCATTTACCTGCAAATGCCATAGTTTTACTCTTTTTTAATACTAAGTAATATTCCATTGTGTATATATGCTACAGTTTCTTTATCCATTCATCTATTGAAGGGTATCGAGGTTTCTTCCACAGTTAAGCTACTGTGAATTGGGCTGCTATAAACATTGATGTGTCTGCATTACTATAGTATGTCCTTTGGAGATAGATGGAGAAGTGGGATAACTGGGTCAAATGGTGGCTCCATTCCAAGTTTTTAAGCAATCTCCATACTTCTTTCCAGAGTGGTTGCACCAATTTAAAGTCCCACCAGCAATGGATGAGTGTGCCTTTTGTCCTACATCCTTGCCAACACTTTTTGTTGTTTGTATTCTTGATAACTGCCATTCTGACTGGAGTGAGATGAAATCTTGATTTGCATTGTTCTAATTACTAGAGATGTTGACTATTTTTTATATATTTGTTGATCAGTTGTATATCTTCTCCTGAGAAGTGTCTGTTCAATTCCTTAAACCATTAATTGATTGGGTTATTGGTTTTTTGGTGTTAATTTTTTTGAATTCTTTATATATTCTGGAGATTAGTGCTCTGTCTGATGTGTATATGGCAAAAATTTCCTCCCAAAATGTAGGCTCTCTCTTCACCTCATTGATTGTTTCTTTTGCTGAGAAGGAAGCTTTTTAGTTTGAATCCATCCCATTTATTGATTCTTGATTTATTTTCTTATGCTTTAGAAGTCTTATTAAGGAAATTGGGGTCTAATCTGATGTGATGAAGATTTGGGCCTACTTTTTCCTCTATTAGGTGCAGGGTCCCTGGTCTAATTCCTAGGTCCTTGATCCACTTTCAGTTGAGTTTTGTGCATGGTGAAAGATAGGGGTTATTTTCATTTTGCTGTATATGGATTTTCAGTTCTCCCAGCACCATTTGTTGAAGAGGCTATCTTTTCTCCAGTGTATATTTTTGGTTTCTTTGTATATATAACTGTATTAATGTGGGTTTGTTTCTGTGTCTTCTATTCTGTACCAGTGGTCTACATGTCTATTTTGGTGCCAATACCATGCTGTTTTTGTTACTATAGCTTTGTAGTATGGTTTAAGGTCTGGTATTGTGATGCCTCCTGCTTCATTCTTCTTGCTAAGGATTGCTTTGGCTATTCTGGGTCTCTTATTTTTCCAGATGAATTTCATGGTTGTCTTTTCTGTTTCTATAAGGAATGATGTTGGTATTTTAATTGGAATCACATTGAGTCTGTATAACACTTTGGGTAATATGGCCGTTTTGACAATATTAATTCTGCCTCTCTCAGAACAGCAGATCTTTCCATCCTCTAAAGTCTTCTTCAATTTCTTTTTTTAGTGTTCTGTAGTTTTCATTGTAGAAGTCTTTCACCTCTTTTGTTGATTCCCAGTATTTTATTTTATTTTTTGAGGCTATTGAGAATGGAATAATTTTCCTAATTTCTGTTTCAGTGGATTTACTACTGATGTACAGAAATGCATTTGATTTATGGGTATTTATATCCTGCTAGTTTGCTGAATTCATTTATTAATTCTAGAAGTTTTCTGGTAGAGTTTTTTAGATCCTCTAAGTATAGAATTATGTTGTCAGCAAATAATGATAGTTTGAGTTCTTCTTTTCCTATCCATATCGCTTTAATTTCTTTCGTCTGTCTAATTGCTCTGGCTAGTTTCAAGGACTATTCACTGCTTTTGGTGTTGGTTTGTTCCTCTTTTTCTAGGGCTTTGAGATGTAATGTCAGGTCGTTTATTTGTTGACTTTTACTTCTTTTAATGAATGAACTCCATGCAATGAACTTTTCTCTTAGCACTGCCTCCATCTTGTCCCATAGATTTTGATAAGTTGTATCAAAGTTCTCATTTACCTCCAAAAATTTATCTCCTCCCTGATGTCTTCTGTTATCCATGCACCATTCAATAACATATTGTGTAGTCTCTAGGTGTTGGAGTAGCTTCTATTTTTTATTTTATCATTGATTCCTAATTTCATTCCATTATGGTCAGATAGAATGCAGGGTAGTAACTATTTTTTGTATTTACTAAGACTTGCTTTGTGGCATACCATATGGTCTGTTTTGGAGAAGAATCCATGTGCTACTGAGAAGAAAGTATATTTGCTCATTGCTGGATGGATTATTTTATATATATATGTGTGTGGGTGTGTGTGTCTATTAAATCTAATTTATTGATTGTATTATTGAGTTCTATAATTTTTTGTTTAGTTTTTGTTTGGAAGATCTATCCAGTGGTAAGAGAGGTGTGTTAAAGTCACCCAGTATTATTGTGTTGTGGTCTATTTTGTTCTTATAGTTGAAAGGACTGGTTTGACATACATAAATGCCCCATCATTTGGGGCATAGATATTTATAATTGTTATGTCTTGTTGATGTATAAATTCCATAAGAGGTATGAAATGTCCTTCTTTATCCCTTTTCACTACCTTTGGTTTGAAGTCCACTTTATCTGATATGAGGATGGAAACCCCTGCTTGGTCCATGTGATTGACATGTTTTTTCCCCACCATTTCATCTTCAGTTGTGGTTTTCTTTTCCTGTGAGATGAGTCTCTTGAAAGCAGCATATTGTTGGGTCTTTTTTTTTTTTTTAATCCAATCTGTCAATCTATGTCTTTTAATTGATGAGTTTATGCCATTCACATTCAGTGTTATTATTGAAATATGATTTGTATTCCTAGTCATTTTGGTTTATTTTTGGTTTTCAACTTGACTTGCTTTTTCCTTTGATTGGCCTTTCCTTTAGTGTAGTTCCTCGCTTTGCTGATTTTTGTTGTTGTTTTTCATTTCCTCCTCCTGGAATATTTTGCTGAGAATGCTCTGTGTTGTAGGCTTTCTTGCTGTGAATTCTTTTTAACTTTTTTTTTTTTTATCATGAATGGTTTGTATTTTGTAATCAAATGTGTAGCTTAACTTTTCTGGATATAAGATTCTTGGTTGGCATCCATTTTCTTTTAGAGCTTCGTATGTGTTGTTCTATGATCTCCTGGCTTTGAGGGTCTGGATTGAAAAATCTTTTGAGATACAAATTGGTCTCCCCTATATGTGATCTGATTTGACTCTCTTGTGGCCTTTAAGATTCTATCCTTATTCTGTATGCTAGGCATTTTTATTATAATATGCTTTGGTGTAGATCTGTTTTAATTTTGTGCATTTGGTGTCATACAAGCTTCCTGTACTTGATTTTCCAATTCATTCTTCATGTTTGGGAATTTTTCTAATATTATTTTATTGAAGAGATTGTGCATTCCTTTGGTTTGAATCTCTGTGCCTTCCTCTATCCCAATAAATCCTAAGATTTGGTCTTTTGATGCTATCTCATAATTCTTGGCTATTCTTTCTTTCATGGTTTATTATTATCTTCACTGTGTGGTCAACTTTATTTTCAAGATTGAATATTTTGTCTTCATTATCTGATGTTCTATTTTCCAGGTGATCTCTTCTGTTAGTGATGCTTTCTATTGAGTGTTTTATTTCATTTATTATTTCCTTCATTTCAAAGATTTCTGATTTTTTTTTCAGAATCCCTTTTTCTTGAAGTAATCTTTTGCTACCTATATTTGCTCCTTTACCTCTTTGTTGGTGTGATCAACAGTTGCCTGTATTTGCTCTCTTATCTCTTCATTGGAGTGATCAATTTTTGCCTGTATTTGCTTTCTTAGGTCATTTTTAATTAGCAAATCATTTTAATTATGTTAATTTTGAACTCCTTCTCTGACATTTCATCAACTGTGCTGACCTTGGATTCTATTATGGTTGTATCTTGCTTTGTTTGGGGTACTTTCCTCCCTTGGTTTTTCATGTTTTCTATGTGTCTCCTCCCTTTCTTGTAGTGCGGATCTGAGGTATTACAGTTTCTACCCTATAATCTTGTAATGTCCCTGCAGATTACCTGCACCTCACCTTGATGTTGAGCTTCTAGTCCCTGACTGGTGTTCCAAGATAAATGGTACTGCAACTAAAGGTGGTGGAGGCAATAGCAAAGGTAACTCTATAGCAGTGGGAGTATCCCAAGATGGCTGCAACCACTTTTAGAGATGGGGCTGAAAGAGTGGGTTGCCTGTTTGAAGATGCAATAACCTCCAGGCCCTATCTGTTGTCCCAAGATGAAAGCTACTTTGTGGGGAGGGCTATGGCAATGGCTGTAGTGTCCCAGATGGAGGTGGCTAAGCCTGGGCTCCAGTGTGAGTCTGCAGGTTGACAGGTTGGTCCTGGACTGCAGGGTGGGTCTGCCAGTTGGCAATGTGGTCCTGGGCCAAACCTTGGCCTTGGCTCCTGTGCAGGTCGGCTCCAAAGTCAATTGTGTGATTTTTAAGATATAATATTCCCCACCTTATTTTTTTGGATAAAATTTGCTTTTTTAAAAAAATATATTTCAGTTGTAGATGGACACATAAATTTATTTAATTTATTTATTTTTATGTGGTGCTGAGGATGGAACTTAGTGCCTCACATGTGCTAGGCAAGAGCTCCACTACTGAGCCACAATCCCAAGCTTCCCCAGACCCCCCCCCCCAACTTTTGTCTTTTTTCTGTCTTAAGTTTTTGGGTCTTTCTTTTGAAAGAATATGTATTTGAAGATTTTTTTTTAAATTTGCTTTTTGGTCTAAGCTATCTTATATCTTATCTTTATGGTTAAACCATAAAATTTAGTATTTTTGCATTTTTATTGTTTGCAATTATTAATATATTTAGACTTTTTCTATTATTCCATTTTCAAGTTTCTACTTTATCTACTTTTATTTTGTTTCCTTTTCTCTTTTCTTGCTTTCTTTCTCATTTATAATGATATTTCGCTTTTCCAGTTCTTTTCTTTTTCAGTTTAGAAAATTCTCTTTATCTGAAAATTCACTATAACACCTTAGAAAAACCCTTACCCAAGTTTCCCTAGCCTAATAAAAAAATGTGCTACAGTGAATTTCAATCTATGTTCAGCTTTGTGTAAATCCAAGTTTAGAACGGAGTCTGTTGTAGTCATATCTTAGCTCTTCTCTCAATAATCTCACATCTTGTGTGCTCCCATTATTTAAATATGTAGGTTATACAACTATAATATTTCCTACATTGTTAAAATAATTAACTGTCATAGAAAGCAGACATTTCCATAAAGAATGAAAATAAACCTGAAAGATTCAGGCAAGGATGAACACCAGATATTTACTATTATTATACTCACTTCTTTTCTAGTTCACTATGCCTTCATGTAACGCAACCATCCTCATCAAATGAAAGCACACCAACATTCTCTCTAACAGAAGATTCAAAGTTCCTATCAGGTGTGGTAATCCCAGTGGCTCAGGAGGCTGAGGCAGGAGGATCACAAGTTCAAAGCCAGCCTCAGCAACTAAGTGAGGTGCTAAATAACTCAGTGAGAACCTGTTTCTAAATAAAATATAAAAAAGGACTGAGGATGTGGCCCAGTGGTTAAGTGCCCCTGGGTTCAATCCCTGTTACCAAACAAATAAATAAATAAATATAATAATAATAAAAGATTCAAAGTTCCTTTATCTGTTGGGTTAGGTCATATTCACTTTCTACTTAGCTTAGTCACATTCACCCTTTGCTATTCTGTAATTGAATTATAAATTCTACTATATTAAAATAACCACACAAAGGAATATTGTATAGCAGTGACAATGAACATATCACATACAACAATATTGATGTATCTTATAGACATAATTTTCAGTAAAAAAAAAAAAGATAAATTCCAGGAAAATATATATGGTAAAATTTCATTACACACATTTAAAAGCACAAAACTGTGGAAGAAAGGCATGAAAGAAACCCCATGCTCTGTTTGCCAAGCAATAAGTCCTGGCTTAGGGTTGTATCCAACCCAAAGAAGAGGGGGAGGCTTTTTCCTAATTTTCGCAAAGGTTCTGGGTGGGCTAACTATGACTTTGGATAGATGTACAGGTGTTGGTAATGCTCTAATTCTTACATTTAGTGATGGGTTCATGGTTTTTATTTTAGAATTTTGCCACTTTCAACCTATCAATTGTAGTTTGATTCCCTAGAATCAACCTTTGTGAACTTGTGTATCCTTCCATATATTTGAAGACTTGTAAGTGTTGATAAATACACATTTATTCTTTTGTAAAAACCACAATGAAAACATTCTATAATGTTGCATTGGATCATTTGTCTGTCTAACAATATATCTTGGAATTATTCTGTATCTACATATATAGATATACTTCATTTTAAAAATGACTGCTCAACATTCCATTGTATGATATACCATTAGTTATTTAGGCAGTCCTCTGTTAATGAGACATTTTGGTTGTTTTCTATATCTTGCTTTTATGAACAATGCTGCAATAATTATTCCTTTACAGGTGTTTTTGCCACATGTATGATTATATTCGTAGGATAAATTCCTATGAGTGGAATTGCTGGGTCAAACAGTATTTATTTTGGCCGACATTGCTGGATTGTTTTTAAAAGCTATGGCACCAATCTATACTCTTATCAATATAGAAAGTGCTCATTTTCCTCACAGAAATATACTTTTTGATTGTTATAAAGTGATAAATTAAAAAGAAGATCATTGTTATATTGATTTTCTCTTAAGAAAAAGAGGTTATATCTTCAATGGAGCTGGGTGTGGTGGTACACGCCTGTAATCGCATTGATTTGGGAGGCTGAGAGAGGAGAATTGGAAGTTCAAGGCCAACCTCAACAACTCAGCAGGGCCCTAAGCAACTTAGTGAGACCCTGTCTCAAATTAAAAAATAAAAAGGGCTGGGGATGTGGTTCAGTGGTTGAGCACCTCTGGGTTCAATCCCTGGTACCAAAAATAAAGATAAATTTTTTTTTCAGGGGTTTTTGAAGACGAAGAAACATCTGGGAATGCAGGGCAGAGAAATTCTCTTAGTGGAGAGTTCTTGAACAGGCTCTGGAATAATAGAATTATGACAGTTGAGACAGAGGCAAGGGAAGAAGCAGAGTATGGCAATGAGCAGGAGCTCAGAGGGTAGATGATTGCTCATAAGTAACCTAGTTTGTCTAAAGCAAAGTAAGCACAACTTGTATAGTGAGGGCAATAAGCCTTGCAGGCAGCAAGGAATCACTTAAGCAAGAAGTGCCAGACCCAACTCTCCATCACAACCCCTGTGGACTTTTAAAAAACATCAGTGCCAAGCCTCTCCTCAAACCAATTAAATTATTAAATTATAATCTCCAGTAGGAGTATTCTTCATGGAGGATATTTTGTAGTCAGGTTTGAGAATCACTATATTAAGTACAAATGAAGAGGGGAGTGGCAAGCTCAAAGGCGGAGTTGCAGAATATTTAGTCCTGCATTACATGTAGATTATACCTTTAACAGTTTGAAATAGGTTGGGGGAAAAAATCACAATTAGAAATTATTGTTCAATTAATTTCCTCTGTCATTTTAAAAGGAAAAAAACACCTATTCTACATCCCCAAAAATATATATTTTTTCTTTTTAAGGGACAAGATCCTTCACCAACCAGGTGTAATTCACAGTGAAAACTACTCACATACCAAGTGATGTGAGGCAGAGACAGTCAGGCTGCCCCAGAATTCCCCTGCAAGAATGGGTCTCAGAGCTGGGTGAAGCATTGCCTTGACACTAGGTGGAGCCATGGATTGCAATTAGGTGAAAAACTGGTGTTTCAAAGAAATATAGTTAGAATTTGAAAAAGGGAAAGAGAATTGGAAACCATATACTCTAATCTCTCGTTTGTTTTTTAAATTTTTTTGTGTGAACAAAAATCATATACTTTCCTATAAGTTATGTATTCATAATAGTTTGCAACTTACAAACTAATGAGGCAATACTATCTGCACAGGGAATTCTCTGGATGATTTTCCACATCCACTCTACCCCATACATGAGAAGCTCATCTAAAAGGATGCACTGATGATCCCCTCTGCTTTTGAATTTAACAAATGTTTGTACACTGAGAAGCACTTAGCATGACAGCCAAGGGTTATAAATGCTCGGGGACAGAGTATGTGGGTCAATAGTGGCTGGGTTCATCTAGGGGATCCTGTGGCTTCTATCCAGTAGCTTCTTCTACACCTACAGTTCTTTCTAGATTCAGGTCTACTTATTCCTCTCATTCCCTAGGACTTAGGATGGCATTGATTTTTGTCCAGCTTGCCCAGTGGAGAGTGTGTGACCATCCTTTGTTAGGTGCCTTAGCCCTGTCTACACCTTTGGAAATAATTCTGTAATTAAACCCTCCTCAGTTATACTTTTGGAGTATGCCATGTTTTTCTTGTTGGGATCCTAACTGATGTAATCTCCTTCACTTCTCTCTTTCATACCTATCCAGTTGTCCTCCAAAAGCAACAAATTCTTTAGCTTTCCTATATTTGGGTACAGAAAAAGCAAAAAGGAATATATACATTCCTTTCACCCTTACTTACTCAAATTACTAAATATCTTTCAGTTTCATTTTCCTCATACATGAACTAAGGAGAAATTATAGGATACTATACCCAGTTCTGTACCATAGTTTGGTTTCCACATAAAACATCCTATTAATAATCATTCTATAAGAAAAATTTCCTTATTTTTTTATAGCTGCATTATATTCTATTTTACAGATATGCTCTCATTTTTTAGTTAGTCTCCTATCAATGGATATTTAGGTTATTTCTAGTTATTTGCTATTATAAACATTGTTATAAGGAATAACCTTATACATATTTAATTTAAAAAATACTCACTTTATGTCCCGAGCCTTATTCTCTGGGTCACTTCTAGAAGGACAGACAGGCTAGTTAATTTTTATTCTTTTTCTTTGTAAAATAAATTAAGCTAAAAAGGAATAACTATTATGTTTTCAAGCTATAAGTTAGCTATCTGATCATGAACATTGCACATCAATTTTCCTTATTTGTAAAATCTAAGGGGATGATGTTAATTTCCATTCCAACTCTATTATCCCAAGGTTTCATGTTGTCTCTTCCAAAGAACAGAATTTTTCATACAATGTTTTGACGATTTCTTTCTTTGCTTTAGTAATGTTGGTCACACACCCAGCAGAGAAAATGCTAAGTCACGGAGTAGCAGGTTTTTTTTTTTTTTTTTTTTTTTTATAATTCAAGATCATTTTGGTGAATTCCTGTATATGAAACATGCTATTAGCTGTAAAGTACACGCAAGGAACTTCTATATTGGGAGCACATGACCTGTCTTTGTTTGAGGCAGATCATGTGAAATCAATACCCAGAAGACCTTCTTTCCTAGGCTGGCTGCAGTAGAGAGCAGGGGAAGGAAATGCCACACCTAAGGGACTCTTCATGCAAAATGAAAAAGAAAACTCCCTTTCCTCCCTCTAGCAACAAGAATAAAGTATTAGTCTCCATCTCCTCAGATGGGGAGGAAACAAGGCTTCATGGGCAAAAAGCCAGTTTCTCCCATTGACCTCAGTAAAGGGAATTGTTAGTAGACTTTATTGAATTTAGTATTCAATGACTTAAGCAGCTGATTGGGGGAAGAGGGTGGGCAGAAGGAATCAATGTGATTTTTCAGTTGGGGAAATAGATTGCTAGAAGAGATGATCAAGTATGTTGGAGGTATGTTGGACTCTGTCTGGAGATAGACCTCCAGGTTCCAATTGCAGCTTTGCTACTTGCTAGCTCTGTGACTTGGGAAAAATTACTCTCCATGCTTCATATATAAAATGGGGACATAGTGGTTTCTAGCTCATAGGACAATTATGTTATGAAGATTAAATAAGCACATAGATTAGCACCTGACTTGCAGTAAGAACTTAATAAAAAACGTGTTTTTTTTTTTTGCTACTATTTTTACATGTCAAGAATACAGAATACAGCTTCAAAGCAATTCCATGCCATACAGGAAGAAATTCAGCAGTCTATTATGTAGTCATCACTTCAGATTTCTTCTGAAAACTAGGTAAAGAAGCAAAAAAAGAGGAGCTACTTTATAAGGAAAATGTTACAACAATCAGAAGAAATATATCGTAACTGGAATTATAAGTAATACATTTTACACCCAATCTTCTTTGAAAGGATGAATCTGAATTACTTGTTAAATAATGTTCTGGGGTTTCTTTAACTTTCTTGAATGGATGTGTGTGTGTGTGTGTGTGTGTGTGTGTGTGTGTGTATGTGTGTGTGTGTGTGGAGTTTGCCCAATAGTATCTGAGAAGTTTCACTTGTCTCTTCTCCAAGATGTAGAAACAGCAAATAACTGTTAAACCTTTTTAATCTGCTAGAAAAAAATAAATCATATGACATAAGATTTGAACTCTCTTCCATTGTAAATAAATATAAATATTGGCATATTTTAAAATTGTTTATTTTGCTATGTAAGATTTCTGCATTATTTTATTTACACCATTCCACTGATCCTCAGAGTGATGAGAGAATGGGCTGCATTTGGTTCACTTAGTGAATATAGAGCATGGCTTTTTGTGTGTTGATTTTCTTTGTTACTTGAAAAGCTACAGCAAGATATTGGTGAGTTTGTGCCTAGCTGGTGGCATTTCCAGGATTACTTGTCTTTTGAATCCTCCTATTCTTTCTAATGTTTTGTAAAATAAACAAGCATTTTTAAGAATTGAAAACTTTAAAAAATTAATATATTTGCTATTTGGCTTATTTTCTTAAAAAAGAAGAAAGGAAATTAACTAACTTGATTGCCTTCTAGAAATGACACAGAAAATAAGAAAATAAGTCAGCATTTATCATTGCCTTAAAAACAGGAAATTTTGCAATTGTCCAGTTCTTGATATCAGTATAGGTAGGTTCTTGGGAGGTCATCAGTGTTGAATTTCATAATGCTAATATCTCAAAAATACCGAATCTCTATTCTTTTCAATAATTCATTCATATTACCCCTAGAAAAGGGGACTAGAAAGTCTTTTAGACGTAAGGATTGAAGAGATAATATGAAGTCCCAAATGCTGTTAAATAGACTGCTACGCTTGTTCTGAAGCTATGGACACCTGGGATTAAATGTTGAAAAGAGAAAAATGGAAATTTTGATATTTTGCCCTATTTTATTTTCTGTGTGTGGGAACGTATTTAACTCGGGTTTTGTTTTGAATAATATTTTATCTTGAAGTCACATGATAATATACAGTATTCAGGATTCTCGGTTCCTCTTACTGCAGAACCACAGTTGTATCTTTAGTAAACAGCCTGAAGGAGAATGAGGTGATATAAAAAAGTCAAGCCCAGGTTGAGGTTTTGTAAGATGTCAGTTTGTTTCTCAGAGGAATCTTTTTCAGAGTTGCAAAGTAAAGTTCTGGATATTTTGGCCAAGGAGTATTAACCTTTTGCACTTCCTTATTTTATCAACGTCATTGATAGCTGTAAACTCCCTGCAAATCCAGTGCCTTCTGCATTTCACAGAGCACCACACAAGTCCCAGGTAGACACAAGATGCCTAAGTCATGGTGCCAACTTCTGAGAGCCTATAGTCTTCTCGGAGAGACACTCACCTGGACACAACTGAGGAGCTCTTGCAAAGCATACCAAATAAAGACTATTTAAAGGTTGTATTAAGGTACTGATTCATCTGGGTTGTGCCTCAACAAAGCCAAGAACCTCAGCAGCTGGGGGAAACTCACTTATTTTAATCTAACAAATTCTCTGTTGTTGCCAAATTCAACCTAAAAGAAAAAGTATATAACACTATTGACAATACTTCTGATACCAAATGTGTCCAAATCTGTGGTTTTCTTTCCATGTCAACAACCAATTCCCCAACTCTGTGGACACAAACTGGGTGTTCTACAGTTTAGTTCACTTCTTATATTACCTGAGATTAGTATCAGACCCCACAGGTTAAGAGTTCAGTCCTACAGGACTTCCCTCACTTCAAATGCCAATCCCAAGTCAGGCCTCCAATATTTCAGGCTAACTTCAGGCTACAAATCATGGGTCCCCATAACCCTCTCTTCAGGTTTAATTTCTTCCTATACTGGCTCCAAGAACCCAGGGAAAGAACTGCTTACATGTACTTGTTCACTATGAGGTATATGAGAAAGGGTAGATAGAGATGAATCCCTAGATCAATAGATACATAGAGTAAGATCTCAAAGAATCCCAAGCATGGGAGTTTCTGCCCCGTAGAATGGAGATGCAATGTCCTCTCAGCTCATGGATGAGTTCACCAACCCAGAGCTCTTTGGATCCCACACTTAGGGATTTTTTATGAAGTCGTTTTCACATAGTTATAATTGATTTTTTTTTTTGTGGGGGGAGGTACTGGGGATTTAACCCAGGGATGCTTTACCCCTGAGCCACATCCCCAGCTCTTTTTGAAAACTTGACACAGTTCTTGCTAAGTTGCTTAGAACTTCACTAAGTTGCTGAGGCTGGTCTCAAACTTGCAATGGGATTACAGGTATGTGCTACCATGCCCAGTTCATGGTTGATTATTAACTCTATTTCCAGCAGCTCTCCCTTCCTCAGAGGTGGGGTGGGGTTCAAAGTTCCAAGCTTCTAATTATGACTTGGTTTTTCTGGGAATCAGCCTCCATCCTGAAGCTACCCAGGTACCCACCAAGAACAAAAGATGCTCCTGGACTCAGGAAACTCTAAGGGACATAGGAGCACTATGTAAGATACTCCTGACACCTCCATCATTCAGAAAATTACAAGAGTTTTAGGAATTATGTATCAGGAACCTGGGGCAGAAACTAAATATATATTTCTTGTGACATCACACAGCCCCTATGAATGAATAAAAATATAAATTTTCATTTCTAATGTAAAAAAATCCATAGTTTTGTCATGATCACCTTTTCTAGTTCTGGGAATACTTTACTGTAGAAAGTGCTTTCATTACACTCTAAATCCTATGACCAAAATAACATCCTCTGAGTTTTTCATCTTTCCTTAGATCTGAAGAAATGTGAAAATTTGGTGTTGATCCTGGGCAGCCTATTTCTATGCTGGTTCCGAGTCTTCTAGAGATTCTGACTTTGGTCTTTATACTTCTTTTTACTGATCTCCATGACAATCCTTTTTATAAAATGGAGCTTTGGTGACTTTGCCTTCTCGGTTGTACATTAGCATGTCCCTGACCTCTTACAATTTAGTTGGCATACCTTTAGGACCAAATGGAATTATTTTCTGAGAATTCTCTCAGTAGCTCTGTATTTCTTCAATCATTCATTCATTCAACAAATATTTCATTGAACACTTCACTGTGACAGGCACTATGCTTGGAGATGGAAACATAAAGATGGATGAGACTTGATTGCTTCCTCAAGGATCTAACATCTTGTAGAGGAAAAACAAGTGTGAATTAGACAAAGTCATCCCTTCTTCTCGGAGGCAGCTCTGTGTCAGGGCTCGGGCTTGGCAGGTGTAAAACAGGATGGATTTTAGTCCCTTCTTTCCTCTTTGGCCTGGAGCCCTTGTGTAGGGCATAATCTGAACAACACCATGCTAAGGACTCAAACATGGAAACAGTGTATTATAGTGTGGTGTGAAGAGCACAGAAGATAGAGTCTAATTGATAGGATGGAGAGCCAGGGGAGGTTTCATGGCAGAGGTTACTTGTGAGCTGAGACACAAAGGAGCTCATCCAGTGAAGGGGAAGGGAGCGAAGTACAGAGGATGTACAAAGCCTCACAGGTGTGAAAGCATTTAAAGGACTCTTCAATCATGGATGATGGCTAGAATGCCATCCCCAGGGCGGAAGGATGAAGGTGGGAGAGAGATGGTTACCAAATGAAGCTGGAAGACATTATAGCGATGATCTAGGACACAGACTCTAGGTCCTTGCTATTCAAAGTGTGGCACAGGGCAACACTGACATCACCAGGAAACCTATTAGAAATGCAGAATCTTAAAAACAATGCAGAATTTGGGACCCTGCCCAAATCCTACTGAATTAGCTCCTATATATTGATAAGGTCTCTGGGTAATTCATGTGCACATTAAAGTCTTGAGTAGCACTGGTTTAGGTGAGAGCTTATGAAAACCAGAGGTTTGCTCTGAAGCATATTCTGCAGGTATTGCCAAACACTGAATTTCCCTTATTCTTCATATGTCTTCTGTCAGTAGATTTACCTTCAGGTTATCTCAGTGAAATTAAGTGTAAGTCCCAGTTATGAAAGACAGAGACATGAAGAATTTAACTTGATTTTAACAGTGAACAAGCAAATTAAAATAAATGAAAGAGAACCTAGAATTTTATGCTTTTCCTTTCCTCTTCTCTCCTTCTTTTTTTCTTACTGCCCAGCCTTGTTTAACCTGAATCTCTTCCTGGGTGGAATAGTAATCCTAGTCTAGAAATCACTCTGGTTGGAAGGAGGAATGATCAAGAAGTCTTCAGCTGGAGGAGACAGTATCTGAGCATACCTGGGGCAGCTGGGGACGGAAGAAAACAGAAACATCCCTAAAATATCCTAGGAAGAAAGAAAGGTGACTGTCATCTCTACTTAGCTCAGTTTCACTCTCATCTCTTCTGCTTTTTCCATTCATCCAGCCATTCATTATACAACATATGTATTGAACACCTCAGACTTTTCAGACTGCATTTTCCTAGTAAACACAGGACTTTCTACACTTTCAGATCTCCCAAGAGACCCTAGCCCTTCCTCAAAGCCCCTAAATGCACCTTCTACCCTGCTCCTCCTAGACCACACTTTCCTCCCTGGTCCCAGGTGGCTCATCAAGATTATTGTTAGAGTTGATTGAGTGAGAGAGTAGTGTGGTTTTGGTAGGACACTGAGGTCATAGCTTAGGTATGTCCTACAAACCATTGATTAATTTCCCTCAAAAGAAGGCTGGGTGATCCTAATGACTTGGGAGGCTGAGGCAGGAGGATTGCAAGTTCTAGGCCAGCTTTAGCAATTTAGATACCTTCTCTTAATAAAAAAAAGGGCTGGGGAAAGTGTAGCTCAGTGATAAAGTACCCCTGAGTTTAATACCCAGTAACTTCCCCACTGTCCCCCCCCCCACAAAGATTTTTAAGTAAGTTTGAGGTGCACAAAGAAAGAGCAAAAGAGAAATAACACTAATTCCCTCCAAACAATTTCTGGAATATCAGCATAGAAAACTCATAAGGTTGTAATAGTGTCATTAGTCTGATAGAAAATCACGTTACCACAAAACAGGAACAAAGGAAAAGTATAGAGGAGAGGGTACAGTGTTTTTTTTTTTTTTTTTTTGGCTTTTTACATAAAATTCTTTAATAAAACTACAAAAAAACTACTTTGAATGCTTACCAGAAATTTGTAGTTTTGCTATGTTTCTCTTTCTCTCTTTCCCTCTGGTATCTGGCTTCTCTAAAAAATATGTATGCAGGGCCAGGGAGAGGGAAAAATTAGGGGGAGAACATGCAAATAACAAGGTTCTACCCTAGTGCCACCAGAGTCAATTTTAATTCTTAAGATAAAAATAACACTTACATAGCAATCATTAGACAGAAATATAATCTAGGCCTTCAAATCTCTCTTATTTCCCTTAGAATATTTTTAGTAATTAGAGTTGTTTAAACAGGACTGAAGATTGCCTGAGTTAAAAAAAAAAAAAAAAAAGACAAAGCAGGAAGAAATAGTTGAAAACTAATTAGTAGAGGATGGAGACCACGTTGAGGGTCAAGGGGCTCAGTTCACCTTAGAAAGAAGCTGTGGGAAGGCTATTATAACTGAAAATGTGTGTCCAAGTGTGATCCATGCGTATATGGATCAACTTATTGGTCTACAAAGATGTAAGGGCAGAAACTGAACTGTTTAGGTATTTTTGGAGAGATGTGACAGCAATTTTAGGTCTAGTGAATCTAATGATAGAAAGTTTCTGTTTTTATATGTGTTGGCTTATTTCTTTTCTCTGATAAATTATTTTTAGTGTAATTTATACAAACATTGGTATATGAAGTATTGGTGATTGAGAAAATCCAGTACAGTTCTCTACCACAGTCCATTTGAGATGGCTAGTCTAGCTTGTGCTTTCAGGGCTATGTCACTATACAACACCAGAGGACACCATCCCCATGTCCAATGGCTCTGACTTCTTATCATGACAATGTTTCAAAAGAAGCCTATGAATAATACCTATGACAGCAGATGTACCTTTACATGTAAACATAATTTTGAATGAGCAGAAGATATTTTGTAAGCGTAAGTTGTCAGGTCCAGATGTATAAAGCAACTTGTGTTTGAAACTTTGGTTTTTAATTAAGCTTTGGCAACTGTTTTGAGTCCCCAAGACAGAAAGATATCACCTTTCTATGCCTATCACATAAGAAAGCCTACAAGGTCTTGCCATGATCTGGCTAAAACTGACTTTTTCCTTTGTGGAAGTTTTCTAGGTAGAGAGAAATTGTTTGAACCTGGGCACATTCAGTTAAAATTTGAGGTCAGTGTTCACTGACAGATAACCATCTATGTTTGCTTAGAAATAGTAAGCATTTCTTTCAATGCATTTCTCTTCTTAATTATGATCTTTAAAATGGAACCATCCCTCATTTTATTTTTAATAGCTCATTTTATATAACAATTTAAAGGAGAAACTCATCAAATTGCAAAAAAAGTTCAAAAATAAATTAGAAAAACTATACTTTGAGCTATATGCACAGTGGAAGAAAATCAGTACTTTAATATTGAACTTTTCAGACAGGAAATAAAGGGTCTACAAGTAACTTAGCAGCCATGGCACATCAATCTAGCAACTTAAACTGGTCTAGGATACAGATAAGAGAACAAACTGGATATATGTGGATGGGAAAAAAAAACATTTAAAGCAACCTAATTTATCAAGGAGTATAGTTAGGGAATGTATGTTTAGTGCCCTAGAGATAATGTGCACAGAGGTGGATAGATGATAGATAGTGACCTAAGCGTTCTATTCATGTTGTGTAATTTCTCGAAAGGTTTGGTGAAACCCTAAGATTGTTAACTAGGGGAAATATTGTGATTCTGGTCCTCTTTGTTGACTTAATCATGTTTTGATTAGATTAGTTCTAAAACACATTTTCCTTTGTGGGATCGTATCATGAACTTTGGAACTGGTTGTATCTGTGTTGGGCCCCCAGATAATTACTTACCTACTGGTTGTATTACTTTTAAATAGATTCTCAGTTTCTATTTCTCATCAGCAGAATTGGGATAATTCCACTTGTCTTGCCAAGCAGTTGTAAGGGGGTTAAATGAAATAATTCATGCAGTACACCCTACTCTGTATTTAGCATAGCACGCTTCCTTATATGTTAATTTCTTATTCATTTCATCTGGGCACCATGGCCCAAAAGTTTGGGAGAAGGATGAATGGTAAAGAAGGGAGGCAAAGAGAGGATGAGAGCACATTGCCTGGGATTGGCCAACTGAGGTCCTTTCAAGTGAGTGGGTTCAGAACATTGTATCCCAGAATGTGTCACTTGTATTTTTAATGCCTGGGGTCCTAGAGTCATGGAAGTCTGCCCAGCTACTTTGTGAGTTTGATTCAAACCATCCACAAAACCCATGTGGCAATAGAGGTGTTCTGAGCTCTCTAGCCTTCAAGGGGCCATACTTCTAATTAATTCCCAAATAATTTTGAACCTCATCCCCTTGCATAACTGAAATAAGGTCAGTCTCTGACTTCTCTACAAGGAATTCCCAAGGAATGCTTACCACCAACTATTGGGACCCCATTGGTAGCTCAACTTGTAATGCCAGAGAACAGACTGTAACATTTAAAACATTTTTTTTCCCCCTGAGGGAGATGTGGGACTAGCATGAAGAAATAGCAGGGGGGCTAGGGATGTGGCTCAAGCAGTAACTCGCTCACCTGGCATGCATGGGGCGCTGGGTTCAATCCTCAGCACCACATAAAAATAAAATAAAGATGTTGTGTCCACCGAAAACTGAAAAATAAATATTAAAATAAAAATTCTCTTTCTCTCTCTTAAAAAAAGAAAAAAAGAAAGAAATAGCAAGGAGAAAAAAAAAATCAAACTGGGCCCTCTAACATACGCACTACCTCTACATCATAGGAAGCCCTGTCAGCTCCTGTCCCCTTCAGCTCTTAATCCTCTATCATGTGGCAAGGATCAATGTTCCTATAGACAATAAGAATCTATTGACCATGCCTCCCCTTCCCAGAGAAAATAGTCTTAGTGTGGCAATTATATTCACAGTAAAGACACCTTTTTTTTTAAAAAAAATATATATTTTAGTTGTCAATGGACCTTTATTTTATTTATTTACATGCGGTTCTGAGAATCAAACCCAGTGCCTCACATATGCTAGGTAAGCACTCTACCACTGAGCCACCTCACCCAAGACAACATTTTTTATATCATCAGTGCCTTTTATGTACAGTGTTTTATCTGATAAATGCAGCAGGAGCTCAATAATTTTTTTTAAATAAATGAATGAATATTCTGCCTAATCCAAATTAGGATCCTGGCTTTATATTTATGTGACTAAAAACAACAACTTATATTGTTCCCCTCAATCATTCTCAAATGTAAATTTTAAATTTCCCATTTATTGTACACTTAAAAATCTATTTAGAGGATTAAAATTTTCCTTCTACATAAATAATTTAAATAATATAAAACTTGAAATAATATCTTTTCTTTACCCTCACACCCAACTTCTTAATTCTGCCAATTAAAATTTCATGAAATATTTGGCCTCAGTCTAAGCTGGTGTACTTCATTATATGGGATATTTACTGTTGAGAGTGTATTTCTGAAAATTCCAGAATTTTCACTTTTACATAAAGGCTGTCTGAACAGATTCTATTATTCCACAATATAGTTTGTTTTAAACAAATTATTATACCAGTAGCTAATCGTTACATTGAGATCTTTTCCATATGGCTATCCACTAACTGTAATAGATTCTTTAGTACATTATCTTTAATCTTCCCACTATTGCTGCCAGGTAAGTTTCATTATTTTATAGATGAGGAAACTCAGGCTCAGAGTAATTGGGCTGTCTCCTGCCATGGGACTGGTTAGTGGCAGACCCAGGTCTGAACTTTGAATTCTCAAGGCAGTGGGAAAGGGTCATTATTAGATTCAACCAGAAGCTTTATGAAATGATTCCCCATTTCTCACTTCCTTGACATAACCTCTTAATGGTTATGAATCTTTGTAGAAGTCAGCTATTTTTTTTTTCTGATGAGAGAGGGTGGAATTATCCTTCAATGTTTTGGGTGGTAAAATGTCTAAGAACCACCACAACATGCCACGTCTCTAATCTGCCTTCCTTTGTCTGAGGCTCCAAAAGAAAGTTCTGAGAAATTCTAGCTCTTCACTCTTACCAACACTGCCCAGGGTGAACCCCACTTAATTCTGTAAAAGTCCTGCAAAAATTACAGAACCCTATTGCAGAAATTCATGGCACTTAGCCGAACACAAGTTTCTGTTTGATTTACCTCCAGTCTTTGTAGGATCACTTTTCCTTCCTTGGTTCTGGTGCCTCCATTGATCACACTAGCTTCAGTGACTAAAGAGCCAGTATTTCACCTGGTTAAAGCCTCTGCCATGGGGCCCCAACTATACCCATACTCCCAGCTACTTTGCTCATTTTATTCATCCTGTGCCAACTATAGGATATCACCTACACAAAAGGTCAGAGAGGGAGCTTTTGTGAGGTTATATTGAACTTTTGAGACTAAGAGATCTATGAAATAAAGGGTTTATTGAACTGTTAGAAATGCTAGCCAAAGGTGAAAGGACTGTACCGGTGACTGATTCTCTAATCTCCTAGCAGGAAGGCCAGATAGCTCTTAGGAAAAAGTCCACTGGACATTAGTCAGAGTGTTTTATGATGAAATTTGAGGGGAGAAGAAACATAAATCATTTATATTGAGCCTATGTTGGCTATGGACAAGAGGAGCAAGGCCACAAAAAGAGGGCAAACTCCGAGGATAGTCCAGAAGGAGAAGCTTTTGCTGCTTCTGGATTGGTTATTCTAAAGGCAGAATGTGGCTGCCTTCATGGTTGATCTCAGCGTACAGGAAAGGAACATAGAACAGTTTTTCTTTTTATGGGTTCATTTAGCTGAAGCTCTGAATTAAAAAGAATTTTTCACCTCTTCTCTTCTTCCATTCTCTGGCCTGTATCTTAACTTAGGACATCCCAGAATTCTTCCGTCATCAGCGATCAGCAAGCCTGGAAGATGAGTGATGTTTATTATCTCTGCATTCCTGGTGCCTAGCACAATGCTTAGCACCAAATGAAAGGTAAAATATAAATGAAGATGGACGATAGGCTGGTTTTCGCATGAATGCAATTTTCCAGGATAGCTCTGGACTCTACTTCCCTAGAAATGGTCCTTTCCCCAAAGTCTTGATATACTGCTCTTGTGGGGCTAATAAATAGCAACTAAAGAGCTTCTTAAAGTCTAAAAAGACTTGGAATCCTAAAAGAAACTATCTCTGAAGCTGAGTGGTGAGGCATAACAATGGAAAAATGAGAGAAGAGAGTGTACAGGGGAAGGTCAGGGGTGTCCCAGCATGCCTGCTACCATGCCCAGGTGTAGTCACTTATTTAATGACTGATTCTGCCTGCAGGCAATTCATTGAAGCAGTACCACCCCTAGTTACTGCCTTAAAAGCAAGCCTAGATTTACATATCAGTACTCTTCTAACCCTGACATCATATAGTAAAAGACGAATACTTTCTATTCTTTATAAGTTTCCCATCCTGCTTCATCAGCCTCATTTTATTCTTAGATTACAAAGAAGGCTAAAATCAGGATATTTTGGGTTGAAAATGGAGTTGAAGAACAAAAGAAGAATTGTATTCAGAAAACAGTATGGCTCTCACTGACTTCAGTTGATTGAGAAAATTTTATTTGGGGATAAGCTCTTAAGAGTCAAGTCGAAGATCAAAGATTTCTGTCTCTGTTATCTCTGTGATACATGAATAAGGCTACATCCAGGAACAGGTCTTCAGGGGGAGGTAGAGCTAGAAGGGCATTTACAGGCTATTTCATTTTATTCTTCTCTGGAAACTGTGTCTCAGAGAAGTAAATGACTTGTTTAAGAATCATATAAACTTAGAGTAAGAAAACCTTATAAATTCACCACCTAATGGAAGAATACCTTCTAGAACATCCTAGAAAATGTCAGTTTTAGGCCATGTGAATATTTCCAGGAACCAGGAAATTAATCTTTGATGAACAGTAACAGTTGTTAGTGAGTTCTTTCCAGTTTTGGGGAAATTCTACTTTAATGTAATTTGCACCAATTAATCTTGGTTCTTATGTCTTCCCTTGAGAATCCTTCTCCAGGAGAAGTATATTCAGTTTCTTCAGGTATTCCTAGTCAAAGGGGATTTATGGCCCCATTGATGTATTGGGTGCCTATTTCCAGATCTACTCTGTTATGCCAGATTCATGGGACCCCAAAAGACCTCCAGGAACCGAATCCGATGCAATCACACAAGAGTCTTTATTGCAAGTTCGAGCCTGGACTCACAACCGTTCCCGACGCAGCAGTCCCAGGGAGTGAGTCCCAGTCCTTTGTCCAGTGAGATTTTATAGGTTTTGGGGGGATACTCTATGCGTCATAACTACACAGCAAATCACTCCATACTGGGGGAAAGTCAAACAACAACTCTTAACATTGATTAGCACATTCATTGGCGGGAACAAGTTGGGTAGGGGTGATTGGTTAGTACAAGAAGGGGATTTTTTTGAACTGATTGGTTTAAGCCACGAGGGGTGTACGTGCTAAACTACATGGTTTCCCAACATGTTATCCACCACCATAAACTACTAGGGGGTCATCTGGCATTCTAGGTATTTTCTCTGTCTCATGCTGATTGGAGGTTGCTAGGGGGGTTGCTATGGTTCCTCATCTAGGCTAACTGAGTCAGGGACACCTGGCGCCGCAGATCTCTCCTGTTATTTGTAGAGAAACAACTCAGCAGGGTATGTATGTGCCTAGGAGTGCTCTGTGAGTTTTTCCAAGGACAGGCCTTGAAGTAGAAGCTGCTATTATTTATTTTTAAAAATGGAGTCACATTAGTTTCTCAATTCCAATTTATTAATGTTCCAATTAGCAAGTGGGGCCAAAAGTGAACAAAATACCCCAGAGACAGACTGGCTTAGATGTGCCAGGTATAGCATATATTGTTCCCAGTTCTGAACAATATTCTACTATGAGTGTTGCTGAAGTTCACCTTAGTTATTTTAGCATTTGGATTTCTACTCGACCTGCACTTATAGGTATGGAAATTTCAGAAGTAAGATACATTTGTATTATTTTATAGTAAGCCCTGAACTTTTACATATTAGCTGATAGCAAACTAGCTTCTTCCATCTTAGGTGTGTGGATCAAAAGCAGGACTTTATATTCCACCTCTTGGTTTTGGCCTAATGACTCAACCTGGTATTTTAAGTGAAAAACTATTCTGTCCAACTGACTATCCCTCCTTCTTCATTAATCTTCAGAAGTTATAAGCTCGTTTTCTGTGTCTTCATCCAAGTCATGGCTAAGAGAGAGGTTAACAGAAGACAAATTTTTATAAGTTGCTTTATCAGCCTGACCTCCTTTCTCAACCATATTAACTTATTTACAAGTATATACATGCAACACTTAGCTCTGTGCTGAGGTATTTTGTGTCTATGACATCTTGCTAAGCTACCAAACTGGCAACTTCACTTAAAAAGAAACAGAGGGCTGGAGTTTTCTTAGTTAGCTCAGTGGTAGGGTGCTTGTCTAGGATGAGTGAGGCCCTGGTTTTGATCCTCAGCATCACATGAAAACAAATAAACAACAACAAACAAATAAATAAAAGTTAAATTCTTAAAGAGAGAGAGAGAGAGAGAGAGAGAGAGAGAGAGAGAAATGAAGTAAGTTGGGAAAGTTAATTTCTCTAAACCTAAGTTTCCTCATCCATTAAAGAAGACTATTTGCTCTACTCACTTTACCAGGTGAACCTAGTGAGGCTCAACAAGTGTTATAGTTTGAAAATCTTTGTAAACTTCAACATGCCACAGAAATCTAAATTTTATTTTTATGATTTGTTACTAATGTTGAGTGAAATTAGTTGAGGTTTTCTGTGCTTCCTGCTTACCCCTGTTTGCAATGCCTGACAGCCTGTCAGTAACTGGGTTTCTGATCTACCCTACCTCCTTCTCAGATCTGTTTCCTCTGATGCCCAATATATACCCAGATTCTGACTGACTTGTTTCCTTCTATTGCCATTTGCAGTTTCTGGCCTGGCCTGGCATCAGGACTTGTTGCTGGGAGGCACAATTGCCATGTGGTAATTCCATCTCTGGACTGACTTCTCCACTTGGAGCTTTGGAGGTGTCCAGCTGCGTCCCCAGCACTCAGGGACAAACTGACCAAATGAAAAACAAGCCAAGGTTGCCTTCATTCCCACTTCTGTATATTTGCCTGTTTTTGTACTGTTGTGGACAGACAGATGGCCACAGAGATAGCCAGATGGATAGTTAGAAAGATAAGTAGACAGAGAGACAGGCAGATCAAATAAAATACCATATGTGAAAGAGAGTTTGAAATGTTCTTGCTTTGCCATTGACCCTCATTTATGGCTGACTTTCAACAGGTATTCGCTGACATGGCTGCATTGTTGTAGCAGATAGAATTGGATGGGAAGTGCCAACCTACTCAAGCACCCTGAGTGTTCTCCATTGCCCTGGCCACCCCCTGGGACTTGTCCCTCCTCCAGGACCCTCAGATTTCCTTGAAATCTAACAAACAAAGGAGTAACTCCTGCCTCAGTAATGAGCTTCCAGGATGCTTCTCCCGTATAAGCCAGTGCTCATGATTGGCCAGAGCCACTGCTGGGCAGGTTGCTGAGTTTTTCAATTTCAGCCCAGCTCTCAACTACGTATCTATACCTTGCTCATCCGTGGAGATTTTCCAGGCTCAGTACATCTTTCATTCCCTTCTCTGCTTTCTTGTGTTGCTCTTTCTCCTAGGGTCATCCCACCTATTCTGAATTCCTCTAGGACTTAAAGTTTCTTTCCATTTATCAAACGTGGATGTGACTGGTCTTGTTTTTTACACAACCAACTATGTGTGATGTATTTCTCCAGTTAAATTTCAATTCCTCAAGATGGAACATATCAAATATATATTTTGTATACTTCACAACACACACCTGATTGGGGGCTCAAAAATCCCAAGACAGAATGTTATAGACCCTGGGGATTGGATGTTTGCCATACAGCACTGCTAGGGAGGAGTGCCATTGAGGTATGTGGTGGAGGATTTAAACTTTTCATTTTGATTTCTGGGGATGTAGCTAGAGCCTGTCAGACTAGAATTTTTCACTAATAGATTTCAAACATCACATTCCACCAGTTTAGCACTCATGCATTGAAGCTGTTCTTTCCTTTATGTCATTCTGAAAATATTTATAAGAGTTTTTGTGTTTTGGGAAGACCCCTCTCACCCCCTCCAGCCTGTGAATTTACTGCCTTTAGCATGGTGGTTCTTTAGGACTTCTCCCCAGAGCACTCACAGAAAGGATGCCTGCAGCTCCTCCTGTCACATGGGCCTCATATGCTCTGCTGCAGCCCAGTCACGCATTGTGTGCACAGCCCCCGCCCCACCCCTCACGCAATGCTGATGAGGCAGGCAGGATGCTGGCAACTCTAGTGCCTTTTCAAACTTTCACTTGGTCAACTTCTCTTTTAGTTTCTCTTTAGATTCTTTTGAAAATACGGGTGAAAGCTTGTGCCTGACAGAAGGGAAAAAACACAAGTTGTGCATATAAAAACTTTGCCAAAAAACCCCATTATATCTGGCATTTGTGTGCCCTTTTGATTCTCAATAGGCAGACACTGAAATTCTAAAATGTCAGAATGTTCAATCCCCAGTCCCCCCCAACACACAAAATAATAATAATAAAATGTTAAAATGTTTTTTAAAAAATCACTTACTGTTTAAAGATTTCTTTCAGATTAAAAATGTTTGATGTGTTTTTATGCTTTTTGAAAAGAGAATATTAAGAAAGTAAAAATTGCTCACAATCTCATGATGCTGACAAAGAGTCACTGTTCTTACCATTCTAATTTTTAGTTGAGAAAGCGAAGGAGAAGAAGGAAGGAGAAAAGGAAGGTAGATGAGCTTTTGACTTTCTTCCTAAACTTTTAAAACAGGACTCTCTGGAGGAATTTCCCCCAAATTTTACATTTTAAATAATTTAAAACAAAAATTTTAATAAAAATATTTTACTAAGGTATTATAACTATATTGCAAAAATATTATAATTTTTTTAAGGGGAAATTCATACCCTACTACTTGAAAAAAAACTCTCTTGATATTTTAGTATGCTTCTTTCTGGCCTTTTGTCCCATTCTTAATTTTTTTTCTTATTTGTTACTTATTTATTTGGAATTAACATTGTACTTGAAAGGATTCTAAAGCAATAATTATAAAATCACTCACATCATTGCTCCACTGATTCATTCTCCCTCCCTCCTTTTCTCTGTCTCCATATATATCTATATAAAAACCTTTGCTTATTATCTTCTGGGATTCTGTACTTTTATAATATGTTGGATAAGAGGATATGGCTTTTGTGCATGTGTGTGAGACTTGGAATTGAGCCCAGGAATGCTCTACCACTGAGCTATATACCCCAGTTCTTTTCAATTTTTATTTTGAGATAGGTTATTTCTAAGTTTCCCAAGTTGGCCTTGAACTTGCTTTCCTCCTACCTGAGCCTCTTGAGTGGCTAGATTACAATTCTGTGCCATGGCTTTGTTCTTAGTTAGCTTAGATTTGAATCTGGCTCTTCTAATAGTGTGAACTTGGGAAAATTTAAAGCAACTTTGTCTCATTTTTCTCATCTGTGCAGTGAGAATCACATTCTCTCTACCCAGAGTAGTGAGGATGAAAATAGATTATGTTTGTAATTTTGTGTTGATCTCAGTATGTGCTCAATATATAGAAACTATTTTTTTTTTCACTTAAAAGTGATATAACACTTGTATTTCTATGTGATTTTTTATTACTATTGTTGTGGTTAGGTAGTAGTTTGTAATACAAATATGAAATGCTATGACCAACTCACTTTCATTTAACTTGAGAGGTTATTTCCAGTTTGGGGAAATACAGATAGTACTGTAATTAATATATTTTTTCATATAATACTCCTTTCTCTTTGGTCTACTTATTTTCTTTAGAAAAATCCTTGAAATGATGTTTCTGGGTATAGTTGGGTTTAAAACCTTGATATGGTTTTGCTACATATCAAAGTATATATTTTTTAGATCACTTTTTAAATGTATAGTTTAGGAGTAATCAAGGTAAGAGTTTTGTACCTTGCTCTTTTCATTTAATGTTATGGCAAAGTGTGTGTGTGTGTGTGTGTGTGTGTGTGTACACACATATATATGCACAGAGCCTATCTGAGTTTGTTACTTTTTCTATATTTGGATTATTTTCTTAGATTAAAATATATCTGTAGGCATAAAATTATTTGAACAAATGGTATGTCAAATTGTATGGCCTCTATCTATAAATTGTTTTCCAAAAGAATTGTACTGATTCATATTGTTAACAATTTATGGTCTACCAATTTAACAACATATTCTAAATCATTTATTTGTTGTAATTTAAAAGGATTTACCAATAGAATGGTTGAAAGGACCTATTTAAGTTTTTTCTCATTTAAATTTTAAATTGTCTGGGAAGTTAAGCATTTCATTTTTAAAATTTTAAAGTAAGGGGAACTGAGATATTGGAAAGTTGCCTGATTTAACCAACAGCCTGATTGCATTCTTCTTCAGTAGCTATAATTCAACATTCTGGTCATTATTTGCTTCCTCTGTATTTCTTGCAGCTGTTTTAACATGGAATTCTATTTTTATAGGATAAACAGAACTCAGCAGAAAACATGCTACTCTCTTTTAGTTTACTTCTCCTAAGAAGATCCTGGCTTTTGGGAATACACAGATATAGACAAGATATGTTATAGAGGCAACTGATGTCTATCATACCATCTTTATAGAATAACAGATTCTATAAAAATGGCATCTCAAGTTCTTTTCTAAAAGGTCAAAAAATTTTGCTCTGTCAATAAACTCATAAATAGACAAAACAAACAAACAAACAAACAAACTGGATTGTGTTGACCAAACTCCTAAAATATATTTTTATAATAACAAATGCCATTGGCATACACATGCAATGTTGCTTCAGAATCCTCTTCCTATAGAAAAGCCTAAATTCCGCCCCCCCCACACTTGTGATTGAACCCAGGACTTTGCAAATGCTATGTAAGAATCTACCACTGAGATATATCCTTAGAAAAGTCTATATGAGAAGTCAAATTATAATCAGATTTTTCAGAAGTCATAGAATCAGTAGGATGGTGTGAGAGGTGGTGGCAGCTATGACTGGAATGATTTTAATGGCTACATGAATACAATGCATTCATCAACACTGATAGGTGGTAGAATAAGTGGTCCTCATGTAGAGAGACATTTCTCCATTGGATATGCTCAAGATTCACTATTACATTTTTCCATCTTGGCCTCTTTCCCTAGACTCATGCATATAGGCCTCAATTCAATTCCAGAATATTTGTTAAGTATCTTGTATGTGCTCATCATTTTACTGGGCTCTGGGACTACAAAAATAAATAGAAATAATAATTCCTGCTCCTAGGTATCTCACAGGCTGTTGTAGAAAATAAAAGACAAATCTAATTACAAAATACTAACTGATGAGGGCTTAACTGTGTTACAGGTTGAGGATATCTGAATTCTTGGGCTGAGATACTTGGCTTGTAGGATCTTAAGATTTGGCTATGCTACTTAGAAGTGTATGATGTGAGTAATTTAATGTTACCAGGCCTTAGTTAGCTTACATGTGCAATGTAGATGATAACAGTTCCTATCTCATGGAATTGTGAAGTTTGAATGATGACTCTTGTAAAGTTACTCGAACAATGTCTATCACATAGTATGAAAGTTAGTTATAATGATAAACTTAATTAAAACTCATGATGGATACTGGAAATATAACATGGCAATCTAATGTTTCAATCCCAGAACAAGGAGAATGTGGTCCAAATCTTTCCTAGCACTTAAACACATCCACATCCCATGACATGTAGGAAGTACATTATCAGGAAAGATAGGATGATCACCTTCTGAAAATATGATAATTTGTCTCAAATATAGAAATATTTTCCTTAGGGTTATGGTATGATAGTGATGGTTTTCTTAGAGTAAGAAGAATACATCTTCTCATATATTCTGGCAGAAGACTACAGAAGCATCTGGATACTTCCAGTATCTCAGCCCAAAGAATATTGCTTAGATTGATCCTTCCTTCCTTCCTTCCTTCCTTCCTTCCTTCCTTCCTTCCTTCCTTCCTTCCTTCCTCCCTCCCTCCCTCCCTCCCTCCCTCTCTCTCTCTCTACAAGACATTGAACTCAGGGGTGCTTAGCCACTGAACCACATCCTCAGCCATTTTTATATTTTATTTAGAGACAGGGTCTCACTAAGTTGCTTAGGGCCTTGCTGAGTTGCTGAGGCTGGCTTTTGAACTCTTGA
This sequence comes from Ictidomys tridecemlineatus, assembly GCF_052094955.1. Lineage (NCBI taxonomy): Eukaryota > Metazoa > Chordata > Mammalia > Rodentia > Sciuridae > Ictidomys > Ictidomys tridecemlineatus. The sequence continues at coordinate 148,871,211 of NC_135480.1, read as the reverse complement.
TCCTCCTTGCCTCAACCTCCTGAGCCACTGGTTTTACAGGCATTCATCACTCCCCTTTCTTTTCTGAAGATGCTAACCTTCCCTTGCTTGGAAACCTGTTATAAGTACATATGAGACAATGGCTTTGGTGAGATCCCTATTCTTTTTAAGTTCCAATGGTCTTCAGGATTTTCCTAGAATTAGTTCCAGGCATATTCTGGGGGACAAGAGCAGAGTTTGACTTGGGAGGAAAAGGCTTATATTCCAAAAAAATCATAAGATTTAAAAAAAAAATTTGCAGTAACAATATATGTAAGGATGGACCCTACAGGTATTAGACCAATAACATTGGATTGGGACCAAATTTAGGTAGCCCTGACATAATAAACTTTCCAGAGATTTTTTTTATTGGTTGTTCAAAACATTACAAAGCTCTTGACATATCATATTTCAAACATTAGTTTCAAGTGAGTTATGAACTCCCATTTTTACCCCAAATACAGATTGCAGAATCACATCGGTTACACATCCACATTTTTACATAATGCCATACTAATAACTGTTGTATTCTGCTACCTTTCCTATCCTCTACTATCCCCCTCCCCCCATCTTCTCTTTCTATCCCATCTACTGTAATTCATTTCTCTCCTTGTTTTTTTTCGAATTCCCCTCACAACCTCTTATATGTAGTTTTTTATAACAATGAGGGTCTCTTTCCATTTCCATGCAATTCCCCTTTTCTCTCCTTTTCCCTCCCACCTCGTGTCTCTGTTTAATGTTAATCTTTTCTTCCTGCTCTTCCTCCCTGCTCTATTCTTAGTTGCTCTCATTATATCAAAGAAGACATTTGGTATTTGTTTTTTAGGGATTGGCTAGCTTCACTAAGCATAATCTGTTCTAGTGCCATCCATTTCCCTGCGAATTCTATGATTTTGTCATTTTTTAGTGCTGTGTAATACTCCATGGTGTATAAATGCCACATTTTTTTAATCCATTCATCCATTGAAGGGCATCTGGGTTGGTTCCACAGTCTTGCTATTGTGAATTGTGCTGCTGTGAACATCGATGTGGCAGTATCCCTGTAGTACACTCTTTTAAGGTCTTCAGGGAATAGTCCGAGAAGGGCAATAGCTGGGTCAAATGGTGGTTCCATTCCCAGCTTTCCCAGGAATCTCCATACTGCTTTCCAAATTGGCCGAACCAATTTGCAGTCCCACCAGCAATGTACAAGAGTACCCTTTTCCCCACATCCTCTCCAGCACTTGTTGTTGTTTGACTTCATAATGGCTGCCAATCTTCCTGGAGTGAGATGGTATCTTAGGGTAGTTTTGATTTGCATTTCTTTCCAGAGATTTTTGAACTTAATGCTGTAGATGGTTAAAGTACTGACTCTGAAAAAAATCATACCATTTTGTGTATCGTGCCTTCATGTCATCTCTTAACACACTGATTCTTGACATGGCTATGTGCTTTCTTTGGCCAACGGAACATTAACAAATGTGATGTAGAGACTTGAAATGTACTTGCACACTGCAGCTTTCCTTTTATTTTCATTTTTGGACAAACTTCCATGATGAAAAAACCTGGACTAACCTACTGGAGACATAGAGCTCAACCAACAACTAGCACAAACTCTTAAGACAGAAGTGTGATCACCATCCTTCAGTAGAACTGTCATTTAGCTGCAAATATGTCAGTGTGCCCATCTGACACCACATAGAACGGAAATGATTTGCTCCCACTAAGACTAGCTCTAGTTCTTAACCTGCAGAATACATACATAATTGTTGTAAGTCACTAAGTTTCTGTGACTTAATTTGTTCTGCAACAAAACTAACTAAAAGAAATATACTAACTTGAAAAGAAATGGATGTATTTGCTGAAACTTGGACCCAGTGGTAGGCTACATTTGATGATATTTTTTTTTTTTAAAGAGAGAGAGAGAGAATTTTTCAATATTTATTTTTTAGTTCTTGGAGGACACAACATCTTTGTTTGTATGTGGTGCTGAGGATCGAAGCTGGGCCGCACGCATGCCAGGCGAGCGCGCTACCACTTGAGCCACATCCCCAGCCCCTACATTTGATGATATTGAGTGGGCAGAACTTTTCTGGAATAATGTACAGGAAGGATTGTAAAGGCTTAAGAAATAGAAATAGTGGAGCAATTTACACATCTTTCTTCACTCTTTTGGGCCCTGGAGGAGCCTATGAGAGTAGTTGCTTCACTAAAGCATCAAGAAATGAATTACTGAGGGGAGTCCCTGGCAACCCAAACACTTTCATGTGTCTGTTTTCTATGGGCCAAGGATGATGCCAGGAAATGTCACCACTTAGATGGGCTTCCTGATTTCAGTGGAAATGATGAAATCCTAGAGTAATAATCAGAACTTATTTCTTAGGAACTCTGGTAGTGGCTGGCTCTAAGAATTAAATAGATGAGCAAACTACTGAATCATTACTTCATCTATAGAATACAAACCAGACCTGACATGCCACAGTTGAAAAGCAGAGCTTCTTCCTCAATTACAAAATTGGTATGAATCAAAATATATTTTATTTAACCATTTCACATCTAATAAAAAAATTTTAAAATATGATTTTAGAGATTTATTCTAAGAGTATTAAAAATCTTCTAAAATCACATAATATAAAAACAAATATGAATAACCCTGAATTATCCAGATCATCTATACTAGTATTTCATAGTTAAGTTTCAACATAAACTTGAAAAATATTTTTTTTGAGATGAGATCTGACTGTGTTGCCCAGGCTGGTCTTGTGGGTTTAAGTGATTTTCCTGCCTTAGCCTCCTGAGGGCTTGGATTACAGGCACATAACGCCAGCATAGATGTATAAACTTGAAAGAAAGCTGTTATTATTTTGTGCAAAATTGACATAATTTATTAACAGAGCTCAACATATATTTATTAAGGTGAAAGGAAATCATGTTTCTTGATGATTTTTAGGTACTAGATGCATACAATAAAAAAGTCCTGTGAGAGAGGTATTATTATTAGGGTATCTATATACAAATAAAGATATTAGGCTTAAACAAGTTAAATAATCTGCTAAAATATTAAATTATTAAGTAAATAGATCACACAACTAGAGAATGAGTGGGGGAGGGGAGGAGTAGATTAAGCATGAATTAACTTCAAATTTAAGAATGAGCACAGGAAAAAGTATGATTTAGAAAAAAACTTGAGAATAACCCAAGACATGAAGACTTAAATCACCAGGAAGTATCAATGTTTTAACCTGTTTAAATAGTGAAATTATATTTGAAAAAAAATCCATTGTTGGGAGAATATGCCTATAGCAATGTAAATGGATACTTATCAAAAGCAAGAGCCTGAAAAGTGTTCATACTCTAACCCCATAAATCCCTTTTCTGGCATCCATTCTAAGGAAATTTGATGTAAAAAGACATATATTATCTGAAATAGTATAATATATCAATGAGGGCATTGAACTGGATAATTTGAGTAACAATGAAGGGACTTTTGCAAAGGTATGGACTGAATACAGGGAACTCCAAGGAATACTGCAGTACCCCAGGGCTAGCAGGAAGAAAGTGTATGTGTGTGTGTGTGTGTGTGTGTGTGTGTGTGTTTTGTGTGTGTGTTACTCAGGCATCCAAGCCTGAAAAAGGGAGAGAAGGGAGCAGTTACTGAAAGATAACAGGAGTTATCCACATAGAGGAGGTCATTAGATAGGAGCTCTGACCGTTTGTTGAGAGATTTATCCAGCTAGGAGTGACCCTGGAATAGAAGAGGAAGAATCCTGGAGTAGAAGAAGAGCCTGGGTAATAAATACCCATCATACCCTGTCTCTCATCCTCTGGTCTCTTATCAGTGTTTCCATTGGCTGAACCTAATCAGAAGCCAAAGGGCAAGAGATCCTGTTGTTATAGTCCATTGTCCATGTAAGTCAGTCTCACGGGGCATAGAGCAGGGTGGAGAATGCTGGAGAGTGAAATCTGCAGGGGCTGATGGAAAATATCCAGTCCCAAAACTTTCAACTAAAGTGGCAAAAACATCAGCATCAACCATAACCTTCCATCAATAGTGAGATGGTTAAACTGTGTCACAGATGCTCAGTAGAAAACTAAGCAGCCATTAAAAATTATAATAAGGAAAACTAGCCAGCAACTTAAGTATAAACTTATTATACAAGATAAAATTTAAAAAAAAATAAAAAATTATATGTTACATTTAAAAAAAATTTATATTCATAGATGAACAAAGCAAAAATAAACAGCTAAAATGAAAATACTTGTGATTGGATGATGAGATCATAGGTAGTTTTTGTTGCTTGCTCTCTCACAATTCCTCAAACTCTCCCTAACACTATTTTTGCTCCCATTGTAAAAAGCACTTAAAAAAAGATGTAGAATTCATCTACATTTTTAAAGAATTGCTATTATATACTTTTTAACCAATCATATTAAAGTCATTAAAAGTAAGAAAGTTAAGTATAGTTGCTCTCCTTAACATGTGACGAGTCTCAGAGCCAATCATGCAGGAGGCACTAAACACATACAGGGTACTGTGGGAGTGAGAAAACCCCACTCTCTCCCTTACCCTCCAGAGTGCAGGGGGAAGAGAAAGCATGTGCTCAAATCCCTCTGATCCCAAACTCAGAAAAAAAACTGCTTTTCAGAGAGGGAAAAAGAAAGCATTGCTGTGTCCAAAGGAAAGAGAGCTCATAGTTGAAGAAAATTGGAAAATATTCACTGACAGATAATGATGGACAAGATTTTTCCAGGGAGTATTGATGAAAGGAAGTATTCTGGCTAGAGAGGACAGTACAAGCATACTTACAGTCCAGTGAGCATTTTGACTTTGCTGGAAGTTGAGGCATGTATCAGAGAGCCTGGGAAACAAACCCCATGCTATACAGTTAGGCTAGAAATTTCCTGGAGAATATAGGTCCCCTTAGGATTAGGGCTTAGAAGAAATTCCCTGCAGACAAATTAGCTTGATAACGTCATGAGCATTACCTATTGGCAAGGGATCATGGCTGATAAGTATGGGGATTACCAGTGATATTTGATATTTACCAGGCATTTACTATGCACCACACATGCTAAGTGCCTGATAAAGAAAGGTGCTAAGTTTCTTTCCTTTTCTTTCTTTCTTTCTTTCTTTCTTTCTTTCTTTCTTTCTTTCTTTCTTTCTTTCTTTCTTTCTTTCTTTCTTTCTTTCTTTCTTTCTTTCTTTCTTTCCTTCCTTCCTTCCTTCCTTCTTTCCTTCCTTCCTTCTTTCTTTTTTCTTTTGTAGCCATCTTAAATATCTTTGTCATCTTTATTTTTCTCCCATTTACTATAGAATACAGAGTCCTGGATTTTTTGGTCACAGATTGGTAGCCTGGAACCCAGGAGAAGCCCCAGAATCCTAACAGTGAGGCATGGATATTTTGCTATTACATCTTTTTAAAATTAATTTTCTAAAATTTATATATGAGAGTGGAATGCATTACAATTCATTTTACACATATAGAACACACTATTTCATATATCTGGTTGTATACAAAGTATATTCACACCAATTTGTGTCTTCATACATGTACTTTGGATAATGATGGCCATCACATTCCACCATCATTTCTAACCCCATGTCCCCTCCCCGCCCCTCCCAACTCTCTCCCTTATCTAGAGTTCGTCTATTCCTCCCATGCTCCTGCTACCTATCCCACTGTGAATCAGCCTCCTTATATCAGAGAAAATATTCCGTATTTGGTTTTTTGGGATTGGCTAATTTTACTTAGCATTATCTCCTACATCTCCATCCATTTACTTGCAAATGCCATGGTTTTATTTTCTTTTATTGATGAGTAATATTCCATTGTGTATACATGCCACTTTTTAAAATCCATTCATCTACTGAAGGGCATGTAGGTTGGTTCCACAATTTAGCTATTGTGAATTGTGCTGCTATAAACATTGATGTGGCTGTGTCCCGGTAGCATGCTGTTTTTAAGTCCTTTGGATATAGACTGAGGAGATGGATAGCTGGGTCAAATGGTAGTTCCATTCCCAATTTTCCAAGGAATCAGTACTCCATACTGCTTTCCATATTGGCTGCACCAATTTGTAGTCTCACCAGCAGTGTATGAGTGTACCTTTTCCTCCACATCCTCACCAACACTTATTGTTTGTCTTCATAATAGCCGCCATTCTGACTGGAGTGAGATGAAATCTTAGAGTAGTTTTAATTTGCATTTCTCTAATTGCTAGCGATGATGAACATTTTTTCACATATTTGTTGATTGATTGTATATCATCTTCTGAGAAGTGTCTGTTCAGATCCTTCGCCCATTTATTGATTGGGTTATTTGTTTTTTTGGTGTTTAGCTTTTTGAGTTCTTCGTATACCCTAGAGATTAGTGCTGTATCTGATGTGTAAAGGGTAAAGATTTGCTCCCAAGATGTAGGCTCTTTGTTCACCTCACAGATTGTTTCTTTTGCTGAGAAAAAACTTTTTAGTTTGATTTCAGCCCATTTATTGATTCTTGGTTTAAATTCTTGCACTATAGGAGTCTTATTAAGGAAGTTGGGGCCTAATCCCACATGATGAAGATTAGGACCTACTTTTTCTTCTATTAGACACAGTCTCTGGTTTAATTCCTATGTCCTTGATCCATTTTGAGTTAAGTTTTGTGCATGGTGAGAGATAGGGGTTTAATTTCATTTTGTTGCCTATGGATTTCCAGTTTTCCCGCATCATTTGTTGAAGAGGCTATCTTTTGTCCAGTGAATGTTTTTGGCACTTTTATCTAATATAAGATAATTGTAATTTTGTGGGTCAGTCTCTGTGTCCTCTATTCTGTACCAGTCTGTTTTGGTGCCAATACCATGTTGTTTTTGTTACTATTCCTCTGTAGTATAGTTTAAGGTCTGGTATAGAGATACCACCTTCTTCACTCTTCCTGCTAAGGATTGCTTTAGCTATTCTGGGTCTCTTATTTTTCCAGATGAATTTCATGACTGCTTTTTCTATTTCTATGAGGAATGCTATTGGGTGGGATTTTGATCAGAATCGCGTTAAATTTGTATAGTGCTTTTGGTGGTAAGGTCATTTTGATAATATTAATTCTGCCTATCCAAGAACAAGGGAGATCTTTCCATCCTCTAAGGTCTTCTTTGATTTCTTTTTTTAGGGTTCTGTAGTTTTTATTGTATAGGTCTTTCATCTCTTTTGTTAAGTTGATTCCCAAGTATTTTATTGAGGCTATTGTAAATGGAGTAGTTTTCCTCATTTCCCTTTCTGAGGATTTGTCACTGATATACAGAAATGCCTTTGATTTATGGGTGTTGATTTTACATCTTCCTACTTTGCTGAATTCATTTACTAGTTCTAGAAGTTTTCTGTGGATGCATTTAGATATAAAATTGTATCATCAACAAATAGTTCTAATTTGAGTTCTTCTTTTCCTATGTGTATCCCTTTAATTTCTTTCATCTAATTGCTCTGGCCAGTGTTTCAAGAACTATTTTCAATAGAAGTGGTGAAAGAGGACATCCCTGTCTTGTTCCAGTTTTTAGAGGGAATAACTTCAATGTTTTTCCATTTAGAATGATGTTGGCCTGGGGCTTAGCATAGATAGCCTCTATGATGTTGAGATATGTTCCTATTATCCCTAATTTTTCTAGTGTTTTGAACATGAAGGAGTACTGTATTTTGTCAAATGCTTTTTCTGCATCTATTGAGATGATCATATCATTCTTATCTTTAAGTCTATTGATGTGATGAATTACATTTATTAATTTCCGTATGTTGAACCAACCTTGCATCCCTAGGATGAATCCCACTTGGTCGTGGTGCATGCTCTTTTTGATAGGTTTTTGTATTCAATTTGACAGAATTTTATTGACATTTTTTGCATCTATGTTTATTAGAGACATTGGTCTGATATTTTTTTATGTGTCTTTGCCTGATTTTGAAATCAGGGTGATATTGGCCTCATAGAATGAGTTTGGAAGTGCTGCCTCTTTTTCTATTTTCTGAAATAAATTGAAGAGTGTTGGTATTAGTTCTTCTTTAAAGGTCTTGTAGAACTCAGCTGTGTATCTATCAGGTCCTGGGCTTTTCTTGGTTGGTAGGCTTCTGATGACATCTTCTATTTCATTGCTTGAAATTGATCTGTTTAAATTGTGTATATCATCCTGATTCAATTTGAGCAAATCATATGACTCTAGAAATTTGTCGATGCCTTTGATATTTTTCTATTTTATTGAAGTATAAGTTTTCAAAATAATTTCTAATTATCTCCTGTATTTCTGTAGTGTGTTGTGATATTTTATTTTTTATCATGTATGTTTATGATTTGAGTTTTCTCTCTCCTTCTCTTGGTTAGCATGGCTAAAGGTCTGTCAATTTTATTTATTTTTTTCCAAGAACAACTTTTTGTTCCAAGAACCAACAATTTTTTCAATTGTTTCTTTTGTTTCAATTTCATTGATTTCAGCTCTGATTTTAATTATTTCCTATCTTCTGCTGCTTTGGGTGTAGATTTGTTCTTCTTTTTAGTACCTTTCTTATGCTGCTCATTTTTTAGATACGGAAATTGTTGCTTAGAAAGGACAACTGACACATCCGAAGTAGTATACCTCATGTACAGTGAATCTTAGGTTTGAATTTCTGATGCTAGAACCTGCACTCTAACCCATGCTTCTGTATACCTTCTTAGAAAGAGTAAAAGTGAAATTAATCCTGGACCAGTGAAGAGACCACAGGATACATGAGACTTATAAAATCCCACCTTAGAGTCCCATCTGGTAGGAAATCAGGGAACATTAAGGGTTATAATAAATCGAGTTTCATTGTCCCAGCTCTATCCTATCCACTGAACATATAGCTTTAACTTATCTATAAAGTGGAGACATTAACAGTGCCTTTTCCAGCGGGGTTTGAAAGAATTCATTCCAATAGTATGTGTAAAGTGCTTAACAACACTGGTCACATAGTAAGTGCTTGATAAATATTAAATGTTAAGATAGCACACTACAGTATAGAACATTTCTCACATGGGGACACACTACCTTATGTTCTCCCATGACAATCCTGAATTTTAGGATACCGGATTGAGTACTCCTTTTGCTATTGTAGTATAGAAAATGGCCCCAGTGTAAGACCAAAGATTGCAGTATTTTGAATCCATTATACAGTTGGGTTCCTAGAGTAAAAGACAATCACCTAATCCTGATTTGTGAATCAGGATTCAACATGCCAAGCACATATCTGGGAGGTGTATGGATGTGTTTATTTCCCAGGGAGAAAACTTTGTCTGCCTGTCCTTTTCTCTGTGACACTGGAAAGTGCAGCAGGGTGGGCTCCCTGGGCTGCTTCCTAGCCCCAAACAGGAAGCCTAGGAAGCAGCCCAGGAACCCTACTCTGCTGAAAAAGGTGCTGCTGAAGAGTGTCTCCAAGGCTTTCAAATCAATGGGAGCCAAATGGCCTGACAGAATATTAAATGTACTAACTTTAAAGGGGCCTCAGGAAGCCATGAAGCCCAAAGTAGAACATTTAAAACACTCTGAAGAATGAACAATTGAACTGGGTGTGGTGGTGCACCCTGGCAGTCCCAGAGGCTTGGGAAGCTGAGGCAGAAGGGATTGCAAGTTCAAAGGCAGCTTCAGCAATTTAGGGAGGCCCTGAGAAAATTAGCAAGACTGCCTCAAAATAGAAAAAGAAAAAGAGCTGGGGATGTTGTTCAGTGGTTAAGAGCCCCTGGTACAAACAAACAAACAAACAAACAAACAAAATTCCAAGTTTCTTTCTTCAGAGGCATTTTCTGACTTATATAGACAGACATTGAAGAAACTAGGAGGTTAATTTGTTACTCATTTCCACCTTCCTTCATTCATATTAACCCAAATTCTGCTCAGTCCATTATCGGTTAAAGATTGTGTTTTAGACCTGCTAACCTGAGACTGTTATACTAGTTATTGTACACATTTGGACAGTTCATGGATCAATTAATGCCCTGAGCTTTGTGGCTCCAGCATAAAGACCAAATACAAGACAAATAACCTGTTGTATAGACCAGTCACTCTTCCCTTCAAGAAACATGATGGGAACCCACAGGATTTCCATACTTCTAATCATCAAACTAGAGAGCGCCACTGTTTCAACAGCATGGAAACTGAGGCACTGAGTTTAACTGAGGTTAAGTTTAAAATTAGACAAAGGACCAGGAAAAGAGGCTTAATTTGGGGCTTTGACTACTACTCATCTGAAGTCTCTGCCTGTTAAGTATTTTTACTTTATACCATTTATTTCTAAGGTTAAAGAAAATTTTTCTTAAGGGAAGAAATAGTTAAAAAAAACATTCTACACGGTACCATTTGGACTAAAAAATATTTTGTGATTAGACCTTAATAAAAAAAAGACTCAATTCCTTTTCTCTATAATTTATGTACTTAATATATACTTAAATACTTTCTAATTATTAGAACAACTTCAAATACTATCAAGATTCTGGGAAGCCATAAAGAATGCCAGTTATGGCTTGAGTTGGTACAAAGCCCTGTCTGTGAGCTTCCAGTCTCCAGAGGAAGTGATAGATAAAAATAACCACTGGCAATCTGTTTTTTTTTCTATAACTGGAAATTTCCACACATATCTGCTTCTGACTTGCTTTGGAAAGTTAGGGGGAAGTGACTCTCTTTGCTTTCAGTCTAGCAGCAAGAAGGAGCCTCAGGACACTCACTAGGGGCCAGATTCCCATGGAGTAACTTTCTAAAGTGCAGTAGTGTTTGTTCAGAGCCACAGGCTGCAGAGACAAGAGCCCCAAGCAGTGAAGGGCTGGGCTATTGAGTTCCTTCCTCTAAGTACACCATGGCTAGGTGCTGTCCAGTCTTGCTGCAGGCTCTTGATTAAAGTGTTGGGTGATCCAAAGATATTTGAAAAGTGCAAGTGACAAACTCTGCTTGCCAAGGGATCCTTGTTCAGTTTCTAGAAGACTCTTGAAGATGTGGTATCAGCATTCCAGCTCCTAAGACTACAGGTTCAGATCTAGGGAGAAAAATCCACAATTAGGAAAAAAACAAAACAAAACACATTCCTGAGTAGAAAAATATATCACCTCTCAATAATAGACTGAAGTAAGAAATTACTTTAGAAAACACACATCTGTCTGGATCCAGCATGGTTGAAAACCTTTCATCCCCTCCTTTCTACCACTGCCCTAGTTCAAGTCTCCTCCCAGATATATTGTAGGAGCTTGTTCCTCCGTTCTAAGAGTCCCAGACACTTCAGTAATACTGGAACACATTTCATGGGGCTTGCTCTTGAAAATCATTTACAGTTCCTTATTGCACCAGATATTTTTATTAGTTCCTGCAGATCCATTCTCCACCCGCTCTCCCCAGGATGATGACATTGTAGATGGTTGCTAATGACTTCTGCTCCTCTTCCCTATGGTCTAAACAGAAAGGAAAGGGCACTTGAAGTCTCTTGATGTGTATGTGTGTGTGTGTTGGGGGGGGGAGGGAATTCTGAGGATTATGAGGCTAAATAAGGTGGACTTTGGAATAAAAGGGTAACATGAGGGCTACATGATTTTCCAAATATGTTCTGAGAAGCACAAGGTAGCTCAAGACTCTTGCAGAAAAATATAGTAGGGTATTTATATTCTACTCCAATTTCATCACTTTTTTAATTAAAACTTTTATAGAAATTTTAATTGACTCATAATAATGACATATTTGTGGGGTACAGTGTGATTTTCAATACTGTATACAATGGACAATGATCAGATCAGGGTAATTAGTATACCCATTACCATTAATATATACCAATATTTATCATCTCTTTGCTTTGGGAATATTCAACTCCTCTCGACTAGCTATTTCAAAACATATAATACTGTTGTCAACCATAGGTATTTAACTGTGCTATAGAACAAATGATTTCTCCTATGCAACCATATCCCTTTTCCATTAAACATTCTCTTTCCATCTCCCTGTATGATTATTAGTCTCTAATAACCACGATTCTACTCTCTATTTCTATGTGATGAACTATTTTAGCTTCCACATGTGAGAATATGCACTATTTGTCTTTCTGTGCCTGACGTATTTTATGTAATGCAATGTCTTCCAGTTCTAGCCATGTCCCTACAAATGACAAGATTCATTCATTATGGCTGTATAAGATTTCATTGCTTATTACAGAACATTTTCTTTATCCAATCATCCATCAATGGAAAATTAGTGGATTTCATACCTTGGCTATTGTTAATAGTGCTACAGTGAACATGGCAGTGCAGGTATCTCTTCACCATGCTCATTTCCTTTCCTTTAACTATATACACAGTAGAGTAATTGATAGATAATAGGGGAGTTCTATTTCTAGATTTTTGAGGAACCTGAATACTATTTTCTATAATGGCCCTACTAATTGATATTCTCACCAACAGGGTGCAAGAGTTTCCCTTTCTCCACATCCTCGCCAGTACTTATACTTTTTTTTTTTTTGTTAAGAGTCATTCATTTTTACTGTAGTGATGTGACATGTCATTGTGTTTTGATTTGCATTTTCCTGGAAGTAAGTGATGTTGAACATTTTTTCATATGTTTATTTGCCCATTTTTAAAGTCAGATTCTTCCCATTGTTGAGTTGTTTAAGTTCCTTATATCCTCTACCACTGTTTAAATATGCATTACCTATAAGATTTATGCTCATAATTTACTTTGTAATGGAAAAAGAAAACAATTGGGAACTACTGGAGTAGGAAAGAGGAAAGGAAACACTGGTGGTAGAGTGCTGAGGTTGCAGTTAGTTCCAGGTGGAAGAACAAAACAAAAACAGAGACTGGGCCTTTTGCCAGGGGTATATAGAAAGCTGGCTCCTTTTATTTGAATTTTAGCCCAAATTATACCACTGAGAATAGTCTATTGAGTATCATCTCTAATATTTGATTGTAAGAATATTGGATGGCTGATATTATGCTTAGTTCATTCTTATAATTTCCATAAGAACTACCTGAAACAGAGTCTTACAAATAGTAGATGCTTAGTACAGGTTTGTGGGCAAAAGAATAAATGAAAGAATAGCACTATCCTGAGAATTGCAGGATCTATTTTTCCATCACTATGTTATTCACTTATTATTTCTTAGTTCCAATATCACTATTTCTAAAATAAGAAAGCTAGATTACAGGCTCTACAAGCTCTAACAAAGCATGGTTTGATGACCAGAATAATAAATATGATACATATTTATGGCATCAGGATTGACTCCTAAAGTATTACAGCTTGACAGCCTACTTGTCTGCATCAGAGTAAGAAGGCATAAGCCTAAAAGCAGCACAAGTGAGGTTAGATGAAAAATAACTTCTACATATGCAAAGGTCATTGTACCACAGATGAGGACTCAAAGGGCCTGTGTGGCAGATCTAATTCTATCCCCTAAGCTTTGAGATAATTTTGTACAAGTCACCTCATCTCTTACATCCTTGCAGTATATTCATCTTTTTAATGTAGCTGTGCTAGAAATCTTTGCAAGACAACTAAGACATGGTTTGTATCTTTAAAAGAAAGTATAACTTTGCCTTCTTTAGAATTGATAGGGAACCTAAGGAACAGTCTTATACAATGCAGTAACTACTGAGATATAGAGAGGTGAGTAGGAGATCTCTCTTTATTTAAGAGGCATCCCTGGATATTTAAATAGAATATGTTGGGACATTTAAAAAAGTATTAAATGTATTAAAGTATGAAGAAAATTCACAAAGTAGAAAACCATACAAGATTCTGTAATCCCAAAGACAATAATTCTTGACATTTTCATAGTTCTCCTTCTTCTTTTTGGAGAAAGTGGTAAGGTGAACATGTAAAAACTTTTAATAGAACACAAATGATATAGTAGATTTTTATATACTACCTTTTTCTACTTTTTGTTATATAGAAAGAATTTTCCTACATTATTATTCTTCAGGAAGGAAATTTTAAATGACACCATATAGTTTATTGAATAAAGGTTCTAGTTTTCCACTGTTGTGTCAGTCAGGATATATGAGGTTATGCTGCAGTAACAAACAACTCCAAAATCTCAATTTAATAAACAAAGTTTTATTTTTTGCTCATGCTCCATGTCAACTGAAGGTCAGCAAAGTTTTTCTTCTAATTTTTAGTTTCTAAAAGGCTGAGACTGATACAGCAATTATTATCTCAAATATTTCAGGTTACTAAGTCAGATGGAAAAAAAACCCAGCAGAGCATATGGTGGCTCTTAGGTGCTTTCATTTAATTTACCAAAGCAAGTTACACATCCACATAACTACAATTGCAGGGAAGTTCAGTTCTATCATGTACACAGGCAAGAGATGCAGGAAATGATGAAAGAGCACAAACAACCTCTATGCCCACCATGGAGGAGGATGAGGATGAATTATCTCTTTGGCAATCTCTAGTTTTATTTGAGACTTTTCCCTTTACAATATGAAAATAAAAGCCTTGAAGGTCCATCTGGGGAAATTGAGGAGAGTGGAATTCCATAAGAATAAGAACATGAAGCAATTTTCCCAGAATTACCTAGAAAGTTAGGGGTAGAACCACAGAGTGGAAAACACCACTGAGCAACTGAGCCCTGCTGGGCACTCTCACAATAACCAGATCTGGCTTCAGTTGCTGAACCTGTGACAGATTTGGCTTCAGTTGCTGACCTGTGAAGTAAAACTAGTAAGCCCTTCCTTTCTTTAGTGGGAAGGGAGAATATTCACCTAAATAAAAGTCTGTCAGAAGTATGTGCGATGGACATGCCCAGGACAAGTTCCAAGAACCCATCTCTCAAGATGATGCTGAGTCAGAATATGAGGGTAGAGGATGACTTTCAGGCAGCCTGGAAGTGAACACTTCCTCACAATGGAGGATTTAATGGTCAAGTTGAGCTGAGTTGCAGAGAATGGGTATGGGAGATTGAGAGTCTACAGCTGGCAAGGCCTAAACAATATCACAATATTAGCTGTGGCAATTTCTGGAAAATACATCATATATTATTTTAAATATTACTTTTAGTTGTTGACGAAATTTAATTTTATTCATTTATTTATATGTGGTGCTGAGGATCGAAGCCAGTGCCTCATACATGCTAGGCAAGTGCTCTGTCACTGAGCCACAACCCCAGCCCTGTACATTATTTTAATATTCTTTATAATTTTTATTTTTTTCTTTATTTTATTTTCCTTATTTTTTATTGGTGCATTATAATTATGTATAATAGTAGGATTCCTTGTAATATATTCATGCATGCACATGAATATAACAATACAATTTGGTCAATATTGTTCCTCAGTATTTCCCCTTTCCCTCATTCTTTTTCATTTTTATACTCAGAAAAACTATATATAGTAGTGAGCCAAATTCGGTCAAAATCAGTCATCTTTAAAATTTTTGCAGAATAGATTATAAGATACACAGCAAAGGGATAATGGAAAGATATCAAACTTAGATAGCTGCATTAACACTACTATCTCACTTCATTACACTGGCCAAATAAACATAAACTATAGAAATGTGGTGTAGCCAGAAAATAATGCTGTAATCATGTGCTTGAGAGTGGGCTAGTCTGTGTGTTCAAGGTAGAGGCATGAGCTGGGAGACCGTCTTATAGATTAAGCAAGGGAGGATCATGTGGCAGGTAGGTGTGGTTTCTGCACTTGAGTACTTGGGTCAATTTGCTGGGCCGGGTATTTGCTAGGCCTTGGGCAAATTATTTAACCTCTTTGTGTTTCATTTTGACATCTATAAAGTGGAGGTGGAGGAGTATGTACCTAAGCAATTGCCAAAAGGATTAAATGAGTTAGTATCTCCAAAGTCGTTAGAACAGTAGCCTGGCATTGTAAACATAAAGTTAATTATTATGGTGTCTTAAAGTTGACCCTGCAAGAAGTTTGAATTCGGGTAAGCAAGAGGATCATGGAGGGCATTCCAGGCAGCAGAGCCAACATGGGCAAAAGCAGAGGTGGGAATGAGTTTGGCAAGGGAAGGAGCGAGGATGGCGATGGTAGAAGCGGTGGGGACAGCTTGAATTGAGGAAAGTTTTTGTTGAGGGGTATAGATGAAATTGACTTAGTAAAATGTGGCTGTCAAAAGGACTGAAAAATCTTGGGAAGAAATTTAAATCTGGTCCATCTTAAAGGGAGAAGAAACTGACATGATAACGAAAACAAGGTTTGGTGGGATTGGATCTGGCAGTGGTGTGCTGACTCTCCCTTAAGGGTACTTCCCCAAACTTTCTATAAAAAATTAAAATCCTCATTAGGTGTTGTCAAAGAAAATAAAATATTAGATAAGTCAAACTATCTCATGATTCCATTTTATTGAGAAATAATTTTCAACATTTTGGTTTGATTTTGTCAAATCCTTTTGATTACAAGTTTTCTTCCCCTCTAGATTTACTCAGATGTTCATTTTTTGAAATACAAAAGTAGACTCTGGAATGACAGAGGTTTTCTTATTGCTGAGAGTCTGAGAGACAGTGAGAAAAAAATTCTGCTGAACTAAATGAAAACCCAAACAATCTTCATGCAAATCTGGAGTGGCAGGTTCATGCATGAGCAGGTATTAGACAGTTGCCTGTTAGACAATTACAGTGACCAGATAATAGATGGTTATTTAACTTCTGTGTTTAAAGGCTTGTGCAATTTTAAAGGTCTAACAAGGCAACTTTCTCTAGCTAACGTCGAGGCCTAGATTGCTACCCCACAAACTTCCATCTCCCGTCTCTTGCCTAATTTTGGTGTCACGGAGTCCAGTTCTCTGGTCAAATGCTAGTCTAGATGTCATTATGAAAGTCTGTAGCTGTGACTAACATTTACCATCAGCTAGTTTTTATTTTTAAACTCTTCTTAATTAACGCAGATTACATCCCACAACACAGGTGATTCATTCAATCAGTTGAATGCCTTCACAGCAAAAACAGATTTCCTACAGAAGAAGGATTCTGCCTTAAGACTATAACACGAAGATTTTGCCTGAGTTTCCATCTTGCTGGCCCAGCCTACAGATTTCAAACTTGCCAACCTCCGCAATCTGTGAACCAGTTTTTTAAAATGTATCAGTCAATCTGTCTCCCTCCCTCTGTCCTTCTCTTCCCCATTGTCTCCCCCACTATTGACACCATTTCTATGGGGTGCCCTTGACTAAAACTAAAAACAGACACCAGTTTCCTGGCTATTCAAACACTAGGGTCCAGACTTAACCTCTTCTCAAAATCATTATCTTCATATCCTGTTCCTTTTCTTTCCCAGGAGATATCAGCCAAAATGCTAAATTAGTTCTTGCTAAAGAGTTAATAACTGGTGAATAATATAACAGGAACTTAAAAAGTATCTACTAAATCTAACACATTGATGTTTGTCTTGACAAAAACCATAAAATATTACCTGAAAAAAATCGAGCCATTTTTTTCTATCATTGCTGATCATTAATCAATATCTGAATTGTATGCAGATCTAAACAGGACTGCAAATACTTAGGCTAATCAGAAAATAACTGAATGCAACTGAAACAATAGAGAACACAAAATAATGTATTAGATAAGTGTTAAAATATGTATGTACATGACAAGAATGAAAATATTGATAAATACACACATAGTTATCTTTGAAGAAAAGAATACCTACTCATTTCTATACCCCATGACTTATTCTGGTCCCAAACCTAAGGCAACATCATTTATCCATCACCATACTCCTCACCTAGAAGTGGTCCATCACACCATCCTCATCTTTGCTTCAAGCATCCTTGGCCTGAGATAAGGTCTATTTACCTTTCTGGATTTGGTCCCAATTTCTCAATTTACAGGGGACAAACTAAAATCTAGAGGGGCAATAGATTTTACCTATGGTTCTGTGGCTAGCTCACAGAAAAATTCAAATCTAAATCTCCTGAATTTGAATCATGAGCACTTTTTATCCTCCTAGTACTGGGGATTAAACACAGGGTCACTCCATCATTGAACTACACCTCCAGTCCCTTTTTATTTTGTTTTGTGGTAGGGTCTTGCTAAATTGTTCAGATTGCTCTTAAACTTGTGAACCTTTTGTTTCAAACATCCCAGGTAACTGGGATTACAGGTGTGCTCCACCATATTTGACTATAAGCACTTTTAAAGATAAAAGTAAATATTTCAGGCATAAAACAAAAAGTATGGAGAATAATATAGTGGATATCTATATATCCACCTGTATATGCAGTTTAAGAAATGAATTTATTAAAACTACCAGATTCATAGTCAAGAGTCCTATGTTTTCTCTTATATGTGGAAGCTACAGAGAAAAGAGGGAAAAAGGTGGATCTCATGGAAATAGAAGGCAAACTGGTAGAGCAAAGGAAGGGAAACAGGGGGAAGAAGGAGGGGAGGGAAAGGGAAATACTGGGGAATGAAATTGACCAAATTATTTTATGTGCATGTATGACTATGTCACAATGAACCCCCATTGTATATATAATTACAATGCACCAATAAAAATTTTAAAATGAGGTTGAATTTGGTATTCATCATTGCCATGCTAGTGTTGTACTTTTAATTCATATTAATATTTCTCATAAAACTACTGAAGAATTATCTGTGTTTTTATAAACTCTTTATATAATAGTGATTATACTATCTGTATCTTTCTGTGATCTGTCTTTCCTCTCAAAATTACATTGTTTAGGGGCCAGGATTATGGCTCAGTGATAGAGTGCTTGCCTAGCATATGTGGGGCACTGGATTTGATCCCCAGTATCATATAAAAATAAAAACAAATAAGGTATTGTGTCCATCTACAACTAAAATATATATTATATATAATATGTATTATATATTATATATATATTAAAAATTATATTGTTTAGACATATTTATCTAAAAATACACCTAGTTTTGGTTCTTCCACTTTAATTTCAGCTTAGTTAAGTAATCCTGTCTATCTATTCTATTGATACATATTTGATTGTTTCCAATTTGCTGAAATTATAAGCAATGGTATCAAGAACCTTTCTATATGCATCTCCTTAGGTATACATGTGAACATTTTCTATGACATATATCTAAGTAGCCCTAACCTCATTTTACATCTCATGTTACATCTTCACAGATAAGTGCCAGGGAGAAGGAGAGGCAGAGAGAAGATCAATGTCTCATGTCCCTCATTTTCACTCTCCACCTCATCTAGAGGGGAGAGAATATGACTTATGTAATTGGGGAAAAGGGAAATATTCTCTTTTTTAAAAATTTGACTTTTAATTAAGATAGTTACTTTATTTTGAATTTCAGATGCCATTAAAAGAAGGTCTGCGATTTTTCTGTTTATAAGGAATAGTATTTGTTAAACACGCTTGGTATCCTGTTTACCCAATGAAGGTATTCTCTAATAGTGCAATATTTAGATTATGTGGCAGTCTGTCACGACCCCCTTGTCCGCAAGGAAGACGCGACTCAGGAATCTTCTTTCAGCAGTTTATTCAGGCCCCTGATATTCTTTTAATGATTCTTCTACTCTACTTCTACTACCCGGAATAATAATTGGATGCCCCTCCCAGCCTTAATAAAGCACCTCGAACCCCAATGCAAAGCTGCCACGTGTACCCTTCTCACAGGGTGCTAGAAAATGACACGCCAACTTTCTCTGATAAGGAGCTGGGAACATGCCAACTCTCTCTGATATGGAGTTGTCCTTCACAGACCACAACGGAGCCAGCGCCATCATGTAATGGCGACCACAGTCCGCAGGAACGGCTCACCACAGCTCCCCCTTTTTGTTTCACTAAGACAATACAGGCGAGAGTAGAGGTCCTATCCCACTGTGTAAAAGTGGCTGTATAGTATGGGCCAGCCCCAGGGGGCGCCTTTCCCAGACCTGACACCATATCAGTTGACGTCTTTTTTTGTGGGGCGGGGCGGAGACACGTCAAACCCGCATGCAATAGGACATGTTCCCCTTGAGGTCTCTTTTTTTAATGGATCACTCAAGTGCAGTGCCTTGTCTCGCATCCTGTATCGTGACGATGGTGAGTAAGAGGGAATAGCTGAGGTTGAACTGTGGCCATGCAGAGGTACAACTACGAACAAGTTGGCAGCACCCTGAAAGAAAGGCACGGACTTTAAAGTGATAGATAAAGACCAGTGTGGAAACCCTTTTGTGTGCAATGGCAACAAGACCCGCAGAGTGCAAGGGCTTTCCAGCACTAAGAGAAAGACAAAAGAAGGACATGTCGTACCCAGTGTAATGTTATAAGAACTTGGGGTGCAACGACCATGTCAAAGGCACTAGTGTAGAAACCCATCTGTGTGCAATGGTAGCAAGACCGGCAGAGTGCAAGGGCTTTCTGACACTAAGAGAATAACGAGGAAAGACATGTCAATTTCAGTGCAATGTTATAATAACTTGGGGTGCAATGACCATGTCAAAAGTTTAGTGTTTAAGATGTGCAAGCCAGACCTGTGGCGAGTTGCCAGTTTCTAAAGCAGCAAGAGCTTGTATGATCATAGCCTTATCTTGAGCACTACGAGCCTTAAGGCGACAGAGAAACCACAAACAGAGGAACATACCAAAACAACACAGTGTACCAAAAATGCCTACTCCCACCCACTCTTTAAAAAAGGAAAAAGCAGAAGATATCCAATTGGTGAATTGACCCAGAGTCACGGGATCGACACGGGTACTATTTAAGACAGCTATCTGGGTTAGTTGAGACTGGATCATGTTTTTCGCTTCCATGGACCAATTTTCGGCCAGATATCCACCAATGATGTGGGAAGCATTTCTGGAATCATTAAATCTGACAGAGGTTATACATAAATGTGCACGTTGGTCAATGTAGCCCAAAAGTACTAGGTCAGCCAATTTTTCTACCTGAGCTTGAAGAAAATCTATTTTTTGGTTGGTAGCTAAAATCCCTGACAAAATATGTTGATTAATCGCATTTTGCGATTTAAGTATAGTGGACGTTTGTTGAACAACTTGATTAATAGTGGCAGCAGTTTGTACTTGACTGGCCATGGCTACTCCGGCCGTAACTGCTGTAGCAGCAGATGCCGCCACGGCTGTCACTATAGTTGTCGTGATTTTAAAATCTCTGTGGACTTTAAGTAGCTCTACAATAGGAAATTTATCTGGATCCGCAGTGACTGGGATTGGGACAAAAGTTGGAATTTTTATAATTACTGCTACAGTCCAAGAACCATTCCAACACTCAGATAAGAAACAGGTAATAATAGAACAATCCAGCATCCCCAATGAGGTGTGATTAGCTAAAAGGAACAGGAACGGGGATTGTATACAGACCATTGTAGGAGGCAATGTGGCATAACGTAACAGAGAGTTGAACGAAACAGATGTAAGCCTATTACCTCATTCACTCTCCTTAGTAGTGTCAGAAACATTAGCCAGCCAACTTTTGGCTCCTAGTAATTGAGCCAATGTGGAAATATCAGCTGAAGCCCCCTTCTCATTGGAAATGAGCCATTGAAACCAGGACCAACCTGTTCTTGTAGAGGAGTTGGCATTGTTGTTAAAGTTATAAACATATCTCTTTAGAGGGGGGGAAAAGGAGAAACCTTTAGCAACTTGATGTTTTTCCCAAGAATGATCCTGACAAGGCGTAAATGTCGGGGGAAAACCAAAATTAGGGGTACAGTAAGGAGAGGCCTTGAAATGAGTGGCATAGCAAGTATTATTAGAAGAAGGAGGCATTGGGATTAATACCTCGGAGATAATAGTTAAAGTAGTTATGTTTAAAACAGAGCTAGTTGCGGGGGTCCCTGAGCCTGATTGTTTCCCTGAAACTACTTGGCTCAATATAGCACTGAGAATACTCCCTGAGACTCGACTGGACCACAATGGGTCCTCCCAGTTAGTCAAATTTTTGGTCTTAAGGCTAATACAATTAGTGTTTCCAAGACTGAAACAAAAAACTTCTGTGAGATTAACTTGAGACTGATTAAAAATATTTTCCATGTCCCCTCTAGGAGAGGTACAAGGAGCAGACATCTCACATGAGGTAGAAAAAAGAGTGGGGAGGACACTAGAATTACTATGAATTGGCATTGGCATTGGCCATGCCCGTGCCACTGCCCACCACTGCATTGGTGCCATCTGTACCGTTGGCACCAGCATCAGAGCCAGAGCACTCATCAGAATGAAGCTCCTCATCATGGGACTGTTGTGGCACCTCCTGCTGCTGGTTAGTAGATCTCGAGACTCTTCTTGTCAGGCGTTCAGGGATCCACAGCGGCTCCGTGCGATCCTGGGGAAAAACACATACAGATCCTCGTGCCCATGTCAGCACGGGGTCAGGGCCGTTCCATTGGCCCGTAAGAACATCCTTCCACTTAACATAGCCAGTCACAGAGGGCTGAGGGGACACATGTCTATCGGCCGCAGAGCGGCCATGAATATCCAAATTCAAAAAATTAATGGTAAAAAGAGCTAAGGACAGGCGTTCTTTAGGAGTGTGGTCAACTCCTATTCCCCCTTTTTGTTTTTCTAAGGTTTTTTTTAAGGTGTGGTGGGCACGTTTAACAATGTCTTGTCCTTGAGGATTGTAAGGCAACCCATGAGCAAGTTGTACTCCCATAGTAGAACAAAAGGATGTAAACTGTCTGCCCGTATAAGCAGGTCCATTATCAGTCTTAAGGGATGTAGGTGTACCCCATGTTGTCCATGTCTCTAAGCAATGAGTAATAACATTACGTGCCTTTTTTTTCGATAAAGTAGAAGCATGAATAATTCCAGAGTATGTGTCAATAGAAACATGTACATATTTGAGGTTACCAAAGTCAGGCACGTGAGTTACGTCCATTTGTCAGATGACCAATGGCTTTAATCCTCGTGGGTTTACACCATAAGTAGGAGGATGAAGAAATGTGACACAATGGGGACATTGTAATACTATCTGACGAGCATCTGCTCTGGAGATGGAAAAACGTCTGTGCAGCGTTATAGCATTGACATGAAAGTTGTGATGAAACAATTTAGCTTCTTCTAAGGAGGAGGCCAAGCATACCAACTGGCTTCTAGTTGCCGAGTTAGCACAGGCATTACCCTGTGATAACGGGCCAGGAAGAGAAGTGTGAGCCCGAATGTGCATTGGATAGAAAGGGGCAGTACGGCTACGGATAAGCTGTTGAAGCTGATTAAAGTAAGCAGACACAGCATGGGTGTCACTAATAGCTCCTACAGCCTCCAGAATTTTGAGCGCCTGTACCACATAGATGGAGTCCGAAATGAGATTGAAAGAAAAAGAACACTGTTTAAAAACTTTAATGACAATTTGTAGTTCTACCCATTGTGGATTTCCAGGAGCAAATTGATGCTGGACAGGGGGAGAGTCATTAATCACATAAGCTCCCATTCCAGACTTAGAGCCATCAGTAAAAATGTTAACAGCCCCCGGAATTGGAGTGGGTGAAGTTACTTTAGGGAAAATGATAGGATGTTCTTTAACAAAATGGAGTAATGGATGAGAAGGGTAATGATTATCAATATCCCCTTGAAACGAGCAACATAGAATGGCCCAGTTGTCTAGAGTAGCACACAAAACATTAAGTTGAACTTTAGAATAGGGTATGATAAGAGAAAAAGGTGCTTGTCCAAAAAATTGAATGTTCTGTTGAATCCCTCTAAGTGCTAACGCTGTAACAGCATCAGGATAGTATTCTAAAGATTTTTCTGGGGATACATGTGGGTGGATCCATAGTAAAGGCCCATCTTGCCACAGTACTCCAGTAGGCTGCCGCATAGTGGCAAGCACACATAACTGGAAAGGTTTATCACTCTGGAGCCTGTATAGAGTAGCATGTTGTATAGTTTTTTCTACTTTTATAAGGGCCGCTCTGGCCTCTTTAGTGAGGGTACGAGGGGAAGTAAGATCTGGATCACCCTTAAGAATAGCATACAAAGGCTGGAGCACGATATTAGGAATATGTAAATAACCTCTTATCCAATTAATATCTCCCAACAGTTTTTGAAAGTCATTTAAAGTTTGGAGATCTTGAGTTCTTATAGTAACCTTTTGTGGTTTTAATATGTCATATCCAATCGTCGCTCCCCAATACTGAATAGAATCCCCTGTTTGAACCTTTTTAGGTGCAATATGTAATCCATACTGAGCTAACAACTTTACCAGGTCTTTATAGGCCTCATAAACTGACTGTTGTAATTTGGCTGCCAATAATACATCATCCATATAATGAATAATCTTAATGGAAGGATATTTTTGTCTGAGAGGTGCGAGTGCCTTCCCTACATACATCTGACAAATCGTAGGACTGTTAGACATTTCCTGTGGTAAAACAACCCACTCAAACCTTTGATCTGGTTCCTCATGATTACACGAGGGAAGGGTGAAGGCAAAACGCTATGAGTCTTTAGGATGCAAAGGAATGGAAAAGAAACAGTAGCAAATCTCCCTTGTCCCAAAAGCATTTTTTTTTTTTTTGTCCCAATGGGGGTGTCCTGCTGCATGATTTTGGGCGGCCTGCTCTGCTGCGCCCTCTAGCACAAATGCTCTCCAGTCCAGATATTTGTCTGGGGAGACACAAGCCCGAACGAGGCTAGCCCAATCAGAGGGAGTCATGTAGTATCTGGACAGATTCTCCACCTGAGTTAGTGTAAAAGCGGCATCAACCCCATAAGTGCGCACAGACTCTGCCAGGGTTTTTACAATTTTGAAATCCAAAAGCTCATGAAATCTTTCCCTATTATCATCCTGAAAAACTGGATAAGCAAGACCCATCTCAGTGTTAACAGCCCTCCATGTTTGGGCGTGGAAACTTCGTCCTGAAACACCCCCGCCATACGGAGGCGGATCGGGAGGCCGCCCGTTCCCGAGCCCTTGCTTATCTCTGTTCCCTCTACCTAAACTCCCTAACTGCCGGGACAGCGTTCTTATCTCCTCCTCCTCAGCGTCTTCTGCCTCTGACCCACTTTTGCATGGGGGCGTGCGCAGCACACTGAGATCTGGATACAGTCTCCTCCCGTTTTCCACGCCCCGCACACTCCCCTCTTCCTGAGACACTTCACTCTCTGTTGTTTCTGATTTTTCCTCATGCAATTGTTCTAAAACCTCCTGCCCTTTAACAAGCGCTTCTTGGCATCTGCCATCCGTAAGACAACTACGGACCATCTTTTAGAGGGGTATCACCCCGCCCTCTAGCATGTCCTGTTCACGAGCAAAGTCAAGGTCTTTGCCTAATTTATCCCAGCTGGGTGTAGTGAGGCTGTCTGAAAATGCAAACCACGGTGTAGCTGTATCTACCCTCTGTAAAAATTTCTCTAAGGTATTGCGTTTCACCTCCAGTCCCTTGGAACGTAAAAAGCCATCTAAGGCCAGAAGGAGTGGACTTGAAGTCACGGCACCCATGACGCAACACAAGAAAACACAGAAATTGAAAGTGAAAGTACACAAAACAAAATGAACATTTACAGAAAACAAAAACGAAAATACAGAGTGCAATTGCTATGAGATGTAATGCCCTCTCTTTTTACAGAGGAGCAGGTACCTTTTAATGCTCCCTCTTTATGTATAGAGGAGCCTCCGCTTTTTAACAGCGGGTCCCACCTTACCTGGGACTTACCGGTGCACCTCCCTGACTGCTGAAAGTTCTGGTTCCTGGGTGTTTCTTTGTTTCTTTTCTCCCGGGTTTCGGCACCACTTGTCACGACCCCCTTGCCCGCAAGGAAGACGCGACTCAGGAATCTTCTTTCAGCAGTTTATTCAGGCCCCTGATATTCTTTTAATGATTCTTCTACTCTACTTCTACTACCCGGAATAATAATTGGATGCCCCTCCCAGCCTTAATAAAGCACCTCGAACCCCAATGCAAAGCTGCCACGTGTACCCTTCTCACAGGGTGCTAAAAAATGACACGCCAACTTTCTCTGATAAGGAGCTGGAAACATGCCAACTCTCTCTGATATGGAGTTGTCCTTCACAGACCACAACGGAGCCAGCGCCATCATGTAATGGCGACCACAGTCCGCAGGAACGGCTCACCACAGCAGTCTATGGTCTAAGACATTTAGGATATTTAATATACCCTTGTGTGTTCCCTGATTCCTCAAAGAGATTCCTCAGATAGAGAAATTTCTTTCCTAATTGCTCAGATTCTAAGCCCCTTTTCTGGTAGCATTATCTCTTTAGGATTGAGGTTACAAAGTGATCACCCACAAGCCATATTAGCCTATGGGCATGTTTAATTTGGCTTGTTTGGTTTAAAATATTTTCAACTAGCACTTAATGAATAACAGATTTTATGTAAACATCTGGATTTTCATCTTAGCAATGACAGGCTAGCTGATAGGCCGTATGTTCTCCAGATGGCAGGAGTCCCTACTACTCCCTACCTGATTGTACCAGATCCTTTGTATTCAATTCATCACCTGCCCAGCCCCAATGGGCATCTGAGGTGATCATCTCTGCTCTCAGGCCTTTCAACATTCCTTCCCTATAATAAGCAGCTAAAGGAATTGCTAATACAAAGGCTCTGAGCCTACAAAACACAGACAAAAACTGTTGCTTTTCCTGGAAACTCATCTTTAGGCCAAGAAGACTTTTATAGGAGT
This sequence comes from Ictidomys tridecemlineatus, assembly GCF_052094955.1. Lineage (NCBI taxonomy): Eukaryota > Metazoa > Chordata > Mammalia > Rodentia > Sciuridae > Ictidomys > Ictidomys tridecemlineatus. The sequence continues at coordinate 148,844,671 of NC_135480.1, read as the reverse complement.
CAACGATTTCAGTTCTTAAGAAATGGGTGTTTGATCAGGCCTGCAAATGCTAATTGGAAACTTTAATGAGTCAAGATTCTCATTGCTGATTCAGAGAAGCTCAGTGTAATTGGATCTCAGTACAGTCCTTTACCCTAGGCAAAGAACCTAGACTACCCTAGGTTCTTTGCCTAGGGTATGAGTATGCAGTAAGGATTCAATTTCAAGAATGGCTTTCAGACCAGTAGTGGGAGAAGAGGAGGGTGCAGAGGCCAATGTCATTCCTTTCCGTTACATTTTGTGTATTTCTATGTAAGAGCTGGACACAGACCCTGGAATTTGAAGTCTCTCTAGAGTTGTTTTCACAATTGGTACTTCTGGAATTGTGCTATATTCAGCAGAATGCTAAAATAAGTACCTCTGAATATTCTGTGTTACTCTTGGAAAGTTATTTAAAGTTTCTCTGATTTTCCTATGTCATTTTGAATGACGTGAATCCATGCATCATGCCATATGATTCCTAGATCACAAAAGGAAGGGAAGCTTTTGCCGAGAAAGTTCAAAGTATCCATTTTCCAACAGGACCCAGGCCCACCTGACCCCAGAGCTCCTCTTCCACATGGTTTATACTTTCTATTCAACCAGCCTGAATGACTTCAGCAGCGCCCCCTTCTGATCTCCACATTCATTCTTCTTCTTCCACAAATTCCAGCTCCAAGCCTCATGAAGAGATTTCTGTTCACCCAGATTGCTCTTGAATCATAGCCCTCAACAGTATATATCTTAATCATGGTTGTAAACATAAGTTGTTGACTGTATCCAGATTGAGTATCTACTCTTTGTTGGCAAATTTTAACCATGCTAACTTTGTGAGCCCAGACCTCTTGTGCAGTATGGCCTAGGAGAGCTTAGGAATAAAGACTGAGCAAAAAATAGCACGCTTGCTTTGGGGCTGAAAATCAGACACCATCTTTGTTCTCCAAGAAATATATGGAGCAATGCAGGATAGCAAGATCAAGCCTTAGCGAAAATGCCACAGAACAGGGAGATTGTATATATGCTGAAACTATTCAGTTGCCTTTCATGAATTAATAGAAGAATGCTTGCAGTTGCCCCTCTGTACCCATGGGTGTTCATGTTGGTGAGTTCAACCAACTATGAATCGAAAATATATATTTTTTAAAATTGTGTTTATACTGACATGTACAGACTTTTTTTCTTATCATTATTTACTAAACAGTATAACAACTATATAGCGTTTACATTGCTTTAGGCATTATAAGTAATCTAGAAATGATTTAAAGTATATGGGGGATATACACAGGTTTATCTGCAAATATTATGCCATTTTATGAGAGAGACTTGCACATCTACTGATTTTGGTATCTTTGGGGTGTGGGGTCCTGGGAACCAATCCCTTATGAATTCAGAGGGGTGGTTGTATCTTTTAATTCACACTAAGAGAGAAAAGGGGCTGAAAAAGAAAAGCAAACTCATGCTTACTCACAGCTTTGTTCACTTCCCTCTTTACTGTGGTGACGGATCTTTTTGTTGTGCCTGAGTTAATAAAAATCCCAGAAATAGAATGAGCGTTGGGGTAAACATCAGTCAGTACTTAGGAAGGCTGTTGTTCCTAGTGATCAGATATGAAGGTCTTCGAAGAATATGATAAGGAAAGTAAGGAGAAGGGAAACTGGCCACTTCCTTGTCTCCAATCTTTAGGTGGGGATCAAAGAGGGCAACCTTGGTTGTAAAGAAAAAGAATGTCCTCATTAAACATCTGAAAAAAAATGCATCTGTGTAGTGGGCATGCAACCTACCCTACACCATCCCCTTGCTTTTAGGTGTGCTGTGGTCTCTGATTTTGTCCCAACCTGCTACTGCTGAGGAACACCATGTGATTAATAAAACATCTAAACCCTCTCCATTGAGTCCTCCAAGTTCTTTCTTTGATATTAGTAAACATTATATTGGGCTTTCGCAGCCTTGGTGTTGAAAAATGAGAAAATTATTCTGTTTATAGATTAAACTATGGCAGAAGGAAAATAAATCCATATATAGAGTTCCAGATGTCCACTGTGGTTTGGGACCTCAAACTAAATAATACATAATGTAAAATCTGGACTCTAGGCCAGGACTCTGAACAACAACAACAACAACAACAACAAAAGTTCAGTTTCTATTCCTTTGTTTGCCCTTGGATTCCCCCAGACACTTAGATGATGAGGGGCTGCAAATTTGGTATATAATCCAAGAAATGTCGGGTTCTAGAATATTCTCTCCCTTCCTTCTTTCTTAACTGCCACTTCCTGCCTTACTTCCCTGGCACAGAGCAGAATGTATGGTTGCTTAATTTGAAGTAAGATGTAAATGACTGATGATTTAAAGTGACTAATATAGCAAAAGCACAAGTTCGTTGCTCACCACTAAATCCCCTGCTTTCATTTCTTCCCCTGATTTTACATGTCGCTTCCATTCTGATTCCCTTCTAGGGCTTGATGCTCAACTCTTGCCCTTGCCTGGGTTCCTGAATTCCATCACTGTTTCTGCTTTTGCTCTGTTCACCAGGTTTTTAGTAATTCCATCATAACCATCCTGATCTTGCTCAGAATTTGAGGGACTCTACCCAGCATTGTAGCCTCCCCTAATGTTCGCATTTGAAAGGAATTCAGTGGTTACCCCAGAAGAATTGATTTTGAATGCTGACATTTTCATTGGAGGCCTTTTTAATGCCACAGGTCAGTGCTACTATTCTCTGTGGGTCTATGGCAACCATAAACCAGCAGCTGTGGCTTTTGGAATAGCTTCCTGTAAAGCTCTGGCTCAGTCTTCTAGGTGGTGCCACTCAGAGTCTGGTCTATAGGCTAGTGTGGGCAAACTGTTATCAGTCTATGATAAACATAGAAATTGAGTGTAAACATTTAGAAACTTTTGGAATAATTCTTTTATTATTTTCTCTGATGGCATTTTTTGAAATTTAATATTTGTTGCATCTAATAAAAAATAAGGTTTACTGTTTTATGCTTTTGTTCCTTCCATTACATTTTTTAGTAAGTGCTTATTATAAAATATCAACATACTGGAAATTAAAACAAGCTAATCCTTCAACAGAATTTGAGAAACACTTCAAGATCTGGATACTTGTTCCAGAGATCTAGATTCTATAGCAGGTGGCCTTTCTGGATTGTAACTTGGCTTGTTATTAGCTCAACAAATCAATGATAAAGTCACTCAAATCTTTTGGATTGAGAACTTGCTTTTGTTTTCAATTGCCCAAAGATAATGCTATTTAGACTGAGCCAATTTTTTTTTCAACAAAAAATCTACAGGTTTTAGAGTCACACTTGTGGACCTGTGTTCACATACAAGCCAGATGACTGTAGGATGTCAGATAACCTTTCTGAGCCTCGGTTCCTTCATCTGTAAAGTAAAGACATCACCTCTATCTCAAGAAATTTTGGTGGGATTAAGTAAAAAGAAGTTTGTAAAGAGTCTGAGTGCCATCTAATAACTTTCTGCTGTGATGTAATTTTACATATCTGCAGTGTCAAATATGGTAGCCACTGGCTGCAAGTGGCTCTTCAGCAGTAACAATGTGTGAGTAATTAAAATATAATTAATGAATCGAATTTTTATTTAAATTTAAATAGTCATTATATTGGATAGGTCAGGTCTGGCATATTCATCAGCATATAGTAGGTTCAATGTTTACAATTTTATTAAAATATTAAATAAGTCAGGTAATGCTTTAAACACTGGGCACATATTGGTGAATGAGAGGAACACAGTCCCCGTATTCATGAAACTTAAGGACTAGCTGAAAGCAGAACTTGACATTACTTTTGCAACAGAAATTGTTAGCTTCTTCTCTGGAACTCAACAGATCACCTGGGGCCCTTAATGGTTATCTTAGGAGGAAATGGTAAATAGGATATTTTATGAACCAACAATTGCTGCCCTCCCAATCCACTTTAGTGTGCAGAGTTGGTGGTGAGGCATGGATAGCTAAATCTGTTTAAGAGCCAAGGAGCCTTCTAGAAAGAAAGAAACTGAGACTACTACCTATCAACTTTAGTCTTCAAAGGATTAATAAGTTTAGGACAACAATGGCCCTAAGAGGAACTCAAGAGAGGGAAGTGAGGACAAGTGTCTCATGTTCAACACGACAAGTGTGGAAGAGGCTGGCTGTGCACAGCTATGGTTAAGGTAGGAAGCCTCCCCTGCCTCTCTAGCCCATGAGGGTCTTGCTTTGGGACCAATGGTAAAGCATATGAGGGTGAGCCATAGAAATTGTAATCTGGTATCATCATGTCTGCATGGGAATCTAGACCTGCAAGGGTACCTTTTTGCAGTGGAAGGAGACATCAGAAGAGAACAAAAATTCTGTACAGCAAGAGTAGAGTCAGAAACAGCACAAAATTAGGGTTCTCTGGTGGACTGACCTAGCTCTCCAGTAGGCTTTCTGCCTCTTTGGAAAGAGCACTGGCCCTGTAAACTGAGAAGGCTTCCTGATAGTTTGTGGGAGGTGGAGAAATGCATACTGTATGTGTGGGGTGAGACATTGATCTTCTTGCTAAGAAGAGCAAGTGGGTGCTTGAGGGATTAATTAGAAAACTAAAAAGAATGCAATGCATTTGTAGCCAAAGCTATTAAAAGCAGGTTCTAGACATTTACTTCTGTGCTGAGTGTATTGAAAGAAGAAGTCAGTGCTGTGGAAGCATACAACAAGAGGATTTAATAGGTGTGGCAAGGGGGTAGAATTGGGAGACTGATGAAATGACAGCTGAAATTTAAAGGATGATTATAACTGAGGTAGACAAGAAGAAGGCATTTTAAGAACAGAGGACATCATAAAAGAAAGTTCAGAATTGATAGTGGGGTGCCTCTGGGGACTAGAAAATCCTCTATGGTGAGAGCTTGGGTAAGAAGGGCGGGTGATAGTGCTATAGTCAAAGCTGGAGATATGAGTTAGATGCCCAGGGCTCATTGGGACTTCATCCAGTGAGCAAAGAGAAGTCATTGAAGAGGTTGAGCAAAGGAGAATGGTAGACTTTTATTAAAGCCTATTCTAGCCTATTCTCATCTAGAAAGGAAGAACAGATCATTAAGGAGGTGTCAGAATTAGATGCATGGAGATCAGTTAGGAGAATTCTGCTGTGGTCCAGGTTGAACACATATGTGGCAGTGAGGTTGTGTTAAAAAGCTATAAACGTTCCTTCTTTTGCTGCTTCCCATTTACACGTAGAGAGACCATCTCAAGCTAGTCGTGGTGGAGTGCACTTTTAATCACAATGATTTGGGAGGCTGAGGAAGGAAGATTGCCAGTTGCAGGTCAGCCTGGGCAACTTAGCAAGCCCCTGTCTTAAATAAATAAATAAATATTAAAAAAGTAAAAGTAAGTAAGTAAATAAATAACTGACTGGGAATTGCGGAACAAATTTAACAAAATTACACTATGGATATATATGTCACCGTGAATTACAACTTTATGTTTATAAAGCACCAAGTTGAAAATAAATAAATTAAAAATAAAAGGAAGACCAATAGAGTAGAGGAAAGGGAATAAGAGAGAGGGGAAGAGGAGGGAAAGAGAAAACATTGGGAACTAAAATGGGGCAAATTAAATTCCATGCATATGATTATGTCAAAGGGAACCCAGTTATTATTTATAACTATAATGTACTAATAAAAGCATTTTAAAAAAAGGGTGAGGGATGTAGCTCAGTGATAGAGCATCCTTGGGTGCAATCTCCAATACCAAAAGAAAAATAAATAAATAAAAGAAAGACCATCTCAAAGTTGAGTGATTTGTTTAAGGTTGTAGGGCCAATAAATGGCAGTGCCAGATCCGCCTAGCTTTCTGACTCTGGTTAGAAAATCTGTCCACAGAACCTACAGTTCTTTGCTCTAATCCATGGCACTCAAGGTTGTGTGCATGGCAGACACATTTCTTCATGTATCCATGTATCTTCCATACAAGAAAGCAGATCTGAATGCAAATGAGCTAGATAGGAAGGGGTGTTATTAGATGGACAACCATGATTTCCCTCTGGTTCATTAAAAAGGAATGTTAACAAATTTAGTCACTTAACTCTTACTAGTAACAAAGCTTTCTCAATCACAGTTGAGTCTTATATTCCGGTAACTCTGAGCTACTGACATCCTCAGTAATTTTCAAGACAGAGGTAATAACATGCTCTGTATTTGAGTGTGACTCTATTCCATTCCGCCAAAGATAGCCTGAATAGAAGTGACTAAAGGGTCCTCAGGTCTCAGGCCTGGAACCTTGTTTACAAGAGTTATGTATGTGGGAGCCAAAAGAAGAAAGGCAGAAGGTAAGACTTTAGTGAGTCGCATCTGCCACAGCCCTCTGAGAGCATAGATTTGTAAAATGATTTTATTTAAAAGTCAAACATATATTGAACAAACACTGTAATTCTTCCTCTTTTGCCATGAAGCACCCTTCCCTTCCACTTTTGTTGTCTGCCTTCACCCTCTCTCCTTCCCTCTCCTCCTTCCTCCCTTAGTCCTTCTTTCTCTCCCCTCTCTTTTCTTTCTTCTCCCTCACTTTTTTTCTTTCTTCATTCTCTTGAATTCTATAGGTAGAGGGTTTTTATGGTCACATCCAAGCTAATATGGAATGGATTAACAGAGCATGATAGATGATAATATAGATGATGGTTTTTATATTCTTCATGGCAGATGAGAATACAGAAGTAAATGTAGAATAACAGTCACTAAAAACCTGCTCAACCACCTGCACTAGTGCTGCCCCAAATTCCTATCGAATCATTCTCGTATGTCACTTCTTTTTCTATAGACAAGGCCAGTGTAGATCTTGGGAGAAGTTCACTAGGTGCTGACGAAGGGATAGCCAGACAGGCCTGTGTACATCCTGGGATTTTTGCAGCCAGGACAAGGACACCAAGGAAACCAAGGTCAGACTCACTAAGGACAGAAGCAGGAGTAACAAATGCTCTGTTCAGGGCTCAAAGACTACAAGCATGCCCTGTGCCAGCCAGTACAGCAGAATGGGAGTGGGCTGGTGAGAACACACTGGGTTAAGGAGGCATGCCAGGGGGAACTGCTGAGGCTCCCCAGCCTCAAATAGCCTCACAATTGGTTCTCTTTTCCTTTACTCAAACAGGGGATTCAGATTCCTGGGGGACAGGGGAAAGTTTTACCCTGGCTCAAGCCCAGGATGGGGAAAAGAGGTATAAAACTGAATGAATCTTCAGAAACACTCCTGGACACCTCTCACCTGCATCTGACCACATTGCTGTCTGCATTGCCAAAATGACATTACTCTTCATCAGTCTGATGAAAGTTTTTAGCTCCAAGAATAAAGCCTAGCATGTTAGCTATGGGAACAAAATTTTCTCTTTAAAAAGCTCAGTGTATGGAATTTACCTCACTGACGACTAGAGCTATTTTTTTGTAGGAGAAAAAAATCATCAGGATGAACTCAAAGCCCTGTCTTGATTGGATTTCATGCAGACTTTCCAGCCCACTTGATTACTGTAAATAAAACTTACCTTTTCTAGAATACAGCTTTTGGCAGAGTGGTTTTCTCATGGTTATCATTGTGACTATGAAAATTAAAATAATGATGCAGGAAGGGATGAGAATGAACAGCAAAGAAGTAGTAGGGATGTTGGGTTTCATCTGACCTGGGTGAAGGAAAGAACCAGAATCTTATTACATGGCAGTTCAGAAATAGACATCAAGTTGGCCATATGAGTGGGTTTTAACCAACACGGCCCCTGTGTTGAGCCTTTACTCAGTTACTGTAAATGCTCTGTACATCTCAGCTCATGTATCTTCATGAAAACACTATAAGGCAGGCTTAACTGTAATTTTACTAGTGATGAAAGGCTGAGAATTTTCCCAAAGGTAGACACCAAATGACTTAGCGGAGATACAACCTGGGCTGTCTGTTTCCAGACTCCATGCTTACTGCCACTCTGATATACCTATTATCTATCTATCAATCAACCAACCACCAACTTCCTTTTTATTTTTTTCTCCCTCTCTTCCTTCTCCTTCCTCCTTTCCTTTCTCATCATCACCCTTCCTCCCTCTTTCTGGTGGGAAAGTCCCTCAGTCCAAAAATATCTCTACCCCCCTACCCCCCTTACACACACACTGACAAGCATTCAAGTGCTTAGAATCTCTATCATTGCTCAATTTCAAGGATTATCAAGATCCTTTTGAAAGAGTAGAACATCCCAGGCAGTGGTAATTTAGTAAATTTGGTGATTCCTGCCTTAGTACAATGACTAGGAATGACCCTTGGCTAATCAAGATCATGGAACCGAGGAAGACATCAACTTAGTAAAGGAGGGAGATGAGAAGAGCAGTGTTGGAGGCCGTGGAAAGCCTTGTGAGGGAGAGCTCTGGGTAGCTACAGGTTAGAACAGGGGTCTCAGATGGATAAAGGACAGGACTGTAGGGATATTCACAGTAGGGAGATGAAAGGCTACCAAGTTAGGTTGAGTCATTTTCAAAAGTCTGAGTTTTGTCTCATGGAGCAATTTACACAGAATAAACATAACAGTTTCATCCAGGAAAAACTGGACAAAACTGTTCAGGAGAAAGGGCTCAGTCCTGCCACCTGCCTCCCTCCTACCTCTTCCTTCCCTGTCCTGACAAAGTATCATCTAAAAACTATAGATTGTTTTAGCTGAGAAGGGATTAGACATTATTTAGTCCTAAGACTGTCATTTTAGTTGAAGGAGCCTCAGAGATACCTAATAACCCATCTGCAGTCTTCACTTCCAAGTCGGTAACAGAGCCAGGGTTGCATACCAAGCCATGTCTGACCCAGAGCTCAGGCCCCTCAGATACCATCCCCATCCAACATATGACAGTGAGAGTTAAGAAAGAAAAGGATAAAGAACTTGTTTGGATAAGCGATGTTGGATAATGCATATTGACTATAATCTTCTTCACGTCTAGGAAATGCTTATGAGGCACTTGCTGCATTTAAAATTGCGAGTAAGAAGACTGGGCTCCTCATTGTCCCCACAATGGAAGAGGTCCCTGCTCATCGCCTGGACAGGTTCCCTCAGAATCCCTTGCACATGCAGAAACTTTACTCATTTCTAAAGACTTTGCAAAATTGAACATGCTAGGACATTATCTACTTGGACTCTAAGTATTTGGAGGATAAAGGCCTTATCTAAGTCACCTCTGAATTTTCTGCACTGTAGCACCAACCATGTATATTTACATGTCAATAAAAATTGTCAGGCCAAATTGATGGGCTGTGTGTCTAGTCCACCTAGTTGATTTTCCTAGCTATTAGTTACCTTGTGGTAGACTGAGGGTTATCCCTTTAGACCATCCTATCTTTCTTCCTTAGTATTAGTGCATTATCTGAACACATAGCTTCTCAGAGACAGCATTTCCAGTACCCACTGAAGTAAGATAAGTTCAAACAGAGAAGTGGTCTTCTGGATCTCAGCCTTAAAATATTGGATATATCTCCATTCTTTTTCCTTTTTGAGGATAGAAACACAGATTTGGTAGTGACTCTGCTTTGACAATTCAACATTCTTGAGAATAGAAGAGCAACAGGGTGGAAATAACCCAGATCTTTGAATGGATTTATGGAATAAAGTTGATTAGCTGCTCTGAACTACCTTCTATCTCAGAATATTGCATGGGGAGAAATATATTTCTGCCTTGTTTGAGTTTCTGTATTTTTGGTTCTCTTCATTATAGCAGCTTAGGCTGTGTCCTAAGATATATCTTTCTAGATTGTTTTATAATAATTGAAAATTCTTTAGCAATGATATAATGGTGCAGTGGCAAAAATGTTTGTCTTGTTTTACCCCAGTCCCATGCGTTCATAAGGAAGTCAATAATCTTGCTAGGGGTGCCATGTTTTTTTACTGCTTCCTCCCTTTCTGAGTGCTAAGCCCTTTCCAAGATACTTCCTTAAATCATCATGATAACCTTTTGAGGTATCCACCATTATTTACCCTCATTCTACACCTGAGAAACTAATTTCTAAGTAGTATGTTCAAGTTTTCAACATTTGAAATTCTGTCTTGACTTTAGAGACCATGTTCTTGACCACTGCCTGGAGTCACCTCTAGGTGTCCTAGGAGGCCTTCACTTTTCTCTCTGTCCCACAAAGGTCTTTTAATAGTCATTTCCTGTGCTGAAGTCCTGTTACATTTCCAAGGAATATGCAATAACTGGCTGCACAAGAAATCCTATGAATTCATTCCTCCCTAACTTCTGATTGAAAGTTAGGATGTTTAGTCATTTGTGCTAGAGTTTCAAGCACACCTCACACGCTCTCATTTCTGCATTTGTCTTATTCATTGACTTCTGGAGAAGCTTGTGGTGGTTCACAGCAACCATCAGTGAGCAGCTCGATTTATAAGAATAAGTAGAAAGAGATCAGTCATAAGACAACTTGAAAATAGCTTTGAGAAAAAGAAGCAAGGCACCTGTTGGAGGATTGTGAATTTTGTGTTTTGTTGCTGGTATTTGTGCCACAATTTGGGACATCATTTGGCTGCCTTGATCTGACTTCCTATATAGTCTGGTAGTTGAGATGATGGGACAAAAACTAAGTCTCGAACTCATCAACCCAACATTGATTGAACAATTGTTATTAAAGGCAATGCACTCTGCTTTTCATTTAGTCTAGCTATGGGACGAGGTATTTTCTAATTCTTGTCCACATCCATTCTCTTCATTTCAATACTCTGCTCTGAGACTTGGTATGGCTGACCTTTATGGAAGCCATCAGTAGACTCCATTGTTCTCAATAGGGAACAATGGGTTCGGTCAATGGGAGGCACTGGCAGGAAATTGGAGGTGGGAGGAGAACAAGGTTGGAGTGACATTCTTCCAGCTTCTGCCCTTTGTAGTCGCTGCAGCTAGCAGTCTCCCTCTTCTGAAGGTTACATCTCCTAAGTGATGCTGTTCCTACAGCTATCTCCTCCTGGTTCCAGTAGCTTCTCCAACAGTTGTAACAGTTCCCTCAATATTGATGCCCTATGTCCTTTGTAGTTTTCCTAAATTCTGATCACACCTCCATAAACAGTCCTTTTATTATACCCTCCTCTAATGACTTACTTTGAGTATGCCACCTTGTTCTTGCTTGAACTCTGACTGATAGAGCTAGGAGGTGGGGCCAGGGCAGCTCTTACCTTGAGGGTCAATGATGGCTGAAGTAAGTTCTTTCATCTTAGCATTCCAGAATATGCAGCTGAAGTTTCTGCCAGGCTGTGGCTTTAGGCGCAGAACACTAGTGACTTGGTAGAAGCCTTCAGGGGTCCTGGTATAGCTGGTGTTGGCAGGAACACTGACATTTGACCAGGACACTTCTGCTAGGGGATAACCTCTGGCCTGGCATGTGAGTTCCACCTCATCTGTCCCTGTGACCTTGAGGATGCCAGTATCTATTTTCTTGTAGGAAGCTGAACAATAATGAAAAAGAAATGTCTTTCATTTCTTATTTCTGTAGAGGTGTGTACCCAATACCATGTGAAATGAATAAAATTAATTCTATTAATATTAACTAATAATATTTTCACTTTTATTCTTGGTACACTCACACACTATTGGTGGGACTGCAAATTGGTACAACCGCACTGGAAAGCAGTTTTTTTTTTCCCCTAAAAAACTAGGAATGGAACTATCATTTGACCTAGTTGTCCCACACCTCGGTATATATCCAAAGGACTTAAAATCAGCATATTACAGTGTACAGCCATATCAGTATTTATAGCAGCTCAATTCACAATAGCTAAGTTATGGAGCCAATGTAGGTGCCCTTCAGCAGATGAATGGATAAAAAAAATGTGGCATATATACACAATGGAGTATTACTCATCCATTAAGAGAAATGACTTTATCACATTTTCTAGTAGATGGATGAAGCTAGAGACTGTCATGCTAAGTGAAATAAGTCAGTCCCCAAAAATCCAAAGGTTATGTTTTCTCTGATATGTGGCAGCTAACCCACAATAAAAGGAGTTGGGTAGAGAATAGAAATTCAGTAGATTTTACAAAGGGGAATGAAGAGAAGGGAGAAGAGATGGGAATAGGAAAGACAGTATAATGAATTGGACATAGCTTTCCCATGTACATATCTGAATAAACCACATTGAATCTCACCATCATGTACATCCACAGAAATTAATTAAAAAATAAACTATGAGTAAATTGCCAAAAGAACAATAGAGAGAAGAGAGTGGGGGGTGGGAAAAGGGAAGGAGAAGGAGAGGTACTGGGGTCCTAAATAGAATAAGATGTATTCCATGCTTGCATAATTATATAAAAATGGATTCTACTGTCATATATAGCTAAAAAGAATGAATAAAATAAAAAAATAAAGTTTAAATAATAGAAATAAATAAAATAAAACCCTTTCTCTGTCTTGGATATCATATTGGTTTACATACATCGAATTATTTAATCCTTACTATACAATAATAAGTTAAACTATATGCTGACCCTTGGAGGAAAATTAAATTCATATTCTTAGTTTGTAATCAGAGAAACATCAGGGAGACTTGAGTATATGCTTCCTGACTTCTGCATTAGAAACACCATTGCAGGATGATTCTTCATGTAGTTACAGAAGCAATATGAACAGGAAAAAGAATATGTTTTCCTGAGAGATCTAGTAGGACCCAGGACTAGCAGCTGAAGAAATTAGGTTCTGAAACAAAGGACTTGACCTGTTTCATCAGTCTCCTTAGAGCCAAATTTTGGCTGATCTCTAGCAATCACACAGTATCTGAAGCATGTGTTCACTTTATCTCTTATGTTATTTATCTACATTTATTTTCCCTTGATTCTCTTATAATCATTTAATCCTATTCTATTGTATTTCTATAAACTCTTTGGTCTTTTGCAGAACAAAGTCAAGAAAATGGATAACTTAGAGCAGTGTGTTGTGTGTGAGGGTCCTGCTAACTTCTGTAGGGTGGCTCGGGACAAGCAGCTCATCTTAGCAGCTGAGGTGAGATCACCATTGAGTGGTGATTTCAGAAGTAGAAGGGCCAGGAATTAGGAGCTTGTCTGAAGCTTTAATTGAGATATATAAATGATGGGGCAGATGGAAAAAAGGTTCAGCTAAAAGAATCAGCAAGGTTTGGAGAAAGGACAGAAGTCCACATCCTACATTACAACATCCAAGATGGCTCTACAGTCTCTATTTTATTTGGGAAGTGGCTGAAGAGGTATTATATCAGCAATACATGATGGGGAAGCTGGATGGTGGTTGATATTCTTCAGAAAAGATGAGTAAATTTTAGAATTTCAAAGATGGAAGTGGTCTTAAAATTCTAATTTCCTAATTCCTAATATCTTCTTCAGTAACTCTGCTAGATAACTATCTAGATGAATGTTCTATGTGCACTTGAAAATAATGTATATTCTGCAGTTGTTGGGTGTAAATTTTATAATATCAATTAGTTCAAGTTTGCTAATTGTATTGTTTAAATCTTCTACTATGTTTTCTTTTCTTTCTTTTGTTTATTTTTGTGTGTGTGGTACTAGGAATTAAAATCAGAGGTGTTGTTCCACTGAGCTACATCATTAGCCTTTTAAAATTTTTATTTTTATTTTGAGATAGGATTTTAATAAATTGCCAAGCTTGGCCTAAACTTGGGGATCCTCCTGCTTCAGGCTTTGGGGTAGCTGGAATTACAGACATGTGGCTACCATTTCCCAACTTCTTCTACTATATTTTCTGGTTTGTTTGTTCTCTCAATTATAATAGAGTTGAGTTGAAAGCTCAAATATGATTGTAGATTCGTCTCTTTCTCCTTTCAATCTGCCAATTTTTGTTTGAAATTTTGATAGTAAGTTGGTGGATGAAAACACATTTAAGATTGTGTCTCCTTGTAGGATGGATTCTCTTTTTTTCCATATTTACTTCATTTATTTTCATAATTGTCATTTACATAGATATACCAGTTTGTTAAGTTGATCCTTGTTCCCAGTTAATACATAATTCTAGAACAAACGTACTTGAACATAAGTCTTTTTGCAAACATGTAGTTTTGCAGTTTATTTTCAAAAAAGGAAAGAGTATGCCTTAAATATTTTTACCAAGACTTTGAGTGATTTACCTCAACACTCTTGCCAATGGCACTAAAATTTTAGTCACTTTACTGTTGAAAAATGGAATTGCATTATTGTAGGACCGATTCTTTTATCATTATGAAATACTTTTTATACCTATTTTTCTAATCCTAGTAATGAGATGGATAGTTAACTTTTGGTTAAATACAACCTCAAATGGAAGCTCCTCCTTTATCTAGAAACAGTCTTGCCTGGATTAGGCAGTCTTGATCAGGACTAATAAGCAAGTTAAACTTTTATTGGGAAGATCATCCTTACACAAAGTCTCTTTGTAGCTTCAACCCATTGGTAATTGTTTGTTTTAGTATCACAACATAAGGTAAGCACAGTAATTGATAACATGGACTTCAGAATCTGAGGGATTTTCTTCTTCTTCTTTTTTTTTGGTACCAGGGATTGAACCCAGAGATGCTTAACCACTGAGCCATATCCTCAGCCAGTTTTATTTTTTTCTCTTTAAGTTGCTTAGGGCCTCAATAAGTTGCTGAGGCTAGTTTTGAACTTTTGATCCTTGTCTCACTGTCTATCACATTGACGCAAATGAGAAGAAAAAATGTAGTTTTGCATGTCTTGGTCTTGAGGATCCAGGCAAATTTCTAGCAATCACTGAAATAAATCTTTTAGAATTGTTCCCATTCGCTTGTTAAATAGCCCGAGAGAAGAATTTGATTAGAGTTTGCAATTCCCAGGAGCTTTTCTCCCTTTGAAATTCAGGACATTATTTTCTTAACTCCAAATTTCCTTATCATCTTGTTTCCTCAAGGGAAAATAGACATTGAGAACAGAGAGATAGCTCTATGGTAAGTCATGTTAGCAAATGCTTTCCCTGGCCTTAGAGACTTAACAGTTGACCTTTTCACTTCTGCCTTGCTTTTCTTCCACTGCTAGTCCTGAGCCCTTGGTCTTCTTGTTCTTTAAATGGAAATCATGCTGTCTTTTCCTGTACCTGTTGAAGTTACCCTCTTGTCCATCTTGGGCTTTCTTTCTTTCTTTTTTTTTGGCTTAAAGTACTTCCTAAAACACGAGCAGATTCCTGGTATTAGCTCTTTCCTGTATCCATCTCCACCTTACTCTGTTCCTGTGTGGGGTCCTTGGCATCATATCCCTCCTGGTCTGTTTGGCCTAGTGTACTGTTTGCTTCAGCCAGGCCCCCTGCCATAGACTGCTCCCAGTCAGACGGTCACCACCCGGGTTTTCAGAAACCACAGCCCTTTATTATTACCTCTTCTGGATGCTCTAGCCATTACACCTCACATTTCTCCTATCCCTTTGAAATCAACTCTCTCTTCACTATATTTAATGTGAATTGCTGTATGGACATTAAAGAAGGTAATATAAACCTATTTTCAAGGTTTATGCCATGAATTTTAAGGCAAAAGTCTGTTCTCCTTCAGTCCTATTTCATTTATGGGAACCCTCACTGTGGCACCAGATCTATCCTGCTTCCTTTAGAAGTCTCTGATCAGGAGAAGATACTCTTAGGTGCTGGTCCTAAATATTTATTTATTTATTTTGCTTGCATTACTCCTAAAAGAACTAAGAAACACTATGGTCCCTCATTAATTCTTAGAATTTTTTTTATAAGTTTCTATGTTGGAAAATTAGAATTTTAATAAATAATTTATATTGTATTTTTTTTAGTAAAACAACTATATTATTCTTATATATGCACCTAATGGCATCTAAATATTTAAAAAGCTGTCTTTTTTTACACACCATCATCCACTAAAAAATACAGAGAGAAATTGTTTTCTAACGGTCAGAGCTTTATATTGTATCTTTTCTTGAATCTCACTTCTTATTTTAATTTCCCCATAGAAGTTATTTTTTTTCCAGTGCTGTGATGGAACTCAGGGCCTGAAACGTGCTAGGCAAGCACTCTACACTGAGTCACACCCCTAGCTCCAGAAGTTTATCTTGCTGAGACAAATGTTTATATTTGACAGTTTTTTGATTTATTATCCTTATGCACCTTGTAATAAAGTATGTATAGCTACTGAAGTTAATATTTTTCTTATAACCATGAGGCATTAAGTACTCAAAGTTTTCTTCTGCACTGAAATCTAATTTCCATTATCAGCATATATATGATTACAATGTAAAATGCTATGAATATTGGTAATTATTCAACATGAAAAATACAAATTTCCTGGAAAAGTTTTGCTTATTTTTCAAATTATTCCTGAATCTGAGGATACATATGTCTTAGGGTTGGACTGCTTCAACGTGGTAGTATACAGCATCCATTCTCTTTCAAATTTTCATTTTCTGTAGCTAGAAGGGCTGTGGGATCTTGTTCATATGAGTAAGTTGATGGAAACTTGGAACAGTTTTGTTCTACTTAGGTATGTCATTCTTTGAATGACAGGATTTATATGGCAAAATTACTCAATTTTGATTATATGATCATCATTCTATTTGTGCTTTCATCCATTTTGTTGAAAGCAGAAAATTTGACACCATCTGCTTTGCAAAATGGCCAGTTAGTCATGATGGTTCCATAAGGTGTGGGTATTTCTGTTTACTCTTTTTGGTACTATGAAGGTTTAAACCTTGGGGCAATGGACTACATTTATGGTGAGGTAGAAGTGAACTTTTTAGGAAGTGGAAGAAAGCAATAAAAAAGGAAGTGTTTTATGGGAACCCCAACAGCCTTGTCTGGAACACATATTCTGAGGTTCATCAATTTTGGGAAAGAGTACTTGGGGAAGATGAGAATCTAGAAACTTACTTCCTAAAACTGATTGTGCTCATTCATTGCTTAGAAAGTTGTCATGTTCCTCATGTACTCCAATGTGCATTCCCTTAAGGAATAAATCTCTCCACACTGGAAAAATCCCTGATCTAGCTGAGGTAGTAGGCGAAATGCCTCCCCAGGAATGAGAGGCAGCCCTCTGTCTGAAAGAATAGTGTAGCCACCCCCCAACTTCTCAAAGACCCTAGACATACCATAAATAGGGATCAATAAACATGGGGGTGGTGTCAGGGGTGCAGATACTCTAGGACTTTAGGGGATCCTGAGACTGCACGGCTTTCTTTCCTCATATGAATTGAATTCAGACTAACATAGTGTTCTCAAGTTCCTCCATGCTGATGCCAAGAGGTAGGAAAAGCAATAAAGAGAAAGCGGGTATGTGGCTTTCCTCTGGACACACCGATGGTTGAAGGATGGGGTAGTCAAAAAATATTTGGGTTTTTAAAATAAATCTCTGGATACTTTCTCTATGCCAGCCACCATGTCCAGTTCTTTATGTTTATTATCTTTGATGTTTACAACAATCCTATGTGGTAGGAGCTACTATTATCCTCTCACTGATAAGAAAAACAGAAGGTTATGAAAGGTGCCACAGGTGAAGTCAACGTTCATCCTTGTGCCTAATCCTTCTCTTATGTCCTTTTTTGTTCTGGATCATAGTCACACCATTGCTGCCCAGGTCAATAGTATTTGGGGGCCAAAACCCACAGAACATCCAGAAGGCAGATCCTCAGAGGCCTAATGAGTGGGGTGGGGAGGGCTAGAGAGCCGCCGGCAGTTTAGCTCAGAAGTCTATCAACAAGCCAATCAACAAGCTGATTCCAATCTTTCATAGTTGTTAAGAGTCTTGCTCAATATGACCTTTCCTAGAATAAACAAGAACACGAAGAGTCTCTTCAGATTTAGGTTCCCGGCTCTTTTGGGGTAGAAAGAGATCCAAACCAGAGAAATGGGGACAACTATGGGCTTAGCCAGGCTCTCTTGGGCCACCCACTTTACTTCTCTGGACTTTGGTTGCCTCATCTGTGATAGATAGGAGTTGGGCTTAAACAATGTTTTCCAAACTTTTTATAACCCAAAGTGAGAAAGAGAGGGAAAGAGACATACACACACACACACACACACACACACCCCTGAAACAAGAGTTTGATTGTTTTTGTTTTCATACTGCTGGGGATTGAACCCAGGGGAATTCTACAACTAAACTACATCTGTACTCTATTATTATTATTATTATTATTATTATTATTATTATTATTATTATTATTATTAAGACAGGGGCTTGCTAAGGTGCTCAGCCAGGAACAAGAGTTTTTAAAACAACACTTAGCCCTACTCTGTAATACTCTCTGACCTATTTATTTATTTATTTATTTTTGGGGTGAGGGGAGAGGAAACACCCATCTGGTTGCTTCTCACTAACTTGATTTTTTATCACAATTATAGTTGGAGAACTATGGTTTCTGGACTATAGGAATAACTACAAAGAGTAGCTGACTAACTAAGCTGGTCATGTTCCCTGAAAGAACTGAATTAGGCAAAGCTTATCTTTAGCACCTTCCCACCTTTTGGGATCTTGTTTTCCTGGCTTATTCTAGCCTCATTTTATTTCTACAAATCCTACTCCTGTTTATCCTTACTTAGCTGCTTTATGTGCAGGTGTCAGAAAACATTTCCAAGCAGGTGCTTCCCTCCACCCCCTCTGAAACAGCTGTCTCCTTAAAACCCTTAAAACAGGTTTCTGTTATTGGCAGCTAACACAGCTGGAGAGGTGACTCCATGAATTCTAGCCCTTGAAAGCACTCACCTTTGACTTCCACAGTCAGGTACTTGTAGTCCAAGGCGAGCCCGCAGATGATCAGGCAGAGGTACTGCCCTGCGTCTCTCACTTGCACTTGGGGGATGTGGAACAAAGCCTTCCCCAGGGGCAGCTGCTCCTCCAGCAGAGTGGCTCTCTCGCTGGGTGAGGATGTACCATTCTCCACCCTTTGAAAACTGGCTTTTATGGCTTCAGTTTCCGTACAATCTTTAGTGTCAAAATCACACTCGAGGGTCACATTGCTGCCGTGGTCTACTGTGTACAATTTCTTCGGGACTGTCACTGTGAATAAAGCTGAAAGGGAAAGACAGCTCACTGTTGCCTGCCTCTACTTGAAGGTTCAGTTCTTCCAGAAAGGGATCTGAGCCCCATTCCACCCTCATTTTCTGGGAGATACCTATTGGCATCCAGGCCTTCTTTTGGGCTCCTCTTTCTCTTTTGCCCAATCCGGCAGAGCAAGGGTGGAATTCTTGGTTCATTGCTCTGAGCTGGTGAACATTTCACCCATGTACCTTATTGCCCTCCTGCTCTTTCCTAGGCACCCCAACATGAGCTTCTGATGGACAGCAGTGGTTGCTTTCCATAGCATCTCCCACCTACTTCTCTAGTACCCTGTGGTCATTCCAGATCATCCCTCTTGGGAAAACAGAATCTCTCCTTCCAACTCCCTGGCCATCAAAGTCTGAGTCCATGTCCTTAACGGCCTTCACACCCTGTTATCTGGGCTCATTTTCTTCAATCTATACAGATCAATTCATGCCTTTCCCTGCTAAATATTACTTCCCTAGCCAGTGATAGTAATAAAAATTATCACTTGTAGAGTTCTTAAACATTTCTGCTGACACATTGTCTCATTTAGACTTCCCAGGAAGTGAGGTAGTCAATAGTGTTATCTTCTTTTTAGAAAATTAAATTGAGGCACATTAAAGTTAAGCAGCTTGCTCAAGATTGTACAGCAAAGATCAGACCAGGGATTTCTTTAAGTCACAAATGCTGTTGAACACCACATCATACAAACCCACTGTGGATGCTATTTTCTATTAATAAAGGGAAAGATGTTTAATGTGTATTTACTATGTGCCAAGCACTGTTAGATACTTTATGACTGTATCATTTAACCCTGAAAATATGACCATGAAAAACATATTATCATTAAGGTTGGATAGTTAAGGAAACTGGCTCAAAGAAATTGGCTCCTGAAATATTGTTAGTAAGGTTAATATTCATAACCAGTCAGTGTTTGACTTCAAATCTGTAGTTTCTGCTTAGATAGTATCTCCCAAAATACAAAGCACATATCAATAGAAGTATATATAATTCTAGATGGGGTAGAATCAAAGCCTAAAGAAAGTTGAATTATTTAGAGAGAAATTTATCCCTTTTCAGAATGCACTTCAATCCCTCAAGTACACGTAATTTATAATCAGACTCTTATACCATCAATGCTTGTTCTTTTTCCTTTTGATAAAACAGGAAGCTTCCAGGCAAATAAGTGTTATCAGGGTGGAGTTTAACAACACTATTTTATTTTAATTGCATTTACTTTGTTTCTAGTCTACATTTTATTAGTATAAGCAAGACTGAATTTCCAAGTACAAAGGAGCATCCTGTCTAGCTAAAAAAAAGCTGAATTGATTTAAATAATTCTGTGAAACCATAGTATAAAGAGTAGCCAAATATGGCAAAACTAGTGAAGGCAGTGTTTGCAATCATAAAGCATGAGACACTGCCCCAAATTATTCTGCTTCCATCATTAATGAATAGGGATCATTATGATGGAGTATGGAAAGATCTGGAAGTAGTTTCCAAATCATCACAGATTAGATCAAATTATGTTCAGTAGAGTTTGCTTCATTCATTCATGAATTTATTCAATCAAATTGAAATCAATCAGATCAAATCATTCTCTCAAAAAATATTGGGGGGCCTTCACCTAAGCATTTGCTTTTCAAGGGCCATTTCTGTATAAAACGTGGTATGGGAAGAGCACAGGACTTAGTGTGTTCAAATTCTGCCTTTTTCAGGATTAGGAGCCTTTGATCAGAACTCAACACTTAACTTTCATGAATCTCAGTCTCCTTTTTGTAAGATGAGGTTAGTATTTACTTCTCAATATCATGGTGAAAACGGGACAAGATATATTACATGTGCAGGGCTCAGGTCTGGTAACTAGTAAGTACTTGGCAAACTTTCATACCATGTTTTAATTCTTGGGAAAGTAGCAATCTATATATGAAAACATGGCCATTCTTTATTAGTCAAAATTCTTTTTACTAATCAGGATAATTTATTCCTGACAAGAGTTCACAGCATAGTAACTTTTGGGTTTCCTGCTTGAATGATTCACAGTACAATTTTCTTTGGATTCAAGTTTTTCCTCCCATTGAACTGAAAGTCTTGGAAGGCAATAACCAAGTTGAGTTTGCTTTGATATCACTCAGTCCTTGACACATGCTTAGTTCCATATAAGGGTTTAGCAAATAAATGGCAGAAAGAGAGAAAGAGAAAGAAAGGAGATGAATACCAGAGATGATATGACTTGGCATTCTCAGTCACCACACAGCACAACTGATAGTTATCTGCACCAATGGGCTTTATAAAAAAATGACAGATATGTTTATATTTTGCCTACACTCCCTGTTATAACCACAACTTTGACTCTTTCTACAGAGATCTATGGTCAGAGAGGAGGTTCACATGTGACCACTGTTCTTTTGTGCAAGATGGGATCAGGGCCAAGGCTATCAGGTGAGTGTTTTCATATACAACAATGCTAATCACATCTGTGCTTGCTGACCCAGAAGAGAAGACCTTGGGATAATATTTATGAAAAGGGACATTGTGCTTCAGGATTTCCTATATGATTCCACTTTGTAGAATCCCCTGCATACTGTAACAACAAGGCTTCACATAATGGGACCATAGTCTCCTTAATGGGGTCCTGTTAAGGGTAGACCCCTTTATGATGGGTACCATCTCTACATCCTCAGTCCCTTGTAATTAAGACACTCTGCTTGAAAGAATCATATTTATCTATCAAAGATGTATTAACTATCTTCTGTTTGTCAGGTTCAGGAATTTTCTACTACTTTCGCTCTTCTCAGTACTTCCTTCTTTTATTTTACATTACATGATAAAGCAAGAAAAATCGAATGTGATGGGGGGTGTGCAGGGAAAGTTAGTTGCTGTGCCTTATTAACAAGAAGAATTAGAGATTTGGTTGTCGATTCTATTGACTGCATTTAGCAAATTTATTTACCACATAATGCTTTCTTTACCACACGATCAAGGGAACATCTGTAACTTCCTCTGGAATTCCCCTTAGAATACAGCAGAACTCCCCTCTTTACTGCCTGAGCTCTAGATAAATGTTTGTTTTCTTCTTGTTTTTCTTCTCTGCCTTGTACAGGGTTATGTGTTAAGGGTTGTAGACATAAAGTATGCTACCTTTCAGACAGGTGATATTTTTTGGCTAGTATTCACAAGAGAAAAGAGTAATGAATGAACATGAATCATGTCTATGAGTACCTTGGAACAACTGAGGTTAATTGGTATTTGGTATAACTTTGTCTCAAAGCTTCCAATATGCAAAGCTTTGGGCTTGATTGCCTCCTATAAAATGCGGGGATTAGGAAATGCAACACACTTGAAATCCTAAAATATTCTTATTTTTTATAAATTGCATAGGAAATCAAAACACTTTTGCAAGCAATTCTGTGAAGAGGCTTTTCTCAAGCTTGGCTGCACATCAGAATCACTAAACAGAGGCCTCAACCTCAGCTGACCCTGGAATCACTGAAAGGCTGTCTTGGTCTGTTCAGTGTTTCTTTAACAGAATACCTAAGGCCATGTCTTTTATAAAGAGGCTCCTGGTTCTGGTGACCTGAGGGTCCAAGCAGCTAGGCACCAGCCTTCTTGCAAGGGCCTCCTGGCCCTATCACAACGTGGAGGAGAAGCAGAAAGGGAACTGGCTGCATGCACAAGAGACTGAGCACTCATGCACAATGATCAGGGTGGCTTCATTTTATAACAGCCCATTTTCATGACACAGGCTTAGCACATTCATGAGGGTGGAGCCCCCAGGACCTAATTACCTTCTACTAGGTCCTACCTTTTAAAGATTCTACCACCTTAACATCGCCACATGGAGGACCAAATCTGCTGGATGTGAGCTTCTGCGAGTAAACTATATCCAAATCATAGCAGAGGCTTCTAAAAAACACTAATGCCCAGACTCTGCTTTGGCTCCTTTAAAATTAAATTATTTCAGAGGTGGGACCAGCATTAATTTTTTTTTAAATTTTTTAGTATTTATTTTTCAGTTCTTGGCGGACACAACATCTTTGTTTGTATGTGGTGCTGAGGATCGAACCTGGGCCGCACGCATGCCAGGCGATCGCGCTACCGCTTGAGCCATATCCCCAGCCCCCAGCATTAATTTTTTAAGAACAATTTTCCTGGGAGTATAGAATGTGCAGACAATAGTGAGTTACATTAGACTAATAAAATACATGTACTTGCAAACTCTTTTTACCATCTTTCTAAAGTGTTATCCTCAGCTTTACCTGGAAACTAGTTAGAAGTGAAGAATCTCAGGATTTCTCCAGATGTAGAGAATCAGGATCTTGCATTTGGTGATTTATATGCACAGTAATAGTTGAGTAGCAGCATTATAAAATCTGTCTGCATCTGGACTGTTACCACTAGGAATTGGTGTAATAATTAACACTTTTTTAAATACAATGAGCCAACTGCTAAGATAACCCTAATGTCATCATCTCATTTGATCCTGCCAACACTTCTGCAAAGTAGGAGTTACTATTCATATTTTAAAGATAAGGAAACTGAGGCTTAAAGCAGTGATACAACTTACTCATTGCCAAAGAATGATGGTCATGTAATTAGAATTCAAAATCATTTGTGTGTCCTCAATGTACATTATCACTATGTTCCTAATGACTCTATAGATATATTTCCACTGGCATGTGTATGTTATACCCATGAGTGAGATAAATATATTTTTTTAGCTTTACGTTAAAGAAAAGATATTGTTTTCACTTCATGTCCCACACATGAGTTACTACATTAAGCTAGTTTAACTTCTGAAGTTAACAAATGAGAACATTGGGAAGTTTCCACAACTGCATATTAAGTGGGCAACACAGGTTTTCTCATTCATTTGGGGCTCTTAAATCAATGAAAGGGCAAAGGACTTAGTGAAAGCATGAAAAATTCATATATGCAAGTCTCTTAGCCAGATTAAAGCAGCTAACTTGAATAATGCTGTAGTCTTTTTAAAAATTCTGAGGGAAACTTTGCATTTTATTTGCAACCAGTCATCAATGAGAGTCAGCACCTGTCCCATCTCCAGGAAACACAAAACAAATCATTTGCATTATTTCCCCAAATAGTTTTTTCTCCCAAGATAGCTTCCTCTTTAAGCTAATTATATATTTTTCATTTAACATCAGAAGCTTAATTTATTTTTCAGACTTCCTATATGATGTACTTGAAAGATGAGAGGGGGCTGGAGGGCTGCTTTACACAGCTATATTCTTCAGAAAATTCCGCAGTTTCTGGTTTAGGACAAAATCCTGCTCTGTGTACCTGACTCATGCTATATTCCATGTATGAGCACTGTACGGAGACACAGTAATCCTGCTCTCTTAGAAATCTTCTCCCCAACTTGATTCTTCTCTTTTGTATCTTTCAGGAGTCAGTAAAAGTAGTGGAAGATAGGCCAAGTAGAACAATCTGATCTTAGCCCTAGAGTAACCTCAGTTACCCATGATCATGAATACTTCTGGTTTTCATCCACCTCTGAAGGATGAAGAAAGGGAAACATCAATTGAGAGAAGGGTGACTAGGCTTTTTTCCCTTCAAGACATGATAAAATGTAAAAGTAAATATTACCCTTTAATCATTTTTGGATTACAAGATATAATTGGGTTTTGAACAAATGTATAAGAATAAAAAGATTCAACTATAAAGCTACAATAATCAAAAGAGGGTGCTACCGGTGAAAGGCTAGACACAAATCAGTGGAACAGAATAGATATTAGAAGTAGACCCACGTGTTGGTGCAACCATTATGGAAAGTGGTATGGAGATCCCTCAGAAAACTTGGAATTGAACCACCGTTTGACCCAGTATCCGACTTCTTGGTTTATACCCAAAGAACTTAAAATCTGCATATTACAGTGATGCAGCCACATCAATGTTTATAGCAGCTCAATTCCTAGCTAAACTATGGAACCAACCTACATGCTCTTCAACAGATGAATGGATAAGAAAAATGTGGTATATGTATGTGATGGAATATCACTCAGCCTTAAAGAAGAATGAAATCATAGCATTTGCTGGTAAATGGATGGAGCTGGAGAATATCATGCCAAGCAAAAGAAGCCAATCCCCCCAAAACAAAAGGCCATTTTTTTTCTCTGATATGTGGATGCTAATTTACAATGGGGTGAGGCTAGGGAAGAATAGAGTTACTTTAGGTAGAGGGAAGTGAAGGGAGGGGAGGGAGTCTGGGGGTAGGAAGGATAGTAGAATGAGTCAGACATTATTACCCTATGTAGATAAATAACTGTATGACTGGTATGATTCTACATTATGTACAAGGAGAAAAATGAGAAATTATATTCCATTATATATGATGTATCAATGTGCATCCTACTGTCATGTATAACTAATTAAAACAAATTTGAAAAAGAAGTAGATCCTCAAAAATATGACAAAATGATTTTTGACAAAGATTCAACAGCACATCTATGGAGAAAGGATAGACTTTTCAACAAAGGCTGCAGCTACTGGATATCTATATGGAAAAAATAAACAAGTCTCAACTTATACCTCACACCCTATACAAACACTAACTCAAAACAGATTATAAACTTGAATGTAAAATGTATAAACATAAATGTTTAGAAGAAAATCTTTTAGATTTTAGTCCAGTAACTAGCCAGAGTACTTAGATATGATACCAAAAGCATGAAACATAAAACATTCATAAATTCAAATCCATTACAATTAAAATCTTTGCTCTGCAAAGACCCTGTAAAAGAATGAAAAGAAAAGCCACAGACTGTGAGAAAGTATTTACCAAGTACATATCTGATAAAGGATGTAGATCTGTAATATTTAGAGAACTCTCAAAACTTTTCCTGAAGATAAACAATCCAAATTAAAATTTTTCAGTGATTTGAACATACAATTTACCCAAGAAAATACATGGATTTCCAGTAAGCATATGAAATTGTGCCTTACATTATTGGTTAAAGAAAAATGCAAATTAAAACAATAATGAGATATTTCTACACATCTATTAGAATGATGTAAAATAAAAAAAAAAACAATGTAAGTACCAAATGCTAGTGAGAATGAGGAGAAATGGAAACTCTCATGAAATGCTGCTGGGAATCTAAAAATCAAATCTATGGAAAGGTTTAATAATTTTATATAAATTAAATTATACTTACCATATGACCTAACAATCCCACTCCTAGTTGTTTATCCAAATGATTTGAAAATGTATGTTCACACAGAAATGTAGATGCAAGCATTTATAGCAACTTTATTTAAAATTACCCCAAATGGGAAACAACCCAAATGTCCCTCAATTAGGAATGAATTAACCAAATATGGTACATGTATACAACAGACTACTACTTATTTACAAAAAGAAATGAACTATTGATACATACAATGATATGAATGAATCTCAAATGCATTTTGCTAAGTGAAAGAAGACAAATAAAAAGCTAATATATAATACACAATGTTCACATATATGGAAATATCATAGCAAATTCCATAAATTTGTATAATTAATCTATTAATAATAAAAGATAATGATTTAAGAGAATATCAAATGAATGATCTCATTTATATGACATTCTAGAAAGATTCACATTTTAAGGACAAAGAATAGGTCAATGGTTCCTGCATTTAAAAATTGGGAGAGGACAAAAAAAAAATAAAAAAAATAAAAATTGGGAGAGGACAATATCAAATATCAGAGCATCAGATGTATGATGTATTAAAGGACCTAATGGGAGGGACATACTCTAATACAATAGTAGTTGAGGACTTTAACACCCCACTTTAGCAATGGACAGATCCTCTAGACAGAAAATAATAATAAAAAAAGTAGTAGAGTTGAACTTCACCCTAGACCAAATGGATCTAACAAACATCTACAGAATTGTTAGCTAAGTGCAGTGGTGCTTACCTGGAACCCCAGTAATTTAGGAGGCTGAGGCAGGAGAATCACAAGTTCAAGGTCAGCCTCAGTAACTGAGGCCTTAAGCAATTTAATTGGATCCTATCTCAAAAAATGAAAAGGGCTGGGGATGTAGCTCAGTGATAAAGAGCCCCTGGGTTCAAACCCCAGTTCAAAAGAAAAACAACAAATAATTAAATAAACAAACAAACAATTAAATAAAGAAACAAAAAATGGAAACTACAAATCAAAATTTTTGATGAATATAGATACTAAAACCCTCAACAAAATACAGGCAAGTCAAATTCAAGAGCAAATTAAAAATATTATTCAAGTGGGATTCATCCCAGGAATGCAAAAATAGTACAAAATATGCAAATCAATAAACATGAACACCATTTCAATGGAATAAAGGACAGATGGACTTCCAAAATGATAGAGAAAATACATTCAATAAAATCTAACATCCCTTCATGTAAAAACTCTGAACAAATTGGGCATATAAAGAACATATCTCAACATAATAAAAGACATTTATAAATAATCAACAGCTAATTATATTGAATAGGAGTTAAGCTGAAATCTTTCTAAGACCTGGAATAAGACAAAGATGATCACTTCCACCACTTTTATTCAACATAGTGCCAGAAGTTCTAGGCAGAACAATAAGGCAAGAGTAAGAAATAAGGGGCATCCAAATTGGAAAAGAAGTCAAATCTTCACTGTTTATGTATAGAAACACCTAGAACTCCACTACAAAATGATTAGAAGCAAGAAATGGATTCAGAAAAGGATAAAAGCCAACAACATATAAAAATTAGTAACATATGCCAATAGTGAAATATCTGAGGTAGAAATCAAGAATGCAATCCCATTTACAATAGCTGCAAAAAAAAAAATCCCTAGGAATAAATTTAACTAAAGAGGTAAAATATTTCTTCAATGAAAATTATAAAGCATTGATAAAAAATTAAAGATATACAAAAAGGGGGAAAGACATGCTATGTTAATGGAAGATTTGATATTGTTAATAGTCTATACTATCTAAAGCAATTTGGAGATTCAATGTATTTCCTATCAAAATACCAATGGCATTCTTTTTTAAAATTAATTAATTTATTTCTTCTAATTTGTTATACATGCCAGCAGAATCATTGTACACAAATGGAGCACAATTTTTCATTTCTCTGGTTGTACACAAAGTAGACTCACACCATTCATGTCTTCATAAGTGTACCTAGGGTGTGATGTCCATCTCATTCCACCATCTTTTCGACCCTCACACCTCCTCCCCACCTTTGCCCTATCCAAAGTTTCTCTATTCCTCCCATGCTGTCCTCAATCCCTAATAGGATCAGTGTCTAATAATCAGAAAAAACATTGGACTTTGGTTTTTGGGAATTGACTTACTTCACTTAGCATGATATTCTCCAACTCCACCCATTTATCTGTAAATGCCATGATTTATTCTCTTTTAATGCTGAGTAATATTCCATTGTGTATAAATATCACAGTTTCTTTATCCATTTATCTATTGAAGGGCATCTAGGTGGGTTCCACAATTTAGCTATTGTGAATTGTGCTGCTATAAACATTGATGTGGCTGCATCACTGTAGTATGCTGTTTTTAAGTCCTTTGAGTATAAACTGAGGAGTGGGATAGCTGGGTCAATGGTGGTTCCATTCCAAATGTTCTAAGGAATCTCCATACTGCTTTTCAGATTGGCTGCACCAATTTGCAGTCCCCAGCAATATACGAGTGTGCCTTTCCCCCCCACATCCTTATCAACACTTATTGTTGCTTGTATTCCTAGTAACTGCCATTCTAACTGGAGTGAGATGAAATCTTAAGTAGATTTTCTCTAATTGCTAGAGATGTTGAGCATTTTTTACATATTTGTTGATCAATTGTATATCTTCTTCTGAGAAGTGTTTGTTCAGTTCCTGAGCCCATTTTTTGATTGTGTTATCTGATTTTTTGGTGTTAAATCCTTGAAATTTAACACTTTTGGTCCTTGAAACTCTAGCCAGAGCAAATAGACAGACAAAACTAATTAAAGGGATACAAATAGGAAAAGAAGAACTCAAACTATCACTATTTGCTGATGACATGATTCTATACTTAGAGGATCTGAAAAATTCCACCAAAAACTTCTAGAATTAATAAATGAATTCAGCAAAGTAGCAGGATGTGAAATCAACAGCCATAAATCAAATACATTTCTGTACATCAGTGACAAATCCTCTGAAAGAGAAACTAGAAAAACTACCTCATTCACAATAGCCTCAAAAAATGTATATTTGGGGATAAACTTAACGAAAGAGGTGAAAGACCATCTCTAATGAAAACTACAGAATACTAAAGAAAGAAATTAAAGAAGACCTTATAAGATGGAAAGATTTCCACTGTTCTTGGATAAGTAGAATTAATATTATCAAAATGACCATACTCCCAAAAGCACTATACAGATGTAATGCAATTCAAATCAAAATCCCAATGACATTTCTAGAAATAGAAAAAGCAATCATGAAATTCTTTTGAAAAAATAAGAAACTCAGAATAGCCAAAGCAATCCTTAGCAAGAAGAGTGAAGCAGGTGGCATCACAATACATACCTTAAACTATACTATAGAGCAATAGTAACAAAAACAGTATGCTATTAGCACCAAAATAGACTTGTAGACCATTGGTACAGAATAGAAGACACAGAGACAAACCCACATAAATACAGTTATCTCATTCTAATCAAAGGTACCAAAAGCACATATTGGAGAAAAGATAGTCTCTTCAACAAATGGTGCTGGGAAAATTGGAAATCCATATACAGCAAAATGAAATTAAACCCTTATCTCTCATCATGCACAAAACTGAACTCAAAGTAGAACAAGGACCTAGGAATTAGTCCAGAGACACTGTGTCTAATTGAAAAAAAGTAGGCCCAAATCTTCATCATGTTGGATTAGGCCTCTATTTCTTTAACAAAACTCCTAAAACACAAGAAATAAAATCATGAATCAATAAATATGATGGATTCAAACTGAAAAGCTTCTTCTCAGCAAAATAAAACTAATGGCATTCTTTATGTAACTAGAAAAAAAATAATTCTAAAATTTACACGGAGCCACAGAAAAAAACCCTAATAGCTGAAGTCATTTTTAGCAAAAAGAGTGAAGCAGGAGACATTTTACACTACCTGAGTTCAAGTCTATTACAGATGTGTAGTAATCTAGACAGCACAGCATTGGCATAAAAACAGACACACAAACCAATGGAACTGAATAGAATGCCTAGAAGTAAATTCATGTATCTATAGCCAATGAATTTTTTACAAAGGTGCAAAGTCTTTTTTAATAAATGTTCTTGGGAGAATTGGGTATCCAATTTTATGCAGAAGAATGATGCAATCTCTATCTCTAATCGGTCACAAAGATCATCTCATGCTATATTAAAGATTTAAATATAAGACCTTAAATTATGAAACCACTAGAAGAAAGCAGAGGAAATGCTTTAGGACCTTGGACTGGGTAAGGATTTTTTTGTCCTAGACCCTCAAAACACAGGAAATGAGAGCAAAAATAATCAAATGGGGTAACATAAAACTAAAAAGCTTCTGAACATCAAAGAAAACTCTCAACAGAGTGCAGATGCAACCTATATAATGGGGAAGATGTTTGCAATGTATACAGCTGACAAGGGGTTTATATCTAGAACATAAAAGGAACTCCAAAAACTCAATAGCAAAGATCAGATAACTCAATTTTAAAAATGGACAGTAGATCTAAATAGACATTCCTCAAAAGAAGATATACAAATGGCCAACAAATGCATGAAAAATGACTCAACATCACTAAGCACTGGAGAAATGCAAATTAAAACCACAGTGAGGTATGACTAATACATCAACCAGTAAGAATGGCTAATATCAAGAAGACAAAAGGTTAACAAGTGCTGGCAGGGATGTGGAAAAAGGGGAATTCTCTGAACACTTTTGGGGGGAATGTAAATCAGCTATTATGGAAAACAGTATGGAGTTGCTTAAAAAATTTAAAATAGAATAATCATATGATCCAACAGTTACCCTTTGGGTATATAATCCAAAAGAAATGAAATCAGTATGTCAAAGAAAAATCTATACTTCCATGTTTGCTGCAGCACTACTTACAGTAGCCAAGAAATGTAAACAACCTAAGTGTCTGTCCGCTGATGAACAGATAAAGCAAATGTGTACATGTGCATGATAGAATACTATTCAGCCATAAAAAATGAAATTCTGACATTTTTAACAACATGGATTGAACTGGAGATCATTACGATAAGTGACATAAAGCAAGCATAGAAACACAAGTGTCACATGTGGACTTGTCTTCATATGTGGAATCTAAAAAAACGTTGATTTCATAGAAGTTGAGAAGAGAATGATGTTTACCAGAGACCAACAATAGTAGATAGGACAGGGGGAGGGATTGTGAAGAGTTTATCAATAGATCTAAGACTCAGATAGGACTCACTGGGTTACTATTGCATGGTATGGTGACTGTAGATGTAGTATACATTTCAAAAAGCTAGAAGAAAGGATTTTGAAAGTTTTCACTGCTAAGAAATGATAAATTTTTGAAGAAATAAATATGGTTAGCCTGATTTAAACATTATACGATGTATATGTGTATCAAACATTACATAGTATCTCATTAATATGTACATCTTTTATGTTTTTATGTATTAGTAATTTTTTTTTAATTTGGAGGAGGATTTCTCATTTGGCCAATGATGGAACTGTTCTGGATCTTGATTGTGATGGGGGTTTATAAGACTACATACATTTGTCAAAATTCACAGATGAGTTTTATGTATGTAAGTTTAAAAATTAAAAATATGAAAATGTTCCTAATATTTTACTTCAGACTTTATAGATAATTCAGTAGAGCATGTTTGGAGCCTACAAGTAAGAAAAGAGTTAATGATTAGTAGTTTATTGGAATCATATTTCTAGTCAACCTTTGTTGCTGTCTTTGGGAGGCACATTTTTTTTTCGAGCATTAATCCAGGAAAAAATTGACATTACTGTAGTGTCCATTAGTAGGGAATTGGTTAAGTGAATCACAGCATATTTAATGAAATTTATATAGTTATTTAATTTTTTTTAAAAGGGGACAGAAAGGTTAGTGCTATGGGGAGTGTTTGGATAGATTAATCAAGGCATGGGCAGATGAAGACAGTCTGGGGAGTTGGCAAAGATCCACTTCTTGATAAGGGTGGTGCTTATAAAAGGGTTCAGTAACATTAAGCTTTACATTTGTTTCATGTGGTTTTCTGCATCTATGGTATGTTTTACCACCAGAAAGGCTTTAAAAAGAAAAATTATAAAAAACTATTTAATTAGGACTGGGTTTATGGTAGAGCACTTGCCTCGCATGTGTGAGGCACTGGGTTTGATCCTCAGCACCACATAAAAATAAATAAGTAAAGTCATTATGTCTATCTTCTGCTAAAAATATTTTTTTAAAAAAATATTTATTTAAGGAAAATGTACATCTGTGACCCTACCACCCACCCAAAGAACTGGAACATTACTAATAAGACATATCTACCAGAGGTAATTGACACCTGCATATTGTGCTTTATCTTATATGTATGTGTATGCTTAAGTAATATATTATTTATAAAAATGATATTGTGCTATATACCATATTTCTGGGCTTGACTTTTTTTTTAGGCTCAACATTATGCAATTCACATAGATAGATGCAGTGGCATGTTTTTGTAATTAATTTATTTGCTCACAGTATAATATTCTATTTTGTTCATAATCCATAATTTCCTTATTTATTTTCCAGAATGCCTGGGTTGTTTTTTTATTTGAAATGATGAAATGCTGCTATAAGCATTATTTTTAAAATTTAAAAATAGAAATGTATGCAGAGAGAGTACTAAGGCATTATATTGACATAATTCAAATATGGTGTTTTTCCTTTTCAATGAAGAGTGCAGGTGGAAGGTTGCACCAGGAACAATGAAGCAATGGGGTCTTTAGTGTGGCCACCGAAGGTATGACTCTCCCAGGAGCAGGATGTGGTAGCCTGACTGCTCTCATATTCTTTTTTAAGGGTTTTTTTTATTTTCAAAATTATACTTTTACTAGACAAATAATTCCTAAATTCAATTTTTTTTGTTTAAAAGTTTTAAAATGAGTAAACATGATGGATAAAATTGTCCTTTCTACAGCATCCCAGATCTTTTTTCCCTTACCAGAAGTAAACACTCAGATTCTTTGATTTCTAGGTGTTTCAGTTTTCTTTCTCCTTTGAAATACAAACTCTTTAATTAGGGAGATGTGAAATGACAAGGTTTTAAACCAACTCCTGAGGAAAAGGCATTCTAAAATTAAGGCATTCAATGTTTGTCTGAACTGAAATTATTGGCAGTGTGGAAAGCAGAGTAAAATTCTGAGTTTGTGGAAAATCAAGGAAGTAATGATTTTAACTTCTTTTGGGTTAATTTTTCAACTATCATCCATATGTTTTACTTTTTGAAATGTTCAGAATGAACTTTCAATAGATATCTATATTCAGATCTATGTACAAAATCCATTCCCAAGTTGGAAGACTTACGAATTTGTCTTCCATATTTGCTTACCGCCATTGTTGTAGCCTAGTAAAGTAGAAAGGACAATAAATCTGTTGAAATATTTCATGTGCCACCAAACTATGTAATTTTAAGAAAATTAAATAACTTTCTCAAGTCTGTTTCTCCACCTTCCCAATGGTTATTGTGAAGATGAAATGACATATAACATTGGTAAATCGCCTAGCATAGTGTCAGGTATTTAGTCCATGTCCTTAGTAAATATGATCTCTATTCCCTATACCCTTTAGTATACCTAATGGAGAGCAAGTGCCTTCTCATTGCCTTGGGCTGTTTACCTTAAAAAGAAAAATCCTTTCTCTTCAAAAAGATCAATGATGGATTAAAAATCTCTCTCTCTCTCTCTCTCTCTCTCTCTCTCTCTCTCTCTCTCTCTCTCTCTCTCTTTCTAGGAGAAAAGACCAAAACAAAACAAAACAAAAACAAAAACACCATTGGACATTTAAACTACAAACCCACAGAGGTTGCACAATCCCCAAGCTTTTGCCTGAAGCACTCAGTCCTCTCAGGGGACAGGGAACTCTAGTTTCAGACCCTTCTTTTGAACTTTGGTCACACTAGTTACTTTATGAAACTTAAAGCCCTTTAGTATAAAGCGGGTGCTTGCACCTTTTGCATGTCTCTAAAATCCCAGCCAAGTAGGATTCCTTGCAAAGGAAACAAAGAGCTTCTTTAGCTTGTACTGCTGGCCCAGGGTAGGAGGAGGCAGAATATTTGAGTCTTCCTTTGAGGAGGGTGCCAAATCTATGTTTCCAGGACCAGAAAAGGCTGGGCAGCCCAAGTAAGGGAGTGGAACATAGCTGAGAAAAGAACCATCTGGGGCCACCTGGACTGGGAAAGAAAGCTCTTCAAAAGGTTATCAAGTGCCAAAGGATTATTTGTCAACCAAGAGCAGAATGTTAGGTGATTTCCATGGGTTTAGGGCTGCTACCACCAAGGACTTTATCCCCCTTTCCACCTCTTTCTTTCTCTCTTACCTCCTGTCATTTGACCAAAATGATTCACTCCTGGTCCTTACTGCACACTATAAGGGTCTGAAGTCTGCTTGCCAGGAAAACAATCAGTTCTTAAATGGCTCCTTTCCACTTGCCCATATCCTTCAGTAGATGATCCATCTTCAAGTCTAAAGGCAGAACCTTCAGATGCATTGTTCACTGGGGCTTTAGGAAGACTCTGAGTTTTCAATTCAAGTAGTCCACATTAAGGTAAGAATGACCAAAGGCTGCTGCTGTTGCATTTTAAAAGAGCAACTCACATGAAAGTATAATAATAGGTAGAATGTCTTCGAGAGACTCTGTACTAATAAAGTCCTCTAGATGTTTTGGACCTTGTCTACTCACTCTCCCTGCCACAAGGGAAGGGGAAAGCCCCTTGGCATTTCACCTTTAAAGAAACTCAGTCGCTGATCTCTAGTATCCGTTCAGATGCATGTGGCCTGAGTAGTCATGCCTTCTTGTCATTATTCTTATTGGATAATGCAGATGGATGGATCAATATCCTCAGTCCCCATTTTCATAAGAAAGGGACATTAGAATACACAAGCCACCCTGACACAATTCTTTTGCTTGAAGCAGCCAGTGATTATACTTCCCCTCAAAGAAAGCCTTCAGCCTGAGGACCACAGGCTCATTATTGGCCTGAGTGAGGGGCCACTACCTGCTCCCCTCCAGGACCCGTCCCTCCCTTTGTCTTCTCTTACCTGCTGCCTGATGAAGCTGCGATCCTAGGTTCAACACTAGCAGGAGGAAGAACATGTTCTGTATTTGATCTGAAATAGACAATTGAAAGTTTCAGAGCCTAACGCAGTCTTTCTGGGCCTCATGATTTGGTGATTTGCTTACTCCGGAGAATAGGGTAAAGACTCATAAATAAATATTTTGGGGGAAGGCATAAATGGCAGGGGAGCGGAACTGCAAAGAGAAGTTGTAGTTTGACTGTCTGGAGGATAGGGGATGTAGCGTAGAAGGAAGTGAGACAGTCTTTCTCAGTCCAAATGAGAAGCTATTCTTCCTATTCTAATGGCTTTTTCTGAAGATGAACCAGTTTTCAGGAGTAGCCCACACTGATGGTTATCTGCACCTCTTTGTGTCTGCCACAAAACTTTACATCATACTTCTCATCCCCCCAATAGCAGGCCCTCAAATACCAGATGTGTCTTGTCAAATGGATAATGCACACCACCTTCTCTAGCTGGATTGGAAATCAGGGAATTGGATATTTGAGAACAGGGTTTGGTAGAAACAGAGCTGTGTTCTCAGGAAATACTTGCTAGTTGGCTGAGTAGCATAGTAGAGCTGTCTTGAGTGCTGCAATCCATGTGCTCATCATGTGACTTACCTCTTACCAAGAGGTTTAAATGGGGAAAATGGAGAGTAGGTTCTGATGGGGGTTGCCCCACCTTGGTCCTGCTCTACCTCCTGTGCTTCTATCTTTGATCCCAGGCTTTTTCCATCCAAAAGATGGCTCTGGTTGAAGGGAAAAGAGCAGAGCACACACAGCTATTTTGTCCTCAAAGGGACTTTACAACTTTGATTAGCAAAGGGACCATTTCTCAAGGAAAATCTGTTGGAGCCATACATCTGAGGCTATAATGGCAGAGATACTCTGTGTGTGATGGAAAGTCATTTGAATGTTTGAACCAGCAGAATGACATGACCTCATTTACATTTCTGAAAGAGGGCTCAGCTTTGGCTAGATGACAGACTTGTTGGGAGGAGAGGCAGTTGGTAACATTAGAAGCAGGAAGATCAGTTAGGAATATCTTTGCAGAAATGGTGATAGCTTGGATTAAGTGTTGGGGCTAGTGAAGGTGACAAGTGGTCTGTTGAGGCATTTATGCATTTTTCTTTGTCTTTCAAGTTTATTCTAAAAATTTCAACAGCTTTATGAAAGTATAGCTGACATACAAAAGAAAGCAATTTCTTAAAAAAGAGAAAGTAATCTCTGTGTGTGTATGTGTGTTTAAAACAGACTTTTAAAATTCTACAATACAATTCAGTGGTCTTTAATATATTCACAGAGTTGTGCAGCCAACACCACTATCTACTTTTGGAACATTTCAATTACCCTAAAAGGAGCCATACCATTAAAAGAAACTCCCCATTTCCCTGTCCCTCTCTCCATAACCTCTAACTACCCCTAATCTGCTTCCTGTCTCTATCAATTGCTTATACTGGTCATTTCATATAAATGGAATCATACAATGCTTGGCTTTTTGTGACTGGCTTCCTTTACTGAACATAATGTTGTCAAACTTTATCTGTGTTGTAACACATCAATACTTCTTTCTTTTTTTATTACTGAATAATATTAAATTGTATAATATAATGCATTTCGTTTATCCATTCATCTGTTGATTGATATTCAAATTTTTCCACTTGTTGACTATTTTGAAAAACTCTTCTATGAATATACATGTACAAGTTTTTGTGTATATATGCTTCCAATTCTCATGGATATATATATGTGTGTGTGTGTGTGTGTGTGTGTGTGTGTTTGTGTGTTTGTGTGTGTGTATATGTATATGTCTAATAGTCATTTGAAATGCCTATTAGACTGGCAAGTGGAGGTGTTCAGGAGGCAGTTGGATAACAGGTCCAAATACATAGTGTGTGTGTGTCTATGTGTGTGTATATATATATATATATATATATATATATAATTGCTGGCTCAAATGGTAACTCTGTGTTTAAGTCTTTGAGGAACTGCCAAACTCTTTATCAAACATATGTTTGAAAATATATTCTCCCATTTTGTAGATTGTCTTCAAAGCTTTTTAATAGCATTCTTCCAAGCATAAATGTTTTAATTTAAAATTAACTTCAAAGAACATATAAATTTAATTTTGAAAAAGTTCAGATGATCTACTTTTTTCCTTTATTGTTTGTGTTTTTGGTGTCATATCAAGGAAACTGTTGCCTGGTCTGAGGTTACAAAGATTTACATTTATGTTTTCTCCTAAGAAATAAATATATTCTAGTTCTTATACTTAGGTTTCTGATTCATTTTGAATTAATTTTTGCATATGATATGAGGTGAGGCTCTAAACTCATTCTTTGGTACATAGACATCCAGTTGTTCCCGAATAATTTGTTGAAAAACTATACTTTCTCTTTTGTGTTGGCTTGGCACCTTGCAAAAAATTGCTTGACCAGAGATGTGTGGGTTTATTTCTGGGCCTCCAATTCCGTTTTCATCTCTATTTCTCCTATGTGAGTACCACACAGTAGTGAATACAATAGCTTTGCAGTAAGTTTTGAAAACAGGAAGTATGAGTCCTTCAACTTTGTTCTTCTTTTTCAAACTCCCCCCCACTCCCCACCCCCGCCCTGTCCCATTCTGGCTCCTTTGAATTTCCATATGAGTTAGAATGGGCTTGTTTATTTGTGGGGGAAAAAAAAGTTGAAAATTTGGTAGGAATTGTATCAAATCTGTAGATCTGTCGCAGGAGAAGAGATGTCTCTGGAGAAGGGTCCAAGGAGTTCCCAGAGGAGAGGGGAACTCAGCTCAGGGCAAGAAGTGTTCTTGGCATAAGTGATGGGAAGGAATTTCAGCCCGAGCCATACAAAGGCATAGACAGAAGTTTATTTAGGAAGAAGATACCCATTCAAGAGAGAATATAGACTGTCTCGAGAGCAAAATGGAGAGGCCTGAAGGAAAAGCAGGTTTAGGAGAAGAAACTACAAGTTGTATTTCATGTTTGTATGATTTGAAATGCCTGTTAGACTGGCAAGTGGAGGTGTTCAGGAGGCAGTTGGATAACAGGTCTAAAGCTTGAGAAAGAGATCTTAACAGTCATCAACACATAAGTGTTCTTTAAATCCATAAGCTGCATGACATTGCCTATGGAGAGACAGGGAAGTGAAAGTAGACACAACTGACATGTGCGGCATTTCAACATTTATAGATCTTGGTGAAGAGAGGGCACCAGCAAAGAAGATTGAGAAGAAGGGTAACAGGGCAAATGATAGTATATGTTAACCATATAATAACCATATAATAACTCTGTATTCTAATGCTTATGCTTAACCATAAGCATTAGAATACAGAGAATCCTTCGATCTCTGTATTCTAATGCTTTGATTTTCTGGAGGCTTGCTGATCCTAAAGGGGTTGCCCTTCCCTCGGTTAGCCAGTTACAAGAAGTAGGAAACAATATGCACATGAACACACCTTTCAATTGCAAACTAACCAACCCAGAGTTCATACTCTCAACCACTTCCTTTATTGTGCCCTTCCACATTTACAGTCACCAATCACTTGCCCTAATCACCCCAACCCCAGAAAACTAGAGAGAGCTCCTATGGTCCAGGGCCTACAGAAATCATTCATATTAGTCAACCATGAATCTGCTTTCCTTGTCTCATCTGCTCCTTCCTATGGAAACTACAGTAAAGGTGCCTGCCCATGTGTCCCACCTACCTCCTTTGCCCCATGACTGATCTTGGCACTTCCCTATGTAGCCCCTGCACTTGCATCCTTTTTTTCTTGGGATCCTGAGTATAACAAACTATCTTTCCAGTGGCTGAGGGTTGGCCACATGGGACATAAATTCCTTAAGTAACAAAGTGCTTAAATTGTTTTTCAGGAAAAGCCTTCTGAATCCCCTCAAGGACGATGTGATCAGCTGTTCAAGAATGGACATGTGCAGAAGCAGCTAGCTCCTCTGGTCAATGACCTTTTGACGTCAAATGTTCCAAATTCCCTGCATAGTACATAACTCCCTCAGGAAAGAAACATGTTCCTTCTGAGGCACAATGACCATCTCTGCCTTTTCAGAGGAATCTCAAACTCCCTCTTCTTGACAATCAATCAACAAGCAGTTTCTCCCTTCTCCCTCTCTGTAAATTTGCATTTACACAATTTACATCATTCAGGATGTAATTTGTGCATCAGGGAGACAGATTTGAGCCTTTTCCCTCTCTGCTCCTGACTTCCTTGCCAGGTGACCTTCCAAGAAAGCTATTTCTTTTTGCCATAATATCAGCTTTTATGTACACAGGCAATGAGACCATGCTTGGTATCAATGACAGTTGCCTCCTGATCTGTTGGCCTCACCATATATATAAAAAAACAAATAAAACTTACATTTTAAAACAAGGCACTACAAGGAAGGAGCGACTGACAGAGATAAATGTTGCTGCAAGTTGGATTTAGTAGTATGGAAGTCATCCATGATCTTGACAAGTGCACATGAAAGTTCTAGAGGTAAAGATGTGGAGATGATAGAATGTAGCTAACTCTTTAGAGAAGAGTGTTACAAAACCATGAAGAGAAATGAATCAGTAACTAGAGGGAAATGTGAGGTCCACAGTTGGTTGTACTCTTGGTTTTATTTTCAGAAGGGTGAGACAGGTAACAAATGGGAGCTTTGCACAGGGAAGTGCTCATGGCACACCTAGCTGAACTTGACAATACTCTTCCTCATCAAAATGGAAGAATACCAGCTGGGCCCTCCGGTACATGCCAATAATACTAGTGACTTGGAAGGATGAGGTAGGAGGATTGCAAGTTCCAGGCTAGCCTGGGAAATTTTGTGAGACATTGTCTCAAAATAAAATAAAAAGGACTGTGGATATAGCTCAGTGGTAGAGTGCCCCTGGATTCAATTCTTAGTACCCACCCCGCCCCCCACACACTAAAGAAAATGTAATTTGAAAAGGTATCATCCTAGGCACTTAGCAATTATGAGCTGATTAGCACTTTTAAGCACTTTTGAGCAGCACTTACCAACTTCCTATTTTTAGAACATGAAAGAATGACATAACATAGTGCTAGTAACAGAAAGGACTCCTGGAAGACCCATCTCTGGCTTTAACTTCTCCTTCTTCCTTGCCCATCCAACGGGACTTTCCTGACATACTGTGCCCTTGGCAAAACTGAGAGACAGACATTGTTACAAAAGTACTTTCCAACCACAATTCTCCTGTATTAAACTTTCTTCTAAGAAAAAAAAATGGTTAAGAGCTCCGTGAAATGGTTAAGAGCTCAGTCTCTAAAATCAGACACATCTAGTTTCAAAGTCTGGGCTTACAAATTATTAGCCTCTAACACCTTGGACAACTTGTGAAAACTGTGTTTTATTTTCCTGGAATACCAATAATAATAATAGCCACCTCAAGACAGAATCTTGAGGGTCATCTTCAACCTACTCATCTCTCATCTGCCAAATCCAGTCCATCACTTAGTTCTGTTATTTCAGAGGCAGGAAGCTAGATCTTCCATAAATAGCCAGGATAAGGGTGTTGAAGAAGGATAGGGGACACCATGCCAATCTGAAAGAGACATTGGGTCTGAAGGACATCTTGTGACTTGCTCTCCA
This sequence comes from Ictidomys tridecemlineatus, assembly GCF_052094955.1. NCBI lineage: Eukaryota > Metazoa > Chordata > Mammalia > Rodentia > Sciuridae > Ictidomys > Ictidomys tridecemlineatus. The sequence goes on along the minus strand of NC_135480.1, from coordinate 148,803,812 downwards.
TGCATTTAACCACAATATCTTCTTCTGACCTAGAATACCTGTTTCTATTCTTCACATCTTTAGTCATTGCATCCCTTCCTTAGTTACTCTTGCTTTTACCCCTAGCAACAGCCAACCACAAGCAGACCTCTACCTGAAAAGCTTCCTCTAATAGATGTGTCAAAAACCACCAAGTGAAAACTGACCTCTTAATCATGGAAATAAAGGATTGAAATTATGCATTCCTGATTGGTTTATTAAACCCAGACCTTGAAGAGCTTGATTGGTCCATGCTGATGTCCCTCAACCCACTAATCACCTTTGCTGGGTCATCAGACATGCCTTTAAAAACCCCGAGACAACAGATACCTGTTGGCATCCCTCTTGAGGCCCCTCCCTTTTGGGAGCTCTGCTTCTTTCTATTACTTTAATAAATCCTATTATTTTACCCTCATCCTTGTGTCCCTGGATTTCATTCCTTGAAATTGTGAGACGAAGAACTCAACTGCTTAACTTCTGGTTACATTCCTACCTCTTTAATGCTGCTCAGACGACCTCTGTTTTCTGCACCCCATTACCATAACCTCCATTAATCTTCTTGTCATTTTTCGTTATCTCATTGCAGAGGCTCCTCACTGCTGCTTTCCCTTTTTGTCTTGCTTCCCTCAGCTCTATTCTCCATTTACTGAAGTAGAGGCCAACACCATTGGATTCATCCTCAACTCTTTTCTTCTTTCAACCTATATCTAATTCACTAACAAGTCCTGCAGACCCTTCCTTCGATTATATCCAGAACATGACCTCTTCTCAGTTTCCTTATCACTCAGTGCCATTATCATCTCTTATTGTGTTGCAACAGTCTGATAACTGGATGCTATGGTTCTAATCTCAGCTTTCTAAAGTTGATTTTTAACACAGCAGACAGAATGATTCTTCAAAAATATGAGTCAAATCGTATGTGCTGATGGCTTAACATTTCACACAGAGGAAAGTCCAAAGTCCTTCCAATAGCCCAAGCAAGAAAGACCTCTCTTTTGGGCTCCATGTTTTGGAAGCTTCCACTGTGGCCAATCCTCTCCCTGCAGTGTGAGGTGTTCGAAGAACCAAGAGGGCTCCTCTGGAAGCTTTTACCTTCCCACCCCATCTCTCACAATCGGGGTCTTTGGGACTTGGAATTCCCTGTCTGAATGGCTCTAAGCTTGCTCCCAGGCATGTATGTCTTCCTTCCAAGATCCAGCTCCCAAGGACAGATCTGGCAGTGTGCCAGGTTCCACAATCTGGACACCTTCATCACTCTTTCTGGTAATATTGTATTTTGCAAAATTGTAACAGCAACTCTACCCTCACTTCAGCATTTTTTTTAAAGAGAGAGTGAGAGAGGAGAGAGAGAGATAGAGAGAGAGAGAATTTTTAATATTTATTTTTTAGTTCTCGGTGGACACAACATTTTTGTTGGTATGTGGTGCTGAGGATCAAACCCAGGCTGCACGCATGCCAGGCGAGCACGCTACCGCTGAGCCACATCCCCAGCCCTCACTTCAGCATTTTTAACTTTCCGTACCCATCTCTTAATTCCCCAAAGCTTTCATTATCATCTAATATATCATATAATTTACATCTTTATGATATTGTTGCCTATCATACTTCATATGAATATAAGTACAAAGAGGATAGTGATCTTTGCTTTGCTCATTGTTATGCATTCATCTCCTAGAACAGTAAGTAGGCCCTCAGCATTTGTTGAATGAATTACCCCTTTATACATTAGGCAAAATAATGTCCAGAATAATCAAATCCAGCGATGTAATTTCTGCTTGAAGGACTTTAACAGCTCTCATTATTTAAAAAGTCAAGTCTTCCTTAGTATGGCCTGCAAAACTTTCCCTAATCTGGCCTTCTGGCTTCATGCACATGGAAATATAAGTATTTTCTAAGAATAGGACCTCATGGCTGCTTTGAAAATTCTAATCTCATTTTACTTTTACTAATTTATTTTTCCTGTACCTCAGTTTTATCATAAACTTTAAAAAAATTGTAGTTCATATTATACTTTTTGTTAAGAGGATTTACATCTTTCTACTTCCAACTACCTTAGAGGATCTCCTCCTCCTTAAATGTATCCTATTTCCTTCTAGTGTTAGTACTTTACTCATTGCTGGTATAAGTTGCTATAGTTCTGTCTTCCTTGCTAGAACAAGAGCTCCTAATACTGAATTAGGTTCTCATAACTTTGTTGAATGAACAAAGAAATGAATGGTTACATATGAAGGATATAGGAAACAACAACTCCCCAGGGGAAAAGGGGAACCACTATCCCTAGGGAGAAAGGAGGACAATGGGTCCAAGGGAGAGAAGCAAAAGAATATGCTTTGCACTTTTACCATTTCCCAGCAACAATGGGCTTTGAACTTTCACAACTGCTTCCCCTAACTTGGGCTTTGAACTTGCACAACTGTGACCCCTGCTTATCCAACTGATGCATTTTGCTATGATTCAAGTCTCACTTAAATCTTATAAAAATCAGACCCTTCTTGTAACCAGTTACCATTTTCTCTCCTGAAAATGTGCCCTCTGATGCTTAACTTCACCACTTAATAAAAGTCACCACTGATCTGTTGAGATCTGTCCTTGTTCTGGTTATTTTTGCTTTCAACAGGCATGACAGCTTAGCATCATACTCAGGAGTCTGAGACTCACTTCTGGTTGGCTCCTTCCTCTTTAAGAGAAACCTTAATTTATTTACTTATTTTGGAAAAACCTATGAAAGGACTTTCCATCAACTAGTGCCACTTGCAATGGAATGGGCCACTAATGGGATGGGAGGTCATCATCCCTGGACTTTTTAAGAAAAGGGTCCATGTTGAAACAAGGGTTTCAAACTTAAGAAAACAGCCAATGTTGAATTTTAGGGATGGTGATCCTCTTTCAACAGTAAGATAACTTGCAACATTGTCACCCAGAGAAATTGTCACCAGTCCTAGGCCAGAGGCCTGACTCTGGGGGTTCTAACAAATCAGGTCTGGCCACTTGTCCCCAAAACTGAATAGAAAAGGTAATGGTGAAAAGAAGAAAAGAAATTTTAATTAATATGTTCATATTGGGAAGGCAAAGCAAGGTCTGGCACCTTAGCCCTGTCTTCAGGGGTGCTGACAGGAGCTTTAGGTATAAGCAGAGGAAGAATTGGGGCAGGTAACAAGAGATATGCATAATTAAGTACCCTTGGTCAAACTGTGGTCTGGTGGATAATTATTTCAGTTTTGGTTCTATGAGGTGGCTTTGGAAAACATTTTTTTCTTTGTTTTTTAATTTATTAAATGGATTTATTGTTTGACTCCTTTTCTCTTCTTTTTAAAGAATTTTTAAGTTCATTCTAGGTAGTTAAACATGATGGTAGAATGCATTTTGACACATTGCACACAAATGGAGTATAAATTCTCATTCCTCTGGCTGAACAGGGTGCAGAGTCACATAAGTAGTGTAGTTATAAATGTATGTAGGGTAATAAAGTCCACTTCATTCCACCATCCTTCCCACCTCTAAACCTCCTCTGCTCCCTCACTCCCCTCTGCCCAATCCAAAGTTATTTCATTATTCCCTACTGCCCCTGACCTGCCATTATGGATCAGTATTCACTTATCAGAGAAAACATTTGGCCTTTGGTTTTTTGGGTCTGGCTTATTTCACTTAGTATGATATTCTCCAGCTCCACCTATTTACCTGCAAATGCCATAATTTCATTTTTAATTAAGGCTGAATATTCCATTGTGTCTATATGCCACATTTTCTTTATCTATTCATCTGTTCGAGGGTACCTAGATTGGTTCCATTGTTTAGCTATTGTGAATTGAGCTGCTATAAACATTAATGTAGCTGTGCCACTATAGTATACTGATTTTAAGTCCTTTGGGTGGGATACTTGGGTCAAATGGTTGTTCCATTCCAAGTTTTTTTTTTTTTAGAAATCTCCATACTGCTTTCCATAGTGGTTGCACCAATTTGCAGTCCCACCAGCAATGTATGAGTGTGCCTTTTTCCTCACACCCTTGCCAACATTTTTTTTTTGGTGTTGTTTTTTGAGTTCTTTATATATCCTGGAGATTAATGTTCTATCTGAGGTGTGTGTGGTAAAGATTTTCTCCCATTCTGTAGGCTCTCTCTTCACATTATTGATTGTTTTCTTTGCTGACAAGAAACTTTTTACTTTGAATACAACCCATTTATTATTTCTTGAGTTTACTTCTTGCAATTTAGGAGTCTTGTTAAGGAAGTCAGTTCCTAAGCTGACATGATAAAGATTTGGGCCTACTTTTTCTTCTATTAGGTACAGGGTCTCTGTTCTAGTGCCAAAGTATTTGATCCACTTTGAATTGATTTTTGTGCAACATGAGAGATAGAGGTTTAATTTCATTTTGCTAAATATGGATTTCCAGTTTTCCCAGCACCATTTGTTAAATAGGCTATCTTTTCTCCAATGTATGTTTTTAGCACCTTTGTCTAGCACAAGGTAACCATATTTATGTGGGTTTGTCTCTGTGTCTTTTATTCTGTACCATTTGTCTACATGTCTGTTTTAGTGTCAATACCATTCTATTTTTGTTACTATTGCTCTGTAGTATAGTTTAAGGTCTGGTATTGTGATGCCACCTGCCTCACTCTTCTTGCTAAGGATTGCTTTGGATATTCTGGGTCTCTTATTTTTCCAAATGAATTACGTGATTGCTTTTACTAGTTCTGTGAAGAATGTCATGGGGATTTCAACAGGGATTGAATTAAATTTTTATAATGCTTTTGATAGTATGGTCATTTTGACAATATTAATTCTGCCTATCCAAGAGCATGGGAGATCTTTTCATCTTCTAAGGTCTTCTTCAATTTCTTTCTTTAGTGTTATGTAGTTTTCATTGTAGAGGTCTTTCACCTCTTTTGTTGATTGATTCCCTGGTATTTTATTTTATTTTTTAAGGCTATTGTGAATGGGGTAGTTTTCCTAATTTCTCTTGCAGTGGATTCATCATTGATGTCTAGAAATACATCTGATTTATAGGTATTGATTTTATATCCTGTTACCTTGCTGAACTTATTAAAGTATGTATTCTCAGCTGAGTTCTACAAGGGCTTCAAAGAAGAATTAACACCAATATTCCTTAAATTATTCCATGAAAGAGGAAAGGGGGAACCATGCCAAACTCATTATATGGGGTTAGTATCACCCTGACACCAAAACCACACAAAGATGCATCAAGAAAAGAAAACTTCAGACTAATATCCCTGATGAACATAGATACAAAAAAATCTCAACAAAATTCCGTCAAATCGCATACAAAAACATGTTAAAGAGATAGTGCACCATGATCAAGTAGGGTTCATTCCAGGGATGCAAGATTGGTTCAGTATACGGAAATCAATAAACATAATTCATTACATTAATAGACTTAAAATCAAGAGTCATATGACCATCTCAATAGATGCAGAGAAAGCATTTGACAAAATACAACACCTCTTCATGTTCAAAACGCTAGAAAAACTAGGACTAGCAAGAACATACCTGAACATTGTAAAAGCTATCTATGCTAAGTTAAGGCCAACATCAACATCATTGTAAATAGAGAAAAATTGGGAGCATTCTTTCTAAAAACTGGAACAAGACAGGGATGCCCTCTTTCACCACTTCTATTCAACATAGTCCTTGAAACTCTAGTCAGAGCAATTAGACAAAAGAAATTAAAGAGATACAAATAGAAAAAGAAGAACTATCACTATTTGCTGATGACATGGAAAAGTTCTTGTCTCTTAAGGAGGCAATTTCCACTTGCTACTCAGGATGATCTATGAGACCTGTGATTCTGAAAGGGGCAACTGAATTCCTGTGAATTGACTGCTCCTGCTTGAGGGCAAAGTTCATCATGGGGATTTTCTAGAAGGTGTCAGACAACCACTGAAGACTCAAGGTAGCACTCCAGGGGTCTGATGTAAAAGCTGACAGTAGAATATTCCTGAAAATCTTGTCTCAGTCTTGAAGGAAGATAGAGGAGGTACATTTAGGGCTAATAATCCTTGTACTAACAGTTGAGGTGCACACTTCTTAAATGATCAACATGCCTACATGCAGAGCTAAGCAGGCCACAAAGTTTAAGGTCATAAAGGAGAAATACAAAATGAAGGCAGAGAATTCAAGTTTTATCCTGTTTTCAGTAACTCATTGGGCAGCTGCAGGCCTAAATAAAGAGACACTGCTTTTGCAAAGTCAGCCTCTCTAATCCCTGTGACAGAATGTTTCCTCAGGTTTCTCAAGCCCCCTACCAAACTCTCTTAAAACCCTGGCCAATCTGGATAAAATCTGGATAAAACTTTATCTCATCTAGATAAAATCTTTCCAGATTGGCCAGGGTTTCCAGTTTCCTTATGGGAGCCATGATTTCTGAAAGAGTAGGTTTTTAGAGCCTTTAAAGTTAGGGAAGCAAAAATAAAATTAAAAAAATTATGGAAGCATGAACTCTTTAATACCTAGGCAGGCAATGCCTGAAAGAGTTTCTTTAGAGAACTTATTGGATACATGGTCAAAATTGATGACTTCATCACATAATTTGCAGAGCATGCATGAGCACTGTGATGGTACTTCTCCAGGAGACAAAACAAACAAATTCAAACAACCATTCCACCTCCTAGGTCTTCCATTCTAAAATTCCCTTGTGTTTTATAAATAAGTCTCTTACTGTCCCTTCCTGTTTGGCTGTCCATTTTCATCTTAACTGTATGGGGGTGGGGGTAGAGACTGTAAATCAAAAAGTTGTCCAACATCTCTGTCTCTCAGCTAAACCACAGATATGGAACAGAAATTCTTGTGGGTCCTTGGACAATACTTAGTAAACAGCAAAGCATTCTTCACATTCATTGTCATTATAAAGGAGGGTGACTAGTGATCTTTGGTCTAAAACTTACACTAATTCCTATACGACCACTGTTTTTCACTGGCCACATTAAGATCTTACCTAAGGAAAAAGACTACATGGTTTTAAGACTCACAAGGTCCCATCTCCTTCATTAAACCTACTCTGATTCTCCTAAGCAAATATTTGCTAATCCATTGTACTTTCAGGGCATTTCTTTTTATCTACTTTATATTTATTGGTTTATATTCAACTTTCTCCCTAGTAGAATTTTAGCTGTTATTTTGCCTATTTCTATCCAAGAAGTACTAATATCACTTTATTTAATTGCATTGCGAATTTTTATCTTTCCAGAGAATTCCAGAAAACTTTGGTACATTCTGTTAAGAGGTTTGTAAACAGAACCTGAGAAACACTTTTTCAAGCCCAATTTGCAAAGTATCAAAATCATAGTAAGTGCTGGCAGTTTCACTTCTTGCTTTCGGTAGGCCTTGCTTTGTGTTCTCTCTACTGTCTGCTGAAATCTATTTCCAATGAAATTTGTTGTGCTGCAGTAGAAAGTGTGAATTCTTTATTTTCTTCTTCATTTCTTCTTCTTTTTTTTTTTTTTTGAAAATTCAAAGCATTTACTTGTTCTTTACTATGTGCCAAGATCTATTATACATAAGAAAATAAGACAGAGCCAATGCTTTCAGGCATAAACATTCTGGAAATATCTCAAGAATCCTAGCAAAGCATTCCTTTGTATAATGATAGCCAGCATAAAGGACTCACTTGGCGTCAGTCAACAGGAGAAGTGATCAGATCATGTTTGCTTAATGCTTCATTCTTTACTGAATATTGCCAGGCTTATCTCATTTGGCTCCTCCCTCCCCATAAGTGTCCAGTACAGCCTTGGGTATTAATGAAGATTTATGTAAATACACGCCAAACTGAACTGACTACTGTTTTTGAAGTCAAGTGTTTAAGGCATAAATTGCACAGAATGTTTTTAAATAATTTGACCTTGAATGCCTTTAGGCAAGTAATGCAGAATCGATCCCAGATTCTACCACTCCTCATTGTATTATACCTAGCTCTATTCAAATATTTTTTGTTACCTGCCAGTCCCTATGAGCATTTAAGTTTTTAGGAGTTCTTTGTTAGAGCCTGTGCTCTCCTCTCATAGATGTATGTGTAATTATTTGATCTTTAAACCACCTGTGGAATAGATAGACTACCTTTCATGGTACAATTTTAAGTTCAAATTGCATCTTAATTTTTTAGTCAATAAACACTGAGCTTCCAGTTTTTGCAAGCCTTAATATTAGATTGTGGAGAATTTACAGAGAGTTTCATCTAAGAAAGAGTCCCTGCCCTAGAAGATATCATAACAGTTAGAAGGTTAAACCTTGCAAACATGAAGAATACAATTCTTACTAGAACTAAAGAGTAAAAAGAGTGATAGAAGTACAAAAATCCTGGAAGCTCTCTAGAGGAAGAGAGACTTCACAGAGGGGTGGAATTTGAACTGGCCCTGGAAACACTTGTGAGATTTGGAGTTAAAGTTACTTCAGTGGTCACTGCAGATGCAAATGCGCAGGGGAGTTGAGGGGACAATGAAATTTAGGTCGAGATAAGAATGTCAAGGGATTAATGCCAGGAAGAACCTCCAATGGAGAGAGAGTGACAGTCACTCAAAAATGGAGTTACAATACCAAAGAAGTATTTGGAAAAGATTAAATCTGATTATTATTTTTTTTCCAAAATAAAAAGGAGCACATCTTTAAGATTTTGGGGGGGGGGTGGGGATGGAACTGAAACCATGCACTCAGTTAGGAGGTCACTGTATTCATCCACATGTTTGATAACCAAGCCCTGACACTGAGTCAGAAAAGCAAAGCAAAGGAAAGGAAAGAAAAACGTATTATAAGACAACCGGCATGACAACTGGCAACTGATCAGTCATACAAGAGAGACTGTGATTTTCATAAGAATGGGAAGTTTTACTCCATGTATGTATGTTATGTCAAAATACATTCTACTGCCATGTATAACAAAAAAGAACAAATACAAAATACGAAAAAAAACAAAAAAACAAAACAAACAAACAAAAAAAAAACCCCCCAAAAAACAGAGACTGGTTTTAAGGTAAGACTATGGAGACAATATTGGAGCCTTGGAAGGTAGGGGAAAGAAATATAAAATGAGGAGTTGGTTTTAAAATGAAGGCAATGAGTTGGATATGAGTCATGGATAATGCAAAGCATTCAAGTAAAATGTAGGTCTAGATTCTGGGAGATAATTTAGGAGATGAGATTGCAATTGCCTTATTACAGAGTAATCCTAGCATGGTACAATCAAGGCACATGGTACATTTTGACATTGGCATGTGGAATAAAAATGACACAAAATCTATGGGTCACTGTTTAATGCATTGTAAAACATGACCTATAATACTATCTCTGAAGACATTTCCACCATCTCCTTTTAACATCAACATCAAACATTGAATATTTTTATGTTGATGTGTATATAAAACAAACATTTTGGTAATTTGCCTGCTGTTATACCAAATAAATTATTGCAGCAATTCAACAAGTTCCCAATGACTATGTATTGCTATGGGCCAGGTAGTTGGGACTCAGAAAATCTTAAAAGTGTGGTCCTTGTCTTTGAGGAGCTCCAGTTCATTGGAACCTGGGGAGAAGACATCTGGAAGCAGCAGGCCAGGAAGAGCCTGCTGATGTGTGGGAAGCCAAGTAAGAAAGGCACGCAGATCAGACTCCTGTGGCCAGAGTGGCCAGAGCAATGTTGTTCATCCATTTGTGGGACTACAGGTTGTAAGAGAACTTGGAGGACATACAGGTCAATCAGTATTTGACTTCTGATGAAACAGAGAGCTCCTGAACTTCTTCATGCTGAGAATATGTACTGTCCCCTGGCCCACCTGGGCACCAGTGACATGTTCTCTGCCTGGCACAGCACAGCTAGATCTACATACTTACTTCACCTGGCTTTTGTTTCTATAAATTGTAACTGCTTCTGTAGGACCAGAAAAGAAGGAATCTAGGTATTTCTCTCCAGTTTGATTAAGTTGCATAAAATTTGCCTTTTCTTTTTATGTTATTTGCTTACTTCTTATGAGGATGACTGAATCCAGCCAGCCAAGATCTAGGTAGGTTCCCTTGACTTAGATGCCAGTATGCCAGTAACACTGATAAAACTATCTGATCATGGCTTACACTGAATGATTTTACTCTGCATTTTGGCAATTTGTGTCTGTGATTCCCTTCCACAGAGCCATAGAATTTCAGGGCTAGATATACTGATTGGTAAGTAATCAAGTTTCACTTCTCCACCTCCACCCCCTCCCATGTGAATTTATTATTTCACTCTTCTACTATGTAAATCCAGAATAACAAGAGTTAAAATTATCTTTAATTTTTCTCTTTCCGCTGATCATTTTATATGAAAAAAATAAGTCTTTAAGTTGGCCCCAAATCATGCTTTTGTTATATGGTAGTTACCTCTATAAGTTAGTGATATGATAGTGTTTATGTTTTGTTTTGTTTCCTAACAGCTTACTCTTAGAGCATTGCTTATAAACACAGGCCAGCCTAGAGTATGGCCTGTCTGCCAAAAGGATAATCACAAACAGATGTCAGATGTAGAAAAACATTTTTAAGTTCTTAACCATTAACCCTTCAAAACCTCTAAGATGAGAGAGATATCAGGAATAAATTTTTCTGGAGTGCACATTTTCGGTATAGAAAATATTGTACCTCAAAAAAAATGTTCAACAAGAATAATAATGTGGGGGCTGGGGATGTGGCTCAAGCGGTAGCGCGCTCGCCTAGCATGCGTGTGGCCCGGGTTCGATCCTCAGCAGCACCACATACCAACAAAGATGTTGTGTCCGCCGAGAACTAAGAAAAAATAAATAAATGTTAAAATTCTCTCTCTCTCTCTCTCTGTCCCCCTCTCTCTCACTCACTCTTAAAAAAAAAAAAAAAAAAAAGAATAATAATGTGGAATAAAAATTGTAGCAAGTGAGAGAAATCCTAATATTTGGGGAACAGAAGGAAATTTGCTTGTTTATACCCCTGAGCATAATTTCTGAGGCAGAATTCCTCCTGCCTCTAACAATGGAGAGCAAAGATATGCCCACACCTCCTCCACCACAGCAGCCTCACCACAGTCTACAACACAAACTCAGAAAGTACAAGAAAACCTCAGCCCACTCAGTACTCACATAGGCACTGTGTACAGCTCCTCAGGAAAAGACACAAAAGAAAAGCAACATACAGTTGCTATCGGCATCAAATTTCTATTAAAGAAACCAACAAGCAGAGTAGACAAAACCAAAACCAAAGCAATCAGCGAGAAGTAGCATCAGCCCAGGATCCTCTTTTGCTGGGATATAGGAGGTGTAATAAAGATCTGTAAAAATTTGGGGTTAACATAGTAAGCAAGAAAAGATGCAATCAGTCACGTCAGCCCTGCTCTGCTTTCCTGTAATATGAGGGTAATTAAAACCAGAACAGGTTCTGGGGAACTAACTGATGGGAGCCCGGACTAGAGACAAGGTTAGTTTTGCTTTCAGTATTGCTTCTCTGCAAGCAGATGGTCTTGAGCTGTGTCCCTGGTATATCAGTTTCTCCACCAGGAATAGGGGAAAGGGAGGGGAAAAAGAACACCAGCAGGTCCCAACCATGTGCCAGAAACTTTGTATTGTGGTTTTTATCCATTTCCTAGGGATGCTATAATAAATTATCACAAACTGGGTAGCTTAAAACATCACATGCTTATTTTCTGACAGTTCTGGAAGCTGGAGTCTGAGGTCCAGGTGTCACATGCTCCTTCTGAAGGATCTAGGTAAGAAGACTTCCTGTCTCTTCCTGGCTTCCTCTCTAAGTGGTGCTTGGCAGTCTTCACTTGGCAGTCCTTGGTGTCCCTTGCTCATAGGGGCATCACTCCAATCTCTGCCTCTCTCTTCACATAGCCTCTTCCCTGTGTATCTCTGTATGTCCTCTCCTCTTCTTACAAGGACGCCAGCCATGGGATAATTGCCCCCCCTAATCCAGTATGAGTTTACCTAAACTGATTATATTTGCAAACCCTCTATTTTCCTTCTGAAAAAGTAGCGCTTTTTTTCTCCTCTTTGTTCTGTATCCTCTTTTCACTCTATCCCTTGTGCAAGAAAAATGGTTTAAATGTTTCCTTAGCTTGTATTACTCAGTAATATAACTATACTCTTCATTGCTGCAATGACTGTAAATGGGAATGGCTGCCTTCATCACAAGAAAGGGGTTCCTGTTCTGGGAAGCTGTCCTTCCTTTGGGAACTCCACCCAGGGCTTATGTGTGGACCTGATTGGAGATCCCCACCCTCCTTTTCCAGCGGCAGTGACTGGCTGAAGAATAGACACACAGTTCCTGATTCTGAGAGTTTAGAGTTGTGGCATTCGCACCCCACTCCACCAGAGTGCTGATCCCTCTACACACCCCTCTCTCCTCTTCCTCTACTGCAAACTTCCTCCTAAGGGCCATCTTACCTATAGTCGTTCCTCTGGGCAACTCAGCTCTTTTTCTAAATGTTTATGTTTTAGGAAACAGATTCATGTAGGAGCAAGGGAAAGCCCAGGTACTTCCATATCAGGGCCAAACAAAATTCAAACTAATGTCTCAGCACATTGGCCTGCCTCAGAAAATCTATATGTCAAGAAAAACTACCAGAGGGGTAGATACTAAGTGTTGATGGCACTTATGAGTAGAGGCCTTGTATGTGATTTTGCAGTTGCTTTTAAAAATTGTCTTACATTTATTGCTTCCCAGGAACACAAATTACATAGAAATAATGTTTAAAAAGCAGCAATGGAGAGTATAGTTAGATTACTGAATAATACAAGCTAAGAAAACATTTTAAGAGCTCACAAAGGGTTTATGTGTTTCTAATTAATTTTAATTACTTAATAAACTATCCATAAGTCCTTTGCTAAGTTCTTAAGTTAGAAACACACATATGCTCTTTTCTTTGTTTGCTTTATAAATGAAGGTCACCGAGAGGCATAGCTATTGTGTGTGTTTGTGTGTATTGTGTGTAGAACTAGAACCCTCATACTGCATTGATACTTGGTAATACAAACATTAGGATTTAGACCATAAAAACGTCTTATTATAATATGCATAATAATGATCTCATTGGTGTTTGCAACCAGACTACTAGGCCCCTTCTGTGTAAAGAAGTGAAAGTTGAGGCATGGAGAAATCACAGAGCTTAACCAGGCTCACTCTGTTAGAGAGCAAGCTATGCCTTGGAGTCCAATGTCAGTGGGGGTCTACTACCACTCGTGCTTGCAACCTTGCCTGAATTTCAAGGCATTGCACGTTAGTCGTGGATAGGGGGTTACTAGAAGGGAAAGGGAAAAGAGGGGCACTCTCAAGAGAGAAAAGAAGAGAACGGGTCCTCTCAGAGAGGTGAGGGGCAGCCCTCTTCTTATACTCCTGTTTTATTGGGGGATCCCAAGGACGTTTCCCAAAAGACTGGCTCAGGTCTACCTTTTGACTTTTGACTAATAGCAAGATTGTGTCAGAATTTCAGGTCCCCACTGTGCATGGTGTTACCACATGGAGAGGAGATTTTACTATTATAATGACATGCTAAAGATCCAGGCAACTCTGGGTCACTTTGGACTGTGCTGACCAGTTCTAGTTGGAACTTGTTCTTACAGATTTCATGGTTGGGAGTTTTGCTCTGCTTATCCTATCTCCATGAATCTGCAATCTGGTCTGTGTAAAGTCACAAAAGTGCCCACTTCAGGGTAACTTGTGCTCTTCTTATCAGTAGGGAAGAATGTTTTGAACTGCATTTCTCCTACAGATAACAGGTTGTTTGCTGAGGAATATAGCATAGCCTATTGACTTGAACCAGGCAGGACCAGAGTGGTCTCAGGTAAATTGACTTTTTTTTTTTTTTGTACTTGGAATCAAACCTAGAGGTGCTCTACCACTGAACCACATCCCCCAGTTCTTGTTATTTATTTATTGAGGCAGAATCTTGCTAAGTTGCTAAGGGTCTTGTTAAGTTATTGAGACTGGCCTTGAACTTTTGATTCTGCTTCAGCCTCCTGAGTTGCTGCAATTACAGATGTGTGCCACCACACAGGACTGGTAAATTGCTTTTTAAAAGAAAGCATTCCTAGAGGCTTGGGAGATTGAGGCAGGAGGATTTCAAGTTCAAACCCAATCTTAGTAACTTAGTGAGGCCCTAAGAAGCTTAGAGAAATTGTCTCAAAAAAAAAAAAAAAAAAAGGACTGGGGATGTGGCTCAGTAATTAAGTACCTCTGGGTTCAATCACCAGTAGCAAATAAAAAAAGAAAGAAAAGCAACCATGTGAGTGTTAGAGGAGTAAGGCCCAGTCTATAGAATTACCCCCTTTAACTTCATATCTGTCTGTTACCTATCGAGTGTATTGTAGCAGGAAGAAAAAATGCTACAACAATTTTGTTTTTCTTTCTAAATTCAGTGTTTGTTTTTAAGCACAGTGCAATACAAGGGATGCAATTAATGGAATGTGATGCGATGCATATGTTTATATGAAGCACCTAGAACAGTGCCTGCCACACCATAGCCACTAAATCAATGTCAACTAGTTTAAATCTGAAAAATAAGAAGTCCAGTCTTTCCCTTTTCACCTGAACATGTGGGGTTGGGGGGCGTGGAGCCTGAGGATGCACACAGATAGTCTGACACAGAGTGACGAGGATAAGAAAGAAATGCACTTAGGTTTTGGGAAAACGGGCAAACAAGTCCTAAGGAAGGGGCAAGAGCTGAGGAATCAACACTTTATTCAGAACTAGCCTTAGCAACTTTTCCAAAGTCGAGAACCAAGGTTCTGATGGGAATTTAATCTGAAATGTGATAAAAGGTCAGTGTCCTCATTGAAAATTGGGACAGGTGATTCATGGCTGGGAGAAGATCATAAGCAGCTGGGGATAAAGGGAGGAGGGAGGAATTCAACTTGAGAGCCAGCCTGAAAATTGGCCTCCCTTGTGTCATAGCCCAGAAACTGGAGGTAGGTTAGTCACTTGAAGCACATAAGGCTTGGGATCCCACCAGGTCTTTGCAACCTGTTGTCAAGGGAAAGGAAGGAAAGGTGTGGGTGGGAGTTCTGGTCAGAGCAATTGAGATGCTTGCTTTCAAAAGGACAGAAGTCTAGGTATGGCTTATTCATTGAAGAGAACTTCAAAGTAAAAGGAGGTTTATTGTACGCGTAATAAGTTAGGGAGTGAGATGAGGCACTAATGAAGCACTCTTCCTGTCCCAGCTCCACCCCACCTCCAAGTCAGTGAAAGTGAAGAAATAACCAGGAAGATAGTTCCTAGTTAAGAAAAAGTTTTCAGAGCTTACAAAGGCCAAATTTCAGTAAGTCAAATTTCATGATTTCTTGAGTCTTTCAGGTGCAGGGGTGGAGCAGGGAGTGATGGTAAGAGAAGAGAGGGGGGAATGAGAGGAAAAACAGTTCCACTGGCCTTTAACAAGGAAATGAGTGGACTCTTGTGACAGGGAGAAGGTTCTAGGTACTTGAAGATGCAAACTGCCCTCTTCCCCTCTCATTCTTGGAGAGAAAAAGGGGGTGCTGTACATACACCCCTAAAGTTTGAGAGTGTCTAACAAACATATTAATACTAGCCTTTTACCCAGATTTTCTCATGGTAGGAAGTTCACTGTATCTTCCATGCCTGGGGGTGTGAAGAGATGTGGGGTTATACTTAGGGATGAAGAAAATGGGCTGAGGATGTAGCTCAGAGAGGGAGGGAGGGAGGGAGGGAGGGAGGGAGGGAGGCAGAGAGAGAGAGAGAGAGAGAGAGAGAGAGAGAGAGAGAGAGAGAGACCAAAGAAAGAAGCAGACAGAAAGAAAGCAGGCCTGACTAGCATCCTGGTCTTGGTTCCAGTCCCTTCTGCAGACTGGGTTGTGGTCCCAGCCTCAGGTTTGCCTGGATAACCATGTATTCTTAGCATTTTCTGCTCAAGTGGCTGGCTGTTACATCAGAGGGCTGTATGAGTAGTGGGGGCCATGCTGACTCAGGCCTAACTTAATTTGTAGAGCAGTGAGATCAAGGTAGACCCAAGGAATATATGATCTGGAGCCTTTCCTTTTCTTTCCTGATTTTTGCCTCAGGAAGGCCAGAGGGAGACAAAGTCATGGGATGGGACATCAACACCACACCAGGGTATGCTGTAAGATGAGAGCCCAGCAATTGGGGGCTGATGAATTCCAGAGTTAGCCACTTCCCCAAGGTATTGCCTTGACAGAGATAATCAGGACTATAAGTGATCGCAGGATTAAAGTGAGGAAGAAATTCACCTCCTGAAGCTTGGACCGACATCCCTTGGCTTTTTGACCTGGGCAAGCCCGGTCCAAAGGTGAAGTGCTTGGGCCAAGGAGAATTCTAAACTTAAATTCAGGTAAAGGAAACCAGAGGTTCTCATAATGACTCATTGGTTTCAGCTGAGATTAAAAAAAAATGTTCAATCAATTTTACAGTCAAAGGTGAAATGTAGCCAGCTGACTCATGTTTTGAAATTAGGTCAGTGATTCCCAAACCTGATGGTTTCTGGCTGCACATTAGAACCCCCTAGGAAACTTCAAAAACAGAATTACCTAGGCACTACCAAAATCTCCTAATTCAAAATATCCAGGGCTGAGTTCCATGAATCTGCATTTTCCAAAATGTCAGGTGGTTCTGAAATAATCAGCCCTGCTCTTGTTTGGGATCAGCATTAGGTAATCCCTGGGCTTGATTTTGCTGGTAACAGCAATTCTTGAAGAGAAGTAAGTAAGAGGGAGAAAAGGAAGGTGAACATCCAAAGACAAATTGTGCCTATTTCAAGATGTGGCTTATATTTCTCTGTACATACTTAGAATTTCTTTTTCCAAGACAAGCTGGTATCATGATCTGCAATTTACCAATGGTAGTAAGGGGTTGAG
This sequence comes from Ictidomys tridecemlineatus, assembly GCF_052094955.1. Classification (NCBI taxonomy): domain Eukaryota; kingdom Metazoa; phylum Chordata; class Mammalia; order Rodentia; family Sciuridae; genus Ictidomys; species Ictidomys tridecemlineatus. Next base: position 148,786,973 of record NC_135480.1, on the reverse strand, counting down.
GAGGGAAATATTCAGATATAAATGGATGCCCTCTTGGTGCTAAAATGCCTGAATTAAGAGACAGAGCATTGTAATTATAAATTATATCTTATAATTTGTAAATAATGCCTAGAATTCCTTTCTTTATTTTTTCTCTCTCTTTCTTTCCTCCTACCTTCCTTCCTTCCTTTCTTTCAGTACTGGGCAATGAATTCAGGCATGCTTTATCACTGAGCTACATCGACCATCCATTTTATTTTAAATTTTGAGACAGGGTCTCACTAAGTTGCTGAGAGTTTTGGTAAGTAGCTGAGACTGACCTTGAACTTGTGATCTTCCTGCCTCAGCCTCCTGAGTAGCTGGCATCACAGGCACTCGCCTCCTAGCCTGGCCAGCCTGCAAGTGCTGCTTTCCCTGTTACTCTGTTATCACAAGGCCATGTGACTGTATTTCTGATTCACTCAACAGAGGGTGTTTGTTTATTGAATGATATATTCCAGAAGCTGGGAACACAAAACTTCATGAGACATTGTCCCTGACTCCAGGGGACAGTGGGGAGAATGACAAATGAAGAGAATTTTCATAGAGGGTGGTGAATGCAGGGACAGAGAATACCTCTCTCAGCCTTCTTTGACAGCCAGCCTTCTGAGGGGCACTGGGGCCTGTCTCATAGCCTGAAACAAGGGGATGTTGGTGGTAGTGGGGGGGCACAATAGATGTATCTAATAGGTCCCTAGTTAGTATGTAAGGTGACTAATTCTAAAAGGAATGGCTTGGAAAAGGTTGCTTCATTATACAGAAGATGAATCTGAAACCCTGTGGAGTTAAGTAAACAGGTGGCTTGTGGGAGATTGAAGAGCAGCCACTTCTGCCTTCTCTGCTCCCTTATCACTCTGGCTCCCGCTCAGACCTGAGTACCTTCCTTTCATCTCCTGCAGATAGACCAGGTGAGCTGTATGCTGAGCAGCACAGGGTTCATGATCGGACACATTGTTTTCTTGGTTTTGGTACTAGAGATGGAACACCAGTGGTGCTTAACCACTGAGCTACATCCCCAGCCTTTTTGTCTTTTAATTTTGAGAGAGTGTCTCGCTAAGTTGCTTAGGGCCTTGCTTAGTTGCTGAGGCTGGGTTCAAACTTGTGATCCTCCTGCCTCAGCCTCCCGAGTCACTGAAATCACAGGCATGTGCCACTATGCCTGGCTGTGATTAAACATTTTGGAAGCAGAGCTTTGTCCCATCTGTTTTATCCCTTACCAGTCCAGAGACCTTGAAAAAAGGACTTCTTCTCTTGGTACCTCTCTCATTATCTATAAAATGAGGATCATAAAAAACTTGCTTCATAGGGTTGTTGTGTAGATTAAATGAATGGATACAGAAAAAGTACCTAAAATAGGGCCTGCTGACACATAGTAAGTGTTCAAAATGTTAATTATTTTAGTTTTATGCTATTACCTGGTTGGTGTGGCTATCCCAAAATCATATTCCCCAACCATGATTAAATCAGCTCATTTTTTTTTCATTAAGAATTTAAATGTAAAAATTTCTTTATTCCCAAGAGCACAAAATAACACATTGTGCTATTATGAAATATTTTTAAAATTAAAAAAAAAGTATAAAGAGAAAGTAATGATGACCCAAATAACAAGCCCCAGAGGAAATTGCTGTTACTATTTTTATAAACATAACTCTCTATGACTCTTTGAACACATTCATAAAAATTTAATTTTAATAAGTGCCATTATATCAGAATCAATTCAATGAACAGCTTTTATCATTCAGCAAAGGTTCTATAGACACCTTTTCATGTCAATAGTTACAGATCCCATACTTATTTGTGGAGATTAAGAAGTACTTCATTGTACAGAGTGCCATAATTTACTTAAGCTATTCTCTATTGGTGGCCATCTAGGCTGTTTCCAATACAGTACTGTTGCTACTACAAAACAATGACTATAAGAAACTCTGCACAGCCAGCTCTGGGAACCTGTCTGAGTATTTCCTTGGGGCAACTTGCTGTAAGTGGATCAAGGGTGGATACCTATGGACACATGTCCCAATAGAGGAACTCACATATTGGGAAAACAGTTCAGCTAGTCAGCTGGTTTGACAAGAACTGACATGGTGTGGCTTTTGCAACCACTCGGGGCCTGGCTGTGGGAACGCACATGGGCTGATGGCCAATTTGTGGGAGGGCAATTTCTTATAGTCCGTCCTTGCCTATAGGTTTCAGAGACGTCGTTCCTGTGCTATCAGGTAAATTTTCAGACCTGAGAGGGAAGTCTATGGGAGAATTTACTGACCTCTTTGTCAGTCCAGTGCCATACAATTTCTCTGAATTTCTGGCTTTTCTAGGAAATCAGGTTAGGGAAGTTCAATTGGTTGAAAAAATGTCACATAACTTTTGAGGAACCTTCTTTGGTATCATGTCCATGGGTATTTTACTCCAATCAAGCATAGGGCAGATTTTTGCAGGCACCAAACTTCCTTATCCCCTGGTTGTTAATCCTGAGCATCTTCCTCAGCACATGAAGCTGGAGTGTGAAGCAACACACAACAGTGGTGGCCAGGAAGCCCACCAGCTTCTACTGGCTGAAGATTAGCAAAGGGTGGACAGAAAGTGGGAGGAAAAGCCAGAGGAGGACTGCCTCAAGGCTTGGCCAGCTCCTGATGGCTCCTCTCATAGGTGGGGGAGGGGAGGAAATGCCTGAGCCCCCAGTGGAAACCAGAAGTCCACCAGTCTACATATTTCTCTTCAGCCTCCCTTCCTGACCCCTCCGAGGGAGACCTAGGGTAGAGCATTGTGTCACACAGGCTTGGGGTGGTTGAGGGGTGATCAGAGAGGACCAGTGGGATGTGCTACCTGCCTTCACTTTCAGTTATTCCTAACTGAAGACAAAAGCAGAAGTTCAGGCTAACATCTACAGAGGTCTAAAAAAATTCACCAGGGCAATTCCAAGTGCCCTATATGTTTTAATCCATCTAACTCTCACAACAATCCTTGGAGGGAGATGCCCTTACCAATTCCCATTTTATGAATAGGAAAACTGAGGCACAGAGAGGGTAGACAATTTGCTGAAGGTCACACATCAAGTGAATGAGAGAACTGAGATTTAACCCCTATAATCTGGTTTCAGGTTCCTTTTACTTACCATTGCTTCTCTTTATCATTATGTTAGTGTTGGTAATAATGGGCATCTGTCATTCTATCTTTGATCAAATACGCCCAAGAAAAACAGATTAGACATGCCAGTGACTCTAGAGAACTTGATGGGATCAATCTGGAGCCAGTTGATGGATTTTATGGATCTGTTTGTGCTCCTCATCCCCTTGCTCACCACTCCCTAACTTCCCAACAAGAGTACTGATTGGAGCCCTACCTGGCCTGCGACTGGGAAAGACAACAACATCTTTAGAGAACAATGGAAATTCCAGCTAGAGGATTTGCACCAAAAGTAGAACGCATGGTCCATCTTTGCTTTTACTCTTTGTCAACTCTAGTTTCTTACCCCTTTCCTTCCTGTTTCTTGTGTCCTTTCTTCATAGGCTGCAACTACATTGTATACAATAGACACACCATGGATTTGTTTTGTATGTGCATGTTTTGTGTGTGTGTGTGTGTAACATACACAAATTTTCTCCACAGATTTTTAATTTTCTAGAAGTGTTAGTAAGTCATCTAATTTAATGAACATTTTACTTCCATACCATGTTTGAAATTATGACCTCACTTTCAAGACAGATAAAGGATTGGGTCAAATGAAGTACCTAAAACTGTCAGGGGCCCCATCAGACTGGCTGAGCCATGTTGGATATACTAAGAATGAAGAGAGGCAGAAGTGACCAAAGAGTGGACAAGCCAGCAAGCCATTTCGCAATGGGCAGGAAAGAGACTGGCATGCTGGGAGGGTTGGTCTTGAGAGGGACCACATTTTTATTATGGATAAAACAGCCTCTATATTCACTCCCAAGAAATTTTAAGGATAATCATGGTATTTTAATTTGACACAAGCCCACTCACAAAAGATGTTTGTCTTCTTTCTGATGTGTGTGCCTGTGGGTGGGGGTGGGGGTGCATGCATGAACACATGCATGTGTAATGATTCATTTCCAGTAACATTTTAAAGTTCAAACCAAAGCATTTTCATAATCACCCTGACCTTTGAAGGAGTAGCTTCCTATTTTACTTCACCCTGTCCACATTCATTCCTCAATTCTCTAGTTGTAGCCCCTCCCATCATAGCAATAGAACTTGAGACTTTTTTTTTTTTTAGGTACTGGGATTGAGCACAGGGGCAGTCTATCACTGAGCCATATCGCCAGCCTGAGACTTTCTTGATCCTGTCTACACAATTGTGTCCCTTTCACATAATCCAGAAAAAATATCAAAAAGAAACTTCTTTCTGAGATCTATCATCTACAATCATCAATTAATCCTTGTGGCAATTTGGATTTTATAGATCTACTTTCTCTCAAGTCCCAACTTAATACTTTTAATTGAGAAACACCAACACACTGAAGACACAAGAGGGACATTTCTTTTCTTTCTCCCCCCACCCCCTTTTCTTTTTGGTAATGGGGATTAAACCTAGGAGCACTTAACCACTAAGCCACATCACCAGACAGATCTTTTATTTTTAATTTTGAGATAAAGTCTCACTGAGTTAATTAGGGCCCTGCTAAATTGCTGAGGCTGGCTTTGAACTCAAGTGATCTTCCTGACTCAGCTTCACCAGCTGCTGGAATTCCAGGCTTGCGTCACTATGCCTGGCAGGACATTTCTTCTTTTCAGGTAATATAATGAAGTTATTTTGAGGACAAAGAAAGAATCTGTTCTAGGATTCTAGGACTGCCCAAAATATTCAGAAAGGATTTAAGGATATTGACAGTGGCCTATAATATGCAGCAAAGGGCACAGATAAAAAGTGGGGCTAGAAAGAGGAGGGAAATAAGAACAGGACTTGAAACCAGAGCCTGCTCCTTTCCCTGGTTACGAACCAAGAAGAAGGTGTGCTTGATGCCAGGACCCACTGGCTTGCCAGGGCTGAACCACTGTCAGCTTTTTCCAAACTGTGACAACAAGCCCCTAGTGTTCTCTCTGCTCCCATGCCCCTATAGTGCACACCCCCACACATCACAGTGAAATGGTCTCCTAACAGTCAAATCAACCATTCCTCTACTTAGCACCTTCAACCACTTCTCATCACCTTTAGAACAGAAGCTGAACTCTATATTATTCCCTTGGGGGTCTGTATGATGAGCTTTAACATCTATTTGTGCTCCTCATCCCCTTGCTCACCACTCCCTAGCTTCCCTGGTCTCCATTCTCTCCCTTAAACTTGATGAATTCAACTCCACCTTAGGGCTTTGGAGTACATTGCACTTACCTGCTGGGGCTATGCTACCTTTAGTATGGCTAGCTCCATTTAAATGTCACCTTTTCAGAGATGCCCCTGTCCCACCCATGCTGTTTAAAGTTGGTTTCCAACTCTGTTATCCTTTAGGTTGGATCTTTATTGATTAATATTTTGCACTTACATAACTACTCATTTGTTTATTTTGTATCTCCATACCTACCTGCTGACTAGAATGTGACTTTTATGAGGTAGGAGCCAGGTCTTCTTTTATTTGCTTTTGTATCCTTAGGATCTTGTTCCAAGCTTGACATGTAGCAAGTGCTCAGTAAATATTACTTGAATGAAAGAATATCATCTCTAAGCCTTCTGAGCCAATCTTGGACAGTTAAGCAATTAAAATTTCCAAGAAAAAGCAAAGCAACTTGTTACTTGATAAAACAACTATTTTGGTCTTAAGATGAAAGGGAGATTTTTCTTAATGTCCTCTGCCCACTATGTAGTGAAATGAAGGATTCCTTATCAATATACTTATACTATACCCAATAACCAGTTTAAACAAGTTATTTTATTAAAATAACCTCAGTAGAGTCCAATAATGTTATAGACATTACAATTTAATGTGTTCTCTGCATTAGAATACCAGGAACAATGTGGTGTTGCTTAAATGCTCAGATATAGCTAACTCTAGCTCCTCTTTCTCCTATCTGTCTTTCTGTCTACATCTATATAATATATATGTGTATATATATATAATATATATATATGAATTTTATTCCATGCATAAAACAGAACATATGTATTCTTTTATCAACTTATATACATTCTTTTTTTTAAAGAGAGAGAGAGAGAGAAAGAATTTTAATATTTATTTTTTAGTTTTTGGTGGACACAACATCTTTGTATGTGGTGCTGAGGATTGAACCCGGGCTGCACGCATGCCAGGCGAGCGTGCTACTGCTTGAGCCACATCCCCAGCCCACATTCTTAACATATATTAACTCATGCAATTGTCCTAATGTGGGAGATGTAGAAGGGTGCAGTCAGCCAGGGCAAGATGACAAATGAGATAGTCAGGGCAATACCAGAACAAAGGAGCATAGAAAGATTTTCTAATGAGGTCAACTTTCTGGTTGACGAAAGTGCTTGTGGACACAAGTGGCGACCCAATTAGACAGACACTTTTTTATTCATGCCCCTAAGCAGGGGATCCAATAAAAAAATAAAATAGACATGAGGACACAGGAGGCACCTATCAATAGTAAAAAGAGTCTAGACTGTGGAATAAATAAGGAAAGGAGGAAATTCCAGCGACCACAAAAAGAATAAGCCAAAATTCTCCCACCAGCCTCCTGGCTCTGGTGCCCCTTCTCCTTGGAGAAGTCTATTACTGTTGCTTTTATAATAAACCTGCTCTTGATTGCTATCTCTGTGTCCTATTCTTCAATTCTTTGCTAGGCAGAAATGTCAATTCCATCACCCCTAGACAGCAACATTAACAACTCTAGGAGTCAGATACTATTGTTGACTCCATTACACAGATGCAGAAATAGAGACACAGACAAGTTAAGTAACTTATCCACAGTGAGATAACTAGGAGGTAGCAGAGCCAGAATTCAAACCAGACCAGACTAATGCTAAAGTCCATGTTCTTAATCACTCTACTCTTTTATTTCTCTAATAGACTTTTGTTAAACTCTTGGATGACTCAGGTATAAAACAACTAGATAAAGAAATAAACAAACCAAACTTTAGTCTTTCCAACATATTTATATTTCCTAGGATCATGGGAAATACTTTGACATTGGCCTGGATTATCTTGGGTCACTAAGACATTGTTTGTCCACAAGCTCGGTGTGGGTAAGTCTATGGGTGTAATATTGGGTGCATTACTATTGCATTTCTTCCTTTTGTTTCATCAGTCTTTTAATAAGGATATGGAGTCAGAGAGATGATTCTATGAGTAGGGTATAGATCTGGGGATAAGGGTGGGAAAAAGAGTTTGAATTACTGACATGCCAAGATATTATTTGGGTAGTGGGAAAATAACCACTTATTTTTCTTAGAAAAACAAATCCATGTAACACAGCCTAAAAAGATCAAGAAACAGCTCTAGAGGATTACTTGGCCTATGAATCAACTGAATGATTTAACTGAATAAATAAATTTACAAATAACCACAAACCGTGTCACGGCTATATTGAAACACAAACCTGCTTGACAGACTTCATGGGACTTCCCTACACCATTACCTTGTCATCTTTGTAGCTCCAGGAAGGTGTTGCTTTTACCTGTGTAGAGCCCAGTGGTGTAAGGAGTGGGATCTTATAAGGAAGGACTTGATAAAGAGTGGCCTATGGGCCAAATCTGTTCTACTGCTTGTTTTTGTAAACAGAGCTTTATTGGAACACAGACATGCTCATTTGTCTTATCTTGTATGCATATGGCTGCCCCTGTACTACAAGGGTAGAGATAAGTAATTGTGACAGGACCACATGACTCTCAGAGCCTGAAACATTTACTATCTGGACTTCTACAGAAAACATTTGCCCACGACACTGTTATAAAGGACAAGGGAGAAGAAAGGGATAAAGGTTAGTTTGGAGTCTGATGGTGAGAATCTCAAATGGGGAGGTCAAGGTTCAATCAGAACGAAGCCATCTGTGCTCCCCGGCCAACACATTACTATAATGTCAGAAGTCGACCATATCAGAAGTTAGATGAGATGAGGTCTTCTGGGTGTAACCTGGAACCAGTGCAGAAGTGAACAGAGTCAACAGACCAGTAGGGTGGGACCAAGAGAACTTCAGAGAAGCAGAAATGGTCATTCTACCTGTACATTTCTTATTTTATGAGATAATGACCTTTATTATTGTTTAAGCCAATATGAAGAGTCTGATTAAAAATCAAATAAATAAACCCAAGAGAAGATAGTAACAGTGAATTCACAGAAAGAACTAGACAAGAGATTCTGTGAAAAGGGCTTTTAAGTGTATATAAAGTTGCACCATGGGGAAAAGGGAGGAGTAAAAGATGGTCCTGAGGATTTTAGCTCTGGTAACTAGGAAATTGAATAATAATTAACAGAAATACAGAAATGTCGAGCATGACCCACAGTCTCTGCTTTGGGCAGGTGATTGTCCCGTAAGTGAGCCAGACTGAGACAACTGACATTCCAACAAGGAATCTGCTTTTTATATTGCTGCGTGACTCTATTCCCAATGTGTGATTATGTGATAATATGATTTCCACACATTCTAGGAAGGCACAATTATATTCAATATGTATTTTTATTATAAGGGTTTATATTAAAATAGAAATGGAATGTAGTTTTATCATGATGGGAATAAAATTATCAGGTGGGAATAAAATCTCCTTCTCATAGGAGTAAGAGTGAAGAATATTTTTATAAAATCAAAAACCACTGAATTTATAGTAGAAAATATGCACTGAAAGCTATATGGGTAAGTGTAATTCAATTCCATTTTTTAAAATAATATGGTAAATTCTGTATTCAATTGCTTTTAAAATGATGTATAAGAGAAGATATTCAACAGATTAATGATAAAAACATACTTTTATAATTATGGAGAGACAAACACATACAGAGAGAAGATGGAGACTGAATGAAGACTTGGGGTAAAGGTGAGAAAGAAAGAGTAGGAGAGAGTGATGGTGCTAATTTTTGTGTTTCATATACACCCACAGGATGGGTACCTTGATAATTGCCATGGCATGGCGAGGGCTGCAGGTGAGAAATCACACCCCAAGTGTTGTCTTGGTTCCAGGAGGCAAAATTCAAACTTGTAAATACTATTTAAAAAAATTTTTTTTGTAGTTGTATATAATAACTTTTATTTATTTATTTTTATGTGGTGCTGAATATCGAACCCAGGACCTTGCATGTGCGAGGCGAGCGCTCTACTGCTGAGCCATAACCCTAGCCCCAATACTATTTTAATGAAGTTTTCTAAACATAAAAATAAATAAGCTGATCAATGTAATAGAACAGAGTCCATACGCAGATAAAGTTAGATAGATAGAAAGACATAGTCACCTGGTTTTGTGATAAAGGTGACACTGTCATACAGTGGAGGAAACAACGATGATATTTTCAATACAGTAAATGGCACAGGGGAGTCGTCCATATGAAAACATATATTTTAACGCCTATCTCACATCATATGCAAACAACTAATTCCAGAAGGATTGCAGATCTAATTGTGAAAAATAAAACAACATAGATTTTAAAAGAAAAATTGGAGAAATATTCATGACTTTGGAGTAAGCAAAGTTGGCTTGAACCAGTACACACACAAAAAAATGTGCTAGCCATAAGGAAAAAATTGGCAAATTGGACCACATAAAATTAACAACTGCCATTTGTCAAAAGACTCCATTAAGAAAAGAAATAGGCTGGGCTGGGGGTGTGGCTCAGTGACAGAGCACTTGCCTAGCAAGCAAGAGGTCCTGGGCTTGGGTTCAATTCCCAACACCTTAAGAGGGGAAGAAAAAGAGGGATCTTAAGAGAAAGGTAATAGGCACCCACAGAGTGGGAGAAGATATTTTCTTTTTTAAATTTTTTTTTAATAGTTATAGATGGATAGTATGCCTTTATTTTATTTATTTTTCTATATGGTGCTGAGGATCAAACCCAGTGCCTCACACATGCTAGACTAGTGCTCTGCCACTGAGCTACAGCCCCAGCCCAAGATATTTTCAACTCATGTATTGGAAAAAGGACTTGAATCTAAAATCTGTTAAGAATTTCTACAAAATAGAAAAGATAGTAACTCCTTATCCCTTATCATTTTTACTTGTAGGATACTTTCCAAGTCTCCCAGTGGATGCCCCAAACCACAGGTAGTAAGTATTAAACCCTATATATAATATGTGTTTTCTATACATATATGTCTATGATGAAGTTTATAAATTTGGCATAGTAAGATATTAAAACAATAAATAATAACATAGGAAAATTGTATCAATATACTGTAATAAGTCATATGAATGTAGTTTTTTTTCTCTAAGTATCTTATTATATTATAGATTTAAGCAACCTTAGCATACAATTTCTTTTCTTTCCTGAAACAAGAACTTTTTACCCTTCTCTTAAGAAAGCATGTTATTCCTTCTCTTTGGCATAGTCAAATTTCCTGCTTTGGTGTTGTTATTAAGTAAAATCAGGGTTACTTGAACACTAGCATTGCAATACTGTAATAGTCTGATAACCAAGATGACTGCTAAGTGACTAATGAGTGGATGGTGTATATAGCAAGAGTACACTGGATAAATTCACATCCCAGGTGGAAAGAGAGAGATAGCATATGATTTCATGCTTCGGTGATTTGTGTTTAGATTTTTTATGAACATTTATTTGTCTTTTGTTTTGCTTTTGGACAAGTAGGAACTGAACTCATAAATCAAGGTAGTGTGTTTCCATCTTCACGTCTGAGTCATTTTTGCATTTCCCATAATGCCTAGAGAATCCGGTAGGCACTCAATGAATGTTTAACAGAGAGGTTAACTTATCATGTAGGATTGTTGACATCTTTCTGTTAGAAACCAAACCAGGTCATTGTTTTTTTATGTTCTGTTTTCATTTTGACTAAAGAGTGGACAGAAATATTTAACTTGAGGTATAAAAACAGCAAATGCTTTCCATTAGAAAGCTGTTTGTTCTGAAATTAGCAAAGTGAAGCATCTTTTTTAAAACAAAACACAGTTTATTCAAAACAAACTTCTACTAAATTGCCCGTAGATTAAGTTATGTTATCCTGTGTAAGTAACTTTGGCTTTGCCACAGCTCAGCACTCATGGATGATAGAGACCCAAAAAGGAACTGATGCTGGAATTTTAAATGTGCAAATTGAAAAAGAAAAAAAAATAGTTAATTTTGACATTATGAAAGATTATAAAATTACTGTCTATCAATTTAGATCTTCCACCTGGTGCATTTTAATGCAGTTGTTTTAATTTTTACTATAGATACAAGAGTTAAACACTTTAATTTTCAAAATATTTAAACATTTTAATAAGTAAAAACATTCATTAAAAGCAGTTTTTAAGTCGCCCATAACAGTAACAATCTGACTGGGATTATCATTCTTGGACCTTAAAATAATTTAATAAACCATTTCTTGGTATCAATAACATCAATATACAAGTGAATTTCAGGCTTTCTAACTACTGGGCATTATGCTAAACTCTTTAGATATGCGGCCTTATTTAGTCCTTATTTTTTCCCAGAAGAAGAAAGTCTCAGTGAAATGACAAACACAAGGTCATACAGCTAAGAAAACTGGAGTTTGGGTCTGACTGAATTCAGGCTTTCAATGCGTTCTCCTCTTCTCAAATATGAATACATGCCTTAATACAGCTGAATTTTCTTTTTCTTTTTTTAAAAATTTTTTTTTTATTATTTAATTTTTAGTTTTCGGTGGACACAACATCTTTGTTTGTATGTGGTCCTGAGGATCGAATCCCGGCTGCCCGAATGCCAGGTGAGTGCACTACCGCTTGAGCCACATCCCCAGCCCCTGAATTTTCTTTTCTGTCATTGTCTCCTGGAATAAAACAACTCTTAGATCAATGAGTTTCCTGGTATGTACAAATAGATTTTTTTATTGTTGTTTGTGGGGTTTGTTTTTTGCAGTTTTTTACAAGATATCTAAATAATGTTAATCAAGTTTTGAAGTCTGCAAAGTGTCTTAGAAAGAGATCATTATATTTGATTTCATACACTTTAACAGTCAGAACTTGCTCGACGCTTGCTAAGTCATCTCTGTCCAGAAAGAAGAGATAGATGATTGTTACAAGAAGCCTACTTTTGGCCATGTGCCATTGTTGATGTAGTTTTTTTCCCCCCATTATTTAGCCTTGAAGTGGCATTTTTTCAATTTTCACAATAACAACAAAGTTTCTCTTAATCAGTTTCATTTATGCAAATTTTGTTGTCTATTGCATCACTTCTCCTGATCTTCCTCTTTCTTCTTCTCCACCACAGAGCATTGAGGTGAAAGCAGCTTTGTGTGTCTTTGGAAGGCTGGATACTTGATCTTAAGGGAAGCAGCCAAAATTTCCCATGAAGAAGCCAAGATGCTGAGACGGGAAGCCTAGGTTTGGAAGATTTTGATAGCTATGAATAGCCCCAAAATGCTGACCAAAAGCCTCATATCTGTCATGCTGAAATTTCACTGGCAAAGGTGTATTAAATTTAGTTATCAGAATGCATGAATATAAATCAAGATCATTCTTGCAAGCTTTCCCAAGGTTCAACTCTCTTAATTTTTTTATGTCTATGGAAGCATAAATCTTGGGTTGATTTGGTTCATTTGTTCTTTTATAATATGATAATATCATTTATCAGCATGCAGATCTAAGCCTACAATTGCTTAATTGAAGGCCATAAATAAACTGATCATGCGTCCACAAATTAGAGGCTATGTTGGGTGTGAAACCAGCTTAACATAGGGAAAAATGAAAAAATTATTGATTCAGTTAAGTCCAGACTGAAATCCCAGGATGACTAAATTGAGCTTTTTAGACTCTCTCATCTCTAAAGTTTGTATTTGGCCTCATACACCACTAAGAGTTATAAGGCAAATAATTGAGCTTAGACTTTTTAAAAATTATAATTTATTTGGAATAGATAATATGTTCACTAGTTTCAAAAATCAAAAGGTACAAAAAGACATATAGTAAAATTCTCCCACTAGGAACCCAATTTGCCTCCCACCCCAGGCAAGTAGTTTTATTTGCATATGGTTTTTGTGTATGCAAGCAAAAACACATATGACTTTTTCTTTTCCCAAAGTGAGAAGTTTTTATCTGGAAAGATACATAAAGTACATAATATACAATCTCAGTGTACAAGTATTCATACTAGGACCCAGTATGCAAACTAATTATCATAGTATGCTTATTTTATATATAATTAATATAGTGCACTGTACCCTTTGTTCTAGATCTTCCTTTTTTAATCAACAAAAAATATATGTTAGAGATCTGCTTCATATTGGTACAGAAAGAATTTCTTATTTGTTTTTGTGGCTGTGTACTATGGGCTACGTACTTTGGATGTGCCACCACATTTATTTAACAAGTTCTCTATTAATGGACATTTGGGTTGTTTCCAGTGTTTTGTTATTATGAACAAAAATGCAAAGATGCAATGAATTTTCTTATATGTGTGTCATTTTAATACACATGAAAACAGATGTAGGATAAATTTTAGAAGTAGAATTGCTAGGTCATTTATACTTTTTTGTTTTGTTTTGTTTCACAGTGCTGGGGTTTGAACCCAGGGCCTCATACATGCCCTGGGTTCAAGGCATACCACTGAGCCACATCCCCAGCCCTCAATTATACTTTAAATTTTTTTTTAGTTATACATGACAGTAGAATGTATTTTGGCAGAGTGTACATATATAAAGTATAACTTATTCTATTAGGTTCTCACTCTTGTGGTCATACATGATGTGGAGCTACCCTTGTCATATATACAAATACAAGGCTAGGAAAGTTATGACCAATTAATTCTATTGTTTTTCCTATTTCTCTCCCACCTCCTTCTCTTAATATCCTTTGTCTAATCCAATCTATTTCTATTATCCCCCTCCTCAACCTCCTTTGCTTTGGGTTATGATCCACAAATCAGAGAGAACATTCGGCCTTTGGTTTGGGGGTACTGGTTTATTTCACTTAGCATGATATTCTCCAGTTCCATCCATTTACTGGCAAATGAAATAATTTCATTGTTTTTTTATGGCTGAGTAATATTCCATTGTGTGTGTGTGTGTGTATTTATCCATCCATCTGTTGAAGGACATCTAGGTTTTTCCATAGCTTGACTATTGTGAGGTGAGCTGCTATAAACGTGGATGTGGTTGCGTCACTGTAGTATGCTGTTTTTAAGTCCTTTGGGTATAGACCAAGGAATGGGATAATTGGGTCAAATAGTGAGTCCATTCCAAGTTTTCTAAGGAATCTCTATATCGCTTTCTAGGGTGGTTGTACCAATTTGCAGTCCCACCAACAACATATTGAGAGTACCTTTCTCCCCACATTCTCACCAATGTTTATTTTTACTTATATTCTTCATATCTACCATTTCTATACACCAATGATGTATCAGGTAAAAGAAAAATCAGGAAAACTATCCCTTTTACAATAGCCTCAAAAAAATATTTGGGAATCAACAAAAGAGGTAAATGAAAACTATAGAACACTAAAGAAAAAAATTGAAGAAGACCTCAGAAAATGGAAAGATTTCTCATGTTCCTGGATAGGCAGAATCAATACTATCAAATGGCCATACTACCCAAAGTGCCATATAGACTTAATGCAATTCCTATAAAGATCCCAATGACATCCTTCACAGAAATAGGGAAAGCAATCATGAAATTCATTTGGAAAAAGAAAGGCCCAGAATAGCCAAAGCAATCCTTAGTGTGAAAAGTGATGCAGGATGGGAAAATAAACAAGGAGAGTAATGAATTACAGTAGATGGGGTAGAGAGAGAAGATGGGAGGGGAGGGGAGGGGGGATAGTAGGGGATAGGAAAGGTAGCAGAATACAACAATTGCTAATTGGGCATTATGTAAAATTGTGGATGTGTAACTGACGTGATTCTGCAATCTGCATTTGGGGTAAAATTGGGAGTTCATAACCCACTTCAATCTAATGTATGAAATATGATATGTCAAGAGCTTTGTAATGTTGTGAACAACCAATAAAAAAAATAAAAATTATAAAAAAAAAAGTGATGCAGGAGGCATCACAATATCAGACCTTAAATTACACTGCAGAGCTATAGTAATAAAACCAGCATGGTATTAGCACCAAAACAGATATGAAGACCAGAGGAACAGAATAGAAGACACAGAGATAACATCTACATAAATACAGTTATCTCATCCTAGACATAGGCATCATAAATGTACATCGGAGAAGAGATAGTCTCTTTAACAAATGGTGCTGAGATAACTGGAAATCCATACATAATAGAATGAAATTGAACCCCTATACCTCACCTTGCACAAAACTCAACTCTAAGTGGATCATTAGACTAGAGAACCTGCACTTTCTAGAAGAAAAATTAGACCCAATTGTCCAACATATCAGCTTGGGAACCAAATTCCTCAACAAGACTCCTAAGGCACAAGAAATAAAATCAAGAATCAATAAATGGGATGGTATCAAACAATACAGGAAGCAATCAATATCGTGTACAGAGATCCTACAGACAGGGAGAGAATCTTTACCACCAGTACCTCAGATACAGCATTAATTTTCAGGATGTACAAAGAACTCAAAAAACTTAGCACCAGAAAAACAAATAAACCAATTAATAAATGGGCAAAGGAATTGAACCAACACTTCACAGAAGAAGAAATATGAATGGTCAAAAAATATATAAAAAAATGTTTAACATTTCTAGCAATTGGAGAAATGCAAATTAAAACTACACTGAAATTCCATCTCACTCATTTTCATTATACTTTTGATAGTGCCAAATGATTCTTTCTAGATGTGGTACCAATTTACATTATGACTAGCAGTGTAAAGAGCACAGATTTTCTTTGTTATGTTTACTCTTAATGAAATGTGAAGCAGACCCTTTTGTGAAGGCTTCCTAAGCCCTAGGATTCTCTCTGCTTTAGTTTGTTTTGTGTTGCTGTACCCAAAGTGGAATCTGAGTACTTTATAAAGAAGAGAGTTTTTTATATTCAGCTTGTGGTTTTGGAGGCTGAAAAGTCCAAACTGGGCGGCTACAACTGGTGAGGGCTTCATGTGGTGTCACAACATAGAGGACGGCATCACAAGGTGGGAGCCTGTGTGACACCAGCCAGCAGCACATGCAGAACTAACACAGCCAGAGAAGAAGCAAGAGGACAAATAGAGGAAACCGAGCTTGCTTCAGGTAATTTATCCAGGCCCTGAGAACAAGAACCGAGAACAGCACTCCTGCACTCTCCTGAGACCTAACTCACTTTCTGAGAAAGGCATCAATCTCTCTTAAAGCCCTAACCACCACCTTAAAGATCTTAAAAGTCCCACCATCTCCAATGTCGGACTGGGAACCAAGCTTCAGCATATGAATCTTTGTGGTACAAACCACACACAAACTACAACATTTTCTCTCCTCTACTTCAGTATTGCTGTCCTCTCTTACTATTTGAGATGTTTTCTCAAAGTCTCATATTCTCTAATATTTGAACTATTACTTAATTATTCATGAATTTATATATACCACCTCCTCAGTTAGACTGTAGACTCCAATGAGGACCTAAATGTTTCTCTGAATCCCTCACAATGCCCAGTAAGTGTTCAGCCTGTGGAAGACACCCAGTGAGTAACTGTCTCATTTTTGAGATGTTTATAGTGGGATTGTGGAAAAGCCAAGTGGAAATTCAGGTATTAAATGGTACTATGTATGTCTCAGCTTTGTCATGGGGTAGGGAAGGGAAATGTTTATCTGATCCTCAGCTTCAGAGAAGGAGAACAGAGGTAGAAAGAAACAAAGAAAAATTCCAAGTGTTGAGATATACTGTAATTCTGCCACAAAACCTGCTGGTAAACCCATCTACTTCTCCAGCCTGGAGAAGTTTAAATTTAAAGACTGGGTAGATCTTAGCCTCCCTTTCATCAAGAATGCTGCTATTCATTTTTCTCAAACTTATATTTGCAGTAGGTGTTCCTTTAACAGGGCCCAAGATCTTAACATTCCTAACCTCTCCATCCCACCTTGGTAACCCTAGCCTGAAAAACTGATGTGGGATTAAGTCATGAGTGAGATTTCTGACTGCTGACCAAGTTCTGGACTGTACTCTCTTCTCTCTTCCTGGCAAGATAGGGTTAGCAGTTCTCATCTTGCTTTTTTTTTTTTAATACTGAAGATTGAACCCAGGGACATTTTATCACTGAGCTACATTTTCAGCCTTTTAATTTTTTTACTTTGAGACAGGATCTTGCTAAGTTGTTGAGGCTGGCCTTGCACTTGTATCCTCCTGAGTTAGCAGGAGGTGTGTGTTACCATACCCAGCAGCTCTCATCCTGTGCAAGAGACCTCCTAGAAAGGTCACACTGACTGGAAGGAGGAAGTTGGAAATTTGTTTTCAGTGATAACACTTCCTTGGATTGAAATGGATTTATAAACTTCCTGCAATTTTCTAATTTAGAATTCACAATCAGACCTGAGATTGGTGACAACTGGATATTAC
The DNA here is from genome assembly GCF_052094955.1 of Ictidomys tridecemlineatus. Classification (NCBI taxonomy): domain Eukaryota; kingdom Metazoa; phylum Chordata; class Mammalia; order Rodentia; family Sciuridae; genus Ictidomys; species Ictidomys tridecemlineatus. The sequence goes on along the minus strand of NC_135480.1, from coordinate 148,769,417 downwards.
ATATGATAGCTTCACAACTATGAATCTCAGAACCATATATTTTAGCCATTGTTTGGCCACTTATTGCCCATTCAAAATTAATGTCTTATTTTTATATGCATTACTTATAAATGGCCATTTTATGTTCTTGTATTGAGGAGAAAAGATATAAGTAAATTTTTAGCAAGAATGATAATAAGAACTTTTGTTTTCCCTCTGTTCCTGCTGATGGGAAGAATCACAGTCTCTGGGACAGGAGTCCCCTGTGTTTCTCCTTTGCTAGCAAAACAATAAAACTTCTTTTTCCTTTTTTCTCAAAAAGAAAAAAAAAGAACTTCTGTTTTTAAAACTTCCAAGTAATATCACTATATACTTTTTTTGCTTTTCAAATATTCCAGTTTATTTAATGTTCCTGATTTGACTCTCCAGGCAAACACAGTGCCTTTATTTGGTACAACTCCCTGTCAGAACATAGCATTAAATGAGATAATACATGAAACACAGTGCCTGGAATACAGTATACATTCACCAAATGGTAATAATCATCGTAATTAATTAATGATAAGACTCACTTACACTTACTTCATTTGTTCAAAACTGACTTCCTTAAAAATGTAAATGATTCTGGGTATTTTAAATTACAACAGGGGGTAAGTTGGTTTATTATAAAAATTTTCTTGAAACTTTGGGAGCCTAGGGTAGGGAAAAGTTCTAAAAACAGGATAATCTGTCTTCACAAATTTGATCAGGGATATCAATAGTGCAAAGTCATTTCTGAATTCTCAGCTTTAAAATAGTAATAATCTTTCTGTGCATGGTGGTGCATGCCTATAATCTCAGAAGTTATAGACACTAATGCAGGAGCATTGTGAGTTCAAATACAGCCTTAGTAATTTAATAGGGCCCTAAGCAATTTAGCAAGATCCTGTCTCAAAGTAAAAAATGAAAAGATGCTGGGGAGGTGGGTGGCTCAGTGGTTATGTGTCCCTCGATTCACTCCCTTGTTTCCCCCTACCCTGTTAAAAAAAATAAAAATAATAAAAATAAAAATAGCAATAATCTGTAAGTTTTCTAAAATATTTAGATAAAAATATATTTACCTGCTTATGGCAGACAGCCACAGCTTGAAAAGTGGCTGGAGAAAAGTTTAATGAAAGCTATGGCTCATTTTAAGTTTTTTTTTTTCACTAGGAGTTGAACCCAGAGTCTCCTATATGTCAGTCAATCACTGTACCACTGAGCTCCATCTTCAGCTCTCAGGTTATCTTTTCTATACACAAACCCTCCCAATGTCACAAAATTCCGGCTGTAACTATGATCACCAAAGCCAGCCAGGAAGATTGTTTCTTTATGTTTTTCCCAGATAAAAATGGTGAGATATTGCTGGGCGTACTAGGGAATGTGCATATAATCCCAGCTACATGGGAGGATAAGGCAGGAGGATTGCAAGTCTGAAGCCAGCCTGAGCAATTTAGTGAGATCCTGTCTTAAATAAAATAAAGGGCTAGGAATATAGCTCAGTGGTAAAGTGACCTCAGTTTCAATCCCCAGTACTGGAAAATAAACGAAGAATCTAATGTATATTATTAGAAATAGCCAACATCATCCTTTAAAAACCTCCGATTCAGAGAAATGATCAAAAGCCTCATTAAATTGAATTTGATGACTAAGTACTCAAACGAGATGACACATTAAAAGACCCATTCTTCCTTGAATGATATCTTGTTTTAAAATCTAGATGTTTTTCATGGTCCCACTCAATTCTTAAGACCTTCATCCTCAATTTGGCCTCATTCTAGGTTTCTCAGTTCCTTTTTAAAACCTGGAGATTGAAATACATCTAGCTTCATGTGCTTTAGCTTGTAAATCATGTTTACAGATCTGAGAAGGGTGTACTCTGGGAGGAAAGCCCCTTGATTTCCATATGCCTCTTGAGTCTCCCTCCTTATCTCCTATCTTCTCTCCCTCAGATCTTCAATATGGATGACAGATTTTTTTTTTTTTTTTGTACTGGGAGTGGAAGCCAAGGACTCTTAACTTCTGAACCACATATCCAGCCCTATTTATTTATTTAAATTTTGAGGCAGGCTAAGTTGCTTAGGGCCTGGCTAAGTTGCTGACACTGGTTTTGAACTTGTGATCCTCCTGCCTTGGCCTCCTGAGTTCCTGGAATTACAGGTGTATACCACTGCACCTGGCAGAGTAACAAAATTTGTGTTTTGTCTTGGTTTTGTCCTAAAAGAAACTAGAAAGAAAATAAAAATTTTCAGTGAATTATTTTAAAAAATGAATTATTTTGATTTCTTTCATTATGTAGGATTCAAGAACATTATGTAGGATTCTGTGTAAACTGGGCATGGTGGCACATACCTATAATCTCAGCAGCTCTGGAGGCTGAGGCAGGAGAATTGTGAGTTCAAAGCCAGCCTCAGCAATGGCAAGGTGCTAAGCAACTCAATGAAACTCTGTCTCTAAATAAAAAATGCAAAATGGGGCTGAGGATGTGGCTCAGTGGTCGAGTGCCCCTGAATTCAATCCCTGGTACCAAAAAAGAACATACTGTGTAAACCCAGAATCTATTATCTATCTATCTGTCTGTCTATCTACCTATCTATCTATCTATCTATCTATCATCTATCCATCCATCCATTCAATATATCTATGAAGAGGGCTGCAGATATTCCAAGTAACTTTTCCTATTGGTAGATAAAACTGGAAGTGCTTTATACAACACCAAGAAAATAAGACAATGGACATATTAGCATAATGAGAAACAAAATAAATATTTTATTAAATTAATGCAAGTACAAACAATGACAATAAAATATAGAATTAGATGACATTTCTGCATATGTAATTTACAATGAAACACAAAACAACAGGGTTAAAGTGCTTATAAATCCAACACCATGAGGTGTTGAGACTTAGGAATGGAGTGAATGTATGGAACAAATGAATGTCTTGCTCATCCACAGTCTTTGTATCAAATAAAGGACATTGTCACACAAATTATTGTATAAATAAATAAGTAGAAACATATAACATAAGGGGTTCTGTTGGAGACTCTGTTTCTTCAGTATTGACACGTGGCAAAACAAAGAAGATGCTAATAAATTGCCGGGAGTGAAGGAAAAGTTTTGAAAGGTCATCTGAATCTCAGCGCTTCTGGAAAAAAATATCTTATGAGGCCCATGTAGGAATAAAAGATGGTGACATTGAAGGGTTTAAGCAGAGAAAATGGGCCCTTTCTGGTGCAGATAAGGGTTTAGGGTAGCCAGCAGCCAAGGTACTTTGCTGGGATTTCCAGAAATAACATGTAATTATGCAAGTGCAACATCAAGGTGGAATTTATACTAAGGGTGTGGTGGGGCATGCCTGTAATCCCAGAGACTGGGGAGGCTGAGGCAGGAGGATTGCAAGTACAAAGCCAGCCTCAGCAATTTAGGGAGGCCCTCAGCAACTTAGTGAGACACTGTCTCAAAGTAAAATATAAAAAGGATTGGTGATGTGGCTCAGTGGTTAAGTACTCCTGATTTCAATCCTTGGTATAAAAAAAAAAAAGAAAACATATTTTAAAAGTTTTTGACTTGTTTCTTGCATACAGAGTTAATAATAAGGCCATTACTAGGTACAATGGTACATACCTGTAATTCCAACCACACAGGTAGCAAACACAGGAGGATTGCAAGTTGGAGGCCATTCTCTGCAACTTAGCAAGACTCTGTTTCAAAATAAAAAAGGCTGAGGATGCAGATCAGATCAGAGATAGAGAGCTTGCAGGGCCCCGTGTTCAATCCTCAGTAGAAAACCAAACCAAACCAAACAACAACAACAAAACAACTCTGCCCTTCAATGCTGAATTGACTCTGGAATGACTCACTGTAACCTGAGAACCCATGGGCATCACTTTGTGCAAACATAAAATAAGCATAAATGGAGAAAAAATGAAAAGAAGGTGCTAAAAATACCACACACTACATAGAGAAGTATGGTAAAGTCATATCAGGGATAAATATAATGCTAGAAAAGGAATTCCAGAGTTATTTTCCACAGTTTTTTAAAAAAAAATACTGACTTCCTATAATCTAAAAATTGCTTTATTATAATGTTTATGTAACTGATATTTTGTCTTGCTCACTTCTGTAGACTCAATGCCTGGCCCAATGCAAGGCACATGTAACATACAAAGATATTTAAACACTTTTTAAATAAACATATTTCTTAAAATAGAGATGTAAATTGTATTCCAAAAGGACAGCAGATAAATTGAGGAAATCTGAATACTGCTATTTACTGCTGTGTACAAGCTACTTAATCTCTTTGCTTCCTCAGCTGCGAAATGGATATAATAGTGGTTGTGATGACAGGAATATATGAGATCATGTGTGTATAGTACCACACAGTTATAAATCTGATATTTAAAGAGAACAGATTTTGCAGCAGACCCCTGAGGTCTGAGAATAGGATTAGTCAAGTCAAACAAAATATCAATAAGTTATATAAGGTCAAATCCTATACAAACCAATGGCTTATTTTCTATGCTTCCAATTTGTAATGTCAGTTACAGAGAATACTAGTATCTAACAAATACTAGATATTTCACTGAACACAAACAAGCAGTTAAGTATAGAGTTTGGTGACAAAATTTTGACTTCTACTCTAGAATGTCTTCAAAAGAAATCATTCATAACCACAGTCATATGACAAGACCCCCTCAGACTGAAAATAAATAGAAACAACTCATTCTTCAACACCGTTGCAACACGAGGAGGTGGAGAAGACAAGGAGAGGCAAAGGGCACTTCTGCAAGAACATCCATGAAATCAGGGATCCTCAACCCACTTTCCTAGCATGAGTGATGGATGGTTTGCTTGGAGACCCTCATTCAGAAGTGTTCTTTGTCCCTTTTACATGCACTAACAAGTCTCTCAGCTTATGTTGAAATGCCCAGGTTTCCTTCCAGGCTCCCCTTTCTACTCCCATCTTTCTTTGTTCTCCTCTTCTTTCCCCAGGTTCCATTTTCAATATTTGGGCCTTTTAATTCCAACATCATCAGCAGCATCCCATAGGCCCTTTCATCCATGAACTCCCAAACAACAGGCCAAGAATCCCTGCTTGAAAAATGTAATTTTCAATGCTGGTTACGTCTCTTCAAACTGTGTATCTGAAGAATGATAACAGTATATTAATTGCATGGGGTCAGGGTTCTGGAAAAACAAGAAATTGGCAAGAAACAAAACTCATATTTTCTAACCATTTGATCAGTGTTCAATAAGAGAAAGAGGCAGATTACATTTATGCTCAATTACCCTTGAATGATAAAAGATGACTAACTTCTGGTTTGCTCGGGAATGTCCTGGTTTTAAAACTGAAAGTCTGATGTCCCGAGAAACCCCCAAGTTTTGAGCAAACTGGGAGGGTCAGTTCCCTAGGATGACCCACACGTAGACTAATTAGCTTTACAGCGCAAATTAACCACCTGATGAAACCTACCTGGGCTTTTTAAACTTGGGCTCATTGTGAAATGTTGTTTCTAACTACATTAAAATGAATTAGAAGATTTGATATAATTGTTTTAAGTTCTACCAGCTGGATGAGGTTTCTCTGCCCTTTTATAAATGTAGGCATTTGTAGCAAAATGAATTGAAGCAGATAGGTGAAGAGTAAGGATCCATGGTCAGGTTAGTGGGCCCACAAACTTGGTTTTTGGTCAGAAGCTGTGTATTTGGGGGTATTTTTAATTACCTTCATGAACCTCTGTTCTCTGCCCTAAAATGGAGATAATTCTAGTATTAGAATACTAGAATTTTCTCATTCTTTTGGTGTGTGGGTTAAGGGGATTAAATGAGACACTATATACCACACACTCATCAGTTAACAGTGCCTGGTATGCAACACTGTAGAATTAATTATCCACTCACTTAAGTCAACATGGTCCCCTGTGGCAGGAGATGATGGGATGCAGGGAAAAAGAAGGTTAGTGAAGAGAAGCTGCCTTCTCCTTTCCCCTCTTGTCTCCTCTTTCCTATGGAGGGTCAGTCCTAAACCTCCTCAGAATGGAAGGAGTTCTTAGAGTTGTGAGGCAAAGAGGAACCAGCAATTCCAACAACCAGCCTTTTCCAAAAGGAGGGGAGACTGTGATGGACAGAATTCTCCTTGTTATTACTTTAGTTTTTTTATTCATTTTCCTTTAATTTCCCAATTCTTTATGACATTCTTACCATTTTGCTTCCTTGAGTTTATATCTTGGATGCCACCATTCTCCACATCTAGCATTCTCACTGAAGAAAGAGAAATAATTTTCATTTTCATGTAGTACAACACCGTACCTTACACAGTGACTAAAGTTTAAACTCCAGGTTCCTATGAAACATTTTTATTCCCTAGAAACTTAGGTGAATTTCCTTATTCCAAACTCCAAACCCACGAGATTAATTAATTCCGCAGTTTCGAATATATACTTTTGCTCTTAGATTTTCTTTAGGAGTATATACTTTCATTTCTATGGTTTTAAAAAGAAATGGACTATATTCTGAGGCATTTTATTGGTTTTCTGGCCATTCCCAATGCCAACTAATCTTTTCTCCAAGGGAATATTCAAAATGCAAGTTGGTAATAATCATTTCCTCGTGCAAATCCATTCCATCTCGATACCTCTCTGTTACTGAAACTTGACCCATATATTCTGGCTAACTGTCTCAGTTCTGTTAAGGGCCTACTCTTTGAAAATAACTGATCTGTACTCATTCAGTTACATACTTTCCCAGGTCCACCCGCCCTCCTAGGGGGCTGTGGGGAATTTCTAAATGAGTATTGGAATTCCCTTCATATTCTACTTCCCTATGTGACATCAGACACTTCTATGTGAACATCATCATTGGATCTCTCGGTACATAATCTCAAAGTATTGGGGGGAAGTGTTTACTCTGAATCATCTTAGGAGGAAATTATTTGAATATACTCATTTTCTTGCATTTTAATCATTCCTATGGGCGTGTAAATAAATAAGCACATGCAATTTATTTTTAAAATTATGTAACACTCTCCTCCAGAAATCTTGCAATATACTCCATGGTAAATATATAGCTCTATAGAAGGAACTCTTTATTTCTTAGGAAACTCAGAAATGAGCTCAAAGGCTGGGATTGTGGCTCAGTAGTAGAGTGCTCACTTAGCCTGTGTGAGGCCCTGGGTCCAATCCTCAGTACCACATCAAAATAAATAAATAAAGGTATTGTGTCCAACTACAACTAAAAAATAAAAAAAAAATTTAAAAAGAAACAAGTTCAATATAATGTTGTAACTAATATAAGACTCAAATTCAATGGAACCAACAGGAATTTAAGTACATTCTCTTCTATAAATTTGTGGTTATTTGCATAGTAGAAAGAAGCTGCATAACACTGAGTCTTCTTCAGCCTCCATACATGCCCATTCTTCTACCTCTTGCCACTATACACCTAATCTTCTGGCAATTCCACTCAGCTTCACTGTGATTGCTATTAACAGTCAGATATCTTGGTGCCACCGTGCAAAACCAAGCCAGTTTCCTTGCAGACATTATTCAACTCTCACCCTTTGAAAATGCAACTACAGGGTTCAATGCCACCCTTCAATATAGGTGTAGCAAAATGAGCAGCATTGAAGGAAGAGATAATACACAGTTTCACTCAGTGGCAAAGCTAAAATCCATATGCAGAGTTGAAAGTGGGCCCTGAGAGGGAAAGCTAACAGGAAAGCAGCATAAGGCAGTACTCTAACATTCTGAGTGGGATAGATCCCCCCTGATGGGGATTGTCCTATACATGCAGGACATCCAGCATCTCTGGCTCTGCCTATTAAGTGTCACTGTGGCAACAATGAAACCTTCACAGACTTCACATCCCTAGGGGAGACCATTGCAATGAAAGAAATACCATTTTTTCTTAAGCAGATCAGGATTGTCAATGCTGCACCAAAGCAAAACAGTACAGCTCCCAGCTTCACAAAGTGAGTCCTTTGAAGTAATGTAGATGGTTCTGAAAAAGAAAATAAGACCAAAGAGAAAATTTTCATGGGAACTAGTCAGGGAAATAATCATCCCTTGAAGTTTAATTTTATTTAGTTTCAGGTTAATTTTCTTAAATCCTGAAGCTCCTGGCTAGTGAGTGGCTAGAATGATGAGATATCTCTGACAAGAGAATAGATGTAGCATGAGAAGTGGAAGAAGGTCTGGACTTGGACAGATGGACTTGGGACTTAATTCTGGCCCCACTGGACAGCTTTGAGATCTCCAGCAAGTCCTTTACCCAGACTACAAAATGGAAAGGCTAAGAAATTTCTTGTGAGGTGCAATTTCTTGTGTGGTGCTTACATAGTACCACAGGGAATGCCTGCTCAATATCAAATGGCAGAATGCACTATGTTACTTTGTCTTACATTCTTTAATATAGAAGTTGGAAGGCTACTGTACATGGCAAGGATGGCCCACTGTGGAACCTGGAAGGCCAACTGGCACTGTTCAAGGAGTTTCTGCCTCCCCACATCCATGGTCATGATCAAGGACCAATACTTGTTATCTTTTTCCCAAGTTTGAACACTTTGGGACACTATTGGTTTCTCTCACCAGTTTCTCTGTCTGCAGCCTCATGCAGGGGCTAAAGGAGTCCCACAGCACATGAATGCTTGGAGACTTCTAACTCCTCTTTCACCATAAGTCTGTTCTTGCTTAACCTCACTATCAGCTGAGACCCGTGATTCCTAACTTCCTATTTCGAATTTTAAAGTCATAACAGCAGCTGGACTTTGTTTATAAAGCCTGTTAGTTTATAAAGCCTGTTCATACATATTTTGAGTCTCAAAACAACATTACAAGTTAGGCATACCAGGTAAGAAAAAATCCCCAATTTGCAGTTGAGAAAACAGACTCATAGCCGTTAGGTGACTTACTCCAAGTTGCCACACAAATAAGTTGTCATAAGACAATTTTTAAATGGCAGGAATCCACTAATAAAGCTCTTAATTGAAGGCCAATCCCAGAAACAACATCTCTATTTTTTAAAGCCTTTTGGCTCTTTTTGTTTAAAAGAGCACCCTGGATTGGTTTTTCAAATGGGTTGACTTTTCTATCCAATTTTCCAGTAGTTTTCTCTGAAGTACATGGAGTTTTTCTGTCAACATCTACAGAGGGAAGGGGCAATGAAAAGCACTTCTCATCAGAACACCTTTGGGTTTGTACTAATCATCATGCTTATCCTCCTCACTTATTCAAATGGCCCAAGACTCATTAGACACTGTCTCCTATTCTACCTACTTCTGCTGAGTAGTGGGAATAAAAATACTTGAATTTGGGCTCACAGGGTCTCAAATAATTTGCATATACTATAGCTTATTTTTCCCCTTCAAAAACCTTGCCTTATATATATTTATATACCCCCTTCAGGGAATGTGGAACCCACAAAAGTCTAGTAATTTACCCAGGGACATGAAGCCTTTCATTCTATGGTCCAACCAGGATGTCTTGAGTTGAAAACCCACAGAATAGCTTGAGAGAGGCGCATTTGGAGTAAGATAAAAAAGTACATTCCCTTTGCTTCCTGGCCCAGAAACTGTGGAGAGAAGGGAGCAGCTCTGATATGCTAGACGTTGGATTCCTAAAACAAGTCCTGAATTGAGTATTGTTCTCAGGTTCCTCCTGATGTCCCAACTACAAGAGCATTTCCAACATACAACTGGATTGCCTCTTTTCTTACCTGTTTCCTGGATAGTATGAACAGTGTCCTATTCTTCTACAAATACCCAAACCTTAATATACTACGTGGCAAGTAGGGAATATTCCATAAATATTTGCTGAATGTGTATTAAGTAGCATTATGACTTGGATGCATGGAAGTGAGGGAATAGCATAATGGCATACATTTTGTAAGTACTATGCTATTCATTCATTCAACCATCACTGAATGACTATGATGAGCAGGCATAATGGTAGCTGTTAGACATGTTTTAGTAAACACATTCAGAATATTACCTGGGATGACCAATTCAGCGGTATTGTTTTCTGTGAAACTTAATCTCTTAAAAGTACAGTAGAAAATCTCATTAGCTGTTGTGTTGATTCTTAGTGTGCTGGTCACATTGAAAAACTTCTCTTCGCTCTGGGATTTGGTGATGGTGGTTTTAGCACTCAGGATTTGGTGGTCACTGCTTGTCCAGATGACTTCAGCCTCAGGGTAGCCCTCAGCCTGACATGTTAGTTCATATTCCGAGGTGACTGGATCCATAGAAATTCTTTGGCTGATCTCTCGGTATGGTGCTGCGTCATGAGAAAAAAAAGAAGTCAAGGTTTTCTCTAGACATGTATCTTGGTGTTGTCTACATTAGAAACCATCAATGCAGGCTGATTCTCAGGGAAATAGGCTTAATGGTCAGCTTTCTTAGCAGTAGGGAAGCCCTGCCTGTTGACCTCAACACTTCTATTCAAGCACAGGCCAAGTCTGAGCTTTAAGAAACAACTGTCTTGCTAGAAAAATCATGTTAGTATATGAATACATGAACCAGTTTTACTCCACATCATATACAACTACAAGAATGGGAAGTTATACTCCATGTATGAATGTCAAAATACCTTCTACTCTCATGAATAAATAAAAAGAACAAATAAAAAATTTTAAAAACTATGTTAATATATGTATTGAACTCAAACTAAAATATAGACTAAAGTAAACTGTCATCTTTAAACAAGTAGTCTCTCTATTCAAATATGAAATGTCTATTTATTCACATTTTTATGTTTTTCCCAGCAAAATGCTATAGCTTTCATAAAGGGCTCTGTTTCTTCTTAAATTTAATCCTGGATATTTCCTTTGTTTTATTGTAAAGCTGTCTTCATAAACATGAACCTTTCTAGCTAGCATGCACTATACCTTAGACTTAATCGAATAAACTGATTTTGATAGTCATTTACTTGTTCAACTTTGAGTCAATGATCAGAAGTTAGATTTGAAAAGACATACTATGTCACTTGTGAAAATTAATACTTGTTCCTAGTGACCCTTTTTAAAGTTTAAGTACATTTTTAAATTTGAGAATGGGTTAAGATCTACAAAAAAAGTTGTAAAAATAATAGTTACTATATACTCCTTACCAAGATTCCCTCATTATTCACATCTTACATTACTCTGGTACAACTGCTATGACTGAAGTGCCAACATTAGTACATCACTATTAACCACATTCCATCATTTATTCCATTCCACCAACTTTTCCCTAATGTACTTTTCCTGCTCTAGGATCCCATCTGGGTTACCATAATATGATTTAAAAATTTTTTTTTTATGTTTGCTATTTTAGTACATCTTTTAATTATTACATTCATGGCAGAAAGTCTAATTAGTTTTAAGATAATTGGTTTGAGAACTTTTTAGGATTAAGATACTCAGTCTGCTGACTATTCTAGTAGATTGTTTAATGCTCATATATAGCATAAGATTTATACTCATGTTTACTCATTACAAGTACATCAACATATTTTTAATTCTGTTGACATAACCATTGCTTTATACCTAATACTTTAATGAACAACTAATCATCTATAACTCTCCAATTCTTTACAAAGACATAACAAAAGCTTTGTGATATAATACTTTCACAGAGATTTAACAAAGCAATTAGTATAAAATAAAATAAATAAATAATGATGTGATGTTTTGGTGCTCTTAAATCAAGGAAATCACAACCAATAAAATCAATATAATTATGATTTTGAAACACAAAAATAATTGGGCCATCCATCTTTTATCTGTCATATTTAAAGACCACTTAAAAATGAATCCACTGATTATACTTCACAAACTGCTATTAACATAACAGGATCAAGTTCACATAGCACAGAGCTTGGTTTATGGGTGATTAGAATTTCAACCTAAACTTACTGTTAGTGATAAATACTAGGGTTAAAATTCTTTTGCCTTTTTTTTTTTAAGACTTCTATTATCATTTTAAATGGAAGAAGGGTGAAAAAGGATGCTGTTTCACACAGAGGAGTAAGTACACATATGATGCAGCCCTAAGAGCCAACAAATGAGTGGTTCACTCCACAAGGATTGAGTACATAGCTGCGCATTAGTCCCTAAAGTGGGGCACATGTGTGAAGGTATGGGAAGAAAATGCTAGAACTTCCACTTACACACATTTCTGTCATATCAATTAAAAAAATAATTTAAGCTTCACAAGCTTTGCTTTTTGACACTGGGTCTCAGTCAGCCACACAGGGGTCTTACAGGAAGAGGACTTTCACAAAACCAAAGGGAGAATGGGGACCCAGTTTGTACTTACTATGGATTTTCAAATTCTAATATCTACTTTTAACTAATCTTCTCATGAAATGAACAACTAATTAAAAACTTTTCCACAAAGAAACCAAGAATTGAAGATAATACTAGTAATTTAAATACAAACCAAAAGGAAATGTCAGAAGGGATTTTTTTTAATCAACTACTTTATGAGGTTAAAACAATAAAGACCTAATTGGACTTGACAAAGTGTGGACTAAAATCCTCAAGATTATCAAGACTGTCTACCTTTGCTAATGATGAATTTTACCCTAAGGTGCATTATGCCTTGCCGTATAAACTAATGAGTGAAGCATCTCAATTAGCAAGATATTAAAAGTATTGCTTGGTAATTTTACTTTACCTTTTGAAGTGTCTATTTTTGTATATTCCTAGAACATATCATGTACCATATGAAGTTGGTGAAAGTCATCCTTTTTGCCTTTTAAAATGTCAATTCCTTATAATACAATCTATATATTACTACAAAGTATATTCTTTATAATTATACACACATTAGTTTAAAATGTTTTACAATTTTTGCTGAATTCTGGTTTACTAGATCTAGAGCACTATGCTAATGTTGGTTGATCAAGATTAAGAAAAGTTCAAAGTAGTTTTGAAGTCATACAACCTGATACACATGCCAGAGGTATAAAGGTAGGCAGAAAAACATGATTATTAATGACAGATTTTAGAGCCAGTCTGCTTGGGTTTAGAACTCAGTTTTACCACTTACTAGTCTGATGGCCTTGGATAAATTGCTTGATTTCTCAGCCCTCAGTTTCCCCATTCTTAAAATGGGAAGAATAATGCCACATATCATTGAATCTAAGATACTTATCAAAAGTACACATTCAAATTTCAGAGCTAGTAAAATGTGAAAAATATTCACCTTAGACAAGAGTCATGTTGAAGATTAAATGAAATGATTAGCCAAAAAAGCTTAATACAGAGCTTAACCCATAGAAGTGCTACCCAAGTGTTAGCAGTAGTACCGGTAGAGCTGCTTCTCTTCCTCTTTTAATACTGAAGTGTACTCTTGTGGCAGTTCCTGATGAACACCATTGGAAATAAATTTCCACATATTATAACCTGTTCACAAAAGGTGCAATAACACCCAAAGTGATAAGAATTGAGTTAATCCAAAACCAAACCTTTCCAAATTTCACTTTTGAAATGCTTCACTTATAAAGCCCCGTGGTGAGTAAACTCCCTGTGGGGAGCTGTGTTACCACATATTTGCAGTGATGGGAAGAGAAGTCCAAGAGCATTACTGTGAAATCATTTGCATAAAGAGGTGACTCAGTAGTTCTATTTCCTTAGGTTGTAAAATTGTGCAAGCTAGCCACCAAATGTCCACAGGTGGCAGTGCCTCAGTGCAACTGAAGCTTGGTGGCTGGCTTGTTCTCAACACAGAATGTTGAGACCTGCTTTAGCTCAACTCATCTTCCTGTATGCAAATAACAAGATGGTTTGGGATGAGAGGCTAATTTATAAAACATAATTCCTGTATGCAAATAACAAGATGGTTTGGGATGAATGGCTCAACAAACCAGGTTTCAAATCTGGTTGGTCACTTGCTTTGCTCCATCAAGGATCCCTCCTAGGAAAAACCTTCAGTGCTAGAAGATCTTTTATTATGTTGAAGAGATATTATAGAGCCACAGATAACCTGGTATAAACTCTTTCTCATTTACAAAGTCAGCCATCTGCCTGCATCCTCCTGACAGGCTGATCAGAGACCTTTGGAAACAGAAACTTAAACTCTATGCTTCCTTCTTCCTGACTGCCAGGTTGATGTTCTTTCACCCCATCCTAGATCTAGCAAGCTTATGGCTTAAAGCTTGCCAATTTATTTAATTGCCTTTGAACACAATAGATACCTAATATTGCTGATGAACCCAAGAAAAGTTGACGATTTAAACAACCATATCCCAAGTTTTTTTTTTTTTCCCATGACTGTCTTGAGGGAGAAGCAAATGGTGAAACATAATGAAAATCAAGTCTACTTCATGAGGCAAGTGACATTTTCTTAACATCAGTAGCATTAATTAAGCCAGCATCAGACACCCAGTAATGTGCCATAAAATGGATGCATTTCTCCTAATCACTAATAATTTTATTTTTGAATTTATAATTATCAGTGATCTTTCATAATAAATCTAAATTTTCCTGTTTATATCATGGACCTTCAGATTGATGAACAAACAAACCAGAAATAGAAGATCCTTTGGGGTTTTTTTGTTCTTTGTGGGAGTTTGGATTAGCTGCTCATTCCTGGGATCCTTTTACCTCTCAATTCTATGAAACTCAACAGTGAAAGCAGAGTGGTCAGCTAAGGTGCTTTCCTTCCCTTAGCTAGTACCAACCCAATACTTTGAACTCTAGTGACCTGATGACATAGTTATGGGTCAGTACTCAGGAATTAACACTTATAGTTCCTCTTTAACACTCCAAGATAACACTGGTACATACACTGTTAAAATAAATACATGCTTGGTGATCAGAGTTGTTGGCATCTCTGGGGACAAATGGCTTTCTTTATACTTGATGTGATTATTTTTTGCCTTCATAGATTGGCTTAAACTGTTATTGAATGTGAACCTAATTATGGGATTTGTTTTAAATATATTTATTGGGGTTTGAGAGATACAGACATTCCAAGGAAGGAAAATACAGCAGACCTAATAAAATTAAAAAACAGCGATTGAATTAAAATAATAAAAAATAACTTCCAAAGGGATATACAAATAGTATTAACTATATTTGCATGCTGTAAAAGATAGTGGTAAAGGGAGGAAGGAAGCTTTTGCAATTCATTTTATTCCTTTCCATAGCATCCAAATTATTTGCAGGTACATGTATTGCTTTTATAATAATAAAAAAGTAAAAACTGGGAATTTATTATGTGGAAAACTGAACATACCGTATAACATGGCTCTGTGTTACTTGACTCTGGATCACCAGAGACTGCCAAATAAAAGGTGCTCAAAGAAGTACTCACTAGATGAGTATATGAATAAATTAGTGAACAGGTTGCTGGTATTCTTTTTTTTTTTTTAAATAAAGTTTCCTCTTTTTTTTTTTAAAGAGAGAGAGAGAGAGAGAGAGAGAGAGAGAGAGAGAGAGAGAGAGAGAGAGAGAGAGAAATTTTTTAATGTTTATTTTTTAGTTTTCGGTGGACACAACATCTTTGTTGGTATGTGGTGCTGAGGATCGAACCCGGGCCACACGCATGCCAGGTGAGCGCGCTACCACTTGAGCCACATCCCCAGCCCAAGGTTGCTGGTATTCTGTTGGAAATTAAGTCTGAACTTCTAAGAATGATAAGCTCTCAACACTTGGGATATGTTTTTCATTAAGGTTTAGCTTTCTTTATCTACAATAATTCTTACCATTGACTTTCAAGGTAATCCACTTGTAGTCTGCACCACCATAGCTGATCATGCAGCAGTAAACCCCAGCATCCTGCAATTTCACATTGGTGATCTGAAGGACAGCATTTCCCTGGTAGAGCTGGTCTTTCAACAGCCAGGCCCTCTGCCTGTAGCTACTGTGCTGAACCTTCAGGTCTTCTTTCCCATGCACAAACTGAATAATTTCCTCATCCTCCTTTCCCCAGTAGACAACTAATGAACCCAAGTCTAGTTGTTTTTCTACTGGGAATTTGCATTCGATTGTCACATTGCTGCCATGTTCAACTACATACAGGTCCTTGGGAACAGTGATACTAAAGGCTGAAAAGAAAGATGGCAAATCTTCAGAACATAGAAAATTCCTTAAAACATTTACAAAATGGGTAGAGGGCTTGCAATCACCTTATCTGGTGAGTTATAGGATAATTATATTTAAGGATTTTAGTTCCTTAAAATACATGTTTTATCCAGTGGGCTTGAAACATGTTTTGGGACACTATTTCTGATCCCTGCATTACAATTATAAAACTAGCTAAACAAGTTGCCCCGCAATTTGTAAACATACATTCCTGTAAAAATATTATAAGGTGATGGAGAACTTATAACCACAGAGACCTATTTTCACATCGACATCCCCAGAATGTCCTTTGCTTTCAACACAGTCTGAGTGGTAGATTTCATAATCTTCTCTTCTTACTCCCCTACATTTTTGATCCATTCTCTGGTCAGAGGTAAGTGGGTATGGAAATTTAGAGAGGGCCCCAGTATGTTACCAGTGCTGTGTTACCCTTAAAACTTCGATACACACTAAAATTCTTTCTTAGAATATTTTCATCAGGAAAAGCAGGTCATAAGCAATATCAACAGTGATCCTGGCTTTGTTTAATACAAGCAAATAATGTACGTATAGGCCATTTCTCTAGAAATTTTCAATAAGTTATTCATGGGAAATCATTGAATTTTATTTCTTTCAGTTTGTCTGTCTTTATACAATGACACAGGTGATTTTTTTAAAATGAAATAAGTAGACTGTTCTCTCTATACAAATTATGTCCACTTAAAATTATTATTTAAGTTTTTAACTCATGGTTAAAATAGTTAAAATACAGAACCTAATGAAGGGATTTGGTGTCTTACCGTTCAGCAAATGACAGAAGGATGTGAATATAAAGACATTAAACATCCTCATCTTTTTGCAATGACCTAGTTATGGAAAACACAAAAAGAAGACTGCTTTATTCAACAGTTGAACACATAGCACAACAGGATGGCACTTGGCAGTTCTAAGTGAAATAGTCCTGATAACCAGGTGATAACTGATGTCTAAGTGTGGAACCATAGCAGGGGAATTTGGAAGTTAAATATCTTTATTTAATAGCACAGAACTGCATAAAGCCAAGTGAATAGAGTTACTGTGATGAGCATCTTTAAATTTGGTTACAGGCCTGAAGAAAATTGTAAATTGTAATGTACACTCAACAAAAGCCAAGAAGAAAATACTTTGCCCAAATCCTCTCAGTTATTTCATGTTTTCTGCATGGTAACTTATCTAGAAACTCAAATGTGCCTTATGCAAAAATTTCAAAGTAAGGAAAATTTGACTTCTTCTTCTCACCTTCCAATATTTTTCTTTTCCTTCTATGACTAAATATTTTCATTTTAACCTTTGGCTCTTCAAGACTTCCACTCTATTATAACAAGTAGGCCAGATGCATCCCTCAAAATCTTTTATGCCTCTCACTTATTCCAAACTACAAATCCTACTCTTTCAATAAACAGAATTTGTTAGTAACAAGAGATGGGAAGATGAGAGAGTTGGTCAATTTATGTTAAGATATGAATATCTCATGGTCACTCTCCCAGAGTCTTTTCTTCATTTTATCATCTCGCTTAAAGTTTTACTGATTTTTTTTATTCAGCAAACCATTGATCGAGCACTTCTTCTGTGATTGGCACTATTTTAGGAACTGGAGATATGGCAATGAATATAAAAGAAAAGTCATTCTTCTCTTGGAGTTTATATTCAAGTAGGGGAGGAAGACAAATTTGTGGTATTTCAGCCATGCTATTTATTTATTAACACATTTTTGTCTTTTGTGTTATATTTATACACTTTGATAAGAAAGTCAGTATCTCTCCAACCTCTATATAAATACACACAAAATTAATCAATGCTACAGATATATAAGGCAGAAGATTAATGTTCCCAATATATAAATAGCTCCTAAAAATCAATAAGAAAACTACAGTAACCCAAGAGTAAAACAAGTAATAATTTCTAACATACAGCTCAGAGACTAAAAAATACCAGTAAACATAGGAAAGGATGGCACCAATAAAATGTACATTTAGGATATAAGATATCATTTTCACTTATTAGCTTGACCAAAATTACAAAGATTACTAATGTTTGGTGTTTATGAGGACATATACAAATAGGCTTTCTTGCCCATCAATGGTGGGAAGGAGAAGCTGTATATCTTTTTTCCGAGGGCTATTTGGTAATCTTTTTTGAAATTTTAAATGTATCTGTCCCTGTGACCTTTCACTACTCTCCTAAAAGTCTATCATACAATCCCACAAACACATACATACAATAATATATGTAAAGACATTGCATTGTTAATAATATCTCCAAACAGAAAAAAAATTACCCTAGATGGTCTGAATGGTTAAATAAATTTTGTTCTGTTGATATGATACCATTAAGGATAGAATTCAGTACATGTATATGTATTGCTTTTGCAAAAGGAGGCATAGAAAGGGAACTTCAGAACAGTATATGAAGCAGAAATCCATTTTTGTTCAACAAATAAAAAGTATGTGTGTGTGTGTGTGTGTGTGTGTGTGTCTTTAGACATAGGAAGTGTCCAAAATACCGACAATGATCATATCTATGAGTGAAATTAGAGGGAAGGCAAGTAAGTTTTCACCCACTTATAGTTTTTAAAAGGAAGAAAAGGATAAATGGGATTGTGATTGATTTCATCAGTGTTTTTCTGAGTTTTCAAATGAATAATGGTTTTACTTTTCTTATCAGAAAAAAAAATGATGAGTTTTTGGCAAACTAAAGTGGTATAATGGAAGAACCCCAGAAATGGAGTCCAAATATTGAGGTAGAATGAGGATATTAATCTAATGTTTTTCTTCACTATAAAAGTGATATAATCACATTACAGAAAAAAGAGAAAGGAGGGAGAAAACCCTCTATTCTATCACTGTCATGCAGGGACATTTAGTAATAACCTGGAAACATTTTTAGTTGTCAAAACGGGTTTTGGGCAGAGGAGAGTTGCTGCTGGTATCTAGGAGAGAGGCCAGGAACTTGCTCTGAAGCACAGGACAGCATTCCTGCAGAAAAGACATATCTGGCCTAGAAAACAATAAGTGCCAAGGTTGAGAAACTCTGTGACCAATGTATTTCAGGAAAATATTTTTCTTTCAGTCTTTTTCCCTATGAATCTTTAAAAGAAGAGAATGTTAACATACATTTAATATTAATTTTTTATTGAAGGTTATGAAAAATGTTTTCCATTTGGTGTGTGATATTCATATACATTATTTAATAGTCTCATTCTATTCATTTATTTTTAGGTATCAAATTATTGCCAATTTAAAAAAATCACAAGTGTTGTGTATTCAGAAACTATTTATTGAGTGTTTATTATGTGCCAGGCCCCAGGTTAGCCCCTAAAGACAGATTTCCCCCAAAAGAATTGCTGATCAAGGAGAAAAAAATATTTTCTTGGTTCTTATTCTGAAAATTGGTACCATTATATAGTATATTCATCCACCTCTGGCATTATTTAAAATTTTTTTCCTAATTTCATTACTGAATAGTAGAACTTGAATTTTTTGTGGGTTTGTTTATCATTTAGTTCTTTGGGAATTATCTGATAACTTCTTTGTATAGTTATGCTAACATGTTTCTTTCATGTTAAAAATGCATATATGAAAATATTAAAAATAAAATGAATCATCCTCTTGCAAGTTCAAGGTGCACAATTCTTATTTCTTTCCTCTCCAGCTACACTGCAGATAAGAAGCAGGAATATAACTAATCCTTTGAGGACACAAAGGTTGCAAAAATGAGGCTGCAGCATCTGAGTGTCTTTTCATTGAGCCAGTATTGATTATAGCACAATTTTAAAATATTAATGTGATATTATAAACACAAATATGTTTATCAGGCAGTAGAGGATTTGGGATACCCCTAATTACAAGCAAAGCACTGTTGAATAAAACAGAGAGACACTAAATTCACTTGTGGGTTACAACTAATTTTGAAAATGTTTATGGCATACTCTGGTGGAGTTTTAATCCTTTAATGAATCTCGTTGAAATTTTAGATGCAATTAAAGTTTACTGAAGGTGATGGATTAGATTTGATATTTACCTAATTCTTCATCATCCCTTCTCCTCTAAGGCTTTGTTCCCTTGGAGTGCAACTATCATGAGTGGGAGAAGAAAAGGGGGAGGAAAGAGACCATGTAAATAAACATGTTCTTTGATCTCTAAAACTCACATGAGAGTAGTTGATCCAAGAGAACAATGATGTCTTCTTCAGGTAAACTGACCTTGTGTGAATTCCCAGACAAGAGTGGACACTTTCACAGAGCAATGAAATGTGGCCTGGGGAAGAAACAAGGGCTCATTCAGGATGGGGAAGTGGGTTTGCCCCTGGGAGAAGTCCAGTACAACACCAAGGAAGTGATACCATGTCTCTATCTTCCCAGGGTAGGACGGCTATGAGAAAGATGCAACAATGCAAGTTTTCTTTCTCAAAAGTAAAAGCAAGGACTAAGAGAGTTGATCTATCAAATCTTTAGTAAATTTTTAAGCTCTATTAAACTGTACTAAACCTCATCCCCCTGCCCCAGTCACACTGAATCACTCTTGTACATTTTCCACATGCGACTTCAAACCCCCAAGCTATTTCTCAGGCTTTGTGGAAGACCATACTCTGACTGCTATCATGTAGCTTCTACCTCACTTTCCACGAAAAAAAAATCTACTTTTTGTTTTTTCTTCGAGTATCATAGTTCTCCTTATATATTGTTGACCACTATCGTTGTCAACTGGTACATCTTTTCTGGAAAGCACTTTTAAATATTCATGAAAAGGTCTTTCAAATATACAAGACACTGACTATTTACACTTCTAACAGTTTATCTGAAGGCAAAAATTGGCAATTTCCTAGAGACTTATGTGCAATGGTTTGGTGAATGGCTAGCGTAGTGAACCCTATGAATAACCATTATGTTCAGCAATGGGAGGGTAATATTGGTTCTGTAGCACCATGAAATACAACAATTAAAAAATATTTTAGAAGGCTACTTAATTCATAGAAAAGCATTCACAGTTAAATATACAATAACAACAACTAGTTAGAACAATGGTACTTTTACTCCTTGTGTTTTAAAGCAACCCCAAACTGAATTTAGACATAGGTCAAAGTCAATGTGTCTAAGAAATGTCTTAGCATTTTAATTCTTAGGCTCTTCCACTCTTCCTCCAGGATTCCCTTTGATCTTTCAAGCAGATACAGCAAGAAACTTAGGCCTTTGCATCCTGGATCTCAAGACTGGAAGGGACCTTAGGAGATGCTGAAGGTGGGATGACTTACCCTGAGTCATATTACAAGTGATAACTTAATGTTGGACTAGAAGCCAAATGTCCCGGTTTCCAATCTAGTAATTTCTCTCTAGACCCAGCTACCTCTCAGGATCGTATCCATGCACATGCACTCACATAAAAGATTGACATTAGTGCAAAACAATAGCAACTGTCAAAAGGCCAGATATATTGCCTGGTTTTAGGTCTTAACTCTACCATACAAATGAGTTCTGCTGCACCACCAAGTATCACACTTCCCATTTCCCTCTCCTCTCTCCATCCCAAAGACCCTGTCTTTTAAATGCCTCCAGTAGCGACCAGAGACACCTGGAGTGGGTGCGGGGCGGGAGAAGGACGCTCCCTACCTGCGGGTGGGGAGACTCGTGGCTGGCTGCGCGGGGAGCCGGTACCCAGGATTAAGCGACCAGGGGATGTAGCGTGTGCGCTCTAAAGACTCGGGAGCGAGGGCGTCCCCGCCCTCTGGCACAAAGCTCCGCCCCAGGGCAATTCCACTAGGTGAGTGTGGGCTTTTTCCCTGTCAGCTGGGTTCTTGGGATAAATATTTATGAAAACGAAACGAAAAGTGAAACTTTCCAGCCCCGCTTTTTCCCGTAAGTAAGTAAGGTTTCGTGAAGAACAACACTCAACAAGTGAATGGAAATATATTGTCAAAAGAAAAAAATTTTTTACAAAGCCTCCCAAACACATGAAAAAAATGTTCAGCATCATTAGCAATTAGAGCAAATCAAAACTGCAGCTGAGATTTCATCTCACACCAGTCAGAATGGCAGCCATCAAAAACACAGTAATAAATGCTGGAGAGGTTGTGGAGACAAAGGAACGCTTTTACACTTTGGTGGGATTGTAAATTAGTACAACCACTGTGGAAATCAGCATGGCAGTTCCACAAGACTAGGCATGGAACCACCCTATGACCCAGCAGTACCACGACTCAGTATTTATCCTAAAAAATTAAAGTCATCATACTATAGTGAAAAAAAAAATGGGGGAGGAAGAAGAGGGAAAGGGGGAAATACTGGGGAATGATATTGGCCAAATTGTATAATTATATTGCGTGCATGTATAAATATGTAACAAAAATCCGGCATACAACTATATGTGCCAAAAATGTGTAAAAAAAAAAAAAAAGAATCTAACTTAACTACTCTTAACAAACAGTGTCCAAAACTAAAATAAACTTACATCTATTATATCTTAAAATTTAAGATTTAAAATCTATTATATCTCAAAAATTTAAAATAAACAAACACCTGAAATCACAAAGATTTTAGTCTTTGATTTTAGGTTCTTTCGTTCTTACTCCAGGACATCTTAGTAAAGTCTACTGTCAGGTTCTGCCCCGTTCTAATAAGAACCTTTGGAAGGTGACTGAACATTTTGATATTACTTGATATACCTTGGTACAACATACACACGGTAAACAACAGACTCATATTAAGGCTTTGGTTTTTATTCTAGAAAGTAGTTATGTGTGTATAATAGGAAATATATTTTTAAATTGTGGATTTTTGTGACTTCCTCAAAGTTCCTCGACATAGTGAAACTTCAATTGCTTTGTCATTAAAAGAACTTCCCATCACAAGCTGAGCTATATACCTTTTAAGAATGCTCTGGATCCTTGCTATACTACCATCTTTGGGATCTAAGTTGGGGAAGCCTATTCTAGATGATGAATAACACCCTTCTGGAAACTCTGAATCAGAGGGTATTCCCCAACCGAAATCATGTGACTACAATAGAGCATGGTGTCTTAATTTACTTAAATATGCCCATTGTTGGACTTCTAAGTCTTTCCTTCCTTCCTCCTGTCCATCAATTGAATTCATTTTCGTTTGCCTTTCCGGCTTATTCATTTCAACTACAATTCAAAATACTGCATGATGAATGAATATTGAGTTTGCCTTTGGCTTGATTGTGGCATTTGCTTCCCCAGTACAAATTTTCACACAAGGCATTACAGATTTTTATTTTTTTAGTACTAGAGATTGAATTTATGGGCACTTTACCACTGAGCCACATCCCAGCGCTCTCCTTTTAAAAATTTTTTAAAATTTTGAGGTAGCCTCACTAAGTTATTGAGGCTGGCTTTGAACTTGAGATCCTACTGCCTCAGGCTCTGGAGTCACTGGGATTATAGGCCTGTGCCACCATGCCTGGCAGATTTTAATTTTTAATTTGTAAATACTGAGGATGATACTTCCTTAGAGATCTGGTAGGAAATGTGGGATTCTCTCTGGTATCAGTAAAATTGTAACAGACTTTGAAGACTCAGTTCCAGTGCTCCTTCTTTCAAATAGTTTTTGAGGCCATATAATGGAATAGAACAGGTTTCCCAACTTAAGGTCTAACCTGTGATAAAATATAGACTTTATGTGGTAATCCAATTTGCACATGTTTGTGTAAAGGTGTGTTGAGTGTACACACATATATAAACATGTTTCATGCAACAGTGGCTGTGTATGTAATTAATACCTCTGACATTTTCTTTTTAATGTTTAATTTTTCTAAAAATAATGGTCAAGATCCAGGAAATAGACTTCATGATCTGCTAGTTCAGTCATCACTATTAAGATCTTAAAAAAAATGTCTCTAGAGTCACCTACCTCAAGCCAGCTAAGATATCTTGGTCAAATAGTTTACCAAGTCATCAGGATTAGGTCATATTCTCTTGGATAGTATTTATAATCTATGAATTCTTTATAAACCTGGAAAGAGGGATGTTTTGGTCTTTGATTATTTTATGAAAGGTCTACACAAATGATTAGCAGGGAAAGCAGGAAGTGAATAAAATTTGCCTTTCTCTGAAGCTGTTAGTGGGAATTGAATGTATTTACTCAGCTTGTGCTTAGGGATTTGCATATTAGTAATCTGAGGATTTGTGTTCTTTTTTCATCTATTTCATCTTTTTCTTCTCTTCAGCTGCTCATACTCCCATGCAATTGAGTAAACTTCTTAATGAGGTTTTTGGTATCCTCCAGAAATAGAAAAACAGAATGTGCCTAGAAAAAGAGAAATTTCATTTATCAGCTCTAAAAATATACATAAATCCAAAGAACTAGGCTGTTAAGAAGTGTTATCTTGAAAAACTGTGTGAGTTTTATGATTTGGGCAAAGTGGATGGAGAAGTGCTGAGCCAGAAGAGCAGTGACTAGCCAGGGTTGAAAAGCTAGACACCTTGGTCACCTCTAATGTCACCATTTCCCATTCCCATTCACTCCCCTCATTCATTTTTAGAGGTAAAAACTCATCATTGCCAATGTGCTTCCCTTCCTCCCCCCCTCCTTTTCCTCCTCTTCCTCTCCCTTTTCCCCTTCCTTTTCTCCTTCTCCTCCTCCTCCTCCTCCTCCTTCTTTTTGGTACTGGGAATTTGACCCAGGAGCACTTTACCACTGAGCTACATTTCCAGCCCTTTTTATTTTTATTTTGACTCTGGGTCTTTCTAAATTGCCCAGGCTGGCCTTGAGCTTATGATCCTCCTTCCTCAGTCTCCTGAGTCACTGAGATTACATGGGTGTGGTACCATGCCCTGGTAATGTTCTAGGGTCCCTTGCATCATGGTTGACTTGGGGTAAGTGTTTAAGATATCCATTCTAGAGCTCTGCCATAGACCTGCTACATCTGAACTATGAGGCAGGATGGGGTGGGGGTCTTGGAAATTGACATTTTAATACTGTTATCAGGTGAGTGATGTTCACATTGAAGTTTTGAAAACAGATGACTTAAGGTTTAAAGGGGGAAAAAATCAAATCAAGAATTCTTTGTAAGGACAGTTCCAACTCCTCTTCTTCTATCTAATATGGCTGATTTAGATTAATTCACCTTTCACTCTGCCTCTGCGTACTCCATTTGCCACTTTCTTCCCTTAATCAAGAGAGATGAACCTCAGAACAAAGCAGTAACAACAAAAATTGGCAAAGTGCTTCGTCTGCATCGAGTATTTTAAAATCCACTTTATTATATGAAAAGACAATGTTCAGATTTATCCCCATTTTCTATTTGAATTGTGCAGGGTGGTAAACCACTGCCCTCTGCAAAACCCATTTCTCTCTCACTGTTCCCATTCCAACCCCTAACCTTGGTTGCCCCATCTTTGCTATAGATTAATGCATAAAGACTCTGGAGCAGAATACTTAAGCCGGGTTACACAAAACAATAACGTAGATTTCAGAAGTAATTAACATGTGGGGACCAGAGAGTAACAGCTGTCCTCACCTGACACTCAGATGCTTCCCTTCTTAGTGCTCTATTTATCTCCTTCCTCTACGGATGGGTGGTAGAGCTCATGCCTTTGTTGAGGAGCTCCCAGGTCACAGGGGCTCAAAAACAAAGTCTCCAAAAATATTCCCTGTCCTTATCAAGTACACAAAACTATGTATAAATAGTTATGAACTAGGTAAATACTGTGGGAATTTGGGAACACTTTGTGGTCAATGCTTTAATTCCAGGGATTCTCGATAAATCAACAGAAAGCCACTAAATAAGAGTTTGCAGTAAGGAGATGAGTTTTTTAGGAGATGCCGGGAAATGTTTTGTTGATTTAATATCCTAAATAACCTAAGTGAATGCCATACAAATGAAACAGTTACTCATGGGTCATCTACTTGATGTAAGCCCACAACTTGGTTTAAATGTCTCATATAGAATGATCTCCAGAAGCATTATCTTATACTGACACTTGGTTGTAAACTGATAAAACATGACTCGAAAACCTAAAATTCTATGAAACTTCTACTTTGAAGGGAACAACTACTTTTGGTTTTGTTTTGGTACGAGTAAGTATTTATTCAAAGACCAATTATGGTTACCTCCAGGTGAATTGGAGCACTCTATATCTGCTATGATGTAGGCTCATCATAAAAGAATGATGAGCCTTTCCTTTCCCCACCTTTTCCTAAAAAGGCAACAAGGCCATTCTGTTCTGAGAGAGGTACATTCCAAATGTAAATTGATGCTTAACAATTTCAGATAACAAAGAGTTTTATTAAAAATAAAAAAGAATTAGAATGCAGGAAGAATAATACAACAGAGTGTGCAAGAGTGTGTCAATACATAGAGATGGTTTTTGAAAAATAAATTGTGAAGATAATCATGAAAAGATCTCCAGGAACAATATATTTTAGGAAAGAATAGGTGCAAAGACTATGTAAGAGCCAGGGGAGGAGCCAGGCAACTTTCAAGACTGGAAAGATCATTGTGTCCTGAGTATAGAGGAAAGAAAGGGAGGGTAGATTAGATCACATCTTGAATGGCCCTGAGGCCTAAGGATAGAGGCAGGATTCTAACTGCAATTAAAAGCCACTGGATAGTTTAAAACACAAGAATCACCTAGTGGACATTCTGAAGTTTGGAGTTTAGAGGGGCCTTATGTTCATGGAAGCTGAGAGGTCTTTAGGAGTGATTGCTGTAGACAAATTTCAAATGACAGTTTGGAAGTAGAATCATTAGGACCTGTTGATAGATATTAGTGATATACTCTTCCAGAGTAAGGTACCACAGCCAGATAACTTTTTTTTTTTTTTTTTTTGGTTTAAAAGGTCTATTTTTATTTTAATAAATGTTGACACATTTTTAAAACACTAGCAATTTACATTACCATCAGCAACATTTTGAATATACATATATGTGCTGCCTCCTTCCCTGTGACTTCAGCTTTTTTTCTCTGGATGTTCATGAGCCTTTTTAAAAAATTTTGAAACCAGGAAATTCTTACTAGGTTGTATCTCCCTGTTGATTCTTTTTTTTTCTTTTTTTTTATTGGTTGTTCAAAACCTTACAAAGTTCTTGACATATCATATTTCATACATTGACTTCAAGTGGGTTATGAATTCCCATTTTTATCCCAAATACAGATTGCAGAATCACATTGGTTACACATCCACATTTTTACATAATGCCCTATTAGTGACTGTTGTATTCTGCTACCTTTCCTATCCCCTACTATCCCCCCTCCCCTCCCCTCCCATCTTCTCTCTCTACCCCATCTACTGTAATTCATTTCTCTCCTCGTTTATTTTCCCATTCCCCTCACAACCTCTTATATGTAATTTTGAATAACAATGAGGGTCTCCCTCCATTCCATGCAATTCCCCTTTTCTCTCCCTTTCCCTCCCACCTCATGTCTCTGTTTAATGTTAATCTTTTCTTCCTGCTCTTCCTCCCTGCTCTATTCTTAGTTGCTCTCATTATATCAAAGAAGACATTTGGTATTTGTTTTTTAGGGATTGGCTAGCTTCACTAAGCATAATCTGCTCTAGTGCCATCCATTTCCCTGCGAATTCCATGATTTTGTCATTTTTTAGTGCTGTGTAATACTCCATGGTGTATAGATGCCACATTTTTTAATCCATTCATCCATTGAAGGACAGCCAGATAACTTATACCAGTCTTTCACCAAGATTATATAAGTACTCTGAAAAGTCTGAAAACAAAACCAAAAGTCTTCTGTTACATTGACAACTGGGAAATTAGCAATCAAGAGATAAACTTACAACCCTTTCTGAAAATAAGAGAGGAAGTTGGTGGCAGTTGCTGGGAGTGGTTCAGGGCCTTAGCCCTGCTCCTGGGACTTACTGTTAACCAGGCTGGGAAAATAACTGCTTCCATCAGAAGTTGAAGAAATTGGTGGGGAATGCCAGGTCAGGTATGAGAGCAGAGTTCTGAGTAATGGTTAGAACATTTCTTTGACAAAGTACACAGAGGGAAAGCCTCATTGGCTTAACAGTGCCATTGGCCTGGGCATTGGCATTAAGGCGGGTGCATATGAACTCAGGATGAATCATTCAGGGCAGGGAGGAGACTAGAAAGATAGATTTCATGATGACTGTGCATGGACAAACCAAATAAAAATGTGAATTAGAGTCTAGAGTTATAGACATCTCACAATCTCAAGGGAAGGCTCCTAACCCAGAAGTTTTTGTTGATTTTTGTGCTAGTAAGAACCGACAAAGCAAAGGCTGAGAGAATGGAGAAGTTGGGGGCAGCATTTTCAGAGTAAGACAGAATAACAAGAATCCAGGTGAGTGAGGGCAATACAGAAAAACGTCTACCCCATTAAGTCTAACCTTTTTTTAGGCAAGTCCCTGGGGAATGCAGAAAAGCAATTTCTCCCAACACAGTGTGGCCTAGCTTAGGTTTGGGTTGGAAAGGGTAGCCTTATTTTACTTCTGATCATAAAATTGGTCTCAAGTAAGATCATTTGGTATCCATTTCCCTATATTTAAGACTCCCAATAGATATGGCAATAACCAACCCTAATCTGCTTGGTTTTCGTAAAGGGGATAGTTAATGCCTGCTATAACTGAGAAAATTTTAACATGGTTAATTCCTCTTTTCCACATGTTTTTAGAGGGCAAGAGGAAGATGGTGAGTTGGCATGGGGAAGAACAAGCTCTAACATTGACATGTTTGGTCACAGGTTGGCTTGGAAGGACTTTGATGGACACTTCTAGACCAAGCTGTGCAGTACTTTCAATGATGATTACCATAGAAAGAGGAGAAAAAGAAAGAAGATGAGGTCTAGAATTGTTTTTTTGGTGTCTTTCTTGTGGAGAACTATTTAAAAAAGGAGAATATATAATGTAAGTAAGATAGGAAAAACTAAAACAAACTTTTCCCTACTCTCATATGCAACACAGCACAGAACACTTAAGATCTCCAAAGTGTGCATGGAGTTTTCCTTACACACCAAGCAATTCTCCAGCAGATATGGATTAAGTGTTCTAGAATTCAATTAAATTCTGACACTATGGGAAGTTATAGAAAAATCCCACAATGTACGGGGCCCAGCCCCACAGGAGGGTTCCTACTTCAGGAAGCCCTGAGTCCAGGCCCTTAGAACCTCTGACAGACCAGCTACGTATTGTGGTTTCCCATGACTTTCTCCTCAGGTTTGATTAATTTGCTAGAGTGGCTCTCAGAACTTAGGGAAACGGTATACTTACATTCACCAGTTTATATTGGTGGAAATTACAAATGATACAGATGAACAGCCAGATAAAGAGATGCACAGGGTGATGTATGGGGGAAGGGGCAGGGAGCTTCCAAGCCCTCTGAAAACTTCAGGTGTTCAGCAACTCAGAAGCCCCATGAACTCTCTAGATCTTTATGGAGAATAACGAGATTGATCACAGCACATCAGCAACGGTTAACTCAATCTTCAGCCTTCTCCCCCTTGTGGAGGATGGGGGTTGGGCTGAAAATTCCAAACTTGTGATCATGTCTTGGTCTCTGATGACCATCTCTTATTCAGGAGCTCTCAGTCACTTCTCTAGAACCAAAGACAGTCCTGTGACTCAGGAAATTCCAATGGCTTTAGGAGCTCTATGTCAGGAACTAGATTAAAGATAAGATATCAGAAGAAAAGATGCACCTACTACCACTGTCCCTCAAGAAATTACAAAGCTTTTAGATGTTGTGTGCCAGAAAATGGGGATGGAGACCAAGAGTGTCCACAATATCACACACAAAAAAATAAAGATCATTTTACTCATCAGCATTCAGGGAATGTTTTCTGTAAAAACAGAAGCATTCAGGGAGAAGAGTAGACTGAATTTCTCAAGGCTACAAGCGACTGATTTTCACAGACTGAGAACAGTGTCATGTGAGTTTTGTAAGTTTCAGAAGGAAGTTAACAGGGTCCTAGTCAAGTGGTATGGTGACATCACAGGTGAGAAAAAATATAGACACAAGCAGCTACTGTGAGTGAAAAAAATCTGGAAAGAGAAATATCTAAAGAAGATTTTAAGAGGTTATGCTGTACAGAACATTTGATCATTCTATAATGCTTCACCAGTAGTTTTCTTAGAATGCTATTGCATGCTTGGACTGAACTGTGTGAATTCTTGGTTTGATTCAGGTTATACTCTAAAATATAATCATCCCTGCTCAGAAAAGCTTTCCTTGACTTTCTTGCCCACTAACATGAGTGTCATTTCCAATACTGTTTTTCCATGCCAAACCTCAACAAACTATATCATTACTTTTTAAATTAATAAAACAAAATACAATAATCATAACAATAAAGATTAAAAGGAGCAGTGATACTAAAACAGGATTTTTTAAAATGTCAGATACTGTCTTAGTGATTTATATATGTTAGCTTATTAAAATATAATAACAATCCTATGAGGAAGTTACTATTATTGGCTCCATGTTAGTGATGTGGAAACTGAGACATACAACTTAAGAAATTATCTAAGCTTACACAGCTAGAACAATGGCACAACTAGGATTCAAACCCAGACATTATGTCTCCAGTGTCTGCTCTTAACACCTACAAAGGGTTGATTGGTGTCCTTATTCACTGCTAGTGGCATCATATATTTGTTTAACTCCTAAAAGTTAAACCCAGAGTTATCATATGCTACAGAAATTTTACTCCTACATATATACCCTAGCAAACTGAAATATGTTCACATAAACTTAGCAGTATTATTCATAATAGCAAAAAGTGGGAGCAATCTAAATATCTATCAATTTTTAATAGATAAAACAAAATGTGGCGTATTTACACACTGGAACATAAAATGAAGAACTGATACATGCTATAAACTTGGATGAACCTGGAAAACCAGATGTTAAATAAAGGAAACCAGACACAGAAGACCATTCAATTTTTATGAAATTTCCAGCATACACAAATCTATAAAACCAGAAATTAGATTAGGAGTTACCAGGGCCTAGGGAAAGGGAAGAATGGGATTGACTGCATCTCACTAAGTTGCTTAGGGCCTCACTAAGTTACTTAGCTAGCTTTGAACTTGTGATCCTCCTGCCTGAACTTCCCAAATTGCTGGGATTACAGGCCTGCAACCCACCCCATTTCCTCCCAGTCTTGAATTTTCTTTAGGGGCTGATGAAAACATTCTGGAATTAAGTAGTTGTGATGCTTGTACAATTTTTAAATATGTAGCCACTAATTACATACACTTTGGAGTGGTGAATTTTATGGTATGTAAATTCTTCTTCAATTTAAAAATCTTTAGGCAGGGAAAATACAGGACCTAAAGAGTTCTCTGCTGACATGTAACACATTGTTCTAAAGTGTCACTGTTGAGGAATGCAGGAAGTCCAAACAAGGCTCCTACAGAATTTCTGTGATGATTATCTGGTCCAGATTGTGCTCAGGCTACAGTCGTGCCCCAGAATTGGAGTGAAAAATTAAAATTTGGAATTTAGGGAACCCCATTCCAGAATGGTTTAAAAGAGCATTTACCCTCAGTCCCACACTTTGCAACTACTTGCAGTTCTTTACAAGCTGAGGTTCTTGACTAAACTGGTTCTCAGATTAATGGCATAAGTTTCATACTCCTGTGAAAACATCCAAAGCCCCTCCCCTCTTTTGTTTTTGGTACAGGGGATTGAATCCAGGGGCGCTTAACCTCTGCCCTTTTTAAAAATATTTTATTTAGAGATAGGGTTTTGCTGAGTTATTTAGGGCCTTGCTAAATTGCTGAGACTGGCTTTGGACTCCTGATCTTCCTGCCTCAACCTCCTGAGCTATTGGGATTACAGGCATGCATCACGGCTCCTGCACACCCTTTCTTTTAAGGAAACTGTTTTTTATTATCATATATATACTTCATAGAAAAAGCAATGCTTCAAATAGGTCAGGAGACTATGACAAGTAATGCAGTTTGTACGTGTCACTCTATGTACATGTGGGAGCAGAGCTCTCTCCATGATGGGGAAGCGGTTGCACTTGTCTGATGTCCCTTTGTAGACACATTCCTGAGCACACTTGGCGTGGCCCATGGCAATAGCTTTTCTTGCAGACAGTACATCTGCTCTCTTTACAATCTGCAGGAACCACTACTGGTGCAGTCACAGTTGGGGTCTATTTCAAATGGAAGTGAGTCAGTGCCCAATAGGAAGGATGAATAGGCAGAGGTGCTGCTGGAGGTGTGCTCTAAGTCCATTTTGAACTTTCAAACTCATTATTTTTTTTTAAGATTATTTTATTTTTTAAGACTTTTTAGAAGGATAGAGAACTATTGTACAATTTTACCATCCTGGTGTAAGGAGTTTCCATTGAGTGGAGAATTTTACATTAATTTTCTCTAAAGTATTATACTATTTAATCCAGTATTTCTAATCAAAATACAAAAAGCTATATATACATTAAGATGACTATTATGATGTTCTTCCCAATAGAAAAAAATCAGAAATGTTCAAAATGGAAGTTGTTGTACAACAGCTTCTGAAAATCATATAGTTGTTAAAATCAGTAGTATGAATGTTATGTACATGAAAATTCTCATGCTATAATGCAAGATGATAAAAAGCCCACATTTGTATGTGTGTAAAAATATAAAAATGTATATTCACAAATTCATATAACTGGATATAATCTACATACCAGTTAAAATTATATGTCACTTGGTATTGAAACATTTCCTTTAATCATTTTAGCTCACATTTCATAAAATGTGTCCTATAGCTATACCATGATTTTTCTCAATTCCCTAGGTATATTCTCATGGTCATCTTTTTCTCTTACATTTTGAAATTATGACCAATATCCTATATGTCATATATTTATAATTGTATTTATAATTTAAGGTATAGAGGGTTTACAATCAGGATTGGAATTTTATTTGTTGGCTCAACTAAAGACATATCAATGAAGACAATATTTAAAAAGCTGTGGAGTAGGTTAAGAGAACCATCAAGCTGAGGTCTCTAGAGAGTCTAGTAACAATGGGAAGCCTGTGCCATGTCTAGGCTGTAGCATAAGGTCAGAAGTATGTCCAGCGTCTAGTAAGCTGGAACAATGGAGGAGGGAACACTTGTCAGGAGCTGCAGTTGTGAAGGAACATAGCCACCACCAGAGAAAGAATGGAGAAAACATACCCTGATGCCCCTTCCTTCCTGTCTTTCATCTCCTGCAAAAGCCCCAAAGGGATACCAGCTGGGGAGAGCCCAGGTGATGCTTTCCTAAGAGGCCATCTTCTGCAATCCAGTGAGTACAAGGAAGGGAGGAGAATGTATATAAGGGAAGGCAGACTGAAGAGCCTGAGAGTCTATGGGCTTTACCATCCAGCATCATTCTTGTCCTTTGCTCAGATGAATAGGAAACTGATCCCCTACTCACAGGAATCATGAAGTGTGACTAGTGTTAAACACAACAAACTTCTATAAGGCTTCTTGAAGACTTCTCCTCACTTAGACTTTGAACTCAGGGTCCTGTGTTCTTCCTTGCAGAGTCAATTTTAGCAAGAATCCTGCAAAGACAGTTTAAAGAAAATTCCTTGGATGTGGATATATGATTACCTTCGATATCTGATCAAATTCCTCATTCCCCACTACCTCTCAGGCAATCTCTGATCATTCTTACCTGCTTTTATCAAGAATTTTTAGATCAGTTTAGTAAGAATTCCCTCTGTCCTTCATGTCTCCACTTAGTAATTTTTCATCCACTGACTGCTTCTACCACCCTTGCTTCCTAGCTATAAACCTCCACTTCTCCTTGCTATATTTAAAGTGGAACCCAGTTCTCCAACAGAGCTCCTTTTCCCTCCTATTTCAGTAGTTCCTGAATAAAAGAAATTTTTATTCCCTTAACTACTGTCTGGCTTTGATTTTCTTTCTTTTTTCTAATATTTTGCTTTCATTTGTAGTAGGACACAATACCTTTATTTTATTTATTCATTTATTTTTATGTGGTGCCGAGGATCGAATGCAGCGCCTCACATATGCTAGGTGAGCACTCTACTGCTGAGCCACAACCCCAGCCCCTGGCTCTGATTTTCTATAAGTCCCATCAGCTACCACATTGCCTTGAGTTGAGGTCAATTCAGGTGTACTCTCACTTAATTATTAAATTATATTTGTCTTCACCAGTACTCTTTATGCAAGGTAGCAGGAGAAAAGGGGCAGGGAAGGAATAGTGAATTAACACTTTATATGTGGAGCTACTATAATTCCTGCCTCTCCAGTTTCTTGCTGAGCTAAAGTTGATAATCATAGCTTCCTATTCATTCACTCATGTTCCCCCTGCCCTCTGCCAGCACCTTGGTAGATCAGGATTTTTTACCTGAAGTAGTGATATAACACTTCAATTTTTGCATAATCTGAAATTTAATTGGTCCCAACTTTATTGGCTTACTGCAGTTATCTAATGATCATTATTATTGTTCATGAGAGGACTAGGAGATACCCAGTGAATCTCTGGTTGTCACACATAGTTTTCCTTGCCCTTCTTGAATAGCTACAACTCAATTTCCTTTTAGTAATTGGGATCAATCTTCTCAATTTTGTCACTATGATGAACCAAAATTATCAGAGGGCACTTTCAGCTTCCAATTCCCTAGAATCATGTCTGGATTCTCTAATGGAAGCATTTCTTCCTTTTGAACTAGGACTTTCAAGCATGACAAACCCAAGATCAGAGGAATGGTGTACTGCATATTTTCTGGTTTTCCCTCTAGGCATTGCGCTTAGGAGCCTGACTACCATAGACTGCATCAACCTGACTTCCTCGTCTTCTGGCTGTCATGTGGATCTAGCCAATGGAAGACCTGACAGGATATGGGAGCATGGAAGGACAGAGAAGTGGGCCTTCTATCTTCACTCTGTTTCCACTTTGAAGTGAGGTCCCAGCAGCGGCTACAACTATAGAATCTCATCCTGCTCTGCCAAAGGTTGGCATTGACTCTCTATAAACAATTGGCTGCTATTGGGTAACCTCTCCTGTAGCTGCAGCTTCAAATCTCACCTGGTTTTGGTAATTTCCCCCTCTTTCTCTCCTTCAGACTTAGAATTAGTAGCAGTTCTCATTGTTCTGGCTACTACAATTTATTAAATCCTTTATGCCAGACAGTTTGTCTAACTATATTATCTGATTTGGTCCTAATAACCCAATAAATTAGATGTTTTTAATTGTATTATAGATAGAGGTGATAATGTGAGAGGGTGACAATGACAGCTGAAAATTGAATCTAGGTGTGTTCATGCCAGTATGTGCACTCAAACACTACTCCATGCTCTCAAATGTTACTTCCTACTTCGTGGAACAGTTTTAACATCGCTTAAAAAGTTAAACCTCCTCTTGGATTTGCTCCTGACAACACACTCTTGCTCCCACAACTGGAAGTGGGGATGTTGTTGCAATTTTTTCATTCAGCCATTGAACAAATAGTGTTTGAAAGCTAAATACTGAGGGCTGGACCTTTCTCAAGGCTAGAGACTAGTGAAATCCATTTGAAATCTATGCTACTACCCCAGGCCATTTGATAACAAAGGATAGCTCTTCAAATAGTCTCTCAAGGAGGCTGGGAGAGAAACTTGGTTTACTCAAGAGAAAAATTGCTGGTCTGAATGAAAAGTGGCATTTCTCAGAGGAGCAGAGGATAAATATGGCTTTATCCAAAAAAGAACCCATAATTCCGGTCAAGTTTGTTCCTTTTATGTATATATATTTTGCTACTTTAATGGTGGCAGCTTTTCAGCTGAGTAAACAAGCACTTATTTGAGATTTCCATTCTACTTCTTCTGCCTTAAAAACAACTGCTGACATTTTTAGATGAAATGTAACTGGCAAAATCAAGAAAGACTATTTAAGCTCACTAGATGTCAAATATCAGCTACAATTGCAATGGTGTCATACCCCTATTAAATTAGCTAGTTAGTAGAATATACACATATGTATACAAGTGTGTACATATGTGAATATATATACACATGCAGAAATGCCCTCTGCCTTACCAGGTAACAAAAGCTCCAAGAGGAAGGATTAAAACTCTTTCTATGTGATCAACTGTTTTGTTCGGAGACCCCAACTCATTAACTAAAACTGAGTGTTTAATAAACATCTGTTTGTTTGAAAACTTGCCAATGAAGTCATGGTGAAGCTGAAGTACATTTTCAAAGAACCTGTTTTATAATGTCTTTCCACTTTTCAAGTTATTTCAGAATTATCAGTACTTTTATCTTTTTAACAGTACTAGTTTCTAAACAGTAAACTATATAAATTGACTGAGTCCTTCTTTTAAAAAAATTAAATATTCTGATTATGGTTTATTTTTAATATATTTTTCTGTCCTTTATTTAGCATTGCAATGTACTTATTTATATCATGTTTTCTTTTCTTTTTTTTTTTTTTACACTGGGGATTGAACCCAGAGGAAATTGGCATGAATCTACATCCCCAGTTCTTTTTATTTATTTACTTGTTATTTTAAAAAATCTTTTATTGATTTTATTTTTTAAAAAAATACACGACAGCAATAGAATACATTACAATTACAAAAAAATTCGACATCATGTTTTAGTGCAACTTACGAGTATCAGGCCAGAGAAAATTGCTTTGTAAATATAAAAATGTAAACAAAATACAAATTCCATTACCAAAAAAACCCAAAAACAACAATAAAAAAACAAACAAACAACAACAACAACAACAACAAAACGACTGCTGAGTTGTTATGTTTTTGAATTTGCCTCTTCCACACACCTGTTCCACTTTCATTCTCCCCTCGACCGGAAGAATACTCAGGCTTCTGTTACGATTGCGGGCCCTTTAAGAAAGCCAAGGGCCGCACTGATTGGCTGGGGCTCCTAACAACTGTCATGGCCAGCCAATCCCGAGGCTCTGTGGGCAGGGCCTCGTCCCCGCCGCGGTACAAGGGGGCCCTAGCTTGCAGGCCTCTGCAGCCATCACCTGATCACCGCGCCCCTTTACTCATAGCCGGTGAGTGAGCGCCCACCGCGGGCGTGTGGGGAGGGAGGGTCGGCACCGCAGCGTTGGCCGGCGCAGCTCCCGGGCCCGGGCTGGAGAGGCGGCTCTCCCACTGCCCCTGGTGCTGATAGCTATTGCCAACCTCATTTCAGAAAAGCTGGTTCTGTTTGCATTGACCTGAGGTCTCTTTGTATTGTTAGAATGGAGTTGGGAAAAGTCGCTGAGGAAATCAGCATGCCACTTGAGCGGAATGTCTCAATTACAGAAATTGCGTCCAAAATCGAGAGTGGAGATTATTACAGAAAGCCTCCTGTCACCGGGTTGAAATTTGCAGAGGGGAATGGCCTAGTTTGGATCGCAGACGTTTATTGAAAATCATTGTGATTATGCGACCAGTCATAAATTCAAGCAATTTTTTTTTTAAATCAGGAAATAAGTGCAGAAATTTGGATGTTAGAAGTCATGGAATTCATATCCTCTCTCTGAAAATCAAATTCAGGTTTCCAAGGATGGCCACAGAAAGACTGCCTGGATTGTGCAATTCTCCTCTGGGCAAATAAATCTTCCCTCAGTAATCTATAGGACAGCCAAGATAGGGCTGGAGCATTACAGACTCTCCCAAGGTCTCACAAGTAATGAAGGCAGAAGAGATCCCAAGTCAATTTTCTCAGCCTTCTGAGACTCACCTGTGTCATACATTGTAAAAGTAGTAACACATTTGTAATCCATGATAAAGTGTTGGATTTTTGACAGATTTATCTCATAAAAAATCAATGAAATAAAAGTTATTTCTATTGCTTATTTTCTGATAATTTTTTTTTTGTGTGAGTGGGAGACAGAAAGTTGAGAATATTCTGAACATCTTAAGGAACACTCCCAGACTTTGGAAAATGGATTGTTTACCAGTAAGAAAAGGGAGGAGGTTTGAAAAACTCCATTGAGGGCAAAGTTTACAAGGTGTGGCACACAAATTTTCAGGTGTAGTCTCTTGAAAGAGAGATTTTTTTTCTGCCCAGCCTCCACCTTTAATCCTTGTATCTGGGAGTGTCACATAATCTGTCTGAACTATAAGCCCAGTCCCAAGGAAGCAAGGCCCAGAAAGAAGTAAATCTAAATCCTAACTTTATAGAATGTTTCTCTTCTCTAGATGATTGACATGAGGACTGTCCCACTTCAGGGGAGATCCCACCCCCTTACAAACAGAAGCACTCTAAGGGACACAGAATGGTGACATACAGACTGTGTGCATAAAAACTAGAGGACAAATGTTTTCTTTATGTTTGCAGCAGATGTAAAAATTCAATAATTCTGTACATATGCAGAAGAAAAAATAATAAGGAACGGCAATGACTTGAGCCAAAGTTCTTGTACTTTGCTTTATGCAAACACTGTGTTCTGCATCATTTGGTTTATGCAAACCCTGTGGGAAGAAGTCCATGGAGACTGTCAAGATGGATAACATATTGCTGGAGCATTTTAGGCAAGTTCTAGGTCTGCTGTCTGGTCAGTACATGGGGTGCTAAAACTTTTAGAAAGAAGAGAATTGCTAGTTCTTCTACCTTCATTAGGTGGCCTCTATCTTTGGCCACAGGTGTTGGAGTGGAACAGAGGGAGAGAACCTTATGATTACCCAGGTCTGTTCTGGGTCCTGTCTTTTCTCTTTTGCCCAGTTTTAATGCTGATTCTGGCTCATTGGCCCCAATAATTCTAGGCTGTGTCCTTAGCCAGAACACAGGGAAGCCATTGAAGTCTGGTTTGTGGCTCCCACTCACCTGGAGCACCATTGGCAGGGGTAAACCATTCTACCTGACATTAAATACCCCCTTCAACATCTCCTAAATTAGCCAGAACCCAAGATTTTCTGATATGGAAGGATAGGAAAATAGGAGCTGTCTGGGCTTCTTAGAGAATACTTGTGACTCCTGGATATGAAGCATTAAGTCTGGCCACCCTCACATGAACTCCACCACACTATTCATCAGCCTACTAGAGGGGAGCAGTATCAGCAACATTGTTGAGGAAGGTAGAGAAGTTGTGACTTTCCCTGGGTTTTCCATCTTTTAAAAGTAAAATCAAGAACTAAGTGTATTCTCTATCTACCCAATTGGATAGAGAAAAAAATTTGGAATTCTGACCCACCCAGAATTGACAGTACTTCTCAGGGAAGATTATAAAGTAGAGGATAGAGATAATCTCTGATTTACATGATGGTTTGACTTAGGATTTTTGACTTTATTATGGTGCAAATGCAACATGTATTCAATAGAAAATATACTTCAAAATTTGAATTTCAGTCTTTTCCTGGGCTACAATATACAACAACCACTCCGTTTTTACTTTCAGTAAAGTATTTAATAAATTACATGAAGTATCCAGCACTTTGTAAAATAGGCTTTGTGTTAGATGGCTTTGTCCAACTGTAGGCTAATGTAGGTGTTTTGTATATGTTTCAGGTAGTCTAGGCTGAGCTATGATGTTGGATGGGTTAGGGATATTAAATGCATTTTTGACAATGATATTTTCAATTTATAATGAGTTTAAATAAGTGGCATGTTGAAGAGGGACACGAGTCATGGCAGGATTAATGTACTGACCTTGAGACACCTAAATCTTCTTAAAACACAAATTCAGTGAGCACAGAAAAATCTGTTCACAAGATACTCAAAGCATGTTCTGATTCAGCTCTTCAGAAATGCAAGTTTTATTGTCCACCTGTATAGTGGGTAAGAGGATGAGTGCTATCCAACCTGCTCTCAAGATTTATAGCAGAAAGAAAAACTAGGAAATATGGAGCCATATACTTTATAGAGTAGAGAGAGATTTTGGAAATGATCTGATCCAATCAGCTATACTTAGGTGAGTAAATGATGGCCAAGATGGTTAAGCTGGATGGCTAATAAGGAGTAAGGACTAGAATTTACACTGTGTTCTAAGTCAGAAGTTTTTCTTTTTTCACTTTGTCATAAGATCATGGTAGCCCAAAGCAGAGCATGCAAGGATGTACATGTATATTATTTTAATTGTCTTTATATGTTTTACACTTTAGATCAAGATGGGGTTTATATTTTCAAAATCTATGAATGAAAACATGAAAAATCAACAAGAGTTCATGCTTACCCATGCCCGACTTCAGGTATGTTTTGAAACAATTAAGCTATTATGTTGTTACAATGGTTAAGTTCTACCACTTTTACTTCAGCTGTTCTTTTTGACCTTCCCCTTCCAAAAAATAAAATAAAAAAACCTAAAATGCTCTTGGGGCCTCTTCCTCAAAGACAAGATGAAATGGATTGCTAATAATCTGGTGAATGTCCTTGTTTAAGTCTCCAATCCAGACACTTGTGTCAAAATTGCCATTCTGTAGAAAGAGATAACTACTTAAGAGTATGATAGGTGGAATAATGCCCTCCCCAATATATATGTGTCCTAATTCCCAGGAACTGTGACTATGTCAAGAATGTTACCTTGCACAGCAAAAGAGATTTTATAATGTGGTCATGTAAGGAGTTTGAGATGGGAATATTATCCTGGATTATTCAAGATAGGTCCATTGTAATCATAAGAGTAAAGAAGGAAGAGAGAGAGAGGGGAGCGATTTTAAGGTACTGTACTGTTCTACTTCTGGCTTTGAAGATGGAATCAGTTGGGATTGAGAGCTAAGGCATACAGGTAACCTCTAGAATGTGGAAAAGACAAACAAATTCTGCACTGTAGTTTCCAGAGGGACCAAGTCCTGTCAGGCCATTTTGTACTTTAAACCTCACAACTATAAAGTAATAGGTTTGTGTTGTTTTAAATCATTACATTCTTATAATTTGTTACAGTAGCAATAGGGAACTAATACAGATAATGATAACTTTACATTAGATTATACAATGAGCAGATAAAAAAGATCTAAGCATAGTAGAGGGTTGTCCAGTTGCCTAATAAAAGTTGTCAAAAAGTACATTGAAATGTAGGAATTCAAAATCAAGGGTTAAAGGTTTGACCCAAATTATTTTCTTAAGATTTTAGTTAAAGATTTCTAGGTCTTGGTTATCCTTTGTAGTGCTGGGAGTTGAAGGTTCTACTATTAGACAGTAGAGCTAGTGATTAAATGAGGACCCAAGCCAGACTGCCTGGATTTGAATCCTAGTTGCACCCATGACTAACTGTATATCTGTATAAGTACAGATCAGTCTCCTGATCTGTACTCTAGAGGTAATAACATCCCCCTCAGAGAGATGTTTTAAGGAATAAAGTCAATATATATTATATAGAACCACATCTCCAGTAGTTAGAAAAGTGCCTGTAGGCATTAGGGTATATTAGGTATTGCTGTTGTTATTGCTACTAAAGACTGATAAGAGTGTCCTGTGCAAGATAAAGATTTCTTTTGGGGGAATGGAACAATTGAAAGAATGGGAAATTGAATTATTATAACAGAGAAAAGTGACCTACAAGAGAC
Source organism: Ictidomys tridecemlineatus (assembly GCF_052094955.1). Taxonomy (NCBI): domain Eukaryota; kingdom Metazoa; phylum Chordata; class Mammalia; order Rodentia; family Sciuridae; genus Ictidomys; species Ictidomys tridecemlineatus. The sequence continues at coordinate 148,727,951 of NC_135480.1, read as the reverse complement.
CAAATATTAGATATTTTAATCAGTCAAGTATGTCAGATACTTAGAACATCCTGGTCAAAGATCTTTGGAAACTATAGTTCCCATGATGGTCAGGGTCTGTGAAAGGTTGGGGAATTTTAGCCTAATGGAAAACTCATTATTTAGTCTGTTACAGAAGCCCAGAGACACCTAGAGCAGAGATGGAGGACTTCATTACTTATATCATAGAAAGCAGCATAATCATGATGTTGGTGTTATTTCCCCATGCCCTGCAAGACTCATGGAGGTGACAAAGATGGGCAAGGACTAATTGGGTGCTATACAGTGGATTTGTGTCACATTTGAGGAATGTTTAGCTTCTGAAATCTACTGCATTTATAATAAGCCATGAGCAAGGAAGGGGTGAGGGCAAGAAGAGAGGAAATTTCTTTTATCTCATTCCTCAAATGGCTCACTGAAGCACAAGCAAGAAATGCCCCATGTAAAGAGCAGTTAGGGCCTTCATTCTTGACATAACCTGCAAGAATGTATAGGGACATTCTGGGCTCATCATAATACCCTGATTTGTCAGATTCTGGGAACAGCTTTGACATTTTTAACACTGATCCCAGTGACCAGGTGTTACAAAGCTGGGGCTGAGGCCAAATGGTCCCAGTGTAGACACTGGTTTTCAGCTTAGCTGAACCAAAGGTGAACCCAGGCATTTAGGGAAATATCTGTTAGTCTAGGACCCTATTGAGATGGCAATTTTGTCTTAAATGGAAGAGTGGGGTGGGGGATAAAGTTTTCCCCAGAGAGTGGTTATTACTCTTTTGTGCAAAACTGAAGTGATATTTGGATATGACCAGGCCAGTCATACTCTCAAACACATCATTGTCTTTGAAGTTTTATTTTTTAATTTATTTTTTTAGAGATACATGACAGTGGAGTGTATTTTGACATATTATACATGTGTGGAGTATTAGTTATTCTAATTAGTATCTGATTCTTGTAGTTGTACATGGTGTAGAGTTTCACAGTGGTATATTTATATAGGAACATAGGGCAGTTACGTCTGATTCATCCTACTGTCTTTCCTATTCCCATTCTCCCTCCCTTCCCTTCATTCCTCATTCTAGTCCACTGAACTTCTATTTTTTTCTTCTCACCTCTTATTGTGTGTTATTATCTTTATATCAGAGAGAACAATTGGCCTTTGGTACAGTATTATTTCCACTCAGCATGGTAGTCTCCAGATCCATCCATTTACTGGCAAAAGTCATCAAGTCATTCATTTTATGGCTGAATGATATTCAATTGTGTATATATATCACATTCTCTTTATTAATGCATCTGTTGAAGGGCACCATGGTTGATTCTATAGGTTGGCTATGTGAATTGAGCTGCTATAAACATTCATGTGCCTATGTCACTGGGATATGCTGATTTTCAGTCCTTTGAGTATATACCAAGGAGTGGGATAACTAGGTGAAATAGTGGCTCCATTCCAAGTTTTCTGAGGAATCCCCATACTGCTTTCCATAGTGGTTGCACCAATTTACAGTTACACTAGCAATGTATACATGAACTTTTCCCCTACATCCTCGCTAACATTTATTGTTACTAGTATTCTTGATAATTGCCATTCTGATTGGAATGAGATAGAATCTCAGTAGAGTTTTGATTTGCATTTCTCTAATTGTCAGAGGTGTTGAACATTTTTTCAAATATTTGTTGATTGATTATTTCTTCTGTGAAGTGTCTGTTCAATTCCTTAGCCCATTTATTGATTGGGTTATTTTTATTTTATGTAATTTTTTTGAGTTCTTTATATATCCTTGAGATTAATGCTCTATCTGAGGTGCATGTGGCAAATATTTTCTCCCATTCTGTAGGCTATCTTTTCACATTTTTAATTGTTTCCTTTGCTGTGAAGAAGATTTTTATTTCGAATCCATCCCATTTTTTGATTCTTGATTTTACGTCTTGTGCTGTAGGAATCTTATTGAGGAAGCCAGTTCCTAAGCTGACATGATGGAAAGTTGGGCCTACATATTATTCTAGTAGGCCCACTGGTCTATTGGCTAGGACCTAGAAAATGAACTTGCTTTGCTCAAACCAGCCAGTTTATAGCCCTTCTCTTGTTACTGCAGTTGTGGCTAAACATTATCAAGAGTATTTGGTGCTATTTCCAGCAGGTGGCGCTGTTGTACAAGGCATCGAGTCTCTTTGCAGGTCACCTTTCATTTTCCCTATTTTTCCCAGGGATCTTACAATGTTTCTGTAAGACCACCTGGGAGGGGGTCGGACATTCAGATCCTCTGATTCACTATGGGTTTTATAATACAAACATGTAACACATCAATTTCATAAAACATTTATATGCAGTGGGAAAGGGTGGATATTCAGTACAGTATCTTGAATTGGTTCAAGGTCCCTCTAATTTCCCTTCTTCACTGTACACTTTGCTCAGACTTTACCAGTTGAATCCAAGTGTTCCTCAACACCCACCTCCCTGCCCAGTTAGTACACAAAAAAAGAGTTTAACGTGAGTATTTCAGGGGTTATCATATCAGGAGAGTAGGCAGGCAGGGGAGATCAGGAGTACACAAGGGTAGGAAGGACTTTTTGTTCTTTGGCTCCTCATCACAGAATGGACACTCCTCTGTGCCTTTGGTTGTGTTCAGGGGAATTGACTTTTTAGCTTTCATTGGTGTCACAGTGCTTCCCAGTGGTCCTTGGTAACCTGGGCCATCTTGGTGCATAACACAACTCTTTCCATGGGACCAAGTAGACTCTGGCACCTGCAACCAACAGAGCCATAAAAAGTTGGGTCCTTCCTCAAAGTTCCCCATCACAACCAGACTTCTTCCTGAAAGATCTCAAGTTGGGGAGGAGAGTATACAGAATGAGGTTCTGAGGGCAAGGAAGTTGAGAAACAGCTTGGCACAGGAAAGCAAGTTTTTGTATTTACTTTTAGTTTCAAGTGGCCTCTTGCCACAGCTCAGCAAATACATTTCTAATGATTTCAGTTGACCCAAAGTTATATATACTCATCCTTGACACCATTTATTTAGGCTTCAGGGACCTCTTGCTTCAGCAGCTGCAGCCACATCATGTTGCCTTTGGCTGTGGAACCTGCTGCCCTATTGTCATAAGAGCATCCTCCCTTTCACCAACCCTAGAGGAAAGCATTGCTATAACTCAAGAACTATTTGGGCAGCTTGTTTCAACCCTATATGATTATTTATTTATTTATTTATTTGCAATGCTGGGGATGGAGCCCAGGTCCTAGTGCAAGCAGGGCAAGTACTCACCACTGAGCTATATCCCCAGCTTTCAACCCTAAATTTTGTTGCTCGGTGTCACTCAACACATAGGACAGTGTGTTACTTTACCCTCCTGTCCATGAGAGGAGAGAGAATTTGTTATGAGATCTTAGGGATTTTACTCACACCCTCTAACTCAAACAATGAGAGCCATTGTCTTTTCCAGAAAGCCATATCTCAATCATCATCTCATTCTTGTTGCCCAAACTGGTTTTTACCTGACTTGTAAATTAACAAGTTAGCTTGTCATGATTTTACAGATGCTTGTGGAAGACCTTATTCTCACAGCACAGCACGCAGCATGTTGGCAGCAGTTTTCCATGTACTCCATTTCCCATGGAGGGGATGTAGGTGAGCCTAGTTGGAGGTTGAGATAAATACAATGGGTTTGTGACATAACTGAGGAACACTGGGTTTTGTGGAATCTACCACTTTTATTATATGTAGCAAGCGAACCTGCAATTTAATGAGGAGGAGATGCTACCTCATTGCTTAATGCTACTAACCACAACTATGGGAAAGTGCCCAAAGAGAGAGCTGCATCCCTGGCCTACCCAGTAAGAGCATGCAGGAAGACCCAGAGACATGGGGGATTGATTCTCCTAACATATGTGCTGGTTAATAAGACTAGTTTTTCCATTGGTTGTTATTTCCTTGCTGATTATTACTTATCTGTTAATTTCAAGGAAGGATGGCCAGGAGAATATAGATAATACAGTTGAACAATTCTTGGAACCCTGAAGCTACTTGAATAAGTTCTGATCCTAATTTGGGCAGCCTTGAGAGAAACATAGTAATAGTTTTGGAAGATCAGGTCCATCCTTATATGTTCCATATTTAAAAGAATTAAACTTCCTGATCATTCTTAGGTTTAGAGCTATTCTTTCTTTCTTTTTTTTTTTTAAAAAAAGTATCATGAAGTATTTGACACAACAGAATATATTTATAATAAATGTTTGAATTATGAAGTGTAGTGAAATGAACATCAACTACCCCTCCACTAAACTTAAGAATTATGTTATCACAATACTCTGGAGCCATATGTAGCTTCTTCCCTACTTGCTGAGTGACTCCAAACTGCTAAAGCTAGGCTGTATTTGACCTTCTGTCCCAGAAATTGGTAGGACAGAGGAAGATCCTGCAGTTGTGATGACATGGACCTCTGGAATGGAGAATGACTTGTCTTTATAAGATATTCAAAAGAGAAATTACAAAAATACTGGTTGAAATACCATGCTTAAATAATATATTTAGCTTATGATTATATGTGTGTGTTGATTATTTTCTTTAAGGGAAATGATAGAATAAATAAGCAAGATTTTTATTACAGAAAGCATAATGACTTGAAGCCTTAGTCTAGTGGGTTTTAATTTCTACTTTATTTGTAAAATAAAAAAACAAAACTCAATAATTCCTTATTATTGTTTTTTCTTTCATAAAAAAGGACTAAAATTAGAAATTCAGCAACATCTCCTATACCCGTGGCCAGGTTCTCAATCCTGGCTGTACATTTGGTTCAGTCAGAGGCTCTTGAATATTTAGGTCTTGCCCCAGACCAGTTGGATCCCTCATGGCTGTGTGTGGGTGTCATTGTTGATACTTGAAGCTTTCTAGGGGGTTCATAGTACACTGCCCAGGATGAGAAGCTTTGTCCTTTTCTTCTTTCTCTGTGATGTTACATAAACATAACTAGTGATTGACAGTGATTTTATAAAATCTATGTAGGAGATAGAACCAAATAAGTTTTCACTTCATAGTAACTTAATCATAGTAAATTAAGCATTGGGGTCTGGTCAATCAAAATTTATATCTCCTGAAATTGAAATGTTTTCTTCTATTGAAAGATGGAGGGAATTCACATTCTTAGTTGTAGTGATATTTTCAAATCATGAGCAATCTTCAATTTCCCACTAGAAATTTTTTTTTTCTAACCTCTTATTGAAGATGATGGCTAGGTAATTAGCAAGCTTTCACCCCTATAAAAATGAATGCTTTCTTAAAATGCCACTAGGTGGCACACCTAAACCAATTTTATTTCACTTCATTGTCAGAAAAATATCTTGCTGTTATGAAATAGGATGGAAACAGGAAGTCTAAAGCAGAGAGACAGAACAGATTCCATAGGTCCATGCTATGCTACAATGCTATTATAGAGATTAGTTGTGCAGTGAATAAATATTTATTCATTGTTTGTTACAAAGTTTGGGCAACAAACTGAAGATTAAAAAAACAAGAACAAACAAAACAAAACAGAACAAAAACCAAAAACAAAACAACAAGAACAAAAAATCAAGACAAAAATTCAAACCAAAACAGAACAAAAACCCATGAAAAACAAACTTTAACCTGTATAGTAAAAAAATAAAGTCAGGATTTATAGACTCCTTTCATTTTCCTTAAAAGCACACGAAAGACATTGTTCCAAATGTACTAATAAAAACAAAACAGTTTCAAACACATACTGTGAGGCTTTTCTTAGCCATTTCAATAGTCATTTGTCCATTTCTATAAATTTCTATGGAATGCCTAACATGTGCCAGATGATACTTTGCTAAATGGATTTCTTCTTCCAAACAATTCTTGCTTTTGTCCAAGGGGCAGTGGCAACCAGAAGTTTCAACATTGTGTTCATAACTGAAAATTCTGTAATGTTTATGAACCAAAATTGAGTTGGTGTCAAATATTTTCAAAGTGCTAGAAGATTATGGAGCAACATCTTCAGTTTTGAGAGGAAAACCCCCACATTCTATATTTAGCTACATTGTACATACTGCAGATGAAAAGAGAAATTCAGACATGCAGATATTCAGAAAATGAGTCAGCTAGGTGTTATTGAAAAAATTAACTGAAGTTGTATAATGTTGCCAATTAATAAAGAAATATTAAAAGCTACCAGCAAAATCTAACTTGCTAATGTGCATATAGAGGAGAGGAAAAGGTATAATTTTAAACCAATATTTTGGCAATCTTGTTTCTTCTATCACATCTTTCTTTACCTTTATTATTATTATTTTGGTTTTGGCTGGAATGTACTTTATGGGAAATTTCAACTTAACTGTAAATACTTCAGTATGAATCTCCAACAGATTGTATGCTATACCACAATGCTATTAGACAAATCAATTGGGGCTAAAGATTAGTGGGGCAGTGACAAAATATGTTATTAATAACCATAATTAATATGGTTATTAATAACCATATTTAACTAAATTTACAATAATTCTTTTCTATTGTGATCTCTCATCTCAATTATCTCATACATGTCTTTTTATAATTGTTTGAAATAAGTATCCAAGCAAGTTATTTTTTCTTTTGTAATAATTTCATTTATCAGTCTTCCTAAAGTCTGTTAATCATATCATGGAAGTTGCCCCCAAACAGTTTTCATCTCAGTTTCTCCATCACACTTGGTTAGTAGGGCTCCCAACTCTTTCTTAATTTGTGACAATATCTCTTCCATTTGACTTGCTATAACATTTGTTTATTGAAGAAGCCAGGTCATGTGTTCTAAGCAATCCCCTGATGGCTTCCTCATTAAATTATTGAACATGTTCTTCTGTCCTTCTGTCTATCCTTTCTTCTTCTTAGATGCTGGCATAATCCAAGGTTTTGCTGAGACTCAGGCTCAGTTTTTCTTTTCCAAGGATCTGTTAGAAGTGGAGCTTGTACATCACACCACAAGCACATAAGGCCTGGTTGTCTTACTCTCAGTGATGTCGGCCTGACCTATCCCTTATAAAGTTCCCCACCAAACTGTAATTGTATGACTTTACTACCCATTTGTGATCATTGCCTAGATATATTAATTCATTAGGGCTTGAAAAATGGTGATTTAAAAAGATTCCTTCTTTCTGTATTTATTAGCTGAAAGTTTATTAAGAACTTTTCTTTACTAACTATTGGATATCGCAAGTCAGTTGGTACAGGAAGCACAAAATGAATGCTTGAACCTTTCCTTTAATTTAGCCATTTTCATAATAATGAGCTGATATCAGAGCAATCTACATGTTTAAAAAATAATTTTTTTTATTTGTATACTATGATCATAAACTCTTGATGTATTTTAATCAGTTGCAGTCATCATTGTTTTTGATGCTCAAATTGTCCCAGTTTTGACTAGGGGGAGATCTTTCAACTTGACATCTGTGTCTTTTGGATAAGACCCAATCAATCTTTGATTGTAAGCAGGTCTCATTTCCTACATTAAAGTATATAGCTTAGTAATAAGGATTATTATACTTTGTGTAGTTGCTCTGAGGTTTAAATGAGGTGATACTTGTGCAGGAATTTAGAACAGACCATTGACCCCATGTAACACTCAGCAAGGTCAGTAATGTGAGCCAAACTTTTATTACTAGCAGTGTCATTCATTTACTCACCATATATTTGTGAAGCCCTGCTCTAGTCTAGGCAGTAATTTGGAAGGTACATGATGCTGGCCAAGTCCTTTCCTCATGGAGCTTACATGCCAACAGGAGAGCAGGCAACAAGACAACTAGCCAGAGTGTGTTATGGGTATCAAGTTCTGTGAGGGAAAAAAGCAGGTTGAGAGTGTAATTTCAGGAGAATGTGGATTGGTGGGGAGATGCCATTTTCAGTAGAATAAATAGTGAAGACCTCTCAAAAAGGTGACATTTGAGCAGAGCCTTGAGGGAACTAAAAATGTAAGCCAAAAGAAAGTCAAGAAAAGATGGTTTTAGGCAGAAGGAAAGCAAGAGCAGAGACTTGGAGGGGGAGAACCTGTGCTGTGTTGGAGGAGCACCCAAAAGACCAAAGACCGGGTACCCTGAGCTCTGGAAGTGGCGGGGGCGGGGGGGGGAGGGGATGTGGGAAGGGGAGAAGGGGACAAGGTCAGAGGCTACATAGGGCCATCATCCATCATAACTGTTTTGAAATGTATTCTGAGTGACCTAGAAAGTCATTAAAGGGTCTGAGGTAGAGGAATAGCATGACCCAATGGTTTTTGTGACATGAAATATATTTGCTTTTTCAAATACATAAAAATACAACAAAATAACTTTCATAAGAAATAACACTATAAAATTGCCTAAGCCCTCATAACTCCAAAGTCTGTCCTTCTTATGCCCTCCCATCTGTTTTTCTTTTTGATTTAGGTGGAAATTTTGCCAGCATCTTGAACTGGAAAAGGCTTTGTGTTCTCAGAAAAGCAGAACAGCACAGCATGCACTTTGTGGACTTGGGGTGTCAAGGAACCCAAAATGTAGAGTAGGTGGTGAGAAGGTGAGGAGAGTAGCCAGATCTTCTGCAGGTAGATAAACGAGAGAGTAGGTGGCAGGTGGATGCAGAGCCGGGAAGTGTCAGGGGATTTAGCTAGGAAGTGCCTTGAATAAAAGGGGCAGACTGATCACAAGTTCACCAGGACTCTGTGGGGCTGTGAGGAGGCGTGATCAAATTTCTATATTTGTGTCTCCAACTATCCTCAACTTATCCTCTGGGACTCATTTATATCCATGCTTCCCTCACCCACTATCTGTTCCTAGTCTCCCCGTGTCACTTACCCATAATCATTTTTTCTGAGGTCTTTTAAAAAATTGTGATAAAATATACATATAAAAATCACCATTCTAAAATGTACAATTCAATGGCATTAGGAAATCTATAATGTTGTGCAATCATTGCTAGTTTTTAATTTTTTTTTTTTTTTTAGCAGTGCTGGGGGATTGAACCCAGAGCCTTGTACATGTGAGGCAAGCACTCTAGCAACTGAGCTATATCCCAGGCTGTCACTACTTAATTTTATAACATTTGCATCACCCCAAAAAGGAACCCTATATCTGTAAAGCAATCACTCGTAATCCCTCTGAACTCCAACCCCAGCTCTTGGCAACCATGAATCTGTTTTCTGTTTCTATGGATTTGTCTCTATGGACATTTCATATAAATTGAATCATACAACACTTTATATTTGTCTAGCTTCCTTTACTTAGCAAATGTCTTTCCAAGATTCAGCCATGTTGTAGCATGTATCAGTACTTTGTTCTTTTTTTTTTAAATGGCTGAATAACATTCCATTATAGATGTATCACATTTTGTTTATCCTTTCATCTCTTGGTGGGTATTTGGGTTGTTTCTACCATTTTGCTATTGTGAATGATGCTGCTATAAACATTCTTGTACTAGAATTTTTTTTTTTTGAACACTTGTTTTCAATTATCTTGGGTAAATACTAGGAATGGAATTGCTGAGTCATGTGGAAATTTTACGTTTAACTCACTGAGAAACCACGAAATTGTTTTCCACAGTGTCTGTACTTTTAAAATCTCTTTTTACATTCCCATTATATGTATAAGGATTTTTCTGATTCCTACTAATACTTGTATTTTCTCCCTTGTTTGTCTTTCTCTCTGCCTCCTCCTCTTTCTTCTTGCCATCTAGTGGGTTTAAAGTGGTATATCTCATCGTGGTTTTGATTAGAGTTTCCATAATGAGGAAAATATTAAACTTTTTTATATGCTTGTTGACCATTTGGATATGTCTTTGGTAAGATGTCTGTTCTGGTCCTTTGCCCAGAAGGACAATTTTAAAATTTGAAATTGACAATTTTAAAATTGGGTCGTTTGTCTTTTCATTGTTGAGTTGTAAGAATTCTTTACATATTATGGGTACTAGATCTTTGTCAGATACACAATTTGCAAATATTTTTTTCCTAATCTGTGGGTCATCTTTATTCAATGGTGTCCTTTGTAGTACATGTTTCTAATTTTTGTGAAATCCAATTTTTCTTTTATTGTTTGTACTTTTGGTGTCATATCTGAGAAACTGTTATTAAATTCAGGGTAATAAAGATTTGTTTCTATTTTTTTCTTCTAAGATTTTTAAGGCATTATCTCTTACTTTGGTTCTTGATCCATTTTTTAGTTAATTATTTAAATGGTATGTGATATAAACACATACTGCATGTGACTATCCAATTTTCCTAGCCTGAGATCCAATCTTTTTTTAAAATTTCTTTTCTTTATTTCTTTCCATTTCTTTCTTTTCTTTTCTTCTCCCTTCCTCCCTCCTTCCTTTTCTTTTTCTTCCTTTCACCAGGGGTTGAACCCAGGACACTTAACAACTGAGCCACATCCTCAGCCCTTTTAATTGGTTTATTTTTTTAAATATTTTTTTTAGCCATAGATGGACACAATATCTTTATTTTTATTTATCTATTTTTTTAATGTGGTGTGAGGATCAAACCCAGGGCCTCACACATGTGAGGCAAGTACTCCATCACTGAGCCACAACCCCAGCCCTTATTTTTTATTTTGAGACAGGGTCTTGCTAAGTTGCTTAGGACCTTGCTAAGTTGCTGAGGCTGGTTTTGAACTTTCATTCCTCCTGATGAAGTCTGTTCTTTATGAGCATAAAACAGTTAACTACTATGCAGCAAAGGTTTGGGGTTACAGACTAAGTCCATAACTGCCTCAGATGAAGATCCTATCTATGTAACCCCTCATAGAGGAAATCTTGACTTATTAGTGGTCTTTGTCTAGGAATCAAGGGAGTGAAAATGAAACAATTAGGAAGATTGTTGGTGCCATAGACACATGTCTACAAAGGCAAATGAAGGTCAAGCCACCAAGCTGACTCTTTGCTACCTGCCCCTCCCACCCAGAAAGTGGGACCAAACACTTATTATATTCACTTCTCTGAGGGGGACACACTGGTTCTAGGGTTGTTCACAAACTTAAGTGAGACCAGTGAATCTAGTTATAGAAAATCAAAAGGCTCTTCTTTTTCTTTTTTTCTGTGAAGCTATAAGTTTATTTTCTGATTGGAGTGAACCTTATGTTGTTTTTAGTCCTTTATTGCTTCAGCAAGAAGGAATTGGTCTTACTCTGGATTGTGGTTTGAGACTTAAGATTATGAAGAGAGAGGATGACTGAACTTTCAGGCAGGTTGGCAAGGCTTCAGGTTCTCACTTACAGGGTTTAAGTCCAGGGTATGACTGCTAAGGACTGTGGATTCATTTTCTTTTTTCTTTTTTTTTTTTTTTTAAAGAGAGAGTGAGAGAGGAGAGAGAGAGAGAGAGAGAATTTTTTAATATTTATTTTTTAGTTCTCGGCAGACACAACATCTTTGTTGGTATGTGGTGCTGAGGATCGAACCCGGGCCGCACGCATGCCAGGCGTGCGCTACCGCTTGAGCCACATCCCCAGCCCCATCATTTTCTTTTGTGTGTAACTGGCAGGTCACTGGCATTAGAGTCAGACACATCTGGGTCCAACCCTGCCTTCATCACTTACTGGTTGAATGACTGTGTCAGGCAACTTTCTGTTGCTGTGGCAAAATACCCAAATGAACAATTTAAAAGAAGGTAAGATTTTTCTCAAGGTTTTCAGTTTATGGTTACTTGGCTCCATCATTCTGGGCCTGTGATGAGGTAGATTATTATGGTGTGGAAGAGCACAGCTTCCCACCTCATGGTGGCCACGAAGCAAAGCAAGAGGGCTTGTTTTTGTAACAAAGCCCCTTTCCTGAATCCCATTAAGCTATGAATCCATAAATGGATTAATCCATTCATGATGTCAGAGCCCACATGATCCAACCACCTCCAAAGACCCCATCTCTATACACTGATAACATTGCAGCCCCAGCCTTTGATCCTCTCCCCCCTTTCCTGGGGGACATGACAATGACTGTGTGTAAATAACATAGGCTTCTTCATCTCTAAGATGGGACAATATTGAAGCACTAGGTCATATGGCAGTATATGCTCAATAATGTTCCCTTTTTTTGTTGTCTACTTTCCTCTCCATTTGCTCACAATCACTATTTCATTCTTCTATCTCAAATTTCATTTTCCCATTTTTCACTCTTTGCCATCTTTTTTTTTTTTTTAAACTTCTTCATCCCTATACCTTCAGTTTTAGAGTAAGCACATGCTCTTCCAGTTCTCTCTCACCACTGCCATGTAGGATATTTAGCACTTTAAACAATCAATCCTGGCAAATGGCTGAGGGGCCAATTTGCCTGTCAGTCCACAGCCTTTTTTGGATGTCTGGATCCCCATGGGCATGCTTAGCTCTGAAACAGTAGGGAACATTTGTGAGTGTTCCCTCCAGAGCCATGGAAGAACCAGGAACATTCCAAAAGTTTCCTGTGACCTGACCTAAAGAACATGGTGTGTTCCTTTGTGTTCAACTTGTACAAAAATGGAATTGCTGTTTCTTCCATTCTTTTGTATAAAAGATATTTCTGAGTTCTCATGATTTTTTTTTAAGGAAACTTCAGAACAAAACATTCCCAGTTTAAAATGAGTTCAGTAAATAGCAACGTGACTTGGGTGGTACGTCGAATATTGCAAAGAAACCAGCACAAAGTTAGGAAGTTACTGAGTAGAGATTGTACTGAATCATGTATTTAAAGCTGATTGATTACAATCATTGCATAAGGATATTTCCTGTTTTCATATTTTTTTTTGTCCAGAGATTTGACATCTATTCCCATACTTATAATTTACTTTGTAACTATTTACAATCTGATTGTAACCATATTTATTTTTTAATTGGAATTTTTTTAAAGTTAATGATTGAAAAATCATTGCCTACCTTTAATAGTTTCTAAGACTTTTAAGTCTGATACAAACCAGAATTCTGAACATATTCTCTCATGCTGCTTCAAATCATGATTTCATATCAATCAGGCAACCACTATGTTGGTTATTTTGTTTGACACCACCTTTACCCTTACCCAGCTCCATTTCCTTTCTCCTTCTGCACTAGAAATGCTAGTGACTTCCTGTTGTTGCCAGCCTCTGGTGCCTTCCCATTGCTGTGGTTGCTTAAACCCCGATCACACTGTCCTTTAATTAAATTCTTTTTAGTTACACTGTTTTCAAGTCTAAGAGGGTGTGCACTCTCTATTTCCTGTTGATATTGAAGAAGATAATGAGCATGTTCATGTTTTTGTATAAGCCATTATCTGAAATTTAAAAGGTACCTGCATTTATCATGAGCACTAAAAAGGTAATATTTTAAGTTAATCTCAAACTACAATAAGGTTTCTGGCAGTTGCAAATTTAATGTGATGCTTATAAGACTGCTTCAGATAAATACCAAAATTATAAATTAAAAATTTAGACATGTCTTTTCTATAACTCTGGTCCCAATTTAGTTCTCTGAACTAGTTGGTGATTTCTTCTTTGATTCCCACATTGCATATGTACACTAAATAAAATAATGATTGTTTATGCTGACCACAGAGAAGAGACCTAGAACTCAAGTGTGTTATACAAAATTTACAATAAAGCAGCTGATTCTTTAATAAAATTGATATCCCTTTTCAGTTCTAGATATGGAACCACAGATACATTACAGAACTACAACTTATGTACATACTGGGAAAATAAGATAGACTAAATGCTGTTTTCTAAATACCATTTTATTTAGTTATGTAATAATTAACAGTATGACATCAAGCCCAAGTAAATTAACAATATGACATCAAGCCCAAGGAAATAATGCTGATTTATTTCAAATGAGAGTGGTACATATTGGTTCCTAGGTGAAATCCTCTGCTTGGGGGTGGAGGAGACAAAATCTCCTTGATCATTTTTAAAGCTTATCTAGGCACTGGAACCATTTTTTGCCTTGCTCTTGGATCTAGGCCATATTGTGGATCTGTGTTATTCTAAATGCCTTGCAACAGTTCCTAGTATTAGACAAAGTTTTAGTGTGAACAAAAGTTTTAGTGTATTTTTCTAGAGAAGCATATCTACAACAATTTTTCCAGTCCCTTTGATATTAGAACTAGTTATTGCCTTAATTATGATTTTTATGTTTGTGGCTGCTGTTAATATCTATGTTTTAAGCTGATAGCAATGTTTGTTGCATAGATTGGGTAATGAAATAAAATCATTTATACTTGAAAATGACAACCTTACATGCTCACTTCTGTTGCCAAAAATAACAATAATGAATGAATAAATAAAAATTAACAGGTACAATTAAGGTAAGTTATAATTTTTCTTGCTTTTAAAAATCAAGTTTGAAAGCCAAAATCTAATTTTATTATTTTAAAGTCAATAAAATAATAAATTATTTTATTATTTTATTGTCCTATGAGCTGAATTCTGGAGTTTCAAAGGTAAAATCTATCTAAATCTCACTTCTGTACTTATCCTTAAACTTAGACAAGAATTTATAAAGCAATGCCTCAGGATGTTTCTGAAAAATATGTCAGAATTACCTTATACTTCTGCCTTAGCAGTGTGTTGAGCATATTGGCATTTTCATTTGAATTTTCTTATTAATGTTTATGTTAAAGATAAAACCCCAAGAAGAATATTCTAAAACCAAATTGTTTATTCAATTCTTATTAAGGACAGCTGTATGCCAGACCCTGTGCTAATGAGGATCTAAAGATAAAAAGACAAGGTTTAGAAGTTTTATGGTATTTGTGTGTTCTGAAATAGTTCAAATTACTTTACATGCTATTTTTCTTGGAAGAAGAGATAGTTGGATCATATTCAGTAAACAAAAATTTTGTGTTCTCTGAATCTATTTTGTAAATTAATGATGTTAGTTTTGGATTTACTGGTTAAGTTCAAATATTATTTATTAAAGATAAATTAGAAACATGTGGGCCATTATATTAGAGATTTATTTTATTATAGTAATATGAATGTATCATTTGGGATCTGAATTTTTGTTATATATGGAAATACCCGCTTGATTTTATAATTATTGTTGATGACTTAAATGCCAATTTTCGTTATAAAATAATTATTTTTAGTTATGTACTCAAAATAAAGATATTAATTTGAAGCCATATTCGTTTTGAAGAAAGCTTGAACATGAAGACCTCAAGTTTTAAAAGCTATATTAAAATGGGTTTATGAGTGATTTTCCTCTCTTGAAAAACTCTTATATATTATATTTATAATGTATATAGTTATATATTTATAATGTATATAATGCAGCAGCAGACCTATACCTTAACAGTAGCAACTCTTACTCAGCCCACAGACTTCTCATGAATCGTTTCTTGCACATATTATAATAAAAATCCAAACCACCATAAGGTCTATTTGGCAATGAATATTTTAATTTGATATTCTGTTCATATTTTTAGCATTTAGATATTTGCATATGCAAAGACTTTAGGACACTAAAAAGCAAAGGAACTTTTATGCAGTTAGTTTTAAAAGCCTTTTAATATTATTTCCTTTTTTTACACAGTGCTTTGTTATTTGCCCTTTTCATAAATGGAGCAATTAGAGCTTTCATTTTCAAAAACCATCATTTACAAATGCTTTCTTTCCTTTTTAAAAGTATGCTTACAAGTGATACAATTTCTCCAAAGTTTTATGGTATAAAATAGGGTATTTCAGATGTGGACCTCCCAGTGAGAGGATCTCAAAGGCATAGCTCTTTGCTTTGTGTTCCTCATATTTTATAGTGGTTTGGGGTACAATGTGGTAGAAATGTCAGCATGCTCATAGAGTCACCAAAATTTTATGAAAAGTTAGAGCACCTAAATATTAATCACTCAGAAATCAAATTGTTTTCTGTGGACTTCCTTCCTCAAAAAGACTCAAAGCAGTTGCTAGAAGGAGGGAAGATCAATGCTCACTTCTTTTCAGTTTTCCTTCCTCTGTAGAAGGCTTGTGCCAATTTTGCAAGTTAACACTTGATGTGATCTCTTTAGGCAGTTCAGCTTCTATATCTCTTCTGTGATTAAAGATTGTATTTCTTCTGGAGGGTCTCTGGCATGCTGAAGTTCCACAGCTGGGTGGTAGGTTTCTCATTCTTCCTAAATCTGAGCAGCAAAGCATTTCTGGAGCATCCCTATCTCTGGTGTTTCCCTTTTGATGGGTGGGATTGAGGAATGGGTGAGGATATTGGTGCTGCCTTATCAACTTGCTTGCAGTCACAAAGAGAATCTCAATCTTGAAAGAGACTTTATTTATTGTTTACCCTATTTTGCTGTCCATCTGCTGGATAATCTAATCTCCTTGCTACATGTCCTCATAAGATGTGGTCCAGACACAGCTTTAACCTCTTCCTTCATATTTTGATTTCTCTGTTATAAAGTTCATATTTACATAGCCTCAGCTATGCCTTCCTTCAGGTTTTATGCCTCCCAGTTCTAGTTTTTAAATAAATGGAAATAAGGTAGAGAAGGAAATGCCCAGGGCTCCAAAGGGCTGCTTCAGAGTCACATTTAGAGATGGTGAAGAAGCTCACAAACCTTAGGGGTTATGTTGAGTGCAACCAGAATCAGCGGACATTTGCTGTCTCTTTGTGCCCTTTGAATTCAGTGACCTCAGGTCAGCATTTCAGACAACTACCTGTAGTGACTATGCTCCTCTTGACCCAGCCAGGCTGGACTTGGTTAGGGAAATACTTACAAGCCCACTAACTGCTTGACCCTTACTTCATCCCCCCTTTCATTCATTCATTGATTCACACATTTCACAAATATTGATTAAACATCTATTTAAGGTGATGGGGATACAACAATGAACAAATAGATTCACTGCCCATATATAGTCTTCATTTACTTAATTTTCATATATATGAATAAAAAAGCTGTCTCTGAGGGGGAAATATCTGAACAGAGGTATAACCTGAGGTCTTTACCTGAGTAAAGCCTCCATATTATTTTAAGCCATTTATTTCAAAAGCTTATCTAAAGGGGTTTCTAATTTTTTTTAAAGATATCTCCCTATAACCCCACTTTTCCTATACTTGTTCTTAAACTTAAGCAAGAATTAGAAAAAACAATGCCTCAGAATGTTTCTGGAAAAGTGTCAGAATTATATTTTACAACTGCCTAGCAGTGAGATTGACTATGTTGGCTTTTTCTTTTGCTGCTTTTATTAATGTTTATATTAAGGATAGAACCCCAAAGAGAATGTTCTAATACTGATTTATTTTTTATTTAAGTTTTGTTACTTTTAAAGTTTTAGTTTTTAGTTTATTTTTAAATTTCATTTTTGATACTGATTTATTTATTCAATATTTCCTTGGCACTGGCAGACTACCAGACCCTGTACTAGTTAATGAGGGTATGAAAAGACAAGGTTGAAAAGTTCTATTATGTTTATATGTTCTGACATGGTTCAACTTATTTCATGTAGTTCTTTTATTAGAAGAAAAAATATTTGGATTATGTTCAGGAAACAAAATTGGAATCCATTAGGAAAATTAATGATATTAGTTTTAAGTTCATAGTTAGGTTCAGTTCAAGTATATTTACTGAATGTAAATTATAAATGTGGGGAACATTGGGTCAGGGGTTTATTTATTTTAGTAAGATAATTATGTTATTTAGGATTTGAAGTTTTGTTATTTATGGGCACATTTTGATTTTTCAATCATTGTGCATTCTTTTGATGCCAAATTGAGGTATAGATTACATACTTTTAGTTATGTGCTCAAAAAGGAATATATTATTTTTTGGGGGAGGTGTGGTGTCAGGAATTGAACTCAGGGGCACTTGACCACTGAGCCACAGTGAGCCACATCCTCAACCCTATTTTGTATTTTTTATTTAGAGACAGGGTCTCACTGAGTTGCTTATTAGCACCTTGATTTTGCTAAGGCTGACTTTGAACTCATGATCTTCCTGCCTCAGTCTCCTGAGCCACTGAAATTGCAGTGCGTGCCACCACAGCTGGCAAAATATATTAATTATAAACAATATTTTCTTTAAGGAAATTTTGAGCATAAAGATCTCAAAGTTTTAAATGCTATAATAGAATGGAAATTATGAGTAATTTTCTTTTCTTGAAAAACTAAAAATTTATCTTACTATTTACACAAATAAGTGAACAGCACAGTGAACTGAAATTCTAGATTTCAGTTACCTTAACATTAACTACTGGGCTGGGCTTGTGGCTCTGCAATAGAGAGCTCACCTAGCACTTGCAAGGCCTTGGGTTTGATCCTCAGCACCACATAAAAATAAATAAGTACAATAAAGGTATTGTGTCCAACTATAAAAATAAATATTAAAAAAGTAACTACTGCTAATTTTCTGATTGAGAATATATATTTTAATTCAACTTTTGTTCATATTTTTAGTTTTAAAATGTTTGTATATTTAAAGTTTAGGGTACTTATGAGCAAAGAAATTTATATTAGGTTAGATTTTTTTTAAAACCCCTAAAAATTAATTCATTTCTAAGTAATATTTTGTTTCTATAACTCTTTAATAAATATACCAGTTAGAAATTTCATATTTGAACAGTGTCATTTACAAGAACTACATATCCAAATACATAAAATATATATGTAAAAAATACCAACAATCTGTCTGTTGTGAGAGATAGAAGGAAGAACAAGTAATCCCAAGAAACATGGGTGAAAGTAAATGAACATAGCAGTAGTTTTGCCTTCTTCATGTATTTTGTGAGATGAAAAGCAACCTAGTGCCACCTGGCATCATGTCACCATATAGTGCTTCCTTCTAAAAAAAATGTATAAATATGATATAATTACCCAGAAGTTTTATAGTGTAAAATGAGATATTTCAGATATATTCCTCCATGAGAAGATCTAAAAAGCACATCCATTTGCTTTATGCCATTCATATATTCTATTGTGACCTTGGGTGTAATGGGGGAGAAATTCCCATCATGTTCATAGCTTTACCAAACTGAAAACTTAGCACATCTTAATATTAAGACTTAGAGATGAAATGTTTGTCTGTAGACTTTCTTCACCAGGGGCACTCAAAGCAGTTGCTTAAGGAGGGAAGATCATTACTCACTTCTCTCAGTTTTCCTTCCTCCAGGTGAAATGGTATGTTACTTTTTTGGCTTAACAGAGTTAACTTTTCCCCATGGATAGCTTTACCTGTTTTTTTTTTCTTTTAAAGTTTAGTATTTATATCTTTCTGCAATTAAAAGTGCCTTACTTCTAGAGAGTCCCTGACTTGTTCATGCTGAAGTTTCAAGACTGGTCTTAAGTTTCTCATTCTTTCTAAATCTGAGCAGCAAAGCATTTCTGGAGCATAACCTCTGATGTTCCCTTTTTGTAGGGGTGGCAGGGTTGGAAGTTGAGGATTCAACTTGTTGCCTTATCAGCTGGCCCAGCATCAGAAAACCTCACAGTTGAAGGGGACCCCGTTCAGCTGTCTGCTCCTGGTTGCTCATAATTCACTGGATTAATTAATCTCCTGCTACCTGTCATCAAATGATATGGTCCAAGTTCTGCTTTATCTCATACATTTGAAATTTGGTAACTTTTCTACAACATTCTTACATGCACAAATCTCAACTATGCTGTCCTTCAGATTCTAATTTCCCAGTTCTTTTTTTTATATTAAATTAAATAGAATAGACAAGGGAGTGATGTGAAATCCCTTGGGTGCCTCATGCTAGGAACAAAGATAGGAAGAAGCTCATAAACCTCAGCAGGTTTGCGCCACAGCCAGCCAACACTCCCACGCCTTTATTTCCCATGAATTCAATGGATCTCAGAGCAGCATCTGTGATAGCTGCCTGCAGCAGGTACTCCTTCTCCCAAGGCCACAGCAAGAGTGGCTTTTTTTTCTTTCTTTTTCTTTTTCTTTTTTTTTTTTTTTAGGGGAAATAGCTCAGCTCCCTCCATGCTGACCACTACTTCATTCTTTTATTTCTTCATTCAGCAAATACTTATGGTACATCCATCTAAAGTGGTGAAATATACAATTGAACCAAGTCGCTGCTCAAATAGAGTCTACTTTTAAATAGGAAAGACACAAATAAACAGACATGAATACTGTTGGGTCCAGTAAAGTCATGTGATGAATACTAGAGAGGGATGTGGGATTCAAGGAAGACCATTCTCTGAGGAAGAAGTATTTGGGCAGAGACTTGAGTCAACTGAAGGGAAAGCTATGAACCAGATGGAGGGAAAAGAAATAGCATTTCCTTTTGTCTTCTTACATGAAAGTACATGAGTTCATTTAGTGACGGACTGGTCCATCTGTCACCATCAATAGTGAGTTCATAATTTTGTGTCCTCACCCTCACATTCATACTTAGCACTGATATATTTGTATTTAGGGTAGAGGTTAACTCAAAACAGAAAAGAATAATATTAAAATTTAAGTATATGTTTAAAACTGTCATTTTGTTTTATTCTGATTTAGTAGAAACATATTCTTATTTTTGTCTTTATTCTAATTGTGAAGTATGAACCATTTCAAAATTTACAGCACAAAGAATTGTTTTGCGGTCTCTCAACTCACTCTTAAATAAAGTGCCTAATTTTTGTAAGATAAATCATTCTAATCTTTGTTGTTTATTTAGAATAATCCAGTGCTGGCTCCTATATTCTATAATGGACCAATAATTATGTAAATGTAACATAATAATACTTATTTCTACTCAGACTTCCCTCATAGTTTACCAGGATGGGAAAATTATTTTTGTTAGGTTTTGTCTCTCCTATAAATTTCTCTACTATTTTTAATGTTCCTTGTGTATTTCCTGTTTTCAGTTTTTCTTGTCAAGAGATTTGAAATCTATTCTAATTTTTGTATGGGGTACAGGCCATAGAACTGTACTTGAGATACACCATCTTAATTATTAACTCTATTGCTTTTTTTTATTAAGTTTTCTTGTTTGTTCTATAAGATGTTTAGCTCATTCTAAATGCCATGCCACACACAACATCATTGGACAGAGTTTCAATGTGAACAAATTAATGCATTTTTCTAGAGAAGCATAATTGTATCTGTAACTATTTTCAGCCTCATCTATTTAAACTTATTGTCTTTATTATTTATTTATGTCTTTGATGGGCTTCTTTTAATTCTCATGATTTGAGCATAACAGGAGGTCTATTGTACAAATTGATTAATGGATCACTAAACTTCTATACCTGAAAATGAACAGCCTCAATACTAACATTAGACACCTTCCCCACAAACTAGGAGTAAAAATTAAGGCCAGCAAAAGAAGTTTTTCTTTCCTTAAAAAATATTTAAGATAAAATGTTATTTGATTATTTCTAAGACCATTATTTTAAAATATTATCTAATTCGGTTCTTAGGGTTTTGAGGCTAAAGTCTCCCAAGACCCCAACTTCTATCTTTGTTCTTATACTTGAGCATGAATTTGCAAAGCAATACCTTAGAATATTTCTGGAAATACATGTTAGAATTATATCATATTGGTGACAAGTAGTCATTAAACATGTTATAGGCCATTAAACATGTTAATATTTTCATTTGTCTCTTCACATTAATGTTTATGTTAGGGATAGAACCCCAAAGAGAATGTTCTAATAGTGATTTATGTGTTCAGTATTTATTAAATGTTGACTATATGCCAGTCCCTGTTCTGGTCAATAAGGATATAAAGATAAAAATACAAGATTAAATATTTTTATAATATTAATTCATATGTTCTGGTGGTTCAAGTTATTACACATAATACTTTCATTGGAAGAAGAAGTATTTGGATCATGCTTAATAAACAAAAATTTTAGCTGGACCCAGTAGTGCAGACCTATAATTCCAGTGATGTGGGAGGCTTAGTTTGGTTCAGTTCTGGTATATTTACCATAGACAAATTAGAAATATGGGGGCCATCAGATTAAAAATTTATTTCTTTATGATAATAAAATTGTGTCACTTAGTATTTAAGTTTTTATTATAGAAGGGCACATCATTAGATTTTTTTAAAAAAATCATTGTACATAATTTGAATGTAAGCTTACAGTGTAAATAATTATTTTCAGTTGTGCATTTAGAAATTTAAAGTCATATTTATTTTGAGGAAATTTTGAACATGAAGTCTTCAGAGTTAAGAATTATATTTAGTGAGAAAATTATGAGTGATGTTTTTTCTTGGGAAATCTTTTTTGCAATTATGTTTTCTTTTTAGGCATGTAAATAAATAAGACAAAAAACACAACAAAAGTTGCAGTTATAGTTATGAACCTTAACATTAACAACTATAACTGCTCAATTACTCTTTTTACTTTGAAATAATCAATATGCCAGAGTGGAATATTTGGAGATGAAATGATTTTTGAACCCCATTACTACTTGGTGGCATAACAATGCATGATGCTATCTATAAAAAAATATTTAAACACTACATATTTTTCCTAAAGCTTTATAATAAAGATGAGGTATTTCAGATGCAGATCTCTCTGTGAGAAGATCCCAAGGGCATAGCTATTTACATCATTCATAGTCTGTAATAGGGCTGGGTGCAGTGGATGAAGAATGCCAGCATGTTCATAGTTTTATGAAAATGAAAGCTTAGTGCATCTTAATATGAAAAACTCAGAGACTAAATTGTCTGTGGACTTCTTCAGGTTATGGCTTGTGCCATTTTCAGGGCTTCATAGAACAGCAAAACATTTTTGGAGTATAAGCCCTGATAGTTCCTCTGGGGGAAAAACGGGGGAAGGTGAGGATGCATCCACTGCCCTGTCAGGTTACCCACAGAGAACCTCTCACCTGAAAGGAATGTTATTCGTGGTCTGCTTGCATTTCTTGCTGTCCACCGACTGGATATCCTAATCTCCCTTCTACGGTTTTTATTCATACTGATCTCAACTATGCCCTTCTTTGAGTTTTATGCCTCCTAATTCTAGTCTTCAAATAAAAGGCAATAAATTGGAGAAAGAAGGGACCCAGAGTGGGGTTGGGGGATCAGGACTAAGACAAAAATACCTTTCAGTTTTTGTTATACTTTGAATATGAAGTGTCTCTGCAAAGCTCCCATTAGTGCAGAAATATTCAGAGTTAAAATAATTGCACTATGAGAGCTGTAATATAAACAGTCTATCCTAGTTTGAATGGACTGACTGGTAAGCAGGTGAGACATGGCTAGAGGAGTTGGGTCACAGGGGATGTGCCCTTTTTTCTTCTGGCCCCTTCCCTGGCCATGACTCCTCCCTCCCCACTTCCTGAGCTGCTTTCCTCCGCCAGCCCTCAACTTATCAGCATGTCATACAGGCTTTCTGCTTTTACTTCCCAGTAGTTAAAAAAAACCTGTGTATTGTGTCAGAAAGTCTAGATTGCTAGACGTTTAAAAATTTCACTTAACAAAGGTAACAAAAACTGATGTGTTCATAGTTCCTTAGGAAATGGTTGTATGAAATTTGTGTTTATAATAAAAATAGCAATGCTAGATTGAAGGCTGGTCTATGGAGATGTAAATTTCTATAGATTTATCAATCAAAGGAAAATACATCCCAGTAAAATGTAAGATGATTTTCTTCTCAAATCATCCAACATCTGTATATTATTATCATGATTCAGTTTTTAATGTACATACACACACACACACACACACACACGTGTGTATATATATGTATGTATTCTGCTGCTGCCCAATGAAGTCAATGATTAGAGAGAAAGTGATGGGAGAAGAAACAGTTTATAGATAATAAGCTGGTAGAGAGAAGATGAAGAATTGTGACCCCAATTCCATCTTGCTAGGCATCACAGGTGCAAAAGTTTATATGGGGTCTTTGAAGAGTCTAATTTTATCCATACCCAAACAGGCACAATTCATAGCAGTAATTAGTTCTCTTGACTTGGCTTGGATTTTGTCCATAGGTCACCAGGTGTTCCAGACATTCCTAGTTTCTGCAAATTCAAAGAAAAATGACTGATTATGAGGTTGGATTACTGGTATTATTCTTTGATCTTTTCCATTATTCTTCTTTAAAGGCAAAGTTGACATTATGGGTTAATTATTTAGGAAGTAAGGCACAGAAGAGGGAGGTAAAATAGAAACAGTGAAAAACAGACAAGCTGGAGCTAGCAGCGAGTTAACCCATCCATCAGCTTTGGCAATTGGTTTACATAAATATATTAACCTTAAGCATCTACTCAGAATTATGTTAGTATGTTATTGTGAGCATCTATTGTAGCTTGACAAGTATCTCTTAGTTTATCCTCATAGCACATCCCAGGAGTAATCCTGAAGAGATCAGATGATATATCTGTTACTATATTGTCTAAAATGTAAACAGAAGAAATCCAAAGGCACAAGAGTTGTGCATGCATTCTTAACATGCATGAGCCTTGATTTGTTTAAACACCAATTTCCCAGCATTGTTCTAAGAGATTTGCTGCCTTATCTACTTTCTTCCTCTAGATGTCAGTACAAATGTTAAAACTCTAAGAGGTGAGAGCCTAGGAGAGGAGCCTAGGATTATCCAACACAGAGAAACATGCCCTCCCTTCACTTTGCATTGTAGCAGTGGGGGGTGAGACAGTTCATTCAAATTACCTGTGGGGCTTTTTCAACCAACATTCCTAATAAGTTACCCACTCCAGTGCATCTTGACTTACTAATAGTTTGAGGATAGTTAAACTGGACAAAGCATCATTGTGATTGAACACATCAAGATACCTATAGGACTGTCTGCTTTGTTTCTTGGTTCCACCATGGTAAAAGGGAAGATTTACTCTTACTTCAAGGCCATAAAACCTGAAGGACAGTTTCCAAAATCTGTGTCTCTTATCACAGAGCAATGAGGAGAAAGCAGAGCTGGATCTTCTCCAGTTTATTAGCTCTACTGATCAAAGACTCTAATAGTCAATGTAGCAATCTTTTTGTATCCAGGTGTACAACTCATTATGTGACAAATGAGTTTTGTGTAATCTTCTGATATGAAACCAAAGTATCCTACCATTAGGAGAATTATTGTGGTAAACTAGATAAAACTAGTCTTAGCCGAAGTTTATGACTTCCTTCCCTTATCTTTATTTTATCCTCAGGCAATGTTCTGTGCTATCTTGGCTGTTATTTGTTTCACCCTGAGAAACCAAGTATCATAAACTGCAATTGTTACAAAGAAAATTAATCCTATTCAGATTTAGCACAAATGAAAGCCATTTTACATGATCCAAGACAGCCTCAAATCAATGACTTAGTTAATGATGCTATAAGCACACACAAATGCTTAACTATTCCAGTCAAGTTTTTAGGGTCTTCTGTGGCCAACATAAATCTGCAAAGTATTTTTCCATCTATTGGGCTACGCTAAATGTTCTTTAGAACACTTAGAAAATGTGCTGTTTTGTTATTTAAGATGGGCAAATGAAAAAATATCCCAGTGTTACAATTTTCTGAGTGTTGAATAGTCTATTAGTAAATAAAACTTTTTTAGAAAAGATTTAATTATTTTATAGTTTAAAGACATTTAAAAATTCCTTCCTTTTCCACTTCACGCATCCCCATTTGATGTGAATGATGGAAAGCAACACTATTGTAGATTTGACTTGGCCCTGTCCTCTAATATTGGTGACATCAGAGCTTGCTTTTTCGTATATACTATCATTAAGCCTCACAACAGTTTTTCAAGGAATATGTTAGTAAATGCATTTTATAGGTGGAAGAGTTGCATCTTAGAAGAGTACCATGGATGAGATTAAGTGGCTTGTACCCAAAGAAGTCTGATTTGAAGATTGGGCTCTCTCTGGCTCCAAAGTAATAGACCCCAATTTGATTTGGTAATTGTGTGAGTCAGTTTTCCATCACTGTGTCAAAAACCTAAGAAAATCAAATTAAAGGAGAAAAGATTTATCTTGGCTCCTGGTTTCATGGGTTTCTGTCCATGGTCACTTAGCCCCTCAGACTTTGGGTGTGAGGTGAGGCTGAACATCATGGCAGAGAGACATGGTAGAGCAAAGCTGCTTACCTCATGATGGCTGGGAAGGAGAGAGAAAGAGGGGGTGGCGGAGGGAGGAAGGGAACAGAGATAAAATAAACTTTCAGAGGCATGGTCCAAGTGACCTACTTCTCCCAACTAAGTCTTACCTCCTAAAGTTTTCACTACCTTCCACTGGGGACC
Source organism: Ictidomys tridecemlineatus (assembly GCF_052094955.1). Classification (NCBI taxonomy): domain Eukaryota; kingdom Metazoa; phylum Chordata; class Mammalia; order Rodentia; family Sciuridae; genus Ictidomys; species Ictidomys tridecemlineatus. Next base: position 148,701,898 of record NC_135480.1, on the reverse strand, counting down.
AGTTCTTCAATATATGAGTCTTTGGGGGACATTCCAGATCCAAACTATAACAGTGATTTATAGCATGCCAAAGAGAATAAAAATTGTAGAGGATAGACAGGAATGATGACATTGTGTCCTCTTCTACTCTGAACACTGTGGTTATGGAATCCAGACAGGAAGTGTCTCCAGGCCCTCACAGCCTCCCTCTTTGACTCTTTCTGCCAGAGGTTCCTCTTCCCCTTCCTTTGATCTTTCAGATTCTGAAAGTTGTCCAGCACCAGGCTGTCTTGATCAATTCAATAATGGTGTCAACAGGTTCAGGTCTTCCCTGCCAGTCCCATGGTTTTGCAAGGCTACTTTTACATGAAGAAAGGCAAATAGAATATAATAAAGTCTGAATTAGACACAGAGTTGGAAATTTCTAGGATTTTATATAACAGCACTCTAGCCTGAGGCAGACAAACGCTGGCACCTCAGTTTCAGAGCTTCTTAGACAGCCTGCTCTGATTGGTCTGACTCTGCTGGGGCTCCTGAATGAATATATGACCACAGACACCTTTTGGCCATGCTACAACCTTCCTACACTTTTACATTTCAGGCCCCAGGCCACCCTCAGGCTCTAGGCCACCCCCAGGCTTTGTCTCATGATACATTACTCAGATAGTGTCACTGTAAACTATGAAAGTTCTTCCTCCTCAAACCACATGACATTTTATACTGATTAAAAAAAACCCAAAAAACCACACCCCTCACAGCTGGGCTCTTCCCTGGAACAATCAGCAAGGCATGGTGTTCTCCTGTAGAATATAGAAATGTCACAGGTCATCATCAGATAAGGCTATGCTGTGACCATGATGCAGCAAGACAAAAACAAGAGCATTTTGTAACCATATTAAAACACAGAGGACAACATGAATGTTGTCCAGACTACAGTGGTGACCAAGAATCCCCATTCTGGCTAATATGCATACCACTATATCTTGATTGTTTGTCCCTCCTGCTTATAGTGAAGTCATAAGATATCCAGTCATAGAACAAATGCCATTTCCTGATGGGACCCAATTCCAGATCAGCTATAAACCATTCCCAAATCACTTAACAGAAGTCTATGTCCTATGGGAAGTTCTTTCTAATATCCTTATACTGAGGCTTCCCATAGTTTCCATAGTGTGTATCTCCTTCATTGCAATAATGTAATAAATTATTTCGTTAATGGCTTTTCTTACTGTAGGTATGTTCCTGGTGTCTTTAGCTGGAGGATACTGACAATACAATGATGCTATACTAAATATCTAATACTTATTTAGCATTTACCATGTGCTAGGCACTGTTGTGAATTCTTTGCATATATTGACATTTATAATCCTTGTAACAAATTTTGAGATTGGTACTATTGCTATTCTTATTTTTTACATGAGGAAACTGAAACAGAACTTAAATAGCAGTCCTGTTTCCCCAAAGAGAGACATTTCCTCAAAAGTTTGGGCAGTATTTAAAGTATACAATAGGCCAAGAACATTTCATTTCTCTATCATCTTCAGGATCTGAGTGACTGAGGGCTCATTCCCTAAGACTAAATGGGGAGAAGATCTTCTCTAATTGCTCATTCTAAGTCAAAACCTCAAGGACTGAGGAAAGAGGAAAAGAGTGGACAAGTTTGTGAACTTTATTTTCTTCAATGCAAAAAATATGATCTTTTGTTGAGAACAATGAGTTCATATATAGATTTTTTTTTTTTTTTGGTACCAGGGATTGAACTCGGAGCCACTCAACCACTGAGCCACATTCCAGCCCTACTTTGTATTTTATTAGACAGGATCTCACTGAGTTTCTTAGCACCTCTCTAAATTGCTGAGGCTGGCTTTGAACTTGTGATTCTTCTGCCTCTGTCTCCAGAGCCACTAGGATTACAATATGTGTCATCCACCACGCCTGGCCTTAAGTAGATTTTTATGCATCTTCTTTATATGTCTTATGATTATTGGGGGCTTTCTTTGACACAGGAATGTTTTAGATGTTCACTAATCAATAATATGCTTATAATATCTCTGAGACATCTTACTTAATTTTTCAGCATCTTTTGATACAGCTGATCATTAATTACTCCCTCCTTGAAAAACACTCTCAGTTGTTTCTGGGAGCTCATGCTTCTCTGCCCCCCTCCCCACAATGCCATCAATCTCAATCTCCTTTGCCTCTACTTCTCTCTGATGGTTGCACCTTCTTGGAGTGGCCCTGGTTCAGTTTGCCATTGTCTTCTCAGCGAACAAGTTTTATGTCTAGGCAATCTTGTTCAGTCTCGTAATTCCAAATGTGTTCAAATTAATATTTATAACCTGAACTTTGACCATAACTACAGAGTGATCTATAAGATTGTCTACTTGACACTTCACCTAGATGCCCATAAACATCTCAGACTAACATGTCTAAAACACAATTCCTCATCCTTATTGAACTGAATCTGCTAATTCTGTGGTGTTCCCTAGTTCCATAAATGACACTATATGCTACTCTTTCTCTCCCATCCTTTTCTCCAGTCCATCACAAAATTAGTTTCAGTCCTAAATTCCAAACATATCCAGAACCTAACCACTTTTTACCACTTCTACTGCCATAGTTCTGCTCCATTCCCTGATGTCTTGTCTGGATTAATGTTATAGCCTCCTAATTGGTCTCCTTGTTTTTATCTTTGTCACTTTAAAAGTTCTTCTTTTCTTCTTATGCTAAGGTATGTTATACCTAACATAGACACAATGAAGTACATAAACATCAGACGTATAATTTGATAAATTTCTATTTATATCTATAAAATTACTACCCAGATCAGTAGATAGAACATTTTCAGCCCCTGGAAGACTTCCCCCTGCTTCTTCTCAGCTAACATCAACCAGGATCCAAGAACTGTAGAGGGAACTCTCCAAGATCTGAGACTATATCCTATTTGCAGGTTAGTAAGTTAGTCCTGCATAATTTTATGAATGCTGGCAGAAGTGACAGCAGTCCTGGGTCAGAAGAAGGACTTTATTACACATGTCAGTAGCAGTGTTGAATGTGTTAGCATTGCCTTGTATTGGTTCCCTGTGCCCTCAAGTCCCATGGGAGCTATGTGAACAGGGCCAGGAGACATGTGGATATGCAGTGGGCTCTATTACAGGAGATGGTGACTGAGCTAAAGGAACCCAAATGTTTTATAATGGACAATGATCTCGCCCATCTTTATCTCCTGAAACAGATGTTCTCTGTTTTCCAAGGCTATTTCTAAACAGCTTCCTTCAAAATACAATCTGGAAAAAAGGAAATTAATGCCTTTGCTCACAAGGCATACAGAAATGTGAGAGACCCTTTGAGAACTGCCTCTCAACAATGTCTTTTGAACAGTAGATCACAGATTTTGGCTGCCTTCCTCTCCCTTTGACCATCCCTTCCTTGTAAGATTTATATAAACAGACTCTGTTTTTCTGTTTTCTCTAGCACAAGCATATAGGTACTATTAAGACATCAATTAAGGTGTCTTTTTCAACCCAAATAATTTATATGAAAGGCCACAAAAATAACAAACATTAGGAGAGTATAAGTTTATACCAATTCAAAAAAAGGTATCATAATATTTATTTGCTGTCTTAAATTTTATAGGCTAGAGAAGCATTTATTGAGATATAACTATGAACTATTATAGAAATAATAATCACAATGTCACTTCTTTCCTCAAAACCTTCCACAAGCTTTTCATATCAGTAGGAATAAAACCTGGGACATTCATTTACAACAACCTATAAAATCCCATATGACCTGTTCTTCCTAGTCAAACCCCCATTTGACCTTATCTCACCTGTCTCCTCATCTCTGACCTTGTCTTCCCTCAGTTTGACTGTTTTTGTTATTATTAAGTAAAGGTTTGAGCAATACCAAATATCGGAGGAAAATTAACTCATTTATCAAAATTATTATATTGTGTTTATAAATTTAAGTACTACACCTTGGTGAATGGGGAAGAAATTCAAATTCATTAGGTACCTTCTGCGTGACAGAAGCTATGCAGAGTTCTTGTGCTGGAATCTGCACTCTGTTTCTTGTGGGGGCGGTGATGATTATATTCTGTGTGTTAGTGAAGAGTAGCCATGCATTTCTAACTCATGTCTCAACTTGGTACATTATGATCTTAGCTCTTTTTTCATGATGTGCTTACACATAGTCAGTCTTTCTTCATCTTACATCTGTACAGTTTGGTTTTCCTTCCACAGATGATTTGGACTAAACCAGTATGCTGTCTCCATAGTGAGTAAGAATTAATATGAAAATCAATCTCACTCTTTAGTAAGATTTTGACTTTCTCTGCTGGTTACAAGCCACTATCCAAATATATCATTGTCCTGGTGTGATTTCATTCTACTTCACATCCAGCCAATTCTCATAAAGTGTGGCATAGCATGCACTATTGACTTCCTCCTTCCTTGCTAACAGAACGTCTAAATAATGGGGAATATGAATTATTTTATCAATTTTACCTGAAATTTTATAGAAATTATTGTTTTACTCAGATATAATCGAACATTTATCCTATCTAGTTTTGCTCTGATCACCTGTACATTTTGTATGTCCTCAATTTCCTTTTCTCGTGTCTTGATAGTTTGCCATTCCTCAGAGTAGTGTCCTAGGGCCTTCACTTCTAGGGCTGCTTTAACAAACGTGGTGACTTTAAACAGCAGAAGTTTATTTTTTCACAGTTTTGGAGGCCAGAAGTCCAATGTGAAGGGGTGTCATCGTCATCAGGAGTATGTCCCTACAAGGGCTCTAGGGAGAATTGTTCTTTGCCTCTTCCCACTTCTGGTGGCCCCAAGTTTCTTTGGCTTGTGGTTGCTTCACTCCACTCTCTGCCTCCCTTTTCATATAACCTTCTCCTCCTCCTCCTCCATGTGTCTTTTGTAAGTATATTTGTCAATGAATTTAGAGCCCAATGGGATAATCCAGGATGCTTCGTCTCAAGATTCTTAATTACATCTGCAAAGATTTCTTTTCCACATAAGGTCACATTCTTAGATTCCAGGGATTAGGATGCACAGATATTTTTTTATTTCTTTGCTAGGGGCATTATTCAACCCAACACAGGGAGCTGATTCTTAATCTTCTTTCCTTCTTTTCCTAGATCCAGTTTCTCACCAGTTCCTACCCATTCTATACCTTTTGGAGCCCATCCTTTTCCCCCCATTTCTACCATCCTACTGTGGAAAACTTCCTAGTGGTCTGCCTGCACCCAGTTCTGTTCCCCTCTGTTCTATTCCCCACAGTGCAGCTAGCAAATATAATCACATCACTGTTGTTTTTGGTGGCTCCCCATGAAGTCCAACATTGTCAGCATGGCCTTGCAAATTGAAAGTAGGATCAGAGAAGCCCTCATGAGAAAATGCTATTTGGTGAAAACAGTGCCACCCAAGCCCTAGAGTTTTATTCTATTAAATAAGTTAATAGAATAGTACCTAGCACATAATAACTATAACATTCTATAAATATTAGCATTTTTTATATTGTTTTAAATCCCATGCCTACATTAAGAATGTATCAAAATTTATTGGACTATTTTGTTATTGATAGGTATTTAGATGGCCCCCATATTACAAATAATGCTAATACTGAAAAGTCTCATACAGATGTCTTTGATCAGATATACAAATATTTCAGTAGATACCTTCTTAACCTAAAATTACAGGAGAAGAAAGCCTAAGTATTTTGTCTTCTGGTGCTGCCAAATTGTCTTCAAAACTCCCATCCTCATCTGTGTCCCACTTGCAGTATTTGAGTGCCCTTTCATATTCTCTTACTAAGACAGAGTATTGCCAATTTGTATGTATATGATAAAAAATCAGATATGCATATTATATAAATTTTATTTTTCTGACTACTAATGAAGTTTTATATTTACTTTGTATTTTTTTCTGTGAAATGTTTATTTATATCTTTGCCCTTTTTTCTACTGTGTTAACTTCATCTTATTGATTTGCAGATTTATTATTTGCTAAGCTTCTTTTGTTTCTTATATATACATATATCTGATAAACTGAAAGTATGCATTTTATGTATGTATACATGAGTTTATATTTACATATATGCACACACATACACATATGTGGATATTAAGTGCTTGAAATATGACTAGGGCCACTGATAAACTTAATTTTTAATTTTAATGTACATACCTAGATATAGCTAATGTCTACCAAATTGAACATGTTTCCATAGTAACTCTGGATGTCTGGAAAGTAAGACAATTTTCAAAACTACCTTTTCTCTTCTTGTAAATTTTTCCTCTAGGTATATTTACAGTGAGCTTGTCAAGTTTATTAAGGTGATTTCTGACAGAATTCTGATTAGGATTTTTGTGGGTGTTACACAGTATTTGTATTATTGTATTACTGATTGATTTTTAATGGTTTTGGCACATAGGAAATCTTTAACTTTTGTCTGTTGATCTTACATTCATCCATCCTATGAAATTATCTTGTTGCTTCTAATAGTATTTTTGAAGTTAATTTTCTTGAATTCTTATAGGTAGACAATAATTACCCAGTTGTCATATTTTTTACTTTTACTGCACTACAATTAAAAAAGAAGGCCTGAGTTCTACTTTGAAGAATTTATTGGGACATTTTATTGTGGTATATTACAATGTTCTCTAAATATCTGTAAAGAATATTGTTCTATGTTTGTTGAGCATAACACATACACATGATTAAGCTTATTAATTTAATTGCTTAAACCCTCAATTTTCCTACATTTAAAAAATTAGATCTGTAAACTTGTAAAAGGGGTAGCTAAATTTTACCATTATTGTTAGTAACTTGTAAATTTTTCCTTTTTTAAAAATAGTTTTGCTTTATATATTCTAAAGCTACACTAAAGACTAAAACTTCTTTACTAATGTATCTTTTTTGTGTGTTTTAAAAAGTTTTTTTATTTGTTATTTTTAGTTATACATGACACTTTACTGTATTTTGACACATTATACATATATAGAGTATAACTTTCCAATTTTGTGGTTATACATGATATGGAGTTATGCTAGTCATATATTTGTATATGAACACAGGAAAGTTGATTCCAACTCATTCTACTGTCTTTCCCATTTCCATCCCTTCTCCCTTCCACTCCAGTGAATTTTTTGATTTATTGTATATGCTTTCTATAGTTTTACAGTGTACAGCTCAATTAATTTTTATAGATTCAACAAAACTGTAAGCCTCAGCTCGACCCCTTCTCATTCTTTCCTTTACGTAAGGATAACCTCTATCCTGACTCCCAGCAGCATAGTCTATTCGTTATCTTTACACATTGGATTCCTAGGTTTGTAGTGTATTATGCTGACTTCTTTTGTTTCAGCATTGATTGTAAGATTTTTTTATCTTGTGTACAGTGCCAGCAGCCCCCTTGTGGTCTACCTTAGTGGGACCTAGAACTGCAAGCCAGCTAGAGAAATCCTTTCCCTGAAGATAATTTCCCTTCAGGGATACATGCAGAAATAGGAAAAGCAGACTCTGATCATATGGATTACATTTTTTCTTCTGTCTTGAATAATTCCTTTTATCTTACACTTTTTTATGCATCTTGCTCCTTCTCTATTATACTCTTTGCTTCCATCAGAAGTCTGATAGCTACTGGTTGCCTGTTCACATGCATGATGAAAAACTAGGGAGATTAATGTAAGTAGCTAGCTCAGATTTTCTCTGCAGTCTGTGGGCTTTATGGAATGGGCAACATGGGATAACAAAAAAACTTTCCTTTAGGATGGATGAGCAAAAGTACCAATTTATAAAATAATAAATGGCAGGAGGATCAGGGAGGTAAGAGGTACTAGGGACTGATATGGAGCAATTTTCTTCCATGCATGTGTGATTATATCAAAATGAACCCCACTATTATGTTTAGCCTTCTAGCACTAATAAAAACTTTGAAAAAAAAACACCCTGCAGAGCAAAGATTGATACTTAGGTGGAGCATGGTGCCATATTTCAGGTCCCAGTGTTACTGCTTCTCTTTTTTTTTTCTCCCTTCTCTGTTGGAGTACACAATTGCCTCAAAAGAAGCTCTTCTCTCTTTGACCCCATATCCTAGAATGGAGCTTTCTCCAAGAAATGTTCCACTTTGGAGAAAAATTTGGCTGGGAACAAGCAGTCATATCTGTGTGTGTTGAAGGGGAAGGGTATCATTTGTCATTGCATAGGTAATCATTAAATTATGTCCCAAATTTAGAGCTTCTCCAGCCTTTTTACAGACAGACCTACTGGTCCTCCCCATAGCATTAGATTATAGTTTCTTCTCTGGAGTTACCATCCTTCTGATTGTATCTGCTTATCTATGGCCACACCCCCTGAACATGTCTGATCTTGACTGATTTCATCTACTTTATCTCTTTCAGAACTCAACATTTCTGGCTTGCTGATGTCATCCTTCCTTGTTTCCCAGTACAATTATGGATTTATACTTTAAAAAATGTTATTAGTCTATATATATGTATATATCAATATCAAAAAGTCACTACCATAAAGTCTCACTACCCAGTAATCCCTCCTACATTTCTTCTTTTTATTATCATTTTTATTATAAAGGAATGAAACAACTCATAAACAAAATTTATGTGATGCATATCTATAGAAAGAAGAAAATATTACCACAGTGCTACCCAAAACAGCCATGCTTACCATTTCTTCTTATTTTTTTCCTGTGCTACATTTATTTTTGTTTAGTTGTTATCATATTCTATACATTTTTGTATTAGGCCTTTTGAGCTGACACTGTCTTATCATTTTCTAGGATTGTAGACAGCCTTTACAATGTAGATCGTACAAAGCTTCAGCACATTTAATTGTATAAATATTGCACTACTTATTCACTTCCCTGTTGTCAGATGGAAAAATAGACATCTACTTCTCAGGAACCCTGGGTACAGATTCATTCTGAAATGTTGGCTTAGCAAATTTGTTTTCTTTCTTAAAAAAAAGGAAAAAGAAAGAAAGAAAAAACCCTGAATGTAATATTTTTGATTCATTCATGAACCAAAATTCTGTAAGAACAAGAGGGTCTATCTATAATCATAGTTCCCTTATACCCCTCTCCCCAGGTACCTGGTTCATCTCCTCAGATTCAACCACTATTACTAGTTTCTTAATAGTCTTTCAAAGGAAGTACATAGTTAGGCATATTGGAATGAGTGAATGAGTATGTGAGTGCACACAAATGACATGTGGTTGCATAGTATACCCTCTTTATACTTTACCTTTCCCATCTAACAATAACTTATAGATTTTGCCACATCAGAACATATAGCTACATATGAATAGTGATAATGATGATAAAAATAAAAACAAAAAAGAAAAGGAAAGGAAGAAGAGGAAAAACATACATTAGTGTTTACTGAGTATTAACCCTGCTGGAAAGTGAAATTACTAGATTGAAGAGAGGTGCATTTTAAATTTAGTTGCTTATAAAATCAACTTACTATTTCCAAATGATATTCTCATTAATAATAAAGTCTTCAGTATGCTGAAGTATGCTGAAATACCCCTTGAGATGTTTACCATGATTATCCACATTTATGATTAAACAGAGATACAGATAGATTAAGGGATTTGCCCAAAGGTGCAAAGCTAGTAAGTGGTAGTATCAGGACTCAAATGTAGTCAGTGTGACTGTGAGGCCTGCACTCAGCTTCTGCACCATGCCTCTTCCTTGTGCAACCATCACTAGCAAACATATTCAAAGCATACTCATTTTCCCTAACAGAAACTCTGTTCCCATTAAATTCTACTCCCCATTCCCCCCAGTCCCTGGAAATCACCATTGTACTCTGTCTCCATGAATTTTATTACTTATTTCATATATAAGTGGAATTATATAATATTTTTCCTTTTATGATGGCTTATTTTATTAAGCAGCATAGTGCATTCAAGGTTAATCCAGGTCAAAGAATGTTTCCGAATTTCCCCTCCCTTTTAAAACTAACTAATACTTCATTATACAGAAAGCCAAAGATATTTGAGATGACACTCATATACCCTGTCCATTCCACCTCTATTTTTGATATTGGTTCAATTTTTGCAAGTTTACTTATAGTAGACTGCAAGTTTGGGTTTAGAGCAGGCAGGCTTGGGTTTGAATCTCAGACCTGCACTTATTAACTGTAACCAAAGGGAAATCACTCTGCTCTTAAGTTACCTCAACTATAAACTGAGATAGTACCTTAAGTGTCAGGGAATAGGTTGTTCAACTTCCATTCCACTCAAACTCCCTTACAACATGCCTATCTAACAAAGACAGGTTTCCCAAACTCCTTTTCAGTGGGGTTTCACATCTGGCCTGATTCTTCAAGGGAGTTTATAAAGCCCTTAAGGAGACTTGGGAGGTGAAGGCACCATTGAAGGTGACATGGGAGGTGAAGTAGGTGAAATAGGTGGTGTAAAGGCTTTGAGAAGACATTGTGTCTTCTTGTAAGCACTGTAGTAGATGTGACTGGTATTTTGGGAGTCATGGATGTGGAGTTTCAGTGTTTGATCCTGAGCATCTGTGGAGATGGCAGAAGATGTGTGGTTCCCCCAGGGTAGTCCTAAGTTCTGAATAAATTTCTCCTGGTTATGTTCCTGAAAGTGTAGAATGCAAACTTATTTCCATGGCTCCCCCCCCCCAAACTCTTAAGCTTCCAAATATCCTATACTAATTTTGTTTTGTTTAAGCTAGTGGTAAGAGTGGATTCCATTGTCTGCAATTCAAAGACTAACCTAGGATTTTGGGGAAAAGTTTATATATGTAACTAGCACAGAATTTCACATACACTGTGACACAGATTTTTATTGTTTTTAAAAATATTTTAAAAATTTTCAGTGGGACTTTTATTTATGTATTTATAGTGCTGAGAATTGAACCCAGTGCCTCACACATGCTAGGCAAGCTCTGTGCCACTGAGCCTCAATCCTGGCCCATCAAAATTATCATTATTATTTAAAATTTTATCAAAGTATTATAATTATACATAACAGAGGATTCATCATGATATATTTGTACATGCACTTGGTATAAATTGGTCTACTTCATGCCTCCATTCCTCCCATTGCTCTCCACTTCTCCTTTCCCATTCCCTTTCTCTACACCACTGCTCTCTATTCTATTTTCATGAGGTCTCTTTCCCTTCCTTTTCCCTCTCTAGCTTCCCTATATGAGAGAAAACATACAAACACTGATTTTCCAAGCCTGACATATCACACTTAACATGGTGTTCCATCCAAGTGCATCCATTTTCCTGCAAAAGACATAATCTCATTCTTTTTTAATGGCTGAATAAAACTCCATGGAAGCCACATTATGATTTTTATGTGTATCAGTTGCCATAATAAATTAGAAACAAGCATCCTGGTTTGCTTAAGGGTTTTCTGATCTTTTTAAAAATTATATCTTGATTCTGTAACTCTTTGATGTATGGATTACAGAGTAGAGCTCTTAGCTTTGTACATTGTTGGAATTGACAGTAGAACATTAAATATTAAACTAAGAAGTCTGTACTCTTTCAAATGGGAGAGATCCAGGAGGAAAGAAAACATCCTTATGATTTTTACTTAAGTTCTAGAATTGTCTTAACCTCAGTTAATAGGGTTTATAACATACCAGATACTGTTTGGAGCTGAGGCTTTAAAGAGTTTTTGATAATGATTTAGAAGTTTTGGATTTTGGGGGAAAGTTTTAGTGGAGAGTAGTATTAGAAACTACATCTGAGTGTTGGGTGTGCTTGTTGGCAAAAGGCTGTGATCACTTCTGTGTCCTTCCAGTGACAGAACTAAGTTGGTGTTTATGATTACGCCAATTCATTTTGCATGCATATCTGTATTGTTATCTTTCCAAATGCATCCACATTAACCTAACCATGAGTTCAAACTGATGTCATGACTAATCCATGACCACATGATTTATTCTATCCTTTTCCCCTTGCTTGTTTAAAATCTCCAATAGTTAGAAACATGTCTCCCACTATCTGCCATCAACTTCCTTGTTTGTTCCTGTCCAGTAGATAGGTAAAACCGTTTCAGAATTGTTAACCTATACCCTGTGAGAAATAGTTTTACCAAATAGAGCACAATGCTCATGTTGTTCCTTTAATCTTAAGTTCTACAGTTTCTAGACAAAACACTATTTTCCAGGTTAGTTAGATCATTCCTTTCCTTCTATTCCTTCAGTGAGGCTATGTCACACATTTGTAATACGATCAGAGTATTTGGTCACAGTCTGTGTTCCATCTCGTATCCCATACTACTATTACTACTACTTCTTCTTCTCCTCCTCCTCCTCCTCCTCTTCCTCCTTCTTCTTCTTATTCTTTTTTGAGATACTTGGATGATTTATAAAATTTGTCTACACTGAGATTTGGTCTGTGATATAAAGCTGTATGCATTTGATAGTGTTGTATGTTCATTATAATAGTACAATTCTGGTTAGTTCTTCCACCCTTAAAACCCTCATAATTTTTGAGAGTTCCCAGGGCATTCGCTCCAGAATGTTAACTCAGCTTAATCTTTGGTAGAAAAAAACAAACAAACAAAAAAACAAAACCTAATCTGTGAGTTAGTTCTTTTCAGGCAATGCTTTTCAATCCTGGGTGCCCCCTGGAATTTCTGGACATCTTTTAAAAATACTTAGACCTGATTCTACCTTCAGATCCTGATTTAATGGGTCCCACCTGGTTTAATTGGTTTGGTATGTGAGTCTGGGCATTGGAACTTTGAAAAACTCCCCAGATGCTCATGGTGGTAAGCTACGGTTTAGAACTACTACTCTTGAGTTCTTCCATATCTTGTTTGATCCAAATGCCTTTTGATCAAAAACACCAATGATTGTTACATTTACATGACATTGAGAAATGGTATGAAATGTCATCTAAATTTTGTGAATAAGTAACACAGCAAGGGTGGATTTCATACACTAAATAATCATGAACACAAAACACATTATTTATTCTTTACTCTCTGAGCTCAAAATGAACCTCTATTTCTACTGATGAGGGCAACTGAATTTTGATAAGTCAAAGTGATTTAATTACTTCAATTTAAAACTCACTTCTCATATTGAATTTAGTTTGGCCCTCTCTCCTTCTCTGTTCATTTTTTTCCTTGGAACAATCTATGTTTGAGTTCAGATATTAGGGGAGGCATATCTGGTAGAAGCAGGCCTTTTTGCTGTTATTTTCTGTTTGATCAACCGGGGCAGTACCAGGTGATTTTCTCTGAGGGCATCTAGTCATGTTCCAGACTGGATTAGTCATCACCTTTACAGATTTGGGTGCTGTGAATCCTCTGAGATCCAGCTGTCTTCTCAGTCTCTAGCTTATAATCACTACCCAAGTATCTGTTTTGGGGTCCCATGGCAACTCTGATATGCCACCTGCCTTAACTTTTTGTATTTCTCCTGTGCCCCTCTCCAGGTGACATGGAAATCTTGCAGACTTTCTCCACACCCCTTGATAACTGAGAGAGACTATGCTTGGATATGCCCCAGAACCATTGCTACCCTACTGTAGCTGGTCCCCTCTAAGAATTCTCAATAGGAGGCAGGGCCACAAATCCTTTTTTTTGGGAACTCCAAGTCTATCTAAGGTTTGCTTTACATTTCCTGGTACTTTAACTTCCAAGAAACCCCAAATAGCTAAGACTTATCTTACATGGAAACTCTCATTCTCCTCTCTCAGTTCCTACCCACTATACAAAGAGGGAATGGTGAGGAAACTGAGTCATGTTATTACTCTTTCATCATAAAACCTAGACTTTCTGTCCTCCAGAGTTACTAATGATATGCAGTCCCAATATTTTAGGATTAAAAAGCCAAAGGGAGAACAATACTTTTGTCTCTCCAGAGTCAGATTCTCTTCAAATAATAGGCTTGGGCTTTCAGTCTGTTACTTCTTTGTGTATTTCCTAAAAATGCACTCTGATATTCAGACTACTGTGTTCTGAGCTATTATTTGCTTTATGTTCCAAAGCAGCAAAAGGCACTGACTAAATTGGCAAAGAACTTGACACAAGAAAAAAAAAGAGGCAAAGAAAAATCTCCACTGATGTCCCCAAGTAGCACCTCTTTATCTTCATGTCACATTGTGATATGGATCTGATGCTCAAAGTGAATCTCAGTCTGTAGTTGGATGGATTTGGAAGGCAAAATTAGTTTCATGCAAGTGGTAACAATAAAGCCAAATAAGATGTATCTATGTTTAAAAATCCATAGATCTTTCCTCACATATAATAGAAAAAGTTGAACATATATTTGAGGCTTGGACCAAATGCAATCAAGACCTCAGAAAGCAAACATGGAATATCAATATCTATTCTGTATATATTCCAAAATTTCACAGTCAAAGTTAACAGTTGGAGATCAGTGTCCAGAGGGACTTTAGTCAAAGTTTATTGAGATTAAAAAAAAAAAGGACTCAAAACAATTAAGAATGAAAATCCACTGGAAAACCAGATTATCAACTCTGTGTTTAGATTCAAAGACAAGTAATCACAGATTGTCTTTCATTTTGTCCTCAGCTGGAAAGGCAGCTAACGTTGCAGAATGAAATGAGGGAAAGACAAATGGCCATACAGGTTGCTTGGTCTCGGGAATTCCTCAAATATTTTGGAACATTTTATGGCATTTCAACCATCTTTTTAACAGCTGGGTATGTTTTCTATTTACTTTAACATTTTTTTAAAAATAATCTACTTCTTTTGTCTTTAATCACATTAATTTGGCAAAAATAGGACTTTGGTCCAAACAGTGTACATGTAAACAAAAAAACCTCTTATTGATTAATCCTTGGTAGTAACTCTGTAGAACCATCCTAATAATAGTAAATCCTGCCTTTAGTTCCTTAGATTTCATCTGTCCTTTTCTCCACTTTGTAAATTAGGGAGAGGACTGACTTGACACCAAGATAGGGGGCCTTTGTGGGTTTATCTCTGCAGTCCCTGAATGGTAGCTCTTAATCTTCATCCATTTTAAAAACAGGAATTTGAGTGTCAAAGTCAAATAAAAATGAGCAGCTGATGGTGCATACCTGTAATTCCAGTGGCTCAAGAGGCTGAGACAGGAGGATTGCAAGTTCAAAGCCAGCCTTAGCAACTTAGCGAGACTCTAAGCAATCTAGCAAGACCCTGTCTCAATAATTAAAACAAACAAACAAAAACCAGGATGGGGATGTGGCTCAGTGGTTAATTGCCTTTGGGTTCAACCCTTGGTACTTAAAAAAAAAAAGAGGGGATTTGGGGTGAGGAAATTCTTATTTCCCTACAAGATTTAAATGAATTAAATAACTTTTGCCATAGAGGGCATTCTTCCAGAAAGCAGGTATCTTTTTTTCTTCAAGTATGGATCTATGTATTTACAGGTTATTCCTTGATAATGTTTTTTTTTTCATTCTTGAAACAGAGCAATAAAACAAAAGAAGCCAGCCTTCCTCTTCCCTATAGTTCCATTAAGCTTCGTCTTCATCTATCAGTATGACTTGGGCTATGGTACTCTTCTACAAAGAATGAAAGGTAAGTCTCTCAGCGATTCAGGAGGCTAAGACAGGAGGATCACAAGATTGAGGTTAACTGCAGCAATTCAGCAAGGCCCTAAGAGGCTTACCAAGACCTTGTCTCAAAATAAAAAATAAAAAAAGGGCTGTGGATGTACATCAGTGGTAAATCACCCCTGGGTTCAATCCCCAGTACATATCTACTTATTAAAACTTTCATTTTAGTGACATCCCAGTGGTAGCATAAGGTAAGTCATAGTGGGAGTATTTACACCATGGAAAACCTTAAATGCCAAGTCAAGGCTTAAATTTTTATTTTGTTGATCTTCTATATCAGGGGTTGGTCTAGCTCACTATTTTTGACAATAAAGTTTTACTGAAACAAATCCGTGCCTAT
Organism: Ictidomys tridecemlineatus; assembly: GCF_052094955.1. NCBI lineage: Eukaryota > Metazoa > Chordata > Mammalia > Rodentia > Sciuridae > Ictidomys > Ictidomys tridecemlineatus. Next base: position 148,685,996 of record NC_135480.1, on the reverse strand, counting down.
TTATTTTTTCATTATCTGTGACTATTTTCTCATGACTATGAAATAGCTGAGTCATTGAAATGGAGACATTTGAACTCATAAGCCTAAATGTTTTACCCTTCAAGAAAGTTTGCCAACCCATAGTCTAGACTTCAGAAATAGATGAAAAAAAAATTGCCAAATAACAGTAGTGATTAAGCTAAATTTTTGTATCTGTAGCCATTTTTTTTTGGTCAGCTTTTTAGCTGCTGTGACTAAAAGATCTGACTGGAACAATTATAAAGAAAGAAAAGTTTATTGAGGGTTCACAGTATCAGAATTCTCAGTCCATAAAAGGCTGGCTCAATTCCTCAGGGATTGAGGTGAAGCAGAACATCCTGGCAAAAGAGTGTGGGAGAGGGAAGCTGTTCACATGATGATCAGAAAGGAGAGAGAGAGAGAGAGAAAGAGAGAGAGAGAGAGAGAGAGAGAGAGAGAGAGAGAGAGAGAGAGAGAGAGAGAGATAGAGAGATAGAGAGATAGATATCTCTACTTGCCAAATACAAATATCTGCCCCAAAGCCATGTTCCAGTTCCTACCTCCTCCAGCCGTACCCCACTTGCCTTCAGTTACCACTAAATTAATGTCATCGGGGGATTAATTCATTGATTAGGTTAAAGCTCTTGTAACCCAATTATTTCTTCTCTGACCTTCTTGCCTTTTCTTACATGTGAGTTTTTGGGGGACACCTCACATCCAAACTATAACATTCTGCTCCTGACCCCCAAAAGCTCATATTCATCTAACAATGCAAAATACATTTAGTCTATTCCCCCTAGACTCAACAGTCCCGAGACTGCTCAAAGTTCAAGGCTAAAGTTTCTTCTGAGACTCAGGGAAAACTTGCATTATGGGTTCCTATAAAAATCAAAACAATTTACAAGTAACCAATATATAATGGTACAGAGTAAACATTTCCATTCAGAAAAGTAGGGGCCTAGAAAGAAGGGATAGGACCAAAGCAAGACTGAAAGACAGCTGGGGAAATAAGTCCGGTAATTCTGTGTCTGGCAACTGGAGCCATGTCATTATGATGTTCTCTCCAAAGGGCTTGTGTAGATCATCTTCTGTGGCCCTGTTTGTTGAAGCCCAAGTGGCCTTTCTGTTTGCTTGTCTCACCTCTATTCCTGCAGCTTTCCCAAAATGACATCCCACATTACTGGCACTTCTTGGGGATCTCCACTGCAGCTTTGGGTTCCTCCTCAAATCTCTACACATTGCCCTCTCAGGGAGTGCTTGCAGGACTATGACCCTGCTGCACTTTGCCTGGCCTCCAAGGCCTTCCTCTGAAGTCTCAGTGGAAGCCTCCATAACCCCCTAACTCCAACATCCTGTAATCCTGCAGAATCAGCACCATGGGTTGATACCAAGGTCTGCCACCATCTCGAGCAGTAGCCAAGTCTCCAGGGACCTTGGCTACAGCAGCCTCTGAGTTCCTGGGTAGCTGAGCATGTTGAAAAAAACTTCCTAGGCCACCTTGTGCAAGAAAGGTATTCCACTGGTCTTATCTCAAGAGAATTTTTACTTTTTCTCCCTTGATCTTGAGATGGATGTAGTCTTACCAGCTCCTGAGATCCCCTCAAGCTTTCTCATTGTCTCTGGGCAAGGTCTCTAGCATTTCTTTAGTGGTAGTAAGATCTGCAACTTCCTTAGTCCCAGTTTTTCTCCTGCCTTTCAAGTCCAAGTTTTTCAAATCTTTCTGCTCTGATTTTTGCTCCAGATTATCATAGTAAATTTGGCTAAAAAATGACGAGCCTGTGTCACCACCTGAGTGGTATGCTGTCTAGAAATATCTTCTGCCAGATTAGGAAGTCCATTGCTTTTGAAATCATCTTCCCAGAAAGTCTCTGGACATGGGCAAAATTCAGCCTACTTCTCAGTCAGACCATAACATGAATGGCCTCTACTCCAAATTTCAATAGTGTGTTCCTTTTCCTCTTGAGCCCTGTTTTCACTGTTCAGAGTCCTATTGGCATTCTGGTCTTCTGAGCTCCCACCAGAATTGTCCACTAACCTTTGCTTACAATAATCTAAAGCATTTCCAGCTTGCACTGCTAACCATCTCAGTATTCCTCATACCAATTCCAAAAGGCTCCAAATGCTGATGAACCACATGGTCAGGTTTGTCAGAGCAATGAACCCACTCTCGGGACCAATTTCTGTTTTATTCAGCTTTTTTGCTGCTGTGACTGAAAGACCTGACAAGAGCAATTTTAGAGAAAATTTTATTTATGGGCTCATGGTTTCAGAGGTCTCAATTCATAGACAGCAGACTCCATTCCTCAGGGCTTAAGGTGGACATTGGGGGCATGGCTTTAGGATATATATTTTGTATTTAGGGAGTAGAGTCTCTTGCTCTGCTTCTGATCATCATGTGAGCTGCTTCCCTCTGCCACACTCTTCTGCCATAATGTTTAGCTTCACCTTGAGCCCCGAGGAATGGAGTCTGCTATTAATAGATTGAGACCTCTGACACTGTGAGCCCTCAAATAAACTTTCCTTCCTCTAAAATTGTTCTTGTCAGCTCTTTCAGTCACAGCAGTGAAAAAGCTTACTAGCTCTTTTATATTGTGAGTAGTGTGAAAATGCAAGAAAATATTCTTCAAGTATTTAAAAACGATTATCTGATTTAGCAAAGTTGTTCACAACATTCTCAAATGAGTGAAGTTCCAATACAATCATCAATGTTTCACTTTTGTTCTACTCCTTAGTGTAAATGAAAACATCAATCATCATTCATGTTGAAATTATACTCTCTCATCAACTGCAAATATAGTTTAGTTATGGATTCAAGAGTTCCACAAAAATCAGCAAAAATATTCAGTGAGAATCAATTTGCTACATGAAATTTATGATCAAGAGTATTACATGTTTTATTATATGCTATATATATGTGAAATTTATAGTAAACAGTTTTATTTATTTATTTATTTATTTATTTTGAGAGCTGGTTGTTAAATACTCACTGCAATAACACTATTCTCACAGGATCCAGGCTCTTGCTACCTTAGAAGATGGTGCTGCTGCCAAAGAAGCCATTCCTGTTCTAGGGAGATAGGGTTGCCCATTAGTCTAGGACATAAATGTCTCCCAAATTCCTACCACTTCTCTGAGATTCACACTCTAATAAAGATTCCTGTGTCCCTTCTTATTAATCCTTCAATACAGAGCACATTGAACATGTGCTTTACCAATCTGTGTTGTCCTGGGCCATGAGCCTATCATCGTTCTATTATACTGGTTAGGTATGGCAAAGGAAGAGTTCTACACTCCTCTCCAGGTTTGGGAGTAAAGAGCAGAACATTTCATTCCCAGGCCTAGGGATATGGAGAGGTTCTTTAAAATTTCCATTTGAAAATGGAAATGCATTTTCCACACAGAAAAAAATGTTCATTTAGACTCAGGTACTATTGGTATCGTGGTTTAGCTGTATTGTGGGCTAAATAGTTTTTGTGGATAGCCTTGAAATTGATTGATAGCATTACTACTGTGTTGCATTCTGAGTTCCAAAAACACTAATTTATAAATTAACTTTTAGAATATAAACTCATTTTAAGATGGAAACAGTACACAACTTATTTACAAATATTAAATTTCATGTCCATCGCCTGCACAGTTTCATATTACTCATCTGCTTAAGAATTCATTAGTCTATGCTCAAAAATGCCTATTTACATGGAGAATAGAATTCTTAGTGTCTTGTAAAGGATGATATGTAATATTAAGGAATATCAATTCCACTGTATAGCATTCACTTGAACATATTATTAAAGGAAAGCAAGTTTTTTTTTTCTAGATACATTTGATTATCTGTTTGGAAATTAATTCTATCAATCAAAAATTTAAAATTTCAAGGCAAATTATGTGAGTTTCCTTTAAAAACATTACAGCTTTAGAATCCATCAGGAAACATCACAATAGAAAGTTGAGATTATGTATTTTCCCCTGCTAATAGTGATGATTGTAAAATATGCAATTCCTGCCTGACTGATCTTACATGGAAAACATCTAGTCTTTCTTCAAAGGCCAACTATTTATATATAATTTTATTATTATTTTTACTTGGTATTTAAAATTGAGGCAAAAAAGATGTTTGAAGATAGTTAAAATGTTCTTATAATTTGAAAATTGTAGCCTGCTTCATGGGTTTGGAGTACAATTAAGAAATGATAAATGAGTAAGGTCATGGATATGCTAAGTACCATGATTTTAAAATATACAATGTATAAATGAATACAAACATCAACCTATGCCCCTAAGTATGTACTTATAAATTGTCAATAGAAATTAATTAATTAATTAAATAGTGTATTAAAAGAGGAGTACGTATAACAAGCAGTTATCTTCATTCATATGCAGGGTTATAGAATATCAACAACAAATTCTTAAAATTTCTTGTTAATTGTTTTCAGTAATAAAAGCAAATGTCACTGGGCCCAAGAAATTACTACATTGTTTAGTTCTTGTTTGAAAGAGGAATTATTTATAAAAAAGGTATGTACACCAGGCACAGTGGCACATGTCTATAATCCCAGAAGCTTGGGCAGCTGAGGCAGGAGGATCGCAAGTTCAAAGCCAGCCTCAGCAATTTAGTGAGGTCTTAAGAAACTTAGTAAGACCCTGTCTCAAAAAAAAAATGTCTGGGAATGTATAAAAATAATGTAAATGTGTGTGTATGCATGTTTACAGACTACGGAATATTTAGTATTATTTTGGGTGTTTGTGAGTGATTTCAGGTCAAAACATACCTTTCTTGAAAAATTTTTAGTAGAATTGACTTTCTTTCCTGTCACTTCATTTATATTAAGGGACAATAGGAATGACTGTAATTTTTGCATCTCATTTCATCGTAAAATGGAGAAATAACATAGAGTTCAGACACAATTAATACTGATGATCCTGACTTTGGTTCAAGGAAAGAAATATTGCTCATCTTCGTGTTCTTTCTCCTCTCATTTTCAAATGCTGTCTTGTTTCAAAAAAAATTCTGGTGTCTGATTGGTCTACAAGTTTCAGAATTCATCATTGTGTTTTCTCTGGTATGCACTAGTGCATTGTATTACTTCTGAGGAAAATGGGTGAAAAGTTTAACTGTGGGATATGAGGACATGGCCCCATATGGTGTTACAGCTTGTCATAGGAACACAGCAATCAGGCAATCTCACAACATGCTGATGACCACTTTGTCACCTTGCATATATCTACCTGTGCTTTGTTTAAGGTGAAGCTGAGGACATACTAGAAACAGAAAAGAGTATGCTGCAGCTGCCAAAAGGAATGATCACCTTTGAAAGCCTTGAAAAAGCCAGAAAGGAACAGAGTAAATTTCTCATGGACAAATGAAGCAGGGTTTACCCACTGACTCTCAAAGCACAGAATTGTTGGCTTGAATCATGGTTTTTCATAATTTTTTAAAATGCTCAAGATTTTGATATAATGGATTTTATTTTGAAATAATAAAATGCAAGATGAATTTTGTTGAAATATTTTAAAATAAAGTTTATAACATTCAACACAAAATCATGGGGGTACTCCAAAAAATTTTACATTTCATATATATGTGTGTTTTATAATTGTCTAAATAAAAAAATAATAAATTATACTGCCTGGAAGCAAATATCCTACTGCTTACATTTTTTTGGCACATAAACACTCTGCATCACATTCAACTGTTAAAGGTGATTCTTTTGTTTCAATTTATCAATAGTGCCCTGTTCCCATATAATAGCAAACAACCAATATCAATGACTAACATGTATACTGAACTTGCTATGGAGAGACTGTTTGGAGTGTTGTGTACATGTTCTTGTAATCATCCTAGTAAGTCCATGAGGTATCATTTTATGAATGTTGGAACTGGGGCAAAAAGAAGTGAAATTACTTGCTCAAGGTCATACATGGGTAGAGTTTGGATTTGAACCTCAATAGTTTGGCTACACTGTTTGTATTGGAAAAAACCTTGAAATAGTTAGGTCTTATATTGAACATGCAGAGAAGTGCTATGAAACACAAAATGTGGCAACATTCAAATAATGATTCAGAACATAGTTGAGAGAGGTAGAAGGAGGTTGATTGGAATGCTTACCTTTTAAATTTATTTTAATTAGCTATACATAACAGTAGAATGCATTTATGCACTTTGATGTACATGGATGGAATATACTTTCTCATTTTTTGATTGTACATGTTATAGAATCACATTGGTTAATTTGGATTTACTAGGGAACCTATACTTCTATTTGTACTATTCCTTCAGATGTATACCCTGCATATTACTCTCATTCCAATCGTATTTATTGAAGGCTACTGTGTGACCGGCACTGTAGTATGCATTGGAGCTATATCAGTGAAGAATAAGAGAACCCCACATCCTGGTTATATGAGTAAGTTCTGGAAAGGGGTGGGAGAACAAGGGAGGGCAGCAAACTAACATGAGATAAACAATGTTATTTTTTGTGGTGGTGAATGCTTCAAAGGAAATGGAACCAGATGCTAAGAGAATGATTGGGAGCATAGGGTAGGGCTTCTTTAGATCTGGAACTGCAGACACTGTGTCTCTGAAGTGGTGACATTTGAACTGTGACCCGAATGATGACTAAGCCAGTCTGTGAAGAGCAGAACAGGGTGTGGGGTCAGAGAAGGCATCTCTAGGCAAAGAGAAGAGCTATAGGAAAGGCTCTGAGACTCCATATGTCAAAAGAATGAAAGAAAGTCAGGGAGAGTAGCAAGTGATGAAATCTGAGGGTGGGAGCAAGTGTGAATGTGATGAGGACCCTATCTTTAAGGAGCTGATGACACATCAATGTTCTTGCAATTACAATTATGTTGTAATTGTAAGAGAACTTTAGGCCAAGTCTCAAAAGATGCATATACATTCTCCACAAAGAAAAAGAAAGTAGGATGAATGGGATCTCAGGAAAAGGAGCTTGAATAAGTGCAGGACCATGTGTGCAAAACTCAAAGGATCATTCTGCTGTCTGGGGCAAGTGACTTTTCAGCTGGGAAACTTTGTGTGTGTGTGTGTGTGTGTGTGTGTGTGTGTGTGTGTGTGTATGTGTATGTGTACTGGAGATTGAGCCTAGTGAAACTCATCACTGAACATTTCCAGCCCATTTTATCTTATATTTTGAGGCACGATCTTGCTAAATTGACCAGGCTCGACTTAAACTTGTTATCTCCCACATAGCTGGAAATGTGGGATACAACTGGCACATGTAGGAATTGAAAGAAATGAACCTAGTGACACAATTCAACTCCCGGAGGGCCTTGGATGTAACACCAAGAACTCCTGGACTCTAATTAGGGTGATTTGAGTGAAATAATCCAATTTTGGATTTTTACCAGGATTAGTGGATTGGAAGGGAAAAATCCTAGAGTTCAAGCAATGACATAAGATGGAGTGGTCCACTTGAGCATTGACCGGGGGTCCTTTATTAGGGGTTTGGCCTTGAGGATACTCTGAGGAAAAAGAAAGACGAACAGTGCTAGGAAACTAATTTGAAGTCATAGAGGGAGGAGAAAGCAATTTCCCATCATTTAATAATGGGTTAACTGGGTACCCTGAAGAACATGGGAACAAAGAAATGGTAGGAAGAATACTGGTGGCTAATGTGTGCCTAAAATGATTTGTAGACCACGTCAAAATCTGGATTTGTATTTTTCCCCCCTTAAGTTTAATCATGCTATCCAAACTTTCCTGATATACTCTAGCCAGGGCTCACCAAGTATAGTTTTGAGGCTCTTACAAGTATTGATCTGGCTAAAGACCTTACATGGGGTTTGTGCTGGTGTGCACCATAACTAGATCCTAGGTCCCCTAGGAACCACAGGCCATTCACTTGTATTGATTTATCTTGGCATCAAAACTGAGTTCATTCATAATTCTATCTCAAGAGAAGCACTAGTGATAAGCACACTCACACATGAATTTACGTTTTTTTTTTACTTTATTTTAATTAATTAATTAATTAATTTGGCATTGAGGATTGAACCCAGGACCAATCATCCTCAGATTATTCCATGAAATATAAAAGGAGGCAAGCTTCCAAACTGAAGGTAGTATCACCATGATACCAAAAGCAGACAAAAACACATTAAGGAAAGAAACCTTCAGCCCAATATCCCTGATGGATATAGATGCAAAAAATCTTAATAAAATACTGGAAAATTGCATACAAAACATAGTGGGGTTCATTGAGGGAATGCAAGATTGGTTCAATATACAAAAATCAATAAACATAATTTATCACATCTATAGACTTAAAGACAAAAATCACATTATCTCAATAGATGCAGAAAAAGCATTTGACAAAATATAGCATTGTTCACATTCAAAACACTACAGAAACTAGGGGTAGTAGAAACATACCTCAACATTGTAAAAGCTATATATGACAAACTCAAGGCTAACATCATTCTGAATGGAGAAAAATTAAAAGCATTCCTTCTAAAAACTGGAACAAGACAGGGATGTCCTCTAGCACTACTTCTATTCAACATATTCCTTGAAATTCTAGCTGGAGAAATTAGGCAGAAGAAAGAAATTAAATGGATGCAAATAGGAAAAGAAGAGCTCAAACTCTTCCTGTTTGTCATGACATGATTCTGTATTAGAAGATCCAAAAATCTCCATAAGAAAACTTTTAGAACTCATAAATGAATTCAACAAAGTTGAAGGATATAAAACTAGCACCCATAATTCCAATAATGTAGTATCTGAAAGAGAAATTAGGAAAACCATCTCATTCACAATCGCCTAAAAAAAAAACTTGCAAATCCATCTAATAAAAAATGTGGAGGACCTCTACAATAAAAAATACTTAACACTAAAGAAAGGAATTGAAGAAGACCTTAGAAGAACAAAAGATCTCCCATATTCATAGATAGGCAGAATTAATAATATGAAAATGGCCATATTCCAAAAGTGCTATAGACATTCAATGCAATTCCTATTAAAATTCCAATAAAGTCCTTCATAGAAATAGAAAAAGTAGTCATGAAATTCATTTCCAGAGAGTCCTACCCAGTTCTACCTCTTGACTTTTGACTGAGACCAGGATTGTATTAGACTTTAAGTTTCCAATGCACCTGGTAAAGATTGAAGGCAACTTTCATTCACTTTGGTTCATACTGACAATCTTGAGGTTCACATTTCCCTGAATTCTGGAATCTGGTCTATATAAGGGTCATAAAATAAGATCTACCCCTTCTCTTCAGGGTAACTTGTACTCTTATTATTGGCAAAAGGAGCCTTTTGGGTTTACAGATAACAGGTTTATTGCTGAGGAATTTAACATATTCTATTGACTTAAGCCAGGCAGGTAAAAATTGCTTTATTTTATTAATAAAATAAATGACAGAAGAATGCATTATAATTCTTATTACACATATATACCACAATTTTTCTTAATTCTGTATATAAAGTATGTTGACACCCAATTCATGTCTTCATACATGTACTTTGGATAATGATATCTATCACATTCCACCATCCTTGCTAATCACCTGCCCCTCCCTTTCCCTCCCACCCCTCTTCCCAATCTAGAATTCATCTATTCCTCCCATGCTCCACCTACCTATCCCACTATGAGTCAGCATAATATTTTTTAATTTTTTAAAATTTATTTATTTATTTATTTTACAGTAGAATGCATTTTTGACATATAGTATACAAATGGAGTACAACTTCTCATTCCTCTATCTGTATATGGTTCAGAGTTATTCTAGTAGTGTAATCATACATGTATATAGGGTAATAATGTCTGTTTCTGTCTACCATTCTTCCCATCCCCACAACCCCATCCCTTTCCTCATTCCCCCCTATACAAACCAATGAAGGAGCTGTGGTAAATTGCTTTTTAAAAGAAAGTATGTGGGATCAGCAGAATCAGCCTGGTTCATAGAATTATCCCCTTAACCTCATGTTCCTACAGTTCACATCTATTTATTTTCTATCAGTGGTGATGCTTACAAATCTGGAACAGTTAAATTCAAGTCTCAAGAGCTGGCAGCAACATTGTTGGGTGAGTGACTGAGGACTGTTTCTTTTGGGGTGGTTTCCACATGTCCTGGTTTCCTGATAGTCTGCATAGATCAACTCCTTCATTGAGTAAGACTTTTTTTTTAAAAACTGAAATTATCAGATTTTATTTAGCATGCCAGTACAATTAATTTTGATAATAAATTAATATGTACAGTTATAAAAATGTTTGTTGCTATGTATAAAGTATATCAGAATCCTTTAAACAGCCAACTTAATTTTCAAACTCAAAAAGTGGGGTAACATCAAGTTATTGATGAAAACTGGAGTTTACATTCCCTGTAATTCATGATTCAGACTGTTTTGAATTTATAAATGTTTTAACCACCTTTTTGATTCGAGCAATCTCCCTCTCATTCTGAAATGAGAACTAACAGCTGAAAACCTTCTGTGCCCAGTCAAAAGTGTCATGGGGTTAAATGATAGAGTGCTAATCTCAATTTGTTTTTTTCCTTAGAAGACTTAATTTGTGGACAAAACATTCTGTGGAATATATGTACAAGTCAATGGTTTAGAGATATTGATAGATTGAAATATTATAGGGAGGTTTGTGTAAGTTGATTATGTCATTGTGATTAACACTTACTGATTTATGTATATTGAACCATCCTGAATCTGTGAATGACCTTTTGTATAGGTTTGTAGATTTGATTTGATTTTCTAGTATTTTCTTGAGATAAGGATGGGTATCAGGGATATTGGCCTATAGTTCATTTTGTTTGTTGTGTTCTTGTCTCCTGTTGGTATCGGGGGATGATGTTCTAGTATAATGAGTTTGGAAGGTTTTTCTTTGTTTTAATTTTTTTGGAACTTAAAAATAGTTTGAGAAGAATGGGCATTCTTTCTTAAAATTTGGTTAACAGGTGCGGTGGCACATGCCTGTTATTTCAGTTTCTAGGGAGGCTGAGGCAGGAGGATTACAGGTTCAAGTCCAGCCTGAGCAAATTAGCAAGACGTTATCTCAGCACAGGCATTAAATGCATTAGATAAAATTCAACATCTCTTCATGATAACATCCCTGAATAAATTAAGTATAGAAAGAATGTACAACAGCACAAGGAAGGCTATATATGACAAAATCATAGGCAACTACATAGTGAATGGGAAAAGCTGCAAGCCTTTCCTTTAAGATCTGGAAAAATACAAGGATGTCCACTGTCACTGCTCTTAATCAATAGAGTACTGGAAGATTTAGCCAGAGCAATTGGAGTACAGAAAGAAATAAAAGAAATATGAATAGGAGGACAGGAGGTTAAATTATCTACTGTGGATGATATGATATAGGTATGGAAAAACCTGAAGACTCCACTAAAAAACTACAAGAAGTGATAAACAATTTCAGTAAAGAATACAATATCAACAAAAATCAGTAGCATTTTTATAAACCGTTCACAAATTTGCTAATGAGTAATCATGAAAATGACCCCATTATGTCAGCAACAAAAATACAAAAACAAAACTAAAAGAACCTAGGAATCAATTTATCTAAGGAAACAAAAGTCTTCTACAATGAAAATTACTGATGAAAGAAAGTGAAGATACCAAAAAGAAAAAAAAAAAGAAAAAAGAAAAAAGTGAAAAGTCCACCTATGTTCATGGATTGGAGGAATTAATACTGTTAAAATGTCCATACTACACTAAATGATTTAAGGTTCAATGCAATCTTCATTAGAAGACCAATGACATTCTTCACAGAACTAGAGAAAACAATCCCAAAATTCATATGGAAGCACAAATAGCTAAAGCAATCTCGAAAAAAAAAAAAAAAAGGACAAAGCTGGAGGCATTGTAGTATGTGATTTTAAGACGTACTACAGAACCACAGTAACCAGAATAGCACAGTGTTTGCATGAAAACAGACACATAGACCAACTGAATAGAATATATATCCCAGAAATATATAACCACCTCTGTGTACAACTAATTCTTGATAACAGTGCCAAGAACATACATTGGAAAACAGCTAGTCTCTTTAATAAATGTACTGGGGAAACAGCACAAGCCAAAGTTTTAAACTTGACCATTTTCTCACCTTCTTCAAAATTCAACTCAAAATGTATCAACTCCTAAAAATGAGACCAGTAACTATGAAACTACTATAAGAAAACATGGAAGGAATACTTCAAGACATTGGTATAATTAGTGATTTTTCAGATATGACCCCAAAACACAGGAAATAAAAGTAAAATAAACACATCATTATCAAACTGAGAAGCTTCTTTTCAGCAAAGGGAATACTCTTCACAGTTAAAAGAGAAGTAATAGAATGGAAAAATATTTTGCAAAGTATTCTTAGGACCAGGGATTAATAGCCAGGAGACAAAGAAACTCAAAAAAGTCAGTACCAGTGAAACCATCCATCTAAAAATGGGCATGTGACCTGGGTAAGTATTTCTCAAAAGAAGAAATGCAAATGACCAACAAATATATGAAAATGCCCAATATCATTAGTCATCAGAGAAATGGAGATAAAAACGACAATGAGATATCATCTTACCCCTGTCAGAATGGCAATGATCAAAAAGACAAACAAACAAACAAAAACAAAAAACATAGATTCTGGCAAGGGTGTGAAGTAAAAGAACTCTTACACATTGTTGTTGGGAATGTAAATTATATCCAGAAAAGTATGGAGGGTCCTGAAATAACTAGAATTGGGTCTACCATATAATCCAGCTGTCCCAAAAGAATAAAAAAGGAAAGGAGATCAGCATACCAAAAAGACTTCCAATCCAATGTTGACTGAGGGCCAATTTATAATAGCCCAGAAATAAACCTAACCTATGTGGTCACTGACTGATGAATGAACACACAGTAGAATATTTTTCCACCATAAAGATGAATAAAATCCTGTAATTTGTAGGAAACAGTGAGACTCGACAATCTCAATTTTTTTTTTTTTTTTGGTCCGGGGATTGAATTCAGGGACACTCAATCTCTGAGCTACATCCACAGCCATATTTTGCATTTTATTTAGAGACAGGGTCTCACTAAGTTGCTTAGTACTTTGGTGAACTCATAATCCTCCTGCCTCAGCCTCCCCAGCCGTTGAGATTTCAGGCATGTGACACTGTGTTGGCCTCCACACCATGAATTTTATTTAGTCAGGGATATACAAATTGAGGTTATACTCTCAGGTGAACTGTTCTGAGAGATAAAAATGAAAAAAAAGAGCAAAATTTTTTTTAGAATATTTTATATTTATTATTATATGATTTATATATATTGTATAATATTGATTTTAACATTATAATAACACATGTATAGGCTATTGATCACACATATTTATTATCATTCTATATCTCTGAAGTATAGATTTCTTTTTTCAAATTAATTTTTAAAATCTATATATGATTGCAGAATGCATTACAATTTTTACTACACATATAGCACAATTTTTCATATCTCTGGTTGTATACAAAGTATATTCACACCAATTTGTGTTTTCATACCTGAACTCTGAATAATAATGTCCATCACATTCCACCATCATTTCTAACCCCATGCCCCACTCCCCTACCCTCCCACCCCTCTCCTCTATCTAGAGTTTGTGTATTCCTCCAATGCTCTTCCTCCCTACCCAACTACGAATCAGCCTCCTTATATCAGAGAAAACATTCGGTGTTTGTTTTTTGGGGGGATTGGCTAACTTCACTTAGCATTATTTTCTCTAATTCCATCCATTTACCTACAAATGCCATGATTTTATTCTCTTTTATTGCTGAGTAATATTCCATTGAGTATATATGCCACATGTTTTTTATCCTTTCATCTATTGAAGGGCATCTAGGTTGGTTCCACAGTTTAGCTATTGTGAATTGTGCTGCTATAAACATTGATATGGCTGTGTCCCTGTAGTATGCTGTTTTTAAGTCCTTTGGGTATAGACTGAGGAGTGGGATAGCTGGGTCAAATGGTGGTTCCATTCCCAATTTTCCAAGAAATCTCCATACTGCTTTCCATATTGGCTACACCAATTTGCAGTCCCACCAGCAATGTATGAGTGTACCTTTTCCCCCACATCCTAATAGACATATAAGAAGAGGATAAACAACTCAGTGTCATGTATGTCTGCAATCAGAATTTAAAGGGATTAAGATAGAAATTCCTATATTTCATGACTGATCCTAACAAAACCTCCAGCTGTCTTGCACAGCTTCATAAATGGCTGTAAGACCACGAAATGCCTTGGACAAAGCCAGGGAGAGTGCTATCTAAAATGGCGCCTTCAACCTAAAAGAATGAGGACAATGCCAAGGAAACTTACAGGCCAGACAGAACAAAGGGCCGCTACCCAGAAGTACATCTCTTCAGCCTTGTCCTGGTCCATGTCCCACATCTTGTCCTTCACACAATCCACGGAGGCAGTCTTCCTGGAATCAGTGTGTATTTACTGCTTCTCATGATATGGCCACTGTTCTTTTAATGTGATGCCTTCAATCTCTTTTATGTCCCACTTTGATTAGGCTCTTATAAGTAAAAAATATTTTCCACTACTTGAGTAATAATAATGCAAGTAAAATGACAAATGATAATTAATATTTTCTCTTTTCCCTTCATCCTCCCTCCCCATATTCCCTTTCTTCTACTCTACTGATCTGCCTTTAATTTTGGTGAGATCCACCCCCAATTTTCTTTTCCACTTTATTTTCTAATTTCCACATTTCAGAAGTCATGTGACCCTGAACCTTCCAGTTATTTTAACATAATGTGTTCCATCCATTTTCCTGTAAATCATATAATTTTTAAAAATTTTTGTCACATTTTATTTCATGATTCACTTTTTCTAGTCTGCTAATTTTGTTCTTTCTTTCTCACTCTTGGTTTTAAAAGTGTGATTTTAATTTATATAACTACAGTGTTTAGATTTTCCTTTATTCTATTTAGATACTAAGAGCTTAGAGAAACAGGAAATTTTTGAATGAAGATATCCTGAAATAATTATACTGGTGCTAGTTTTTATGTTTCCCCATAAACTTTCTCTGAGAAGGTAAATTAGTAAAATCAAATTATTATATCTAGCAATGAAATGATGTAGCTATAATTTGAGAGTGATGTCTTAGTTTAAGAAGTTCAGTTTTGTGAATATTGAAAACAATTTTATTTCCACATTATTTTATTCTAGAAGTTAGAGTTATCTCTTATGTTAGCTAATTGGTAGAAAATTCAATTATAAATAAAATTATGTTCATTACTGCAAAGTATTTGATAGTCATAAAGCTATATTAAAATTATTTCAAGATTAATTATAACATTATTTTAGTAGGAAAGAAATTTAATGGATGATGTGGATTATTTTTATTTTCTAAGAAATTCTTTTTTTTCCCATTTTTTTCATTGGTTCTTCTACTGTTATACATGGCAGTAGAATCAATTTTGATAAAATTATACAAGCATGGAATATATCACATTCTAATTAGGGCCTCATTCTTGTCAGTAGACATGATGGTGGGATTCACTTAGGTATTTTCATATGTGTATATAGAAAAATTTTGTTAGATTCATTCTACTTTCTTTCCTATTCTTTTCCTCCCATCCTTCCCTTTGTTATCCTTTGTGTAATCTACTGAACTTCTCTTCTTCCCCTCCCTTCTTATACTGTAGTTTAGCTTCCATGTCAACCTTTGGTTTTTTGGGGATTGGCTTATTTCACTTAGAAAGATAGTCTTCAGATCCATCCATTTACTGCAAAATTTCATAAAGTCGTTCTGCTTGTAGATGAGTAATATTCTATTGTGTAAATATACCACAGTTTCTTTATCCATCCATCCATCTGTTAATGGGAATCTAGGATGGTTCCATATCTTAGCTTGTAGGGAAAATAAAAAGAGACACATAGACAAGATGCAGAGGCAGGAAAGATGGCTGAATGGCAGAATGGCCAAGCTGCCAGCTTTATTTATATCAATAGGTTACATTAGGTCATTGGCATCAGTAATACATTATAGTTCATTGTGTAGTCAGGTAGGTTACAGAGTTAGCAACATTATGCAGTTTATTCCTCAGTTATATACTGTAGTTGCAATGTGTAATGTTAGGAGCTTTGGGTAGCTCTCAAGAAAGTCCATTGTTTAAAGTTACTATTACCTGAAGAGGTTCAGGAGCAGCAGAGCTTGTTGAAACATTGTGATTGTCTAACAAGAGTGTTTCTTTATTCTCAGGAACTGTGTGCCTGAGATTAAGGTCAAGGCTGATAAGACTCTAGCACAGAGCCTCCTCATGCAGGGAGGGCATTGCTATAGCAGCCTGGCATTTCCTATCAGCCAGGCATTCTCTACCTTTGCACAGAAACTTCCTTAGCCACCAAGCATGCCACAGTCATGAAGCTATCAGAGACTCCAATCCCAAACACAGAACCCCTACATTAGCTATTGTAAATTGTGCTGCTATAAACATTGATGTGCTGAGTCACTGTAACACGCTGATTTTAATATACTGAGAAGTGGAATAACTGGGTCAAATAATGGTCCAATTTCTGGATTTTGAGGAATCTCCATACTGATTTCCATAGTGGTTGCACCAATTTGCAGTCCCATCAACAATGTATGAGTGTTCCCTTTTCTCCACATCGTTGCCAACATTTGTTATAACTTGTCTTCTTGATAGGTGCCATTCTGACTGGAGTGAGATGAACTCTCAATGTAGTTTTATTGTGCATTTCTCTAATTGCTAGTGATGTTAAACATTTTTTATGTGTGTTTTGACCATTTGTATTTCTTCTTGAGAAGGGTCTATTCAGTGGCTTTGCCTATTTATTGATTGGGCTATTTATTTATTCATTTTGTGTTAAGTTTTTTGAGTTGTTTTTATATCCTGGAAATTAACACCCTGAGGTGCAGGTGACAAAGATTTTCTCACATTCTGTGGGCTTTCTCTTTATACTCTTGATTGTTTCTTTTGCTAATAAGCTTTTTAGTTTGATGCCATTCCATTTATTGATTTTTAAATTTTATTTTTTTGTACTTTAGGACTCTTGTTGAGAAAGTCAGTTCCTGAGCCAATATTTTGAAATGTTGGGCCTATATTTTCTTCTAGTATGTGCAGGGTTTCTGATCTAAGTGCTAGGTCTTTGATCCATTTAGACATTATTTTTGTGCAAGGTGAGAGATGGTGGTTAAATTTGACTCTATTACATATGAATTTCCAGTTTTCTCAGCACCATTTGAAGAGGCTATCTCGTGTGTGTGTGTGCGCGCGCATGAGTGCATGCCTTTATTCAGTATGAAGTAACTGAATTTATGTGGGTTTGTCTCTTGACTTCTATTTTGTTCCAGGGGTCTTCTTGCCTGTTTTGGTGCCAATACCATGCTGTTTTTGTTACTATAGCTCTCAAGTATACTTTAAGGTCTGGTATTGTGAAGATCCCTGCTTCAATTTTCTCATTTAGGATTGCTTTAATTATTCTAGACCTCTTATTTTTCCAAATAAATATCATGACAGTTTTTCTGTTTCTATGAAGAACATCATTGGAATTTTTATGGAAATTGAATTGAATCTGTGTTGTGCTTTTGGTAGTATGGCCATTTTAACAATATTAATTCTGCCTATCCAAGAACATGGGTGATCTTTCCATCTTCTAAGGTCTTCTTCAATATCTTTCTTTAATGTTCTTTAGTTTTAATTGTAGGAAACCTTCCTCTCTTTTGTTAGATTAATTTCTAAGTACTTTTTTTGAGGCTAATGTGAAGGGGATGGTTTTCCTAATTTCTCTTTCAACTGCTTCATCATTATAGTATAGGAATGCAATTAATTTATGAGTGTTAATTTTGTATCCTGCTACTATTCATTTATAAGTTCTGGAATTTTACTGGTTATGGAGTTTTTTGGGTCTTCTAAATATAGAATTTTATTACCAGATAATAGGGGTAGTTTGAGCTCTTCTTTTCCTAATTTTATCCATTTAATTTCTTTCTTTTGACTAGTTACTTTGGCTGAATTTTCAAGGAATATGTTGAATGAAAGTGGTGAAAAAAGTCATCCCTGTCTTGTTCCTGTTTTTAGAGGGACTTCTTTAAATTTTTCTCTGTTTAGAATAATGTTGGCCTTGGGTTTATTATATATAGCTTTTACAATATTGAGGTATGTTCATTCTATTCTTTGATTTTCTAGTGTTTTGAATATGAACAGATGCTCTATTTTGTCAAATGCTTTTTTTTGAATCTATTAAGATCATCATGTGCTTCCCGTCTTTAAGTCTATTTATGTGATGTATTACATTTATTGATTTCCATACATTGAACCAACTTTGCATCTGTGGGATAAAACTCACTTGATCATGGTGCACTTTCTTTATAGTGTGTTTTGAATGTGATTTGCCAGTAATTTCACTCTCTTTATGACTTGAGTAAAACTCCATTGTGTATATAGACTACATTTTCTTTATCCATACATCCATTGAAGGATATCTATGCAGGTTCCATAGTTTTGTTATTGTGAATTGTGCTCCTATAAACATGATGATTAATCATGATGATTAATTCTTTTAAGATATGTTGAACTTCAGTTGCTAATATTTTGTTGAAGATTTTTGCCTTTATGTTCACCAGGAATATTGGCCCACAATTTTCTTTTCTTGTATTGTCCTTGTTTGGCTTTGGGTGTTAATATATTGCTATAGTATGATGACCTTGGTTCTTTAATATACTGAGAAGTGATATATATTGGTAATATGGTGGTTCCATCCCTAGCCTTTTGAAAAACTTCCAAACTGATTACCATAGGGCTTGTACTAATTTACAGTCCCACCAACAGTGTAAACATATTCCTTTTTCTCCATAAACTCTCCATCATTTATTATCATTTGTGTTCTTGATGGCTCTCATTCTGACTGGAGTGAGATAAAATCTTAGTGTAGTTTTAATTTGCATAGAAGAGATATTTGTATTATGTTAACTCTTCCAATCTGGAAGATGGCTTGTATTTCCATTTATCTATGTTTTCTTCAATCTCATCAGTGTTTTATTTAAGTAGATGGTTCCTTCTTAGTTATATGTACACCTTGGCACTTCATTTGTCTTGCTACTATAGAATTTGTTTTCAGATAGCTCATTATTAGTATATAGAAATGCTATGGATTTTTGTATTTTGCATTTCTATCCTTTACTGAATTGGTTTATCAGTTCAACCAGTTGTCATCTTTTATTTTTGTTTTTGGTGGATTTCTTAGGGTTTTCTATAGTTGGCACATCATGTCATCTGCATATAGGAACAATTTCACCTTTTCATTCCTATTAGGGTGCCTTTTCTTTCTTTCTTTTTCATAAGTGTTCTGGCAAGGACTTCCAATAGTGTGTTGAATAGAAGTGGTGAAGTGAACATCCTCATCTTGCTCCTGATCTTAGAGAAAATGCTTTCAAGTTTTTGACATTGAGAATAATTTCAGATATGGGTTTGTCATCTACAGCATTCATTGTATTGAGGCACAGCACCTCCATACCTAATTAGATGACAGTTTATATCTTAAAAGCATGGTGAATTCTCTTAAATGATTTGCTGCATGTATTGGGATAATAGTATGATTTTTATCCCTCATTCTGTTAATGCAGAGTATCACATTTAACTATGAGTGTATGTTGAAACATCCTTACATCCCTGGGATAGAATCCACTTGATCATGATGATTTATTCTTTTAAGATATGTTGAACTTCAGTTGCTAATATTTTGTTGAAGATGTTTGCCTTTATGTTCACCAGGAATATTGGCCCACAATTTTATTTTCTTGTAGTGTCTTTGTCTGGCTTTGGGATCAGAATAATCCTGGCCTCATCTAAAGAGTTTAGATGTACTCCCCCCATTTTGTTTTTCTGTATGAGTTTGAGAATGACTGGCATTAGTTCTTTAAATGTTTTTTGAAGTAGCAGTGAGGCCATCTCTTCTGGGCTTTTCTTTGACAGGAGATATTTTATTACTGATTCAACCTCCTTACTCACTATTGTGTGTTCATATTTTTCTATTTCTTCATTGTTTAAACTTGGTATATTGTATATAACTAAGAATTTTTCCATTTCTCACAGATTATTCAATCTGTTGATATATAATTTTTCATAGTAGTCTCTTACAAACCTTTGTATTTCTGTGGTATTTGTGGTAATGTCTCTGTTAATTCCTGCTTTTATTTATTTAACTCGTTTTCTCTCACCCATTATTTTAGCTAACGCCTTGTCGATTTTATTTATCTTTTTAAAAACACAATTCCTGATTTTGTTGAATTTTTCTATAGTTTTCTAGCCTCTATTTTATTTATTTCAGTTATAATCTTTATTTTTCTCTTATTCTGCTCACTTTCAGCTTAGATTTCTTCCTATTTACTTGAAAAATAATGCTATGTTGTTTATTTGAGAACTTCATTCATTTATAATGTGTTTATTGCTGCTGTTAAAAACTCTTGGAAATACTTTTTCTGCATCCCATAAAATGTTTCCATTTTTACTTTTCTCCACTATTTTTTTAAATTTTAAAAAAATTTTAAGATTTAAAAAAAAATTTGTTACCTTTTGGTCATTTGGAAGAATGTTCTGTAATTTTCACACATTTGTATGTTTTCCAAAATGTCAACTGTTATTGATTCATAGTTTCTACTGGAGTTCAAATAGATATTTAATATAATTTTAGTCCTCATATATTTAAGAGGAAGCACATGGTTGGATTTTGATTTTTTAACTTTTAAATCTGTTTAGATACTATAATTTTTGACTGAAAAATTTAAGACATATACATGCAAGGTAATTGGTTGGTAAGTACATGATACTGCCATTTTTAAATTTATTTTTTGAATGTTTTATAGGTCATGTTTCTTTTTGTCTTGTGTTTATACTGTGTAATTCAATAGCTTTCTGTAATAATATGCTTTAAATCCTTATATTTTATGTAACTTCTATATGTTTATAGTTACCACAGATCTTACATAAAACATATTATCCTTTTAATAAGCCAGCTTAAACTAATAAAAACTTTACACACAAAATTCTTCATCTTTATTGCCATCCCCCCAATTTTTATGATTTTATTTTGAAAACTTGTAATTTTTCTAATTTGCAACCTATATCAATTTATCTATCTGTTCCTATTTTTAATAGTTTTGTCCTTGTTATGGTTTATGTCTTTGTGGTATCCTCCAAAAAGCTCACATGTGAGACAATACAAAAAGGTTTGGAGGAAAGCTGATTGGGTCATAGCCTTAATCTAGTCAGTGAATTAATTCTTATGGGAGTAACTGAGTGGTAGCTGGAGGAAGGTGGGGTTGGCTGGAGGAAGTGAATCACTGGAGGCATGGCTATGGAGTATGTATTTGATTCTGAAGAGTGGAGTCTCTCTTGGCCTCCTGATCACCATGAGAACTGCTTCTCTATTCCACACTCTTCCACCTGCCTTACCTCCAGCCCCAAGGAATGGTGCCAGCTTTCTATGGACTAAGACCCCTGAAACTGTGAGCCCTCTAATAAACTTTTCCTCCTCTATAATTCTACTGGTTGGATCTGTTAGTCACAGCAGTAAAATAGCTGACTGAAACAGTCTTCTAACCTTCATAGTTTGATAGCATTTCAATACACATTACACTAAATATTGGAAGATTTCTGAATATGACTGTTATGACATATCTTTAAGGATTTTTTCTTTCATGTGGTTTGTGGTATTAACCTTTCATTTCAGTTTAAATATCTTCCGTCATCAATTCCTACAAAGCTTTACCAGTGATGATGAATTCTTTCAGTTTTTATTTATCTGGGAAAACTTTTATGCATTTCTCACTTCTGAAGGATAGCTTTGCTAGATAAAAGGTTCTTGGGTTGCAATGTTCTGTTTGTTTGTTTATTTGCTTCAGCACACGGAATATCTCATCCTCTTCTCTCCTGGCCTGTAGTGTTTCTGATGAGAAATCTGCTGAAAGCCATAATAGAGTTCCCTTGAATGAGATGTTTTCTTTCCTTCTTGCAGCGTTCACTTGTCCTTCTTTGTCTTTGTTGGTAATTTGATTATGGAGTCTTTGGTGAACTTTTCTGTGGTTAAATTTCATTGGAGATCTTGTGGCTTAATTTACCTGGATATTGTTTTCCAGCAGATTTGGGGATTTTTTCAGCTATTATTTTCTTAAATTTCTTTTGGAATGCCCCCTCACCCCATCTTTCTGGAACTTCAATTTGCAAAATGTTTCATGTGTTTGATGACATCTTATAAATTAATTATTTTTTATTCTTATTTTTATTTGTGTTAGTTCCTTTGATAAGGTAATGTCAAATGTCCAATGAATGAACCCACTGATTTCTTTCTTCTACTTGTCAAGCCTGCTGTTCAAGCTTGCTGTTGAATTTTCATTTTGGTTATTATCTAATCTCCAATATTTCTTTTCATTGTTTCTATTTCTTTGTCAAACTTCTCATTTTGTTCATGAATTGTTTTCCAATTTTCATTTAACTCTCTACCTGTATTCTTTTGTTGTTGTTGTTTTACCTAAATTCTTTCAAAGGATTATTCTGAATCCATTGTTCATCATTTATAGATCCTTATTTCTTACAGGTCCATTATTGAAGCTTTGTTAGTTTCTATAGTGATGCCATATTTCCCTTATTTTTAACACTTCTTCTTTTGGTGCCTTTGCATTGAGGATATGAACATCTCTTTTGGTCTTTGAAAATCTTTTTGTCAGTGACAGATGCTATATTATTTACTCTAGCCAAGGATTCTGGATGGACCAGCTAGTATTGACCCCACACAGGTAGAACTTGGGTTAGGTTCTCTGGTTCTACTGAGACTCTGTGCTCTGAGGTCAGAAGGTAATCCCTATTCTACTCTGAAGTCTAGAGATATCATTGACTAGACTCTGGACAGGCAGAGTTATTTACTGGTCTTTGTGATAATCTCAATCATCTCTCATTGTATAGTGTTGCATGTGTCTTCCCTAACTGGGCAATACTAATGTTTGGGTTCTGTGTTTGAGAAGTGCTGTGTGCTTCAAGGATGTGTGAGAACTGTGTGGTCATTTCTCAGCCACACAGTGCAGCCAGGGTCACATGCTACACTCCCCAGATATCTCCGGACCTAGGCTTGAGTTGTGCATGAGGATAAGCTGTTGAAAATTTGCCACTCGGCTACCGAGGTTGGCTGCTCCTTCCACTGGCAAAGACAGAATAAAATTTGCCTCTTGACCTGGGGTAAGTTTTATAAGAATACCAAGGTTTAGTTCGATAACCCTGGTTTTGGGAAAGGCCAGCTGCTCCCCTACAGGTTGATGTTGATCTCTACTTGTGTCCCTGCCTAGGGAAGGCTTAAGGAGAATTCTGAACCTAAATGCAAAGCTGCCTAGGGACTTTTGCCTGGCAGATTTATGAACCACACTTCCTGCAGTACTATGTTATTAGCTGGTCTCTCTGGTGTTGTGGCCCCTATTAGATAAAATGCAGAGCAACCACCCAGATATGCATGGTACTCACTAAGAACCCCATCTTTGCTCTTTGCTTCTAAGTGACCACAGGTAAGGAGCCCAGGGTTTTCCCATGAAATGAGACAAAAGAGAGCTCCCCCCAAAGAGTACCAGAATGGTGGGGAACAAATGGCCTCTAGCTCTCTTTTTGGAAGGTAGGAACCATGGGCCCAATAGACTCTACTGAGTGTGGCATTGTGCCCTCTTGTGATAGGGGTATACAGTTAAAAATAAATCATTCCTCTTATCAGTCAAACATGTTTTTATCAATTCTACTGTGTAACAGGTGCCTTAGCCTCAATTCTGAGTTCTGGGATATCAACAAATATATTATTGGCTGTGAGTATTTGATACTTTGATTCTGTGGGTTAGGGGTAGTGAGACTATAGAACTATATCAACCTCATTACTTCTTGCTGCTCCCCATTTGTTTGCATATCCCTTCTGAGATATATCTCTTTTCACATGCTTATTGGCCATCTTTTCTGGAGTAATTCTGGTTTAAATCACTTGCCTAGTTTTGAATTGGCTTATTGATTTTTATAAGTAGTTAATAAGTAGTTTTAAATGTATTCTCAATGTTAGTAGTTGGTCTGGTATACAATTTTCCGCTAACTTCTTCCATTTTTGGATTTGAATTTTCCTTCTCTTGACAGTATGTCTTTTGATGCCCCAAAGGTTTTCATTTTGATGTAGTAAAATTTACCTATATTTTCTGTCTGCTGGGAGTTTTGGTGCCTTATTCAAGAAGTCATTACCAAATTCATTCAGAAATCTTTCCCCTGTGTTTCTTTCTAAATTTCCTCTAAAGTTTTATAGTTTTAGTGGTTACACTTAGAAACAGATAAAGTTTAAGTTTTCCTCCCCTGGGCTTGCTCCAGCAGCAGGTTTTTGTTCCTGGACTTTTGTTCCAGTTTTCTGAGATTCACTTTATCTTCTTATCTCTCCAACTTGAGGGAGCTGTCTTTTCTTGAACTTCAATTCTCTAATGAATCTAAAGGGTTGTTGGTTTTTCAGGTACTCAGTCAATATTTCGTTGTGAGAATTGGAAAGGCAACTTGGCAGCTCCTTATATGTCTTCACAGAAGGGTGAGACCATAACTGGCACAACCAGCCACTGTTGTATGGAAGAAGTATACAACCATTTTCAACATGTGTTCTTTCTCTGTGAAAAGGAAAAATGGCTACTTGACTAGACAGTGTGAAGGCACCTTTAAGACTATCCATGGAGTCAAGCATGGTGGTGGACACTTGTAATCTCAGTGACTCTAGAGGCTGAGGCAGGAGGATCCTGAGTTCAAACCCAGCTTCAGCAATTTAGCAAGGTATCCTGAGCAACTCAGCAAGACTCTGTCTCTAATAAAATATTTTAAAATGGGCTAGGGATGTGGCTGGGTTGTTAAAATCACATGTGGGTTCAATCCCTGGTACAAACAAACAAACAAACAAAAACCCCACTATCCATGGAAAGTGTCTGGTGCAAATGAATACTCAGGGAATGTGTACTCTTTCCCCTTCTTTCTCTCTGTGTTACTTTCTGCTTAGAGGTGCTCCAAGATCTATTTGGTTTTCATGTATAAATAGTCAAGGCACAGGATGTATGTCTAAATAGAATCTATGGCTCTTGAATTGAGACCTAACTTTTATCTTCTGAGAATCCACGCATATATGATGTTCGTCACTTTGTCTAATTATCTGCCTGAACAAATAATTCTTGTTACTTTGTTCAATTGTTTCTCATATACAGCTATGTTGGTATTAAAATAATTTACTTATCTAAGATAAGCAATAATCACTTGTAAAAAATTTTAAACATTATGCTAAAGTCAAAAAGAAAAACATCTATTTTTATTAAGTAGTGATGTGTAATTATTTGAGTCCTCTCTCCCTTATTCTTAATCTACCTCAGGGTTTGCAATTTTGTTTTTTCTTTTTGTACAATGAGCTCTTTATTTCATTGATCCTTTGTATTATTTTTAGTCTCCATTTCACTTATTTCTTCTCTCATATTTATAATTTTTTTTATTTTTTATTTTTTTTTAAATTTTTATTGTTGGTTGTTCAAAACATTACATAGTTCTTGACAAATCATATTTCACACTTTGATTCAAGTGGGTTATGAACTCCCATTTTTACCCCGTATACAGATTGCAGCATCACATCAGTTACACATCCACTGTTTTACATATTGCTATACTAGTGTCTGTTGTATTCTGCTGCCTTTCCTATCCTCTACTATCCCCCATCCCCTCCCCTCCCATCGTCTCTCTCTACCCCATCTACTGTAATTCATTTCTCCCCCTTGTTTTTTTCCTCCCCTTTCCCCTCACTTCCTCTTGTATGTAATTTTGTATAACCATGAGGGTCTCCTTCCATTTCTATGCAATTTCCCTTCTCTTTCCTTTTCCCTCCCACCTCTCACCCCTGTTTAATGTTAATCTTCTCATGCTCTTCCTCACAACTCTGTTCTTAGTTACTCTCCTTATATCAAAGAAAACATTTGGCATTTGTTTTTTAGGGATTGGCTAGCTTCACTTAGCATAATCTGTTCTAATGCCATCCATTTCCCTGCAAATTCTATGATTTTGTCATTTTTTAATGCAGAGTAATACTCCATTGTGTATAACTGCCACATTTTTTTTATCCATTCGTCTATTGAAGGGCATCTAGGTTGGTTCCACAGTCTTGCTATTGTGAATTGTGCTGCTATGAACATTGATGTAGCAGTGTCCCTGTAGCATGCTCTTTTTAGATCTTTAGGGAATAGACCAAGAAGGGGAATAGCTGGGTCAAATGGTGTTCCATTCCCAGCTTTCCAAGAAATCTCCATACTGCTTTCCAAATTGGCCGCACCAATTTGCAGTCCTACCAGCAATGTACAAGTGTACCCTTTTCCCCACATCCTTGCCAGCACTTATTGTTGTTTGACTTCGTAATGGCTGCCAATCTTACTGGAGTGAGATGGTATCTTAGGGTGGTTTTGATTTGCATTTCTCTGACTGCTAGAGATGGTGAGCATTTTTTCATGTACTTGTTGATTGATTGTATGTCCTCCTCTGAGAAGTGTCTGTTCACGTCTTTGGCCCATTTGTTGATTGGGTTATTTGTTTTCTTATTGTTTAATTTTTTGAGTTCTTTGTATACTCTGGATATTAGGGCTCTATCTGAAGTGTGAGGAGTAAAAATTTGTTCCCAGGATGTAGGCTCCCTATTTACCTCTCTTATTGTTTCTTTTGCTGAGAAAAAACTTTTTAGTTTGAGTAAGTCCCATTTGTTGATTCTAGTTATTAACTCTTGTGCTATGGGTGTCCAAATTCCTCAATAGGACACCCATAGCACCCATAGCATATTTAAAGTTTCATTCTGCTAAGTTTAGATCTAGTTCATCTTTGTTTTTCTAGTTGCTTAAGATGTAATAACAAACTGTTTATTTGAAATAATTCTAATATTTGGTGTGGTTTCAGTATTTTTCAATATTTGGTGTGAATTTCCCTCTCAGTCCTTCTTTTGCTGTATTCCATTGTTTTGTTTTGTTTTGTTCCATTTTCATTTGTTTTTAAATTTTTAAACTTCCTTCTTGATTTCTTCCTCTACCCATTGGTTGTTCACAAATAAGTTGTTTAATTTTCATACATTTGTATACTTTCCAAAATTGTTCACATTATTGACTTCTGGTTTTATTACATGTGATAAAAACATAATCAATATGATTTTAGTTTTCTTAAATTTGTTAAGACTTGTTTTGTGTCCCATCGTATGATCTACCTTGGAGAATGTTCCATGTGTTGATGGAATGCCACTGTTGGAAGGAATGTTCTGTAGATGTCTGTTAGGTACATTTGCTCTAGAGTGCAATTGAAATTTACTTATTCATTTGTTGATTTTCTGCCTGGATGATCTGTCCATATCTGAAAATGGGATGTTAAAGTCTTCAAGTATGATTCATTGGCTTGCCCTCTCTCATTAGTCCTATGAAGAGTTGTTTATATATTTGTGTACTTAAATAGTAGAGGTGTATATATTCAGAATTGTTATTTCTTCTTGCTGAGTTGATCCTTTTATAATTCTATAATAACCTTTTTGTCTCTTTTTACTGCATTTGTGTTAAAGTCTATTTTCTATAATATAAGTATGGTCACTCCAGCTTTCTTTTGGTTTCTATTGGCATGGAATATCATTCCATCACTTTGATTTCAGTCTTTATGTGTTCTATATATGAAATAAGTTTCTTGGGTTGCTGTTATTTATTCATTCAGTTACGTTATATTTTTTTTAAGAGAGAGAGAGAGTTTTTTAATATTTATTTTTTAGTATTCGGTGGACACAACATCTATATTTTATTTTTTTATGTGGTGCTGAGGATTGAACCTAGCACCCCCGTGCATGCCAGGTGAGCGCATTACCACTTGAGCCACCTCCCCAGCCCAACTTTATGTCTTTTAATTGAAAAATTTAGGCTATTTACCTTCAGGGTAACTGTTTATAAGTAATGCCACATAACAGCCATTTTATAAATTTTTTTTCTGGTTTTGCTGTAGTTTCTTTTTTTTTTAAATTTTTTAATTTGTTGTTCAAAACATTACAAAGCTCTTGACATCATATTTCATACATTAGATTCAAGTTGGTTATGAACTCCCAATTTTACCCCATATACAGATTGCAGAATCACATCGGTTACACATCCACATTTTTACATAATGTCATATTAGTAACTGTTGTTTTCTGCTACCTTTCCTATCCTCTACTATCCCCCCTCCCCTCCCCTCCCATCTTCTCTCTCTACCTCATCTACTGTAATTCATTTTTCTCCTTGTTTATTTTCACGTTCCCCTCACAACCTCTTATGTGTAATTTTGTATAACAATGAGGGTCTCCCTCCATTACCATGGAATTTCCCTTTTCTCTCCCTTTCCCTCCCACCTAATGTATCTGTTTAATGTTGATCTTTTCTTCCTGCTCTTCCTCCCTGCTCTGTTCTTAGTTGTTCTCATTATATCAAAGAAGACATTTGGTATTTGTTTTTTAGGGATTGGCTAGCTTCACTAAGCATAATCTGCTCTAGTGCCATCCATTTCCCTGCAAATTCCATGATTTTGTCATTTTTTAGTGCTGCGGTAATATTCCATGGTGTATAAATGCCACATTTTTTTATCCATTCATCTATTGAAGGGCAGTTTCTTTCTCTTATTGAGAAACAAATTGCTCTAGAAGTGTTTTGGTTCCTTGCTTATTATATTTTGATATTTTATGATATATTATTGCTTTGTGGTTATCATGAGGTTCACAAAAACATCGTTTGATTGTAACTAGCTATTTCAAGATAATAGCAACTTAACATAATTGTAAAAATAGGAACAGAAATAAAACAGTGCATAAAAGAAAACACATGAACATAATTCTCCAGTTGTGTTCCATTTCTTCCTGCATTTTGAATTTTTCATATTTCATTTTACATCTTTCTAGATTGCCTATGGCTTACAATATTAATGTAATTATTATTTTTAATTCTATTTTTGGTCTTCATACTAAATATATTAACAATTTATATTATTAGAGCATTCTAAGTTTGTATAATCATTCTTACCAATGGGGTTATACCTTCCTATGTTTTCTTACTTTTAACATCGTTTTCTTTCCATTTGCTTCAGCATTTCTTGTGAAACAAGTCTGATAAATGCATATTCTCTCAGCTTCTTTGTTTGTTTGGGGGGATGTCTTTATCACCTCTTCCATTCTAAAGAATAACTTTGCTGAATACAATTTTTGGGGGTGATAGATTTTTTTCCTTAACTTCTTTGAAAATTTCCAGGATTTGAAGATGGCAGATTAGAGGAAGGTTGCATTCCTAGTTGCCCAATATCCTGGGATTCAAGCAATACAAGTATTGTTTCAAAGTGAAGTGGGTGAAAGAGGGATTTTATTAAATTCAATTTTGGTCAGAGTGTCTTAGAGACTCAGAAATTCAGTTGAATTGAACAAACAAGAAAGTATTGGATCCAAGCCAGAGGCTGTAGCAGCAATAGCACTAGTCTACCAGACAAGGGAGAGAGAGAGAACACAAAAAGAAACACAATGATCAGATGTGTTATGTAAAAACCTGAGATCAGAAAAGCAATTTGAATTCATCTAATCCAGAAGCTACACTGCAATCTGGTGTTTGAAAAATGCTCTGTATTTCTCAACTGGCAAACTGAGAGCTGACCTGGGAGCCATCTTGAGGTGGCGACTCTATAGCTGCTGCGGTGAGGTCAGAGATTGTACTGCCCTGGCAAGCACTGACCACATGGCCTAGGGTGTACCTGGAAGTATGTGAGTGAAAGAGGTACAGAGAAAATTTTACCCAGCGGAATTCAAGTCATAAAAATGAAGAAGAACCTAACGTGGCTTTTCCTTTGACTCTGCATCTCTAGTGTCCAGGGAAGAGGGTGGTGAATCTGAACAGGCAGGGGTGAATACTCTAAGGGATTAAGGCTTGGAAGGTTGTGTTCATGGGCAGCGGAGTGTGTGGAGGACTGGCTCCCTTGCCCCACAAGTAGAATTCCTGGGAGGCTCTAGAGATTCAGGCTACCAACAGAGATCAGTATCTTCCTGGCCCTAGGGTTTGTTGATCTAATCTCTTCAGAGCAGACACCACACAACAAACCCTCTAGGGCCTTATTAGACATAAGACACAACCATTGGAACTCCCCTCATAGAACTCTGTAGCATACCCACTGTGGGAGTGCATTGATCTGGTCTGTGTGCACAAAACTGCTTTGGCAGTACTCTGCCCTGGAATCTATCTTAGCTTGGTAAGAAGGGAAGCTGAGAGCTGTTTCAATCAGCTTCAGTCTTAGGCCACTCCAACTGGCAGCTCAGTGAATAACATGAAAGGAGGACTCTATTACCAACCTCTAGTTCTTGTTCTGCCTTCCTGTTTCTTTCAGTTCAGGGCCTATTAGAAATGGAAAGAAGGATGGTTGGGCATAGACAATAAATATCCAATTTTGTATTTTTTAAAATTAAGAATCCCTTCCTTTTTGATTTGTTTGATTTTTTTGTCTGTGTTTTGGTGTTCTTGCTGTGTTTATTTGTTAATACATATATATGTTTGTTTATATTTTCTCATTTTCAGCATTTTAAAAAATGTAGTTTCCTTATTTTATCTTTTAGGGTTTTTATTTTTTATTTCTTTATTTTTTTATGCATGCTTTAATATTTTTTGTTCTCTCTTTCACTCTACTTTTACTTGTTTTTTTCCTATTTTTTTCATTTCTTTTCTTGTAGATCATCTACTACATCTCTTCTGCATTCTCTCTGCTCACATATGTGCATTGTAAACTCTCTTCTGTCTTCCTATTACATTGTCAGTTCTCTTAACTGTGTTTATAACATCTTTTATAACTCATTGGTTTACATAACTTCTACCTCCACCACTCATCTTGTTGCAATTATTATGCTGTGGATAATATTGAGAAACATGATGTTGCTTTAAAACCAGATCCACTACATGGTTATTTATTGTTTTTGCTGTTGCAACATAATGATCTCAATATTCCTGTTTTTGTGGTGATTAATGTTGTAGCCGTCATAGCAGCAATGGGTACTCATTTTAATGCTGCATGTTGTTTGCATTTTTTTGTTGCTATTGTTTGTTTCTCATTGTCCTTTAAATTGCTGGGAACATACCAGGAACACTACAGATTACTATGGCAGAGTCTATTCTACTGTTCTAAGCTCAGCCAAAATATAGCACACCTTGATCCACTCACAAATTAATGACATTCAAACTTCACCCATATATAGGTGACCTTATATAAGCAGATAGAGATTTAGAAAAATACCCACACAGAAATAGTGGAACTAAAAGATACCATAATCAAATAAAATGTTCAGTTGTAATTTCTGCTAACAGAGTAGACTTTGCTGAAAACAGAAGCTCAGAGCTGGAGGATAATTTTTTTAGATTAAACATTCAGACTGGGTTAAAGAAAAGAAAATGAGTAACCATGATAAGAACATACAAGAACACTAGGATAACAATAAGAGACCAATTTAAGAATCATGGGAATTAAGGAGTGTTGTGAGATGCAGGCTAATGGAATAAGTAACCTCTTAAGGGAAATAATAATAAAAAATCCCCCAAACCTTCAGAATGAGATAGATATCAATATGGAGGAGAAATCAGAATCTCAAATAGATAAGATCAAAAAATAACTTCTCCATGACACAGTGTAATTAAAATGCCTAGCATACAGAACAAGGATAGAATTTTAAATGCCCCAAGAAAAAATCATAGTTCACTTTTAGAAGCAAACCAGTCAGAATCACTTCTCATTTTGGAGCATAAATGCTACAAGCCAGGAGGGCTCAATGTTGTGTTCCAAGTACTGAAAGAAAATAATTGTTGACCAAGATTGTTTGACCCTGTAAAGCTGTGTTCCAAGATCAAACTGGAAATAAAAACCTTCTAAGGTAAGCAGAAACTAAAATAATTCACGACTACTAAGTAGGCACAACAGAACTTTCTTAAAGAAATACACTACACAGAAGAAATAAAAACAAACCCCAGAGCTCACAATGTAGAAATCTCATTTGAAGAGTATCTGAGCAAATGAGAATAAGAAACAACTTAAACATCAGAAATAAATTTAAACTGTAGGAATTAATAAATATCTCTATATAATAACACTAAAGGTAAATCTTTTCAACTCTCCAATTAAAGGACATTTGCTGGCAGATGGATTCAAAAACAAGAGCTAACTATATGTTGTTTGCAGGAGAGTCACCCAAAAGTCAAAGACAGCAACTGAATGAAAGTGAAAGGATGGCAATTGATATCCCATGCAAATAAAGTTTGAAATAAGAAAGAGTAGATTCTCACATAAATGAAAAAGCAGACTTCAAAGCAAAATAATTAAGAGGAGACAATGAAGGTAACTTCATACTGGTAAAAGGACCATTCTAAGAGGATAAGATAATAATAACTATTTATGCCCCAAGCTTGGGTGTAACAAATCACATAAAAGAGATACTACACAAATTAAAACCTCAGATAGACCCCAGTAAAATAATACTGGATGATTTCAATACCCCTCTCTCACCATTAGATATGTCATTTAGCTATAAACTCAGTAAATACACTTTGGACCTGAAAATAATATAAACTTAATAGTCATCTACAGAATATTTTATTCAACAACAGCTGGATATCCTTTCTTCTCAGCTGCTCTGGAAATGTTTTCTGAAATAGATAATATTTTAAGCCATAATCCAGCTCTTAGCAAATACAAAAAAAAAAGAATTGTAATGCTTTGCACCTTATCAGATCATAATGGAATTAAATTAGAAATCAACATGCCAAAATCCTATAGAAACTATACAAATACATGGAGATTGAATAGTACACTTTTGAATGATGAATGACATAAGAAATCAGAGGAGAAAGCTAACAAACCTTAGACTAAAATGAGTATGGTGATACACTATACCAGAACCTCTGGGATACTATGAAGGCAGAACTAAGAGGACAGTTTATAACTATGAATATCTACATAAGAAAATCAGATAGAACCCAAGTAAAATCTAATGCTGCATCTCAAGGTCCTTGAAAAAGAACAGACCAATTCCAAAACCAGTAGAAGGAAGTAAATAATTAAGATTAGAGCAAACATCAATGAAATAGAGAATAAAAAATTACAAGTGATGACTGAAACAAAGAATTATTTTTTAAAAAATATTTTATTAGTTGATGATGGACCTTTATTCACTTATATGTGGTGCTGGAATGAAACCCATTGCCTCACACATGCCAGACAAGCACTCTACCACTGAGCCACAATCCCAGCTCCAAGAAATGGTTGTTTGCAAAGATAAAGAGGATTGATTAAGCCCTTAGCCAAAAATACTGAAATAAAGAGAGGAGACAAACATGAATAAAACTAGGGTGAAAAGGGGAAGTAACCACAGAGATCATAGAAACCCAGGAGCTCTGTAGGTGCTATTTAGACAACTTATACCTCAATAAAATGGAAAACCTAGAAGAAATAAATACATTTCTAGACAGATACAATCTGCTCAAATTGAATTAAGAGATCATACAAAACCTAAAAAGACCAATATCTTGCCATGAGAAAGAAAAGCTTTCCAAAAAATGAAAGTCCAGAACTAGAAGAATTTGCAACTGAATTCTACCAGATATTTAAAGAAGAACTAATGCCAATGTTTCTCAAATGATTCCAGGAAATAGAAAGGGATGGGAAACTTCCAAATTCATTCTATGAAGCCAGTATCACACTCATAACAAAACCAGGTAAGAACACATCATGGAAAGAACACTACAGACCAAATCCCTGATGAGTCTAAATGCTTAAACCCTTAATAAAATACTAGCAAATCATGTTCAACAACATATTAAAATGATTGTATATCATGACCAAGCTGGTTTTATCCCAGAGATGCAAGGATAGATCAATATATACTAATCAAGAAATGTAATTCATTACATAAATAAAATTAAGGACAAAAATAATTATTCATTTCAATAAATACAGTGAAAGTCTTTGACAAAATTTGGGATGCATTCCCAATAAAAGAACTGAAGAAACTAGTGATAGAATAATCCCACCTCAACATCATAAAGGCTACATACAAAAAACCCCCACACCAAACTCACCATAAATGGAAAAAATTGAAAGCATCCTGGATTTTCATTCTCACCACTCTTATTTAATATAGGGTAGAAATTCTAGACAGAATAATTAGGTAAAAGAAGGAAATAAAAGGATAAAAATAGGAGAGGAAGAGTTCAAATTATCACTGCAGATGGTATGATTATATACTTATAGGATTCAATCAGCCTCACAAAAGACTGATAAAGCAAATTCAGCAAGGTATCAATTACAAAATCAATGTACAAAAATCAAGTATTTCACATATATCAGCAATGAATCTTCTGGGAAATATTAGCAAAATAATCCCATTCAAAATGCCTTATAAAATAATACGTAGGAATAAATTTAACCAAGGAGCAGAAAGACCTCTACAATGTGAACTATAGAACATTGAAGAAATAACTTGAAGAAGATCTCAGAAGATGGAAAGACCTCCTATGCTCATGCTTAGGCATAATAAACATTGTTAAAATGGCCATACTACCAAAAGCACTATGCAGATTCAATGCAATCTCCATGAAAATACTAATGACATTCTTCTTGGAACTAGAAAAAGCAGTCCTAAAATTCATTTGAAAAAATAAAACACCCAGAATAACCAAAGAAATTGTAAGTCAAAAAAATTACAATACCTGACTTCAACTTATACTAGTGGTATAAGTTGGTACCAGCATAAAACAGACACATAGACTAATAGTACAGGGTAGAAGACACTTAGACAAACCCACCCATTTACACTCATGATCCTTGACAAATGTGCCAAAATTATACCTTGAATAAAATAATATCTTTTAGACAAATTGACTGTGAAATCTTGGAATCCATATGCAGAAGAATTAAACTATACTCTTGTCTCTCACCCTACATAAAAGTGGAATGAAGCTTAACTCATGATAAATCAAGTCTAAAGAATTAGACCTAGAAGTATGAAACTCTGAAGAAAATGGACAGTCAACACTCCATCATATAGGTACAGGTGCCAACTTTCTCAGTAGAAGTCCTAAAGCTCAGGAAATAATGCTAAGAGTTAAGGAATGGAATAACATCAAATTTAAAAGCTTCTGCACAGCAAAGGAAACTATTAGGGATATCAATAAAGAATTTACAGAAAATTATTGCTGGCTAATAATCTACAAAGCATTAATACCTAGAATGTTTTAAAAAACTCATAGGAGTTAACACCAAAACCCCAAATAACCCCATTAATAAATGAGCAAATGAATCAAACAGACACTCTCAGGAGACAAAGTACAAATGGTCAACAAATATATGAAAAAAATGTTCAAAATCATTGGCAATTAAGGAAATTTCGATCAAAATTACATCAAGATTTCATATCACATTAGAATGGCAGCCATTGATTCAGCAAATAATAATAAATACTGGAGAGTATATGAAGTAAAAGGAAGTTTTTTACACTGTTGGTGGGATTACAAATTATAGACCCAGATACACATGGTAGGTCTATAATACAATGGAAATTACTATGGAGGTTGCCAAAAATAAACAGACAAACAAAACTACACATATAAAAATACATATGAAGATAGATATGAAATTATATATCAAGATAATATATATGAAAAATATATATGTAAAGCTATACATATAGATATATATGAATAAATATATGATCATATATATGAATATACATATATAAATAATTATACTCAGCTGTATCACTTCCAGGTATTTATCCTAAAGAATTAAAACCATCATACTATAGTGATACGTGTATACCTATGTTTATAGTAGTAGAATTCACAAAACCAATCTATGAAACCAGTCTAGGTGACCATGAAAATAGATGAATGGATAAAAAGCAATATACATACACAATGGAGTTTTATCCAGTCATAAAGAAAAATAAGATTATGTCATTTGCCTGGAAATGGCTGGAACTTGAGAACATTATGTTAAGTGAAATAAGCCAAAGTCATAAGATCATATCTTTTCTCTCATATGTGAGGCCAAGGCATATCTTTTCTCTCATATGTGAAGGTCAGACAGAGGGTAAAAGTGAAAAAAAAAGGTGGGGAATCATTAGAATAAAAGTGAAAGCAAAAGTGAGATCATTAGAATAGAGGAATGGTACCAGAAAGTGGAGGAGAGGAGGGAGGAGGAAAGCACTAGGGAGGGGTATTGTCTGAATTACATTGTTATATTGTGTGCATCTACTAATATGTAACAACAAATCTTTACCTTATGTACAACTATAATGCACCAATATAAAATAAAAATACAAGAGAAAAATATCAAATCACTCTTTCCTGCCATATAAAGTTCTGGCTAAGAAGTGTGCTTCAAGTGAACTGAGATACCCCTATTATTATGTTTCTGTTCTGCTGCAGCCTTGCAGAACTTATTTTTAACTCATTCTTAACCTTTGACTTTTCTTTCCCTGGATACTTATGTCCTCTCTAAGTCTGCAAAGTTTTCTGTCATATGTCTTTGAATAAACTCTCTACACTTTTGCATTATTTTTGCCTATCTCTCCAAGAAATTGTAAGCAAGCTGGCTATTTTCTGTGATGCTATAGTCATTTCCACTGTTTCAGCAATGGGTTTAGCACAAATCCACCTTTGTCTGGAGTATGTTGTTAATGTGATTTATTGTTTCAGTACTGGACAATAACCCAAGCATGGATTTTCCCCAAATGTACAGTTGGTGTATCATTCAGAAAGAAACAAAGAAGCACCTAGAAAAAGTAGGCTGTACCCATAATCCTCTCTCTGGGGCCAGGGTAGGCCCAGGTGCCTTTCCACCACAGTTTCCAGCATGTGGTCAGACACTGCATAAATCTGCTGTACCCTGAGCATAGTTACTGTGGATGGACAAGCTCCAGGCTCCTGAGTCACACCTATGAGACCACCAAAGCCATCTAGTTGTATCATTTTCTAAGCCCACATCCCACAAAGACTAACACAACACTGGGTTAGGACCAAGGCCAATTTAGGTGGAATGCTGGTCCAAGACCACACAATCAAGTAAAAATGATGCCACCTGGAATTGCCAGAGGAATGGAAGGAAAGTAGGAAATTGGCAGGAAGTAATAGCATGTATTTCTCACAACTGTAGAAGGACCTCAAACCAGTGTTTTCCCCTGACTCTCCAGGAAACCTTAGGATCCTTTGTGCTTTCTCATCCTCATCAGGAGCTCTGGAAGTTACACATAAGTATAGGCCCATTCTGTAGTTTCTCTTCATTCTATTTCTTGTGTCTTTTGCTGTGCAGAAGCTTCTTAGTTAGATATAATCCCATTTGCCAATTTTTGTTTTTATTTCCTGAACTTTTGGGGTTCCATCCAGAAAAACCACTGCCTGTCCCAATGTCTTGAAATTTTTCCTTTATATTTTCTTCTAATAGTTCCTGGCCTTAAATTTAGTTTTTAGATCCATTTTGAGTAGGTTTTTAGGGGTGGGTTTCTTCAATTTATAGTAATTTAATGTTCCTGAGACTTTTTGAAAAAGTGTGTCATCTTTCATTATAAATATACATAACATACTTTGGAAAAAGGTACTTGTGACCAACTTTCCTGATAAGAAAATTTTCACATATATAAATATACAACATAACCTAATTTATATTGACTGGAGTTTTTTTTTATTAATCCCTTCCAGCCTCCAAAAAAAATTGAAAGACATGCAATCAACATTTGTCTTCATTGGCCACTATATTATCCAGAAAATATATACTTAGAAACTAGTTTTCTTGGTTCCGAGTTACCCATAATTTCATTCTTAAGTTTCTCCCATCCTTAACCACATTTTGTTGTTTATTTTGATTTGCTTTTTTGAATATTGCCTACAAATACAAATATTAAAATGATATTCAGTAATCATAAATACAAAGAAATTTAGGTGATATTTCAGTTCACAGTGGCTCAAATTCCTGAAAACAGAAAGGAAGAGGGAGTCTTAGACTATGATATAAAGAAAATGATAAAATTCCTTTTTTTGTCAATGCTGTGAGCACACTCTTAGGTGGACACATAATTTAACCAGACATTAGCAGGCAAATACTTAAGCATCTCACTCTTGTTTAAATAACAGATTGAGCTCATTGTACCAATCCTTTTGTAACAGGTTTGTGAGAGCAACAGTCAAAATTGCTCCTTTTGTCTTCATCAAACTAATTCAACTGAAAGCACCACTAACAAATGCTAATTTATTGAAAATGTTCTTTATGCCTTTTGTTTTTATCTCCATGTTCTCTTCTATCCCAATGATTCTCATATTTGGTCTTTTAATGTTGTTGCATAGTTCTTCTGTATTCTGGTCATGTCATATGATTTTTTCCCTTTATTGCATTCTGTGTACTCAAGGTCATATACCCTGTCTTCAGGGCCTTAAGTTCTGTCTTCAAGTGATGAGGTTCTATTTTCTACACAATCAAATCTGTTAGTGATGCTTTCAGTTGAATTAGTCTGATGAATTGTGTCCTTCATTTCTAGGAGTTCTGCTTGGTTTCTTTTCATTGTTTCCATTTCTTTATTAAAGTGGCATTCTTTCAACCTAACAAAAGAGGTGAAAGATTTATACAATGAAAAGTACAGAACCCTAAAGAGAGAAATAGAAGAAGACCTTAAAAGATGGAAAAATATACCCTGTTCATGGATAGGAAGAACTAACATCATCAAAATGGCGATATTACTCAAAGTTCTCTATAGGTTTAATGTAATGCCAATCAAAATCCCAATGGCATTTCTTGTAGAAATAGATAAAGCAATCATGAAATTCATATGGGAAAACAAAAAACCCAGAATAGCAAAAGCAATTCTAAGCAGGAAGTGTGAACAGGCAGTATAGCGATATCAGAATTCAAATTATAATACAGAGCAATAGTAACAAAAACAGCATGGTACTGGTACTGAAACAGGCGCCGGTGGACCAATGGTACAGAATAGAGGACACAGAGACCAATCCACAAAATTACAACTTTCTTATATTTGATAAAGGGGCTAAAAGCATGCAATGGAGTAAGGATAGCATCTTCAACAAATGGTGCTGGGAAAACTGGAAATCCATATGCAACAAAATGAAACTGAATCCTCTTCTCTCACCATGCACAAAAGTTAACTCAAAATGGATTAAAGAGCTTGATATCAAATCAGAGACTCTTCGCCTGATAGAAGAAAAAGTTGGCTCCGATCTACATATTGTGGGGTCGGGCTCCAAATTCCTTAATAGGACACCCATAGCACAAGAGTTAATAACTAGAATCAACAAATGGGACTTACTTAAACTAAAAAGTTTTTTCTCAGCAAGAGAAACAATAAGAGAGGTAAATAGGAAGCCTACATCCTGGGAACAAATTTTTACTCCTCACACTTCAGATAGAGCCCTAATATCCAGAGTATACAAAGAACTCAAAAAATTAAACAATAAGATAACAAATAACTCAATTAACAAATGGGCCAAAGACCTGAACAGACACTTCTCAGAGGAGGACATACAATCAATCAACAAGTACATGAAAAAAATGCTAACAATCTCTAGCAGTCAGAGAAATGCAAATCAAAACCACCCTAAGATACCATCTCACTCCAGTAAGATTGGCAGCCATTATGAAGTCAAACAACAAGTGCTGGCGAGGATGTGGGGAAAAGGGTACACTTGTATATTGTTGGTGGGACTGCAAATTGGTGCGGCCAATTTGGAAAGCAGTATGGAGATTCTTTGGAAAGTTGAGAATGGAACCACCATTTGACCCAGCTATTGCCCTTCTTGGACTATTCCCTGAAGACCTTAAAAGAGCATACTACAGGGATACTGCTACATTGATGTTCATAGCAGCACAATTCACAATAGCTAGACTGTGGAACCAACTCA
Source organism: Ictidomys tridecemlineatus (assembly GCF_052094955.1). Classification (NCBI taxonomy): domain Eukaryota; kingdom Metazoa; phylum Chordata; class Mammalia; order Rodentia; family Sciuridae; genus Ictidomys; species Ictidomys tridecemlineatus. The sequence continues at coordinate 148,646,039 of NC_135480.1, read as the reverse complement.
GATGCCCTTCAATAGATGAATGAATAGAAAAAAAAGTGGCATTTATACACAATGGAGTATTACGAAGCACTAAAAATGACAAAATCATGGAATTTGCAGGGAAATGGATGGCATTAGAGCAGATTATGCTAAGCGAAGCTAGCCAAGCCCTAAAAAACAAATGCCAAATGTCTTCTTTGATATAATGAGAGCAAATAAGAACAGAGCAGGGAGGAAGAGCATGAGGAAAGATTAACATTAAACAGAGACATGAGGTGGGAGGGAAAGGGAGAGAGAAGGGAAATTGCATGGAAATGGAAGGAGACCCTCATTGTTACACCAAATTACATATAAGAGGTTATGAGGGGAAAGGGGAAAAAAAGGGAGAGAATTGAATTACAGCAGATGGGGTAGAGAGAGAAGATGGGAGGGGAGAGGAAGGGGGATAGTAGAGGATAGGAAAGGTAGCAGAATACAACAGTTACTAATATGGCATGTAAAAATGTGGATGTGTAACCGATGTGATTCTGCAATCTGTATTTGGGGTAAAAATGGGAGTTCATAACCCACTTGAATCTAATGTATGAAATATGATATGTCAAGACCCTTGTAATGTTTTGAACAACCAATAAAAAAATTAAGTGGCATTCCTCTCCTATCTTTGTTCTCTGTTCTGTGTTTTTCTGTGTTTTCCCTTCTTCTGTGGTGAATCAGCATCACAATTGACACTGCTTTTGACACTCAGTGCAGCAGGAATTGTGGGTCAGTGTTTGCCTGCATCAAAAACAATATGTAACCATCAACTGAATCTGGCTTTAAAGCAAACAACAGGTGTCAACTATGTCTTCTACAGCAAAAACAATAGCAACAGCATTGATACTTAGGGCAGGAATTATATATACAAGCCAATTCTAAAAGATGGTGAAAAGAGTTCATTTAGAGAGAAGAAATGGAGTTTAAAAAATTCAAAAAGTAAACAGAGCCAATGCAGAAGATATGTTGGATGAATGGTAATAATGAGAAAAATAGGAAAAAATACTAGTAAAAGGAGAGAGGATGAGAGAACAAGAGAACTTAGCTGTTAGTAGGACAAGAAAAGAGAAACAAATGAAACAAAACAAAATCAAAATAAAGAAACCCCAAAAACAGCCCTCAAAAAAGAAGGTAAAGAAAAATATCTGCATTAAGAAATACTAAAAAATAGAAAAAAAATCCCAAATATTTTTGTGCATATATATATATATATATATATACATGAACTAATCAGCATAGCAAAACACCAAAGAAAAGGGGAAATGTTCTTATTGAAAAATGAGGGAATTGTCTCCACTGAGGTGATCAACATAGTCAATAAAACTCAGTGTTCACTTCCTATGTCCAGTTGTCCTTTCCATTTCTAATTGGGGCACATTGAGAGAGAATGGGGTGTGGGAGAGCACATGCAAGCATGCGCAAAGGAGGGCACGCAGTGGTTGCTGGGGGTTGTTAATTCCTACCTCTTTTCTGTTATTCACTGACCTGCCAATTGGAGTGGCCTAAAACTGAAGTTTGTTGAAATATGAAGCTTGGTGAAATAGCTCGTAGCTTCCCTTCTCACCATGAGTGGAGTGGGTAGTATTGTCAACTGGAGTTTTGTCTTAGACCGGATCAATGCACTCCTAGGGTAGGTCTGCTGCAGAGCCTTATGAGTTAAGTTCCAGTGTCTTGGTCTTCATTCTAATGTGTTCCTACAGACTTTCTTGGATGGTGTCTGGTCTAGAGAGATTAGATCAACTAATCCCTAGGGCCAGGAAGATACCAATCTCTGTTGAGATTCTGAATGTCCAGAGCCATTGAAGAATTCTACTCATAGGGCAGGGGAGACAATCCTTCACACAGTCTGCTACCCATGAACACATCCTTCCCAGTAAGTCACTGGGTGTATTCAAACCACCCCGTTCAATTCATGACCCACTTCATCTGGACAAATGAGTGACCAATCTCAAAAGAAAAGTTAATTGGGCTCCCCTTCATTTTTCTGATATTAATCACCCTGGGTACAATTCTCTTTTCACCTATTTCACTCAAATTCTTCTAGTTGTACCCTAGAGCACACAGTAGGTCCCCAGTGGGGCAGTCTTTAAATATTTGCTGTGATTTTCCAGTCTCTTGTAGCAGCAAGCTACAGTGTGGATGCCTCAAGATGGCTGCTGCCTCAGCTTTCTGTGGCCAGTTGAGATCACTTTTCAAGCAACAGTGCACAGTGCAGCCTCTGGATCAGCTAAGTTCTGGATGCTTTTCTGATCTCAGGTTTTTCCACACCACATTTGTCTGTCACACTTCTCTTCCTGTTCTTCTTTCCCTTCGTGGTGAATCAGCACTACTACTATAGCTGCTGCTACAAATGGCTTGAATCCAATGGACTATTTCTTCTTTTTTCAATGTACCAAAATTCCTGAGTCTCTAAAACACTCTGACTGACCACTTTTAGTGAAATACCTCTTTCTCCCAACTTGCTGAGAAGTAGTACACCTGATGTTTGAATTCCGAGCCATGGAGCAACTAAAAATGCAGATTTCCTCTAATCCATCTTCTACTCTAGTCCTAATAACTGATTCTAAAAAACAGTCACAAATGGTCTTGGGATATAGTTAAGTGATAGAGCACTTGCCTAGATTGCACAAGGCCCTGGTATTGATCTCAGCACTATAAATAAAACAAAATAGTCTTATATACAGCCCTGTCATCATAAAATGTCTAGAGATGTGGGCAGAAGGTCATGGTTAGAGAGAGAAATCACAACAGAGAAACCTAAGTCAGGCACAGGACAAGTGAAGAGGTAAAGAATTGAGAAAGAAAAGAGCAGTGAGAGTCACTGTGTATTATTTTGGATGCCTCTTTGACCTAATCATATGATTACTTGATTGAGCAACTCCTATATGATAGAAGTTGTCTTCTATCATTAATGAACTTACAATTAAATAAAGGGATAGACTGGGAGAGATGAAGTAATTTGGAAACAGTATAAGACAACACATGATTTAATGCTAAGTCAAGGCCTGTGTAATATACTGTTGGTGTTCAGTGAGGGGATAAAGGAACCTTGAAATGTTTGATGATTTTGTGTGAGAGGTGAGATTTCAGTAAGACTTGGGTCAGATCTTCAAAAAATGGAGGTGAAAGGAAACCCCATATTTACTAAGTATATACTTTGAGGTCTGTGTACATGTGCACACGTGTGTGTATGTGTGCATAAGTGTGCTATTGGATTTTGAGTTACTGCTAACTCCAGAACAGATTTTGATACTTTACATTTGGTTTATAAGATTTTTGACTAATTTGGGATCTTTTGTTCCTTGGCACCCATTTTACCATGAATGCACTATATTGTACACTAGTTTAAAAGATGCTGGCCATTCAGAGAAGTATGGTGGAACTGAACAATACAGAGTTCAGCAAGGCTGAATCCCTGATGGCTTGGTTTATTTGTGTTCCCAAGTAGTGAGGTAAGATCATGGCTGAGGGAGGAAGAAGATGGTATGAAGAATTACCTTGCCCGTGTTTAATCCTTCTAAAGAATCTAATGAGGGCAGTTTACACCAGTTCAAAATGATCAACTGGGCATTTTTAAGGAGCTTAAAGTCTGGTCAGTCATTTTGCTTACAAATAGAGCGAGAGGGTTTTCTGCAGATCAAGCAGAAGAAGTGGTGGCTGTTAGCACAAACCCGTCAGGAAGCCAAGAGAGCCACTGCAGTTCTTGCTTACTGTTTTTTGCAATCATGCCAGAAAGATTTCTTTCTTCCTTCCTCCCTCCTTCCTTCCCTTCCTTCTTTCCTTCCTTTCTTTCTTTCTTTGTTTCAGATAGATTTCTGATGTCACTAAAAGTAGCAGGCATGAGTTTGTTAAAAAGGAAGGAGAAGAGAAATGGGGACACTGTAAAGAAAAAGTGCATCCTCTTAGAGAGGACAGAGTCAACTCCTACTGCCAAGCAGTTTTACTGGAAGTTCCAGGGAAGTTTCCAGAGAGCCTTGACCAGGTACATCTCTTGACTATTGACTGACAGCAGGATTGCATCAGACTTCCATGTCTCCACTGCACATGGTAAATATCCAAGGCAACTCTGAGTCACTTTGGCCCACCCTGATAAGCTCTAATTTTCCTGTGTTTCTGAATTCTGTGTGGTCTATCTAAGAGTCATTAAAGTCTCATCTGGTGCTCTCCTTTAGGATAAACTGTGCAGTACTTATTGTCAGGAAGGAGCATTACAGGTCTGCAGATATTAGGTTTATTGCTAAGGAATTTAGCATGGTTTATTGACTTAAAGTAGGCAGGGCTGCAGGTGAATTGCTTTTTAAAAGAAAATGTGCAATCAACACAGTAGACCCAGTTCATAGAATTATCCCCTTAACTTATGTTCCCCCTGTTCAATATCTGTTTGTTTCCTATTGGTGTTGATGCCTACAAATCTGGAACAGCTAAATCCAAGCCTTAAGCAACACACATAACAATACATAACAAGCCTTATGCCTTAAGTTGGGTGAATGACTGAGAACTGCTCCTCTGGGGAGATTTCCACAGTCTTGATCTGGTTCCCTGGTTCACTGCAGAGCACAGCTCCTTCACTGAGCAAGACTTTTGTAACCAAGTCCTAGACCAGAGGCTTGATTCTGGGGATCCAATAAATCAGGTCTTGCCCCTTGCCTTAAAACAGAACTAAATAGAAAATTAATGGTGGAAAAAAAAGGAGCTTAGATCAATATAGCTATACTGGGGGAGATAAGGGGGACCCATGTCTAAACCCTGAGTTTGAGGGGATGACAGTAAATTGGAGGTTTGATTGAAAGGGGATTGAGGGAAAGGTTGGGATTTGCATAGCTGGATGGTTTACAGAGCTACCAAAGCAGGTGATCTTGTTTAGTTGTGGTCTGATTCATCATTATCTCAGGGTTTGTCAGGAGGAGTCTTGTCACATGGGGCCTTGTTACCACAGGAAAGTTGCCATTATTTTGCACATAGTTTTGACTTATGTCACAAGATATTTGTTAGAGCTTTTTGTTTTTTTGTCCCTGGAATCCAACATCACTCTAGAAGAGAATGGCTCAGGAGAACTCAGAAGGAGAGGTAAAAAGAGTTACAAAGACAAGATGGAGTCAAAATGAAGTTAGTTCAGTGACTGGGTCCTCCTTCCCTTTCATTGCTTTGGAAAAGAGGACTGGGCTGGTTATTGCAGACCATAAAGTGTCACTTTATCTTCATCACCTTTAAGGGGACAGAGCCTAGGCAGGATTTGCTTCTAATTTTGACAATAACTCTTGAAGAAACAGTGGAGGAAAGGATACTTATTACCATACATAGAAGTAGGGAAATGGTGCTGCTTGAGTAGCACCTTGCAACCCTCAAATGCATATGGCAGGGCTACAAAGTGTCAACTGCAGTGAATGACACTTTATTTTTTGGCTTATTATTTAGCACTGAAAAGCATGTAGTGGGGATGATTACAGTGGCACTTTGGGAGACTGAGGTACTCTCTGGCCCATGCTTTGGAGAGATACTATGCATGGTCTTCCACCAGGCTAAACAGGAAACCTCCAAAATCCATATTGCCCCAGAGAAGGATGACCAGCCCTGAAATAGTCCACTGTCCAATAAGGTGATACTTTCTTGGCGTTTTTAAAGCTTGCCTTTTGGCTTTTCTGGACCAAATAGCCCACTTTTTCTTTTAAAGAAAATGAGAGTTTATTTTTTTAAATATGGGAGTGGAGGGAGTAAGCTAGTGTGGTAGTACAGTGGGTAAATAAGGAGAAGACTTGGACACTTATATTGCAAACTCTCCTGGAGATTTCAAGTAGCATCATTAAAGGGGCTTCATTTTTAACTTCATCTTCTTTGTTATCACCTAATTGTCCTGAAGTGATGCCAGAGACTCTGCGATAATACCTGACCCTGCAGAGGCTAACCTGCCAAGAGAGTGGATAAGCAAATTGGTCTAGATAGCATGTTGACTTTTGTATTAATGCAATGGTTTTTCTTTGTTTTAAGGGATATTTATTACAGTGTTGAATAAAAGTGTAACATAATAAATGTGTAGAATAAATGTGCAATAACAAAAGAAAACTCTTGGCATAAACTTCATTTTCTGTACTCCTTTCTTATACTACCTGGCTTTTCCCATAATATTATTACAGCAAGACTGTGTTAATTGGGCATCTTTTTAAGAAATGTGACTTTGGTTAAATAAGTCTTAGCATAGTTTTGAATAGTTTGGTTTGGTTTTATAGAGTGTTCTCTATAAATATTTGAATGCACAAATACCAGATGTGCTATTTAGAAAAATCATATTAATGTTTTAGTTTTTAAAAGGAGGATGCAGGTTAGAAAGGATGGGGAATGTGCAGACTCATGTTGCAAAAATAATCTACAACCAATATAATCTAAGTATGAACTGTATAAACTTAGCAATTTAATTTATAGACTTCAACAGTTTCAATACATGCATGTTCAAATGTGTTAACCTACTGATACTAGCTAGAGCCTAGATATTTTTTCTCTTCCACCATTCCAGGTACGGAAGAAACTCTTCCTGAGAAAATAATATTAAAGTGTCTTATTTAGCAGTGTGGTATCTTTTGGCCTTGGGATGTGTCTATTCTATAATAGGATAAGTAGTTCTCCCTAGAGTTTGGTCATGTGGATGCCCACAGAAGATTTCAGAAATATCATGTATATCACCAATTGTCTAATTTGAAGAAAGCATTTTTAGTATTTCCCTCAAGGCTGACTATTTAGCACCTCCACTGTTTTTTCTTCTGGAAAATTTGGGTCAGTCCCTGTGGTTTATGAAGACTGGAGCATACTTGGGCTCCAGGTATACCAGGAATCCTAGAGTGGTTGGGAGCTGGGGGAGTGAGACAGGTCTAGAAAGTAAGAATGGAGTCAAGGAAGAACAGTTTTCATGAAGGGAGTGAGCTGACTCAAGTGCTACCAGTGGTAGATCGATAAAGATTTGTTGCCAAGTTTCAGTTACTGACTTGTTGAATTTAAACCTCCTATTTCTGCTCCAAATACCAAGGTTAGCCGTGGGATGTCCTTACAGACCTGTTAATTTGTTTTGTTAACTTGTTCTTCTGGCAGCTACTTTAATGACAGTTGATTTGGCTCACCACAAATCATTATGCCTAGAATAAAAGCAACTGGAAACCTAAATTCCACTGATAGGGACTCAGTGGCATCATTAATTCTGAGGCTTGCATGATAGTTCTAGTCCATAACTGCTAGTTTAATAGTGTCATGGGGTTGAATGATGGAGTGCTAACCTTTGTTAATTTATTTTATGTTATTATTTTTTTTCTTTAGAGTACTTCCCATCTCTAGTCAGCAAAATTCTGTGGGCAAATTGATATTCTGTGCAGGCAGAATAGATCCTGACCTTGAGTTGGCCTAGGCATGTTTTTTTACTGTTAAGAGAACATAATTCAGGATGAAAGCTTGTCCTAGGAAGAACTGGAAATCTAGGTAGCATGGTGAAGTTTTCAAAAAATGTTAAGAAATTCCTGTGGAATATATACAAGTCAATGGTTTAGAGATATTGGCTATTTGAAATATGATAAGGAAAGTTTGTGAAAGCTGATCATATGAGTTTTTTCCTTTATTCTGTTGATTCAGTTAATACTAATTTATGTATTTGAAACATCCTTACATCCTTGCAATAAATCTCTTTTAGAAATGATGAGTTACATTTTTGATAGGCCTTTAGATTTGATTTGTTAGTATTTTGTTGAGACAAGGACAGAACATACAAAAACTATAAGCCAATATTTCTGATAAACATAGATATTGGCCTATAGTTCTTTTCTTGTGTGTGTGTGTGTTGTCTCCTATTGATATCAGAAGGATGCTGGTCTGGTAGAATGAGTTTGGAAGATTTCCCTTTGTTTTAATTCTTTGGAATAGTTTGAGAAGAATGGACACTCATTCTTAAAATTTGTTTAACCAGGTATGATGGCACATGCCTATAATCCCAGTTTCTTGGGAGGCTGGAGCAGGAGGATTACAAGTTCAAGGCCAGCCTGTTACTGAGATTTTATCTCAACAGAGGCAGAAAATGCATTAGATAAAATTCAACATCTCTTCATGCTAACATCCCTGAACAAATTAAGTATAGAAAGAATGTATGACAACACAAGGAAGGCTATATGTGACAAAATCATAGACAGCTATAGAGTGAATGGGAAGATCTGCAAGCCCTTCCTTTAAGATCTAGAAAAATATAAGGATATCCACTCTTACTACTCAACAGAGTACTGGAAGATTTAGCCAGAGCAATTTGACTTCAGAAAGAATTAAAGGAATTTGATTAGGAGGGCAGGAGGTTAAATTATATGTTTGTAGATGATATGATTCTAGATATAGGAAAAACCTGAAGACTCCACTGAAAGACTAAAAGAAGTGAAACAATTTCAGTAAAGGATAAAAAATAAATATGCAAAAATCAGTAGTATTTTTATATACCAGTAACAAATTTGCTAATGAGAAATCATGAAAACATTTATCCCATTTATGACAGCAACTAAAATACAAAAACAAAACTAAAAGAATCTAGGAATCACTATATCTAAGGAAGCAAAAGTCTTCTACAATGAAAATTACAAAATACTGAGAAAAGAAAGTGAAGATACAAAAAAAAAAAGTAGAAAGTCCTCCCATGCTCATGGACTAGAGGAATTAATATTGCTAAAATGTCCATACTACACTAAATGATTTAAGATTTGATGCAATCTCCATCAGAAGACCAATGGCACTCTTCACAGAACTAGAAAACACAATCCTAAAATTCACATGGAAGCACAAATAACTAAAGCAATCTTGAACAAAGAACAAAGCTGGAGGCATTGCAGTATCTGATTTTATGACATACTACAAAACCACAGTAACCAAAACAGCACAGTGCTTGCATGAAAACAGACACATAGACCAACTGAATAGAATAGATATCCCGGAAATAAACACTTACACCTATGGAGATCTGATTCTTGATAACAGTGCCAAAAACACACATTGAAAAAAAGCCAGTCTCTTCAATAAATGGTACTGGGGAAACAGCACATGTAGAAGCATGAAACTTGACACTTCTCTTACCCATATAAATATCAAATCAAGATGGACTGTTAAGCACCTCTTCTAAAAAATGCACATTAAAAATTAAAACATTAGTCAAAATTATATTATGCAATGAGTGATTCCTTTGGAAGACAGATTTGAAAATGGAATATTCTTGCAAGAACTCTTAACCCCACTTCCCCTAAAATATCTTTGAACTTCAATTTTGAGAAGATTCTCTTTAATGCTTGTCTTCATGAAACCCCTTTTTAAAGCAGCAATGCCTCTAACCATTCCACAGCTTTCATTAGGTATGATCTTAATAATTGTACAGTGCACATTTGACCAATGCTAATTGGGCCCTGTTGAAATTGTAACTGAGCTAATACAGCTGAGTAGGTTATGCATGCAAGCATATGAATTGTTGGAAAAAACAAACAAACCTATTTGCACATAAAAGTTCCCTGGACATCTATCAGAGTTGTTTAATGAGCATATGACCAGAAACTCTGTTGAATATTTTTAAAGTTAAAATAAAGTTCTAAAAAGTCAACTCTTACCAAATGCAGCAAATATAGATTACAGTAAGAAAAAAGCACATTTTTTTTGTGTGTGTGTTAAAACATGTTACCAAAATATTTTTTTTAGATTGTGGGATTCATTTCTTCTTCATTTCTTTTTTGTTTGTTCATTCTCCACCCCCACCTCCCACCTCTTTCTCTCTCTTCTCCAATCTGTAAAAATACAGAATATAATCTCACATTACAATATTCACATTACAATATTGTTTACAATCAAGATGTCTCCCAGAGGAGAAGGCAAGTACCATGAAGAATGTCTGTTATAAAATTAAGACTTGACTGTACAAACCTATTGTGTGTGTGTTTTAACTAGGATTCACAGTAAGATCCAGTTTTTTTTCTCCTGTCAACAATTTATCCATTAATGCATCATATCTTTTATGGGTTGATATACCAGACTCTATACTATTTTATCTAACTTATCTTGTTTAGGCTAGAAGATAGTGTGGCAAATATGCTTGCTGGAAAACTTTGGGCTCTAAGAAGATACTACTTTATTTTTGGTGATGGAATTCAATGTAACAGTCATTTCTTGCTCTCTATAAAGGAAAGGCTGCAAATGGAGAATGACTTTAGTACACCAAATGGTTTGAAGGTAAGAAAAGAGAAGAAAAGTTCAATGTAAAAAGGCCCAGGGCAAAAGGATGGGGTAATGGAGGAAAGATGGGGAGGGTGAACAAGAGCTGAGTAAATTCCATGGAGGTGGGTGGGGAAAGGGTGGAGCTGGGACCATTGGCTCAAGAGCTGAGCAAGAGCCCAGAGAATATAAAAGCCTGGTTGAGCCAGGTAGGAAAAGCAGGCTGAAGCCAGGGAAGCCTCACAGGCTCAGATCTGTGGGTGAGATCTGCTGCATTCTCTAGAGAAAGGCTACCAGTGCGAAGAAAAAAGGCCCAGATGTCTCACCTGTTCTTGATCCACCTCCTAGGAATCTGGCTGCTGCTGAGCCAAGTTTCCACAGCACCCCAACCAGGATGGTGGGAAGAGGTTGTTCAGATGTGTGGTCGCCAATTAGTCCGAGAAGTCATCAACGTTTGTGGCCATGCGACCTGGAACAGGCCAGTGAGATATCCCCATCAGAGATCTGCAGGTGAGAGCTTTGGTCTGCCTAGGCTTCCCCCATCCGCCACCAGTGATCCATCACTTCCTATTGGTTGCTATGGGCCTGCCAACCTATCCAAAGGATACTCAGGAAGTCTGAGATGTCATCCTGCTAGTGGTGTTTGTTGCCCAGCTTGAACCTTTCCTTTGTAACTTGCTTTTATTGAAAGAACCTCGAAGGGAATCTTGCCAGAGGGAGGAGAAATTCAAGAATAGCAAAAAGCCTCATCTAAGAGATACTTAGTATTCTTTTCACCTGGTACCATGTCAACACTGTGGGGACATGGGGAAAGCCACAGAAGAGGTGATGCTGCACAATTTCCTGTAGGAGATAGGTACAGTCCTGGACCCCAGAGGAAAAGCTGAGTAGGTCAGATGGCAGGCATGATGGTAACCTAGCTCCTAGGTGAAGCATCTCCTATTCAAAGGAAAGGGGGCTAAAAGTGAGCTGGTGAGCTGGTTATCTTCTAGTTTCTGTACCAAAGGATACATTGCAGCATGGTGAGACCTCTGCTGGGGTCCTGAAAAGTGAGACAGAACGTGTCTTAGAATTAGTGACTATCTTCCTTGTCAAAAACTGGCAGTGGCCTATGCCACGAAGATTACCTCCACTCCCTTTGAATATACCCTGTGGCCTCCCCACCTTTTGAATTGGGTCTCGTAGTTCAAGTGTGACAGAGGTGGTGGAAGAGAAACAAAAATGACTCGATGAGTACAGAAAAAACATGAAGGACACCAGGGAAATGGGAAGCTTGCTTCTTAGACCAGGAAAGCTGAAGATTTTATTGTTGCTTTCTAGTTTTAGAAATTGCAACGAATACATTTTTTTTTAAAAGCAAGATCTCAGAACTAGGAGCAGTTCAAATATGGATTGGTTTTTAAAAAATATGTTTATTATTTCTAAAGCATTTAGGAAGATTAAATGGAAGCCAAGTTAAAGAAGCAGTGAAAACCCATAGAGGGTTCTATTAAATCCAGAGAAAGCACGCTCAATTACCAACAATTAAGTGTTTTACATTTTATATGGTGTGTGTAACTTATCACAAACCACAAGTAGATTTGTGATACCATTTGCATATGGTATACATAAGTGCTCCTCATGCAGAATCAATGTGCAAAATAAATACATCTACTTTTCTTTCTTTTTTGAGCATGAAAATGATTTATTGATTAGACATTTGATTTTTTTAAGCAGTAGGCCTACTGAAGATAGAATTACACAGCTCATGGAATAAAAAAAAGTTCCATCCAGCACCTGCATCATTTCATATTTCCTGGGGACAATTTATGCATTCTGTATCATAGCCTCACCCTAAAACATCTACAGTGCTTGAGGTTGATGAACTTGAATAGGATATAAGAAACTTCATGGACGCTCAGTTTGGCAAGTATCATTAGTGATGTGACTTTCAGAAACATTCTTATGCACTAGAAATAGCACTACCTGCAGTGAGTCTTTGAAAATTAAAGAAAAGAATGCCATTAAATATAATCTTCAAAACAGGAAGGAAAAAATATATATCAGAAACAATGTTGCAATGGGATTTTCTTTCTAGGAAATTAAAAATGTAACTTTTAATTAATAGGTGATTTGTTGGTATTAAAAATCAGAGAAAAAAACCAATTTAACATAAATGGAACTTAAGAAAGAATGCAGGACAAGAACTTCACTTCTTTGGCTAACTTATTAAAAACTGCCAATTGAACATTTTCAGTCAAATTGTATTTAAAAACAACAGCAGATCAACATTACAATTCAATAATCTAATCTAAGTATGCACTTGACAATGAAGCACATCTGAGTATGGAGTGAAGAGAGAGAGAGAGAGAGAGAGAGAGAGAGAGAGAGAGAGAGAGAGAGAGAGAGAGAGAGAGAGAGAGAGAGCGCTAGAGAATATGAGAGAGAACAGGGGGGAGAGACAGAAGACTAGGATTGTCAGCCTGTTGGCCCAAGAACAACTGAGATGTCTAATTTGTTCAGGTGAGACCAGGAATCATGTCAAATCTCCATTTTTTAGAAGGCAATTAAAAATCACAATTTCAACAGCCCACAAATCAAACAAAAATATTATAAAAAGAAATTAAAAAACTATGTTCAAAGAGCTTTTTCTCCCAGCTTGTTTTCAGCACTCCAAGGAAAATAAAAGCATCCATGACTATCACAGATGAAAACAAAATGTATGTCATTGGAATCAGTTATTTTTCTCTGAGGTATTATTTTCCTGAGGTATTCAATCTATATAGAAATTAGATATCATACTGTAACAAATTGTATTCTTTCTCTCTCTCTCTCTCTCTCTCTCTCTCTCTCTCTCTCTCTCTCTCTCGGTGTTGGATATTGAACTGAGGGCCTTGTGCATGCTAGGCAAGCACTCTACACACTGAGCTATATCCCCAGCCCCAAACTGTACTTTTCATAGTTCTGTTTTAATTTTCTTTAAACCCTGTTTAATATAATTTTTTCAATGTTGTTTTAATGATTCTGAATCTGGTTCTAGTTCTTTTAAATTTGCTTTTATGTCAATAATTAATATACTGGCTACCAGTTCTAATCAGGAAAAAAAAATCTTGATAATCTCTTCATTGACAGTACCCAGCAGAAATTACTGATGTGCAAGCAAACCATAAAAGATGCAGATCTCTAGAAAGCACATTGTGTTGACTATTTCGTTGTCTGAATATTCTTTTCCATGATTCTTGATGAGAGACTGTTTCAATCTTGTAAACATCAGTGTGCGAGTCTCACTACTATGCAGTTTCACGTCCTTGGACAGGAAGTGAAAAGCTAGAGGAGTCTGAGTTTTAATGGCTGATAAACCTTACATCCTGTAGAGAAGGAAAACACTTTTTCTTTTTTGCTACTTAAGAATGTGGCAGAAACGCATGCTGAGGTAGTCCATTCAATCCTTATTTTTTTGTTTTCTAAAAAATTTGGTCTCAGAATATTTCGGGAAGGGTGACATTTTGAAGAAGGCACTGCTGGGACCAGCTTCCATTGGAGTCTAATGCTGAGCACCTGGCTGTCCTCTTCTGTTGCTTTATCCAGGCACAGATTACTATTCACATGCCGCAGGGTTAATTTCACTGGATCATATTCCTGGAGCTGGTTGCTTTTTAGGTGGTGGCATTTGAGCATGGTAACTGGGCCATTAAGTTTGGAAACATCCAAGCAAAAGTCATCTGTTCTAATTTCTTTATTGGCAGTATAAGATAAAACCTGATTGCCTCTCATACCATGAAAATTAAAAATTCCAACTTTTTCATTTTCTTTTCTAGCCATGTTATCTAAACACTGATTTGTTTCCACATTTCATATCTCTCCCAATGAAAAATAGTTATGTGGAATCTGAGAATCAGGGTAAATATTCTCTACATACCAAGAAGAAGGTTTGTACTGTAGTTTGTGTCTTAGACCAAGTCTTGAAGATATATCCCCATAATCTACCTTTGTCACACCTGGAGAAATTAGATAGAAAAGATTCTTGAGTTCATCCATCCATACTTCTGCAAGTTGTTTGGTATTTTTATTGATGATTTGCCCTGTGCCTCCTGGAAATGTGTATGGGTCGGGTAGCTTTCCAAAACACATGTTCAACATGTGAGCAAGTGACAATTTCCAAAATTCCTCCACATTGCCAAATCTTAAAGGAAATTTCTAGTTTTTCCTCCTCTCCAAATATGCATTCTAGCATCATATGTTCCAATTTCCTGACAGTAATCTCTGTCAATTGGAAAAAGGCCTCCTGCCATTGTAGGTGATCTGCCAGGAAGAGTCTAATCATCTTTCCTTCTGTCCATTTCTCTCTGGGAAACAGGATACCAGCAAAAATTGAGCTTCCAGTTGAATCCACCATAGGTCATATCAGAGCTTGCCATGTATTCAAAAGTATCATCAGTGATCACGTCAATTATAGGACATATCACTGTTCTCCTGTCATGTTTGATCCTTGCTAAGAGAGGCTCCAACCACCTAACTGTGATGAACATCTAAGAAGGTGATTATCTGGCCTTTGGACACTGTAGCTCCTTTCAATCTAGCTCTGATCAATCCAGAGTGCTGTTCCATTCAAATTACATGATCTGGCACTTTTATTTATGTATTTTGTATTTTTTGTGGTGCTACGGACTGAACCAGGGCCTTGTGCATATGAGGCAAGCCCTCTACCAACTAGCTAAATCCCCAGCCCGCACTTTTAGTTTCTTCACATAATTCTCTAGAGGTCTTTTCAAAAAGTCTCTTTCATTGGTATCATTTACTAGAACAGTATCTTCTATCATGTGCTTGGTGAGCGATTAAGGACACTATGGACAGTTCACAGAAGTGTGCTCCAAGCCTCATTATGGAAAACAATCACCACACTTGTGTAGGAAGATTATCTGGATACACCTTTGTTTTACACCCTTCTAACCTAACATCTGGGAAAGATCTGTTGAGTGCAATCATCTCACTTGCCATTAAACTGAACTGATTGATTTTAAACATCTCTTTCATCTTTTCTTGATCCTCTTTAGGAATGACAACTGGTTTCCCCATTTCTCCAGGACCTTCATGAGCTTTTTATGCTGGCTGTAGAACATTCCTAGCAGGAAGTCCTCTCTCCTTTTTCTCATCACATTTGTTGCATTCACTGAAGTAAAGCAGCAAGAATGTATCCAACAGTACCCAAATTAAGGAGATGGCTAGGTCCACCCTACAATATACAAATTTACTTATGGCACTTTAAGTCAAATGCAAAATTTAAAAAGAAAACACACACACACACACACACACACACACACACACTATGAAAATTATTCCAATACAGTTTCATCAGGAATCACATTCACACCCCCAAAGCGGTTTTTCACATGAATTCCAAATCCATGTGTCCCACATCTTCCTGTTCCGTAAGCAGCAGTGGTGGCTGCAAGCGATCCTCTGGGCAGTCTCTGGCAGTCACAGCGCAGTTCCAATGTGCCGCAGAGCATGAGCTACTCAGGGCCTGCAGTCCAAAGTCCTGCACATTTAGTTTTCTTTATGGGATTTAAAGTATGATTTAAAGTTATTTTCTACATTGTCAGAGATTGATATAATGCCATTCATTTCATAATTCTTGTATAATAGTTATAAAGAATACCACAGAATCTTGGAATTTACTAATTCAAACTAGGGAAGATGAGATTGCTTTGTATTTGCTTTTTGTTTGTGTTCTTTTAACCTGTTTCTCTTTTCAATATCAAAGTCTATTGACTTGGAGTAAATAGTCTGGGGAAAAGTGATTGCTAAAGAGATTTGTGAGAGTCATATCCTCAGCTAATTATATCAGAGCTCTTGGAAATTCCTCATTTTAAACTTTATTCTGAAGCAGTAGCTTGCCACCATGAGATTGGATAGGTTAAGATTATTATGTTCCTCTTTAAAGGTTACTATCATAAGTCGAAATTTTTTAGTAATGGAAAAATTACTATGATAAAAAAATCAAAATCCAGCATGAAGCAGTGGCACACAGTTGTACTCCCAGCAGCTAGGGAGGCAGAGGCAGGAGGATCACCAGTTCAAAGCTAGCCTGAGTATCATAGCAAGGCCCTAAGCAATTTAATGAGACTCTGCCTCAATTTTTCTTTCAATGTGGTACCTCCAATCCATCTTTTCTCTCCTACTTTGATTAGGCTCTTATGTATAAAATATATTTTCCACTGCTTGAACAGCAAAGGTTAAATTAAGATGACACATAGAAACTAATATGTGACCATGGCAATGGGGTGAGAGTAAAAAGCTGGTGGAGGCTGCAGTGAGCTGCAGGTGCCTTCAATATGATGTTGGGATGTGGTTTAGTGGTTAAGTGCCTCTGGATGCAATCCCTGGTACCAAAGGGAAAAAAAAAATCCTCTTTTGTTTAAATTAGTGGTTCAATGAACAGCATGACATCAGAAAGATGAGAGATGAATGTCAAAGGGTGAAAAGTATCATGATAAAAGCAAAGAGGGGATGACGAGGAAAGAGGTGACAGAGGACCAAGTGGAGCAAAGCAGAACTTTGACAAGATTATAGTACTTTAAGCTACTCAAATATAAGGAAACCGAGTTGCTTAGATAGCAGGATACTTGTTGCTTCTTGTTCACTGTTCAAGTATATTGAGGAAATGCCTTTGTTTTTGTCTCTTCTTACATTTACAGTTTTCCTGATGATTCTTGACATCAATATTTTCTCTCCCTTCCCACTTATTTTTTTTAAACTTAATAGATATCATGCCATCCTCTCTCAATGAAGATAAAGATGCCTTGAATATGATGTTGGGAATCAGTCCTAATTTGCCCCAGCTGCTGAGGGCAACAGCATCTGAGAGGCTGCCATTGTCACTAGAGCTACAAGGACAAGAACCTGCAATAGAGGATTCAAAGCCTAGTCCTGAAGAGTTGAAGGATATTATTCACAATAGACAAGGGGAAGCAGAAAATAGCCTTTCAAAATTGGAAAACTTAAGCTTGAATACTCATTCCCGAAAAAAGCGACAGATCAATGAAAATTCACTGACTGAGAAATGTTGCCAACGTAAATGTTCCAGAAGATTTATGCTTAAATTTTGCTAAGATGAAGCTAATTGTGCACATCTGACCTGATGCTCACATGTATTCTTGATGAAATTTTTACTGATATCTCTTTCTGGCTGCATGATTATTAGAATATGAGAAATGACTATTATTTGATTTTTTCATTTGATGTGAAAGGAAATGTTCTTTCTGTTATTGTAGTTTCTATGAATAAAACTTCTTGTGCTGAAAGTCTTTTTGTCTTTTTTTTTTCCCACAATCTGATTACATTACTGCTTTTTAAAGTGCCATTAGTTGAATTTTTTTCAATCTTTGTCACTTTACCCACACATAACTCATTTTAATGCAATGCCTAACAGGAGTTACATAAAATGGATCAAATGCTTTTATTGACATTAATTCTTAGATTAGATATGCCTAAAACCACAAAGATTTGACTCTTTTAATTTTGAAATATTTTAATGTCTTATTGAATAATTCATTAGAAGCAGTTAGATTGAACTCTCACCTTTATTTAATTAAGGACATATAAACTAAGGTTAAATTCTCAGGTGTAGGTTTTGAGAGACAAAAATAATTTTTAAAGGAGATAAATGGATAGACATATATAGAAGAGAATAAGCAACTCAGTATCATATATATTACAGAACTAACTCAGTAAGGAAAGACAGTTTATGTTTAATGTTTTATTACTTACAAACCATTCTTTTAACCAAAACAATTGTAGAGTAATATGAAAACTTGTTAGAAAAGCAAATGACATAGCTGAAATCTTCGTTTTTTGCCAGTTCCTTCAAATTACCTATACATACATGCTAGCCAGCATTTAAATGGGAAGATAATATATTACATCAAATGTCTGGAACCAGAATTTAAATGGATTAAGACAGAAATTTGCATTGTGAATTCCATACATAACTAATGACAATGAAACCTCTAGAATTGATTAAATCCTCACAAAGCCACTTTGCATAGCTGCATAAATGTCTAAAAACCTTGGAGGCCACGAACCACTTTGGATGAAGTCAGGAAGATTACAGTCTAAAATGGAGCTTTCAATGAGGTTAATGCCAGGAATCTTACAGACCACAGAGCACAAAGGGCTCCCACCCAGATGCAGAGTCTGCTATTCACTACTGCCCTGATCCATGTCCTCCATCTGGACCTCCACACAATCCATGGAGGCAGGGTTTCTGGAACAGTGTGTATTTACTGGTTCTGATGACAATGCCAATTTTCTTTCAATGTGGTGCCTTCAGTCTGTCTTTTCTGTCCCACTTTGATTAGGCTCTTATGTATAAAATATTTTCCATTGCTTGAATAACAAAGGTTAAAGTAAGATGACAAATGGTAACTAATATGTGACCATGGCAATAGGGTGAGAGTCAAAAGCTGGGGGAGGCTGCAGTGAGATGGAGAGTTTTTACCCATCAACTCCTTGTATAGCAGCAAAAGACAATCTGTGGTTAACTATCTACTACCAATACTCAACCAGCTAGTATCTTTAGTACATCCAGTGCTTATGCTACTAAAGTCTACCTAAACACCACGAGAAACTGATCACATTTGCTCAATGCAATTCTTATATAAAAATTACTGTTCTTGTACATGTATCAGTTTGAATGGTATTCTCAGTGAATTACAGAACACACTAGAGCAGTGGTTTAAACAATGCCTATGGAATAAGCATCCAACACTGGTTAGCCTCTGAATGATGCAGGAAGATCCATGCTTACAAGTCAGCCATGCTTAACATATAAGGCTCTTTCCTGATACTCTACACCTTTGGTGCCAAGATAGCTGTTTCATCTCCCTTTCTCAGTGTCTGTTTCAGGCAGGTAAGGAGGGGAAATAGGAATGCTTAGTAATGGTTCAGAAGGAAATAAAAAGACTCTGAAGTTGTGTTAATATTGTATTAGCCAGAACTGTGTCACATGGACAGGGATGCCTGCAAGAGATACCGAGAAATTATATTCAATGCTTGTGAGCTCAAGAGCTGAAGACAAGGGAGAAGGTTCTAGGAAAGCAGACTGGGAGTTAACCTATAGGTTACACATGTTCTCTGTTCTAGAACTAATAACACTTCATTGAAAGACAATGATGTTCAATTATTTATCTTTGTCAGTAAATTAACTCAAGTGGTAATGGACCAAGTGATACTCAGCAGGGAGGGGGATTTTGGAATCCAGTAGACATGGGTAGGAATCACAGCATATGCACTAACCAACTATAAGCAGGAACAAATTTATTTCCCCTTTACAAAGTGCCTTGTTTTATTTTTGTGGAAAACATTGATTTTTATGTTTAAATGATTAATTAATCAGAAATTATTACATTCTAGTTCATAGAAAAATATAGTGAAAATCGAGATTCCACAATTCACCCTGAGCTCACCAAAACCAACAGTTTTTTCTGTTATTGAACTCTTGCATTAGTGTGGTACATTTGCACCAACTTATGAACTAACATTGATGGATTTTTATTACTAGTTTATGCTAGCTTCACTCTTTTTGTTGGACTGTATGGAGTTTTAGTTCCCTGCCTGCAATTCATTTGGATGAGGATTTTGAAGTAGAATAACTATATCACGTGGCCATAGTTCTTACATTCTCAAGTTGTTGAGGAATCTTACATTCCCACCAGGAATGAACAAAGCTTTCAGTTTCTCCATATTCTTGACAACATTAGCTTTTTCCCTTTGGAAATGATAGATATCCTAATAAATGTGTAATTCTATCTCATTATACTTTCTTCTTCTTTATTTTTAATTAACAGAGCACAATTGTAGACATTTAGGGGGTACAAGGAGAGGTTTTGATATGTATATATAAATACACACACACACACACACACACACACAAAATATAGAATTCCTAAAACAAATTAATTCTTGTGCCCATCATCTTGATTACCTGTCCTTTTTTTGCAGTGAAGCACTTGAAGTTGACTCTTAATTATTTTGAAAATACCCCAAACATTATTATCATTATTGACTCTGGTCAACCTACTGTGGATCTGTTCTCAAAACGTTTTTTCTCCTATCAGATATTTTATGCTCTGATCAACAACTCCCCATTATTTTTATTCTCAAGTCCCTCTCCTAACCTTGGTACCTATCATTTTTCTCTGTACTTCTAGGACCTCGACTCATTTGGATGCTATGTATAGTGAGATTGTATGGAATTTGTCTTTCAGGGCCCACTTTATTTCACTTAATACGGTGTCCTCCAGGATCATTCCTTTTGTAGCAAATGACAGGATATCCTTCTTTTGTGAGGCTAAGTAGTATTCCCTTGTGTATACATATGCCACATTTTCTTTTTTCATCCATTGATGGAAACATAGGTTGTTTCCACATCTTGGCTCCTGTGAACAATGCTGCAATGAACATAAAAGTGCAGATATCCTTTGGATTACTGCTTTTCTCCCCATCCTTTCCAACACTTTTTTTTTTGTCTTTTTCATGAAAGCAAATCTAAGATCTAAGACATGGTATTCTGGTTTTAATTTATCTTTTGTCTAGTGATGCTTGCCTAACATTTTTTTTCTGTGACTGTTGACCATGTAGCATTGTTTGAGAAATGTCTATTTAGATTCTATGATGATTTTAAAACAAGGTTGTTTATTTTCTTGCTGTGGAGTTGTTCAAACTCCTTATGTGTTTTGGATGTTGACCCCTTATTGGATGGATGGTCTGCAAATATCTTCTTCCATTCTGTGAGTTGCTTCTTCATCTCACTAATAGTTCCCTTTGTTGTGCAGAGCTGTTTTGTTTGATATCATTCATTTGTCTATTTTTCTTTTCTTGCCTAAGGTTTCAGGATCATATTGAAATGAATTGTTACTGAACCTCTTGTGGAACTTTTCCTCAGTTCTTATTCTAAGCTCTTCAATCCATTTTCAGTTAGCTTCTGCATGTGGTAGGAAATAGGGTCTACTTTCATTCCTTCTCAGTGGACAGACACTTTCCCCAGCACTATTTGTTGAAGAGACTGTTCCCTTCCCATTTGGTGTTCCTAGTACCTTTGTTGAAAATCAATTGACCATAAATGAATATGATTCTGTCTGGGCTTTCAATTCTCTTCCAGGAGCCAATGTGTCTGTTTTCAGCCTGTACAGTAGTGTATTGATTATAGTTGCTTTGTAATATGGTTTGATGTCATAAATTGTTATGCCTACAAATTTGTTCTTGATAGGGATTGTCTTGGCTATTTGGGGTCTTCAGTGGCTCAATTAAAAATCAATGACTTTTTTTCTGAAAAATATTATTAAAATTTTAATCAAGATTTTTCAGATGTGTAGATCCATTTTTTCACATTTTTGTGGTGTTTATAAAAGGCTTTATATTTCTCATTTTTATATTTTATAATTGGTACCTTATAATTATACACAATGGAAGGATACTTTGTTACATACTTGTACATGAAAATGATACAACAATATAATTTGATCAACATCATTTCCCAGTCTTTCCCCTCTTCCTTCTTCTTGCCTCCTCTGATCCCTTTTATTTCCTTCAATTTTCAAGAGATTCGCCCACCTGACTTTTCATTTTCTTTTTACTCTTTTGTTTCCCCATATAAGAGAAAGCATATGTCCCTTGTTTGTGAGTTTGGCTTATTTCACTTAACATAATATTCTCACGTTCCAGCAATTTTCTTGTAAATGATATAATTTCTCTCTTTCCTTATGGCTGAATAAAGGAAAACTCATTTGTGTTTACAGATCTCATTTTCTGTCCATTAATTCTGTTGATGAATACCTAGGATTTTTTCATAGTTTGCCTATTATGATTTGCTGCTTTGAACATGAATATGCATGTATCAATATAGTATGGTGCCTTTAGTTCTTAAGAATAAATACTGAGGAGGGGTACAGATGAGTCATATGGTGGTTCCAGGCCTACTCTTTTGAAAAACCTCCGTACTATTTCCATAGTGGATATATGAATTTAAAGTCCCACCAACAGTGTAAATATTTCCCTTATTCTCCATAAACTCTCCAGCATTTACTAACATTTGTGTTCTTGATGGCTCCCATTCTGACTGGGGTGAGATAAATCTCAGTGTAGTTTTGATTTGCATAGAAGAGACATTTGTCCTATGTTAATTCTTCCAATCTGTGAAGATGGCTTGTCTTTCCATTTATCTGCATTTTCTTCAATTTCATCAGTGTTTTGTTTAAGCAGGTATTTCCTTCTTAGTTATATGTACACCTAAGCACTTCATTTTTCTTGCTACTAAAAAATTTATTTTCAGATTTTCTTTTGAGATTGCTCATTATTAGTATATAGAAATGTTACTGATTTTTTTATTTTATATTTCTAATCTCCAACTTTACTGCATTGGTTGAACAGTTCAACCAGTTGCCTTCCGTTCTTTTTGTTCTTTGGTGGATTTCTTAGGGTTTTCTATAGTTGACACAACATGTCATCTGCATATAGGAACAATTTCGCCTTTTCATTTTTATTAGGGTGGATTTTCTTTCTTTCTTTTTCTTAAGTGTTCTAGCAAAGACTTCCAATACTGTGTTGAATAGAAGTGGTGAAGTGGACCTCCCCATCTTGCTCCTGATCTTACAGAAAAAGCTTTCATATTTTTGACGTTGAGAATAATTTCAGCTATGGGTTTGTTATCTGCAGCCTTCATTGTATTGAGGCACAGCACCTCCATACCTAATTAGATGACAGTTTGTATCTTGAAAGCATGATGAGTTCTCTTAAGTGATTTCCTGCATGTATTGGAATGATCTTATGATTTTTATCCCTTATTTTGTTCGTGCAGTGTATCATACTTAACTATGAAGGTATATTCAAACATCCTTGTGTCCCTGGGATAGAATCCACTTATCATGATGATTAATTCATTTAAGGATTGTTAAATTTCCATTGCTAATATTTTGTTGAAGATTTTTGCCTGTATGTTCACCAGGAATATTGATCCACAACTTTCTTTTCTTGTAGTGTCCTTGTCTGGTTTTGGGATTGGAATAATCCTGGCCTCATCCAAAGAGATTGAAAGCACTCTCTCCATTTTGTTTTTCTTTGTAAGTTGGAGAATGACTGGAATTAGTTCTTTAAATGATTTTTCAAGTAGCATTGAGGCCATCTCTTCTGGGCTTTTCTTTGACAGGAGATATTTTATTATTGATTCAAACTCCTTACTCACTATTGTGTTTCATATTTTCTATTTTCTTATAATTCAATCTTGGTAGACGGTATATATCTAGGAATTTGTCCATTTCTTACAGACTATTCAATCTCTTGATACATAATTCTTCATCACACTCTCTTAAGAATTTTTGTATCTCTGTCACATTTTGTGGTAACATATCTTTGTCTATTTCTGCTTTTATTTACTTAACTCTTTTTCTCTCACCCATTAGTTTGGCTAACACCTTGTCAATTTTATTAATCTTTTTAAAAACTCAATTCCTGTTTTTGTTGAATTTTTCTATACTTTTCTAGTCTCTATTTAATTTACTGCAGTTATAATCTTTATTTTTTTCCCATCTTCTGCTCACTTTCAGCTTAGTTTTCTTTCTATTTACTTGAAAAATAAAGTAAGCTTGTTTATTTGAGAAATTCCTTCATTTATAATGTAGGTGTTTATTGCTGCTATTAAAGATTCTTGGAAATACTTTTGCTGCATTCCATAAATTTTTACATATTATGTTTCTGTTTTCACTTTTCTTTATTAATTTTTAAAATTTTAATATCCTCTGTGACTTTTTGATAATTTGGAAAAATGATGTTTAATTCACACATATTTGTATATTTCTCAAAATGTCAACTGGTATTGGTGCATAGATTCCACTGGAACTTAAAGTTATTTTTTATGATTTAAGTCACCTTATAATTAAGACTTATTTGAAACTGTGTGTAAAAAGCATATGGTTGGATCCTCTTTATTTTTAAATTTGCTCAAGTAAAACTCTATAATCTTTGAAGAATTTAACATATTTACATTATTGGTAGGTGAGGAAATAATACTGTCATTATATAATTCATTTATTGAATATTTCTTAGGTCCTTCACTTCCTTTTTCCCCATCTTGCTTTTATGTTCTGTAATTTAGCATTTTTCTGTGGGAACATGCTTTGACTCCTTCTTGAATTTTTTTTTTACATTTATATATACCACATTTTCTTTAGCCATTCATCTGTTGAAGGGCACCAAGTTTGGTTTCACAGTTTAGCTATTGTGAATTGAGCTGCTGTAAACATTGATGTGTCTGCATCACTGTAGTATGGTGATTTAAAATCCTTTGGGTATGAACTGAGGAGTGGGATAACTGGGTCAAAAGATGGTACCATTCTAAGTCTTCTGAGGAATTGCCATACTGTTTTCCAGAGTGGTTACACAAATTTGCAGTTCCACAAGAAATGTATGAGTGAACCTTTTTCCCTCATCCTTATTGCTACTTGCATTCTTGATAATAGCCATTCTGTCTGGAGTGAGATGGAATCTCAGTGTAGTTTTAATTTTCATTTCTCAAATCACTAGAGATGTTGAACATGTCTTTCATTTATTTGTTGATCAATTGTATTTCTTCTCCTGTGAAGTGTGTTCAGTTCCTTTGCTCACTTATAGTTTGGGTTCTTTCTTTATTGGTGTTAAATTTTTTGAGTTTTTTGCATATCCTGGTTATAATGTTCTGAGGTGAAGGTGATGAAGATTTTCTCCCATTCTGTAGGCTCCCTGTTCATGTTGTTGATTGTTTCCTTTGTTAGAAGCTTTTTAGTTTGACACCATTCCATTTATTGATTCTTGGCTTCCACAGTCTTATTGAGGTAGTCAGTTCCTCAGGCAATGCAGTGGAAATTTGGGCCTACTTTTTCTTCTAGTATGCACAAGATCTTTGGTCTATGCATTTCTCATTTGTAAAGAACAGTTTTGACAAGTAAAAAGCTCTTGGGTGTCTGGGTTTGAATCTTTTATTTACTTTTTCCACTAGCACACTGAATATGTCATCCTCTTCTCCCCTGACTTGCAGGGTTTCTGCTGAGAAATCTGCTGAATGCCATAATGGAGTTGCCTTGAGTGTGATGTTTTCCTTTTCTATGAGAGCGTTCAGCATTCTTTCTTTTCTTTGATTGTTGGTAATTTGATTATGGAGTCTTTGGCAAACTCCTCTGCAGGCTAAATTTGATTAGCGATCTCTTAGCTAAATTCAACTGTATGTTGTCTTTCACCAGATTTGGGAATTTTTTCAGCCATTATTTGCTTAAATATGATTGTTGTTACTCTCCCTACTCCATCCTTCTAAAATTCCCATTATGCAAAGGTTCTTACATGTGCTTGATGATTCTTACAGACATTCTGCATTATTTTTCATTCTTTTTTGTGTTTGTTTCTTTGACAGGATAATTTCAAATGGCCAAAGTATGAACCCACTGATTTTTTTCCTCTGTTTAATCAAGCCTGCTGTTGAAGCTATTGAAATTTTAGTTTGATTAATACTTTTTTTTGTGACCAACACTTCTTTTTTTATTGTTTGCTCTTTTCTCTGTCAACCTTCTCATTTTGTTCATGAATTGTTCTCCAATTTCATTTAACTTTATATCCATATTCCTTTGGTTTCCAATAATTTCTCTCAAAGGATTATTCTGAATCTGTTGTCCATCATTTATAGATCTCTGTCTCTTCCAGGTCCATTGTTGGAGCTTTATTACTTTTCTTAGTAATGCCATATGTCCCTGATTTTTCATGATCTTTTTGTTAGTGCCTTTACACTGAGACAATGGCCATCTCTCCTAGCCTTTGCAGATTTTTTTTTGTGAGTGACAGACACTAACTATTCAGTCTGGCCTGATGTTCTGGATGAATCAGCTGATATTGATGCTGCATAGGATAAACCTTGTGTTAGTTTCGCTAGTTGGGCTGAGTGTCCTTCTGTGTTCATATGTCAAATGGTAATGCTCCCTCTACTCTACAGTCTGGAGATGTCACTGACAGGACTCTGACAAGCAGAATTGCTGAGTGTTCTTTGTAGTCATCTCTCATAAGGTAGGGTTGCAATTGTCTTCCTTAACTGGACAATTTTTGAGCCCTGTAGTTGATCAGGGTTGTGTACTGGGCTTCAAGGTTGGGTTAGACTATACGGTCATTTCTCACCCACACAGAGTAAGAAGCCTTGAGTTGTGTCCCAGGAGAAATGTCAACATATTTACTGAGGCTTGAAGAAATTGCCCGTCAGCTACTGGGGTTTGGCAGCACCCAGTGCTTAATCCATAGGCAAATACAGAATGGAACTAGCCTTTTGGGGAATATTTTAATAGAGTACCAAGCTTAGTTGGATCACCTCCTAACACCAGGTATTATGGTTTGTATGTGAATTGTCCTCTAGAATCTCATGTATGAGACAATGAAAGAAGTTTAAGAGGAGAAATAATAGGGTTGTCTTAACCAACCAGTGAATTAATCCCCTGATAGGGATTAACTGAGTGGTAACTGAAGTGGTAGGGTGTGGCTGGAGGAGGTGGGAGTTAGGACATTGTCTTGGTGTATAGATTTGTATTTAAAGAGTAGAGTCTCTTTCTTCTTCCTGATGTGAGCTGCTTCCCTCTGCCACTCTCCCACCATAATGTACTGTGTCACTTCAAGCCCTGAGGAAAGGAGCTGGTCTTCTATGGACTGAGACCTCTGAAACCATGAGCCCTTAAATAAATGTTTTCTACTCTATAATTGTCCTGGTTAAATCTTTTAGGCACAGCAGGCAAAACAGTGACTAATCAGATATTGGTATCGAGAAGTGGGGTCATTGCAGTGACTAACCTGACCATGTGGTTCAGAAGGTTTTGAGCTTTTTGGAATTGGTGGGAGAATTTGCTGTAGTCCGGCTAGGCTGCCAAGTCCAGCTAGGCAAAATAACTGAGAGGTGACAAGTAACTTGAAGGTTGAAGCAGGAACTACTTTATTGCCAGTGAACTCAGAAGGAACTTAGAACTCAAAGTAGCGGGCACCCAGGGTAGCAGGAGCCGCCTCTCTGCTGGACTGTAGAGGCACATATACCTAACTAATTACACACAGCTTAACTTAATTGACATCATATTGACACAGCTGTCAGTCATTAAGGAATCCTCATCATCTTAATGGCTTGCTGGCATTACTTCACAAACCACTCCTCTTGGCATACTGCCAGGCGCCATCTTAACTTGGTTGGGGCCCTCATCATCTCCCCCTTTTTGTTTTTAAACAACAAGTATATGGCTTAGGGATTGTGCCTGCCTTAGGTTGTCCAATACTACATATGGTTCTTACCCGTCATTGGATGAGCTGACCTCAAGGTGTCAGCCTCCTCTCTTAGGTTGGTACCATTGCAATTGGATCTTACCCACTACATTGACTACCAGCCCAGCATTATTTAGCCATACTTGTGGATAACCTGCTACAAGAAGAAGGGGAAGGATTCAAAACGCCACGATACCAAGCCAATTGACGGCTCCTTTTGGAAAAATTGTACCACCGATGACACCATCAGCAAAGATACCCTGGTACTAATTACAATTTGTTGTATCAGTTCATAATGCATATAAATGATACATAGTCCAGGTAAGTTCCACAAGCAGCTTAAAGCAGAGGAATCCATTAATATGTCTATTTCTTCTTGAAGTAAATATTAATGCAACAGTTTGTACAGTTTGTGTGACAGCCATCGCAGAAGCTATAGTAGCAACAGCAGAAAGAGCAACAGTTGTGATGATGGCAGCTGTAATTCTGAAGTCTCATTTGGTTTTTCAGTAATACTGGAAATTATTTACATTACCCTGAACAGAATTATCAAATATAATGAAAAGGAAAGGTTAAAGTAAATAAACAGATCTGTTAAGCTCCTTATTTGTTCATTTTTAAAAACAATACCCAATTTAAAGTAAACTGTTTAAGTCACATGAATAAAAAAATATTTGGATCCATTTTTTCATGAGTGCTTCTAATATATGGACATACGCACATACAGACATACAACACATAATACAATTGTGCACACATATCACAACAGTAATGGCCTTGTAGTTTTTCACAGATGAAATCTCCATTGCAATGTTTAAAAACTGCACAGTTGATTAAAAAAATAAATCTGATCAGAAAAACATTAACTTAGGTCTGTATGAGCTCAAAAAATAAAATAGAAAAATTCTTTTTGTAACTTGCATATGTGTTTGAGGGTATTCCCACAAGTAAGCCTCAAGGTTTTTTACATTTGAAATAATTCTTAATGGTCCTCATTAGCCTCCAGGTGTATGCAAACCATTATCGCAGATGTAAGAATAGCTATACTGGGGTTCTGAATATCAGGTGTTATGGATTTTGAGCCGGATCATCTTCTTTTTGGTCTGTAGATGTCGCTTTAGTTAGTCTCTCAGGAATCCAAATCGGCTGCTCTATTCCCTGTGGAAACACACAAACAGACTCCCAATTCCAGGCAATCACTGGGTCAGAACCTTTCCATTGTCCAGTTAGAATATCCTTCCAAAGTACCTTTGGCTTATGTACATTTTTTGGACACATGTGCCTTTCTAAAGCACTAAGTCCTGATGAATCCAAATTTAAAAAGTTTAACGTAAAAAGGGTTATGTTAAGTTTATCTTTGGGGGATTTATATCCCTTCCCAATTTCTTCTTTTTGTTTTAATAAGTACATCTTAATAGTTTGATGAGCTCTTTCAACTATGCCTTGTCCCTGTGGATTATACGTGATTCTTGTGAGTAATACCAAATGATGAGCAAAATTGCTTGAAAGAAGTAGAAGTATAGTCAGGGCCATTATCTGATTTTAACTGTTTTGGAATGCTCACAGTGGCAAAATTTTGTAAGCAATGAGATATAATATCTTTAGTTTTTTCTCCGGTATGAAGGGAGCCCATTAAATATCTAGAAGAAGTATCAACCGTAACATGTAGATATTTTAATTTTCCAAATTCTGGCAAGTGTGTGATGTCCATTTGCCATATATGATTAGGTATCAGTCCTCTAGGATTGATTCCAAGATTAACTTGTGGTAAAAAGGTCACAAAATTTTGACATTGTTTTATTATATGTCTAGCTTGTTCTTCAGTTATTTTAAAACACTTTTGTAAAATATTAGCATTAACATGGAAGGATTTGTGAAAATTTGTAGCTTCTTCTAGTGTAGAAAAAATATGTATGTCATGTGTGGTTTTATCTGCTAAAGCATTGCCCAAACTAAGGGCTCCAGGCAAACCTGTATGTGCCCTGATATGTCCTATAAAAAATGGATCTTTTCTGTCCCAGATTAAACTTTGTATAGCAGAAAACAAAGAGAAAACAGTAGAGGAAGGGGAAATCCTACCAGCATCTTCATGGGAATTTATAGCTTTAATTATATACAAACGGTCAGAAAATAAATTAAATACGGAATCTTTAAGCATCAAAAAAACTTGTAATACTGCATTAAGCTCTACCGTTTGAGCTGATTGTTTGGGTACTACAAATATAAAAGCTTGATCAGGGGTAATTATTGCTGCTATACCATTATTTGACCCATCAGTAAATATATTTGGAGCATTCATGATAGGTGTTTTTCTTGTCATTTTTGGAAAAACTATAGGATACGAAGACCAAAAAGACAACAAAGGATTGGATGTTAGGTGATTATCAAATGAACAAATAGATTTGCACATAATTATTGCCCAAGTATTTAACTCATTAGCTAACTCATTTATTTGATCCATAGTATATGGAGTGATAATTTTGTTAGGAGAAATTCCAAACACTCCCTTTGCTGCTTTTATTCCTTTGAGTATTAATTGTCCTACAGCCTCAGGATACCTAGTAAGAATAGTGTTAGGAGAATAAGATAAAAGTATCCATAATAATGGACCTTATTGCCACAATACTCCTGTAGGAATGTTTTTTGTTGATAGTACAATAAATAATAAAGGCAAACATATCAATTCTATTCAAATGCATATTTTCCATATATGTTTCAATGAGTTTTAATGTCTTTCTTGCTTCAGGTGTTAACATGCGGTGTGAATTTGGATCTGATGGACCTTTTAAGATATCAAATAAAGGTCCCATATCTCCTGTTGGTATGCCTAGATAAGGCCTTATTCAATTTATGTCTCCTAACAACTTTTGAAAGTCGTTTAAGTGTTTTAAGTTGATCTGTTCGTATTTGAATTTTTGGTAGACAGACCATGGTCAAGGATAATAGAACTCCTAAATAATTAATTGGAAAATTCAATTGTACTTTATCTATTGCTATCTCTAGATTATATTTTTAAAATAAGTTTGTAAGTGTGGCATAACATTCTAACAATGTGTTTTTATCTTTGTGTGCTAATAATACATTGTCCATATAGTGA
Source organism: Ictidomys tridecemlineatus (assembly GCF_052094955.1). Classification (NCBI taxonomy): domain Eukaryota; kingdom Metazoa; phylum Chordata; class Mammalia; order Rodentia; family Sciuridae; genus Ictidomys; species Ictidomys tridecemlineatus. Next base: position 148,615,447 of record NC_135480.1, on the reverse strand, counting down.
AATATTTGTAGTTCAGGATTTTGATTTCTAAGTGGCTGGATTGCTTTGTTAACATAAATTTGACACATAGTTGAACTGTTAGCCATCCCTTGAGGGAGAGTACTTTTCATTTATATCTCTGATCAGGACCTTCATGATTCAGCACAGGGATAGTAAATGCAAAACGTGGACTATCCTCAGGATGAATTGGGATGGAAAAAAAACAATCTTTAATATCTATAACTAAAACATACCAGGTTTTTGGCAAATCAGAAAATTGAGGAATCCCCAATTGAGCAGGTCCCATGATAACCATCTATTTATTAAAAGCTCTTAAATCTTGCAATAATCTCCATTTAGAAGATTTCTTTTTGATGACAAAAATAGGAGTATTATGGGGAGATACAGAAGGTTGTATATGTCCCTCCTCTAATTGTTGTTTGACCAAGTCATGGGCCCTTGTATCTTTTCTTTAGTCAGGGGCCACTGAGGAATCCATACTGGCCTTTCTGATTTCCAAGTAATTTTTATTGTCTCACTGACCCCTCCTGAAAACCCAATCCATGTCTATCTGTTTTTTGATCTATTTGTATTGGTGCCACTATACCTCGTCCTTGTTCTCCTAATCCTTTTAATTTCCTATAACCTTGTCTAGCCATAATAGTAGGTGCATTTGAATTGATGTTATTTGTTAATGTTACCTAATTGATCTAGAACATCTTGTCCCCATAAATTTATAGGAAGATGATCCAATACATATGACTGTATAGTTCCTTCACATCCTTCAGGATTCTTCCAATCTAATACTATTGCACTTCTATGGGGATTAGTCACCACTTCTAAGCCTCAAAGCGTTTGAGTGGCTTGTTGTAATGGCCAATATTTTGACCATTCTTGACAAGAGATGATGCTAAGGTCTGCACCTGTATCCAGTAGCCCATTAAATTCATGCCCTTGTATATTTAGCCTCAACATAGGGCAAGAATCCAAATTCAAAGAAAGCATAGCCCAATCTACACCTGTGGAGCCTAATCCCCCGGAACCTCTTTCTATAGTATGACTGAAAAATTTATCATGTAGGCTGGGTATTATTAATAATTGTGCGATCCTGTGATTCTGTCTCCTGGTGAAATTACTGATATACCCCTTGGAGAACTGGCTATAATTTTTATTTCCCCTTCAAAATTGGGATCAATTACCCTGGGACTTATCATAAGTAGAAGAACTGTGCCCTAACAACAAGCCTACTGTTCCTTGGGGAAGAGGTCCTTTTACTCCTGTGGGAATGATTTGAACTCCCATCTCTGGAGTTAGTACTTCTCTGGCAGAGTCGCAGATGTCCAACCCTCTGGTTTGTCTAATGAGGGATCTAATGAATAATGTGTCCTGGGCACTACCCTGATGGTGTTGCTGGGTTCCTCCAATGCCCCATATACTTGTGGTCGTGGGCCCCGGAGCATTGGGCCCCCCCGTCCATTTTTTGGCAATGGAGTCCAATTTTTTCCTCCATGATATTGTGGGTAAATACCTGGTCCTTGTCCATTTTTTGATAATGGAGTACCCTGTACAGTGGTTTGAGAATGGCATTCATTAGCCCAATGTCTCCCTTTATGGCATCGTGGGCAAATACCTGGTATTCCACCCCTTTGATACCTGTTTTTTTAAACCCTCCTCCTATGAGGCAACTCCTTCCAAAATGTTCTGTTTGTCCACAATTGTAGCATGTTCTTGGCCTGGCTCCTAATGCCTGTTGTACTGCAGCTGCCAAGACTTGCCCCTGTTCATTAATGTCTCTACATAGTTTAATATATGTGTTTAATTCTGTATTTCTCCGTGGTCTAATGGCCTCCCTACACCATCTATTGGCTTGTTCATAGGCTAGCTGTTTAATTAATGGCATTGCTTGTTTTGCATCTCCAAAAACTCTGGTAGCTGTTTGTATAAGCCTATCTACAAATTCCGCATAAGGTTCATTAGTTCTTTGTATTACTTTAGATAATTGAACTTGCAAATCTCCATGCCCTTGTAAAGTTTTTCATGCCCTAACCGCAGCTGAAGTGATTTGTGAATAAATGGCAGGATCATATTGAATTTGTTGTTGCTGACTGTCATAAGGTCCCTCTCCTAGCAACATCTCTATATTTCTCTGAGGATAACGAGCTGCTGCATTTCGCCTAACTGTTTCCATACAAAATTCTTGATTGGCAACCTTCCATAGCAAAAATTGTCCTCCATTTAGCACAGCTCTGCACATACTAGCCCAATCTGCTGGTGTCGAGTTTAAACTTGCAATGGATTCAACCATACTTACAGTGAAAGGGGCTTGAGGGCCATAGGTTGATACAGCCTCTTTTAACTGTTTCACAGTTTTGAAATCCAAAGCGTGGTGAATTCGTTGCCCTCCCTCATTCTCAAATACAGAGCATGCTAATCTTCGAGGTCCTGTTTCAGGATCCCATCTATCAACTATGGGGGTTGAGGGCCACTGAGCATGTTGTCTCCGTATACATAGGTGGAGCTGTTGGTTGAATACTTACGCCCTCTGGTGATAGAAAGGGGTTAGTAGCAACCTCCCATTGCAATTTCTCCCCTGATAGTCCTTCTTCCTCTAAACTTTTTTCCCTTGTCTGACTAACTAAGATGTCTTCTCCTAGATTAAGCAAACAGGATTGTACCAACGTCCATAGTGGTAATGTGCCAACTGGCAGAGTTCCTGGGCTTTCCTTTGGTATCTTTTTAAAATCTTCACCATGACGGTTCCATTGTGATATATTTAACAATCCCTCTTTAATGAACCATGGGCTACACCTTTGTATCGTCTTAACATATGTCCTAACTGTTCTTGATTTTACTGAGATGCCTCCTTCCTCTAGCACTTTACTTAATGCCCTTTCAGTTTGGTTCTTAATTTTTAATTCCATATTTCTGTGACGAAGATACCCCTCACTAAGATAATGCAAAACAAAACCGAGACAAAACGAAGTAAAAATGGAACAAAAATTCATTATATCAACCTTTTTATCCTCTTGAAATGTCCATCTGTCCTTTCTCCCTATCTGTTTCTCAGACACAAATAGTTTTTCCTCAGATGTGAGCGGTTTTTCTTCCACCCCACCTATCTCCAGGGACAGGCAACTTAAAACAAAAGCAAAACAAAATGAAAGAAGAATCTTTAAATGGTTACCCATCCTCTCACACTGCCCTCAGGGGCCAGCAGTTTACCTTATCACTTACCCTTAGGCATTCCCCGTATGGGCCATCATATGCTGTAGTCCAGCTAGGCTGCCCAAGTTCAGCTAGGCAAAATAACTGAGAGGTGACAAGCAACTTGAAGGTTGAAACAGGAACTACTTTATTGCCAGTGAACTCAGAAGGAACTTAGAACTCAAAGTAGTGGGCACCCAGGGTAGCAGGAGCCGAATCTCTGCCAGACTGTAGAGGTACATATACCCAACTAATTACACACAGCTTGACTTAATTGACATCATCTTGACATAGCAGTCAGTCATTAAGGAATCTTCATCATCTTAATGGCTTGCTGGCATTACTTCACAAACCACTCCTCTTGGCATACTGCCAGGTGCCATCGTAACTTGGTTGTGGCCCTTGTCAAGAATTTTTGAGATATTTAGCAGTGTGAACTGGAAATGCTTTAGGATATTGTAAGTAGTTCTTGGTGGGCGATTCTCATGGGAGCTCAGAATAGAGGCCATTCATGTTGTGTCCTGACTGAGAAGATTTAATCATTTTGCCTATTTCCAGAGAGTTTCTATAAGTCTCATTTTAAAAGCAATGGACTTCTTAATATTGTGGAAAAATTTTTCAGGCAGCATAGCATTTGGTTGGCAGCATGGATATTGCTGGCCACTCTTAGCCAAATTTACTGTGATAATCAGAGGGAGAAAGATATGAAAAACTTGGACTTGAAAGGCCAGAGTAAAACTAGGGCCAGGGAAGTTGCAATTGTTAAAGATATTACCACCAGCACAGAAATGCTTAAGACTTTGCTCAGAGACAATAAGAAAGATGGCTTGAGGGCATTCCAGGAGCTGGCAAGACCATACCCATCTCAAGCTCAAGGGAGTAAAGGTGAAAATTCTCTTGAGAAGAGACCAGTGGGGCATCCTTCTTGCACAAGGGGGTCTAGAAAGTATTTTCAATATACTCTACTACCCAGGCACTCATAGGGTGCTACAGCCAGGATCTGCAGAGGACTGAAAACTGCTCAACATGGTTGCAGACATTGACATTAACCACATGGTGCTGGTTCTGTAGGAATGCAGGATGCTGGAGTTAGGGGGTCATGTAGGATTCCACCAAGATTTCCAAGGAAGGCCTGCAATCCCAGACAAAGTGCAGCAAGGTCAGAGTCCCTGTGGGCACCCCCTGAGAAGGCAAAGTGTAGATATGTGAGGAGGAAACTAAAGCTGAGACCCCTGAGATTTAGAAATGTCAGTAATGTGGGATCTTGTTCCAGGGAAGCTGCAGGAATCAAGCAGAGAAAAGCCAACAAGAAGGTCACTTGGGCTGCAATCAACAAGGCTATAGGGGCAGAACTACACATGCCCTTTTGATAGAACATCAAGATGCCATGCACCTTAGGTGTCAGATAAGGAACTACAGGACTTGTTTACCCAGCTGCATTTTGGTCTTGTTTTGGTCCTACCCCTTATTTCCATGCCCCTATTTTTGTAAATGGAAATGTTTACTCAGTACCTTTATATGCTGGATATTTGTAAATCAATTTTAATCTTACAGGAGCTCCCAATGTGAGATTGGTGTGAGCCTCAGAGAGGACTTTGCATTTGGATTTTGAACAATCTCATAACTGTTGACTATGGAGATGCTGTAAGGAACTAAATGTATTTTGCATCGTCAGATAAGTGTTAGATTTCATGGGGCAGAGGCTGAATTTTATGGTTTGGATTTGAGGTATTCCCCAGAAGCTTATGTATGGGACAGTGCAAGAAGTTTCAAAGGAGAAATGATTGGGTTGTAAGAGACTTAGCCACTCAGTGATTTGATCCCCTGACAGGGATTAACTGAGTGGTAACTGAAGTGGTAGGGTGTGGGTGGAGGAGGAGGGAATTAGGGCATGGCTCTGGTGTATATATAGTTCAACATGTTAATGATATCATTCACCTACCCTTAACCATCCCCCTGACTTTTTTTTTTTTGATTTCTCTACTGATCCTGTTTTTGTGTGTTTATTGGTCATATTCTTTGTAATAATTCAGGTTCAAATCACTTACTATTTTGGGAGGTGGCTTATTCATTTTTATGTTGTGAATAAGTAGTTTTCAATGTGTTCTCAATGTTAGTAGTTGCTCTTGTATATAATTTTCAGATGACTTCTACCATTTTTGGATTTGAATTTTCCCCTCTCTTGACAGTGTGTCTTTTGATGACCCAACAGTTTTTATTTTGATACAGTAAAATTTTTCTGTATTTTCTGTTTCCTAGGATTCTTGGTGCCTTATCCAAGAAGTCATTACCAAATTCATTCTGAAAGCTTTTCTCTGTGTTTCTTTCTAAATTTCCTCTAAAGATTTATAGTTTTAGTGGTTACACTTAGAAACAGATAAAGTTTAAGTTTTTCTGCCCTGGGCTTACTCTAGCAGCAGTTTTTTTTGACTTTTTAATTCTTTTTTTAAATTATTAGTTGTTCAAAACATTACAAAGCTCTTGGCATATCATATTTCATACATTTGATTCAAGCAGATTATGAACTCCCATTTTTACCCCGTATCCATATTGCAGATTCACATCGGTTCCACATCCACTTTTTTACATACTACCATACTAGTGTATGTTGTATTCTGCTGCCCTTCCTACCTCTACTATTCCCTCCCCTCTCCTCCCATCTTCTTTATCTACCCCATCTACTGTAATTCATTTCTCTCTCTTGATTTTTTCCCCTTTCCCCTCACTTCCTCTTATATGTAATTTTGTATAACAATGAGGGTCTCCTTCCATTTCCATGCAATTTCCCTTCTCTCTCCCTTTCCCTCCCACCTCATGTCTCTGTTTAATGTTAATCTTTCTTCATGCTCTTCCTCCCTGCTCTGTTCTTAGTTGCTCTCATTATATCAAAGATGACATTTGGCATTTATTTTTTAGGGATTGGCTAGCTTCACTAAGCATAATCTGCTATAGTGCCATCCATTTCCCTGCAAATTCCATAATTTTGTCATTTTTAGTGCTGTGTAATACTCCATTGTGTATAAATGCCACATTTTTTTAATCCATTCATCTATTGAAGGGCATCTGGGTTGGTTCCACAGTCCAGCTATTGTGACTTGTGCTGCTATGAACATTGATGTAGCAGTATCCCTATAGTACACTCTTTTAAGGTCTTCAGGGAATAGTCCAAGAAGGGCAATAGCTGGGTCAAATGGTGGTTCCATTCCAAGCTTTCCCAGAAATCTCCATACTGCTTTCCAAATTGGCTGCACCAATTTGCAGTCCCACCAGCAATGTACAAGTGTACCCTTTTCCCCACATCCTCGCCAGCACTTATTGTTGTTTTTTTTTTGTAGTTTATTTTTTTTTATTGATTGTTCAAAACATTACAGAGCTCAAGACATATCATCTTTCATACATTCGACTCAATTGGGTTTTGAACTCCCCAAATACATAATACAGACTCACTTCTGTTACATACTCACATTTTTTACATAATGGCATATTAGTGACTGTTGTATTCTGCTACCTTTCCTATCCCCTACTATCCCCCCTCCCCTCCCCTCCCATCTTCCCTCTCTACCTCCTCGGCTGTTGTTCAATTCTCTCCCCTTTTTTCCCCCCACCCCCTTGCCCCTCATAACCTCTTATAATTTTGTGTATCACTGAAGGTCTCCTACCATTTCCATATGTTTTCCCTTCTCTCTTCCTTTCTCTCCCCCCATTCGTCTTAGTTTACTGTTAGTCTTTTCCTCATGCTCTTCCTTTCTGTTCTATTCTTAGTGGCTCTCTTTATATCAAAGAAGACATTTGACATTTGTTTTTTAGGGCTTGGCTAGCTTCACTTAGCATAATCTGCTCTAATGCCATCCATTTCCCTGCAAATTCTATGATTTTGTCGTTTCTTAGTGCTGCATAATACTCCATTGTGTATAGCTGCCACAATTTTTTTATCCACTCATCTATTGAAGGGCATCTAGGTTGGTTCCACAGTCTAGCTATTGTGAATTGTGCTGCTATAATCATTGATGTGGCCGTATCCATATAGTGCGCTCTTTTAAGGTCCTCAGGGAATAGTCCAAGAAGGGCAATAGCTGGGTCAAATGGTGGATCCATTCCCAGCTTTCCCAGGAATCTCCATACTGCTTTCCAAATTGGCCACACCATTTTGCAGTCCCACCAGCAGTGAACAAGTGTGCCCTTTTCCCCACATCCTCGCCAACACTTATTGTTGTTTGACTTCCTAATGGCTGCCAATCTTACAGGAGTGAAATGGTATCTTAGGGTGGTTTTGATTTGCATTTCTCTGATTGCTAGAGATGGTGAGCATTTTCTCATGTGCTTGTGGATTGATTGTATGTCCTCCTCTGAGAAGTGTCTGTTCAGGTCCTTGGCCCATTTGTTGATTGGATTATTTGTTATCTTATTGTTTAATTTTTTGAGTTCTTTGTACATTCTGGATATTAGGGCTCTATCTGAGGTGTGAGGGGTAAAAATTTGTTCCCAGGATGTAGGCTCTCTATTTACCTCTTTTACTGTTTCTCTTGCTGAGAAAAAACTTTTTAGTTTAAGTAGGTCCCATTTGTTTATTCTTGTTGTTAACTCTTGGGCTATGGGCGTTCTATTAAGGAATTTGGAGCCTGACCCCACAATATGTAGATCGTAGCCAACTTTTCCTTCTATCAGACGCAGCGTCTCTGTTTTTATATCTAGCTCCTTGATCCATTTTGAGTTAACTTTTGTGGCTGTCGAGAGAAAGGGATTCAATTTCATTTTGTTGCATATGGATTTCCAATTTTCCCAACACCATTTGTTGAAGATGCTATCCTTTCTCCATTGCATGTTTTTAGCCCCTTTATCAAATATAAGATAGTTGTAACTTTGTGGATTAGTCTCTGTGTCCTCTATTCTGTACCATTGGTCCACCTGCCTGTTTTGGTACCAGTACCATGCTGTTTTTGTTACTATTGCTTTGTAGTACAGTTTGAGCTCTGGTATTGCTATACCTCCAGATTCACACTTCCTGCTTAGAATTGCTTTTGCTATTCTGGGTCTTTTGTTATTCCATATGAATTTCATGATTGCTTTATCTATTTCTACAAGAAATGTCTTTGGGATTCTGATTGGCATCGCATTAAACCTGTAGAGAACTTTGGGTAATATCGCCATTTTGATGATGTTAGTTCTTCCTATCCATGAACAGGGTACATTTTTCCATCTTCTGAGATCTTCTTCTATCTCTCTCTTTAGGGTTCTGTAGTTTTCATTGTATAAATCTTTCACCTCTTTTGTTAGGTTGATTCCCAAGTATCTTATTTTCTTTGAGGATATTGTGAATGGAGTGGTTTTCCTTATTTCCATTTCAGAGGTTTTGTTGCTGATATACAGGAATGCCTTTGATTTGTGCGTGTTGATTTTATATCCTGCCACTTTGCTGAATTCATTTATTAACTCTAGCAGCTTCTTTGTAGATCCTTTTGGGTCTTTTAAGTAAATTATCATGTCATCTGCAAATAGCGATAATTTAATTTCTTCTTTTCCTATTTTTATGCCTTTAATTTCTTTTGTCTGTCTAATTGCTCTGGCTAGTACTTCGAGAACTAAATTGAATAGAAGTGGTGATAGAGGACATCCCTGTCTTGTTCCAGATTTTAGAGGGAATGCCTTCAGTTTTTCTCCGTTTAGGATGATGCTAGCCTGAGGTTTAGCATATATAGCTTTTACAATGTTGAGGTAAGTTCCTGATATCCCTAGTTTTTCTAATGTTTTGAACATAAAGGGATGTTGTATTTTGTCAAATGCTTTTTCTGCATCTATCGAGATGATCATATGGTTCTTGTCTTTAAGCCTATTGATGTGGTGAATAGCATGTATTGATTTCCGTATATTGAACCAGCCTTGCATCCCAGGGATGAATCCTACTTGATCATGGTGCACAAGTTTTCTGATATGTTTTTGTATTCGATTCGCCAGAATTTTATTGAGAATTTTTGCATCCAAGTTCATTAGAGATATTGGTCTGTAGTTTTCTTTCTTTGAAGTGTCTTTGTCTGGTTTTGGGATCAGGGTGATGTTGGCCTCATAGAATGAATTTGGAAGAGCTCCTTCTTTTTCTATTTCTTGAAATAGTTTGAAAAGTATTGGTATTAGTTCTTCTTTGAAGGTTTTGTAGAACTCCGCTGTATACCCATCAGGTCCAGGGCTTTTCTTGGTTGGTAGTCTTTTGATGGCTTCTTCTATTTCTTCCTTTGTTATTGGTCTGTTTAAATTGTGTGTGTCTTCCTGTCTCAATCTGGGCAAATCATATGCCTTAAGAAATTTATCGATATCTTCGCTATCTTCTATTTTATTAGAATATAGGGTTTCAAAATACTTTCTAATTATCTTCTGTATTTCTGTAGTGTCTGTTGTGATATTGCCTTTTTCATCCCGTATATTAGTAATTTGAGTTCTCTCTCTTCTTCTTTTTGTTAGCATAGCTAAGGGCTTGTCTATCTTATTTATTTTTTCAAAGAACCAACTTTTAGTTTTATCAATTTTTTCAATGGTTTTTTTTGTTTCAATTTCGTTTATTTCTGCTCTAATTTTAATTATTTCTTGTCTTCTACTACAATTGCTGTTGTTTTGTTCTTCCTTTTCTAGGTTTTTGAGGTGTAGTGTGAGTTCATTTATTTGTTGGTTTTTTCTTTTTTTGATGAAAGAACTCCAGGATATGAATTTCCCTCTTAAAACTGCTTTCATTGTGTCCCATAGATTCTGGTATGTTGTGTCTGTATTATCATTTGACTCTAAGAATTTTTTCATCTCTTCCTTTATGTCTTCTGTAACCCATTGATCATTCAATAACATATTGTTCATTTTCCATGTGGTGTAGGATTTTTCCTTCCTTTTTTTATCATTGATTTCCAATTTCATTCCATTATGGTCAGATATGGTGCATGGTATTATCTCCACACTTTTATATTTACTAAGATTTGCCTTATGGCATAATATGTGGTCCATTTTTGAGTAGGATCCATGTGCTGCTGAGAAGAACGTGTATCCACTTGATGATGGTTGGTATATTCTATATATGTCAGTTAGGTCTAGGTTATTGATTGTGCTGTTGAGTTCTATAGTTTCTTTATTCAGTTTTTGTCTAGAGGATCTGTCTAATGGTGAGAGCGGTGTGTTGAAGTCACCCGTAATTATTGTGTTATGGTCTATTTGACTCTTGAACTTGAGGAGCGTATGTTTTATGTAGATTGCAGCTCCATTGTTTGGTGCATACAAATTGATAATTGTTATGTCTTGTTGGTGGATGGTCCCTTTTAACAGTATATAGTGTCCTTCTTTATCCTTCTTAATTAACTTAGGTTTGAAGTTGATTTTATTTGATATGAGTATGGCCACTCCTGCTTGCTTCCGAGGGCCATGTGAGTGGTATGATTTTTCCCAACCTTTTACCTTCAGCCTGTGTATGTCTTTTCCTATCATATGAGTCTCCTGAAGGCAGCATATTGTTGGATTTGTTTTTTTGATCCAGGTTGCTAGCCTATGTCTCTCGATTGGTGAGTTTAGGCAATTAACATTTAAAGTTACAATTGAGATATGATTTGTACTTCCAGTCATGCTTCTTTATTTATTTATTTTAGTTTGGCTAGTTTTACTTTTTTGGTTATTTTCCTCCTCCTTTACTGAGATACCTCTTGTTGTTAGTTTTGGGCACTATTTTTCAATTCCTCTTCTTGTAGTATATTGCTCAGAATGCTTTGCAGTGCTGGTTTTCTTGCTGCAAATTCTTTTAGCTTTTGTTTATCATGAAAGATTTTAATTTTGTTGTCAAATCTGAAGCTCAATTTTGCTGGATACAGTATTCTTGGTTGAAATCCATTATTTTTCAGCGTTTGAAATACATTGTTCCAGGATCTTCTCGCTTTCAAAGTCTGTGCTGAGAAATCAGTCGTTAACCTAATTGGTTTACCCCTGAATGTAATCTGTCTCTTTTCTCTGGTAGCTTTTAATATTCTCTCCTTGTCCTGTATGTTGGCTATCTTCATAATTATGTGTCTTGGAGTTGGTCTATTATAGTTTTGAATGTTTGGGGTCCTGTAGGCTTCCAGGATTTGGCAATCCATTCCATCTTTCATCTCTGGGAAGTTTTCTACAATTATTTCATTTAATATGCTGTCCATTCCTTTGGTTTGAATCTCTGTGCCTTCTTCTATCCCGATGAATCTCAAATTTGGTTTTTTAATGACATCCCATATCTCTTGAATAGATTGCTCATGGGATTTAAGCATCTTTTCTGTGTTGACTATACTCTTTTCAAGTTGATAAACCTTGTCTTCATTATCTGATGTTCTGACTTCTACTTGATCAAGTCTATTTGTAATATTCTCGTTTGAGTTTTTAATTTGGTTTATAGTTTCCTGCAATTCTAGGATTATAGTTTCTTTTTTAAGATCTCTATCTCCTGGTAGAGCTCGTTCTTTGCCATTTGAATTTGTTTGTTTAATTCATTTTCAAAATATATTTTTATTGCTTGGACTTGCTGTCTCATGTCTTCTCTAATATACCTTTCCATTTGAGTTAGGTATGCCTTGAGTTCTTTCCCTATCCCTGCTTCTGATGTTTCTATGTCCTCTTGTAGAATTAAGTTGTCTTGCATTGTTTGTACTCTTTTTTTCCCTTGTTTTCTCATGTTGTCCCCGTTGCTTTCCAGCTCTATTTGATCGTCGTGTTTCTGCTCTCTTCTATAGATTTGTTTTGGTTCTGTATTACTCTGATGCCTCTCCTTAGTGTTGTTAAACTATGCCTGCTGACGTGGATTCCACTGTGAAGGAAGATCCGACGTCCGAGCTCCAGTGACGACAGTACTTTGCTATGATCGGCCCCAGTTCCTTGCTGGGGTGTCCTGATGAGGTGGTGTGACTGGACTGTCTCTGTTTGATTTCAGCTCCCAGTCGCGGCAGGCAGGCGGTCTCCAGCCACCCAGTATCACAGGCCGCGGGCGGGTGATCGGTCACCTGCGGCCGGGTGTTCTCCTACCGCCCAGTTATGCGGGCAGTGGGTGAACTGTCGCCAGCGGGCCTGCAATTTCCAGCTGCCCAGTCTCGAGGGCCTTGCCTCTAGCCTCCTGGTTTCTCCTGCTATCCTTCTGTAGCCGGAGGGCAGGCCGCACGAATCAGTCGGCCTGGATCTCCAGGGTCCCACAGTTGGCAATTGGGATCCCAGGCACTCTGTCCTTTGGATTTTTCCTGCTTGCCCCTCCCCCAGCTCTAGCTAGACAGGTTTCCTTTTGGCTGCAGATGGGTAGGGGGGGTTGCAGGTCAGGTGCCTCTAGTTCCCCCCTAGTCTTTATGCAGGCTCACTCTGATTCTCCCTCCCCCGGCAAGCCTAGGAGAGAATTTATGCGAGTTCCCGATGTATGGGGGATGGGCTGAGTGCCACACACCTGTTTTGTTGTTGAGATCTGTCGGAGAATGGCGGTGGATATTTCAGCTGTTCAAGATGCTGACTGCTGATTGCCTTGGTGGAGTGTCTGCTGTGGGGGATGGGACTGTACCGCTTCCTTCGGTTGGGACTGTACCGCTTCCTTCCCCGTCTAAACTCCCGCACTCAGCCCGGAGGTCAGTGCGGGCTTGGCTACTTATTGTTGTTTGACTTCATAATGGCTGCCAATCTTACTGGAGTGAGATGGTATCTTATGGTGGTTTTGATTTGCATTTCTCTGACTGCTAGAGATGGTGAGCATTTTTTCATGTACTTGTCTTATTGTTTAACTTTTTGAGTTTTTTTGTATACTCTGGATATTAGGGCTCTATCTGAAGTGTGAAGAGTAAAAATTTGTTCCCAGGATGTAGGCTCCCTATTTACCTCTCTTATTGTTTCTCTTGCTGAGAAAAAAACTTTTTAGTTTAAGTAAGTCCCATTTGTTGATTCTTGTTATTAACTCTTCTGCTATGGGTGTCCTATTAAGGAATTTGGAGCCCGATCCCACAATATGTAGATTGGAGCCAACTTTTTCTTCTATCAGACGCACTCTCTGATTTGATATCAAGCTCCTTGATCCATTTTGAGTTAACTTTTGTGCATGGTGAGAGATGGGGATTCAGTTTCATTTTGTTGCATATGGATTTCCAGTTTTCCCAGCATCATTTGTTGAAGATGCTATCCTTCCTCCATTGCATGCTTTTAGCTCCTTTATCAAATATAAGATAGTTGTAACTTTGTGGGTTAGTCTCTGTGTCCTCTATTCTGTACTATTGGTCCACCTGCCTGTTTCGGTACCAGTACCATGCTGTTTTTGTTACTATTGCTCTGTAGTATAGTTTGAAATCTGGCATCGCTATGCCGCCTGATTCACACTTCCTGCTTAGAGTTGATTTTGCTATTCTGGGTCTTTTATTATTCCATATGAATTTCATGATTGCTTTCTGTATTTCTACAAGAAATACCATTGGGATTTTGATTGGCATTGCATTAAACCTATAGAGAACTTTTGGTAATATCGCCATTTTGATGATGTTAGCTCTGCCTATCCACGAACAGGGTATACTTTTCCATCTTCTAAGATCTTCTTCTATTTCTCTCTTTAGGGTTCTGTAGTTTTCATTGTATAAATCTTTCACCTCTTTTGTTAGGTTGATTCCCAAGTATTTTATTTTTTTCTTGAGGATATTGTGAATGGGGTGTTTTTCCTTATTTCCATTTCAGAAGTTTTGTCACTGATATACAGAAATGCCTTTGATTTATACGTGTTGATTTTATATCCTGCCACTTTGCTGAATTCATTTATTAGTTCTAGTAGTTTCTTTGTAGACCCTTTTGGATCTTCTAGGTATAGAATCATGTCGTCTGTAAATTTTGTTCCAGTATTCTGAGATTCACTTTATCCTCTTCTCTCTCCAACTTGAGGGAGCTGTCTTTTCTTGGCTTCAATTCTCTGATGAATCTAAAAGGATGTTGATTGTTCAGGTATTCAGTCCTTATTTTGTTGTGAGAATTGGAAAGGCAACTTGGCAGCTCCTTATATGTCTTCACAGAAGGGTGAGCCCATATCTGGCACAATTAGCTACTGTTGCACTGAAGAAGCATATGACCATTTTCAACATGTGTCCTTTCTCTGTGAAATGAAAAAGGGCCACTTGAGTAGAGGGTGTGAATATTTAAGACTGTCTATGGAAAGTGTCTAATGCAAATGAGTGCTCAAGGAATGTGCATTCTTTCCCCCATTTTTCTCTCTATGTTATGGTCTGCTTAGAGGTGCTCCAGCATCCATTGGACTTTCATGCATCAAGAGTCAAAACATAGGATATATGTCTAAATAGAATCTGTGTCTTGAATTGAAACCTATCTTACTTTTAGCTTCTAATAGAATTCAAGCATATATGAGATATATTCAGAAATTGTTTCCTGAACAAATAATTCTTGTTCCTTTGTTCAATTGTCTCTCATATACAACTACTTTAATCTTAAAATCATTTGCTTATCCAATGCAAACAAGAATCATATATAAAAATTTAAAACATTATGTTAAATTCAAAAAGACAATTTTCCATTTCCAGCAGTAATATTATTTGAGTCTTCTCTTTCCTATTTTTGGTCAAGTTTAGAGACTGCCTATTTTGTTTGTCTTTTTCAAAAATAGCCGTTTGTTTCATTGATCTGTTGTTTTAAGCCTCCATTTCACTTATTTATTCTTTGATTTTCATGTTTTATTTTCTTCTACTAATTTTGGATATATTTCATCCTTACTTTTCTCCTTGCTTGAAATGCAACTAGTAACAAGTCGTTTATTTGAGAGTGTTCTACTTTTGATGTGGGCAGTGATTGCTACAGAATTCTTTCTTTGTACTTCTTTTGCTGTATCCCATAGGTGGTTTTGTGTCTTAATTTTCTTTTTCTTTTGTGTTGAGGAATTTTAAAATTTCCTTCTTGGTTTCTTCCTATACTTGTTGGTTATTTGCAAATAAGTTAATTATCATGTGCTTGCATACATTTCCAATATGTTCATGTTATTGATTTCTGGTTTTGTTGCATTGTGATCAGAAAAGTTGCTATACAATTTTGGTTTTCTTAAGGTTGTTAAGACTTGTTTTGTGGCCCATCATATGATCAACTCTGGAGAATATTCCATGTATTGATGGAATGCTGCTATTCTATGGAATGTTCAGTAGTTGTCTGTTTAGGTCTATTTTCTCCAGGGTGCAATTGAAACTGTTATTTCTTTGTTGATTTCCTGTCTGGATGATCTGTCCATTGCTGAAAGTGCATTCTTAAATTCTCCAGCTATGATTAATTGATTTGCTCCCTCCCATGAGGCCAGAAATATTTGCTTTTATATCCAGGTGTACTTGACTATTAGAGGCATATTTGTGATTGTCATATCCTCTTGCTGAATTGAACCCTTTGTCATTACATATGACCTTCCCTTTCTATTTTTATTCCCTTTGTTTATTTTTCTTATATAAGTATAATCACTTCTGCTTTCTTTTGGTTTTCATTTGCATGGATTATTATTTCATGTCTTCACATTCAGTGTCCTAGAAATGAAGCACTATTCCTGTAAGCACCACAGAGTCAAATCTTGTTATTTTATCCATTCAGTCAAGGTATATCTTTAATTGGAGAATTTAACCTATTTATATCTATTCAATTCAGGGTAATAGATTTTAGGTAAAGTCTTACTATACCTATTATGTAACTTGTTTTCTAGTTTTGTTGTAATTTCTTGATTTCTTTCTTTCATCCTCCCCTTGCAACATTCCTTGCTGGTTGAAGAGATTAATACTGGTTATTATTTTGGAATTCTCTATTAAAGATTTTTGGGTTTTGTTTATCATAAAATTTACAAATACATATTTTGATTGTAATTAGCTGTTTTGAGATAATGGCAACATGAGAGTATATATAAAAATGACAAAAAAAACAAAGGATAAAAGAAAATATAGGGGGAAAACCCTCCTATTTGCATTCCATTCTTTGCCCTTTTTGAATTTTTAACATTATATCTTACATCTCTCTACAATGTCTATGGATTACAATATTAAAGTAATTATCATTTTTATTTCTACTGCTTGGTCTTCATACTAAAGATATGAACAATTTATGCACGAAACTTAAGATATTAGAGCATTCTAACTCTCTGTGATCACTGTTAGCAGTAATTTTTATACCTTTTATATTTTGTTACTCTCAACATAATTTTCTTTCCATTTGAATAACTTCCTTTAGACTTTCTTGTAGAAGAGGCCTGAAGGAAGCATATTCTGTCAGCTTTTGTTTGTTTGGGAATGTCTATCACATCTTCATTTATAAAAGATAGTTTTCCTGGATATAATTTCTTTTGTTTTGATAGATTTTATGGACATGGAAATGAAAGATTAGAGGAAGGCTACATTCCTATTTTCTCTATGGCTTGGGATTCAAGCATTGGAAATACTATTTCATAGTAAAGTGGGTGAAAGAGGGATTTCATTAAATTCAATTTTGGATAGAGTGTCTTAGAGACTCAAAAATTCAGGTGATTTAACAGAGAAAATGTATATTGAATCCAAGCTGGTGGTGGTAGCGGCATGGCAGCAGAATCAGCAATACCTCTAGTCTGAGACACACACACACACACACACACACACACATGCACACACGCACACACACACACACACACACAGAGAGAGAGAGAGAGAGAGAGAGAGAGAGAGAGATAGAGAGAGAGAGAACGAGAACATAGAAAAAACCATCATGATCAGATTTGGTAGAAAACTCTGAAATCAAAAAGAAAAATGAATTTTTCTGATCCAGAAACTGCACTACAATCTGGTGTTTGAATAGTACTCTGTATTTCTCAACTGGCAAGCTGATTGCTGATGTAGGAGCCATCTTGAGGTTGTCACTTTACAGCAGCTGCTGTGGAGGTTAGAGATTGTATTGCCCTGGTAAGCACCTACTATGTGGCCTAGGGTGTACTCATTAGTTTGTGAGTGAAAGAGGTATAGAAAAAATTGTACCCAAGGGAAGCCAAGTCATAAATATAAAAGAGAGCTTCACATGTCTTTTGCTTTGACTCTTGCATCTCTCCAGTGTTCAGGGGAAGAGAGTGGTAAATCTGAACAGGCAGGTGTGAGTACTCTCAGGGATTAAGCCTTGCAAGGTTGTATTTGTAGGCAACAGAATGTGTAGAGAGCTGATTCCCTTGCCCCACAAGTAGGAATCTCAGGTGGTTCCAGAGACTAAGACTCCCAGAGATCAGTATCTTCCTGGCCCTAGGGTTTATTGATCTAATCTCTTCAGAGCAGATACCACCCAACAAACCCCTAGGGCCTTACTAGACATAAGCCACAGCCACTGGAACTCCCCTCATAGAACTCTGTAGCAGCCCCACCCTGGGAGTGCATTGATCTGGTCTGTGCACACAAAACTGCTTTGGCCGTACTCTGCACTGGAATCTATCTTAGCCTGGCAAGAAGGGAAGCTGAGAGCTGTTTCAAACAGCTTCAGTCTTTGCCACTCCAACTGGCAGCTCAGTGAATAACATGAAAGGAGGACGACATTATCAACCTCTAGTCCTTGTTCTGTCTTTCTGTTTCTTTCAGTTCAGGGCCCATTAGAAATGGAAAGAAGGACAGTTGTTCATAGACAATAAATATCCAATTTTGCTGACTATTTTGACCACCTCAGTAGAGATGATGCCATCATTTTTTTTCATTAAGAATTCTTTCTGGTTTTTTGTTTTGTTTTGTTTTGTTTTTGTCTGTGTTTTGGTGTTCTTGCAGTGTTGATTTGTTCATAGACATACATACATATGTATCTTTGTTTTATTTTCTGATTTTTAGCCTTTTAAAAATATATTTTTTACTTTATCTTTTGGGGTTTTTATTTTTTAAATTTCTTTATTTTTGTGTGTACGTTTTATTCTGTTTTTTTTCTGTTTGCTCATTCAGTCTACTTTTACTTGCTTTTTTCCCTTATTTGTTTTCACTTTTTTTGTAGATCATCTACTACATCTCTTCTGCATTCTCTCTGCTCACATTTTATTTTGTAAACTCTATTCTGACTTTCTATTACATTGTCAGTTCTATTAATTGTGTTTATAACATCTTTTATAACTCATTGGTTTATGTAACTCCTACCCTCATCACTCATCTCATTGCAATTGCTTTGCTTTAAAACCAGATCTACTACCTGGTTATTTATTGTTTTTGGTGTTGCCACATGCTGATCTCAATATTCCTGTTTTTGTGGTGATTAATGTTGTAGCTATCATAGCTGCAAAGGGTGCTCATTTCATTGCTGTATGTTGTTTGCTTTGGTTGTTGCTATTGTTGCTATTGTTTATTTCCCCTTATCCTGTGCAGTTCTGAGAACTTACAGGGAGACTATAAGTTTGTTGTGTAGAGACTGTACTGATGAACAAAACTCAGCCAAAAGACAGCAAACCTTACTCCATATACAAATTACCAACAGTAAATCTTCAGCTATACTTTCATACAAATAATAGAAGAGACAACACCCCCAAATAATTACCAGGCCCCCAGTAATAATAGCTAATGTTGAGCCCTTGGTTCTCATTCATGTATATCCAGTGCTACAACAAAAAACAGAATAAACATAAAGGCTATGGATACAACTATGAGTGGTTCTCAAATCTAGATTATTGTAAGATACTTTTTAGTGCAACGAAAGCTGTGCCCCAATTGACCCACATAATAAAATAACAGATAAAGAATTAAAAGAATAATTATCAAAATGATCAATGAATTCTAAGAGAACACAGAAAAACAAGTCAATAAACTAAGGAAGTCAGGATATGAATTAGAATTTCTATAATCAGATAGAGATTTAGAAAAAGAATCAAACAGAAATCTTGGAAATGAAAGACACCATAAATCAAATAAAATATTCACTTTAAAGTCCTTTTTACATGGTAGTCCATGTTGAAAACATAAGCTCAGAGCTGGAAGATAAAATTTTCAGGCTTGAATATGCAGGTAGTTAAATAAAACAATAAATATATATAACCATGATATGATCATACAGAAACACTGGAATATCATTGAGACCAAATTTAAGAATCATGGGAAATGAGGAGGGTTGTGAGATGGAGGCAAATGGAATAGGTTTTGCATAACATACAAGGATAGAATTTTAAAAGCCTCAAGAGAAAATTTCAGGTCATATTTAGAACCAAGCCTGCCAGTATAACTTCTGATTTCTGAGCACAAATGCTACAAGCCAGGAAGGTTTAGAATGATTGTTCTAAGTCCTGAAAATAATCAGTTTGCTGAATTCGGCAAAGCTATCCTTCAAAGTTGAATTGGAAAGAAAAACTTCCAAGGTAAGCAGAAACTAAAAGAATTTATTACTACTAAGCAAGCACTACAGAACTTAAAAAATACACTACAGAGAAGAAATAAAAATCTTGCCTCAGAACTCACAACTGGATAAATCTCTTTGAAGTGTAGCTAAGTAAATGAGAAACAGAGAAAAGTTAAACATCAGAAATAAATTTTAAAAAGCAGGAATTAATAAACCTCTTCCATTGAGTTACAACATTGAATGTAAATGATCTCAACTCCCCAATTAAAAGACACATGTTGGCAAAATGGATTGAAAAACAAGACCCAGTTATGTGTTGTTTGTAAGAGACTCATTTTATAGGCAAAGAGAGACACAGGCTGAAAATGAAAGGATGGAAACTGATATCCCATGCAAAAGGAGCCTAAAAGCCAGAAGGAGTAGACACTCTCTTAGCTGACACTGAAGACTTTAAATCAAAAATAATCAGAAGGATAAACAAGATTAGTTAATACTGGCAAAGGGAACAATCCAGAAGGAAGATATAACACAGAAATTAGGTCTTCTTACAACATGCTCATGACCACTTTGTCACCTTACATATGTCTATGCTTCAAGGTGAACCTGAGGACATACTGAGGACAAACATAAAAGAGTGTTTCAGCTGCTAAAAGCATGATCACTTTCAAAACCTTGAAAAATCCAGAAGTGAACAGAGTAAATTGTTCATAAAATAATGAAGCCAGGTTTACCCACTGACTTTGAAAGCATAGGATTGTTGGGTCAAATCATGGTTTTTCACAATTTTTTCAAATGCTCAAGATTTTTATATAATGGATTTTACTTTTAAATAATAAAATTTAAGGTAAGTTTTGTTGAAATATTTAAAAATAAAGTTCATAACATTCAACAAAAGTATGGAATACTTTTTTGTTTGGAAATGAGGTGTCCCCCAAAATCTCATGTATGAGATAATGCAAGAAGATTTAGAGGAGAAACATTTGGGTTTTGAATCTTAACCCAATCAGTGAATTAATCCTCTGAGTGGTAACTGAAGGCAAGTAGGGTTGGCTGGAGGAGGTATGTCTCTGGGGGTGTGCCTTTGGGGTATACATTTTGTATTTGGTGAGTGAAGTCTCTCTGTGCTTTCTGAACATTATGTGAGCTGCTACCCTATACCACACTCTTTCACCATGATTTTCAGTGTCACCTCAAGCCTGGAGAAATGGAGTCAGTGGGCAATGGACTGAGACCTCTGAAACTGAGTCCTCAGATAATCTTTTCATCTACAGTTGCTCTGGTTGGGCCTTTTAGTTGCAGCAGTGAAAAAGCTCACTAAAACAGGTACTCTAAATAACTTTTAGATTTTCTATATATTCCTATATATGTGTGTTTTATCAGTGTCTAAATGTAAAATTAATAATTACATTTCCTGGAGGCAAAAGTCCTTCTCCTTACAGTTTTTTTTTTGCACCCAAGCCTTTTGTACCCCATTCAACTGTCACAGGTGCTTCTATTGCTTGGATTGATCAATGGTGCCCTGTGCCCATATAATAACTAAGAACCAATATATACTGAACTTGCTATGGAGAGATCATTTGAAGTATGGTACACGTACTTTTGTAATTCTCCCAGTAAGCTCATGAGGCATCATTTTATAGATGACTCTGCATATAATACTCCCATTCCAGTGGTATTTATTGAAGGCTACTGTGTGACAGGCACTGTTGTATGTAATGGAGCTACATCAGTAAAGTATAGAGAACCGGTCCCTAGGCTTGCGGTCCAGCTCCGCCCATGCTCGGGAGCGCTGGCTGTGCTGGGGCTGAGAAATTGACCAATTTTGACAACATGTAGTGCTGCATTGTGCCAGATGGGATATGATCAATCATGGCATCCGAACTTTGTAAGATGATCACTGTGGCAAGGCTTGAAAAGCACAAGAATTTGTTCTTAAATTATAGGAATCTGCACCATTTTCCACTGGAGTTACTGAAAGATGAAGGACTGCAGTACTTGGAGAGACTCTGTATGAAAAGGAACTCCTTTACCACCTTGCCATAAAACCTTGCTCAGAAGCTTCCAAACCTTGTGAAACTGTATCTTCACTCAAATAACATAGTAGTGGTTCCAGAAGCTATTGGGTCCCTTGTAAAACTCCAGTATCTGGGTCTTAGTGATAATGTCTTAGAAATTGTTTGCCCAGATATTGGTCATCTGAGAGCTTTACTTCATCTTCGATTAGCTAATAATCAACTGCAATTCCTACCTCCAGAGGTTGGTGATTTGAAGGAGCTGCAGATACTAGACATTTCTACCAATCGTCTGCTAACTTTACTCGAGAGGCTTCATCTGTGCCTTTCTCTGCAGTACCTCACTGTGGACGGAAATCGTCTATGGTATGTGCCGCACCATCTCTGCCAGCTGCCCAGCCTCAACAAACTCTCTCCATGGCTGGGAATTATTTGCATTTTTGCTACTTGATTTAGGTCAATCTTGAGAACTGCAATACCTATATGTGGATAACAACATTCACCTGAAGTGCTTGCCATCTTACCTGTACAATAAAATCATCGGGTGCAGTGGCTGCGGAGCCCCCATCCAAGTGTCTGAGGTAAAGCTGCTCTCCTTTTCATCAGGGCAGCTGACTGTCTTCCTCCCAGCTGAGGTGAAGGCCATAGGGACAGAGAATGATCATGTCCTGCCTCTGCAAGAGCTGGCCATGAGAAGTCTGTATCATGCCCACCACAGATTTCTAAAAGATCTGAACTTTTTGTCTCCAATCTCATTACCCAGAAGTCTCCTGGAGCGGCTGCACTGCCACCTGGGGCACTGTCATTGGTGTAATGAGCCCATGTTTACCATCGTCTACCCCAAGCTTTTTCCCTTGAGAGAGACTCCGATGGCAGGGCTGCACCAGGGGAGGACAACTGTTAGTTTTGTGGCTTACTGCTGCTCCACCCAGTGCCTGCAGACTTTTGACCTGCTGAGTTGATAAACACTCAAGAGCCTCAGGAGCATTGCCAGCTTGACACCAAGGCTGCCTCTGAGTCGCACACTGTGTTTGGCAGGGCTTGGATCTTCCATCCTGTCCTGTCTCATGCAGGGGCATGCAGAACTCTCTGGCAATGTCATATGGAGCTGCACAGCTAAAATGTCTTCACCCTTTCCCCAAGGTGGGATATATCCTCCCCCAAATTAAGGACATCCTGTCTTCTGTATTTTTTCTTTTTATGTGAGTGTGTCTGATACATATACTATTTAGTTTGAGGAACCTCCACGCATCTAATTTAAAGTGAGTTCCCTCTACTGTAATTTAATTCTCTCCCTTGTTTTTTTTTTCCAGGAAAGGTAGCAGAATACAACAGTTACTAATATCATTATGTAAAAATGTGGATGTGTAACCGATGTGATTCTGCAATCTGTATTTGGGGTAAAAATGGGAGTTCATAACCCACTTGAATCTAATGTATGAACTATGATATGTCAAGAGCTTTGTAATGTTTTGAACAACCAATAATATAAATAAATAAATAAATAAATAAATAAATAAATAAATAAAGTGAGTTCCTTGAAGAACTATAATTTGATAATACAGGCAAATTCACTTTAAAAAAAACACACCTGGTTAGATGAGTAAGTTCTGAAGAGGGGTGGGAGAACAGGGGAGGGCAGCAAACTAACATGAGAATAAGCAATGTTATTTATTTATTTATTTATTTATTTGTGTGTGTATGTGTGTGTGTGTGTGTGTGTGTGTGTGTGTGTGTGGTGATGAATGCTTCAAAGAAAATGGAACCAAAAGCTAAGAATGATAAGAAGAATAGGGTAGGGCTTCTTTAGATGTAGAACTGCAAACACTGCAGTGGTGACATTTTAGCTTTGACCTGAATGCTAACTAAGTCAGTCTGTGAAACACAGAGCAGAGTGTAGGGACAGGGGAGTCATCTTTAGGCAAAGGGTGGAGCCATGGGAAAGGCTGTCAGACTCCATGTGTCCAAAGAATGAAAAAAGTCAGGGAGAGTAGCAAGTGATGAAATTTGAGTGTGGGATCAACAAGCATGAATGTGATGGAGACCCTGTCTTTAAGGAGCTGATGACATATCAACTTGTGATATTGATAGAATTACAGACATAGAGAACATCAGGCCAAGTCTCAAAGGATGCATAGAAGTTCTCCACAAAGAAAAAAAGTGTAGAAGGAATGGTATCTCAAATGGGAAAAGGAGCTTAACCTCAGAAGATCAAGGACTGTAAATTTTCTCTCATATATGGAAGCTGGGGAGAAAAAAGTAAAAGAATGGTGGAGTGGATCTCATGAAAATGAAAGGGAGAGCAGTAGAGCAAAGGGAACAAGCTGGGGAGATGGTGCAGAAGGGGGAAAGTGCTAGGGAGTGATATTGGCCAAATTATACTGTTGAGGGCATGTACAAATTAGTAACAACAAATTCACACATTATGGACAACTATAATGCACCAATAAAAAATGTGAGAAAAAAAGAGAAAGTAGTTTGGACAAAGGCAGGACCAAGTGTGTCAAACTCAAGAAGTTGCCTTTGATCATTCTGTTGTCTGGGCCAAGTCATTCTTCACCTAGAGGGACTTTTTGTGTGAGAGGAGGTATTAGGGTTTGAACCTAGGATACTTTACTCCTGGACTATATCCCCAGTCCTCATTTTCTTTTCTTTTGAGGCTGAATCTTCCTGAGTTGCCCAAGCTTGCCTCAGATTGGGATCCTCTTGCCTCTGTCTGCCACATAGCTGGGACTACAAGCAAGTGATACCATGTTTGGCACCTGTAGGAGTTTTAAAGAAATTAGCCTAGTGGCACAATTCAAGTCCTGAAGGACTTAGGATGTAACACCTAGGACTCTCAGATTCTCTTGAGTGTGATGTGAGTGAAATAATCCAGTTGGAGATTTCATCAGGATTAGGAGGTTAGAGGAAAATGATCTTAGAGCTCAAAAATGAAAATGAAGTAAGTTGGCAAGGTGGAGTGGTCCACTTGAGACCCACAGAAGTAAAGCTATGACTTTTAGGAATGTAAAAAGAAAGACTAACAGGACAAGGAAATGAGTTTGAAGTCATTTAATCTTCATGGGTTGACTGAGCCCTCTGGAGAACATGGAACAAACAAGTAATCAGGAGGTACACTGGTGGATAATAGATGCCTAAAATGGGTTGTAGATCTTGTCAAAATCTGGAATTGTAT
The DNA here is from genome assembly GCF_052094955.1 of Ictidomys tridecemlineatus. NCBI lineage: Eukaryota > Metazoa > Chordata > Mammalia > Rodentia > Sciuridae > Ictidomys > Ictidomys tridecemlineatus. Next base: position 148,590,796 of record NC_135480.1, on the reverse strand, counting down.
TTTTTTCTCTCTTAAATTCAATCATGCTATCCAAACTTTCCCAACTTACTCTAGCCAGGTGATGATCAGTACAGTTTTGTGGCACCTACAACTGTTGACCTGACTAAAGACCTTATATGGGATTTGCTGTGCAGTATAACCAGACCCTGGATCCCCTTGGGACCACTAGATCATTCACTTGTATTGTCTCCTTATCTTGGCATCAAAACTGAGGTCAGGCCACCTGCATCACTGATGCCTCTGATGCCACTGCTGCCATCCAGAGTTCTTCTTTCTGAGTGCTGCTGCACTTACAGCTGTGAACACCTGCTGCTGCCACAGAAGACACCGCTGCTCAGGATGCAAGTAATGTTGACACCGCTGCTGACCCCAGTTATGATACAACATATAAAAATCTCTTGGACACTATGAAGGCATTACTAAGAGGAAAGTTTATTGCATTGAACTTATTCATTAAATAGGTATAAAGCCAACAGATAAATGACCTAACTACATCTCAAAGCCCTATACAAAGAAGAACAAATCAACACCAAAAGCAGTAGAGGACAGGGAATCATTAAAATCAGGGCTGAAATCATAAAATCAAAACAAAATAAACAATTGAAAAAAATTAACAAAACAAAAATTTGGTTCTTTGAAAAAATAAGTAAAATAAATAAACCCTGGCCATGCTAATGAAGATAAAAAGAAAAAACTCAAATTACTAAAATACAAGATGAGAAGGAAATATTACAACAGGCATGTCTGAAATACAGAAGATAATTAGAAAATACTTTTGAAAATTTATATTCTAATAAAATATAAAATATTGAAGACATAGACAAATTTCTAGAGACATATGACTTAACCCAAATTGAATGAGGAGGTCAGACATGATTTAAACAGATCAATTTCAAGTAAGGAAATAGAAAATGCTATCAAAAGCCAACCAAAAAAAAAAAAAAAGCCCAGGACCAGATGGATTCTCATTCAAGTTCTACAAGACATTCAAAGAAGAATAACACCAATATTCCTCAAAGTATTCCATGGAATAAAAAATGAGGAATTCTTTTTAAACTCATTCCACAATGCTAATATCACACCAATACCAAAACCAGACAAAGATACATCAAGAAAAGAAAATCTCAGACCAATATTCCTAATGAACATAGATACAAAAATTCTCAATGAAATTCTGGCAAATCACTAATAAAAACATATTTAAAAAGATAGTGCACCATGATAGAGTGGGGTTCATCCTAGGGATGGTTGGTTCAACATATGGAAATCAATAAACTTAATTCATCATATTAATAGACTTAAAAATGAGAATCATATGATCATCTCAATAGATGCAGAAAAATATTTGACAAAATACAGCACCCCTTCATATTCAAAACACTAGAAAAACTAGAGATAGTAGGAACATAACTCAATATTGTAGAAGATATATACACCAAACCCAAGGCTAGCATCATTCTAAATGGAGAAAAATTGAAAACATTTTATCCAAGAACTGGAACAACACAAGGATGCCCTCTTATACCTCTTCTAATCAACTTCCTCCTTAATACTCTAGCCAGAACAATTAGGCAAAAGAAAGAAATTAAAGGGATACAAATAGGTAAATAAAAACTCAAACTACCACTAATTACTAATGACATGATTCTATATCTAGAAGATCCTAAAAAGTTCCACTAGAAAATTTCTAAAACTAATAAGTGAATTCATCAAAGTAGCAGGATATGAAATCAACACCCATAAATCAAACACATTCTTATATATCAGCAATGAATTCACTGAAAGAGAAATTAGGAAAACTACCCCATTCACAATAGCCTCAAAAGAAAACACCTGAGAATCAACCTAACAGAAGAGGTGAAAGACCTCTACAATAAAAACTACAGAACACTCAACAAAGAAATTGAAGAAAAACTTAGAAGATGGAATAATCTCCCAGGTTCCTGGATAGGCAGAATTAATTTGGTCAAAATGGCCATACTATTATACAGATTTAATGCAATTCCTACTAAAATCCCAGTGACATTCTACATATAAACAAAAAAGTAATAAAAAAATTATTTGGAAAAATAAGAGACCCAGAATAGCTAAAGCAATCTTTAGCAAGAAAAGTGAAGCAGGTGGCATCACAATACCAGACCTAAACAGAGATATAGTGACAACAACAGCATGATATGGACACCAAAGTAGACTTGTAGACCAATGGTACAGAATAGAGGACACAGAGACAAACCCACATACATACAGTTATGTCATACTAGACAAATGTGCCAAAAACATTCACTGGAAAAAAGATAGCCTATTCAAAAATAATGCTGGCAAAACTGGAAATCCATATGCAGAGAATGAAAGTAAACCTCTATCTCATACCCTGCACAAAAATCAACTCAAAGTGGATCAAATACTTAGGCACTAGAATAGAGATCTGTGCCTAACAGAAGAAAAACTAGACCTGAATCTTCACCATGTTGACCTAGGATCTTGCCTCCTTAACAAGACTCCTACAGTGCAAGAAGTAAAATCAAAAATCAATAAATGGGATGGATACAAATTAAAAAGTTTTCTCAGCAAAGGAAACAATCAATAATGTGAGGATAGAGCCTACAGATTGGGAGAAAATCTTTACCACATATATCTCTGATAAAGCATTAAACACTAGAATATATAAAGAACTCAAAATAGTTAACACCAAAAAAAAAAAGCCAAATAAAACAATCAATAAATTGGCTAAGGAACTGAACAGATATCTCAGAAGAAGAAATAGTATTTACCAACAAGTATATGAAAAAGTGTTCAACATCTCTAGCAATTAGAGAAATGCAAATCAAAAATACTCCATGATTTCATCTCACTCTTGTCAAAATGGGAATCATCAAGAATACAGGCAATAATAAATGTTGGTGGGGATGTGGGGGGAAAGTACACTCAAACATTGCTGGTGGCCCTGCAAATTGGTATAAACACAATGGAAAGCAGTATGGAGATTCCTCAGAAAACATCGAATGGAACCACCATTTGACCCAGTCATCCCACTCCTGGGTTTTTATTGAAAGGACTTAAAATAAGCATACTACAGTGACACAGCCATATCAGTGTTTGTAGCTGATCAATTCATAAGAGCAAAGCTCTGGAACCAACCTAGATGCCTATCAACAGATGAATGGATAAAAAGAAAATGTGGCGTATATATTCAATGGAATATTACTAAGCTTTAAAGAATGAAATTATGGCACTTGACAGTGAATGAATGGAGTTGGAGAATTTCATGATAAGCAAATTAAGCCAATCCCAAAAAACCAAAGGCTGAATGTTTTCTGTAATATGCAGATGCTAATTCACAATAAGGCTGGGGGGGAGGCACCAGAGAAGAATAGCCTTACCTCAGATTAGGTAGAGGGAAGTGAAAGGAGGGAAAGGGAGGGGATGTGAGGATAGAAAAGATAGTAAATAAAACAGATATTATTATTTTATGTATATATGTGACTGCATGAACAATATGATTCTACAATATGTACATTCAAAAAAATGAGAAATTATATCCCATCTATGTATGAAATATAAAAACACATAAATGCATTTTACTGTCATGTATAAATAATTAAAACAAATTAAAAAATTAAAAAAAATAAGTTCAGATCTGGGAGCTGTGGTGCACGCCAATAATCCCACCGTCTTGGGAGGGTAAGGCAGGAAGATTGCAAGTTCAAAGTCAGTCTCAGCAAAAAGTGAGGTGCTAAGCAACTCAGTGAGACCCTATCTCTAAATAAAGTACAAAATAGGGCTGGAAAATTTGGTTTAGTGGCCGAGTGCCCCTGAGTTCAATCCCCGTACCAAAAAAAAAAAAAACAAAAAAAAAACAAAAAACAAAAATAAAAAATAAGTTCATTCATAATTTTATGAATTATTTTTTGCCTCAAGAGAGGCATCACTAATAAGCACACTCACAGATGCACTTATACTTTTGTTTGCTCTCAATTTATATATGGATACAAAAATCAAAGTAGAATCATTAATCTAATGATGCAAGGATACTAAAACACAGATCAATTGTCCATTGCTGATTATACAAAGCATTTTCTCTCTTATTATTATACTAACCTTATATTAAAAGGAAAAACATTTCAGCTATTATACTCAAGCTACTTCTTGGTCATTTATATTAATTAAATACTTTTATGCACTTACTAGTATTTATTCTTCATAAATCCTAAATACCTACTCAACCTCCCATCTTTCTAAATACTGAAACTTACATGGGCTTCACTCAACTAGCTTATAATCATTACAAATTTTTGTGTTGTTCTGAGAATAAGGAAATAAACATAAGAAAGTATGTTAGGAGAAAAATAAGAAACTAAAGTCTCACTATGAACAAATATTTAGAAATTAAACTAAAAATAAGCTCTCTTTATGTCCTTGTGAGTAATTTGTAGAAAAATCTTACTCCCATCACCTGTGGCTGTCCCTTTCCCAAGACAGTATTGGTCCAGACAAAGCAATACTGAGACTCTCCTACACGTACGAGTCATCTCAGCCATGGCTGAAGGACATAAATATGGGTCCAGATGTGTTCTGCAACAGGAAGATCTTTCTCAGCAATCATTTTATATCAGTAAAAATGCAGTTTATGGTGTTATAGTACCTAAGTGTTTTGAATATTTAAAATCTTCATTCAAGTGAGAGAACTCTGCCCCATGTAAAAGAAAACTAATACAACATAGTTTAAAATTCCAAGAAGTCAAGTCTATGTGGAGTTCTCTCATCTCAGTTTGTATTTGGGGGAAATTTTAAAGTTTCCTTTAGATGTGTTGCTCGTAGCACTTTATAAAAACCATGGTGGTGCCCATAAGGTACTCAAAACAGCTTTAGTTTACCATTACTGAAATTATAGTAAAGAATGTTAAAGATCAAAGGAAAAAACTTAGATATATTCTAGTCCGAGCTTTCATTTTACATTTGAGAAAATGAAGGTCCTCCAGGATTCACTCAAATTTCTATATCAGGAAACAGAATTTGTCCTAAAGCTTTGATATTTGATATGCTGGACAGGATTTTTTTTAAAGCAACATGTTGCCTGACTGAGTGAATAGTAGCAAATCTAAAATAAAAAGTGATGTAAAAAACAGTCACATATGGTCTTGGGATATAGTTCAGTGGTAAAGCATTTGTCTAGCATGCATTCACAAGGCCCAGGCTTTGATTCTAGCACCAAAACCAAAAAAAAAAAAAAAACTCACTTATATGCAGCCTTGTTGCCATGTTATTTCTGGAAATTGGAAATCTGGAAATGGGCTAGAATGTTCTGATTAGAGACAGAAACCAGAACAGAGAAACTTAATTCAGGCACAAGAAAAGTGAAGAGGTAAAGAAGTGAGAAAGGAAAGAGCAATGAGAGTCACCATGTATTATTTGGGATGTCTCTTGGGGTTATTATGTCATGAATAATGTAATCATATAATTATTTGATCACAAAGCATTGATTGAAAGATCCAATAAGTACAATTTTATTCCTCTTAAAAACGTTTCATGAGGACTTCACAGGCTCCTACATTCCTTAAACATCTGGGCTGACTCTAATCTGATCCAAAAGTGCACTCTGGTCTGATAAGGATATGCCACATGCTCCTTTGCTAGAGCAATTACAGCTATGCTATTCTTTTAGTCTGTTTTTCAGGGCTCCAAGTTTTTTGTAATAAATCCACCTTTGCTCCCTCACCAATTACTCATGTTTTATCTAACTGAAGTTTATGTTCTCTCTTCTTCATTCTCCTGTTCTTATTCAGAGGCCAGTTATTCAAAGGTTAACTCTCAAATACAGTACAAAAGGGAAAGAGGGAGAGGGAGAGGAAAGGGAGAGAGACAGAGATGGGGGGAGAGAGAGAGAGAGAGAGAGAGAGAGAGAGAGAGAGAGAGAGAGAGAGAGAGAGAAGAAGGAGAAGGAGGAGGAGGAGGAGGAGGAGGAGGAGGAGGAGGAGGAGGAGGAGGAGGAGGAGGAGGAGAGAGATATTCTACTTTGAAGATCCCTAAGCAGTAAAAGATAAAAAGTAATGGTGAGGGTAAGTCTGCTCCATGAAGGATGACAAAAACCTTTTATTTTAGCATCTACTATGGCTGACAGACTCTATTTATGATTTTATTAACTGCACCAGCCTCTTTCATGTCTGGGTCATATTGTAAAAAATTTGTGATAGGCTCTATTTAAGTTTCTAGAGGGCTAAATCTCATAAAGACTCTAATAAACATCTGTAGCTCTTGTCCCCTACTTGTGGAGATGTAGCATGTACTAAAAAGGTACAAGATCTTTGTTTCCTGTCTGTTTTATGTATGTGTGCACAACCGTGTCTCGTATGCCATGTGTATACATATGTGCTTGTGATTATATCATGTACATGGTTATCAAAATTGGCATATAGATAAATATGCATTCATACATTAAGTTAAAGAAAAAGAAACAGAGCCAAAAACCTACTTCATGTGATTTAAACATTTGAGAAAACTTCAAATTAAATTGATAAAACAGATAAGGTAATTTTTTTTTAAAAAATTACTAACCCACATGTTTTTCTAGGTCATCAGGTAATCAATAGAGTGTTGGTTTCTATAAAATGCTTACAGTGTAATATTCATTTGTTTTAATCAGATTTTTCTCTAACATGTCTAAAGGATTTAACTAGAACTGTAAGGAGGAAAAGTTTATTTTCAGGCTCACAGTTTCGGAGATCTTAGTCCACAGAAGTCTGGCTCCATTTCTGGGGCTCAAGATGAGGTTGAACATCATGGCAGAGTGTGTGGCAGAGAGAAGCAACTCACATCATGGTGATTGAGAGAGAGAGAGAGAGAGAGAGAGAGAGAGAGAGAGAGAGAGAGAGAGAGAGAGACACTCCACTTTCCAGATACAAATATATACACTAAAGCCATGCCCCAATTCCCACCTTCTCTAGTCACACCCTACCACTTCAGTTACTACTCAGTTAATCCCTATCAGGGGATCAAATCACTGACTGGGTTAAGACTTTTTTTTTTTTAAGAGAGAGGGGGGGGAATTTTTTAATATTTATGTTTTAGTTTTGGGCAGACATAACATCTTTGTTTGTATGTGATGCTGAGGATTGGACCCAGGCCACACAGATGCCAGGCAAGTGCGCTACTGCTTGAGCCACATCCCCAGCCCTGGGTTAAGACTTTTACAGCTGAATCATTTCTCCTCTGAAACTTCTTGGATTGTATCAGACATGAGCTTTGTGGGGGACACCTCATATCCAAACCATAGCATCACTATTTCTAGAATTTTTCTTTAGCAGGAAAATGATGGCTTGTATTTACTACAATTGTGTGATAATTTAGTTTTCATAAATAACTTAGAGTTAACAATTAAAAACAAGTAAACTAGGTTGAATGCGGGGCTAGTCTTCATAAATGTGTTTGTTAGAGGAGATATTTCATTACTTACTCAACTAAAACACTAAAAACATTAAGCGCTAAATATAAATTCAAGTACTCTTGATTTCTTGAATTCCATAAGAGAATATATATTTGAGTATTAAATGTGTTTTTATAAATTGATAAATGAGAAAAGGGGAGTTTAAGACTACTTTGTTTCTGGGTCTTCACTAAATCAATGTAAGTTAAGATTCTAACAGGAGCAATTCTATATGAAAAGAGTACAAAAAGCTTCAGTTGTGTTTAATTGAACTATGGGGAAAAACCCCAAAATATTTCATCTTATTAAAATGGATTTATTTTTCTAAATTTAGAAATTTTATAAGGTTTTCTTAAAAATGTAAAGAAGAATCAGCAACTAAAACAAGTGATATAAAGGGTTATAAATATGAACATATATTTTAATATAAAAAATTAGAAAAAATGTTTCTGGATACAAAAGTATTTTGTATGGCCAAGTAAACAGGTTTTAGAATGTCTAAGTGAGTTGAACAAGGTTTTTGAAGGAGTTATGAGTGATTAAGTTGGCTAGAATTAGCATCATCAGTTGAAGTTAATTAAGGGGTTTTCCTAAAGTCAAATATTTTTTTTCTCATTCCCTTGGCTGTACATGGTGCAGAGTCACACCAGTAATGTAATCATACATATATAGAGAGTAATAATGTCTGTCTCATTCCACTGTCCTTCCCATACTCACAGCCCCACCACTCCTCTCACTCCCCTCTGCACAATCCAAAGTTTCATTCTTCCCTATCCCTCTTACTATGGATCATCACCTGCTCATCAGAGAAAACATTCAAACTTTGGTTTTGGGGATTGACTTATTTCACATAGCATGATGTGTTCTAGTTCCATCCACTTACCTACAAATGCCATAATTTCATTTTTCTTTAAAACTGATCAATATTCCATTGTGTATATGTACCATATTTTCATGATTCGTTCAACTGTTGGAGGGCATCTAGGTTAGCTCCAGAGTTTAGCTATTGTGAATTGATCTCCTATAAACATTGATGTGACTGTGCCACTGTAGTATGCTGATTTAAAATTATTTGGCATAAACCACGAAGTGGGATAGCTGGGGCAAGTGGTGGTTCCTTTCCAAGTTTTCTGAGGAATCTCCATACTGTTTTCCAAAGTGTTGCACCAATTTGAAGTCCCACCAGGAATATATGAGTGTACCTTTTTTTCCCAGATCCCCACTTATTATTGCTTGTGTTCTTGATAATTGCCATTCTGACTTGAGTAAGGTGAAATCTTAGTCTTGCTTTGCATTTTCTCTAATTGCTAGAGGTAATGAACATTTTTCTGTATGTTTGTTAACTAATTGTGTTTTTTTCTTCTGAGAAGTGTCTGTTCAGTTCCTTAGCCCACTTACTGATTGGATTATTTGTTTTTATTTGGTGTTAGGGTTTTTGAGTTTTTTTTATATATTCTGGGTATTACTGCTCTATCTGAGGTCCATGTGGACAGATTTTTGTAGGAACACTCTTCATGTTATTGATTGTTTCCTTGCTGAGAAGAAGATTTTTAGTTTGAATCCATCCCATTTATTGATTCTTAATTTTACTTTTGTGCTTTAGGAGTCTTGTTAAGGAAGTCAGGTCCTAAACTGAAATGATGAAGATTTGGACCTACTTTTTCTTACATAGACATAGGATCTCTGTTCTAGTCCCTAAGTCTTTAATTCACTTTGAGTCAATTTTTATGCAGGGTGAGATAAAGGTTGAATTTCATTTTTCTACATACAGATTTCCAGTTCTGATAGTACCATTTGTGGAATTGATATCTTTTCTCCAATGTATGTATTTATGATTACTGAAAGATCATTTAAAATTTGTATTTGTAGGCAATATTCAAAAAAATCAAAATGAACAATAAAATGTGGTTAGGGATGAGAGAAACTTAAAGATGAAATCATGGATAAATTTGAACCAAGGAAACTAGTTTCTAAAAATACATTTTCTGGATAATACTGTGGCCAAAAAAGAAAAATGTTGATTGCATGTCTTTCAAATTTCCTTGAAGGCTGGAAGGGATTAATCAAAACCTGCAATCATTGGAAATTAGGTTATGTTGCATAGTTATATAAGTAAAAATTTTCTTGTAAGGAAAGTTGGTCACAAATACCTTTTTCCAAAGTATGTTGTGTGTATTTATAATGAAAGATGACACACTTTTACAAAAATTCTCAGGCTCATTAAATTACTATAAACTGAAGTAAACCCACCCCCCAAAATCAACTCAAAAATGGATCAAAGACCTAAATGTAAGGCCAGGAACTATTAGAAGAAAACATAAAGGAAAAACTTCAAGACATTGAGACAGGCAGTGGTTTTTCTGGATGGAACCCCAAAAGTACAGGAAACAAAAACAAAAATTGGCAAATGGGATTATATCTAACAAAAAAGCTTCTGCACAACAAAGGATACAAGAAACAGAATGAAGAGAAACTACAGAATGGTCTATACTTAAAAATGACTTCCAGAGCTCCTGATGAGGATGAGGAAGCACAAGGGACCCTATGGTATGCCCAAGGGACCCTGGACATCATAGGGAAAAACTAATCAGTTTTAGTTTTGGAGGTCCTTCTACAGAGGTGGGAAATTACATGCTATTACTACCTACCAATTTCCTACTTTCCTTTTATTCCTCTGCCAATTCCAGGTGGCATCACTCATACCTGGTGACAGTGGTCTTGGAATGGACCAGGGGTCTACCCAAGTGGGCCTTGGTCCTAGCCCAGTTTTATGTTGGTCTTTGTGGGCTATGGACTCAGAGTTTGACAGAGCATGGTGATTTTGATGTAGGAGCCTGGAGCTAGTTCATCATAGTGACTTAGCTCAAGAAGAGCAAAATTTTGCAGTAACTGACCACATGCTGAAAACTGTGGTAGAAAGGCACCTGGGACTACCCTGGTCCCAGAGATACGATTATGGGGACAGACTACTCTTTCTAGGTGCTCCCTTGTTTCCTTCTGAATAATATACCAACAGTATTTATGGAACAAGTCCATGCTTGGATTGTCTTATTTGGGATTGGCTTATTATTGGCTTATTATTGACAACACATTAACAGCAGATTCCAGGCAAAGCTGTATGTGGGTACCACCCAGTGCTGAAATAGTGGAAGTGATGATAGCATCATAGAAAACAAGCAGACTGCTTAGAATATATGGAACGATAGGGAAAACAACTTGATTAGGAAAATGGAAATAAATACCTGACTCTTTAAAGCCCAGATGATTTCTTACATCAAAAATAATCAAGAGCTTTTAGAAGCCACAACCTTACCTACTACTCAAAATAAGCTACCAAAAATTTATCAAGCATTAATCACTATGGGAAAACTCTCAGAGAATTCACAGTAGCTATTTTTAAAAAATTCAATGAGCTTGAAGAACATACAGAAAAACATTTCAATATTATTTTTATTCTGAATTTAAAAATTTGTTCTAAATAATTATACATGACAATAAAATGCATTTTGACACATCATACATAAAAGGAGTATAATTTCTCATTCTTCTGGTGTATGTGATGTAGAATTACATTTATTGTGTAATCATATATGCACATAGGGTAATAATGTCCAATTCATTCTTTTAACTTTCCTACCCCCATATCCCCTGCTTCCCTTCACTCTTCTCTGTATAATCCAAAATACATGTATTTTTCCTAAAACTCCCACTCCCACATTTAGATTTAGCATCTGCATATCAGAGTAAACTTTTGGACTTTGGTTCTTTGGGATTGGCTTATTTTGCTTAGCAGGATATTCTCCATCTCCAACTATTTACCATTTACCATAAAATCATTTATCATAAAAAGTCCACAAATGAATGACCTCATTTACTAGCAAATAAGCTACCAAAATTGGATCAAAAATACTAGTAAATGAGGTCGTTTATTTGTGGACTTTTATTTTTTTATTTTTTTGGATGAGCTCAATGCAATGAATTTTCCTCTTAGTACTGCTTTCATAGTGTCCCAGAGATTTTGATAGTTTGTATTACTATTCTCATTTTCTTGTAAGGATTTTTCAAAATTTCATCCCTGAGTTTTTCTGCTGTTTGTCATTCAATACCATATTATTAATCTCTGGCTTTTACAGTAGATTCTATTTTTATTCTATCATTAACTTCTAATTTCATTTCATTATGATCTGATAGAATGCAGGATGTTATCTTCATTCTTTTGTTGCTAAGGATTACTTTGTCTATTTTAGAGAAGGATCTGTGTGCTTCTGAGAGGAGAGTGTATTAACTCATTGATGGATAAAATATTCTATATATGTCTGTTATGTTTAAATTATTGATTGTATTATTTAGTTCTATAGTTTCTTTGTTTAGTTTTGTTTGGAGGATCTATCTAGTAGTGAGAGGGGTATATTAAAGACACCAGTGTTATCATGTTATAGTCTATTTGATTCTTGAAATTGAGATGTACATATGTTTGGTGTACCTAGATGCTCCATTGTTTTGGGCATAAATATTTATTATTGTGATACCTTGTTGATGTATAATTCCCTTAAGCAATATTAAATGTCCTTTTTTGGCCCTAGTGATGCACTTTGGCTTGAAGTCCACTTTGTCTGCTATGAGGATAGAAACTTCTGCTTCTTTAAGAGATCCATGTAAGTGATATATTTTCCCCATTATTTCACAATCTGTGGATGTCTTTGCCTGTTAGGTGAGACTCTTGGAGACAGCATATTGTTGGGTCTTCTCTTTTGATTGACCTTTCAGTCCATGTCTTTTGATTGATGAGTTTAGGCCACTAACATTTAGGATTATTATTGAAATATGATTTATATTCCTGGGCGTTTTGGTTTATTTCTAGTTTTTAATTTGAATTTCTCCTTTGCTGGACTATTCCTTTAGTTTAGTTCCTCCCTTTGATGGTTTTCAATTTTATTTTTCACTTTATCTTCATGGAATATTTTGTTGAGAATATTCTATTATGTAGTCTCTCTCGTTGTGAACGATTTAACATTTGTTAAATTTGGAATGGTTTTATTTCATCTTTAATTGTGAATCTTAATTTTTTGCATATATAATCCTTGCATATAGAATTCTTGATTGGTATTTATTTTCTTTAAGAGCTTGGTATGTTATTCTAGAACCTCCTTGCTTTGAGGGTCTGAGTTGTTAGAAATCAGCTGAGATCCAAACCATTTTCCCCATACACATTATCAGATTTGTTTTCTCACAACCTTTAAAATTCTATTCTTGTTCTGTATGTTAGGCAGTTTCATAATAATGTGACTTGCTGTGGGTCTCTTGTAATTTTGTACATTTGGGGTCCTGTAAGCCTGTTATATTTGATTTTCCATTTTATTCTTTAAGTTTGGGGAATTTTCTGACATTATTTTATTGAAAAGATAATGCATTCCTTTGGTTTATATCTCCTCACCTTTATCGACCCAATAGATCTTAAATTTGGTCTTTTCATGTTATTCCATTATTCTTGGAAGTTCTGTTCATGGTTTCTCATCACATTCTCTGTATGATCAACAATTTTCAAGATTATATATTTTTATCTTTATTAAGTTCTGTCTTCCAAATGGTGTAGTCTGTTGATGCTGCATTCCATTCAATTTCCTTCTTTGAGAGGATTTCTGCTTTTTAATTTTTTTTAAAGAACCTCTAACACTTTACTAAATTTATCTTTCACTTCCTGTATTTTCTCTCTGATTCCACTCCTTAGTCCATCCTTCACTTCACAGATCAGTTTAACTCTTTATACTTTAACTCCTTCTCTGACATTTCTTCCTGTGGTGTCAATACATTTTGTCATTGGAGTATCTTGGTATGTTTTGGGGGCAAATAGTTCCCTAGCTTTTTCATATGGTTTGTATGTCTTCCCATCTACCAGGATAAATCAGAGGTAGTAGAGTTTCAATCCTGTGGACTAATAGTTTCCCTGAAGTTTTCCAGTACATTGTTGTTTAGAGGAAGAGAAATAAAAAACAACAACCAATGCAAACAATATACAGTATTAAACCAAATAGTTCCTATTATGATATCTGTAATGTTGATTATGACAATGAACAGAAATTTTATGATCAGTTATTGCCTACAGTAAAAACAGCAAGTTTGCAAATGGTTTTACAATTTTGAAATATGGACAGAGAGAGAAGAGAAGTGATATAAGATGATTATGAAAGAATAGGAGAGAATAGAGAAATAAAAATTAAAAGAAGAGTTAAGGACAGAACAATAGAGGTTGGCTGCTAGTGGAAGAAAAGAGAGAATCATTGGTCAAATTTAACACAGGTAGTAGAAAATATATATTTAAAGTAAAACATTTTTAAAAATTAAAGATAAAAATAAAAGATGCAAAATAAAACCAAAATATATTAATCAAACATTCTACTTCACAAATAAACTAATCTATGAAACATAACTGGATTTAGAAATGCTAGAAATGAGAAAAGGGTATAAACATGTAGAAATGCCCATATACCATTAGTGTCACAATTAAACAGAGAAAAGAAATAAAAAGTAAAGAGGGATAAACACTTGATGAGAGTTAAAAAATTCTTTCCATTGAAGAATTCTTTCCATATTCTCAGCTTTTCTCCCTAGGTGTTTTAGGTGAGGTCACCTGAAGTGTGATGCTCCACCCTCTGTTTTGCTGGAGTGAGAGAGGTACTCCTATAGACAGAATTTCTGGAGGCAAGGGTTAGCTTAGGTGGACTCCAGGCTCTTTGATAAATGCCCATTGGTGTGGAGATTTTAAATCAGCTCACCTCCAGCACCCAGTACTTGCTGGTTCATGCAGGAACACGGTATCATGGGGATTACCCTGGGTTCTACTTGTGTGGTGGGGGAGCGAATGCTTAGTCCCCTACATGACCTTTAGAACAAATATTTCCTGGTATTGGGTTCAGTAATCAAACAATCTCTCCTACTTTCACCCTTCCAAAGTTCCTGGCTAGATGCATCTCACCCAGTCAGTCCTGTAAGCAGCCAGATTGGAGAGGGAGGGGTAGAGCTGGGTGGGTTTCCATGACCAGTTGTCTCCTATGTAAATCTCTCTTCATGTTTGATTATCTCCTGGTCACTTAAACACACTCTATGTCATGCAGTGTGTGTTTACAGGGCCTGTACTTTGGGACATAACCCAGGTAAACAGGAATTGGCTCTCTCAGCTGCTGGCTCCTGTGCTGTGGCTACAAAATTATTCCTTTCTTTGTCCTATGCAGGCTGCCTAGAGAGATGGCAGCTCCTTTTCCCACACAAGGATATTGTGCAGTGCACCTTTTAGGTCAGTAAGGCAATGTCCTTCATCTCTAAATGCTTCATACCCAGACACACCTTAGGCCTCCCCAAAATATGGGTTCCTTCAATTTCCTTATCCCTTCTCTATGCTCATGGAGGGAACATTCTGGCTGGTGCTTCTGGCCCAGTCAGAGCAACAGCTGTGCTGCTGGGGACTTTTTCCCTATTGTGTCCAAACTCTTGTGTGCACAGTCTGCTTTGATTGTCCAGCATTAAATTTCAGTAAAGTTTCTCCCCTTTAGGTTTGTTCATCCACTTTGTGGAGAAGCTGCCTCTCTGCTTTCTGGGTTTCACACCATGGAGCAGCCAGAAAAGCAGCCTCCTCTGTTTCTTCCATCGTGTCAATCATAAAAAAAAAAAAATTCAATATTCTAACAGAGAAATTAACAAAGAGATGGAAGAAATTCTAAAAACCTACAGAAATTATTAAGCTGAAAACTATATTCAGTGAAATTAAAAATGTGATAGTGAGATCTATAAAATAGGAGAAATAGTGATCTCAAAGGCAGGCTATTTGAACATACACAATTGGAGGAAAGAATAGAAAAACGAATGAAGAGGGATAACAATACAGCTCATGGGACTTTGTGACATTATTAAAAGATCAAATATTTGGGTGTGGATGGTTCAATAAGAACTTGAAAATTCAAAAGTGGTAGAGAGTTTATTCAAAGATATAATGACAGAAAACTTTGCAAACTTAGAGAGAGGTGTACTTATCCAGAGATGGAAAGGTCAAAGTTCATTGGTTAAATTTAATCCAAGTTTTATCCTCAAACTCTCACAGGCAAAAGAAAAATGAAAAGATTTCAAGGATGCAGCACAAAAGCAACACATAATAATAGAGGTGTCTCAGTTCACTTGACAGTAGACTTCTCAGCAGGAACATTATAGGCAAAGGAAGAAAGATTTGTGATTTTCTCTCTTATTTTTCTTTCATATTGTCACATTACAGTTGTATACAATGGTAGAATTTGCTGTTACATGTTAGTATAGACACACACCCAAAATAACATTGTAATTCAGGCAATTTACCTCTCCAGTGCTTTTTCCCTCTATCCCATCCTCCCAACACCTTCCTCTATTCTATGGATATCAGCTGGTTTTCATGCAAAACCCACCCCCTCTCAAATGCACACAAACATTTCTTTTCTTTTTTCCTTTCTAGCTTCCACATATGAAAGAAAATATGACCCTTGAATGGATTCTGACTTTGACTTATTTTACTTAACATAAGGTTATCACATTTCAGCCATTTTCCTGAAAATGACATAAATTCATTTTATTTTTATGACTGAGTACTCTATTGGGTATATATTCTGCCTTTTCTTTATTCATTCATCTTTTGATGGACACAGTTTGAATATAAAAAACATGGGTATGCATGTATCACTCTAATATTGAGACTTGACTTCTTTTAGATAGATATTGAGAATTGATATGGCTGAGTCATATGGTGGTTCCATGCTGAGGCTTTTGAGCAACCTGCATACTGATTTCCATAGTGGTTGCATTAATTTAGAATCCTACCAATAAGTAAATGTCTTTCTTTTCACCAGACCCTACACATCATTTATTGTTGTTTTCTTTATTGATGGTTGCCATAGTGATTGGCTTGAGATGAAATCTCAGTGTTATTTTGATTTACATTAATTACATTTACATTTAATGTAAATATAAATGTTAATTTACATTTCCCTAATTTCTAATAATGGTGAACATTTAAAAAATATATTTGTTGGCCAATAATATTTCTTCTCTTGAGAATACCTCATTTGCTTACTTATTAATTTGGTTATTTGGTGTTTTGATGTCAAGTACTTTGAGATTTTTATACATTCTAGGTATTAATGCTTTGTAAAATATTAGCTAGCAAAGATTTTTTTTCTATTCTGTAGGTTCTCTCTTGACAACTGCTAATTGTTTCCTTTGGTGTGTAAAATCTTTTTTAACTTGATGACATTCCATTTACCAACTCTTGGAATTATTTCCTGAGCTTTAGGGGTCCTATTGAGAAAGTTATTTTCTGTGCCTAGATGCTGGAGTGCTGACCCTGCATTTTCAACTAGGAATTCCATAGTTTTTGGTCTTATTCCTAGGTCCTTGATCCACTTTGACTTATTTTTGTGCATTTTTTAGAGATGAGGGTCCAGCTTCATTCTTCTACTTATATATCACTAGTTTCCCAGCACCACTTGTTAAAAAGGTTGATTTTTTTCCCAAGTATGCTTTTTTTTTAATCCAACTTGTCAAGAACCACATGAGTCTAGATGTGTGGGTTTATCTGTGTATCTTTTCTGTACAATTGGTCATTGCGTTTGTTTTTATGCCAGTACCACAGATTTTCACACTATAGCTCTGTAGCATAATTTGAAGCCAGGGATTGTGATGCCTCCTGCATTGCTCATTTGACTTACAATTGCTTTGGCTATTCTGGTCTTTTTATTTTTCCAAATGCATTTTAGGACTTCTTTTTCTACTTCTGTGATGAATGTTGTTGGTATTTTCATGGAGATTGCAATAAATCTGTGAAGTGCTTTTGGTAGTGTGACTATTTTAACAATATTAGTTATGCCTATCCATAACATGGGAGGCCTTTCTATCTTTTATAATCTTTCAATTCTTTCTTCAATGTCATATAGATTTTATTGTAGAGCTCTTTCAATTTATTTATTATTAACTTGTTCAATTTATTCCTAGGTTCTATTTGTCTGGGATTTTGTTTGTTGTTGTTGTTTTTGAGGCTATTGTGAATGAGATTTTTTAATTGATTCTTATTAGCAGTTTTATTGTTGGTATAGAGGAAAGCTATTGATTTTTGTATGCTGATTTGTAACCTGGTACTTTGCTGACTCTTTTATTAGCTCTAGCATTTTTTTCCTTTTCTTTTTCTTTTTATCTCTTTCTCTCTCTCTTTTTTTGTGGAACTGTTTGGATCTTTAAATTCTAGTATCATATGCAGTGATGATTTGAATTCTTCTTCTATTTTTATCCCTTTAATTTTATTCTCTTGCCTAACTGCTCTCACTAGAATTTCTAGCAGTATGTTAAATAAGAGTGGTGAGAGTGTACATCCTTTTCTTTTTTCTAGATTTTAAAGGAAATGTCTTCAGTTTCCCTCCATGTATTATGAATTTGGCTTTGGGTTTTTTAATATATACCCTTTAAGAACCTAACTCATTAGGTTCTTTCTATCCTTAGTTTCTTTAGTTCATGAATGGGTCCTGACTTCTGTGAAAGACTTTCTCTGCATCTATTGAGATGACTAAGTGATTTTCATCCTTTTTATGCAATGAATTACATTTATTGGCCTGTTCATTTAAACCATAACACATCTTGAGGAAATCACAAGATGGCAAAGTACCACACCTGGCAGAGTCCACTGGGCTCATGATTTCTACCTTCCAAAAAAAGAGCTAGAGGAGAACTTTCAGTTTGCCACCATTCTGAGACCCTTTGGAGGGGACTCACTCCTGGCTCATTCCATAGGGAAACACTGGGAGTATTCACAGGGCTACTTCACCTGTGGTCAGTGAGAAGCAAAGAGCAGAGGTGGGGTTCTTAGTGACTACCATGCATATTTGGGTGGTTGCTCTGCATTCTGGCTAATGGAAGTACAACATCAGAGACACCAGCTGTTTTTGTCACTGTGAGTATAAGACCTGACAAGAATAATTAAGGAGGAAGAGATTTATTTTTTTGGTGGAGGTGCTCACTATTTCAGAAGTCATAGACAGCTAAGTCCCTTCCTTGGGGCTCAAGGTGGGGGCAGAGGGTCATAGTGGAAGAGTGTGGTGGAGGAAAGCAGCTCATGTGAGGATCAGGACCGAGAGAGAGAGAGAGAGAGAGAGAGAGAGAGAGAGAGAGAGAGAGAGAGAGAGAGAGAGACACACACACTAAGTTCAGCTCACCACATATATAACCCAAAGGCACACACCCAAAGACCCACTTCCTCTAGCCACACCCTACCTACCTTTAGTTACCACTCAGCTAATCCCTAACAGGGGAATAATTCACTGATTGGGTTAATGCTGTCATAAATCAATCATTTCACCTCTGAATGTTCTTGCACTGCCTCCTACATGAGCTTCTGGAGGACTCCTAATATCTAAACCATTACACCCATCAATAACATAGTACAGCAGGAAGTATGGTCCATAAATCTGCCAGGCTTTAAAAGTTCCTAGTTAGCTTCTTGCATAGGCTTAGAACCCTCCTTAAGCCTTTCTGAATCAAGGAAGCAAATGGAGACAATTCCCAGTGTTTCAGTCAGCTTTTTTCATGGTTGTGACTAAAAGATTTGACCAGAAAAACTACAGAGGAGAAAAAGTTTATTTGCAGGCTCATGGTTTCAGAGGCCTTAGTACATAGAAGGCCAGCTCCATTCCTCTGGGCACAAGGTGACATAGAGCATCATGGTGGGAGAGTGTGGCAGAGGGAAGCATCTCACATCAGGAAGCAGAGAGAGACTCCACTCTCTAGATACAAATCATATACCAAAGCCATGCCCTAATTCCCTCCTCTTCTAGCCTCACCCTACCACTTCAATTACCACTCAGTTAATCCCTATCAGGGGATCAAATCACTAAGTGGTTAAGACACTTACAACCCAATCATTTCTCCCCTGAACCTTCTTGCACTGTCTCATACATAAGCTTCTGGGGAACACCTCACAACCAAACCATTACATTCAGCCCCAGACCCCCAAAATCTCACACTCATCTAATGATACAAAATACATTTAGTCCCTTCCAGTGTCCCCATAGTCAGCAGTTGTGAGGTTGTTCAAAATCCAAGTGCAAAGTCTTCTCTGAGGCTCACACCAATCTCACATTGGGAGCCTGTAAAATTAAAAGTGATTTACAAATATCCAGTATATAAAGGTACTGAGTAAACATTTCCATTTACAAAAATAGGGGCATAGAAAGAAGGGGTAGGACCAAAGCAAGACTAAAGTGCAGCTGGGCAAACAAGTCCTGTAATTCCATATCTGACACCTGGGGTGCATGGCATCTTGATGTCCTATCAAAAGGGCATGTGTAGCTCTGCCCCTATGGCCTTGTTGATTGAAGACCAAGTGACTTTCTTGTTGGCTTGTCTCTGCTTGATTCCTGCAGCTTCCCTGGAATGATGTCCCACATTACTGGCATTTCTAAATCTCAGGGGTCTCCACTGCAGCTTCAGTTTCCTCCTCACATATCTACACATTGCCTTCTCAGGGGGTGCCCACAGGGACTCTGACCCTGGCATTGCAGGCCTTTCTTTGAAATCTTGGTGGAATCCTACATGTCCCCCTAACTCCAGCATCCTGCATTCCTGCAGAACCAGCACCATGTGATGGATGCCACGGTCTTCCACCATCTTGAGCAGTTTTCAATCCTCCATAGATCTTGGCTGCAGCAGCCTCTGATGACTGGGTATTTGAATATATTGAAAATGCTTCCTAGACCCACTTGTGCAAGAAGGATGCTCCACTCGTGTCTTCTCGAGAGATTTTTCATCTTTACTCCTTTGAGCTTTAGATGGATGTGGTCTTGCCAGCTCCTGGTATGCCCTCAAGCCATCTTTCTTATTGTCTCAGGCAAAGTCTTCAGCATTTCTGTAGTGGTCATAATGTCTTTAACAATTACAACTTTTTTGACCCTAGTTTTACTTTGGCTTTTCAAGCCCATTATACAATAAATTTGGCTAAAATTAGCCAGTAATATCCATGCCACCAACCAAATACTATGTTCCCTGGAACTTTAAAACTACACTGAGATTCCATCTCACTCCAGACAGAATGGCAATTGTCAAGAATACAAGTAGCAATAAGGATGAGGGAAACAGGGTTCACTCATACATTTCTGGTGGAACTGCAAATTGGTGTTACCACTCTGGAAAACAGTATGGCAATTCCTCAGAAGACTTACAATAGTATCACCTTTTGACCCAGTTATCCCACTCCTCAGTTCATACCCAAAGGATTTTAAATCAGCATACTACAGTGATGCAGTTTACATCAATATTTATAGCAGCTCAATTCACAATAGTTAAACTGTGAAACCAAACTTGGTGCCCTTCAACAGATAAATGGATAAAGAAAATGTGGTATATATACAAAATGAAATAATAAAGAATAATGAAATTATGGCATTTGCTGGTATCTGAATGGAACTGGAGACTATAGTGAAGTGAAATAATCCAGTCCCCAGAAAAGAAAGAGAAAATGTTCTGTCTGATATGTGGATGCTAATTCAGAACAAGAGAGGGTAGGGGAGGTAAGAATAAAAATTCATTGGATTAGAAAAAGGGGAATGAAGGAAAGGGAGGGGGAATGGAAATAGGAAAGGCAGTAGAATGAATTGGACATAATTTTCTGTTGCTCATATATGAATACATGACCAGTGTAAGTCCAGGGAGGTGTGTGATGCAATTTTGTCAAAACATGAAAGTGAGAATACAAAAGTGTTAAAAATAAGAACAGCTAAAGTAAATTGTTACAGGTGCAAATTATAGAAAAACATTTTTACATGAAAATCATAAAAATTTGGGTGAGGTTAGTGAAGATGTAGAATTTTGTATGTGATTAAAGTGTTTTGTCAGTCACTTAAATGGTTACTTAAATGGATAAAAGGTTTTATGTAAGACTCATGGTAACTGAAAATGTAGATTGGTTAAAAAATATATATATAAGGAGTAAAAGACTGTACCCACAGAAAGACGCTGAATTGCAGAGCATAATAGCAAGATGGGGAAAAAGAAAATGAAGGACTTAGGAAATATTCAATAAATGAATTGGTTATTGGTAGTATTGTGTCCTCACCTACCCATAATTACTTTAAATGTAAAAATGTTAAGTTCTTCAAATATTATAGAGTGTTTGAACAGATTTTAAAATAAAGAGGATCCACCCATATACTTTTTACACACAGCTTTAAATAAGTCCTAATTATAGGGTGACTAAAATCATATAAAGTATCTTTTGGAATTCCAGTGAAAACTATGAACCAATAACAGTTGACATTTTGAGAAATATACAAATATGTGTTAATTAAACAACACTTTTCCATATTACCAAAAAGTCATAGAGGGCAAATTTTAAAAAATTAATGCAGACAAGTGAAAACAGAAACATAATATGTAAAAATTTATGGGACACAGCAAAAATGTTTCCAAGAGTCTTTAATAGCAGTAATAAACACCTACATTATAAATGAAGAAAGTTCTCAAACAAATAGCTTTATTTTCCATTTAGGTAGGAAGAAATCTAAGTTGAAAGTGAGCAGAAGAAGGAAAAAATAAAGACCATACCTGCAATAAATAAAATAGAACCTAGAAAACTATAGAAAAATTCAACAAAACCAGGAATTGAGTTTTTAAAAAGATAAATAAAATTGACAAGGCGTTAGCTAAAATAATGGGTCAGAGAAAAAGAGTTAAATAAATAAAAGCAGGAATGAACAAATAGGCATTACCAGAAATACCACAGAAATACAAAAGTTTGTAAGAGAGTATTATGAAGAATTATGTATCAACAGATTGAATAATCTGTAAGTAATGGACAAATTCCTGGATATATACAGTCTACCAAGACTGAAGGATGAAGTAATAGAAAATATGAACACACAATACTGAGTAAGGAGGTTGAATCAGTAATAAAATATCTCCTGTCAAAGAAACACCTAGAAGAGATGGCCTCACTTCTACTTCAAAAAACATTTAAAGAACTAATTCCAGTCCTTCTCAAACTCATACAGAAAAACAAAATGGAGGGAATACTTTCAATCTCTTTCGATGAGGCTAGGATTATTCTGATCCCAAAGACAGAAAAGGACACTACAAGAAAAGAAAATTATGGGCCAATATTACTGGTGAACAGTAAGACAAAAATATTCAACAAAATATTAGCAACTGAAGTTTAACATACCTTAAAAGAATTAATCATTATGATCAAGTGAATTCTATCCCAGAGATGCAAGGATGTTTGAACATATATCATAGTTAAATGTGATAACACTGCATTAATAGAATGAGGGATAAAAATCATAGATTATTCCAATGCATGCAGCAAATCATTTGAGAGAATTCACCATGCTTTCAAGATACAAACTGTCATCTAATTAGGTATGGAGGTGCTGTGCCTCAATACAATGAAGGCAGATGACAAACTCATAGCTGAAAAATTATTCTCAATGTCAAAAATTTGAAGGCTTTTTCTGTATGATAAGGAGCAAGATGGGAGGTCTACTTCACCACTCTATTCAACACAGTATTGAAAGTCTTTGCTAGAACACTTGTGAAAAAGAAAGAAATAAAAGATACCCTAATAGGAATGCAAATGTGAAATTTTTCCTATATGCAGATGCCATGATATGCCAACAATAGAAAACTCTAAGAAATCCACCAAAACAACAACAACAAAACAAACAAACAAAAAAGGAAGGCAACTGGTTGAACTGATAAAACAATTCAGTAGAGTTGAAGGATAGAAATGCAAAATACAAAAATCTGTAGCATTTCTATATACTAATAATGATCTCTCTGGAAAGAAAATCTGAAAATGAATTTTATAGTAATAAGAAAGATGAAGTGCTTAGGTGTATATATATAACTAAGAAGGAACTACCTGCTTAAACAAAACACTGATGAAATTGAAGAAAATGCAGATAAATGGAAAGACAAGCCATCTTCACAGATTGGAAGAATTAACATAGGACAAATGTCTCTTCTATGCAAATCAAAACTACACTTGAGATTTATCTCACCCCAGTCAGAATGGGAGCCATCAAGAACACAAATGATAATAAATGCTGGAGAGTTTATGGAGAATAAGGAAAATATTTACACTGTTGGTGGGACTTTAAATTTATATATCCACTATGTAAATAGTATGGAGGTTTCTCAAAAGAGTAGGCCTGGAACCACCATGTGACTCATCTGTACCCCTCCTCAGTATTTATTCTTAAGAACTAAAGGCACCATACTATATTGATACATGCATATTCATGTTCATAGCAGCAAATTATAATAGGCAAACTATGAAAAAATCCTAGGTATTCATCAACAGAATTAATGGACAGAAAATGAGATCTGTAAACACAAATGAGTTTTCCTTTATTCAGCCATAAGGGAAGAGAGAAATTATATCATTTACAGGAAAGTTGCTAGAACTTGAGAATATTATGTTAAGTGAAATAAGCCAAACTCACAAACACAAGGGACATATGCTTTCTCTTATATGGGGAAACAAAAGAGTAAAAAGGAAATGAAAGGTCAGGTGAGTGAATCTCTTGAAAATTGAAGGAAGTAGAAAGGATCAGAGGAGGCAAGAGGAAGGAAGAGGGGAAAGACTGGGAAATGATGTTGGCCAAATTATATTGTTATATCATTTTCATGTACAAGTATGTAACAAAGTAACCTTCCATTGTGTATAAAGTACCAATTTAAAAATATAAAAAAGAGAATTATAAAGTCTTTTATAAACATGACAAAAATATGAAAAAAGGAATACACAGATCTGATAAAATCTTGATGGAAATTTTAATGTCATTTTTCAGAAAAATGGAAAAAGTCATTTATTTTTAATTGAACCATTGAAGACCCCAAGTAGCCAAGACAATCTTGAGCAAGAAGAACAAATTTGTAGGCATAGCAATTGATGACACCGAACCATACTATAAAGCAAGTTTAATCAATACACTACTGTACTGGCTGAAAAGAGACTCATAATAAAACAAGAAGAAAGCATACTGATATAGCATTACACATTTATTTAGATGTTTATTGCTTCCAAAGGGAAATAGATATTGTTGTCAAGAATGTGGAGAAACTGAGAGCCTTGATCATTCTTGGTGGGACAGATTGCTCAGCAAGTTGAGAATACAAGGACTATGGCCACAGAATACAGCTATTCTACTTCAAAACGATCTTCCAAATGGATTGCAAGCAAGAAATGAAAACTCCATAGAATCCAACAAAAAGATTGAACCTAGCATAAACTGTAGACTTTAATAACAAAAGTACATCAATGTTACTTCATAAATTGGTGCAAATGTACCACACTAATGTAAGAGTTTAAAAACAGAAAACTGTTGATTTTGTTGAGCTCAGAACAAATTGGGGAAATCTTGCTTTTCACTATATTTTTCTACAAACCAGAATTTAATAATTTCTGATTAATTAATCATTTAAACACAAAAAATCAATGTTTTCCTTAAAAATAAATAAAACAAGGCACATTGTAAAGGGGAAATAAATTTGTTCCTGCTTATAGTTGGTTAGTACATATGCTGTGATTCCTACACATGTCTACTATATTCCAAAAATCTACTCCCTGCTGGTATCACTTGGTCCATTACCACTTGGAGATAATTCACTGACAAAGATAAATAATTAAACATCATTGTATTTCAATGTTATTGGTTTGAGAACAGAGAACATGTGTAACCCTATAGGTTGACTCCCAGTCTGCTTTCCTAGAACCTTCTCCCTTGTCTTCAGCTCTTGAGCTCACAAGCATTGAATATGATTCCTCAGTATCTCTTGTAGGCAGCAGTGTCCATGTGACACAGTTCTGGCTAATACAACATTAACACAACTTCAGAGTCTTTTTATTTCCTTCTGAGCCATTAGTAAGCATTCCTATTTACCCTCCTTACCTACCTGAAACAGACACTGAGAAAGGGAGATGAAACAGCTATCTTGGCACCAAAAGGTGCAGAGTATCAAGAAGGAGCCTTATATGCTAAGCATGGCTGACTTGTAAAGGCAGGAGGATCCTGCCTGCATCATTCAGAGGCTAACCAGTGTTGGATGCTTATTCCACAGGCATTCATAAACCCTATAATGCATGAATGGATAAATTGTTGACAGAAGGGAAAAGTGGATGACTTTTACTGTAAAACCTGGTTAAAACACACCATTACAGGTTTGTACAATAATGTCTTAAATTTATCACATACTTTCTCCATTTCACTTGCCTTCTTGTCTGGAGATGGTTTGATTATAACCACCTACCCAAATATTGTAATGTGATATTATATTCTGTATCCTAATGGATCGGAGGGGAGGGAGGGAGGGAGGGAGAGAGGAAGAGAGAGAGAGAGAGAAGCAAAACAAAAAAGGAAAGAGAAAGCAGTGGCATTTCACATCAGTGAAAAACTATTGTGTTAACATGTTATAGCACCAAAATCATATAGTTATATATTTTTAATTATAGACTATGTTTGCTGTATTTAATCAGAGGTAATTTTGAGACCTCTTATCTTTTAAAAACTTCAACAAAATTTCAGGTAATATTCTCATTAACCAACAGGAAACTTTCAACTGCAATTAGGCTGATTTTTTTCCAATAATTTATTTGCTCACATTAAAACCTTCTCAGATTAACTCAGTTACAGCTATGGACTAAAATAATTCTAATTTATAGTGTTTCAACACAGCCCAGTCAGCATTGCTGAAATGCTAAACTGTATAATTACTCAATACATACCTGATGAAAATGTGGAACAGTTACAGGCATTGCTTTTTTAAAATAGTGTTGCATTAAGACAAGCATTTTGGTAGAGGATTCTCAAAATTGAGGATTAAAAGTGTTTGGGGGGTTGGGATTGTGGCTCAGCAGTAGAGTGCTCACCTAGTACATGTGAGGCACTGGGTTCAATCCTCAGCACCACATAAAAGTAAACAAATAAAATAGAGTTCTAAAAAAAGTATTTGGTGGGAAGTAGGGTTTAAGAGTTGCTGCAAAACTAATCCATTTGCAAGGCTGTCTTCCAAAGGAATTGCTTGTTGATAAATGTAAATTTGTAGGAATGTTTTAATTTTTATTTGCTTGGATACTTCCATACATTCCCCCACAATTGTCCAAAGTGGCTGGTTTCCCATTTTACAGAGAGAGAGGAAATAAATTGAGAGTGGTCACATACTTTGTCCAGCATGTGTGTGGGATGTGGGTTTGCGACTGTTTTGGTAACAGAAAATTCACGATTCTTAATCTTTTTAGGCACAATAAAACACATTTTATGTCTTTATACAACAAAACAAACACACAAGAGAAAACCTTTTAAGAAGAAAAGGTAAACAACCCATGCATACAAGTGGGAAGTGCTAGAAATGGGATACCAACCCATGTCTACTGGATTTGAAAACCCCTGATCCTTGGCAACTCTATTCCTTGAGTCCAGCTCCAGTTGGAGTTAAACATGAGTAGGGAAGCCTAATAGACACAGATCAATGTTTTTGAAAGAATGACTGAAGGTGAAAAACCTTTGACTCTTGAGGCTGTTAAGTGCTGGTCATGATTTCCCAAGATCTCTTGCAGGCATCAGGGTTCGTTCCTGGAAAATCTTTTGCTTTCCCTATTCAAGCACTAAGCCTTCTTGTTTCTCTTTTTTTTTCTTGCCTGAAAAGAACTTAAGAAAGGGAACTGAAGCAGCTGTCTTGATACCATAAGATAGGGAGAATCAGGAGAAAATTTTACATGGTAGGCTTGGGTGGCTGGAAAAGGGAGGGTTCTGTGGGCATCATTCAGAAGGTGAACAGAGTTGGATGTTCATCTTATCAGCTCTTATAAGACTTATTTGGTGTTTTCTGCTATTTACAGAGAACATAATCTATTCAAGGGGGTGGGGAGAGAGATTTATATTTTTTATTAACATATTAGTGGTTCCTTAACCCAGTCATTGATTGGGTTATTTGGTTTTTTTGGTGTTAACATTTTTTTTTGTATATCCTAGAGATTAATGGATTATTGGAGGTACATGTGGAGAAGATTTTCTCCCAATCTGTAGGCTCTCTTTTCATATTATTTATTGTTTCCTTCACTGAGAAGAAGCTTTGTAATTTGAATCCATCCCATTTATTGATTCTTGACTTTACTTTTTACCCTTTAAGGGTCTGAACAGACACTTTGCAGAAAAAGAAATACAATCAATCAATAAATATATGAAAAATTATTTAACATCTCTGGTAATTAGAGAAATGCAAATCAAAACTACACTAAGATTTCATCTCACTCCAGTCAGAATGGTAATCATCAAGAATGCAGGCAACAATAAATGTTGGCCAGGATGTGGGGAAAAATGCCGGGGGGTGACGAGTAAGTTGTGTAGGTTGATGCAGCAGGAATGGAAGCCGTTTATTGTCGGACAACAGAGCTATTTATACATTTTGCAGAGCTTATCTTAATTAGCATAAACTAGATACATCAGTCAAACAATCAGGAATCTCCACACTTAATGGCTTGCTTTTGTTACTTCTCAAACCACTCCCTCTGGCATTTTGCCAGGCACCATCCAGACTTGTTTACGAACTCTAACATTTCTCTGGCAAAATACCACATGTTATTTTGACTTGTTTACAGACCTTAACAGAAAAAGGTGCATTCATACATTGCTTGTGGGGCTGCAAATTGGTAGAACCACTATGGAGATTCCTCAGAAAATGTGGAATGGAACCACCCACCATTTGACCCAGCTATCCTACTCCTCAGTTATATCCAAAGGACTTAAAATCAACATAATATAGTTATGCCGCCATATCAATATTGATAGCAGCTGAATTCACAATAGATTAATTATGGAACCAACTTAGGTGTCCTTCAATAGATGAGTGGATAGAATGCAAATGTGGCATATATATTCAATGGAATATTACTCAGGTTTAAAGAAGAATGAAATAATGGCATTTGCCAGTAAATGGATGGAGTTGGAGAATATCATGCTAAGTGAAATAAGCCAATCCCCCCAAACCAAAGGCTGAATGTTTTCTCTAATATGCGGATGCTAATTTAAAATGAGGGGGGCAAGGGCACTAGAGAAGAATAGAGTTACCATAGATTAGGTAGAGGGAAGTAAAGTTAGGGCAGGGAAAGGAATGTGGGGATAGGAAGGATAGTAGAATCAAACAGACATTATTAATTTATGTATGACTGCATGACAAATGTGATTCTATAATATGTACACTTAGAACAATGAGAAATTATATCCCATCGATGTATTATATATCAAAGTGCATAAATGCATTCTACTGTCATGTATAAGTAATTCAAACAAAAAAATTTTTAAAAGTCAAAGAACACAAAATAGATATCCACTAATTGCAGTTACTTTTGCAAAATATACAAAAATAAGTAAATAAATGCAAAGGATCCAGAGTTTAGGAAGGTTCTGTGCAAGTGAGAGATCCTCATCCTTAAACATAATATCTTCACAATAAACTCACCCCCAATAGACTTGCCCACTTATTTTTCTTTTAGTGATTTTTGATAAATGTTGCAAGTGAAGGAAGTAAGTGATATAAACTGTAGTTTTCAGTGCTAAAATGTGACCAGGAACCATATATTGTCAAACTCTGAACCCCTGCACAGTGATTTTTAACTATTTCAATACCAAGGATTTATAAATTCAAGCTTTTAGACAGATTTGGTGTAGCTAGTACAGTATTGTGAAAGCTTGAATTTGAATTTCCTGTAGGTGGGACATCTCATTTTGCCATAACCACTGATCTTCATATTATACTTCACCTGTCTACTCTCCACATTTATTTTGCCTTCCTCATCAGGGACAGCACTTGAGTTTGTAATCCTGCTTTAGAGTGAGGTGGTTGGGAAAAGGAAAATGAAGACTCTAGGTATAGTCATATATTAACTTGGGTAAAAGAGGCAGTTGTCTCAGAAATTGCAATCTGACAGCTGGCTTCTCAAAAGACTATAAATAAGACAGTTACATTCTGATTTCTCCTCAGAAAGCTCTACCATATAAGGAAATCACAGGTAATCCCTAGAAATTTTCTGCTATTTTCCTATGTACATATATGAATTGCAGCACAATGAATCTCCACATTATGTATAAGCACAAGACTGGGGATCTAATAAGAATAAGATGGACCCATGTTTGTATAAATATGTCAAAATATTCTCTATTTTCATCTAAATAAGAACAAATAAAATTTTTTAAGAACATATTAATCGGGTACAGTGTAATATGTCAACTCATGCATATAGAGTGCACTGATCAAATCAGGATAATATTTGTTTCCCTCTCCATGTTCTTTCTTTATGTTTAGAGTCTTAGAACTGCTCTCTTCTAGATCCTCATAATAAATACAAGTGCAGTATTGTGAGCTATAGTCATTAGTGATATACAAGAGAACAGAATTTATTCCTTCTATCTAAATGTGTTTTGATACTAGTTATCCAATGTTTCTTTATCCTTCCTCACCATCTTACAAGCATCTACTTGTCAGTGTTCTGCATGTAGATAGACATTTAGTTTTAGCTTTCATATATGGGAAAAAACATGTGGTACTTGTCTTGCTATGTCTGACTTATTTCATTTAAGAAACTATCTTCCAGTCCCATCTAGTTTCCTACAATTTACAGGATTTCATTTATCTTTATGGTGGAAAAATATTCCACTGTGTGTCCATTCATCAGTCAGTGGCCACATAGGTTAGTGTTTTATCTTGGCTATTTTAAATCGGGTCTCAGTCAACATTGGATTGGAAGTGTCTTTGGTATGCTGATCTCATTTCCTTTGGATTTTTGTTCTTTTGGGGTAGCTGGATCATATGGTAGATCCACTTCTAGTTATTTCACACCCTCCATACTTTTCTGGATATAATTTACATTCCCAACAACAATGTGTAAGAGTTATTTTTCTTCACATCCTTGCCAACATTTTATGTTTTGTCTTTTCCATCATTGCCATTCTGATGGGAGTGAGATGATATCTCATTGTAGTTTTTATTTCCACTTTCCTGATAGCTAATAATATTGGGCATTTTCATATATTTGCTGGTCATTTGCATTTCTTCTTCTGATAAATACCTATCCAGATATGCCCATTTTTAAATGGATGATTTCTCTGGTACTGACTTTTTTGAGTTCTTTATCTCCTGGCTATTAATTCCTTGTCATATGAATACTTTGCAAAATATTTTTCTATTCTATTACTTCTCTTTTAACTGTGCTAAGTATTTCCTTTGCTGAATAATCATATTTGTTCATTTTTTTTTGCTTCCTGTGCTTAGAGGTCATATCCAAACTTTACTTCATATACGAATATTTTGAATTATTCCCTCTGTGGTTTTTCCCAGTAGTTTCACAGTTTTGGGTCTTAGGAATTGCTCCATCTTGAGTTGACTTTTGTAGAGGATGAGAAAATGGTTAAATTTCAATCTTTTGCTTGAGCCATTTCCCCAACCCCATTTATTGAAGAGACTGGCTTTTTTCCAATGTATGTTTTGGGCACTTTTGTCAAGAATCAGTTGTCCCTAGATGTGTATCTTTATTTCTGGGCTATCTATTCTATTCAGTTGGTCTATGTGTCTATTTTCATGCAAGTACCATGATGTTTTGGTTATTATCATTCTGTAGTATGTCTTAAAATCAGATATTCCAATGCCTCCAGCTTTCTTCTTTTTGTTCAATATTGCTTTGACTATTTTTTGCTTCCATATGAATTTTAGGATTTTTTTCTAGTTCTGTGAAGAATGTCATTGGCATTTTGATGGGGATTGCATGGAATTTTAAATCACTGTGATTTTTGAATTTTTGTCATTGTTGTTTTTTCTATTTTATCGATTTCAGCTCTGATTTTAATTAGTTCCTGTCTTCTTCTGATTTTGATGTTGATTTGTTCTTTTTCTAGAGTTTTGAGATGTAGAATGTTATGTTTTTAATTTAGTGACTTTCTATTCTTTTAATGAATGAACTCAGTGCAATGAACTTTCCTTTAAGAACTGCATCCATACTTTCCCAGAGATTTCAATATGCTGTGTCACTATCTTTTTTCCTCCTAAGTATTTGTTATTTCATCCCTGATTTCTTCAGCTATCCATTTGTCATTCCATAGGGCATTATTTAGTCTTCAGGTGTTAGAGTAGCTTCTATTTTTTTTATTATAGTATTGATTTCTAATTTTATTCCATTATACAAGGTATTATCTCTATTTTTTTGTATGTGCTACAAAATAATTCACTCACTGACAGATACAATAGTCTATATATGTCTGTTAAGTTTAAATTATTGATAGTGGGGTTTTTTAGTTCTTTATCTTCTTTATTTAGTTTTTGTTTGGAGGATCTATCCAGTGATGAGAGAGGTATGTTACTGTCACCCAGTATTATTGTCTTGTGGTCTATTTGATTCTTGAAATTGAAAGTGTTTATTTGATGTACAAAGATGCTCCATTGTTTGGGGCATAGATATTTAAGATTGTTGGTTCTTCTTGATGTATAATTCCCTTAAGCATTGTTTGTCTCTTCTTATTAATTTTGTCCTGAAGTTCACTTTATCTGATATGAGGATTGGAACTCCTGCTTATTTACAAGATCTATGGAATGAAAATATTTTTTTTCACATTCTGCACAGACAGAAGGGGAAAGGTTGGGAAAAGACATGACTCACACGGACTGTGTAAACAAGCAGGGTATCCATCCTCATATCAGTTAAAGTGAACTTCAAACCAAAGTTAGTGAAGAGGGGTAAAGAAGGACATTTCATACTGTTAAAGGGAATCCTACATCAACAAGACATAAAAATCATAAATATTTATGCCCCAAATAATGGAGCATCTGCATATATCAAACAAACCCTTCTCAAGTTCAAGAATCAAATAGACCACAACACAATAATGCCAGGTGACATTAGCACACCTCTCTCATCATTGAATAGATCTTCCAAACAAAAACTAAACAAAGAAACTATAGAACTAAATAATATAATTAATAACTTAGACTTAAATATATTTAGAGTATAGAGTATTTTATCCATCAGTGTGCGAATATACCTTCTCAGCAGCACACGGACACTTCTGTAAAATAGACCATATGTTATGCCAAAAAGCAATTCTTAGTCTGGTATATGATTTTCAGATAATTTATTCCGTTTGGGGATTTGAATTTTCCCTCTCTTGACAGTGTGTATTTTGATACCCCCAAAGGATTTCATTGTGATGTAGTAAAATTTATCTATATTTTCTGTCTCCTGGGATTACTGGTGCCTTATTGAATAAGTCATTACCAAATTCAAACAGAAAGTTTTCCCCCTTTGTTTCTTTATAAATTTCCTCTAAAGTTTCATAGTTTTAGTGGTTACACTTAGAAACAGATAAAGTTTAAGTTTTCCTGTTCTTGGCTGGCTCTAGCAGCAGGTTTTTTTTTTTTTATTGTTGGTCGTTCAAAACATTACACAGTTCTTAATACATCATCTTTCACAGTTTGATTCAAGTGGGTTATGAACTCCCAACTTTAGCAGCAGGTTTTGTAACTGAACTTTTATTTCAGTATTCTGAGATTCACTTTATCCTCCTGTCTCTCCAATATGAGGGAGCTGACCTATTTCTCTGAAGAATCTAAAGATTTGATGGTTTTTCAAGTACTCAGTTCTTATTTTTTTTGTGAGAATTGGAAAGGCAACTTGGAAGCTCCTTACATGCCTTCACAGAAGGGTGAGCCCCTATCTGGCACAGCCAGCCACTGTTGTGCCAAAGAAGCATATAACCATTTGTAAACATGTGTCCTTTCTCTGTGAAATGGAAAAATGGCCACTTGATTAGATAGTGTGAAGACACTTTTAAGATGGTATATGCAAAGTGTCTGATGCAAATGAGTGCTCAAGGAATATGCATTCTTTCCCCCTTTTTTTCTCTCTATGTTATAGTCTGCTTAAATGTGCTCCAGGATCTATTCGGCCTTCATGCATCAAGAGTCAAAGTATAGGATATATGTCTAAATAGAATCTGTATCTATGGAGGTGAAACCTATCTCACTTTTATCTTCTATGAGAATTCTAGTGTATATGAAATATATCAGAAATTATTGCCTGAACTAATAATTTTTGTTACTTTGTTTAATTGTTTCTTATATAAAGCTATGTTGATATAAAATGATTTACTTATCCAATGCAAACAATAATAATACATAAAAATGTTACTTAAATCTTCTCTCCTATTTTTGGTCAAGTTAAGTGATTGACTATTTTGTTTATCTTTTTCAAAAACCAGCTGTTTGTTTCATTGATCTGTTGTTTTTAGCCTCCATTTCACTTATTTCTTCTCTGATCTTTTTTTCTTCCTTCTACTAATTTTGAATGTAGTCCATTCTTACTTTTCTAGTTGCATGAAATACAACTAGGAAAAAGTGGTTTATCTGAGAGTGTTCTACTTTTGATGTGGGCAGTGATTGCTATAAATTTCTTTCTTAGTACTTCTTTTGCTGTATCCCATAGGTTTTGGCATATTGTGTCTCCATTTTCTTTTTTTTTTGAGAAATTATAAAATGTTTTTTCCTCTACTTTTTGGATATTTGCAAATAAGTTATGTGCTTGTATATGTTCCCAAAATGTTCTTGTTATTGGTTTCTGGTTTTGTTGCATTGTGATCAGAAAAGTTGCTCTGTACAATTTCAGTTTTCTTAAAGTTGTTAAGACTTATTTTGTGTCACATAATATGATCAACCCTGGAGAATGTTTCATTTATCAAAGGAATGCTATTGTTGAGTGGAATGTTCTGTAGATGTCTGTGTAGTCTATTTTTTCCAGGGTACAATTGAAACTGTTATTGCTTTATTGATTTTTTGTCTGAATGATCTGTCCATTGCCGAAAGTGCAGTGTTACATTCTCTAGCTATTTATTGGATTGCTCTCTCCCATTAGGCTAGAAATATTTCTTTTATATCCAGATGTTCTTGAATATTAGAGGCATGTTTATAATTGTTATATCCTCTTGCTGAATTGAACCCTTTGTCATTAATAATGACCTTCCCTTTCTATTTTTATTGCCTTTGTTTTAAAGTTTATTTTACCTTATATAAGTATCATCATTCCTACTTTCTTTAGGTTTCATTTGCATGGACTATAATTCCATCTCTTCACTTTCAGTCTGTATGTGTCCTAGAAGTGGAGCACGTTTACTGTAAGCACTGCAGAGTCAAATCTTGTTATTTTATCCATTCAGTCAAGGTATGTCTTTTACTTGGAGAATTTAATCTATTTCCATCTATTTAATTCAGGGTAATAAATTATAGGTAAAATCTTACTATATCTATTATATAACTTGTTTTCTAATTTTGTTGTAGCTTTTTGATTTCTTTCTTTCCTTCTCCCCTTGCAACATTCCTTGATGGTTAAACAGATTACTCTAATACTGTTTTATGTTCCTTCTTTATTAATTTAGAATTCTCTATTAAAGATTTTTGTGCTTTTGTTTATCATGAGATTTATAAAAGCATATTTTGTTTGTAATTAGCTGTTTTGAGATAATGGTGACATGATAGTAAATAGAAGAATGGAAACAAAATGAAGGCTAAAGGAAAAAAGACTTCCCATTTGCATTCCATTATTTGCCCATTTTGAATTTTTAACATTGTATCTTACATTTCTCTACAATGTTTATAGATTACAATATTAAAGTAATTATTAATTTTATTTTTATTGTTTGGTCTTCTTACTAAATGTATGAGCAATTTATGCACTAAACTTAAGATATCAAACTATTCTAACTTTCTATGATCACTCTTAGCAGTGAGTTTTATAAATTTTTATATTTTCTTATTCTTAACATAATTTTCTTTCCACTTGAAGAACTTACTTTAGCCTTTCTTGTTGAACAGATCTGAACGAGGCATAGTTTATCAGCTTTTGTTTGTTTGAGAATGTATATCATGCCTTCAGTTATAAAGGACACTTTTCAGGATACAATTTATTTTTCAGTTGACAGATATTCTCCTTCACTTCTATGAAAATTTTAAGGCTATGAAGATGAAAGATTAGAGGAAGGCTGCATTACTAGTCGCTCCCTGGCTTGGGATTCAAGCATTGCAAATATTGTTTCACAATAAAGTGAGTGAAAGAGGGATTTCATTAAATTCAATTTTGGATGGAATGTCTTAGAGAATCAAAAATTCAGATGAATTGAACAGAGAAAAAAAAAGTACATTAAATCCAAGGTGTTGGTGGTAGCAGCATGGCAGCAGAATCATCAATACATCTAGTCTGAGTCACAGGAG
Organism: Ictidomys tridecemlineatus; assembly: GCF_052094955.1. Classification (NCBI taxonomy): domain Eukaryota; kingdom Metazoa; phylum Chordata; class Mammalia; order Rodentia; family Sciuridae; genus Ictidomys; species Ictidomys tridecemlineatus. The sequence continues at coordinate 148,555,080 of NC_135480.1, read as the reverse complement.
AGAGAGAGAGAGAGAGAGAGAGAGAGAGAGAGAGAGAGAGAGAGAGAGAATGAGAACATAGGAAAGAAACATAATGATCAGATTTGGTGGAAAGATTTGAAATAAAAATGGAAATTGCACTGCAATCTGGTGTTTGAAAAGTATTCTGTATTTCTCAACTGGCAAGCTGAGAGCTGACATGGGATCCATCTTGACATGGCCACACTATTACTGCTGCTGTGGAGGTCAGAGATTGTATTGCCTTGCAAGTACCTACCATGTGGTACCCATTAGTTTGTGAATGAAAGAGGTACAGAGAAAATTGTACCCAGGGGAAGACAAGTCAAAAAAATGAAGGAGAGCTTCACATGGCTTTTGCTTTTACTCTGGCATCTCCAGTGATCAGGGGAAGAGGGTGGTGAATGTGAACAGGCAGGTGTGAATACTCTCAGGGATTAAGCCTTGGAAGGTTGTGTTTGTGGGCAACAGAGTATGTAGAGGACTGGCTCCCTTGTTCCAAAGGTAGGAATCTTGGATGGTTACAGAGGTTCAGACCCCCGGGAGATCAGTATCTTCCTGGTCCTAGGGTTTGTTGATTTAATCTCTTCAGTGCAGACAACTTCCAACAAATCCCTAGGGCCTTATTAGACATAAGCCACAGCCACTGGAACTCCCCTCATAGAACTGTAGCAACCCCACCCTGGGAGTGCATTGATCTGGTCTGTGCACACAAAACTCCTTTGGTAGTACTCTGCACTCTAACCTATCTTAGCCTGGTAAGAAGGGAAGCTGAGAGCTGTTTCAACCAGCTTCAGTCTTAGGCCACTCCAACTAACAGCTCAGTGAATAACATGAAAAGAGGAAGGTATTACTAAACTCCAGTCCATTTTCTGTTGTTTATTTTCTTTTAATTGTGGACCAATTAGAAATGGGAAGGAGGACAGCTGAGCATAGACAATAAATATCCAATTTTGTTCACTATTTTGACTACCTCAGTAGAGAAGATGCCGTCATTTTTTTCATTAAAAATCCTTTCTGTTTTTTTTTTTCATGGATATACATACATATGTATCTTTGTTTATATTTTCTCATTTTTAGCATTTGAAAAATACATTTTCTTTGCTTTATCTTTTGGGTGTTTTTTTTTTTACTTTTTTTGCTTTTGGTCTGTGCTTATTCTGTTTCTCTTATTTGCTCTTTCACTCTACTTTTACTTGTTTTTTTTCTTATTTTTTCACTTCTTTTATTTTTTATAAATAATGTACTACATCTCTTCTGCATTATCTTTGCTCACATTTGTATATTGTAAGCTCTCTTCTACCTTTCTAATATGTTGTCATTTCTCTTAACTGTGTTTATAATATCTTTTATAACTCATTGGTTTATATAACTTCAATACTACCACTCGTCTTGTTGCAATTATTACTGCTGTGGATAACATTGAGAAACCTGCTGTTTGTTTTAAAACCAGATCTACTACATGGCTTTTATTGTTTTTGCTGTAGCCATATGCTGATATCAATATTCCTGTTTTTGTGTTGATTAATGTTGTAGCTATCATAGCAGCAATGGGTACTCACTTTAATGCTATATATTATTTACTTTGTTTCTTGCCATTGTTGCTATTGTTTATTTACTGTTCAATTCTGAGAACTTACAGGGAGACTATAAGTTTGTAGGGTAGAGACTGTGCTTATGAACAAAACTCAGCCAAAAGATAGCATACCCTGCTCTGTATACAAATTACCAACAGTCACTCATCAGCGATACTTTCATAAAAGAATTGAAGGGACACCCCCCCCCCCAAATAATTAACAGGTCCTCAGTAAGAATATCTAGGGTTGGGCCCTTGGGTCTCATTCATGGATATCCAGTGCTACAGCAAAAACAAAATAAACATAAAGGCTGTGGATACAACTATGAGTGGATCTCAATCTAGATCATTTTAGAATACTTTCAGTGCAACCAAAAGATGTGCCCTAATTGCCCCACTTATAGGAGTAGAAGAAACATCCACCCAAGTGGATGCATAAATCCCAACACAGGAAGACAATAAAAAATATTGAAAAAAAAAACAAGATAACATGACACTTCCTAAAATTCCTAATGCTCCAACAAGTGACTCCAAAGATATTAAAGTGGATAAAATAACAGATAAAGAATTCAAGAGAATGATTGCAAAAATGGTAAATGAATTCTAAGAGAACACTGAATAACAACTGAATAAATTAGGAAAGTCAGTACAGGATATGAATGAGAATTTCTATAAGCAAGTAGGGATTTAGAAAAAGAATCAAATAGAAGTCTTAGAAATGAAAGACACTATAAATCAAATCATATGTTCAGTTAAAAGTCTCTCTTACCTGGTAGTCCATGTTTAAAACATAAGCTCAGAGATGGGAGACAAAGTTTTCAGGCTTGAACATGCAGGTTGTATTAAATAAAACAATAAATCTATATAAACATGATATGATCATACAAAAACACTGGGATATCATTGAGACCAAATTTAAGAATCAGGGGAATTGAGGAGGGTTGTGAGATGGAGGTGAATGGAGTAGTTTTGCATAACATACAGAACAAGGATAGGATTTTAAAAGCCTCAAGAGAAAATGTCAGGTCATATTTAGAACCAAGCCCATCAGAATCACTTCTGATTTCTCAGCACAAATGCTACAAGCCAGGAGGGCTTGGAATGATTGTTTGAATCCTGAAATAAAATAACTGGTTTGCTGGATTCAGCAAAGCTATCTTCCAAAATTAATTGGAAATAAAAGCCTTCTAAGGTAAGCCTACATGAAAAGAATTTATTACTACTAAGCGGGTACTACAGAACTTAAAGACACTATAGAGAAGAAATAAAAATCATGCTCCAGACCTTACAACTGGATAAATCTCATTTGAAGAGTAGCTAGTAAATGAGAAACAGAAAAATTTCACATCAGAAATAAATTTTAAAAAGCAGGAATTAATAAACCTCTTCCAATGATAACATTAAATGGAAATGATTTCTACTCCACAATTAAAAGACATATGTTGGCAGAATGAATTGAAAAACAAGACCCATTTATATGTTGTCTGTAAGAGACTTAATTTCACTGGCAAAGACAGACACAAACTGAAAATGAATGTTTGGAAATTGATATCCTATGCAAAAGGAGCCTAAAAGCCAGAAGGTGTAGATAGTCTCATAGCTGACAATGCAGACTTCAAAGCAAAACTAATCAGAAGGATAAACAAGGTCAGCTAATATTGGTAAAGGTAACAATCTAGGAGGAAGATAAAACCATAAATATTTGTTACACTAACATAGATGCAAAGAATAACATAAGAGACACTATTCAAATGAAAGACAGGCACCAGTACAATAATATGTGGTGATTTCAACAAACCTCTCTCACTACTAGTTAGGTCATCAAAAAATTAACTTAGTAAAGACCTTTGAACCTGAAAAATATTATAAATCAAATGGATATAGCAGATATCTATAGAATATTTATCCAGAAATAGCTAAGTACACTTTCTTCTCAGAAGTACTAGGAAACTTCTCTGAAATAGATTATTTTTTAAGCCACAAAGCAACTCTTAGCAATTACAGCAAAGAATTGGAAAAAAAAAGTTTAACATGCACAAGTAAATATAATTCCTTGCATATTATTAGATCACAAAAGAATTAAATTAGAAGTAATTATAGAAATACCTTACAGAAAATATATAAACACATGAAGATTGGTTAAAACACTTTTGAATGATGAATGGGTGATAAAAGAAATCAAGGGAGAAATTTAACAAATCTTAGACTTGAGAAGAATTATACAACATAGCAGAACTTCTGGACACCATGAACATAGGAGCACTAAGAGGATAGTTGATAGCTATGAGCACATAAGTAAATGTGAATAAACCCAAATAAACAAGCTAATGATGCATCCTAATTCCTTTGAGAAAGAAGATCAAACCAATTCCAAAACCAGTAGAAGAAAGGAAGTATTTAAAATCAGAACCAAAATCAATGAAATTGACAATCAAAAATGCAAATGATCAATGAAGCAAAAAAAATCTGCTTTTTGCAAAGATAAAGTAGATTGATGCACCCTTAGTCAAGCTAACCCAAAGAAAGCAAAACACAAAAGAAAAAAATTAGAAATTAAATTAGTATATTACATGTTATATTAAATTAGTAATCTTAAATTATATTATTTAATTGAATAGGAATAAAAACTTTTTAAAGAATGTATTAAAAATTATATAATATTATATATAATATTGAATTATATAACATTAAATTAATATAAAACTAATAATGTTACTGATTAAAAAATCACCACAGACATTACAGAAATCCACTGGATTATTAGGAACTATTTTGAAAACTTTAACTGTAATATTGGAAAACCTATAAGAAGTGAGTGCATTTCTATTTACATACAAGCTGTGAAGAGAAAATTTTGAATGGCTGATTGTTAGTAATGAGAAAAAGAATTAATTAAAATCCTGTCAACAAAGAAAAGCTCAAGACCAGATGGATTCTCAACTGAATTCTTCCGGGCATATAAAGAAGAATTTATGCCAATGTCTCTCTAATTATTCCATGATATAGAAAAGGATAAATTATGTCCAAACTTATTCAATGAAGCCGGTATCACACACATTCCCAAACCATATAAGGACACATCACAAAAAGAAAACTACAGACTAATACTCCTCATGAACTTAGATGCTATGATTCCTAATAAAACATTAGCAAATCAGTTCAACAACATACTATGAAATTCATTATGACCAAGTTGGTGTTAGCCCAAAAATGTGAATATGATTTAACATGCACAAGTCAATAAATGTAATACATTGAATAAATAAAATTAAGGACAAAAATCACTTGGTCATCTCAATATATGCAGTGAAAATTTTTAACAGAATTCAGAACCCTTTCATGAACTATGGAAACTAGGGATAGAAAGAACCTAACTAAACATCATAAAGGCTATACATGAAAAACCCAAAGCCAAATTAATAGTATATGGGAGAAAACTGAAGAATTTTCCTTTAAAATGTAGAACAAGACAAGGATATCCACTGTCACTGCTATTCTTTAATATAGTGCTAGAAATTCTATCGAGGGAAATTTGGCAATAGAATAAACTAAAAGGGATAAAAATAGAAAAAGAATTCAAATCATCACCACAGATGATATGATCCTAGAATTTGAAGATCTAAACAGCACCACAAAGAAAAAAACTGCTAGAGCTAATGAAAAAAATTCAGCAAATGATCAGTTTACAAATCAACATATAAAAATCAATAGCTTTTCTATATAACAACAATAAATCTGCTAAAAAGAATCAAGAAAAAATCTCATTCACAATAGCCTTAAAAAACAAAAACAGACAAATAAAACCTAGGAACAAATTGAACAATGTAGGCAAAAGATCTCTACAATGAAATTTATATAACATTTAAGAAAGAATTGAAAGAGCATAGAAGATGGAAAGACTTCCCATGATTTGAATAGGCATAATTAATATTGTTAAAATGGCTATACTACCAAAAGCACTCTACAGATTCAATGCAATCCCCTGAAAATACCAACAACATTCATCACAGAAGTAGAAAAGGAAGTCCTAAAATGCATTTGGTAAAATAAAAAACCAGTGTAGTTAAAGCAATTGTAAGTCAAATAAGCAATGTTGGAGGCATCACAATCCCTGGCTTCAAATGACACTACAGAGCTATAGTTTGAAAATCTGTGGTACTGGCATAAAAACAGAAAAAAAATTATACAGGAAAGATACACAGATAAACCCACACATCTAGACTCATGTGGTCCTTGAAATGTTGGATAAAGTATACTTGGGGAAAAAAATCAACCTTTTTAACAAGCGGAGCTGGGAAAACTAGTGATATCTATGTAGAAGAATGAAGTGAGATCCTTATCTCTCAAAATGCACAAAAATAAGTCAAAGTGGATCAAGACCTAGGAATAAGACCAGAAACTATGGAACTGCTTCTTGTAAATGCAGGGTCAGCACTCCAGCATATAGGCACAGGAAATAACTTTCTCAATAGAACCTCTAATGCTCAAGAAATAATTCCAAGAGTTAGTAAATGGAATGGCATCAAGTTAAAAGATTCCACACACCAAAGGAAACAATTAGGAGTGTCAAGAGAGAACTTTAAAGAATGGAAAAAAAAACTTTGCTAGCTAATATTTTACATAACATTAATACTTAAATGTATAAAAATCTCAAAGCACTTAACAACAAAAAACCAAATAACTCAATTAATAAATAAGCAAATGAGGTCAACATGCACTTCTCAAGAGAATAAATACAATTGACTGACAATATATTTCTTAAATTGTTCAACATTAGCAATTAGAACAATGTAAATCAAAATAACAGTGAGATTGCATCTCAAACCAGTATGGCAGCCATCGATAATGGAAACAAAACTAAATGCTATGGAGGTTGTGGAGTGAAAAAAAAAGATTTTTATACTCTTGGGGAGATTGTAAATTAATACAACCACTATGGAAGTCAGTATGCAGGTTGCTCAAAAGCTTAGGCCTGGAACCACCATGTGACTCAGCCATATCACTCCTCAATATTTATTTAAAATCACAATACTATAGTGATACATTTATACCTATGGTTATACCAGTAAAATTCACAATCTTTTCACAAACTGTGAAACTAGACTCAGTGTCCATCAAAAGATGAATGAATAAAGAAAAGTCAGAATATATACCCAATGAAATTTTATTCAGTCATAAAGAAAAAATGAGTTTATTTCATTTGCAGTAAAATTGTTGAAAATTGTTAACATTATGTTAAGTGAAATAAGTCAAAATCAGAATCCGTTCAAGGGTCATATTTTTTTTTCACATTTTTTTTTTCATATGTGAAAGCCAGAGTGGAAAGAGGAAAAGAAATGTTTGTGTATGTGTGTGTTTTAAGGATAGGGTGGTTTTTGCATGAAAAGCCAAGGGATGTCCATAGAATAGAGAAAGGGATTGGAAGGATGTGAGGGAGGGAAAAGGCACTGGAGAAGGATGTTGCCTGAATTACATTGTTTGTGTGTGTGTGTGTGTGTGTGTGTGTGTGTACTAACATGTAACAGCAAATTCTGCTATGTGTACATCTATAATGTGACAATATGAAAGAAAAATAAGAGAGAAAATCACAAATCATTCTTCCCTGGCCTATAAAGTTCCTGCTGAGAAGTCTACTGTCAAGTGAACTGAGACACCTCTATTATTATTTGTTTCTGTTGTGTTGCATCCTTGAAAAACTTTTCATTTTTCTTTTACCTGTGAGAGTTTGAGGACAAGATGTCTTGGGGAAGAATTCCTTGGGTTAAATTTGAACAATGAACTTAGACCTTTCTATCCCTGGATAAGTACATCTCTCTGTAAGTTTGCAGAGTTTTCTGTCATTATATCTTTGAATTAACTCTTTACCCCTTTGGCATTTTCAAGTTCTTCTTGAACCACCTACTCCAAAATATTTGTTCTTGTAATACTGTCGTAAAGTCCTGTGAGCTTTACCTTTATCCTTCTTCATTTATTTTTGTATTCTCTCTGCCAACTGTGTATTTTCAAAGAGCCTCCTCTGAGATCACCATTTCTTCTATTTTATAGATCCTGTTATTGATGCCTTCTAACACATTTTTAATTTTACTGAGTATATTTTTCAGATTAATAATTTTTGTAGAATTTTTAAAATTTCTTCCATCTCTTTGTTAATTTCTCTATTAGAACGCTGATACTTTTTAAGATTGACAAGATGGCAGAACAGAGGAGGCTGCTTTTCTGGCTGCTCCATGGTGTGAAACCCACAAAGCAGAGAGGCAGCTTCTCCACAAGGTGGGTGAACAAAACTAAAATGGGAGAAAGTTTACTGGAATTTAATACTGGACACTCAGAGCATGCTGTGGACATAGGAGTTTGGATACAATAAAATAAGGAAAAAATCCCCAGCAGCACAGCTATTGCTGTGGCTGGACCAGAAGCACCAGCCAGAGGGGTCCCTCCATGAGCATAAAGATGGGAAAAGGAAATTAAAGGAACCCACATTTTTGGTAGGCCTAAGGTGTGTCTGGGTATGGAACATTTAGAGATCAAGGACCATTGCCCTACAAACCTGAAAGGTGCACTGCAGAATATCCTTGTTTGAGGAAAGAAGCTGCCATCTCTCTAGGCACCATGCATAGGACAATGCAGGGACAATTTTGCAGCCACAGCATAGGGGCCAGCAAGTGAGGGAGCTAATTCCTTGTTTACCTGGGTTGTGGCCAAAAATACAGGCCCAGTAAACACACACTGCATGACATAGAGTGTGCTTAAGTGACCAGAAGACAATCAAACATGAAGAGAGATTTATACAGGGGACAGCTGATCATGGAAACCCACCCAACTCTACCTCTTCCTTTCCAATCTGGCTGCTTAAGGACTGCCTGGAAGAGATGTATCTAGCTGGGAACTTGTAAGGGTGGAATTGGGAGAGATTGTTTGGAGACTGACCCCAGTACTGGGAAATGTGTGTTCTAATGGTGATATAGGGGGCTAAGCATTGGCTCCCCCACCATACAAGTGAGACCCAAGGTAATCCCATGATACAGTATTCCAGCACAGACCAGCAAGTACTGGATGTTGGAGGTGAGATGAATTAAAATCTTCAAGCAAATTGGCATTTAGCAAAGTACCTGGAGCCCACCTAAGCCTAACCCTTGCCTCCAGGAATTTTGCCTATAGCATTACTTCTCTCACTCCAGCAATACAGAAGGTGGAGCATTGAATTTCAGGTGTCTTTACTTAAAACTACTGGAAAGAAAAGCTTAGAATCTTCTGAACTCCAATGGAAAGAATTCTTTACCTTTTCATCAAGTTTTTCCCTCTTTTTTCTTTTTATTCATTTTCTCTGTTTAATTGTGACATTAATGGTAAATGGACATTTGTACATACTCACATTTTTTTTCTCATTTTTAGCATTTTTGAAGCCAAATTACTTTTTGAAAAAGGAAATATCACAATGGACACTACTAAAATACAGATAATAATTAGAAAAATTTTGAAAATGCATACTGCACTAAAATAGAAAATCTTGAAGATATTGACAAATTTCAAGATACATATGACCTTCCCAAGCTGAACGAGGAGGACATATGCACTTTAAACAGAATTTCAAGCAATGAAATAGACACATCATCAAAAGTCTATCAATTAAGAAAAGCCCAGGATCAGAGGGATTCTCAGCAGAGTTCTACAAGATCTTCAAAGAAAAATTAACACCAATAGTCGTCAAATTATTCCATGAAATAGAAAAGGAGGGAACCTTTCAAAATCATTCTATGAAGATAGTGTCACTCTGATTCCAAAACCAAAGACATGTCAAGGAAAGAAAATTTGGGGCCAATATCCTAGATGAGCATTGATGAAATATTCTCAATACAATTTTGGCAAATTGCATACAAAAACATATTAAAAAGATAGTGCACTATGATCAAATCAAATGGGGTTATAGTCCCAGCCTGGTAGTTTATTTTGAGTAGTAGGTGAGGTGAGGCTATGACTTCCTAAAAGCTCTTGATTATTTTGATGTAAGAAATCATCTGGGTTTTAAAGAGTCAGGTAATTATTTCAATTTTCCTAATTGAGTTGCTTTTCCCTATCATTCTGCATGGGCTCTCTCTTGACCACGGAGAAGGTCCATGAAACAGGATAGAGGAGAGTGTGACTGTGGAGTCGCTAATCAAGACCTCGGAGACCAAGCAGGAAGCAGGTCTAATTTTATTGCACAGTTACCATGCATACATACTCAGGCAGGAGCTAAGCTCAATACAGGCAGCCACCATTAGAATTTCTGGCCAACTGTCCCTGCAGCAACCAATCCAGGAGCATTCCGTGGAGCAAGCACAGGGACTGCAACAGGGGTCTCATGTCTAAGGCTATGCCTATGGGGTAAGTGGTTTGACGCTCCAAAGCCTAGCACCATAGAGTGATTCGCAGTTCAGACTCCCTTAAAGTATCCCATGTATGCAGTATTTCAAGCACTTGTCCCCACATCATTCCATATATTCTAAGCAGTCTGCTTATTTTCCGTGATGCTATAGTCACTTCCACTATTTCAGCACTTGGTGCTACCCAAGTACAGTTTTACCTGGGTTGCTCTTAATATGTTGTCATTGTTTCAGTCCTGGAGGACTATCCAAGCATGTACTTGTCCCGTATATACTGATGATGCGTTATTCAGAAGAAAACAAGGGAGCACCTAGAAAGAGTAGTCTGTCCCCATAATCCTCTCTCTGGGGTCAGGGTAGGCCCAGGGGCCTTTCTACCACAGTTTCCAGAAGGTAGTCAAACACTGCATAATTCTGCTGTACTTGAGCTCCAGGCTCCTATGTCAAAGTCACCAAGCTCTGTCAAACTCTGAGCCCATAGCCCACAAAGACCAAGAAAACACTGGGTTAGGACCAAGGCCTACTTGGGTAGACCCCTAGTCCATTCCAAGACCACTGCCACTAGGCATGGGTGATGCCACCTGGAATTGGCAGAGGAATGAAAGGAAAGTAGGAAACTGGTAGGGAGTAATAGCATGTAATTTCCCACCACTGTAGAAGGACCTCTAATCAGTGTTTCCATCTTACTGTGCAGAAAATCATAGGATCCCTTATGCTTTCTCATCCTCATCAAGAGCTCTGGAAGTCACATGTAAATGTAGACACATTCTGTTGTTTCTCTTTATTCTGTTTCTTGTGTCCTTTGCTGTGCAGAACCTTTTTAGTTAGACATAATCCCATCTGTCAATTTTTTTGTTTCCTGCACTTTTGGAGTTCCATCCAGAAAAAACACTGTCTGTCCCAATGTCTTGAAGTTTTTCCTTCATTTTTTTCTTCTAATGTTTACTGCCTTATAGTTAGGGCTTTGACATATTTTGAGTTGCTTTTGGGGGAGTGGGTTTACTTTACTTTGTAGTAATTTAATGTGCCTGAGATTTTTTGTAAAAGTGTGTTATCTTTCATTATAAATACACATAGCATACTTTGGAAAAAGGTAGGTGTGACTAACTTTCCTTACACGAAAATTTTTACAATATAAGTATAAAACATAACCTAACTTCTATTGATTGGAGTTTTTTTTAATTAATACCTTCCAGCCTCCAAGGAAATTTGAAAGACATGTAATCAACATTTGTCTTCCTTGGCTACCATATGATCCAGAAAATATATTCTTAAAAACTAGTTTCCTTGGTTCCAATTTACCCATAATTTCATTCTTAAGTTTTTTCCATCTCAACCCATATTTTGTTGTTCATTTTGATTTTTTTGAATATTGCATTTGTTTCATGAAGTTCTTTATCATAGTCACTGGCAAGCTTTCATTTCTTCTCTTTGTAAGTAAAAGTTTGCCTTTATGAGATAAATATTAGATCAAAGGATCATTTTCTCTTCTTCCAGTTCCTTGACCTGTTCTTGCAGCATGTTCGCTGCAGCAAACCTTGATATATACTGAAGGATTCATTGAACCTAAGAGGGTTAGAACAGCTGGGATTAGTCTCACTCTCTTTGAAAGCAATGGAAACCATGTAAAGTACCTCATAGTTCTTGGAGAGCTCATATTTCAGCTGACTAACTTGATCAACACCTGTCTCCATTGCTCTTCCAAGTCTTCATACTGCACAGATAAAACATGGTTCCACATTAAGAGAGTTTGTCCAATTCAAGCAGCTAGCTCATGATCACAATCTCTCTCTCTGCAAAGAGATGTGTACCATGTCACTGTCATTGTGTGTTTTGGTCATCTGCTCCCTCCTGTCTGTGTGTAGAATCATGTAAAGGAAAGTATGTTCAGTGAAGACTGGAGACAGGCATCAGATGTTGCTGCTGGTGTGGTGAGTGTGCCCAGACTTGATTTTCATGCAGAAGGAGAGTCTCCTCTTAGCTTATATAACTGTGGTGTTGTTCTTCTAGCAGATTCACCAGTTCAACTTCAGGGAGAGGCTCCTTGGAGCAAGCATCAGCGGTGCTCTCCAAGTGTCTGTGATTGTCACTCATGAGGCTTTCTTCACCTGTTGGTAATATAAAAAAGGCATTCTGGGATGGACTCATGCAGAATATTTTCTTGCTTTGATTGAGGACACATTTTTTATGAATCAGAGTAAAGAAAATCTGTCAAGTCATTTAATAAAGAAATGAATATAGTTATATAGATAATTTTCTTTTGGATAGTTTTCCTCTAATGAATCAAATGACCTCTGCAGCAATGAGTGCTCTCATGTGATTATCATCTCTCAGAGAATCATGAATTGTTTGATCATTTTCTGAGGATGCCTAAACAAAATACCATAGACTTGGTGGCTTAAACCACAGTAATTTATTTTTTCACAGTTCTAAAGACTAGAGCCCAAGATTTAGGATGCTGCCAAGTTTGGCTCCTCCTGAATTCTCTTCTTGATTTTCTTGATGGATCTTCACATGGTCTTTTTTTTTTTTTTTTTTTTTTACTATTGCATTTCTAGTGACTTTTTGTGTCCAAATTTCCTCTGTACTACCCGTACCATGTATTAATCTCAGGGGTGCTTTACCACTGAGTCATCTCCCAGATCTTTACTTTTTTTTTTTTTTTTGAGACAGGGTCTTGCTAGGTTGCTTAGTGCCTTACTAAGTTACTGACATTGGCCTCAAACTTATACTCCTTCTGCCTCAGCCTCTCGAGCTGCTGGGAATACAAACATGTGCCATTGCTCCCATCTTTCATCAAAATAGAATGTATGCATGAATATTGTGTACAGACAAAAGAATATTTAATACCTATGATATACTCTTTCACCATGAATTTCAGTGTCACCTCAAGCCTGGAGGAATGGAGCCAGTGGTCAATGGACTGAGACCTCTGAAATTCTGAGTCCTCAAATAATCTTTTCATCTTCTACAGTTTTTCTGGTTGGGCCTTTTAGTTGCAGCAGTGAAAAAGCTCACTAAAACAGGTAAAAATAAGTTCATTCATAAAATTATCTCAAGAGAGGCACCACTGATAAGCACACTCACAGATGCACTTATACTTTTGTTTGCTCCCATTTTATATAGAGAGGCAAAAATCAAAGTAGAGTCATTAATCTAATGATGCAAGAATACTAAAACACAGTTCAATTGTCTATAGTATTGCTGATTATTCAAAGCATTTTCTCTCTTATTATTACACTAATCTTATATGAAAAGGAGAAACATTTTAGCTGTGACATTCAAGCTACCTCTTAGTCATTTATATTAATTAAATACTTTTATGCACTTACTAATATTCATTTTTCATAAATCCTAAATACCTACTCAACCTCCAATCTTTCTGAATACTGAAATTTACATGGGCTTCACTCAACTAGCTTATAATCATCACACATTTTTGTGTTGTTCTGAGAATAAGGAAATAAACATAAGAAAGTATGTTAGGAGAAGAATATAAAACTAAGGTCTCATTATGAACAAATATTTAGAAATTAAATTAAAGGTAACCTCTCTCTAGGTCCTTGTGAGTAATCTGCAGACAAATCTTACTCCTACCACCTGTGGCTGTCCCTTTCCCAAGACAGTGTTGGCCCAGACAAAGCAATACAGAGATTCCCCTACATGTAGGAATCATCTCAGTCATGATTGAAGGACATAAATATGGGTCCAGACATGTTCTGCAACAGGAAGATCTTTCTCAGCAATCATTTTATAACAGTAAACATGCAGTTTATAATGTTATAATACCTAAATGTTTTGACTATTTAAATCTTCATTCAAGTGAGAGAACTCTGCCCTATGTTAAAAGAAAATTAATACAACATAGTATAAAATTACAAATAAATCAAGTTTATATGGAGGTCTCTCATCTCAGTTTGTATTTGGGGGATAATGTTAAAGTTTCCTTTAGATGTATTGCTCATAGCACTTTATAAAAACCATGGTGGTGCCCATGAGGTACTCAAAACAGCTGTAGTTTACCATTACTGAAATTATAGTCAAGAATATTAAAGATCAAAGGAAAAAACTTAGATATATTGTAGTCCAAGCTTTCATTTCACATTTGAGAAAATGGAGGTCCTCCAGGATTCACTCAAATTTCTATATCAGGAAACAGTAATTTGTCCTAAAGCCTTGGTATTTGGTATGCCAGACAGAATTCTTTTCAAAGCAATTGTTGCCTGACTCTGAGTGAATAGTAGCAAAGCCAAAATAGAAAGGATGTTAAAAAACAGTCACATATGGTCTTGGGACATAGTTCAGTGGTAAAGCACTTGCCTAGCATGCATTCACAAGGCCCAGGGTTTGATAATAGCACCAAAAAAAAAGTCACTTATATCCAGCCTTGTTGCCATGCTACATCTGGAAATCTGGAAATGGGCTAGAATGTTCTGATTAGGGACAGAAACCAGGACAGAGAAACCTAAGTCAGGCCACAGGAAAAGTTGAAAAGGTGAAGAAGTGAGAAAGGAAAGAGAAATGAGAGTCACCATGTATTATTTGGGATGTCTCTTGGTGTTATTATGTCATAAATGATGTAATCATATAATTATTTGATCACAAAGCATTGATGAACAACTCATATATTATAGAAGTTGTCCTCTATCATTAAAGAATTTATAATTGACCAAGAGATACACTGAGAGGGTAAACTACTTTGGAAGGAATGTAAGACAGCATGTGATTTAATGCTAAATCAAGGGCTGTATAATGTACTGTTGGTGTTCAGTGAGGGGGTAAAGCAAGGTTGAAATGTTTGATAATTTTGTTTGAGAGGTGAGATTTTGGGTGGAATTTGCATCAGACCCATAAAAATTTGTAGGTGGAAAGAAAACTCAATTACTAAGTATGTATATAAGTGGTCATATTTGTATACACTTTGTTTTGTTTAATCCTGACAACAATTCTGTGATGATGTTGATGCATTTTTATGTCTATTTCATGGATACAGTTAAGACCAGATTGATAAGTAACCTGCCCCAAAACATTGAGCTGAAAAGAAATGGGCCTAAGATTTGAAATGATATCACTTTGTCTCCAGAGTCCAACCATTGTGCCATGGAAGAGAGAAACTCCTGGGGACTGGAGAAGGGAAAATACTGAGGAAAATTGCAGAATAAAAATAATAATGACAGGATAGAAATCCTTTTGGGGAACAGTGGAAAACTAGGTTGGCGATAAATACATTGATTTGGAAATTCTTACAGAACAGCTAGGGTGTGCAAAAAGTGAGGAGCTTTTCTGTAGGGGAGAGATGCAAATAAAATGCTTACGAACTATTAGCTTAGTATCAATAGTTGAAGGGATTGGGGAAGGAAGAACCCATATGAAAAGACCAGCTAGGCTGTGGTTATCTCAAGAGTTAGGTTGGTATTGATGAAAAATCATCTCACCCCCATCAGAATGGCAATGATGAAAAAGACAAAAAATTAAATGCTGGTAAGGATGTGAAGAAAAATAACATTTACACATTGTATTTGGGAATGTAAATTATATCCAGAAAAGTATGGAGGGTCCTGAAATAACTAGAAGTGGATCTACCACATGATCCAGCTATCCCAAAAGAATAAATTTCAAAGGAAATGAGATCAGCATACCAAAGACATTTCCAATCCAATGTTGACTGAGGCCTAATTTATAACAGCCAAGATAAAACACTAACCTATGTGGCCACTGACTGATGAATGGACACACAGTGGAATATTTTTCGACCATAAAGATGAAGGAAATCCTATAATTTGTAGGAAACTGGATGGGAGTGGAAGATAGTATCTTAAGTGAAATAAGTCATACATAGCAAGACAAGTAACACATGTTCTCTCTAATATATGAAAGCTAAAAATAAACATGTCTATCTACATGCAGAATACTGACTAGTAGATTCTTGCAAGATGGTGGGGAAGGATAAAGAAACATTGGATAACTAGTACCAAAACATTTAGATAGAAGGAATAAATTCTGTTCTCTTGTACATCACAGGAACGACTATAGCTCACAATACTGCACTTGTATTTATTATGAGAATCTAGAAGAGAGCAGTTCTAAGACTCCAAACATAAAGAAATAACATGGTGAGGGAAACAAATTATTATCCCAATTTGATCAGAGCACTCTATGTGCATGTGTTGACATATTACACTGTACCCCATTAGTATGTTTTTTTAATTTTATTTTTTTTTCATTTTTTAAATAAAAGTTTTATTTCCCTGAATATACATACATAATTACATGATTTTGCTTAGGAAAATTCTCACACTGTTGAGTTCCAACAGTTTTGCATCATCCACACAATAAGAGCAGCTGAACAATCATAAATACATTTGTTGACACATGGAGTCTACTAATGGCATGTACATAGTAGAGGTAAATATGTGGTAACTCCAGACAAGTGCTCAGAAGAGAGCCCAGATGCTTGTGAGGTGTAGCTGTCTTTCACAGTGAGGATCCGTCAATCGTGTCCTATCACTTTGGAGGCTTTGGCCTCCAAGAAGCCAGAGCCTGGGTCATAGGCCCACACTGAATGCAGGCTGTGGCCCAGCCTGCCCATTTCTGCTCTTGCCATCCATCTGGCAGATACCTGGAGATGATTTTTTGAAAAGTATAGCGGAAGTCTCGGTTCCTATAGGCATAGACCATGGGATTGATAACTGAATTGTCATGTGACAGGAGAATGGCCATGTTCATTGCCCACTTGGGCTTGTCCTTAGCCTGGGCTGGCTGAAAAAGAGTGAAACAGTTGATGACATGTACTGGTAGCCAACACAGAGCAAAGATCCCCACAGTCATAGCCAGGGACTTGGCCGCATGGATGCCCCACTGGAGGATAGTCCTGGAGTGGTCTATTGGCTCCATGCGCTACAGCTGCCTGCAGGCCACCATGAAGATCTTGATGTAGATCACCAGCATGATAAGCAGTAGGAGGCAGGACACATCCAAAGAAGTTGAAGTAGCTCATGGGGACCACATTCTCAAAGAGACACTTCACAAGGCAGCAGCTTTCATTCATGGTTCCATTCCAGGGATCTGTGCAGTTATTGGTGGCACTGTCTTTACTGTTCCACCCCAGAATGGAGACAATCCAATGCCAAAAGCAAGAACCCAGAGCACAGCGAGGACTCCTCTTGCTCAGGTCCTGGTGATCAAACTCTTATACCTGAGCGGGACGCGGATGGCCAGATACCTATCGATGGCCACGGCCAGGAGGCTGAAGATAGAACTTTGAGTGAGCACAAGCACAAAGCAGGCGAGAAAGAGGCAGCTGTGGAAGTCAGTGCAGAAGCGCAGGCTGATGGTGATGGCAAAGGGGATGGTGAACAGCCCCATAGCCACGTCGGCTGCCGCCAGGGACAGCAGAAAGTAGTTGGTGGGAGTCTGCAGCGTGTTTGACACGCACACCAGCATGTTCCCCGCCACCAACAGCGCAGCGACAGAGAGTTCCAGCGCCACATTAGTGCGTCCAGAGTCTCCAGCGGCAATGGCCCGCCAGCAGGCCCCAGGTGTCTCCTACCAGGGTCCCGCTGTGCACGAGACAGCCAGTGAGACCCGCCAGGCACTACTGGAGCACCAGTCTGCGCCTTCTCTAGCCATGTCCTGCCTCCTCTAGCCGCGTGCTGTTCTTTTTAGATACACATGAAAATAGAGAATATTTTGACATATTTATGCAAACATGGGTCCATCTTATTCTAATTAGGTTCTCAGTCTTGTGCTTGTACATGATGTGGAGATTCATTGTGCTGCTATGAATCTCCGCATATATGTATGTAGGAAATATATACATGTATATATGTATGTAGGAAAATGGCAAAAATCTTCTATGGATTATCTGTGATTTCCTTCTATAGAGAGCTTTCTGAGGAGAAATCAGAATGTACCAGTCTTATTTATAGTCTATTGAGAAGCCAGCTGTCAGATTGTAATTTCTGAGACAACTGCCTCTTTTACCCAAGTTAATATATGACTATACCTAGGGTCTTCATTTACCTTTTCCCAATCACCTCACTCTAAAGCAGGATTACAAACTCAAGTGCTGTCCCTGATGAGGAAGGCAAAATAAGTGTGGAGAGTAGACAGGTGAAGTATAATATGAAGACTGGTAGTTATAGCAAAATGAGATGTCCCACCTATAGGAAATTCAAATTCAAGCTTTCACAATACTGTACTAGCTACATCAAATCTGTCTAAAAGCTTGAATTTATAAATCGTTGGTTCTGAAATAGTTAAAAATCACTGTGCTGGGATGTTCAGAGATTGACAATATATGGTTCCTGCTCACATTTTAGCACTGAACACTACAGTTTATATCACTTACTTCCTTCACTTGCAGCATTTACCAAAAAACATTAAAAGAAAAACAAGGAAGTGGCCAAGTCCATCAGGGGTGAATTAATTGTGAAGTTATTGTGCTTAAGGGTGAGGATCTCTCACTTGCACAGAACTTTCCTAAGCTCTGGGTCCTTTGCATTTATTTATTTGTTTTTGTATATTTTGCAAAAGTAACTGCAATTAGTGAATATCTATTTTGTGTTCTCTGACTTTTAAAATTTGTAAATTTGTTTTAATACAAAAAAATGTTAACACCCCCCCAAACAAACAAAAACAATAAAACAACAACAAATAGCCTAATCAATAAATGGACTAAGCAACAATTAATATGTTAATAAAAAATTTAAATCTCTCTCTCAACCCCCCTCAGGCCCTTTGAATAGATTATGTTTTCTATAAATAGCAGAAAATACTAAAGCAATGACTCATATGGGCCAATAGGATAAACATCCAACTCTGTTCACCTTCTGAATGATGCCCACAGAACCCTCCCTCTTTTCCAACCAGCCATGCTTACCATGTAAAATTTTCTCCTGATTCTCTCTACCTCATGAAGTAGAACTGCTTCAGTTTCTTTTCTCAATGTCTTTTCAGGCAAGAAAAAACAGAAACAAGAAGGCTTAGTGCTTGAATAGAAAAAGCAAAAGATTTTCCAGGAACCTCCACATTTGTGCTTACACTGTGTTGGACAGAACAGTGCCAAACGAACCCTGATACCTGAAAGAGATCTTGGGAAATCATGACCGGCACTTAACAGCCTCAAGAGTCAAAGGTTTTTCACCTTCAGTCACTCTTTCAAAAACATTGATCTGTGTCTGTTAGGCTTCATTTCTCATGTTTAACTCCAACTGGAACTGGACACAAGGAATAGAATTGCCAAGGATCAGGGGTTTTTAAATCCAGTAGGCAAGGGTTGGTATCCCATTTCTAGCACTTCCCACTTGTATGCATGGGTTGTTTACCTTTTCTATTTAAAAAGGTTTCTGCTTGTGTGTTTGTTTTATTGTATAAAGACATGAAATGTGTTTTATTTGTGCCTAAACAGATTAAGAATCCTGCATTTTTCTGTTACTATAACAGTCGCAAACCCATATCCTACACACATGCTGGACAAAGTATGTGACTAAACTCATTTATTTTTTTCTCTTTGTAAAATGGGAAGCTGGCCACTTTGGACAGTTGTGGGGAATGCATAAAAGTATCCAAGCAAATAAAAATTAAAACATTCCTGGAAATTTACATTTATCAACAAACAATTCCTTTAGAAGACAGCCTTACAAATGGATTAGTTTTGCAGGGACTCTTAAACCCTTCTTCCCACCAAATACTTTTTTTTTAGACCTCTATTTTATTTATTTTTATGTGGTGCTGAGGATTGAACCCAGTGCCCCACATGTACTAGGAGAGCACTCTACTGCTGAGCCACAATCCCAACCACCCAAATATTTAATTTTTTTTTTTAGCTTTAGGTGGACACAATGTCTTTATTTTATTATTATGTGGTGCTTAGGATCGAACCTGGTGCCTCAGAGACGGCTCTACCAAAATGCTTGTCTTAGTGCAACACTATTTTAAAAAAGCAATGCCTCTAACTGTTCCACATTTTCATCAGGTATGAATTGAGTAATTATACAGTGTGTAACATTTTAGCAATGCTGACTGGACTGTGTTGAAACATTATAAATTAGAATTATTTTAGTCCATAACTGTAACTGAGTTAATTTGAGTAGGAATGTGAGCAAACAAATTATTGGAAAAAATCAACCTAATTGCAGTTGAAAGTTCCCCGTTGTTTAATGAGCATATTACCTGAAATTTTGGTGAAGTTTTTAAAAGATAAAGGGTGTCAAAATTACCTCTGATCAAATACAACATACATAATCTACAATTAAAAATATATAACTATATAATTTTGGTGCTATAACATGTTACCACACTAGTTTTTTAGTAATGTATAATGCCACTGCTTTTGCTTTCATTTTTTTTTCTCTCTCTCCCTCTTCCTCTCCCCTCCAATGTATTAGGATACAGAATATAATATCACATTGCAATATTTGGGTAGGTGATTACAATCAAACCATCTCCCAGACAAAAAGGCAAGTGAAATGGAGAAAGTACGTGATAAATTTAAGACATTATTGTACAAGCCTATAATGGTGTGTTTTAACCAGATTTCACAGTAAAAGTCATCCACTTTTTCCTCCTGTCAACAATTTATCGATTCATGCATTATGGGTTTTATGAATTGATATGCCACACACTACATGATTAAATCTAACTATAATCGTGTTTAGGCAAGAAGGTAACTTTACAAATGTTCATGTTGGAAAACTTTAGGTTGTAAGAAGATAGGTGATTTCAACATTATTTGGCAATGTAATTCAGTGCAATGGCCATTCCTTGCTCCACAATAAAGGAAAGTCTGTGAATACAGAATAACATTAGTATGCAAAGTACTTTGAGGGTAAGAAAAGAAAAGAAAAGTTCAATTGTAAAAAGGCCCAGGGAAAAAGGATGGAGTAGTGGAGGAAAGATGGGGAGAGTGTACAAGAGCTGAGTAAATTCCATGGAGGTGGGTAGGGAAAGGGTGGAGCTGGGACCCTTGGCTCAAGAGCTGAGCTAGAATCCAGAGAACATGAAAGCCTAGTTGAGCCAAGTAGGAGAAGCAGGCTGAAACCAAGGAAGCCACACAGGCTCAGGTCTGTGGGTGAGATCTGTTGCAGAGAAAGGCTTCCAGTTCAGGAGAGAAAAGGCCCAGATGTCTCCCCTGTTCCTGATCCACCTCCTAGGAGTCTGGCTGCTGCTGGTCCAATCTCCCACAAAGGTTGCATCAGGATGATGAGAGAAAGTTATCTGCTTTTGTGATCACTGATTATTCCATGAAAAGATGCTGCTTTGCTGGAAAGCCGCTCTGAAAATGTCAATGGGACTGCAGAGTCTGAAGGATCTGCAGGTAAGAGCTTGTTTCCCCAGAGCCTTTTGACACTTCCCATTGGTTGCTCTGGGGCTGCCAACCTAGTGGAATGGGGGTCTCCAAGCTGGGTTGGATACCACATTGGTTACCAGAGCTCAGCCTTGATTCCAGGTGTTTGCCCAAAGCTTGAACCTTTACTTGGTAACTTGCTTTTATTGAAAACCTCACTGGGAATCTTGCCAGAGGGAGAGGAAATGTGGGAAGCACAAAAAAAAAAAAAAAAGCTCATCCAGGAGACATCTGGTGTTCTTCCCACCTGGCTGCCAGGTCAATGGTGAGGAGAAATGGGGAAGCCACAGAAGAAAGACAGGCGCACTCCTGGACCCCAGAAGTGGTGAGAGTGGACATTGTCATCTTGCTCCTGATCTTAGAGGAGAAGCTTTCAAAATTTCAACATTCAGAATGATTTCAGCTATGGGTTTGGCTTATTTGTTTATTTTTATTGTATTTAGATATATATGACAATATAGTTCATTTTGGCATAGTATACATACATGGAGTATAACTCACACCCATTTTGATCCTGTGCTTGTGGTTGTCCATGATGTGGAGTTCCCCTTGTAGTGTATTCAAATACAAGGACAGGAAAGTATGATTAGTTCTACTGTCTGTGGGAAGCTATCCATGAAATGTGCATGGAGGGAAGCTATCCATGAAATGTGCGTGGACCTTTTCCCCATTGAAGCCAACGAGGGGGAAGGTATGCTATTTGGGATCTAACAGTGGCAATCTGGTTGTCAAGATGGCCCAATACACATGAACTTCCTCTCAGCTCTGGGCAGCACCAGAGATGAGCATGACCTATTAGGAACCAAGAAGCCTAACTGCCCCCACCACTATCCTGTTTGTGTGAACAACTTTTTATGGAATCCCTTTGATCTGTTCTTTCTTTGTTAGAAGCTGCACCAGTCTTGATCAGTGTGGCCTATCGCTGCCCCTGCACTGAAACTATTTTTCTGTGGCCTGTGATTATTTTGTAGTACTATTTTCCTAGATTTTATTTCTCAGCCAGCCCTCCCTCTATAGGAGAACTCTTTCTCTTGCCCACGTGGGACATGAGTGAGAACTGCTGAGGAGAACAGGAGACATTTTGCAAGGAAACCAAAGAGAATGGTAACCAGTGGGTGCTCGGGACCCTCTCTTGCAGGAAGTGTATATGCAATTAGCTTTTGGGGAAAAAGAGGAGAGAGGAAGTTTCCTTATTGCATGTTGTTAAGCATGGGGAACTTGCTGTCTACAGACAGGGAAATTTACTTTGCTATTCTCAAGATGATCACGATGTAAAAGGGGAAGTCTATAAAAAAACTCAACTTGCTCATTTCCTAGAAGTGACTATGGAAGTTTGTCCCTGGCTTTGTGAGGAGGACCCGCTTGATTTGCATACTTGGGAAAAACTCAGCAGGGAGCTACATGCTGGTTGTATTTCAGTTAACATGTCTAGGAATACAATCAAGAATGTAGAAAAATTTGTATGGTAAATAGAGACATGTTTATATTTGGCCCAAGGTATTGGATGATGGTTTTTGGGAGATTTAATCACAGACCTTAGATATGCGGTTAAAAGTCTTAGCCCAGTAAACACTTTTGTCCAGCTCCTAGGACTTCTCTGTCTGCAGGAAATAACACATCTGAGACAGGGAGAAGAGTTAAGGGCAGAACTAGAACATGCCCTGTTTGTAGCTTATGAAAGTCAGAGAGATGACATAAAGGCAGAACCAAGGGGTACTTTATTCATAGAAAGTTAGAGTCAGGAAAACAGTCTGGGGGCACAGCCCGAGGGCAATTCATTATTTGTAACCATGAAAGGCAAGGAAAGAGCCCAGATAGCATTTTATTAGAAGGAGAGATACAAGAAGATGGGGGAAGGGTCATGCTGCAGGATTCAAAGAGTCTCAGAAGAAAAAATTGAATTGGAAGCAGACCTCTGTAATTTGCATTTGAATGGTCCTGCTCCAGCAATTTGCCCTACCCCACAGGAAAGAATAAAACTCAGAGTCCTAAATGTGGCTATCACAAAAATTTCTCTGCTCCAGCAGGGTCTCAGAACCACTAGAGAGGCAGGAGAAGATATATCGGGTTCAAATTATTTCCAATTTTTGAGCAGTTCGATGAGCAAAACCAATGTGCACAAGTTTACACAGATGTCTCTGTGATCTCCAGTAAATCCGGCCCCAGGATTGGGCTTTACATCCAGCACCTGCCCACTTAGAAGGCATTGGAAAGATCTCTCAGTCTGCTCAAAGTGCTCAAGACCTCTGATGGGAAGATAAAGATGGCAATATGGGGCTTTTTAAACCTTAGGTCTTCGATACTTTGCCAGTAAGTTTATGGAGGTGAGGTATTTTGAGCATACTAGGAGTTTTATTAATAACTCCTGATTTTATGGTGTCATCTCAGAAGCTTAATCAAAGATCTATTTTCACTAAAGGATTACAAGGAAATCAACAAGAATGGTATTTACCTATGCCTTAGTCTTCTCAACAAAGAAAATTTAAATTGTTTAATTCATCTAATCAAAAATTTTAATGGGAGCATTAGTTTGTTCCCCAGCCCAGAAAACAGCAGAGAAAATCAATTATCTGTCTGATGATCCTGTCTGGGTTGAACAATGGCTCCTTAAAAGGAAAAAACTCAAAGTAGCCCATAATATAGTTCAAGAACACGTTCAAGCTTGTCCTATTGAGCCTTCTTTCAGCCCTTGGAATACTCTAATTTTTGTGGTAAATAAAAAGTCTATCAAATGAAGATTATTACAAAATATCAGAGCCATCAATCAAACTATGGAACCAATAGCAGCCTTATAGTCTGAATTCTCTTCTCTTACAGCTATCCCTCTTGATTATCAATTAATATTAATAGATTGAAAAGATTGGTTTTTTCACTATACCATTACATCCAGATGATTGTAGGAGATTTGCATTTAGCATCCCAGATGTAAATTTCAAAGAATGAGTTAAGAGATTTTGCTGAAAGGTGTTGCCTCAAGGTATAACCAATAATCTCACAATATATCAAAATTTTGTATCACAGTCTGTGGCTTCAGTAGAAGAACAATGCCCTGATGCATATATAATCCAATACACAAATAAAATGCTTTTGGCTCATGCTAGTTCAGATGTGCTTTTTAAAATTTTTGCTCTATTAGAAACTTCACTTACTGCAATGGCTTTTTGTATAACACCTGAGAAGGTACAAAATGCTTCTCCTTTTCAATGTTTAGGCAATTCAATCAAAGGACATATGATTCATCCACAGATGGTTTGCATATTTTTAATGACATTCAAAAATTACTAGGTGGTATTAACTGGCTGTAGCCAAGTTTAAAATTAACCACTGCAGATTTGATTTCTTTATTTCAAACTTTACAAGGAGATTCTTCTCCAACTTCTCCTCATCAGCTTACAGCAGAGGCAAGGACTGCCTTGACAAAAGTTGAATCTGCCATTAAGACTTTCCAGCTTATCTCCTGTCTCTCCAACTTGAGGGAGCTGTCTTTTCTTGGACATCAATCCTATGATGAATCTAAAGAATTGTTGGTTTTCAGGTACTCAGTCCTTATTGTGTTGTGAAAATGAGAAAGATGACTTAGAAGCTCCTTACATGTTTTCACAGAAGGGTGAGCCCAAATGTGGCACAACCAGACACTGTTGCACCGAAGAAGCATATGACCATTTCAACATGAATTCTTTGTGAAATGGAAAAATGGCCACTTGACTAGACAGTGTGAAATCACCTTTAAAACTATCTATGGAAAGTGTCTGGTGCAAATTAGTACTCAAGGAATGTGCACTCTTTCCCCCTTCTTTCTCTCTATGTTATGGTCTGCTTACAGGTGTTCCAAGATCCATTTGGCTCTTATGCATCAAGAGTCAAGGCACAGGATGTATGTCTGAATAGAATCTATGGTTCTTGAATTTAGACCTAACTTTTATCTTCTATGAGAATCCTAGCATATATGAGATATATTCAAAATTATTGCTGAACAATTTTTTTTTTGTACTGGAGATTGAACCCAGGAGCATTTATCCACTGAGCCACATCCTTTTTATATATTTTATTTAAAGACAGGGTCTTACTGAGTTGCTTAGGGCCTCACTAAATTAATGAGGCTGGCTTTGAACTGAAGATCCTCCTGCCTCACCTGTGAGCTGCCCGGATTACAGATATGCACGACTGCACCCAGCTCTGAACAAATGATTCTTGGTACTTTATTCAATGGTTTCTTATATGCAAATATGTTGAGACTAAAATAATTGACTCATCCAATTCAAACAATAATTATATTTAAAGTTTAAACAAACTAAATTCAAAAAGAAAACTTTCCATTTTCATTGAATAATAAAGTACTATTATTTGAATATTTTATCTTCTATTTATAGTCAAGCTAAGTGATTACATAATCTTTTTATCTTTTTGAAGAACTAGATCTTTATTTCATTGATCTTTTGTATCATGTTTTTAGCCTTCATTTTAGTTGTTTCTGCTGTGATCTTTATGATCTTCTTTCCACCTACTAATTTTGGTCTTAGTTTGTCCTTGTTTTTCTAGTTCCTTGAGATGTACTGGGTTGTTTGAGATCTTTCTAATTTTTTGATGTGGGCCTTGATTACTATGAACAACCCTGTTAGTACTTTTTTTGCTGTGTTCTATAGGTTTTGGTATGTTGTGTCTCCATTTTCATTTATTTTAAGAAATATTTAAATTTCTTTTTTTACTTTTTACAAACTATTCATCCACTGTTCCAAAATAACTTAATTACCATGTGCTTTTATACTTTTCAAAAATGTTCATGTAATTGATTTCTTGTTTTATTGCACTATGGTCAGAAAAGGTACTCAATATGTTTTCAATTTTCTTAAATTTGTTCAGACTTGTTTTGTGGCCCATCACGTAATCTACCCTGGAGCATGTTTCTTGTGTGATGAGAATGTTGTTTATCTAACAGCTATTGGATGGAATGTTCTGTAAATATTTGTTACATCTATTTGCTTTAGGGTACAGTGAAATTCTGTTATTTCTTTGTTGATTTTCTGCCTGGATGACCTGTCACTTGGTGAAAGGGGGCGTTACAGTCTCCAAATATGATTCACTGAATCTTTCTCTTGCATTATGCCTATGAATACTTGTTTTATATATTGGAGTATTTGAGTATTAGATGCAAAAATATTTAGAATTTATTTCCGCTTGCTTAATTGACTCCTTTATCATTATATAATGACCTTCCATGTCTCTTTTTATTGCATTTGTTTTAAAGCCCATATTGTCTGATATAATTATGGTTACTTCTGAATTCTTTTGATTTCCATTTGCACAGAATATCATTCCATCCTGTCACTTTCAGTCTTTATGTGTCCTAGAAGTGAAGCACATTTGTTGTAAACAATGCCAAGTTGGGTATTATTAATTTTTTTGATCCAGTCACTTTATGTCATTTAATGAGAGAATTTAATCTATTTGCATTCAATGTAATTGTGTATGGCTAACATCTTAATATAGTCATTATGTAAATTGTTCTGTTTTTCATGTAATATTTTTTCTTTCTTTTAAAATTCCTTCTGTCTCTTTATCAGTTTGTCTATTAGAATACTGAAATGTTTCTTTGTATTTTTTTTTCAAGTTCATTGAGTTTCTTTAAAACAGCTACTCTAAATTTTCTGAGAATTCACCCATACTGATCACTGCTTGATAAATTTCTGGTGTCTTATTTTGAGCATGAGGTGAAGTTATGGTTTCCTGAAAGCTCTTCATTAATATAGATATAAGAAGTCATCCGAGCTTTTAAAAGTCAGGTATTTATTTCAATTTCCCTAATCAGTTTATTTTTCCCTATCATTCCATATATTCTAACCAGTCTGCTTATTTTCCGTGATGCTATAGTCACTTCCATTATTTCAGCACTGGTTGATACCCAAGTCCAGCTTGGCCAGAAGACTGCTGTTAATGTGTTGTCATTGTTTCAGTACTGAAGGATAATTCAAGCCTGTCTCTTATATGAAAAAGTAGTCTGTCCCCATAATCATTTCTCTAGGGCCAGGTTTTGCCCAGGTTCCTTGCTATGGTAATCAGCATTTGGTCAGACCCTGTATAATTCTGTTCTCCCCTGACCACAGAGTAACTGTGGTTGAACAAGCCCCAGGCTACTATGTCACACAAATGACCACCAAAGCCATCTTGCTGTGTCACATTCTAAGTCCACAGTCCACCAAGACCAACACAACATTGGGTTAGAGTGAAGGCCCGTATAGGTGGACCACTGGTCCAAGACCACTGAAATCAAGTACAAATGATACTACCTGAAAGTGCCAGAGAAATAAAAGGAAAGTAGGAAATGGGTAGGGAGTAATTGTGGTAGGGACAGATGAGGCAAGGCACCGAAGATAGCAGGAAACAGTTTTATTTGGCTGCAGCCAGGTTTAGAGGGCACAGCTTTTGTTGTAATCAATTAATCCCCTGAACCCTGAGTTCAGGGAGTTTCAGAGGTTTATACCCAGCATGTAAGGGGAGGGGCGCAGAAGTTCACAGTCTGCAAAAGTTCACATAAAAGCAGCTTTTTCTTTCACTGTTCTGGGCAAGTTAACCCTTCAAGGACAACACCCGAGAAGGGGAGAATTTCTTCTTTCTTTCCTCCCCCTGCCAGCTGTTACCATGGGCCCATTTGTAACTTATCTTAAAAATGTAGACATCTCTGTGAAGCCCAGCTCAAGGCCAGAGGCCTTGTTTGCACATTTCTTCAAAGTACTATACGTTTGTGAAAAACTAGTAAGGGGGTGTCCAGCACCTGGAGTGCTGGTATCTTCTCGGCCAGTGGCATCATGAAAACAGGAAGTTTATCTATAATGGACTCTTTTGCAGAGACTCTTTTGCTGACAGTCCTAAAATCAGCCATGGTGAAGAGGGCTTTTCTGTGGAGAAAGGGGGTACCACTTCACAATAGTGTTTCCCTAAGACTGTCCAGGAAACCATAGTGTTCCTGATGCTTTCTCATCCTCATCAGGATCTCTGGAAGGCAGATATAAGTATAGAGTCATTCTGTAGTTTCTCTTTATTCTGTATCTTGTTTTCTTTGATGTGTAGGAGCTTTTTAGTCAATGTAATTAATCCTATCTGACAATTTTGGGTTTTGTTTCTTGAACTTTTGGGTTCCCATTCAGAAAACTCACTACCTGTCTCAGTGACTTGATGTTTTCTTCCTTATGTTTTCAGGTATAACATTCAGGTCTTTGATCCATTTTGAGTTTTTTGTTTTGTTGGGTTAAAGTTTCTGTTTTCTGCATGTGGTTATCCATTTTCTCAGCACCATTTATTGAAGAGGTTGTTCTCTTCTAATATGTGTGTTTGACACATTTATGGAGAACTAGGTGGCTTTAGATGAATCAGTTTTTTTTTTTTTTTATTTCTAGGAACTCTATTCTAGTAGCTGGTCTTGGTGTTTATTTTTAGGCTCTGTAGTATGTGTTAAAATCTGGTATTGTGATGCCTCCAATTTTGTTCTTTTTGCTCAGGCTTTCTTTGGCCTTTTGAGGCCTTTTGTGCTTCCATACTAATTTTAGGGCCTTTTCAAAAGTTCAGTGAAGAATGTCACTTGCGTTTTCATGAGTATAAGCTTTGGGATTTTTATTAAAAGCTCTTTAAAGGGATTTGGACTGCAGTAACTTCAAAGGGTCATTGGACATGGTCAAGGTGAGAGGAGCATAAGCTGATAGGAAGCACCAAGTATAAAAGTGGGGAAGAGAGTTCAGATCACATAGGATGGACATCATTTTAAAGACTTTTTTCCTAATAATTAGTTGTTGATTAAAAATTCAGTGAATGCTTGAACAAAATGTGGTATATCTGCATCATGAAATAGTAACCAGCAAAAAAATGCAACCATGTATTGTTACTCAGAGCAACTTAGGAGAGTCATCAAAGATTTAAGCTGAGTATAATGATACAATCCTACAAATGTACATATTGTGTAATTTATTTATAAAACATTCCTAATGGGGCTGGGGTTGTGGCTCAGTGGTAGAGCCTTATCTAGCATATGTGAGACACTGGGTTCGATTCTCAGCATCACATACAAATAAATAAAATAAAGGTCCATCAACAACTAAAAAATATTTTAAAAAATTCCTAAGTGACAAAATCATACAGATGAAGAATCATTTTACCAAGGGTTAAGGCCAGGGATGTAACTATGAAGACTCTTGCAGCATTAGATTTTTTTTATATTTTGGTTACATCAGTGCCAATATCCTAGGTATGATATTATAATATAGTTTCTCAAGATTGGGGTAAACACAAGTGGGCTGTCTGCATTATTTCTTATCTTCATATGCATTAGTCAGCACTATCTCAAAATGTAAAAATTATACTCAAATTTTCTGATTCAAAAATTACTAAAGAGTGAAAATCATAGGAGTTGAAAATGAAAAATATCGTTTCTATGAGCAGTCACATAAATAAATAAGAAGTCATAGAAGACATGAGGTGGTTGAAAGAGTACTGGTTGTAAAATATAAAGGAGCAGCAAATTCACTTCTTAGAAAACCTAATTTAAGAGTTACTGAAGTATGCCAAAACTCTCATGAGAAAATGACAAACATAAGAACTTATTTTGCATATAAAGCCCATAGATGACATCACTCTCAACAGGAAGGAACAGAAAGCTCATCCCCTCTAATCAGGAGCAGGTGAAGATAACTACTTTAACCACATCTATTTAGTATTGAAAGTCCTAGTCAGAGCATTTAGTCAAGAAAAACAGAAGGGAACATCAACAACAACAAAGCACAAATATCGTAAAGAAAGAAGTAAACTATTTTCCAATTGCATATGATATGATCATATATGAAGAAAATATAGAAACTTGAAAACAATTGTTAGAACTAAGAAATTATTCCCCATTGAGAAAAGATACAGAAGCAACATGCAAAAATTGGTCACAAAAAAAATCCAGAACAAAACTAGGATCTTTCCATTTTCAATACATCAAGAACAGTAAAATGCCTTATAATACACTTAAGTGGAAATCTAAAAAATATTGCTGAAAAATTATAGTAATTTATACAGAATAGAAATTCATTTTCTATAGTTCTGAAGCTGGGAACTGCAAGTTCAAGGAACCTACCTCTGGTGAGTCACTTCTGAAATGACTGACTTTATGTAAGTGTAGACAATTATTATTTGAAGAGTTACACAATGCTTAGTATTTGAGAAATGAGTGGCACTTCTTCCAAATAGGAGAAACCTATGTCATACTTTTTTACTGGGAACTAAGAGAATTTATTAGTTTATTTCAAAAGTACTAAAACTTCCAGCAAACTTTCAGGCTTACTTGAGTGAAAGGGTCTGACTAGATTTGCAAGTCAAACAAATCAGGCTTATAAACATGTAGTCCTATTTGCATTTAAAATTTATCTATACTTTAAGAGTTATCCAATAAGCTCATTAATCCCAAACTGTTGACATGTCTTAAAATTTGTTTGACATAGAATAAAGGTTTATGTTCGCAAATTACAACAGATGCAGTGTCTGATAAATTAATTATAGAGATATAAAATTTTGTGCATGAACATGTGCTATAACTTGGGAGATTCTAATTTTTTGTCTTATCTTTTTCCTCTCTCTCTCTCTCTCTCTGGTGTGTGTGTGTGTGTGTGCCCTCTAGTCTTTAAAAATAGTAATTATAATTCTAGATTAAAATATTCAGATAACTGGTAATAATTCACCGATCACCTGTTGGAATTTGAAGAGAAAAGGAGATGGAAAGGTTTAAAGTCTGATTTCCCTTTACTGTAAGGAGAATGGATTCTCTTTTATCATTTATTTATCCATATTGTGTGTGTTACCACAATACAATATGGATAAATAAATAAATTGACTTAGAGTCAATCCCCTAGATTCTGGATATTTTCTCATCTTTGTCAGGATATCTGGATTAACTATGGAATTTTGAGTTTTCTATTCTGGTTTTCTGCAATTGTAAATGGGAAGGTATGTTATACATTTAAAATTTTATCATACAATCCTAGAATGATGTCATTGCTATTTTAATGCTTTTTATAGGACTGTTTTACAAATCATCAGTTTTTTTCTTTTGTGAAGAATTAATGCATCCAGTTAGTATGCTATGGATGGAAACATAGGCATTACAGAAACTGATCTAGTTACAATCTTTTGATGCTTTGAATCAGTACAAACAAATGCCCAGAATTTAGGAAGAATATTAGAAAGCTATAAAGCACATGTTAACTGAAATTATCTTTAGTGAATGAACTTAGAAGTTGACTTTATTTTTGCTTTACCAATATCTTCCATGATGATCATGATAGGCCTTTATATAAGCATAAAATAACTACAGAAGTGGAAAAGAAAAAGGAAATGATAAATTCAAAATAAAACCAGAGTAGGAGAATTTGTGACCATGGAGGGAAAAGGGGTGGGGAAGAAGGGATGGTAAGCACAGCTGAGGGAAAAAATTCTTTGTAGATGACCCAAGAAAGGGGTGGAGCTGGGGCCATTGACTCAAGAGCTGAGTGACAGCTCTAGGGAAATAAAAGCCTCTTTGGACATACAGAAGGCAGCTTAAGAATCAGGATAGGTACCCAGGCACAAGACTGTAGGGAAGAGCAATGGGAAAGTCCCTAGAGAAAGGCTCAGATGCCCAGAGCAGGAGAGGCCAGATCCAGGATGCCCAGCTTGTTCTTGTCCCACCTGCCAGTGGCTGTCTTTGAATCATCTCCAAAGAGTAAACTTTGGATAATGAGAAAGATAATGAGAAGAGGAAACTAGGTGGCACGACACCATTTTTTTTGGGGGGGGGGGGACCTTGCTAATCACGTGCTCCCAAAGGCAGGAAGACCAATTTATATGCATCTGGATCACTCACAGTGAGAGCTACCTCTGGCTCTGAGTTTATTCCTTGCTGCAGCTGACGTCTAAAATTCGAGCTTTTGATTTGTAACTTACTTGTGTTCGAAGGGTCTCCCTGGGGTCTCACTGAAGGGAGGAAAAGATAGGGAAAAGAGGTGCTAGGTGATCATTCCACCTTGGGATCAAGCCTGATAGAGTGACTAGAGGGAGATGCCACAGGGGAGATGAAGCACCACTTCAAGACCAGCAGTAGGTAGAGCTCAGCCTCAGACCCCAGAAGAATACCAATGGGCACCTGGAGTGGGCATCTCCAAGCCTTTTTATGCCCTAATGGGAAGGGGGAAAACACTCTGAGATCTCCTGTCAGAATCCTACAACGAGTGACAGAAAAGGCCTTGCATTTAATGACTCTCCTGGTAGAGACACTGGGCCATGGCCCATTATACTGAGGAAGTCCTTTTATTTTTACCTTTTTTTGAAGTTTGTTTATTTATTTACTTATTTGTTTGTTTGTTTATTTATTTATTTATTTCCCCCACAGAGAAAGTCTTGCCTCTCAAATGTTTGAATTCCATTGAGAAAAGGGATGGATGAGAAACAAGTGTGTATGGTGACTAAAGAGAGCATGGAAAGAGACCAGAGAGATGGGAACTTGCCCTTCACGTTATCCTATTCAATTAACACTTTCTTTTGAACCTGTATTGATTTTGTTGTTGTTATTTGTTTGTTTTGTCTTTTTAAGTCTGAGGACCTTTTGATTCCAGAACACTTTTTAAGCTTTTCCAAATCACAGGGTATTCATAAACTGGAGGCTGTATTAAATGAAACTGGCAAGAATAGCTTTCAAAAGAGACAGAGGTTATTCTATTCAGTATAATAATTCATACTAAGTCATCAAAATCAAGATGAATGAACAATTATTGTTTTACACTTAATAAAGTGACAGTTTCTGCATAGGCAATGTGTAAATCCTGAGCTACATTTTGTAAGCTATATGCATACACTACATTAAGTCATTAATGGATGGCTACCAAAGTCATCTTAAACAGTAAATACATCTCCATTTTACAGGATTTACATCATGAATAAAATTTATTTTTTCTATATTGTTGGCTGATGTTTATTTTCAAATGTTTGAATTCCATCTTGTATGGTGACTAAAGAGAGCATCGAAAGAGACCAGAGAGATGGGAACTTGCCCTTCACTTTATCCTATTCAATTAACACTTTCATTTCAACCTGTATTGGTTTTATTCCTTCATCTATAAGATGAAGGAAATATACAATAGACCTAAGAAAAATTTTAATGCAAACTAAAGAAAAATCAATTGTGCTATAACTTTTCTCTAAATTTTACCCTTTTCTGAGTAAGTAAATTAAAATGCCTATTTAAAGCCTGGAAAAATATTGACAAATTTAGTAAGAAAAATAAAAAAGTACTTCTGATATCCATGCATAACATTTGATATAGATATGGATATGAATATACATATATAGATTTCTGTTATTATCTAAATATCTCTTATTGGAGAATTTTGTAATTACAAAGTAAATCTCCCAATTGCAATGCTGTGCACATTTCAGTTGGAAATTACCAATCAAAATAGTGTAAGGGAGAGTAAAAAGTGCCATGGTATAAGCACTTAGAAGATATTGGGAAAAATCCACAGAGGGGACAGGGTAATGTTGGTAACACCTCAAATTGCCCAACTCTAAGCACCTTAATTGTTTAAGTGTTAGGAAGCTTTCTGATTTTTTTTTTTTTTGAGAGAGAGAGAGAGAGAGAATTTCAATATTTATTTTTCAGTTTTCGGCAGACACAACATCTTTGTTTGTATGTGGTGCTGAGGATCGAACCCCGGCCTCACGCATGCCAGGTGAGTGCGCTACTGCTTGAGCCACATCCCCAGCCCCTCTGATTTTGTTTGATGTTTAATTATATTAAGGCAATGGTTATATTTTGGTGTAGACAAATTTTTACAATTTTTCTGATTCTAGTTGATATGAACATTTTCCACACCTCACATCTCTTTTTTAGCTTAACAGAAATGATGTCATCCTCCAGCAGCAAAGAGACAGGAACCTTAGACATGAGGTCAGAATTTGTTCCCAGTATGTCACAGGAGCTAAAGGTCACACAAATGAGAGGCAGTTAACATTCAAGAAAGAGCTATGTTCTCTGCAAAAGAGAAATACACTTGATGATGTCAGTAAAATATGTTGTAAAGAAGGTTGTGACAAAAAACTTTCCTTAAAGCATGCAATACATAGAATGATTATGGGTTTCCCACCAATGTGTCTTCCCCAGACACACTTACTGATGTACAATTCAGTCCACTACTAATCATTAGAACATGAGAAAACCTTATTAGGCTTTATATTTTTAATATAGCTTATAGTCTCTTCATGATTATATTTTCTGTTAAGAATTAATCTTTTTTCTGATGATTGTCTTTCTTATTGTAGTATACTTACACCAGTTTTTTTTTCAAATTTTATTATTTTTTTAAACATAATACCTTTATTTTTTATTTTTATGTGTTGCTGAGAATTGAACCCAGTGCCTCACACATGGTAGGCAAGCACTGTACCTCTGAGCCATGACCCCACCCTAAATTTTATTAATTTATGTTAAAATTTTATCTCTCTAACCAACATGATGACTTCTTAAACACATAACTAATACCATTATCTATCTATCTATCTATCTACACATTTTTATGACCTTATTAACAGGCTATTTGGGCTCAAAAACCACAAATGTTGAAATTTTCTACTTTCACTGATTTGGGTTTTGGGGGAGTCATATTAAAGCATTATCTGAAAGCAACCTGAATCAAAAATAAGTAAATTTTCATTTCTGTGCCTAAAGTAACTCAAATGCTTTTCAAGTAAGGTTTCTCTCATGTTTCTAAAAGATTCAGTAAATGGTTTCCAGTGATATAAGTAAATGATCACATAGGTTATCAAATAAATAACTCAATGTTTTATATTAAAACTACTTAAAATTCTTCTCAATATTCTATCTTAGAACTACTTTGGTAAGAGAATATATTCAGGATCACTATTTTAGAATTTATAGAACATTTATGTAAGCAAAATAAAGCGAGAAATGATGTGAGCTGTTCTTAGAATGGTAATCCAGTATGGTATCATCTTAAATTTTTATTAGTTTCTTCTACCTCTATGCCAATACATTTTTAGTCAGCATTTACAGAGCATGTGAACTTATAACAAGTTAATCTTCTTGATCAAGGTTGGTAAACAGAATTACAAGAGATGAACCCAGAAGTTTTTATATTCCAAATCTTCACGCATAACTAATGATAACCAAGCCTCTGAGGTTTATCATGTCCTCCCTGAAACCCTCTTGAAGAGATGCTTCTCCTTGAGGAAGCAGCAACCAACAAAACTAACTTTTAACAGAAAAAAATTAATGTGTTCCCAGAGTTACACTTTCATTCTGTCACTTGTGTGACTGATTATCACCCTTGTATTTATATTGATGTATCTGCAGCATGTTGATCATTGTCAACAGTAGAACTTCATTCTCTCCAAGGTCCCCATCTTATCTACTTGTTTCCCACCTAGTACTTCACTATAATACTGAGGTCTTTCACTGTCATCCAGTGACTCAAGTTACTTTCACTTTCATCAGAACATACTACTACCCAAAGTGGTATGTGTCTAATCTTTCTTTTTCCTAACAGACTGCTTACACCTAGTAGGTATGAACTTATAAGCATATCCTCTGGTGTGCAAGAAATTTCCAACTTTTTCATTTTTAACATATCAATAAAAATGCAAATTATGTCACTGAGTGGGAAAATCCAATATTATTCTAATGGAGCTTCCCTACTACAGTGTTTACTGAATCTGGGTGTTAGCACTGAAGTATCAAGATCCTTGGGGTCCACTACTCTCAGTGGTACCAGTGCAGCACTCATGGCCCAAACTTGCATGAGCCTTTCAACTTTGTGCCTGCTCCCTTCACTGGCAGACTGAGGGAACAATGCCAAGAATGAGGGCTTTCATATTTTGGACATAACACCATCTTCCATTCTGAGGTCTTCAGCTCTCATTGTGCAGTGCACAGTGAAATCCACCTTGAACCTCATTGTAGTTTTAAGGAAAATAAGCACATACTCTCTTACATCTCTTTTTCTGTCTCTGTCTCTATATATCTTTATCTCTGGCTCAGGTCCTGCCAAGGACATACACATAACATTTCATCATTATTAGGTATTTAGAAAAAGTAAGATGTGCAAGCTTTAAACATCTTCTGCTTCAAAACTCACCAGGCTCAGGCAGGCAAAAATCAAGGCACAGGCTTTGTGCTTGAACGGGGCTAGGAAATGGTGATGTAAGACAAAACAACAAGATATATTGAGACCTCGCCATGGAAACATCTCAAGAAAATCTAATATACACATTGATTCCTAACCTTTTTAGAATTTTGTTTCTGTGATTAGAATTTTGTTTTCTAATGCTTTTCATAAATAAACAAACACTCTCCTATTGTCAATCTTGTCCCCACAAAACTTCAAAATATCCTTCTGAAGCTCTTTACCTCTCATTCCTGCTAACTATGACTAGAATTCTACACTCTGACCCTGTCAGATGCCACTGTGGTCCCCCAGTACTCAAATGGTGTGGGGATGCTTGGCTTTTGTCCTCTTACTTCAATAACATTTCACCCATTTTTGCTAATGACTTGTATGTGTATGTATCTATCTATATATACATGATAATAGATATGTATGTACATATATGTGGATATGTAGATATGTGTATTTACACTCACAGACATGTATGTGTATATATGTATAGATATATGCATCCATACATGTACATGTCTATATATATATGATACATATGTAT
Organism: Ictidomys tridecemlineatus; assembly: GCF_052094955.1. Taxonomy (NCBI): domain Eukaryota; kingdom Metazoa; phylum Chordata; class Mammalia; order Rodentia; family Sciuridae; genus Ictidomys; species Ictidomys tridecemlineatus. The sequence goes on along the minus strand of NC_135480.1, from coordinate 148,518,068 downwards.
ATATAAGTGTACCATGTTCTAGTATTGCATACTCCCTTCACTCCAGCAGCTGCAAAAGCTTCCTCATCAGGTGTGATTTCTTTTAGTAGGAGGAGTACAAGTTTAAAGCCAGCCTAGGCAACTCAGCAAGATCCTGTCTCAAAATAACACTTAATAAAAAGGACTAGGGTGTGGCTTAGTGGTAGAATACTTGACTAGTAGGTATGAGATCCTGGATTCAACATTTGTATTGCAATCAACCCATACACACTCATACACACACACACACACACACACACACACACACGTAGATCTATCAATATAGTATTTTTCCCTTATCTAGAGTAGGAAGAATGTGTTTTAGTGAGCTTTGAATTAATACCATGAAATATCTGAGATAACTAACTTATTTTTGAAAAAAGTTTATTTTTTTTTTAAAAAAGCTTTATTTGAGTAACAATTTTGGAGGTTCAAAGTCCATGATCAGCCATCCCCATTTGTTTGGCCTCTGTTGAGGGTGGTAGATGGAGGTACATCATGGTGGGCACTGTGGTAAAAGAAAGAGTTCACAATTTTAACAGGAGCACAGAGAAAGAAGAAGAGCAGATCCAGGACTGATCTTTTTATAACAATCCTCTTGGGAGAACTGCCAAAAGAAATTCCAAAGGAATCCCACAAGAAATAACGCATGGCCCTACTGGCTTCCCACTAGATACCAACTCCCAAAGATTCCACCACCTTCCAACAGCAGCAACCTGTTGACCAACCCTTTAATTACAATGTACCCCTTGGAGACACCTGCATATTCAAATCACAGAAGAATACAGGAGTTGGGGCAATAGCTTCCCCTTGTTTAAAAGGAGAACTATAAAGGATTGAAAAAAAAAAAAAAAAAACAACACCTGACAGTGGTGAGTACTGGGAGGAGTTAAGCTTGATAACCCTGGAGGAGCTCCACAGGCATCTCTAATCCCTGTACCCATGGATTCTTACCAAATGCAGAACTCCCCCCCCCCTGCATTTTACTCCCCAGCATTCTAATCCACAATCCTTTTGTGGATTCCTCTATACCCACATAGAGGGCAACAGATTCCCTCTTCAAAGAGATAAGTCACCTTACAATTAATCTTCCTATACCATTTCTGCACTTGTCATGAAGGTCACAGAATTTTAATAATAAAATCTTGGTGGTATCTAATTCTACTAACCTGGGCACTCAGTGCATTTTCACTCTTTAGCATGTTCTAGTACTGCATACTCCCTTTACTCCAGAAGCTGCAAAAACTTCCTTGTCAGGTGTGATTTCTTTTAGTAGCGTGTTGTGAGCACCAATTATTTATCTGCCAAGAACACTTTCTCAAGTTACAGGAGATCTCAGTCTATGTTAGAGATTGATGAGTAAAAGAAAAATAAATGCAATGATATCAGTAGAGCATCCTTGAGAAAGAAATCAACCCAAGGAAATGGGGTCTTGTTTAATGCCACCATCACCAGTAGGAAAACAGAGGAAACAATGGCTATTAGAGAAAAGAATCTGAAATTTTTTTTCCTTAACAGAAGGAAGGCTCAATCTGATCTTGGCAGATATTCAAGAAAAAGAGGAGAAAGGCACAGGAAAGAGCACACAGCACAGCATGGATACAACTAGCCATGAGTCAATAGGGTAGCAGGGCAGGTAGTGTAATGAGAATTGTCAAGATGTTGCTGCAGATGGAGACAGGGAGGCAGGATCTTCAGTCATTAACTTCATCTTGGATATGGACTTTAGCTGCATCCTGGGGTATTGGAAAGCATCCTGATCATGATTTGTTTCTCATAAAGAACACTAGGCAGAGAATGGGCAGAATGGTAGGATGGTAAGGGCACACACCCGCAAACTGCTTACAATGTACTGCAGCATCTGAAATGAATGTCCTGCTTTGCCCAAACTATTTTACATTGTTTCTTGAGAATAAGAGGAGGAGGTGATATTATTTCACAATAATAATGATCAATGAATGATAGATGTTTCAGAGAGGAGACTCTTCATTCAGGATACTGTAATTCAGGTATTTTTTATATCAAAAGCAGTGTTCTGGGTCCTTAAGTTTCATATGTGTAAGTACAAACATGATGCTCACAATGAGTTTCAACCTGGACATGTGACTATTTCCCAGCTTTCCCTTGCCATGTGTACCTTGCACATAACTAAAACATGAGAAAATAGCATGGTAGAGAAACTTCACAATCTTAAATGTTATATAAAGTATAAAAATTCTCCTCTATGAAACATCCAAAATTTGCTTCCTGGAGGATTTTAGAAGATGCAAATTTCCTTTATTCTCTGTTTCAGGGTTTCTTTTAAATCTGTTAGAAAACTGAGGTAATAGGTCTACAAGCACCTAGAGTAGTTTGAGTCCCTTCTGTTCATTTCTGAGGGCTGATGGACCCACAGATTTGAATGGGAGGACTTAGCAGCAAGAGAAATCAGGGGTTTCATCATTCTGGATGGTAAAAGTTGAAATACAGGTGTTGGCAGTGCCACCATGTTCCTGAAAACTTTGGTGGAGGATTCTCCATCTTAACTTCCAGTGTAGTTTTAGGATTTCTTGGATGCAGCTGTAGCTCTTCAGTGCTGCCCCTTTGTGGGAGACCAATCTTGCATGTGACTGAGTCACACTCCACGGCTGGGTGCTGAGGCGCTCAGTCACAGAAATGTGGCAGAGCTTTCCCTACCCTTCTTGGGTTCGAGGGATGGTGTCTTGTGCATTAGTATGTCTTGCTACAGCCCCTTGGGTGAAGCTACACTCACCTGTTCTTTTTATTATAACCCCTTGCCCTGTTTAGGATAGAATCTTCCATGGAAGTACCTGGTATGTGTTCCCTTCTCTTACTGTGCCCTTGGTTGTGGCCTACCCAGATGTCAGTCAACCTGCTGAAAGTAGACATCATGAAGATAGACTCAGCCCCCTGAAACCTGACCCCTTGCCTCATTTGAATAGCTTTTCCTCAATAAAAGGGGTCAGTATGTGCCATCACAGTGACCCCCCGCCAAAAAAAAAGGTATTTGTGTCTCTTATGTGGTTATTTTGCGCACCCCAATTAGCCCATTTCAACTGGAGTGACCCCTGAGCCTTTTAGTTGTGAGAACAGAAACCCGGCACCCCTTGACACATGCTATTCTCTGTTCTTCCATCTTCACAAGTCTTTGTGAGTTCTGCTGGATTTCACTATCCACTCTATTAGATGTAGGACCCATGTAGCTCTAGTGTGACCTCATTTTAACTAATACCATCTGCAATGACCCCAATTCACACATGTGCCATGATGCAGTACTGGTGTTTATGATTTCAATATGTTGATTGAGGAACACAATTCTATCATAACAAATGTTAAGGACAAACCGTGGCAGAATGGCCCAGGAGAGTCACTATATTAACGTTTCTACCTCTCTATATATGCTGAAAGGAAGGAAAAGAAAAGGAGGGGAAAGCAAAGCAAAGCAAATAACTGTGTCAAAGACATACTATTCCCAACTATTTTGATTATATTGCTTTGTAGAAAGAATTGGAAATAGGAAGTTGAGTCCTCCAATTTTTTTCTTCCATTACAAGAATATTTTTTCTCTACTTGGGAGCTCTTGATATTCCATATTAACATTGGAAAGGGTTTTTCTGTCAAAAACACATTGCATAAAATAACACTGGGATTTTGATAGGGATGGCATTGATTCTGCAGGCTCCTTTGGATAGTGCTGACATTTTAACAATATTAAGTCTTCTGCCAATTCAGGAAACTCTATGAATATGATGGTAATTCTTTCCATTAATTTATGTCTTTTAAAATATCTTTCAGCAATGTTTTATACATTTCTCAAGTATATTCCAAAGTTTACAATTATTTTTATATTGAAAATATAGATGTTACTCCCATTTTGTTTTTGAAAGTTCACTGGCAACCATTTTTTAATGTAATTTAGTCCCATTTATAGAAATTATTTATAAGTACTAAGTGTATATTAATCTTCAATTTCTTCTATAGATAAGCTTGTATCATCTGCAGGCAGACAATATTTTACACCTTCTCTTCCAATTTTCAAGCCTTTCCTCCATGTCTTTTGTTAACTGATGGATCTGGGTAGGACTTACTATACTCTGATGAATACAAGCCATTAGGTATGCATTCTTGGTTTGTTCCTAATCTGAAGAGATATGCTCTCATCCCTTTGCCATTTGTGAATGACTTTAACTGTATATTTTTTTAATACACAAAATAAACTGAGCTCACATATATTAATTTTTCATTGGAGTTATAGGAATATTTTAGTAACATTTGAATTCACTACTGTTAAAGGGAAAATCTTATGAACTTTCATGTTACATCCAATATTATTTCAACTCCCTCTTATCTTCCATTTAATTCTAACTTTGTCTGAGACTAACAATAGCAAATAGCTCATGTCCATCCTTATGACTCTTAGGACTTTGAGAAAATTGTTGTGTTAACTTTTGGGAGATAATGTAGATGCACAAATATGAAGTCAGGAATGATGCAGAGAAGTCCTGTGTTTCCCTTGAATACGGTTTCCCAATAGTAATATATTAGGAAACTACTGTACATATCATAATTAGTATATTGATAATAATATAATCAATAATCAAGACAGAATACTAAATCCATAGCAGAGGAATCCTCATGATCCACCTACTTTGCTCCTCAGGCCTCCTCTGGCTCTTAGCTCTTGGCAAAATGCTTCTCCATTACTATAAAATCATAATTTCAAGAATATTTAGTAAAGGTTACAACATTTATCCTTTAACAATAGACTTTTTTCTGGAGAAGTGGTTCACACCTGTAATCCCAGTGGCTCAGGAGTCTATGGCAGGAGGATTGGGAGTTTAAAGCCAGCCTCAGCAAAAATGAGGCACTAAGCAACTTTAAAAACCCCATCTCTAAATAAAATACAAAATAAGGCTGGGTATGTGGCTCAGAAGTCAAGTGCCCCTGAGTTCAGTCACCAGTAACTCATGCCTAAAAAAAAAATGGCTTTTTTCACCCAGCCTAATTCTCACAAGTATGTATCAACACTTGGTTGCTTTCTATGGATGACTATTATTCCATGATATGAATGTATTATGGTTTCTTCAACCACTCACTGTATTTTTTACCTACAACTATATATTACAAAAAGGTAACTTTCCAATGGATTCATCCTCAATAATCTGAACTCTATTCCTCAATAGCATGATCTGTCTTTTGGATCAGTCCAAGTTCCCCACACCCAACAGAGGTAGTAAATATGACCAGTGATTCTTCAGTGTTAAGGCACATTTGATTCCCTTAGAAAGGTTTTAAGAAAACTTAAGTTTCTTGCTTAAGTTTCATGCTGAAATAATTAAATCAGAGTCCCTCTTCTATCTGATCTAGGTATCAATATTGTATGCAAAGTTGACAATGAACTGCCTAAATACTGCCCAAAGAACCTGTTACAATATCTGAAGGATATTTGGGTTCCTGTAGAATTAGAGCTCATGCAAAAGTGGTGTTTTATGTTTAGGCTTTAAGTGTCTAGGAAACCAGTATCTCCTGTGAGTGGAGTGGAGCTTCCTTAGAGGATGCAAGAAGTTGGCAGTTTCTGTTGAAGACCAGTGAGCTGTGTTGTCAGTCAGGGGTCATGATCCACAGTGGAGAGCAGAACTATGGCCACCATGAATCCCATTCTCCTTTCAGAAGTGTAAGTGCTCATAGATCAGGGAAATCTGTAAGGCAAACCCTTGCATGATCTTAGTCCAAGGCAGTTTGCAGATATTCCAGATCAAAGTTCAGGTCAGATCTGAATCTAGGTCTAGATTCAGAAGAAGATTTCAAAGGCATTATGCAAGGCCGTGGTCTTGATTTAACTCCCAAATAAGCTCCTCTATCAGGTTTACAGTCAATATTATCACAGAAGGCACAGTCACAGTCAATCTGCTATGTCTACCGGAGGACCTCACATGGACAATCCAACAAATCCTGACCAAAACTGTTGTCTTGGAGTGTTTGGGTTGAACTGGTATACTATGGAAAAAAATCTAAAAGAAGTGTTTTCTAAATATGGACCTATTGCTGGTGTGTCTAGGTAGTCAAGAGGATTTGCCTTTGTATATGTTGAAAATGTATGATGCTAAGGAAACTAAAGTATGTACTAGTGGAATGGAGTTTGATGGACATAGAATTACAGTTAATTTCTCTATAACAAAAAGACCACATACCACAACACCAGGAATTTACACATGGAAAACAACCTGTGGCAATTCACTATGTGACAGAGGATATGATGGAGGCTATAATGATTATAACTACAATACTTTATACAGAAGAAGAAGTGGAAGAGAAATGCTCTAGAAAGAAATCATATTTACAGAAGGGGCCACCTTTCACTACTATAGTCATAGATAATACAGGTCACATTCCAGGTTTTGATCTCATTTACATCCTTGCTATTAAAGCATAGAGTTGAAGATGTTCTGAAATCTGCCATAGAACTTGGATATTGCTTTGGGATACTTTTTATTGCAACCTGTTTAAAAGGTGACAGTGCCTAGTGAAGGCAGGACTTTTCCACTTTTTAAGAGAACTACATTTGGTAGAGTTGAAAGGCTGTTTTTTTCCTGCAGTTGTGTAGTATGGTGTAGTTTGTTAACTGTTTTCAGGAAAGTATATTTTGCAAGTATGATTTTACAGTCTAAGTTTTGACTGTTGAGAAGTTTCTATTGTACAAAATTTCACTTAAAAAGTTTTCCTATAGAATACAGTGTATTCTAAAGATCAAAGCCTGTGTGTAAAATGCTGCCAAAGGAAAAAAGCAATATAAACAATTTTATTTCTGCTTTTCCTTATAACTTATTTGTGCTTATAACTATTTTAAGTTGTCACTAGTGCCTTTCATGTGTGTGTGTGTGTGTGTGTGTGTGTGTGTGTGTGTGTGTGTGTGTGTTTGTATTTGTATTATAGAGGATTACACCCAGGGCTTTACTCATGAATGAATTCAGCAAAGTAGCAGGATACAAAATTAACACACATAAATCAATTGCATTCCTGTATTCCAGTGATGAATCAGCTGAAAGAGAAATTAGGAAAACTATTTAATTCAAAATAGCCTCAAAAATACTTAGAAGTCAATCTAAGTATTGATGAACAATCAATCTAATAAAAGAGATGAAGGATCAATAAAAACTACAGAACACTAAAGAAATTGAAGAAGTCATTAGAAGATGGAAAGACCTCCCATGTTCTCAGATAAGCAGAATCAATATTGTCAAAATGGCCATACTACCAAAATCATGTACAGATTCAATGCAATTCCCTTCAAAATTCCAATAAAGTTCTTCATAAAAATATAAAAAGCAGTCATGAAATTCATTTGGAAAAAATAAGAGGCTCAGAATAACTAAAGCAATCTTTAACAAGAAATATAAAGCAGGAGAGATCACAACACCAGTACAAATTAAATTGTACTAAAGAGCTATAGTAACAAAAACAGCATGAAGGCCCTTTTGTAGAAGCTGCCAACAAAACACAGGTTGGCTTCAGTTTCTGTTTTGTGCTTTTCTGGGTATTTTTGTTAATCTTGCTAGTCTCCTCATAGATTTAGGTTGATGGGATACTGTCACAGCAGAATTGCTTTACCCCACTGTTGCATATACCCTGGCCAAAATGAGGTGTCCAATCAGACCCTTAAATAGGAACACCATTTTCATCCACAAGTCACAAACCAAGAGCACTAAATTTATTAAGTCCTCCTGAGCCAGCAGCTTTCATTCCCCACCACCCAACAAGACAGGCTAGCCCATTTTCAGGTACTCAGTGTAAGAGCCCCAATCAAGTTTCCTTTTGAATGTAAAAGTCATCCTCTGAGACCAAACATTCCAGTCAATTTCTCCATCTTAGAGCAGAGAGAAAATGGAGGTTGGAGTGGACCCAAATGGAAGTTAAAGAAAATTTTAAACTCAAGGCTAAAAGAAAATACTCAGAAAATCATGAGCCAATCCAATAGCCTTTGTATCCTCCTCTTTTAATTTATCAAATTTATAAAAATATATTGAATAGACCCAATATACATGACCCGTAATTCAAGAAGCCAAAAGTACTTAAATTTATACTTAGTTGATGTTTTAATATTATAACTTTTCAAATTATTAGATGTCTCCTTTCACAAACACATTTATGAAGATTAATCCTAGTTTTGTTAAAACTAATTTACTCATTTCTAACTTAGGTTACCCATGAAAACCACCATATCAGAATCCACAGACATTGGCGGGATGTGGGGGAGCAGCTGCAAGACAGGTGGCAACAGGGTGTCCTGCAGTGAGGCTGGTTGTTTGGGAGTCAGTTGTGAAGCAGTGGGCAAGTAGGGTGGTGGAGGCAGTGGCTCCCCTTCAGGATCCCCTTAATGGGTGTGCTTGGCAGGCTTTGGAGTTGTTGGATTTGGGACTAACATAACTCCACGCTGACCCTTGGATTTAAGGCTGAATTGCATCCATGGAGGCAAAGTCTTAACAATCTGGAGTCAGGAGTCTACATAAGGAAACTGATATGGGTGATCTGGGGTCCCAGTGACAATGCAGTGTACTGCCCTGACAGAGGGACATGGAGGGTGCCTTCTGGAGGACAACTGACATCAAAAGCAGGCCATTCAATGGCACAGAGAGTGCAGAGTTGGCTCTTTGTCAGCTTAATACAGTAATCCTTAGAATAGCCCTTCTTAAAATTCTTGATCACACAGTCCAGGACTGTAGGTTTAGACTGTGTTCCTCTTAGGTCCCAACCTGTATTGGTGTTGCAGGAGACAAGGAGGGACGTCAGAGAAGTTGTCCCTGAAGGAAAGGTGTTCTTCTTGGCTACCTGAATAAACCCCAAGCTTGGTCAGAGGTCCTATCATAGAATGTGAATTGCCCTTATGCCTTATGTGGTCACCATGGAACGTGCAGGTTGAGGACTCACTCAGAGTCTACAATCCTAAGCCAAGGAGCCATAAACAGTCTCACTTCCACTCACACCAACACAGACACTTAAGAGTTTAAAGCATTTTCGGACACCCTTGTTCCCTCAAGGGTCCCTGCACTGTCCTGGGTGGCTGTGGAAGGTGATTAGTCTCTCCTTCTGTCCTTAGGGACAGGCCTGTCTATGGTCCTGGGTCCCGGGACCTTACCTTCTTCAGTATACTGCGCAGGAGTTTTGTCCCACTCTACAGGAAGTTTGGGTGCCAGCAGCTATTCCCGAGATGCAGGCTTTCTGGGTGAAGGAGATCACAGAATTCTCAGATGGTGCCTTCCTGTTTGGTCTGAGGGACACCACGGACTCGGCTGGACCACATTCCCACCCCAGTGGCTCTAAACCACCATGAATGTCGCTTCCTGGACAATGCACCAGAAGTGTTGTGGGAATCAGGCAAGAAGTGGCAAAGGACACTCAAAAGAGTTGGAGAAACTAAAGTTTATTTTATGTGGGTAGGCCCAGAGGATATCAGCACTCCAGATTCTGAGCATCTTTTACTAATTTTTCACAACATTTCTAGGGTGTCTAGTGTCATAAATTTTCTAGTCTAAAATGGTACATAGTTGTGTACAAGGTTTTAAAGAAAGATATATGATTGTGTGTAAGAGTTTTCAAGTGGGAAGTGTGTTTACTAAAGCAAGATGCATTAAGGAAAAGAGGCTCCTTTCACAAGGTCTCTCTATCCATGGAGGAGGAGACTTTACAGGGGCATTTACACTTCAAAGGGAAGTAGTTAGAGCCTAGAGAATGTCCTTTACATTCCAAAAAGTAAGAGTGAATGGAGCAATTAAGTTCCTGGAAAGCCAGCCTGGTTTCCCAAGCAGTAATTTTCTCAGAGTGTCTTAGTTCATTTTTGTATTCAAGCCTGGATTATTTATCCACTATAGCATCAGAAAAGGGACTTTGACTTGACTACAGGAATTGTGATTATGTTAAGATGGTCTAAATTGACAAGGTTAGTAAATGTATTTTGTCACCTTCATAGGTACCTGATGGTGGGCAATGTATACAGAAAGTGTTTGTGTGAGTTAAGGTGGTAAGGGTTTTATAATCATCACTAGGTAGAGGAGATTAAAGGGAAATTGATGCAATTATACCATTCATAAAATAGGACAAGAGACTTCTCTGGCAGAAAAGTATAAATTATCAATTCATGCTACAATCACTGGAATATTTTATTCTTAGAGTGAAAATGTTATTGTAGTATGTTTCCAAGAAGTCTTAACAAATTAAACTATGATGAAAAATGCAGGTAAACAACTATGCTTTTAGTGCTGTAGGATGGAAGTAAATGTACTGTGTTTAATGACTACACATAGGGGGCACTTAAATGTAGGACATGCTGATATTTTCTAAAATGTCATTGTGTATATCATACATTTTCTATATAAGACCTATATCACGTTCAGCAGAAATAAAACATGATTAGTAATTTACTTAGGCTTTTCAGAATTTAGCATAGACTGAACTGAATAATATATATCTCCCTTGAAAATCTGTCCTTGCCAGTTTTAAGGTGAACTCTTGTATATGAATACTACTCTGTGACTTGAAAAAGATTAAAATACTATCCTTAAATTGAACTTTCCTTAGTTCTTAACTCTTGATTTTAAAAACAACTCATTCAGATTTTATTTGAAAGTGTTATTCAGATCTTCAGCTAGGATGGTGGCAAGGTCAAGCTTAGTTCTCTCTGGTCCTTTTCAATGCTGTCTTTAGTCAATGAACACTCTTGTTTCTCATCCATTCATTTTCTCAACGGAGTTACAAGACCAAATTCAAACAATGGACAGATAAGTCTGCATATGATGATAGGTGACAAGCCATTTTCTTGACCAGGAGTTAAATTAAATGCAAATTAATGCAAAACCTTTTCTGCCCCTCATTATAGGAGCTCAAAAAGAGGTCTCAGAGTACATTTGGGCACAAACAGTCTTGAAAACCTGCTAATCATGTCACCTATAGTTACATTTCCTCTCAATTAAAGATGGTTCTTCCAGGTGCCCAATATCCAGCTGGTTTAGTATTTGACTGGCCCAGTCTTTCCCAGTCTGGAAATGAGCCCCACCTAATGTCAAATGTCTTCTGATACTTCACCTCCACAATGGCTTCCTCCTATACCCACCTTCTCATGCTGGGTGCCAGGTGAGAACACTGAGCACTTTTCATCCCATGTCTTTCCTTCCTACTGGTGAGATTCCCATTGAAACCATTTGAATCCAAGCACGTGAAATGCAAAAGCTAAAATGTTAGGCATCTACTATAGCAGGGAGTAATCTCAGCACATGCACCCAGTAAGAACTTGCCTTGCTGTCCAGACCACCATTCTAGTTGGTCAGTACTCTGAGGGCAGCCATTGAGAAGTGCAGAAAGGCAGCAATCAGGACACCTCATTTCTGAGTGTCCCAGAGGCTCTTGGATGGCCCTTTTGGACTTTGGAGATTCTGTTCCCAAGTGGTGCACACAAAGATCATGATGGTGTCTTGGATTCATCCATTTGGTGTAGTTTTCTCTGGACAGCTGAATCAGTAGCAGTCAGATGACTGGCAGGTGGGACAAGTACAGGATGGGCATCCTGGATCTTGCCTTTCCTAATCTGGGACTTTCACACTTTCCCTTGGGACTATTGTTGCCCTTGCTTACATGCCACCTGTTGGCTTCAAGATGCTTTTTGTTTCCACCAAGGTGCTTATATCTCTTGGTACCATTTTTTCCCCAAATCTCTTTGCACCCTACTTCAAGTCTTTCCCCACATTACACATCCATTCATCTTCTTATCCATCTTCATTATCCACTCTCAGTTTAATTTAAAATTTATTACCTCTCTCTTTGGCAACTTTCAAACCTAACTTTCTCCCTTTATCTTTGATTTCAGGAGGTATTTAGGAGATGCAAATCATCTTTATTTTCTGCCTTGTTATTCCTTATAAATCAGTATGGTAACTGAAATGAGAGCTCTATAAATGCCTAAGGCCCTTATTTACATTTCCAAGGGCTTATAGACCCATAAACCTAAGCAGGATTGCTTAAAGCAAGAAAAATCTATCCTTTCATCTCTCTGGATGTTAAAAGTTGAAATACAGGTATTGGCAGTGTCACCATCTATTTTAATCTTTTGGGGAAGTAGTCTCATTCTTCTTAACTTGCAGTACAGTTTAAGAATTCTTTGGATGCAGCTATAGCTCTTCAGTGCTGTTCCTTGACACATGTGTTCTCTGTTCTTTTATCTTCACACAGTCTTTGTGAGTCCTGCTAGATTCCATTACTGGATGTAGGAACCACTTAGCTCTAGTGTGACCTCATTTTCACTAATCCCATCCTCAATGACCCTAACCCACACATGTTCCACTTTGAAGTACTGGTTTTGATCACTTCACCATGTCTATCCAGGGACACAAATCTACCCATAAGTGATGTTGAAGAGAAACCAAGACAGAATGGCCTAGGAGATTAAAAAGGATATACTCATTATCTCTTCTATCCTCAGTATGCTAAAAGACAAGAAAAAAGGGAAGATGAGAAAAGAAGACAGGGTAAAAGAAAGCAAAATAAAAGATAAGAAAACAAGATGAGGCACTACTCTATCAAGGACAAATTGCATCTGATAGTTTTTGTCTATAGAAGCTTTGTAGAAGGTTTTGAAATAAGAAAGTTGAGTTTTCCAACTTGTTCTTCCTTTTCAAGAGTGTTTAGACTGTTTGGGAGCCTTTGAATTTCTATACTAACATTAGAAAGACTTTTTCTGTCAAAACCACATTGCATAAAAAGACATAAGGAATTTGATAGAGATTGCATTGATTCTGTATGCCCCTTTGGGTAGTTATGATGACTTAACAGTATTCTGCCAATCCAGGAAACTCCTTGAATATGATGACAGTTGTTTCCATTAATTAGTTATTTTAAATATATTCCAGCAATGTCTTCTATGTTCTTCCTTAAGTATATTGCACAATTTGTAATTATTTTATAAAATATTGAAAATACAACTGTCACATTGAAGACCTTAGAAGATGGAAGGATATCCCATGTTCTTAGATAGAAGGAATTAATATTGTCCAAATGGCCATACTACCAAAAGCATTATATAGATTTAATGCAATTTCAAATAAAATCCCCAAAACCTTCCTCATAGAAATAGAAAAAGCAATCATGAAATTCATTTAGAAAAATAAGAGACCAGGAATATCCAAAGAAACCCTTACTGGAAGAGTGAAGCAAGAGGCATTACAACACCAGAACATAAACTATACTACAGAGTTATAGTAACAAAAAGGCATGGTATTGGCACCAAAATAAACATATAGGACGATGGTAAAGAATAGAAGACAGACAAACCTACATAAATTCAGTTATATTAGACAAAGGCACTGAAAACATACATTGGTGATAGATAGCCTCTTCACCAAATGATTGTTTTGATTGAAATGATTCGTATACGAGGTAAACTCTCGTATATGATTCATATACGAGATGATATGATTTCAGTTTCAGGGAAAACTGAAAGTCCATATGCAGCAAAATGAAATTAAATCACTATCTCTCATTATGCACAAAGCTCAACTCAAAGTGGGTCAGCAACCTAGGAATTAAACCAGAGACCTACACCTAATAGAAACAAAAGTAGGCCCAGATTTTCATCAATTCAGAATAGGTCCTGTCTTCCTTAACCAGACCCCTAAAGTGTTATAAATAAAATTAAGATTAATAAATGGGATGTATTCAAACCAAAAAATTTCTTCTCAGAAAAGAAAATAAAATAACATGAAGATAGTACACACAGAGTGGGAGAACATTTTTACTACATGCACATCAGATAGAACACTAATCTCCAGGATATATAAAGAACTTAAGAAAACTTAGCACCAAAAAATAAATAATCCAATCAATAAATGGGCTAAGGAACTGAACAGACATTTCTCAGATGAAGATATATAATCAACAAATATATGAAGAAAATGTTCAACTTCTCTAGTAATCAGAGAAATGCAAATCAAAACCACTCTAAGATTTTATCTCACTTTAATCAGAATGGCAATTATAAAGAATAAAAGCAATAATAAGTGTTGATGAGGATGTGGAGAAAAAGGTACACTCATATGTTTCTGGTGGGATTTCAAATTGGTGCAACCTCTATGGAAAGTAGTGTGGGGAATACTTAGAAAACTTGGAATGGAACCACTATTTCACACAGCTATCCTATTCCTCAGTCTATACCCAAAGGAGTTAAAATCAGTGTAGAATAGTGACAAGCCACATCAATGTTTACAACATTTCTGCCACTCTCTTCTGTCAAGACATTCAACCTCACTTTGAACCCCAAGAAATGGAGCCTGCTGTCTATGAATTGAAATCTCTGAAACCGTGAGCCCCCAAATAAATCTTTCCCCATTTATAGTTGTTCTGGTCAGGTACTTAGTCACAGCAGTGAAAAAAACAGACTGAAACAATGTGTATAATTTTATAGTAACTTACCTCTTCTATTTAATTGACATCAATATAAGCACTGGAAGTCAGCCTTATATCCTATCTATCTGTCCTATAGGTGATTGTCTATTATCTCAAATTAACTCAGGTTATTAGTAGAATAAGAAGTTGTACTTCTAATAAGAAGTTGTATTTCTCTAAATCACCCAGACAGCAGTTCCAAAGTGTTATAAGGAAAATAAAAAATAAAATTATAAGAGAAAATGCATCTTTAATTGGTATAACAGCTATGAACCAAAAAACAATATTTTGTAATCACAAACTTCTACTAATTATATATAATATTCCCTGTATATTTTAGACCACAGTAATCTGTATAACAAAAAATCTATTTTTTGAACTTAACTTTAAATTAACTGAATTTTAGTGTATTTTGGACTCATCCTGACGTGGAATAAGGTGAGAAGCAGAATCTTAACTCAGTTGAGGAGTCCTCTTGACAATTCTTAGGTCAATGTTTTTTTTCTAAAACTGATTGTTCCTCTTTCTTAAATATTATTTCATAAAATTTTAATATTGTTTTCTGAGCTTAATGGATAGCAGTTAACACAATCCAACATTACATCTGATACCTGAATTTAAAAAACTAGAGATCTCTTAACCACTTTTGTTGGGGGGAATGTGGCAAAATGAATTCATGTTCCACATTTTCAATCTTTAAATAAACTGGGATTTACTTATTACCTTCCAAAAAGAATAACACAAAATGTCATACAAAATTTATTGATGACAGGTTCTTTTTACCATGTTACAAAATATTAAATGATATAAATAAAATTCTAACTACATGTGTCATTTTTATATATGTGTGAAGGAGATTGCTGATACAGAAAGCCTCAGTCTGAAGAACACCAGTTTGGTAAAATGCACTTCTAAAATTTATATTCTAAAGGCTTGTATAGTGGGAATATTATGAATACATCTCATACACAAAGAATCCAATAATAGTTGTTCATTTAACCAGAGTTGTACATACACTAATTCCTTTAAGACCAGTTCCCCTAAATATTAGAACCTAACAGACACTGGAAATTATCTTGAGAGATAAGACCAGTTAGTGTTTTAAGAATAAATTATCTTGATAGATAGGAGTTGACTAGACCTTTAAGAAACCCTCGCTATTTCAACAAATAGAGAATTAAATTTGGGGTTTTTGAGCTTCAGAGGAAAACCTCATACATAGGGTACTTTTGACCACTTACTTTTCCAAGATTTTGTATAACCAAAAGTTAGATAAAAGGTGTAAATTTTGTAAGGTATGGGGGGGGGTTTACTTTAGATTTCCTCTGGAGACTATTTTCCTATTATGACAGTTGGGAATCAGGCCAGGTTTGGAAGTAGATGCCTATAAGTAATTTTTTAAAAATTTGATTAGGTCTTTCCCATTATAATTTTGAGGATGAGGCTCCCTTCTGAACAAAAATTAAAATGAATGAAAGAGAACAGAACATGGATGCCTGAATAAAAGAAACTTTCTTTTTGCCTAGGAACTATCCCTGAACCGGGAGGGGTCAGCAGTTTCTGCCCTCCTGCCATAACTTATGAATTTAACTGTTGCCTTACCTGCATTGGCACAATTTTTCTCCTCCTTCATGGGTGCGTAGTCATGAAAAAACTGCAAGTCTCTGGATTACCTATCCTTACTGTGTGACTTATTAACCTGGAAGAACATGAGACTCTTAGATGCCTTCTTTTCCTGTCTGTACTGAGCCTAACATTAGTTAATAAACTTTTTGTGGGGGAAGTACTGGGCCTCATTCAGAATGAAGAATCATAGCTGGATACTATTTTCATTTGGGGCACAATTTGCATTTTCTTCTTAGTCCTATCCATGGGGGAACTTCGGAATATGTTTCTGCTTTAATAAAACAGGCTAAGCTTCAGAATTGTATTAAAATTTATATTTCACTCTGACAGCTACGATTTTCTATTGGAGATTTTGTATTGAGACCATGTTTGGCAGAAGAAGAAAATGAGGCACTTTTTCTTGAGCATCTGTGGGTTAACCTTGCTTCACTTTTACAGTATGCAGGCTAGTCGTGAACCTGCATAACCGTTTTGAACAAAGATGCCATCTCTGTATGAGAAATCAGAACTCAGGCATCTGCAACAGAAAAACTGCCCACTTTGCTAGGGACATCTACCTAATGAGCTTCTCATGGTCAGCAAACCCATCTCTCATTTTCAATTTTCTGCTGAATTTATTGCTGCATTATCAGCAAGAATGCAAAGTTTCTTTTGACATACACCAAAGACGCAAGGTATTCAGACTCAATGGTGATTACTGATTTTCCTCTGCCACTATAAAATTTTCGAATGTGATACCCCAGATTTTCTTCTATTAACCACGGTCTGACAAGTCTATACAAGACCAGAGTCACTTGGGGTAAAGGATGAAACAAAACAGCTTACACTTGATATGTGCCAGAGGAATCCCCAGAGGCCAAGGAGGACATCTAGTGGTTATTGAATGCTTAATATCCTTTTCCTCAAGGAATTTTTAAGAAAGAAGTAAATTAAAAGATACATGCCTTTCTTTATGGATCATTCCATGTAATATGTCTGTCTCTCAGGGGCTAGAGTCTGATCTAGGAGGAAATGGAGATGCTCAGGAGGTGCATGCAGAAGGAGGAAAATGTGGTCAGCTCACAGGTGGTATATGTGTTACTGGGGCATTTGCACAGCATTGCCTAATTGACCAATCACCATAGGTTACCCAGTGGGCTGTCAGGAGAGAAGGTAGGGGGAGAGTCATTGAGATTCACCAGGGAGGGCTCTAGCCAGAATCTTGAAAATGCTTCTCTCCTGTGCTCAAGAACTCACATACAAAGACAGATCAGAATCAGGGCAAACTCTTACCTAGCTCCAGACAAGCTCAGAACCAGGATTGGAGAGTAGGAAATGACCTTTTCAGAGCCCATCATGCCTAACCCACAGGGCCAGTTATTAGGAGGCATAAAAACCCATGAAACCTTTTTGGCCCAATTGTAAGTTTAGGCAGCCTATGCTTATTGCATCTAAATAACTGATGAGTACCCAAAGTATCATCCAAAGTGAAACAGAAAGATGTACCTCAGAAAGACATAAGGTGCAGAGGAGCTTATCTTGGTGATGATCCGAGGAGAGCCTCCACCTGATACTGTTCTTGGAGATCAGGAACAGGTCTTTGTTCCTCAGTGTTGAAGATAAACACCTGACAAATGCTGAGACCAATGAATAAAGCAATATTTATTTCAGAAAATAATCAGCCTCCACTCCCTCGAATCAATGGGTTGTTAATCTCTGTGATTATGCTCCTGGGCACTCTGTATTATTAACAATTTAGCTTCATATCTCTCCCCTTAGGAAAGCAGATGGAGAAGAAAGAGAAGGTAAAATTAAAAGAGGGGTGTTGGAAGGCTGGGGACACAAGCCAGAGAGCTCCCTCCACAAGCAAAAATGGAGGAATAAAGAAATTAAAGGAAAATACATTTTTACAATGCTTTAAGTATGTCTGGGTACAGAAAGTTTAGAGGTGAAAAACACAGCCTGACTAAAATAAAAGTTAGGTTACATAATATCCTTTTGCAGGGAAAAAACTGCCTCTCTCCTGGCTGTGAGGGGAGGACAGAGAAATAAACCATTTACAACTGCTGCACAAGGACCAGCAGTTAGGCAGGTGATTCCTGGCAAACCTGTGTTTGACCCAAAATACTGGCCTAGGAAAACCACACTGCATGATACAGAGTGTGCCTGAGTAGGAGAAAAGCAAAAGTGGAGAGCAGTTACACAGGGGATTACTGGTCTGGATTCCACCAGGCTCTCCCCGTGCCTTTTCAATCTGGTTCCTTGCAGGACGGTCTGCAAAAGTGCAGGGATGGCATAGATTGAGTTTGGAGACTGAACTCAAGAACAGGATACATGGCATTCACAGGTGGCACAGTGGACTAAGAATTGGCTCCTCCATCACATGAGTGAAACACAAGGGAGATCCCTAGGGTGAAGTCTTCCAGTGTGGACTGATAATTGCTTGGCCCTGGAGGTGCACTGATTTGAAATGTGCAGACCAAGTGGCATTCAATGAACAAACTACAGCCAACCTAAGCCTACACCCCACCTCCAAAGTCTCACCTACATGATTACCTCTCTCACTCTGGCAACTCTACCCTGAGGGTGGAGTAAGCATCACACTCCAGATGACCCCACATAACAATGCTGAGAACGGAAGCTGAGAATCTAAGGAACGCCAATGAAAACAACTCTTTAAGTTTTTCACTGAGACCTTTTCTTTTATTTTTCTTTATTTCTGTTCTCTGTTGAATTTTGACCCTAATGTTTCATGAACATTTATACATATTAATAGTTGATTTGTCTCATTTATAGCATTTTTAAAGTCAGGTATTTCTCATCATCAGTGTTTTGAGGGCAAAGATGTTTGATTAGTATATTTCAGTTTTGATTTTCTTTTTTATATTTATTTTTATTTTTTAAAAGTTTTACTTCATATATATTTTTTCTCTCATGTATCTGTTTTCTTTGGTTCTTTCTTTTTATTTTCCTGTTACCAGCTGATCACTATTGTTCTCTTTCACTATTCCTTAATTCTTACTTCTATCTTCTTTCCTAATCATCACATCCTACATCTTTTCTGTTCTCTCCCTGTCCACTATTTGAAATTGTAAACCCTTTTGCAAACATACTATTTTTATTGAAGACAATAACTGATCATATCATTTATGTTTATTGTTACAATTAATATCGTAGATGCCATAGCAGAAACTACTCAGTTTAATGTTGTATATTCTTTGCCTTCATTATTGCTATTATTTGTATCCTACTGAATCATAAGGTCCTGAAAACCTTCAGCTATACTGTAAATCCACAGGGCAGAAACTTTACTACCTCAGATATATATACTATTAGATGAATAGACAAACAAACAATATGAAAAAGCAGGTAACAAAGCACACCAAACAAACCAAGATACTTCAATGTCAGAATCCATGTACACCATGGTGGAAGAAATGTCAGAGAAGAAGTTTAGAATGTATATAGTTAACCTGATCTACAAGATAGAGGATGATGTAAGAAGTGTAATCAGAGAGAAAATACAGAAATTAAAAGATAAACAAATTCAATAAAGAGATGTTCTTAAAGAAAACCAAGTAGAAATCTTGTAAACGAAGGAATTAATAAACCTAATTTAAAATTCAATGTAAAGCATCAACAACAGACTAGACCAGGTGGAAGACAGAGTTCCAAGAAATGAAGACAAAATATATAACCATTCCACAGCTTTCATTAGGTATGATCTTAATAATTGTACAGTGCACATTTGGCCAATGCTAATTGGGCCCTGTTGAAATTGTAACTGAGCTAATACAGCTGAGTAGGTTATGCATGCAAGCATATGAATTGTTGGAAAAAACAAACAAACCTATTTGCACATAAAAGTTCCCTGGACATCTATCAGAGTTGTTTAATGAGCATATGACCAGAAACTCTGTTGAATATTTTTAAAGTTAAAATAAAGTTCTAAAAAGTCAACTCTTACCAAATGCAGCAAATATAGATTACAGTAAGAAAAAAGCACATTTTTGTGTGTGTGTGTGTTAAAACATGTTACCAAAATATTTTTTTTAGATTGTGGGATTCCATTTCTTCTTCATTTCTTTTTTGTTTGTTCATTCTCCACCCCCACCTCCCACCTCTTTCTCTCTCTTCTCCAATCTGTAAAAATACAGAATATAATCTCACATTACAATATTCACATTACAATATTGTTTTCAATCAAGATGTCTCCCAGAGGAGAAGGCAAGTACCATGAAGAATGTCTGTTAGAAAGTTAAGACTTGACTGTACAAACCTATTGTGTGTGTGTTTTAACTAGGATTCACAGTAAGATCCAGTTTTTTTTTCTCCTGTCAACAATTTATCCATTAATGCATCATATCTTTTATGGGTTGATATACCAGACTCTATACTATTTTATCTAACTTATCTTGTTTAGGCTAGAAGATAGTGTGGCAAATATGCTTGCTGGAAAACTTTGGGCTCTAAGAAGATACTACTTTATTTTTGGTGATGGAATTCAATGTAACAGTCATTTCTTGCTCTCTATAAAGGAAAGGCTGCAAATGGAGAATGACTTTAGTACACCAAATGGTTTGACGGTAAGAAAAGAGAAGAAAAGTTCAATGCAAAAAGGCCCAGGGCAAAAGGATGGGGTAATGGAGGAAAGATGGGGAGGGTGAACAAGAGCTGAGTAAATTCCATGGAGGTGGGTGGGGAAAGGGTGGAGCTGGGACCATTGGCTCAAGAGCTGAGCAAGAGCCCAGAGAATATAAAAGCCTGGTTGAGCCAGGTAGGAAAAGCAGGCTGAAGCCAGGGAAGCTGCACAGGCTCAGGTCTGTGGGTGAGATCTGCTGCATTCTCTAGAGAAAGGCTGCCAGTGCGAAAAAAAAAGGCCCAGATGTCTCACCTGTTCTTGATCCACCTCCTAGGAATCTGGCTGCTGCTGAGCCAAGTTTCCACAGCACCCCAACCAGGATGGTGGGAAGAGGTTGTTCAGATGTGTGGTCGCCAATTAGTCCGAGAAGTCATCAACGTTTGTGGCCATGTGACCTGGAACAGGCCAGTGAGATATCCCCATCAGAGATCTGCAGGTGAGAGCTTTGGTCTGCCTAGGCTTCCCCCATCCACCACCAGTGATCCATCACTTCCTATTGGTTGCTATGGGCCTGCCAACCTAGCCAAAGGATACTCAGGAAGTCTGAGATGTCATCCTGCTAGTGGTGTTTGTTGCCCAGCTTGAACCTTTCCTTTGTAACTTGCTTTTATTGAAAGAACCTCGAAGGGAATCTTGCCAGAGGGAGGAGAAATTCAAGAATAGCAAAAAGCCTCATCTAAGAGATACTTAGTATTCTTTTCACTTGGTACCATGTCAACACTGTGGGGACATGGGGAAAGCCACAGAAGAGGTGATGCTGCACAATTTCCTGCAGGAGATAGGTACAGTCCTAGACCCCAGAGGAAAAGCTGAGTAGGTCAGATGGCAGGCATGATGGTAACCTAGCTCCTAGGTGAAGCATCTCCTATTCAAAGGAAAGGGGGCTAAAAGTGAGCTGGTGAGCTGGTTATCTTCTAGTTTCTGTACCAAAGGATACATTGCAGCATGGTGAGACCTCTGCTGGGGTCCTGAAAAGTGAGACAGAACGTGTCTTAGAATTAGTGACTATCCTCCTTGTCAAAAACTGGCAGTGGCCTATGCCACGAAGATTACCTCCACTCCCTTTGAATATACCGTGTGGCAGGAGCCTGGCCTCCCCACCTTTTGAATTGGGTCTTGTAGTTCAAGTGTGACAGAGGTGATGGAAGAGAAACAAAAATGACTCGATGAGTACAGAAAAAACATGAAGGACACCAGGGAAATGGGAAGCTTGCTTCTTAGACCAGGAAAGCTGAAGATTTTATTGTTGCTTTCTAGTTTTAGAAATTTCAATGAATACATTTTTTTTTAAAGCAAGATCTCAGAACTAGGAGCAGTTCAAATATGGATTGGTTTATAAAAAATATGTTTATTATTTCTAAAGCATTTAGGAAGATTAAATGGAAGCCAAGTTAAAGAAGCAGTGAAAACCCATAGAGGGTTCTATTAAATCCAGAGAAAGCACGCTCAATTACCAACAATTAAGTGTTTTACATTTTATATGGTTGTGTAACTTATCACAAACCACAAGTAGATTTGTGATACCATTTGCATATGGTATACATAAGTGCTCCTCATGCAGAATCAATGTGCAAAATAAATACATCTACTTTTCTTTCTTTTTTGAGCATGAAAATGATTTATTGATTAGACATTTGATTTTTTTTTAAGAAGTAAGCCTACTGAAGATAGAATTACACAGCTCATGGAATAAAAAAATGTTCCATCCAGCACCTGCATCATTTCATATTTCCTGGGGACAATTTATGCATTCTGTATCATAGCCTCACCCTGAAACATCTACAGTGCTTGATGTTGATGAACTTGAATAGGATATAAGAAACTTCATGGATGCTCAGTTTGGCAAGTATCGTTAGTGATGTGACTTTCAGAAACATTCTTATGCACTAGAAATAGCACTACCTGCAGTGAGTCTTTGAAAATTAAAGAAAAGAATGCCATTAAATATAATCTTCAAAACAGGAAGGAAAAAAATATATATCAGAAACAATGTTGCAATGGGATTTTCTTTCTAGGAAATTAAAAATGTAACTTTTAATTAATAGGGTGATTTGTTGGTATTAAAAATCAGAGAAAAAAACCAATTTAACATAAATGGAACTTAAGAAAGAATGCAGGACAAGAGCTTCACTTCTTTGGCTAACTTATTAAAAACTGCCAATTGAACATTTTCAGTCAAATTGTATTTAAAAACAACAGCAGATCAACATTACAATTCAATAATCTAATCTAAGTATGCACTTGACAATGAAGCACATCTGAGTATGGAGTGAAGAGAGAGAGAGAGAGAGAGAGAGAGAGAGAGAGAGTGCTAGAGAATATGAGAGAGAACAGGGAGGAGAGACAGAAGACTAGGATTGTCAGCCTGTTGGCCCAAGAACAACTGAGATGTCTAATTTGTTCAGGTGAGACCAGGCATCATGTCAAATCTCCATTTTTTAGAAGGCAATTAAAAATCACAATTTCAAGAGCCCACAAATCAAATAAAAATATTATAAAAAGAAATTAAAACTATGTTCAAAGAGCTTTTTCTCCCAGCTTGTTTACAGCACTCCAAGGAAAATAAAAGCATCCATGACTATCACAGATGAAAACAAAATGTATGTCATTGGAATCAGTTATTTTTCTCTGAGGTATTATTTTCCTGAGGTATTTAATCTATATAGAAATTAGATATCATACTGTAACAAATTGTATTCTCTCTCTCTCTCTCTCTCTCTCTCTCTCTCTCTCTCTCTCGGTGTTGGATATTGAACTGAGGGCCTTGTGCATGCTAGGCAAGCACTCTACACACTGAGCCATATCCCCAGCCCCAAACTGTAATTTTCATAGTTCTGTTTTAATTTTCTTTAAACCTTGTTTAATATAATTTTTTCAATGTTGTTTTAATGATTCTGAATCTGGTTCTAGTTCTTTTAAATTTGCTTTTATGTCAATAATTAATATACTGGCTACCAGTTCTAATCAGGAAAAAAAAATCTTGATAATCTCTTCATTGACAGTACCCAGCAGAAATTACTGATGTGCAAGCAAACCATAAAAGATGCAGATCTCTAGAAAGCACATTGTGTTGACTATTTCGTTGTCTGAATATTCTTTTCCATGATTCTTGATGAGAGACTGTTTCAATCTTGTAAACATCAGTGTGCGAGTCTCACTACTATGCAGTTTCACGTCCTTGGACAGGAAGTGAAAAGCTAGAGGAGTCTGAGTTTTAATGGCTGATAAACCTTACATCCTGTAGAGAAGGAAAACACTTTTTCTTTTTTGCTACTTAAGAATGTGGCAGGAACGCATGCTGAGGTAGTCCATTCAATCCTTATTTTTTTCTTTTCTAAAAAATTTGGTCTCAGAATATTTCGGGAAGGGTGACATTTTGAAGAAGGCACTGCTGGGACCAGCTTCCATTGGAGTCTAATGCTGAGCACCTGGCTGTCCTCTTCTGTTGCTTTATCCAGGCACAGATTACTATTCACATGCCACAGGGTTAATTTCACTGGATCATATTCCTGGAGCTGGTTGCTTTTTAGGTGGTGGCATTTGAGCATGGTAACTGGGCCATTAAGTTTGGAAACATCCAAGCAAAAGTCATCTGTTCTAATTTCTTTATTGGCAGTATAAGATAAAACCTGATTGCCTCTCATACCATGAAAATTAAAAATTCCAACTTTTTCATTTTCTTTTCTAGCCATGTTATCTAAACACTGATTTGTTTCCACATTTCATATCTCTCCCAATGAAAAATAGTTATGTGGAATCTGAGAATCAGGGTAAATATTCTCTACGTACCAAGAAGAAGGTTTGTACTGTAGTTTGTGTCTTAGACCAAGTCTTGAAGATATATCCCCATAATCTACCTTTGTCACACCTGGAGAAATTAGATAGAAAAGATTCTTGAGTTCATCCATCCATACTTCTGCAAGTTGTTTGGTATTTTTATTGATGATTTGCCCTGTGCCTCCTGGAAATGTGTGTGGGTCGGGTAGCTTTCCAAAACACATGTTCAACATGTGAGCAAGTGACAATTTCCAAAATTCCTCCACATTGCCAAATCTTAAAGGAAATTTCTAGTTTTTCCTCCTCTCCAAATATGCATTCTAGCATCATATGTTCCAATTTCCTGACAGTAATCTCTGTCAATTGGAAAAAGGCCTCCTGCCATTGTAGGTGATCTGCCAGGAAGAGTCTAATCATCTTTCCTTCTGTCCATTTCTCTCTGGGAAACAGGATACCAGCAAAAATTGAGCTTCCAGTTGAATCCACCATAGGTCATATCAGAGCTTGCCATGTATTCAAAAGTATCATCAGTGATCACGTCAATTATAGGACATATCACTGTTCTCCTGTCATGTTTGATCCTTGCTAAGAGAGGCTCCAACCACCTAACTGTGCACTGGTGATGAACATCTAAGAAGGTGATTATCTGGCCTTTGGACACTGTAGCTCCTTTCAATCTAGCTCTGATCAATCCAGAGTGCTGTTCCATTCAAATTACATGATCTGGCACATTTATTTATTTATTTTGTATTTTTTGTGGTGCTACGGACTGAACCAGGGCCTTGTGCATATGAGGCAAGCCCTCTACCAACTAGCTATATCCCCAGCCCGCACTTTTAGTTTCTTCACATAATTCTCTAGAGGTCTTTTCAAAAAGTCTCTTTCATTGGTATCATTTACTAGAACAGTATCTTCTATCATGTGCTTGGTGAGCGATTAAGGACACTATGGACAGTTCACAGAAGTGTGCTCCAAGCCTCATTATGGAAAACAATCACCACACTTGTGTAGGAAGATTATCTGGATACACCTTTGTTTTACACCCTTCTAACCTAACATCTGGGAAAGATCTGTTGAGTGCAATCATCTCACTTGCCATTAAACTGAACTGATTGATTTTAAACATCTCTTTCATCTTTTCTTGATCCTCTTTAGGAATGACAACTGGTTTCCCCATTTCTCCAGGACCTTCATGAGCTTTTTATGCTGGCTGTAGAACATTCCTAGCAGGAAGTCCTCCCTCCTTTTTCTCATCACATTTGTTGCATTCACTGAAGTAAAGCAGCAAGAACGTATCCAACAGTACCCAAATTAAGGAGATGGCTAGGTCCACCCTACAATATACAAATTTACTTATGGCACTTTAAGTCAAATGCAAAATTTAAAAAGAAAACACACACACATACACACACACACACACACACACACTATGAAAATTATTCCAATACAGTTTCATCAGGAATCACATTCACACCCCCAAAGTGGTTTTTCACATGAATTCCAAATCCATGTGTCCCACATCTTCCTGTTCCGTAAGCAGCAGTGGTGGCTGCAAGCGATCCTCTGGGCAGTCTCTGGCAGTCACAGCGCAGTTCCAATGTGCTGCAGAGCATGAGCTACTCAGGGGCTGCAGTCCGAAGTCCTGCACATTTAGTTTTCTTTATGGGATTTAAAGTATGATTTAAAGTTATTTTCTACATTGTCAGAGATTGATATAATGCCATTCATTTCATAATTCTTGTATAATAGTTATAAAGAATACCACAGAATCTTGGAATTTACTAATTCAAACTAGGGAAGATGAGATTGCTTTGTATTTGCTTTTTGTTTGTGTTCTTTTAACCTGTTTCTCTTTTCAATATCAAAGTCTATTGACTTGGAGTAAATAGTCTGGGGAAAAGTGATTGCTAAAGAGATTTGTGAGAGACATATCCTCAGGTAATTATATCAGAGCTCTTGGAAATTCCTCATTTTAAACTTTATTCTGAAGCAGTAGCTTGCCACCATGAGATTGGATAGGTTAAGATTATTATGGTCCTCTTTAAAGGTTACTATCATAAGTCGAAATTTTTTAGTAATGGAAAAATTACTATGATAAAAAATCAATATCCAGCATGGAGCAGTGGCACACAGTTTTACTCCCAGCAGCTAGGGAGGCGGAGGCAGGAGGATCACCAGTTCAAAGCTAGCCTGAGTATCATAGCAAGGCCCTAAGCAATTTAATGAGACTCTGCCTCAATTTTTCTTTCAATGTGGTACCTCCAATCCATCTTTTCTCTCCTACTTTGATTAGGCTCTTATGTATAAAATATATTTTCCACTGCTTGAACAACAAAGGTTAAATTAAGATGACACATAGAAACTAATATGTGACCATGGCAATGGGGTGAGAGTAAAAAGCTGGTGGAGGCTGCAGTGAGCTGCAGGTGCCTTCAATATGATGTTGGGATGTGGTTTAGTGGTTAAGTGCCTCTGGATGCAATCCCTGGTACCAAAGGAAAAAAAATTCCCTCTTTTGTTTAAATTAGTGGTTCAATGAACAGCGTGACATCAGAAAGATGAGAGATGAATATCAAAGGGTGAAAAGTATCATGATAAAAGCAAAGAGGGGATGACGAGGAAAGAGGTGACAGAGGACCAAGTGGAGCAAAGCAGAACTTTGACAAGATTATAGTACTTTAAGCTACTCAAATATAAGGAAACCGAGTTGCTTAGATAGCAGGATACTTGTTGCTTCTTGTTCACTGTTCAAGTATATTGAGGAAATGCCTTTGTTTTTGTCTCTTCTTACATTTACAGTTTTCCTGATGATTCTTGACATCAATATTTTCTCCCCCTTCCCACTTATTTTTTTTAAACTTAATAGATATCATGCCATCCTCTCTCAATGAAGATAAAGATGCCTTCAATATGATGTTGGGAATCAGTCCTAATTTGCCCCAGCAGCTGAGGGCAACACCATCTGAGAGGCTGCCATTGTCACTAGAGCTACAAGGACAAGAACCTGCAATAGAGGATTCAAAGCCTAGTCCTGAAGAGTTGAAGGATATTATTCACAATAGACAAGGGGAAGCAGAAAATAGCCTTTCAAAATTGGAAAACTTAAGCTTGAATACTTATTCCCGAAAAAAGCGACAGATCAATGAAAATTCACTCACTGAGAAATGTTGCCAACATAAATGTTCCAGAAGATTTATGCTTAAATTTTGCTAAGATGAAGCTAATTGTGCACATCTTACCTGATGCTCACATGTATTCTTGATGAAATTTTTACTGATATCTCTTTCTGGCTGCATGATTATTAGAATATGAGAAATGACTATTATTTGATTTTTTCATTTGATGTGAAAGGAAATGTTCTTTCTGTTATTGTAGTTTCTATGAATAAAACTTCTTGTGCTGAAAGTCTTTTTGTCTTTTTTTTCCCACAATCTGATTACATTACTGCTTTTTAAAGTGCCATTAGTTGAATTTTTTTCAATCTTTGTCACTTTACCCACACATAACTCATTTTAATGCAATGCCTAACAGGAGTTACATAAAATGGATCAAATGCTTTTATTGACATTAATTCTTAGATTAGATATGACTAAAACCACAAAGATTTGACTCCTTTAATTTTGAAATATTTTAATGTCTTATTGAATAATTCATTAGAAGCAGTTAGATTGAACTCTCACCTTTATTTAATTAAGGACATATAAACTAAGGTTATATTCTCAGGTGTAGGTTTTGAGAGACAAAAATAATTTTTAAAGGAGATAAATGGATAGACATATATAGAAGAGAATAAGCAACTCAGTATCATATATATTACAGAACTAACTCAGTAAGGAAAGACAGTTTATGTTTAATGTTTTATTACTTACAAACCATTCTTTACCCAAAACAATTGTAGAGTAATATGAAAACTTGTTAGAAAAGCAAATGACATAGCTGAAATCTTCGTTTTTTGCCAGTTCCTTCAAATTACCTATACATACATGCTAGCCAGCATTTAAATGGGAAGGTAATATATTACATCAAATGTCTGGAAACAGAATTTAAATGGATTAAGACAGAAATTTGCATTGTGAATTCCATACATAACTAATGACAATGAAACCTCTAGAATTGATTAAATCCTCACAAAGCCACTTTGCATAGCTGCATAAATGTCTAAAAACCTTGGAGGCCACGAACCACTTTGGATGAAGTCAGGAAGATTACAGTCTAAAATGGAGCTTTCAATGAGGTTAATGCCAGGAATCTTACAGACCACAGAGCACAAAGGGCTCCCACCCAGATGCACGAGTCTGCTATTCACTACTGCCCTGATCCATGTCCTCCATCTGGACCTCCACACAATCCATGGAGGCAGGGTTTCTGGAACAGTGTGTATTTACTGGTTCTGATGACAATGCCAATTTTCTTTCAATGTGGTGCCTTCAGTCTGTCTTTTCTGTCCCACTTTGATTAGGCTCTTATGTATAAAATATTTTCCATTGCTTGAATAACAAAGGTTAAAGTAAGATGACAAATGGTAACTAATATGTGACCATGGCAATAGGGTGAGAGTCAAAAGCTGGGGGAGGCTGCAGTGAGATGGAGAGTTTTTACCCATCAACTCCTTATATAGCAGCAAAAGACAATCTGTGGTTAACTATCTACTACCAATACTCAACCAGCTAGTATCTTTAGTACATCCAGTGCTTATGCTACTAAAGTCTACCTAAACACCACGAGAAACTGATCACATTTGCTCAATGCAATTCTTATATAAAAATTACTGTTCTTGTACATGTATCAGTTTGAATGGTATTCTCAGTGAATTACAGAACACACTAGAGCAGTGGTTTAAACAATGCCTATGGAATAAGCATCCAACACTGGTTAGCCTCTGAATGATGCAGGAAGATCCATGCTTACAAGTCAGCCATGCTTAACATATAAGGCTCTTTCCTGATACTCTACACCTTTGGTGCCAAGATAGCTGTTTCATCTCCCTTTCTCAGTGTCTGTTTCAGGCAGGTAAGGAGGGGAAATAGGAATGCTTAGTAATGGTTCAGAAGGAAATAAAAAGACTCTGAAGTTGTGTTAATATTGTATTAGCCAGAACTGTGTCACATGGACAGGGATGCCTGCAAGAGATACCGAGAAATTATATTCAATGCTTGTGAGCTCAAGAGCTGAAGACAAGGGAGAAGGTTCTAGGAAAGCAGACTGGGAGTTAACCTATAGGTTACACATGTTCTCTGTTCTAGAACTAATAACACTTCATTGAAAGACAATGATGTTCAATTATTTATCTTTGTCAGTAAATTAACTCAAGTGGTAATGGACCAAGTGATACTCAGCAGGGAGGGGGATTTTGGAATCCAGTAGACATGGGTAGGAATCACAGCATATGCACTAACCAACTATAAGCAGGAACAAATTTATTTCCCCTTTACAAAGTGCCTTGTTTTATTTTTGTGGAAAACATTGATTTTTATGTTTAAATGATTAATTAATCAGAAATTATTACATTCTAGTTCATAGAAAAATATAGTGAAAATCGAGATTCCACAATTCACCCTGAGCTCACCAAAACCAACAGTTTTTTCTGTTATTAAACTCTTGCATTAGTGTGGTACATTTGCACCAACTTATGAACTAACATTGATGGATTTTTATTACTAGTTTATGCTAGCTTCACTCTTTTTGTTGGACTGTATGGAGTTTTAGTTCCCTGCCTGCAATTCATTTGGATGAGGATTTTGAAGTAGAATAACTATATCACGTGGCCATAGTTCTTACATTCTCAAGTTGTTGAGGAATCTTACATTCCCACCAGGAATGAACAAAGCTTTCAGTTTCTCCATATTCTTGACAACATTAGCTTTTTCCCTTTGGAAATGATAGATATCCTAATAAATGTGTAATTCTATCTCATTATAATTTCTTCTTCTTTATTTTTAATTAACAGAGCACAATTGTAGACATTTAGGGGGTACAAGGAGAGGTTTTGATATGTATATATAAATACACACACACACACACACACACAAAATATAGAATTCCTAAAACAAATTAATTCTTGTGCCTATCATCTTGATTACCTGTCCTTTTTTTGCAGTGAAGCACTTGAAGTTGACTCTTAATTATTTTGAAAATACCCCAAACATTATTATCATTATTGACTCTGGTCAACCTACTGTGGATCTGTTCTCAAAACGTTTTTTCTCCTATCAGATATTTTATGCTCTGATCAACAACTCCCCATTATTTTTATTCTCAAGTCCCTCTCCTAACCTTGGTACCTATCATTTTTCTCTGTACTTCTAGGACCTCGACTCATTTGGATGCTATGTATAGTGAGATTGTATGGAATTTGTCTTTCAGGGCCCACTTTATTTCACTTAATACGGTGTCCTCCAGGATCATTCCTTTTGTAGCAAATGACAGGATATCCTTCTTTTGTGAGGCTAAGTAGTATTCCCTTGTGTATACATATGCCACATTTTCTTTTTTCATCCATTGATGGAAACATAGGTTGTTTCCACATCTTGGCTCCTGTGAACAATGCTGCAATGAACATAAAAGTGCAGATATCCTTTGGATTACTGCTTTTCTCCCCATCCTTTCCAACACTTTTTTTTTGTCTTTTTCATTAAAGCAAATCTAAGATCTAAGACATGGTATTCTGGTTTTAATTTATCTTTTGTCTAGTGATGCTTGCCTAACATTTTTTTCTGTGACTGTTGACCATGTAGCATTGTTTGAGAAATGTCTATTTAGATTCTATGATGATTTTAAAACAAGGTTGTTTATTTTCTTGCTGTGGAGTTGTTCAAACTCCTTATGTGTTTTGGATGTTGACCCCTTATTGGATGGATGGTCTGTAATATCTTCTTCCATTCTGTGAGTTGCTTCTTCATCTCACTAATAGTTCCCTTTGTTGTGTAGAGCTGTTTTGTTTGATATCATTTATTTGTCTATTTTTCTTTTCTTGCCTAAGGTTTCAGGATCATATTGAAATGAATTGTTACTGAACCTCCTGTGGAACTTTTCCTCAGTTCTTATTCTAAGCTCTTCAATCCATTTTCAGTTAGCTTCTGCATGTGGTAGGAAATAGGGTCTACTTTCATTCCTTCTCAGTGGACAGACACTTTCCCCAGCACTATTTGTTGAAGAGACGGTTCCCTTCCCATTTGGTGTTCCTAGTACCTTTGTTGAAAATCAATTGACCATAAATGAATATGCTTCTGTCTGGGCTTTCAATTCTCTTCCAGGAGCCAATGTGTCTGTTTTCAGCCTGTACAGTAGTGTATTGATTATAGTTGCTTTGTAATATGGTTTGATGTCATAAATTGTTATGCCTACAAATTTGTTCTTGATAGGGATTGTCTTGGCTATTTGGGGTCTTCGGTGGCTCAATTAAAAATCAATGACTTTTTTTTCTGAAAAATGATATAAAAATTTTAATCAAGATTTTTCAGATGTGTAGATCCATTTTTTCACATTTTTGTGGTGTTTATAAAAGGCTTTATATTTCTCATTTTTATATTTTATAATTGGTACTTTATAATTATACACAATGGAGGGATACTTTGTTACATACTTGTACATGAAAATGATACAACAATATAATTTGACCAACATCATTTCCCAGTCTTTCCCCTCTTCCTTCCTCTTGCCTCCTCTGATCCCTTTTATTTCCTTCAATTTTTAAGAGATTCGCCCACCTGACTTTTCATTTTCTTTTTACTCTTTTGTTTCCCCATATAAGAGAAAGCATACGTCCCTTGTTTGTGAGTTTGGCTTATTTCAATTAACATAATATTCTCAAGTTCCAGCAATTTTCCTGTAAATGATACAATTTCTCTCTTTCCTTATGGCTGAATAAAGGAAAACTCATTTGTGTTTACAGATCTCATTTTCTGTCCATTAATTCTGTTGATGAATACCTAGGATTTTTTCATAGTTTGCCTATTATGATTTGCTGCTATAAACATGAATATGCATGTATCAATATAGTATGGTGCCTTTAGTTCTTAAGAATAAATACTGAGGAGGGGTACAGATGAGTCATATGGTGGTTCTAGGCCTACTCTTTTGAAAAACCTCCGTACTATTTCCATAGTGGATATATGAATTTAAAGTCCCACCAACAGTGTAAATATTTCCCTTATTCTCCATAAACTCTCCAGCATTTACTAACATTTGTGTTCTTGATGGCTCCCATTCTGACTGGGGTGAGATAAATCTCAGTGTAGTTTTGATTTGCATAGAAGAGACATTTGTCCTATGTTAATTCTTCCAATCTGTGAAGATGGCTTGTCTTTCCATTTATCTGCATTTTCTTCAATTTTATCAGTGTTTTGTTTAAGCAGGTATTTCCTTCTTAGTTATATGTACACCTAAGCACTTCATTTTTCTTGCTACTAAAAAATTTATTTTCAGATTTTCTTTTGAGATTGCTCATTATTAGTATATAGAAATGTTACTGATTTTTGTATTTTATATTTCTAATCTCCAACTTTACTGCATTGGTTGAACAGTTCAACCAGTTGCCTTCCGTTCTTTTTGTTCTTTGGTGGATTTCTTAGGGTTTTCTATAGTTGGCACAACATGTCATCTGCATATAGGAACAATTTCGCCTTTTTATTTTTATTAGGGTGGCTTTTCTTTCTTTCTTTTTCTTAAGTGTTCTAGCAAAGACTTCCAATACTGTGTTGAATAGAAGTGGTGAAGTGGACCTCCCCATCTTGCTCCTGATCTTACAGAAAAAGCTTTCATATTTTTGACGTTGAGAATAATTTCAGCTATGGGTTTGTTATCTGCAGCCTTCATTGTATTGAGGCACAGCACCTCCATACCTAATTAGATGACAGTTTGTATCTTGAAAGCATGATGAGTTCTTTTAAGTGATTTCCTGTATGTATTGGAATAATCTTATGATTTTTATCCTTTATTTTGTTCATGCAGTGTATCATACTTAACTATGAAGGTATATTCAAACATCCTTGTGTCCCTGGGATAGAATCCACTTATCATGATGATTAATTCTTTTAAGGATTGTTAAATTTCCATTGCTAATATTTTGTTGAAGATTTTTGCCTGTATGTTCACCAGGAATATTGATCCACAACTTTCTTTTCTTGTAGTGTCCTTGTCTGTTTTTGGGATCGGAATAATCCTGGCCTCATCCAAAGAGATTGAAAGCACTCTCTCCATATTGTTTTTCTTTGTAAGTTGGAGAATGACTGGAATTAGTTCTTTAAATGATTTTTCAAGTAGCCTTGAGGCCATCTCTTCTGGGCTTTTCTTTGACAGGAGATATTTTATTATTGATTCAAACTCCTTACTCACTATTGTGTTTTATATTTTCAATTTCCTTATCATTCAATCTTGGTAGACGGTATATATCTAGGAATTTGTCCATTTCTTACAGACTATTCAATCTCTTGATACATAATTCTTCATCACACTCTCTTAAGAATTTTTGTATCTCTGTCACATTTTGTGGTAACATATCTTTGTCTATTCCTGCTTTTATTTACTTAACTCTTTTTCTCTCACCCATTAGTTTGGCTAACACCTTGTCAATTTTATTAATCTTTTTAAAAACTCAATTCCTGGTTTTGTTGAATTTTTCTATACTTTTCTAGTCTCTATTTAATTTACTGCAGTTATAATCTTTATTTTTTTCCCATCTTCTGCTCACTTTCAGCTTAGTTTTCTTTCTATTTACTTGAAAAATAAAGTAAGCTTGTTTATTTGAGAAATTCCTTCATTTATAATGTAGGTGTTTATTGCTGCTATTAAAGATTTTTGGAAATACTTTTGCTGCATTCCATAAATTTTTACATATTATGTTTCTGTTTTCACTTTTCTTTATTAATTTTTAAAATTTTAATATCCTCTGTGACTTTTTGATAATTTGGAAAAATGATGTTTAATTCACACATATTTGTATATTTCTCAAAATGTCAACTGGTATTGGTGCATAGATTCCACTGGAATTCAAAGTTATTTTTTATGATTTAAGTCACCTTATAATTAAGACTTATTTGAAACTGTGTGTAAAAAGCATATGGTTGGATCCTCTTTATTTTTAAATTTGCTCAAGTAAAACTCTATAATCTTTGAAGAATTTAACATATTTACATTATTGGTAGGTGAGGAAATAATACTGTCATTATATAATTCATTTATTGAATATTTCTTAGGTCCTTCACTTCCTTTTTCCCCATCTTGCTTTTATGTTCTGTAATTTAGCATTTTTCTGCGGGAACATGCTTTGACTCCTTCTTGAATTTTTTTTTTACATTTATATATACCACATTTTCTTTAGCCATTCATCTGTTGAAGGGCACCAAGTTTGGTTTCACAGTTTAGCTATTGTG
Organism: Ictidomys tridecemlineatus; assembly: GCF_052094955.1. Taxonomy (NCBI): domain Eukaryota; kingdom Metazoa; phylum Chordata; class Mammalia; order Rodentia; family Sciuridae; genus Ictidomys; species Ictidomys tridecemlineatus. Next base: position 148,483,232 of record NC_135480.1, on the reverse strand, counting down.
AATTGAGCTGCTGTAAACATTGATGTGTCTGCATCACTGTAGTATGGTGATTTAAAATCCTTTGGGTATGAACTGAGGAGTGGGATAACTGGGTCAAAAGATGGTACCATTCTAAGTCTTCTGAGGAATTGCCATACTGTTTGCCAGAGTGGTTACACAAATTTGCAGTTCCACAAGAAATGTATGAGTGAACCTTTTTCCCTCATCCTTATTGCTACTTGCATTCTTGATAATTGCCATTCTGTCTGGAGTGAGATGGAATCTCAGTGTAGTTTTAATTTTCATTTCTCAAATTGCTAGAGATGTTGAACATGTCTTTCATTTATTTGTTGATCAATTGTATTTCTTCTCCTGTGAAGTGTGTTCAGTTCCTTTGCTCACTTATAGTTTGGGTTCTTTCTTTATTGGTGTTAAATTTTTTGAGTTTTTTGCATATCCTGGTTATTAATGTTCTGAGGTGAAGGTGATGAAGATTTTCTCCCATTCTGTAGGCTCCCTGTTCATGTTGTTGATTGTTTCCTTTGTTAGAAGCTTTTTAGTTTGACACCATTCCATTTATTGATTCTTGGCTTCCACAGTCTTATTGAGGTAGTCAGTTCCTCAGGCAATGCAGTGGAAATTTGGGCCTACTTTTTCTTCTAGTATGTACAAGATCTTTGGTCTATGCATTTCTCATTTGTAAAGAACAGTTTTGACAAGTAAAAAGCTCTTGGGTGTCTGGGTTTGAATCTTTTATTTACTTTTTCCACTAGCACACTGACTATGTCATCCTCTTCTCCCCTGACTTGCAGGGTTTCTGCTGAGAAATCTGCTGAATGCCATAATGGAGTTGCCTTGAGTGTGATGTTTTCCTTTTCTATGAGAGCGTTCAGCATTCTTTCTTTTCTTTGATTGTTGGTAATTTGATTATGGAGTCTTTGGCAAACTCCTCTGCAGGCTAAATTTGATTAGCCATCTCTTAGCTAAATTCAACTGTATGTTGTCTTTCACCAGATTTGGGAATTTTTTCAGCCATTATTTGCTTAAATATGATTGTTGTTACTCTCCCTACTCCATCCTTCTAAAATTCCCATTATGAAAAGGTTCTTACATGTGCTTGATGATTCTTACAGACATTCTGCATTATTTTTCATTCTTTTTTGTGTTTGTTTCTTTGACAGGATAATTTCAAATGGCCAACGTATGAACCCACTGATTTTTTTCCTCTGTTTAATCAAGTCTGCTGTTGAAGCTATTGAAATTTTAGTTTGATTAATACTTTTTTTGTGTGACCAACACTTCTTTTTTTATTGTTTGCTCTTTTCTCTGTCAACCTTCTCATTTTGTTCATGAATTGTTCTCCAATTTCATTTAACTTTATATCCATATTCCTTTGGTTTCCAATAATTTCTCTCAAAGGATTATTCTGAATCTGTTGTCCATCATTTATAGATCTCTGTCTCTTCAAGGTCCATTGTTGGAGCTTTATTACTTTTCTTAGTAATGCCATATGTCCCTGATTTTTCATGATCTTTTTGTTAGTGCCTTTACACTGAGACAATGGCCATCTCTCCTAGCCTTTGCAGATGTTTTTTTGTGAGTGACAGACACTAACTATTCAGTCTGGCCTGATGTTCTGGATGAATCAGCTGATATTGATGCTGCATAGGATAAACCTTGTGTTAGCTTCACTAGTTGGGCTGAGTGTCCTTCTGTGTTCATATGTCAAATGGTAATGCTCCCTCTACTCTACAGTCTGGAGATGTCACTGACAGGACTCTGACAAGCAGAATTGCTGAGTGTTCTTTGTGGTCATCTCTCAAGGTAGGGTTGCAATTGTCTTCCTTAACTGGACAATTTTTGAGCCCTGTAGTTGATCAGGGTTGTGTACTGGGCTTCAAGGTTGGGTTAGACTATACGGTCATTTCTCACCCACACAGAGTAAGAAGCCTTGAATTGTGTCCCAGGAGAAACGTCAACATATTTACTGAGGCTTGAAGAAATTGCCCGTGAGCTACTGGGGTTTGGCAGCACCCAGTGCTTAATCCATAGGCAAATACAGAACGGAACTAGCCTTTTGGGGAATATTTTAATAGAGTACCAAGCTTAGTTGGATCACCTCCTAACACCAGGTATTATGGTTTGTATGTGAATTGTCCTCTAGAATCTCATGTATGAGACAATGAAAGAAGTTTAAGAGGAGAAATAATAGGGTTGTCTTAACTAACCAGTGAATTAATCCCCTGATAGGGATTAACTGAGTGGTAACTGAAGTGGTAGGGTGTGGCTGGAGGAGGTGGGAGTTAGGACATTGTCTCGGTGTATAGATTTGTATTTAAAGAGTAGAGTCTCTTTCTTCTTCCTGATGTGAGCTGCTTCCCTCTGCCACTCTCCCACCATAATGCACTGTGTCACTTCAAGCCCTGAGGAAAGGAGCTGGTCTTCTATGGACTGAGACCTCTGAAACCATGAGCCCTTAAATAAATGTTTTCTACTCTATAATTGTCCTGGTTAAATCTTTTAGGCACAGCAGGCAAAACAGTGACTAATCAGATATTGGTATCGAGAAGTGGGGTCATTGCAGTGACTAACCTGACCATGTGGTTCAGAAGGTTTTGAGCTTTTTGGAATTGGTGGGAGAATTTGCTGTAGTCCAGCTAGGCTGCCAAGTCCAGCTAGGCAAAATAACTGAGAGGTGACAAGTAACTTGAAGGTTGAAGCAGGAACTACTTTATTGCCAGTGAACTCAGAAGGAACTTAGAACTCAAAGTAGCGGGCACCCAGGGTAGCAGGAGCCGCCTCTCTGCTGGACTGTAGAGGCACATATACCTAACTAATTACACACAGCTTAACTTAATTGACATCATATTGACACAGCTGTCAGTCATTAAGGAATCCTCATCATCTTAATGGCTTGCTGGCATTACTTCACAAACCACTCCTCTTGGCATACTGCCAGGCGCCATCTTAACTTGGTTGGGGCCCTCATCATCTCCCCCTTTTTGTTTTTAAACAACAAGTATATGGCTTAGGGATTGTGCCTGCCTTAGGTTGTCCAATACTACATATGGTTCTTACCCGTCATCGGATGAGCTGACCTCAAGGTGTCAGCCTCCTCTCTTAGGTTGGTACCATTGCAATTGGATCTTACCCACTACATTGACTACCAGCCCAGCATTATTTAGCCATACTTGTGGATAACCTGCTACAAGAAGAAGGGGAAGGATTCAAAACGCCACGATACCAAGCCAATTGACGGCTACTTTTGGAAAAATTGTACCACCGATGACACCATCAGCAAAGATACCCTGGTACTAATTACAATTTGTTGTATCAGTTCATAATGCATATAAATGATACATAGTCCAGGTAAGTTCCACAAGCAGCTTAAAGCAGAGGAATCCATTAATATGTCTATTTCTTCTTGAAGTAAATATTAATGCAACAGTTTGTACAGTTTGTGTGACAGCCATGGCAGAAGCTGTAGTAGCAACAGCAGAAAGAGCAACAGTTGTGATGATGGCAGCTGTAATTCTGAAGTCTCATTTGGTTTTTCAGTAATACTGGAAATTATTTACATTATCCTGAACAGAATTATCAAATATAATGAAAAGGAAAGGTTAAAGTAAATAAACAGATCTGTTAAGCTCCTTATTTGTTCATTTTTAAAAACAATACCCAATTTAAAGTAAACTGTTTAAGTCACATGAATAAAAAAAATATTTGGATCCATTTTTTCATGAGTGCTTCTAATATATGGACATACGCACATACAGACATACAACACATAATACAAGTGTGCACACATATCACAACAGTAATGGCCTTGTAGTTTTTCACAGATGAAATCTCCATTGCAATGTTTAAAAACTGCACAGTTGATTAAAAAATAAATCTGATCAGAAAAACATTAACTTAGGTCTGTATGAGCTCAAAAAATAAAATAGAAAAATTCTTTTGTAACATGCATATGGGTTTGAGGGTATTCCCACAAGTAAGCCTCAAGGTTTTTTACATTTGAAATAAGCCTTAATGGTCCTCATTAGCCTCCAGATGTAGGCAAACCATTATCACAGATGTAAGAATAGCTATACTTGGGTTCTGAATTTCAGGTGTTATGGATTTTGAGCCGGATCATCTTCTTTTTGGTCTGTAGATGTCGCTTTAGTTAGTCTCTCAGGAATCAAAATCGGCTGCTCTACTCCCTGTGGAAACACACAAACAGACCTCCGACTCCAGACAATCACTGGGTCAGAACCTTTCCATTGTCCAGTTAGAATATCCTTCCAAAGTACCTTTGGCTTATGTACATTTTTTGGGCACATGTGCCTTTCTGCAGCACTAAGTCCTGATGAATCCAAATTTAAAAAGTTTAACGTAAAAAGGGTTATGTTAAGTTTATCTTTGGGGGATTTATATCCCTTCCCAATTTCTTCTTTTTGTTTTAATAAGTAAATCTTAATAGTTTGATGAGCTCTTTCAACTATGCCTTGTCCCTGTGGATTATATATTCTTATATTCTATATATTCTTGTGAGTAATACCAAATGATGAGCAAAATTGCTTGAAAGTAGTAGAAGTATAGTCAGGGCCATTATCTGATTTTAACTGTTTTGGAATGCTCACAGTGGCAAAATTTTGTAAGCAATGAGATATAATATCTTTAGTTTTTTCTCTGGTATGAAGGGAGCCCATTAAATATCTAGAAGAAGTATCAACCGTAACATGTAGACATTTTAATTTTCCAAATTCTGGCAAGTGTGTGATGTCCATTTGCCATATATGATTAGGTATCAGCCCTCTAGGATTGATTCCAAGATTAACTTGTAGTAAAAAGGTCACAAAATTTTGACATTGTTTTATTATATGTCTAGCTTGTTCTTCAGTTATTTTAAAACACTTTCGTAAAGTATTAGCATTAACATGGAAGGATTTGTAAAAATTTGTAGCTTCTTCTAGTGTAGAAAAAATATGTGTATAATGTGTGGTTTTATCTGCTAAAGCATTGCCCAAACTAAGGGCTCCAGGCAAACCTGTATGTGCCCTGATATGTAAAAAAATGGATCTTTTCTGTCCCAGATTAAACTTTGTATAGCAGAAAACAAAGAGAAAACAGTAGAGGAAGGGGAAATCCTACCAGCACCTTCATGGGAATTTATAGCTTTAATTATATACAAATGGTCAGAAAATAAATTAAATATGGAATCTTTAAGCATCAAAAAAACTTGTAATACTACATTAAGCTCTACCGTTTGAGCTGGTTGTTTGGGTACTAAAAATATAAAAGCTTGATCAGGGGTAATTATTGCTGCTGTACCATTATTTGACCCATCAGTAAATATATTTGGAGCATTCATGATAGGTGTTTTTCTTGTCATTTTTGGAAAAAACTACAGGATGTGAAAACCAAAAAGACAACAAAAGATTGGATGGTAGGTGATTATCAAATGAACAAATAGATTTGCACATAATTATTGCCCAAGTATTTAACTCATTAGCTAACTCATTTATTTGATCCATAGTATATGGAGTGATAATTTTGTTAGGAGAAATTCCAAACACTCCCTTTGCTGCTTTTATTCCTTTGAGTATTAATTGTCCAACAGCCTCAGGATATCTAGTAAGAATAGTGTTAGGAGAATAAGATAAACGTATCCATAATAATGGACCTTATTGCCACAATACTCCTGTAGGAATGTTTTTTGTTGGTAGTACAATAAATAATAAAGGCAAACATCAATTCTATTCAAATGCATATTTTCCATATATATTTCAATGAGTTTTAATGTCTTTCTTGCTTCAGGTGTTAACATGCGGGGTGAATTTGGATCTGATGGACCTTTTAAGATATCAAATAAAGGTCCCAAATCTCCTGTTGGTATGCCTAGATAAGGCCTTATCCAATTTATGTCTCCTAACAACTTTTGAAAGTCGTTAAGTATTTTAAGTTGATCTGCTCGTATTTGAATTTTTGGTAGACAGACCATGGTCAAGGATAATAGAATTCCTAAATAAATAATTGGAAAATTCAATTGTACTTTATCTATTGCTATCTCTAGATTATATTTTTAAAATAAGTTTGTAAGTGTGGCATAACATTCTAACAATGTGTTTTTATCTTTGTGTGCTAATAATACATTGTCCATATAGTGAAATATTTGTAGTTCAGGATTTTGATTTCTAAGTGGCTGGATTGCTTTGTTAACATAAATTTGACACATAGTTGGACTGTTAGCCATCCCTTGAGGGAGTACTTTTCATTCATATCTCTGATCAGGACCTTCATGATTCAGCACAGGGATAGTAAATGCAAAACGTGGACTATCCTCAGGATGAATTGGGATGGAAAAAAAACAATCTTTAATATCTATAACTAAAACATACCAGGTTTTTGGCAAATCAGAAAATTGAGGAAACCCCAATTGAGCAGGTCCCATGATAACCATCTCTTTATTAAAAGCTCTTAAATCTTGCAATAATCTCCATTTAGAAGATTTCTTTTTGATGCCAAAATAGGAGTATTATGGGGAGATACAGAAGGTTGTATATGTCCCTCCACTAATTGTTGTTTGACCAAGTCATGGGCCCTTGTATCTTTTCTTTAGTCAGGGGCCACTGAGGAATCCATACTGGCCTTTCTGATTTCCAAGTAATTTTTATTGTCTCAGTGACCCCTCCTGAAAACCCAATCCATGTCTATCTGTTTTTTGATCTATTTGTATTGGTGCCACTATACCTTGTCCTTGTTCTCCTAATCCTTTTTCTTTCCTATAACCTTGTCTAGCCATAATAGTAGGTGCATTTGAATTGATGTTATTTGTTAATGTTAGACCTAATTGATCTAGAACATCTTGTCCCCATAAATTTATAGGAATATGATCCAATACATATGACTGTATAGTTCCTTCACATCCTTCAGGATCCTTCCAATCTAATACTATTGCACTTCTATGGGGATTAGTCACCACTTCTAAGCCTCAAAGCATTTGAGTGGCTTGTTGTAATGGCCAATATTTTGACCATTCTTGACAAGAGATGATGCTAAAGTCTGCACCTGTATCCAGTAGCCCATTAAATTCATGCCCTTGTATATTTAGCCTCAACATAGGGCAAGAATCCAAATTCAAAGAAAGCATAGCCCAATCTACACCTGTGGAGCCTAATCCCCCGGAACCTCTTTCTATAGTATGACTGGAAAATTTGTCATGTAGGCTGGGTATTATTAAAAATTGTGCGATTCTGTCTCCTGGTGAAATTACTGATATACCCCCTTGGAGAACTGGCTATAATTTTTATTTCCCCTTCAAAATTGGGATCAATTACCCCGAGACTTATCATAAGTCCTTTTAGAATAGAAGAACTGTGTTCTAACAACAAGCCTACTGTTCCTTGGGGAAGAGGTCCTTTTACTCCTGTGGGAATGATTTGAACTCCCATCTCTGGAGTTAGTACTGCTCTGGCAGAGTCGCAGATGTCCAACCCTCTGGTTTGTCTAATGAGGGATCTAATGAATAATGTGTCCTGGGCACTACCCTGATGGTGTTGCTGGGTTCCTCCAATGCTCCGTATACTTGTGGTCGTGGGCCCCGGAGCATTGGGCACCCCTGTCCATTTCTTGGCAATGGAGTCCAATTTTTTCCTCCATGATATCGTGGGTAAATACCTGGTCCTTGTCCATTTTTTGATAACGGAGTACTCTCTACAGTGGTTTGAGAATGGCATTCATTATCCCAATGTCTCCCTTTATGGCATCGTGGGCAAATACCCGGTATTCTACCCCTTTGATACCTAGTTTTTTTAAACTCTCCTCCTATGGGGCAACTCCTTCTAAAATGTTCTGTTTGTCTACAATTATAGCATGTTCTTGGCCTGGCTCCTAATGCCTGTTGTACTGCAGCTGCCAAGACTTGCCCCTGTTCTTTAATGTCTCTGCATAGTTTAATATATGTGTTTAATTCTGTATTTCTCCGTGGTCTAATGGCCTCCCTACACCATCTATTGGCTTGTTCATAGGCTAGCTGTTTAATTAATGGCATTGCTTGTTTTGCATCTCCCAAAAGTCTGGTAGCTGTTTGTATAAGCCTATCTACAAATTCCGCATAAAGTTCATTAGTTCTTTGTATTACTTTAGATAATTGAACTTGCAAATCTCCATGCCCTTGTAAAGTTTTTCATGCCCTAACCGCAGCTGAAGTGATGTGTGAATAAATGGCAGGATCATATTGAATTTGTTACTGCTGACTGTCATAAGGTCCCTCTCCTAGCAACATCTCTCTATTTCTCTGAGGATAACCAGCTGCTGCATTTCACCTGTTTCCATACAAAATTCTTGATTGGCAATCTTCCATAGCAAAAATTGTCCTCAATTTAGCACAGCTCTGCACATACTAGCCCAATCTGCTGGTGTCGAGTTTAAACTTGCAATGGATTCAACCATACTTACGGTAAAAGGGGCTGAGGGCCATAGGTTGATACAGCTTCTTTTAACTGTTTCACAGTTTTGAAATCCAAAGCATGGTGAATTCGTTGCCCTCCCTCATTCTCAAATACAGGGCATGCTAATCTTCGAGGTCCTGTTTCAGGATCCCATCTATCAACTATGGGGGTTGAGGGACACTGAGCATATGTTGTCTCCCTATACATAGGTGGAGCTGTTGGTTGAATACTTATGCCCTCTAGTGATAGAAAGGGGTTAGTAGCAACTTCCCATTGCAATTTCTCCCCTGATAGTCCTTCTTCCTCTAAACTTTTTTCCCTTGTCTGACTAACTAAGATGTCTTCTCCTAGATTAAGCAAACAGGATTGTACCAACATCCATTGTGGTAATGTGCCAACTGGCAGAGTTCCTGGGCTTTTCTTATGTATCGTTTTAAAATCTTCACCATGAGGGTTCCATTGTTTTATATTTAACAATCACTCTTTAATGAACCATGGGCTACACCTTTGTATCATCTTAACATATGTCCTAACTGTTCTTGATTTTACTGAGATGCCTCCTTCCTCTAGCACTTTACTTAATGCCCTTTCAGTTTGGTTCTTAATTTTTAATTCCATATTTCTGTGACAAAGATACCCCTCACTAAGATAATGCAAAACAAAACCGAGACAAAACAAAGCAAAAATGGAACAAAAATTCATTATATCAACTTTTTTATCCTCTTGAAATATCCATCTGTCCTTTCTCCCCATCTGTTTCTCAGACACAAATAGTTTTTCCTCAGATGTGAGCGGTTTTTCTTCCATCCCACCTATCTCCAGGGACAGGCAACTTAAAACAAAAGTGAAACAAAATGAAAGAAGAATCTTTAAATGGTTACCCATCCTCTCACACTGCCTTCAGGGGCCAGCAGTTTACCTTATCACTTACCCTTAGGCATTCCCCGTATGGGCCACCATATGCCGTAGTCCAGCTAGGCTGCCCAAGTTCAGCTAGGCAAAATAACTGAGAGGTGACAAGTAACTTGAAGGTTGAAGCAGGAACTACTTTATTGCCAGTGAACTCAGCAGTAACTGAGCGGGCACCCAGGGTAGCAGGAGCCGCCTCTCTGCCAGACTGTAGAGGTACATATACCCAACTAATTACACACAGCTTGACTTAATTGACATCATCTTGACATAGCAGTCAGTCATTAAGGAATCTTCATTATCTTAATGGCTTGCTGGCATTACTTCACAAACTACTCCTCTTGGCATACTGCCAGGCGCCATCGTAACTTGGTTGTGGCCCTCGTCAAGAATTTTTGAGATATTTAGCAGTGTGAACTGGAAATGCTTTAGGATATTGTAAGTAGTTCTTGGTGGGCGATTCTCATGGGAGCTTGGAATAGAGGCCATTCATGTTGTGTACTGACTGAGAAGATTTCATCATTTTGCCTATTTCCAGAGAGTTTCTGTAAGGCTCAATTTAAAAGCAATGGACTTCTTAATCTTGTGGAAAAAATGTTCAGGCAGCATAGCATTTGGTTGGCAGCATGGATATTGCTGGCCACTTTTAGCCAAATTTACTGTGATAATCAGAGGGAGAAAGATATGAAAAACTTGGACTTGAAAGGCCAGAGTAAAACTAGGGCCAGGGAAGTTGCAATTGTTAAAGATATTACCACCAGCACAGAAATGCTTAAGACTTTGCTCAGAGACAATAAGAAAAATGGCTTGAGGGCATTCCAGGAGCTGGCAAGACCATACCCATCTCAAGCTCAAGGGAGTAAAGGTGAAAATTCTCTTGAGAAGAGACCAGTGGGGCATCCTTCTTGCACAAGGGGGTCTAGAAAGTATTTTCAATATACTCTACTACCCAGGCACTCAGAGGGTGCTACAGCCAGGATCTACGGAGGATTGAAAACTGCTCAACATGGTTGCAGACATTGGCATTAACGTGGTGCTGGTTCTGTAGGAATGCAGGATGCTGGAGTTAGGGGGTCATGTAGGATTCCACCAAGATTTCCAAGAAAGGTCTGCCATCCCAGACAAAGTGCAGCAAGGTCAGAGTCCCTGTGGGCACCCCCTGATAAGGCAAAGTATAGATATGTGAGGAGGAAACTAAAGCTGAGACCCCTGAGATTTAGAACTGCTAGTAATGTGGGATCTTGTTCCAGGGAAGCTGCAGGAATCAAGCAGAGAAAAGCCAACAAGAAGGTCACTTGGGCTGCAAACAACAAGGCCATAGGGGCAGAACTACACATGCCCTTTTGATAGAACATCAAGATGCCCTGCGCCCTAGGTGTCAGATACGGAACTACAGGACTTGTTTGTCCAGCTGCATTTTAGTCTTGCTTTGGTCCTACCCCTTCTTTCCATGCCCCTATTTTTGTAAATGGAAATGTTTACTCAGTACCTTTATATGCTGAATATTTGTAAATCACTTTTAACTTTACAGGAGCTCCCAATGTGAGATTGGTGTGAGCCTCAGAGAAGACTTTGCATTTGGATTTTGAACAATCTCACAACTGTTGACTATGGAGATGCTGGAAGGAACTAAATGTATTTTGCATCGTCAGATAAGTGTTAGATTTCATGGGGCAGAGGCTGAATTTTATGGTTTGGATATGAGGTATTCCCCCAAAGCTTATGTATGGGACAGTGCAAGAAGTTTCAAAGGAGAAATGATTGGGTTGTAAGAGACTTAGCCACTCAGTGATTTGATTCCCTGATAGGGATTAACTGAGTGGTAACTGAAGTAGTAGGGTGTGGGTGGAGGAGGAGGGAATTAGGGCATGACTCTGGTGTATATATAGTTCAACATGTTAATGATATCACTCACCTACCCTTAACCATCCCCCTGACTTTTTTTTGTTGGTTTCTCTACTGATCCTGTTTATGTGTGTTTATTGGTCATATTCTTTGTAGTAATTCAGGTTCAAATCACTTACTATTTTTGGGGTGGCTTATTCATTTTTATGTTGTGAATAAGTAGTTTTCAATGTGTTCTCAATGTTAGTAGTTGCTCTTGTATATAATTTTCAGATGACTTCTACCATTTTTGGATTTGAATTTTCCCCTCTTGACAGTGTGTCTTTTGATGCCCCCAACGGTTTTTATTTTGATGCAGTAAACTTTTTCTGTATTTTCTGTCTCCTAGGATTCTTGGTGCCTTATCCAAGAAGTCATTACCAAATTCATTCTGAAAGCTTTTCTCTGTGTTTCTTTCTAAATTTCCTCTAAAGATTTATAGTTTTAGTGGTTACACTTAGAAACAGATAAAGTTTAAGTTTTTCTGCCCTGGGCTTGCTCTAGCAGCAGTTTTTTTTTTTTTTTACTTTTTCATTCTTTTTTAAATTATTAGTTGTTCAAAACATTACAAAACTCTTGTCATATCATATTTCATACATTTGATTCAAGCAGATTATGAACTCCCATTTTTACCCCGTATCCATTTTGCAGATTCACATGGGTTCCACATCCACTTTTTTACATACTACCATACTAGTGTATGTTGTATTCTGCTGCCCTTCCTATCCTCTACTATGCCCCCTCCTCTCTCCTGTCATCTTTTCTATCTACCCCATCCACTGTAATTCATTTCTCTCTCTTGATTTTTTTCCCCTTTCCCCTCACTTCCTCTTATATGTAATTTTGTGTAACAATGAGGGTCTCCTTCCTTTACCATGCAATTTCCCTTCTCTTTCTCTTTCCCTCCCCCCCTCAACCCTGTTTAATGGTGATCTTCTTCTCATGCTCTTCCTCCCTATTCTGTTCTTAGTTGCTCTCCTTATATCAAAGATGACATTTGGCATTTGTTTTTTAGGGATTGGCTAGCTTCACTTAGCATAATCTGCTTGAGTGCCATCCATTTCCCTTCAAATTCCATGATTTTGTCATTTTTTAGTGCAGAGTAATACTCCATTGTGTATAAATGCCACGTTTTTTTTTAATCCATTCATCTATTGAAGGGCATCTAGGTTGGTTCCACAGTCTAGGTATTGTGAATTGTGCTGCTATGAACATTGATGTGGCAGTATCCCTATAGTACGCTCTTTTAAGGTCTTCAGGGACTAGTCCAAGAAGGGCAATAGCTGAGTCAAATGGTGGTTCCATTCCCAGCTTTCCCAGGAATCTCCATACTGCTTTCCAAATTGGCCACACCAATTTGCAGTCCCACCAGCAATGTACATGTGTACCCTTTTCCCCACATCCTCACCAGCACTTGTTGTTGTTTGACTTCATAATGGCTGCCAATCTTACTGGAGTGAGATGGTATCTTAGGGTGGTTTTGATTTTCATTTCTCTGACTGCTAGAGATGGTGAGCATTTTTTCATGTACTTATCTTATTGTTTAATTTTTTGAGTTTTTTGTATACTCTGGATATTAGGGCTGTATCTGAAGTGTGAGGAGTAAAAAATTTGTTCCCAGGATATAGGCTCCCTATTTACCTCTCTTATTGTTTCTCTTGCTGAGAAAAAACTTTTTAGTTTAAGTAAGTCCCATTTGTTGATTCTTGTTATTAACTCTTGTGCTATGGGTGTCCTATTAAGGAATTTGGAGCCCGACCCCACAATATGTAGATTGGAGCCAACTTTTTTTTCTATCAGACGCAGAGTCTCTGATTTGATATCAAGCTCCTTGATCCATTTTGAGTTAACGTTTGGGCATGGCGAGACAAGGGGATTCAGTTTCATTTTGTTGCATATGGATTTCCAGTTTTCCCAGCACCATTTGTTGAAGATGCTATCCTCCCTCCATTGCCTGCTTTTAGCCCCTTTATCAAATATAAGATAGTTGTAACTTTGTGGGTTAGTCTCTGTTCTGTACCATTGGTCCACCTGCCTGTTTCAGTACTAGTACCATGCTGTATTTGTTACTATTGTTCTGTAGTATAGTTTGAAATCTGGCATCGCTATGCCGCCTGATTCACACTTCCTGCTTAGAGTTGTTTATGCTATTCTGGGTATTTTATTTTTCCATATGAATTTCATGATTGCTTTATCTATTTCTACAAGAAATGCCATTGGGATTTTGATTGGCATTGCATTAAACCTATAGAGAACTTTTGGTAACATCGCCATTTTGATGATGTTAGCTCTGCCTATCCATGAACAGGGTATATTTTTCCATCTTCTAAGATCTTCTTCTATCTTTAGGGTTCTGTAGTTTTCATTGTATAAATCTTTCACCTCTTTTGTTAGGTTAATTCCCAAGTATTTTATTTTATTTTATTTTTTTAAGGATATTGTGAATGGAGTGTTTTTCCTCATTTCCATTTCAGAAGTATTGTCACTGATATACAGAAATGCTTTTGATTTATGCGTGTTGATTTTATATCCTGCCACTTTGCTGAATTCATTTATTAGTTCTAGTAGTTTCTTTGTAGACCCTTTTGGATCTTCTAGGTATAGAATCATGTCGTCCGCAAATTTTGTTCCAGTATTCTGAGATTCACTTTATCCTCTTCTCTCTCCAACTTGAGGAAGCTGTCTTTTCTTGGCTTCAATTCTCTGATGAATCTAAAGGGATGTTGATTGTTCAGGTATTCAGTCCTTATTTTGTTGTGAGAATTGGAAAGGCAACTTGGCAGCTCCTTATATGTCTTCACACCCATATCTGGCACAATTAGCCACTGTTGCACTGAAGAAGCCTATGACCATTTTCAACATGTGTCCTTTCTCTGTGAAATGGAAAAGGGCCACTTGAGTAGAGGGTGTGCATATTTAAGACTGTCTATGGAAAGTGTCTGATGCAAATGAATGCTCAAGGAATGTGCATTCTTTCCCCCATTTTTCTCTCTATGTTATGGTCTGCTTAGAGGTGCTCCAGCATCCATTGGACTATCATGTATCAAGAGTCAAAACATAGGATATATGTCTAAATAGAATCTTTGTCTATTGAATTGAAACCTATCTTACTTTTATCTTCTAATAGAATTCAAGCATATATGAGATATATTCAGAAATTGTTTCCTGAACAAATAATTCTTGTTCCTTTGTTCAATTGTCTCTCATATACAACTACTTTAATCTTAAAATCATTTGCTTTTCCAATGCAAACAAGAATCATATATAAAAATTTAAAACATTATGTTAAATTCAAAAAGACAATTTTCCATTTCCAGCAGTAATATTATTTGAGTCTTCTCTTTCCTATTTTTGGTCAAGTTTAGAGACTGCCTATTTTGTTTGTCTTTTTCAAAAATAGCTGTTTGTTTCATTGATCTGTTGTTTTTAGCCTCCATTTCATTTATTTCTTCTTTGATTTTCATGTTTTATTTTCTTCTACTAATTTTGGATATAGTTCATCCTTACTTTTCTAGTTGCTTGAAATGCAACTAGTAACAAGTAGTTTATTTGAGAGTGTTCTACTTTTGATGTGGGCAGTGATTGCTACAATATTCTTTCTTTGTACTTCTTTTGCTGTATCCCATAGGTGGTTTTGTGTCTTAATTTTCTTTTCTTTTTATTTTTTGTTGAGAAACTTTAAATTTTCTTTCTTGGTTTATTCCTATACTTGTTGGTTATATGCAAATAAGTTAATTATCATGTGCTTGCATACATTCCTAAAATGTTCATGTTATTGATTTCTGGTTTTGTTGCATTGTGATCAGAAAAGTTGCTATACAATTTTAGTTTTCTTAAGGTTGTTAAGAGTTATTTTGTGGCCCATCATATGATCAACTCTGGAGAATGTTCCATGTATGGATGGAATGCTGCTGTTCTATGGAATGTTCAGTAGATGTCTGTTTAGGTCTATTTTCTCCAGGGTGCAATTGAAACTGTTATTTCTTTGTTGATTTCCTGTCTGGATGATCTGTCCATTGCTGAAAGTGCATTCTTAAATTCTCCAACTATGATTCATTGGTTTGCTCCCTCCCATGAGGCCAGAAATATTTGCTTTTATATCCAGGTGTACTTGACTATTAGAGGCATCTTTGTGATTGTCATATCCTCTTGCTGAATTGAACCCTTTGTCATTACATATGACCTTCCCTTTCTATTTTTATTTCCTTTGTTTTACAGCTTATTTTTCTTATAGGAGTATAATCACTTCTGCTTTCTTTTGGTTTCCATTTGCATGGATTATTATTTCATGTCTTCACATTCAGTGTCCTAGAAATGAAGCACTATTCCTGTAAGCACCGCAGAGTAAATTCTTGTTATTTTATCCATTCAGTCAAGGTATATCTTTAATTGGAGAATTTAACCTATTTACATCTATTTAATTCAGGGTAATAGATTTTAGGTAAAGTCTTACTATACCTATTATGTAACTTGTTTTCTAGTTTTGTTGTAACTTCTTGATTTCTTTCTTTCATCCTCCCCTTGCAACATTCCTTGCTGGTTGAAGAGATTAACACTGGTTATTACTTTGGAATTCTCTATTAAAGATTTTTGGTTTTTTGTTTATCATAAGATTCACAAATACATATTTTGATTGTAATTAGCTGTTTTGAGATAATGGAAAATGAGAGTATATATAAAAATGAAAAAAAAGGATAAAAGAAAATATAGGGGGAAAACCCTCCCATTTGCATTCCATTCTTTGCCCTTTTTGAATTTTTAACATTATATCTTACATCTCTCTACAATGTCTATGGATTACAATATTAAAGTAATTATCATTTTTATTACTACTGCTTGGTCTTCATACTAAAGATATGAACAATTTATGCACGAAAGAAGATATTAGAGCATTCTAACTCTCTGTGATCATTGTTAGCAGTAAGTTTTATACCTTTTATATTTTGTTACTCTTAACATAATTTTCTTTCCATTTGAAGAACTTCCTTTAGACTTTCTTGTAGAAGAGGCCTGAAGGAAGCATATTCTGTCAGCTTTTGTTTGTTTGGAAATGTCTATCACATCTTCATTTATAAAAGATAGTTTTCCTGGATACAATTTCTTTTGTTTTGATAGATTTTATGGACATGGAAATGAAAGATTAGAGGAAGGCTGCATTCTTATTTTCTCTCTGGCTTGGGATTCAAGCATTGCAAATACTATTTCATAGTAAAGTGGGTGAAAGAGGGATTTTATTAAATTCAATTTTGGATGGAGTGTCTTAGAGACTCAAAAATTCAGGTGATTTAACAGAAAAAATGTATATTGAATCCAAGATGGTGGTGGTAGTGGCATGGCAGCAGAATCAGCAATACCTCTAGTCTGAGACACAGGAGAGAGACACACACACACACACACACACACACACACACACAGAAAGAGAGAGAGAGAGAAGAGAGAGAGAGAGAGAGAGAGAGAGAGAGAGAGAGAGAGAGAGAGAGAGAAGAGAGAGAGAGAGAGAGAGAGAGAGAGAGAGAGAGAGAGAGAGAGAGAGAGAGAATGAGAACATAGAAAAAAACATCATGATCAGATTTGGTAGAAAACTCTGAAATCAAAAAGAAAAATGAATTTTTCTGATCCAGAAACTGCACTGCAATCTGGTGATTGAAAAGTACTCTGTATTTCTCAACTGGCACGCTGATTGCTGATGTAGGAGCCATCTTGAGGTTGTCACTTTACAGTAGCTGCTGTGGAGGTTAGAGATAATATTGCCCTGGTAAGCACCTACTATGTGGCTTAGGGTGTACTCATTAGTTTGTGAGTGAAAGAGGTATAGAAAATATTGTACCCAAGGGAAGCCAAGTCATAAATATAAAAGAGAGCTTCACATGGATTTTGCTTTGACTCTGGCATCTCTCCAGTGTTCAGGAGAAGAGAGTGGTGAATCTGAACAGGCAGGTGTGAGTACTCTCAGGGATTAAGCCTTGCAAGGTTGTATTTGTAGGCAACACAATGTGTAGAGAGCTGGTTCCCTTCCCCACAATTAGGAATCTCAGATGGTTCCAGAGACTAAGACTCCCAGAGATCAGTATCTTCCTGGCCCTAGGGTTTATTTATCTAATCTCTTCAGAGCAGATACCACCCAACAAACCCCTAGGGCCTTTTTAGACATAAGCCACAGCCACTGGAACTCCCCTCATAGAACTCTGTAGCATACCCACCCTGGGAGTGCATTGATCTGGTCTGTGCACACAAAACTGCTTTGGCCTTACTCTGCACTGGAATCTATCTTAGCCTGGTAAGAAGGGAAGCTGAGAGCTGTTTCAAACAGCTTCAGTCTTAGGCCACTCCAACTGGCAGCTCAGTGAATAACATGAAAGGAGGACTACATTATCAACCTCTAGTCCTTGTTCTGTCTTTCTGTTTCTTTCAGTTCAGGGCCCATTAGAAATGGAAAGAAGGACAGTTGTTCATAGACAATAAATATCCAATTTTGCTGACTATTTTGACCACCTCAGTAGAGATGATGCCGTCATTTTTTTTTTCATTAAGAATTCTTTCTGGTTTTTTGTTTTGTTTTGTTTTTGTCTGTGTTTTGGTGTTCTTGCTGTGTTGATTTGTTCATAGACATACATACATATGTATCTTTGTTTTATTTTCTAATTTTTAGCTTTTTAAAAATATATTTTTTACTTTATCTTTTGGGGTTTTTATTTTTTAAATTTCTTTATTTTTGTGTGTATGTTTTATTCTGTTTTTTTTTTCTGTTTGCTCATTCAGTCTACTTTTACTTGCTTTTTTTCCTCATTTGTTTTCACTTTTTTTTTGTAGATCATCTACTACATCTCTTCTGCATTCTCTCTGCTCACATTTTATATTGTAAACTCTATTCTGACTTTCTATTACATTGTCAGTTCTATTAATTGTGTTTATAACATCTTTTATAACTCATTGGTTTATGTAACTCCTACCCTCATCACTCATCTCATTGCAATTGCTTTGCTTTAAAACCAGATCTACTACCTGGTTATTTATTGTTTTTGGTGTTGCCACATGCTGATCTCAATATTCCTGTTTTTGTGGTGATTAATGTTGTAGCTATCATAGCTGCAAAGGGTGCTCATTTCATTGCTGTATGTTGTTTGCTTTGGTTGTTGCTATTGTTGCTATTGTTTATTTCCCCTTATCCTGTGCAGTTCTGAGAACTTACAGGGAGACTATAAGTTTGTTGTGTAGAGACTGTGCTGATGAACAAAACTCAGCCAAAAGACAGCAAACCTTACTCCATATACAAATTACCAAGAGTAAATCTTCATCTATACTTTCATACAAATAATAGAAGAGACAAAACCCCAAAATAATTACCAGGCCCCCAGTAATAATAGCTAATGTTGAGCCCTTGGTTCTCATTCATGTATATCCAGTGGTACAACAAAAAATAGAATAAACATAAAGGCTATGGATACAACTATGAGTGGGTCTCAAATCTAGATTATTGTAAGATACTTTTTAGTGCAACGAAAGCTGTGCCCCAATTGACCCACATAATGAAATAACAGATAAAGAATTAAAAGAATAATTATCAAAATGATCAATGAATTCTAAGAGAACACAGAAAAACAAGTCAATAAACTAAGGAAGTCAGGATATGAATTAGAATTTCTATAATCAGGTAGAGATTTAGAAAAAGAATCAAACAGAAATCTTGGAAATGAAAGACACCATAAATCAAATAAAATGTTCAGTTTAAAGTCCTTTTTACATGGTAGTCCATGTTGAAAACATAAGCTCAGAGCTGAAAGATAAATTTTTCAGGCTTAAATATGCAGGTAGTATTAAATAAAACAATAAATATATATAACCATGATATGATCATACAGAAACACTGGAATATCATTGAGACCAAATTTAAGAATCATGGGAAATGAGGAGGGTTGTGAGATGGAGGCAAATGGAGTAGGTTTTGCATAACATACAAGGATAGAATTTTAAAAGCCTCAAGAGAAAATGTCAGGTCATATTTAGAACCAAGCCTGCCAGTATAACTTCTGATTTCTGAGCACAAATGCTACAAGCCAGGAAGGTTTAGAATGATTGTTCCAAGTCCTGAAAATAATCAGTTTGCTGAATTCGGCAAAGCTATCCTTCAAAGTTGAATTGGAAAGAAAAACTTCCAAGGTAAGCAGAAACTAAAAGAATTTATTACTACTAAGCAGGCACTACAGAACTTAAAAAATACACTACAGAGAAGAAATAAAAATCTTGCCTCAGAACTCACAACTGGATAAATCTCTTTGAAGAGTAGCTAAGTAAATGAGAAACAGAGAAAAGTTAAACATCAGAAATAAATTTTAAAAAGCAGGAATTAATAAACCTCTTCCATTGAGTTACAACATTGAATGTAAATGATCTCAACTCCCCAATTAAAAGACACATGTTGGCAAAATGGATTGAAAAACAAGACTCAGTTATGTGTTGTTTGTAAGAGACTCATTTTATAGGCAAAGAGAGACACAGGCTGAAAATGAAAGGATGGAAAGTGATATCCCATGCAAAAGGAGCCTAAAAGCCAGAAGGAGTAGACACTCTCTTAGCTGACACTGAAGACTTTAAAGCAAAAATAATCAGAAGGATAAACAAGGTTAGTTAATACTGGCAAAGGGAACAATCCAGAAGGAAGATATAACACAGAAATTAGGTCTTCTTACAACTTACTCATGACCACTTTGTCACCTTACATATGTCTATGCTTCAAGGTGAACCTGAGAACATACTGAGGACAAACAAAAAAGAGTGTTTCAGCTGCTAAAAGCATGATCACTTTCAAAACCTTGAAAAATCCAGAAGTGAACAGAGTAAATTCTTCATAAAATAATGAAGCCAGGTTTACCCACTGACTTTCAAAGAATAGGATTGTTGGGTTAAATCATGATTTTTCACAATTTTTTCAAATGCTCAAGATTTTTATATAATGGATTTTACTTTTAAATAATAAAATTTAAGGTAAGTTTTGTTGAAATATTTAAAAATAAAGTTCATAACATTCAACAAAATTATGGAATACTTTTTTGTTTGGAAATGAGGTGTCCCCCAAAATCTCATGTATGAGATAATGCAAGAAGATTTAGAGGAGAAACATTTGGGTTTTTGAATCTTAACCCAATCAGTGAATTAATCCTCTGAGTGGTAACTGAAGGCAAGTAGGGTTGGCTGGAGGAGGTATGTCTCTGGGGGTGTGCCTTTGGGGTATACATTTTGTATTTGGTGAGTGAAGTCTCTCTGTGCTTTCTGAACATTATGTGAGCTGCTACCCTATACCACACTCTTTCACCATGATTTTCAGTGTCACCTCAAGCCTGGAGAAATGGAGTCAGTGGGCAATGGACTGAGACCTCTGAAACTCTGAGTCCTCAGATAATCTTTTCATCTACAGTTGCTCTGGTTGGGCCTTTTAGTTGCAGCAGTGAAAAAGCTCACTAAAACAGGTACTCTAAATAACTTTTAGATTTTCTATATATTCCTATATATGTGTGTTTTATCAGTGTCTAAATGTAAAATTAATAATTACATTTCCTGGAGGCAAAAGTCCTTCTCCTTACAGTTTTTTTTTTTTTGCACCCAAGCCTTTTGTACCCCATTCAACTGTCACAGGTGCTTCTATTGCTTGGATTGATCAATGGTGCCCTGTGCCCATATAATAACTAAGAACCAATATATACTGGACTTGCTATGGAGAGACCATTTGAAGTATGGTATACATACTTTTGTAATTCTCCCAGTAAGCCCATAAGGCATCATTTTATAGATGACTCTGCATATAATACTCCCATTCCAGTGGTATTTATTGAAGACTACTGTGTGATAGGCACTGTTGTATGTAATGGAGCTACATCAGTAAAGTATAGAGAACCGGTCCCTAGGCTTGCGGTCCAGCTCCGCCTGTGCTCGGGAGCGCTGGCTGTGCTGGGGCCGAGAAATTGACCAATTTTGACAACATGTAGTGCTGCATTGTGCCAGATGGGATATGATCAATCATGGCATCCGAACTTTGTAAGACGATCACTGTGGCAAGGCTTGAAAAGCACAAGAATTTGTTCTTAAATTATAGGAATCTGCACCATTTTCCATTGGAGTTACTGAAAGATGAAGGACTGCAGTACTTGGAGAGACTCTGTATGAAAAGGAACTCCCTTACCACCTTGCCATTAAAACCTTGCTCAGAAGCTTCCAAACCTTGTGAAACTGTATCTTCACTCAAATAACATAGTAGTGGTTCCAGAAGCTATTGGGTCCCAGATCCAGTATCTGGGTCTTAGTGATAATGTCTTAGAAATTGTTTGCCCAGATATTGGTCGTCTGAGAGCTTTACTTCATCTTCGATTAGCTAATAATCAACTGCAATTCCTACCTCCAGAGGTTAGTGATTTGAAGGAGCTGCAGATACTGGACATTTCTACCAATCGTCTGCTAACTTTACCCGAGAGGCTTCATCTGTGCCTTTCTCTGCAGTACCTCACTGTGGACCGAAATCGTCTATGGTATGTGCCGCACCATCTCTGCCAGCTGCCCAGCCTCAACAAACTCTCTCCATGGCTGGAAATCATTTGCATATTTGCTACTTGATTTAGGTCAATCTTGAGAACTGCAATACCTATATGTGGATAACAACATTCACCTGAAGGGCTTGCCATCTTACCTGTACAATAAAATCATCAGGTGCAGTGGCTGCGGAGCCCCCATCCAAGTGTCTGAGGTAAAGCTGCTCTCCTTTTCATCAGGGCAGCTGACTGTCTTCCTCCAAGCTGAGGTGAAGGCCATAGGGACAGAGAATGATCATGTCCTGCCTCTGCAAGAGCTGGCCATGAGAAGTCTGTATCATGCCCACCACAGATTTCTAAAAGATCTGAACTTTTTGTCTCCAATTTCATTACCCAGAAGTCTCCTGGAGCGGCTGCACTGCCACCTGGGGCACTGTCATTGGTGTAGTGAGCCCATGTTTACCATCGTCTACCCCAAGCTTTTTCCCTCGAGAGAGACTCCAATGGCAGGGCTGCACCAGGGGAGGACAACTGTTAGTTTTGTGGCTTACTGCTGCTCCACCCAGTGTCTGCAGACTTTTGACCTGCTGAGTTGATAAACACTCAAGAGCCTCAGTGTTTTGCCAGCTTGACACCAAGGCTGCCTCTGAGTCGCACACTGTGTTTGGCAGGGCTTGGATCTTCCATCCTGTCCTGTCTCATGCAGGGGCATGCAGAACTCTCCGGAAATGTCATATGGAGCTGCACAGCTAAAATGCCTTCACCCTTCCCCCAAGTTGGGATATATCCTCCCCCAAATTAAGGACATCCTGTCTTCTGTATTTTTTCTTTTTATGTGAGTGTGTCTGATACATATACTATTTAGTTTGAGGAACCTCCACACATCTAATTTAAAGTGAGTTCCCTCTACTGTAATTTAAATCTCTCCCTTGTTTTTTTTTTCCAGGAAAGGTAGCAGAATACAACAGTTACTAATGTCATTATGTAAAAATGTGGATGTGCAACCGATGTGATTCTGCAATCTGTATTTGGGGTAAAAATGGGATTTCATAACCCACTTGAATCTAATGTATGAAATATGATATGTCAAGAGCTTCGTAATGTTTTGAACAACCAATAAAAATAAATAAATAAATAAATAAATAAATAAAGTGAGTTCCTTGAAGAACTATAATTTAATAATATAGGCAAATTAACTTTAAAAAAACACAGCCTGGTTAGATGAGTAAGTTCTGAAGAGGGTGGGAGAACAGGGGAGGGCAGCAAACTAACATGAGAATAAGCAATGTTATTTATTTATTTATTTGTGTGTGTGTGTGTGTGTGTGTGTGTGTGTGTGTGTGTGTGTGTTTGTCTGTGGTGATGAATGCTTCAAAGAAAATGGAACTAAAAGCTAAGAGAATGATAAGAAGAATAGGGTAGGGCTTCTTTAGATGTAGAACTGCAAACACTGCAGTGGTGACATTTTAACTTTTACCTGAATGCTAACTATATCAGTCTTTGAAACACAAAAAAGAGTGTAGGGCCAGGGAAGTCATCTTTAGGCAAAGGGTGAAGCCATAGGAAAGGCTGTCAGACTCCATGTGTCCAAAGAATGAAAGAAAGTCAGGGAGAGTAGCAAGTGATGAAATTTGAGTATGGGATCAACAAGCATGAATGTGATGGAGACCCTGTCTTTAAGGAGCTGATGACATATCAACTTGTGATATTAATATAATTACAGACATAGAGAACATCAGGCCAAGTCTCAAAGGATGCATAGAAGTTCTCCACAAAGAAAAAAAGTGTAGAAGGAATGGTATCTCAAATGGGAAAAGGAGGTTAACCTCAGAAGATCAAGGACTGTAAATTTTCTCTCATATATGGAAGCTGGGGAGAAAAAAGTAAAAGAATGGTGGAGTGGATCTCATGAAAATGAAAAGGAGAGCAGTAGAGCAAAGGGAACAAGCTGGGGAGATGGTGAAGAAGGGGGAAAGTGCTAGGGAGTGATATTGGCCAAATTATACTGTTGAGGGCATGTACAAATTAGTAACAACAAATTCACACATTATGGACAACTATAATGCACCAATAAAAAATGTGAGAAAAAAAGAGAAAGTAGTTTGGACAAAGGCAGGACCAAGTGTGTCAAACTCAAGAAGTTGCCTTTGATCATTCTGTTGTCTGGGCCAAGTCATTCTTCACCTAGAGGGACTTTTTGTGTGAGAGGGGGTATTAGGGTTTGAACCTAGGAAACTTTACTCCTGGACTATATCCCCAGTCCTCATTTTCTTTTCTTTTGAGGCTGAATCTTCCTGAGTTGCCCAAGCTTGCCTCAGATTGGGATCCTCTTGCCTCTGTCTCCCACATAGCTGGGACTACAAGCAAGTGATACCATGTTTGGCACCTGTAGGAGTTTTAAAGAAATTAGCCTAGTGGCACAATTCAAGTCCTGAAGGACTTAGGATGTAACACCTAGGACTCTCAGATTCTCTTGAGTGTGATGTGAGTGAAATAATCCAGTTGGAGATTTCATCAGGATTAGCAGGTTAGAGGAAAATGATCTTAGAGCTCAAGCAATGAAGTAAGTTGGCAAGGTGGAGTGGTCCACTTGAGACCCACAGAAGTAAAGCTATGACTTTTAGGAATGTAAAAAGAAAGACTAACAGGACAAGGAAATGAGTTTGAAGTCATTTAATCTTCATGGGTTGACTGAGCCCTCTGGAGAACATGTGAACAAACAAGTAATCAGGAGGTACACTGGTGGATAATGGATGCCTAAAATGGGTTGTAGATCATGTCAAAATCTGGAATTGTATTTTTTTCTCTCTTAAATTCAATCATGCTATCCAAAATTTCCCAACTTACTCTAGCCAGGTGATGATCAGTACAGTTTTGTGGCACCTACAACTGTTGACCTGACTAAAGACCTTATATGGGATTTGCTGTGCAGTATAACCAGACCCTGGATCCCCTTGGGACCACTAGATCATTCACCTGTATTGTCTCCTTATCTTGGCATCAAAACTGAGGTCAGGCCACCTGCATCACTGATGCCTCTGATGCCACTGCTGCCATCCAGAGTTCTTCTTTCTGGGTGCTGCTGCACTTACAGCTGTGAACACCTGCTGCTGCCACAGAAGACACTGCTGCTCAGGATGCAAGTAATGTCGACACCGCTTTGACCCCAGTTATGATACAACATATAAAAATCTCTTGGACACTATGAAGGCATTACTAAGAGGAAAGTTTATTGCATTGAACTTATTCATTAAATAGGTAAAAAGCCAACAGATAAATGACCTAACTACATCTCAAAGCCCTATAAAAAGAAGAACAAATCAACACCAAAAGCAGTAGAGGACAGGGAATAATTAAAATCAGGGCTGAAATCATAAAATCAAAACAAAATAAACAATTGAAAAAAATTAACAAAACAAAAATTTGGTTCTTTGAAAAAATAAGTAAAATAAATAAACCCTGGCCATGCTAATGAAGATAAAAAGAAAAAACTCAAATTACTAAAATACAAGATGAGAAGGAAATATTACAACAGGCATGTCTGAAATACAGAAGATAATTAGAAAATACTTTTGAAAATTTATATTCTAATAAAATATAAAATATTGAAGACATAGACAAATTTCTAGAGACATATGACTTAACCCAAATTGAATGAGGAGGTCAGACATGATTTAAACAGATCAATTTCAAGTAAGGAAATAGAAAATGCTATCAAAAGCCGACCAAAAAAGGAAAGACCAGGACCAGATGGATTCTCATTCAAGTTCTACAAGACATTCAAAGAAGAATAACACCAATATTCCTCAAAGTCTTCCATGGAATAAAAAATGAGGAATTCTTTTTAAACTCATTCCACAATGCTAATATCACACCAATACCAAAACCAGACAAAGATACATCAAGAAAAGAAAATCTCAGACCAATATTCCTAATGAACATAGATACAAAAATTCTCAATGAAATTCTGGCAAATCACTAATAAAAACATATTTAAAAAGATAGTGCACCATGATAGAGTGGGGTTCATCCTAGGGATGGTTGGTTCAACATATGGAAATCAATAAACTTAATTCATCATATTAATAGACTTAAAAATGAGAATCATATGATCATCTCAATAGATGCAGAAAAAATATTTGACAAAATACAGCACCCCTTCATATTCAAAACACTAGAAAAACTAGGGATAGTAGGAACATAACTCAATATTGTAGAAGATATATACACCAAACCCAAGGCTAGCATCATTCTAAATGAAGAAAAATTGAAAACATTTTATCCAAGAACTGGAACAACACAAGGATGCCCTCTTATACCTCTTCTAATCAACTTCCTCCTTAATACTCTAGCCAGAACAATTAGGCAAAAGAAAGAAATTAAAGGGATACAAATAGGTAAATAAAAACTCAAACTACCACTAATTACTAATGACATGATTCTATATCTAGAAGATCCTAAAAAGTTCCACTAGAAAATTTCTAAAACTAATAAGTGAATTCATCAAAGTAGCAGGATATGAAATCAACACCCATAAATCAAACACATTCTTATATATCAGCAATGAATTCACTGATAGAGAAATTAGGAAAACTACCCCATTCACAATAGCCTCAAAAGAAAACTCCTGAGGATCAACCTAACAGAAGAGGTGAAAGACCTCTACAATAAAAACTACAGAACACTAAACAAAGAAATTGAAGAAAAACTTAGAAGATGGAATAATCTCCCAGGTTCCTGGATAGGCAGAATTAATTTGGTCAAAATGGCCATACTATTATACAGATTTAATGCAATTCCTACTAAAATCCCAGTGACATTCTACATATAAACAAAAAAGTAATAAAAAAATTATTTGGAAAAATAAGAGACCCAGAATAGCTAAAGCAATCTTTAGCAAGAAAAGTGAAGCAGGTGGCATCACAATACCAGACCTAAACAGAGATATAGTGACAACAACAGCATGATATGGACACCAAAGTAGATTTGTAGACCAATGGTACAGAATAGAGGACACAGAGACAAACCCACATACATACAGTTATGTCATACTAGACAAATGTGCCAAAAACATTCACTGGAAAAAAGATAGCCTATTCAAAAATAATGCTGGCAAAACTGGAAATCCATATGCAGAGAATGAAAGTAAACCTCTATCTCATACCCTGCACAAAAATCAACTCAAAGTGGATCAAATACTTAGGCACTAGAATAGAGATCTGTGCCTAACAGAAGAAAAACTAGACCTGAATCTTCACCATGTTGACCTAGGATCTGGCCTCCTTAACAAGACTCCTACAGTGCAAGAAGTAAAATCAAAAATCAATAAATGGGATGGATACAAATTAAAAAGTTTTCTCAGCAAAGGAAACAATCAATAATGTGAGGATAGAGCCTACAGATTGGGAGAAAATCTTTACCACATATATCTCTGATAAAGCATTAAACACTAGAATATATAAAGAACTCAAAAAAGTTAACACCAAAAAAAAAAGCCAAATAAAACAATCAATAAATTGGCTAAGGAACTGAACAGATATCTCAGAAGAAGAAATAGTATTTACCAACATGTATATGAAAAAGTGTTCAACATCTCTAGCAATTAGAGAAATGCAAATCAAAAATACTCCATGATTTCATCTCACTCTTGTCAAAATGGGAATCATCAAGAATACAGGCAATAATAAATGTTGGTGGGGATGTGGGGGTAAAGTACACTCAAACATTGCTGGTGGCCCTGCAAATTGGTATAAACACAATGGAAAGCAGTATGGAGATTCCTCAGAAAACATCGAATGGAACCACCATTTGACCCAGTCATCCCACTCCTGGGTTTTTATTGAA
This sequence comes from Ictidomys tridecemlineatus, assembly GCF_052094955.1. NCBI lineage: Eukaryota > Metazoa > Chordata > Mammalia > Rodentia > Sciuridae > Ictidomys > Ictidomys tridecemlineatus. The sequence continues at coordinate 148,455,664 of NC_135480.1, read as the reverse complement.
AGGACTTAAAATAAGCATACTACAGTGACACAGCCATATCAGTGTTTGTAGCTGATCAATTCATAAGAGCAAAGCTCTGGAACCAACCTAGATGCCTATCAACAGATGAATGGATAAAAAGAAAATGTGGCGTATATATTCAATGGAATATTACTAAGCTTTAAAGAATGAAATTATGGCACTTGACAGTGAATGAATGGAGTTGGAGAATTTCATGATAAGCAAAATAAGCCAATCCCAAAAAACCAAAGGCTGAATGTTTTCTGTAAATATGCAGATGCTAATTCACAATAAGGCTGGGGGGGAGGCACCAGAGAAGAATAGCCTTACCTCAGATTAGGTAGAGGGAAGTGAAAGGAGGGAAAGGGAGGGGATGTGAGGATAGAAAAGATAGTAAATAAAACAGATATTATTATTTTATGTATATATGTGACTGCATGAACAATATGATTCTACAATATGTACATTCAAAAAAATGAGAAATTATATCCCATCTATGTATGAAATATAAAAACACATAAATGCATTCTACTGTCATGTATAAATAATTAAAACAAATTAAAAAATTAAAAAAAAATAAGTTCAGACCTGGGAGCTGTGGTGCATGCCAATAATCCCATTGTCTTGGGAGGGTAAGGCAGGAAGATTGCAAGTTCAAAGTCAGTCTCAGCAAAAAGTGAGGTGCTAAGCAACTCAGTGAGACCCTATCTCTAAATAAAGTACAAAATAGGGCTGGAAAATTTGGTTTAGTGGCCAAGTGCTCCTGAGTTCAATCCCCGTACCAAAAAAAAAACCCAAAAAACAAAAATAAAAAATAAGTTCATTCATAATTTTATGAATTATTTTTTGCCTCAAGAGAGGCATCGCTAATAAGTACACTCACAGATGCACTTATACTTTTGTTTGCTCTCAATTTATATATGGATACAAAAATCAAAGTAGAATCATTAATCTAATGATGCAAGGATACTAAAACACAGTTCAATTGTCCATTGCTGATTATACAAAGCATTTTCTCTATTATTATTATACTAACCTTATATTAAAAGGAAAAACATTTCAGCTATTACACTCAAGCTACTTCTTGGTCATTTATATTAATTAAATACTTTTATGCACTTACTAGTATTTATTCTTCATAAATCCTAAATACCTACTCAACCTCCCATCTTTCTAAATACTGAAACTTACATGGGCTTCACTCAACTAGCTTATAATCATCACAAATTTTTGTGTTGTTCTGAGAATAAGGAAACAAACATAAGAAAGTATGTTAGGAGAAAAATAAGAAACTAAAGTCTCACTATGAACAAATATTTAGAAATTAAACTAAAAATAAGCTCTCTTTATGTCCTTGTGAGTAATTTGTAGAAAAATCTTACTCCCATCACCTGTGGCTGTCCCTTTCCCAAGACAGTATTGGTCCAGACAAAGCAATACTGAGACTCTCCTACACGTACGAGTCATCTC